>NC_072441.2:132502500-135053333 GCF_028878055.3 Symphalangus syndactylus | reverse complement strand
AAAATCCCTAAACTTGTGGTTTCTACACTGGAAAAAGTAAAACTGAGGTAGTCAAACAGATTTCCCACTTTCTTGGGTTTCCTAGCCAGAAACCTGTCCTTGTCTTAACCCACAGGTAGTATCACAACTTCCTGCAGGCAGAAATATCCCTGAAGACAGGCATAACCCTGAAATATCCCTGAAACAGAAGAGGTGGGACTCTGCTCTGTAACCCAGCCAAAGAAGGCATAAGAGTGGCTGTAGGAGCTATGTCCCCCAGGTCTCCTGGGCATGAGCCCCTAGACAGCCTTCCCTCACTGCCAGGATAATCCCTTTGGGACCTCCCCTATTTGGGACAGGCAGTGCTGTTACCATTTACTAGAGCCAAGGTGAACCTGGGCTGAAGGTGCCACCTAGAGCCAAAAAGGAGGTAGGGATCTAGCATTAAAGATTTGGCTGGGTGCAGTGGTTCATGCCTGTAATCCACTTTGGGAGGCTGCAGTGGATGGATCACCTGAGGTCAGGAGTTCGAGACCAGCCTGGCCAACATGGTGAAACCCCATCTCTACTAAAAATACAAAAAAATTAGCTCGGTGTGGTGGTATGTGCTTGTAATCCCAGTTACTCAGGAGGCTGAGGCAGGAGAATCACTTGAACCTGGGAGGCAGAGGTTGCAGTGAGCCAAGACTGAGCCACTGCACTCCAGCCTGGGTGACAGAGCGAGACTCCATCTCAAAAAAATAAATAAAATCAATGCAAAAAAATAAAAGTCACCAAGTAGCTGAATGGATGAAGAAATAAAACCCAACTATATGTTGCCCTCAAGAAACCCATCTCACCTATAAAGACACACAGACTGAAAAGGAGTGGAAAAAGATATTCCATGCACCTGGAAACCAAAGAGGAGCAGGACTAGCTATAGTCATGTCAGATAAATTAGACTACAAGTGAAAGACTAAAAACGACAAGGACGGTAACCTATATAATGATAAAAGGGCCAATTCAGCAGGAGAATATAACAATTATAAATATCTATGCATCCAACACCAGAGCTCCCAAATATATAAGGCTAACATTAATAGAACTGAAGTGAGAGATAGACTGCAACACAAAAATAGTGGGGACTTTAACACCCAACTCTCCATAATGGACAGATCATCCTAACAGAAAATCAACAAATAGTGGAGTTAAACTACACACTAGACCTAATAGATCTAACTTACACTTATGGAACATACCCACTGCTGCAGAATACACATTCTTTTCATCAGCACATAGAACATTTTTCAGAATAGACCATACCTTATACCACAAAACAAGCACAAATTCGAAAAATAGAAATTGTGTCAAGTATCTTCTTTGAACACAATGAAATGAAACTAGAAATCAATAACAGGAAAAACCATGGAAACTACACAAGCACATGGAAATAAAACAACATATTCCCAAATGACCAATGGGTTAATTAAGAAATTAAGATAGAAATTTTAAAATATCTTAAAACAAATGGAAATGGGAATACAAAATCTATGGGATATGATAAAAGCAATATTAAGAGGGAAGTTTTTTGTTGTTATTTGTTTGTTTGTTTTTAGATGGAATTTCACTCTTGTTGCCCAGGCTGGAGTGCAATGGCGCAATCTTGGCTCACCGCAACCTCCACCTCCCGGGTTCAAGCGATTCTCCTGCCTCAGCCTCCTGAGTAGCTGGAATTACAGGCATGTGCCACCATGCCTGGCTAATTTTGTATTTTTAGTAGAGACGGGGTTTCTCCATGTTGGTCAGGCTGGTCTGGAACTCCCGACAGGTGATCCGCCTGCCTCGGCCTCCCAAAGTGCTGGGATTATAGGCATGAGCCACCATACCTGGCCTTAACTGGGAAGTTTATAGCAATAAACACCTACATCCAAAAAGTGGAAAGACTTCAAATTACCTGAAGATGCACCTCAAGAAACTAGAAAAGCAAGAACAAACCAAACCCAAAATTGATAGAAGGAGAGAAATAATAAAGATTAGAGCAGGCCAGGCGTAGTGGCTCACACCTGTAATCCCAGCATTTTGGGAGGCCGAGGCGGGCGGATCACGAGGTCAGGAGATCGAGACCATCCTGGTTAACACAGTGAAACCCTGTCTCTACTAAAAATACAAAAAATTAGCCGGGCGTGTTGGCACTCACCTGTAATCCCAGCTACTCAGGAGGCTGAGGTAGCAGAATCACTTGAACTTGGGAGGCAGAGGTTGCAGTGAGCCGAGATCATGCCACTGCACTCCAGCCTGGGTGAAAGAGCAAGACTCTGTCTCAAAACAAAACAAATAAACAAAAAAAAAAGATTACAGCAGAAATAAATGAAATTGAGATTAAAAGAACAATATAAAAGATCAATGAAACAAAAAGTTGAGTTTTTTTTTAAGATAAACAAAATCAACAAATCTTTAGCCAGACTAACTAAGAAAAAAAGAGAGAAGACCCAAATAAATAAATCAGAAATGAAAAAGGAGACATAACAACTGAGATCTCAGAAATACAAAGAATCATTACAGACTATTATGAATAACCATATGCCAACAAATAGGAAAACCTAGAAGAAATGGATAAATTTCTGGAAACATACATCCTACCAAGATTGAACCATAAAGAAATAGAAAACTTCAACAAATCAATAATGAATCATGAGATCAAAGCCATAATAAAAAGTCTCCCAACAAAGAAAAGATCAGAACCTGCTGGATTCACTCCTGAAGTCCACCAAATATTTAAAGAAGGAATACCAATCTTACTCAAACTCTTCAAAAAAAAAAATAAAGAGGAGGGAATACTAACAAACTCATTAAATGAGGCCAGCATTACCCAGATGCCAAAGCCAGGTGAGACTATAAAAAGATCATTCACCATGATCAAGTGAGATTTGTCCCAGGAATACAAGGATGGTTCAACATATGCAAATCAATAAACATGATACACCATATTAATAGAATGAAGGACAAAACCCATATGATCATCTTATTATATACAGAAAAAGCATTGACAAAATTCAAATCCTTTCATGATAAAAACTCTCAAAAAATTAGGTTTAGAAGGAATATACCTCAATACAATAAAGGCCATATATGACAAGCCCACAGCTAACCTTATACTCAATGGTGAAAAGTTGGAAGCTTTTTCTCAAAGATCAAGGACAAGACTAGGATGCCCATGCTCACCACTTCTATTTCATGTATACTGGAAATCTTTGCCAGAGCAATTAGGCAAGAGAAAGAAATAAAAGGCATCCAAATAGGAAAGGAAACAGTGAAACTGTGTCTATTTGTTGACAACATGATCTTATATGTAGAAATCCCTAAAAACTGTTAGAACTAAGAAGCAAGTACAGTAAAGTTGCAGGATACAAAATCAACACACCAAAATCAGTAGTGCTTCTATACACCAACAACACATTATCCAAAAAAGAAATCAAGAAAATAATACCATTTACAATAACTACAAAATAAATAAACTACTTAGGAATAAATTTACCCAAAGAGGTGAAAGATCTGTATACTTAAAACTACAAAACTTTGATGAAATAAATTGAAGAAAATACAATAAATGAAAAGATATTAGTGTTCATGAATTGAAAGAATTAATATTGCTAAAACGCCCATACCACCCAAAGCAATCTATAGGTTCAGTGCAATACCTATCAAAATTCCAATGTCATTTTTCATAGAAATAGAAAAAGCAGTCCTAAAATTCATGTGGAACTACAAACCCCCCAAATAGCCAAGGCAATATTCAGCAGAAAGAACAAAGCTGGAGGCCTCATACGACCTGATTTCAAACTATATTACAGGTTGGGCATGGTGGCTCAGGCTTGTAATCCCAGCACTTTGGGAGGCTGAGGGGGGAAGATTGCTTGAGCCCAGGAGTTTGAGACCAGCTTGTGCCCAGGAGTTCAAAACCAACATGGCAAAACCCCATCTCTACAAAGAAGTAAAAAATTAGCTGGGCATAGTAATCTCAGCTACTTGGGAGGCTGAGGCAAGAGGATTGCTTGAACCCAGGTGGTAAAGGTTGCAGTGAGCCATGATTGTGCCACTGCACTCCAGCCTGGGTAACAGAACAAGACCCAGTCTAAAATAAATAAATAAATATATATATATATATGTGTGTGTGTGTGTGTGTGTGTGTGTGTGTGTGTGTGTATAACAGAACTACAGTAATAAAAACAACATGGGACTGGCATTAAAATAGACACATTGACCAAATGAAACAGCATAGAGAGCCTAAAAACAAACCCACACATTTACAGTCAATTGATTTTTCTTTTTCTGTTGCCCAGGCTGGAGTGCAGTGGTGCAATCATAGCTCACTGCAGCCTCAACTTCCTGGGCTCAAGCAATCCTCCCACCTCAGCCTTCCAAGTAGCTGGAACCATAGGTGCACACCATCACACTCAGCTAATTCTTTAAATTTTTTGTAGTGATGGAGTCTTGTCATGTTGTCCAGGCTGGTCTCAAACTCCTGGGCTTAAGCAATGCTTCTGCCTTGGCCTCCCAAAGTGCTGGGATTATAGGTGTCAGACACCACACCTGGCCTACAGTCAGTTAATTTTTTGACAAAGGATGAAAATGACATTGAGAAAAGGACAGTCCCTTCAACAAAACAGTATTAAGAAAACTGGATATCTACGTGCAGAAGAATGAAAGTGGACCGTTACCTAACACCACATTAAAAAATCAACTCCAAATGGATTAAAGACTTAAAGACAAGACCTGAAATTGTAAAACTACTAGAAGAACACTACATGGGGAAAGAACTACATGATGTTGATCTGGACAACGATTTTTTCAATTTGACGCGAAAAGCTCAGGGAACAAAAACAAACATATACAAATGGGATGGTGTTAGGTAACATGGGCACAGTAAGATGGCGCCGGTTCCGTGTTCTTCACCCCCAGTTCCCGGTTCTCCACCCCGCGAGCCCGCCAAGAGAAGGCCAATCAGGGAAGAACACCTCCTGCCTTTTACTCAAACCCCACCCCTAAGCCAATCACCGATGCCCGAGTAGCCCCACTGAGTATAAAAACCCAGCACCTAAGCAGCTCGCCCCTTCTTCCTTCCTTCTCCTCCTCTGCGTGTTGTCGCTTTGGTGCCTCCAATAAAATCTCTTGACCGCGACCAGCGTGTCTTTGGCTTGAGCCCGATCGGGTCCGACTCTTTGAGATGGGATTACATCAAACTAAAAAGCTTCTGCACAGCAAAAGAAACAGTTAACAGAGTGAAGAGGCAACCTATGGATTGGGAGAAAATATCTGTAAGCTACACACCTGATAAGGGATTAATATCCAAAATACATAAGGATCTCAACTCAATAGCAAGAACACAACCCAATTAAAAAGTGGGCAAAGGGCCTGAATAGACATTTCTCAAAAAAAAGACATACAAATGGACAACAGATATATGAAAAAAAAAGCTCAACATCATGAATTGTTATGGAAATGTACATTAAAACTGCAATGGGATATCACCTCACACCTGTCAAAATGACTGTTATCAAAAAGATGAAAGATAAGGGCCAGGCATGGTAGCCCAAACCTGTAATCCTAGCAGTTTGGGAGGCTGAGGTGGGAAGACTGCTTGAGGTCAGGAGTTCCAGACCAGCCTGGGCAACACAGCAAGACCCTGTATCTACAAAAAATTTTTTTTTATTTTAATTAGTTGGGTGTGGTGGTGTGCACCTGTGGTTGTAGCTTCTCAGGAGGCTGAGGTGGGAGGATTCCTTAAGCCCAGGAGGTCAAGGCTGCAGTGAACTATGTTCATGCTACTGCACTCCAGCCTGGGTGACAGAGCAACACCCTATCTCAACAAACCAAAAATATGAAAGATAATGTGTTGGCAAGGATGTGGAGAAAAGGGAAACCTTGTACACTGTTGTTTGGAATATAAATTAGTACAGCAATTATGGAAAACTGTGTGGAGTTTCCCCAACAAAGTGAAACTAGAACGACCATATGATCCAGCAATCTTACTTCTGAGTATACATCCAAAGGATTTGAAGTCAGTATGTGATATACACTATGGTGTGTGAAAATGTGGTATGTAGATATGATACAATACTATTTAACCTTAAAAAGGAGGGAAATTCTGTACTTTGCAGCAACGTCGGTGAACCTGGAGGACATTATGCTAAGTGAAAAAAGCCTGGCACAGAAAAACAAATACCACATCTTCTCACTTAAATGTGGAATCTAAAACAATTGAACACATGTAGGCATAGAACAAAATGCTGGTTACCAGAGGCTGAGAGGTGGGGAGGCAATGGGGAGATGTTGGCCAAAGGTGCAATGTTTCAGTTAGACAGGAAGAGTAAGTATTTGAGGTGATGGATATGTTAATTACCTCAATCCAATCATTCCATATTATATATCATAGTGTCACTTTGTACCCCATAAGTATAGGCACTTATAATTTGTCAATATTCAATAGTATAAATAAAAATTTAAAAAAACTTTCTGACCATCATAATATCCAAGAGAAATAAAAATATATGTCCTACCAGAAACTTGCACATAAATATTCACAGCAGCATTATTCATAATAACTAAAAAGTGAAAACAACCCACTCTCCATGCCCTGATGAATGGATAAACAAAATGTGTTTTATCCAAACGCTGGAATATTATTCAGCCATAAAAGACATAAAGTATTGATACTTACTATAACATAATGAAGCTTGAAAACATGATAATATTTTAAAGAAGGCGGACATAAAAGGCCACATATTGTATGATTCCATTTATATGAAACATCCAGAATAAGGAAATCCATAAAGACAGAAAGTATATTAGTGATTGCCAAGGATTCGGGGGAGGAATAAATGGGGAGTAGACTGCTCCTGGGTATGGGCTTTTTTGGGGGGTGATGAAAATGTTCTGGAATTAGACAGTGGTGATGGTTGCATAAGTGTGTGAGTACATTAGAAAGCACTCAATTGAACCCGTTAAAAGGGAAAACTTTATAGTATGTGAATTACTTCTCAACAAAGCAGTTATTTTAAAAATAAAATTTTCTGCAATATCTCCAAAATATATATAACAAAAGAAGCAAGGGGTACCATGTGTGTAAAACTAGATAGACAGATATAGATAGATCATATCTATCTAGGATCAGATAGCTAATGGTTTATCATTATAACTTTTCACATTCATCCTTTCTTTCCTTTTAGGAAACAACAATTAGTGACGTACTTGAATCCGAAGTAGTGAATGAAATATTGCCTTTATCAAACTCCAGGTTAGTAAAGTCAAGACAAGTAAAGTCAAGTCTATGTGAGATGGACTCTCAGCCATGCCTGAAAGTCGTGGCTGCCTAACTAGTCCTGGATTGCTGGCTTGAGAAGGCATAGCATTCTGGGGTCATTTTCTCTACATGAATTATTTGAATCTTCTTCCAATTCCTCCCCTTGCCACTCCTTCAACCCTAAACCCCACAGAATCCTGACTTAAGGTAGGAAATAAAATATGAACATAGGTTTAAGGTAAATTTTATTTGGCTTTCTTTGTGTAACAGTTGCAAAAAATTGAAATTCTGTCAATGCCTGTATCCCTGTAACCCCAAACTGCTACCAACAAACTCTACATGATGTCCTCACATATGGCCTTCCTTAGTTTTTCAGGAAAAGGTTTGGTAGAGTCATTTGTAAGTCTTCAAGAGACTGAAGAGATCAAGTCAAAAGAAGCAATGGCAGGTTCAAAGTCCCCTGAAAAGTCCCCTGAGAATCTTGTGTGTTCACAGAATTCTGAGGCTGGATACATAAATGTGGCTTCTCTGAAGGAGACACATGGTATACAAGAACAAGACCAAAAGTCAGAACTATAAAATCACTGGTGCCTAAAGCTATACCGAACAAAACTGCTAACTTAAAGCCTGGACAAAAGGTGGACCATGACACTGAGAAGAGTTACCACAGATCCCAAATGGATATCAGCCAAGAGTCTTCAAAACTGCTGATAAATTCATTAAAGCAGTTGCAAAAATGGATTTCTCAAGTTTGTTTGATATCCTCAGATGCCTTGTATTGACCAAAATATTGACTTTAGTTCAATGATTTATTTAGGTTTCTCTTCAGCAGAGCACATGTATGGTTAACTCAACATTCTTTCCCATTATCCTGGGTATCTTTTCTGATTTATTTTTTAAGAGTAAGAATAATACAGTCACATTAAAGCAAATTTTGTTTTTTAAAAAACCCTCCTACGCTGGGTGTGGTCCCAGCACTTTGGGAGGCCGAGGTGGGTGGATCATGAGGTCAGGAGATTGAGACCATCCTGGCTAACACGGTGAAACCCTGTCTCTATTAAAAATACAAAAAAATTAGCCGGGCATGGTGGCGGGTGCCTGTAGTCCCAGCTACTCGGAAGGCTGAGGCAGGAGAATGGCGTGAACCCGAGATAGCGCCACTGCACTCCAGCCTGGGTGACAGAGTGAGACTCCGTCTGAAAAAAAGCAAAAAACAAAAACAAAAACCCTCCTATAATACCACAACCTTTTTTTTTTTTTTTTGAGACGGAGTCTCTTACTCTGTCACCCAGGCTGAAGTGCAGTGGCATGATCTCCGCTCACTGCAACCTCTGCCTCCCAGGTTCAACCAATTCTCCTGCCTCAGCCTCCCGAGTAGCTGGGATTATAGGCACCCGCCACCACGCCCAGCTAATTTTTGTATTTTTAGTAGGGACAAGGTTTCACCATGTTGGCCATGCTGGTCTCGAACTCCTGACCTCAGGTGATCCACCTACCTCAGCCTTCCAAAGTGCTGGGATTACACCAATACCACAGTCTTGACACAACTATTTTTATTTTACAATTATTCCCTTTTGGTCCTAATTCAAGTACATATATTCTAAATGGTTATTATAATATTGTATATTCATTTTCACAGTTCAATTTTTAATTTACTGTATATACCATGGAAACATTTTCAATCGCTATATGATATTCAATCATGTTGATGTTCTATAATTATTTTTATGGGAAAAGTTTTAAATGTTTAATGACGAAGATTTAGGGCAATACATTATTTAAAAGTGGATAGGAGGTCGGGCACGGTAGCTCACACCTGTGATCTCAGCACTTTGGGAGGCTGAGGTGGGCAGATCACCTGAGGTCAGGAGTTCGAGACCAGCTTGGCCAACTTGGGGAAACCCCGTCTCTAACAAAAATACAAAAACAATTAGCCAGGTGTGGTGGTGCGTGCGCCTGTAGTCCCAGCTACTGGGGAGGCTGAGGCAGGAGAATCGCTTGAACCCGACAGGCAGAGGTTGCAGTGAGCCAAGACTGCACCACTGCACTCCAGCCTGGGTGACAGAGCAAGACTCCATCTCGAAAAAATAAATTAAAATAAATAAAATAAAATAAAATAAATAAAATAAAATAAATAAAATAATAAAATAAATAAAATAAACTAAAATAAAGGATAGGAAAATACCAAGAGCTTTTCCTGGGGGAGGGGGTATGAGAAGAGAGTTCACATAAACCCCATTACATAGAAACTACCCCTAAATATTTCCAAACAGGAGGAGTACAAAGGAGGTGAACAGTCTCCAGCTCATCTTTAGTGTAGTGGGACTGCTTCTTCAGAAAAGATCAGCAACATTCACATCCATTTCATCTATCAGGGTGGAACAGTACTGCTCAGTATCTCTGAGGATGTGGATGTTCTATAAATTAAACGTTCTCTTGTTTGGCATTTAAGTTGTTTTTACTTTTGTTTTTTGAGACAGGGTCTCACTCTCTAACCCAGGCTGGAGTGCAGTGGTGTGATTACTGCTCATGCAGCCTCAACCTCCCATGCTTAAGTGATCCTCTCTCCTCAGCCTCTCCCAAGTACAGGCACGTGCTACCATGCCTGGCTCATTTTTGTACTTTTTGTAAAGATGAGGTCTCACTCTCACTCTGTTGCTCAAACTGGTCTCAAATTTCTGGGCTCAAGTGATCCTCCACCTAAGCCTCCTAGGTGATAGGATTATAGGATGAGCCTCTATGCCAGGCCTGGTTTTACTTTTTTACTATTTAAGATTATGCTGTGTTGAAGGTCTTTGTGCATGTAGTTCTTTTCTTCTTTTGAATTATTCCAGAAAACAAATTTGCAAGATCAGACTGAGTCAAAGGATATAAATGTTAATATTGCTCTAGGACATCACTTCCTTTGCTTTAAAAAAGGGTTCTGCCTGGCCAGTTGTGGTGGCTCACACCTGTAATCCCAGCATTTTGGGAGGCCGAGGCAGGTGGATCACTTGAGGCCAGGAGTTCAAGACCAGCCAGGCCAACATGGCAAAGCCCTGTCTCTACTAAAAATACAAAAATTAGCCGGGTATGGTGGTGCACACCTGTAGTCCCTGCTATGTGGGAGGCTGAGGCACGAGAATCACCTGAACCCAAGAGGTGGACGTTGCAGTGAGCTGAGACCACTCCACTGTACTCCAGCCTGGGCAAAAAGTGAGACTCTGTCTCAAAAAACAATAATAATAATAAATAAATAAATAATAAAATAAATAAAAAGTGTGTCAACATACTGTTTTCATAGTCAAGTTACTCAACCTCCTTGAGCCTCAATTTCTTGATTCATAAAATGGGAACAATAATAGTTCTCTATCCCATAGGGTTGTGAGGACCAAATGAAATGAAGCATGTAAAGTATTTAGCACTTAGTAACTGCTTAATAAACGCTATCATAATTTATTTTCACTAGCGGTTTATCAATGTACTATTTTTTTCACAACCTCATCAACATTGGATACTATCAATTTTAAAGATTTATTCTAAAACAGTTGGTATAAAATTACACTGAAGCGTGACTGCTGCTGTTCCTTTTCCCCCTCCTCTGCTTTCTTCTTTTTCAGTTGGAGGAGACCAAGAGGAGAGGATCAGTAACCAGAAATAAAAAGGACCCTTTAAATTGAGACACGCTGTATTTTTATATGTAATCCTTGCTTTCTCAGACGACAGAGCTAGAAAAGATGATCAAATGACCTAGGAAATAATAACTATTATATTAAATGCATGCTGTTATATTGAATGAGCCTTGCCCAAGGTCCCCTTCTTCCACTAAATTCATTGCATCTATTATTTATTGAATACCTACTATGTGCTATTCAGTAGGAGACATTGCAGCTACAGCTGCGAATAGGACCAGGAGAGTCTCTACTTTCATGGAGTTTATATGCTATCAGGGAGGAAGATTATGTGTGTGTGGCAGGAAATGAGGTGTAGACACATACTACACGAAGATAATGTGGAAGCGGGGGTGGCATGAAGAAAACAAACCAGTGATCTGAGTGACCAAGGGCTACTTTAGATTCGGTCTAATGTTGCCTCTGAGGAGGTAACATCTGGGGTGAGCCCTGAACTACAAGGAGCATTACTTTCCACATACATACCCCAACCAACCCCCGCCATCCCCCACCAACCCACATTACGATCTAGAAGGAATATTTCAGACAGAAGTAACAGCTATTACGAGGCCCTAAAGAGAGGAGGGATCTCAGTGACCTGGAGGAACAGACAGGTCAGAGCACAGTAACTAAGGGCAAGTGGTACAAGATGAGGTCAGGTAGGTGATAGCCAGATAAATACACTGTAGGGCTTCGTATGTAAGCAATTGGATTTTATTCTAAATATAGGAAGCCAGGAGTTATTTTAAAAATAAATAGGAAGCACGAGTTATTTTAAAAATAAAACATAAAAAACTCTAGTTGCTTTATGGGAAATGAATTGGAAATGACAAAACTGGTAGCTTGTGGCAGAACTGAAACATAATCTATTGTCTTGACTTGGAGGAAGGGATATTTACTTAGCAAGCCTTTACGTGCCAAGCTGTTCTAAACGCTGAGGATGAACAAACCAGAGTTCCTGCCTTCACGGTGTTCACAGACTAGCGGGCAGAAGACAGACAGCACGTGTGGCGGTGCAGAGGCCGATAAGGAGGACCCTGGCGACTGCCTAGTCCAAAAGTCCTAGCTAGAGCAAGATCAACTTGTACTGCCCTTAGTACAGCCACGTGAGCGGGGTGACCATTGACCTTAACCAAAAAGACGTGAAGGCTTTCCTCCTCCTCACTCCCGCGTCCCCAGTGCCAGGCAGTCTCCCAGCTAGACCCCAGCAGCCTCAGCACACACCGCACGGCGCGACAGCTTCCGGGGGCGGGGCCTGGTCTCGCTCCACGTCTACCGCGCCTGCTCCCCGGACGAAATCCGCGGACCGGGCTTTAGGTTCGCCGGAATCCCACGCTCCCGACTTCTGCTTCCGGGTCGGAGCCATGGCGGTGGCAAATTCAAGTCCTGTTAACCCCGTGGTGTTCTTTGATGTCAGCATTGGCGGTCAGGTGAGATCCAGGAGGCTGCCTACACCTGCGCCGAAGGGAAACTGCTCGGGGCTAGGCAGGCAGAACTCACCGAGAGGGAGCGAACTCGGGAAGCCAGCCAGAAAGTGAAATTGCACCCGAACCTACCGACCTGCCGGGCGGGGTGAAAGGAGGAGGAGGAGTCTCCCCAATCCTAGCGCCCCGCTTCTGGAGGAACTGGGCGGTTAGGGAGGCGGAGGTGGGAGATACCGAGCGGCAGGGTGGTGGGTCAGCTCATCATGCCTCCTGCCCCGTGAAGCCCTTATGGTCTTGGACTGGGCCTTCTGACAGTCTCCCGCTGATTGCAGGAAGTTGGCCGCATGAAGATCGAGCTCTTTGCAGACGTTGTGCCTAAGACGGCCGAGAACTTTAGGTAAGGACGTGCTCCAACTCCGCCGGATTAGCTGAGGCAGAAGCCAGGCTCCGGTCAGCCGCCTGAAATAACCTGTCTACCTCTGTCCGTCCGCTCACTGCTCTTGAGATCTGATTCCTCCGTGCATTGCACTGTCTGGTTGCCGTTTGGATTGTTCCCGTGTTAATTTACGTTGTTAATCTGTGTGTCTGCGTGTCTGGACGTCTGGCTGGCCGATTGGTGGACTTGCTGGCTCCAGTGTTTATTCTTTCCCGTATTTAGAGGCGCTCACGACTGTGATGTCATAGTGATTAAATCATTCATTTTTTGTCCCTTTCAGGCAGTTCTGCACCGGAGAATTCAGGTCAGTTTCAGATGTGTTTGACTTTTTTGCCTGCTCCAGAGGGGTGTTCTGGGGCTGCAGTGAGGGTATCGGTGAACCACCTGCTGGCATTGAATGATTGCTGGTGACAGTGATAGAAGGTAATGCCCCAAGGGTCTGTCCCTAGTTTATTTGCCTTCTTTATATCTGTCAACCATCTTTAGGAGAGTCCTTTTGGCTCCAGTGCATGGTAAACTGGAAAGGCCTTGTGCTACCTGCTGTCACTCCAAGTCTCTTTCTTTTTGGTTGTAGAAAAGATGGGGTTCCAATAGGATACAAAGGAAGCACCTTCCACAGGTAAGGCTCTTGGCAAGCCATCCTGGAGTCTTTCAGAAATATTTCCTGGGAGATTAGGCTCTTTAGAGGAAAATAAAACCAGAGGGTAATTCTTACATTTCTTGAGAAGAAATGTTTTTGTGGACTCAACAACTGAAGATTTATTAAATGTTCTAATTCTACTTACACTCTCCCACTTCTTAGGTCTTTAAAACAGAAACTACTCATCTTTACAATATCTTGTCTTTTTCATGCACTTGTTTGTGCGAATGCAGATTTTTAAAAAAGTACACTTGTAATCCTAAAGTGCATATAATATATCCTGCTGGTTGATATTTATAACTAATTCCTAAAATGATCATATATGATTGTCCAAGGATAATCGTATTTCCTGGGGAGTGGAGTATGGCAACACTTAGTCTCATTTCAATATAGACTCTTTCTCATGGCCTCACTGTGGTTAGTAACAATGTTAGCACATAATTATATCACAGCTTTAGAGCTGTAGGTCTCTAATCCCCAGTAAGACTCCTGTGAAGTGGTATGTGTGATCTGCATTCTACAGAGGAGGAAACTGAGGATAAGAAAGGTTAAGGACCCTCCCTAGGGGTCCTAGCTAACAGTTGTTAAGCCTTACATGTGTAGCAGTACATTTCACATAAATTCTCTGTAGTTCTTTCCCCCAAATTTACATCAAACCCTTGATCTGCCTTTTGCTTTGGCAAGTAAGCTTTTAGCCCCTTCTTCTTGTTACTGTTCAGGTACCAGATTATGCACTCGATCAACTCTAACATGCCCTAATTTATAACTAAAATCCTTTTTTGTGGTTAATTATCCTTTCAGCTTAATCATTCAGGAAAAGAATAATCTTCGGTTTTTTTTTTTTTTTTTTTTTTTGAGACAGAGTCCCACTCTGTCACCCAGGCTAGAGTGCAGTGGCATGATCTTGGCTCACTGCAACCTCCGCCTCCTGGGTTCAAGCCATTCTTCTGCCTCAGCCTCCCGAGTAGCCAGGACTACAGGCGTGTGCCACCACGCTCGGCTAATTTTTGTATTTTTAGTAGAGACAGGGTTTTGCCATGTTGGCCAGGCTGGTCTCAAACTCCTGGCCTCATGTGATCTGCCTGCCTCGGCCTCCCAAACTGCTGGGATTACAGGCGTGAGCTATCGTGCCCAGCTAAGAATAATGATTTTATAATAGCCAAAGTGATAGTGTATTTTGAAATCAATGTTAATCTAATACAATAATAACAAAGTCTATGTTTTTCTAAACCATAAAATCTTCTCAGTATTCTTTGCTCTCTGTTTCAGGGTCATAAAGGATTTCATGATTCAGGGTGGAGATTTTGTTAATGTAAGTACTATTCCTTTCCTATCAAAGACCTATAGTTTTAGTTTTTGTTGTTATTGCTGCAATTGCTGTTTTTACTACAGAGACCCAGTCTTAAGGCTTAAGAACAATAGCCAGGTTTGATGGGGGTGTTGGAGAGAATGGTGATGGGCAAGTTCTTGAAAGTGGCTGGGTACAACTGACTGTAGATAACAGACTTTAGCACTTTGATTGAGGCATTAAATTCCATGGTCCAAATCTCAGCCTTTTTGAGCCAGAAATTGGACTTTTTAAGAATACCTATAGATGATCTATGATAGGTTCACACTAATTAGTCATATGAAACTTAGTCAGAAATCAGCTGTGGTTTGTTTTTGTTTTTGTTTTTTTCTGAATGGAGGTAAGTTTCCTTCTAGTGGGCTAAATGCTTGTCTCATTTTCTCTTTTACTTCTGGTGTCACAGTGCCTGGAAAGCTGAGTTTTTCATAAGAAGTTGATTTGTGGGCAAGGAATCAGAGCGAGAGAGGTAGATAGTTCTGGAGGAATTTTGCTCTATTCGCTGGGAGAGCCCAGTGAAATAGTTCTTTTTTGCTAACCATGACTTTCTTGTAAGTAAACTGTTTTTGTCCCCCATATGAAGCCTCCCTCCCCACCCCAACCTTGGAGGGCGTGGGATAAACTACATTTTTTTCTTTCTTAAACCTGCTTTTGTCCTTACCCCCCACTTCTGTGCATGGTCTTTCTTTACTCTTATTAATATCATTTGGTTAGTTGTGTTGCTATTTTCTTGGATCTGGGAGACATTTGTTCTCTTTTATGTGTTTATTTAGTCTGGCTTTCATGAGTTTTTAAGACCTCTTTCCTTTCCTATGCAATATAGGGTTGCAGAGTGGCAGGTTTTAGGCTGAATTATGCTTTTACCTATGTTTTGTTTCATCTGCATGGTGTTATATAACTGTGAAATGGCACAAAAAATCCTAGTTTTGTTTTCTCTTTAAAAAATGGAAAGTGGAGGTATGCTGGGCCTGTATTTCTCACAGTGGCAGTGACAGTGACAATTGGTTGGAATCAAGGAACTGGTCCCTTTGGACATGGTGTATCTTTGCCATTTCACCAGTCTCCACAACTGTTGCCCTTATGTATGTTGCCTGCTCCTGTAGGCATTTGTTTCCAACCCCTGGAAACGAATAATGGTAGTGAGGTTTGTTAGCTGGTAAGAAGGGCCGAGAAGCTGTCCTCTGCCTTCTTTCCTTTTTTTTCCCCTAGGCTCCCCCATTGCCTTACAAGGAGAGGAATAGCTTTTTACTAGTCTTTGCCCCAGGCACATCTGATCACTTGTCGATAACTCTGGGGTTAGACAATAGTTGCTCAGTCTGAAGGCCAGCCCTGTTAAAAGCAATTGCTGGCAGGGCTCACATCTGTAATCCCAGTACCTTGGGATGCTGGGAGGATTGCTTGATCCCAGGAGTTTGAGACCAGCTTGGCAACATAGTAAGACCCTGTCTCTACAAAAATAAAAAAAGTTATTTTTTATTTTTTTATTTTTGGTGGTGTGCGCCTATAGTCCCAGGTACTTGGGAGGCTGAGGTAGGAGGATCCCTTGAGCCCAGGAGGTCAATTCAAGGCTGCAGTGAGCCATGTTCATGCCACTGCACGCCAGCCTGGGCGACAGAGCGAGACCTTGTCTAAAGGAAAAAAAAAAAAAAGGCTTGCTTAGAACCTTCCTTGGGGAAGGCAAAATGGAATAAGCAAGAGTCAGAAAAAATCAGAATTTGAGACCTTCCAAAGTTTGACCAAGAATATTTGTTTTGTTCATTTATTTTTGGTTTTAATAGTATTTATTATTTTGGTTGCAAAACGAAAGTGCAAAGAAGAAAATAAATCACCAAATGAATTACCCTCAATCTCACCTCACAATATACTATTGGCATTTTGGTTTACAGTTGTCAGTCTTACCTTAGTATGTATATGTGTGTTTATATAATTTTTAACAGACTTAAAATAATCTATATGTTTTACTTTTTTTGTACTTCATAATTGTCCATATTTTCCCTTGTCCTTACGTCTTCTAAAACATGCCTTCTACTAGCCACCTAGTATTTCATTATGAATAGACAACTTATTTGATCCATTCACTATAGTTGAAGATAAGTTGCTTTCTATTGTTTGCTCCAGATTATTAATTTTGTAATTTTCCCTGTTGTTTCTGGAGAGCTATAGATAATGTGATTACGGAGAATGGCACGGTAACTGATGTGTCCCTTAGGTTCACTGGGAAATTGGAGATGAACTTGTTTTCTCTCTTCCTTCTGTATTAGTATGTATGTGGAGTTAGTTAATGACATCATAGCTTATTTGATTATTTATATAGTGCTATATTGTTTGCACAGTGCTTTCTACAGACACTATCTAATTGAATCTTCATGATAACTGTAAAGAGTAGGTAATTTCATCCTCACTTCATAGATGAGGAAATTGAGGCTCACAGATAGGAAGTGACTTTCCTAGCTCTAAGTGATAGATCTGGAACTCAAATTCAGATCTTCTGTTTTTTTTTTTTGAGATGGAGTCTCGCTCTGTCGCCCAGGCTGGGGTGCAGTGGTGCGATCTTGGCTTACTGCAACCTCCACCTCCCGGGTGGGTTCAAGCAGTTCTCGTGCCTCAGCCTCCCAAGTAGCTGGGATTACAGGCGCCGCCACCACACGTGGCTAATTTTTGTATTTTTAGTAGAGATGGGGTCTCACCATGTTGGCCAGGCTGGTCTCAAACTCCTGACCTCAGGTGATCCACCCGCCTCAGCCTCCCAAAGTGATGGGATTACAGGTGTGAGCCACCGCACCAGGCCAGGTCTTTCTAATATACAGACTTGATTTTATTTGATAATATTTAGCCAAATAAAGGTTTGAATTTGGACAGTTTTTCTTTATTCTCTGGCTTGTATTAATGGTTGTTCTTTCCCAAAAAGGGATCCTTGATTCTACACTGGGTCAGTGTTTTCCCTTTCTCCCATGCACTCTTTCTCTTTACTAACTGGTGAGGAGAGCTTGATCTTTTTGGCACTCCTCAATATTGCCTTTAAAATTCAGGGATTCTATTTAAGGCACTGCAAATATGGCCCTGGTCAAATTGTTTTATTACCCAGACTTTAGTTTCTTTACATGAAAAATGGGGAAGATGATAATGCTTATTCCTCAAGGTTGCTGGAAGAGCAAAGAGATAATGCAAATAAAGCTAGTTTAAGCAGAAATTAGGAGTTTATAATAAAGGGAGTGTTTCATGGAACTAAAGGAAGAAATAGAACTAGGAACTAGAACCACAGAGAACCAAGGCAGTTCTTTATCTCCATTTCTCTAGTGCTCGCTACACATCTGTGTTGTGTTCTCTTTCTGTTCTGTAGCCCACCTTGCAAACGGTAGTCACATCCAGCATTCAGGTTTACATGATACAAATTTAGCCTCAAAGAGAGCATCTATCCCACCTCCAGATTCCCAGAGAAGGAACTCTAGTTGGCCCAGTGTGAGTTAGGGATCCTTCCCTGGATCAATCATCTATGACCAGGAGGGTGGTATCATGTTGTACATACAGACTGCCAAGAGCTCACCCACCCTTTTAGATAGTTTAGGGGAATGGGGTGGTAGTCACTTAAATGAGTACTTTTATGTGACTGAAGGCATGAGAGTCTTCAGGAATGGCAAGGATTGAGTATGTGATCACCTTGTTGCTGTTCCCTACTTTGTCTGCATCTTAATTGATCTTTCTAGAGGCCCAGCTGTGACCTGTTTTATCCAGTCTATAAAATGCTCCAGCCAGTCTTTGTGGGCTGTAGGTACCTTGTGTAAGGCTTGCTCTGATTGCAGGGTGGGGTCAAATAGGTGCAGCTTCCAAGATGACCAACAACATTAAGAGTAGACTTTAAAGACGTCAGGCTTTAGGTGCGACAGTGTTCTTCCTCTGGTTTCCAAGGACCCAACACTCCAAGTCACTAATACTTCCCTTCTCTCTGCTCAGGGAGATGGTACTGGAGTCGCCAGTATTTACCGGGGGCCATTTGCCGATGAAAATTTTAAACTTAGACACTTAGCTCCAGGCCTGCTTTCCATGGTAAGTGAAGTCCAATCAAGGTTTTGGGTTATAGCCAGCTGGTTTCTGGGCCCCTCTTGAGGCCCAGTGCTGTCTCTTGGGATGGAAGCAAATGCTTTCCTTCTTTTGCTTGGCCCAGGATTCACCTTTACCACCTCCTTTCTCAGTCTGGTTTGACTGAGAAAACCAGTAGGTACGCTGGCTCACGCCTGTAATCCCAGCACTTTGGGAGGCTGAGGCAGGTGGATAACCTGAGGTCAGCAGTTCAAGACCAGCTTGGCCAACATGGTGAAACCCCGTCTCTACTAAAAATACAAAAAATTAGCCAGGTGTGGTGGTGGGTGCCTGTAATCCCATCTACTCGGGAGGCTGAGGCAGGAGAATCGCTTGAACCCAGGATGAGGAGGTTGCAGTGAGCTGAGATCACGCCACTGCACTCCAGCCTGGGCAACAAGAGCGAAACTCCATCTTAAAACAAACAAACAAACAAAAGAAAAGAAAACCAGTAGGTAAGGCCCACTAGCAGGCTAGCGGGCTGGGGAACTAAAATCTGAACCAGGATTTGTGTCTGGGCATTCAGCCCTACTGCTCAGAATGTAAACAGTTGTGCTTTCAAGACATATTCATAGCTGGACGTGGTGGCTCACACCTGTAATCCCAGCACTTTGGGGAGGCCAAGGCAAGAGGATTGCTTGAGGTTGAGGTCAGGAGTTTGAACAATCTGGGCAACATAGTGAGACTTAGTCTCTACTTAAAAAAAAAAATTAGCCAGGTGTGGTGACACAGACCTGTAGCCCCAGCTACTAGGGAGGCTGAGGTGGGAGGATAGCTTGAGTCCAAGAGTTTGAGGCTGCAGTGAGCCATATCCTGTTCATCTCTGTATCCTTGGATCCTAGCTTAGGCCCTAGCTCATAATAGGTGCTAAGTTACATTTACTGAAAAAACCATGGAGGAATCAGTGTTACAAGCTCTTTTGGAAATTTTGCCCTTCAGCTAACATGGCCAGGGAAACTTACTGCAGGTATATTTGGTTTCCATCAGGCGAACAGTGGTCCAAGTACAAATGGCTGTCAGTTCTTTATCACCTGCTCTAAGTGCGATTGGCTGGATGGGAAGCATGTGGTGTTTGGTAAGCCCTACTCCTGTCCCATGGTCCAGGCCCCATTCACCCCGGATGGAACCTCCAGAGGAATTAGTTCTCAAACTCTTATCAAGAATACTCAACTCATGTAACTGCTTAGGTGGTAATAGAGAAAACAGAAATGGTGGGGAGGTGGGGAACATGTGTGGCTAGAGAACTAGAGGGAAGGACAAAAGGGCCATTTGATATAGTATGGAACCACTTAGGGGGAAAACCCAGTTGCTAGCACCAAAGAAATGCCATAGAGGCAGCATGATACGGTGAGACTTTGGAGTCACTCAGGTATAAGTTTGAGCCCTAACTCTACTTATTACCTATGACCTTGAGCAAGTCATTTCACCTCTACCGCTTCTTAATTTCCTAAAGTTAGTATGAGGGTCTAATGAGAAAATAGCTAAGAATGGGCTTTGGAAGCTGGAAAATGCTATGTAAACAAGAATAAAGTCCAGCTCACACTCTTCCTATAGGAAAAATCATCGATGGACTTCTAGTGATGAGAAAGATTGAGGTAAGTACTGCTTTGATTTTTCTCTTTCTCTGCCATTCTGGTCTGGTACTGTCTGACTAGCGTCCAGGAGCTAGAGAATGGGGAATGAGCTTCAGTTTGTTAGGCCCGGTCTTCATTGCCCAGGAAAAGGGAGGAGAAACCACATAAGTTAGCCTGTCTGGCCAACACTGAGGTTTGGCCTCTGAGGACCCTGTTGCCTACTTGATAAAATTCTACTCCTCGGCATTGCGTTCAAGGTCCTTCCCTGTCTACCTCTCCATGGCCCCTTCTCCTGCCACTGCATCTTCCATGTTCCAGTCACATCAGGCTACTAGCTCCTCTCTAAATCTGCCATACATGTCCCTGCCGCTTGCTCTTTCCTGCCCCTGAGCCTTTGCCCACACAGTTTCCTCTAGCTGGAATGCTCTTCTTTCCTTCCCTCCTGATGGAATCCCATTCATCCCTCTAGGCACAGTTCAAATACCCCTCTTTTGTGAATCTTTCCCTGACCTCTTTAAGCCCCAGTTTAGTTGCCCATCTAACCCTTATCCAACTCTCTCTTAGAACTTTTTCTTATATTATCATAAGTTTGATATTTTCTAAGTGTTTTGCATTTTCTCTTTGATAGATATTATATGCTTTACCTGTCTGCCAGGACATGGACTGTTTCTGAGTGCTGAGTCCTTAGCACAGGGCTGGCAGGCATCAGTAAAAGTTTGATAAGGGAATGAGGAAGTGCCTGAGTGGATGAATCTCCACTGTGCTTTTTTTCCTAGAATGTTCCCACAGGCCCCAACAATAAGCCCAAGCTACCTGTGGTGATCTCGCAGTGTGGGGAGATGTAGTCCGGACAGACTGAACCAGGTAAGTGTGTCTCTCTCCTATTGGGTTAGGAGTCAGACCTCAGAGAAGGTAGCATGGTCTACTGGAAAGAACTTTAGTCCTGAAGACATGAGATTGAGCCCATTTCCTCTGTGTGTGGCCTTGGAGTGGTCACTTTCCTTCTCTGAGCACGTTTCCTCATCTGTCAAATGGAGATACTGTAATACCTATCTCTCAGAGTCACTGTAAAAATCAGAAAGGGTTGTAGGAGCACTTTACTTTTCTATCACTTTGTAATGTACAAAGTGTCAATGTGAAAACTACTCAGGCAGTTTGTAACAGCACTCTCAGACTACAGTTCCATTCAGTAGTCCCCCTAGAAAGACCTGGCTCCAGGCCTGAGTAACTCTCTGCTGGGACCAGGCCAGGCAGCCAGGAGACACACCTGTCATGCTTCTCATCAGAACTGATGCTGCAATTCCAGGCCTTGACTTCGTATTTGCTGGCCTCATAAGTGAATGCCTTGCATCTTCCAGCCTACAAGGACTCGTTTCTTACCCGTAATTACCACTGCCTGCTGTGCGCTGGGCAGCATACTAGCTGTAGAGAGGGGGACAAAGAATTGAAAGATGTCTCCTTTCAGGAGCTCATGGAAAGTAAGACATTCCGAGAGGTGATCACTAGTAACATGAGTGATATTGCCAAATGTGAGAAGAGTACAAGGGAGAAATCCATCACTTCCAGCCAGGTGAGGGGTAGTGATGTTTTGTTTTTTGTTTTTTTTTTTATTTTCAAACCTGCAAAAAAGTTAGAAGATAATACCTCGAACACCCATATATCTTCACTTAGATTCACCAGTGATTAACATTCTTGTTTTATTGCTTTGCCTTAACAATTGTTTTTTGCTTTCCCTTCTTGCCTCCTCACCCATTTCCATCGCCTCTCCTCCTCCCTTCCTGCTCCTCTTCCCTCCCTCCATCCTTTCCTTCCTATCTTTCTTCCCATCTTCCTTCCTTTACCCTTTCTTCTTTTCTTTCCCATTTGAAAGTTGCAGACTTCTTGACACTTTACCTCTAAGTATTTCTGCAAGGAACTCCTAAAAATAAGAACATCCTACGTAACCACAATGTTATCTAATATATAGTACATTTTCAGACCTCCCCAATTGTCCCAAAAGTAACTTTTGTAGCTTAAGAAAAGGTGATCCAATCAAGGTTCCCATATTTCATTTCATTTGGTTTACACAAGTAACATAATACACTCTCATTGTGAAAACTTTCACACCAAACAGATAAAGAGAAAGCCCCTGTTGACAATACCCACCCGCAATTCCACTCCCCTTTCCAGAGGTCACTTCCTTATTAGTTTGATGTATGTCCATCAGGGCCTTTGCCTTGCCCATTTGGGAGGTTTTCTTTTTCCCAAATGAAATCATACTATATTTTTCATGTTCTAAAAAATATGTCTGAAAACTTTTCCTTCTTAGTTCATGTAAAACCACCTTGTATTAAAAAATGAAAACAGCCCAGCACAGTGGCTCACTCCTGTAATCCCAGCACTTTGGGAGGCCAAGGAGGGCAGATAGCTTGAGCTCAGGAGTTCGAGACCAGCCTGGGCAACCTGGTGAGACCCCGCCTTTCCAAAAAAAAAAAAAAAAATTAGCCAGGTGTGGTGGTGCAAGCCTGTAGTCCCAGCTACTCAGGAGGCTGACATGGGCGGATTACTTGAGCCCAGGAGTTTGAGGCTGCAGTAAGCTATGATCATACCACTGTACTCCGGCCTGGGTGACAGAGTGAGACCCCATCTCAAAAAAAAAAAAAAAGGAAAAGAAAAACCGAAACTGCAGTGCAGGCTGAGCATCCCTAATCTGAAATCCCAAACGCTCCAAAATATGAAACTTTTTGAGCACCAACATGACATTAGAAGTGGAAAATTCCACACCTGACCTCATGTGATGGATCATAGTCAAAAATTTGTTTCATGCACAAACGTATTAAAAATATTGTATAAGATTACCTTATACAATAGCTGTAAGTAGCTAGGACTACAGGTACGTGCCACCACGCCCAGCTAATTTTTATATTTCTTGGTAGAGATGGGGTTTCACCTTGTTGGCCAGGCTGGTCCCGAACTCCTGACCTCAAGTGGTCTGCCCACCTTGGCCTCCTAAAGTGCTAGGATTACAGGCCTGAGCCACTGCCCCAAGCTGAGCATTAGTTCTTAATTTTATATGTTGTAACTGTTTTCTTCAGAATATATTTTAATAAAAAAATTAGTATTATGTTGCTTAAGTTTGGTGATATTCTTTTTTAAAGAGAAGTTCTAAATTTTGATGAAGTCCAAATTGTCAGTCTTTCACTGCTTTTCGGTTTTGTCTCATTTAAGGTCTTTACTACCTCAGATCACAATGTTTTCCGTGTTTTTTCTAGTGTTTCTTTTTATATGGTGGAACTAAGATCATTTTTCTAGTATTTTTAAAGTCTTATTTGTATATTCATAAAACCATCTATAATTAATTTTTCTGTATAGTGTTAAGATAGGACTTTTTCTTGTCTTTTTTCCAAATGGAGATCCAGTCAAATACTTGACCATTTTAATGACTCTACAACACACCTTTATCTGTGACCAACTCTGTTCAGAGTATCTGGCACTTACAGGCATTCAGTAAAAATTTATTACATGAGTTAAGTAGAGAGGGAGAATGTCAGGCATTTTAGGCAGGGAACTGGTGTGAGCAAATGCTGAGGCTGGAATGCACAAGTGTGTGCTGAGAGCTGCATGTGGACCTCTCTTGTTCAGCCAGATGATCCCTTCTCAGGCCCACTTGACACCCTGAGCTTTCCTTTCTGCCAATACTGGGTCCCCCTTGGGCCCAGCCTGCTCTCCCTCTTCAGTGGCTGCTGGCCATTCCCTCCCTCTCCTACTCATTTCTTTGCTATAACTAAAGTTGAGTTCATAGGTCCTTTCTTTCCAAAGACTGACCACTGATCACTACCAGAGGAGAGACGATAACAAAAAGAATAAAGTTTAGAAATTCTTAATGTTGGGGCCTCTTTTCTGTATCTTTCTGAGTCTTTTACATAAAGTTACTGGAAGTCCTTGTTGAGGTTTTATTTCTGAGGGTGGGGATCATCAACCCTCCCCACTCTCCCCCACTGTTAGCAAAAGTTATATGAACTTTTGCCTCCAAGAAAGCCCTTCTTCTCAGCCTGCAACCCAAGCAGAACGCATTCCTCAGGTGGCCATTGTACATTCCACAGGCCCGCTAGACCAGGACTGTCCATAGGCTGTGATGATGGAAAAATTCTAGATTTGGGAGGTCCAGTATGGTTGCTACCAGCCCCATGTGACAACGGAATACTTAAAATGTGGCTGGTGCAACTGAGAGACTAAACTGTTAACTTTTTACTTTTTATTTATTTATTTATTTTTTATTTTTTTGAGATGGAGTCTCGCTCTGTCACCCAGGCTGTAGTGCAGTGGCACCATCTTGGCCCACTGCAAACTCTACCTCCCGGGTTCAAGCAATTCTCCTGCCTCAGCCTCCTGAGTAGCTGGGATTACAAGTGCACGCTGCCGTGCCTGGCTATTTTTTGTATTTTTAGTAGAGACGGGGTTTCATCATGTTAGCTATGCTGGTCTTGAACTCCTGAGACCAGGTAATCTGCTCATCTTGGCCTCCCGAAGTGCTGGGATTATAGGCGTGAGCCAACATTCCAGCCTATTTATTTTTTTTATTGACAGAACTAAGCTGTAATTTATTAAATTTAAATTAGGCTGGATGTGGTGGCTCACACCTATAATCCCAGCACTTTGGGAGGCTGAGGTGGGTGGATCGCTTGAGGCCAGGAGTTCGAGACCAGCCTCGCCGACATGGTAAAACCCATCTCTACTAAAAATACAAAAATTAGCCGGGCGTGATGACGCACGCCTGTAGTCCCGGCTACTCTAGAGGCAAAGGCACGAGAATCTCTTGAACCCGAGAGGCAGAGGTTGCAGTGAGCCAAGACTGCCATTGCACTCTAGCCTGGGCGACAGAGCGAGACCCTGTCTCAAAAATAAATAAGTAAATAAAAAAAATAATAAATATAAAGAGCCAGTTATAGCTAGTGGCTACTGTACTGGACAGTGAGCTCTTTTAAATGTAAGCCTCTCAATCTACTCGCCCTGGCTTGCTTAGAACTGAATCTCATAGCTAATACTTAAGGGCACTATAATTAAAGCAGTTATCCTTCATTGAATTCTTCCTGTGCCCAAATAATGAGCTAAGAACTTTACTTGAATTATCGCATTTCACTTTACCAAAAATCCCCATCATAGGTTTTAAAGTGTTAGGAAATCTGGGTGGCAGTCTAATGTAAAGGGGTTCCACAGATAGGCACCCCATTTTGGGTTTCTGAATAATGTGATTTGAGAAAAATTAATGAAAGAGGAGATGAATTTCCCAGGGAGCAGGGGCCTGGAGGGAAGGGAAGTGGTATTTTTAAGCCCTATTGGGCAGTATTTTTTTTTTTTTTTTGAGATGGAGTCTTGCTCTGTCGCCCAGGCTAGAGTGCAGTGGCGTGATCTCGGCTCACTGCAGACTCTGCCTCCCAGGTTCAAGCAATTCTCCTGCCTCAGCCTCCTGAGTAGCTGGGATTACAGGTGCCCACCACCGCACCTGGCTAATTTTTGTATTTTTTTTAGTAGAGACGGGGTTTCACCATCTTGGCCAGGCTGGTCTCGAACTCCTGAACTCATGATCCATCCGCCTCGGACTCCCAAAGTGCTGGGATTACAGGCATGAGCCACCGCGCCCGGCCAGGCAGTATTTCTTATACTTTAATGCAAATATGGATCTCCAGGATCCTGACTCAGTGGGTTTGGATGAGGACTGAGATTTTGCATTTCTAATCAGCTCTCAGGTGATGCTGATGCAGACTTTGAGAGGCAAGTCAATAGGGGATAAGAGTCTATCTTTTAATTGAGAACTTGCCATATTCCAAAAAAAAGACCAAGAGGAAGTACTCTCTTGGTGGCACTAGTCCAGCAGGAATCCACTGCATTCACATCAAGATATCACCTAATCCTGCCGGGCGCGGTGGCTCACGCTTGTAATCCCAGCACTTTGGGAGGCCGAGGCGGGCGGATCACGAGGTCAGGAGATCGAGACCACGGTGAAACCCCGTCTCTACTAAAAATACAAAAAGTTAGCCGGGCGTGGTGGCGGGCGCCTGTAGTCCCAGCTACTCGGAGAGGCTGAGGCAGGAGAATGGCGTGAACCCAGGAGGCAGAGCGTGCAGTGAGCCGAGATTGCGCCACTGCACTCCATCCTGGGCGACAGAGCAAGACTCCGTCTCAAAAAAAAAAAAAAAGATATCACCTAATCCTGCATTTGAGGCCTTGTGCCCAGGCACTGGGCATATGCAGTGAAACAGCTAAGAAGGAGATAGAAGACGGGTCACTTCATCAATTCTACCTCCGTATGGAGCACTTCTTTCCAGAACCTTTGTGTTTTCCCTTCCTAGGTTCTGACTTTGGTTTTAGTGAAAATGAAGTTTTGTGTACAATTTTTTTTTTTTTTTTTTTTTAAAGACAGAATCTCACTCTGTCGCCCAGGCTGGAGTGCAGTGGCACGATCTCGGCTCACTGCAACCTCCACCTCCCAGGTTCAAGCGATTCTCATGCCTCAGCCTCCCGAATAGCTGGGATCACAGGCATGCACCACCACGCCTGGCTAATTTTTTTGTATTTTTAGTAGAGACAGGGTTTCACCATGTTAGCCAGGCTTGTCTCAAACTCCTGACCTCATGTGATCTGCCCGCCTTGACTTCCCAAAGTGCTGGGATTACAGGCGTGAGCCACCAAGCCTGGTCTGTACAACTTTAGTTATAGAAACCTTGGTTTTATCTCAGTGAGTTCTGGGAGATTTTTTTTTTTTTTTTAGACAGGGTCTTACTCTGTCACCCAGGCTGGAGTGCAGTGGCACAGTCACAGCTCACTACAGCCTCGACCTCCCTGGCTCAAGTGATCCTCCCACCTCAGCCTCCTTAGTAGGTGGGATTATAGGCGTGCAGCACCACACCCAGCTAACTTTTTAAAGCTGGGGTTTCACCATGTTGTCCAGGCCGGTCTCAAACTCTTGGCTTCAAGCGATCTTCCCACCTCAGCCTCCCAAAGTGTTGGAATTACAGGCATGAACCACCGTGCCAAGCCCTTGGAAAACTTTTTATGATGAATTTGGTTATGTATAGCATAAATGAACCTCTACCCTCAGGATTCTCCTGCTGTAGTCTGAATGGGTTGTTTGCTACTTACATATACATGGGAGAGGGTATATTTCTCTTTTGAAAGCCCAAGTTCTGGCAACTCTGCTAGTCTGATATGCTACCCCCTTCCCTGTGATCCTCAAACCTGGTACCAGTACCAAGTGGCAGAGAGCTTTCCTTAATTCATTGTTGCCTAGATTCTCCAACAGATAATAATCATTTTGGGGCACTTGTTAAACCTACGAATTCCTAGATCCCTTCCCTGGAGTATTTGATTGAGTGGCTTTGGGGTGGGACCAGATGTTATGTTGGTAACAAGTATCTCACATGCTTCTTAATAGAAAAGTGTGGGAAACACTACTTTAGTTAGTGCTGGGGTGACTGTCTTTTATTTTAATATTTGGATCTTAGGAAAAATACAGAATTAGCACAATACATCATTTTACAGTTACTACAGCTTACAGTGAGGCAATATTGAAGTTCAAATAGTGATTAGCTTAAAAAATAAATTGTACCTGTGGATGACAGATATTGTAACAGTTGTGAACGTGCTATTTCAATGACTAAGGTTTAGGAAACACTGTGTGTCATTCTGGAATTACCTGTAGATGCGAGACATTCCCGTAGGGGTAGATTAGGAAAGATGTGTTGGTGGCAGTTGGGCTGGTCCTCTGTTCATTCCATAACTAAGCGCTGATGAATTAAGATAGGTCCCATGCTGCATATGAGGCTACAGATTTGAAAAGTCAGTTCCATCCTTCAAGGAACTCAGTCTCTCGGGAGAACTGACAATTACAGTACAATAAAGCCCTGTATTGGAGGTTTTAGAACAAGGTGAGGAAAGCATAAATGCCCGGATCTTCCCGGAGTGGTTCAGTAGACTACAGAAGAGATGATGCTTCAGTTTAGTACAAGAAAGAATGTAACTTGTCAGGTGGCTAAAACTGGGCAGGGCATTCCAGGCAGAGGGAACAGCCTATGCAAAGTCACAAAGGCAGGAAACAGCAGGAAGTGTAGAGGAAGCTGCAAATAATTCAATATGACTGAAGCAGGAAGATATGAAATGCAAACGGTGAGAAGGCTGGAGAGAGGCCAGGGCCAGTAGTGAAAGCCAGTGCCAAGCTTAGCAGTTCATATGTTATTCTGAGGGCAGGGGCTGACTTTCAGGCATGAAGTAATTTTTCCCTTTTGGGGAAGGAGTCCATTGTGCTCCTGAGATTCTCAAAAGGGGCACTGACCCTCCAAAAAAGAATCAGGCCGATACGAACCACTGAAGGATTTTCAGCAGAATACTGTAGATGAATTTTCATGTTCAGAAGATGATTCTGGCAGCATTGTGGAGGATGGGCTGGAGGCCAGTGAGGAGTCCACTGCAGTGTAGTCCAGGCAAGAGAAAAGAGGTTTTACATGAAAATATGGGTCTGGGGAGCACTGGAGATTTGGCAGCAAATATTTATGTGCCTGCTGGGCATGTGACACTGATTGTTCCCTGTCCTGAAACTCAGAAGCTCTGCCAGCTGAAAAGGCCAGGGGTGGAGAGAATGTCTGGCTCCAGTCCATTCCAGTCCAGTACAAAGGCAAAGCTGCTTGCATTGCAGCCAAGTCTTACACACACAGTGGAATACTATACAGCCTTAACAAAATAGAGGTAGATCTGGATGTGTTGGCAAGATTTCTGAGGTAAGTTAAGTGACAGTCAAGATGTAGTAATTTATGTAAGCATGTTACTGTTTATTTTGAATGACTTTCAGGAATCTCTGCAGTGATATATAGCAGACTGTTGATAATACTTCTGCAGAGTAGAGATAGCAAAGAGACTTTTCAGTTGGCTTATTTAAGCTTGAATTTTCTACCTTGAACACGTGTGTTGTAATAGAAATACGTACTGTTTATATGTAGTGTTAACTAATCCTAAATCCTCCCAGCACCTCCCAGGAGCCTGCCCACAGCTGTGGCTAACATCAGTTGTGAATCCATTGCTGATCTCTCCACCTCCTCTTCCAGGTCTAAGCCCAGACAGTGGGTGCTCCCACAGCACTTGGTTCATCTCTCCATTGTGGCATTTAATATACTGTATCACAAATGTGTCAGTCTGTTTTTCTCTGGACCGAGAACTTGTTGAAGCAAGGATCATGCTGACTAACATAGTGCCTGGTATGACAGAGCTTAGGTCCTGGCACACCATGCAGCTTACAAAGTACATTTATACATTTTCATACATTTTGCTTGAGGGCCCACAGTTAAACTTCAGTCTGTGCCTGCAGTACGATGCCAGTACTCATTGTCCACTGGGGCAAGGTGTGGCATGTTTGAGGAATGGCAGGAGGAGGGGGACAATAGTATCTGAGTGTACTTACTCAGATAAAAATATACTTCTCTTAGTATAGCTTGCTCAACTTCAAGGTCATGAACCCAGAGTGTGGACTTCCCTTTCTCTTTACCTCTGGGACCGAAACCTGCAAGGAAAAAGGATTGCTTTTTGTTCTGGACCTCCACAGAGAGCCATCAGAGTCTGACAAAAAGGACAAAGGCTTTGGAGCCAAGTAGACCAGGAAGCCTCATCACTGTCTAATTCTGTGACTTTAGTCAAGCCATGAAACCCCCTGGGACCCTACTCCTTTGCATAATTAGATAATATATAATGCATGGAGTTGTGAAGGGCAAATAAGTGAGATAGTATGCTTGACCATAAATGCTGGTTGCTTTCTTCCTGGTTCTTTTGTAATTTACTGCCCAGCTTTGCTCTGGGGACCCAAAGGTCTGACCTATGGTGAGAATCTGACCTGTTCTACCCTTTTGGGAAAAGAGGATTAGGAATATAGAGAATAGCTGGGAGTGGCCGGGCACGGTGGCTCATGCCTGTAATCCCAGCACTTTGAGAGGCCGAGGCAGGGAGATCACAAGGTCGGGAGTTCAAGACCAGCCTGGTCAATATGGTGAGACCCCGTCTCTACTAAAAATACAAAAATTAGCTGGGTGTGGTGGCAGGCGCCTGTATTCCCAGCTACTTGGGAGGTTGAAGCAGGAGAATTGCTTGAACCCGGGAGGCAGAGGTTGCAGTGAGCCGAGATCGTGCCACTGCACTCCAGCCTGGGCAACAGAATGGGACTCTGTCTCAAAAAAAAAAAAAAAAAAAAGAGAGAGAGAGAGAATAGCTGGGAGCATTGTCTCATATGGGATGTCCTCTTCCAGCTCCTCTGAGGTGCTTACCTCCCCATCCCACACTGACCTCCATGTCTCTGCCCTTGTAGGCCTTCCCTTCTTCTTGGTGGTGTTCTTGAGTAAGATAATCTGGACTGGCCCCTGTGTTTGCTTCCCTGCCTGCTGCTGCCCCATTTGATCAAGAGACCATGGAAGTGTCAGAGATTCAGAATCCAAGATTGTCTTTAAGTTTTCAACTGTAAATAAAGTTTTTTTTATATGTGTATGTTTTTTTTTTTCTTTTGGTTTTGTTTGTGTGTTGTTTTTAAATAGTTGTAATAGCCCTGTCTCCTCACACCTCAGCTTCAGCTAAGAGGACTGGCACTCCTCAGAGGCCAGCATGGACCAGAGCCAAGCTTTTGCTATGTATAGTTGATACCTCTTGACTTGCAGGCAGTTGTAGCAAACCTGACTCTCTCAGGTTACAGCTGATGGACAAAGAAGGCATAGCCCCAGGACTTTACAGCTCTACTTATTCCAAGGATGTTCCCAGGAGGATCAATTTGGTTAGTTCTGGATTGAGCCCATGGGGAAAGGGTCACTAACTTGAACTATCTACTCACCTCAGAGCATCCTTGAAAGAGTCAAATAAGAGTGGATATGAAGGTAATTTGTAGTAAACAGCAACAATACCTTAGAAAATGTTAGTTTTGGGACCGGGTGCCGTGGCTCACACCTGTAATCCCAGCACTTTCGGAGGCCAAGGTGGACAGTTCACTTGAGGCCAAGAGTTCAAGACCAGCCTGGCCAAGATGGTGAAACCCCATCCCTACTAAAAATAAAAAAATTAGCTGGGCTTGGGGCACGTACCTGTAATCCCAGCTACTCTGGTGGCTGAGGCACAAGAATCGCTTGAACCTGGGAGGCGGAGGTTGCAGTGAGCCGAGATCGCGCCACTGCACTCCAGCCTGGGTGACAGAGTGAGACTGTCTCAAAAAAAGAAAATGTTAGTTTTGAAAGGAAACAGCTCAACATATAAAGATCTCACTGAGCTGGGTGCTGTAGCTCCTGCCTATAATCCCAGCTACTCAGAAGCCTGAGGTGGGAGAATCACTTCAGCGCACAGAAGTTCAGACCTGCCTGGGCAACATACCAAGACCTTGTCTCTACAAGACAAACAAACAACAACAACAACAAAAAAATTAGTTGAGTATGGTGGCACGTACCTGTAGTCCTAACTGCTTAGGAGGCTGAGGCAGGAGGATCCTTGAGCCTAGGTGTTTGATGTTGCAGTGAGCTTCAATGATCATGCCACTGCACTCCAGCCTGGGTGACAGAGTGAGACCCCATGTATTTTGAAGAGGCAAAGAAGAAAGTTCCCTGATGTTTCTTTCATGAGGCACTTTCTGTTTGCTCTCATTTTTACTTGCTTTCTTCTGTCTTGTGGATGGGGATGCCTCTTAACTACTGGCTGCAAGATACTGCAGGAGCAAAGGTAGCAAACAGCTGAATTCTATGACAATAGAACTTGGTTAAAAGTGTTGTTTCAGTGTATCAGATGACAAGAGATGGTGATAAGGGCCCTACAGTACAGACACTTGCAACTGTCTAGCCAAGGAAACATACTTCAGAGGACATTGTAGAGAAAGGACTGTCATCTAGAGGAGGAGAGATTTTTAAGTAACTATATAGGGTGGGACTGTAAAGAGATGGGAAGGAGGATGAACAGCTGTGATCCGGAGCTGACCTTCTTGCGATGGGCTGGTCAGCTGCACTGTTACATCTGGCACCTACATTCTATGCCAGTCTTTGTCCTAGGCCCTGGAGCTAGGTAAGATGTGGCTCATGCTTGTGATAGGAGACAGGGACAGTTTCAATGCACGGGGGTATTAGAATGTGAGCCTGTATGAAGGCAAGGCAGGACATTTGGGGTTTTTTTGTTTTTTGTTGCGAGATGGAATCTCACTCTGTCGCCCAGGCTGCAGTGCAATGGCGCGATCTTGGCTCACTACAACCTCCACCTCCCAGGTTCAAGCGATTCTCTTGCTTCAGCCTCCCGAGTAGCTGGGACTACAGGCACATGCCCCCGTGCCCGGCTAATTTTTTGTATTTTTAGTAGAGATGGGGTTTCACTGTGTTAGCCAGGATGGTCTCGATATCCTGACCTCATGATCCGCCTGCCTCAGCCTCCCAAAGTGTTGGGATTAGAGGCGTGAGCCACCACGCCCCACCTTTTTTTTGTTTTGTTTTGTTTTTAGCTGCTGTGTCCCCAACACCTGGAAGAAGTAAGCTTCTGGAATCTAATAGATGCTGCATTAAGTATTTGTTGCATGAATGATAGTGGTATGAGAGGAAGAGGGGAAAAAAGGGGAAAAAGGCTTCTTGGAAGAGGTGACGCTTGAGGTAAGTATTGACAGGCTTTAATTTGCCAGATCAACAAGGTGGTGAGGGCTTTCTAGGAAGAGGGAACTGTGTTCTTAGGCCACAGTCTGTTAGAGATGGGGGGACAAGGTAAAAGTTATTTTGCAGAGAAGATTCTTGGGATGAATCCCTTGCCCATCACATCACTTAAAGGCAGGCACTGGAGTTGTCTGTACTGTGGTCACCACGGACAGCTGGGTGGTGTGAGCTCCCAGGATGGCAGGGAGACTAGTAAAGCTCTGGAGTGGCGCTCTCCCACTTTAGAACAGCCATGAACTATTGGTGCTTGTAGAGAGGTGGCTACAAGAAACTATTTTTTGAGACATAGTTTCACTCTGTCACCCAGGCTAGAGTGCAGTGGCACAATCTCAGCTCACTGTAACCTCCGCCTCCCGGGTTCAAGCGATTCTCCCTCCTCAAACTCCCGAGTAGCTGGGATTACAGGCACATGCCACCATGCCCAGATCATTTTTGTATTTTTAGTAGAGATGGGGTTTTGCCATGTTGGCCGGGCTGGTCTCAAACTCCTGACTTCGAGTGATCCGCCTGCCTCGGCCTCCCAAAGTGCTGAGGCATGAGCCACCGTGCCTGGCTGCAAACTAGTTTCTTAAACAGCTCATCTTCAGGCTCACTGAGCACGAAGAGAGCTGAATGAAGTAACTGGATGAGTAAGTAATGATACTTTTTAAAGTAACATTGAAAAGACAGATGTTACACAATTTGTATTTTTGCTTGAGAAGCCATCCCTTCAAAGCAGTTACATAGTGAGGCTGTTCACTTACTCGTAGAGGTGCTGCTGCAATATTTTCTAAGTGTCTTTGTAACTGGAGAAAAGCTCTCAAGCCTATAGGGCAAGCTTTTAAATGTCCTCAGTGTTGGCAGAACTGCCTTTTGAGGAAACATTTTAACATTCAAGTCATCTGGAGCTGGAACACATGAACAGCAGCTGTGGAATCCACCCACTCTCCATACACATTGCTGCTGAAAGCCTTTTTCACCTGGATTACTGGCACAGCTGCCCAGATGACCCTTCTGCTGCCAGTACCTTTTTCAATTCATTTTCTACACCATATCGCTCATTTAACAAATCTTTTAAGGTACTATATGTCAGGCACTAAGATGCCCAAGGAAGTCACAGTCTGGTGGGGAACATTTAATTAGACCAATACAGTGTGTTAAGATGGGAGGGATTCTTAACCTAGTAGCATCTGAGCCAAGACCTAGAGGATGAAAAATTAAGCAGGCAAAGAGGCAAAGAGGAAGGAGGAAAGGAAGAGTGTTATATGTAGAATTTTATGTAATACTCCAAACGAAACAGTGGCTAAAGGACTCCACTAGATGACAGTCCTTTCTCTACAATGTCCTCTGAAGCATGTTTACTTGGCTGGAGAGTTGCAAGTGTCTATTCTGTAGGGCCCTTGTAATATTTCACCATTTCCCTTGTCATCTGATACACTGAAGCAACACTTTTAACCAAGTTCTATTGTCATAGAATTCAGCTGTTTGCTACCTCTGCTCCTGCAGTATCCTGCAGCCAGTAGTTACAAGCACCTGGAAGGTTGGACAGGGAATACAAGAGAAGACTCTAAAGACTTCTCTTAGAAGTCATAGAGTCCAGTAAACCACATTATGGAATCTGGACTACCCTAAGGGTAATGGTAGTCACTGGAAGATTTTAAGTAAGACAGTGTCATGATCAGATAGATGTTCTCAAAAGAACTTTCTGGCTGTTGTGGTGGGTAATATTAGAGTAAGAAAGAGGTAGAGAGGTGTGGTTAGTAGCCAACGGCACTGCTCTATGCTAGGGGTCAGCCGACTCCACTCCGTTTTTCTGTGGCTCATGAGCTAAGAATACAAATGGTTTTTAAAATGTTTAAATAGTTGAAAATATGTAAAGATTCGTGTCATGTAAAAATTAAGGCTGTTTTCAAGCTCCAAACCTGAGTAGTAAGTCAGAACCACATGGTCGGCCAAGCTTATATTATTAACTATTTGGCTCTCACAGAAAACGGTTCCTACCCCTTGCTCTAAGCAATTGGTGATGACGGCCTACAGTAGTGACAGTAGGAATGAAAAGACTGACATTTAGAGGGTTTAGGACTGACTCAAGAACGCCTTTAGGAGGTGGAACTCACAGGTCTAGACAGCATTGGTAGGGGTAAGGAATACTGCATTAGCCTCCTAACTGCTTTCTCTACTTCCATTCCTTGCCCCTCTGCAACCCATTCTCTACTCCGCAGCCATTTTTAAAAAGATGCCCCTCCCTACTTATGACTCTAAAATTGCTCTTCTCACTCTTCCCCTCAGGATATATTTCCAATTAAATATACCTAAGTGACTGCCCACCTCTGCAACCCAATGTCACATTCGAGTCTTATTGAACTACTTGACTGCATTTCCCGAGATCCCACCTCTTCTCGCCTGTACCCTGTGCGCGGAAAGTCAGCCCTCCACCTTCTCCCTGCTTCCACTCCCAAAATACTTCGTGGTTTTGCAGCTCTGGAGTATTTACCGTGTTGGCTGTTTAAATTTCTGCCTCCATCAGAAGGCAGAAACTGACTCGCGAACTATTCCATCCCCAGCCGATAGTAGACGCTTAAAAAAGAACGAAAGAAGGTGGGTGGAGGACTTCAGTAACATCAGGTGGCAGCCTCAATTTTATCGTTTGTGAAACGTGGATAGTAATCCCTCATCACATGGCTGTTGCAGGAATAAAGAGAAAAAACAAAACAGGCTAGCTTGTTCAATAAATGAGAGTTGAATTAAATCTGATTTGTGGCCAGTAGAAAAAGACGTGAATACTTGGAAAGGAAGACACATTTTTTTAAATATATGCCTGGTAAAACGGATCAGAAGGCAGGTCCCCACGGAGCACACCTTCGCCCTAAACATGCTGAACCCGGACTGCCAGAGCCTGCGTGGTCCCTCCAAGGTGACTGCTCCGTACGCTCTTCAAACGCATACGTTTAAGGCAATTCCAGAAACCCTCGGCTGTGCCGCGAGTACACGGCCATTAAAGAAAAAACGACTCTATGCCCGCTGTAACGTTCTCAGATCACAAGGACCGTATTTGGAGCTGGGAGGGAGGGAAGCCTTTTCTTCACGGGGGGCTAAGGCGTCGTCGAGCCCCCTTCCAATCCCGGGTCCGGCCGGGTAATCCCTGCCCAGCGTTCGGGCGTGCCTTTTTTTCAGCCGAGACACAACCATGAACGTGGGGCCCGCCAGCCCGGCGGCTGCCTCGTGGAAGTCACGTTCCCTCTGCCCGTCCTCTCAGGTACTCTATGGTTTTCGTGGCCGACTACTCTAATTCTAGTTCCGGTCTCTATGGCGGCCGGCGGAGGCAGGAACGGTTGTAGGTCGGCTGAATTAGCCGCCAAAGGTCCAATGAGAGTGGAGGACTGATAAAATATTAGCCAATAGCAACCAGGGATTGGGGTCAGGTGGGCAGATTGACAGTATCACTGGCCAGTGAACAACGCCTAGGGCGGGTCGCTCGTAGGGCTTATCCCGCCTGTCCCGCCATTCTCGCTAGTTCGATCGGTAGCGGGAGCGGAGAGCGGACCCCAGAGAGCCCTGAGCAGCCCCACCGCCGCCGCCGGCCTAGTTACCATCACACCCCGGGAGGAGCCGCAGCTGCCGCAGCCGGCCCCAGTCACCATCACCGCAACCATGAGCAGCGAGGCCGAGACCCAGCAGCCGCCCGCCGCCCCCCCCGCCGCCCCCGCCCTCAGCGCCGCCGACACCAAGCCCGGCACTACGGGCAGCGGCGCAGGGAGCGGTGGCCCGGGCGGCCTCACATCGGCGGCGCCTGCCGGCGGGGACAAGAAGGTCATCGGTGAGGACCGGACAGGGACGGGGGTGGGGCCCTCGGGCAGCCCGGCAGCGGAACCGTTAGCCGGAGCTGGGCGAGCCGGCGGGCGCGCGGCCGGTGGGCACCGACTCCGCGGCGCGCGGACGCCCATCCCCCCGTCCCCCCCTCACTCCCTCTCGCGGGGACCCGCCCGGCAGGCGCGCGCGCATTGCTTCCCGCGCCCCCTGTGGACCCCGCGCGGCCGCGCGCCCCTCCCCCAGCGGCCGCGCGCCGCCGACCGCGTGTGCGACGGTGTCCCCTCCCCGCCGACCGGCCTCGTGCGCTCGGGCCCGCACGCCGTTGTTCGCGTCTCCCCCACCCAGCTCCCTTCCGCGTGTGCTCGGAGGGCGCGGCGCACCGCCTACGCAGGCCGGAGCGGCTTCCCCTTCCCTCACGTGCTCTCCGTCCGCGGCCTGCGCACACACCCATCCTGGGCCCGCGCCCCGCGCCTGCCCTGGAGCGCCCCGCGCTTCAGACTCACCCACGTGTGCGGCGGCGGCGGCGGCGACTGCGTGGCCCCGGCGCGGCCCCGCACCCGGGCGGTGGAGAGAAAGGGCTGTCAGGTGGCCGCGGCGGCCAGCGTGCGAGGGACCGGATGCCCAAGCCGGGCGGGTTTGGAAAAGGATAGCTGGATAGCTGGTAATCGTGGCTTGTTTTGCTTTGTTTTCTTTTCCAGCAACGAAGGTTTTGGGAACAGTAAAATGGTTCAATGTAAGGAACGGATATGGTTTCATCAACAGGTGAGCTGCCGGGCTCTGAAGCCTCCATCCCACCTTCTTGCTTGCTTCCTGCTCTGTCGGCTTCTCGGGGCTTGGGAAGCCCCAATGCACAGCCCTGCTCTGAGAGGCGTTTACTAGCTCTGGTGTATTAGTATGATTTTTTTTGTTGTTTTCCTTGACGACTGGAGGGATTAGTGGATCTAGAGAATGCCTTTGTTTTGCAGCTAAATATTAATTTGAAGCTAACTTCAAAGGCTTCGTCACAGTACAAAGCAACTTAAAAGGCAAGCGGAGTGAATGAGCCATTTCTTAACAGGGTAAACGGGAAACTACGGTGTCCAGTACATTTTTGTCCTTGTCATCCTTTTCTACTTTATTGAACTCGGTATTTGAGAGTGTGATCCACTGACATCGGATATTTACGCGTTGTTAACATTTTGGGGTAAGAGGATTTGACGTGTCAAGTATATGAGGTTTTGTCATCTTTACCGAGAGGTTGTATTGCCTTTGTTTCACGTTTCATTTTAATACCTGAGATAAATTTTGTCTTAGCACAGCTTTGACCAGAGAGAACTGCTTTTAATAATAATATATTTGCAAGAAAGTGGTTTTTTTTTCTTTCTTCAGTTCTTGTTTTTCATTCTTCCTTGTCCTAAAATCATAACTGGTTAAGTCGATTTCTGTTAGATCCCTGGCTGTAGCTTATTAGAGTGGCCATAGTCACTGGTAACTTGACAGTTTTTTTCCTGTTTGAAGGCAAAGCTGCAGACACGTCTTTAGGAGTTACCCTTCGGGTCGTTTGTAGCAGTGGTGGTGGTAACGTGCAGTAGACCACTGTATTCCATGGGCTCCCTTGTGAGCCGGGCATCATTTTCAAGATGGCTGCCAAGGCTAGTAGTGCTAGTTACATGGGTGCAGAGCACTGGGTATGCCAGTAGCAATCTCGGCCTCACAGGTATGGTACTTAGTGCCATCTCGGCATTCTCTTGCTTATTTAATGTAGAAGACCTAAGTAGATGATTAAAAGAACAATGTGGAATGGACAACAAATGGGCAAAATCAAGCTTAAGGACAGAATCATTGCCTGATGAAAAACTGTTCATTAATCAATCATAGAGTATTGTGGAAACACTCAGAGTAAGAGATAAGCATTTGATGATCTATTCTCTACTTTTGCAATTGTGGGAAAATATTTTGTTTCTTCCAAAATCTTAGGATTTTCCAACTTGTTCTATACTGTTTGCATTCCTGGCTGGCCGAAACTATGTTTTTCATTAATTTTTCGATAATGGCTTACTAGCAAAGAAGGAAAGGAATGCTTATATATAATTGGTATACTGATAGCTTTTTAACTGATCTCTCTGAACTTATTAGTGTTTTAGTTTAATTTAAGTGTGCTTACCTTGGGAAAGTGTGATATATATAAGTGGTGAGTTCCTCCTTCTGAGCTTTGGATTCGTTAGGTCTGGGTACATTTTTAACAGGAATGATAATGGTCTTCGGGCCATACCTTCAAAATCACTGCTTTTAACCCTTGACCCAACGTAATGGTAACTCTGGTGTGCAAATTTGCAGCCTTTTCAGCGGGTAGATTGCAATTTTTATATGTGTTTAAGAAGTTTTAGCATGTGCCTTGTTTCGCTGCATTTTTTTTAAGTGGGCATAGGTTATGACATTTTTTGAAATCAACAGTTTTGTCCAAAATAAGAGTAATACCTTTACGTTTTATAAGAATTTAGTCCATGAGATACTATTCGTTGAATCTCTCTGTTCTGAATTGGAATCAACTCAATTGGTCATCCCCCAGGGCAAGTTATGAATTGGCTTCTGATGGTCCTTTGTTTGGACTATCCTAACCTCAATTATTTTGTCAAATTAACTGGTTAAAATGTTCTTCATGCTTCTGAACTGGTTGTTTTAATGGTTCTGGGACTTTTTAATAAGATGCTGTAAAATCCGACTCCAATTAAATACAGGGAAGATTTGCTTTAATTAAGGAAAATGTATGTGATAAAAGAAATCAGTTTGGAAGCTAGCAGTTGGTTCTATATGTAGTTCGTGTAGTAGAACAGATAGACTTGGCTGGAGGCACCTGTCTTTTACAAGGGAGGGAGACAGACTGACACGTAACGTGCTGTTTTCTGTATAAAGGAGAGGGTGCAGTGTTGGGGATGACTATTGTGACGACTTTTAATTGCAGTTTTTGGATGCGCTGGATTATATATTCTAGGATTGTAAGGAATTTTTATAATTACAATATTGTATGTAAATTTTCTGCCTTTAAAGACATAATTTCATTGTAAATGTGTTTATTCCAGCCTGAATTACCACCTGATGAATTGTTACAACCTTGTTAGAATTAATTCGTGAAAGGGCTTCTCCCTGATGGTTATATTGTGAAGAAGGTGCTAAATAACATGAGCATAGAGCTTTTAAAAATAGCAGAAGTTTTGGCTTTATTTTGTTAGACTGTGTAATCTAGAAATTCTAAGAAATTCATTGAGTTATTCTTTTGTGAGCTGTGTCTACAAAACATAATTGGAGAATGTGACTAGAGGGGTTTATTAGCTCCCCCCAGATTACTGTTGAATTTTATTAGTGGTTGAGAATTGATCCGTATTCACCAAAGATTACCATGAATTGGCAACAGTTTATAGTGACCAGAATAGGAATATTTTTCTGTTTCCAGAGTACTTAAAATGTCTAAATTAATAATTCTTAATGTTTTGAGGTGAAGAAAGAATTTGGAGCAAAGGTCCAAAGCAAAGGTCTTCTGGCTAAAACTACTCCCAGTTGCTTTGATTAGACAGTACAGTATTTTTTAAAGGAATTGGGATTAATTACTAACATTTATAATTCAGGAGATAACACCAAGTAATCTAGATTATTATATTTTTAAGATCTGAACTTTAGCTAGCTTTGGGGGCCTGTATTTCCACATAAGTAAAAACCACCTGGCCATATTGTCACCACATTTAGGTGGGGTATACTTTCTTTACGACTGTTTGTCGTGGTTGGTTGTTTTAGGTTGCTGACTTCCCTTCACGCCTGGCCTCTGTGTATGCCTTTGAGTTTATTACTACCATGGTCTAGGAAGATGGAATAAACCAAGCCAGGGAAAGGTTTAGCTGTCTCTCTTTAGTCACGCCTATCAGGTTTAGTCTCCCTTTGGGGTGGGGGCTCCCTTGTGGGGATTCCATATGTACATAACTGATAGGTGACTTCCTTCACATGTTGGTGAAAATAGATAGAGCTAACAGGTATTTATACTAGGGTCTATAGTAAGTGCTTAAGATGAGCCAATTCACTTAATCTTTAAAAACCTTTGAGGCATAGGTACTGTCATTCTGAGGCACAAAGGAGTTGTTACTTGCCCCCGTAAGCATAGGTGATAAGTGGCAGGATTGGAACTGTTTTTTGACTCTGGAGTTAGTGTTCACCAACTGCTGTTACGCTGTTTCTGAAATAGACCCTAGCCATTTTCAATTTGGTTGTTGTCCACATAGTTAACAGATAATTTCTTAGGGTGATTATTTTTAGCCATTGAAAGACTCTTAAATGATCCAAGTATGTCACTGGGACTCTTGTCTGCTGACTTGCTAGTTCCTGGATTTGAAAAGCTTTCTGCCTTTCACTATCTACTTTGTGAAGTTTGGGATTGTTAAAAGTTGTAGTTTAGCACGTAGGTCAGCTGTACAAATAAAAGGACTTGCTTAATTCCTGATACTGGGAGGTGAAGAATTAAAGGAGAGAACGTTGCACCTTATCTCACTTAATCTGTTTTTAATATGGCCTGCAAGGTAAGAATGAATATTGCCTTTTTAAAGGGTGATTTTTCTTGAGATGGAGTTTCGCTCTTGTCACCCAGGCTGGAGTGCAATGGCACGATCTTGGCTCACTGCAACCTCCGCCTCCCAGGTTCAAGCAATTCTCCTGCCTCAGCCTCCCGAGTAGCTGAGATTACAGGCACCCGCCACCACACAGGCTAATTTTGTGTTTTTAGTAGAAACAGGGTTTCTCCATGTTGGCCAGGCTGGTCTCAAACTCCTGACCTCAGGTGATCCACCCGCCTCAGCCTCCCAGAGTGCTGGGATTACAGGTGTGAGCCACTGCGCCCGGCCTCTAAAGGGTGATTTTTTTTTTTTTTTTTTAAAGGCAGCGGTGTAAAGTACTTAATGTGTGGTTGTTGGTTGTTTGAGGTGGAGTCTCTCTGTGTTGCCCATATGGGTCTTGCACTCCTGGGCTCAAGTGATCTTCCAGCTTCAGCCTCCCAAATGTGTGGTTCTTAATAAAAGTGTAAACCTTTGGAAGGATGTCATTACCAAAAATCTCTTGGGCTGTTAAAGTCACACTGATCTTTAAGACTTGATCACAGTAGATCCATTGCTAAGCCACATAAGTCATGGGTAGACCATAACATAACTGACAAAATGTTATGGCACTAGGGAAGGCTTAAAGACTTTTCTGCAGGTGCTACTAAGGGAGAGATGTCGAAGGTTCCAGACTGGAACCCTAAAGACAAACATCAGTGACATGTATGCAGGAGACATTAAGAGAGATTTGTATGCTGGTTATATTAACCATTGATCTTAGGCTGGCAAGAGGCCATCCATGTTCACCAAGTCACTGATACGTGACTTGGAGAATACTAGTAGGTCCCACTCCCTGTGTCCTCCCAAAGTAGAATCCTTTACTCTTGAAATCTAGGATAGAGAACTAACATCCAGTTTGACTCGTGAACAACGTGAGTTTGAACCACACAAGTCCACTTACACACAGATTTTTTTTTGATAAATGTATTGGGAAAATGGAGATTTGCAGCAACCTGAAAACTTCAGATGAGCCACGTAGCCAAGAAGTATCCCCCAAAACAAGGAAAGGTTGAGTATGTTATGAATACCAAAAATATGTAGATACTAGTCTATTTTATTATTTACTACCATGAAATGTACACAAATCCAGTAGAAAGTTAATATGGCCATTTGCAGTTGAGAAATGTAAACGTAAAGGTTCAGGCAGTATTAAATCATAACTGCACGACATTCACTGTAGTAATATTGTACTATTATAATTTGTAGCCGCTGCCTGTTGCTACTGCAGTGAGCCCCTTAAAATGCCATGTGACGCTAATCATCTTCACATGAACAGTTTATCTCTCTAGTAAATTGCATGTCAGTAAAAAGAACTTGTAGTACTCAGGTATTGTGGTTTAGTGCAATACTGTAAGTCTTGAATAGCACCGTGGGACCCATGCAAAGTGGCTCTAGTGATGCTGAGAAAAATCATGGCATTGTAAGAAAAAGTTCAGTTGCTTGATATGTGCTATAGATGAGGTCTACAGCTGGAATTACCTTTCAGACAGATGTACACTTACTGTATTGATAAGTGCAGTACTGTACATGTATTTTCTCTTACAACTTTCGTAGCATTTTCTTTTCTGTAGCTTTATTGCAAGAATACAGTATATAATACATGTGAGATAGAAAATGTGTTAAGGATTTATGTTACCAGTAAGGCTTTCCAGTCATGAGTAAGCCGTTAAATTTTGGAAGAGTCAAAAGTTATAGGCAGATTCAACTGTGCAGCAGGTTGGCACCTCAAACTTCTATCCATCCTCATAGATGTTGAGTTATTCAAGGATACACTGTATTACCTTCCTGTCCGCCTAGTCCTGGGGCTGCAATTGCTGAGTTTGCTACCCTCCAATCTTAGCCCTTGGAAACATACAGTCTATCCAAAGGCAGAGTCATAGACAATATGTGGGAAACAGAAGTGAATCTGCTGGGTGTGAAGGGTATTTAATAGAGAAGAAATACAAAGATAAGCGGACGTTATTATCTTACAGTCATCTGCAAGGCTTGGAAATTGGTAGCTGGTTGCTTTAGGTTATGGAGCATATAGATGGTAAATCCTGGAGTTTTTATAACCACAGGATTGTAAATTAGTGTATGTAGTTAGGTGAATTAAGGTGTTAGACTAGCGTGGTCTGGTAATCTGCAACAAAGTAGTAGTATAAGAGCATTTAGTTACAGATAAATTTATGTATAATAAGTCTTACTTAAGGCAATACTGTGGATTGGCAAAAAAGTTTTCTAAAATTTAGCTTATTTTTTTATGTAGATATACAGCTAGGATAAAGATAGTTATGTTTTAAAAGGAGTGGGAGGGGGTCAAACATGGTGAACATGCTGGAGTAGAGTCCTGGAGTTTGGATGGATTGGGCCATGAAAAGCAAATGCTGGAATTCCTGGTTCCTATGGCATGGAGAATTATCTGGCAAGCTGTAATTGTCTTTTGACTTACTGAAAAGTTTTCCAGGGAAGTTAAATTTTTTTGCCTTTGTTTTCCCATTTTGAGTTGCATTTTGTCTATTTTTATAAGACCCTTACCAATCTGGATAGGCCATAGTGTAGGAGCGGTAGCAATTAGATTTTAATTTAAAAACCTGGCTAGTATTAGTGAATAGTAAATGCCCAATAAATACTAAAAAGATTTGAGTCCCTACCTTAGTAATGTAAGTTATTAAGTGTTTAGTGTAGTTTTTCTCATTTTGCAGGTAAAAAAGCCAGTGAGGCAGCTTTCCTAGGTTACACAGCTGTTAATAGTTGAATCAAGACTAAAAATCTAGCAGGGCGTGGTGGTGCACACCTGTCTTAATCCCAGCTACTCATGGCTGAAGTGCAGGAACTTGAACCCGGAAGGCAGAGGTTGCAGTGAGCCAAGATCGCTAGCTACTGCACTCCAGCCTAGGTGACAAAGTGAGACTCCATCTCAAAAAGAATTGAGTACTGTTATTTCTTTTTCTTTTTTTTTTTTAAGATCTGCAAAGGGGTTTAATAATGCAAATATCACATATATTTCCATTTTTAACACCATATTTAAGTTTTCCATTTTCTTAACAATAGAAAGTGATAAAAATGTTTTCCCCAATATAATAATACAAATGGAAAATATTATAGACAGTCATATACTAACCCAATGAATAAGATTCACCAGAAGCAAAATCTATTTTGGGGGTCCTATGTTGTTACATATGTACAGGGCACCAGAACCACATTTAGACTAATACTTTTTATTTCTAGTTAAAAGAAAACAATGCAGGGCACTCCTGTGACCTGCAAGTCTAATTGTCCATATGTATGTGTCAGACTATGCAGGTGGCCAAGAAGAATACAAAGAAATACTTTATCCAGCTTTGGAGTTCAGGGCCTGATTGCCCCAGCTTAAGCCCATCGGAACTTGACAGCTTGTTCATACCTCTTGTCTTTAGTCAAAGTTTCTCTTTCTCCAACTCCTTTTCTCCCTAACTACCCTGTGCCATTTAGACTGGAAATTCTGACAGGTAGCTTTTTCTTTCTGAATTATCTTTACTACTGTATAATTTTTATTTTCAGAATATTCCTTATTTCTACATCTTGAAGACATTTCTTTATAGTAGATGGAAGAGCTAGAGCTTACATTCACTGCCAGAAAAGGGTCAGTTCAGTGTTGATTTCCCAGCAAACACCTGAGAGAAAAACTGAACAGAAAAGAATAGTGATGGCTGGCAGAGAGTGACACCTGCACCCAGAAAGCTGCGCTGCAGCTGTCTAATATTTGAGGCTCTCCTTTGTTATGACTGCCAGTTTAAACTAGAGATTCTGGCTGGTTGCAAATTCAAAGCAGATCAATACATTTAAATCACTGGTTCAACAGATCACTCTTTTTAATGGTATGATGTTTTTATTGCAATTGAGGACGTTTTCAATAAATACCTTGAGCTTGAGGCCCTGGCTAAGTATTCCTTTTGGAGTACTGCTTTTACTGTCATGACACTGGTCAGTGAACTGTGTTGGTTTCACATATCTATCTATGTAGCCACGAAACACCTCCCTGTCTTTGCAGGAGTGACATTACCCTGTGTGTAATGCCAGCCTTGTGCTTTCTCTGTCTAGAGACAGGGTCTTGCTCTGTTGCGCAGGATGGAGTGCAGTGGCATGATTATAGCTCGCTGCACCCTCATTTCCGGGGCTTGATTGGAGGCCCGGCTAATTTTTTATTTTTTGTAGATATAGGGTCTCGCCACGTAACTACTTTTTAATTCTTTTTATTGCCGGGTATGATATTGATATGTGAATACCTGTTGTAACTACATTAGAAGGCATAACAAACAGTCAGTGCCACCACAAAATGGACTGATAAATGATGTATTACCCAGATACCATGAGTAGCATTATCAATAATGAAAAATTCTCCACAGAAGCTGCATTTTTAGTGAATTTAATGCTTATTAAAACAGTCCAGAAATACATACATGACTCAGATAACAATAAACAAATTTACTTTCTATACCAAATCTTTACATAGTCTTCTAGCAACTGACACCCACCACTTCCATTAATGCAGATAGTGCTCCCTATCTTTGGAAAAAAATTTTATTTTTTTAACTTTTTTTGAGACGGAATCTCACTGTGTTGCCCAGGCTGGAGTGCAGTAGCTCACTGTAACCTCCGCCTCCTAGCTTCAAGCAATTCTCCTGCCTCACCCCCCAGAGTAGCTGGGACTATAGGCACACACAGCCATGCCTGGCTAATTTTTTGTAATTTAGTAGAGACGAGGTTTCACGATGTTGGCCAGGCTGATCTTGAACTCCTGGTCTCAGGTGATCCTCCCACCTTGGCCTCCCAAAGTGCTGGGATTGCAGGCGTGAGCCACTGCACCTGGACTGGAAAAACTTTACTCTGCCAGGGGAAGTATTGCCTCTGTTGAAAATCACTATTCTAAACTTTGCCTGCATTTGCCTTTCTTACTCTACCAGTTTTTTGTTGTATTTCCCCTTACAGCCTTAGAGTTTGAAATTCAGTCATATTGGAGAGCAGAACTAATAAATGATGGCTGTAATCTGTTTTTGTGGTGCCTATGGAGTTATGGACAGATGGACATTAGGTACGTACAGCCATCATTTCCCTAGGCAATCCTAATCATCTAGCTTGAAAGGTCAGTTTTCAGTCACTTGCCTTAAGTTGCTTTTACAGTTTACCTGTTCTGGTTTTTTAATTATCCTGTTCCCATCAATTAAAAATGTTCTTATAATAATCCAAGCTATAATTTACGGGTCAGATTTAAAGTTAATTTTATGTGGATCCTTTGGTGCATATGTTGCCCCCTAGTTCAGCAAGAAGCTAACAGTCAGTAAGCCAGTTTGTCCAGTTCACTGTAACCTTTGTTCCCTTTGTCATTAAACGCTAGAGCTACTATTGAGCTTTTTCTCACTCTGACCTGATGGAGTAAAGAGGGTGAGGCAGGCCACTACAGGCCTGGAAATCTATTTCCTTCTCCAGTGGTGGTTCTTGCTCCTAGTGTTAGCACCTTAATCCCAATCTCCAGGCTAAAAAGTGAGATTATTCTCTGCTTCCCCCTCACTTCTGACATCCAGTTAGCCACAAAGTTTCTCATTTTGCCTCAAAAAGAGATCTCAAATGTCTTTTCATACATGGCTCCGTGGTCTAAACCTTCATCAGTCCTTGTCTGGACTTGTGGAGTAGCTTTTATAACTGGGCTTTTCCTACATTCAAACATACCTTATCACCCAAAGGTCACAGTTCACATTAGGTTTCACTCTTTGCGTTGTACATTCTGTTGAGGGGGAGGGGGGTTCTCATTTTTATGATCTCAAGGAAAGTTGGTAGTTGGGAATGGTGAAGAAGAAATGATTGAAGGATAAGGTGAGAATGTAACTACTACTTCTGTTGGTAACCATGCTCTAGAGGTAAGAGGAGGGTGTGCTAGAACAGTTAATGTTTAATAGGATAAGGAGGGGCAGAATATATGTTGCTAGTCACTGCTACCCTCTTAATTATGGCTCAGTAGGTCACACTTTTTTTTTTTTTTTTTTGCCTATCTTATGGGTAATGAGGCTACAACTGTTTGCAACTGCTTAAGTCTTTAAAGCAGAGAGAGCATGGTGGCTTGTGTTTTTTTATTTTTGCCAAATTTCCTGGTAACTAATTGGCAGCCAGAGAGTCTCTGGGAAGATTAATCTTTGACAACATGAGATTTATTTCATTTTCTAACTTGTTCAACTTGGTTCTGTCTTGCAGGAATGACACCAAGGAAGATGTATTTGTACACCAGGTGAGTGCTTGTGTAGATATTTGCATTTCTGATTCAAGGATTGTGAGAAGAAAAGGTTAGATATGTTCTCAACTTTTGTTCCTTATGAAAGGTTAAGTCCAACCACCAGTTTATTTACTTACTACAGGAATAGTAGCGTGCTTAAAATGTATACATGGAAATGTGTTAGAGTTGACTTAATTATCCTGGACATTTCAAATTGGAATTTTGTCAACAGCTGTGGCTTTCTCAAATGTTGAGTCAAACTCACTGCATTAAATATTTATACCTAATTTCAGATGAACAGATTATTCCATGATTCTAAAGTTGAACAAATAATGTTGCTATAAATACACAGAAACTTTGGCAAGAAGTTTTCAAAGGCTTTTAGGTGTACCTGTAGGGACAAATCTCCATAATCAAGGGTAGATAAGACAGACCTGCAAAACATAGTAATTGAAGTGAATACTTGAAAAGTAGCATAAAGAGCCTTCTACTTATTTTGAATCACTTTGAATGGGTATTGGGGTTTTTTTTTGTTTTTTTTTTTTGTTGTTGTTTTTTAACCTTTGGAGAGTTTTGGCTGGCTTGGAAAATGAAAAAATTCTCACTAGTTTAAGGTTAAGTGGGGGAAAGTGTGACAAGGTTGGCAGCTGTTCATTAAATAATTTTTAGATTGGCTTCCAGTGTTTTGGGAAGAGAAAACTGTTAACATAGGATGAGTACTACATACTGAACTTTCTCCTTAAGTATCATTTAGGGAAAATGTTTGCACATTCAGGAATTAAGATTATTTATAATGTAAATCACTGCCAAGTGTATGTTAATACTTCAAATTTAGATATGCTATAGGCTACATTGAATGTACTTATCCTCAGAGATATGAAATGAGTACGAAAAAATGTTTGTGCTATCAGTTTTCTCACTAAGGCTTTTGAAATATTGTCAACTTGTATTAAAATTAGAGACCATAACTACTTTTTTGTACTGTAATCCAGAAATCAAAAGACCTAAAGTCAATTTCCATACTCTCATTTAATTAGATATTAGCTTATATGGCAGCATGTTTCATAGGAAGGGCTGTCATAGGCCGGTGCTTTGTAGGTCACTGAAATGTCCTACACAGCATTCGATGACAAGGAGGAAGCTGTATCAATTTCTAGTACATCCAAAACCCAATCAGGTAGTTCAGGGTCAGATGTAATTATGGAATCATTTAAATTCTAAATGTAAATAAATACAGGACTACTTCAGACAAAATGTTATTTTAAAGCAGATGTTTTATAAAATTGGTATTCTTGTTTGGATGAACACAGCTCACCTGTTCCTTACTCCCCTTCTGCATGTTCAAAAGAATATGTAGACTTAGGAACAAGAGACAGCAAAGTTTCTCAGTCTCGTTGCCTATTGGCAACCCTTAAGGGTTGGGGTTGGGGCAGGGGGTGGAGATGTTGATAAAAATAAAGAGTTGGGATTTTAATTATCCATAATTCTGCTATCCCCTATGACTGCAGGTAATTGATAGTTGGCTATATCTGAAAGGTATGAAAACTATGTGACAGTTTAGATGACAGATGAGATCAATTATTTGACTCAACTCACCCAGTTGTACTATTCACAAGGTGCCACCAATATGCTTTCACTTTTTTGGAAGTGGTTTCAACATGTAGTTGTTTCTTGGGACTTTGGCTGCTCAGGTCTTAGTGGTGTATCAAGGAGACTGCAGTTCTGGGCAACTTCACTTAATTGGCCTCAGATTCGTTGATTGTCCTGTCTCCTCTGCAGTGGAAATGCATGAGTGATCCTGTAATGGATATAGCTGAGATTTGGAATAAACATGGGATTTGGAGACCCAATACCTGGGTTTAGAAAGTCTCCTTACTAACTGTGTGACCATGGGCAAGTCACCTAACTTTAAAGCCTGTTACATTATCTGTATAATGGGATTAACAATACTTTCACATGTCCTGTCTCATAATGAGATTGAATAGATAGTAAGTGAAAGAATGTTGCAAAAAAATTTCATAGAAACGTGAGATGTTACTCTTCCTCCCTTCTCTTAACAGTCTGGAGAAAGCAGAAGCAGCAAGTCTCTAATATAAGATTTATTGATCTGGGGAGGTGATAACTAACAATTCCATGCAGTCAGATCATATAAAGAATGACATAGTTAATACACGTGAATTGCATTTCCACTGATGTATTATCAGATTGGAAGGGATTTTGGTTGACATTTGTAATTGAGTTTGATATGGTAACACAGGGGCAAAGTTGGTTTGGTCAGCTCTGAAGCATGCAAAACTAAACTCGCCTGTCATCTAAACTGACCCAGTGTGGGGCCACCTTCTACTATTAAGTGCAGTCTTGAGGGGATAGATGGATATCCTCATCTGTTAAAAGTTACATATAATGCTTTTGCAAAAAGCAGTCTTTAAAATGTTGTGTCTGTCTTGAGTGTTAAATTACTCGTTTTAGTTTTGTAAATAGTGGTAAAATGCTGGGGCCTTGTATGATTGGAGTGTTTTGTTGAAGTTGGGGATAGCGTGGTCCCCGCTTTCCTAAATTTATTGATGGTTTGGTCTTATTTAAAGCAAATCTTAAGTGTATATCCAAGCTAAAATAATATTGACTCTGGTACATTTTAAATGAAAAAGCACATTATTCTCCCCTGTTAATCTATTTTTGGAATGTGATATTACTAGACTGCCATAAAGAAGAATAACCCCAGGAAGTACCTTCGCAGTGTAGGAGATGGAGAGACTGTGGAGTTTGATGTTGTTGAAGGAGAAAAGGTGAGGATGCTTTTTGTGTAAAGGTTTGACTTCAGTATGGAAATATTTTGGAGGTCTCATCCATTAGGATGGTGGCTCTAATGTGGATGGATGTGTTCAGGTGACCTCATGAACACAGGTGCATCAAGCCTAATGTTCTGGCTGCAGTTAGAGGGCAATCTCTTCAGAACAGTGAGGAACTGATATTTAGTCATTTCCGTGCACCCCTGGCCACACAGTCGCGCCCCCCCCCACACTTTTTTTCCTTAACTTTGTTTTGTTTTTTGCTTTGTTTGAAATTGTTCTGATTTCCTTTTGAAAGTGTTGAACGTGTTCTGATTCCCTTTGTCACTATCAATATGTAATGGCTTTTGTAGGGTGCGGAGGCAGCAAATGTTACAGGTCCTGGTGGTGTTCCAGTTCAAGGCAGTAAATATGCAGCAGACCGTAACCATTATAGACGCTATCCACGTCGTAGGGGTCCTCCACGCAATTACCAGCAAAATTACCAGAATAGTGAGAGTGGGGAAAAGAACGAGGGATCGGAGAGTGCTCCCGAAGGCCAGGCCCAACAACGCCGGCCCTACCGCAGGCGAAGGTTCCCACCTTACTACATGCGGAGACCCTATGGGCGTCGACCACAGTATTCCAACCCTCCTGTGCAGGGAGAAGTGATGGAGGTAAGTTTCACCATCAGCAACAGCAATGTGATAAGTTCTGGTAGGACTGTTTAGAGCTGTTAATCATACGGAAAGCAACTTGGATTCCTAGTAAGAACCAACAGGATTAATTTATAATGTAGTCACAATTACTAGATGGTCTGTTTTGTTTGTTTTTTAACTCTTGGATTTATCTGGTTGGGTTTTTTACTGACCCAGTAGGCTTGATTTCCATTGTCTTTTTCAGGGTGCTGACAACCAGGGTGCAGGAGAACAAGGTAGACCAGTGAGGCAGAATATGTATCGGGGATATAGACCACGATTCCGCAGGTATGGTCCACATAAACATGTTTCTATTAAACTTTCGTCAAACCTGTGTTAGGACTCAGCAATACCATGCCTCTCCTGTAGACTGTTTGACTCATTTTTCTGTTAACACTTCACGTTTTCTTTCATCAGATGCCTAAGAGGTGAACCTATTAAAAACATCTTGTATAGATGAGGTCTGCTTTATACGTAAATTTTTTTAGAAAATGATGAGGGTATGGAATTTCAAATTTTCTGTCCTTAAACAGGTAAGATAATATTTTAAACCACACCTTTTAAACCTGCCTCCTTGGTAGGGAGAAAGGAAAGCATTAGGAGTGTCTGAATTGTACCATGGCATTAGTGAAGAATCAACAGTGTTATCACTTGAAATGGCATACATTATCTTCCACTAAACACTTCTCAGTTTAGGTATTTACCCCCTTTTTTTTGGAGTGAGGGGTTGTCAGCTCAAAGTTGCAAAATGAAATTGCTCCACCAAGAATTTACATTCTGGGGGTTGAAATCCAGTCTGTCGTTAGACAATTATCTACTTGAGTGGGTATTAGAAATCTTATTAATAGATGTCATTATTAGAGTAATCAAGGAAAAATTCCATGAGCCAAGCATATTTTAGTCCATGCTGTAGTATACTTTGAGGCAGTGTTCCCAGTCCCACGGTGGTAGGACAAGAGTGGTGTAATAGTTGTTTCTCTAAGGATTTGATATAAAAGCATTGCCTTTTCATAGGTGATCCCTAAAAACTGACAGGTACCTCTGAAGAATCAAACCAATACAGTAATAACGCATCTTAACTGATCACTTAAATCGCAACTTTTAAATCCCCAGATTTTTAAGTGTCAAGTTTATTATTCTAGAAGTATCCAACATAACCAAAATATACTGTGAGTCTATAAGAGGGGGTTTCTGTATATAGGTTTTTAAATTTTACCAAAGTTGGAGCACTTAGTGAAGTTTTAGGAACTAGGGAATCTAGTCAAGGTTATATTACATATATTTATCAGCACATGTACATTGAGAGTTTTGCAAGAGCAGCTGATGTCATCATATTTCTTGTATTGATATATGTCCTGTCCTGAGTTTTCAATTAAAAGAGCTGAGGTCCTAACTGATCACTACCACAACTGAGGATCCCTGATCCAGTTTTCTACCAGGAGATTGTGTTAGCCAGATGCTGGATGTTGAAGATAGATGGGTTTTTATTTTTCGGAGTAGGTCTAAAATAGGCTGTCATGGCAGTCCATCTATTAAGTCCATGGGTTCCAGCAGCAGAATCTTTGGTTTACCTTTTTGTTGCACTGAAGAGCTTAAATGTTCTGCCTAGTTTCATTGATGTCCTTAAAAATAGCATAATTTTGTATTTGTATTCAGTGCTTCAGTTCACCGTTGAGCAAATTGTTTATATTGACAAACAAGAAGCTTGAGGTTGATTTATCTCTTAGCAAGGTGTCTTTGTCCATTGTTACCCCTCCAGCGCAAAGGTTTTTGCCTTCTGGTTTAGGTTAAACTTAATCTCTATGTGTTTCAATGTTTAGAATGCTCAATCCTGCCAGATAGTTGCAGAAATAACATATAATTGCTTTGAAGTTATCAATGAATGCTAGACTTTCCAAACTGCAGGAATCTTTTGTTCAAATGAGAGTAAATGAAATATGCTGCCCCTAATGCATGGAATGGTGTGGTGAAATCCTGACTGATGTGGGTTCAAGAGCAAATTGAAAGAGAAATCTTAAGACAGAGTATAGTACAAGTGTTGCTGAAAAGGAGACAAATAGGTAGTAGTAAGGGGAAAATGGGGAGTCAAAAGGGGAGGTTTTTTGTTGAGAAATAATATTTATAGGCTGAAATGCAATCCAGGATAACAGTTGATGGCAGGAAAGTGACTGCTGGAACTGTGTTCTTCCTCAGAGAGGGTAGGGTTTTGCCCACAGGTGAAAATGTTGACTTTTTGTTAGGAACCTGATGTTTTCCTGTGTAAGAAAAAAGAATACATGGGCACGCATGTGTTAATGGGAAGACATGGAAGCCTTTGGTTGCTCAATTGAGACAAAAGAGGGAGTTTGAAAAGTTTGGGGCAAAGAACCCTCTAGAAGAGAAAATAGAGATGGTAAATTTATGAGTAATAGGATAACGATCATAAATTAGAAGTGAGTTCACCCAGCTTGGCTATTTGTTTCTAGCCATTTGGGCATCAGGCTCAGATTGGGCAGAGAGTTGGATTTATCCAGATTTGGTTTATCCAGATCTGGTTTGACTTATCCAGATCTGGTTTATCCAGATGAAGACACTGGGGTAGGAATTGGTCATATGATTAATGGTAGACTTTATACTTAGTTATATCTAAGAGGTGAGAAAAGGGGAAAATGAGGGTTTTTTTAAAATTGTTTTGTAGAGATGGAGTTGCACTGTGTTACTCAAGCAGTCTTGAACTCCTGCCCTCAAGTGATCCTCCCCCGGTGCTAGGATTACAGGTGTGAGCCACTGTGCCCAACTTTGGAGAGAGATAAATAGGTGATAGAATCGCTGTATTACAGGTCCTAGATTAAGAATGAGAAAACAATAAGGAATTACCTAGAAAAAATAGGAAGGTACATAATTGGAAAGTTGGGTGATATAATTGAAAAAACCGAGGTAGAAAACAGCTGGACTGGGAGGTCAGTCTGAAAGCCCAGGTTATTAGAAGCTGTTACACTCGAACCTTAGTAATAACTGCAGTAAGAAGATAGTAAATGGAGCAGAATCCAAAGTAAGATGGAAAGCCTACAGTTTTTAGAAACTGGGAGAGTTGATTTAGAAGCCACAATAAGGTTAGAACAGTCACCACTGTAGGGTTGCAAAGAAAAGTCAGAACAGGCCGGGCGCGGTGGCTCACGCTTGTAATCCCAGCACTTTGGGAGGCCGAGGCGGGCGGATCACGAGGTCAGGAGATCGAGACCACGGTGAAACCCCGTCTCTACTAAAAAATACAAAAAAAAAATTAGCCGGGCGCGGTGGCGGGCGCCTGTAGTCCCAGCTACTCGGAGGCTGAGGCAGGAGAATGGCGTGAACCCGGGAGGCGGAGCTTGCAGTGAGCCGAGATTGCGCCACTGCACTCCAGCCCGGGCGACAGAGCGAGACTCTGTCTCAAAAAAAAAAAAAAAAGAAAAGTCAGAACAATTTTGTTGAAGATTCATCATGAGTTCCAAAAGATGTGGGGAAAGAGTTTTAGAATGTACAAAGGTAAATGTGAATTTATTCCCATGATGACTGATAGATACTAAAGGCCTAGGGCTTTCTGGAGTGCTCAGAGTATGGGTGGAGGAAAGGCCAGGAATCCATCATTTCTGAGCACCGGGGGAAAGAAGATCCCAAAATTTAGTATCTTTATCTTGGTGATTAAAAGACTCAAGCCTGTAATCCCAGCAATCTTTGGGAGGCCAAGGAGAGAGGATAGCTTGTGGTCAGGAATTCAAGACCAGCCTGGGAAACATAGCAAGGCATCTCTACTAAAAATCAGACATTAATGAGATGTGGGGGGCTTGCCTTAGAGTCCCGGTTACTCGGGAGTCTGAGGTGGGAAGATCACTTGAGCCTGGGAGATTGAGGCCACAGTGAGCTGTCATCATGCTATGGCACTTCAGCCTGGGCAACAAAGCAAGACTCTTCCCCTACTCTGCACCCGCCCCTGCCCCAAAAAAAATCCATCTCTTCACACAAATTGCCTACAGACCACTTGATACAGAATGGGCCAGACATGGTGAGTTAGTTGTGAACCAACTGGTTACACTGGTGGGTGTGTTGGAGAAGGTTTTATCATTCTTAAGTTTGACACCGTTCATTGCAGGGGCCCTCCTCGCCAAAGACAGCCTAGAGAGGACGGCAATGAAGAAGATAAAGAAAATCAAGGAGATGAGACCCAGGGTCAGCAGCCACCTCAACGTCGGTACCGCCGCAACTTCAATTACCGACGCAGACGCCCAGAAAACCCTAAACCACAAGATGGCAAAGAGACAAAAGCAGCCGATCCACCAGCTGAGAATTCGTCCGCTCCCGAGGCTGAGCAGGGCGGGGCTGAGTAAATGCCGGCTTACCATCTCTACCATCATCCGGGTAAGCAAGCTTGGATGGCCATCCATTTATGGCAGTTGTGAGTGGTGACCATTTCATTTTATTGATGCAAGAGTGGAAAAACCTCAGTTCCATCAGCTAATGAAAGCCATGTTATTTATAATGTGTTCTGCCCTATTCTTAATTACCTAATATTTCATTTTAGGAATATTGAATATCAGAGTCATATTTGGCCACCCCTCAGCCAGTTCTCAATTCTGACACTGGAGACCTGTATTTTCATGAGTATTTTGAACTATTAGTGCTTTCTATCAACTTTTCTGAATGAATTTTATGATTTCACTAGTAAACGGAGGAAAGTTTTGCTAGCTGTATTCTGAGAAATATGTTAATTACATTATTATTTATGCATTATTTCAAAAAGGAAGTGGGGATAGCTATTAGAATTAACCTAGATGGTGACAAATAGAGCCCGTTTGGGGAAAGTGGCAACATCAGTACAATCTTTTAATCATTTCTAATTGTTTTTTTGTTGGTTTATGTTGTTCCCGGAAAAAGATGAGAGTGTTTTGTGTCTAAAAAACTCCTAGGAGAATGACACGTGGTTTATCATGGTTTATTTAAACTGCCTGTAGATTAATAATAATAATTCTCTGGCAGACCACATTATACAATTACGTTCTTGTTACTTTAGCTTATTAGTTCACTTGTTTTTATTACCCTTAATTCCAAAATTAAGGGATTCCTTTTCATTCCCCTTTTTGCATGATATCGAGAGGTATGTGATTGTCGTTCCCTCCAAAATTAGCATTCAACAAGCGGTGCTTTTGGTTTTTTCCCGTTTACTATTTGCTGGATGGCAAAAGATCTGTTAATGTCTCCCAGTACACAAGTAATGTGAGCTAGAGCATGTACTACACTAAATGAAGATTACCATGAATTCTACATGATCATCTTTATTTTTTTTCTTTACAGTTTAGTCATCCAACAAGAAGAAATATGAAATTCCAGCAATAAGAAATGAACAAAAGATTGGAGCTGAAGACCTTAAGTGCTTGCTTTTTGCCCGTTGACCAGATAAATAGAACTATCTGCATTATCTATGCAGCATGGGGTTTTTATTATTTTTACCTAAAGACGTCTCTTTTTGGTAATAACAAACGTGTTTTTTAAAAAAGCCTGGTTTTTCTCAATACGCCTTTAAAGGTTTTTAAATTGTTTCATATCTGGTCAAGTTGAGATTTTTAAGAACTTCATTTTTAATTTGTAATAAAAGTTTACAACTTGATTTTTTCAAAAAAGTCAACAAACTGCAAGCACCTGTTAATAAAGGTCTTAAATAATTGTCTTTGTGTAAATTTGTCTAGTTTTGCTTTAGTTTATAAGTATTTAGCTATTTATAGGACCCTTAGCTTGACCCAGTCTATAAATAGATGATGCTCACTGCTAATTCCCTCAGGTAAAATGTCTTCAAAATCTCTAATCCTTTAAGTGGCAAGCCTGTGGGCCCATATTAAAAATTAGAAAATACATACTCTGATAACCTGGCCATTTTTCATTGAAGGATTTAGCTCATTTGTAAGAAAGGCTTGATAGTGTAGATTTTGTGTGGGTCCCTTTGGCTGTGAGGCATTGTTTAAAAGGGCATTGCTCTAGCCTAGACCGACCAGACTCTCATCCTGCTCCACTTAGTTTTGTCACCTTGGGAGAATTTATTTCAATGTGCCAATTGAAGATGCCAATTGAAGTGTTAGGAGAACCTGTCACAGTGCCTGGTGTGGTCATCAAATATTGGTTCAGCTCCTTACGTCCTAGAGATGGAAACAAGTAATATAAAACCCATGGGAAAGCTGCTTAGGAACATGGAGGTTGGTGAGCTTGTAATTATGTGGTTCTCAACACCTTATATCCTAAGCCTAGTGTGGCTGATCTTTTCTCTTTTTGAGGTGGAGTCTTGTTCTGTCACCAGGCTGGAGTGCAGTGGCACAATCTTGGCTCACTGCAACCTCCACCTCCAGGTTTAAGCGATTCTCCTGCCTCAGCCACCCTAGTAGCTGGGAGTACAGGCATGTGCCACCACGCCCAGCTAATTTTTGTATTTTTAATAGAGATGGGGTTGTACTGTATTAGCCAGGATGGTCTTGATCTCTTGACCTCATGATCCGCCTGCCTCAGCCTCCCAAAGTGCTGGGATTACAGGCGTGAGCCACCACACCCAGCCTATGAAAATACCCAGTGTTGGCAAGAGTGCAATGGACCTGAAACTTCAACTGTTGGTAGCATCTAAACTGTTACTTAGATGTGCAGTTGCACACAGTCCCTGACTTACAGTGGTTCAACTTAGGGGCTTTTAGTGGGGTTACAGTTTCTACTGAAGCAACATTGTTTTCATGGCATGACAGAGTTGAAAAATAAATGAAACCATCGTAAGTTGATTGCAGTGTTGCCAACATTAAATGCAGTTTCAACTTAATGATTTTCTGACTTGTGGTTTATGGGGACATTGACCCATCATAAATTGAAGAGCATCTGTATTAGGATATCATGGAAATGGGAAGACCAACAACATTGGTTAAGTATCCAATAATGTTAGAATGAGATTTTCGAAAACATGTTGAGGAGGACAGTTTTTTGGGGGAATACAATCTTACATGCTAGTGTTGGAAACAGACCTATGTACATGTTGTTAGATACTGTCTTGTGTTCTGTTGCCCAGTATTTTGTGTACTTAAGGATTATTTCTAAGGACTGCAGAGGCTATACATCTCAAAAACTACCCAGAAAACTTGCAGCCAAGATCAAGGTTTAGAACCTGTTCTGCCAATCAGATACACCAACATGAGACCTGAAGACATTGCTAGGAAGCTGTGCAAACTCCGTTTGCTAGTGAGGGTAGTCGCTGTGCTTTGATGATGTGGCAGCAGCAATGATTTCCTCCTATCTGCCTCACCTAGATGGTGACGCTGAGTCTGGTTCCCCAGCCTTAGCAATTGTGAGATAACTTGTATTCTTTTTTTTTTTTTGTCTTCCTGAAGAGATGTGCCATTTGGAGCAGAGTGAGCACAGGAGAGCAGGAAGTGAGGAAAAAAGTGAGTGTGTCATAGTTTCTGTTGAATGTTGCACTGGAAGACCTAGGGCGGTACAGTTAAAAAAAAAAAACGGAAGGATTTGGAAGAAATAATTGTCATGCATAGGTGATGCTGGCCACACAGAAAATCCAAAAGATATTGCAGTCAAATTTGAGTGTTTATAATTGGCTAGTTGTGTTTCTGTATAGTAATGTCTAGAAAGTATATACACATATTCTCATACTATCAAGGAAGTATAGTTAGGAGTGAATCTATGGATCTTTATGGAAGGGAGTAGAACGATAAAAAGACAATCGATTTTTTTTCCATGTTTATGGATATTAAGACTAGTCAGTTCATCCAGTGATTAAATGTATTTCAGTTTTAAAGTCTTAGGATTATTAGGCTGGGTGTGGTGGCTCATACCTGTAATCCCCACACTTTGAGAGGCAGAGGCATGTGGATCACGAAGTCAAGAGATTGAGACCATCCTGGCAAACATGGTGAAACCCCCATCTCCTAAAAATACAAAAATTAGCCAGGCGTGGGGGCAGGTACCTGTAGTCCCAGCTACTCGGGAGGCTGAGGCAAGAGAGTTGCTTGAAACCGGGAGGCAGAGGTTGCAGTGAGCCGAGATCGTGCCACTGCACTCCAGCCTGGTGACAGAGCGAGACTCCGTCTCAAAATAATAATAAAAATAAAGTCTTGGGGTTATTGTGGTGTGTCTTGGAAAGCAAACAGAAAGGGGCCTGAAGGGATGTTGGAGATTTAAAGAGAAAAAGATGTGAAATAGTTGTCTTGGGAATGGGAAAACAGATATACTAGGGACATGCAGAATTGCCAGCAGGTGGGGAGTTGGATTTAACTAGGGCTTTGCCAGGTGAATTCAACAAAGGAAGGAAAGAGCAAAGGTATTGAGTATATGCAAACCTATATGGTATAGCCTATTGCTCCTAGGCTACAAACCTGTACAGCATGTAACTGCTGAATACAGGCAATTATAACAGCGGTAAATATTTGTGTGTCTAAGCATAGAAGAGGTACAGAAGGCTGGGCATGGTACCTCATGCCTGTAATCCCAGCATCTTGGGAGACCAGGAATTTGAGACCAACCTGCATAAAATAGCAAGACCCCATCTCTACAAAAATTTCAAAATTAGCCATATAAAAGGTATTTTCCATTTAACTTTTTTTTTTTTTTTTTTTTTTTGAGACGGAGTCTTCCTGTGTCACCCAGGCTGGAGTGCAGTGGCGGAGGCCTCCTGGGTTCAAGCGATTCTCCTGCCTCAGCCTCCTGAGGAGCTGGGACTACAGGCACCCGCCACCGCTACCAGCTAATTTTTGTATTTTTAGTAGAGACAAGATTTCACCATGTTCGTCAGGGTGGTCTCGAACTGCTGACCTCATGATCTGCCTGCTTTGGCCTCCCAAAGTGCTGGGATTACAGGCGTGAGCCACTGCACCCAGCCACATACTAATTTTTAAGAACTTTTTGACTCTTAAAAACTACAACTTTATGAAAATACATACTTATCTGTAAGCTTTTTAAAAAAAGTTTAACTTGTAGGTTCAAGGGGGATGTGTGCTGGTTTGTTATTTAGGTAAACTTGTGATTCTCCATATCACTGTCTTTTACCTACACACTTGTCCCACTGAAAGGTCTTCAGGGGCAGTAACATGAATGGAACTGTCATCTCCTTTGATAACAATAACAGTGCCTGCTGGAATACCTCCTGAAGGACCTGCCTGGGGCTAACAGTTAAAAGTTAACTTTTAAAAAACATACTAGGCATATATTATTACAGTGTCATGTAGTAAATACATAAGCCATTAATAGTCGTTTATTATTACAAGCTGTATATAATTGTGTGTGCTATTCTTTATGTGACTAATAGTGTGGTAGATTTGTTTATACTAGCATCACTACAAACACGAGTAACATGTTAAGCTATGACATTCCTATAGCTGGGACGTCACTAGGCAGTAGGAATTTTTCAGCTACAGTATCTTTTATTGATACAAAGTATTTTACATATTGTGTACATGTGAGTATTTGTTACATGAATAGAATGTGATGATCAGGTCAGGGTACTTGGGGTATATCACCTTGAGATACACCTTGAGTATCATTTCTACGTATTGGTAACACTTCAAGTTCTGTCTTCTAGCTATGTTGAAATTAAAGTACATTGTTACTAATATATAATACGTAGTCACCCTACTGTGCTATAGAATATTGGGGCTTATTCTAACTATGTACCCACTAATCAACTTCTCTTTACCCACCCTGGACACCCTTCCCAGCCTCTAGTATGTATTCTCTATCTCTGTGGGATCAATTTTTATTTCTTTTTTTTGGAGACGGAGTCTCGCTCTGTTGCCCCCCAGGCTGGAGTGCAGTGGCGTGATCTCGGCTCACTCCAACCTCTGCCTCCCGGGTTCAAGCGATTCTCCTGCCTCAACCTCCCAAGTAGCTGGGACTACAGGTGCCCGCCACCACACCCAGCTAATTTTGTGTTTTTTAGTAGAGACGGAGTTTCACCATGTTGGCCAGGCTGGTCTCGAACTCCTGACCTCAGGTGATCTGCCCGCCTCAGCCTCCCAAAGTGTTGGGATTACAGGCATGAGCCACCGTGCCTGGCTTGGGATCAGTTTTTTTTAGCTCCCACATAAGAGTAGGAACATGTGGCATCTGTCTTTCTGTGCCTGATTTACTTCATGTAACATGCCTCCATTTCCATTTATATTGCTGCAAATGACATGATTTCATTCTTTTTTAATGGCCAAATAGTATTCCATTGTGTATATATACGACATTTTCTTCATTCGTCTGTCAATGGGCACTTAGATTGACTGCCTTTTTGTTCTTTGCTATTGGTTCTGGGTTTTTTGTTTTGTTTTTTGTTTTTAAGACAGTGCCTCATTCTGTTGCCCAGGCTGGAGTGTAGTGGCACCAGCCCAGCTCACTGCAGCAGACTCAAACTTCAGGGGCCTAAGCAACCTTCCCAACTCAACCTCCTGAGTAGCTGTGACTACAGGTGTGTGCCACCACACCTGGCTATTTTTTAAATTTTTTGTAGAGATGTGTTCTCCCTATGTTGCCTAGGCTGGTCTTGAACTCCTGAACTCAAGCAGTCCTCCCTCCTTGGCCTCCCAAAGTGCTGGGATTATAGGTGTGAGCCACCATGCCTGACTGCTGCTATTGTCAATAGTGCTATGCTAAATGTGCAAATGGAGGCATCCCTTTGATATACAGACGCTTATTCCTTTGGGTAAATACCCAAAATTGTGATTGTTGTATTCTATGGTAGTTCTATTCAAAATTTTTTGAGGAATCTCCATACTGTTTTCCACAGTGGTTGTACCAATTTATATTCCTACCAACGGTGTATAAGAATTCCCTTTTCTCTGCATACTTGCCAGCATCTGTTATTTTTTGACGTTTTAATAATCACCATTCTTCCTAGGGTAAGATCATATCTCATTATGGATTTGATTTGCATTTCCCTGATGTCTAGTGATGCTGAGCATTTTTCCATGTACTTGTTGGCCACTTGAATATTTTCATGTGAGAAATGTCTATTCATGTCCTTAGCCCACTTTTTAATGGGATTATTTGGTTTTTTTTATTGTTATTTGAGTTCCTTGTATACTCTGGATATTAGTCCCTTGTCAGATGAATAGTTTACATATTTTCTCTCATTCAGTAGGTTTTCTCTTCACTCTGTTGTTTCCCTTTGTTGTATAGAAGCTTTTTAGTTTAATATGATGCCGTTTGTCTATTTTTATTACAGTTGTGCTTTTGCATCCATAGCCATGAACTCTTTCCCTGGAACCAATGTGTGTGTGTGTTTGTTTGTTTGTTTGTTTTGACAGGGTCTCACTCAGGTTGGAGTGCAGTAGCATGATCACAGCTCACTGCAGCCTCTACCTCCTAGGCTTAAGCAATCCTTTTAATTTTTATAGAGATGGGTGTCACTGATGTTGCCCAGGCTAATCTCAAACTCTGAGGCTCAAGTGATCCTCTTGCCTCAACTTCTCAAAGTGCTGGAATTACAGGGCATGAGCCACCATGCCCAGCTCCTATGATTTTTTTCTAATAGTTTTTATAGTTTAAGTCTTTAATCCATCTTGAGTTGATTTTTGTATATAGGAAGAGATAAGGGACCGGTTTCATTCTTTTTTTTTTTAATAGAGACAAGGTTTCACCATGTTGGCCAGGATGGTCTCGATCTCTTGACCTCGTGATCCACCCACCTCAGTCTCCCAAAGTGCTGGGATTACAGGCATGAGCCACCACGCCCGGCCCCTCAGTTTCATTCTTACACATACGGATATCCAGTTTTCTTAGCACCATTTATTGAAGAGGGTGTCCTTTCTCCAGTGCATATTCTTGGCACCTTTACCAAAAATCAGTTGGCTGTAAAGATGTAGATTTATTGGCCGGGCGCAGTGGCTCACGCTTGTAATCCTAGCACTTTGGGAGGCCGAGGCGGGCAGATCACGAGGTCAGGAGATCGAGACCACGGTGAAACCCTGTCGCTACTAAAAATACAAAAAATTAGCTGGGCGTGGTGGCGGGCGCCTGTAGTCCCAGCTACTCGGAGAGGCTGAGGCAGGAGAATGGCGTGAACCCGGGAGGCGGAGCTTGCAGCGAGCCGAGATTGCGCCACTGCACTCCAGCCTGGGCGACAGAGCCAGACTCTGTCTCAAAAAAAAAAAAAAAAAAAAAGATGTAGATTTATTTCTGGGTTTTCTATTCTGTACCATTGGTCTGTGTGTCTGTTTTTATACCAATACCATGCTGGTTTTGGTACTATAGCCTTCTAAGATATATATATATATATTTGTTTGTTTATTTATTTATTTATTTATTTGAGACAGAATCTCGCTCTGTTGCCCAGGCTGGAGTGCAGTGGCGCGATCTTGGCTCAAAGCAAGCTCCTCCTGGGTTCATGCCATTCTCCTGCCTCAGCCTCCCGAGTAGCTGGGACTACAGGTGCCCGCCACCACACCCAGCTAATTTTTTGTATTTTTAGTAGAGATGGGTTTTCACCGGGTTAGCCAGGATGGTCTCGATCTCCTGACCTCATGATCTGCCTGCCTTAGCCTACCAAAGTGCTGGGATTACAGGCATGAGCCACCGTGCCAGGCCAGCCTTCTAATATATTTTGAAGTCAAGTAATGTCATGCCTCCAGCTTTGTTTTTTTTGTTGTTCAGGATTGCTTTGGCTATTCAGGCTCTTTTGTGGTTCCGTATGAATTTTAAGATTGTTTTTTCTAATTCTACGTAAAATGACATTGGTATTTTGATAGGGCTTGCATTGAATCTATAGATTGTTTTGGGCAGTATTGTTAACAGTATTAATTCTGATCCATGAGAATGTGATGTCTCCATTTGTGTCCTCTTCGATGTCTTTCTTCAGTGTTTTGTAGTTTTCTTTGTAGAGATTTTTTGCCTCCTTGGTTATATCTAGGTGTTTTTTTGATAGCTATTGTAAGCGGGATTACCTTCTTGAGTTCTTTCTCAGCTAACTCATTATTGGTGTATAGAAATGCTACTGATTCTTGTAAGTTTATTTTGTATCTTGCAACTTTACTGAATTTATTAAGTCTGAGAGTTTTTGATGGAGGCTTTGGGATTTTCTAGATATAAGATTATATCATCAGCATAGAGGGACAAGTAGACTTCTTTTCCAGTTTGGAAGCCTTTTATTTCTTACTCTTGCCTGATGGCTGTGACTGGGACTTTCATTACTGTATTGAGTAGGAATGCTGAAAGCAGGCATCCTTGCCTTCTTCGAGATAGAGGAAAGGGTTGGCCAGGTGAAGTGGCACACACCTGTAATCCCAGCACTTCAGGAGGCTGAGGCAGGAAAATCACTTGAAGCCAGGAGTTCAAGACCATCCTGGTCAACGGAGTGAGCCCCTGTCTTTACTGAAAAAAAGGAAATTTAAGGAAACAAAATTTCCTGTCAAATGCTGTGGAAAATAAATTAGAAAATTTTAAAAATCAGACTTTCAGCTTTTCACCATACAGTATCATGTTGGCTGTGGGGTTGGTCGTATATGGCCTTTATTATTTTGAGATAAGTTCCTTCTGTTCCTAGTTTGTTTGTAGTTTTTATCATGAAGGGATGTTGAATTTTATCAAATGCTTTTTCTTTTTTCCTTTTTTTTTTTTTTTTTAAAGACGGGGTCTCACTCTGTCGCCAGGCTGTAGTGCAGTGGCGCAGTCTCAGCTCACTGCAACCTCTGCCTCCCAGGTTCAAGCAATTCTCCTGCCTCAGCCTCCCAAGTAGCTGGAACTACACACGCATGCTACCACACCTGGCTAATTTTTGTATTTTTAGTAGAGATGGAGTTTCACCATGTTGGCCAGGATGGTCTCAAACTCCTGACCTCGTAATCTGCCCGCCTCAGCCTCCCAGAGTGCTGTGATTACAGGCATGAGCCACCACGCCCGGCCTATCAATGCTTTTTCTGTGTCTTATGAGATCATGTGGGTTTTGCCCTTCATTCTTTTGATATAGTAATCACATTTATTGATTTCCTTTTTTATTTTTATTTGAGACAGACTCTTGCTCTATCACCCAGGCTGGAGTGCAGTGGCATGATCTCTGCTCACTGCATCCTCCACCTCCCGGGTTCAAGCAATTCTCCTGCCTCAACCTCTCGAGTAGCTGGGACAGGCACCCGCCACCATGCCAGGCCAATTTTTGTATTTTTAATAGAGGCAGGGTTTCACCATGTTGGCCAGACTGGTCGCAAACTCCTGACCTTAAATGATCCACCCACGTTGGCCTCCCAAAGTGCTGGGATTACAGGCGTGAGCCACCATGCCTGGCTAATTTCCATATATTGAACCATCCTTGAATTCCCAGTATAAATACCACTTGGTCTTTGTGTATTATCTTTTTGATGTGCTGTTGGAGTTAGTTTGCTAGTATTTTATTGAGGATTTTTATATCTGTGTTCATCAGAGGTACTGGTCTGTAGTTTTCTTTTTTTGTTGTGTGCTTCTCTGGTTTTGGAATCAGGGCCTTGTGGAATCAGCTGGCCTTGTGGAATGAGATAGGGAGGGTTGCCTCCTCTTTAATTTCCTGTAATACTTACCAGAGGATGGTATTAGTTGTTTTCATATATTTGGTAGAATTTGGCTGTGTCTCCATGAGGTCCTGGGCTTTTCTTTGTAGGGAGACTTTTTTTTTTTTTTTTTTTTTTTTTTTTGAGATGGAGTCTTGCTTTGTAGCCCAGGCTGGAGTGCAGTGATGCAATCTTGTCTCACTGCAACCTCTGTCTCCCAGGTTCAATTCTCCTGCCTCAGCCTCCCAAGTAGCTGGGATTACAGGCGTCTGCTACCACGCCTGGCTGATTTTTGTATTTTTAGTAGAGACGGGGTTTCACCATGTTGGCCAGGCTGGTCTTGAACTCCTGACCTCAGGTGATCTGCCCCCGTCAGCCTCCCAAAGTGCTGGGATGACAGGCGTGAGCCACGGCACCCGGCCAGTAGGGAGACTTTTAATTACTGATTCAACCTCACTGCTCATTGGTCTCTACAGGTTTTCTATTTTTCCTGATTCACTTTTGGTAGGTTGCATGTTTCCAGGAATTTACCCATTTCCTCTAGGTTTTCCAGTTTGTTAGTATATAGTTGTTCATAATAGTCTGATCTTTTATATTTCTGTGGTATCAATTGTAATGTCTCCTCATTTCTGATTTTGTTTATTTAGGTCTTCTCGTTTTCTGGCTTAGTCTAGCTAGAGGTGTATTAACTTTATTTATCTTTTTAAATAACCAACTTTTTGTTATCTTAATCCTTTGTTTTTTTTTTTAGTCTTTATTTCATTTAGTTCACTGATCTTTACTGCTTCTGCTCATTTGGGGTTTGGTTTGTTCTTGCGCTTTCACTTTCTTGGGGTGCATCATTAGATTGTTCACTTGAAGTCTTTCTACTTTTTTGATGTAGGCATTTGTTGCTGTTAATTTCCCTCTTAGTAGTGCTTTTGTTGTATCCAGCAGGTTTTGGTGTGTTGTGTTTCTGTTTTCATTTCTTTCAAGAAATTTTTTTATTTCCATCTAATTTCTTCATTGACCCAAGTGGTAGTTCAAAAGCATGTTGTTTGATTTCCATGTATTCATAAAGTTTCTCAAGTTCTTCTTGGTGTTGATTCATAGTTTTATTCCATTGTTGTCTGAGAAGATACTTGATATGATTTCTGTTTTTTTAAAATTTGTTGAGATTTGTTTTGTGGTTTAACATATGGTCTGTCCTGCAGAATGTTCCATGTGCTGATGAGAAGAATGTCTATTCTGTAGCTAAAATGCTCTGTAAATGTCTCTTAGGTTTATTTGCTCTAGAGTCCAGTTTAAATTCAATATTTTTTTTTTTTTTTTTTGAGACGGAGTTTCACTCTTGTTGACCAGGCTGGAGTGCAATGGCGCAGTTGTGGCTTACTGCAACCTCCACCTCCTGGGTTCAAGTGATTCTCCTGCCTCAGCCTCCTGAGCAGCTGGGATTATAGGCATGTGCCACCATGCCCAGCTAATTTTGTGTTTTTAGTAGAGACGGGGTTTCTCCGTGTTGGTCAGGCTGGTCTTGAACTCCCGACCTCAGGTGATCCACCTGCCTTGGCTTCCCAAAGTGCTGGGATTACAGGCGTGAGCCACGGCTCCCAGCCTTCAACATTTCTTTATTGATTTTCTCCCGAGATATATTTGCTCTAAGGTCCAGTTTAAATTCAGTATTTCTTTATTGATTTTCTCCTGAGATGATCTGTCTAAGCTGAGTGTGGAGTTTTGAAGTTCCCAGCTTTTATTGTATTGAAGTATCTCTTTAGATCTAGTAATATTTGCTTTTTGAGTCTCAGTGCCCCAGTTTTGGGTGCATACATATTTAGAATTGTTATACCCTCTTGCTGGATTGATCCCTTTGTCATTATATAGTTACCTTCTTTGTCTCTTTTTACTGTTTTGACTTAATATCTGTTTTATTTAATACAAGTATAGCTTATATCAAAGCTCCTGCTTGCTTTTGGTTTCTAGCTGTGTGGAGTGTTTTTTCTATCCCTTTACTTTGAGTCTGTATGTGTCTTTGCAGGTAAAGTGGATTTCTTGTAGGCAGCATGTAGTTGGATCATGTTTCTTTATCCATTCAGCCAGTCTGTGTTTTAAGTGGAAAATTTAACCCATTTACATTCAAGGTTATTATTGCTATGTCAGATTTTGTTATTGTCACATTGTTAACTGTTTTCTGATTGCTTTGTATATTTGTTTCTTTTTTTCCTCATTGTTTGTTATTGTGGTTTAGTGATATATTATAGTGGTACCATTTGAGTCCTTCCTCATTTGTGTGTTTAACTTACCAATGAGTTTTATACTTTAGTGCTCTTTAATGATGGTAAATGCTGTCCTTTCTCTTGCAAGTTTAGGACTCCCTTGAGCATTTTATGTAGAGCTGGTCTAGTGGTGTTAAATTCCCTCAGCATTTGCTTCTCTAGAAAAGACTTTATTTCTCCTTCATTTGTGAAGGATAATTTTGCTACATGTAATATTGCATGGCATTTTTTTTTCTTTCAGCACTTTGAATATTTCATCCCATTCTCTCCTGGCCTATATGGTTTCTGCTGAGAACTCTGTTGTTAATCTGATGAGGGTTCTTTTATAGGTGCCTCTGCTTTTCTCTTGCTGTTTTTAGTATACTCTCTTGTGCTTTGGCTTTAGATAGTTTTGACTGTGTACAAGATCTTTTTGTACTATATCTGTTTGGGGATCCTTGGGTCACCTGGATCTGGATGTCTAGGTCTGTTGCTAGACTTGGATAGTTTTCATCTAATATTTCATTAAATAGGTTTTCTAACCCTTTCATTCTCTGTTTGCCCTCAGGGACACTGATAATTCAAATATTCTGTCACTTTTTGTCATTACAAATGTCATGAAGGCTTTTCTCATTGACTGGCTGATTTTGACAGAGTCTCACTCTTGCCCGGGCTGAAGTGTAGTAACATTAACATGGCTCATTTCAGCCTTGACCTCCTGCTTCATCCTCCTGTGTAGCTGGAGCTACCATGCCCAGCTAACTTTTTATTGAGATAGGGTCTCACTTTACTGCCCAGGCTGACCTTGACCTCCTGGGCTTAAGCAATCCTCCTGCCTTGGCCTCCCAAAGTGCTGGGATTACGGCCATGAACCACTGTGCCTGGCCTTCTTCTTTTTAATTCATTTATTTTTTTTTTTTTTGTCTGACTAGATTATTTCAAAAGACGTGTTTTTAAGTTCTGAGATTCTTTCTTCTGTTTGATGTAGTAGTCCATTGTTAAAGCTTTCAAATGTATTTTGTATTTCATTCAATTAATTATTCTGTTCCAAAATTTGTTTGGTGCTTTTTTTTTTTTTTCCTTTGAGACAGAGTTTTGCTCTTGTTGCCCAGGCTAGAGTGCAATGGTGCAATCTTGGCTCACACAGCCACCACCTCTCAGGTTTAAGTGATTCTCCTTCCTCAGCCTCCCAAGTAGCTGGGATTACAGGCATGCACCATGCCCAGCTAATTTTGTATTTTTAGTAGAGTCTGAGTTTCACCATGTTGGTCAGGCTGGTCTCGAACTCCTGACTTCAGGTGATCCACCCACCTTGGCCTCCCAAAGTGCTGGGATTACAAGCATGAGCCACCGTACCCGGCCTCTGTTTGGTGCTTTTGAAAAATATCTGTCTCTTTGGTAAATTTCTCATTCATGTCCTGATTTTTTTTTTCTATTTTCTCTGTATTGTTTATCTTGTATCTCACTGAGTGTCTTTAAATCAGTAATTTGAAATCTTTATCTAGGCTTTTGTGAGTTTTTGATTGGGATCTGTTGCTGGAGACTTGCTGTGTTTCTTTAGAGGTGTCATATTTCTTTGCTCTTTCATGTTTCCTATGTCTTTATGTTAATACCTATACATATTTCCTATGTCTTTATGTTATTATCTATACATCTGGTGTAATAGTTGCGTCTTTCTTTTTTTTTAAGACAGAGTCTCTCACTCTGTCACCCATGCTGGAGTGCAGTGGTGTGATGGCTTGCCGCAACCTCCACCTCCCAAGTTCAAGTGATTCTCATGCCTCAGCCTCCTGAGTAGCTGAGATTACAGGTGTGCACCACCACACCCAGCTAATTTTTGTAATTTTAGTAGAGATGAGTTTTGCCATGTTGGCCAGGCTGGTCTCAAACTCCTGGCCTCAAGTGATCTGCCTGCCTAGGCCTCCCAAAGTGCTGGGATTACAGGTATGAGCCACTGTGCCCACCTCAATTTTTTGACATTGCTTTTGTAGGGGAAGTCCTTTTTCTGAAGATGTGTCTATGGTGTTGGTTGAGTAGGGCACTTTGATTTTGATTTGGGGTGCATGTAGTAGTATATGATTTCTTCCACTGTAAATAGCTTCAGTGGTATCTGTGATTTCCCTAGTGGCATAGAGTATGGTTATTAGTGGAGGCTGTGGGAAAGTTGCTGAGGACTAGGATGCCAGATGGGCCAGTCTTCAGACCCTAGTGGTGGCAATGGTGGGCTGGGCATGCCTGTCCTTGGGTCTTTGGGCAGCTTACACTGGCACCAGTGTCAGTGAATCCAGACAGACTGATTCTTGGGCCTCCAGGGGGCTCGCTCAGATGCTGGTAATGGCAGCTGTGGTCTGGGCACCCAGGCAGGTTCTCAGGCCCCTTGGCAGCTGATGTGATGTGGGTGATGGCAGTAGCAGTGGTGGAGCAACCCAAATGGTTCATGCTAGTGTTCGTGGTGCTACAACAGGTTGGACAGGCCAGTCTCTTGGCCTGCTGGTGGTATGTGCAGGTGGTTGCCAGCTGTGGTGGTATCAGCAGGTTGTGTCAGCACAACTTCAGACCCCAGGAGGAGTATTCATATTGCCAGTGGTGGTGGACTGGGCCAGACAACTTCCAGGCCCCTGAATGGCATGCTCAATTGTTGAGTCAGCTCTGTTATAATCTTATGGGACCACCATCATATATGCAGTCTGTCATTGACTGAAACATTTTTGTGTGGTACATGACTGTACTTATTAAGGGAACTGGAAGGATGTGAGGTGGTGGCCCTAGGCTGGGATGGGGTATGGTGCAGTTACTTGTAATGACAAAGCTTAGGTTGTGGATATGTAGATGGGAGATGGAGGAGGAAGAATCACAAGCCAACTGAATGTGGAGTCAGACCACAGTGTTCAGTGGATCTTTTGGATGCATGTTGAAATTGCCACAAATGAGAGTGGAAGTAGTTAGTGGGTGTGGAAAGGACAGTGAGGTGATACAGGAATTAAATCTTAAAGGAATGCTTCTGGATAATGAGTTTAATCCAGAAACTCATTGGACTGAATGAATTTTGTCCATGGCTTCAAAGAAGGAGTCTTTGAGGGCTTAGGAGAGAGGGAAAATTGTTTAGAAGTGGCAGTGGTGGCTCATATCTGTAATCCCAGTACTTTGGGAGGCTGAAGCAGGAGAAATATGTGAGCTCAGGAGTTTGAGACCAGTGTGAGCAACAAAGTGAGACCCCATCTCTAAAAAAAATAAAAAATTAGCCAAATTTGGTGGTGCATGCCTTTAGTCCCAGCTACTCTGGAGGCTGAGGTCGAAGATCACTTGATCCCAGGAGGTTGGGGCTCCAATGAGCCATGATTGAGCCACTGCACTCCAGCCTGTGTGACAGAGTGAGACCCTGTCTTTAAAAAAAAAAAAAAAAAAAAGTGGCAATAATGTAACAGAGGAGACTTAGCCCACCACCAGACACCATGGTATTTGGGACATAGGAGAAAAAAAAACAGACTCCATTGAAAGGGCTCCAAGGGAAGAAGGTTGTGGAGGTAAGTATGATTAGAGAGAGAGTAAAAAGCTGAATGAGAACATACAGAGAAGAGGCTGTGCCTGAATTCCAGTGGGCCCCTAAGAAGGTTGGGAAGGGAGCTATATTGAGTTAGATTAGGAGATGTAGAGAGCTAATGACAATTAACTGGCAGTGACAGCTGACTGGGGAAGTTTGGACGCCTAGCTGAGAATGAGTCACACAGTCAAGTGTAATGCATGACAGGTTAGGTCCCAAAGTCCAGATGAGTAATGAGACCTCAACCAAAAATATGGGGTAGGAAAGAGGGGCTCAAATTTGAGATGTTTTCAGAAATCGAGTTGGCAGATGTAGGTAACTAGCTGAATGCAGAGATGACTGCAGAATGTTGATGCAGATACTGTCATTCGCTGGAATAAAAACATGCATAAAGAGGAGAGGGGTCTGATAGCTCAGTTGAGATATGTGGAGCTTGAGGACCTGTGGGGGCACCCATGGGGAGTGCGTCGGAAGCTAAGGAGGGAGGCGTAGGCCGAGGCAGAGTGACACTCATCAGGTGGCTATTGGAAGCTGTGATCATGGGTACAATCATATCCCTCTAGGGGCATTTGTGGAGAGATGAGGATGGAGACACAAACTTCTGGAACAAGGTCAAGACGTAGAAGTGTTGGCTAGAAAAAGATGTGACAAATCCAGAAAGGGGGCATCACAGAAAACTGGAGAGCAAAATAGGAAATGGCTCACAACGTCAAAGCCAATAGGTCCAAGAAGGTGGGAGTTGAAAAGTGTTTACTGGCCTTAGCAACCAGGAGATGACTGGTGAGAGCAGTGGAATGTGGAGGTGACCCTCAGACTGCAGCAGGCGAGGGGTGCATAGGGCAGCTACAGTGCACCTGCTGCTCCCGCAGCCTTCCGCATCTCCACAACGGCTGGTCCATTCTTACAGGTGCATGCCAAAACCCTCAGTCATCCTTGACTTCTCACTTTCCCTCACACTCTGCGTCCAATGAGTCTGCAAATTCCATGGATTCTGACTTTGAAACAGCTAGAATCTGACCACTTACCTCTGACCACTTGGGTCCAGGCTGTGGTAGCCTCCCTGCTACCATCTTCCTACCCTAACACGTGTGTCAGGCCTCGAGACACTCCTGCTCAAAATCCTTCAGAGGCTTCCAGTCTCACTTTTGAGCAGAAGCCAGCATCCTCCAGGAGCCTCCACAATGTGCCCCCACCTGCCCCATGCCATCTACTCTCTCCCCTGGTTTACTCCACCCAACCTCACAGGCTTCCTCTTCCTGGCACTCTCCCACCTCAAGGCATTCACACCTGCTGTTCCTTTCTGACTGGAAGAATGTTCTACCGGATAAGTTAGTGGCTTTCTCCCTCAGTTCTTTAGGTCTTTGATCAGCAGGGCCTCCCCTGCCTACCTGTTTAAGATGGCCACCCCTTCCCATGGCCAGCCCGCAATTCCTGGCCTTCCTGATTTTCCTCCATGGTGCATGTCATCTGCTGGCTACATTAACTTGCTTGCTTACTATCTTCCTCTAATAGGAGTTAAGCTACATAAGGGTAGGGATTTCTGTCTGTTTTGTTCATTGCTGCTATATCCCAGCATCTATAATGGGGCTAAAAGAGCACAGAACAAAAGCTTAATATGTGTGTTGAAATTAATAAATTATGGATAACCATGAAGAGGCTTGGCAGCTGAATGAAGGAAACGAGGGCTGCTGCTAGAAAGGGACTGTGGAACCATGTCTTAGCCTGCTTGGGCTGCTGTAACAAAATACCAGAGACTAAGTGGCTTAAGCAGTAGATATTTATTTCTCACGGTTCTGGAGACTGGCAAGTCCAGGTCAAGGTAACAGTAGATTTGGTTCCGGTGAGGGTCCTCTTCTGACATGGATTGCAGAAAGCCACCTTCACCACCTTCTCACGGTGTCCTCACATAAGAGAAACTTGGAAAGCAACTCGGAGTAAGAAAACCTGAGTTCTAGTCCTGCCAATGAAACTTCATCTTAAGTCCTTTATCTTAAGTCTGATCACCTGTTTTGCCAATACCAGAAGTCACTTGCCTCCAGACTCCAGGACATGAGAGAAAATTAAACACCTAATTTAAAAAAAAAAAAGAGGTATAAATAGTACTCACTTCCTAAAGTTGTGAGGATGAAACAAGAATCAATGAAATCACATTTTGTTAGTGCTCAATAAGTCTTGGCTGGCCGGGTACAGTGGCTCATGCCTGTAATCTCAGCACTTTGAGAGGCCGAGACAGGAGGATCATTTGAGCCCAGGAGTTTCAGATCAGCCTGAGCAACATAGTGAGACCCAATCTCTTAAAAAAATTTTTTTTTGGCTGGGTATAGTGGCTCACACCTGTAATCCCAGCACTTTGGGAGGCCAAGGCTGGTGGTTCATGAGGTCAGGAGTTCGAGACTGGCTTGATCAACATGGAGAAACCCCGTCTCTACTAAAAATACAAGTGGCGTGTGCCTGTAATCCCAGCTACTCAGGAGGCTGAGGTAGGAGAATCACTTGAACCCGGGAGGCGAAGGTTGCGGTGAGGTGAGCTGAGATCATGCCACTGCACTCCAGCCTGGGCGACAGAGCGAGACTCCATCTCAAAAAGAAGAAAACAAAAAAATTTTTTGCCGGGCATAATGGCACATGCCTGTAGTCCCAGCTACTTGGGAGGCTGAAGCGGGAGGATGGCTTGAGCCTGGGAAGTCAAGGCTGCAGTGAACCATGATTGCACCACTGTACTCCAGCCTGGGCAACAAGGCAAAACTCTGTCTCAAAAAAATAAGTTTTGTGTTGTTATTACAGGAATAATGTAAGGATAAACTGAGATAATAGGTATAAAAATTGTAAACTGTAAAAGTGTAGTTGCCACAAGAAAGTGGTTTGTAGACCTCCAACTACAGGGAATGTAATTAACCAAGGGCCCAAGTTGCTTTGCTCTAAAATTTACCACCTTATTTGCCCTGAGGCTCTGCTTACCAAATGCTCCCAAGCTGATGGCTGAGTGTGGCAGGGATTCTAAAACAGGCCTTTTCCTGGGAGACATGGGACTGACAGCTGACTTTGCCTCAAGGTCTCCCCTGATGCTCATGCCAAGCTTTCCTTAGACTATGTGGTGATCTAGGATGCTTCCACCCAGCATCCTGGGCCAGGCTTGCATCACTGTGGGATGGCTCTCCCAGCTGCCTCTCCATTTTCTCTCACAAATACTTCCCTAATAAAATTCTTACAGATTTAATCCCACTAGGGGGTCTACTGTTTGGAGGACCCAGACTATCATAAAAAGCATCATTTAAAAAGTAGGAAGGTGAGGGCTGGGCATGGTGGCTCACACCTGTAATCCCAGCAATTTGGGAGGCTGAGGAAGGCAGATCACTTGAGGTCAGGAGTTTGAGACCAGCCTGGCCAGCATGGTGAAACCCCGTCTCTACCAAAAATACAAAAATTAGCCAGGTGTGATGGCAGGCACCTGTAGTCCCAGCTACTTGGGAGGCTGAGGCAGGAGAATCGCTTGAACCCAGGAGGTGGAGGTCGCAGCGAGCCGAGATTGCACCACTGCACTCCAGCCTGGAAAACAGAGCGAGACTCCATCTCAAAAAAAAAAAGCCAAGCGTGGTGGCTCACGCCTGTAATCCCAACACTTTGGAAGGCCGAGGTGGGTGGATCGCAAGGTCAGGCGATCGAGACCATCCTGGCTAACACGGTGAAACCCCGTCTCTACTAAAAATACAACAACAACAACAAAAAAATAGCTGGGCATGGTGGCAGACGCCTGTAGTCCCAGGCAGGACTCGGGACGCTGAGGCAGGAGAATGGCATGAACCCGGGAGGCAGAGGTTGTAGTGAGCCGAGATCACGCCACTGCACTCCAGCCTGGGCGACAGTGCAGACTCCGTCTCAAAAAAGAAAAAAAAAAACCAAGAATCTCAATGAGCTTAAAGTAGAACGAACTCAGAGACCCATAGTGAGACACTTTATAATCCAACTGTCAAAAACTGAAGACAACCTGAAAGCAGCAAGAAAGAAGTGACTTGTCACATATAAGAAACCCTCAATAAGAATTATAGCAGATTTCTCACCAGAAACTTTGGATGCCAGAAGGTACTGAGCTGATATAATTAAAGTGCTAAAAAGGGAAAACAGAACTGTCAATCAACAACGCTGGCTGGGCACGGTGGCTCATTCCTATAATCCCAACCGTTTGGGAGGCCAGCTGAGACAGTTCGAGACCAGCCTGGCAACATAGCAAGATCCTGGCCCTACAACAAATTTTTAAAAATTAGCTGGGCATGGTGGCACATGCCTGTGTTTCCAGTTACCCAGGAGGCTTAGGTGGTAGGATCACTTGTGCCTGGGAGGTCGAGACTGCAGTGAGCTGTGATTGTGCCACTGCACTCTAACCCCAGGCAATACTGCAAGACTGACTCTGTCTCAAAAAAATAAAAAATGTTGGAGAGAGGCTGGGCGCGGTGGCTCACGCTTGTAATCCCAGCACTTTGGGAGGCCGAGGTGGGCGGATCACGAGGTCAAGAGATCGAGACCATGGTGAAACCCCGTCTCTACTAAAAATACAAAAAATTAGCCGGGCGTGGTGGCAGGCGCCTGTAGTCCCAGCTACTCAGAAGGCTGAGGCAGGAGAATGGCGTGAACCCGGGAGGCGGAGCTTGCAGTGAGCCGAGATTGCGCCACTGCACTCCAGCCTGGGCGACAGAGCGAGACTCTATCTCAAAAAAAAAAAAAAAAAAATGTTGGAGAGAAAGCAGGGGGCGGGGGTGTTTAAAAAATAGGTTGAAAGTGAAAGGAAGGCTGGGCACAGTGGCATTTGCCTGTAATTCCAGCTACTTGGGAGGTTGAGGCAGGAGGATCACTTGAGCCCAGGCTTTCAAATACAGCCCGGGCAACATAGTGAGACCCAGCCTCTAAACAAAACAAAATAGTGAAAGGATGAAAAAAGATATTTCATGAAAATAGTAACCAGGTGGGGCGTAGTGGCTCACGCCTATAATCCCAGCACTTTGGGAGGCTGAGGCAGGCAGATCAACTGAGGTCAGGAGTTTAAGACCAGCCTGGCTTACATGGCAAAACCCCATCTCTACTAAAAATACAAAAATTAGCCGGGCGTGGTGGTGGATGCCTGTAATCCCAGCTACTCGGGAGGCTGAGGCAGGAGAATCATTTGAACCCAGGAGGTGGAGGTTGCAGTGAGCTGAGATTGCATCATTGCACTCCAGCCTGGGCAACAGAGTGAGACTGTCTCAAAAAAAAAAGAAAGAAAAAAGAAAAAAAATACCCATGAAAATAATAACCAAAAGAAAGCAAGGATGGCTATACTATATTCATTTAAGATCAAATAGACTTAACATCAAAAAAAGTTCTGAGAGACAAAGGAGGACACTATATATGTATATATTAACAAAACACTTAATATAGCAAAATATATAACAATTATGAACATTTAGTTACCTAATAACAAATCATCAAAATATATGAAGCAAAAATTGACAGAGTTGAAGGGAGAAACACTTCTAGAATGATAGTCTTCAATTTTCCACTTGCAGTAATGAATAGAACTAGAGAGAAGAGAAGTAAGAAAATAGAGGACTTCAGCCGGGCATGGTGGCTCACGCTTGTAATCCCAGCACTTTGGGAGGCCGAGGTGGGCGGATCACGAGGTCAGGAGATCGAGACCACGGTGAAACCCCGCCTCTACTAAAAATACAAAAAATTAGCCGGGCGTGGTGGCGGGCACCTGTAGTCCCAGCTACTCGGAGAGGCTGAGGCAGGAGAATGGCGTGAACTCGGGAGGCGGAGCTTGCAATGAGCCGAGATTGCGCCACTGCACTCCTGCCTGGGCGACAGAGCGAGACTCCATCTCAAAAAAAAAAAGAAAAAGAAAAAGAAAATAGAGGACTTGAACAACATAATAAACCAACTAGATCTAACATACGTTCCAAACAGTCTACACAATGACAGTGAAATACACATTCTTCTCGGGTGCACATGGGATGTTATTCAGGATAGATCATAGGTTAGGCTAAAACTTAAGTTTCAATAGATTTAAAATGATAGCTATCATATCAAGTATCTTCTCTGGCCACAAAGTATGAAGTTAGAAAGAAATAATAGAAGGAAAACTAGAAAAATTACAAATTTGTAGAAATTAAACAATATGAGTGTATTGTTTAATAAGAACCAATGGATTAAATAAGTCACAAGGGAAATTGAAAATACTTGGCGAAGCCACGCACATATTTCACCCCTGCAATCCCAGCACTTTGGGAGTCAGAGGCAGGAGGATTGCTTAAGCTTAGGAGTTTGAGATCAGCCTGGGAAACACAGTGAGACCCTATTGCTACAAAAAATAAAAAAATTAGCCAGGCGTGGTTGCACATGCCTGTAGTCCCAACTACTTGGGAGGCTGAAGTGGGAGGATTACTTACGCCTAGGAAGGCCGGGCACAGTGGCTCATACCTATAATCCCAGCACTTTGGGAGGCCAAGGCAGGCAGATCACCTGAGGTCAGGAGTTTGAGACCAGCCTGGCCAACATAGTGAAACCTCATCTCTACTAAAAATACAAAAATTAGCCAGGCATAGTGGCGTGCACTTGTAATGCCAGCTACTCAGGAGGCTGAGACAGGAGAGTGGCTCGAACCCAGGAGGTGGATGTTGCAATGAGCTGAGATCATGCCACTATACTGCAGCCCGGGCAATAGAGCGAGGCTCCATCTTAAAATGATAATAAAGGCCATTTAAGGAGAATTTGTTATTTGCATATCACTTTCCCATTTTTGTAAACATTGCTTAAAACAGGCTTCATGTGCTCATTATATAATTTTTGAAATACATATTTACTTTTAAAACTCTCAAGCAATAAGTTGATACAATTTTAAACCAATTTTGTGATACTTTAATATCTAGTAATTCTTCTGTTAATTTGTATTGCAATGAACAATCGTGTCACAGAAGAGAAAATAATAAACAATAATGTTCTACTTGTGCAAGAATTTTGAAATGTATCCTGAAATTACATGACGGCGCTTTGAAAAGATTACTCTTGACTTCCACTTTTGGTAATGGAGCAGCTCTTCTGCTGAAGACAGCTAAGAAAACTATACAGAATACTTAAAAAAAATCTTTCTAGATGCAAAATATACAAAAATCCTGAGAGATTTCCAGGCTTGGGTCCAGGAGAACATGGTAATGTAGGAAAGTAAGTCTGATGTTCAGGGTTGCTTTTGCCCTCGAATTATTTGCTAATCTCTTGGAGGCAACTGAGAGACTGAGTGTTGATTTGGAAGCGTAAGTGTTTGCTTATCTGGGAGAGGCAATCGTACAGTGACAGAAGAAAACATCTAGATACAGTCTGGTAACCTTTATAGACTACCCAATGCTTTGAGTTGGGGACCCTGAATGAATGTGCCATAGTAGTAACTTAAGCTGACACTCATGTGGATTGCAACCTGACTGAAGACCCAGAAATCTTTAGTCCTGAACTTAGATAAAAGTGATCCTGGATTGCTGGCGCCCTTAGGCACCTCACCAAAGAAAATAAAATATTACTAAAGGAAAATAATATAATCCTAGGCTCAAAAAAATATTAAAAATTAGCCAGGCATGGTGGCGTGTACTTTTAGTCCCAGCTGTTTGGGAGGCTAAGATGGGATGATGGCTTGAGCCTGGGAGGTCGAGGCTGCACTGAGCCAGAATCACACCACTGCGCTCTAGCCTGAGCAACAGGGAAAGACCTTGTCTCAAAAAAAAAAAAAAAAAATGTAGAAGAAGGAAAAAAAAAGACAGGGTCTCGCTCTGTCACCCAGGCTGGAGTGTAGTGACAATCATATCTCATTGCAGCCTTGAACTCCTGAGCTAAAGTGATCCTCTGACCTCAGCCTCCCAAGTAGCTGGGACTACAGGCATGTACCAGCACTCCTGGCTACTTTTTTTCTCGCTTCTTCTTTTTTTTTTTTTTAGATATGGGGTCTCTCTATGTTGTCCAGGCTGGTCTCAAACTCCTGGCCTCAAGTGATCCTCCTGCTTCAGTCTCCCAAAATGCGGGGCTTACAGGCATGAGCCACCATGCCCAGCCTGCATTTGCTTCTGTTGAGCACCCAGGGACTTCACCAACCCACAAACAATTTTTCAAAATTTTGAATAACTTAACTTTTTGGAGCCACTCAGGTGATGTGAATTTGGGCTTCACCTCCACAAGCAAATTGGCTTATGGCTACAACTTGTCAGGGACTTTCCCTACCTCTGCTCTGGGGTGAGTGTGAGGCGAGAGTAACTCCGCCTTACCTTTTTTTTTTTTTGAGATGAGTTTCGCTTTTGTTGCCCAGGCTGGAGTGCAATGGCACCGTTTCAGCTCACCGCAACCTCCGCCTCCTGGGTTCAAGTGATTCTCCTGCCTCAGCCTCCCGAGTAGCTGGGATTACAGGTATGTGCCACCATGCCTGGCTAATTTTGTATTTTTAGTAAAGATGGGGTTTCTCCATGTATGTCAGGCTGGTTTCGAACTCCTGACCTCAGGTGATCCGACCGCCTTGGCCTCCCAAAGTGCTGAGATTACAGACGTGAGCCACTGTGCCTGGCCTGCCTTACCTTTAAGGGTATAACATTTGGTGTCTAAATTTAACGTCTGGAGGATCTGATAGATTCCCCACTGTAGGTGAGCCAGGGCTTTCCCTTCTTTCCCCATTCTAGGAGATATTTAAGTGTGCTTAGATTTTTAAATGTCTCCTGAGAAGAAAGCTTCTCTAACTTTCCTAAGACATTTTTTAACTTTTAATCCTTTTTTTTTCTTTGAGACTGAGTTTCGCTCTTGTTGCCCAGGCTGGAATGGAGTGGCGCAATCTCGGCTCACTGCAACCTCCATCTCCCGGGTTCAAGCAATTCTCCTGCCTCGGCCTCCCAAGTAGCTGGAATTACAGGCATGCGCCACCATGCCCAGCTAATTTTGTATTTTTAGTAGAGACGGGGTTTCACCATGTTGCCCAGGCTGGTCTCGGACTACTGACCTCAGGTGACCCACCCACCTCGGCCTCCCAACATGCTGGGATTACGGGCCTGAGCCACCATGCCCGGCCTTTACTTTTAATCTTGAAATAATTTCAAACAGAGAAAAGTTGCCAGAACAGTTGAAAGAATTCCCATACGTCCTTCACTTTGATTGTTCAATTAGTATTATACTGCAAATATTTCATATAACTCTTCTTGCGCATCTCTGTATATTTTTTTTTCTGATGCCTCTTTATCCACTTGTATTTCCTTAAAAAAAACAAAGACAGTGTTCTACAAAACCACAGGGTAACTGTCAAGCTCAGGACATTAACTTTGCTGTGATACTACTGTCTAAGCCACAGATACAATTCCAGTTTCACTGGTCATCCCAACATGTCCATTATAGGTCTAGAATCCAATCCAGGATCACTCATTGCATTTTGTTGTAATATATCCTCAGTCTTTCCTTGTGTTTCTTAGCTTTGACAGTTTTGAAGGGTACAGGTCAGTGATTTTATAAAACAGTCCCAATTGTGTTTTTCTGTCTCTTCATGATTCATTCAGGTTATGCACCTATAGCAGGAATATCATGCAAATAATGTTGTGCTGTGTTTTTCTCCATGCACTCCAGCAAGGGGCATCCATTTCAATTTGTCCCATTCCTGGTGGTAACTCTTATCACTTGATTAAGATATGTCTTGGCCAGGTGTGGTGGCTCACACCTGTAATCCCAGGACTTTGGGAGGCTGAGGTGGGTGGATCACCTGAGGTCAGGAGTTCGAGACCAGCCTGACCAACGTGGAGAAACTCTGTCTCTACTAAAAATATGAAATTAGCTGGGCGTGGTGGCGCATGCCTGTAATCCTAGCTGCTTGGGAGTCTGAGGCAGGAAAATTGCTTGCACCTGGGAGGCGGAGGTTGCGGTGAGCTGAGATCACACAATTGCACTCTCCAGACTGGGCAACAAGAGCGAAACTCCATCTCAAAAAAAAAAAAAAAAAAAAAGTCTGCTATGTTTCATCACTATAAAGTCATGATTTTTACTTATTTGTTAATAAGTTATTCATATAGTCATTTTACTATAAGATAGAACTTTTTATTTTCCCCCACTTACTCAAATTGGTAAGGACTAGTAGATTCTTATTTGTATCCAGTGAGTTGAAACCCATTATTCATTATTATTTATTTTGATGCTCAAATTGTCCCAGATAAAGCAAGTGGGACCACCTTTAATCCAGCTTCTGGATCCCTTAGACACATCATCATCATTCACTGAGCACTTTTTGCTTCTGGAATACCAAGATGCTCCAAGTTTCTTTCGTACTTTCTCTACTCCAGTTCTGAAATCAGTCATTTTTCCTTGGAGCCTGGTCACTTTTAGTGGACAATGGTATTCAGAAAACGAGATATGGCTTAATGGCTTAGGTGTGCCCATTGCTACTGGGGTATCATGACTGCTAGGCCTTCCTAGGGGGTAAAGCTCATAAATATATGCATCACACGTGTGCACACACACACCTGTATTTATTTCAATATGTATCTACATATGTTAAAAAACACAAGTTCATCCAGATACCCCCAGTTTGAATCCAACACCACAGAATTTACTCTAATTTTCCCCCTTTCCATCTTTGTAAGCCTGGCTCCCACTTTCTTCAGGATATTTACATATTTGTTTAATCCGCTTATATGTAACTAATCTCCAGCCATGCCAGCCAACCACTCCTCAGCATTGCGGTGACCTCGTGGGCCACCATGTGGCTGAGAGGGAGAGGAAAGGCTCTTTAGGCTTTGACTTGGTGATTCCATAGGATCCTTTTGATGCATTGAAGAATTTTTTACACTTCACCCATTTTTAGTTGTTTTCAACAGGAGGGTTGGCCAGAATGAAACTGCCTGCAGTATTCTCATAAGTTGAACAAAATATATTTTTACGTTTGATGAGAAGAAAAAATTGGAAAGTACTACTTTGGGTGTTGCCTGTCTTCATTTGAAATTTTGCCTGTATCTATTTTTTTTTTTTTTTTTTTTTTTTTTTGAGACAGAGTCTCGCTCTGTCGCCTAGGCTGGAGTGCAGTGGCGAGATCGCAGCTCACTGCAACCTCCGCCTCCCGGGTTCGAACAATTCTCCCGCCTCAGCCTTCCGAGCAGCTGGGAATACAGCCACCCGCCAACAAGCCTGGCTAATTTTTGTATTTTCACTAGAGACGAGGTTTCACTACGTTGGCCAGGCTGGTCTCGAACTCCTGACCTCAGGTGATCCGCCCACCTCAGCCTCCCAAAGTGCTGGCATTACAGGTGCACACCACCATACCTGGCTAACTTTTTGTTTTTTCAATAAATGTTTTAAAATTTTAAATAATTGAAACAGGGTTGCTGTCCAGGCTAGTCTCAAACTTCTGGCCTCAAACAGTCCTCCTACCTCGGCCTTCCAAAGTGCTGGGATTACAGGTGTGAGCCACCACACCTGGCCTGGATCATGCTTAGTTGTAGCTCCTCATAATTTGCCAGCTGTAGACAAAAATCAAAATGAACCGTTTTCAATATACCTAATATGCAAATGATGGAGGAAAACAGGATAAGGTCAATTGAAATTCTCCCCTCAAAAAGGAGAAGCACCACACAGCTCTCACCAGCTTCATCAGTGTTTCTCAAACTTCACTGTGTGTCTGAATCACCTGGAGATCTTGTTAAAACGCCACATCTGAGTCACGGGGTCTGGGGCGGGGCCTGCAAATCTGCATTTCTAATGTTTCCAGGTGATGCGTTGCTGCCATCTGAGGGCTGTGCTTTGAGTAGCAAATCTCTGGAGCGTCCATCATCCTTACTCCCCTGGTCAGGAAGATTATATGATACAACCAGCAAACCTTCGAGGTATTTTTAAGCTTTTATTTTTTTGTAATTTACAAACATACACAAGGAGAACCCCTAAGTACCACTGGGATTCACCCATCTTATTTTATAACTTTCGCTGCCTCTGAACTTTTTCTTTGTTATTTGAAAGCAAATGCAACCATTATATCATTTCAGCATGCACCCCTACCAGATAAGAATAATAAGAAACAAACAAAAAGTATCATTATCACACAAAACTAACAATATTTGTAACACAAAATTAACAGTAACTCCTTGATAATCTAACAGTCAGTCCATACGCTGTATTCTCAGCTGCACGATTTTTGAGCCTCTTCCCAAACAATAGCTGATTTTCCTGGTCAGCCCCTCCAGGGGCTCAGGTTCACTCCTTTTTGCTGAACATCTTCTGTTGCTGTGCTCCTTGGCCCTGGGGCTGAGTACATTGGTGTATTCCTCCTACAATCATATTTTATGGCTTGCCAATTTCCTTCCAGGGTGGAGGCGGGGGACGGACGACTCTGTTTACTAATACACAATGGTTTAGAATAAGGCAAAAGCTTTAGAATCATGCCTTTTGAGTCTGAACCCTACCTTCCTGGATCTCTCCCCAGTCCTTTAGCCTTAAGGCTAGGACAGTAAACAACAACCTGGACACGAAGCCTGGATTATCGGCTCTGCCTCCGGTTGGCAGCCCAGGTGGCCTTGTTGTAGATATCGGAGTAGGTTTGCTTCAGGAGAAGCCTGTGGGACCAGGCATCTCAAAGTCTTTTAGCTTCAAATTCCTCTAGTTTTTTCCCAGATATCTTCTCATTGCCAGGATCTCACTACATTTTAAATCAGTGTATTAACTGGTTGTTCAATTCAGCGAGACCTGTGGTTCTCTGACCCTCTGCGTCTCCAATCCCTGGCTATAGGCAGAAAGGGCTTCCTCTAACAAAGGAACGGACTGAAGCTTGTTCCCACTCTGCCGTCAGGCACCCCCCCAGCGCTCCCGCCGCCCCCCGCCACTTGCATGTATTTTGTCTCTCTTGCAGCCTGTCCCTGAAACCCACAAGAAGTAGCCAGCACACTGTAACCCGGCATTCTCCATTGGACCCTGAAGCTCAAGAGAGAATGATGTGTGGTTTCCTGGCCAGCTACTTCGTGACCAAATAGTAAGGATTGCCCAACACCCAGCCTAGAATAGGAGGATGATCCCATCCCTGCTGGACATTACAGGGACTGGACATTACACACCCAGGGGGCCCTTGGTGGAGGCGGGCAATTTAACAACTGGTCTGAAAGTCAAAAGAGAGAGAGCTGGTTAGTGGAGTGAGCTGTAGGGTCGGGGGCAGGGGCTGTGCATTCAGGCCCAGACACGGGTACTGGTCAGCGCGGCCAGACCTTGGCACCATATAACAGGATTCCGCAAGGCTGTGCTGAGTTTCCAGGTTCCAAATCCTGTTAGGTAGGGCTCTTCTGGCTGTGTGGGACAGGATTCAAACTCAACGTTATTTCAGCCAAAAGGGGAATTGATTGGAAAGATGTGGGCATGTCACAGAGCAGCCTGGTATCGGGAAAGGCAGGAGTGAGTGGGGCTTCCTCTCCCCACTTCTTTTCTTTTCTTTCTTTCTTTTTTGAGATGGAGTCTTGCTCTGTTGCCCATGCTGGAGTGCAGTGGCACGATCTCGGCTCACTGCAGCTTCCACCTCCTGAGTTCAAGCAATTCTCCTGCCTCAGCCTCCCGAGTAGCTGGGATTACAGGTGCCCACCACCACAACCGGCTAATTTTTGTATTTTTTTTTTAAATAGAGACAGGGTTTCACCATGTTGGCCAGGCTGGTCTCGAACTCCTGACCTTGTGATCCACCCACCTCAGCCTCCCAAAGTGTTGGGATTACAGGCGTGAGCTGCCATGCCCGGCTACCCACCTCTTTTCTGGTTTTTTTTTTTTTTTTTTTTTTTTTGAGATGGAGTCTTGCTCTATCATCCAGGATGGTGTGCAGTGGCACGATCTTGGCTCACTGCAACCTCCACCTCCTGAGTTCAAGCGATTCTCCTGCCTCAGCCTCCCGAGTAGCTGGGATTACAGGTGCCCACCACCACAGCCAGCTAATTTTTGTATTTTTAATAGAGACGGGGTTTCACCATGTTGGCCGGGCTGGTCTCGAACTCCTGACCTCAGGTATCTACCCACCTCGGCCTCCTAAAGTGCTGGGATTACAAGGGTGAGCCACCATGCCTGACCTCCACCTCTTTTCTTGTGGGTTCTTTTCTCCCTCTGCAGACCTCACAGAGTCACCTGGCTTGAGGCCTCATAGAGGAGCCCTCAGTGCTGACCACACACTACAGTCCCCTGAGGAGCTACATGACCTCTGATGCCAGGTCCACCCGGACCAATGAAGTAAGAGTGTCTGGGGTTGGAGCCTGGGCATCGTGCCCCCAGGTGATTCAAATGTGCACGCAGGGTTGGGAACCATTGCACTATAGCTTCAGGCACCCAGAGGAGAAACTCTTGCAGTTCTCATTCATGATTAGAGGCGCAGGACTCTGGGGAACCTATTTAGGGTCAGATGGCCACACCCTCTGACCAGAGGCTGGACACGTCCCTGTGGTGCCCCGGTGGATGTGCAGCACCAGCTAGGGCAGGCGCCGAGGGGTCAGTCCCCCAGCAGCTCCCTGCCATTTGTGTCATTCCTCCCGCCCCTGCCCTTGACTGCAGTGTACAAGGCAGTCATCTCATCTGACTTGGTTTCCGTCACTTTCCCTCTCAGAGTCAAGCTTGAAGGAGAAGCTGAGCTGCGTTCTTGAGATCTGGGGACGTGGTGGGAGATGTGGTCACAAGGCAGGTGATGGAGGAGGCCAGAATGGAGCTGGCCAAGGCAGGTGCATGGCAGGGAAGGGGAGATTCTATGATGGACGCTTTCACCAGAAGCCTGCTATGCAGTGGCCAGGGAGACTCGGAGTCCCGGGAGAGGCTTCGGGGTGGGAGGGGTCTGAGCATGAGGGGCAGGGCCGGCACACTCTGGTTCAGGGAGATGTAGGACAAAGGACTCTGGCCTTGGGACTGATCTGGGCTGGTTTCCCTACATTCCTCTCAGGCCCTTCCTCCTCTATACTAAGGGGGGATGGTACCTGGACTTCAACACCAAAAGCCCTTCTAACTCTGACCGCATTGCGGGGTGCAGCAGGCAGCTCCAGCCACGGTCTCTGAGTAGCCTCAGGCTGTCCCTTCCCCACTCTGATTCTAGGGCAAAGACCTTGGACCTCAGCTGGATGCTGGGGATCAGGACAGGAGGAATGGTAGGTGTGGAAACAAGGGGCAGGATTCAGGGTGAGCAGAGCTGGGGGCTGCAGACCTTGCTCAGGACCGTCCTAATGCCTGCAGGCTCCTAACGCCCTCCCCACATTCCCTTTTCTACATGGCGAGCTCCTACACTGTGTCCCCTCACCTATCTCTGATCCCCAGCCTCCAGCTCGAGGGCCTTCCAGGAACTGTCCCTTCCCTTAGGAGGTCCCTGGAGCACAGTAACAGGGGCAGGGTTTACCACTTTGGGGCCTCTTTCCATACCAGGGGCTTCCTGACCCTGAGGCCTGCTCCCAGAGCTGGGCCAGGCCTCAGGGGCAGCCTCCAGGAGTGGGTGGGGTCTCCCATCAAGGAGGACCTTGTGCCAAGGCCAAGGCCAGGCTTGGGAGGGGGGTCCCTAGACAGAGGGTAGGAGCCCCAAATTATTCCCTGCTCAGCCTTGGATGTGCTGTGTAACCCACCCTGGACCTCTGTCTCCTCATCTTTCTGCCCTAGAGCCCCAGGGGTCAGCACTGACCACTCTGACCCAGGCCCCGTCCAAGCCACGCTGAGGACAGACCGAATGACACCATGATTGGGGCTGGATGTTCACTTCTCTTTCCAAAAAAATATGAAACACACAGTCTAGGTATGGCAGGGGACAGAGCCTGGCTGGGGACTGGACATTACACACCCAGGGGGCCCTTGGCGGAGGCGGGCAATTTAACAACTGGTCTGAAAGTCAAAAGAGAGAGAGCTGGTTAGTGGAGTGAGCTGTGGGGTCGGGGGCAGGGGCTGTGCATTCAGGCCCGGACATGGGTACTGGCCAGCGCGGTCAGACCTTGGCCCTCACAGCAGCCCTGCCTGGGGCCCATTCCCGGAGGCTGGGGCGCCGTGGTCCGACCTCGCCATCTGTGTAGGTGGCCCCCAGCCCTGGGCGCACTGGAAGAACCTGAGACCTAAACTCAGACCCTCCCTGTCCTCGTGTGAACGTTCAGCATCCCGGCACTGCCCTTGTGGGGTTGCTGTGAGGAGCCCATGGGACTGGGGAGGGTGAAGGTTTCTGCTCACCCCAAGGACCTGGGTACTAAGGTATGTCTTGGCCACTGCTGTATCTCCAGGGCCCAGCACATAGCAGACACCCACGCGGCTCTTCAGTGAGTAAACAGCCGGGCTGGTGCCTGAGGGCCTGTCTCCAGGGATGCATGCTGGTGCCCACCAGGCTGTGCAGACAGGACCGTGCCTGGACCTGCATCTGTGTGTGTGCCTGGGGGCTGGGTCCTGCCTCTGGTCTCTCTCTGAGGATCTGGGTCTCAGATTGCAGGGTGGGTGCTTGTGTTGAGGACAAGCTGCTCAGAGCACCTGTGCCCATCCTATACCCCAGTGGCCCTGCCCAGGGTGCTGCGAGGCTGGCTGGATGCTGGGCGAGGGGGCCACTGGGCGGGGGGCTGGCCAGGGCAGGCGGAGCTTAGACGTACTCTCGGGCAGCAGCAGAGGGTCCAGGCCGATAGGGCTGCGGGCTGCTGTTGGGTCTCTCTGGCTCCGGGCACGTGCAGCAGAGGAAGGAGCCGCCCAGCACGGCCAGGCCAGCTGAGGCCCAGCCCACGAACAGGGCTGGGCCAAATTCATACCTGCAAGGGGTAGGGAGATGGCATCAGGTGTGGCTGCTGTCTCAGGTTGTTCCCAATCCCTGCCCTGGCAGAGGAAGGGCAGAGTGTACAGAGCTGGAGGCTGGAGCCTCACAATCTCTTCCATATCTCCAGATAAACTGAGGTGAATGCTCTTCCTTTCTCCCTCCCCCCAGCCCAGAATATCAACACCACACAGGGTCACCCGGCCCAGGGTGGGCGTGAAGGCTAGAGGCTTGGCCTCCAGCTCCTGCTCTGAGCAACCTTGGGCTCATTTCCTGATCTGGCCAGAGGAGGGGGCATGGGAGGGTCTGAGAGGTCTGCACGGGAGGAGTGGGCCGATCCCTGCCGTGTATTTTCCCAGTCACATTCTGGCCCACCAAACTCCCAGCCAGGACTGCTCCCGCTGCCCTCTGGAGAAGGCCAGACCCTTCCAGCTGGCACTCTGGGCTCTCCACACCCAGGCCCTGCTGGCCAGGCCAGCCCTGCTCCTGGTTCTCACTGCCTTGGTGCCTTTGCACAAGGTACCCCCAGCTGGGGCACCAAGCCCCCCAGCCCACCACTCCTGTGCCTCCCCAGTTCCTTCTCTGACTTCAGAGCCCAGTTCAGATGCCACCTCCTCGTGGGGTCTTTCCTTGACATTCTCTGTGTTCACCCCGCCCCTTGCGCCGACTCCACTGCCATGCTTTCTCCAGGAGGCCTCAGCCCCTTGCTTGTCTGGCTCCCTGGGAAGCCCCTTGAGGGCAGACAGAGCCATCAGTGTCCCCAGGACCCAGCACAGGGCCTGGCAGCCCGAGTGGCATCGGGGACTGTTGAAGGCATCGGGGGCCGAGTCCTATCCTGACATGCCTGAGCTGGACCTTGCTTGGCAGACTTTGTGGCTGCAGCTGTAGCTGCCGCCCAGGGAACAAACCTTGTACCTGAGATCTCCTCCCTCCCCTCCCCTCTCAACACCTCTGCCTCCTCCAGGCATCCCTCCCGATTGCAACAGCCCAGGCATCTTTTCTTATCCTCTCTCCACCCCAAGGCCCAAAGCCCATTGGGATGTCTAGGGTTGAGACTGTCCCATTCTCTGCTCCTGGCTGGGCTGAGAAGTGAGGGAGGAGCCAGGGTGGGCCCAGGCCCTTTGCAGAGCATCCCCTTCAGTTCCCATGCCCACAGCCTTACAAGTCCTGGTTATCTCCTGAATATCAGCATGCTTTCTTTTCCTTTTTTTTTTTTTTTTTTTTTTTTTTTTGAGATAAAGTCTCACTCTGTCGTCCAGGCTGGAGTGCAGTGGTGCAATCTCGGCTCACTGCAAGCTCTGCCTCCTGGGTTCACACCATTCTCCTGCCTCAGCCTCCTGAGTAGCTGGAACTACAGGCGCCACCCACCACGCCCAGCTAATTTTTTTTTTTTTGTACTTTTCGTAGAAACGGGGTTTCACCGTGCTAGCCAGGATGGTCTCGATCTCCTGACCTTGTGATCCACTCACCTCAGCCTCCTAAAGTGCTGGGATTACAGGCGTGAGCCACCGTGCCCGGCCAAGCCTGCTTTCTACTGCTCCCCACTTGGTGCCCCAAACCCTCTGCTCAGACCTTTGGGACAGCCGCCTTCCTGGTGTCACTCCCTCCCCACCATTCTGCACATCACAGCCAGAAGGACTGCCGCTGCCTCCACCCAGATAAGGAACAAAATCTTCCTCTGGTTGCAAGGCCCTCCACGATCCGCCCTTATTCTGAAGTTTCTTCTTGGCCCAGGATAACTGCTGCTTCCTGCAGGAAGTCATCTCAGCCCTGCTGCCACCAGCAGAAATGAAAACAGCTCAGGCTTGCTGGGCACTGTCCAGGGCCCAGGCACTGTGCCACACCCTCACCTGCATCCTGCTGGATCCTGACAACCATGTGTGAACTGGTGCTCAGGTTCTAGCTCCATTTTACAGAGGAGGAAACTAGGCACAGAAAGATTAAGTAACTAGCCCAGGTGACACAGTGCATGCAAAGCTGGGATTGATTGATTGATCATTTGATTTTTTTGAGAGAGTCTCACTCTGTCACCCAGACTGGAGTGCAGTGGCGCAGTCTTGGCTCACTGCAACTTTTGCCTCCCGGGTTCGAGCTATTCTCCTGCCTCTGCCTCCCGAGTAGCTGAGATTACAGGCGCCCGCCACCATGCCCGGATAATTTTTGTATTTTTAGTAGAGACAGGGTTTCACCATGTTGGCCAGGCTGGTCTTGAACTCCTGACCTCAGGTGATCCACCCATCTTAGCCTCCCAAAGTGCTGGGATTACAGGCGTGAGCCACCACACCCAGCCAAAGCTGGGATTGAAACCCAGAGCCAGGGCACTTAGGTCCTTAGAGAGTCCTTGCTGCACCTGGGTGCCCGTCATAGGCCTCCCGCCCCTATGGAGGGCCCCACCACACTCCTCCTGGCGCCCCCCTTTAAAGCTTCTTGGACAGCAGCTGGATCCTTTCCCCACTTCCCCTGCCAGGTGATTCAGTGGACAAAGGTCAGTGGCCCCAGAGGAGGTGAAGCAAAAGACCCAAGCCCTGGCACCCACCTGGCATTGACAGGTGTGCTTGGGTTGAAGAACTCCTGGGTCACCAGGGTGGCATACCACGAGACGGCAGTCAAAGTGCAGAGGCCTAAAGGCAAAGCAGAGGGGTGCTCAGCTCTGCTCTGGCCCCCCGAGGCCACTGGGGCTGGGGCTGCCTGCCATGGCTGTGATTGTGCAGGAGTGAGGGGCACTCACCTGCCAGGATGAAGAGGGCTCCCCCTGCGATGGCGACACGGCCCTTGGCAATGGGGTTGCTGTCTCCCACCCGTGTGCACTTCATGCCGACTACGCTGAGGACCATGGCCACGAAGCCCAGGAGCACGGCCACCACCATCAGGGCCCGCGCTGATTGGATGTGACCTAGGGTAAGCGGGGTGACACTGAGTCGGGCTGGTGGGGATGGGGGTTGGGTTGGTGCCTGGGGTCGGTGGAAGGAGCCCAGCTTGAGAGGGGCTTGAGCAGGAGCTGGCCTGGGGGGTCAGACCACCTTCTGGCAGGTGCAGGATAGTGAGGAGTGACAGCCCTGGCGTGAGGACAGGGTGTGGGGGTGGAAGTCCCCTTCACTGTCAGCGCCGTTCTCCACTCGTCCTTGCAGGCTTTTCTGGTAGTATGATTCACTCTGCTGTTGCTTTCTGGCCTGGGGACTCCCTCTTGGGCTTGGCCCATCCTCCCAAGCAGCTGAGGGCAGCTCCAGGGTCCCCTCAGGTTTGGTAGATGGAAGAGCTGGGGGTATCTGAGGCCCAGCTCAACTCAGCCTGAGCCCCGCAGCAACCCCTCCCCAGCAGCCATTCAGACAACAGTCACTTTCCCCTCTGCCCATGGCAGCTGAAAGCTTGCCTCTTCATGGGTGTGTGGGTCCATCCTGGGCCCTGGGGGGTGCTCAGGAGACCTGGGTCCCTCAGCAAGGCTAGACGACCTGCCTGAACTGACTTGCCTGAACTGGCACAATGGGGCTGGTTGAAGGCCACTCTGCTCCAGCTCCCATGGGGAGCAGATTGTCCCTGGGGGCTCCTGGGCAGATTGCGGATGGATTACCTCCACCCCAGAGTTAGAGCTTCGGCGGTGCCTGTCAGGCTCAACTCCACACCCCAGAAGGAGAGGGACTGCATGCAGACACACCTGTCTGTGCATGCATGTGCACGTGTGTGTGTGCATGTGTGTTTGCATGCGTGTGCACGCACCCATATGCTGGCACACAGGCCTGGGAGCAGGACTAGGGAGCAGGTGTGCATCATATAGTGTGTGTCTGTCTACTGAGTGTGGGGAGAAGTGGATGAAGGGTCTTAACTGAGCGTTTCAGAGTGCCACAGGTGTTAGTATTCCCCTTCAGAGATGAGAACATCACAGTGGGAAGAGGTTTGGTGACTGGTTCAAAGTTATAGTGACAGCGGGAATCTGGACCCACAGCTGCCAGACCCTAGAGCCCTCCCCTCCCACAGAGCAGCAGGCTGGCCTGGACTGTCAATGGGCACAGGGCAGTAGTGGGGGAATTGTAGAGCAGGGGCTGGAAGGATGGAGCCCAGCGCAGACAGCAGACTGTGAGGAAAACCTGCTCCAGACCCCCCTGCTGTTCCCACCTCCCATCTCCCACCCCGCCGGCCTGGGGCCTACCGTCCAGGGCGAGCAGCGAGTCGTAGAGCTTGCACTGCACTTGCCCAGTGCTCTGGGAGGCGCAGGACATCCAGAGCCCTTCATAGAGGCCCACGGCAGTGATGATGGCGTCGCCTGCGTAGGAAGACTGCTTCCACTGCGGCAGGGCTGTGCTAGCAATGATGCCCACCCAGCCACCCAGGGCCAAGAAGTAGCCCAGGAGCTGGAGGCCTGAGTTGGCCATGGCCCAGGAGAGAGGACCGAGGGTCCCAGGCCTCAGAGCTGGGCCAGGGTCCCAGCAGGGGCTTTGGTCATGGCCAGGTGGGAGGAGCAGCTGGGCAGGGGGAGCAGGGAGAAGGAGGGTCAGAGGCAGAGAAGGAGAGGTGGTGCGGCGGCAGCGGCTGGAGCAAAGGCAGTGGCTCTGGACTCCAGAATGCAGGGGGAGGCCCAGGGGCTGGAAAAGGCCAGGGCCCGCCCACAGCAGCCGCCTAAGCCAGAGCAGGGTCCCCAGCAAAGCTCATGCCCAGCCCCTGGGGGCGGAGGGCCGGCTCGTGGCCCAGGTGGTGTCCCTGCCCCGCCCCGTTCCCCAGGGATAGGGAAGGGAGGGGCTGAGAGGAATGACCCAGCTGCCCTCTGGGTCTTTCCCCACAGGGAAACCCCTTTAGGAACCTGATTCGGGTGTCCTAAAATTCGGATACTCCCTAACCCAAACACCAGCCCTCGGAGGATGGACTTTTTTCTTGCAAGGCTGATCTAACCCTTGGGGTTTTCTGCCCTTTGACTTTAGGACAGAAGGGAAAGGGATGCCAGTTTGCAGCAGGTAAAACTAGAGTTAGATGTCAAGGATAACTTTTTGGCAGGGGCTGTGAAGCTAGATGTGGGGAGGCTGAGCTAGTGGTGGGGTGTTGGGAAGAGGAGTCATGGGTACCTGGGAGCTGTGTGTGCCAAAAATCAGGGAGGCCAGACCAGGAAATATGTACTGTGGGGTCTTTTTGAGATCTGAGGGGGACAGAAAAGGGGCCCTATCAAGGCTGGGCCAGCGCTGGCTGCCGGCCAGCAAGGGGCCTGGTGGGGAGCTGGGGAGACAGCCCCGACCTTCTGGCATCAGCCTGAAGGAAGGCGGATTGCTCAGCCCCTTAATCCCCTTGCTGGCTGGCTTAGTAGCTCCTGCTGGGACTGGAACACTGGGCCCTGGCCCCCAGCTCTAGAGCAGCCTGGCGCGGAGCAGTGGCCTCTGCACATTCCTGGGGTTCAGGCTGCCTGCTCCGAGCACCCCCACCTCCCTCTTCTCTCTCGCAGTCTCTCTCGGTCTTCAGGAGTAGGGGAATGTTTAACTCTCTTCCACCTCATTAGCAATCCCCTCACGTTCAAGTGGGCCCCACTGCGGCATGGGTGCAGGAGGAATGTCACAACCCTGCTTCCACTCCTGCCAGCCCCCCGCCACCCCCTCCGTCCCCAACAGCCCACCCACCTTTCCTGGACTGCATTGGGGGAAGGCAGGGTCCTGCTGCAGACCCCTGCTGGCTTCTTCCCCCACAGCCCCAACCCGCCTCTGAAGGGACAAGTCCCCAGCCTGCTCTTGCATTCTTCACGTGGCTATGCAAACGAGAAGGTGCCAGGCGCTGAGCAGACAATGGCAGCCCTGTGTGCCCGCCCAGGGCGTAGGCCTCTGGTATGGCCTGCAGCTCTGGCCAGAGATGGGGGAGTGGTCTGCCATCTGAGGGTCAAGGGTGGGCACTGCTTGACCTGTGGTGGTGCACACTGGGACCCTCTGAGGCTCTCTGTGCTGGGAGGGTCAGAGCCATGTGGATCCGAGCACACACAGACCTGCTTCCTGGACGACCTGTGGGTCCCAAAAAGCAAATGGGGTCTTGGACAGTGGCAGAGAAGTAAGTCCTGAGCTCAAATTCTTCTGCCACAGTGACAAGACAATAGGATCGAGGGGAGCCTCCTCCATCCTACTGGGGCCACAATGGGCACCCTGCGACCAGTGCATTAATTTAAGCATGCAGGCTACCGTTGCAGGCAGCAGGCCTCCTAACAGTAAGGAGACCATGGCAGAGGGAGGTAATAGACCCCCAGCCAGGAAGCAGCAGGAAGGGCTTTCCGCTTGAAACTGTGTGGTGCTGGCCCCTGTGGTCTCTCTCCCACACTCCTCCCTTTTTGAGGGAGGCACCAGGTCCAGATTGAAGGTGCTGCAGGCAGTGACAAGATGCTCCCCAGGGGTGACCTGAAGGATTGTGGCGCCTCAGGGTCCTCACTCTAAATGGGAGGCTTGCTTCATGGAGTTGTGGTGGTCCGTTAAAGTAAGCGATGTCTGGGGAGGGCAGGGGCCTGGTGCTGGGTAGCTGCTCCTCATATGCTCCTCCAAAGGTGAAGCCCTCCTTCTCTCCACCCTGGGCCTTGGCCCCTCTTCCCTGCCATCTGCAGGCGCTCTCTCTGTAGGGAAGATCCAGGGGCCATTCTGGTTTCAGGGGGACCTGGGTCAGGAGCCCAGAGGCCAGTCAGAAACACGCCTCAGAGACCACGGGCTGTGGCCCCCTCCATTGACAATTTGAGGGCCAAAGAGAGAAAGGGAGCTGCGGGTCCACAGGGCCACAGAGCCAGCAGGAGGCCTGCATGCTCCTCCATCCTGGGCGTTCCCAGAGCCTCTTCGTGATCCGGAACGGTGCTCTCCTCTTCCTCTGAAGTGCTTCTGTTTATCCCTTCTCTTTGTTATTTGAGGCTTTGAGTCTGTTCTACCAAAATATTCTCTCCTACCCTGATGGCCTTCCCTCACTCTTGTTCCAAAGCCTTTTGGAATTCAGATTCTGCTTCTGGAGTGGCATTCCTTAACCTGGCACAGCTTCTCCACCCAGGACACCTACCACTCCTGGTGCCCCCCTTGCAGTCCAGTGACTCCCAGGCATTCGGGGAGAACAGGAAGACTCAGGGTCCCAGCCCAGCCTCCATTAAGAGCTCACTGAAACTGCCCTGGGGTGGCGCACCACCCTGTGCTTTCACTCAGGCTACGAGAAGCCTATAGTTCTAGCTTTACCTCTGCCACTGAAAAACTATGTGACATTAGTCAAATCCTCAGCTTCCCTGGGCCTGGTTTCTCCATTGAAAAGTAGGGATAATAACACTTGCCCTGTCTGATGCATGAGGGAGTTTACAAGGATCAGATGATAGGTGAGAAATGCTGTTTGAAAGCATAAAACGCCTGCAGAACTGTGGCTAATGAAAGCTCTGTTCCAGAAAGACTCCCCGCACAGTGTGCCCTTCCAGCCTTTGCACTCTGGGAGTGGGCAGACTGCCTGTGGCTGAAGACCCACTGCCACTTCCTCTGCAACAGTGCCTGACCGAGAGCCAGCCTTGCTAGGCATGTGTTGATCGTTGACCGATTGCTATGAGGATTCAATGCTTTTGCCTCCCTCCCTGTGAAAGATCGGAGACCTTTCCACCGCCCTCTCTCATTGCCAGTTAGGAGGGTCTAATTCAGTCTTTAGCAAGCTAGCACCTTCTCTGCAATCATCATTTGAAATTCTGGAGTTCTTATCACCCTTCCAACTCAGAGTCTGAGATTCCCCGAACTATAAGCTTGGAATGGAGACTACTTGCCTCAGGGCGCACAGCTAGAAAGGAATACAGCCAGCTGTGTGGCCACCCCCAACGATTCTGCCTGCCCAGGCACGGCTAAGCGTCCTGATCTGCAATCCCATCATACTCTTGGCATATTTCCATTCACTGCACTTAGCACATCGTTTACCTCCTTCCTGAGGTCCCTGAGCACCTTGAGACTGTGTTAGCAGACACATTTTTGTGTTCCACCCTCTCGCCTGGGCCGGGCGCCTCTGTGACACATGTGGCTGTCCCATTTGCCTTCTCTCCTGTGATAACCACACTGAGTACAGGATCTGTCTCTTGATGCCCCTGCTGAGAGCTCTGCTAGACGCCTGGGGCACCAGAGACCAGCGGCGTCTTCCACATCCGAATCTTTACTGTGTTTGAGGAGTTGCCTTTCACCCCCTCCAACCCTCCTACAGGCTCTCCCTTTCTTCTCAAGCAGTCGTCCTCTCATTGCTCGCGCGCCCTTGCATGTGCATTACCAAACAGACCAAAATCACAGTCGCATCTCCGCCGGGCTGCCATTACCCCATGCTTCCGGGAGGACTCGCCCCACTCTAATTATATACACTTATCTTGGGCCTGCTGCCTTGAAAACATCTGGCCTTTGGTGAGTTCAGTTAAGAGGCTGCTGCCTGTATCTGTTTAGCATAAGTTGAAACTGTAAAGGTCATCTGCCTTGATGTGGAAACTTCTGGAAAACCAGAATTAGGCTGATGTAGTCTTCTGTAATGTTGACGTCTACCATGGGCTAAGCGTCGTGCTGGTTGCTTTGTGAGTATTCCCTTGTTCATCCGCTCAACCATCCTGGGAAGGACTGTGACTCCATTCCGCTGGTGAGGAAACACACGCAGGTTCCCTAACTTGCTGGAGGTCACACAACTCCACATGGTGGAAGTGGGGGTGTCACCCAGCTCAGTGTGTGGGTAAAGTTCATGCTCTTTGCACTAATGTGGTCCTCTCTGTACGCCGAGTGAGCCACCCAAATAAGACAGCAGGGATCAACCATGATAAAAGGAGGAGTGATTATCTTGACTGGATCATTCTCACCAGCCAACTAACACGCAGTGCTATCTCCCAGCTCAAAAAATAATCGCTTCCTAAAAAACAGTTTTTCTTTTTTAATAGAGATACGGTCTTCCTATGTTGCCAAGGCTGGTCTTGAACTCCTGGGCTTAAGTGATCCCCCTGACTTGGCCTCCCAAAGTGTTGGGATTACAAGTGTGTGCCACTGTGCTCAGCCCAATAACCTTTTTAATTGGAATTTTTGTTTTTGTTCTTATTTATTTGAGACGGAGTTTCACTCTTGTTGCCCAGGCTGGAGTGCAGTGGCGTGATCTTGGCTCATTGCAACCTCCACCTCCTGGGTTCAAGTGATTATCTCACCTCAGCCTCCCTAGTAGCTGGGATTACAGGCGCCCGCCACCACACCCAGCTAATTTTTGTATTTTTAGTAGAGACGGGGTTTTGACACGTTGACCAGTCTGATCTCAAATGCCTGACCTCAGGTGATCCACCTGCCTTGGCCTCCCAAATGCTGGGATTACAGGCGTGAGCCACTGTGCCTGGCTGTTCTTTTTTTTTTTTGAGACGGAGTCTCACTCTGTCGCCCAGGCTGGAGTGCAGTGGCGTGATCTTGGCTCACTGCAACCTCCACTTCCCAGGTTTAAGCGATTCTCCTGCCTGAGCCTCCAGAGTAGCTGGGATTACAGGCACCTGCCATGACGCCCAGCTAATTTTTGTATTTTTAGTAGAGACGAGTTTCACCATGTTGGCCAGGCTGGTCTCAACTTCCTGACCTTGGGTGATCTGCCCGCCTCAGTCTCCCAAAGTGCTGGGATTACAGGCATGAGCCACAACGACCAGCCTTGTTCTTTCTTTGAGACATGGTCTTGCTCTGTCACTCAGGCTGGAGTGCAATGGAGCAGGCTTGACCTCCTGGGCTCATGATCCTCCTACCTCAGCCTCCTTAGTATTGGGACCACAGGTGTGCAACACCATGCCTGGCTTTTTAAATTTTTTTTAGAGATAGGGTCACCCTATGTTGACCAGGCTGGTCTTAAACTTCTGAGCTCTAGTGATCCACCTGCCTTGGCCTCCCAAACTGCTGGGATTACAGGCGTGAGCTGCTGAGCCTGGCCTAGCTTCTTCTTGATGCCTTTTCAGACCTCACATCCAATCCATCAGTAATGCCTGTTGGCTCTACTTTAAAAATAGGCCCCAGACACCCCTGACAATCCACCACTCTCCTTTTTGTTTTTAGAGTTGGGATCTTGCTTTCTTGTGCAGGCTGGAGTGCAGTGGGGCGATCATAGCTCACTGCAGCCTCGAACTTCCAGGCTCAAGCGATCCTCCTGCCTCAGCGTCCTGAGTAGCTGGGACTACAGGCACGTGACACGTCTCCTGGCTAAAGTCACCACACTCTTTCTTGCCTAATCTACACCGCCACATTGGCTTGTTTTTCCTCCACCTTGGACCTTGACTTGTTTTATTTTCTACCTCAAAGGGTTTTACACACACACACACACACACACACACACACGCAAAATTTCCATGTGTTATCTGTCTCTTCATACAAAATACAAGCTGTATGAAGGTGGGGACTTGTTTTGTCCACTGCCACGTTCCCAGCACCAGGCACTTAGCTGGTCCTCCGTAAATACATATTGATTGATGGAAGAAGTGAACACTCCTGTGCAGGTTCCTACACTCAACGCCCTGTGGCATCTCAAGCACAGTAAAAGCTCCGGACCTAGTACCAGGGATGTAGCCAGAGGAGCTGAATCTCCATTTCCAGTGTTTAGAGTGTGTCGTCCTGCACAGGCAGGCCGAGATACAGGACACAGAGGCCAGACGACAGAGCAGGAAGCATGTGGCTGACATGGGGGTGACGTGCCACAGCACTGCTGACCGCCGCTCCCTGCCAGAAGAGGATTAACAATAATCCCAACCATTCACCCAGAGCTTTAAAGTTTACAAAAGTGTTGTCACATCTGATATTGCATCTGGGCCATACAGCTGCCCCAGAAGGTGAGCAGAGGGAGGATGATGATCCCCATTATACAGATGACAACCCCGAGGTGCTGAAGGTTAAGTGTCTGGCCTGTGGCTGCACAGCAAGTGGTCGAGCCAGGTGCCAAGCCAGGCCTTCTCGTCCCACACCTGCCACTGGGTCCTGCCTAGAGCAATTTTTATCAAGTGAGACCTCTGGGACAGAATGGGCAAATTTCCACTGTCTGAACAAACCAGGTAAAAAAACCATGAATCATTTATTCTTTGGTTGTCTACACAGACACTTAAATACTGTATCGCTGTCATGCAGCAGCTTGTGGAGGCCCCTGGGGGTGGCTGGGCCTGGGTCCTGAGCCCTCATCTAGGTCCAGGGGGTGCGGTGTCTGGTCATGTCCACTCCAAGAGCAGTAGCACCATGGAGAAGGCTGTGAGCAGGGTTCCCTCAGCTGAGTGGCAGACGTAGGCTCACTGCTCCGCAGCCCCGAGGGGCTGGCCAGCTCAGAGTGCAGGAGAGCTCCTCTCCATGGGTCTAGTCACCCACCCATCTGACCTGGACGCTGTCATAGCTCATCCTTGGGCTTCGATTCACTGCCTGAGAGAGACTCTTGTGCAGGTTCAGGGGGGCCCTCCTGGGCATCCAGGGGCTGCTCCTGGGAGAGGTCCATCTCTTCTGGGCTGAAGAGCATCTTCACCAGGTCATCTGCCTGCACCCTGTCCTGCAAGGACAAACCCCTGTCCAGAGAGGCCTCTGGACCAGACACTTGCTATTTCCCAGGGGACAAGGAAGGTTCCTTAATGGCCCCAGGCTCATCTCCTTCCCAGCAGGTCCTACTCTCTGGACACAAGGGCCCAAGGAGGGAACCAAGAACTCAGCATCGCTCCCTGTCTTGACCTCTTTTCCCACCTGGAACACATTCACAGCAGGCCCAGGGAGGACAAGGCAATGTGACCATAATGACGGGGCATTGGAGCTGATGTCCCAAGTGCTCCTTTTGTGTCTCAGCCACTGGCAATGGGATCTGGGGAAGGGAGAGGCAAACCAAGGGCCCTCTGGGAAGGGGTCACTGCAGCACCAGCTGCTCTCACCCGCTCGCTGTGTCGAGGGTCCAGGGTGAACCACAGGGCGATGGCACAGCGTTGACCCCTGGTGACAGCCTTCACTCCATGTGGGTTTTCAGTGCCTGAAGAGAATCCCACGGCTCTTCCACACTGAGGCTGCACCTCTGCCTACGGGGGACAGAAAGGGAGGGGGTTGCACAGGACAAAGACTGTAATCCACTCTCAGAAGAGACATGGGCTCGTTAGGGCTCACGACCAAGGGCAGCTCTTCAGGTTGGCTTCCCTAAGGCCAGAACTAAAGAGAAAGGGTGACTGGTTAGAGGAGTGATGGACACGTCTCAAAGCCCCTCTGGTTGGGGGAAGGGTATTGCGCACTGAGAAGCCCAGTTATTTTTGTCCACCGCACTTTGGGAACATCAGCTGTAGAAAACACACTTTTTAACTCCCAGGGATAAGGACAAGGGAGCACTCACCGTCACGGTCTTGGCATCCAGTTCAGTGAAATAAAAGTTTCCGCCATCGAAGTCCCCATTTAGGTAAAGGATGGCGCTGGGAAAGGCAGAGACATCTCAAAATGGCCCTTCCCTGCCTCCCTTTCCCCTGAGCCTTCGCCTCCAGGTGCTCTCAACCAGCAGCGGGAGGGTGGCTTTGTGCGGGAGGGAAGCCGTTAAGAACCTACACTGACACCGCACAAACTCCACCTTTCCACTCCCCACCCTCGCCTTAGAGTCCCCTGTGCCCACTCACACTACAGTTCTCGTCACACCATGCTATGATTCCCTCTTTGCCTATCTTCTTATCCAGTGGGTTTGGGGATAAAGGATTGGACTCTGGGAACAGCAAGCCCCAATCGGTGTGTGTGTGCTAGGGTGGGGTGGTAGAGGTGTGTGTGTGTGCTATAGGGTGGGGTGGTAGAGGGTCTGTGGGCTATAGGGTGGGGTGGTAGAGGTGTGTGTGTGTGCTATAGGGTGGGGTGGTAGAGGGTCTGTGGGCTATAGGGTGGGGTGGTAGAGGTGTGTGTGTGTGCTATAGGGTGGGGTGGTAGAGGTGTGTGTGTGTGCTATAGGGTGCGGTGGTAGAGGGGTGTGTGTGTGCTATAGGGTGCGGTGGTAGAGGGGTGTGTGTGTGCTATAGGGTGGGGTGGTAGAGGTGTGTGTGCTATAGGGTGGGGTGGTAGAGGTGTGTGTGTGTGCTATAGGGTGGGGTGGTAGAGGTGTGTGTGTGTGTGCTATAGGGTGGGGTGGTAGAGGTGTGTGTGTGTGTGTTAGGGTGGGGGGGTAGAGGTGTGTGTGTGTGCTATAGGGTGGGGTGGTAGAGGTGTGTGTGCGTGCTATAGGGTGGGGTGGTAGAGGTGTGTGTGTGTGTTATAGGGTGGGGGGGTAGAGGTGTGTGTGTGTGCTATAGGGTGGGGTGGTAGAGGTGTGTGTGTGTGTTACGGTGGGGTGGTAGAGGTGTGTGTGCTATAGGGGGGTGGTAGAGGTGTGTGTGTGTTGCAGGGGGTGGTAGAGGTGTGTGTGTGTGCTATAGGGTGGGGTGGTACAGGTGTGTGTGTTTGCTATAGGGTGGGGTGGTAGAGGTGTGTGAGTGTGCTATAGGGTGGGGTGGTAGAGGTGTGTGTGTGTGCTATAGGGTGGGGTGGTAGAGGTGTGTGTGTGCTATAGGGTGGGGTGGTAGAGGTGTGTGAGTGTGCTATAGGGTGGGGTGGTAGAGGTGTGTGTGTGCTATAGGGTGGGGTGGTAGAGGTGTGTGTGTGCTATAGGGTGGGGTGGTAGAGGTGTGTGTGTGTGTTATAGGGTGGGGTGGTAGAGGTGTGTGTGTGCTATAGGGTGGGGTGGTAGAGGTGTGTGAGTGTGCTATAGGGTGGGGTGGTAGAGGTGTGTGTGTGCTATAGGGTGGGGTGGTAGAGGTGTGTGTGTGTGTTATAGGGTGGGGTGGTAGAGGTGTGTGTGTGCTATAGGGTGGGGTGGTAGAGGTGTGTGAGTGTGCTATAGGGTGGGGTGGTAGAGGTGTGTGTGTGCTATAGGGTGGGGTGGTAGAGGTGTGTGTGTGTGTTATAGGGTGGGGTGGTAGAGGTGTGTGTGTGCTATAGGGTGGGGTGGTAGAGGTGTGTGAGTGTGCTATAGGGTGGGGTGGTAGAGGTGTGTGTGTGCTATAGGGTGGGGTGGTAGAGGTGTGTGTGTGTGTTATAGGGTGGGGTGGTAGAGGTGTGTGTGTGCTATAGGGTGGGGTGGTAGAGGTGTGTGTGTGTGTTATAGGGTGGGGTGGTAGAGGTGTGTGTGCTATAGGGTGGGGTGGTAGAGGTGTGTGTGTGTGCTATAGGGTGGGGTGGTAGAGGTGTGTGTGCTATAGGGTGGGGTGGTAGAGGTGTGTGTGTGTGCTATAGGGTGGGGTGGTAGAGGTGTGTGTGTGTGCTATACGGTGGGGTGGTAGAGGTGTGTGTGCTATAGGGTGGGGTGGTAGAGGTGTGTGTGTGCTATAGGGTGGGGTGGTAGAGGTGTGTGTGTGCTATAGGGTGGGGTGGTAGAGGTGTGTGTGTGCTATAGGGTGGGGTGGTAGAGGTGTGTGTGTGCTATAGGGTGGGGTGGTAGAGGTGTGTGTGTGCTATAGGGTGGGGTGGTAGAGGTGTGTGTGTCCTATACAGTGGGGTGGTAGAGGTGTGTGTGCTATAGGGTGGGGTGGTAGAGGTGTGTGTGTGTGTGTTAGGGTGGGGTGGTAGGGGTGTGTGTGTGTGTGTTAGGGTGGGGTGGTAGAGGTGAGTGTGTGCTAGGGTGGGGTGGGAGAGGTGTGTGTGCTATAGGGTGGGGTGGTAGAGGTGTGTGTTTGTGCTATAGGGTGGGGTGGTACAGGTGTGTGTGTGTGCTATAGGGTGGGGTGGTAGAGGTGTGTGTGTGTGCTAGGGTGGGGTGGTAGAGGTGTGTGTGGGTGCTATAGGGTGGGGTGGTAGAGGTGTGTGTGTGTGCTATAGAGTGGGGTGGTAGAGGTGTGTGTGCTATGGGGGGGTGGTAGAGGTGTGTGTGTGTGTGTTGCGGGGGGTGGTAGAGGTGTGTGTGTGCTATAGGGTGAGGTGGTAGAGGTGTGTGTGTGCTATAGGGTGGGGTGGTAGGGGTGTTTGTGTTTGCTATAGGGTGGGGTGGTAGAGGTGTGTGTGTGCGCTATAGGGTGGAGTGGTAGAGGTGTGTGTGCTATAGGGTGGGGTGGTAGAGGTGTGTGTGTGTGCTATAGGGTGGGGTGGTAGAGGTGTGTGTGCTAGGGTGGGGTGCTAGAGGTGTGTGTGCTATAGGGTGGGGTGGTAGAGGTGTGTGTGTGTGCTATAGGGTGGGGTGGTAGAGGTGTGTGTGCTAGGGTGGGGTGGTAGAGGTGTGTGTGTGCTAGGGTGGGGTGCTAGAGGTGTGTGTGCTATAGGGTGGGGTGGTAGAGGTGTGTGTGTGCTATAGGGTGAGGTGGTAGAGGTGTGTGTGTGTGCTATAGGGTGGGGTGGTAGAGGTATGTGTGTGCTATAGGGTGAGGTGGTAGAGGTGTGTGTGTGTGCTATAGGGTGGGGTGGTAGAGGTGTGTGTGTGTGTTAGGGTTGGGTGGTAGAGGTGAGTGTGTGCTAGGGTGGGGTGGTAGAGGTGTGTGTGTGCTAGGGTGGGGTGGTAGAGGTGTCTGTGTGCTAGGGTGGGGTGATAGAGGTGTGTGTGTGTGCTATAGGGTGGGGTGGTAGAGGTGTGTGTGCTATAGGGTGGGGTGGTAGAGGTGTGTGTGCTATAGGGTGGGATGGTAGAGGTGTGTGTGTGTGCTATAGGGTGGGGTGGTAGAGGTGTGTGTGTGCTATAGGGTGGGGTGGTAGAGGTGTGTGTGCTATAGGGTGGGATGGTAGAGGTGTGTGTGTGTGCTATAGGGTGGGGTGGTAGAGGTGTGTGTGTGTGCTATAGGGTGGGGTGGTAGAGGTGTGTGTGTGCTATAGGGTGGGGTGGTAGAGGTGTGTGTGTGTGTTAGGGTGGGGTGGTAGAGGTGTGTGTGCTATAGGGTGGGGTGGTAGAGGTGTGTGTTTGTGCTATAGGGTGGGGTGGTAGAGGTGTGTGTGAGTGTGCTATAGGGTGGGGTGGTAGAGGTGTGTGTGTGTGCTATAGGGTGGGGTGGTAGAGGTGTGTGTGCTATAGGGTGGGGTGGTAGAGGTGTGTGTGTGTGCTATAGGGTGGGGTGGTAGAGGTGTGTGTGCTATAGGGTGGGGTGGTAGAGGTGTGTGTTTGTGCTATAGGGTGGGGTGGTAGAGGTGTGTGTGAGTGTGCTATAGGGTGGGGTGGTAGAGGTGTGTGTGTGTGCTATAGGGTGGGGTGGTAGAGGTGTGTGTGAGTGTGCTATAGGGTGGGGTGGTAGAGGTGTGTGTGTGTGCTAGGGTGGGGTGGTAGAGGTGTGTGTGCTATAGGGTGGGGTGGTAGAGGTGTGTGTTTGTGCTATAGGGTGGGGTGGTAGAGGTGTGTGTGAGTGTGCTATAGGGTGGGGTGGTAGAGGTGTGTGTGCTATAGGGTGGGGTGGTAGAGGTGTGTGTGCTATAGGGTGGGGTGGTAGAGGTGTGTGTGTGTGCTATAGGGTGGGGTGGTAGAGGTGTGTGTGCTATAGGGTGGGGTGGTAGAGGTGTGTGTGTGTGCTATAGGGTGGGGTGGTAGACGTGTGTGTGTGTGCTATAGGGTGGGGTGGTAGAGGTGTGTGTGTGTGTGTTAGGGTGGGGTGGTAGAGGTGTTTGTGTGTGCTATAGGGTGGGGTGGTAGAGGTTGTGTGTGCTATAGGGTGGGGTGGTAGAGTGTGTGTGTGCTATAGGGTGGGGTGGTAGAGGTGTTTGTGTGTGCTATAGGGTGGGGTGGTAGAGGTTGTGTGTGCTATAGGGTGGGGTGGTAGAGGTGTGTGTGCTATAGGGTGGGGTGGTAGAGGTGTGTGTGTGTGTTATAGGGTGGGGTGGTAGAGGTGTGTGTGCTATATGGTGTGGCGGTAGAGGTGTGTGTGTGTGCTATAGGGTGGGGTGGTAGAGGTGTGTGTGTGTTATAGGGTGGGGTGGTAGAGGTGTGTGTGTGTGTTATAGGGTGGGGTGGTAGAGGTGTGTGTGTGTGCTAGGGTGGGGTGGTAGAGGTGTGTGTGCTATAGGGTGGGGTGGTAGAGGTGTGTGTGTGTGCTAGGGTGGGGTGGTAGAGTGTGTGTGTGTGCTATAGGGTGGGGTGGTAGAGGTGTGTGTGTGTGCTATAGGGTGGGGTGGTGGAGGTGTGTGTGTGTTAGGGTGGGGTGGTAGATGTGTGTGTGCTATAGGGTGGGGTGGTAGAGGTTTGTGTGCTATAGGGTGGGGTGGTAGAGGTGTGTGTGTGTGTGTTAGGGTGGGGTGGTAGAGGTGTGTGTGTGTGCTATAGGGTGGGGTGGTAGAGGTTGTGTGTGCTACAGGGTGGGGTGGTAGAGTGTGTGTGCTAGGGTGGGGTGGTAGTGGTGTGTGTGCTATAGGGTGGGGTGGTAGAGGTGTGTGTGTGCTATACGGTGGGGTGGTAGAGGTGTGTGTGCTATAGGGTGGGGTGGTAGAGGTGTGTGTGTGTGCTATAGGGTCGGGTGGTAGAGGTGTGTGTGTGTGCTATAGGGTGGGGTGGTAGAGGTGTGTGTGTGTGTTATAGGGTGGGGTGGTAGAGGTGTGTGTGTGTGTTATAGGGTGGGGTGGTAGAGGTGTGTGTGTGTTATAGGGTGGGGTGGTAGAGGTGTGTGTGTGTTATAGGGTGGGGTGGTAGAGGTGTGTGTGTGTGTTATAGGGTGGGGTGGTAGAGGTGTGTGTGTGTGCTATAGGGTGGGGTGGTAGAGGTGTGTGTGTGTGCTAGGGTGGGGTGGTAGAGGTTTGTGTGTGTGTTATAGGGTGGGGTGGTAGAGGTATGTGTGCTATATGGTGTGGTGGTAGAGGTGTGTGTGTGTGCTATAGGGTGGGGTGTTAGAGGTGTGTGTGTGTGCTATAGGGTGGGGTGGTAGAGGTGTGTGTGTGTGCTAGGGTGGGGTGGTAGAGGTGTGTGTGTGCTAGGGTGGGGTGGTAGAGGTGTGTGTGTGTGCTAGGGTGGGGTGGTAGAGGTGTGTGTGCTATAGGGTGGGGTGGTAGAGGTGTGTGTGTGTGTGTGTGTGTGTTGCAGGGCGTGGTAGAGGTCTGTGTGTGCTATAGGGTGGAGTGGTAGAGGTGTGTGTGTGTGCTATAGGGTGGGGTGGTAGAGGTGTGTGTGCTATAGGGTGGGGTGGTAGAGGTGTGTGTGTGTGCTATAGGCTGGAGTGGTAGAGGTGTGTGTGCTATAGGGTGGGGTGGTAGAGGTGTGTGTGTGTGTGTGTGTGTTGCAGGGCGTGGTAGAGGTGTGTGTGTGCTATAGGGTGGGGTGGTAGAGGTGTGTGTGTGTGCTATAGGGTGGGGTGGTAGAGGTGTGTGTGCTATAGGGGGGTGGTAGAGGTGTGTGTGTGTGTGTGTGTTGCGGGGGGTGGTAGAGGTGTGTGTGTGCTATAGGGTGGGGTGGTAGAGGTGTGTGTGTCCTATAGGGTGGGGTGGTAGAGGTGTGTGTGTGCTAGGGTGGGGTGGTAGAGGTGTGTGTGCTATAGGGTGGGGTGGTAGAGGTGTGTGTGCTAGGGTAGGGTGGGGTGGTAGAGGTGTGTGTGTGCTATAGGGTGCGGTGGTAGAGGTGTGTGTGTGTGTCACGGTGGGGTGGTAGAGGTGTGTGTGTGTGTGTGTTGCGGGGGGTGGTAGAGGTGTGTGTGTGCTATAGGGTGGGGTGGTAGAGGTGTGTGTGTTCTAGGGTAGGGTGGGGTGGTAGAGGTGTGTGTGTTCTAGGGTAGGGTGGGGTGGTAGAGGGCAGGGCACTGTAGGGCCTCTGAGGAGTGCACAGACCTCCTCACCCTGCACCTGCCCCGCACTCACCTGTAGTCTCGGAAGGTGTAGGCTGGGGGCTCTTTGACACACACGAGGGTCTCGGCATTCAGGATGCAGTTGTCCACGTGGACTGGATGACTATCATCCTTCCTCTCTGCCTGGACCTCTGGAGCCAACGTCACAGGTTAGCAAGGGAGCACCTCGGGAGACAGCATAGCTCTCTTCTTGGCAGGGGAGGTGCTTCCCAAAATGCGTTTGAGTCTATGGAATGCCCAATGAACTAGGGGGGTGTCTTTTGCTAAGCCACAAGCCTAGGGGTCAGGACAAGTCTGCAGGCTTCCTAGGACAGTTCTTGGCAGAAGTAAGCAGGGTGTGGCAAGCAGGAATGAAGGGCTCCAACCAAGGGCAGATCCTGGGCAGAATGGCACAACCCTGGTTTGTAGCTGGACTTTACAAAATACAAAGGCCGAAGGAAGTGAGAATGAGAGGTCAGGAGGTGGGAAGGACACAGGGCAGAGGGGGTCAGCCCTCCATCAGGACTGCAGGAGATGGGGCCAAGTGGCAGGAAGCAGAGCAGAGAAGAGCTGGCTAGCAAAGGGAAAGCATGAACTTCAGTGGGACTCTAGGGTGGGGTGGGTGGAGAAACCATGCAAGGAGAAGGTCACGAAAGGGAACAGACTGGGCTCACTGTCAAATGCCAGGCAGACCACGTCTTTCCCCAACGCAAACCTTTGGCATGCTCTGTGTAGGCACCGTCACGTCGTGGTGGGTGCCTCCTTCTCCATTCCCACTTGTCCAGCCAGTCACCAGGTCCTGTCCATCCACCTCCTGCACCTTCCCGGGCCCTCGCTTCTTCCTCCTCCCACTGCCACTTCCTGAGTTTAGGGCTTTGCCCTTGTCCACAGAGGTCATTGCCAACCAGCTTCCCTTTTTGGTTTGAAATCTCTCTACACACACAGCAGCAAAATGAATCCTTTAAAAGCCAAGGCCTCACCATGTCCTTCACTACTTGATGAGGCCTCCCTGGACTCCTGGCGCCTGTGCCCGTGCTCTCCCCTCGGGGGCTTGTGACACACCCAGTTGTGTGTCTGACTGGTCCCTTTGGGTGTGCCCAGATTCTGACAGAATTCCAAACATCCTGAGGCAGAGGAAAGCCCTCTGATCTGTGCCACCTACCAATGGCCGTCAGTGCCAGGGGCCTGCTGGAGGCTCCAGTATGACAGAGCCGGCTCTGGGTCACATGGGATCCTTGCAGCACTGACCGAACCTCTCCCCTTCTCGGACATGCAAAAGCGAATGTGGGTGGGTGAGGGAATGAGGAATAACCTCCAGGCCACTCTCACTTGTAGATCACGCAGCTCTCTCACAAATTTGGTATTTAACAATTAGTAAAAGAGAACCTGCCACATAGCTATGGTTGAGCTAAAGGATAAAAATTCCCTTGAATGTAGCTCTCCAGGATTTGGCACCTTTCTTAGTTCCCCTGACTACCGGGCTGCACAATGCCTCCACTCCTGTGCAAACACCGTCCCACCACCCGGAGTACTCCATAATCATATTCATCCTGCAAAACTAAGGAGGCTGAGGTAGGAGGATCATGAGCCCAGGAGGTCAAGCCTGCTCCACTGCACTCCAGCTTGAGTGACAGAGGAAGACCATGTCTCAAAGAAACATGGCCTTCTTTTTGTTGTTATTATTTTTGCTTTTAACAAACCCTTCTGTTGAGGGCTTTCAACAGATGGCAGCGAGGGAGCTGCTCAGCTCTGTATGAAACCCCGACCTGGAAGCAGGTCCTCTACGAATGGTTTAGCGCCAGCTTCCCCATGAACGTGCATCGTGTGACAAGTGAGGGGTGGCTGCCTTTCTGGCTGCACCCTGTTTCCCTCTGGGAAGCCTCCTTGATCCCCAGGTAGGTTGACTATAACTTCCTCCATGCTACTGTGGCATGCATCACACTGGGATGCCACCCACGTGTTTACATGGGTTCCCCAACTGGAGAAAAGGGACCGCATCCTATTCTCTCTGTGTCTTCAGCATCCAGCACAGAGCTGAGGTGCAGCATGCATGGGGGGTGCTGCAGGGGTAATGAGGCCCACCTTCGATGGCAGTGCGGCACACTAGATGAGAGTAGGAAAAGTAGAGGGGCGTATCCAGATGGAAGTAGGACTCCATGATGCGCCGCACCTTCTCTGTCACGTTGTAGTACAGGTGGGCACTCTGCAGAGGAACTTTGCCTTCTTGCCCCAGCTGCCAAGGAGACAGGTGGTCAGCTGCCCTGAATGCCTGATATGGTTTGGCTCTGTGTCCCTACCCAAGTCTTATCTTGTAGTTCCCATAATTCCCATGTGTTGTGGAAGGGACCCGGTGGGAGATGACTGAATCATGGGGGTGGATCTTTCCCATGCTGTTCTCATAATAGTGAATAAGTCTCACGAGATCTGATGGCTTTAAAAAAAAGGGAGTTTGCCTGCAGAAGTTCTCTCTGCCTGCTGCCATCCATGTAAGACGTGACTTGCTCCTCTTTGCCTTCCACTATAATTGTGAGGCTTCCCCAGCCACATGGAACTGTAAGTCCAATTAAACCTCTTTCTTTTGTAAATTGCCCAGTCTCAGGTACGTCTTTATCAGCAGCGTGAAAACGGACTAACACAACGCCCCTCTTTAGGCCGCCAGAGACAGTGGGGACCAGGCCCATCCCACGTCCCCACATCCCCACTGAAGCTGCAGCCTCTGCTGCCCACGCCCAATACCCCTACCATATTCCTCTTCCTCCTCTCCTTCCTATCTCTCTTTATGAGCACGCTGTGCATCCTGCACAGAAGCACAGCCCTCTGGAATCAGCCTTTCTAAAGAAAGCATTCTCATAGCTTTGGCGAACAGTCTTATCCTGCTCCCTCTGTTTTGATTACACTCGGTCTAACAGGATTCAAAAGTGAACCTCACTCAACATAACTCATCCTCGCTTCCTGGCAACAGGAATGTTGGCAGGGGGACCCTCTTCACCTTTCCTGTCACCAGCCCCAACTCCTCCTCAAAGCCTGAGCTTCCCCCTTCCCCACCCCTTTCTCCACACTCTAGAATGCCCAGTGTTGATCTTACCTTGAGGGCTTTGAAGACAGTGACACCATAGAACTTTTCATTGGGAGTATGTGGGGAGGTCTGACCCCGGTAGCCATCTCCTGAGGTTGCTGCCACCTACAAGGCCCAAAACACAAGGTGATGTTAGCCAGGGCAGCTGAGGGCTTGAGAAGAGGTGGTCAACTGTGGCCAGGAAGAGGAAGGCGAAGGCTACCGCCCAAGGGGCACTTGGTGGGGGGATGCTGGACCCTCGGGGGAAGGGGCAGTCACTGGGCTTCCCTTACATTGGTCAGCCTCTGCAGCTCCTGACACTCGTGGTCAGAGATTACGCCATCCATCACCACCCGCTGGGAACCATTCAGGAGTTTGGAGTTCATGGTGAGACTGATGCCTTCATACAGCAGGGGGCCACCTGCAAAGCAATGACAAAACTCTAGCTAAATCTAGCAGCAGCTAGACCAAAGACTCTCCATTGGATATTGCCTCCTTGTCAGCAAATAGAAATTCCAGCTGTTTCCTTTTCACCAGCAAAATCTCCTGCTAGGTCATTTTCAAAGGTAGAATGGTCCAGAGGACAGAACATAGAGCTGAAAGATGAGATTCCCAGTCCCAGCTCCATGACCAAATAGCTGCTGGCTCTTGGGCCATGACACACTGTTGAGGAAACATCAGAAACACAATCCTAAAACATGAGCTCCAGAATGAGGAAGAACTGACTTTGACTGCTAGATCCTCCATTGATTAGCTGTGTGACCTTGGCAAGTTACTTAACCTCCCTGAGGTTAATTTTAATTAATTAAAATGTTCTCATCTGTCAAACAGTATCTACCTTATATGTTTGATGCCAGTATAATGTTAAGAACAAGGAAGGCAAGTTAAAAGCTTAGCACAATATTTGGCACATGGTAAGTCCTCAAAAGTTTGGCTACCATGATATCATCATCATTATTCATTTAAAATAAGGATCTTGCAATCTGCATGACTCACCTCTCAGTTATAAGAATCAAGAGAAATAACAAAGTGAATGTGGTCTGAAAACAAAGGAATGCTGGACAAATTCTTTTCATACGCTAATCTTGTTTAATTAACCACTGTTAATTTAAGCAACTATAGGGTAAAAGTCAACATTTCTTTCTTACAGTTCTCATGGTGTTTCTCTGTGCTAGGGACATACAAATACTAGAGACTCAGTTCAACTCCACTCGATAACTGAAGCCTCAGTGTGTACCAGGAACTGTGCCAGACAGGGTGAGAGATGAATCCTAGTAGACAGGACCTGTTCTCTAACAATTATGCCAATAACTAGCACAAGACAGACCATAAATGCCCTAAGAAGTTCAAAAGAAAGGAGGGGACTCCAATCATCTGGAAGGTTAAGAAAGGCTTTACGGCAGGGCACAGCGGCTTATGCCTGTAATCCCAGCACTTTGGGAGGCCGGGGCGGGCAGATCATAAGGTCAGGAGTTTGAGACCAGCCTGGCCAACGTGGTGAAACCCTGTCTCTACTAAAAATACAAAAAAATTAGCCAGGCATGGTGCCGCGTGCCTGAAATCCCAGCTACTTGGGAGGCTGAGGCAGGAGAATTGCTTGATGATCCCGGGATGTGGAGGTTGCAGAGAGCCAAAATCGTGCCACTGCCCTCCAGCCTGGGCGACAGAGTGAGACTCCGTCTCCGAAAAAAAAAGAAAGGCTTTGCAGGGTGTATCTCAGATGTCCTCATGGGCAGGGATGGTGGGAAGCGTACTAGGACAGCCAGGCATAAACACAGACTGGTGGGCAGTGGGCGGGCTCACAGAACGTGGTGCAGTCCCGTGTGAAGAGAAGGTGTAAACAGGACAAGAGCAGAACATTCGGTTAAGGGGCAGGCACGGAGGATGGGTCAGAGACCAGTGTCTGGAAGACTGGCCTAGCTACCATGTGTGGGCAGGGGCAAGGACAGGCCAGACGAGGAGAGGGTGGGTGCAGATAGGAGGTGCCAGGGCCTGAAGGAGGCCTGAGGCAATGAAAAATGGAAAAGTCTGGGGAGACAGCTGAGAAGCACTGCAGAGCACAGCCATAATCAGTAGGCCTTCCCAGCAGCTTGCAGAAAACAGGCACAGGAGGAAGAGGAGCCAAAGGAGGCCTGAAGGCGTTGAGTCTCAGTAACGGGACAAATGGTAAAAACTGGGAGAAAACAGTTTGGGAGTGGGGAGACATGATGAGTTAATACCTATGGAAGTGGACAACACTAGTCACTCGTGTTTCTGTGACACAGGAGTCTCATTTCTTTCTTTTCTTTTTTTTTAAAGATGAGGTCTTGCTATATTGCCCAGGCTGGATTCAAACTCCTGGGCTCAAGTGATCCTCCTGCCTCAGCCTGCTGAGTAGCTGGGATTACGAGTGTACACCACTGCATCCTGGAGTCTGATTTCTAAACCAAAGGATGATTCTCAGTGCTCTTTCCAGCTGAAAGTCCCGCTGGTGAGTTGGGAAGGATGCCCACTGAACTTGCACTCTAAGGCTGGCTCATGGTGAGCTCTGCAATGCTGGGGTGGAGTGCTGCCTGGCAAATGTGGGGTGACCTGCTTGGCTCCCTGACAACAGCCAGACATGCCCCTATCTCCGTCCTCTCACCTTCCCGGGTCAGTCTGCTCACATCCAATGACTCCTTGGTCTTCTCTTCCACAAGGGTCTCGATTTCCTTCATAAGGTTCCCAATCTCCTGAGAGATGCGTATGGCTGTTTCCCGTTCTGACCTATGAGCATAGCCGCTCTGAGGACTGCATTCCAGGGCCAGCCCTGGGCTCCACCCCAACTTCCCAAACTGGACCTGCCCACCCCTTGCCAGGAGTTCACATCTGCCTGGGCTCAGGAAGCCTCAAGTGCTTCATCAGACTGATCCAACCATGCAGTTTCTTCAAGGTCCTCACTTCTGTTTCTCTTGCAATCTCTTGGGAATCACTTCTTCTGGAGTCCATGAATCCTAAGGAAGTCAGGAAGAAATGAAAAAGGTAAGATGATCTACCTAATCTTCCAGGTGTCTCAGTGCATAAAATAAGGCCCACAGGAGTAATCCAGCTTAAAACCCTCTTCCTTTCAGGAGACAAAATGGGAGGTTTCCATATCTAAGTCCCTTCTAGCTGCCCAGTGTTCCCCTTTCATCTGTCTCTCATCCCTGCCTTGCACAGATCCCAGGCTAGCTAGGCCCAGCCTCCAACAAGTTTTCTCTCAGAATCGCACAGTGTTCCCCTCCTCCCCATTCATCTCCCCCGCTCACTCTTTCCCCGCTCCCTTCCGGCTCCTGTATCCTAGCTCACCGGATCCACAAAGGGAATTCCAAAAACATCATAAGCGAAGAAAAGCAGTTCTTTCTCCAGTAGGCTTCGCTGTCGGTACTCCTTGGCACTCTGAGGGTACAAAGGCAAACAAATACCCCAGAACTCAGCCCTGTCTTTTAACCTCTGGGAGTTCCCCTCCTGGCACCCCACACTGACGCTCCCATGTGACCTGAGGCCTCCTCTCCCTACCAATGCTCTCTGTCTGTTCCCCAGTTTGAGACAAAAGCCTAATTTCTGTGTCCAAGGGCTCCTCTGCCTGGCACAAGCAACAGTACCTCTGAGGTACTGGAATAACCAGGCTTTCCTTAAGGGAAAAAGCCCTGCTCCTCCCCCATCCCAACCGCCATTAGTCTCTAGGACAGAAAATCTGATGATTCTCAGAAGTGGAAATATTCTTCAAAGAAGGAGAATTCCTTCTTGACTTGTACAGGAGTCCACAAAACAGGAAAAGGAATCAGGCATTAGGCAACCGACATGTTATTCATTTGATCTTCATAGCCACATCTGAGGTTGATACTAGTACGCTCATTCTACAGAGGAAGCATCTGAGGCACAGAGGAGATGTACTACTGTCTAAGGTGACACTACAGGACACGGGAGAGCAGCGACCTACAGTCAAACCCAGGTCTTCTGTTATCTTTTTCTTTTTTTTCATAGCAGAATGTGCATTTGGACAGACAAAGCCGGGTCTTTACAGTCCTAAAGCCCATGTGCTTCCTGCTCTGCCACCTGCCTCCTCTCAGACCCTAACCAGACCACACCCCTCCCTGAGGATGAGCAGTTGCAGTGGGAGGGGCTGGCACTCTGGCCTTCCCACATGGACTCCCGGGCAAGGCTTACCCAGGGCAGGGAAACTGAGTACCTTCCACGGTCACATCTTTCCCTAGGTGCCCTGCTAATCTCCAAGCAGCAGGAGGAGGAAGGAAGAGAAAAAGACATCATCAGTTGAAATAAAACATGAGGCAGTTCAAGGAGGAATTAAAGGAGTCAATGAATCCTATGTCATCTACTATATTTACCTAAGAGGAAGAGAGACGTTTTCTCCTCAGGAGTTTACATTACTGGCTTCTGTCACCAAGTGCTATGTTATCTCATTTAACACTCTCCAATGACCCTATAAAGCTGCTATGAAGCAAACCCCACTTCCATCCTTTATTCATTCGATGCTGATTTACTGAGTGTCAGCCATGTGTCTGGAGCTGTGCCTGCACTGGGGCAAAGCCGGGAACAGATTCTGGTCACCACTAACTGGCCACAAGCCACTGCACAAGTTACTTCATCTCTCAGATGCTAACAGTCCTCATCCCCAAAGTGGGAAGAAGAGTGCTGACCTTGCAGGGCGGCTGTGATGATTAAATGAGATGATGGATACAGCCCACCCCGCACAGAGCTTCGCCTGGACAGGGGCTCAACAAATGTTAGTTACCTTCTTTCCAAAAGGGGACTTCTAGTTAAAAATGCTAGATTGGCCACATGGGTTTATTTCTCCTCACTCCCCTCAGACTCCCCTTAATGGCCATAAGGAAGGCAGGGAAAAGGTATTAACCAAGCAAGACAAAAGAGACTGGAAGTGCCATCTTAAAGCCAGATGGTCACCATCTAGTGGCTAAAGAGGACAACTACAATGACAACCCACTTGGGAGGGGCAGCAAGAGGCTGTTTCTACCGGAGGCTCTCAGGCTCCAGAGCTCGGAAGGAAGAGCCTGGGTGTCTCCCTTCAGCGCAGCAGTCTTTGTGTTATACAGATATTTCTCCTGGTTTTGGAGAGAGACAGGGAAAATGCTGAAAGATGGGAGAGAACAAACAATGCAGGAAGAAGAAGAGATGGGAAAGAAAATGGAGACAGAAAACAAGTGAGCAGAAAAAAAAAACAAACCCAGTATTAAGTGAAAAATGATAGATCTTGGCCAAATAATATCGAGTGTCCAAGTTAGGGGTGCCACCAGGGGAAAGAATATGCCTGCCGCGCAGTTCTGCGGGACTCAGAGAATAAATAGACTTCTGGGCCCAGATAACGCTAATTGAGGCTCCTATGTACTCCCCACACTCCCTCCCTGTGCTCCTTTCTCCTCTGAATAACAAGCCAAGTGAGTGAACTCACATCTGGCCCCGACACTGACACCTGGCCCCTGCCCTGCATGCGCAGCACTGAATCCTCTCTGCTAACCCACTTTTCTGCCCTCAGGTCTGAGTTCAGCTGGCAGCTGTCATAACAGAAGGAAGTCTCTCACCTCACGGGGGCTGATGGATCTGGTGTGTTCTTCTCCAAGCATAGCTGTATAATAGGCCAAATTTTGGTTCATCACCTCGTCATTGGGGAAGAAGAGAAGATAGGTCTTGGCACATTCAACAGCCTGTGAATAATTCCCAACTGCAAAGTGGAAAGAAGAATGGCTGAGAGGAAAGAGTCAAAAGGAAAGGATCAAATCCTGGCACCAGGGACCACTTAGTGTTCAGTCTCCACAAAGCTTGAGGCAATGGCAATATGACAAGGTGGTGCCTGCTACTTAACATGATGGCCTGATTTCAGGGTCAGGAGTTATGGAATACACATAGAATGTGTGATTAATTTTAAGGTGAGGTGGTCAATGTCCTCAGGGCTGCCCAACAATGAAAGAGAAAAGAATCAGAATTCTCTGAATGCCTACATCTTTTAAGATTCACAAATAATTCCAATACCGCTTAATATTTTGCCTCAATACACTCAATCATTAGATCAATCTCCCTGTCTTCCTACCTTCTTTTTTCTATAGATTTTCAGAAGACAGGGAAGATTACAATAGCAGATTGTCTCTTTGGCAAAATAGTTCTTGTTGATATTTGTTAGTCACCTCAACTCAACTGTAAATATTGTACACTCATCAATATGTTTGTAATGCTTAGCACACAGTAGGAACTCTGCAAAGAGTTGGTTTTCTGGGTATTAATTGGCAGCCCCACAAAAGCATCAGTGCTATACCAGGGACAGGGCTGGCTAATGTCCTCTGAGCTAGTTTAAACAGTGGCATACCCTTATTTTGCTGTTAACTTTAATTCAAAGGCAAAAATAGATTACAAGTTATAGAAGGGACAAGAGATGAGGTCCTAAGTCTCCCTCCCCCAGCTTTTTGGGTTGCTGGTATTGGCTTCCTAGGCCAGTTGTTTATAACAAACTACCCAGGGATCACTTGGCATGGTGCCTCCCATAGCTACTGAAAGAAGCCAAACACCTTGAGGAAGTAAGTGGCTGTAATCCCTGCCCACCTTGCCTTTAGTTACTTAGTTAGCCAGCAGAGAAAGAGGAAGGAAAGTAGGCCTTACTGTTATAGTAGGCAAACTGCAGATAATTATAATGTGATGGGAGGAAGTCTTCAAAGGGCTTCTCTCGACTTGGGTGGGAAGCAAGCTCGGTGACGCAGTTCTGCTTACAGCTGAGGACCTGGATATAATGATCTGAAAGGAATCAAAGAGAAGGAATAACTATGAGGTCACTCTTTAGGACTCAAATTCTGGTTAAGATGAACAAATCCAAATGGAAGCAATTTTTCATCAGCTTCTCAGATTTAATAAATTGAGGAATGAGGGTGAAAATTCCCCATTTATATTATCAGATGGTGACCTTAGAGTCCCAGGAGACCTGGCTGAAGGTCTGGCTCTGAAATGCACGCACCTGTGATGGCCTGGAAGAGGTCAGCGTTGTACTCAAGGTAGTTGTAGCCATCGTAGTCATAGGGCCCTTCGCAGAGGGCACGGCACTCCTCATAGGCCACAAAGTATTCTTGCAGCGCTGCCTCTAGGTGGGGCACAGCTTCCTGTGGCTGTTCCTCTGAGTAGAGTCGCACTCCCAGTCGAAATTCTTGCTACTGGGAAGAAGGGGCACTCAAATGCAGGCCACAGAGGAGGAACCCTCTCTCCTTGCCCTCAGCCACCTTCACAGGGGTCCTAATTTCCTGTTCCTCAGGTTATGGATGGAAAGGGGTGACCTGGGTACCACTACAGAAGGAAGGCCTTTTGTAAATGGTCTTTACAAAACATTTAGCTCTGGAAATTTAAAAACATTTAGCTCTTTTTTTCTTTTTTTGAGAGAGTCTCACTCTGTTGCCCAGGCTGTACTGCAGTGGCACAATCTCAGCTCACCTGCAACCTCCACCTCCTGGGTTCAAGCGATTCTCTTGCCTCAGCCTCCCTAGTAGCTGGGATTACACTGTGCCCAGCTAATTTTTGTATTTTAGTAAAGACGGGGTTTCAACATGTTGGCCAGGCTGGTCTCGAACTCCTAACCTCAAGCAATCCTCCCACCTTGGCCTCCTAAAGTGCTGGGATTACAGGTGTGAGCCACTGTGCCTGGCCAAAAAACATTTAACTCTTAATCTAGATGAAAGATATCTGGGAGTTCATTATGATTTTCTTGTACTTTTCTCCGCCCCCCCCCCCCCCCCCAATTAGTGATAGATTCTTGCACTTTTTTTTTTTTTTTTTTTTTTTGAGTTGGAGTTTCACTCTTATTGCCCAGGCTGGAGTGCAATGGTGCGATCTTGGCTCACCGCAACCTCCGCCTCCAGGGTTCAAGCAATTCTCCTGCCTCAGCCTCCAGAGTAGCTGGGATTACAGGTGTGCGCCACCATGCCTGGCTAATTTTGTGTTTTTAGTAGAGATGGGGTTTTGTCATGTTGGTCTGGCTGGTCTTGAACTCCTGACCTCAGGTGATCTGCCCGCCTCGGCCTCCCAAAGTGCTGGGATTACAGGCGTGAGCCACTGTGCCTGGCCCAGGTTCTTGCACTTTTTTGTAGGGCTAACAGATTTCAAATAAACACAACTTACTTTTTGTTTTGTTTTATTTTGAGACAGAGTCTTTTTTTTTTTTGAGACAGACAGCCCAGGCTGGAGGGCAGTGGCATGATCTCAGCTCACTGCAACCTCCACCTCCTGGGTTCAAGTGATTCTAGCGCCTCAGCCTCCTGAGAAGCTGGGATTACAGGCATACACCATCACACCTGGTTAATTTTTGTATTTGTAGTAGAGACAGGATTTCACCATGTTGGCCAGGCTGGTCTTGAACTTCTGGCCTCAAGTGATCCACTCACCTTGGCCTCCCAAAGTGCTGGGATTACAGGCATGAGCCACCATGCCCGGCCGACACAACTTACTTTTTTTTTTTTTTTTTTGTGATGGCGTCTCACTCTGTCACCCAGGCTGGAATGCAGTGGCGCAATCTCAGCTCACTGCAACCTCCGCCTCCTGGGTTCAAGCAATTCTCCTGCCTCAGGCTCCTGAGTAGCTGGGAATACAGGCACACACCACCACGCTCAGCTAATTTTTGTATTTTTAGTAGAGACAGGAATTCACCATGTTGGGCAGGATGGTCTCGATCTCCTGACCTTGTGATCCACCCTCCTTGGCCTTCCAAAGTGCTGGGATGACAGGTGTGATCTACTGCACCTGGCCACAACTTACTTTTAAAAGTCATTCTTTTTTTTTCTTTTTTTTTTTTGACTCTGGCTCTGTCACCCAGGCTGGAGTGCAGTGGCACAATCTTGGCCCACTGCAACCTCCACCTTCTGGGTTCAAGCTATTCTCCTGCCTCCGTGTCGAGTAGCTGGGATTACGGGTGCGCGCCACCATGCCTGGCTAATTTTTGTATTTTTAGTAGAGATGGGGTTTCACCATATTAGCCAGGCTGGTCTCAAACTCCTGACCTCAAGTGATCCACCCACCTCGGCCTCCCAAAGTGCTGGGATTACAGGTGTTAGCCACTGCGCCTGGCCTAAAAGTCATTCTTATATTATTTCTAACATTCCTATTTCATAATTAAAATGTAAGGAACCATAAGCTCTCTATAAAATGCTATATCATCACAGACAGTCTCTCCTTTGGAACAGACTTTTCCTGCTAAACAAATAGAATAAGAACATTGAGGGATACTGTAACATTTATTGTAGTGAAAATCAAAAACATACATGACGAAAAAAATGTGACTAGTGAATTAATATAGTCTCTGCATAAGATGGACTATCATGCAGCCATAAACAATTATGTTTTCAAATAAAACTGAAGACATGAGAAAAGACTCATGATAATAATGTTAGTTAAAAAATGATGATGGGGCTGGCCATGGTGGCTCACACCTGTAATCCCAGCACTTTGGGAGGCCAAGGCAGTAGGATCGCTTGAGGCCAGGAGTTTGAAATCAGCCTGGGCAACACAGTGAGACCCCGTCTCTACAAAAAATAAAAACAATAGCTGGGTGTGGTGGTGCATGCCTCTAGTCCCAGCTATTTGTGAGGCTGAGGTGGGAGGATCACTTGAGCCCAGGAGGTCAAGGCTGCAGTGAGCCATGATCACACCATTGCACTGCAGCCTGGACGACAAAGTGAGACCCTGCCTCAAAAAAAATAAAAAAGATGATAAAAAATGCATACACAATATAACACCAAATTAGATGAAAAAAATCATATACGGAAGACTTAAAAAAATAGGGCAAAATATAAACTGGTTTTCTTAAGGTGGCAGTATTACAAATGATTACTTTTTGTTTTATACTTACCTACATTTCTACAATGTTATACAATGAACATTTATTACTTCTGTAATGTAATTAGAAAACAACCTTAGTAATGTCATTTAAAAAAAAACAAAAGAATGCATGCCTGTAGTCCCAACTACTCAGGAGGCCGAGATTAGAGGGTCTCTTGAATCCAGGAATTTGAGGTTACAGTGAGCTATGATCAAGCCACTGCACTCCAGCCTGGGTGACAGAGCAAGACTCTGTCTCTAAAATAAATTTAAAAAGAAAGAGAGAAAGATGGGGATAAAGTTTTTTTCACCATATGGGGTTGAGTCTCAAGATCCTTGAAGTCAGCCTCCTTCACTCCAGACATGGTTTGGTAATAGTCTAGGTTCTGCCGCATTTCCATGTGCTCAGGATTGCCCACGAAGAAGGTGTGTGCTGCGGCAACAGCTTTCTCCAACTTGTTGATCTAAGAATGAAGCATGAGAAGGTAGGTAATACTCACATCCAAACTCTGAACGTTTGTGTCCACATGAGCAGTCCACATAAACAGGAAATCCTTGCCTCCCTGAGCCCTCCACTCAGCATGCCCAGCCCCTGCCAGCCCCAGGAAGCACACCTATTGCAGGAACTACCCACGACAGATTAGGAGCACAGTGCCCTGGGCAGATTTGTAGCTCTTTCCCAAGTCAGATTTAGGGGTTCCCCAGATTATAGGAAGTAGCAATGTTCTATTTTAAAACAAAGGTCATATTGTATGGGGAGTGCTGTGAAAGACTGACTGCCTACATAATATGTTTTCATGCCGGGCGCAGTGGCTCAGGTCTGTAATCCCAGCATTTTCAGAGGCCGAGGCAGGTGGATCACTTGAGCTCAGGAGTTCAAGACCAGTCTGGGCAACATGGTGAAACCCTGTCTTTACAAAAAATACAAAAATTACATGGTACTGTATGCCTGTAGTCCCAGCTACTCTGCAGGCTGAGGTGGAAGGATCGCTTGGGCCTGGGAGGCAGAGGTTGCAGTGAGCCAAGATGGTGCCACAGCACTCCAGCTTGGGTGACAGAGCAGGACCCTGACTCAAAAAGAAAAAAAAAAAAAGAATACATATATATATATATTTCATGATTCAAATGTAATGCCTGAGCTGAAGAAATTCTGTGACTTCAAGGATTTAGGGGTAGAGAAAAAAGAGCAGCTAACAGACTATGCCTAAGAATTTTTCTAGAAAAAAAAATTTTTTTTTTGCATAAAATAAAATGAAGAATTTTTGAGACATTTAGGGAAAAGGTGGATGGCCAAAAATTCTAAGGTCTTTTACTAAGTCCAGACATAGTATTTTCTGACTCAAAGCTCAGGGCTCATGAGGTTCAAACAAATAGCTCCAAGAAATCAGAGGGGGTGGTCGGGGGCAGTAGCTCACGCCTATAATCCCAGCACTTTGGGAGGCCGAAGCAGGCAGATTACTTGAGGTCAGGAGTTTGAGACCAGCCTGGACAACATGGTGAAACCCCATCTCTACCAAAAATACAAAAATTAGCTGGGCGTTGTGGCGCATACCCGTAATCCCAGCTTCTTAGGAGGCTGAGGCAGGAGAATCGCTTGAACCTGGGAGGCGGAAGTTACAGTGAGCCAAGATCGCGGCGCTGTACTCCAGCCTGGGTGACAGAGCAAGACTCTGTCTCAAAAAAAAAAAAAAAAAAAAAAAAAAATCCAAAGGGGAGAAATAGGCTACAGACCTATTTCAATGCCCACAGCAATGGACTCCAGCATGTCAAAGTAACACAGGTTTCATATATAGAATCCAACCAAATAAATCACTGATGATCTAGTAATTAACTATGTGGACACTGGTATCAAAGAGACCAGCCGTGGCCGGGCACGGGGGCTCACGCCTGTAATCCCAGCACTTTGGGAGGCTGAGGCGGGCAGATCATGAGGTCAGGAGTTTGAGACCAGCCTGACCAACATGGTGAAACCCCATCTCTACTAAAAATACAAAAAATAGCTGGGCGTGGTGGCGTGTGCCTGTAATCCCAGCTACTCGGGAGGCTGAGGCAGGAGAATCGCTTGAACCCAGGAGGTGGAGGTTGCAGTGAGCCGAGATCGCACCATTGCACTCTAGCTTGGGCAACAAGAGTGAAACTCCATCTCAAAAAAAAAAAAGAAAAGAGGGCCGGCGTGGTGGCTCACGCCTGTAATCCCAGCACTTTGGGAGGCCAAGGCGGGTGGATCACAAGGTCAGGAGATCGAGACCATCCTGGCCAATATGGTGAAACCCCGTCTCTACTAAAAATACAAAAGTTAACCAGGTGTGATGGCACGTGCCTGTAATCCCAGCTACTCGGGAGGCTGAGGCAGGAGAATCACTTGAACCAGAAAACCAGAAGTCAGAGGTTGCAGTGAACCGAGGTCACCACTGCACTCCAGCCTGGCAACAGCGAGACTCCATCTCAAAAAAAAAAAAAGAAAGAAAGAAAAGAGACCAGCCAGCAGCACATCTGGGCTTAATGACTCACTGACTGGCTGGGCAGTAGACAAGATACTTAAAGTTTACTTTCTAAACTCAGTTTCCCTAATCTATCATCTGGAGATAGCATTCTCTAGCTATCTCCTAGCATTGTTGAGAGTTCAACGAGATAATATACGTGCCGCCTGTAATACATGGTGCTGGGCACAGATTAAGTGCTCAATAAATTTTAGGTGGTATGATTAATATGCTAAGAAAACTTATTTTCTTATCATTGGTACTAGTAAAGTCACACTAAAAGAGTCAGCCCTGGTTAGGTGACCCAAGGTAAATAACTCCCCATCACTGTACCTCACTTTCTTTAACTGTAAAATTAGAAATTTTCTCAGGTCTGTCCCTTTTATGCAATTACCCTATCTCTCGTGTCTTTCAGCACTGCCCCTGCCCTTCTCTGTTCTCCCTCATGTCCTCACTCCTCTCTCCACCCCCAGCCTTCTTTACTCCCTAAGCACTGAGGTACTTAACCTCCTCTCTGGGGACAAATGCCTGTCTCCTAATCATGTGCCACCACTTTCTCCTTCTTCCAAGGCTCATTCACCATGGCTTCCAGAATAAGCATTTTAAAACCCAAATCTGAGGATGGCTCCCTGCAGTCCGCAGAATTCTCTTCCAAATCTGGCCTCACTGACCTTTCTAGCCTCTTCTCCTACTACTCCCCACACACATCTCGACATTGCAATCACAACAATTCATTTTTTTTTTCCTAAATACATCATGCTTTGGTTCTACTTTTCCCTCTAGCTGGAGGAGCCTTCTTTCCTCTCCCCCTGGCAATACTTAGGACAGGCTTCAATATTACCTCTTCTTTGAAGTCTAATTTCTCTGACATAAAGCTAGAGTCTCCCTCCTTTGTGCTCCCACAGCCCTAAGTATATGCCCTTGCAGTAGCCCTTACTACAGTAACTCTTAACCGTAAAGCAAGACAAAGCAAAGACGTTAGTCGAGCATTTAATTACTTGTACAAGAACTGGAATGCAGTAGGTATGCAATACATGTTTGTCAAATAGTTTTAGAAAGTGCTATGATGAAGCGACATAACCAAAGACATAATGCAATTATTTTGATTTCAAGTCCAGCGCTCTTCCGAGTAGCTAGGAAAAATGAGGGGAACTGTGTAGGTAGAATGCTGTGGGGGGGGGTGGAAATCTGAGGTCCCCAAGAATCTCTAAGTCTCTCTTTAGGTCGAATCGAAGGTCTTTTAAACTACAGATATAACAGATATAATGCACAACTCTTTCTCCCCCCACTCCCAATACAGTGGGACTAATAACAGCATCTACCTGACAGGATATTGCGAAGATTAGGGCAAATGCGTTAATAAATGCAAACTGCTTAAAATAGTGCCTGGAAGTACGTGCTGGCTATCGTCATCATCATCGTCATCATCACCACCACCAAACAAGCCTGGAACGCTCCAAGCCCAAGTGTACACTTGGACACATGGCACTCTGGCATTCCTAAAAATACTCATTTTCTTTGTAAACCTGACAGACTAGCCAGAGGGTCCCCCCCGCCCCCCCCCCCCCCAACAAGCAGGGTCAGGCAGCCCCTGCCGGCGACGTGGCAACCTCACATCCTGAAAGAGAGCTGCTGAATCAAACAGCAGGAAAAGCACCACTGGAAAACCAACCGGAAGGAAGATATTGTAGACCGCTACTAGCTTCTCACTCGGACACTTACAATGACATCAGGATGGGAGACCCAAACTGCCGCTTTAATTCCTTCTAGATTTCCCAGAGAACAAAATGGCCATGAGTTTTGCTTGGCCTGTGCCCTAATCCCAGGCTGGACCTTTGGGGTTAGCATCTGCCCATGCGAACTGGGCGAGGAAGGTCTCCTGCCAGGAAGCAGCTCTCCCCGGCTCCGAGGAGAGTTCCCCAGCCAGGAGGCCACTTTCCCCTCCCTGCGGACACTTCCCCGATCCCCCAAGCTCCCCAGGTCCCCTGCAACACTCCTCTCCCCAGAAGGACCCCGGCCGCCCGGCTCCGGGCAGGTCTGCACCTTGAAGTAGGCGACCTGCAGGTAGTTGTAGGGGCTCCGCTTGCGGAACTCTAGCTCCATCTCTTCGCTGAGCGAGTGGGCGGCCGGCGGCCCGAGGCAGCGGCGCAGGCAGGCAGCGCGGCGCAGGAGGCCCCCGAAGAAGCTCAGGTCGCGCAGGGCGGCGGCGCCCGAGGCCTGGGCCGGGCTGGGGGACCAGTCGGGGTCCAGCTCCCATGGGAAGTCGGCGGCACACTGGGTGCGGCAGCGCAGGCGAAGGGCGCGGAGGGCTGCCCGGGAGCGCAGCGCCCGTTCCATGCTCAGGACCACCCCGGGCCAGTCCCCGCGCGCGTAGGCTGCGGTCCCCTCGGCGAAGAGCAGATCAGGCGTCACCATGCCCCATCCTGCCTCGGACTCGACCTCGGCTTGGGAGGCAGTGGCCACGACAGCCAGCAGTGTGGTCAGCAGCTTCAACGCGCGTGCCGCCATCGCTCCCTCAGACCTAACGGGACCGCCAGCCACCCGCCACGGAGGCCGGAGTCCCGCCCCCGGCGAAGGCCCGTCCCCGGGCGAAGCCCCATCTCCCCAGCCGGGCGGCGCATGCCCAAGAGGCTTGCACCGCCTCTTTTCCTCTCAGTCAACCCGGATCCACCCACCGGCCCTCAGCGAATCCCGGCGCGTCAGCCGGAGCCCCGCCTCCGAGCTCAGGCCTTGCTCAGTCGAACTGACGCCCAGTAGACAAGAAAGACGGAAGCCCCGCCCACGCGCCTTTATGCGCAGGCTCTTCCGACTCGCACAGGCCAGGGAGTGGGGAGGATAAGGCGCTGTCATGGAGGATGCCGCCGCGCCGGGGCGGACCGAGGGGGTCCTTGAAAGGCAAGGAGCGCCGCCAGCTGCAGGCCAGGGAGGTATGCGGGGCGGGAGTCAGCAGGGGCAAGTCAGCCCCCGCGAGGCAGCCGGTCTCGGGGCTCCGCGGGAGGCCGACGGCGGGAGCTCACGGCTTGTGTTCCTGGGTGTGTGTCGCAGGAGCCCTGGTGGAGCTCACCCCGACCCCCGGCGGCCTGGCCCTGGTGAGCCCCTACCACACCCACCGGGCTGGGGACCCCTTAGACCTCGTGGCGCTCGCAGAGCAGGTGCAGAAGGTGAGGAGGCGCGGCCGGGGCAGCGAATAACCATTTTCGTTCACGTTGTGCTCTGCGTCTTTCGGCTCAGACCTCACTACCACCTGTGGTGGGGGTGGCATTTGCTCTTGTCTCCATTTTGCAGACGAGTAAAGCCGACTGTCGTTGTGAGTCGATGGCCTGATTCGAATGACCTTCTGGGACCAAAGGCTTCTCTAACTGCAACTTGAGTGCCCATAATCTTCCTTCGTGGGAAGGTTTACACAACACTTTAGTGTTATTTCATTTGCACTTTAGGACAGCCTTGTGAGGTAGGCAGTACAGAGTTATTCTTCCCATTTGACACAAAGAAAAGTTCCCCGGGAAGTTTCAAGGTCCGCTTATTTTAAGCTGCTTCCCATAAGATCTTTGTTACCTGAGAGTTTAAACATCTTCTAGCAGGGCAAGGACTCCAAGTTTAGTCCTCATTAAACACAGTATTCCCAAGCCCAGTGTTTATATATGGATGGCCAAAATAAGTCAAATAAGGAGGAAATGTGAAATAATGGAAAAAACACTGGAAGTTTGGACACATAAGTATTAATCCCATTTTTGATACTAACTTGCAGTGCGACTTAAGGCAGATTACTTCTCTCTGGACCTCAGCTGTTTTATCTGTGAAGTGAAAGGTTTGAAGTAGGAGAGCTCCAAGATCTAAAGTTTTGTCATTGTTCAATGAAAAACCAGATTCTTTCTTATCTCTTCTCAAGACTTCCAGTTGTACACCCTCTTCAGTGTGCACAGATGGAGGGACCTGCTGTTTTAAAGATTATGATGGCCCCTTATCCCTATATACACTATCAGATTTGGCCTTGATTATGTTCCAAGGTCTTTGCTTTGCTCAAAATTATTTAATGTGCTCAAATTCCCTCACATCTCTTTTTTTTTTTCAATGATCCTAGAAATCCTTCGAAGCCTTTTCTTTTAAAATTAAGAAAAATTCAGATACGCAGGAAAGCTCCTTTAATTCAAAACTTGGCTTTCTTCTTTTTGAAGAGCTGGGGAGCAAAGTGCAACTTTTATGGATTAAGAGAATATGCATCTAGTTAATCAGATTACTCTTATTGGGAGAGAGGTTGGTAGGGACAGAATCTTGTGCACACAACATATTCATGTGCTATTGAATGACTATCATGTTTATTACAATGGCCTGAACAGATGGAAGAAAGAACATCGTTTTTGTCTTTCATCCTATAATCTTGTGAAATACAGAGGATGCATTATGATGCTGCCTCTGTTTCCCCCAATACAATCTGTATCTGAGAAGCTGAAGAAGAAAAAACTTTAGAGACAAACAAATTGAATCAAACATATTTACTATCTAAAATGTACTTTTTGGCCAGTGCTGTGACTCACACTTGTAATCCCAGCACTTTGGGAGGCCAGGGTGGGTGGATCATTTGAAGTCAGGAGTTAAAGACCAGCCTGGCCAACATGGTGAAACCCCATCTCTACTAAAAGGTGTGGTGGCTCATGCCTGTAGTCTCAGCTACTCGGGAGGCTGAGGCATGAGAATCGCTTGAGCCCAGGAGACAGAGGTTGCAGTGAGCTGAGATCGCACCACTGCACTCCAGAATTGGTGACAGAGTGAGACTCTTAAAAAAAAAAAAATGAGGCTGGGCGTGGTGGCTCACGCCTGTAATCTTAGCACTTTGGGAGGTTAAGGCGGGAGGATTGCCTGAGCTCAGGAGTTGGAGACCAGCCTGGGCAACATGGTGAAACCCTGTCTCTACTAAAATACAAAAAATTAGCTGGGCATGGCAGTGTGTGCCCGTAGTCCAAAGCTACTCTGGAGGCCGAGGCGGGAGAATTGCTTGAACCTGGGAGGCAGAGGTTGCAGTGAGCTAAGATCACACCACTGCACTCCAGCCTGGGTGACAGAGCAAGTCTAAAAAAAAAAAAAAAGGGTGGTGGGCTGGGTGCGGTGGCTCACGCTTGTAATCCGAGCACTTTGGGAGGCCAAGGCGGGCGGATCACGAGATCAGGAATTCAAGACCAGCCTGGCCAACATAGTGAAACCGTATCTCTACTAAAAATACAAAAAATTAGCCGGGCATGATGGCAGACACCTGTAATTCCAGCTACTCATGAGGCTGAGGCAGGAGAATCACTTGAACCTGGGAGGCAGATGTTGCAGTGAGTGGAGATTGTGCCACTTCACTCCAGCCTGGGTGACAGAGTGAGACTCCGTCTCAAAAAAAAAAAAAAAAGTACTTTTTTATCAGGACTGACCCAGTATTAGTGTGTGTTCAGAAAGCTCAGGAGGCCTGGTATTAAGGCATGAATTTTGGAATCTGACCTGTGTTCAGATCCTTTGCCGTTTATTATCTGTGAAACCTTGGACAGGTTGCCTCATGTCTGTGAGTCTTAATTGCTAAAATGAGAAAGTGAGGTTATCATCTCCAACTTCATAAAGGTGTTGTGAGAAGTAAATGAGATGAATGTAAAGGGCCTCAGAGTAGTTGAAGCCAGGGTTAGTGCTTAGTAGTTGTAGGTACTGTTCCCTTCCTTTCTTTTTTATGAGGCTCTTTTGTTTTTAAGTTGTTCATGAAATATTTTGCATTTTTTTGTGTTTTTTGTTTCTTTTTTCCTCAGCCCAATCCATATTTTGCATTTTATATTAACTCTTCAAAATATAAATTCAAATTTTGTTTATGAGATTTACTGCTAGCACCTTAAGAAAAGGGAGGGTTATTATAAGGCCACCCCTAACCTGGAACTACCTTAGCTCTAGAAATACCTACTCTCTCCTTGGCCATATATGGCTCCTCCTTTCTTTCTTTTTTTTTTTTGAGATAGAGTTTCGCTCTTGTTGCCCAGGCTGGAGTGCAATGGCGCCATCTTGGCTCACCACAACCTCCGCCTACCGAGTTCAAGCAATTCTCCTGCCTCAGCCTCCCAAGTAGCTGGGATTATAGACATGTGCCACCATGCCTGGCTAATTTTGTATTTTTAGTAGAGACAGGGTATCTCCATGTTGGTCAGGCTGGTTTCAAACTCCCGACCTCAGGTGATCCACCCGCCACAGCCTCCCAAAGTGCTGGGATTACAGGTGTGAGCCACCATGCCTTTCATTCTTGGAACAAAACGCAAATTCTTTTACCAAGGGCTACAAGACTGCACAATCTGGTCTCTGCTCTCTTTTTAAACCCTGTTCTACACATTGCCCATCACTAACTACTCTTCAGCTGCACTGGCCTCAAATGCCTGCGAACTTTTTTTTTCCAGCTTTTTGCATGGTCGGTCTTCTCCTTTCATTTAGACCCAAGTCAAATGTTACATCCTTAGTGAGGCCTTCTTGTCTGAAGAAGACCGTACCCTACCCCATCCAAATGACAGTATTATTAAATTGAATTCAAATACCTCTAGGCTACATATACTTTCCAATTCCTCACCACTCCCTATTATTAAACTTCATAAAAATGAAGTAGCTTTTTTACTTAACTCATGTGTTATCTTTAACCTGCTTCTACGACATAATTGTGGTTATTTCCTTCATAATAGGGCATTGTTATGAGTACATATAATTATATTAGCTTTAATCATCTTTACTTTTTGGTATCTATTACTCACTGGAGCTGTGCTTTAGGTAGCCGCTAGCAACATTATGTCTGTTAAGCACTTGTGTTATGTTGTTAGTGTGGCTGAGGAACCGAATTTTGTATTTTATTTGATTTTAATTAATTTGAATTTTAAAAACCTGATAATTACTTCAATTATTGGAACTCAAGTATATTAGAACAATTTGAGTATGTGAATCAACTTTTTCACATATAAATTTTATTAAGTTTAAATACAGATGAAGTATTTCTGTTGAAAATTTAGCATCCAAATTGAGATGTGCTGTGAGTACAAAATAAACACTATATTTTGAAGGCTTAATATCAAATGCAAAATATGGATTATACTGAGAAGGACCAAAAAAAGAAACAAAAACAAACAAAAAATGCAAAGTATTTCATTAACAACTTACAAATAGTGATTACATGTTAAAATGAAAATGTTTTTGATATATTAGTTTAAGTAAAATGTATTAGCTGAGCACGGTGGCTCATGCCTGTAATCCCAGCACTTTGGGAGGCTAAGGCAGCATATCACTTGAGGCCAGGAGTTTTGGCAAACATGGCAAAACCCCATCTCTACTAAAAATACAGAAATTAGTGGGGCATGGTGACGCATGCTTGTGGTCCCAGCTACTCAGGAGGCTGAGGTGCGAGATTCGCTTGAACCCGGGAGGTGGAGGTTGCAGTGAGCCACTGCACCACTGCACTCCAGCCTCTGTGACAGAGCGAGACTCTGCCTCAAAAAAAAAAAAAGTATTGTTAAAATTAATTTACTATTAACGTGGCTACTAGAAAATTTAAAATTTTATATGCGACTTGCCTCATATTTCTGTTGAACAGTATTAGACTTGACTTGCCATCTTGACAGAGGCAGGGACTTCTCTTTCCTGTTTGCCAGTACACCCAGTGCCTGGTGTGGTGTCTGACACACAGTAGCTGCCTAATATACATCTGTGGGACAGATAAATGACTCAGTTTACTTGTATGGTTTCTGTTCCCTCATAACACTGGTTTATACCTGAACTTTGCCTTAAGACTCCTCAACTAACCAGCAAATTCTCTTTAATATTTCTTAGTTCAAGTTCTAGTTTAATCTCCTCATTTCTTTACCTTAATTGTGTATAATCAGCTTTTCTTAAAAGTAAGGTGGAAGTTTTTGACAGATTTCTATTGCCTGAGTGGTAATCCTTCCCAGCACATGAATTCGTCACATTAGTCTCTCCTAGCTTTGAGAATTTGATCTATTTTAAGAAATAACCTGGCTGGGCTCAGTGGCTCACTCCTGTAATCTTAGACCTTTGGGAGGCCGAGGTGGGCGGATCACCTGAGGTCAGAAGTTCGAGACCAGCCTGGACGACATGGTGAAACCCCGCCTCTACTAAAAATACAAAAATTAGCTGGGCATGGTGGCGGGCACCTGTAATCCCAGCTACTCGGGAGGCTGAGGTTAGAGAATTACTTGACTCCAGGAGGCGGAAGTTGCAGTGAGCCGAGATTGCACCATTGCACTCCAGCCTGGACAATAAGAACGAAAACTGTCTGAAAAAAAAAAAAAAAAAATTTCCATTGCCTTCAGTTGCACTTTGTGGCACATGACAGGCAGTCTTGTGTGTACATTATAACTCTGTTTCAGGTCCACATCATAATGCAGTCTTTTAAAATACGTTTTCAGTAATAATTAGAAATGCACATATAAGTTAAAATTTAAGTAGTTGTGATGTAAATAACGGAGGAAACGGTCAGATTAACGCATACTTTCTCAGTTCTGGGGGTGTGGGGGTCACACAGAAAAACCCAAATACTTTCTATGTGTATCTAGATTTCTACCTTAGCAGATGATAAGGGCCAGATCACAAGTGTCTTTTAATTATTTAAAATCCATCCCTGATTTCACAAGTGTTTAAACATGAGAAAATGGAGACCTGAGAAATGTGTGGTGTTTGTTAGGTAAAGAGCAGGAGGAAAAATGGATTGGTTGGAGGAGAGGATATATTCAGTATATTTCGTAGCAGGAGAGAGAGAGAGAGAGAGAATGAGAGAGAAGGCATGTTGGAGAACCAAAGAAGTTCAGTGTAACTGCAGTTCATAGTGAAGGGGTAGAAAGCTGTGGGAAATAGAAGAGAGCACTTAACTCTGTGGTGGAGTCATGTCAGGGTGGCCTTCTCATGACAGTGCTATCTGAGTGGGGCTTCGGATGAGTGGGAGGCTATGGGGCAGTGGCGAGAATGGGAAAAATATTTTAGGCAGAAGCAAAATATTAACATAACCCTGGGATCAAGATAAGAACATCATAGAAGTCTTCTCCTCTTTCAACCCACAGTTTAGTTTTTTTTCACCTGTAGGCTGATGAATTCATCCGAGCAAATGCCACCAACAAGCTGACAGTCATAGCTGAGCAAATCCAGCATTTGCAAGAACAAGCCAGGAAGGTAAGGAATGACTGTTAGACAGGCTTTCATCTTCTTTCTTTAGTTCTCAGGACTGGCTGAACTTGTTTATAATCATTATGACTTTTTATGTCTTTAATACCTCCTAGAAATGTAGAGGTGTTGAGTAAAATAGAAAAATAAGTTTAAGAGGTTAAGTATAAGTTTTTGTTTGTTTGTTTCTTTGTTTTTGAGACAAGAGTTTTGCTCTTGTTGCCCAGGCTGGAGTGCAGTGGCATGGTCTCAGCTCACTGCAGCCTCCACCTCCCAGGTTCAAGCGATTCTCCTGTCTCAGCCTCCCAAGTAGCTGGGATTACAAGTGCCCGCCACCACACCTGGCTAACTTTTGTATTTTTAGTAGAGATGGGGTTTCGCCATGTTGGCCAGGCCTGTCTTGAACTCCTGACCTCAGGTGATCTGCCTGCCTCAGCCTCCCTTGTTTTGTTTTTTCCAGGAGAAGGTTTCATGAGGTAAAGCATTTTAACAGGGGAATATGTTTTCATTTATAAAAGAAATGTACTTAGCACAGAAAAATAGGAAAGAAACTTAAAAACTACCCAGGGTCATCAATGCTCAACATTTTGAAATATTTTTGTTTTTGAGATAGGGTATCACTGTATCACCCAGGCTGGACTGCAGTGGTGCAGTCTCGGCTCACTGCAACCTCTGCCCCCTGGGCTCAAGTGATCCGCTAGCCTCAGCCTCCCAAGTAGTTGGGAGTACAGGCATATGCCACCACACCTGGCTAAGTTTTTGTATATTTAGTAGAGACAGGGTTTTGCCATGTTGCCCAAGCTGGTCTCCTGAACTCAAGTGATCCGCCTGCCATGGCCTTCCAAAGTGCTAGGATTACAGGCATGAATCACTGTGCCTGGCTTAAAATATAATTTTTCTAAAGGCATCTTTACAGCATAGCATCATAGTCTAATTTTTGTTTCTTCAGAATAATCTGGATCTCAGAAGTGATTCATTGCTATGGGGGAGCAAGATCCTAAGCATTGAATGGTTTCCAAATTTTAATTGGATGATCACCAAATGTGAGTGCCTGTTATCTCCAATACCTAATTTGTTACGTATCTGTGATTCATAGGTACTGGAGGATGCTCACAGAGATGCCAACCTGCACCATGTAGCTTGTAATATAGTGAAAAAACCTGGCAACATTTACTACCTCTATAAACGGGAGAGTGGTCAGCAGTATTTTTCCATCATTTCTCCAAAGGTAAGAACTACATTGTTTGTCCAAAAATCCACTCCAGCCTCTGAGAAATTCTTGGTATATGTGTGAAAATGTAGACATGTGGATTGGTATATGGTTTCTTAGAAAATTGGGGGTGATGTGAGCCCAGACATGACTCTAAAAAATGTACCTGTGCTTAAATTATTTCACTCATTTTCTTGATTAAGGGAGGGATCTGATGTGTAAGGTAACTGCTTTCCAAAGGTTGTTCTGACTGGTATGAAGTGAAAAGCCAAAAAAGAGATTGTGGCATGATTAGGAAATGAGCTCAGTTTGTTTACAACCCACCCTGATGGGAACTGCCTCCTTTGCCTTCTCTAGGAATGGGGGACAAGTTGTCCACATGACTTCCTTGGTGCCTACAAACTACAGCATGACTTGTCCTGGACTCCGTATGAGGACATTGAGAAGCAAGATGCTAAAATCGGCATGATGGACAAGTTGCTAAGCCAGTCAGTGGCCCTGCCTCCATGCACTGAACCCAACTTCCAGGGACTGACTCACTGAGAGTGGGCTCTGACAAACAGCTCTCACAGTACCTGGCTGTCAACTTCCTTGTTGCCCCCATTGTTGCCTTGAGAATTGAGGACATGTAGGTGAATCACAAACTTCTTGGAAAGAGACCCTGTGTGAATGTAAATGCTGTCATTATGACTTTTAATTGGGATGGTAATAATCATTGAGACAGAGTCACTGTCTTTCAGGATCCTCTTTGGACCACAGATACCCAAGTCAGGCAGTTTCAGAGTATTGGCCAATGTACTTTCCTTCTTCCTCTCCATCACTTCTTCCCTTAAGTTAAAGTGTTAGAGAAGACCTTCTTCCCATAAAAAGGTTGGTGGATAGTTTTCCAGAGAGAACCGTTTTTTTTTTTTTTTTTTTTTTAATATAACTGGTGGTATTTAACATTGGGGTTGAGGCTGTCTCACAGGTCGTGCAACTCCAGTTTAAAATTCATCTGGGAACGAGAATGTTGGGTAATGGAGGGTGATTTAAAAAAAAAAAAACAACAACGACAACAAAAAAACACTTGGCTTAGCTGGACCAGAGAGTTGTGATTCTGGGATTTCTGTGCTGTTGATGAGGTTTGTCTTGCCCCTTTTGCTCTCTCTGCCTTGCTAGAGTGACTAAGAATCTGAGGCAGCAAAGGCCAGGTTTGGGGAGAGTCAACTTTGAAACTCACAAATTTTAGACTTGGAAGAGACATTAGATGCTGCCACTAATCATTATAGAATCCACTGTGTAGTCTCCCAAGGAGGAGATCCCAGGCTCAGCCACCTGCAGCAGAACAAACCCACTTAAATGGCTACTTAAACTGTGGAAGAGAGTTAAGGCAGTAGAGTGAGAAACAAGCAGAACAGCCAAATTGTTGACTGTGAGTTAACTCAGATTGAAATTCATTTTGACCAGAATTATTCAAGAACTTAACAGGGTTTTGGCAAAATTACTGTAGTTCTTATTCTAACTAGGCTTTTGTAGGACTCTACCTTCTTTCTTGTCTGTTTGGTGGAATTAGCTAAGTTTATGGAATATTTAGCATGGCTATAATCTATTGCAATATGCTGTAAAAGGAGGGAGAGATGTGTACTTGAACTGACAATTGGCCAAATTTCTCTCTGGAAATGGATGTTCCTGATGCTGATGTGCTTGGTAATACCCTCCCCCGCCCCCTTCCCCCCCATTCATGATCTTTCCTCATAAACTGCATTTCTTGTGAGCTGTAAATGGTCCACCTAAGGCCTAGCACAGGATGGGGCTAGAATGTAACAAGCTCACTCAGATGATACTTGGTTGCTCAGTTCACATGGGAATGCTCTTTGGACTCAGCTGCAGAGGTCTTTTGCTGAGGTGCTGCAGAGCCGGAGGGAAGAGACATTAGTGGTACAGTAGTGGATTCTGACTACAGAAAGTTTACCAGGTTTTCAGAAGGTTCTGACCTGCATGATGATGACACATTTTGAATAGGTGCTTTATTAGTTACAGATAAACAAATTACTACGAACTTAATGGTTTAAAGCAACACCTATTTATTTCAGAGCTTACAGGTTAGGAGTTCAGGCACCATTTCATTGGGTCCTCTGCTTCATGGTTTCTCTGAAACCCTGTAAGGCTGAAATCAAGTTATTGGTCAGGGCTGTTCTCATCTGAAGGCCTGACTGGGGAAGGATCTGCTTCTAAGCTCACTTGTATTGTTAGCAGAATTTCTTTTCTTTCTTTTTTTTTTTTTTGAGACAGAGAGTCTCACTGTGTTGCCAGGCCTGAGTGCAGTGGCTCAATCTCAGCTTACCGCACCCTCTGCCTCCTAGTTCAAGTGATTCTCCTGCCTCAGCCTCCCGAGTAGCTGAGATTACAGGCACACGCCACCATGCCCAGCTAATTTTTTTATTTTTAGTAGAGACAGGGTTTCATCATGTTGGCCAGGAGGGTCTCTATCTCTTGACCTTATGATCCACCTGCCTCAGCCTCCCAAAGTGCTGGCGTTTGAGCCACTATACCTGGCTTGTTGGCAGAATTTCAGTTCCTCAAGGGTTGCTGGCTTCAGGGTTTCCACTAGCTGACTGTTGGCTGGAGGTTGCCCTCACTTCCTTGCCACACGAGCCTCTATAACATGGCAGCTTTCTTAAGCAAAGTAAACAAGGATTAGAGGCTGCTAGCCAGATGGAAGTTACAGTCTCATGTAGCCTGATCACAGAAGTGACATTTCATCACCTTTGCTGTAATCTGTTGGTTGGAAGCAAGTCACTAGGCCAGCCCATGCTCAAGGGAGGGAGTTATACAAAGGCATGTATACCAGAAGGCAGACATCACTGAATCATTGAACAGATCCTAGAATCTATCTGCCACAGTGCTCAGTTGAGAAGAAGAAAGGAAAATTCTAGGTAAAAAAGGCAATATTACAAAGTGGTTAAGTGTGATGGTATCAAAGTCACAGATCTGCATTTGACTCTCAACTCTGACAAGACAGCCTCCCAGCTGGCATCCCTGCTTCCCCCTCTATCCCTTCTCCAATCCATTCTGCATGCAGTCATCAGCTTGATCATTTGAAAATGCAAATCTCCCTCACTCTTGACATTTCCTAACCTCAGGAGTGGGAGAGCAGTGATTGAAAAGAGAGAAACTTCCTTCCATTCAGTAAGATGTCCTCCCTGCACTGACCACCAAGGGGTGTCATTGCTCTTTCCTGGTTAAGCCAGTTACCACACTTGGGAAGGGCTAGTGGCAATGTGAGGTGATTTGGGGCACCTCAGAATGCGAAACTAGGACCCAGTGATTATATACAGTAATCACTTTTCATTTACCCATCTATCTGTTCACCTGATAATTTCATTAGTTTTAAGTACCTTCTAGGTTCCAGGTTCTGGTGAATAATAGAGCTGAATAAGAAATCACGATTTCCAAGGAGCTCACAGTATAGTAGGGAAGGAAACAAGTTAACAATTACAAGATGCTCTAAGAAGGGGTGTGATAGAGGTATGCATGGAATACTGTGGAGCTCCGGGGAGGGGTTCCTTATTGAGCTTGGAGAATTTGGGAAGACTCTTGGAGGAGCTGATGCCTGCTTGGTGTTGAAAACCATACAAGGAAGAACTTTCTGGAGGCTCCAATTGCCCTTTCATAGGAAGTTTGTCTTTTAGGGGTTGGGGTGAGGTTCATTTTGGGATGGAGTTTATTTGTGAATGAAGAAAGTGACATCCATTTAAGCCATATCAATCAAAGCAGTCCTGGCAATGAGGAGGGGTGCAGTGAGATATGTCCTGGCTAGAAAATCCTTGTGTCTAAAAGCTAGGAGATAGATGAAGACAGGGAGGAAAAAACATTCCAGACAAAAAATAACATGGAAGGGACATTGACCAGAATTGATACGACATTTGGGGAATCGCAGGCAGTTAAACAGGAGAATGTGGACTGGGGACTATGGGAGAAGAACTAATGGAAGGATTTGGGGAGGTTGCTAATATTGGCAGCAGAGGCTGGGTAGAGGGAAGACAGGAGCTTCCATCCCTAATCAAGGCAAGGGATGATGGGAGTCTGAATTAAATAGTGGTAGAATGAGAGGGCCTGTATTTCACCAATTACAAGGTGTACTTCCCACCCCCCCTACATTTTGGTGTCTGTCAAACTTGGACACTTCTAAAAGTCAGTGGCATGTCACAGTTTAAGTGGCATTTTTTCTTTCTTAAAGCTACATAAAAGAATCATAAAAAGCCGGGCGCAGTGGCTCACACCTGTAATCCCAGCACTTTGGGCGGCTGAGGCGGGCGGATCATGAGGTCAGGAGATGGAGACCATTCTGGCTAACATAGTGAAACCTCGTCTCTACTAAAAATACAAAAAATTAGCCAGGCGTGGTGGCGGGCACCTGTAGTCCCAGCTACTCGGGAGGCTGAGGCAGGAGAATGGCATGAACCCAGGAGGTGGAGCTTGCAGTGAGCGGCGATCGCGCCACTGCACTCCAGCCTGGGTGACAGAGCGAGACTCCATCTCAAAAAAAAACAAAACAAAAAACTACAAGCCAGATCACAACACCTCTGTTAAGAAAAAAATCCCAGAATTTCTCATTTCTTCCCTAGATTCTGTGTGATCTGCCACTCTCAGGACTCAGCATGTTCCTGCTTTGCTGATCTTGCTGTTCTTCCCACACACCAAGCTCACTGCTGCTCATTTACATTTGCTGCCTCATCTGCTTGGAGCATGGCCTCCAAGATCTTTGCAGGTTTGTGTCTTCTCATTCTTTAGGTCCCTGCTGAAATACCACTTCCCCGATGACCCTATCAGAAATACCAGCCCTTCTCACATTAAAGTGGTTCTGATTCTGCTTTGTTTTCCACAGCACTTAGCACAACCAGAAATGATTTATGTTTTGCTTCTGTTTATAAGTTCTGTGATTATAAGTTCTGTGAGGACAGAGACTGTCTTTGTCTTGTTTACTGCTGTCTCTAGCATCTAAAATAGTGCCTGGTGCATGATAAATACTCTTAATAATGAATAAGTGGGCCAGGCATGGTAGCTCATGCCTGTAATCCCAGCACTTTGGGAGGCCAAGGCAGGCAGATTACTTGAGGTCAGGAGTTCAAGACCAGCCTGGCCACCATGGTGAAACCCCCATCTCTACTAAAAATATAAAAATCAGTTGAGTGTGGTGGCGGGCACCTGTAATCCCAGCTACTCAGGAGGCTGAGGCCCGAGAATTGCTTGAACCTGGGAGGCAGAGGTTGCAGTGAACCGAGATTGTGCCACTGCACTGTAGCCTGGGCGACAGAGTGAGACTCCATCTCGAAAAAAAAAAAAAAGAATAAATCAATGGATGGACATCTGTAGCTCTGCAACTATATCCTGCAAAGGATCCAAGTCAATGCAGTTAATAGAAATATAATGTGAGCTACATGTGTGATCTAAATTTTTCCATTAGCTACATCAAAAAGTAAAAAGTGAAATTAACTTTAAGAATACATTTTATCACCGGGTGCAGTGGCTCATGCCTGTAATCTCAGCATTTTGGAACTCTGAGGCAGGAGGATCGCTTGAGCCTAAGAGTTCAAGACCAGCCTGGCCAACATAGGGAGATCTCATCTCTACAAAAAATGAAAACATTAGCCAGGCATGGTGGCATGTGCCTGTGGTCCCAGCTACTTGGGAGGCTGAGGTGGGAGGATTGCTTGAGCCCGGGAGGTCCAGGCTGCTTTGAGCCATGATCATGTCACTGCATTCCAGCGTGGGTGACAGAGTGAGACCCTGTCTCAAAAAAATAAATAAATACATTTTATCTAACCCAACATATCCAAACTATTAGCATTTCAACAAATTACTAAAAAATAATTATCGTACATTCTTTTTTAAACTAAGCATTCAAACTTTGGTATGTATTTTATACTTACAGCACATCTCAATTCAGACTAGCCACCTTTCACATGTGGCTTCTGGCTACCATATTAGCACAAGCGTAAGTAGCCTCACTTACTGTTCCTGTTCTGTACTTCTGTGAGATCCCGAATGAGGGAAGCTAGAAACTTCTGTTTAGGGGGGTATCTTTCTCAGCTACCCTGCTTCCTTCCCCTCTCCTGAAGGAAACTTTGGGGATGTCCGGGCTAATAGATGTATGATCATATCCTTAGATTAATAATGCTAATAATTGAGCTTCTACTCTCTGCCAAGCATATAATCTCATTTAATTTTGACAACAATCCCATTTTACAGATTAGTAAACAGGTTCAGAAAAAGTAACTTGTGCCGGGCGCGGTGGCTTACGCTTGTAATCCCAGCACTTTGGGAGGCCGAGGCGGGCGGATCACGAGGTCAGGAGATCGAGACCACGGTGAAACCCCGTCTCTACTAAAAATACAAAAAAATTAGCCGGGCGTGGTGGCGGGCGCCTGTAGTCCCAGCTACTCGGAGAGGCTGAGGCTGGAGAATGGCATGAACCCGGGAGGCGGAGTTTGCAGTGAGCCGAGATTGTGCCACTGCACTCCAGCCTGGGTGACAGAGCAAGACTCCGTCTCAAAAAAAAAAAAAAAAAAAAAAAAGGTAACTTGTTCACATTTATATATCTGGTAAGTGTTAATGCTGGAATGTAAACTTGGTTTAAAGGTCAGCTGGTATAATCATTATGCTACAATTTTTAATTTGCCACTCTTTTTTTTTTTTCCCCGATATGGAGTCTCGCTTTGTTGCCCAGGCTGGAGTGCAGTGGTGCAATCTTGGCTCACTGCAGCCTCCGCCACCCAGGTTCAAGCATTCTTCTGCTTCAGCCTCCCGAGTAGCTGGGATTACAGGCACGCACTGCCACACCTGGCCAATTTTTTTTGTGTGTATTTTTAGTAGAGACAGGGTTTCACCATGTTGGCTAGGATGGTCTTGATCTCCTGACCTCGTGATCTGCCTGCCTCGGCCTCCCAAAATGCTGGGATTACAGGCGTGAGCCACCGTGCCCGGCTAATTTGCCACTTTAATGGGCCACATGGCAGGGAGCAATGAAGAGAAACACATGGATGATCAAAGGAAGCTGGCCTGACTCAGGCTGGGGTGTGTGGCAAACCTTTTGTTGCCTCCACCCGGTTTCTCACACACCCTAGGTCTGACTTTGGTATCGCTGTTTTCAGGTCTCAGCTCCACTAATTATTAATGGTGTATTCTTCAGTAGAATCAGCTGTCTGATCCCCTATTTCCTCTTCTGTAGGATGGGAATGCTAACACTAGCCTCAGGGTAGCTGAGAAGTTCCAGTGAGATGATGAGAATGTCTGTACAACATATAGCCCAGTACTTGCTGCGTGCTGTTCTCCTCAGAACATGCTGGGTCTTATACTCCTCTTTCCCGGGCTGGCTGCAAGGAGAGGCAAAGTGTCACTTGACCTCCTAGCTCCCTTGCCCTTTTATATTCTCCTGTGGGGTCCTCACAGTGATCCCTGCTCCAGTGTCGCTTCCGGTGGGCTGGTGAGGATGGGGCCCTATCTGAGAACCCGTGCCTGAAATCCTTACCCAATACCAAAAAGTTTCTTTCTGTGGCACTTTGTCAGCCCAACTGCCAAAGATAACTCACCTCTGAGATGCTCTTATCCCCTCCCTCTCGCTGCTCTCACCCCTGGGAGTCCATCTCACATGGGCTCCTGAGGGGGCTCCGTCTTCCCATCCCGTCTGTTGCTTACCTGCCTCCTGCCCTGCAGGATTGCAGATCCTTCCTCCACAATGCCTGCCAGGTTAGTCTTCCTGAAACAACCTGACCATGTCACCTCCCTACTGAAAAACTTTTCTTCAGGAATTGAGTCCAAATTCCTTAGCTTGTCATTCATCCAAATTGTATTCCTATGTGCCTATGCCCTTCTTATAGGCACAGCGAACAGTAGCGAAGCAAACGTACAAGCAGCCCTGCCCGCGTGCAGCTTACCTTCTAGGGGCCCAGCATCCCGGCACAGCCTCGCCTCCCCAGTGCACTTCCCGCCCCACTCCGGGCCTACGCGCCTGGGCTGCCGTCTCCACCACGAAGCCTTCCCAGCCTGGCCCAGGTAGAGGAGACGTCCCCTCCCCCGGGACTCCTCCATTCCCCACCGCCCCCACTATAAGACCTGGGCTCCCCTGGAAACAGGCCCTTCTCCCCGACTACAGACCCGCAACCCCTCCCCTGCTCTGGGGATTGTGAGCTAAGAGCTAGGGTGGGGGCGAGAGGCGCTCCTCGCCAGGGCTGGCCCCCTCCACCGCACAGGAAACGGGGCAGGAAGGCAGATCCCCATCTCATGTAGGAATGCCTTGTCCCCAGGGTGAGCCCCCAGGTGAGCCTCCGCGGCCTCGTAGAAGGGGCGAGAAGCGCCGATGCCCAGGTGCTGTCGGCCACCAGCCCGGCTCCTTCTTCCCGGTGTGGTCGCGGCTGGAGCCGGGCCTGGGCAGCCTCGGGACAGCCAGAGAGGGCCAGGGGACCACGTCCCGTCCCCAGAGGCCGGCCCTCCGTCGGAGGGTTTCCAGTCTCCAGGAAAGGAGCGGAGGCTGGGAGGGGAGAGGGTCTGTAACTGGCATGAGTGGCGTCGTCGCCGTGCCTGTGCCATGCGTGTCACCTGCTGGAGAGCTCCGCCTGGATGGTTTCACTCCGCGGAGGCGCCGCCCCGCCACTCCGTTAGAAACCTCAGAGCCATACTCAACTCTCCCCTCCTCTGCAGCCCCACTGCCACAGCCCCACTGCCACAGCCCTGCTTTTCTCCTCCTCACGTCCACCCTCTCCCCCCAACCCCCCGTCCCCCCGCGTCTCCTGGCCGGTTTCCTTTTCTGCTGTTTGTCCCCTCCAAGCCGCCCTGCGCTCCCTGCCCCTGTCTGACCAAGACTCTCCTCCCTTACGGAACACCACAGTGCCCGCCACGGGCTGCCACTCAAGGTCACATCCGCACGACCACCCCCGGCAGCCTACCTGCCAGTGTCATCTCCGGTCACCCCTCTCTCCCAGGATCCAGCCTCCTTATCGTGCTTCCACACCTGCGATTCATTCCCTGGGCCAAGAATGCCCCTCCTAATTCTTTGTTCATCCTTAGAGACCCTGATAAATGTCACCACAGGAGTGGAACTTCCCCTGCCCCACCCCAGACTTAGTCTCCCCACAACAGCTGGCACATCCCCTTGTTGAACATTACACTTGTCCCTACACACAGCTGCCTCCTCTACCAGACTCCGAGCTGCTGGAGGGTGTGGCCTGGCTGTTGTTCTTCTCCTCATCCCCACACACACAAGGCCTGGCACACAGCAGCCATCAGCAATAAATAAACAGCATTTTAAAAAATGAGTAAGTGGAAGATCATAAGAACTGGGTAGTTGCTGGGTATGCGGAAGGGGCTGGACTGTTGAGTGTTCATCTGAGGCTTCTTGGAGGCCACACTGGGCAGGGTTAGATGGAGGGTCAATAGATTTGGTGCAGCGAGAGGGCGTCAGGGAAGCCCCAGAGTGACCTGTGATGTTACTTTAACAAACACAGAACAACTTCTATTGTCAGGCCTCATACTGGGCACAGGGACCTAGGCCAGCACTCAAATTGCATTCCCTGTAGGAAAGCCAGTGTAGGCGGTGCCAAAACAGAGTGCCAAGTGTCACATGGTAAGCACAAAAAGACGAGACCATACAGATGAGGGGCACCTAATGTGCTCGGGGGGAATGTCAGAGGGGCTTCCTAAAGAGGAGCACCACCCAACCCAAGACCAAAGGGAGGTTCTGAGAAGGGTGGGGAGACTGAGAGGAAGCTGGGAGAGCTGAGCAGGGCTGGCATACCAAACGCAGGAGTTGAACTCCATCCTGAGGGCATTCAAGAAGCTGGGGAGTGACATCACCTGCAGGCTCGTGCTGTGCCAAGCCTCAGCCCTTGCCCCTCCTGGGAGCCTTCTCACCCCATGGCAGGCTGAGCCCCTTTTTGGTGCTCCCTTAGTAGCCCAGTCACCTCTTTTCTGTGCAGGGTTAGGTACTGTGGCTAAACTGTGTCCCTTGGTCTTAATCTTTTCTGTGTCCGAAGCACCAGGCACCACATCTTGCCCCTAGCCAAACATTTGCTGAATGAATGGGTAGTTCCTTATTTCTGTTGTCTTCTACAGCCCTTACTCTCAATTCCACATCCTTTCACACCTGGGACCCATGCATTCTGCTGCAAACAGCATTTAACTGGGAAAGAGGAGACCCAAATCAAATCCTGGCTCCACCATTTACTGGACAAGTCACTTAACTCTCCTCAAACCTCAGTTTCCCCATCTGTAAGATAAGGTACCACTATGAATAGTCTTAAGTCTCCACATGTATGCAAGAGACTCATTTTTTTGGATAGGTTGTAAACCCTGTGATGGCAGGGACCAAGGTTTCTACCAGCACCCAGCTCAGGCAGAGCATATAACCAGTGCAATGTTCAGTCCTCTTTGTCGGTAGACAGCAGAGCACAGGGGAAAGAACACTTAAGGCAAAATTGTAAGTTTTGTTCTGCCACTTCTGGTGTGACCTTGAGCTAGATTCTTCCCATCTCTGAGTCTTCCTTGCTTTACCTGGAAAGTAGGGATAAGAACCCTTGCCTGACAGTGCTCACAGGGCCAATGGAAATCCTAAATGTGAAAGTGGTTTGTGAATGGAGGAGATAATGAAAGAGATGATATAGTAGACAATTGACCATTAATTAAAAATTAACCAGTGTGAAGTAGCACAGAGGCAGTAGCAATGCTTGACAGCTGGTAGACAGACCCTGGGCACCTGCTAACTGGCTCTGAGCAGCAGACACTGGGATGTCTAATCTTGCTGGGGTCAGCCCAGAGACCCAGGAGAGACCACTGCAGCAGGTTCATGGGGAGGGAGTATGCAGCAAGTCCTTTGCCCCCTTCCCTTCCCTTCCCTTCCCAGATTTCCCTGGCTTGCATTGCTTCTTGTTTTAGATTTGGAGGGGCTCTGGCATAAGAAGGTCTTAGGAATCCCAATGGCTCTGGCCATGTAGCTACTGATCCCCTTTGGTGAGTGAGGCTGGCCCATGGAGGCAGTGAGCCCAGCAGTGCTGCCCTGATAAACTCTAGTCCCAAACTCCAAGTCAGCCCTCCCAGCTGCTGGCATCTTGGTGGCGGGTTTATGAGAAAGGACCATGGTTTGTCTCAGCTCTTGTCCAGACCAGATGGGCCTGGGGCTGAACAGAGGGGCTGGATGGAGGCAGAGCTGGAGGTGAGATTAATCCTCACCTCTGAAATGGGTGACGATTAAATGAGAAGACAGATCTGGGAACACCTTGAAACTTGTTTATTTTACTCAAGTGCAGGATCTATTTGTGGCTGGTAAGTTTGCCCCAACCAGTGGGGCTTCTCGGTTTTGGGGAAGAATGGGGCTCTTTCTCCAAGAGACTCAGTTTCACAAGCAGATTGAGTGTAAGGTGTACAAATGTGGCCTTAGAGTGAAAACAGAGACAAGACAGGCTGTGAAGATGGGCGGGGCCAGCCAATTCCCTGTTGTGGGAGAGACTGGGAGAGACTGGGAGCACTGTGGGGCCGGGCTGCACGGTCCCACACACACAGGGAGGCTGCTGCTGCCTCGCAGGCCTGGCCATTGAGCTCCCTCACTGCTACATCCCACACACCTCCTCCTGCTGAAATCTATGCCCCCAGCAGAAGAAACACCAGATTTAGAATCAAACAGATGAGATTTGTTTCTACTTACTGTGTGACTTTGAGCAAGTATCTTCCTTTCTTTTAACCGTAGTTTCCTCATTCATAAAATAGGGGAGAATTCTAGCACCATCTCCTGAGGTTGTCAGGATCTGAGAAGCAGACATGGGGATGGGAACATGGCGAAAAGATCTTTGTGAACTATTCAATGTTGTACACTTTTTTTTTTTTTTAGACAGAGTCTCGCTCGGTCACCAGGCTGGAGTGCAGTGGTGTGATCTTGGCTCACTGCAACCTCTGTCTCCTAGGTTCAAGCGATTCTCCTGCCTCAGCTTCCTGAGCAGCTGGGATTACAGGCATGCACCACCACACCCGGCTAATTTTTGTATTTTTAGTAGAGACAGGGTTTCAACATGTTGGCCAGGCTGGTCTCGAACTCCTGGCCTCAGATGATCCACTTGCCTCAGCTTCCCACAGTGCTGGGATTACAGGCATGAGCCACCATGTCCGGCTACACATTCATTTTTAATCTGTGGTCTCTTCCCTTGTGGGAAGTAGGCCTGCTGTTCTGACTGGGGCCTGTCAGAACCAGGACCTTGAGGCACCTCGGCTGCAGCCCTGTGCTTCAGAAGGAGTGAGCTTGGACTGTGGGACAACAGGGCTTCCTGGCACTACTTCTCTCTCAAACCAACCCTTCGTCAGTGACAAGGGCCCACCTCTCAGATGGGAGAAGGGCCCATATCCCCTGCATTCTGGGCCATGGGGCTCCAGGAGAGTCAGCATATGGACTGGAGGGATGTCTGCGCTGTGGGGCAAAGGTGCAGTCAGAGAGGGAGTAGAAACTACGCTTGTGTTGGTTCACCCACTCTGCTATTGAGCTTTCCCAAGATGCTGGATCCTCAGCACCTTTGTCTTCACCTCCTGAGTCTCCTTCATCTACCTCCTGTCTCCCTTAGTCCAGCCAGTGAAGCAGAATGTAGGGAGGGTGCCATTCTGGGATGAGATCTAGTGGAACGGGTCCCTGGGAGCCTCTTCTGGGACTCCTTAACCTTGGGAACCCTTTGCCCCTCTCTCTTGGGTCCCAGGTAAGGGTACCAGTTTCTTCTTGAGCCATGACCAGAGCCATTCCCAGATAAATGAGGTTTCCTGGAAGGATGTTACCAGTGCCTTATCTCTGGCCAACATGGTGCTGGGGCTCTTCTCCATCATCTTCAGCTTCAGCAGGTAGGTCTGGGGCCCAGCAAGCTCTTAGCCAAGAGCTGGAGCCAATGGCATGAGGGAAGGGGAGGGAGAGTTTAGAGAGCAGGCACTGAGGCACAGGAATCCACAGTGTACCCGGGGAAAGTGCAGTGGCTTAGGAGTCAAGGGGCCAAGGTCCCAGACTCAGCTGTGCCAGTTCATTCCAGCTATGGCAGAGTCTAGAATGGTTTTTATGAGAAAGTCAATAGATTCTGTTCTGGTGGCCCTTATGCAATCTTTGAGTAAGCCACAGTTCATATTTTCTAATTCTTAGATCATATGACCTGGCAGAATATTTGAAATTAGCACTGTTCTGGGAGGTCCAGGACATGTATATGTTCCCCCAAAATGTTGTAAGCAAATTCTATTTCTGTAAGTTGAATCCCATTTCACTGTTTTTGGGATGTCAGTCCTTTAAAGATAAATCCTTTATGATGCAGGTAACATCCTCCTAATCTACTTGATTGTCTGTAACCATCAGCAAGTGACTTCTGTTTGGATTTGTTTCTCATCCATAAAATAAGATGACTTTACCTGATGATGTTTAAGCTCCCTTCCAGCTGGAAATTTTTGTAATTCTCTAAGTCTTGGTTTTTGGAGTATAATACAATAGGGTAGGGTATACCTACAGCAGAAAATCTCTTTTTTAAAGAAACTTTTTCTTTTTTTTTTAGAGATGAGGTCTCACTATACTGCCCAGGCTGGTCTCAAACACCTGGGCTCCAGTGATCCACCTGCCTAGGCCTCCTAAAGTGCTGGGATTACAAGCGTGAGCCACTGTGCCTAGCCCAGAAAATTTCTATCTTCTTAGTTCAGCCTAATTATCTGGGAGTGTTGTTTTTATGCCATGATGGTGCCCTGAGTATTTTTATTTAGCTTCAGTTCCCTTTAGATACATAGGACTAGGTCTAAACAAAGGAAATGCTGTGGTTGTTTGGAGACAGCTGAGGTCTAGGTCAGGCCCTTTGCTACTTCTGGGCTGCCTAAGTATTGCAATTAGGGCCTCTCAGGGTAGGTTTGCTTGCAGCTGTGGTGGCAGCTTTTAGAGGGACCTGGGAGCATGTGCTGGGCAGAGGCACAGAATCAAGAATGTGGGGTCTGAAAGAGCTCATGGAAATCATTTAAAGCATCAGAATACATGAGACAAAAGTAACAGAACTGCAAGGACAAATTGATGAGTCTACTATCAAGGTTGGAAATTTCCACACCCCTCTATCAGAAACTGACAGATCCAGCAGGCAGAAAATCAGCAAAGACATAGTTGAAGTCAGCAACACTACTGGTCACCTAGATAAAATGGACATCTATAGAGTACTTCGTCCAACCATGCAGAGTATGCAGTCTTCTCAAACTCACTTGGACAGACCACATTCTGGGCCATAAAACATACCTTAACAAATTTAAAAGAAGTATACTCTTGGCTGGGCACAGTGACTCATGCTTGTAATCCCAGCACTTCGGGAAGTCGAGATGGGCGGATCACAAGGTCAGGAGATCGAGACCATCCTGGCTAACATGGTGAAACCACATCTCTACTAAAAATACAAAAAAAAAAAAAAAAAAAAAAAAAAATTAGCCGGGCATGGTGGCGGGCGCCTGTAGTCCCAGCTACTCGGGAGGCTGAGGCAGGAGAATGGCATGAACCCGGGAGGCGGGGCTTGCAGTGAGCCGAGATTGCACCACTGCACTCCAGCCTGGGCGACGAGCAAGACTCCGTCTCAGAAACAAAAAAGTATACTCTCAGACCACATGGAAATGAACTAGAAGTCAATAACAGAAAGATAGCTGAAAAATCCTGAAATATATGGAGATTAAACTACACACTTCTAAATGACACATGGATGAAAGAAGAAGTCTCATGAAACATTAAAAATGTTTTGAACTAAAAAAAATGAAAACACGATTTATCAAAACTTATAGGATGCAGGGAAAGCAGTGCTTTGCTTTGAGGGAAATTTATTGCATTGAATGCATATATTCAAAAAAAGAAAGACTTAAAATCCATAACTTAAGCTTTAACCTTAGGAAACTAGAAAAAGAAAAGCAAACTAAATCCAAAGTAAGCATAAAAAGTAAAAAGTAGCCGGGCGCGGTGGCTCAAGCCTGTAATCCCAGCACTTTGGGAGGCCGAGGCGGGCGGATCACGAGGCCAGGAGATCGAGACCATCCTGGCTAACACGGTGAAACCCCGTCTCTACTAAAAGTACAAAAAATTAGCCGGGCGCGGTGGCGAGCGCCTGTAGTCCCAGCTACTCGGGAGGCTGAGGCAGGAGAATGGCGTGAACCTGAGAGGCGGAGCTTGCAGTGAGCCGAGATTGCGCCACTGCACTCCAGCCTGGGTGACAGAGCAAGACTCCGTCTCAAAAAAAAAAAAAAAAAAAAAAAAGTAAAAAGTAAAAATTAGGCCGGGCGCAGTGACTCATGCCTGTAGTTCCAGCACTTTGGGAAGCTGAGGCCAGTGGATCACTTGAAGTCAGGAGTTCGAGACCAGCCTGGCCAACATGGTGAAACACCATCTCTACTAAAAAGACAAAAATTAGCCAGATGTGGTGGCACATGCCTGTAATCCCAGCTACTTAGGAGGCTGAGGCAGGGATGATCGCTTGAACCTGTGAGGTGGAGGTTGCAGTGAGTGGAGATCGCGCCACTGCACTCCAGCCTGGGCGACAGAGGGACTCCATCTCAAAAAATAAAATAAAAATTAGAGTGGCAATCAAAGAAATCGAAAACAAGAAATTAATAGAGAAAAATCAATGAAACCAAAAGTTGGTTCTTTGAGAAGATCAATAAAATCGATAAACCTCTAGCCAGGCTAACCAGGTTAAAAAAATGAAAAGACAGAAATTACCAATATCAGAAATGAAACAAGGGCCATTACTACTTATTCTACAGATATTAAAAGGATAATAAGAGAATGCCATGAACAACTCTATGCCCACAAATTTGATATCGTAGCTGAAAATAATCAATCCCTTAAAAGACATAAGTTACCAAAACTCACACAAGGAGAAACAGGTCATCTGAATAGGTTTGCATCTATTAAACAAATCATTTAGCATACACTCCTCATTTTACACATGGGGGAACAGACCTAGAGATGGGGTAGTGATTTACCTAAGAATTCATAGGGAGATGGTGGCAGAGGCTGGGCTAGAACCTAGGTCCCCTGTGCCATCAAAAATGCCTGGAAGTTAGAGTTGGAAGGGATCTTAGTGATGTTCTAGGGGGTTTGGGGCACCCCTTTAAGACTGTAGATTGAGTTTGTGAGGGATGTAGGCATGTGTGTGTGCATGTGTGGTGCGAAAAGCAGCATATATCAGAAAGGATGTGAGTGTGGGGGACATGAAGAGATGTGTGTATGTGTGCAAGTGTGGGAGGTGTGTAGGAAGTGTATTAGTGTGTACTAATATACTAATGGGGGGCGGGGGAGAGTCTCCAGTGGAAACTGCGAAAGTGCTTCCCTGTTTGGGCTTGCTGGCCTGCGCTTTAGGAAACACCACTATGCCTCCTGGATGCTCCTGGTCAGCTTCCTGTTAGACGTGGCAGTCAGGGCAATGACCAGCCACATAAACATCTGCTCCAAATTGGGTGAGTTCAGGCCCCTAATCCTTGCCCCCAGTAGCATCCATCTGGGGTCACCCCTTCATCTATCCTCTAACATCCCGCAGGCCTTCATCAGGCATCCACCCCTGTTCACACCCTCCTGAGAGCAGCAGCAGCAGCCCTGGAGCAGGAGTTCGGGAGCCCCGCGGTCCAGCTCCAGCTCCTCTGCTGGCTCACTTATTGACCTTTGGGCGGTCCTTGTCCTGGCTTTCAGTTTTCTCATCTGCCCTGCTTCCCTGTTCTGGGCCCATCCAGGTATTGGAGTGGAAGTGGGTAGGGGTGGGGTGAGAGGAGGTTGGCAGAGAGGAGATGAAAATTAAACCAGCAGAGCAGCTGGTTTAAAATACAGTAGAATGCTTCCATGTAAGATTTAGCTTGAGGCCGGGCGCGGTGGCTCACGCTTGTAATCCCAGCACTTTGGGCGGCCGAGGCGGGCGGATCACGAGGTCAGGAGATCGAGACCACGGTGAAACCCCGTCTCTACTAAAAATACAAAAAAAAATTAGCCGGGCATGGTGGCTGCCTTTGGGTTTAAGGGAATATTGTATCCCGGGTAGGGGAATACCCAAAGAGAGAGGGGCTTGCTTCATTTTGGTATCTTTAGAGCGCCTGTAGTCCCAGCTACTCGGAGAGGCTGAGGCAGGAGAATGGCGTGAACCCGGGAGGCGGAGCTTGCAGTGAGCCGAGATTGCGCCACTGCACTCCAGCCTGGGCGACAGAGCGAGACTCCGTCTCAAAAAAAAAAAAAAAAAAGATTTAGCTTGAAAAAAGTCCCACAGCTTATCAGTTTGTATCTGATCGTAGTCCAACCCTTGCATGTTAAGGGATGGGAAAACTAAGATCTGAGAGGGAAATACTTGCCCAAGGCCAGTGGCCAGCACAAGGCAGAGCCAGGAGGAGATCCAGATCTTTGATCTACAGACTGCCCCAGGGGAGCAGCTGTTGCTCTCTGGGGCTTCAGAATCCCTCTTGTCACTACCCCAGCTCCCCTACTAGATGGGGGTTAAGGCGCAAGATGTGGGAGTATAAGTTCTTCTAACCTTGGGCCCTCTGGGGCAGGAGCCGAGCTGAATGACTTTGCCGTCTTCACCACCTTCGGCTTGGCCTCCGCTCTGCTCCTAGGCGTGGATGGACTTCTGAGTGGGATCCTGGCCATCATCTATGTGTCAGCTGCTTCTTTCCACTTGTGCTTTTATTCACCTGGTGAGTGGAACCAAGGTTGCCTTAGAACAGAGGGCAGGGGAGCACAGAACAGGGGGCTGTCGGATGCCAGAAGCCTGGGGTGTAGTTACTCCTTTTTTGGAGCTCCTTTTCCTTCCTCCTTGCATGCCCCATGCCCCATGCCCACTGAGGCTGCAGGCTGCATTGGCAGAGCCCTGGGCTGGGAGGCAAGGGCCTTCGTTTCTTGGAGCAGCTGTGCCTCTTTCTCAATGCATGACCTGTGACCTTTGGATGGAGCACATTGATTCTTGGACTAGAACTGGAGGTTGTATTCCACTTCCTCACAACAGATGGAGAAACCATGATTCAGTGAGGGAAATTGTCTTGCCTAAGGTCACAAAGTGAGGGAGAGCAGATACAGCACAGGGCTTAGACTAGCAGGTCTCAAAGGACCCTTTCAGCAGAGACTTCCTAGGAGCCAGCGCACACCCTGGTCCTAGCTGGCTGCCATGCATCATCTTTGTGAATAAATGATTTTCAGCCTGCCACTGCCTTTGGGTTTAAGGGAATATTGTATCCCGGGTAGGGGAATACCCAAAGAGAGAGGGGCTTGCTTCATTTTGGTATCTTTAGAGCAGAGGGAAGCAGCTAATCTCCAGTGTTCTTCCTGGCAGGAGTCCCCTTCACATACAAGGGTCTACCCTGCCCCTATGCTTCCTGCATCTTGGCTTCCACCTCCCTTCTGACCAAAGGCAACAAGTTCATCCTCTGCTGCATGGCCTCACTCATGATTCTCTTCATGATGGACCAGAGCTACTATCCATATGACAAAATCCTGGAGTCTGAGAACTGGAAAAAATTGGTTTATATAGGAGGTGAGTGAAAATGTCACTATGGCCAGTTTGTTATCACTGTTGCTTATTGCCACTGTACCTCACCCCAGCATTTTTCTATCTCCCTTACTCTGCTTTATTTTTCCCCATAGAACTGATAATCATCTGACATATTTACTAGTTTTCTTATTGTCTATAAACACTAAACCTACCCCCAATAGAGGACTCTCTTTTATTCATGCTATTAATATAATCCCCAGTGCCTAGAAGTGTGTCAATCACATCGTAGATGCTCAGTATATACTTGCTAAATGTTAATAAGTTCAATAGAGATTTAGGAAGCACCCACCGTGTGCCAGGTACTGGAAATCAAATTGGTAAACTAGGCAAACAGTCCCTGCCTCTGAATCTAGAGCCTGATCACAGGGGAGACAGATATCAAACAAATAATGGCAGAAATATCTAGAAACATATAGTTTTACTGTATGTATTATGCAAGTGCAGGGTGCTCTGAGAGAGTGTCAGAGGGTGACCTACTTCAGGCCGGGATGATCTGAAGGGAAGAAAAGGATCCTTAAGCAGGTGTCACTTAAGTGAGACCTACAAGAGGAGTGGCCAGGTGGGGGTGGGGAGGCTCAGGAGGTTCAGGCAGAGGAACAGTATGTTGTGATGGCTTTGAGGCCACAGGGGCTGGACACATTAGTGGAGCAACGTGGCTGAAACTTGCTGAGACAGCCAGTGACGCAGACTGAGGCCATGAGGTGAACAGACCTGGCAGGATTTGGCATTTGATACCAAAGGCAAATGAGGAGCCTCTAAAGGGATTTATGCAGAGAAGTGGTAGGGCTGGAGCAGCAGTTTTCAATAATCGCTTTGACTGCAATGTGGAGAATAGATTGTAGGTCTGAGAATGTAAGGAGGAAAACAAACTTTTTCTTCAGATGAGAGGTGATGGTGGCAGTGGAGATAAAGAGAAGTGAATGGATTTGAGATAAATGTTGGAAATAGAACTGACCTTGAGGAAGGAGGAGGAGACATGGATGACTCTTAGGGTTGGGTTTGAAGTAACTGAGCACTGGGTTCCAGGCCCTGAGTTCCTGGTCACACTGGGGCCTTGCAGAAGTCTCCCTAGAGCTTCCCCTGATTTAGGGCTTCCTTCAAGGAATGTCAGTTTTTCTTCTCTTAAAATGTGCTCCTGTAAACAAAACAAACATCTATGGGGATGCAGAGTTCCTTCCATTATTCCCCTGTGAGTCCACTCTAGTTTATAGGGTCTTCAGTTTCATCCTGACCTTTCCCTTAAGGTTTATACCTTTTGTAACATTAGCACCAACAGCCCTGTCAAAGTTCCAGGCTCCTCCTACACCTTAGGTGGTAGAGGCAGAATGGTGGTGAGAAGCTTCTGGGTTTGGAAGCTTCTCAGGAAGTCCTGAGCCCAAGCTCTAACTCTAGCACATATTAGTTGAACTTGGGCTAATACCTCACTGTTTTGAGCTCAATTTTATTCATCTGTAAAACGAAGCCACTAATCCTTACTTTGCAGGATTTCTGAGATTAAATGAGATAATAAATATAAATCCTCTGGCACAGATGTGTCCATTTCTAGCCTCAACCTTCTCCTCCACCTCCCCTTCTCCTATCTCATAACAGTAGTATTGCTTAGTGTTCTTCGCTCCTGTAGATACTACTGACCCCCCTCTTCTCAAAATAAACCACATACTTGGCCTCAGCCTTCCTCAGATTGTCCTGCTGTGTGAGTAAGGGAGGAAACTGCACCTTACAGATATTGACAACAGTTAATACCAGAGCCCTACTGGGTAGATTTCAAAATGGCTTCTGTGGACATTCCTCTTATTTGGAGTGCAGCCAGTCGCCTTCTTAGACTGAGGTCCCTTCTACCCCACAGAGCTTCGTATGTCTGAGAACTGGCCTGTGTGACCAGCACTCTGAGACCTTTTATAGTATACTTTTTTTTTTAAAGAGAGTACCCCAATATCATACATATATGGTAGAGATGGGGTCTCACTCTTTTGTCCAGGCTGGTCTCAAATTCCTGGACTCAAGCAATTCTCCCACCTTGGCCTCCCAAAGTACTGAGATTACAGGCATGAGCCAACGCGCCAGCCATGTACTTTCCAAGACAACTCTGGTTTTCAGTATTGTCTTTTTGCCTCAACAGATCAATGACTATTCTTGAAATGCAGTATTCCAAAATGCCCATGCATATCCTTAACTGCTTCTTACTCTTAGAAGTGGTCTTCTATCAGATCGTATGTTCTGATTTCTCTTACAGGATACATGGTGATCATTCCCATGGAAATACCATTGGCTCATACTCTCTTTGTCCTCTTTTTGAGCTCCCTGAGGCAGTGTGTCTAGTTTTTAAGAGTCAAGCAGAAGTGGGTTTGAATCAGGACCTTGCACGGGTTACTTCTGTTTCTTCTTATGAAAAACAGACTTAGTTCTAAACCACGGGATTATTGTGAAGTGTAAATGAAAAAAATGTACACATCTAGCGGAATGTCTAGTGCAAAATAGATATTCCACAAACGTGAGTGCTCTTTTGCCTTTTGGTGGTGAATCTGAGACGCAAATTGCGTTGGGAGTCCCCAAGACCACCCCGAGAAGACTCACAGGACTCAGCTTGTTGTTGTACTCATGGCTAAGATTGATTTCAGCAAAAGGATGTAAAGCAAAATCAGCAAAGGGAAAAGGTGCATGGGACAAAGTTCGGGGGAAACCAGGTGCAAGCTTCAGAGAGTCCTCTCCCAGCAGTCACACGAGAGGCACTTAATTCCTCAGCACTGAATTGTGATAATACAATAAAGTGTTGGCTACCAGGGAAACTGATCAGAGACTCAGTTCCCAAGTTTTACTGGGGGATGGTCATGTCAGCACCCTGTGCCTACCATGTACCAAAATTCCAGACTCCCAGAAGGAAAGCAGATGTTACCACTGTGCTTATACGGACAGTCTAGGAACAGGGAGACACTCTTACCAGTTGGGGAAAGTTTTATGTTGGTCTAGGGAACTGTTTACTATTCAAGTTTCCAGGCATCAGCCCAGGGCCAGCCTTGCAAGAAGGCCTTTCTGAGGATAGCAGTCTCAGGCCTGCACGTGAACTCTTTTCTGCATACATATCATATTGCATTGGTCATTATCACATGTTAAATTTTTTTTTTTTTTTTTTTTTTTGAGACGGAGTCTCGCTCTGTCGCCCAGGCTGGAGTGCAGTGGCGCAATCTCGGCTCACTGCGAGCTCCACCTCCCGGGTTCACGCCATTCTCCTGCCTCAGCCTCTCCGAGTAGCTGGGACTACAGGCATCCGCCACCATGCCCGGCTAATTTTTTGTGTTTTTAGTAGAGATGGGGTTTCACCGTGGTCTCGATCTCCTCACCTCGTGATCCGCCCGCCTCGGCCTCCCAAAGTGCTGGGATTACAAGCGTGAGCCACCGCGCCCGGCCTATCACATGTTAAATTTAAAACAATGAGGACGATTTTTTTTTCCTAACAAGGGTTTTTGGTTTTTGTCTTGTTTTGTTTTGTTTTCCCTAACAAAGGCAATTCAGATTTATTATTGGCTGGAACTTCTGATGTGAATTTGACACAATGGAACCTGAGACTGCATTGGGCCATACTTCTCTAGTTACTTACCTGTCTCTGACTGAACTTGAAGACAGGGCTCCTGTCTCTTTTTGTTTGTTTCTTAAGCACTGTGGGTGAAAAATAAAGAATGGGAGGGTGGGGATGGGAGAGTAGAGGGTAGAAAGCATAGAAGACAGCTTCCTAGAAATTGAATGTCTGCACTTTTTCTTCTTCCAGGTGTCACCATGCTGTTTTTTTCCCCATTGTCTCTGTCTGCTTTTTACTGCCTGATGTGGTCGCTCTCGTACATCTTCTTTCCAGATGCTCTGTGGGGCAAGGCAGCCTGTCTTTCGCCACAGCACTGAGGAAGCTAAGCAGCTCTACCAGCTTCTGCCAGCCTCTGTGGGTTTGTGTCAGCATATTGGGTCAAGCCTGCACTAAAGCTTTGCATGTACCTGTGTTGTCATATACTAGATATATGGTATGTCTGTTGCCATGAAGTGAGAAACCCAAAGCAGGGTCAGTGACCTTCACTTCTTTCTCTTTATTCAGGGTTCTGACTCCCTTGCGGACAATACTTGTTTATGTCATGTAGAACAGAATATCCCCCCGCCTCAAGCTCAGTGTGGGCTGGGTTTGGGTTCCAGCTCCATTACCAGCCGGGTGACTGTGTGCTACTAAGGTCTATCCCTTGGAAAGGAGTGAGAGCCTTCAGAACTGGTATTGGCCTCGGCCTCAGCCCTGCCTGGTGGGGCTTCCTGAAGCATTTCTTACTCTTGCAGACTCTGGCTCTGAGAGTGGAGCTAATCACTGGACTCTTGTTGCCCAGTTTGAATGTGTGTAGGATTTTGTAACTTCAACATTCTGTATTTTAATAGTTCAAAGCTGCTGCCTTTTGCTTTGTTTAGCAATTAGATACATTGGTGACACAGGGCATCATCTGGCTTGCAGGATCTCATGTGAATTTTCTTTCCTATGCTAGAAACTACCAAACTCTAGCTATTCAGATGCCATTTCATATTCTAAAATCCAAATCAAATAGAAATAAACAGTACTGTATGGCAAAGTTGTACCTCACCTAGAACTCGGGTCCACTGAGCCCCCAGCGTAGACAGACATTCCACCTCCCAGATGGTGGAAAAAAGGATTGATGGCTGGTTCTGCTCCACCCTCAGAGACTGTGCCAGAACACCTTCTACCCTGGATATAACATTTTTAAGTTTCCAGAACAATGTATGTGGTAAACATACATCTATTCTCAAATTAGATGTTTAAAAATAAAAACCCAAAGTAAGATTTGGCTGTAACAGAATAGATAGTGCCTTCCTGTTAAATCATTCATATGTTCCTAGTTAGATGGATTTGCCTGTGTCCCATGACTTTATATCTCCTTCAGTTTAAGTTTTGTATTTTTGCTATCTGCCATAGTGCCTGACACTCAGAAATGTTCACTTTGTATATGAATTGACTTAGTTGTGGATTCTAGTAAGTTACATACAAGGTTTCTATAATGTGGTAAGAATTACCACAAATATACACAGGCTTAGACCTTTCAATACGATGTCCTTCAATGCTATACATTCATTTCAATGTGATGCTCCCCTTAATCAAAGCATTTTAGGAACTCCAATTTGAAAATGGTCTTCACATAAATTCTTAAGGACCAAGCAGCTGTAACAATGCCTGAATAAACAGGTGCTCAACGCCACCACCACCAAAAAGCGAAAAACAGGTTTTATTCTGAACTGACTAAATTTTTTCCAAAAACCTAACATTTGAGATTAGCCAATTATGTCATATTCTTAAATCAAATTAGATATCATATTTGGACTCAAATGCCTTGTGGCTCTTTCTAAAATTTGAAACTATGTTGAAAGGAAAAAGATGCAATTCTGAAAGAGAATTTCCATGTCCATTTTAAGTGACAGCAGCAGAGTTAAATATACAGACCCCCAGGAGGACAGCTTTGAAAAGTAAAATGCCCATTTGGATGTGTAAATTATGGCTTGATTGTAACGGCAATAATTCATACTTAATTGCCTCCAGTTTTTTTTGTAGGTTAATGACACTAGGATAGTTATAGGTCAGCTGACAGCCAGTTAACAGAGGGATCTGTACTTCCTTGCACCTCTCTGAGAGTATGATTATACTTCTATATGGGCTCGAGGGTCTCAGATACTAAGGCTACTCATTCAATGCCTTTGCTTCCTCAGATAGTGGTTTTCTAAAATAGAATGTCTCTTCTTGGGCTTCCTCTTAGGAACAAGGGAGAAGGCCAAGACTTTAAAATCTGTACTTCTCAAATGAATACATGAAGCCAGTGGGGTTTAGGCAGTTCTCTTTGTCCTAAACTTGATAGAGAGTGTAGATTTTCCTCCTGGTCAACTTCTAGTCCCTTTTTCCTAACCTGAAGTCCTGCTTCTGTGTCTGATAAGCAGAGTCAAGTGACTGAGAATTCTGCTACTCTTTTAGCCCTGTGACCTTGAATAAAACGTTTAATCTCGGCCGGGCACGGTGGCTCAAGCCTGTAATCCCAGCACTTTGGGAGGCCGAGGCGGGTGGATCACGAGGTCAGGAGATCGAGACCATCCTGGCTAACACGGTGAAACCCCGTCTCTACTAAAAATACAAAAAATTAGCCGGGCGTGTTGGCAGGCGCCTGTAGTCCCAGCTACTCGGGAGGCTGAGGCAGGAGAATGGCGTGAACCCGGGAGGTGGAGCTTGCAGTGAGCCGAGATCGCACCACTGCACTCCAGCCTGGGGGACAGAGCAAGACTCCGTCTCAAAAAAAAAAAAAAAAAAAAAAAAAACGTTTAATCTCTCTAAGCCTATTTTCTTATCTGTAAAATGGAGGATTTACTTCCTTTCAGGGTTGTTTTGTGGATTGAACAACCGTGATGTTTTATGTGGATGAACGTAAAACACCTAGAATAATGAATGGCATGTAAAATATGTTAAATAAATGTTAGATGGCTTTCTGTCCCCTCTAGCCTTCTTCTCTTCCCATATATACATATTTCAATTTAGAAAGTAATAATAGTTAACATTTACTATGTACAATAAATGTATAATTAACATTTACTATATTATACCATATAACTTACTATGTGTCAGGAACTGTTCCTTGAATTTTACTATTTTACATAATCCCCTAAACAATCCAATGAGATAGGTGACCACAGGTTTTAGGTCAGCAGTTCTCAAAGTGTGGTCTGTGGACCCCTGGGGTTCCTGAGACCCTTTCGGGGTCAAAACTGTTTTTTTTTGTTTTTGTTTTTTTTAGAGACGGAGTCTCACACTGTCGCCCAGGCTAGAGTGCAGTGGTGTGATCTCGGCTCACTGCAAGCTCCGCCTCCCCGCCTCCCAGGTTCAAGCAATTCTCCTGCCTCAGCCTCCCAAGTACCTGGGACTACAGGCGCCCGCCACCACGCCTGGCTAATTTTTTGTTGTTGTTGTATTTTTAGTAGAGACGGGTTTCACCGTGTTAGCCAAGATGGTCTTGATCTCCTGACCTTGTGATCCGCCTGTCTCGGCCTCCCAAAGTGCTGGGATTGCAGGCGTGAGCCACGGTGTTTTCTTAACCCTAAAACCGGGACTAAAATGTCACTCTGTTGACATTTTTGCTAATGGAGCAAAGCAATGGTGGGCAACATGCCTGACATTCTGGTTTGAATCAAGGCAGTGGCCCTAAACAGTACTGCTAGTTATTGTACTTTTCACTGCTGCAGGCTCACAGTAAAAAACAAAAAACTGAAGAATGTCATGATGAAGTAGTAAAAATTATTAATTTTATTAAACCTTTACCCTTGAGTACACTTCTTTTTTTTTTTTTTAGATGGAGTTTTGCTCTTGTCATGCAGGCTGGAATGCAATGGAGTAATCTTGGCTCACTGCAACCTCCGCCTCCTGGGTTCAAGTGATTCTCCTGCCTCAGCCTCCTGAGTAGCTGGGATTACAGGTGCCCGCCACTACACCCAGCTAATTTTTTGTATTTTTAGTAGAGACAGGGTTTCACCATGTTGGTCAGGCTGGTCTTGAACTCCTGACCTCAGGTGACCCACCTGCCTTGGCCTCCCAAAGTGCTAGGATTACAGGCATGAGCCACCGTGCCTGTCCAAGTACACATCTTTTTAATATTCTGTGGAATGAAATGGAAAGCACACATAGAACATTCCTGCTGCATACTGCAGTGATGATGGTTTTCTGGAGGAAAAGCACTGGTTTGAGTTTGAGCTGAACTCGCTTCTTTTCTTATGAAACACCAAAGGACGATTGACAGACTAGGGTTGCTCAGACTTGTCTTTCTGAAAATATAAACAGAGAGAGCCTGTTGCTTCAAGAAATAGTTTTTGTTGCCAAGGATAAAATTTGAGCTTCCAAGTGAAAAGTAGAATTTTGGAAAACTTGTATCCAAACTCACTGTCACTGTGTGTTTGACACTTTTCCAATACTCAGACTTTTCTGGTGAGATCAGTGGGGATATTAATGAATAAATATTTCTGACATTGTGTAATGCAATGTGGTAACATTTGGAAAATCCGTATAACTTGGTGAACCAACATTTTCTAAATGATCAGTGCATGATGTTACAAAATCATGCATGGGTGAAAGATCTGTTCATAGGGAAAGATGCAAAGACCAAAGGATTTTAATGAAGTACAAAAAGATCACTGACATGCTATCAGATTCTATATTGCAACTAACCTTTAAGAAACCACCACTTGCTGAGTTTTGGTATAGTATTAAAGATTATCTACAATGATCATAAAAGGCTATTAAAATACTCCTCCCTTTTCTAACTACATATCAATGTGAGGCTGCATTTTCTTCATATATTTCAACCAAAACAAGATGAGAATCCAGTATACAGAAGCAGATAGGAGAATTCAGCTTTTTCCCATTATGCTGGATATTAAAGAGATTTGCAAAAATGTAAAACGATGCCACTCTTCTCACTAAATGATTATTTTTGAAATTTTTTCACAAAAATGTTATTTATGTTTTTTATGGGTTATCACTTTTAAATGAATTAGTAAATATTTTTTAAACTTTTAACTTCTAATAAAGCAAATGTGATACATACAACAATTTTTAGAGTATATAAGAGCTCTGAGACCAAAACACTTAAGAATTATTGACTTAACGGCTGGGCACGGTGGCTCGCGCCTGCAATTCCAGCACTTTGGGAGGCTGAGGTGGGTGGATCACTTAAGATCAGGAGTTTGAGACCAGCCTGACCAACATAGTGAAACCCTGTATCTATTAAAAATACAAAAATTAGTCAGGCGTGGTGGCGGGCGCCTGTAATCCCGGCTGCTCGCGAGGCTGAGACAGGAGAATTGCCTGAACCCAGGAGGCAGAGCCAAGATAGCACCACTGCACTCTGGCCTGAGTGACAGAGCAAGACTCCATCTCAAAAAAAAAAAAAAAATTATTGACTTAGGGAGATTAACACTTGCCCACACAATCACCAAGTAGTGGATCTTAGAGTCAAACCCAGACAGCTTGACTTCCAAAGTCAGTGTTGTCATTATTGGTTTTAGATGTAAAGCTTCAAAAATATCTCTGTACCTTTGAGAAACTGGGGATGGACCACATCAGGATGAGGGAATTCTGGGCAGGTAAGCAGAGATGATGTGTTCCTAGTTTTCTTTGACTATGCTTATAAGACCCTTAGCATTCAGTGTTATTCCAATTATGGACACAATGGCCTCTGGACCCCTTACGCTGGTATTTCTTAGAGGTAGAAGATAAATCTTTTTCCTTCTAAAATGTGAATAAAAGGCCAGGTATGGTGGCTCATGCCTGTAATCTCAGCATTTGGGAGGCCAGGAGTTTGAGACCAGCCTAGGCAATGTGGCGATTCCCCATCTTTACAAAAAAATTTTAAAAAATTAGCTGGGTGTGGTGGAACACATCTGTATTCCTAGCTACTCGGGAGGCTGAGGTAGGAGGATTGCTTGAGCCCAGGAGTTCAAGGCTGCAGTGAGCCACGACTGTACCACTTGCACTCCAGCCTGGGTGACAGAGCAAGATCCTGACTTAAAGGTGACTTAAAAGAACAGGAAGGGGGAATACAAAGATGACCCATTGCTGTCTTGGTTCAGGCATCCTCTTGTATCTTGATTTTTTTTTTTTTTTTTTTTACCACAACCCACAGTAAGGAATAATTTTTACATCAAATGCAGTATACACATTCAAGTGTATATAAGCCTAAAACAAAAGTTTCACCAAACAATATCCTTACCACGTGGTAGTTTTGTTTGTTGTTTTGTTTTGAGTCTCGCTCCGTCGCCCAGGCTGGAGTGCGGTGGCACGATCTCCACTCACTGCAAATTCCACCTCGCGAGTTCACGCCATTCTCCTGCCTCAGCCTCCTGTGCTGAGACCAGCTTGGTCGGGGAGACCCTAACCCAGCGGCACTAGAGGAATTAAAGACACACACACAGAAATATAGAGGTGTGAAGTGGGAAATCAGGGGTCTCACAGCCTTCAGAGCTGACAGCCTTGAACAGAGATTTACCCACGTATTTATTAACAGCAAGCCAGTCATTAGCATTGTTTCTATAGATATTAAATTAACTAACAGTATCCCTTATAGGAAATGAAGGGATGGGCCGAATTAAAGGAATAGGTTGGACTAGTTAACTGCAGCAGGAGCATGTCCTTAAGGCACGTATCACTCATGCTATTGTTTGTGGCTTAAGAATGCCTTTAAGCGGTTTTCCACCCCTGGGCGGGCCAGGTGTTCCTTGCCCTCATTCCGGTAAACCCACAACCTTCCAGCGTGGGTGTTGTAACCATCATAACATGTCACAGTGCTGCAGATTTTGTTTGTGGCCAGTTTTGGGGCCAGTTTATGGCCAGATTTTGGGGGGCTTGTTCCCAACACTCCTGAGTAGCTAGGACTACAGGCACCCACTACCACGCCCGACTAATTTTTTTTGTATTTTTATTAGATACTGGGTTTCACCCTGTTAGCTAAAATGGTCTCGATTTCCTGACCTCGTGATCCGCCCGCCTCGGCCTCCCAACATGCTGGGATTACAGGCGTGAGCCACTGCGCCCGGCCCCACATGTGGTAGTTTCTAATTTGTTATTTCATTAAAAAGAAAAGCTGGTCATAATTTACTAAACTGATTTTACAACCACTTGTGCCCTACTAGAGTGTTTCTCCACGACAAGAATATATCCAAGGCTGAGCGATGTTAATACAAGCAGTTCCCAACTAAGAATCTTTCCAGACAATTATAATGTCTTTCCTGGTTATGTGAAATCTGAAAACATTTCCCATGAAACAATCTGAAAGGTGTCTGGGAAGGGAAGTAACATTTTCTGAATGCTATGGTTTGAATATGTCCCCCAAAGTTCGTGTGTTAGAAATAATCCCCAATGCAACAGTGTTAAGAGGTGGAAACTTTAAGAGATGATTAGGTTATGAGGGCTCTGCCATCATGAATGATTAATGCTGTCTGTTATTGCTGGAGTAGTCTAGTTACCTTGGGAGTGGGTTCCTAATAAAAGGCTGAAGTTTGGCCTCCTTCTTCCTCCCTTGCCCTTTCACCTTCAGCCACAGGATGATGTAGCAAGATGGCCCTCAGCAGATGTGGGCCCCTCCACCTTGGACATCCCAGCTTCCAGAACTGTAAGAAACCAATCTCTGTTCTTCATAAATTACCCAGTCTAGGCCAGGTATGTTGGCTCATCCCTGTAATCCCAGTACTTTGCGAGGCTGAGGCCGGTAGATCACTTGAGCTAGGAGTTTGAGACCAGCCTGGGCAACAAAGTCAGACCTTGTCTCTACAAAAAAAATACAAAATTAGCATGTGTGGTGGTGCAAGCCTGTGGTCCCAGCTACCCAGGAGGCTGAGGTGGGAGGATGGCTTGAGCCAGAAAGCAAAGGGGCAGAGGTTGCAGTGAGTCGAGATCATGCCACTGCACTCTAGCCTGGGCAACAGAGCCAGACCCTATTTCAAAAAACAAACCAACCAACCAACCCACAAAAACCAAACCCAATCTGAGGTTTTGTTATAACAGCACAAAGTGAACTAAGACACTGAGTATCTATTACATACATTATTTCTCAACAACACTCCTGAGAGGAAGAAAATATTCCATTATGTAGATAGGAAAAGTGCAGTTCAGAGAAGATAACTGGTAGTTGGGTACCCCAGGTCATTTGGCTCCAAAACTGCTCTTTTTAGCAAACGACAGTATTTCTGTATGTTTACAGGGACAGCTCCCCCCAACCCCCTACTTCTCTGAAAACACAAAACTCCATTCAACCAAATTTAGCAGGATGCTACAGAACCTAATTACCATTTGTGGAGATAATCTATGTAGAGATTATCCTTAATTATAACTTGGGCTCTAAAAACACATTCTCCACAGTGGTAGAATGTTTAACATCCCATTAACTCCCCAGTTTACTCCTAAAATATGCCAGAGCAATGGAAAAGTATTCTCAGTGACTTCAGAGGCAGCAGGGAGACAGAGGAGACAGGGACAGCTTGAGGTGTTTCCAGCATTTCCAGCTTAGAGGAAAGCAGTGGCAGTGTCTGGCTCTTTGCCCCATCTGAGTGGTATTTTTTCAGCTCTCTTAAGTCGTCCTCCCCCTACTCCCAAGGAATTTCTGGAAATGAAATATCCTGGAAGAACAATCTCTTCTTTTGCTCAGCATTAAAACAACTCTACAGCTAAGCATTCAGGTATGAACTACCGTTCTTGATGCAAATGTCAGCAGCAGAAACAACCTTACATTTCTACACCTAAAAATGGCAGTTGAATGGTGGAGGGCTGGTGGCTGGTTTCTGAGGGACGTCTGAATATTTCCACCATAAATCCTTTCTAGGTCTGATAAGCCACCAAAACAAAAAGCACCTGCACTCCCCTCTTGCTGTTGATGCAAGCCTGCTGCTAGCTCTCCACATCACCGGTGAGGGAATCCTAGCTTCAGGCCTCTAACCCTGACTAGTGACTCATCTGGGAATAAAGGGGTCACATATTTCTATCTGTGTGCCTACAAACTAGAGATCAGCAGGGTCTGCAAAGTTTTAGCCCCAGGAAGAATGAAAACTGGAAGCAGTCATGTTCTTTCTCTCCTCTCTGCCAAGCTCCTGAAGGAGAGAGGGTGCCTTCTGCTCACCTCAACTTTTCTTACCTATTACATTACTTTGTACTCCATTTTCTACGGCTAGGCACTTGCTAAAGTATGAGCAAATGAACATTTTATTAGTATTTTATTTGTATTTTTGGAGAAGATATAGAGTTTCATGAGAAACACTGATTTTTCTCAAACAATAGAAAAAGTGTTTTTTGTGTGTGTGTGTGTGTGTGTGTTTTGTTTTTTTTTTAAAAACCTAAAAAACAAAACCACTGTCTTAGAAGAAGAAAACAAGTCTCTTCAGCAGGCATGCAGCCAATTCAAATTGAAGGAACCAGTGAAGTACAAGTTACACACAGGAAGTGAGTTCAGATTTATCTACAAATGTCTTCTGGTCTAGTTCTGTAAGGCTCCAAATGGGCCATCTCAGCTTAAAACTGGCAACACCCTCTCAAACAAAGCTCTCAGGATCCCATCTGGTTTGAACCTGGGGCCTCATTCTCCAGGAGGCTGCATCTGTTTACAGAACTCATCAAACTGCTGCTGCTCCAGTTCTGTCATGACTCTGTTGAGGGCATAGATCTGAATGAGAGAAAGAGATACATCTGTTAGCAATGGAAGCAGCTGCACAACACATCTTCTGACATAACAGGTGGTGCCTTCTGAAGATACCAGAATTTCACCAGTAGTGGTAATGCAGGGACAGTGCTCTGGGAATAGGAAAGTTAGATATTAGTTCCATCTGGAGAATCAAGAAAGCAGCAGTGATGCAGGTGGCTTGATTTGGTCTTTAAGGGATTAGTAGGATCCCTTAAGAAAACAAGTCTCTTCAGCAAGCATGTGGCCAATTCAGATTGAGGAACCAGTGAAGTAGAAGTTACATATAGGAAGATCAGATTTATCCACAAATAATCTTCTGGTCTACTTCTGTAAGGCTGCAAATTGGCCATCTCAGCTTAAAATCTATCATGGGACATGATGGGTGGTGGGGGAGAATATTATGCGTAAATAAATGTAATGGAAAAGTATAGAGTCTGTTCTGGAAACTTCAAGTATGCCAATATAAAGGATATTATAGAGTAGGGGTTGGGGAGCTGAAGAAAGCAAGAAAATTATGTTGGGGTCTTAAATGTCATGCCAAGGAATCTGGATTTTATCTGGCAGATTCTGGAGAGCCAGCAAAGATAAGTGTGCAGGGGAGCAATGTGAATATATATATAGTATATATATACTATGTATAGTACATATAGTTTATATGTTATGAGTATATATATATAATATATAAGCTATATATACTATATATAGCTTATATATACTAATATACATACACTATACTTGCAAACCTCTGACATGACAGATCCTCCCGCCTCAGCCTCCCAAAGTGTATACATATATATAATAATGGCATATATACTGTATAGTATATATAGCTCTATAGTGTATATAGCTTATATATATACTGTATATATATACTATATACACTATAGAGCTATATATACTAATAGTGTATATATACTATATATAGTATATGGTATACTTGCAAACCTCTGACATGACAGACTCTCCCACCTTGGCCTCCCAAAGTATATACTACTAATAGTATATATACTATATAGTATATATAGCCTATATCTATAAGCCTATATATATAGATATATATGTATGTATCTATAGCTTATATATAAGCTATGTATGTATCTGTAGCTTATATATAAGCTATGTATGTATCTGTAGCTTATATATAAGCTATGTATGTATCTGTAGCTTATATATAAGCTATGTATGTATCTGTAGCTTATATATAAGCTATGTATGTATATATATATATATATGCTATATATATATATTTCAGACAGAGTCTTGCTCTGTTGTCCAGGCTGCAGTGCAGTGGCATGATCTCAGCTCACTGCAACCTCTGCCTCCCAAGTTCAAGCAATTCTCCTGCATCAGCCTTCCAAGTAGCTGGGATTACAGGTGCCCGCCACCAAACCCGGCTAAGTTTTGTATTTTTAGTAGAGACAAGGTTTCACCATGTTGGCCAGACTGGTCTCCAACTCCTGGCCTCATGTGATCCTCCCGCCTCGGCCTCCCAAAGTGCTGGGATTACAGGCGTGAGCCACTGTGCCCAGCCATAAGCAATGTGATTCTATCTGTGCTTTTAGGAGGCATCTGTTACAACAGTCCAGAAAGGAGGTCGTGGGAATATCGTCTATAGCAGGCAGTGGTGCTGGAAAGAAGATGGCAAGAGACATCCTCAGGTGAAAGGCAGGGTAACTACACCTTATTCCTCATCTTTCTTTATCCTTAATTAATCCACCCACTAAGAACAGAAACAGATCACAAAACTTCCTAATTTGTAGAAGAAAAAAATGAAAGACAGAGTGTGTGTGTGTAGACGAGCTATAACTTGATTAATTGAAGAGACAAGGAAGGGGGAAAAAATGAAAACTTAGAAGTGGGACAAAGAGAAAATACAAAATAAGAGCAGAAACGAATGAAAAAGCAACCAAACCTACAATAGAGAGGATCACCAAGACTGCAAGATGGTTCTTTGAAAATACTAAAAAAAACCTTGCAAACCTCTGACATGACAGATCAACATAAAAGGGAGTGGGCACAAATAAACATTATTAGGAACTAGAAGGAAGACTTAACTACTGACATAACAGAAATGAAAATGAAACATTATGAACTCCGTGCCAACACATTTGACAACCTAAATGAAACAAGTTCCTAGGAAAAGTAAAATGATCCAAACTGACTGGAAAGCTTGAATGATTCCTGCCATCTTTAAGACAAATGGAATTCTACACAGTGATGAAAATAGTTACTAACACTACTGCAAATGATTCTCGAAACACAGAATGTGGCTGATGAAACTGGTAAATTTTATATATATTTTACCATAATAAAAATAAACTTGAATGGTTAAAAAAATGCTGAGTGAAGACAGCCAGTCATGGTAACATATATGAAAGTTCAGAAACATGCAAAACAATATATTGTTACACTACAAAATACTTAGAGGTACACAGACAGTAAATTAACGTAGAACAGCAAGAATGATTAGCATAAAATACAGCAAAGAGGGTACTGCTGGTGGGAAGGGTGAGGTACATGACCAGGAAAGGGGTACACAAAGCTTCCCAGTTACTGGTCATGTTCTATAGTTGGGTGTTTTATTCTTAAGCCCCACACACACATTATATAAATATACTTTTAACACACACACACACACACACACACACACACATTTTTTTTGTGAGCAGAGTCTTGCTCTGTCACCAGGCTGGAGTGCAGTGACCCGATCTCGCTCATTGCGCCCTCCGCCTCCTGGTTCAAGCAATTCCCTTGCCTCAGCCTCTTGAGTAGCTGGGACTACAGGCGTGTGCCACCATGCCTGGCTAATTTTTTGTATTTTAATAGAGACGGGATTTCACGATGTTGGCCAGGATGGTCTCGATCTCCTGACCTCGTGATCTGCCCGCTCTGGCCTCCCAAAGTGCTGGGATTACAGGTGAGAGCCACTGTGCCCGGGCCCACATATATACATATATATTTGAAAACCTCCGCTTGCTTCATTCAGTAAGTATTTACTGAGAATTTGTAATCTGCACATTACTGTGCTAGGGACTGAGACGCAAATTAAATAGCTTCTCAGAGACCTCCATATCAAGGAGGCAAGATGGTAGGAGAAAGAGGAGACTCACAATGGGTCAGGGTGTCCAGGCCAAAGAATGACTCTCAGTCAAGAAGGAAACGCACCCTACAAGTGTCAAACGGTGCTTCCACTGCCAATGTGCCTTCCGTTCCCATTCACCTCCCACATCTCTCCTTCTGGAATCTAACTTTCTTCACATCTAACTTCACATCTAACTTTCTGGAATCTGCCGTCTGCAGAATTGAATAGAAACTGTCTCTTCCTCCCCACAATCTAACTTTCTGGAATCTGGCATCTTCACATCTAACTTTCTGGAACCTGGCGTCTGCAGAATTGAATAGAAACTGTCTCTTCCTCCCCACAAAGGGTCTTGTTGCATTACATTCCAGGCAATAAAGATTAAAAACAAAACAAAACAAAAAAAACAGGATGGGTGCGGCGGCTCAGACGTGTAATCCCAGGACTTTGGGAGGCTGAGGTGTCCGGATCACTTGAGGTCAGGAGTTCGAGACCAGCCTGACCAACATGGTGAAAATCCATCTCTACTAAAAATACAAAATTAGCCAGGCATGGTGGCGGATGCCTGTAATCCCAGCTACTCGGGAGGCTGATACAGGAGAATTGCTTGAACCTGGGAGGCAGAGGTTGCACTGAGTCGAGATTGTGCCACTGCACTCCAGCCTGGGTGACAGAGCGAGACTCCGTCTCAAAACAAAACAAAAACACCAACCAACCAAACAGAAAAAAACAGCAAGGCAGCTGTAGGGGGGCAAGGCAAAAAACAACAGACAAAGGTCAGAAGATGTTTAGACCACAGGCCTGCCCCTCTTTAACTACAGGACTCTACTCACATCACTTTAAAGTGAGGATAATACTGCCTACCTCACAAGGCCATATATTTGACATATTGGATTAACCAAGGTTAAATGGGAGTCACAATAACTCCTGCTTTGGAGCCCTGGTGTGAGGACTACATGTGGCTATGCATGTGTAGGCTTGGCTCGGTCCTAGCACATCTCAAGAGCTGCATGGGGCCAGCTGCTGCTTGAGTGCAGCAACGTTGCATTTCAGCAGGTCAACAGGAACTCAGCAGTTGTTCAATTTAGGGTCCACACAATAAGAGCAGGCTGCCTGCTTGGAAACACAAGATTATTCCTGATCATAATCACTGCTATTTATCAAATGCTTCCTCTGCCAAGTACTGCACTACAGGCTTTACACGTGGTATTTCTATTCCTTTTAATGGTCTTCTGAGGTAGATGTTCTCCTCATTTTACCAAGGAGGAACTGATGAACTAGGGGTTCAGAGAGGTTAAGTATCTTGTCCAACGTCACATGGAAAGAACTGGGATTTATGGAGGAGCTGAGATTTGAAGTCAGACAAAGAAATTTAACCTGTAGAACTTTACAGAAGGGTGTCAATAAGGGCATGAACAACGTCCACAACATCTATCCTTACAATATGCACAGAGGACAGTTTCATAGGGCTGTTTTTTTTTAAAACGGATTTTAACATAATTACTATGTGTACAGACAACTAAGAATAGGGAAAAACCCCAAATTAATGTTTTAACAAGTTACAAGCTGTTACTAAAGACAATATACTTGGATTAAAAAAAAAAAAAAGAGTACCATAGAGGAAGTCTCTCATTCAACCTAGCAGTTTAACCAATCTCTTTTAATAAATCCAGCACATTACAGTGGTATAAATTTATCTTTTTTAACACTCCACATAAAAACATGTGTGCCCTCTCCTACATTTAATCATTAGTAGTCTCTAAAATGGTAAAATAAATTGCATTTACATTAGCAAATGAAAGCGCAAAATTTGTACAGCTAGGCTCAGCAGCAAAAGTGAAGAATAAGAATGAAAGGCGAAAAGCTGGCGGATGCCATGCGGAGCGAGGACTTCCATGAAGGTCCGTGCCCTGTGGCCAAACACAGTCAACACGCCACCATTTTCTTGTTGCTCTTAAATGAGCAAAACCAAATTTCTTTTTTATTTAATGAAATATTAAATCTTTATTTCCCCCTAACATAATTTGTGATCAAGTAGGACAGAGGTAAGTCCCACCATCACTGGGGACAGTAGCAACATACAGACTTCAGAAACAGCCTTGAATCATCAGTAACATCCTCCCCTGGTAACATTAGAAGGAATGCATCTAATGACAAATTTGCAATGTTGTCACATTGTTCTAATTTATTTGATTAGTTTATCTGGAAAAACTTTATACATTAAGACAACAGTAAACTATTTTCTTGCTCTGAAAAAATAATGTTTTTTCACATTTTAAAACCTTTTAGTATGCTTTTGCAAAAGTAGTTGCAAGAATGTGACAGCTGGGTTTGCAGAATGTCCATGTACAAGTTTGTATTTATAAGAAACTGGTAATCTGCCTATAATTTGCCTCTACAAATAGAGCTCTTTACAATATTTTTTAAAAAACAGGCTTAAACTTTTTCCCTATTCATTCTACTTGTAGCAAAGAGTTACTTACTTTTCAAGTATTACATGGTAAAAGGCAAAAGTTTTTTTTGCCAATTTTAAGCTGTTAAGCTTTAAGACCAAACTATTTATGTGAAAAAAAATCATGCCTAGTCAATCCTGGTCAATCATTTTATAGCCAAATGCTCTTGTCTTTTAAATAATGCAGAAAAATACTAATTTGCTAAGAAGGAGCACACTGGAAAAAGCCATTTTAAAGTACTGAAGAATGAGGAGTATTTTTTTTCTACTGATGAAAATTATTAGGAAAGCTATCCTGTCTGTTGTCTTTAGCTAGTTTAAATAAATCTTTTCAAAATGATGGTCAAGAAATCTTTAGAAAACTGGAAGAGGGGATGCTCTTTTATAGCATGAAAGGAATTCCATTAATTATAGAAATTCTCATTAAATTTTGACTTTGGTTCTTCAGAAAAAATACGCATTTAACTTGTGCAGTCTGTTGTGTTTGAACACCATCTACCTGAGACAGGGGCCCAAGCGTCCCTTCATCATCAAAGGCCAAAACTGGATTCAAAGGAATTTCTGGGCTCTTACTGTTAGTGACATCTAATCTGGATGGTTTCGATCCAATGGGTAAATTTATAATTTCTTCAAAATTTTCATTCTGAACAGAGATACTCCATTTTCATTTGGTTTTCCAAATTGGGGGTGCTCTCCACAGTCAATTTTGATAGGTGTGAGGTAACCACATATGGGCTGGCAACTGGTTCTCCATTTCCCAGAGCAGTTGCTGTACACGGAAGTGTAGATAGCTCTGTTGCTCCAGCGAGAGCTCCCTTGGCTGTATCGCCATTTCTCTGGTCAATGGTTTTCTTATCTGTAGCTTCTGTTCTCCTGCTTCAGGGCTGTTTCTTATAGCAACCCTCATACTGTTCACCAAAGCACAATACACATCATCTGAGGACCCAGATCCAGGTGGGAATGGGAAGGTAAAGGACCACAGCTCTCAGGTGGTCTGCCTTAACCCAAAGGTAGATTTCAGTTTACAGATTAACTTCAAATGCACTAGTAAGTTTACTTATTATGTTTACTGCCTCCCCTTGCTGGAATGCAAGATCCATGAAGGCAAGGATTCTTTTCTGCTTTGTCATCATGTGACTCAAATTCCTAGAACAGTGCCTGGCATATACTAGCAGTTCAATTTTTTTTTTTTTTTAGACAGAGTCTAGCTCTGTCACCCAGGCTAGAATGCAGTGGCACAATCTCGGCAACCTCCATCTCCTGGGTTCAAGCAATTCTCCTGCCTCAGCCTCCCGAGTAGCTGGGACTACAGGCGCACGCCACCATACCCAGCTAATTTTTGTATTTTTAGTAGAGACAGGGTTTCACCATGTTGGCCAGGATGGTCTCAATCTCTTGATCTCATGATCCGCCTGCCTCGGACTCCCAAAGTGCTGTGATTACAGGCATGAGCCACTGCACCTGGCCAATATTTAATGAATGAATCAGATTAACAAAAATTAAAAGTTGACAATATCGGCTGAGTGCAGTGGCTCACGTCTATAATCCCAGCACTATGGGAGGCCAAGGCAGTGGTGCACGCCTGTAATCCCAGCTACTCAGGAGGCTGAGGCAGGAGAATTGCTTGCACAGGGGAGGCAGAGGTTGCAGTGAACTGAGATCGCGCCACTGCACTCCAGCCTGGGTGACAGAGCAAGACTCCATCTCAAAAAAAAGAGACTCATCATCAAAGAAATGCAAATCAAAACCACAATGAGATACCATCTCACACCAGTTAGAATGGCGATCATTAAAAAGTCAGGAAACAACAGGTGCTGGAGAGGATGTGGAGAAATAGGAACACTTTTACACTGTTGGTGGGACTGTAAACTAGTTCAACCATTATGGAAGACAATGTGGTGATTCCTCAAGGATCTAGAACTAGAAATACCATTTGACCCAGCCATCCCATTACTGGGTGTATACCCAAAGGATTATAAATCATGCTGCTATAAAGGCACATGCACACGTATGTTTATTGCAGCACTATTCACAATAGCAAAGACTTGGAACCAACCCAAATGTCCATCAATGATAGACTGGATTAAGAAAATGTGGCACATATACACCATGGAATACTATGCAGCCATAAAAAAGGATGAGTTCATGTCCTTTGTAGGGACATGGATGAAGCTGGAAACCATCATTCTCAGCAAACTATCGTAAGAACAAAAAACCAAACACCGCATGTTCTCACTCATAGGTGGGAAGTGAACAATGAGAACACTTGGACACAGGAAGGGGAACATCACACACCAGGGCCTGTTGTGGGGTAGGGGGAGGGGGGAGGGAAAGCATTAGGAGATATACCTAATGTAAATGACAAGTTAATGGGTGCAGCACACCAACATGGCACACGTATACGTATGTAACAAACCTGCATGTTATGCACATGTACCCTAGAACTTAAAGTATAATAAAAAATAAAGAGACTCCATCTCAAAAAAAAAAAGCAATGTGGCAATGTCTAGTAAAATTGAGAATGTACCCAGTAATTTTTCTAGTTAAATACCCTATAGAAATTCTAAGGCAGGTGCCAAAAGAGACACCTAAAAGCTTTTCACTACAGCAATGTTTGTAATAGCAAAAAATACTATACATAATTTAAATGTGCATCCCTGTAAGAATGAATAAATATACTAAGTAAAATGGATGCATAAAATAGACTATTATAAAAATTAATGAGAATAAACTAGATTCTTATATTGGCATGAATAGTTCTAAAAAACATAATGTAAGCAAAATGCAAAATAAAATGCAGGAATATTAATGTAAAAATTTAAAATACTATTGTATATTGTTCAAGGATATCTATTAACATATTTGAATGTAAAAGTGTAAAAAAAAAAAGTAGTTGTCCATGGGGAGGTAAAAGGATGTAAGACAGGAAATGAAGAAAGCAGACAAAACAAAGAGGGAAAAAGAGACCAGCAAGATTTTCCCTGACATTAAATACTAAAATAAAATACTCATGTCTGTATGTGGCTCAATATTGGCAGGGTAAAGTTTAAAGCTTTTTATTCTCAAGTTGATTGTAATCGTTGAGAGAACAAAGGAACGCACTGGTGAGTTTAAAGCTTGGGCCTCTACCTGGCATGAGTGGCTACTTTCCGCACCAAATCCAGAACATCTGTACTGGGGGTGTCTGACACTTGCGTGCTCTCTCTCATTCTGACCCCTTCTTTCCCCTTACATATCATTTTTTTTCCTTTCTTCCTTCCCTTGGGTCTCTACAACAAAAGCTCCGCACCAGACTGGGGTTCTGACACTAACTTGGCATGTGATTCTGGGCTGCCACCTCACCATTCTGAACCTCAGTGTTCTCCCTTCTAAATCTGGGAGAACACCCATCCTGCCTGGAGGCAAGTAGGGCTCGCTGGCAGTTCTCCTTTCTGCTGTTTCTCTACTCCAGCATCATCACCAGCAGACTACAGGCATACAGAGCCTCCGCCTTAATCTCACCTCTGCTCTTTGTCTCTGCTTCAGCTCCTGCTGGGCTGATTTCTGTTTGGCCTTCTCAACTCTGCTGACAGATTCTTTAACTTTGGTTTTTTCTTTACGTGCAGGTGGATCCATGGCTTGACTTCTGGATATTTCTTAGGAGGCTCTGATCTGGGTGGTACACAAAGAGGCGGATCTTAAAAACAAAACAAAAAATACCCTGCCAGTTACTCCTCTAATCCTTTAGCTCCGCCCCATCCTTTGCCAGGTGAGGCAGAGTGGTCTGGTGGCAAGGGCGCTGGATGTGGCGGAGTAGGAACCGAGTCCCAACGCCACAACCTCGCTGGGTGTCCCTGGACAAGTCTCCTCCCCACTCTGAGCCTTAGTTTTCTGTCTGCAAAATGGGTTAACAGTGTCTTCCTGGCCTCCCTCCAGGAGCTGCTGTGTGCGGGTGAAATGCGAAGTCCCCTGTGAAAGCGTTGCCCACTCTGCGGCGTGCGGCACCCAGCGCGGAACCGTCCTAATGGGACGCTGAGACCCAGAGGGCGCCCAGGGTCTTCCCACCGCGGCCGGCCTAACTCTGCCGCAGCAGCGGCTCCTCAGGTCAGCGGGCCGGGCCCCATCGCCAGCCGGGCCCACCCCGGCCCGCCCGGCCCCCCGACCCCGCCCCGGCCCGCCCGGCCCCAGGGGGCGGCCCCCGCCTCCTGCCCTCTTCTCTCTCCTGGAGGAAAATGGCGGCCGCGGGAGCCGCCGACCGAGGGGCTCGGGAGTCTGTACCTTTCCCGACCGGGCCGCTGGAAGTTGGAGCCTCCGCCAAGTCGCAGACAACGCCTCCGGGAGGGTAATCCTCGCCTTCTCCGCACCACTGGACCCAGCGCTGCGCGCCTGCCGCCGCTCGTCCTGGGCGGGACCGCGCGCCGGGGGGAAGGGCGGAGGGCCGAGCGCCAGGAGGCTTCTACACACAAGAGCGGCCGCGCGTGCGCAGAGAGGATGTCTGGGAAACCGCGTAGAGGGCGGGGCGGGGCAAGCCGGTGCCGGGGCGGGGCAGGGGCGGAGCCACGTCGGGGTGGGTGGTGTTTACGGCTAACAAAAGCTTTTTCCCGTTATATTTTCAGCAACAGCTACTAGGTTTTAGAGGGTGAGATCTGAATCCTGGAATTGGAATTGCTCAGAATTCGAATTCCAAGCTTCAATTTCTTAATTCGAAAAGTGGGGATTGATGATTGCCACCTTCTTCATTCATGAGTTTATTGGGAGGATCGAGATCCCGTTTGCCACAGTGCTTTGAAAAAGGAACCCTTGACAGAAGTACCAATAGCCAGTATAAATACAGAGAACATTCACGTTCAACTGATTACCGAGGAGATGTAAATTAAAATAGCTGGCTGTAATTTTCCATGTATTACATTAGCAAGGATTGACAAAAATGATAATAGCTACCTTACATTTGGGCTTACTATATTCCAGGCACTGTTCTTACAGCTTCACATTTATTAACTAATTCCTCATAATAAGTGTGTATAATATATACGTGTATATTATTATCCCCATTTACACATAAGGGAACAGAAGCACTGAAAAGTGAGTTGTCCCGGGTCGCACAGCTCCTAAGTGCTGGAGCAAGTATTTCAGCCAGGATTCTCATAGGACAATGGCCTCATCCAAAGTAAAACCCTGTTTGGGTCCACTATTTGTTCCTCTATCAAACTGGCAGGAATTGAAACAACTGATAGATGCTAAGCAAGCAATGAACTCAGCCCAGATGGACACACGCTTCCAGTCAAACTGTAAATCGTTAACAGCCTTTCTGGAGGTCAGTGTAGTACTAGGTATCAAAAGCCTTAAAAGTGAGCACAACCCCCCAAAAAGACAAATACTGCATGTTTCCATTCGTATGAAGTATGTAAAGCAATCAAAGTCTAAGAAACAGAAAGTAGAATGGTGATTGCCAGTGGCTAGGAGAGAGGGAAAAGAGGAATTGTTTAAAGGGTATAGAATTTTAGGTGTGTAAGGTGAAAAAGTTCTAGAGATCTGCTGCACAATGTTTATTTTATATTTATTTAATTTTTAAAAAATAGATGGGGTCTTGCTCTGTCACCCAGGCTGGAGTGCAGTGGTGCGATCATAACTCACTGTAACCTGGGCTCAAGCAATCCTCCCACCTCAGCCTCCAAAGTATCTGGGACTACAGGTACACACCATCAGGCCTGGCTAATTTTTAAAAAATTTTTTGTAGAGATGGAGTCTCACCATGTTTCCCAGGGTGATCTGGAAATCCTGGGCTCAAGTGATCCTCCTGCCTCAGCCTCCCAGAGTGCTGGGATTACAGATGTGAGCAATTGCGCCCAGCTTTTCCAAAATTTCTACAGTAAACATTTATACTTTAGCAATCAGAGGAAAGTACAATAAATGTCTTTTTAAAAACCCTATACAAATACTGATTTGATTATTATTAATAAAAGTAACCAAGTCAGAGCCTATTTCAGAAATCTTGATGTAGTACTGGTATTTTACATAGGTGTCACATGGTATGGTTTATAACGTTCATATAAGCAATGAACTAGATTACAGCTGGAGACAGGGCAGGACCTTTAGAAGCCAGCTAAATGCAGACCAGCTATAGGGAATGGAGGAGTGGAAAGCCACATGGAAGACTGGAAAAGTAGTGGTGCCATTGAGCCAGTGCTGAAAGTGGAGAAGGTGTGATGAGTTGGTTTGGGAAAGGGTGAGGAAGAGGATAAGTTAGGAGTGTGTGTGTGTGTGTGCGCGCGCGCGCAAGAGAGAAAGACCGAGAGAGAGAAAGAGCTAGATTACGCTTCAAGTGGCAATAGGCAAGAAGAATTGTCCAGTGAGCAATTACAAGATTCCAGAAAAGCACAGAACTGGAGATACCAGTCTGGGATTCTACATTCTTTATTGGGAAAGTGAAGGTTGGAGCCAGGAGGGAGTTAACGTTGAGGCTGAACACTATCAAAGTCCCATCTCTATTCTTTCCATGAATTTATGCTTTGTCTGTCTCTTTTGTGTCTACCAGTGGACTCTTGGCCAGGCTGCAGAATTTCCTGGTTTGTTGAATGACTAGCAAGGGTTTATAGTAATATAACTAGAATATTTTTACAGTTGAAGTATATACTACACTAAGATTATATTCACTTTATTGAATAACATTTTTTCTAGAGTCAAAAAATTATCTATTTTTATTTGCTTAATGATCTATGCATCCATTGTTTATTTTTTATTTTTAGAGATGGGCTCAAGTGATCCTCCCGCTTCAGCCCCTCAGTGGCTGGTACTACAGATGTGAGGCACCATACCCAGCTATCTATGCATCTATTGTTAACTCCTTCACAAACTCTCCATTAGAGCTATAAAATATCTCTTGATCTGGTCACATGAAACAGGTCATTTACTAGTGTCTTTTTTTCTTTCTTGGCAACATCCCTCCTTAGACTCATCCTCTCTTTGCTCCAAACTCCTCTGCTTAGCCTTGCTTCACAGCTCTTGTCCTAGGATTAGGAACCTAACCACATTCTGGGGATTCTCTTCTTGTTTCTCCTGTGCCAAATCCCCTGCTCTCTGGATCTTATGTTTTTCCATTCTTGGTTTATTCTCTCATTTTGGAGGAGTATGTTCTTCACTAACTCCCCAGAAAGGGTTCATGGAAGGTAAATTTTTGAGTCCTTGCTTGTCTAAAAATGGCTTTATTTTCTTTCATCCTTGAGTGACAGATTTCCACGTTGGAAATTATTTTCCCTCCGAAGTTTAACGGCATTGATTCATTGTCATCTAGCTTCTCATGTGGCTACTCTTGAGGAGATTGATTTATTCTGACTTGTGTTACTTTCCATATATTTTGTTTGTTAACTTGTTAATTTGTTTAGGATATTTTTTCCTTTATCCTTGATGTTTTGAACGTTCATAATAAACTGTCCTATAAGTATTTTTCATTCATTATGCTAAGCACTCAGTGGCCCCTTGCAATTGGGAAACAAAGTCTTCAATTCTGGGAAACGTTCTCTGTGATCAGTTTCTCTCTCTTTTTTTTTTTAAACAAATAGAGACAGGGTCTCCCTATGTTGGCCAGGCTGGTCTTGAACTCCTGGCTTCAAGTGATCCTCCTGCCTCAGCCTCCCAAAGTACTCGGATTACAGGCATGAGCTGCCGCACCCAGCCAGTTTCCCTGTTTTTAAATTTTTCTTCATGTTCCATTTCCTGGTTTTGTTTATTCTACTTTACAAGAGATTTTCCTGAGCTGTATCCCCTGGTTCTTCTATTGAGTTTTTTCATTTCTGCTACAAAAATGTTAATTTCCAAGAGTTTTTGTTTGATCCCCGACTTTCCTTTTTGGTAGCCTCTTGCTCTTATGTTGTGGATTCAGGATCTTCTCTTATTTCATGTTTCTGAGGATTCCAATTGTAATTTTCTGCTGTTTTCTTCTGCTTCCTAGATCGTCTCTGTCGTTTATTTTGGTCTCTGGCTTTCAAGTTGGAGTTTATCCTCAGACACTAACAGCTACCATTGAGTATCAGCCCCTATTTTAAGTATTTTGCATGTTTTAGCTAATTTAATCCTTGCAACAACCCGGGAAGTAGAGCCAGGCCCTGGTCCCTCTCATCCCAAGCCTGGAAGGTTCTTAGTTGAGAATCAGCTTTCTTCTTGCTGATGTCAAGGGTTGATGTCAGGAACCCTTTATCTGATGTTTCCCCCAATCCTGCCTCCCTCTGCAGGCACCTGGGTTAGAGTTCAGTTTTTCCTAGATCTATTACTAGTGAGCCCTCTGCTTTCCTTCATTAAAAAAATGTATTGACATCTCTATTGCACAGTTACTTACTGTCCTGTTCTCTTTGTCCTTATAGGCTTTTCCTTTTGCACCCCAAGATTGTCGTTTTAGATCATTTTGGGAGGTAACAGAGATAAGCATTTGTGTTCAATGAGACATGTTTAATTAACTGGAAATCCAGAGCTCTCTCTTTTTAAGTCAGGAAGCATATAGACCAAAAAAATTACAGTAATTATTACTAGATTCTGAGATTACGATTATGAGTGATATCTTTATCTATGTCTGTATCTATTTTTCTCACTTGTAGAGTTAGAAGTCTAAAAAGAACATTCCAGATAAACTCATTTTATGATGTGATTTAGACTATCTGATAAAATGCTTCTGGAGAAAGCAGTAAAAATATTAATTATGACAAGTTATAAATTGGTACAATTACTTTGGAAAACAATTTAGTATCATCTATAACCTGGCAATACCACTTCTAGGTATATATTCTGAGAAATGCTTTACATTTAAAAATTACTGAGGACCTCAGAGAGCTTCAGTTTATATGAGTTATATTTTTTGAAATTTTCCATATTAAAAATTAAAACTGACTGGGTGTGGTGGCTCATGCCGGTAATCCAGCATTTTGGGAGGCCAAGGTGCGAGGATCACTTTAGGCCAGGAGTTTGAGACCAGCCTGGGCAACATAGTAAGATCCCATCTCTACAAAAAAGTTTTTAAAAATAGCTGGGCTTGGTGGCATGCACCTGTAGTCCTAGCTACTAGGGAGGCTGAGGCAAGAGGATCACTTGAGCCTAGGAGTTCAAGGCTGCAGTGAGCTATGATTGTGCCTTTGCACTCCAGCCTGGGCAACAGAGCTAGACCCTAGTTCTAAAAAAAAAAAAAAAAAAATGAAAACTAAGAAAAATTAAATATAATTATTACTTCTTTTAAAAATAAAAATAATAAATTACATAACAACAAAACATATATTTATGAAAAGCAACTTTTTTGAAACAAAAATATTACTGAGAAGAGTGGCACTGCTCTATATTTATATAAATCTTTTTTTAAAAATTAATTAATTTTTTTTTTTTTTTTAGACAAAGTCTCACTCTTTCACCCAGGCTGGAGTGTGGTGGTGTGATCTCGGCTCACTGCAACCTCCACCTCCCAGGTTCACGCAATTCTTGTGCCTCAGCCTCCTGAGTAGCTGGGATTATAAGTGTGTGCCACCACGCCTGGGTAGTTTTTGTATTTTTAGTAGAGACAGGATTTCGCAGTGTTGGCCAGGATGGTCTTGAACTCCTGACCTCAGGTGACCTGCCTGGCTCAGCCTCCCAAAGTGCTGGGATTACAGGCGTGAGCCACCACGCCTGGCCCTAATTAATTTTTAATTGACACATATGGTACATATTTATGGGGTACAGAGTAATATTTTGATACATGCAATGTGTAGTGATCAGATCAGGGTAATTAGCATATTCATCTGAAACATTGATCATTTCTGTGTTTTGGGGACATTCAATATCCTTTCTTCTTTATTTGAAACTACATAATATATTATCGTTAACTATGGTCATCCTACAGTGCTATAAGACACTAGAAGTTGTCCTACCTAGCTGTAATTTTGTGTTATTGAACAAATCTCTCCCTATCCTCCCCTTCCCTCTCCAGCCTCTAGTAACCTCTGTTCTGCTTTTCACTTCTATGAGATTAACTTTTTTTTTTTTAACATCTAACTATGAGTGAGAACATGTGGTGTTTAACTTTCTGGGCCTGGCTTATTTCACTTAACCTACTGTTTTCTAGTTCCATCCATGTCACTTTGAATGACGGGATTTTATTCTTTTTAATGGCTATAAATATTTCAGATGTCTGGCTTAATAGAAGACAGCTGTATTCTCAAGCCGGCTATATCTTTCAATCTGCTGCAGTATGTTTTGTGGTTGAAGTGTATGCAATTGGAAAAGGAGCATTTCAATAGCTTTTTCAGATAATTGTGGATATTCTTTGATAAGACACCAAAACTCAGCAAGTGGTAGTTTTTTAAAGCTTAGTTGTGACATGAAATCTGAAACCATAGCAATGACCTTTTTTATACTGTATTACAGCAACACTCACAGTTTTTTCTTGCATTTTGAATGAATGTTTTACCCATGCAGGGTTTTGTCAACACAGCCATTGGTCATTTGGAAACTGCTGAGTCACTGAGTTATGCAGATCTTCTAAATGTTGACACATTTCATTATACAACATCAAAAAATCACATTTATTAATACCAATACCAATCTCATCAGAAAAGCCTTTTGCTGTTGTGAGGGTATCAAGCTCATAACAGCAGATAAAAATTTTCCAAAATTCTAATTTCCGCTCAAAAGATTGAATGTTCTCATTGACAACAAAAACACTGTCAGTTGCTTTTCCTGAAGTGACAGGTGCACTTTATTCACTTTGGAGAAAATGCCTGCCAAATACCCAAGTCTGAATAATTGTACTTTGTCTTTCAGCTGTACTTTCAGGTAAGAATGGTGCTCCATGAGTCAAGCGATTACTTCAGCTCACAACCCAATCACTTAAGGTTTTTTCCTCGAGAAAGTCATCATACTTTGATACGCAGCATAACTGTTTATGTATCCTTCCCATTTTGTCACACAAAGTATTAAAAAGATGTGTATCTAAGAGTTGAAATTTAATAAAATTTGTAACTTCTCCTACAGTTTGGTGCCACTTCCTGATTTGTGCTAGCTGTTTTACCCACTGTTGCTTTTGCAGTGTCCTTGAAAATGTCAATACCGTGAAAAAGGCAAATAATGTCTTTATTATGATGAATATAGTTTTAACCTGGATGATAGGGCCTCAGGGACTTCAAGGGTTCATGGACCACAAATTAAGAACTGGTGCTCTAGAGAAAGTCTTGCACATGTGAGCAGGAAATATCTATCAAGAATGTTCAGGGCATGAGGCCGGGCGCGGTGGCTCACGCCTGTAATCCCAGCACTTTGGGAGGCTGAGGTGGGCGGATCACAAGGCCAGGAGATCGAGACCAACCTGGCTAACATGGTGAAACCCTGTCTCTACTAAAAATACAACAAAAATTAGCTGAGCATGGTGGCGGGCGCCATAGTCCCAGCTACTACGGAGGCTGAGGCAGAATGGCATGAACCCAGGAGGCGGAGCTTGCAGTGAGCCGAGATCGCACCACTGCACTCCAGCCTGGGCGATAGAGCGAGACTCTGTCTCAAAAAAAAAAAAAAAAAAAAGTTCAAGGCAGTACTATTTTTAAAAGCAAAAGCCCAGAAACAACCCACATTTCTATCATTAAGGGACGAGAGAAACTGTTGGTAGATTTATATAATGGTTGACTACATAGCAGTGAATGAATATCCTAGCGCTCTGTGAAACAACCTGGATTAATTTCAGTGTCTTAATTTGTACACCCCCAGAACAGAGTGTGAGGTGTGAGACAAGTCTTTCAGTTCAAGAGTGTATTTAGGAGGTAATCGCAGGAAGCAGAAATGGGAGTGAGCAAAAAAGGAAGAAAAGTCAATAAAAGGTGCAGTATGGAGCTACTTACCACTATGAACCACTGTGCTCAGTCCCATTGGGAACCCTCGGAGGAATCATGTCGAATACAGCTCAGCTGAAGGTGCAAGGCTGGAGCATTTTGTCTTGACTCCCCTCACTGTTATAGTCTCCAAGGTGTTAGCTTTGGTGAACTCCTGGGCTGCACAGCCTTCCAAGGCTTTGTAGAAAGCCCCCAGACAGGCAAGCAAAAAATGCCATGGCCTATGAGGTGACATGCTAGCAGCTTGCCAGCAAGTCTCAGCTATACCAAAATTGGGTGGGCTGAGGGGACATGGTGTGGGCCACCACAGATGTCTGCTAGACTCAGAAGCTAATGTTGAATAAAAAAAGGGAATCATTGGGAATTATGTACAATGGGCTCCATTATAAAGTTCAAAGGACATAAAAATGTATAATGTATTGTTAATGATATAATTATGGAGATTATGAACATACAGCTAAGGATATTATGAAAGCAAGACAGGCAGGAAGCATTTATCACATGTTGGAAAACAGCAAGCTTGCATATCAGAAGGCACATGTCAGGGTGTAGCTGGAGATAAAGATAGTGAGTTAAAGAAGGTGGCTAATTGGTGGATGTCTTTGAAACCAATCTTCCAATTTACTCCGATTTGACAAGTAAAGGGGGAAGGTTTTCAGAAAGAATGTGATAGGATCAAAACTCATCAAAGGGAATTACTATTGGCAGCATTGGAGGAAAAGGGAGCGGAGGGGCAAACGTCCCTTATACCCGGTCAGTCATACTCAGTGGTTCCCTCATTTTGGGAGCCTCCCCTTTGCTCTATTCTTTTATCAGGGACAGACAGACAGGGTGTGGCTTGCTGGTTTACAGGGGCAGCTAGAAGGGAGTTCTGTGGTGGCAAAGAGAGCCCTGGCCTCTCATATTTCATGAAATATGAACTTTTCCCGGCCCACATCCCTAGGCCTTCCTGATGCGCTTGCCTGTTCCCTGGTCTCTCCGCATGGGGAAGGAGTGTTCCCAGCTTGCAAACTCCAGCTTTGCCTGTGAGAGGAACAAGCGTCCCTGATCCAGAAGGTGGTGAGTTCTCCCCTCTCTCTTCGTGCTTTTTAGTCCTTTAACTTTCTCAGGATCCTCCGGTTTAGTAGAGAAATAATCCCCTTTCTCCTTACACACAAGAACATTTTCAAGGGCGAAATGGGGCAGCTGTTAGCTATCACTAAAGAAACACAAAAGGAGACAAATGACAAGATTGCTGGATGGGTTTTGTTGAAGGACTCTTATTGAAGTAGTATTGTCATCATTATTAAATTACAGCCAACATTTATTTAGCTCTTACTATTTGCTGGACCCTGTGCTGTGTGCTTATTTAGACTGATCATTTGCAGATTTGCAGGGTCATATTAAACTGCTTGGGATTGTCAAGAGAACATCTATTACAATCTTTTTTCTGATTTAGAAGTTTTAAAGATTAAACTGTTTCAAACTTAAAATGTAAATAACTATCTGGGGGAAAATGTTTCCAACATGTGTAGTGGAAAAAAATGGTTAGTATATGAAGAATTTTGCAACCATTAAGAAATAAATGTCCCAATAGAAAAACGAACAAATTACACAGATAGGTAATTGACCAAGTCCAAATAACCAGTGAGTAATCAAAGAAATACAAATTGAAATGAAACACCATCAAATAAAAAAAAGAGAGAGATGGCATTTTGTTACTCATCAAATTGGCAAATTTTTTTTTAAAATGATAATATCCAGTGATGGTAAGGTTGTGGGAAAACAAGAAATTTCATATGATACTTTGGTAAGTCGATATGACTTTCTGGAGGGCAATTTGTCAGTGCAAATGAAGTCTTCCCACTTTAAAGATGGGAAACTCAAGGCCTAAGAATCTAAGTGACTTGCTTAAAGTTACAAAGTCACAGCTGGGCGCAGTGGCTCACACCTGTAATCCCAACACTTTGGGAGGCCGAGGTGGGCAGATCACAAGGTCAGGAGTTTGAGACCATCCTGGCCAACATGGTGAAACTCTGTCTCTACTACAAATACAAAACTTAGCTGGTCGTGGTGGTGCGCTCCTGTAGTCCCAGGTACTCGGGAGGCTGAGGCAGGAGAATTGCTTGAACCTGGGAGGCGGAAGTTGCAGTGATCTGAGATCGTGCCACTGCACTCCAGCCTAGCGGCAGAGTGAAACTCCGTCTCAAAAAAGAAAAAAAATGTTACAAAGTCACAGAGCAGTAAGGGACCAAGCCAAGACTAGGACTAAGCCATCTGATACTAGCCCTCAATCCACTGTCACTTATAGCAATGTTTATAATAGCGGTGTATTGGAAAACAACCTAAATGTCCACAATATCGAATTATTTTAAAGCTTTACATCTTATATCCTAATTTCTAAAATTCTATGTCCATGATAGAATCCTAAAGTCACATAAAGAAGATTTGATTGCTTTGGGAAATGCACATAATGTAGCACTTGGTGAAAATATCAGGTATCAAAACAGTATATAAAGTATTTATTTATTTATTTATTTATTTATTTATTTATTTATTTAAGACAGCGTCTTGCTCTGTCGTCCAGACTGGAGTGCAGGGGTACGATCACGGCTCACTGCGGCCTCAACCTCCTGGGCTCAGGTGATCCTCCTACCTCAGCCTCCCAAGCAGCTGGGACCATAGGCACATACCACCATAGCCAGCTGATTTATTTTTGTATTTTTTGTAGCAACAGGGGTTTGCCATGTTGCCCAGGCTGATCTCAAACTCCAGGGCTCAAGCAATCTTCCCACCTCTACCTCAAAGTGCTGGGATTACAGGCCGAGCCACTGTGCACAGTCATGGTTTGTTTGTTTGTTTGTTTTACAAAAAGTTATGTACATGCATAGAAAGAATATTTGTAGAAACATTATCTTTGGGTAGAGGAATTACAGATGATTTGAAATTTTTGTCCTTGTTTTGGATCATTTCCAGATTTTCCTACAATAAGTAAGACAGAAAAAGCCCCAAACTGTGGCATATACATTGAACTTTAGGAAGTAAATCATTTTATATTTGTTGGGGAAAATTTCTTTGTAAAGGAGTTCCATGATAATCACTCTGTAAAGTGAGGTGGTCATTTGCTCATTTTGTAACTCATGATACAGGGCTATGCAGGCATGCATTCATTCATCTGTTTATCCATGTTTTACATTCTATCTGCTTCCAGAAAGGATCCTGGCAATTCACTTGCATGGTACCCTGAAGTGTGTACAATTGCCTTTCCTGTTCTAAGCGTAAAAGAGAATATTACCCACTTTTCAGAGATGTTGTCAGTACTGAACACAATATATATAGAGAACAAATGCAATAAATAAGAACTATTATTGATTTAGAGCAATATCATAATTAGAAACATATTTATGATTTAGTGTTATTTCACAGCCATTAATAGGATGTTGACTACTATAATATTGATATGTTACATGTTAGAAGAGATAGAGGAAGGGGCCATCCTGGCAAACTAGATTAGAAGAATAAATCCTGGCTGGGCGCAGTGGCTCACGCCTGTAATCCCAGCACTTTGGGAGGACGAGGCGGGCGGATCACAAGGTCAGGAGATCAAGACCATCCTGGCTAACACGGTGAAACCCCGTCTCTACTAAAAATACAAAAAATTAGCTGGGCGTGGTGGCGGGCGCCTGTAGTCCCAGCTACTCTGGAGGCTGAGGCAGGAGAATGGCGTGAACCCGGGAGGCGGAGCTTGCAGTGAGCTGAGATCACTGCCACTGCACTCTAGCCTGGGCAACAGAGCGAGACTCTGTCTCAAACAAAAAAAAAAAAAAAAAAAAAAAGAAGAATAAATCCTGGAGGTCAGTATGGTGACCAGATGGTTCTTACATCTGTGTAAGAAAATATGAAATAAAGGACCTGGTAGCACTTCTTACATAGAGTGACAATCTAACAGAAGGACTTCACTTGCTTTTTATTTCCAGCATCTGGTGTAAATCATTTTACATGTATTTTCTTTGATCCTTACTATAACGCTATGAGGTAGGTGCTATTATTAACTTCATTTCATGTGTGAGCAAGAGGAGGTTTGGAGGAGTAAACTAATCGTCTAAGGCCACCAGCTAGGAAATGGCAGAGCCAGGACTTGAACGCAGGCTGACTCTAGAGCTCATTCTTTTTTTTAATTTTTTTTTTTTTTTTTTTTTTTTTTTGAGACAAGGTCTTGCTCTGTCACCCAGGTTGGAGTGCAGTGGTACAATCACAGCTCAATCACAGCTCACTCTAGCCTCAACCCCCCAGGCTCAAGTAATCCTCCCACCTCAACCTCCTGAGTAGCTAGGACTACAGGTGCGTGCCACCATGCCAAGCTAATTTTCTTTTATTTTTTGTAGAGACAGAGTCTCACTATGTTGCCTAGGCTAGTCTCTAACTCCTGAGCTCAAGTGATCCACCTGCCTTGGCCTCCCGAAAGTGCAGGGTTATAGGTGTGAGCTACCATGCCCAGCCTAGAGCTCACCCTCTTAACCACTTCATAGATGGTCTGAATCTTGGAATATGGGTCCGTAAAGGTCTCCTCCTATTCGATTTCAGGCAGCCTTGGGTTAGCTTGGCGGTCTGGGTCTCTCTGAGCATGTCTACCCAGGGTGTGCTTCAGAGTCACTAGAAAGTTGAGGGGTTTTGAGATTGGGGATAACTCCAGGGAATCCTGGGCCCTACTTCCACCTTCAACCATAATTGATAAAATAGAGAGCTTTTCTCATTTACTTAACTTCTCTTGTCCAGTTTTTGAGTAGCTAGTAACCTATAGGAAAGTGGGTGGGACAGTCACAAAAAAATGTGTCCTAATGTGATCTTAACCTCACTATGGCCTAGTGCTATGTGGTCATTTGATTAGAGGGGTATGTTATATAAAATATGATTTAAAGAAAAACAAGAACAACCCTAAACCAGTGTGATTTTTGCCGTGAGAAAACAGAATTGGGTGTTCAAAATGAGAATGTGTTCAGCGCTAGCTTCATCTTCAGTTTCCCAGTCTCCCTTTGATACCTCCTCCGTGTGTCATGACCTTTTCCATGACCTTCAGGGACTGGGCCTGCTGACTTATACAAAAGCCTCCTCTTTGGAAAGGATTTGAACCTTGGAGAGAATTTAAGAGATGAGTTGCCTTTTCCTAGAGCATTTACATTTTAAACTTTATCCTCACTTGTGGCATGAGAGATTCTGTTTCCTGCTAAAGCAATTTCAGGCAGTAGCAAATAGGTGGGGAAGGAGCTTTACGGGAGGAAATCCTTTAGGGTCTCCCTGTGATTCATGCACACGGTCCTCTGAACCTGCTAGGGATAATTTTCCTCACTTAGTAATAATAACAACAACTACACACTTACGAGCACTTGTTCTGCCAGGCATTTGTGGCCAGTGCTTGGCAGGCAGTATCTCTTTGCACCCTCACACTCATCTGTGAGGACAGTTTCCCTTTATAGATTAAGAACCCGAGGCCCAGAGATGTTATGTAAACTTCCTAGGGACACAGAGCTAGTAATAGGCAGAGCTAAGATTTGAACCCAGGTCTTTTTAGTACCAGACCCTGAATTTGTAGGATTAGTGCCTTCAGGATGACATGGAGGGACCTCACTGCCTTGATCTGTTATTTATCAAGAGTCAAACTTGAAAAGGCTGTCAGGGAAACCTCCAGGCTGCATCTTGGGCAAAGATTGGCTTGAAACACGCATTTCCCAAGCCTGGCCTTGGACACCAACTATAAAAAGAGGCCATTACTGGTGTATCCTTGGTTAGTTCTGGGTATACGTTCTGGATCCTCACTCATCTCATCTGCACTGACATCCTCACTCACGGCATTTACAGACTTAACACGCCAGGCTCTGTGTGAGCATTTACCTCTTTCAACCCTCACCATAATCCCACAAGGAGGCACAGTTCTTTTACCCATTTTGAAGACGAAGAAACACAGTCTCAGAGAAGTTTGGTCACAATATCACAAGGAGGTAAGTAGCAGAGCTGAGATTGGAGCCCCGGCCTGTGTGATCCCAGAGCACCAGCAATACCGTCTCGGCCTCGGCTCCTGGGTTATACCCTCTGTCACGCCAAGCCCATCAGCCCGCCTGTGCTGTCTCCCTCTGTCTGTCCTAGTTCGGATGGATATGGCGAGTTTTGCCGGCTCCTGGCCCTCTGGCTGCCTCATCCCTCTCGTCTTCCTCTGGCTGTCTGTGCATGTGTCAGGTAGGAGTTTCTGATCCTCTTTCCCTGCCTGGTACATGTGATATTGGCGTCCCCAGAATAAGGAAGCTTGGTTGGAAACATTATGTCTTTTGGGGTTCTGTTCCCCCGGCCCTGGCAATCCTTTCCAGAGTCCTTCCTGGGCTCTGTCCATCCCCAGGATATCCTCTTCCTCATCCCTTCCCAAGCTTTCTCCTGCCCTCCCTCCCAGTTGGCCTTGTCTCTTTTTTTGTCCAGGCCGCGCAGGGGATGCCGGCAAGTTCCACGTGGCCCTACTAGGGGGCACAGCTGAGCTGCTCTGCCCTCTCTCCCTCTGGCCTGGGACGGTGCCCAAGGAGGTGAGGTGGCTGCGGTCCCCATTCCCGCAGCGCTCCCCGGCTGTTCACGTGTTCCGGGATGGGAAGGACCAGGATGAAGATCTGATGCCGGAATATAAGGGGAGGACGGTGCTGGTGAGAGACGCCCAAGAGGGAAGTGTCACTCTGCAGATCCTTGACGTGCGCCTTGAGGACCAAGGGTCTTACCGATGTCTGATCCAAGTTGGAAATCTGACTAAAGAGGACACCGTGATCCTGCAGGTTGCAGGTTAGAATGGGTTTGAGGTGCTCAGGGTCATTTGTGGCAATTGGACAAGCTCAATCAGGACCTACTTTGTCTCTCCATGTCTAGACTTTTCTTTCATCTGCAATGTAGTTTTTACTTGCCAGGATGGCTCAGCCTTACCCAGCCATGTCCATTGATCTCAGCTGAGGCTGTGAAGCTGGCCCAGGCATTTCTGATAAGGAAGGAACTCAGACTTTGGAAAACACTGTACAGTGCAGGTCCTGGTTAAATAGGGCTTGGAAGCTCAGATAATAGCTTTTCCTCCCTATAATGGGTCATCTTTCTATGCTCCATTATCAAGGAACCCATTACATGGCTGTAAAGAAATGTCTTCAAGGGACAGATCCCCTGCTGTGATAAGGCTTTACTTAATGGGTCCTCTCCTGGGGTTCCTGAGAACGGAAAGGGTTAGGAAGGGAGAGATAATTGTTTTTTTTTTCCTCTCTCTCTCTCTTTTTTTTTTATTTATTTATTTATTTTTTTTTTTTGAGATAGGGCCTTGCTCTGTTGCGCAGGCTGGAGTGCAGTGGTGCAATCGTAGCTCACTGTAGCCTCGACCACCTGGGCTCAAGTAATCCTGCCACCTCAGCCTCCCAAGTAGCTGGGACTACACGTACACTACCATGCCTGGCTAATTGTTTTTTTACTTTTAGTAGAGACAGGGTCTCCCTATGTTTCCCAGACTGGTTTCCAGTCCAGCAATCCTCCCCACTTGGCCTCCCAAAGTGTTGGCATTACAGGTGTAAGCCACTGCACCCAGTTGAGAGTGTTCTCAAACTAGCTTCAATATTTAAAAAAAAAAAAGTCTACCGAAAATCAGCCCACCAAAAATCAGTCTACCAATATTTTAAAAAATCAGTCTACCAAACCAAACCCAACTCAACCCAACCCAAACCATGTCTTTGCATTTGCTTGAATGACACTGGCTTCACATGGTCACATGCTGATTATCTTTTGGTCATAATTTGAAGTTGCACACCATGAAGTGGGGATGAATCAATCACTTTAAAACACTCAGTAGTTGGTAGACAGACTTTCCAAATTTGAAGTCCTTTGGGGTGAAAATTATTATTATTATTTTTTTGAGATGGAGTTTTGCTCTTGTTGCCCAGGCTGGAGTGCATTGGCGCAATCTTGGCTCACTGCAACTTCGCCTCCTGGGTTCAAGTGATTCTCCTGCCTCAGCCTCCCGAGTTAGCTGGGACTACTGGTGCCTGCCACCATAGCCAGCTAATTTTTTTTTTCTTTTTTCTTTTTTTTGGAGATGGAGTTTCGCTCTCGTTGCCCAGGCTGGAGTGCAATGATGCTATCTGGGCTCACCACAACCTCTGCCTTCCAGGTTCAAGCAAGTCTCCTGTCTCAGCCTCCTGAGTAGCTGGGATTACAGGCGTGTGCCACCATGCCCAGCTAATTTTTGTATTTTTAGTAGAGACGGGGTTTCTTCATGTTGGTCAGGCTGGTCTCGAACTCCCGACCTCAGGTGATCCACTCGCCTCAGCCTCCCAAAGTGCTGGGATTACAGGCATAAGCCATCATGCCCGGCTGAAAAGTAAATTTTAAAAGGGGACCGACGTGCCCAAAGGAATCTGAATCATGTGATACAGTTATTGCTATGGGTGAATTTTTAAATATCTGAGAATAAAGCTAGAGACTGGCTTATCCCATTGGGAGGAGCATGGGGAGAGGGTGGAGAGAGGACAAACATTCAAGTTCCATTAACAGCTGCCCCTGTTCATCACAGGAGGCTATGGGGGAAGAGGGCTCTGGCCGGGACCACACCCTGGCGGAGGCCCTGCTGGTGTGCAGATAGGTGGGATGGTTCCCAGAGCCCTGGGCCAAGTGGAGAGAACCTCAAGGCAGGGTACTTCCATCCCTGTCAGAGGCCCACTCTCTGGAAAAAGCTGGGCTCTTCCAAACAGCAGTGTCTAGCAGAGTCAGGGACAGCACACTGGAGAATGTGTCCTGAACCATCCACAACGTGGCCCTTGGCCAAGAGAAGACCACAGCCGTGGTCATAGCAAGTAAAAGCTGGGGTGGAAACAGGTTTGAAGGCGCTGGTGGTTCCAGAGGAAACTCCCACCCTAGTAGGAACTTTTTGAGGAATTTTCAATTTTTTTTAATTCTAAGAATAAAGCATGTATATTGTAGAAAATTTGAAAAAAATCCAAAATATTTAAAGGAAACTGGAAAATGGGCTATAATAGCTTAAATTAGAGACAGCTGCTGCTAACAATTTTGTATCTTTCTTGCAAGACTTTTTTGTATATACGTATCTCTGAGCATGTATATGTTTACGCATGTATATTCTTGTGCCCAGGATTTTTTCCACTTATGATGTCATGAGCATTTGTTTTTTTTGCCCATGTCCCTAAGTAATATGATTTTAAGGGCTGCATATTATTTCACCATGTGGCTATAGAATAATAAAATTAATCAAAGCTCTGTTTCTGGGCATCTGGATGCTTTCCAGGTTTTCCTTATATTATAATTAAGGGTGCAATGAACATCTTCGAACATATTTTGGAAAGTGATTTTGATTTTTTTTTTTTTTTTTTAGAATGTGCTTCTGGAAGTAGAATTAATGGGTCCAAGGGTTCAAACCTTTTACTTATTTTTTCTTTTTTATTTATAATACAGATGAGTTCTCACCATGCTGCCCAGGCTGGTCTGAAACTCCTGAGCTGTAGTGATCCTCCTGCTTCAGCCTCCCAAAGTGCTAGGATTATAGGTGTGAGTCACCACACCTGGCCTGAACCTTTTAACGATCCTTGAAATGAATTGGAGACCAGCCTGGCCAACATGGCAAAACCTTGTCTCTACCAAAAAAATACAAAAATTAGCCGGGCATGGTGGCATGTGCCTGTAATCCCAGCTACTTAGGAGACTGAATACTTTATATGACTGACCTCTTTAAATCTCTCCAAACCTCAAAGAGATAAGGAGTCCTGTCATGCACACATTTTACAGATGAGGGACAATGGGCTTGGAGGGGCTCAGTCTCCTGCTTCGGGTCACACAGCATTGAGCGAGGACATACCCCCGGCTTAGGTTCTTAACCACTTCTACCCATAGCCCGCTTCTGCTCGTTTCCTCTCCTCTATTTCCTCTTTCTTTTCCCCTTTCTCTCCTGTCTAGGCTTCAGGCCTACTGCTGTAGCATCATAGAAATTGCTTTGCCCCCATGGACAGTGCTTAGGGCAAAGAAGTTGCTGCCTTCTCTTCCATAGCAGAGTGGGGATTGGCAGGGGTAAACAGGCAGGTGCTCCTGGGAAGACTGGAGGTGTGTAGTGAGGAGAGTGCCCTCAGTCCTTTGAAGTCCCTGGCTTATTTTTCCATTGAATTACAGGGCAGGATGAGATTGTGGTTAAGAAGTTTGTTTAAGTCATCATCTTGAGGCAGGACCATCCAAACCATTCCCCAGAGAGGAACATCTCAGTTATCTTTTTTTTTTTTTGAGACGGAGTTTCACTCTTGTCACCCAGGCTGGAGTACAGTGGCGTGACCTCGGCTCACTGCAACCTCTGCCTCCCGGGTTCAAGGGATTCTCCTGCCTCAGCCTCCTGAACAGCTGGGATTACAGGCACCCGCCACCACACCTGGCTAATTTTTGTATTTTTAGTAGATGCAGTTTCCCCACATTGGCCAGCTGGTCTTGAACTCCTGATCTCAGATGATCCTCCTGCCTCTGCCTCCCAAAGTGCTGGGATTACAGGCATGAGCCGCCATTCCCAGCCTCAGTTATCTTTAATGCCATCCAAGGCTTGAGTTACCAAGAGAAGCAAAGAGCCTCTTGGCCGGAGGTCTCTCCCTAGAGGTGATGGAGACAGTTGGGATGTGCCGGAGCCGCCTGCCATCTGAGGCATGCCAGAAGCTCTTAGACATCTCCCTGAGGTCAGTGGTTGGTGGTTTCTGTTTCAGCCCCATCTGTGGGGAGTCTCTCCCCCTCAGCAGTGGCTCTGGCTGTGATCCTGCCTATCCTCGTACTTCTCATCATGGTGTGCCTTTGCCTTATCTGGAAGCAAAGAAGATCAAAAGGTAATTAAATGGTAAGGGAGCTCAGGCTGGTGGGAAGTGGGACTATGACTGCTCTGGGAAAGGGCCAGACGGAAGTAGATGTAGACATGACACCTGTCCATAGGTTGGGGACACTGCAAGTTGGCTGGGAGAAAACTGGTGGAGCCGTGCCCTGGGGACACACATTGCAAAGGAAGTTCAATAAACTGCAGAAAGGCCCCTGGGCAGAGCTGTAAATTCTCATCCTTTGAAAAACAAGAAAATAACCGACTATGCCAGCCTTCTAATTGACTAAGAAATTAATTACAGCCTTTTAATAAATCCAATTATATCCATTGCATAAGACTCTCATAAAAAATGGTCACATTTCACAGATCTCAGGGCTGCAAGGGACTTTGAAAGTCACAGTCACATAATCCAACACTCCTGCCCTTATCTGATGGTTTGAAGACTCTCTAATCCTTTCACATGCCTGCTTACCTGTAGTGACAAGGAGTCAGTCCTACTCAGGCAGCTTGGGGCATCTTGGGACACTTGTGCCTGTTAGAAAAAGCCCTTCCTAAGCTAAGCTGACATTTCTTTCTCTCTTTTAGAGAAGCTTCTCTATGAACATGTGACGGAGGTGGGTAAGTGTTTTTGGCTGGGTGGCAGGGGAGATGTTTCTTTTGTTGTTAATTTCTGTGCCCCCATACCCACTAACCTGGATTCTGTTCCTGAAAATTCCATTATCTGCTATCCTTGGTGATGGTGGCAATGTCTAAATCCATTGCTTCCAGTTTTTACTGCCTCTTACTTGTAATAGCTTTGCCTTCCTGTATGTTTAATGATTTTTGCCTGTGAGCTCATTGCTTGATTTTATTCTGTGGGAGTCGAGTAGGTTGAACATGGGGGAAGCTTCTATTTGTTCAACAAATACTTGATAATTATCTGCCAAATGCCCTGGACAATACTAGATTCTGGGGATGCAATAGTGAGTAAAAGCAGACACAGTTTTTGCCCTCCTGCAACTTTCAGTGTAGTCAGGGAAATGAGATGAATTAGTTACACAAATAAATGTGTACAAACGCTACACAAGAAAGCTCCTGGTTCTTTGAAGGCTATGACCAGAACGATCCAACCAAGCTTGAGGGTTTAGGGTGTGAAGTTTGTCCTGAAGGACTAGAAGTCATGAGTGAAGAGGGAATGGAAAACCAGCCACCGCAGAAAGAACAGCTTCAGAGAGAAGCATGGTTGGGGAAAGCAGCACTCACTGGGGAACTGAGGAGGTGCAGGAGCGAGGGGAAAAGTGGCAGGGGTGAGGCTGGGGACTTAGGCAGGGCTGGGCCTCCTGAGGCCTGGTGGGTCACATTCAGGATTTTAGTCATTCTCGTAAGAGCAGTGGTAAAGCAAGGAATGGGAATATCAGATGGAATTGTGCTTTGAAAAACTTGGCCAGGTGAGGTGGCTCACACCTGTAATCCCAGCACTTTGGGAGGCTAAAGAGGGTGGAACACCTGAGGTCAGGAGTTCACGCCCAGCCTAACATGGCGAAACTCTGTCTCTACTAAAAATACAAAAATTAGCGGAGGACGGTGGTGTGTGCCCGTAATCCCAGCTACTCAGGAGACTGAGACAGGAGAATTGCTTGAACCCTGGAGACGGAGGTTGCAGTGAGTCGAGATCGTGCACTGCAATCCAGCCAGGGCGGCAGAGCAAGACTTTAAAAAAAAAAAAAAAAAAACTAAACAATTCTCTCTGGCTGCAGAGTTTAGTAGAGACCAGAGGGAGTAAGACAGGATGTGGGAGACAATTTGGGTTGCCATTTCTGTTGTCCAGATGAGAGTTGATTAGAGACCGGATCAGGGAGGTGGAGGTGAAGATAGAGTTGGACCAGTCCAAGGGCAGGTAAAATCAATGGGAATCAGGGACCCTTAAGGCAGTGGCAAAAAATCTCATTATCTTTTCCTTTCTTTCTCTAGACAATCTTCTTTCAGACCATGCTAAAGAAAAAGGTAATGATGTAAAAGAGTAAGGGGTAGGGAACAAAAAACACATTCTTTATTTTTCTATGTAAATGTTGACAGTCATTATTATAAGTCTGTTTTTATAATACTGTACACACATGCACACATATATCCTCCATTGATATTACTGGAATCTAGTTTGCAATGTCAAGGGGCTATGGAGCTGGTGGCAGTGGGTGAGGAGGTGCCCAGGTCAAAATTCATAGGCCTAGATTACCATAAACTCCCTTCATTAGCCTTTCCGCCAATCATTTTAAAAAGAAGTCTACATATTATTGAAAAGCATATTAATGTGGTCATATGGGATGTATGGGAATTTCAAGAATCCACACAACCTTTGCATAGAGAGAGGTGGTGTGATACAAAGGAAGGGTCCTAGGCTCTGGGGTCAGTGACACCTCAGATCATTGGTCTGCCACTTAGGTTTTGGTTTCCTCATCAGCAAAATGCAGATAACTTCCCCTTACTGATTGTTTTCAGTGTTAAAAGAGGCAACCTTAAAAAAAAAAAATCTGTCACGGTGCCTGGAACTCCTTTTCCTTATTGCCATTTTGTCTTCATTAATTTGACATTTACTGGGGGCCACTGAGTTGGACACCTTGTTGAAGTCTATCTGGGAAGACAAGTCACTGGCTCAGATGACTCCAGATTCAATGATTTCAGTGTCTCCTCTCTTCCCTCCTTACATTTCCTCCAAGCCGGTGCAAGTGTGGCGTGTATCTGGCAGACACTGGCTGTTCTGCTCAAGCGGGGAGGGAACAGTGTGGGTAAGGGCGAGGGCATCCGACTCAGGAGTCAGACAGACTTAGATTGAACCCTACCTCCTTGGTCACTTACTAGCTGGAAGACCTTGGGCAAATTTTGTGTCCCTCTGAACCTCAGACTACCCCCATATAAAATGGCAATAATAATTCTAGGCACCTCACATTATTGAGAGCATTCAGTGCCTACTTCAGTATAAGCACAGAAGACAGTAAATGGAAGCTGTTAGTAGTGGAGATGGTAACAATAAACCATAAGCTCCTTACGAGCTGTGTCGTATTCGGCTGCATTGCTCCAATGCCTAATGCCTAATGCCTAACACGTGCCCAGCCCTTAGCACAGGCACTGGTGGTGGACTCAGGATGTATAACTTCAATTGTCCAGCAGGGCCAATGCTGGGTAGGAGGAAATGTGGGCCACATGGCCCTCCAGAGAAGCCGCAAGTACTCCCCGGAAACATGTCTCATATACATATGTCCCCAAATCTTCTGGGTCCTCCAATTTGTGAAATTTATAACCTCAGGGGAGTTACTGTAGAGAATAATAAAGCCATATTAACAAGTTCATGCTAGGCCTTTAGCTAATTTTACACCTTAGATACCATAAACTGTGGGCTATAAAAGGAGAGCAGTGCATACACTCATGTACCACAGTTACAAACATATAGAAACACTCAGGCAGACAGCAGAAATGAAACCAGACAGATGAAAAGGAGGGGAAGGGGAAGGAGGAACCAAAGTCCCGGGCAGGCTGGGTCACTGGGACAGTGTCACCAGCACCATCAGATTTATGGGTCTGAACTCTGGGACACGGAGCTGGACTAGGGACATAGAAGCGTCACCATCATTTTAATCTTGTGGGGTGGAGTGATGAGGCTTCCGCAGCTCCGAGGAAAAAGAGGCAGGATCTGATCACTCACTCTTCTCTCTCTTTCTGGTTTTTAGGAAAACTCCATAAAGCTCTCAGTAAGTTCTGCTCCTCATCCATGGCACAAGCTCCTTCTGCTGACACCTTTGCTTTAGGATGAGCATCTCAGTTTCACTTCCTGGGGCAGAAGGGAGGGGGTACTGGTAATTCAAGCCGTGGGGACTGGGGCTTTCTTGGCTCTCAAAGGCCTCTTTTCTCAAGTATTCTGTGCCCCTCTTTCCTGCACAACTGTTATTTAGTCTTTAAATGGAAAACATTTCACCAAGAAGAGATAGATGCACCTCCCATAGGTGAAGCCACCTGGAAGTCCCTTTTATCACCCAGGCATGACATTTCCTTAGATGGGGTCCAGGAGGACAGGATCCTCATTGAACTGAATATGCTGGAGCAGTACTTCTCCATCATTCATGTGTGAGGACTTCTTTTTAACATTAAAAAAAAAATCTGGCCAGGTGCAGTGGCTCACGCCTGTAATTCCAGCACTTTGGGAGGCCAAGGTGGGTGGATCACTTGAGGTCAGGAGTTAGAGACCAGCCTGACAACATTGTGAAACCCCATCTCTATTAAAAATACAAAATTAGCTGGGTGTGGTGGTGCATGCCTGTAATCCCAGCTACTTGGGAGGCTGGGGCAGGAGAATCGCTTGAACCCGGGAGGCGGAGGTTGCAGTGAGCCGAGATTGCACCATTTTACTCCAGCCTGAGCAACGAGAGCGAAACTCCGTCTCAAAATAAAAATAAAAATAAATCTCTAGACATGTGACATATCTATGCATTATTATTACATTGAGAAAATATACATGATCACAAAGTCCAATACTCAGTGATAAGTTTTAAATGAAGTAATATTTCCTACAACATCTACATACATTTATGTTGTCATTACCTGTAGGTGTGAGATGTGTTATTTATTTAGCCTGCAGATAAGGTTTGGCTCACATAGGAATTTGCTGATCCTGTGCAGTATCTCTGGGGATACTCCCATGGTCCACAGCTGGAATCTATTGCTTTTGCAAACTCTTCTGGGGAAGTTCCAGGGTATGGCTATTGAGCATCTATCTGCTCGTGGTTGGGATGGGACCGTAGCATTATGGGAGGGCCTCTACATAGAGGCCCTCCTTCTGATTTGCCAAATCGTTTTCATTCTTTAGAGAAACTCCGGAGTGAACTGAGTAAGTTTCCCATGTTCTTGTAACTTCGTACCAACTTATCTCCTGTTGCCCTAATATTTGCAGTGGTAGCTCATTCCCCTTGTTTCTTCTTTCACAGAGTTGAAAAGAGCTGCAGCAAACTCAGGTGAGATGCACTTTCTCCACATTTGACCACCACCCTACGGGAGTTCTTGATGTCTCCAGTGCTTTAATGATCCCCTTTTCTCATTTTTCAGGCTGGAGAAGAGCCCGGTTGCATTTTGGTAAGTTATACCAATCAAATAGGTCCATATTTCAGAGCACATCCTCCTTATGGCTTTGTAACCTTAGATTTTGTTCCATTCCTCTGGAATGCATGTAATTTAAAAATTTTTAAATCAAATCTGTGTATCTGCCTATCAAATTAAAAAAATCTTTGTGATCGATCTTGAGGTCATATTTCGATTTAGAAAGTATCCCCTCTTTTAGAGCACTGATAAATATTAGGTTTGGTCTTCTTAAGGGTTTTCTGTGATTTTTGAGATTTTTCCTATGTTTATCAGTTATTTGTATTTCTTCTTTGTGTGACTTGTCCCTGTTCTATTTGGGCTATTTTTTGATTTGTGAAGACTCTTTCTAGATAAAGTATATTAGCTCTTTGTCATATTTGTCACCAATTATTTTTCTTTTTTTTTTTTTTTTTGAGACAGAGTCTCGCTGTCGCCCAGACTGGAGTGCAGTGGCGCGATCTCGGCTCACTGCAAGCTCTGCCTCCCGGGTTCACGCCATTCTCCTGCCTCAGCCTCCCGAGTAGCTGGGACTACAGGCGCCCACCACCGTGCCCAGCTAATTTTTTGTATTTTTAGTAGAGACGGGGTTTCACCGTGGTCTCGATCTCCTGACCTCGTGATCCACCCACCTCGGCCTCCCAAAGTGCTGGGATTACAGGCGTGAGCCACCGCGCCCGGCCTTGTCACCAATTATTTTTCATTTGGACTTCCTTATAGTATTTTTCTAATGCATAAGTGTTTTATTTTTACGTAGTCAAATTCATTCATCTTTTTCTGTGTAGTCTCTTACATGCTTTCAGGTTTGGGAAGTCCTTCCTATCCCACAACCAGATAAATAGCCACTGCTTCTGCCTCTTTCTACATATATGCTTTTTCTTCTTTCTCTGCAGACCAATTTGCTCAGGCGTGGTGATTGAGATTCTCAGAGAAGAAGGGAATGGGTTGAGCAGATGCCTCAACAATATACATTATGAAAACATTTGCACCTCTCTTTCAATGTATTCCTAAATAGTTTGGATTTTTTGCTGCTGTTCAAATGGGATCTGTTTTTTTCACTGCTTTGGGATCCTTATCAATTTTCTAGGCTTTTATCCTCCTCCTGTTCACACCGTCTTCCTTCAGGCAGAGTACAACAAATTATGAGTTGGCCACTCAAGAGAACTCTAGGTCACCTTGGCTGGAATTCTGGGAACTTACAAACCCTTCTGTCTCACATTTACAGCCTGGCTTATTGCCACCACAACTGCGTATGGTTTATGGACTTAACTCTCCAAGAAGAACCTGTTTCCTGTATTTGGGGAAGGAAGGAGACTCACTGTGACATGCATAATCCACAATTTTAAGGAAGACTCCTTCTCTCTATATTAGCATTTAAAAATAATAATTTAGTCCTACCTACTTGGGAGGCTGCAGTGGGAGGTTCACCTGAGGCCAGGAATTCAAGGCTGTAGTGTGTTATGACTGCATGCCCATGAATACCTACTGCATTTCATCCTGGGAAACATAGTGAGACCCTGCCTCAAATAAATAAAATAAAATAAAATAAAATAAAGCAGATAATTATAAGTAATAATTTTAAGTGACAAAATGAACATCATGCACTCACTGTAGGAATGAGGCACTATATCGTTAGGTCATCAAGTCTGCACAATAGCTCTACAACACAGGTTCTGTTACTATTTCCATTTTACAGATGAGGAAACTAAGGTTCAGAGATGAATAACAAGCCCAAGATCACATAACTAGCATGTGGCAGAGCTGGGATTCAAACATGCTATGTGGCTATAGGATCTAACAACAAACCCTGTATTTATCATCACACATTTGATTATTTTGGAACATCAAAGACAAAGATGGTGTCTTACTCTGTTTTCTGTCACTATAACAGAATACCCAAGACTGAGTAATTGATCAAGGAAAGAGGTTTATTTAGCTCATGGTTCTTGGGGCTGGATGGTCCAAGGTTGGGCGACTGTATCTGGTGAAGGGCTTGTGCTACTTCATAGTATGGTGATAGTTGCTTCTGGAAGAACAGAAGGGCAAGTGAGTGCCTGCAAAAGCAGAGAGGAGACAAAGTGCCCTGACCTGCTTTATCATAACCCGCTCTCTAGAGAAATAAACCCAGTCTTGTGAAAACTGCATTCATCCCTTTGTGAGGGACCCAAACACCTCCCACTAAGCCCTACCTCTGAACACTGCAGCAATGAGAGATTAAGATTCCAACACGTGAACTTTTGAGGGACACACTTAAATCATAGCAGGTAGTTATTTCCTAAGGATTAAGGTAGCTTCACAGACAGATGAAGAAGAACTTTTTCTTCTATTACTTAGTAATCGACAAGGAGACCTATTCTTTGAAAAAGAATATTCTCTGGTTCCAGTACACATGGTAGGGGCGGGAATCCATGAACTAAAATGGGCTAATGACAGTGATGGCAGACCTAAAGATTCTTTTTCCCTCCAAAGCCATCCCCAAATCCCTTAAGACCTAGGCTTCCAAGCCTCACCTGTCTGTGTCTCTTTGCAGTGGCAGTGACCCTGGACCCAGACACAGCACATCCCAAACTCATCCTTTCTGAGGACCAAAGATGTGTAAGGCTTGGAGACAGACGGCAGCCTGTACCTGACAACCCCCAGAGATTTGATTTCGTTGTCAGCATCCTAGGCTCTGAGTACTTCACGACTGGCTGCCACTACTGGGAGGTGTATGTAGGAGACAAGACCAAATGGATTCTTGGGGTATGTAGTGAGTCAGTGAGCAGGAAGGGGAAGGTTACTGCCTCACCTGCCAATGGACACTGGCTTCTGCGACAGAGTCGTGGGAATGAGTATGAAGCTCTCACATCCCCGCAGACCCCCTTCCGCCTTAAAGAGCCTCCACGGTGTGTGGGGATTTTCCTGGACTATGAAGCAGGAGTCATCTCTTTCTACAATGTGACTGACAAGTCTCACATCTTTACTTTCACCCATAATTTCTCTGGCCCCCTTCGCCCTTTCTTTGAACCTTGCCTTCATGATGGAGGAAAAAACACAGCACCTCTAGTTATTTGTTCAGAACTACACAAATCAGAGGAATCAATTGTCCCCAAGCCAGAAGGTAAAGGCCATGCTAATGGAGATGTGTCCCTGAAGGTGAACTCTTCCTTACTGCCCCCGAAGGCCCCAGAGCTGAAGGATATAATCCTGTCTTTGCCTTCTGACCTTGGCCCAGCCCTTCAGGGGCTCAAGGTTCCTTCTTTTTAGGGATATGCCACACTACCTGCTCCCATCACCATCCAGCCCAGCACCATGGACTTCAGTCGCCTGGCCCAACCCCACGATTATGGAACATCTCTTCACCTTAACCCAAATTGAGACCCTTTTGTGGTTTCTATTTGTACCACTTTTCTCCCAGGACTCAGTTCTGAAGCTTATATTTCTTCTAAGGAATTGAAGTTCCCAGTGACCTGGAGGGAGGATTCCTGGAAACCAAACAATCAGTTTAGGTGTAGGTGGAGATGTTGAATATGTGTTACCAAGATACAGCACAGGTTCAGGGAAAAGAGTTCTCTACTCCAGGGGTTATTTAGAAGACACTTTCTCTGCCTCATCCTGCCCTCAAGCTTTAGTCAAGAAGTTATGGCCCCCAGTCCCTGACTTCTTACTTATCCCATTGAGGACTGCCTTTCTCTCTTTCTCTCTCTCAGTTCTGACCTCTGCCCCCCAAAGTCAGCTTTCTAAAAGCAAGCATGTTTTAGACCACTCACTCTTTCCCTCTTTCTTCAGGAATGAGTTGGGGAAGGCTGATGAGTAAAACATACCATCCTTTTCTGTTTTCTTGATGCTGTTTACAACATAGTTTGGTGATATCCAGAGCTAATGTACATGCTTTCAAAAGCTAATCTGCCTGTTGATGATAACTAGGTACAGCGACTTTAAACACAGTTGCTATAATCCTGAAAAGCCCCAGGAGCACATCAGGGAGCTGGGAAGCACAGCTGCAGAGAACTCAGCTGTATATTGCCCTCTGACCTTGGCCCAGACCTTCAGAGGCTCAGTCTGTTGAGTCTGTTGTGACTGTCTTATGAATCAATCTGTTGTGCCAACCCTTTCTGAGATTCAGAGAGGCCCAACTAGAAAAAGTGGCAGTTTTAACCACCAACGTAGAAGCTTTTTTTTCCCCACAAGACCATTGTACTGCAATACTTCAGTATTTGTGTAGCAAACAGCCTCTTAGGTTGGAGAGTATTGATTTCAAATAGGAAGCTGGTAGACTAGGTGTGAAGATGAAATAATGACCTTGATTTTTGGGTGTGTATTGCAGAAGCCTAGTCACTTTCAAGTCACACCACATATGTGATCTGGCCTAATCGTGGAGATACTGGTTATCAGTTTGCAGATGAATACACAGTTCTATCCAACAGAAACTGTATCTTTCTGTTTGTCAGAAGTTCTCCGTTACTTCCTGTATTAGTCAAGGTTTTCCAGAGAAACAGAATCAATACATACTGGGGTAGGGGGGCGGTGGTTATTAGAAGGAATTGGTTCACATGATTATGGAGGTGGTTAAATCCCAAGATCTGCAGGGTAAGTCAGCAAGATGGAGTCCCATGAGAGCTGATGGTTTAGTTCCAGTCTGATGGCAGCAGGCTTGACACCAAGGAAGAGATGATGTTTAATTCAAGTCTGAAGGCAGGGAAAAAGCTGATGGCCCTGTCCAAAGGCTATTAGGCAGGAAAAATTCTCTTAGTCAGGGCAGAGTTAGCTCTTTTGTTCTATTCAGGCCTTCAACTGATTCAGTGAGGCCCGCCCACATTTGGGAGGACAGTCTGCATTACTCAGTCTACTGATTTGAATGTTAATGCCATTGAGAAACACCCTCGCAGGAACACTCAGAATAATGTTTGACCAAATAGCTGGGCATTTTGTGACCCAGTTAAGTTGATACATAAGATTAACTATCACAGTGACTCAGTGGAATTGTTTGCTTTTGTACAGTTTTACAATAAAAGTTTAGTATTTGTGTTTTGGTATGCTGTTATTTTCATTGCGAATGAGGAGTTGTGGGGAAGGTAAGAGATTGGTTTCCAAAGAGCTTTGAGTCCCCCAAGGCAAGGTTTAGCCACCGTTCATACTAAAGTCATAGTTTTATTCCTGAGTCTGCTCTCTAGTATTTTATCAATTTATAAACAAATAGTGTTCATCAGGCACACATATTTTACTCAACCATATTCAGTTCCAAACATGCATTCCTGAATATCCCAATCTTAAAACTAACTCAAATGACGAGTTAATGGGTGCAGCACACCAACATGGCACATGGATACATATGTAACAAACCTGCACATTATGCACATGTACCCTAAAACTTAAAGTATAAGAAAAACAAAAACAAAAACAACTAACTCACATTGTCAGCTTGTGGAGGCAGAATACATACATACATATACACATACATACATGAATATACATATAATGTACACACATATGCATACATACACATATACACATGTATATATGTATGTGTATATATACATATCTGTATTATATAGGCGTATATGTATATATATACATGTATTTAGCATGTATGCATGTGTATATGTATACACATATATACATGTGTATGTATAATACATATTCACATGTATGCCTGTATATACACGTGTGTTATACATGTATATATGTATATACATATCAGTCTATTGATTTGAATGTTAATGTCATCAAGAAATAACCTCAATATATGTATTATAACCTTACAACTATATACAACATACATACATATATATGTATGTATATATGTATACACATACACATGCATGAGAATATATGAATGTATACATAATATCCTTACAGTACTTCTGCCAGGGAGTTTATGGGGGAGGAAGTTGGTACTCCAAATGGCTAGGTGGTAGAGCCAGAGTTTTATACTTGGTTTATCTAGCTCTGAAGGCAATGCTCCTTGTTCTTTGCACTGAAACATTGTGCAGATACGAGAAGCCTGTAGTTTATGTATTTCATTAGCCTTTATTTAAAAAAATTAAACCTGAACAAAAACTAGTCCTAGATACTTTGGTGATCTTGTTGTGTCTGGATTGATGAACAAGTGTCAGGCTTAATTAGGGATGCATGCGGAACCCGGGAAAATCCCTGCTCAGGGGCGCTGGGAAACCTGGAGGTTGATCCTTGAACAGGGTACTTTTAGCTTCTCCGATAAGGAGGTTGGGTTATTTTATCTTTAAACTCCCTTCCAGCTCTACCCTTCTTTGATTTTAAGTTATAAACCTTGAGTGAGGTGCCAGACTCTAGGCTTCATTGGACGTCTACAGGGCGGTCAAGCGTTACCAACTCAAAGTAAAGAAGGAAATTTGAGTACGTGCCCCTTTGGAGGTTGTGTAGGTTAGCTATACAGATTCTACAACTTCCCAGACGAGTAGCCCTGAGACTTGGGGTTGAACGCGCGAGCACGGAAAGAAATCCCACCTTAGGACGGAACCCAGTCTCTTCAGCTCCATTCTAAACTTCGCAAGTTTTCTCTGAGTCTACGCGCTTCCTTAGGACTACAACTCCCAGCATGCTAGCCAGAGGTCAAAGCTTATTGGCGGTCCCGCCAGGTCGCTTGAGTTGTGGCAGTCATTGTAGCCAATGGAAATAAAGAATTATCCTAAGAAACCAATCCTGGAGTAGTAGGGCGGATCCTTCCTGGGTTCCGGCTCCGGCTCCAGCTCCTTCCCTCGCCTACAGAGGCGGCGCTGTCCCTGACCGAGCGGCGGGAGCGAGGTGGGTCCGGGTTGCGCCCGAGGTCGCGGGGGGAGGCGGACACGACTTCGCGGGAAACTGTGCACGGCCACTTCCCTCTCACCGAGGATTTGGATGCTGCTGCTTTGCTCCCTGGACCGAGTGGGAAGCCAAGGGGCCTTGTGGTCCCTCCGCCGCGACCCTCGGCCCTGGCCCCCGGCCCACGCAGCCAGGTGGCTGTCCCCACCCCATTCCCCGGCCCTTCTGTTGGGTTTGAGTATACAGCCCTCCTGCCGCTGACCATACATTCAGGATCAGCCCCTCCTCCTCTCCCACCCCTCCGTCCCCAAACCCGCCGGCAATCTCTGAAACCAGCTCTTGTCCCCTTGGGCCTCCGCCATTGGCTTCTCCCCGCCCCCCAACACACAACTCAGCCTCTTGGGCCCTGGCCCTATGACACTTCTGGCAGACTTTGCTCCCTCTTCCCTGACCATCTCCTGCGACCCTCTGACTTCCTTGGTCCTCCTCTCTCTCTGACCCGTTATCTAGCTTCCCTGTACAACTACCCTGTTAGCACCTTGCTCTTGGTCTTTCATAGCTCCTCTCTCCCCTTCCTCCCTGCAGCCCTTGACTTGGCCCCAAAGACCTGTAGCTTCGGCCCTTCATACCGCACTATGGCTTGGCCCCTTCCCTTTAACCTAGGCCCTTCACCTTCATCATCTGTGATCACTAGCCCCGTCTTCTTGGCTCTTCTTAGACCTGGCCGCTTCACCACTTCTCAGCCCCTTCCACCCTTGCTTCTCCCTGTGCAGCTGAGCCGCCAGGAAGACAAAGCTCAATAGACCCCTTTTCCCCCCAGATCTCTGCAGTGTGATATGAAAATGCCTCTGTACTTCAGCTGCACTGTCTTCTCAGTAGGTAGTTGGCTCTCTGTCTCAGCAAGTCCCAGTCTTACCCATCCTGCAAATCTTAGGTCAAATACCTACTCTTCCATGAAACTGCTCAGCCCTGATCTCATCAGGGAGATATACCTGTATCATGTGAACTTCAGTGGTACTGTTTTTATTTCCTTCCTTCCCGTCTTCTCTCCTTTTTTCCTTCAGTACCAGTGTAATGGTTAAAAGCACTGACTTTGAAGTGATGGGCATAGGGCCCAGTTCTGCCACTTACTTGCTGTGTGCCCTTGGGCAAGATACTTAATTTCTCTGAGCCTCAGCTTTCTCATCTCTAAAATAAGGATAATGTGAAGTGAAATTAGATGATTCATATATGGTGCGTAGTCCACAGCTTAGCACTTGATATGAGCTTAAAAAAATGTTAATAATGTGCCAGGTGCTGTGTTAGACACTGAGGAGTGGGTACAAAGGTGACTAAGGCACAGTTCCTGCCCCTGAACTTAACCTTCTACATTGTATGACTATTTCTGGAGTTCACGTCTGTTTCACTACACTGTATCACAAACTGTGAGTGGTAATCATAATCCTAAATCCTTTTGCTCTTACATTGACCTAGCATCCAGCCCCAGGTAGAGCTGGAGCTTGGTAAATTATAGGTTCTCAGAATAGCAGTTTTGGAAGTGAGTGGAGGCTGAATAGCTCATTGCGTGAGATACTGTAGCTGTAGGTCAGATGGGAGCAGGGCAGGGGGTGGGGGATGGGATGGTGGCGTGAATTAAGATCACATCCTGTCACTTATACATTCAAAAGACATTTGAGCACCCAGCTTTATGCTGCAGAAGGAGATTACTAATATGACCCAGTCCCTTTCCTCAAGTTGCTTATAAACTACTAATAGAAACAGACATGTTCTACTAGTAGTTGCAAACCACTATAAGCCAAGCACAAGATTCTGTGACTGCATAAAGGAGAAAGTAGGCAGGAATCAGGAGATTGCTGAGGAAAAGTGGGTGAGACAGTTCATGGTTACTTGTGTCCCATGAAGACAGAGCTGGTGTTTTATTCAACTCATTCAACAAATACTTACGAAGGATCTACTGTATATGGCTGCCACTACTCTAGAAGTCTTGGTTACACTGGTAAATTTAAAAAAACAAAAACAAAAACAAAGACACCAGCTCTCATGGAACTTATGTTTTAGGGAAGCAGACAATAAATGATAGACATAAAGAGAATGTCAGAAGGTAAGATGTGCTATGGGGCAGGGGGCCTGGGAGTGTGGGAGTGATTTTAATTTTTTAAAGGATGGTTAGGAAACAGTGTCTAAGTATCAAGGAATAGTTTCTCATGTTTACTTGCATTTTTGGAAAGCAAATCAATTATTTTTCATATTCTTATCTAAATTCTTCAAGAACACTAACAGGGATTGGTAAACTACAGCTCACCTCCTGTTGCTTTAAATAAAGTTTTATTAGAACACAGCCACACATTCCTTTATGTCTTGTCTATGGCTGCTTTCATGATTCATGATACAGTGGCAGAATTGAATAGTTACAGCAGATATCCCATGGCCATAAATATTTACTAAATATTATCTGGCCCTTTACAGAAAAAGCTTGTCAATCTCTGGTTCTTAAAGAGTTGAGGTTCTGTCTGTATTTCACCTTTTACAACGTTATATACAGTTTTATGCTATTTTTAAGTTAAAAGTTTTTTCTTAACGAGATCATTTAAAAGATCTTTTTCTTGTATTCTTCACAGGGCCTGGATGTAGTGTCTTCAGCAGTTCTAACAGCAGCTGCCATTTGCTGAATGACAGCATGTGTCACACACTCTGCTGAGTATTACAGGCATTTTTTTTCTAATACAAAGTCTTGTAGTGTGGGTAGGTATCACAATTTTAGTGATGAGGGAGTTTAGGCTCAGAGTGGTTGAATAATTTGCAGAGAGTGATAAAGATAGTATGTGTCACAGTTGTAATCCAACCCTAAATGTAGTCAGTACCGCTTTCTTTATTCTGTTTCTTTTTTCCAGAAATACTTGCAGACTTGAAGGAATTATCAGTCTTTCATTTTCTATCATCAGTGTCCTATGATAGTTTGTGCTTCCCTCCCTCATCCCTTTGTTCATGTCACTCTGTTCACCAGCCCACTCTGCTGAAATGTCGTTATTTCTTCAAGGCCCAGAAGAAATGCTACCACTCTCATCAGAGGTACTTCTCCCCCCAACGCTTTCCTTGTCCTTGGCTGTAGGAACCCAAAGGAGTCTGTGCAGCTTAGCACACATTTACTGATGTTTGCACAAATCAGGACCTGTACTGGGCACTCTTATGTGTTTAGTTTTGGGGTGGGGTGTGGGGAGTGTGGTTTGTGTATCTGTGTCTGTGTTTATCTTTGTGTGTACTTGGTATGTGTGTGTCTGTGTGTGGTATGTGGGTATATGTGTATAGACATGTATGTAGCTATATATGTGTGTGGCTGTGGTATGTGGCTATATGTGGTGTGAGTGTGTACCTAATGTGTATGTGTGTGGTGTGATAAGGTTTGGCTGTGTGTGGTGTGTAGGTGTGTGGCTGTTGTGTGTGTGGTATGAGAATGTGACCGAGTATGTCTGGTATGTGAGTATGACTGTTGTCACGTGAGAATGTGGCTTTGTGTATGGTGTGAGTGTGTATGTGTGATTCTGCTTGCTTGTGTGCATGCATGCGTGTGTGGGTGGGGGGCATGGGCAGGGCTTTGTGTGGTGTTTGAGAATGTAGTGGAGGGCACTGACTGATCAGAAGAAACACAGCCCAGGCCCCACCGTAGGTCCTGGAGGTCCCAGGAATTAACCCAGATGTTTACTTGCTAGATTCTGGTGTGGTCTGGAGAGGGGTAGAGTGGCAGAAATCTCAAGAAAAGCCAAAGCTGGGCCTTGTCATCTAAGAGAGCCTCAAGATTTAGAGGTTTTCTTTTGTTCATTTTGAAAGCAGGCAAATAAGTGGATACTTTTAAGGAAGGTTTTTCAAAAAGGATTAAACATAAAAAGAGTTACAGTTAACTTACAGTTAGGCAGAAAAATTGAACTTATCCCAAAATGAAAGCTCTTTTACTTGCCCACAAATTATAGTCTGCATTGTCATTGCTTAGTGGTTTCAGGAAGAGTGACATTATTCAAATGGCACAAATATCATCCTGGTGGTGGTGAACAAAGCCGGTGCCTTATTTTTGCTCTGGTGGGTAGCTTTAAATATCTCTGAAAGTTTGTCGCTTAAAAGGTAGCAAGTAAAGGTATTCTGTCCAAGTATTCCAGTTGATTGAAGTTATTTCTAATGGATGGTCCCATGGGGAAGGTGTATACCCTTCAAACTGAACAAAAGATTCCCTGTGATCTGGCCCAACCCAAAGAATAAAGGTGTTGGCCATTTGTGTTCATTCTCAGGGTTCAGAGATGGGCAGTGAGAAGGAGCAGAGTCCAGAACCACACCTGCCTGAGGAAGGGGAAGGGGGTAAGCCTTGGAGAGTGGATGACTCAGAGGGTTCTTGGATCTCACCTGGGGAGAAGGAGCATGGGCAAGAGAGCCTGTCGGATGAACTGCAAGAAACTCATCCAAAAAAGCCATGGCAGAAAGTCACTGTCCCGGCTCGAGAGCTAGGGGACCCCATTGCTCATCCAAGGCATGAGGCAGATGAGAAGCCCTTTATATGTGCCCAGTGTGGCAAAACCTTCAATAATACCTCCAACCTGAGAGCACACCAGCGGATCCACACTGGTGAGAAGCCTTACAAGTGTTCTGAATGTGGCAAGAGCTTCTCGAGAAGCTCCAACCGCATCCGGCACGAGCGGATCCACCTGGAAGAGAAACACTACAAATGCCCCAAGTGTCAGGAGAGCTTTCGGCGGCACTCAGACCTCACCACGCACCAGCAAGATCACCTAGGCAAGCGGCCATACCGCTGTGACATCTGTGGCAAGAGCTTCAGCCAGAGCGCCACGCTAGCTGTGCATCACCGGACCCACCTGGAACCAGCACCCTACATTTGCTGTGAGTGTGGGAAGAGCTTCAGCAACAGCTCCAGCTTTGGCGTGCATCACCGCACCCACACAGGTGAGAGACCTTATGAGTGCACTGAGTGTGGGCGGACCTTCAGCGATATCTCCAACTTTGGAGCACACCAGCGGACCCACAGAGGGGAGAAGCCCTACCGGTGCACTGTGTGTGGGAAACACTTCTCCCGGAGCTCGAATCTCATCCGCCACCAGAAAACTCACTTGGGCGAGCAGGCTGGGAAAGATTCCAGCTGAAGGAGAGCCCCATTTAGAGTGAGGGAGAGCGAGCGAGAGACCCTAACCTATTGGAGGAAGATCTTTAGCATCTTTTGCTGCTACCTTGACCTCGAGCCCTTCATCCCGCTTTGGAGAATGGTTTTGTATTGCCTCTGAAGTCAGGATCTCAGGAAGTCCTGAGAAGGGACTCTGGAGTAAAAACCCTTGCCTCTCTCCAGGCCAATTTCTCATGTTGTAAAGTCAGAGGACCCAGTCTTGGCTTCACTTTCTTGGGGTGAAAAAGAAATAGGGTAGGCTCAGAACATGCTCATGTCATTAAGGCGGCAGTCCCCCTGGCCTTTGAGGAAGTACCTATGAGATGGGTGTCATTGTCTGAAGGTTCTCCAAATTGTCTGTGAACTGCTTAGGTAGGAGTGCACTGCAGTGTCCTGCTAGTTCCCACCTGTTGTGCCCCAACTTTGCTTCTAGATCTCTAGGCTGGGAGGAGTGACCTTCTCAATGGAAGAGGCCTCCTTGGTCTGGAGAAGAGATCTGAGGTCCCGCCTTAGAAATGAAAGGGAAACCCTCAGGGAGCCATGACCCAGGGACCTTCACACTCCCCCATGTTTGTTACTTGTTATCCCTCCCCCAACCTGCCTCTGTTTTCCCCAGAGTGATTAGCAGTAAAACCCTTCAATGAAAAGGACCCGTGTACTTATTTTGGGAAGTGGGGAGCTGGGGAGATTGTCCCACTGAACCCACTCTGGAAGGGAGCTGAATTCTTAAGAAAGACAGATGGGTAGATGCTCTGAAAAGCAAAGGAAAGCAGACTGAGTTTCTGGGGCCTTTGAGGAGAAGGGGGAAAGGAAAGGAACTAACATTAATTGAGCATCCACTACATGCGATTAATTCTATCAGTCACATTTACATTCATTATCTCATGTAGTTCTCACAGCAACCCTCAAAGGAATAAGAAGAGGACATGGAAGTGAGGGAAGATAAAGTCACTTGCTGTGAAGTCATACAGCAAGTATGTTGTGGAGCAGAGTTCAAACTTGGGCCTCCCTGACTGCCAGCTGTTGCTCTTTTCACTATATTTACCTTTTGGCTTCTGAAGGAGGAGCCACTTAGGAGACTTGCCTGGAGGTAGGAGCCAGTGTGGCCTCTTGATATGGCCTTGGACCATTTGCTCTGTGGCAAGTCAGTACCAAGCTTGAGAACCTTTTCAACTTTATTTTATTTTGAGGTCAACTTTATTTTATTCTGAGACAGGGTCTTGCTCTGTCGCCCAGGCTGGAGTGCAGTGGTGTGACCACAGCTCACTGCAGCCTTGATCTCCTGGGCTCAAGTGATCCTCCCACCTCAGTGTCCGGAGTAGCTGGGACTGCAGGTGCACACCACCACACCTAGCCCTCAATGTTATTGATTGAGCACTTACTCTGTGCCTAGGAAAAATGGCAGTGACAGGGAGTAGGGGGTGAAGGGTGGGATAAGCCGAGAGAAATCTTAAAACCCATAATGAGAGTCTTTGCTTTTAGTAGCAATAGTTTAGTCCCCAGAGCTGGAAAAGCTTAGCAGGGATTACGTCTGGTTTCCCGTCCTCCTGGTTTAGGCCTGGCTCCACATGGCAGATTTCAGTGTTTTCTACATGGAAGTTTAGTGTTCACCCAGTTTTCCTCTAACAAATACAAAAGACCCCTATCTACCTCTCGTGTAAATCTGGGGCCCTGCTCTTCCAGAGTGAGGGGCCCTCTTCATTTGTAGCCAGTTGGCAGAGTGTGATTCTGGCATTGGGCTTGGAACTGACATCACCCATAACCTTACCTAACATGGGGACCCTGCCGTTCACCAGTAAGAGATGTGCTAGGAACTTTACACTCATTACTGAATTCTCACAGCAACTAAGAGTGACCTGCATTTGTCATGTGTAGAAATAGGCTGATAGAGAAAGTGACTTGCCCAAGGTTACAGAGCAAGTAAATGCAGAGTGTAGGGCCTGAACTACTGCCCAAATTCAAGTCCTGTATTTTGTCCAACTATAAAAGACTCCCCAAATGATTCATTTATATTTATAGGGTACTTTACTGTTTACCAAGCACTTTTATTTCACACACATTTTCCGATTCCTTGAAAATCTCCACACAATATATTTTAAACATAACTTGTGTGTGTGAGTTGGCACACACCCTAATAATAAAAATCACCATCTTTTAAATACCTACTAAGTGCCAATTATCGTACAGCTCTTATCTCTAATCTTCATACTATCCTGTAAGGTAGTAATGTCCCCATGTTCAAGGCAAGAAAATTCTGTGAGATTAAATGACCAGACCTATTGGCAAAGTTGGGACTTAATTCAGGTATGTCTGATTCCAAGGCCAAGCTCTTCATTATACCCACTGTCAAGCTAGGTCTGCAGATCCCCTCTTAGTCTGGGAAGCTTGGTCTGACTCCTTCCTGACTTGGAGACTTTGTGACAACCACTGTGACGTTTTTTGCTGTTAGTTTTTTTTTTTGAGACAGAGTTTCATTCTTGTTGCCCAGGCTAGAGTGCAATGGCGCGATCTCGGCTCACTGCAACCTTCACCTCCCAGGTTCAAACGATTCTCCTGCCTCAGCCTCCCGAGTAGCTGGGATTACAGGCATGTGCCACCATGCCCGGCTAATTTTGTATTTTTAGTAGAGACAGGGTTTCTCTATGTTGGACAGGCTAGTCTCAAACTCCCGACCTCAGGTGATCCGCCTGTCTCGGCCTTCCAAAGTGCTGGGATTACAGGCGTGAGCCACCATGCCCAGCCCCACTGTGACTTTTATAAGAGTGTCTGCTGCCAGTTGGGCCTACGACCCATGTACCAGGCCCCTGCTTTGATCTTGGAACATAACTCCCCAGCCAATCTCACTTGTCCCTTTTTTTTTTTTTTTTTTTTTGTGAGATGGAGTCTTACCCTGTTGCCCACGCTGGAGTGCAGTGGCACGATCTTGGCTCACTGCGACCTCCGCCTCCCGGGTTCAAGCAGTTCTCCTACCTCAACCTCCCGAGTAGCTGGGATTACAGGCATGTGCCACAACACCCGGCTAGTTTTTGTATTTTTACTAGAGATGGGGTTTTGCCATGTTGGCCAGGCTGGTCCTGACCTCAGGTGATCCGCCTGCCTCAGCCTCCCAAAGTGCTGGGATTACAGATGTGAGCCACTGTGCCCGGCTCACTTGCCCTTTTTTGACCCTAACTTATATGCTAAGATTGTTTGTGTTAGTCAGTGCTTTTGAGTCCTGACTAGTCCGTTTATTCACTCTCTAACTTCCTTTTAAACTTTATTTTATCCTTCATTCCCCTTATTTTTTCCCTTTCTCCCTCACTCCATCTACTCTTTCTTCTTCCTCTCCCTCTTTTCCTCCGTCCCTCTTAGTAGTAACTTGTACTGACATTGAAGACAATGTGGCCCCTGATTTCTAGCGCAGGAGATTGCCACACAGATCCAGAGTTGCAATGCAGGATGATAGGTATCATTACAGTTGTACCCAGGATGCTGTAGAAGCCGGCGGAGTGCCTTAACCTGGCCTATACTGGACAGTGGGGCCCAGAAATGAGTAAGACATAGTCCTTCCTGGCTGGGTGCAGTGGCTCACTCCTGTAATCCCAGCACTTTGAGAGGCCGAGGCGGGTGGATCACGAGGTCAGGAGATTGAGACCATGCTGGCTAATATGGTGAAACCCCGTCTCTACTAAAAATATAAAAAATTAGCCAGGTGTGGTGGCGGGCACCTGTAGTCTCAACTACTCAGGAGGCTGAGGCAGGAGAATGGCGTGAACCCGGGAAGCGGAGCTTGCGGTGAGCCGAGATCGCACCACTGCACTCCAGCCTGGGCGACAGAGCGAGACTCCGTCTCAAAAAAAAAAAAAAAAAAAAAAGACATAGTCCTTCCTGCAAGGAATGCAGAGGAAGCGAAACCACTCTGAACAAGGTGCTGGGGGAACACAGGTGGGAATGGTTAACTTCACAGGAGAGGGGAATCTGAAAGGATGATTGAATTTGGTCTGAATGAATAGGTGTTTATAGCAGAGAAAAGAGAGGAAAGGAAAGGTATTTCAGATGGAAGGGAAGGCTTAGTGTTTTAGGAAATAATGAAATGTTTGATAGTGTGCCCTGTGTGAGGAGGAGAGGAAGCCCTTGTGTTGGATGCCAGGGTAAGAAATTTTGGACTGTGGACAATAAGGAATTTTAAAGCTGGGGAATGACGTGATAACATTCACTCTTTATTCAGGAAAAGCACTTGGGCTAGTGTGGAGGATGAACTAAAGGGGGATGAGTGATTTGGAAATACGCTGTGTGTGTAAACCAGGTGCCAATTAGGACCCTCCTGAGCCACAGAGAGTTCTGTATGATTGCCTCAGAGCACTGCCAATTCCACAAAATGGGAAAGTTCAAACCTTCCACACAATTGCTGCAGCTTCCTGGGGTTTATGACCTCATAATCTCTTGCCTGAGATTCCTGTGACCTGTACAAACCTTTTCTATTTTGTCCGCATTAGTCCTGTCACAGAACTCAGCTCTTTTGATAAGTTTAGAATCCTTTCGGGCACGGTGGCTCAAGCCTGTAATCCCAGCACTTTGGGAGGCCGAGGCGGGCGGATCACGAGGTCAGGAGATCGAGACCATCCTGGCTAACACGGTGAAACCCCGTCTCTACTAAAAATACAAAAAATTAGCCGGGCGTATTGGCGGGCGCCTGTAGTCCCAGCTACTTGGGAGGCTGAGGCAGGAGAATGGCGTGAACCCGGGAGGCGGAGCTTGCAGTGAGCCGAGATCGCGCCACTGCACTCCAGCCTGGGTGACAGAGCGAGACTCTGTCTCAAAAAAAAAAAAAAAAAAAAAAGAATCCTTTCTAGAGATTAAGAATCCTAGTGAGGAGTTACATTAAGGCATGTCAGTAGCTTCCTATCCTGTTATCTCTGCTCGCCTCCCCACCCTCTCTCTGGATTGCCACAATAAGACTATGGTGCATCATTGTTTTTTGTTTGTTTTTCTGAGATAACGTCACCCTCTTGCCCAGGCTGGAGTGCAGTAGTGTGATCACAGCTCACTGCAGCCTCCATCTCCTAAGCTCAAGCAATCCTCCTACCTCAGCCACCTCAGTGGCTGGGACCACAGATGTGTGCCACCGCACCTGGCTAATTATTTATTTTTGTTAGAGATGGGGGTCTCACTGTCAGGCCTCTGAGCCCAACCTAAGCCATCATAACCCCTGTGACCTGCACGTATACACCCAGATGGCCTGGAGCAACTGAAAAACCACAAAAGAAGTGAAACAGCCAGTTCCTGCCTTAACTGATGACATTCCACCATTGTGATTTGTTCCTGCCCCACCTTAACTAATGAATCAACCTTGTGACAGTCCTCCCCTGGACAATGAGTCTCAGGAGCTCCCCACAAGGGAGCACCTTGTGACCCCCGCCCCTGCCCACAAGAGATAACTACCTTTAACTAATTTTCCACTACCTACCCAAATCCTATAAAAATCCTATAAAACTGCCCCACCCCTATCTCCCTTTGCTGACTCTCTTTTTGGACTCAGCCCACTTGCACCCAAGTGAAAATAAACAGCCTTGTTGCTTACACAAAGCCTGGTTAGGTCGTCTCTTCACACGGATGTGCGTAACATTTGATGCCGAAGAACCCGGGACGGGGGACTCCTTTGGGAGACTGGCTCCCTGTCCTTGCCCTCACTCCATGAGGAGATCCACCTATGACCTCGGGTCCTCAGACCAGCCCAAGGAACATCTCACCAATTTCAAATCAGGTAAGCGGTTTCCTCACTCTTCTCCAGCCTTTCTTGCTACCCTTTGATATCCCTATCCTTCCAATTCCAGTTCTTTTTCCTCTCTAGTAGAGACAAAGGAGACACATTTTATCCGTGAACTCAAAAACTCTGACGTTGGTCATGGATTTGGGAAGACAGTCTTCCCTTGGTGTCTGATCATAGCAGGGACGCCTGCCTTGATCATTCACCCACACTCCCTTGGTGGCAGGTCAATTGCAGGGACGCCTGCTTTGCCTGCTCACTCACATTACAGCCCAGGACTCAGTCAGGGATGCCTACTGGAAGCCTGGTAGGTGCCCACCTCCATTTCTCTGTGTCTCTACCTTCCTCTTTAAACTTACCTTCTCCATTATGGGCAACTTTCCACCATCCATTCCTCCCTCTTCCCCCTTAGCCTGTGTTCTTAAAAACCTAAAACCCCTTCAACTAACACCTGACCTAAAACCTAAACATCTTATTTTCTTCTGTAATACTGCTTGACCCCAATACAAACTTGACAATAGTTCCAAGTGGCCAGAGAATGGCACTTTCGATTTGTCTATCCTACAAGACCTAGATAATTTTTGTCAAAAATTGGGCAAATGGTCTGAGGTGCCTTACTTCCAGGCCTTTTTTACACTTCACTCCCTCCCTAGTCTCTGCTCCCAGTGCAACTTGTCCCAGATTTTCCTTCTGTTTCTCCCGTTTGTTCCTTCAGTCTCCATCCCAAGTTCAGAGTCCTCCAAATCCTCCTTTTCCACTGACCCCTCTGACCTCTCTCCTCTTCCCCTGGCTGCTCCTTGCCAGGCTGAGTTGGGTCCCAATTCTTCCACAGCCTCTGCTCCCCAACCCTATAACCCTTCTATTACACCCCTCCTCACACCTGGTCTGGCTTACAGTTTCGTTCCGCGACTAGCTCTCCTCCACCTGCCCAACAATTTCCTCTTAGAGAGGTGGGTGGAGCTGAAGTCATAGTCAGGGTACATGTGCCTTTTTCCCTATTGGACCTCTCCCAGATCAGTCAGTGTTGAGGCTCTTTCTCATCAGACCCCACTAAATATATACAGGAATTCCAATATTTAACTCAGTCCTACAATTTAACCTGGAGTGACTTAAATGTCATCCTGACTTCTACCCTCTCCCCAAATGAGCGAGAAAGAGTTTATACCCTAGCCCAATCTCACACTGATGACTGCCTTCACAGTCAAAGTATAGCTTATTCCAGGCCTCCAAGAAGGCACCAGGGCATGTGAATGCCAAGAAGTCCCATGATATACTGCCTGCACACTGGATAAACATGAAATATGGTAGTGAAATTCAGTGTGAGTTTGAAAGCCTGAGAAACAGGGGAGCCAATGACATAACTCCCAATCCAAGGCTGGGCACCTGAGACCCAGGTGGCTGCTGCTCTGACTCCTGAAGTCTGAAGGCCTAAGCTTATTCCAGAAACATAAGGAGTTTTCAAAATTAGAAACTCCATCAGTGCTTTGGATTCCCAGCCCAGTCTCCTGTCCAAAAGGAGGAAATGGATGTCCCAGCTCGAGAGAGAGAGAGAGAGAATTCTCCCTCTACCTTTTTACTCCACTCAGATGGGCCCTCAGTGAGTTGGATAATACCTGCTAACACTAGGATGGGTGAATCATTTTTACTCAGTATGCTGACCCAAATGCTAATCTCTGGGAATACTCTAAACACATACCCAGAAATAATGTTTTACTAGCTATCTGGATCTTCTTTAACCCAGTCAAGTTGACACATAAAATTAACCATTATACCATTCAAAGGCTGCCAGACACATCCTCTGACCCAGGTGCCCAGCTTGGAGGTGGAAGAGATCCAGTATAGGAAGTAGGTATTTTGAGAGCACATTCAAGGCAGACTTAGGAAACAAAATCCCAAAGGCAGCCAGAAGAATACTAATTTGAATCCTCCAAAAAGGTTATCTTCAAACTGGGTATTTATACCTGTGGATGTCCAAAAAATTTTCCAAGGAATATGTGAACATATTTAGCTTTAAGGGAATCGATGTCCAAATCCCGATCTTTACTTTCTGCATGTACTCTTTCCAAAAACTAATCTTCCTGAGAGGAGTAACATTAGTAATACAGCATAATAGGACATTTCAGACCTTGTTCCTCCATAGACACTGACTTAATATATGGCCCGAAAAGCTTTTATGAGAATTCTAGAAACTAGTGCCTGAGGCAAGCTCAAAATCAAGAACAGCTATATTAAAATAGGTAAGAAAAACCATTTTCATTTAACTTACAATAGCCCTTTCCCAAAGCCAGTACAGCTTGGTGCTTTCAGGAGTAAATGCCCAACTTGAAGCTTCTACCTTGAGAGGGAAGCAGAAGGGCAGAATGTGCGTCCAACGTTCAGGCTTTTCAGGGGCTCCCTGAGGGACTGGTTTCTGTCTTGCCCGACATCGAGTGCTGATAAAGTAAAAAAAAAAAAAAAAAAATTATATATGTATATACACACACACACTCTCTCTCTCTCTCTCTCTCTCTCTCTCTCTCTCTCTCTCTCTCTCTCTCTGAATCCCTGGGGACTGCTGAGAACAAGAGACATCAACAGCTTGTTGTAGACCCTGAGAACTTGCAGTACGGTAGACAGACACTAGAGAGAGCAAGAGACTACAAGCTTCTGAAAAGACACCAGCAAACCTCTTGAATTGGGAAATTACAGGGACAAGCCCAAGAATACATATCTCCAGAAAAGGTTTGAGAGACCACTCTCGCAAACTGTTAGTTGAGCTCACTGTTTAAGGTTTTCCCCTTTATGAAGCCAATCCATTAAAACTGGAAGACATGGTCATTTTTTCAAATCCATAAACTCTTGCAAAAAATAACAAGACATATGATGATAGTGGGAAACATGGTCCAGAGGACCAAATATGTCTCAGAAATGGAACCCTAAAGAAACAGAGATCTATGAATTACCTGACAACGAATTCAAAATAATCATCTTAAAGAGGCTCAGTGGGCTACAAGAGAATCAGATAGACAAATGAAACCAGGAAGTGATGCATAAAAACCAGAATACCAACAAAGACGCAGAGGCCGGGTGCAGTGGCACACGCCTGAAATTCCAGCACTCTGGGAGGCTGAGGCAGGAGGACTACCTGACCCCAGGTGTTTGAGACCAGCCTGGGAAATAGAGTGAGACCCTGTCTCTAAAAAGAAAAAAAGGCTGGGCACGGTGGCTCACGCCTGTAATCCCAGCACTTTGGGAGGCCGAGGCGGGTGGATCACGAGGTCAGGAGATCGAGACCATCCTGGCTAACACGGTGAAACCCTGTCTCCAGTAAAAATACAAAAAATTAGCCAGGCGAGGTGGCGGGTGCCTGTAGTCCCAGCTACGCGGGAGGCTGAGGCAGAAGAATGGCCTGAACCCCGGGGGGCGGAGCCTGCAGTGAGCCGAGATCGCGCCACTGCACTCCAGCCTGGGTGAAAGAGCAAAACTCCGTCTCGGAAAAAAAAAAAAAAAAAGAAAAAAAAGAATCTGTTAAGAAAAAGACCAAATGGAAATTCTGGAGTTGAAAAAAACAGTAACTGAATTGAACAATTCACTAGAAGGGATCATAACAGATTTAACTGAGCAGAAGAAACAATCAGGAAATTTGAGACAGGTTATTTGAAATTACTGAGTCAGGGGAAACAAAAGAAAAAAAGATGAAGAAAAGTTAAGAAAGCCTAAGGGACTTATGGGATACAATGTATGATCCAAAGAAGCCATCCCTGAGACACATAATCAAACTATCAAAAGTCAAAGAGAGACTCTGAAGGCAGCAAGAGAAAAGTGACTCATGAAGCACAAGGGAGCTCTTATAAAATTATCAGCAGATTTCTCAGCAGAAACCTTACAGGACAGAAGGGAGTGGGATGATATATTCAGAGCACGGAAAGAAAAACTGCCAAGTAAGAATAATATTCAGGAAAATTGTCCTTCAGAAATGAAGGAGAGGATTTTTGGTTTCCAGTCCAGCATGTAAGGAGCTTAGAAGGTAACACTCCATCTAGACAAGTTAAAAAGCTGAGCAACAACAACAAAACCAAACAAAAGCTGAACAACTCTTCTTAGATTTGTTAGAGGAATGAGACCACTAGGCAGATTGCTGCCGCCAAAATTGGAAAGACAGGAAAATACAGGCAGTCACAAGTTACTGGAAATGCAATAGATGAGCAGAAGCCTCTACAGGAGGTTTGAAAATAGGAATAGGAAAACCTAAACTGTAACTGCCCCAGTTTTTGGAGAATCAGCGTGGACAACTCAGAGAGTTAAAAACTCCACCAGGGGCCAGGCATGGTGGCTCACACCTGTAATTCCAACACTTTGGGAGGCTGAGGTGGGAGGATTGCTTGAGCTCAACAGTTTAAGACCAGGCTAGGCAACATGGCAAGATCCCGTCTCTTTAGAAACTTTAAAAATTAGCTGGGTTTGGTAGTGCACTCCAGCAGTCCCAGCTCCTCAGGAGGCTGAGGCAGGAGAATCACTTGAGCCCAGAGGGGTTGACACTGCAGTGAGCCATGATCATGTCACTGCACTCCAGTCTGGGTGACAGAGCAAGACCCTGTCTCAAAAGAAAAAAAAAACATTCCAGGGTATGGATTTATGGAGATGCCCCAACACTTCTGTTATTTTTACCTCTCACAGCTCTACCAGATCCTCACAGTAAATCTCAGAGAAAAATCCCTTCATGCTTCTGGCAGAGGGAGGGGAAATAAACCATTTTGCAGTCTGCCAGAGCATTCTGTTGTTTTTAAAAAGGTCTACCCTCAGGAGAAAGAATTTTGCCAGAGCCTAACCTACCCTGGGGAAGGGAACTTACCCAACTCCAGCAGGCTGTAGTCTCCCACCTAGGGGAAAAGAAATACCAACTCCAGCTTCCTCTAGGCTTCCCTGCAGGAGAAGGGAGATATTCAACTTCAGTCTCCTCTAGCGGTTTTGCCCCCACCTAAGGGGAAAAAACAAAAACTGAGAATCACTGGTGGAGTTCACAGTCCGGACCCAAAGGCTCACCAAAAGACTGAGACCTAATAATAGAACTGTAGAACACTTCTCCTCCTGCAACACCACACTGCTACATTACTAAAGATCTGTTATCTTTTTTTTTTTCCCGAAGGCAGAGTCTCACTCTGTCGCCCAGGCCGAGTGCAATAGCACAATTATAGCTCGCTGTAGCCTCGAACTCCTGGGCTCAAGTGATCCTTCTGCTTGACCCTCCCAAGTAGCTGGGACTACAGGCAGGCTCAGTTAAGGTTTTGTTGTTGTTTTTTCAGAGATAGGTCTCACTCTGTTCCCCAGGCTCTAAAGGCCTATTTACCACAGTTCCATTTACCCAGTACAAAATGGCTTATTTTTTTCCAACAAAAAAATTAGAAGGCACACTAAAAGGCAAAAAACCACAGCTTGAACAAATAGTGCAAACATCAGAACCAGACACAGACATGGCAGGGATGCTGGAATTCCCAGACTACTATCGTGTCCGAAATTGGTGGGCTCTTGGTCTCACTGACTTCAAGAATGAAGCCGTGAACCCTCGCGGTGACTGTTACTGTTCTTAAAAGTTGTGTGTCCAAAGTTTGTTTCTTCTGACGTTCAGACGTGTTCAGAGTTTCTTCCTTCTGGTGGGTTCGTGGTCTTGCTGGCTTCAGGAGTGAAGCTGCAGACCTTCATGGTGTTAAAGCTCATAAAGGCAGTGCCAACCTAAAAGGTGAGCAGCAGCAACATTTTTGCAAAGAGCAAAAGAACCAACCCTCCACGCTGCACAAAAACACCCCAGCACGTTGCTGCTGCTAGCTTGGGCAGCCTGCTTTTATTCCCTTATCTGACCCCACCCACATCCTGCTGATTGGCCCATTTTACAGAGTTGATTGGTCCATTTTACAGAGAGCTGATTGGTCCGTTTTACAGAGAGCTGATTGGTCCGTTTTGACAGGGGGCTGATTGGTGCGTTTACAATCCCTGAGCTAGACACAGAGTGCTGATTGGTGTATTTACAATCCTCTAGCTAGAGGTAAAAGTTCTCCAAATTCCCACCAGATTAACTAGACACAGAGCACTGATTGGTGTATTTACAAACCTTGAGCTAGACACAGAGTGCTGATTGGTGTATTTACAATCCTTCAGCTAGACATAAAGTTTCTCAAAGTCCTCACCGGATTAGCTAGATACAGAGTGCTGATTGGTGCATCCACAAGCCCTGAACTTGACACAGAGTGCTGACTGGTGCACGTACAATCCTCCGGCTAGACATAAAAGTTCTCCAAGTCCCCATCCAACTCAGGAGCCCAGCTAGCTTCGCCCAGTGGATCCCACGCCAGGGCTGGGTGCGGAGATGCCTGCCAGTCCCGTGCCATGCACCTGCACTCCTCAGCCCTTGCGTGATAGATGGGACTGAGCGCCGCGGAGCAGGGGGCGGTGCCCATCGGTGAGGCTGGGGCTGTGCGGGAGCCCACCACAACAGGGCTCAGGTATGGTGGGCTGCAGGTCCTGAACCCTGCCCTGCAGGGAGGCAGCTGAGGCCTGGTGAGAATTCGAGCACGGCCCGGGCTGGCAGTGCTGGGGGACTCAGCGCCCCCTTCGCAACTGCTGGCCCAGGTGCTAGGCCCCTCACTGCTCTGGGCCAGAGGTGCCGGCCGGCCGCTGTGACTGCTGGGCTCGGAGCCCACGCCCACCCGGAACTCGCGCTGGCCTGCTAGCGCCACAGGCAGCCCTGGTTCCCACCGGCGACTCTCCCTGCACACCTCCCCTCAAGCAGAGGGAGCCGGCTTCAGTCTCGGCCAGCCCAGAGAGGGGCTCCCACAGTGCAGTGGTGGGCTGAAGGGCTCCTCAAGCATGGCCAGAGCAGATACCAAGGCCGAGGAGGTGCTGAGAGCGAGCGAGGGCTGCTAGCACATTGTCACCTCTCACTATGATTAATACATTAAGAGCTCTAATGGAAAAAGTAGATAACATGCAAAAACAGATAGACAATTTAAAAAGAAAGATGAAAATTATAAGAAAGAATAAAAAAGAAATGATAGAGATAAGAAAAAAACCACTAACAAACGAAGAAAGCTTTCAATGGACTCATTAGTACACTGCACATGGCTGGAGAAAAAAGAACCTCTGAGCTTGAGGATATGTCAACAGAAACTTTGAAAACTGAAAGTGAAGAGAAAAAAGATGTGAAAAAAATGAGAAAGAATATCTAATTACAAAAAGTATAATATAGGCATAATGAGAATACCTGAAAAAGAAAGAGAGAAAGGAACAACAGAAACATTTGAAGCAATAATGCCTGAGAATTTCACCAAATTAGTGCCAGACACCAAACCACAGATCAGGAAGCTCAGAAATCACCAAGCAAAATAATGCCAAAAACAAACAAATAAACTACACCTAGACATATAATATTCAAGCTGCAGAAAATTAAAGATGAAGAAAAAATTCTGAAAGAAGCCAGAGGAAAAAAAGCCACTTACCTATAGAAGAGCAAAAATAAGAATTATATCCAACTTCTCCTCAGAAATCAAGTAAGCAAGAAGATAATGGAGTGGAATACTTAGTGTTGAAAGAGAAAAAGCCAAAAACCTAGGATTCTATACACAATTTCAAAGCAATCAGATTAAAATAATAAAAATTATATCAGCAATTAATGAATTGAAAACAGGAAATCAATAGTGAAAATCAACATAACCAAAACCTGTTTCTTTGTAAAAATCAATAAAATCATAAGCTTCTAGCAAAGCTAAGAAAAAAAGAGAAAAGATGTGAATTACGAATATTGAAAATGAAAGAGAGGAGATCAATTCAAATCCCATGGATGTTAAAAGAATAATAAATGAATATTATGCACAACTCTATGCCCACAGATTTGACAACCCGGATGAAATGGACCAATTCCTTGAAAGACACAATCTGTTAAAACTCACACAAGAAGTAGACAATCTGAAACAGGCTTGCATCTGTTAAAGAAACAGAATCAATAAGTAATAAACTCCTCAAACAAAAAGTACTAGGCTCAGATGGATCCACTAGTGAATTCTACCAAACATTTAAGAAAAAAATTATACCAATTTTCTAAACATCTTCCAGAAGATAGAAACAGCTCATTCTATGAGGCCAGCATTACCCTAATATTAAAACCAGACAAATACATTACAAGAAAACTACAAATAGATTTGTCAATTTAAAATAAATAAATAAATTTAAAAAGAAAACTACAGACCAATATCTCTCATGAACATAGATGCAAAAATTCTCAACAAAATATTAGCAAAGCAAACCCAATGATGCATTAAAAAAAATTATATACATGACCAAATGTGATTTATTCCAGGCATGCAAGCCTGGTTCAACATTAAAAACTCAATTGGCTGGGCGTGGTGGCTCACGCCTGTAATCCCAGCACTTTGGGAGGCCGAGACAGGCAGATCACCTGAGGTCAGGAGTTTGAGACCAGCCAGGCCAACATGGCCAAACCTTATCTCTACCAAAATACAAAAATTAGCTGGGTGTGGTGGTGGGCACCTGTAATCCCAGCTACTCGGGAGGCTGAGGCAGGAGAATTGCTTGAACATAGGAGGCAGATGTTGCAGTGAGCTGAGATTGCCCCATTGCACTCCAGCCTGGGTGACAGAGAGAGAGTCTGTCTTAAAAACGAAACAAAACAAAAACAAAAACAAAACCTGAAAAAACAACCCTCAATTAATGTAATCTATATGTAATTACATCAAAGGGCTAAAGAAGAAAAATCAAAGGCCAGGCGTGGTGGCTCACACCTGTAATCCCAGCACTTCGGGAGGCTGAGGTGGGCAGATCACAAGGTCAGGAGATGGAGACCAACCTGGCTAACGCGTTGAAACCCCGTCTCTACTAAAAATACAAAAAATTAGCCAGGCATGTTGGCATGTGCCTGTAGTCCCAGCTACTTGGGAGGCTGAGGCAGGAGAATCGCTTGAACCTGGGAGGCAGAGGCTACAGTGAGCCGAGATCGCGCCACTGCACTCCAGCCTGGGTGACAGAGAGAGACTCCGTCTCAAAAAAAAAAAAGAAGAGGCCGGGCGCGGTGGCTAACGCTTGTAATCCCAGCACTTTGGGAGGCCGAGGCGGGTGGATCACGAGGTCAGGAGATCGAGACCATGGTGAAACCCTGTCTCTATTAAAAATACAAAAAATTAGCCGGGCGTGGTGGCGGGCGCCTGTAGTCCCAGCTACTTGGAGAGGCTGAGGCAGGAGAATGGCATGAACCTGGGAGGCAGAGCTTGCAGTGAGCCGAGATTGCGCCACTGCACTCCAGCCTGGGCGACAGAGCGAGACTCCGTCTCAAAAAAAAAAAAAAAAAAGAAGAAAAGGAAGAGGGAAAAGGAGAAGGAGAAGAAGAGGAGGAAGAAAAATCACATGATCATATTAGTACCTACAGAAAAAGTATTTCACAGGGCTGGGCGTGGTGGCTCTCACCTGCAATCCCAGCACTTTGGGAGGCCGAGGCGGACGAATCACTTGAGGTCAGGAGTTCGAGACTAGCCTGGCCAACATGGTGAAACCCCGTCTCTACTGAAAAACAAAAGTTAGCTGGGTGTGGTGGTGCACACCTGTAATCCCAGCTACTCAGGAGGCTGAGGCAGGAGAATCACTTGAAGTGGGAGGCGGAGGTTGCAGTGAGCTGAGATTGCACCACCGCACTCCAGCCTGGGTAACAGAGTGAGAGTCCGTCTGAAAAAAAAAAAAAGAAAGAAAGAAAAAGTATTTCACAAAATCCAACATTCGTTCCTGATAAAAACTCTCAGGAAACTAGAAATAGAGGGAAACTTCCTCAACTTGATTAAAGAATGTTTACAAAAAACCTACAGCTAAATATTATACTTAATGGTGAAAAATGTGAAGCATTATTGTTGCTAAGATCAGGAACAAGGCAAGGATGTCCTCTTCACTATTCCTTTCCAACACTGTATTGGAAGTCTTAGCTTATGCAACAAGACAACAAAATGAAATAAAAGGTATACTGATTGGTAAGGATGAAATTAAACTGTTGTTGTTGGCTGATGACATGATCGTCTATATATATAGAAAATCCAAAAGTATCTACAAAATAACCCCTGGAACTAATAAGCAATTAATTATAGCAACATTGCAGGATACAAGGTTAATATACAAAAGTCATTTGCTTTCCTATATGCCAGCAATGAACAAGTGGAAATTAAAACATACTACCCCCCATATTGAAATACTTATGTATAAATCTAATAATATATATACAAAATCTCCTATTTTGTGGATATGGATATAGTAACACTGTGGTATTGTTTGAATATATAAAGAAGAGTAATGTAAGAGTTTTATTGTAAAATGACAATATCGGCCTGATGCGGTGGCTCATGCCAGTAATCCCAGCACCTTGGGAGGTCGAGGCAGGTGGATCATTTGAGGTCAGGAGTTCGAGACCAGCCGACAGTATGATGAAACCCCGTCTCTACTAAAAGAAATTGCAAAAATTAGCCAGGCATGGTGGCAGGCACCTGTAATCCCAGCTACTCAGGATGCTGAGGCAGGGGAACTGCTCGAACCCAGGAGGTGGAGGTTGCAGTGAGTCGAGAGCATGCCACTGCACTCCAGCCTGGGGACAGAGAGAGACAGCATCTCAAAAAATAATAAAATAAAATAAAATAAAATGACAATATCACATATCAGAAATTAAATCTCCTGCAAATATTTGAATTTAAGAAGACAAATTTGTAACTTCAATCTAAAAATAAGCGAAGAGATAGTTTTTCAAATTCTTTTTTTTTTTTTTTTGAGACAGGGTCTTGCTTTGTCTCCCAGGCTGGAGTACAGTGGTGTGATCATAGTTCACGCATTGCAACCTCGACCTCCTGGCCTCAAGCAATCCTCCCACCTCAGCCTCCTGAGTAGCTGGGACTATGGGCATGCACCACCACACTCAACTAACTCTTGTATTTTTTGTAGAGACAGGGTTTCGCCATGTTGTCCAGGCTAGCGTCAAACTCCTGAGCCCAAGTGATCCACCCGCCTTGGTCTCCCAAAGTGCTGAGATTACAGGTGTGAACCACCAGGCCTGGCCTCAAAATTCTTTTAGGAAGTATGTGAGCAAAAAAATTTGAAGATAACTACTCTAGAAGAAAGACAGAGATGTGGAATTCGTTTTGAGACAGTGGCGGAAGATGGAAAAACTGATATCCTAGGTTAGGGTCAGAACCACCCTCCTCTTGAACCATAATTCAAAATCAAGCTCTTTGTCCATGACAATTGTGAGGCACTGGGATCCAGTCCTTTATGAGGAGAATAGGACAAAAACAGTGAGTCCGAGAAGAAAGGAAATCCATTACCACTTAATAAACACGCTCAAGTCTTCTCACCCATTGCTTCATGCAAACATGTATGGAATAACTTTTGTAAGAGATTGCACATTTTAAGGGGAAATTTGTGATTCCCCCGCTCCCTGATAAAAACTGGGTAAAGGAAAGCCCAATTAAATTGACAGGTCCTTACCAGCTGTCATTTCAAAGCATTAGTCAAGGCCTTTGACAAGCAAAGTGGGGACTGGGCAAGCTGGTTGGAGTTTGGGCCCAAAGCCTGAGCTGGGAAAGAGGCCAAGGGATGACAGGAGCAAAACTCCGTGTCAAAAAAAAAAAAAAAGAAAGAAAAAAAAGAATATAATATAGAAGATCTCTGGGGGCCAGGCATGGTTGCTCATGCCCGTAATCCCAACACTTTGGGAGGCCGAGGCAAGTGGATCATGAGGTCATGAGGTCAGGAGTTCAAGACCAGCCTGGCCAACATGGTGAAACCCTGTCTCTACTAAAAATACAAAAATTAGCTGGGTGTGGTGGTGGGGGCCTGTAATCCCAGTTACTTGGGAGGCTTAGGCAGAGAACTGCTTGAACCCGGGAGGTGGAGGTTGCAGTGAGCCGAGATCGTGCCACTGCACTCCAGCCTGGGTGACAGAGGGAGACTCTGCGTCAAAAAAAAAAAAAAAAGAAAAAAGAAAGCAAGGAAACAAAAGATCCCTGGGAATTCACGGAAACCTTGGGGGTGATTACCAGACTTTCCGAAACATTTGGAAGAGGGAAGATGATGTAACTCCAGCTGACATCTGCATTACAATATATATTATCTTATTTCATTTTAATATTACAACAGAAAAGAAACAGAAGATCAGAAAGGTGAAGTGACTTGTCCAAGATTATTCAGCTAAATAGCAGTGCAGGAATCTTAAATCAGCTATTTCTGACTCCAGAAACCATATTTTTTCCAAGACCCAGCATAACTGAGAAGAAAACTTGGCAACAAGTGTGTACTCAGGTAATGGTTCAAAGAATTGAGCAAATGCTTCATAGAGAAAGGGACAGCTAATTTGGTATTTTGATATCAGATAATCTTATGGAGAGACCAAAGGCAGACCAGGAGAAAGGGGATTGAACAAAAAGTTTTAGGGTGAGGAGCTGTCCTGGGAACATAGAGTACCATCAGCTTCGCTGGAGGTTAGGGTGTGGAAGGAGTGTATTGGAAGATACGGTCTGCAAAGGCCAGAATGTGGTTAAGGAATTTGGGCTTTATCATGAGAAAGTGGGGAGTATTAACCCATTGAATAATGTGGTCAGAACACATTTTTAGGAAGATCATTTGGGAAGCCAGGGTCAGGGTTACCAGATGGATTTGTTGTAGTAGGACCAGTCGAGGGTTCCCTCCAAAGCAATGTAGTATCTCTGAAACCCTGAAAGCGTGAGGTTAAACCCTGCCCTGATCAAAATGTTCACAAAATAGCCACTAGTTGGCAGGAATGTGCCAATGAATGGATGAGCCAGACTCCCAACTAGCAGCTTCCCTTCTCTCACTCCAAGAGCTGTGGTGGGGTATGATCACCTAGTGGATAACAGGAGTAGGTGGGAGGGCAATCTCTTCGGAGGAAACTTCAAAGGCCCAGAGGAGAAGGAGAATGTGATCAGAGAACAGAGTGGATGGATGGCTGGAGGATAGGGTTGGGGGTGAGTGGGGGCAGTGGTGAGGGAGAGAGCTTGATCATGAATGACTTGAATTTTCAGGTTAAGAAACACAGACATTAATTATCCTGAGAGAAATGAGGAACCCAGGAAGGTTTTTAAGTAGGAGAGAGACATAACTAGATTTGAATTTTAGGAAGATCATCGATTGCAGTGTGGAGAATGAGGAGGAAGCAGGAAGCACAGAGATCAGTGAGAGGGCAGTTGCAGTGATCCTGGGAGAGGTGATGAGTGGCCAGCACTAGGCCCAGCAATTGTAATAGACAGACGGACCAGAATTGTAGGAGACTTATGAAATAAAAATCACAGAATGAAAAAGCGGTCATTAAAAATGTAGTTGACAGAAGAGAATGATATCCTTTCCCCATTATTAAATACATCCTGAATTGTCAGATCGTCTACCTAAAATTGCACTGGAAGAACTCAGATTTCAGAACTTCTTGGCTTCTAAATTCTACTTCATTCATTCAATAATCCTGACCAGAGTCTGTGGTGGGAAGTGGGGACCAAGGAATGGCTCAGTCCTGTTCCTGCGGCAGCTGCCCTCCCCCCAGCCCCCGCCCCGCCCCCGCCCCGCCCTTGCCCCCAGTGTGGCGGAAAGACAGTCAACTCCGGTACAGCGTGCTTTGATGGAGGAAATACAAGCCGATGTAGTGTTCCCGGGAAAACTTGATCCAGAAGGCTTCCAGGGAGAGGAGATTTTGTGCCTAAGATTTCAAATGAAAGATCTCATAACACTGTCAGTGAAACAACTAAGCACTGCTGGGAAAAGATGGCCTGGAGAACAGTCCCGTTACCTATTTACCTCTTTTCGTCAGAAACCGTAGACGTCACCTTATGCGGGATAGGAACTCGGGTTAGCTACGTCCCCAGGGTGCCCACCGATACACAAGTCTCCGTCACCCCCTCCAGAGTAAACAACCTCGCCTGGCAAGCGGGCGCCCAGGTCGTCCCTAAGTGCCAGCACCTGGAACCGCCAGGGTGTGATTGGTGGAGTCTTGGAGCCCGCCCCTCATCCGGCCCAACAATGCGTCTCTGATTGGTGGAGACGCCACCTGGCCCCGCCCATCCCTAATCGTGTGCGTGCGCCGCCGGTGGCCGGGCTTAGGGGACCGCTGTGAGGTCTGGAGAGGATGCGCCAGCGACCCCGGCAGTACGCGGCCGAACCTTGGCCCCAAATCTTCTCCGGGGTGGATTGCGGCCCGTAAAGGAAAGGCGTCAGGGGACCGGCCGGCAGCTGTGCAGTCGCGGCACTCTGAGCCACGCTGAGGGCGGGCCGGGTTCCCTGCGCCTGCGCTGACATTTTGCAGTTTGGGAAATGGCGGTGCTCGGGGACGTGGATACTGAGCCAGGGCGGGAGGGAGCTGCGAGTGGATTGTCGGGCCTTTTCAGACCGGGGTCTGAACCTCCGGGCCGGGGCGGGGCTGGGGTGCTGCCTGGCTCTACCAACGTTCGGGGCCCTCGAGTGTGAATGAGCTCCGCGCGCCATCCGCCTTGTAGTCCTCGCGTCCGGCCACCGGCGCGGGGCTCCCACTCATCCCCACCCCACCCCGTCTGTTTCCTTTCTGGTCCAGTGGGGACAGCCCTGAGTAAGCAGCGTCGTAGGAGTAAGATACCCGAGTGGCAGCCCTAACAGCCTGGGCCCCGGCCTCTCCTTCTCGCCCTGCCCCCGCATCCCCTCCCGCACGGGGACCCGGATAACTCCTTTCAACAGAAGTCTTTTGGGAGCACACGATAAGGCTTCCTTTGACCTGGCCTCAGCCCTTCATCAGTTAACCGCCCTGTCCCCAGGCTCAGGCAGGGCACATTCTTCACAACCTGCTCTTCTTTGTGAGATGCAGATGGATGTCCTCATAGATTGTTTATACCTAATGGTAATACATACAGGTATTTCCACTTGCTAAGTACCAGTTTTCCCTTCTCACACCCTTCTTACAACCCCTCTTCATGTCAGGGAGACAAAAGCCTGCCTGTAGGTACAAAAACAAACTTCTCCCAGATTTTGTCAGCTGAGCCTCTAGAGACAAATATCTTTGGTGTTTTATTTCCTCAAGTATTTTCTGAGTGCCTGCTGTGCATCAAGCACTGTACTGAATAGTGCTGAGGACCCACAGGAACCAAATCGGCATCTTCTCATGAAATTCAGACTAGTGGCAGAAAACTGGACTTGTGATGAGGGAGCAGATGAAGTGCTCTGGAAATTCAGGGGTGAAGGAGGAGGATGAGCTGTCTTTAGAGATGAAGCAGTGGTATATAGAAGAACCAGAGGGGGCAATTCCAAATGAAATGAACACAGGGCAGCTTGACAGCTCACTGGGCCCATACAAAGAACCGTGGTTCATTTTGTGTGTGTGTGGGGAGGGGTGCAGGAGGTGGGTGGAGTTAATGGAGTAGGGGTTGTATAGTACCATTGTTAAAAGCAGGGGTTTTAGCTTATTCACTGTGCGACTTCAGGCACAGAACCTCTTTGAGCCTGTCAAATAAAGGTACAGTATTTACTTCACATTCAAAATAATGCATTTCAAGCCTGAGCATCACAGTTGGCACAAAACTGGTTTTTTTGAACACCAACTATCAAATATGTGATAGAAATGCCTTGAATGTCAAGATAAAGAATGTATATATTCTCTAGGTAACAGGGATCACACAGATTTTTGAGCAATAGAGGACACTGATGAGAGGTACGTGTAAGGGACTGGATCCTGAGTCAAAGTCTAAGCCGTTGCAGTGGTTGCAACCCCACTTACTTCTCACTCCCATCCAAACCTCCCTACCCTCAATCCACAAGCATTTCAAAACCATGTTTCTAAAAACCAGCCATTTATATCTGTTTAGGTAAGTAACAGGAGTGAGGTGGTGTATTTACAAGTTGGCTTGTCCAGATATACTATAACTTAGTGTCTGTATTTAATATTGACAACCAAAAATATATATAAATATCTTGCATCTATACACAACAGGGCAGGAGTCTCCGTGTCTTCTTGAGCAGTGAGTTTGCAGGCTCCCACAGGCCCTCTTCTCATGGTGATAGTGTGGCCCTCAGTGCAAAGGAGACTAGAACCCGGCAGCCCAGACTGGCCCTTCCCCTCTCCTCCCTGCACTCCAGTGCTCCCAACTGGTCTCAGGTAAGGAAAGATTAATTTGAGTGGTTGGGTAGGAAGAGCTGGGAATGGGCAAATCCTAATGGAGCCTGACCCCTAGAGTGGGGAGATCCAGGCCAGCAGAAGGGGTGGCCATAGCCACCTCCTGGGATAGAAGCTTTGTAGTTCATAGTTCGATTAGTGTGTCCTTAGGACATAGGTCCAGCCCTACAGATTAGCTTGGTGAAGAAGGCAAGTGTCTGGACAGGGCTTAGTCTCCACCCTCCGGCATGGAGCCATTCAGGGTGAAGCCTGGGATGTGGGTACAGGAGACTCAGGCTGATATAAAAATAACAAAATCAGTAATAAAAAAATTATAAAACCTGTTGCTTGTCTGAATAGATTTGAGCAACAGTCTTGCTTTTGTTAAAATCCTGGAGCCGTTAAGTCCTGAATATTCTTCTGGACATCATTGCTGGCTAGAGAAAGGAGCCCCAGGCCCGGCTCGGCTGACATCTGTCAAGTTTGGAAGTCTCATCCAGCTGCCTGTGCTCCTGAGAGATCCTTAGGGCTGCTGGGAGCAGGCCGGGCTGGTGGTCTGGGGCGCCTCACACTTGGGAATCAGCCCCCAGGGGATGGAACAGCTCCTCGGGTGTCTTGTCACTTTGGCTGGCTCCCCCCTGCCGGAAGCCGGAAGCGATCTCATCGAAGGTCCGGCCTTTAGTCTCAGGAACTTTGAAGTAGGTGAAGATGAAGAACAGAACCAGGAGCACAGTGAAGATGATGAAGACATAGGGACCACACAGTTGCTGAAAGACACACAGACACGCTTGGTTGGAGTCATGACCCTACATCCTGGCTGTAGGACTTTGGATAAGTCACTTTACCTTTGGGCCTTTGAGTTGAAAAGGGAACATCCACCTACCCAGGGATGCTACCATAATTAAATGAGACCACGCTTGTACCTAGAATGTAACAGGCTCCAGGAGCACCATTCAAGGCTAAGGGGAGAACCCTGGAGTTGAGGTCAGCATTCTTGGTCATGTGACCTGGGCTTCCCACCCTCAGTTTCCTCCTCAGCATGATTCCTAATGAGAATGCTGGGCCAGCACTTTGCACAGCACTGTGGGGTCATGCGTGCAGGGGAGAAATGGTGATTATGGACACAGTGGGGGTTCTCACCTCCACATACTGGAAGCACATGCCCACAATGAAATTTGAGGTCCAGTTAGAGAAGCCTGCAACGGCAATGGCAGCTGGACGTGGACCCTGGCTGAAGAGTTCAGCCACGATGAACCATGGGATGGGGCCAGGACCCACTTCAAAGAAGGCCACAAAGCCAAAGATGGCCACGATGCTCAGATAGGACATCCAGGGTAGCTGCTCCTGTTGAGGATGACGGAGAGGGGGAAAAGTTAGACTGGGTTGTGATGGATCCTCAGGGGAAACAGAAGCTACAGAGGCCAGAGCAGAGCTAGGCCAGAAGGCAGGAAGCCTGGGGATGGTCCTGGATTTGTTGTGTATCCAGCGTTGGGCCTAAAATGATTTAAGTCCTGCAGGGTGGCTGCAAGTGTTGAGTCCACCCCCTGGGAGTGGTAATGTGGTGTGCATGTGGACAGTGCTAAGAGGCCCCGTGGTCCCGTCTGTGCCTGCAGCGCAGTCCGCCTGTGGCAGGATGCAGAAGAACATTCCTGGGGGTGGGGTAGATTCAGGTTCTAAGGTGTGTGAGGTGCCCAGCTCAGGGTGGCACAGAGTAAGCGCTAAGCATACGGTTCTGCATATAACCATTCTCTTTGAGGAGACCAGGGTAGAAAAGTTATGGGCTTTCCACTTGCTGCCTGTCTGGCCTCTCGGCAACCACCAAACTTTCCAAGCCCAGGTTGAGCTGTAAAAGGACAGTCATGGTGCTTTCCTTGCCAGAGGCTGAATAAACAAGTGCCTGTGTGTGAGTGCCAGGCACAGGGTTGGCACAGCGGTCAGAGTCACAGGCTTGGGACTGAGGTTGATTCCTGGCTTCATCCTTTATCTGACAAGTTACTAACCTCACTGCGACTTAAGCTTCCTCCCCCATAAAATGGGAAGAACTGAATTACACCTCCAGTCGTGTGAACTGCATGAGGCAAGGTGTGTTTCTGCACCTCTGTGGGGAGGATAGCACTACTTCCCGGGGTTGCTGTGAAGATGAATTGAGGCTACAGATGAAGATTGGAAAGGGTTAATATTAGGCAAAGCAATTCCTTAAGGAGATGAGAGTCTGGGGTCTGGGACCAGAGGTGCTGCGCTGAGAATCCATCAAGCAGGGAGGAGCAAGTTCAAGAGAGGATGTGTGTGGTTTGGAAGGAGACAACTTCAGGAGCCAGAAGGTCGGACCCACAGCCAGGGAGAGCGCAGCCACCAACAGGCCTGCCAGCCAGGCAAACTCTCCCGCATCCCTCACTCTCCAGAACCTAGCAACTCACCAGCAGTGCCAGCGCGATCGTCATGAGTATGGCACAACCCGCCATGCCAGCCAGGCCTATGAGGTGCAGGGTCCGCCGGCCTGCTCGCTCCACCACAAACAGCTGTGGGCAGAGACAGTGTCAGTGCCACCCCTGCCTGGTTCCCTTCTGAACCCATCCACCCAGAGGCCTTGCCTCAAGAGCTGAGAAAGTCACAGGGCACTGCAAAGACCAGTGGAGAAGATGGCACTACCTCCTCCCTGGGGTTTGGCTGGGGGGGGCAGTAAGCAAAGACTCACCGACACGACAGTGAAGGCCGTGTTGACGATGCCGGAGCCAATGGTGGCATACACAGGCTGCTGCACCCCCGCCTTCTCGAAGATGCTTGTGGAGTAATAGAAGACCTGCCAGACAAGAGCAACTGTTGGGGTCTACCTGGACACTGTGGCCCTTCCCTGCCTCTGTAGCAGTGGATGTGGGACCCAGGATGAGTAAAGAATGAAGGGGACAAATACTCAGGCAGAAGGACACTGCACTGCAGTGACCTTACGGGCTTGGGGTCTAAAGGGAAGCTTCTCCTTCGGCAGAGGCGTATCTGTTGTTTCAAGTTTGGGACTTGTTCACCATGCACACTTGACCAGGGGGCTTGGCTCAGGCACAGGAAGGGTGGGTGGGGGCACTCACAGCGTTGATGCCGGACAGCTGCTGGGACAGCTGCAGCACCACAGCGATCAGGATGGGCTGGCGGTAGGCGGGGGAGCGGAACAGCTCCAGGATGGTGACCTTCTTCTCCCGCATCATTTGCCGACTCTCTTCCTTCATCTCCTGCAGGTCATGGGTCACGTCAGCCGTCCCGCGCAGCTTCTTCAGCACTGGGGGGACCGGAGGGAAGGTGGGGGTGGCTCAGAGTGGGAAGAAGGCCGGGGCTCAGGGAGTGGGGAGGAGGGCAGGGCCCTGCCCGTACCACTCTTGGCCCGGTTCTCCTCGTTGCGGTTGATGAGCAGGAAGCGGGGACTCTCGGGGCAGAAGGGCAGCACGATGCACTGCAGCAGGGCCGGGACGAATATGATGCTCAGCAGTAGGGGCCACAGGTCCTCGTTGCCCATGATGGAGTCCAGGCCGAACACCTGGGGGAAGCAGGGGCCGTGAGCGCCTCTGCCCTGACCCCCCTTCCCACCCCGTCCTGCCAGAGTGGCCTTCCCTACTTTGTGTCAGCTGCTGCTTCAGGGAAGGGCCCCAGTTCTAGAGGCTCTGCCACTAGCATGAGCCCTGTTTCTCAGTTTCCTCATCGGTCACATGGGAAAAGTAGGACCTACCCCAGTGTTGCTGGGAGGACAAATGACAAGGCCACAGATGTGTCCAGCACAGAGAATGGGGGCTGCTACTCTGCCACAGGAGGGTTTTGGGGACAGGGAAGGGGAAGCCTCCTGGAGAGAGGGTACTGTGCATAACAGCCTGCGGCATGTTGGGGGAAGGCAGGCCCTGTGGTTGGAGGCCTAGAGTGAGAAGAAAGGGATTGAGAAGAGTCAAGTCATCTTGCTCTCAACTGGGAGGCCATGGTGCTGTGTTCCCTGGACCTGTGTACCATAGTTGTCCTCTGCAGGGCTGTGGTGGCTGGGTGGAAGAGAAACTCTGCCCTGCTGGGCACAGATCCGAGAGCCACTGAAGCTGTGGGCAGGGGCCGTGCTGGGCAGGTAGATCCTGCCCCAGCTTACCTGGGCGATGAGGATGCCAACGACGATGCCCAGCTGATGCAGGGTGCCCAGGGCCCCACGAAGGGCTGTGGGTGACACTTCACCGACATACATGGGCACGAAGCCTGTGGTCAGGCCGCAGTACACACCGATGATGAAGCGGCCCAGGATCAGCATCTCAAAGGACTTGCCCAGTTTCGAGAAGCCCATGAGCACGGCGGACACGAAGGCCAGCAGGTTCATCATCAGCATGGAATTCCGCCTGGGGATGGGATCACAGGTCAGGCCGGTGCCCACATTCCTTGGGCTCCCAGGGGCTGGGTCAGAGGTAATGCCCTGGAACAGGCAGGTAAGTCTCCCCCACTTCCCACCCCATCTGGGACTCCCTGGGCAGGAGGGCATGGGCCCTCCAAGGGCAGTGCCACGACCTCTCCTACTTACCGGCCAAAGCGGTTAACGAAAAGGCCCACAGAGAAGGAGCCAATCATGCCCCCAACGGAAAAGATGGCCACCGAGAGGGACCAGAGCGTGGTGAGCGTGGTGGGCAGGATGCTCTCCCCGTAGCGGTGGACCCATGTCTGGTTGTAGAACTCCTCGATCACCTGCAGGGGGAGATGCAGCCTGGGTGAGCAAGCCAGGGGCTAGGACTGAGTCTTCCTTTTCCTTTCCCCTTGCACCCTTCCCTAAGAGAGGGCCGGGGCCTGGCTCTGCCACAGATTCACTGCATGCTCTTGAGCCAAGTCCCTCTATTTCTGTAGGCCTCAGTTTGCCCAGGTGAGAAACAAGGCGTTGAAGTTCATCTGAGAGCCCCGCCAACTCTCCCACTTCCCCTAACATGTGCTTTCCAGTGCCCTGTGGTTTCACAGGCTCAGTGTGACTTGCTGGGATGATGGCAAGTGATCAATGGTGGAAGTTCAGGCATAGAACAGAGAGGTACAAGACCAAGTGTGGTGGCTCATGACCGTAATCCCAGCACTTTGGGAGATCAAGGCAAGCGGATCACTGGAGGTCAGGAGTTCGAGACCAGCCAGACCAACATGGTGAAACCCTATCTCTACTAAAAATAAAAAAAAATTAGCTGGACGTGGTGGTGCAAGCATGTAATCCCAGCTACGCGGGAGGCTGAGGCAGGAGAATTGCTTAAATCCAGGACACGGAGTTTGCAGTGAGCCAAGACTGCGCCACTGCACTTCAGCCTGAGTGACAGAGTGAGACTCTATGTCTCAAAAAAAAAAAAAAGAGAGATTCAGAAGGAAAAGGTTCTCCCCACTTGCCCCTTTTCTCCTTTCTCAAAGCCCCAAGGGCCATCTCCTGCCACCAGGCCCTCTCCCCAACCCCTTGCTGGGGAGGAAGCAGGGTTTGACAGACAGGTTCCGCCATCCAAGAAGTACAGACTCCCTGACTGCACTGAGGGCCTGGTGTGACAAACTCACACGTCACCCTTCAGAAGTGCTTGAAAGACTCACACTGTGGCTTTCTGTTCCCCAGGCCTAGCTCCCTTGTGTCTGGCCTGCGAGCACCCCCTTGAAGGACCCACGGCCTCCTCCCCTCTCCCAAGGGCCCAGCTAGGAGGTATGGGGAAAGGCTCCACACAAGGAAGCAGTTCCAGGAACTGGAAACGCCTGTCCTAGGACAGCCCTGCCCACCAGCCCTGCCCCCACCCTGGCCAGCTCCCACGGATGTGGTAGGCAGGAAGCACCGGTTCTGCCTGAGCACACTCACCGCACTCTCAGTGCCAGGGGACTGGCCAGACCCACCCAGCCACACGTATAGCAGAGTGCAGGCCTAGTTACCCAGAAACGGCTTCTTGTGCACGTATACCATCACACACACATACCTGTGCTCACAGAATCTGAATATTCCTGCTTCAGCCAGTCACAAACTCACATGCCCCTCATCCCCTACCACTTACAGCTCAAACTCAATTCCGTGTGAACCCAACACATCCCAACACCCCTCCATGTGTGTGCGTGCCGCAAGTTCATGCACACACAGCGGTATGCAGCCTCTGCAGCCTCCATCACTGCTGTTGGCCCTCCCTATCCCTTCCAACCCACTGAGGTCTAGCAGAAGAGGAAGGTGCGGGCGGGCACACTTGCCAAACCAGGGCCTGCAGTCCCAGAAATGCCCACCTATTCGAATATGCTGGGCCTGCCTCCTGGTGCCTTCCTTCCCGTTGCCGTGGGTCCTCAGCCTCTAGCCATCTTTTTCCCTGCCCCGTCACAACCTGTCCCAAGTCAGCAGGCATCTGATGGAGGCCAGGCTCCAAGGGGCGAGGATAGTTGGTAGGGCAGAGGCAAGCCCTAAGGATCTGCTTGTCCGTTCCAAGGACGCCAGGCAGGGCAGTGAATAGAAACCTGAACTCTGAATCTGGACACAACTAAATTCAGGTCCTAGCTCCACCCCTTATTTCCAGTGTGACCATGAGCAAGTTATTTCATCTGTGAGTTTCCATGGCCCCATTTCTAAAGTGCAGACATTAGCAGTAGCTGCTTCACAGTGCTGCAGGGAATCAGTGAAACAGTGCTTGGTGTCATCATCCCTAAAATCACCCCACTGCACACTGGTGGCCTGAAGGCGGTGCAGACCACTAACAGAGTCTCCCCAAGCCTTCAACCCGTAACTCCTGCCAGGTCTCAATCCAGTCTCCTTACCTACCACACCTTTGCGCTACACACCATTTCCCACCCCCTACGCCTTTGAGATGCTACGACTCCTGCCTGGAAGGTACCCCTGGCCTTACTGCTGAAACCTTTCGAGATCCAGGTTTCCCTGACTCCAGGAGTTTGTCTTCCCTGAGGAAGACAGTTGATTCACACCATGGTCTGTCCCAGAGCCAGTGCCAGGGATAGCTGGTGAGTAAATGGAGGAATCGATGAACCAAAGTTGTTGGGCTCTCCTCTTAGAACCCCTGCATTCTGCTGGGGGCAGACAGAAGGCAGATTCTGACGAAAAAACAGAGCAACAAAACGCAAAGTGTTCTTCTATGGACGAAACTAACCCCAGAGGAGGACTGCGGGAACGGTAATGCCCCGTTTATCAGGCTCCACCAAGAACAGGCTGCTCTGGATGAGGGTGGATATGGGAACTGTCCAGATAAATGGCGCTTGCCCTTCTGAGGGTCCAACCTTTCCTGACCCATTATGGGGTGAAAATGTGAAGAGATTTCACTTTGCTCTCCTGAGCAACCAGACCTACAAGCAGGGCTGCAGGGCAACGGTGTCTGCCTTTGGGGCTCTCTCCAGGGGCAAGGAGAGGTGTTTGTCCCTGTGCAGACTGGCTCCTGATGGCTAAACTTCTGCATTCCATAGTTCTAGGGAATTCCCCCAACCCTCTGTGGTTCAGAGGCTTGTCTTGTACAACTTCCACACCTCTTTTGAAATTTGCCAAGAAGTCAGCAAATGGAATTTCTTTGAATTGTATACAAAGAAAGAGTAAATAGGTGCTAAGTAAGGCCTGAAACTACCTAAATAAGCTTGAAGATCTCTTGAGATGTTGGGGCAACTGATAAGAGGGCTGTGTGGAAGTGAGGTGTGACCAGAGCTCCACCCTGAGTTACGTCTCCTGCCTGTGGTCACACAGTCAGAGGGACCCAACCGTGTCCAGGGCTGGCTCCTGAGTGCTGCCTAGCTGCTCGGTTACTCAGACCACTTTATGGGGTGGAGGAAGGGTGAGCAGCCAGCCCTCTGCATGTTAACCTTGGCCTAGACTCATCCTCTCCAGCCCACAGCAGCACTTCCTGGCCAAGCTGAGGCTGGGGAGTGGGTTTCTGCCTCTTGATGCCTGAGATTTCTGGGAAGAAGCCACGCCTGGTTTTCCAATTCCTACTGCTGGTTCCGGTGCTCTGTGCCCTCTCCTCCCTGGGGATTCATATGGGGTTCCACACTGACTCTTGGCCCAGGAAAGGCAGGGGGATGCTGGAGAATGAGAAGAACCCTACATGGGGAAAAGCTCTGGGGTCACATCCTCCCTAGAAGTGTCTGGGTGCACCTCAGGAGAGAAGAGTCTACTTATTATGCCCTGACAGGATCCCACAGGCCCAATCCCACTGGCTCCCAGCAGCCTCCACAACCCTGGGTCATGTGTGAGGTGAGACCTGGCACATGCCTGTTCTGAACGCTCCCACCTCACATGCCCGTCCCAAGCTTAGGAGTTAGACACTTGATGCTGCCACCACCCCACATCCACCAATCACCAGGTCCTCTCGATTCTGCCTCCGAGTCTGTCCTACTTCTCTACGCAGGCAGCCTGCCCTGGATCTCATCTGGATTCTGCTCCCGACTCTTCCTATCCACCAAAGTCAGACCCCATTTCCCACAGTGAACCACCCCTCAGAATGCAGTCGGAGTCCTGCACACCAAATGTGCCAGGCTCGGCCATCCACCCGCTTCTCTGCTCCCTTCCCAGCCCAGTCTCTTCACCCAGCTGTGGGGTCTGGGTGGCGGCAAGCGTGTTGAGGAGGGAGGAGCAGTTGTGCTCAGTTCCCGGCGGGGGGACTGCCGTGGTGTTGGCCGGCCTAGAGCCGAGGGGCTACTACAGATCTCTGTCCAGGTGCCTCACTGAGCCTAGAGGACACCCACCATGGAGACTACCCTGCAGGAGCAGGTTGACTCTGGGCAGCTGAGATCCTTTGGACCAGATGGCTTCCGATACGCGAAGCTATTCCTCACCCAGTGGCTCTCCTGGGGTGAGGGGGAGGCCTGCCCAAGCCTAAGGACAGCCTGGGAATCCCCACACCACCTCCCGCCAGTCTAGGCAACTGTGGGTGACACTACATGTCTGCCCATCTACCAAGGAACTTCTCACTTCCCCTTTGTAGAGGGGCATGAGGTGGCGAACACTGCCTGGCACATGGGTAAGCTGTTACTGTTGTCTCTGTTGCTGTCTCAAGAAGAGAAGTCACCACCTTCAGAGGAGCCTCAGGGACAAGGTTTTCCATTTTGAAATTGCCAGAAATCATTACCCTAAGAATGTAAGAGTAAGGAGGAACCTGAAGGAACTACGGGCCTGCCTCAGGGAGTAAAGCTAGTCTCCAGACCCTGCTCGGCTGCTCCTGGCAGAGGAACCCAGCACTCTGTAGCCCCAGAGGGCAGAGGCGCCAGGGCCAGACTCCAGCTCAGGGGAAGGAAGAGCTTTCTAGACTTCAGGGTACGAGGCTGCCCACCTTACAGGTGGTGCGTTCCCTGTAAGTAGGGAGCATGCAAGTCAAAGTGCTCCAGAGCCGGACTGGTAACATTTTATGTAAGAGGCTAGCTAGAATCCATTAGGTAGGGTCAGTAAGCCACATATGGCCTCTGTCACTCATTGTTCTTTTTTTCTCAACCTTGTAAAAATGTAAAAACCATTGTTAGCTCATGGGTTGCACAAAAACAGGCTGCTGGCTGGATGTGGCCCTCCTGCCAACCCTTGATCTAGGATTCTAGACAACTGCCAGGAGGGGTGGGCGTTTTGGAACCTCTGGCTGGTCTCACCATCCTTCCTGCTAGACATTCCTTTAGCCCAGGAGGACTAGGTCAGTTAGGTCATCCCCAGCAGGGATCCCTGGGCCAGTTTTAAGCTCGGTCTCAACCCTCCCTGTGTTCTACGGGATGCTATTGTGGGGAAGAAGGGGCTAAACTGCCAGCCAAGCTTTCAGCGCCAGTTACAAGGAGGAAAGGGCCAGCTTCTCTGGCTTAGCCTCTCAGCCTGGCCTTCACCCCTGTTCCCTGCCTGCCCCGTCTTCCAGTTGGGACTGGCCCCGCACTGCCCCTCCCTCAAGCTCTCAGCCCAGGGCCTTATCTCCACAGCAACTCTCAGCCACACCCCACGGTCAGCTGGGAGATTAGAGCCAGATGTTCCAGGTGGCGCTGGACAGATAACCCTGCCCACTGGGTCCCCTGGGGCCTCACTTTGGGGCCTGGGGGAAGAGGCCCAGGTTGGGGCTAGAGCTGGGCCCCAACCCCCCTGCAGAGGGCTGGACCACCCAGGCTGCTTCCCTGGAACAGCCCTGACATGGCTAGCCTCCAAACCAAGGCCAGGCCCGGCCAGGCCTCCTGGCAGACAGAGAAATCATCCCACCGTGGTGGCCACACCCGAAGCCCTTCTCAGCTCTTGCAATAAAGTGTCTCCTCTACCCCAACTATGACTCACGAGGCACACGCGGTGACTCCCTCATATGACCTAGACACCCCACACCTTTGCTTGGGCCTCATCATCTTTCAGAGCATGCACAGACACTCCTCTGGAAAACCTGCCTCCCGAGAACCACACCTCCCACTCCACTGCAACTGGCTCTCAGAGACGGTTTTGGCACCCCAGAGGACATCTGCCAATACCCAGAGACATTTTTGGTTGTCACAATGGCTACTGGCATCTAGAAGGCAGAAGCCAAGGACGCTGATAAACATCCTCCAACACAAGGTACAGGCCTCTACAACACCAGCAGAAACATCACAGTGCCAAGCTAAGAAACCCTGCTCTAAGGGCGAAGCACCCTCTCCCTCTTCCTTCCCTCTTCCCACTGCGCCTGCTCACATTTCCGTCATCGCCTTTAGACGGCTAACTGTAAGGTACCGTGTGCTCCCTCTACAGTAAACCTCAGCACGGCGCTGGAGGTGGAGAGTTGACACTAAATGACCAACAAGCCATGAATCTAACTGAAGGGCTTGAGGGGTGATGCGATATGACAGGGTGCGACGGTATAAGATATTGTGCAACTGTGTGTGGGAAACTTGAGATGTTGGTACATGACTGAGCTTGACTCAGCTCTAAAGTGAGACCGCACACGGCCAGCTGGGTGGCAGTTGGAGGTGAGTGACAGGGTGTTTAGGTACCCATCTGGGACTGTGCCCGTCTTCCACAATGGTCAAGGGCACAGACTAGGGCCGGAGTTACATCGCAGGCTTGCCACTTACTAGCTGTGTGTCCTTGCTTTAATTGCTTAACATTCCTGTGCCCCAGTTTCTTATAGAGCAGGGAAAATTATGGTGTCTGCCTAATGGGGTTATTATGAGGAACAACTGAATTACTATTTCTAGAGTATGTATGACAATGCCTGGGCAAGCTGTAACTAAGCAGTAAGGGTTTATGGTAGTGGTGACGAGTGGAGGGGAGAGGGGACCAGAACTCTTTGGATACAGGAGAGAGAAGGAGAGGCTGCCTGGAGCACGAAGCCCAGCTCAGCCCAGTTCAGCCTGATGGGACACTGGGCTTGGGTTGGGAGGTGGGTGTTGCCTCCAGCTCTTTCACTCACCAAGCTGGGTCATCCTGGGCAGACCTCACCTCCTCTGCAGACCAGGTTCCTCCTTTGTCAAACAAGGAGTGTTGTTTGTCAAACAATGAGGCCCTTTCTGGCCCAAACTCTCTGGATTCTGAGGATGCCTTATTCTCAGACATGCCTGACACTGTCCCTTGGGCCAGGACTTCATGGTTTCTCAGTGGCCGTCAGTCACCTCTACTGGCAGCTCAGTCATTTGGGGAGGGGAAAGGCAGTGCTCGGATGAGCCCAGTACGATAGTCAGGATTCCCTGGTTCATTTAGTTGCTCCCTCTATGGCTGGGCTCACCTCTTCCGCCTCTGAACTCCTCCTCCAGGAGGGGGATGCGTGGCAGGAATGTCCTGTCATCACTCACAGCAGGGCAGGGGCAGTGCGCAGGGCTGGGGAGGCACAAGGTCTGGAGCCCACCTCTAGCTCAGCCTCTCACTCTCCAGATACCTCATCTGGCTTCAGTTCCCTCATTTAGAAGAGGGGAAGATGTCAGCCCCGCCTGCCTTGTAGAGTTGCTGTGAGGTGGTAATTTATGGGGAGGTGCTTTGTAAACATATAAGGTAGTATAATTAATTAACCACTTCCAGGAGGAAGCCCTTTGGGGCCTGTTTCATGGAAGAGAACATGCTTCTGGCATCCTCACCATTCGTGGGGCAAAGTGTCTTCTCAAGAGTAGGCAAACCATGACCAACCCAATGCTGTTTCCTGAGAGAGGTTCTTCTAAACAGACAAGGGAAGTCAGTGTGCCCAGTGCAGGCAGTTAGCGATTCCGCATCAGCAGAACATTTCACACCCCTGTACCTCTGCAGAAGCCGCTCTCACTGCCCAGACACCTGCCCCTCCTGCCCTATGAGGTCAACTCACCCCTCAAGGTCCAGCATGGCTGCCAAGTCCTCCATGAAGCCCTTTTTCAATCTCCCCTGTCACCCCAGCCCCAGCATTAGTTGCCCCGTTTGCTCTCACAGCACCTTGAAGCCCTCTGTTAGTGACACTCTGGCTTTCTCCAAGGGGTCTCTCCCACTGCTGTGGAGACAGGGCCTGGCTCGGACTGTGTTGCAGGCAGCTCTCTGAGGGCCAGCATGTGCCTGCTGTGTTCACAGCTATACTTCTCCCTCCTCACTGTCTAGGACAGCATCTGGCACAGCGTGGATGCTCAGGAAGTCCTGGCTGAATGAAAGGGTTGGCCGGATGGAATCTCTGTGTCGCCCTAGGGCAGGCCTTCAGCCCTGCCCGGGCACAGGAGTCGCTCTGCCCTGTTACTACACGTGGGCTCTGAGCCTCACTTTCATTTCTTCTTCTTGGGTCCTTCTGTCCTCTCTTCACATGTTACATGTTTCACTTCTACTCTGGCTCCTGGTTGGAAAAACCACAGCCAGCCTTGAGAGAAGTGTTTGTAAAGTACAAAAGTCCACACCCCGAGTGTCTGGGTGCTTTTGCCCAGGAAACACCGCTAGAGTTCAGCGTTCTCGGTTCTGGCCACTCACATCTCCAGCTTCGGTCTGCTGGGGCTGGTTCCTGAAGTGACCTTTGGACAGGTGCCCACACATGGTCCTATAAATGCAGTTTACAGCCTCACCTGGGCCCTCTGTGCTGCTGACCAGCCCCGTGACCATGCCCATATTCCATGACAGTTATAACCTCTTGCCTATTTCTGATTAGATGGGAGGCCCCAGGGATCACAGAAGTTCATCTCAGATTTGTCTACATCTTCAGAAGTCTCTCAGTCCCTGGCTGGGCATGGTGGCTCACACCTGTAATCCCAGCATTTTGGGAGGTCAAGGCAGGTGGATCACCTGAGGTCAGGAGCTTGAGACCAGCCTCACCAACCTGGTGAAATCCCATCTCTACTAAAAACACAAAAATTAGCTGGGCGTGGTGGTACACATCTATACCAGTAGCCCAGCTACTTGGAAAGCTGAGGCACGAGAACCACTTGAACCCAGGAAGCGGAGATTGCAGTGGGCCAAGATCATGCCACTGTACTCTGGCCTGGGCAGCAGAGCAAGACTCCGTCTCAAAAAAAAAAGGTATCTCAGTCCCTCCTGGCCAAAGGCAGCCCCTCCCTTCTGCTCTGACACCACCCTCCCTCCTGGAAGACCTCCGCCCTCACTTCCTTATCTTCACCCTCTCCTGCTGATTCCTTCCAACATATTTAAAAATAACCTTCATTAAAATAAATAAATAAATTCCTAGCCATATCATCATTCCAAACTTCCTCAACTCTTTTCTCCCTCTCCCACCAACTCTTTTGGAAGAGCCGTCTCCACCCTTTCTCATCTGCCTGTCACTCTTCACCCAATCCTAGTGAGGCTTCTACCCACGCTGTGCCACCCAGTCAGCCCAAGTGGCCACAAGGCCACCATCACCTCTCTGCATTCAGCAATGTGGAGAGGCTTGCCCAGTTCAACCCCTGGGGTACCTGATGGCATTCCTCCACTCTGTTCATCCACTCACTATCTACCAGTGTCTATTACTATGACAGGCACCGTTCTAGGCACTAAGGACACGGCCGTGGACAAACCAGACAAATACCCTGGCCCTTCGATGGCTTACATTCTCCCTCTGTCTTGGGAGGGTATCCTTTCCTGGTTTTAGAGATACCAGCTCTTGTTCTTCTACTTAGGGTCCTTTTCTAGCAATAGGTTGTTCTCTGGGGCTTTGATCTTTTTACTTCTAATTTCCATTTATTTAATTATAAAATTGAAATGAGGTCTTGATGTGTTGCTCAGGCTGGTCTTGAACTCCTGGGCTCAAGTGATCCACCCACCTCAGCCTCCCAAAGTGCTGGGATTGCAGCGTGAGCCACATGCCCGGCCTTAATCTTCATTTCTCTTTTTATTCCACAGTCTCCCTAGAAGATCTTCCTCCACTGTGTGGATACCAGTGACTAACTCTCAACTTTTCCCCAGCCTGGGTCTAAGAAACAGACCCATACATGCAGGTGCCTCCTGCACATCTCCAGCTGTGTCACCCCACGCCTCCATTCCTGCACATCCCACGGCCACCTCTCAGCTCCTAGCACACTTGCTCCTTCTTCAAACCACACATCACCCATGCCAGAAACCTAGAAACCATTTTTAAACCCTTCTCTGTTGCCCTCACACGGAACTGATGACCAAATCCTGTCCATTCTTCCTCTGAGGGTTTGCTTTTATGTCACTAGTGCAACGGCAACTTTCTTGATGGTTGATGGTTTCCCGTCTCTAGTCTCACATTCTTAAGTCCACCCCTCCATACCAGACGCCTGAGTCATTTCCCTACAATGCAAGTCTGATCACGTCTGCCCTGGGCAGTGGGTCCCTATTGTCCTCATCCTGAAGTCCATGCTCCCTAGCTGGGCCCCCGCGCTCGTGCCCATCCACCCCTTCTGACTGTGCCGTGCCATACTCACAGGGCCCTTTGTGGTCTGGCTCTTGCCTACCTTACGTTGTTGACCTCCCCAACCTTCCCCCTCCTCCTGTTCACTCTAGTGACACACTAAACTACTCACGCTTTACTGAATGCCAGGCTTTCTCTCTTCTGGGCATTTTGCTTTGAAGGCCCCCTGCTCATCCCAACCCTGTTCTGTTTCTGGAAAACACCTCCTCTGTCCTGGCCTTAGAGTCCTAGTTCTGTCATTAACTCACTATGAGATCCCAGTCAAGACATCATTAAATCCGGTAGCTGTCAACCTTGGCCGCACATTTGAATTGGTTGGGAAGCTTTTAGTTGAATGCCCAAACAGCATCCCAGACCAATTAAATCAGCATCTGGGGGTGTCCTGGAAACCCCAATGTGCAACCAAGTGGAAAGCTCAACCTCCCTCTGTTTCCTCCCGGCCTGTCTTATAGACTCTCCATCTGTAAGGATTCCCAAAGGGAGCCAGTTCTGAAGCACACACTTTGGCAAGAGCTGTCAAGAGCACTTAGCAAATGCAGGGCTTGGGGCTGGTCCAAGCATGGGCCCACGGTTGCCATGCCCGGCAAACTTGGATAAGTCCTATCACCTCCGCTACAGCTGAGCATGACTCAGCAGGCCAAGCCTTCCTGGTGACTTGCTCCTCGGCATCGGGCGTGGCCCCATAGCCACTGTCTGCCTATTTGGAAGAAGCCCAGCGAACTCTAGACACTACCTGGTTCCCCCAAACAGGCCCCTGATCTTTGGGAGTCACCGCACTCACTTTCTAGCCTCATCTGTCTGGACAAGAAATGTGGTCCTGACGTGAGGACTGCCCACTCTCATTTGGTCCTCTCTGGGAAGGTACAGATTTTTAAACTGGCAAGGCAGCTGGTTAGGAAGACAGCCTGAGGCCATGGAAATAACAGAGCTTGGCTTCTGACTCCAGCATTCAGTAGCTTTGTGACCTTGGGCCTGTCGGTCATTTCATCTGCCTGGGCCTCAGTTTCCGGGTCTACAAAATGGAAATCACCACCCAATCTCATAAACACAAGCAAAATGCCTGGTACAGAGGAAGGGCTCTGTTTCCTTTCCTGTCCCTGCCTCGTACCCCCTACCCCCCTTTCCGCTTCTCTCCTCCTTAATGCAAGTAGGCTGGGCTGGAGGAGATGGTCTAGGTCCCTTCCCAACCTGACATTCAAGTAAACAAGTGAGGACAGATCTAGGATGCATGGCAGGCAAGAGGAAGCCAACACAGACCTTCACCCGCTGTGGCTCCCCAGGGCATGACGCCTTTTCTGCTTTGACTGGCACAGGGCCTTCAGGGAGAGGACGCGGCTTCAACCTACAGTTGGATGCCTTAAAAGGAAGTGTGCTGCCTGTGGATGGGTATGAGTGCAGGCTCGAGGACCACCTGGCAGGCAGGTGTTGGATACCAGCTCTGTCTCTGACTTAGCTGGGTGATACTGGGCGGGTTTCCTCTCGCTAGCCGTTTCCCACACCTGCAGGCTGGGAGTGGTGCCTGTTGCCTCCTGACAGTGCTGCAGTGAGCATCAAGTGAGACAAGCCCATGAACACCCTCTGCAGCCCCAGAATGCCACGGAAATGCAGCATTATTGTATTGAGCTTTGCTTTGAGTTTATTATATCATCAAACATATTATTATATGACTGAGTTGAGTGGGGGGTTGGTCAAGAGGGCCTATAAAAGACCCCAGGATTCTGTGGGACCTGAGATTCTGGAATTCTGCCACCCTAAGATTCCAAAGCAAGAGAGGAGTCTCTGACATGGTCAGGGCCAGAAAACTGGCTGGAGAGGCAGACGGGGCGTTGATATAAATGACTCTAATTCAGGTGGTGGTGTGTGACTGTGGGCATGTGTGATGTGCAACAGAGCAGGCTGGTGTCCATAAGCCAACGATGGCACAGTACTCACCTTCTGGGGGGCATTGATGACGCCAGTGTTGTAGCCAAACTGCAGGGAGCCAAGCACTGCTCCTCCCACGGCCAGCATGAGGCGACCCGTCAGTTTCTACAGAGAAACAAACCACAGTTATAGGCGCGTCTGGGAGCAGGTTACTACAGGGCAGGGCCTGGACTGGCAGGTTCCTGTGTTCAGGTATCTTGCCTGACTCTTGGCACCACACCAGTCTTTCTCCCAGGAAACTTGGCCAATTCCCGACCTTAGGTGCCCAAACCAGCCTAGCTGACTTCAAGACACTGGGCTGGCCGGGCCATTTCCTGGGGAGAGAGGGGAATTATGGTCTTCTCTCTCTGTAGCCAGGTCTCAGAGAGGGAGAGGCTTTGGATTCTTGGGGGTCTCATTTCCCTGGTGGAGCCATGCCTAGGGTCTGGTGGTTCTAGACTCTGACTGGGAGGCCCAGGAACCAGCCCTCCTATGCAAGGGGGCCCAAATTACTTGGTAGGAATAGCACAGATATAGATAGGAGAAGCACCCTGGATTCGGAGCCGAAGGCGCTGGCTTCTGATTCCAGCCCATCCGCCTGTTTGCTCTGTGAATTCCAGCAGGCTAAGTCCCCCATGTACCACTTCTCCCTTATCCTCTATTTGCTTGTCAGCAAAATGGCAACAGCTTCGTTTGTCACACTGGAGATGTGATCCCACCTTGCCCTACCCTTCCTGCTGTTCCCAGGGCAGGAAACCGAGCCCTGAGAGGCTGAGGAAAGTTCCAGATCACTCAGGAGTCTGAAGCAGAGCTCAGGGCTCCGGACTCCCTACCCAGTGCTCCTCGCGGCAACAATCCCCAAACCATAAGCCTCCCAAGGTTACATGGACATAGACGACATGCTAGGCAGGAATCCCCTTTGAAAAGTGCACAAGGTAAGAGTGTGGGGCTAAGGTGTTTCCAATGGGCAAAGGGACGGGAGAGAAAAAGAGCAGTTTGCTTCTGTCCACTGGAAGCCGAGGCCCTGAGGCAGCAGGAAGGGCAGAGGCCAGCAGGTGAAGAGCCCTGCTTAGCCACAGGTGACTGAGAGGCCAGCAGGGTGTCAGCCCCGCTGGAGAAAAGTACTCTTTTCAGCTATAAAAATGAGGAGGTCAGGAAGTATGACATTAGGCAGGCCTTTAACTGATTGTGGGAGAACAAGGCTGCGGGAGGCGTGCCAAAGAAACGACTGGCATTCACTACGCACACTACACCAAGCTGGGCCCTGGAAGTGGGTGGAGCTGGCCATGGCCTGGCTGTGGGTCTCTGGGCCTCGGTTTCCACAGAACCCAGAAGCAGCCTTTACTTCAAGGCCATGACAGATAGCCCTGGGCGTAGCTGTTATCAGGCATATTCCCAGTATGGTCTTTCCATTCTCTGAAAGCGGTCAGTCAGAGCAACCACTGCAAAAGCCAAGGCTCTCACATCAGAGGCTGCGAAAGAGGAAGAAGGCTTTGGCCCAGGAACAGTGTGCAGCTCAGAGCCCCCTCTGTGTGTGCGTTGCGTCCTTCCCATTAGTCTGTCTACCTGACCCTTTAGCCTGCCTCTGCACATTTATTCCACATGCTGGGGCTTCCCTCATACCACAGGGACTCCATTCCCCCTAAATCCTCTGCATTGCCCAACTAGAAAGACAGCCCCTACCCCCCGTATGTCCTGGCACTGCCCCCAGAATCTCCCTTCTCTCAATTCTCTGGGGAGCCTTCAGGCCCAGAGCTGTTGTTCTGAGTGGGTAGTGAGCAGCTGACAAATTTCTGGGGGACGCCAGCGACACACCAGGTCAAGCCTAATTCATAGGGTGGACACTAATTCAGAGGCTGTGGCAAGGCACGAAGCATCACCAGGAGGGCTCACTGAACAGTGACTGCTAGGCCTGCCACGTGCTGGGCTTTCTGCCTGCGGAATTACCTGCATTTGCTCATGGGATGCAAAGTATATACTGTATTTTTCTGGAACACATTAGAATAGATTAAAAAACAAGCAATGCAGCGACATCGATCTATGATTTAAGAAAACATGGCATAGTTATATAATGGAATACATAACCTGGGAGTTCGAGGCCGCAGTGAGCTGTGATCACCCCATGGCACTCCAGCCTGGGTGACAGAGTGAGACTCTGTCCCAAAAAACAAAAGCGAAACCAAAAACAGAGCAGTGTATATATTGTATGCTACCTTTTGTGTTTTAAAAAAAAATTGGCTGGGGCCAGGGGGAGAATATACACATCTATTTAAAAGAATGCACAACAGGCTAGGCGCGGTGGCTCACATCTATAATCCCAGCTTGAGGCCAGGAGTTCGAGACCAGCCTGGCCAACATGGCAAAACCCTGTCTCTACTAAAAATACAAAAATTAGCTGGGCATGGTGGTGCGTGCCTGTAGTCCCAACTACTTGGGAGGCTGAGGAACAAGAATCACTTTATGTGGGAGATGAACATTTTATAGCCTTTGGCACTTTTTTGAATTCTGAATGGTGTGAATGGAATCACCTATTCAAAATAATTTTTATAAGCCCTATGATTTCATATTACTTAGAACAAAGCAATTTAAATAAAAACATTAAGTGGAAAATAATACAAAAGATCCACGAATCTGGCAAAAATTATGTTGGTAGAACATGAGTGAATGACACTGGCTGTGTGAGCTAAGTGCTATTATCACAGGCCCTGTTTTACTGAGGTCTGCATCTGATGTTCCAGGGGTCTGGAGCCTCTGAAGTCATCCCTGGGGCCCCACTGAGCAGCTGCTCGATTGTAGCCTCTGTCAATGGGGGCTGCTGGAGGCCAAGGATATACCCCTCCGCTGGACCTTGTCATCGGCAGGTCGAGGTCAAACTCGACTTTAGAAAACCTGTCTACCCACGCCCCGGGTCATATCCACATCCACCCAGGCAGCTGCTGCACTAGGACTCACTAACATACCAGTGACCCATGCTCTAGGTCTCATGCTAAGTAGAGCTGGGGCCCCGGATGAAACTGGACCCAGTCCTGACACCAAGGAAGGAGTTTCCAGTCCAGTGGGGTGGGGGTAGTGGGGAGGCAGATGGAGATGAGAGGCTAGTGTGGTCTGGGCTTCAACAGGGGGCTGGTATGAGGCACTGTGAGAACCCTGGAGGCAAAGATTTCCAGTTTTGCCTGGGTACAAAAAAAGATGAGTTCCCAGGAGGTGACATTGGAGCTGGGCCGTGAAGGACACACAGAGAGTCTGCCAAGTGGGAAAGCAGTGGCAAGGCTACATTCCAGGTGGACAGAACAGTAAGAAATGGGGACCGATCAGTCAGATTAAGAAACAGGGTGCTCAGTGTGGCTCAGTGCTAGGTGTAGGGGGAGAGACATGGTCGCTGCTCGTCAGTAGGCACAAGACACTGCGACCAATGTCAGATTCATGCTGCCACCCTGCTGCGCCCACCATAGCCGGCTTGATCATTGCTGGGCTTAGAAGCAGACCCATGTTTAAATGCAGCAAGCTGCCTCCTTTCACCTTGGAGTTGGATATAAGGCAGCCCTGCTCTGGACCTTGGTTTCCTCACCTAGAAAATGGGGTTGAAAGTTCCTTCCTTAAAGGGTTGCTGTTAAGTTTTCTATCGGTATCCATCATGAAGCCTGGCAGAATTCCCTCCACAAGTGTTTGCTGGATCGGGGAAGAATAGCAAGCTACCCTCGATCAGGCAACCCCAGCACCATCTGCCCCCCACCAGCCAGTGGCTGGAACTGGGACGTGGTAATGAAGTCCATTCACCCAACGTGTATTTATTCTGGTGTCAAGCTGATGAACAGTTGGTGATGACTTAGAGAAGGGTACTAGCCCCACAGAGCTTGTGATTTTCTTGTGGGAGCCTTTTTTACTGGTGGGGAGCAATGTACAGCCCAGAGTCTGGGATCCCCAGCAGCCCATCACCACTCCCTGGGGATAAGACTACTTTCTAGAACATTCCATTCTCTTCCAGGCCTTTGGTCTTGCTAAGTCCTCTGCAGTCTCTAGCTTATTACTCATCTGCCACTCAGTTTGGGAACTCCTTAAGAATAGAACCAGGGGCAGCACGCAGTCATCCCAGAACTTTGGGAGGCCAAGGTGGGCGGATCATTTGAGCTCAGGAGTTCAAGACGAGCCTGGGCAATATGGTGAAACCAGGTCTCTACTAAAATTACAAAACAAAAAACAAAAAACAGCCAGATATGGTGGCACACATCTGTACCCAGCTACTCAGGAGGCTGAGGTAGGAGGATCACCTGAGCCTGCGAGACAGAAGTTGCAGTGAGCCAAGATCATGCCACTTCACTCCAGCCTCGGCAACACAGCAAGAAAAAAAAAAAAAAAAAGAATGGAACCTGGGTCATACCGTGTCTGCAGCCAGAGTGACCAGAGTAGGCAACAGCACATACTAATTGCCAAAGAAAACCTGCCACTTTTCAATTTGGCTTTTGGGCAAAGCTGGCTCTGTGTGTATCTGTTGTGCCAGACCATGTTCATCCTTAGCCATTTATCAAACCCCTGACGAGTGCTGGAACATCAGAGCTCTGAGAGGTAAATACAGCACCCCACAAAACCCTCCAGTCCAAGCCCACAGGGCTGTCGAGGAAGGACCTCTGAAGTCAGGCAGACCGAGTTCAAATCCTGACTCTCCTAGGAGAGTCATGGCCTCTCAGCTTGGCCAGCGACTGGGCTCAGGGTTCAGCACAGAGAAGCATTTCTCATGTCCCCACCCCTCACCCTCCCTATCCCACAGCTGGGAGTCTCACGACCCACACCCACAAGAGCCCTCCCTCTCCCAGGAAGCCATGGATGAGGTGTTAAGATTCAGGACCTCTCCCCCAACACTCAGATGCCAGATGGCCCTGGCCACATTGTATAACTTGCCAAACACTGTGGCCTTTTGACCCATGTCAGTGTGTCGGCATTGCGCTCCAGCCCCAGGGTTGGCCTGCAGCAGGTTCTCAATCTATATTGGCACAGGGAGGGCACATGGCTACTGCCACTCAGAAGCAGGGTATTCCTGGCAAGAGGAGGCTCCCAGGGCCGGCAGACTCCATATGCTGCTCCATCTTCTCCTCTTCCCACAGCCTCCCACATGGGTCCCCCAGGTGCAGGGAAGCAGGGGATGCGGGGCTTTCCAACTGCTTAGTCCACAGCTCAAAGGAGGGTGGGAGGGGATTACCTGAATCCATGACAGCTCCCTTTTAATTTGTTTTGTTGTGTTTCTTACTCAATTAAACGAACTTCTGGGCATTAAAACAAAGAACCTCAAGGCTGGGTGCGGTGGCTCACACCTATAATCCCAGCACTCTGGTAGGCCGAGGCAGGCGGATTGGTTAATGCCAGGAGTTCAAGACCAGCTTGGCCAACACGGCAAAACCCTGTCTACTAAAAATACAAAAGTTGGAGACGGGCACGGTGGCTCACGCCTATAATCCCAGCACTTTGGGAGGCCGAGGTGGGCAGATCACGAGGTCAGGAGATCGAGACCATCCTGGCTAACACGGTGAAACCCCATTTCTACTAATAAAAAAAAAAAAAAATTAGCCCGGCGTGGTGGCGCGCGCCTGCAGTCCCAGCTACTCGGGAGGCTGACGCAGGAGAATGGCGTGAACCCAGAAGGCAGAGCTTGCAGTGAGCTGAGATCATGCCACTGCACTCCAGCCTGGGCGACAGAGCAAGACTACGTCTCCAAAAAAAAAAAAAAAAAAAAAAAAAAAAGCACAAAAACTAGTGGGGTGTGGTGGCACATGTGTATAATCCCAGCTACTTGGGAGGCTGAGGCATGAGAATAGAATCACTTTAACCTCCTGGGAGGCGGAGGTTGTGGTGAGCAGATATCGCACCGCTGCATTCCAGTCTGGGTGACAGAGTGAGACACTCTCAAAAGAAAAAAGAAAATAAGACAGCCTTGGCTGCAGTAAGAAAGAAAGAAGCTCAAGAAATTGCAGACTGCTGTAACGTCAGCACTTGACGGGAGGTGCCTGAGGTCAGAGGGCAGGTGCCCAGCCTAGCATACAAACAAAAGCCAGGGTTGGGACTAGAGTTGTTTGGTTTCCTAGCCTGGCATTCTACCCTCTGACCGGTTCCATCCTGCCAAGTCTTTTAAAAAAGAAGAGTGATGGACTAACAGTCCGAAGCCTGACCTTAGGGTGACCTCAAGCATTAAGTGCTCCTGAAGCCACTTCCTTTAAGCCCTCCAGTGATGTCAAGACCCCTGCATGACTGAACCTCCAGACACCCCTGGTTGCCCTCGAGGCAGAAGGCACTCGCCAGTCTTCAAAGTAGAACTGAGAGGAGGGAGCTGGTGCATTTATCAGCAGCAGCAGCAAGCTGAGGCACCCTGTCAGGGGCTGCTCACGCATTCTGATTTAACCACCATGAACAAGCTTTTGGGGAGAGATTGCTCCCTTTTCACAGATGACAAATGAGAGAGAGCAAAAAGCGTAGAACCAGGGGACTCTAGGCTTCAGGGAAGCTTCCAATCGGGGGTCTCTGATGCCAAATTCTACGCCTTTCCTGCTCAGGTCCTCCCCCTTGTTTCCGGGTACTGGTTCCTGAAGGAAACAAGGTTTCTACCTGGTGCTTTCTATGTAGGTCAAATTCCATAAAAGCAACTCTCGGAGCCTTGCCCACTCTGAGCCGAGACAGCCCGGGCACAAGCTCAGAAACCTTTGGGCTGCATTTGCTGTAAGCCAAAGTTGGCAAACTATGGCAGCTAAGAATGAGTTTTACATTTTTAAGTAGCTGGGGAGAAAAAAAAGATGACTAATATTTTGTGATATGTAAGAATTATATTAAATTCACATTTCAGTGACCATGAATAAAGTTTTATTGGAACACAGCTACACTCATTTGTCTACGGCTGCTTTTGTACTGCAACAGCAAAGCTGAGTGGCAGGCCGAGAACTACATGTCCGACAAAGCTGACAATATTTACGCTCTATCTGGCCCTTTAGAAAAAAGTTGATCGGCCTCTGCTTTAAGGCCTCTGCTTTAAGCCCCACGTCCCCTGAGCTAGCTGCCCAGCATTCTCAAAGCCTTCCAGGCAAAACCACATCCTCCTTAAATAACCCAAAAGGTATGCATCCTATTATGGAATGTTAAATGTAAATGGCTCCTTGGCCGTGTGTGGGCGTGGGGCCAGGATCTGGACCCTGGGGAAACTGACACCCCTGAGAAGATACACATTTGGTGGTGAGACGGGCAATAATTCAACTAAAAGAACATTAATTTGGTAAGACTGGGCACATGCAAAGTTCACTGTCACTCTCAGCAGACACGTTTAAGTCCCAGCTTCTCCACTTGTGTGACCTTAAAAAAGTCCTTTCTTGGCTGGGCGCGGTGGCTCACGTCCGTAATTCCAGCACTTTGGGAGGCTGAGATGGGCGGATCACCTGAGGTCAGGAGTTCAAGACCAGCCTGACCAACATGGTGAAACCCCCGTCTCTACTAAAAATACGAAAAATAAGCTGGGCGTGGGGGGCGCGCGCCTGTAATCCCAGCTACTCGGGAGGCTGAGGCAGAAGAATCACTTGAACCCGGGAGGCAGAGGTTGCAGCGAGCCGAGATCGCGCCATTGCACTCCAGCTTGGGCAACAAGAGTGAAACTCCATCTCAAAAAAAAAAAAAAGTCTTTTCCTCTAAGCTTCAGTTAATTCTCCATAAGAGAGGATTTTCTATGAATAAATGATACTGCTAAGGAAAGATTATGCCTGAATGCATGCTCCCAACACTCTTCTAGTCAATGGAAATTCAGCGATAAAACTACACCAAATCCCTGCCTATGGAACTTGATAGATTAGTTGAAGGCTGGGGCAGAAAATAAATACATGTAATACATCAGGTGGTGAGTGGTATGAAGAAGGTGATGGGGGGGGTGCTATTTCTTAATCATGGTGGGACATGCCTTTAATGAAGTCTTATGCAGCTATTGGAAAGAACGAAACACATCTGTGTTTCACATAACACGTATGTGTTATGAAGAGTACCAGGGTAGATTGTTCAGGGGGAAAAAAGCAATAGGATGTACATATTGTGTAAGGAACAGGGAGTTAGTGAACTTGTATGGTGGCACATGGTTGTATGTGCAGAGAGAAACGCTGCCAGTATTTACCTCTAAGGGTTGGGTTGGTGAACAGAGTGGTTTGCAAAGAACTATGTAGAAAGTGGGATCCAACTACACAAATATTTTATTTATAGGCATGTAGCTACACATGCACAAAAAGTCTTTAGGGTAAACACCAAACTGTCAAAACTAGAAGACACTCTTTCATTTATTATGCTTCTCTGTAGTTGGCTCTGTAACTTCTGCAATTTTTTTAATCCAATCTTTTTTCCAGTCACATCTAAGAACTTTATTGGACACAGCTTGGATGCCAGGACCTGGTAGGCCCCACACACTGCCTGCTAGGCCCTGGACTGTCCAGGGCTGGAGTAAGGGTAGTTCATTCAAGGAAGTGTCAGACCACATGGTAACCCCACAATGCAACACTGTGGTTAGAGACTTTATATAGCTGGGAGATGGAGGGCTGCCCCACAGATGTATGAACAGGTCCAATCTTCCATAAATAAACCTACAGTGGAGAGGAAAATGACACTGGAATTCATCCTTAGACACAGAGTACCCTAGATGGGAGGGGGCATCCTCACTGGTCAGGGGGCCAGGATGGGTGACGAGGGGGCCCAGATGTCCACAGCATGGGGCAGGCAGGGGCAAGGATGGGGTCAACAGATGATGGGCATTTGCCCTAGGACACTGCATTCACAAGACCAACTACTGAAGGGACATGTGTGTCAGGCTGTTCATTCTGGAACGAGCAGGGGTGATCTTTATATCATATTCTGTGGCTGGTGGGCTCAAAGGCTACTTTGTGGAGAGAATGAGACCATGCAGTGAAGATGAGGATCAGGATCAGGCCCACAAATAGCCCGGGCTTCTAGGCAGCACTGTGTCCCCCACAGTGCTGATGACACAGCTGGCTGCCGGGCCACTCAGGCCCACACTCAGGCTAGCGCTTGGCTGGAGGAGATTCCCGTAGAGGCTGATGCAGTCAATCAGGGAGTTGGGGATAAGGACTTCCACCACCAGGTTGTAGACGGTGATGATGCCAGCCATGACCGCTGGGACACCGGACTTCAGCATCAGCTCCAGCCGCGTAAGGGCCAGGGCCACAATGCAGTGCTGCTCTAGGCTGTGCCACAGACAGCACACAGGGCTGTGGGATGGAGGCAAGGCAAGCCCAGAGCAGACTGTTTACCTGGGGCCAGAACCCTCTGGGAATAGCTTCTGCACAGCTGTGAGGGCCACACACAAGTTATCACACGCAGCAGGGAGCTGAAGAAGACACCCAGCTAGGGGCAGAAAGTCCTCAAGAAGAACTGCCACAGCTGGATGCTCAAGGAGCCCAGTGTAGCTGTTTGTTTCTTTCCGCGAACTGGGCCCCCCAGCCCAAGAGAGTCCACCTCTTCCTCAGCAGAGGTGCTTATGGCTAGCTGGCCTGTCTGGGCTCCCACTGTGCTATGAAACTCAATCTGTGCTGCTCAGCACTTCCCAAGCCTGCTGCACAGACCACATGCTCCCCTGGAGCCTCAGTGCCGCTGACCCAGACAGCTAGGTCTCATCCCCAGTACAGCTGAGGACACAAGCTCCAACAAGAAGTGTGGCTGGCCTAAGGTCGAATGGTAGAGCTGTTTCTGATGGAGCCGTTTCCTCCCCACTCCCAAATGCCAGGGCAGGGGGAGATAAACTGGGCTAGGAGGCATAGGCAGACTTCCTGTCCAGCAGAGGCCTCAGTGGCCAAAAGCTCCATCAGCTGAGGCCTGGCAAGAGCTCTCTCCCATTCCAGGGTGCAGAAGCCCCAGGGAGGCAAGTCAGCGTGGTCACAAAGAGAAGAGATGCTGTCTTCTTTCTGCCCAGGTTCAAGGCCTGGGAGCCCTGCTCAGTTACTGCAAAACCCTAATGTTTATGCATCAGCTACTGCCAGGCCTGGTGGCTGGAAGACAGAGCCTCAGGCTCCAGTCCACCCCTCCCGTGGAGGGAGGTAACAATTGGAGGCTTGTTTGGGTAGCCAGGGCTGGGCCCACAGGCCTGGACACAGCCTCTCTGAGCCCATGAATCTGGTCAGGAGGCCTCCCAGCCTCCGCCATCATGGGGATGTCGGTTACCAGACTGAGTGAGCAGCTTTATCACCTCTATGCCCAGGAGTGAAGTGGGGGAAGGGGTGACGTTGCAGGCCCCAAGCCAACACTGCACACTTTCCTCTTTGTTCCAGGCCTCCCCAGCTCTGCCAGTCTTGGGGAAGCAGGGAGCTGGATGCCTGTACCCTTGGTACTTGAGCAGAGCTCTGGGCCGACACCCCGTGACCAGGAGGCACTGGGCAAAGCTGAGCTCTTTGAAGTCACAAGCTGATTACGGGGGATTTGAGGCTGGCCCAGCTCCGGGGCAAATAGGGTCGAATCCCTGGATGGCTCGGTACTAGACAAGGATCATCTTGGGGCTGTTTACATCATTTGTACACCCAGACTGGCCTTACAAAGGGTCTTTCCACTTAAAATAGCCACTGCCCTAATTTAGGGCACGGGGCCAGTCTCACCACATCCACTGGGGGTAGCCAAGTCTCTGTTTACTGAGAAGGAAACCAAGGCTCCAAGGAAAGCCACTTCTTCAAGGTCAGAGTTTAGTGGGAACATCTAGTGTTTTGTTTCCATTCACAGTAGAGTTTCGGTTGTCAAGTTACGTCTAATTCAACTTTCAGGCTCGTATGGCACGCAGCAAGAACATGGCAAGTCCTGTGTCTGGGGATTCCTGCTCATTTGGAGTGGGTGGAGGATGGCACAGACAGGCGTGTGGAGAAGAAAGCACCTTTTAAAAAAAACACAGCTAGGCCGAGCACGGTGGCTCACACCTGTAATCCCAGCACTTTGGGAGGCCGAGGTGGGCGGATCACCTGAGGTCTGGAGTTCGAGACCAGCTTGACCAACATGGCGAAACCCTGGGAGGTAGAGGTTGCAGTAAGCCAAGATCGTGCCATTGCACTCCTGCCTGGGTGACAGAGTGAGACCTCGTTTCAAAAAGAGACAAAAAACAAAAAACTATGCTCTCTGCACCACAGAGGGGCTGAGGAAGCCTGCAGATTTCTGATTTTTCCTTTTCTGGAAGGTAGAGGCTGGCCAGAAAAGTGATGAGTGATGGGCATAGGCAAGGCTAGTTACAAGTTCTTCACGAAGGGTGGGGTGAGACATCTGGGGCAGGGCTCACCCTTGCGTGCTGCCCAGGAGGGATCGTGGGCGAACCCCTGGCTTGGAGGCAAGGCGATTCCATCTGTCCCCTACTTCCTATTCAGCTAAGCTCATTTCTGTGAGTTACAGGAGTACAATGGAACACGGGGAAGTTAGTTAACTCAGTTCCCATTTCCTAGGAGACAAAGAGGAACATAGCAGAACCAAGGCTTTGGAGCCAGACACACCTGGTTTTCAGATCTTGCGTGAAAGGCAAGCGATATGACCTCTCCAGGCCTCAGTTTAACATCATGCACAAAAAGGCTGCGCTTGCAGGTCAAATCAGCAGTCTCCAAAGGGAAGGGCTTTATTCCAGAATGTATATGGAATTATCTACACAAGATTTGGAGGGGAAAATGACTATAACTGCTGTCTTGTATCTATTTGTCTTTTGAAATTTCTATTTTATGAAGGCATATAATCTGTTAGTATCAAAGTGCATGTGCATGAATTTAAAAATACAGCCGGGCGTGGTGGCTCACGCCTGTAATCCCGGCACTTTGGGAGGCCGAGGCGGGCAGATCATCTGAGGTCGGGAGTTCGAGACCAGCCTGACCAACATGGAGAAACCCCGTCTTTACTAAAACTACAAAAACAAAACAAAACAAAACATTAGCTGGGTGTGGTGGCGCATGCCTGTAATTCCAGCTACTTGGGAGGCTGAGGCAGAAGAATCGCTTGAACCCGGGAGGCGGAGGGTGCAGGGAGCTGAGATTGCGCCATTGCACTCCAGCCTGGGCAACAAAAGCGAAACTCCATTTCAAAAAAATAAATAAATAAAATAAATAAATAAATAAAAATACAGATACACCACTGTGAAAGAGGTGTTCCAACATTAATTACTGACGAGGTAGACAGTGGAAAATTTGGAGAACATTCCATGAAGAGCATCCACCTGCTACACTATTTAGAACCAGCTGGCACAAGGGGCCACCTTTGAAGATAGGCAAACTCTCTCCCTTCTGCCCAAAATTCAAGAAATGTTGTGGTGAAGAGAGACAGTGGAGACAGAAATGAAATTAAATCTGATGGGCCTGGGCTCAAATCCAGTTCAACCACTTACTAGCTGTGTGACTTTGGCAAACTTATTTCCTTTCTCTGAGCTCCAGGCTAGTGAGTAACCAGCAGGGCTATAAGGTCCGTGACGCTGAATGTAGTTTGGCTAAGAACCTGCTGATTTTCTCCTCCACTTTTCTGTCTCCACGTAGAATATTCACTTATCCACTCAACAAATAAATGCCCATGTCTGGCATAGTATGCTGAATAGATAGTTCCTTCCCTAGAGGAAGTGACAAAAGTGATCTCTTTCAGACGGAAAAACTGAGAGGCCCAGAAGTTAAGTGGCCTGCGAGAACCCTGAGATATTTGGACTTCCTTGCTACTAGCTAGAAGAGCTTCTCGCCGAACTTTTGTTTAGTTATATCCCACCCTTATGGCTCACCTAGGATTCTGGGAGCCTTCCCCGGGGTCTCACCTCAAGTGAGGGCCCAGGAAGGGTGAAGCAAGTCGTCTGGATTCATGGATTCAACAGGTGTGGGGCGGAAGGCCTTTTCCTGCCGAGGGTGCGGCCCAGCGTCATCCCGCTCAGTCCCACCCGGACACCTCCACAGCCAGTAGGAAGGGCAGTTCAGAATTCAGTGCTACCCCCGCGTCCCAACTAAGAAAACAAGGGCCATCCAGGTGCCCTCCCAGCTGAGGAGATGGAAAAATCAAAGTATAATAGATAAAGAGGGGCCGTTTCAAAAGAAAAAAGGGACTTGAAAATATTGTAGACTGGGGGAGGAAGGGAGGTGGAAAGAAACAATACCCTACACACAGGAGGGGCTCCACAAACATTTGTTGAGAAGAAATCGCTCTGCGGACGCTACAAAGATGCCCCGCAGGGCAAGCCCGTTTACACAGGAAAAAAGAAATCCTATCTAGGGAGTTGTTGGTCCCCAGAGTCCCCATCCCTCATTCCCCAACCCCGTGGCGTGCGCGCTTCCCGCTAGACTTCAGCCTGGCGCTCTTTCCTGGCTCCCGGATCCCCCGCCCCTCCGGTTACGCTCCCCGCCCGGTCCCGAGGGTAAACCTGCCTCCGGGGAACACATCTCCGCGAGACTGGGCCAAAGCTCTGGGGCCTGCACTCCTCGGAAAGGAGAGCCTCCGAGACCGGAGGTTCATCTCAACCCCCGCGTTCGAGCCTGGGCCTGGAGAAAAGTGCCCTCCCCTCGGCCTCGGCACCGCGGGGGACTGGCGGGAGGAGTAGGGGAGGCCGATGGGACACCTCGCACCAGGCCGCCCACCTACTGGGGCGCCCGGGCTAAGGGAGCAGACGAAGAGCGGGGGCGGCTCCTGCCTCCTCCGCGCGCGGCCTGGGCCGGGCCGGGGGCTCGGCCCGCTCAGCCAATGGGCGCCGCGCTCGGGCCCCCTCCCCCGCACCGGGAGGGGCCGACGCTAGGCTGCCGCTGCCGAGGTCGTGTGCGACGTGCCGCGCCCGGGCCCTGTGTCCCCAGCCCCACCAGGGCCGCGTGGACGGCGCGGCGCCCCCGGAAGGAGGCCATGTGCTCAGTGCCGGCGCCAACTACGCACGCGGCGCCCTCCGGCCCGCTAGATCCGCAGCCCATCCCCACTGAGGCCAGCAGCCCGGCGGGGCGCTGCGCTCGGGTCCCGCACCGAGCCAGGCTCGGAGAGGCGCGCGGCCCGCCCCGGGCTCACAGCGCGGCGGGGCGGCGGGGGAGGCCCTGGCCGGCGGAAGGCGGGCAGGAGTCCGCGCCTTTGTTCCTGGCGGGAGGGCCCGCGGGCGCGCGACTCACCTTGTTGCTGGGCTCCATGGCAGCGCTGCGCTGGTGGCTCTGGCTGCGCCGGGTACGCGGGTGGCGACGGGCGTGCGAGCGGCGCTCTCCCGCTCAGGCTCGTGCTCCGGTCCGGGGACTCCGACTGCGACTCCGACTCCCGTCGCTTGGTCTCCTGCTCCCTGGCGCGCTCACTCGGGGACCCGCGACTAGCGACCGGCACGCTCGCTGTTACTACCTCTTGCCTCTTGCCAGAGAGCGCGCGGACCGTAGCGTTTATAGGACCCCGGCCATTGGCTGGCGACGCCGGTGTGTCAGGGGTGTGTGGGCAGGACCTCGGGGCGGGGCCTGGGGCCCAGCCTGTCCTGGGCGGCGCTCCGCGGGGAGGGGGTGAGGGGAGTGGCCGGGGCCGGGGCCCCCGTAACCACTGCCTCGCTCAGGCTGCCGATCGGGTCGCTCTCTGTGCGTTGGGACCGCGGAGGGCATTCGCTGTGTGACACAGGGCAAGTGTGCGCACCTCTCTGAGCCTCCGCGGCATTCTCTAGCAAAATGGTGGAGCCGGTACCCGGCTGTAAGGCAAGCTGGGATGCGCGGAGTAGCGGGTGGAAAGCTGGACTGGAGTTCTCACTTGGCCGCTGGGTGACTTCGGTGCACTAGGGATAGTAACAGTACCACCTCGTAGGGCTGTAGAAAGACCAAGTGAGTTAATATTTGTAAAGTGTTTAGAACAGCGTCTACTGCATGGAAAGTAGTATTTATTTGTTAGAGAGACTCCAGGAGGTCTTGCCCAGTGATTGACTTCTCCCTTCCCCGTCTCCACCCCCCACATTCCCTTTTGTGAGCCAAGCCTTGCTTTTGCACCGGCCGGGCTCTCTTGCCTGGAAATGCATACCCATCTCAAACCTGGGCTTTAAAATCACCTCCTCTGGGACGCCTTCCTCTACTTCTCACAGTTCAGGTGAGTCTATGGTGACCTGTAAGTGTGGAAAATATAAAAGGCAGGCTAACTGACTGACATGATAGGACATTAAGGACATGATAGACCTCGGGTTTGAACCAGCTCAACTGTATACCGGCCCGGCCGCGATCCTGGGCAAGTTCCTGGCCAGTGAGGCTGTTTTCGTTTTTTTCTTTAATTTTTTTTTTTTTCTCAGACGGAGTCTCGCTCTGTCGCCCAGGCTGGAGTGCAGTGGCACGATCTCGGCTCACTGCAACCTCCGCCTCCCGGGTTCAAGCAGTTCTCTGCCTCAGCCCCCCGAGTAGCTGGGATTACAGGCGCCCGCTATCACGCCTGGCTAATTTTTTGTATTTTTAGTAGACACGGGGTTTCACCATTTTGGCCAGGCTGGTCTTGAACCCCTGACCTCGTGATCCACCCGCCTCGCCTCCCAAAGTGCTGGGATTACAGGCGTGAGCCACTGAGCCCGGCCGAGGCTGTCTTATGAGTAAATGGAATTCTCACACCAATCTCACTGCTATCATGAGAGGTGCAATTTCCAGATAAGCTCATGAAGTGTTTAGCATGGAAGTTCTCATTTACTGGTTGGTGGTATTGTTGGTTTATTTATTTATTTTGTTAGTAAATAAATAAATTCTGGTCTCAAACTCCTGGGCTCAAGTGCCCCTCCCACCTTAGCCTCTGTAGTAGCTGGGAGTGCAGGCATGTGCCACTGCACTGGTGGTGATATTGTTATCATCTGACTTCACCTTATTTCCTCTAGACCAGTGCCTTACTTGAGACACAGTGAAGGGAAGGACTCCCAGTCCAAAAGTCTGATCAAAGTCTTGAGGGTCCCTTTCCCGATGGAGGGAGTCATGGTGGGCTCACTGTCTGTTGGAAACCGGGAGGCTGAGCCTACCAGATGACCCGTGGAGTTCTCTGGCAATGTGTCCAGTTCTGGCTGAGGGGCACCGTGGTTGAGTATGGAGCCCAGAAACAGAAGGCAGGTGCGTTCTGGGCACCCCGCTGCCCAAGGCTTCAATTCCTATGGTCTGTCTATGCTCAGCCTGGAAAGCTTGGGCCACCTCTCCCCACCCCTGGACAGACCAAGTCCTGCTGACTCCACTGTCTACACCACCTCATCCTCCTTCCCTCCCCTGCTGTCTGCAGGGCCTGCATCTCCTCTGGTCTTTCGTCCTGCAGTCCTGCACCCTGCCACTCTTCTGCTCATCTGTCTGGAATTGTCATGGAGGGAGTAAGGGCCAAGCCTGGCCATCACGGTCCTTCTTCGGGGCACCAGTTTACATGCTCAGCCTCGCCCCTCACACCAGCAGCTCACATCCACACATTTGCTCAGCTTGTCTCCTCTGCCTGGGAAGCCCTCCCCCACCTCACCATGCCAAAAAGCACCACGGGTCCTCCTCCGGGAAGTGTCCCTGGTTCTCCCACGTGGAAATCTTTCTCTCCTTTACCATTTGGTGTTTTGTAAGTTGCCACTTGTCCTCTGTCTGCCTTCCCTCAGCCTGTGAGCACCTTGAGGACAGGTTCTGCAGCTGAGGCACGTGGGTGAATGACTGAAGGAGGGAAGGAATGCACGAATGAGTGAGCAGCTAATCTACCTGTGTTGAATGTTCCTTCCACTCCAGTCCGTCCTGCTGATACTTCCAGTCTTTCCTTAAGTACCTGTTGGGTTTTGCTACTTCCCTGCTCAAAGTCTCTCCACAGCTCCTTGTTTCTTAGCACATTCAGTCTATGCCTTTTCCCAGTTGCGGGTCTGCCTTACTCAGCCCATGGGTCACATTCACCAAACAGCCACCTTGTCTCTCTCTGGGCCAGCCCCATGCTGGCCACTTTCCCAGGGACAGAGATATGTGACCCCGTTGTTAGCCTCATGGAGGCCCCAAGCTGGAGGAGGAGCAAGAGGGGAAATGAGCAGCAACAATACCAAGTCAAGCGTAAAGGGTTAAGAATCTGTACAGGAGCAGAACTTGTACCACAGGGGAAGGAGAGTGAGTAGAGAGAGCATCTGGGAAGGGGGAGGTCATGCTAAGCAGGGTTTGGAAGGCTGAATAGGAGTTCAACAGTTGGATCGAGGGAAGGCCATTCTCAACAGAGAGAAGAGCATGTGCAAAGGCAGCAGACTGCCAGAATGATTACCTAGGGAACTTGAGAATCTCTGGGCCACTCTTAGAGATTGATGATGGAGCCCCAGATCCGGACTCTCTGAGTCCCAGCTCTGCTATTTACTCGCAAACATTCATGGGCAAACAATGCCTTCTCTTTTCTGAGCCTGAAGACCCACATCTGTAAAGTAGATATAACAAACCCTTCCTAGGTAGGCCTGAGTTGAACTGGCTGACTTCGGGCAAGTCATTGTCCCTCAGTCTCTTCAGCTTTGTAACAAAGGGGTTGCAACAGATAAGCGCCAAGACTCTTCAAGTGTCTGAAAGGCTGTTGTTGCTCTGGGTTGAGAAACCTTGTCATAATAATGTTGTGTGTGTTGCTAATTTACTATGTGCCAGGTAAGTGATTGGTATGGATTTATTAATATCTCATTTAATTCTCATAACAAATTCTAGATTTACTATTTTTTATCCTATTTCTCAAAGGAGGAAACTGAAGCACAGTTTCAGAGTGATTTGCCCAAGGTTGAGTAGGTCAGCAAGTGGCCGAGCTAAGAATTGAACCTAGTTTGTCCCCAGACTTTGTGTAAAATCTAGTCTAGGGCCGGGCGCGGTGGCTCACGCTTGTAATCCCAGCACTTTGGGAGGCCGAGGCAGGCGGATCACGAGGTCAGGAGATCGAGACCACGGTGAAACCCCGTCTCTACTAAAAATACAAAAAAATTAGCCGGGCGTGGTGGCGGGCGCCTGTAGTCCCAGCTACTTGGAGAGGCTGAGGCAGGAGAATGCCGTGAACCCGGGAGGCGGAGCTTGCAGTGAGCCGAGATTGCGCCACTGCACTCCAGCCTGGGCGACAGAGCGAGACTCCATCTCAAAAAAAAAAAAAAAAAAAAAAAATCTAGTCTAAGGCCGGGCATGGTGGCTCACGCCTGTAATCCCAGCACTTTGGGAGGCCGAGGCGGTGGATCACAAGGTCAGGAGTTGGAGACCAGCCTGGCCAACATGGTGAAACCCCGTCTCTACTAAAAATAAAAAAATTAGCCAGGGGTGGTGGCAGGCACCTGTAATCCCAGCTACTCAGGAGGCTGAGGCAGGAGAATTGCTTGAACCCGGGAGGCAGAGGTTGCAGTGAGCCGAGTTTGTACCACTGCACTCCAGCCTGGGTGACAGAGCAAGACTCCATCCCAGAAAAAAAAAAAATCTGCTCTACACCTTTATCCTGTGAGACCTCAGTTTCCTCACTTAAAATTAAACTACATGACATAAAATTTACCATTTTACCTATTTTAAGATTACAGTTCAGTGTCATTAAGTGCATTCACACTGTTGTGCAACCATTGCCATCATCCATCTGAACCCACTAAATAATAATTCCCCATTCCCTGTTACCCCTAATCCCTGGCAACCCCCGTTCTACTTTCTCTGTGAATTTGACTACTCTAGGTATCTCATTTAAAGTTTCCTCATCTTTAAAACTACAATAATAAAGATCAAGTGTTATTCGATCCTTCTCCCAGTAGCGCAGTTGGCTCAGACTTGACTTTAAGTCCCAGTTCTATTCACCTACCCCTCAGGCAGGTTGCTTAACCCCTTTGCCTCCCTCATTCACATGTCCCTAAAGTTGGGCTGGTGGACCCTGATGGGACGATCACAGGAGACAGTGGGGTTGAAGGTACTTGGAAAGCCCAATGCCACTTCTAGAACTTGTTATACCATCTTCCTGGTGGGCTGGAACCCTGGCTTAGATTTATAGGTGTGACAGCTGGGGAGGCTTTAGAATGGCACATTGCAACCTGGCCAGTGCCCAACCCGACATTTGGGGCTGAGGCTGGGAGGTAGAAGCCACATCAAGGAGGGCTTTGACTGCTTGGCTATAGAGCCCTCCCCTCAAGGAGCTTACATTCCAGCCTGTACACCTGATATTGTAAAGTGGCTGGTATAGTCTTTACTTACAGAGAATGCTCAGGCAGTAGTCTGTCCTGCATGGTTCTTTTAACTGCTTCCCAGAGTCCTGGTCTTGTGGCTGAGAGTCCTATCTTCCCTATTTCCTTAAAGTGATGATTGTTAGGATATTTCAATGCATTTAAACCAGCTGTCACCAAAAAGGGAGTTTTTTTTTTTTTTGAGATGGAGTTTCAGCTCTTGTCACCCAGGCTGGCGTGCAATGGTGTGATCTTGGCTCACTGCAACCTCTGCCTCCCGGGTTCAAGCAATTCTCCTGCCTCAGCCTCCAGAGTAGCTGGGATTACAGGTGCCTGCCACCATGCCTGGTTAATTTTTGTATTTTTAGTAGAGATGGGGTTTCACCATGTTGGCCGGGCTGGTCCCAAACTCCTGACCTCAGGTGATCCACCTGCCTCAGCCTCCCAAAGTGCTGGGATTATGGGAAAAAGGGAGAATTTAAGAAAGGATATAGAGATTGGATGCAGTGGCCCACACCTGTAATCCTAGCACTTTGGGTTTGCCAAGGCGAGAGGATTGCTTGATCCCAGGAGTTCCAGACCAGCCTGGACAATATAGCCAGACATTGTATCTCAAAAAAAAATTTAAAAATTAGCCAGGCATGGTGGCATGTGCCCACAGTCCCACCTACTTAGGAGGCTGAGGCAGGAGGAGGGTTTGAGCCTAGAAATTCGAGAATACACTAAGCCGTGATTGTACCATCACACTCCAAACGAGGTGACACAGCAATATCTTGTCTTTAAAAATATAAAAAAAGTTAAAAAAAAAAAATAGGCTGGGCATGGTGGCTGACACCTGTAATCCCAGCACTTTGAGAGGCCAAGGCGGGCAGATCACCTGAAGTCAGGAGTTCAAGACCAGCCTGGCCAGCATGGCAAAACCCCATCTCTACTAAAAATACAAAAATTAGCCAGGCGAAGTGGTGCGTGCCTGTAATCGCAGCTACTCGGGAGGCTGAGGCAGGAGAATCACTTGAACCTGGGAGGGGGAGGTTGCCGTGAGCCGAGATCGCGCCACTGTACTCCAGCTTGGGCAACAGAGTGAGACTCCGTCTCTAAATAAATAAATAATTTTTAAAAATATTTAAAATATATTTTAAAATAAAAAAGATAAAGGATACAGAGGTGTCTCATAAACCAGGCACAGGGATGCAACAAGACGCTGACGAAGATCTGGATTCAGTGAGTAGCCTGCCACTAGGATGCTCTACCTTTCTCATCTGTGTTATTTCTCTCTTTCAACACAAACAGGGCTATTCTGCCCCACATGGCAGAAAATGACCATGATGCAGTACCAGAGTCTGCATGGGACCATTTCAACAACCCTTAGAAGCTGACTCAGCTGTCTCCTGGCCCTGACTTTTCTAAGATGAGAGGAGCTGATAGGAACAATTTGGGTGAGATGTTTGTCCTGAGTCCATTTGGTTATGGTCAGGTGATACGGTCACAGAGCACAAACAAGGCTGGCAGAGCCCCACTCTGTGTGACTATGGGAGGGAGGAAGCATGTGTTCCTCCTGATGTTGTCACACAGGCACACATGGATTCATTAAAAATGTTTTTGGGCCAGGCTCAGTGGCTCACGCCTGTAATCCCAGCACTTTGGGAGGCTGAGGTGGGTGGATCACCTGAGGTTGGGAGTTTGAGACCAGCCTGACCAATATGGAGAAACCCCGTCTCTACTAAAAATACAAAATTAGCCGGGCGTGGTGGCACATGCCTGTAATCCCAGCTACTCAGAAGGCTGAGGCAGGCGAATCGCTTAAACCCGGGAGGTGGAGGGTGCAGTGAGCCGAGATTATGCCATTGCACTCCAGCCTGGGCAACAAGAGCGAAACTCCCTCTCAAAAAATATATAGTAATAATAATAATAAAACAGGTCCTACCTCCCAGGGATACAGTGTGTGTTAACTAAGACATTTATTCACTTATTCCATAAATACTTATTAAGTACCTAGTACGTGATGGTATTTGTGGAAGCTGCACAATGACTGGCCAGTGGTAGAGGCTCAGTAAGTTGGAGTCATTTAAAGCTGTGCCTTCCAGGTGTGCACAACTAAGTTGATGCTCCACACAGGTGCTTCTGCTCTTGTGGTCTGTGTGCATTCTGAAAATCTAGGAACGCAAACAAGGTGCCACAGCTATCTATTGCTGTAGATTAACCATGTCAGGCTGGGTGTGGTGGCTCATGCTTGTAATCCCAGCACTTTGGGAGGTCAAGGCAGGTGGATCACCTGAGGCCAGCAGTTCAAGACCAGCCTGGCCAACATAGCGAAACCCTGTCTCTACTAAAAATACAAAAAGGGGCCCTGTTCAGTGGATTATGCTTGTAATCCCAGCACTCTGGGAGGCCGAGGTGGGCGTATCACAAGGTCAAGAGATTAAGACCATCCTGGCCAATGTGGTAAAACCCCATCTCTACTAATAATACAAAAATTAGCCGGGCATGGTGGCACACGCCTGTAGTCACAGCTACTCAGGAGGCTGAAGCGGAAGAATCGCTTGAACCCGGGAGGCAGAGGTTGCAGTGAGCCGAGGTCGTGCCACTGCACTCCAGCCTGGTGACAGAGCCCCCACCCACCCCCACAAAAAAAAAACAAATGAGCTGGGTGTAATGGCTCATGCCTGTAATCGCAGCTATGTGGGAGGCTGATGTACAAGAATCATTCGAACCCAGGAGGGAGAAGTTGCAGTGAGCCAAGATCGCGCCACTGCACTCCAGCCTGGGCGACAGAGTGAGACTCTATCTCAAAAAAAAGAAAAGAGAAAAAAAGAGTAACCATCTCAAAACTTAGTGGCTTTAAACAGCAACAACTTATTATTTCTTATGATTTTGTGAATTGACTGGGCAGTTCTGCCCCACGTGATGGCAGCTGGGGTGACTCATGCAGCGGCATTCAGCCGGACACATGGCTGGGCCATTCTCTCCATATGGTGTTGCATCCTCCTCTGTCTCCTGAAGGATAGCTTGGACTTCCTTATAGCGTGGTGGCTGGGTTCCAATGGGGAGTGTTCCAAGGGGACAATCCTCATGTGGAAAAGCTTATCAAGCCTGGTTATATCAATGCAAATCATTCTGGATTTAAGTTGCTTTGTCTCTTGATCTCTCATGAACATTCCAATGTGAGTAAATATTCTTCCCAATGCGATTTTTTTCTTGTTGTTAAAGACAGGCTCTGGTTCTACTGCCCAGGCTGGAGTGCAGTGGCATAATCGTAGTATAATCATAGCTCACTGCAGCCTTGAACTCCAGGACTCGAACAATCCTTCTGCCTCAGCCTCCCACGTAGCTGAGACTACAGGTGCACACTACCATGCCCAGTCAATCTTTTTTTTTTTTTTAAAGAGAGTCTTGTTGCCTAGGCTGGTCTCCAACTCCTTGGCTCAAGTGATCCTTTCACCTCAGCCTCCCTAGTAGCTGGGACCACAGGCATGTGCCAATACACTAATTAAAAAAAATTTTTTTTTGAGAGATGGGGTCTTGCTGTGTTGCCCAGGCTTGTCTCAAATTCCTGGCCTGAAGTGATCCACCTTCCTCAGCCTCCCAAAGTTCTAGGATTACAGGTGTGAGCCACTGCACCCTTCTCCCAACAAGATTTTTTTTTTTTTTTTGAGATGGAGTTTCACTATTGTTGCCCAGGCTGGAGTGCAATGGTGTGATCTTGGCTCACCAAAACCTCCACTTTCTGGATTCAAGCGATTCTCCTGCCTCAGCCTCCCGAGTAGCTGGGATTACAGGCATGCGCCACCACACCTGGCTAATTTTGTATTTTTAATACAGATGGGGTTTCTGCATGTTGGTCAGGCTGGTATCGAACTCTGGACCTCAGCTGATCCGCCCGCCTTGGCCTCCCAAAGTGCTGGGATTACAGGAGTGACCCACTGCGCCCAGCCCCAACATGATTTTGAATGGCTGATAGCCCATCATTGATTGAACCAATCTCCTCTTGATGAGTAATTAGGCAGTTTTCATTTGGGGGCAGTTATAAACAACTCTATGAGGGACAACTTTGAGCCAAGAACTCAGTACATATCGTTGTAGTAGGATTACAGGGCCAAAGGACAGGTGAATTTTTAAAGCTCTGCCAAATTTCCCTTCAGAAAAAATGGTACATTTTGCACTTTTATCAGCCGTAAAGAGACCTGCTTTTTCGAAATCCTCCGGTCAATACTGGGTGTGGTTTGCCTTTTCAGTCTTTGTCAACTGAAAAATGGTGTTTTATCATTGTCTTCAAAAGGGAGAAGATTAGAAGTAAGTTACCCAGAGCCAGATGCTTAAGAAGAGTTCTTGTCTTTCACTCTGAGGTAGCCCGAATAAATCAGCAGGGTCGAGGCCAGGGCAATGCAAAGTGTCTCTCTGCACAATGTCAGGCTATTAAATGCACAGTGTCCCTCTGCCCGCTGACTCAGGCTGTAAAATTGGAGCATGGTGCTGACAACAGTGCTCATGGCTGTGGGGATGAGGTCACTGTGTCCTCACTGTGCGGTCGACTGGGACAAGCCCATGGCTTTCCTGTCCCGTGTCTGTGGGCCTTCCGGCAGACACAGGGCTCGTGGCCTCACCCTCCACGCCCGTGTTGGCTTTCACCTTGTTCCCTCTGACCCAGTCTGGAGGACCTGGTGCTGCATCTGGGCCAGGCTGGCTGTAACTAATAAGAGTTGTAACAAGGGGCATCTAAAACAGGACCCTGAGATTGGTCTTTGTTTTTGAGCAGCCAAAGCCATACCTCATAGTGTCCGAAGTATTAAAACTAGGGGATCCTTCTTGTGTGGAAGCAGAGCTCCTGGACTCAGAGCCGACCCTGCTTCTTCCTAGCTGTGGAGCAAGTAGGGGAGCTTTCCCAAACCTCAATTTCTTCATCTAGAGAATGAGGGTAATGGTGATTTAAGGACTATTATCTTCTTCCTCTGTGCCTGATACTTGTGATTCTCACAGAAACCCTCAAAGGCTGAGAGTATCCCACCCACTTCACAGATGAAGCAAACTGAGGCCCAGAGAAGGGAAATTACTTGCCCAAGATCACCCAGTAAGTAAGAAACAGAGCTGGAGATGAGCTCAGGTCAGCACGGAACCACGCAAACTCCTTCTGTAGGCTTTGTAAAGGATTGATGAGAAAAGCAGACGGTTAAGAGCGCTACAACTTCTGTGAGGTAAAGAATATCTGCAGGGCTGGACGTGGCAGGTCTTGCCTGTAATCTTAGCACTTTGGGAGGCCAAAGTGGGTGGATTGCTTGAGTCCAGGAGTTCAAGACCAGCCTGGGCAACATGGTAAAACTCTCTCTCTAAAAAAAAAAAAAAAAAAAAAAAATTAGCCGAGTGTGGTGTGTGCTTGTAGTCCCAGCTACTTTGGAGGCTGAAGCGGAAGGATCCCTTGGCCCAGGAGGCAGAGGTTGCAGTGAGCTAAGATTGTGCCACTGCACTTCAGCTTGGGTGACAGAGCCAGACCTTATTAAAAAAAAAAAAAAAGGATATCTGTGATTACAAGATTACGATGCAATTTTTTTTTTTTTTTTTTGAGACGGAGTCTTGCTCTGTCGCCCAGGCTGGAGTGCAGTGGTGCGATCTCGGCTCACTGCAAGCTCCGCCTCCTGGGTTCACGCCATTCTCCTGCCTCAGCCTCTCCGAGTAGCTGGGACTACAGGCGCCCGCCACCATGCCCGGCTAATTTTTTTTGTATTTTTAGCAGAGACGGGGTTTCACCGGGGTCTCGATCTCCTGACCTCGTGATCCGCCCACCTCGGCCTCCCAAAGTGCTGGGATTACAAGCGTGAGCCACCTAGCCCGGCCCTACAATGCAATTTTGAAAGCCTGCTGTTGTCCAGCTGGACAGCTAGAGTTATTCTCAGTGGTGGGATGGCTCAACTGGGGGCTCACTGTGGAGAGCTGGTTTCCCACTGGAGTTCTCTGAAAAGGTGCCTGATTTCACAGCTCTGATTCTACAGAGGGAGGCCGGGCCCTTCACGTAATTGCTACCCTTTATTTATGGAGATATTCCTCTGTCGGGATGCCCTTTATATGTGTACAGTCTGTGCTGCAGTCGATTCTTACAGTGATTCTATGCAGAAGGTACTTTAGAGGAGGCTGCTGGGGCACAGGGTGGGTAGGTACCTTGTCAGCATGGTGGGGCTGAGTCTCCAGCTTGTTGGGACCCCACCCTCCTATCATGGCCCAGGAGTGAGGCATTCAGGGCTGGACCACCAGCGTTTGTGAAGCTTTGTGCCCCATTATCCCATCAGAACATCTTCTTGGCCCTGGCAGGCAGCCAGGGCAGGGCCATTCTCCACCTTACTGACAAAGAAGCCCAGGGAGGGGAAGAGGGTGCTCCCCCAACACCTCCATTGCCTCTGCCTGCTTAGTCCAGAATGCAGGATAGAGAAATAATGGGAAAAGCTCCCAAGTGTTGCGGGATCTCTGCCTGCCAGGGAAGCTGTGACCTCAGTAAGGGCAGGGTGTTCCTTCCAGGGAACTCGAGGTGGGGCAGGATGGGTAGGGAGTGAGATCAGAGGGAAGGCCATGTTGGGAAGATGGGAAAGCAAGTCTCTGGGGGTTTGTGGGATAGAGGAAGGGAACACCATAGAACAGGCCAGGAATAGGAGCTTGACCTGGAGATTACTTTGCAGCAGGTTTAAACAGGGGCTATGTGGGAGCGTGGAGCCCTGGGGTCAGAGGTTACTGGATGCAAATTATGACTCTGCCACTTACGGGAATGGTGAGTTTGGACAAATGATTTCCCTGGGCCTCAGGGTCTTCATGTATAAAAGGGCTGAAGCTCAGTGGGTAACTGGAGCACTGCTTGGTTTAGATCCTGGCTCCACCACTTACCAGTGTGACCTAGGGCAAATGAGTTCACCTCTCTGGGCATCAGTGTCCTTGTCTCTAAGATGGACTTGATAATAATGAAACCTACCCCTCACAGGGCTGTGGTGAGGATGAAGGGGTCTGGCAGCACATGTAGAATTCTTAGAGCAGCCTTTTTTCCCGCAGAGTCTTTGTTGCCATCCTCATCCTCATCATCATCATCTACCTCCAGGGATTCTTGGGGGGCTCAAACAAGGCAGGTTGTACAAATTATCTGGCACAGACGTCATTAAATAATAACAGGGCAGAGTGACGGGTGCTGTGATACAGGGAAGTGCTGGGAGAGACACAGAAAAGAGAAAAGACTTCTGTCTGGCTGGGTGGAAGAAGGGTGTGGAAGGTATGGAAGCCAAGGGAAAACTTCCCCTTTGCCCTCCGAAGGTTCACTGAAAAGTCAACTGACAAAAGGCAGATGAATAGCAGAAATGGCATGCAAATTTATTAATGTGCACACAGGGAGAACCACAGAGTGACTGATTACTCCTCACCCTGCAATGGGGTGCAGAAGCTTATATGCCATCTTGAGGTTACAGAAAGAATGGGGGCTTGGGGCCTGAGCGCAGTGGCTCATGCCTGTATTCCCACCACTTTGGGAGGCCAAGGCGGGTAGATCACCTGAGGTCAGGAGTTTGAGACCACCCTGACCAACATGAAACCCCGTCTCTACTAAAAATACAAAAAATTAGCCGGGTGTTGTGGTGTGCACCTGTAATTCCAGCTACTCGGGAGGCTGAGGCAGGAGAATCGCTTGAACCCAGGAGGCGGAGGTTGCAGTGAGCCGAGATCGCGCCACTGCACTCCCACCTGGGAAACGAGAGTGAAACTCTGTCTCAAAAACAAAAACGGTCCGGGCACAGTGGCTCATGCCTGTAATTCCAGCACTTTGGGAGGCTGAGGCAGGTGGATCACCTGAGGTCAGGAGTTTGAGACCAACCTGGCCAACATAATGAAACCCTGTCTCTACTAAAAGTACAAAAAATTAGCCCGACATAGTGGCAGGTGCCTGTAATCCCAGCTACTCCGGAGGACTGAGGCAGGAGAATCACTTGAACCAGGGAGGCTGAGGTTGCATGAGCTGAGATCGCACCGCGCTGCCCTCCAGCCTGGGCAACAAGAGCAAAACTCCAAAAAAAAAAAAAAAAAAAAAAGGAAAGAAAGAAAGGAGGGAGGGAGGAAGGAAGGAAAGAGAAAAGAAAGTGGGGCTTGGATCCTGGCAAAACAGTTTATGAGATGGGGAGAAGAGGAGGCCTCCCTAGGAAAGGTGGTCTTGTTATGTAGATGAAACCTCACAGATAGCAGCTGTCAGAGAGTAGACCTTTGAAAGTACCAGACTCTCATCAGTTAGTCTGTCCTAGATCTGACAAGGGAAGGTCCACAGAGGAAGCCTGCCTGCATCAATGCAGATGTCCCTATAGATGCAGGTCTCCCCTACAAAAGACAGCTTTGCAGGCCTACTTCTGTTCCCAGGCTCTCTGAACAGCCATCTCAAAATATGTCAAAGAAGTATATTTTGGGGTGAAATATTTGTATTTGCTGCAAAGCCTTGCACAAAGGACGTGTAGAAGTTCCCTGTGTAGATGAGGGGAAGACAGAAAGATGAACTTGTATCATCTTTGGTTGTGAGAGAGCAACCAAAGATGAGGAACATGGAGCAGTTTCATGGCTGCGTGCTTGGAGTGAAGGGCGTGAGGCTGCACGGGAGCACTGGGGCCAGATTGCAAAGGGCTGGGAATACCTTGCTGGGGGGTTTAAACTTGACCTGGTAGGTGAGGAGTTCTTTTATTTATTTATTTATTTATTTTTTGAGACAGAGTCTTGCTCTGTCACCCAGACTGGAGAACAATGGCGCATTCTCGGCTCACTGCAACCTCTGCCTCCCTGGTTCAACTGATTCTCCTGCCTCAGCCTCCTCAGTAGCTGGGATTACAGGCACACGCCACCACACCTGGCTAATTTTTGTATTTTTTACTAGAGACAGGGTTTCATCATGTTGGTCAGGCTGGTCTTGAACTCCTGACCTCGTGATCTGCCCGCCTCGGCCTCCCAGAGTGCTGGGATTACGGGCGTGAGCCACCGTGCCTGGCCTTGGTGAGTTCTTACCCGTCTAAATGGCATAATCACCCAGGGCACTAAAAAAAAATACTGTTTTATGGTCTTGCCCAACAGTATTCTAAGTCAGTAGGTCTCAAGTGGAACTCAAAAATCTTCACATTTTTCCTTCAACTTGTATTTTAAGTTCAGGGTTACATGTGCAGGATGTGCAGGTTTGTCACATAGGTAAACGGGTGCCATGATGATTTGCCGCACTGATCATTCCGTCACCTAGGTATTAAACCCAGCATCCGTTAGCTATTCTTCCTGATGCTTTCCCTCCCCCCATCCTACCCCTAACAGGCCCCAGTGTGTGTTGTTCCCCACCGCAATGTGTTCATGTGTTTTCATCATTCAGCTTATAAGTGAGCACCTGCAGTGTTTGGTTTTCTGTTCCTGCATTAGTTTGCTGAGGATAATGGTTTCCAACTCCATCCATGTCCCCACAAAGGGCATTATCTTGTTCCTTTTTATGGCTGCATAGTATTCCATAGTGTATATTTACCACATTTTCTTTATCTACTCTATCATAGATGGGCACTTAGATTGAAGAATCTTCACTTTTTAAAGCTTCTCAGGAAATTCTGATGCCCACCCAGAATTGGGAACCCTTGCCATGGAAGAGGGTGGGGGGATATCTTTAAACAGGAATAGGGTCCATTGAGATGCCCACCCCAGACCTCCAAGATTTGGGCAGAGAGCTTGAGAAGGTGGGAAGTGGGTGTAGAAGACTCTGACCCCCAGCCTTCCACCCCTCTCTAAAGCAGTCCCACACCCTGATGGCCGTTTACCACCAGGGCCGACCCCTGGAAGTACCTCTTCCCTATAGCCCTCTGGCTCCAGCAAGGACAGACAGCATTCCCTCCTTCCTTCCTTCTTCCCAACAGTTTTTGAGCTTCTCCACGATGTGCTAGGCAAGCTGTTGGTACTGAAAGTGAACGAAATAGGTAGTTTCTTCCCCCAACCTCCTGACCCAAAGCTTTGGGTGATTCCTGCAGTTTTGGCTCAGCTAAGCGTGAAGTGCTGTGTCATCAGGCATGTGGCTAAGCAGAAGAGAGCTGGGACAGGAGTCCACCCTTGGGGCTCAAGCAGTGGCCGCAGGGCTCAGTGGTCCAGCCTCCAGGCCCTGTGGCTTCCTGGTGCCCCCTTCTCACAGGCCCAGTCTCTTGTCCTGGCTCTAGCCTTGTGGGCCAAACTCCCAGGCCCGGCCCTCGGTGCCCCCTACCAGGGAGGTCCTGGTGCCTGGGGTAGGAGTGAGCTGTGCAGCCACCTTCCCACCCTCATCTTACACAGGAGACAACAGCGTTGGGTAAGGTCTGAGCAACTCTTCCCAGGGGCAGGGTTAAGGATCATTTCCTCACAGGGGTAGCAGAAACAACAAACACAAGGAAATAACAGGGATGCCGAGGATTTCAGAGCACACAGTCCGGTCCAGGACGGACTCCCACAGAGAGATGGGGGGAACGCTCCCGGGGCAGCTTCCTCACCTCCGTCTTGGCGTCGGCTCTTGTGTCTTCATGCTGTGTTCTGTTGTTTCCTTTCATCAGGATCTCTTGCCCACTCCAACCCCACCCACACCATCACTGATGTCACTGTTTCACTCACTCACTGCCATTCATTTACTTCTTTCTTTCTCATTCAACACATGGGTACCATGTGTCAGGCACAGGATAAAGCCATAGGCAATATACAGCCTCCTGTGGCGTTCCCAGTTGGATGGGGTCACCAGCACAATCAGACAGCTCTAATATAACATGATAATTGACACTGTGGAGTTGTGCATAGGGTGTTATACAACCAAGGAGTAACCCAGGGAAGGCTGATTCTTGAAGAATGAGTAGGAATTTATGCAGCGCATACCAAGCAGTGAGAATAGCAAATGCAAAGGCACAAAGTTTGCGATGGCTAAAGCATGGCAGGTTCAGGGGAGCAGAGGGAGTGGAGGCTGGGAGATGAGCAGGGGCATCCATGAAGGGCCTGGAAAGCTGGGCTGAGGAACTAGAACTTTCTGCCTTAGGCAGTGGGCAGCCATTGGAGGATTTTGGGGAGAGAAGGGACATGGTCAGATCTGCATCTTTTTTTTTTTTTGAAATGGAGTCTCACCCTGTTGCCCAGGCTGGAGTGCCATGGCGCAATCTCAGCTCACTGCAACCTCCACCTCCCGAGTTCAAGCGATTCTCCTGCCTCCCAAGTAGCTGGGATTACAGGTGCCTGCCACCACGCCTGGCTCATTTTTTGTATCTTTAGTAGAGACGGGGTTTCACCTTGTTGGCCAGGCTGGTCTCCAACTCCTGACCACCCGCCTCGGCCTCCCAAAGTGCTGGGATTACAGGCGTGAGCCACCACACCCAGCCAGATCTGCCTCTTAGAACAATGCTATGGAAGTTGGTTTTGGGGAATGGGTGGAAGAGGGAGAGGTCAGGCAGTGTTCAATAAAGAGGATCAGATACAGGCCAGGTAGGAGAAGCCGATGCCTAGCCTAGGACAGGGCAGGTGGCTCAGCAAGTGTGAACACCTCTCAGTGTAAGAGCTGAGGTGAGAGAGGGGCAGATGGGCTGTGGAGCTGGCCACACTGAAGGCAGCTGTGTGTTTTCAGGGCTCAGGACCAAAGGGAGGCTGAGCCAGGAAGGCACTCCTGGGCTTTTGGCTTGAGCAGGCTCGAAGTCAACAGATGCAGTTGGGTCTGTGTCTAGCGATTGGGAAGGTCCACAGCAGGACTCCAGCCCATACCTGGGAATCAGGACAAAGCCCAGCCTAGGGAAGAGCCCCGAGGAGCCAGGCTGGGTGTCAGGTGGGGCCCTTGTCCTGAAAGGAGAAGAGACTCCAAGGTGGAGCCCCAAGCACACCTGCCTCCGGCACATTCACGTCTCTGGCCACTTCTCTCTTACGGCTCCCTGTGACAATGAGATATGGACACCTGGGAGGCACCTGGGGCTAGTTTCTTCCTCATACCTGCCCCGCTCAGATGAGGCTCCTTCCAGGCTCTGCATCTTGACTCAGTTACAACCTGATCCTGAGCTGGGACCCGAGGATGTCCTGCTCCTGGCTCCAAGCTCCTGGTGAGGATGAACTTTGGTTTGACTCCACCTGCTCAAGTGCCTTCGGAAGTGTGCCCACCTTGCCAGCCTCGTCAGAATGCAATCTCAGGATGACGAAAGAGTTCAGGAAATGCCACCCCAAGGTATGTCACTTTGGACTTCAAACTGAGAGCATTTGAGGAACAGCAAATGCAGGGAGGGACTTCCTCTGAACTTCCCCTATCTGCTTCAAGATAAATCCTCCAAAAGGAATTCAATGGTTATAAATCCCCTCCCCAGGAACCTCATCAACCAGAGAAGAGTAAACTGAGGTCACAGGACAGGAGACTGGGGGTCAACACCACCCCCAGACAGACTTTGTTACATATCACCTATTCTTCTGAGGGCCCATTCATCTTTCCTCCAAATCATTTACTCTCTCCTAAGTTGCCTGAACCCTCTCTCCGCTCACCCCCTGTAAGAGGTATATATGCTCACTGAGGTTTAGGACATTTGCTTTTCTTTCATGTGATGCCCCCATGCATGTAGGATATTTGTGTACCTGTTCTTCTGTAACCCTTTCTTCTGCTGTTAGTTTATTTCACAAACTCAATTACTGAACCCTCAGAGGGTAGAGGGGAAATCTTCCCTCCCCTGCAGTGATGCTCTGGGACTGCCAGTCACCTGGTGTCTAATAGACCCCAGAGCTCACTCCCAACAGCCCATTTAGGCAATTAGTCACTCATATGATAAACATTTTTTTTAAGCCCCCAAAGTGTACCAGTCCTTGGACTGAAAGCTGGATTTACAAGGTCAAATCAGATTCAGTCCTTGTGATAGAAGAGTCCATAATACAGTGGAGCCAAACACGTGAAACACAACACAGCCTGTTACAACACAACGTGACATGACAGCTTCACACATCCCAGCACAGGATACGAGGGCTCAGGTCTGGTTTCTAACTTCTGGGGCCTCAGCTGAGAAAAGGGCAGCTCCCAGTGAAAGGAGGCTTATTAATTAGGGAGGGAGCTTATTGCAATGTCAGCAGTGGAAGGCAGAGGGGAAGAGACTCTAAGTCAGACTAGCTGCTTCAGTCCTGGCACCATAATCTTGGATGGATGACAGAACTCTCTGTGCCTTAGTTTCCATAACTACAAAATGGAGAGAATAATAGTGTGTATGTAATAGGGCTCAAGGATTAATTGAAATAATACACACACAGTGCCTGGAAGGTATAGCAAGCACAACAGCATTAGCTGTGCGGTTGTTGTTGCTGTAGATTTATAGAACCTGATTATACTCTTAGGTTCTTGGAGTCAGAGAACTGTAGAATCACAGAACCCTGGGACCTTAGAACCTTAAACATAGAGGTTTATAAATCTATATAAATATAACATGCACCAGAATATTAGCTAGGAGGGTGAAGAAGGGAGATCTCCCCATTCCTTCAGATGGAGGCGAAATGTCCTCTAATGCCTGAGTTCCAGGGCTGTCACATTCAGTTGCTCAGGTGGTACACAATATACCTCTAAAGAAGGCCATTCACATAGACTTTGATGTGAATGGAGTTCCTTAGACGCAGCATGGCATGCACCATTGCGTGAGAAAGCCCACATTTCTCCCAGAGAAGTCGGCTAAGTCCCAGGGGGCTTACACTTACTACCATAATCTCTGCCTCCAGCAAAACATGCTGGCTTTGTCCTGAGCCACACTGACCTGAATGTGATGAAACTGAAACTTGGATTCCATATAAAAATAAAATCACTCTCCTTAAGCATTCCCGAGAGCGGATTATACAGAGGTCCAGAATGTTCTGGAGAGGGATCACATCTTGTGAAGCATAGCTTATTGCTACCCAGATGTACAATGAGATGTGAGCTGTTCCTCCCTGACCTGTCATCTTTCTGCTCACTTCTCTCCCTCCCAATTTGCTCCTCAGGAGCCCAGGCATAAGCCGTCCCAGGCTCTTGGTGGGGTCTTAACTCAAAGCCCTTATCAAAGCATTTTCCTCAACAAAAGTCCTTCCTTTTCCTAACAGGAATTTGGGCCATATGTTTAGGTAGTAATTTTTGTATGCCTTATCATATTTAGTGCCACTTACAAAAACTGAGACTCACAGAATTTTAATAGCAAATAATCTAAGAAACAATAATTTTGGAGTAACCCAGCCTAAGGACCACAAGTTCTAAGAATTGTGGAGAATTTCAGAATCCCAAAAATCTTAACAATTAGAAGAGGCCTTAAGGGGTCATTGAGTCCACCCCTTATTCAACACAGGCATCTCCTCTGCAACATTGCTGGCAGGTGCTGATACTGCCTCTGCAACAACAACAACAAAAAAGCATACTTCTGAGAAAAATTGGAAGACAGCTTGTTATCTGAACTATGCATAGACTTGAATAATCTATTTTTGGTTTTTTTGAGATGGAGTTTCGCTCTTATTGCCCAGGCTGGAGTGCAAAGGTGCGATCTCAGCTCACCGCAACCTCCGCCTCCCAGGTTTAAGCGATTCTCCTGCCTCAGCCTCCTGAGTAGCTGGAATTACAGGCATGCACCACCACACCCAGCTAAGTTTGTATTTTTAATATTCTTTGTATTTTTAGTTTCGCCATGTTGGTCAGGCTGGCCTCGAACTCCCGCCCTCAGGTGATCCACCTGCCTCGGCCTCCTAAAGTGCTGGGATTACAGGCATGAGCCACTGCGCCCAACCTGAATAATCTATTAGAGTCTTTATCTCTAAGAAGGGAAATACATCTGAACTAAAGGGTAAGAAATGGCATGTTTTAATTGGTAAGTCTAAATGCAAAACGATGACAACAAAATTTTAAAGGATTGCTTCCTTCTTAAGCTTTGTTTTCGTCCTCTGCCGGTGTATTGCTAGACTCATCTTTCCCAGACACCCAGACCTCCCACGAGAGTATGTACATTCCATTTGGCTTGATTTCAAGTGCTAATGTATAAAGCTTCTGGGTTCTGGGTCTGGCAAGCTATTTCTCATGTTCTCTGATAAAATATTGAAAACCATCTCTAAGGTCTTCCAAGAGGGGATATGTGGAAGATACATTTCAATTTTCCACTGCATTTCAACCTCAATATAATGTGATTAGCTACAGCATTGAAAATTAGCTTAATACTGGCCCATCTTATTATAGGGGCCAAGGAAAAACTTTCCCTTTATCCTCTGAAGGTCCACTGTAATCAACTGACACAAGAGGCAGATTAATAGAAGAAAAGGCATAACCATTTTATTTTAAGGTACATAGCACAGGAGAACTGAAGGATAATGATTACCGTGCTATCTTAATTTAATTCCAATGTGGTCTGAGAGCAGACATTGTATGGTTTCTATTATTTTAAATCGGTTAAGCTGTGCTTTATGGCCCAGAATGCAGCCTGTCTTAGTGAATGTTCTGTGGGAGCTTGAGACGAATGTGTTTTCTGCTGCTGCTGGATGAAGTATTCTATAGACACCAATTATATCCAGTTGATTGATGATGTTGTTGAGTTCAACGGTGTTCTTACTGATCTTCTGCCTGCTGAATCTGTCCATTTCTCAGAGGGATGCTGAAGTCTTCAGCTATACTAGTGGATTCATCTATTTCTCCTTGTAGGTCTGTCAGTTTTCACCTCCAAACTTTGCTGCTCTGTTGTTAGGCACATACCTATTAAGGATTTAACTATCTCTTATTGGAGAATTGACCCATTTATCATTATGTAATGTCTCTCTTTATCCCTGATAATTTTCCGTGCTCAGAAGTCTGCTCTGAAATGAATATAGATACTCTCACATTCTTTTCATTAGTGTTAACCTGTTATATCTTTCTCCGTCTCTTTACTTTTAATCTATATGTGTCTTTGTATTTATTTTTTATTCTTTTTAAATTTTTTTTTCTGTGGGGTCAGCCAGGAGAGGGGGGGACAGGTGACTGGTCCATCCCTGAGGCAAGGATCCCAGCACCTACCAGGCTTCCCCCCAGACCAACACTCAGCAGCTCTGGGAGGAAGTGGAGAGCCCCAGAGTCTGGCGAACTCGGCAGGACGTGAGAGAACAGCTCAAGGGAAAACCATTCCAGTCCCTTCCATGGCCCCAGGAGGTGGGAGACGGGCCCTCCCCATTCTGCAGATGAGAAAGCAAGGCTCTGAGAGGGACAGTAGCTTGTATAGGGGACACAGCACAGGCAGGTGGCAGGGGCAGAAATAAAACCCTTGTGGGTGGAAGGCGCAGGTTCTTCCACCCCATGGGAGTCCCACCATGGCTGGCTAGGAGGCTGAGATACCCACAAGGAAAAGCCTGAAGTGGCAGCAGAGCCTGGAGATGGGGGTGGAGGAAGAAGGAGGAGGAGCGGGGAGAGGGAGACAGGTGTCTCAGGAGACAGAACCGCAGAGTGAGTTTAGTGCTTAGGGATTAGGCTGACTGACCGGGCTTTGCCACTTACTAGCTACATGACCCTGGCATAGGACTTAGTGTCTCTGAGCCTCAGTTTCTTCATCCAAAAAAATGGAAATGGCACCACCACAGTGCTGTTGTGTCATATGAGAAGGTACTGTGTGTGGGTGATGCATACTCTCTGCCCACTACCTATGGGGCTGGGCTGCCCACCCGGCTCACAGTGGCACACCTGCAGGACACCGAGCAGTGAGGAGCAGCGAGTCCTTGTTGAGATGGGCTGCAAGCAGCCCTCTGGTCCAGATGAACTCCCTCAGGCCGAGCCTCATCTCACCCAGCCCCGGCTTTCCTCCTTCCCAAGACACAGGGCCTGGGGAAGACCCTGCCCTGTCCCTGCACAAGGCCTTGATCCTTGCCTACACGGTTTTCTGACTGTTGTGTGCTTCAAGGAGATGTAGATAAGGATCCCTCTCCTCATATCATACCTGGTGCTTCTAAGCTGTGCATGCTGCAGGAGCGCCTGTGGGCATGGAGGCAGCAGGCCTATGTCTGGATTCTGCCCTCCGAGGGCCACCAGGCTGCATGGGGTCATCTTCTAGGCTCACTCTCCTACCACAGAGCTGCTACCAAGGAACCCCAGTCCAAAGCGTGGCTGCAAGCCTCTCATTCCCCAGACTGCGCCTGTACTGTTTGGTTGTCTCATGAAGACAAATATGGAAGAGACTAATGGAAAGCCCAAAAGAGAAGCTGAGATGTGGTTCGCCATCTGCCTTTGGTCTTGGCAGCCCAGAGGGTTTGGGCCCTTTTTTTTTTTTTTTTTTAAACATGGAGTCTCGCTCTGTCTCCCAGGCTGGAGTGCAGTGGCGCGATCTCAGCTCACCACAACCTGTACCTCCTGGGTTCAAGCAATTCTCCTGCCTCAGCCTCCTGAGTAGCTGGGATTACAGCCACATGCCACCACACCTGGCTAATTTTTGTATTTTTAGTACAAATGGGGTTTCACCATGTTGGCCAGGCTGGTCTCGAACTCCTGACCTCAGGTGATCTGCCCACCTCAGCTTCGCAAAGTGCTGGGATTATAGGCGTGAGCCACTGTGCCAGGCCACAAATTGATTTTCAAACGCTAAAACAGCCTTGCATTCCTGAGATTAAACTCTATTCGGACTAGATTTGTTAAACTTTATATATATGGCTAGATTTGTTAACTTTTGTTTTTTGAAATGGGGTCTTGCTGTGTTGCCCAGGCTGGAGTGTGGTGGTGCCATCTTGGCTCACTGCAACTTCCGCCTCCTGAGTTCAAGTGATTCTCCTGCCTCAGCCTTCCGAGTAGCTGGGATTACAGGCGCATGCTGCAATGCCTGGCTAATTTTTGTATTTTTAGTAGAGATGGGGTTTCACTATGTGGCCAGGCTGATCCCAAACTCCTGACCTCAAGTGATCTGCCTGCCTCGGCCTCCCAGAGTGCTGAGATTAACAGGAGTGAGCCACTGTGCTTGGCCAACTTTTTTTCTTTTAGGGACAGGGTCTTGCTCTGTTGCCTCAGGCTGGCCTGGAACTCCTAGACTGAAGGCATACTCCCACACTAGCCTCCCAAGTAGCTGTGATTATAGGCACATGCCACCTTACCCAGTTCCTTCACTTTTGAAGGAAAGTTTTCAGGATACAGAATACTAGGTTGGTGGGTTTTTTCTCCCAACATTTAAAATATTCCCTTCATTCTCTTTTAGCTTGCTTGGTTTCTGAGAACTCAGATGTAATGTCTTTGCTCCTCTATAGGCAAGTTTTTCCCCACTGTGGTTTCTTTTTTAAAAAATTATTCCTTTTTTTTTTTTTTGGCCAGAGTACTGTTGGCTACCCCTCTGCTTTCATTCCAAGATTTTTTCTTTATCATTGATTTTAGATTTTATGCAGTTTAAATATGATATGCCTAGATGTAGCATTTGGGGCTGTGTGTGTGTGCGTGTGCACGTGTGTGTGTATGAGAGAGAGAGAGAGAGAAATCTCTGAGTTTCCTGGATCTGTGGCTTGGTGTCTGACATTAATTTGTTGAAGTTGCAGGGTGTGGTGGCTCATGCCTGTAATCCCAACACTTTGGGGGGCCGAGGCAGGTGGATCACCTGAGGTCAGTAGTTTGAGACCAGCCTGACCAACATGGTGAAACCTCCTCTCTACTAAAAATACAAAAAAGTTAGCTGGGCATGGTGGCAGGCGCCTGTAGTCCCAGCAACTCGGGAGGCTGAGACAGGAGAATCGCTTGAACCTGGGAGGCAGAGGTTGCAGTGAGCGGAGATCGCACCACTGCACTCCAGCCTGGGTGACAGATTGAGACTCTAGCTCAAAAAAAAAAAAAAAAAAAAAATGGTGAAATGTTCAGTTATCCTTGCTTCAAATATTTCTTTTGTCCTCTTTTCTCCTTCAAATATTCCCATTATGCATATAATATAGCTTTTATAGTTGTCTCACAGTACTTGGATATTCTTTCTCATGTTTTTTCAGTCTTTTCTGTCTTTGCTTTTCAGTTTTGAAAGTTTCTACTAATATATCCTCAGTCTCAGAGATTCTTTCCTCATCTGTGTCCAATGTACTAATGAGCCCATTAAAAGCATTCTTCATTTCTATTACAGTATTTATTATCTCTATCATTAAAAAAAATTCTTTCTTAGAATTTTTGTCTCTATGGTCACACTGTCTATATGTGCTTGCGTGTTATCTACTTTTTCCATCAAAGCCCCTAACATTAATTATAGTTGTTTTAAATTTTTAGTCTGATAATCTCAGCATTCCTGTCGTATCCCAGCCTGGTTCTGACGCTTGATCTTTTTCTTCAAAGTGTGTGTTTTGCCTTTAATATGTGTTGTAATTTCCCGTTGAAAGCCACACATGGTATACTGGTGTTGGGGCTCAGAAACCGATACAACAAAATACGGTGCTTTGACATGCCAAACTGAAGAAGAAGCCTCAAGGTCTCTCTGACCTTCCCTCATCTCCTGTCTCTCAATCCTCCGTCCCTCCCAAAGCACATGATAAAGTTGTTTTCTGAAGTTCCCCTATCAGCCTAAAGTCCAGTTCCACCAAAGAAGAAAACAATTACCTCTAGTCCCTTCTTTGAGTTTTCATTAACTGAATTCATATCACAGGAAGAAAGACCCAAGTCTGTCAACAAATCTAGAGAGACTTTTTTTTTTTTGAGACAGAGTCTTACTCTGTCGTCCAGGCTGGAGTGCAATGGCGTGATCTCGGCTCACTGCAACCTCTGCCTCCCGGGTTCAAGCGGTTCTGCCTCAGCCTCCTCAGTAGCTGGGACTATAGGCTCTCACTACCACGCCCAGCTAATTTTTGTATTTTTAGTAGAGATGGGCTTTCACCATGTTGGCCAGGATGGTTAGACAGACTTTTGTCACAAACCATTGTCTGCTCTGCAGGCCCAACAGACTTTGTCCAAGGAAATTGTATGTTCTTCAAGCCCATCGAATTCGCCTAAAACTCATTTCCTAGCCCCTAAAATCATGTATACTTTCCCATCTTCCTTTCCCCTAAGAAGAAGGGTATATAGTGCTCGCTTTGGCAGCACATATACGAAAATTGGAACGATACAGAGAAGATTAGTCTGGCCCCTGAGCAAGGAAGATATGCAAATTTGTAAAGCATTCCATTTTTTTAACTTAAAAAATTTATAAAAGTTTTTAAAAAAAGAAGAGTACCATCTTACTGCATTGGGATATTGGGTAATCACTCTGTGATTCTCCCCTGTGCGTGCTAATAAATGTGTACGCCATTTCTCCTACTAATTTGCCTTTTGTAAGTTGATTTTTTTTTTTAAAGACAGAGTCTTGCTCTTGTCGCCCAGGCTGGAGTGCAATGGCACAATCTTGGCTCACTGCAACCTCCGCCTCCTGGGTTTAAATGATTCTCCTGCCTCTGCCTCCCAAGTAGCTGAGATTATAGGCGCCCGCCACCATGCCCAGGTAATTTTTGTGTTTTCAGTAGAGATGGGGTTTATCCATGTTGGCCGGACTGGTCTCAAACTCCTGACCTCAGGTGATTCACCCACCTTGGCCTCCCAAAGTGCTGGGATTACAGGTGTGAGCCACCAAGTCCGGCCTGTAAATTGATTTTTTAGTGAAACTTCAGAGAGTGAAGGGAAAGTTTTCCCATGGCTCCTACACTGGGAAAAAGGAATTCCCGTAAAATAGGCCTTTAGTCATGTGGTGGAGGAGGTGTGGGGCAGGGGTGGCGTTCCACAGTCCTGTGATTAGCTCTCACTCTTTTCATGAGCCCGGGAACCCTCCTGGGCTGTGAAGTTCACCAGGGCTTCTCCATTTTTTTCTCCCCTTAGGTGGGACAGAGATGTCAGTGGAGTTGGCTATTTCCCCTCCCTCAGGTCAGCTAGGCTCTGATAAAGCTCCAGAAGATTGGGCTGGGCTAAAATAGTTTCCCATGAGAGCAGGCCTTGTTAAGAACAGAATGCTCTGGCATATTTCAAAATGGTTGCTTTCCCATCCCCCTGCTGAAAGCACGGGAGATTTTTCTCTGACATTCACTAGGAGGACTCGATAGAGATCCTGAAGATTAAACTCACAAACATGTGGGGACGCCCCTATGGCTGGATCTTCCTGGAATGTTTAATGTTCAGATTTGCCCATGCTGAGCCTCCAGCAATTCTTCAATTACAGGTTAGGTTGTCCTGCCCTGGTACCGGTTCTAGAGCAGGTTTCTACTTGGGAGTTTCTGCTTCTCTGTCTCTTCAATTTTGAGGGCAGTGGTTTGCCCTGTGACCTCACTCCTCTAAAGGATCTAAGAAGAATTGTTGATTTTCCAGTTTGCTCAACTTTTTACTTATTATTAGGACAGAGAGACAACGTCCAAGCCCCTTACATGCCTGATTGGACACTAGACTTCTCACTACCACGTATTGAACACCCAGGTGGAATAAGCACTTCTTACATATTATCTCATTTAATCCTCACATTCACCCTGTGAAGTAATACCACTATCCCATGTTGTAGAGGTGATTCTTACGGCTCAGCAAGAATTTAGTGACTCCCTCAAGGTCACACAGTTAGACAGTAGGATTTGAGCCGGGTGCGGTGGCTCATGCCTGTAATCCCAGCACTTTGGGAGGCTGAGGCAGGTGGATCACGAGGTCAGGAGATCGAGACCATCCTGGCTAACACAGTGAGACCCCGTCTCTACTAAAAATACAAAAAATTAGCCAGGTGTGTTAGTGGGCACCTGTAGTCCCAGCTACTGGGGAGGCTGAGACAGGAGAATGGCGTGAACCTGGGAGGCAGAGCTTGCAGCGAGCTGAGATCATGCCACTGCACTCCATCCTGGGCGACAGAGTGAGACTCCGTCTCAAAAAAAAAAAAAAAGGAAAGTAGGATTTGAACCTCAGTCTGTCGTCTGTTAACAAAGTCAGAGCGTGTCGTGCACACCATGCCATGCCCCAGAACTAAGCAGATTCGGATTAGGTCTTCAGACCCAGAGGCAGACAAAAGCCAGAAACAGAGACAGGAGCCCAGGCCAAAATAGAGGATGGGACCCAGAGCCTCCGAAAGTTCCCAGGATGTATGTTTGACAGACCATCCCCCAGGTCTCCAGAGGTAAATGTTGAATCTCTCTTTTTCCCCTTTCCAGCTGCGTCACTTGGGTAAGCAGCTTTACCTCTTCTAGCCTCAATTTTTTGGTAGGTAGCTCAGGGCCTGGCAAATAGTAACTGCTCAAAAAAATGGAAGTTTGTCATTGTTGTTGCCAGGTAGTGGCTAATGTTGCCAGCTGGGAGGCTGTAAGTGCTAATCCCCTCCAGCTCTGGCCAGGTGAGGTCAGTAACTGCAGATGAGGCCAGAGCCCTTAGAGGAAGGCACCCTGACCCCAGCTGGGCTGGCTGGAGAGGTGGCAGCACTGGAACCTCGGTGAAGAAGCAGTCTGTTGACAGTTATAATGAGATATGCCAGCTCTAGTTTCCCATGGGCACACCAGTTACCTCCTCTGCCTGGTAACTGACCCAGTTGGCACCCAGTGCCTGAGAACTTGACGGCACAGTAGGATCAGTCTTTCTCTGGGGGCAGGTGTGCCAGCTGGTATAAAGGAAGAAGAGCCTCCCTGCTCCAGTGCAGAGCCAGCTCTGACACTTCCTGACCAACTCCAATGCCAACTCTGACGCCACAAACTTCTGCTTTTTCAGAACAGAGTCACAGAGACTAGATTTACCCTCCCTTCTGAAATGCCTTAAAATACAAAACCAAACACACACACGCACACGCACACGCACACACACGCGCACACACACACACAAAATGGCACTCAAGACACTATCTATACATTAGACAATGGCAAACAGTGATCAATGAGAGAAACGAAGAAATACAGGTTAGTCCTACTGACTTGTCACCTGGAGAAAATTCCCATGCCATGGCTCCCCTCATTAACAAGACATGTCCAGGGGCCTGGGGGAAGCCAAAGAGGCTGAAGTTTGTAAGGCAGAGCACTGGAGAGAGGAGAACTACAGAGAAAGAGTGCTGGAGATACTCAGAGGGTCCCCGTTAACTATTCAGTTGAGTATTTTTTTTTTTTTTTTGAGACGGAGTTTTGCTCTTGTTGCCCAGGCTAGAGTGCAGTGGTGCGATATTGGCTCACTACAACCTCCGCCTCCCGGGTTCAAGCGATTCTCCTGCCTCAGCCTCCCGAGTACCTGGGATTACAGGCATGTGCCACCACCCCGGCTAATTTTGTATTTTTAGTAGAGACGGGGGTTTCTCCATGTTGGTCAGGCTGGTCTTGAACTCCCGACCTCAGGTGATCCGCCCACCTTGGCCTCCCAAAGTGCTGGGATTACAAGTGTGAGCCACCACGCCAGGACTTCAGTTGAGTATTAATCAAGTGGAAATTACCTGAGGCTGGAGTAAGAAACCACCCAAAAAGCTAAGAGAGAATAGTGCTCAGAGCTCACACAAAGCTAGGAGACAGAGTCTGTTCCTGATAGCCAGAGTGGATTAATTCAAGGGGCCTCAGGGTATTAGCTGAGTAGTGGGGAAAAAGTAACCCTACATAAATACAGCTCTGGGCCCACCTAACCAAAGGACTAAACTGTTTCCGGGTAACGTAATTACTTTTCAAAACAAAACTTGAGATTATTTATACATTCATTTTCTTTTTCTTTTTTTTTCCTTTGGCCCACCACTCTGCTAGAGATCAAGGTTCTCTAATTCTTCTAGAATTCTCTAATTCTTCTAGAAATACAAAAATATATAGTACACAAGGTAAAATTCACAAATGTTTGGCATCCAGTCAGTGGTTACCAGGCATGCAAAGAAACAAGAAAACACTTCCCATAATGGAGAGGTAACCAATTGATTGACACTGACCTAGAAATGACACTGACCATAAAATTGGTAGATAATAACATTAAACCAGTTATTAAATGTATGTCATGTTGTTAAGCTAGAAGAAATATTGACTATGTAGGGGCATGAAAATATTTTAAAAGACCAAAGAAAACTTTCAGAGATGGAAACTACAATGCCTGAGATGTAAAACACAGCGGATGGAAATAGTGGAAGATTTGACATTGCAGAAGAGAATATCAGTGAACTCGAAGGCACAGTTGTAGAAACTATGGTGAGCTTGGGCAAAATGAAGCACACAGAGAAAAAAGACCTTTAAAAACCCCAATATTTTAGTGAACTACAACTTCCAACAACCAAACTGCTAGTGCAATAAAGCAAGAAAAAGAAATAAAAAGCTAAGATTGGAAAGAAAGAAGTGACGCTATCTTTATTCACAGACAACATGGTTGCCTATGTAGAAAATCCTATGGAATCTATGAAAGAAGCTACTAGAACTAATAAATGAGTTAGCAAGGATACAGGCCACAAGATCAATATAAAAAAATTATGTTTCTATACACTAGCAACAATCTAAAATTTAAATTTCAATGGCATTAAAAAATGAAATATTTAAGGTAAATCTGCTAAAATACATGTAAGACCTATACATTGAAATGATAAAATATTGTTGACATAGATTAGCATGGTTTATAAAAGAAAAAATTGATAAATTTGATTTTATTAAAATTAAAACTTAACTGCTTTTAGAAAGGCATTGCTAAGAAAAGACAAGCCATAGAATGGGAGAAAAAAAGAATCACTGTCTGACAAGAAACTTGTTTCCAGAATATATAAAGAACTCTTACAACTCAGTTTTTTTTTGCTTTTTTTTTTTTTTTTTTTTTTGAGACAGAGCTTTACTCTTTTTGCCCAGGCTGGAGTGCAATGGCATAATCTCAGCTCACTGCAACCTCCGCCTCCCAGGTTCAAGCAGTTCTCCTGCCTCAGCCTCTCAAGTAGCTGGGATTACAGGTTCGCGGCACCACGCCCAGCTAATTTTGTATTTTTAGTAGAAACAAGGTTTTACCACATTGGCCAGGCTGGTCTCAAACCCCTGACCTCAGGTGATCCGCCCACCTTGGCCTCCCAAAGTGCTGGGATTACAGGCATGAGTCACCGTGCCCGGCTACAACTCAGTATTAAGAAAACAAACAACCCAGTTAAAATATGGGCAAAGATTTGAACAGACATTCCATCAAATAAAATAGATGGGTGGTAATAAGGACATGAAATGAACCTCAATATTATGGGCATTAGGGGAATGCAAATTAAAACTGCAGTGTGGTACCACTACACATCTATTAGGATGGCCAAGATTAAAAAGACTGATCATATTAAATGTTGGGGAAGATGTGGAGCAGCTGGAATTCTCATACATGCTGGTAGGAGTGAAATGGTATAACTACTCTGGAAAAACAGTTTGGTAATTTCTCGAAAAGTTAAACATATGCCTACCATATGACCAAGTTATTCCACTCCTAATTACTTACCCAGGATAAACGAAAGCATTACAAGTACTTGTATGTGAATATTCATAGAAACGTTATTTGTAATAGCTAAACAATGGAAATAATCCAGGTCTCAGGGCAAAGGAAAAAAACGAAGAGCTTGGCCCAGCGATTACTTAGCAGAAGGTTTAAACGTGAGTCATGTGGGAGTGTGAAGCCCTGGGATCAGAGGCCGTTGGGTGCAAGTTGTGATGCTACTTATGAGAATGGATGAGTTTAGGCAAATAATTTATCTGAGCCTCAGTATCCTCATCTGCAAGACGGCCTGATAATAAAAGTACCTGCCTCACAGGGCTTTGGTGAGGATGAAAGGGTCTAGCAGAATATGTAGAATTCTTTTTTTTTTTTTTTTAGATGGAGTCTTACTCTTTCACCCAGGCTGGAGTGAAGTGGCGCGATCTCGGCTCACTGCAACCTCCACCCCCCGGGTTCAAGCGATTCTCCTGCCTCAGGCTCCCGAGTAGCTGGAATTACAGGCACCCGCCACCATGCCCAGCTAATTTTTATATTTTTAGTAGAGACGGGGTTTTACCATGTTGGCCAGGGTGGTTTTGAACTCCTGACCTCAGGTGATCTGCCTGCCTCTGCCTCCCAAAGTGCTGGGATTACAGGCATGAGCCACCGCGCCCGGCCCATATGTAGAATTCTTTGAGCAAACTTTTCACCTGCTAAACCTTTCCTGCTATCGTCATCATCATCATCATCTACCTCAGAGGGTTCCTGGGGACCTGAAACAAGGCAAGCTATACAAACTGTTTGACACAGGCATCACTAAATAATTACGGGGCAGAGTGATGCGTGCTGGGATATAGAATGGTGGGAGGTGCTGGGAGACTCACAGGAAAGAGAAAAGACTTCTGACTGGCTGGTTGGAAGAAGGATGTGGAAGGCTTCCCAGAGGAAATAGTGTTTTAGCTGACCTCAGAGGACATGTGTGGAAGTTTCCCAGGTAGACAAGGGGGATATAGAAAGATGAACTTGTGTGAAGACTCAGATGTTAGAGAGCCTAAGCATGTCGGGAACATGGAGTGGTTTCATGAGACTGCGTGTCTGGGTGAGGGCAAGGTGCGAGCCTGCACAGGACATGGGGGCCGGATGGCAAAAGTCTGGAAACGCCTTGCCTGAAGTTTTAAACTTGACCTGGCAGGTGAGGTCCTGTTAATATGGCAGAATCACAAAGGGCACTTAAAAGAACAAATTCTGTGGTCCTACCCAGCAACATTCTAAGTCAGCAGGTCTCAGATGGGACCCAGAAATCTACAGTGTTTATTTTTATTTATTTGGTTTTTTTTTTGGAGACAGAGTCTCACTCTTGTCACTCAGGCTGGCGTGCAGTGGCACAATCTCGGCTCACTGAGCCTCAACTTCCCAAGGTTAAGTGATCCTCTCACCTGAGCCTCCTGAGTAGCTGGGACCACAGGTTCGTGCCACCATGCCAGGCTAATTTTTTTGTATTTTTATTTTTTTATTTATTTTGAGACGGAGTCTCACTCTGTCGCCCAGGCTGGAGTGCAGTGACACGATCTCAGCTCACTGCAACCACTGCCTCCTGGGTTCAAGCAATTCTCCTGCCTTAGCCTCCCAAGTAGCTGGGATTACAGGTGTGAGCTACCACGGCCAGCTAATTTTTGTGTGTTTAGTAGAGATGGGGTTTTGCCCCAGGCTGGTCTCGAACTCCCGGGCTCAAGCGACACTCAGGCCTCAACCTCCCAAAATGCTGGGATTATATGTGGGAGCCACCACACCTGGCCTATGCTGTTTATTTATTTACTTTATTTATTTATTTTATTTAATCTCAGCTCATGCCTAAGGAATCTATAGTGTTTAAAGCTCCCCAGGGTCAGGCGTGGTGGTTCACACCTGTAATCCCAGCACTTTGGGAGGCTGAGGCAGGCAGATCACCTGGGATCAGGAGTTCAAGACCAGCCTGGCTGACATGGTGAAACCCCATCTCTACTAATAATACAAAAAAAAGTTGGGCATGGTGGCATGCACCTGTAGTCCCAGCTACTAGGGAGGCTGAGGCACGAGAATGGCTTGAACCTGGGAGGCGGAGGTTGCAGTGAACCAAGATCACGCCACTGTACTCCAGCCTGGGCAACAGAGCCAGACAGAGACTCCATCTCAAAATAAATAAGTAAATAAATAAATAAATAAATAAATAAATAAATAAATAAATGGCTCTCCAGGAAATTTTTTTTATTTTTTTTTGAGACGGAGTCTCGTTCTGTCACCCAGGCTGGAGTGCAGTGGCGCAATCTCGGCTCACTGCAAGCTCCGCCTCCTGGGTCCACGCCATTCTCCTGCCTCAGCCTCTCTGAGTAGCTGGGACTACAGGCACCCGCCACCACGCCCGGTTAATTTTTTTTTTGTATTTTTAGTAGAAACGGGGTTTCACTCTCCAGGAAATTTTGATGCCCACTGGGATATGGGAACTCCTGCCATGGGGAGGAGGGCGTCTCTAAGAAGGAATAGGCCCTATTGAGATGCCAGCCATAGACCTCTAGGAGTTGACCATCGAGTCTCAGAAGGTAAGGAGAGGGTGTAGGAGACCCCTGACTCTGACCTCCACCCTCTCATTCCTCTCCAGGGGAGTCCCGCACTCTGATGGCCACATCTGGTGCCAGGTAGTTTCTCGTAAAGATCTACACTCACATTAGACAACCCACTAGTAGGTATTTACCCAAGACACCTGAAAGCATATGTCTACCCAAAGACTCGTAAATGAATGCAACTCTATATGTAATAGCCAAAATTAGAAATAATCCAAACGTTCATCAGCAGGTGAACGGAAAAACAAGTTGTGATATGTTCATACAATGAACTACTACTCAGCAATAAAAAGAAATGAGCTACAGATACAGATAAGGAAACTTTTGGATGTGATTATGTTCATGATCTTGTTTGGGGCAAAGGTTTCAGGGATGTATACATGTGTCAAAACATATCAAATCGTATAATTTAAATATGTGCTGCTTATTGTATGTCAATTATATCTCAATAAAGCTATTATAAAAATCTGATGCCAGTTCTGTGCACTCACAGCCAGTGACAATCCCAAGGCCACACTGAATGATTACTGTGCATGAGGTACTGTGTGCTGAGCACTCTATGGAGGTTTTTCCTTTAATCCTCACAATAGCCTTAGGCACTATTATTATTAATACCTCTGTTATTAATGAGGTATTAATTGGCACTATTATTAATACCTCTGTTTACATAGGCAGAAAGGAAAGCGCAGAAAGGTTAAATCACTTCTCCAAGGAAATGTCACCTGACTGAATTCCAGCCCCAGCTTTACCCCTAACCTAATTCACGCCGTGTTCTAATTTGTTTTTATGATTATACAAGCATTGTAATCAGTATGGAAAGCGAAAGAAAACATGTTTCAATTGCTTTCAGTCAACCCCTGTACATCATTGACTCCCTATATGTGTAGTGATTTTTTTTTTTTTTTTTTTGAGATGGACTGTCACTCTGCTGCCCAGTCTGGAGTGCAGTGGCACAATCATAGCCCACTGCAGCCTTGATCTCCTGGGCTCAAGTTATCCTCCCAGCTCAGCCTCCCAAGTAGTAGCTGGGACTACAAGTGCATGTTATCATACTCAGCTAATTCTTAATTTTCTTTTCTTTTTTTTTTTTTTTTTTGGAGAGACCAGGTCTCACTATGTTGCCCAGACTAGTCTTGAACTCCTGGGCTCAAGCGATCCTCCTGCCTCAGCCTCTCAAAGTGCTGGATTACAGGCATGAGCTACCACACCCAGCCTAGCCAGTTTTTTTTTTTATCACTATCATTCAATAATGTACACAGCATTTTGTTTGCCCCACCCTTCCTACCCCAACCTTATCTCTTTCCATGTGGTTTTTGTTGTTGTTGTTTTTGTTTTTGAGATGGAGTTTCACTCTTGTTGCCCAGGCTGGAGTGCAATGGCACAATCTCGGCTCACTGCAACCTCTGCCTCTCGGGTTCAAGTGATTCTCCTGCCTCAGCCTCCTGAGTAGCTGGGATTATAAGTGCACCCCACCATGCCTGTCTAATTTTTGTATTTTTAGTAGAGACAGGGTTTCATTCACCATGTTGGTCAGGCTGGTCTCGAACTCCTGACCTCGTGATCCACCAGCCTCAGCCTCCCAAAGTGCTGGGATTACAGGCATGAGCCACGGCGCCCGGCCTTCCATGTGGTCTTATACTGTTCTACATAAAGAACACCATGAACAACAGCTTTTAGGGAAGGTGATTTTTTTTGTTGTTTTTAAGAAAAGCCCTGGGAGTGGAATGCAGGGCTCAAAGTGTTTATGCATTTTTCTCTCATCTGGAAAAACACAACTGAACCTTTTTATTGCTTAGTCTAGATTGGAACCTTCCTGGCACTCTAATCCAGACCCTGAAATTCCTGTAACATTTGTAAGTTTGGCCACTAAGCATCTGTTCTACCCATGCCTGAAGGAAGTAGCTCATGCCCCAGGACCAGGAATAGGTTTTGATGGGTCTTAGCCAATCCCCATGTCCCACCCGCCGTCTGCAGCCATTTGTTCAGGGCTGGCTCTAAATCAAATCAGAGCCAAGGAAAGCAAGAGACTTTTTTGTCATTCTTTTTTTTTTTTGCTCTGTCGCCCAGGCTGGAGTGCAATGGTGCCACCTCGGCTCACTGCAACCTCTGCCTCCCGGGTTCAAGTGATTCTCCTGCCTCAGCCTCTCAAGTAGCTGAGACTACAGGCAGGTACCACCACACCTGGCTAATTTTTTTGTATTTTTAGTAGAGACGGGGTTTTGCCATGTTGACCAGGCTGGTCTTGAACTCTTGACCTCGTGATCCACCCGCCTCGGCCTCCCAAAGTGCCGGGATTACAGGCACGAGCCACCGCACCCAGCCTTTGGCATTCTTGAGAAAGAGAAGTGGCTTCCCCCCACACCCGTGGGTGCTACCAGGGAGGCCTCCTTTTCTGGGACAGTGTAGGGAGGGACAAGGAATTCTTTAGCACAGTGGTGGTATGTCGTGGATAGTGGGTCATCTGAGCATGACGTTGCAGAGATCAGAGCAGGTTGAGAGAGAGAGAGAGACCCCCTCTCCATTCTTGATTATGTTGTTTGATTCACTTGAAGCCAGCTAACAAATTCCATTTGCTTAAACCAGTTTCCATTCATTCATTTCTTTGACCAATATATACTGATCACTTACTATGTAGACAACTTCTAGGAACAATTTGAGCTAGGTTTTCCATGAGCATAATTCTAAATCTAATCTTAACCTAACCCTTAGTCATAAACTAGAACTCTGACTCTTTTCTAGTGAAGAGTTTTAGTGGCAAGAAACAAAAGCCTGGACCACTCACACTGACCCAGTCAAAGGGGCATTGGTGTAAGAATATGCATGAATCACTAAGTGAAATTCCAGGAATATTACAAAGATTTTCCCAGCAATGGGCCTCATGAGGGCCCTAACTGATGAGGAATTCAGTCCCTCCCTACTACCTGTGTCTTCAAAGATTCTAAATGTCAAAGACCCCAACTAATAAAGAGATCCTTAAATGATTCATTCCCTGGACAAACTCCATGACCACCTATATAGATCTTTAATAGGAATCTCCCCTGGACAGATGTATTTTTTTTTTTTTTTTTTTGACTGAATCTTATACTCTGTCGCCCAGGCTGGAGTGCAGTGGCGCGATCTCGGCTCACTGCAACCTCCGCCTCCTGGGTTCAAGCAATTATCCTGCCTCAGCCCCCAAGTAGCTGGGACTACAGGCACCCGCCACCACACCTGGCTAATTTTTGTATTTTTAGTAGAGATGGGGTTTCACTATATTGGCCAGGCTGGTCTCAAACCCCTGACCTCAAATGATCCACCCACCTTGGCCTCCCAAAGTGCTGGGATTACAGGCGTGAGCCACCACACCCGGGCTAAGAATGGTGTCTTTCAAAGAGCAAAAGTTTTTCATTTTGATAAAGTCAAAATGAAATCTTAACCTAAATAAACACCATCTTAACACAAAATGTTGATTTTGTGGATCATTTTTTTTTTAATGATTTCTGTCTTTTATGTTCTCTCTAAGTCTGCTTAGCCCAGGGTTTCTCGGCCTCAGCACTATTGGGATGTTGGCCCAGATAATTCCTTGCTGTAAGAGGCTAGTCTGTATACTGTAGTGTGTAGCACCATCCCAGCTAGGAGAAACCAACTGCAAGGTCGTGAGCAGCTCTATGGAGAGTTCCATGTGATGAGGAACTAACTGAGGCCTCTGTTAACAACCATGTCCAGCCCCCAGATGACTGCAGTGCTGGTCAACACCTGGATTCCAACCTCATGAGAGATCCAGAACCAGAACCACCCAGCTGAGCTGCTCCTGAATTCTTGTGGAAACTGAGATAGTCAATGCTCATTTTAAACCACTAAGTTTAGGATAATTTGTTACACAGCAATAGATAACTAACACATACATCTTGCACATATTTAATTAAGTGTATCACTAAGTATTTGATGTGGCTTTTTTGTTTTGTTTCGTTTGAGACGGATTTTTGCTCTTGTTGCCTAGGCTGGAGTGCAATGGTGCGATGTTGGCTCACCAACACCTCCGCCTCCCGGGCTCAAGCGATTCTCCCGCGTCAGCCTCCTGAGTAGCTGGGATTACAGGATGCACCACCACACCTGGCTAATTTTTGTGTTTTTAGTAGAGACAGGGTTTCTCCATGTTGGTCAGGCTGGCCTCAAACTCCTGACATCAGTGGATCCACCCGCTCGGCCTCCCAAAGTGCTGGGATTACAGGCGTGAGCCACTGCATCCGGCCTAAGTATTTGATGTTTTAATGTAATTTTAAGAAGTGTTTGTAAAATTCCAGTTTCCAATTGTTGGTTGCTTGTATATAGAAATATAATTGATTTTAAAATATTGACTTTGTGTTCTGCCACCTTGCTAAACTCACTTAGTTCTCACTTATTATTAGTTCTAGTAGCTAAGAAGTCTATAATTTTGACATGTTAAGAACCTAGTGTGATGCTCCTCAACGCCTGGCTGTGAATACTCTCCTCCTCCTTTCCCGGAATGCATTTTTAGAAACAGAGTACTCACAAATTCTAGGTCTGTGGTCTTTCCCCTCCAATGCTAAGAACCTTTAGGACCACCTGTAGCAGGAGGGCATGAACTTTTACTTTCACAGTTCGACATTAACACAACAACTTGACTACCATCCACACCTGCTTCAACTCACTAACTCAATCCTTTTGATTTCTCTGCTCAGTCACTGGCTTGAACAGGCTCAGATCTCTGGACCTCTCCATATCATGATTTCTTTGCCTCCATTTTCCTACTATGTTTTCCCAATTCAGGTTCCCAAGGTGAGAATCTAGTTTGGCTCATCCCATCTTTTCCCTCCATGTCACTGATCGTCAGGCAGCCCTTGAGTCAGATTCCTTCTTCTTCCAGTTGGCTCTATCCACAGAGGATGTCTTAGTCCATTTAAGCTGCTATAACAAAATGCCATAGACTAAGGGGTTTATAAACAACACACATTTATATTTCTCACAGTTCTGAAGCCAGGGAAGTCCAAGATCAAGGCACTGGAAGATGTGGTATCTGGTTAGGGCCCTCTTCGTGGTTCATAGATGGTACCTTCTCACTGTTCTTACATGGTAGAAGGGGCAAGGCAGCTCTCTGCACCCTTTTTTTTTTAAAAAGGCACTCATCCCATTCACGAAGGCTTTGCCCTCATGACATAATCACCTCTTAATATTATCACCTGGGGGGTAGGATTTCAACATATGAATTTTGGGAAGACACAAACATTCAGACCATAGCAGAGGACAAGGTTTAATGGTCCAAATATACCCACCTGGGCTATGGGGGTTTTGGACAGAACCATCTTCCTAGAAAGGAATGTGATGGGGCAGGCCCTATGATGGACACTTCCCATATAGAAGATCACCTGTCTTGCAGATAGTCGCCTCTGTTGCAGGTGGACACCTGTCTTGCAGACCTCCAATCCTAAACCCGCATTCCTCCCAAGCCGTGAGGTTCACTGTTACCTAACACTGCTCTTCATCTAGCCTCTAAGAGAAACTGAAACCCCATTTATAGGACTGAATGTTTTCACTCTTGAGCATTGATTATCTTCTTCCTTCCTCCTAAGCTTCCCACTCCTTCTTCCTCTGCTCATTCACAGTCAGAACTGAAAGGACATGGAAAAATCACACAGTCCAATCTGGGCACGTGGCAGGTGAGAACAGTGTGACCCAGAGAGGTGAAGTGACTTGCCCAAGTTAATGCGTAGGCTAAATGTAAGTATAGGCCTCCTGATTTTTACTATGAGTGTTTTCTCCCCACTAGCCAGTAGTTGGCCCCAGTAGGCATGCCTCCCCCCGACTTCCACTAGGGTCTAATGGGGCAGAAAAACTGGTGCTGCAGCCCAATGGAGGCAGGCAGGGCCAAGAAGCAGGTGATAGCTATGACCCAGACTAGGTGGTGGGTAGCAGGAATCCCACCCCACCAAGATCAGGCTTTGGGGTTCGGTGGGTGAATGCATGAAGGCCTAGGTCCAGATTTGGCTAGAAGATGAGAAGTGCAGAGGCAGGAGACTGGCTGATTTGGAGCCAGAATCAATAGACCTGTATTACTTTCCTGTGGCTGCTGTAATAAATTATGATAAATTGGGTGAGTTCAAACAACAGAAGTGTATTCTGTCACAGTTCAGGAAGCTAAAAGTCTGAAAGCAGGGTATCAGCAAGGCTCCAGTCCCTCCCCACACTCTTGGGGAGAATCCATTCCTTATCTGTTCCAGCTTCTGGTGGCTGCAGCTGTTCCTTGGAATGTGACTTATCCCTCTCGTCTTAGACTCTGTCTTCACATGGCCTTCTCCTCTATTTGGGTATGTCTTCTCCTCTCTCTCTCCTCTCTCATAAGAACACCTGTAATGTCATTTAGGGCCTACTTGGACAATTCAGGTTAAGCACCTCCTCTTAAGAACCTTAACTTAATCACATCTTTTGCCATATAAGATAATGCTCACAGGTGTCAGGGATTCCTGTTGGTATCTTTTTTTTTTTATTTATTTTTGAGACAGGGCCTCACTCTGTCACACAGGCTGGAGTCCAGTGGCACGATCGTAGCTTACCGCAGCCTCGAACTTCTGGGTTCAAGTGATCCTTCTGCCTCAACTTCCTGAGTAGCTAGGACAACAGGCACCGTCAGCACACCCAGCTAATTATTGAATTTTTTGTAGAGACAGCATCTCACTATGCTGCCCACTGTGTTGTTCAGGCTGGTCTTGACCTCATAGGCTCAAGTGATCCTCCCACCTCAGCCTCCCAAAGTGCTGGGATTATAGGCATTAGCCACCATGCCCAATGTAATGATGTGGATATCTTTTGAGGTACCACTTTTGGCTTCCCCCAAACCTCACCACCCCACACTACTATCCTCCTTATGATGGCTTCTAGACTGTGGGGGAAGGGGCAGCAGCCAGGAATCTTTCCTTATTCCATCCCGGAAGTAGAGGGGAAACTGAAGGTAGGAAGGGAAGAGATGCTGTTCTTACTCTGGACTCAGATGCTTTTGCTTATGTTCTTACTGAGTCGTCTCAACTGGATTATCAGATAAGAATTCATATTCCAATATTATGGTATTATGGGTGAAGAAACTGAGGCTCATAGATGAAATAACTTGCCCAAGAAACTCGCCCAGCTAATGGGTTTCAGAGTCAGGATTCAAAGCCAAGTTGGTCTGACTCTGAAATCCATACTGATTCCACTGTCCTAGGAATGACAATGGGAAACCTACAGTGAAGGTTCTAGCTCTGCCTTGCTGCTATCACTGCCTCTGCCTTCTACTCTAAGTGCACACTGAGCGTTCACAGCCTCTTTAAAACAGCACCCTGTCTTTGGCCCTCAAGAACCCCGGATGCATTCATGGCTGTCAGATCTCTTGGGGAAGGCAGTCACTGGGAGACAGGGTTCCAAGTACCGGCTTACCCTTGTCTGCACTGGCTGAAGCCATGCAGAGAGGAGTGGGTATAGGGAGGCCCCTCTCTCCTGGGAGTTAAGATATTTCAGTTGAGGTCTGTATTAGTCTGTTTTCATGCTGCTATGAAGACATACTCAAGACTGGGTAATTTATAAAGAAAAAAAGTGGCCGGGCGCGGTGGCTCAAGCCTGTAATCCCAGCACTTTGGGAGGCCAACGCAGGCAGATCACAAGGTCAGGCGTTCGAGACCAGACTGGCCAACATGGTGAAACCCCGTCTCTACTAAAAATACAAAAATTAGCCGGGCGTGGTGGTGCTCACCTGTAATCTCAGCTACTCAAGAGCCTGAGGCAGGAGAATTGCTTGAACCAGGGAGGCAGAGGTTGCAGTGAGCAAAGATCGTGCCACTGTACTCCAGCCTAGGCAACAGAGTGAGACTCCATCTCAAAAAAAAAAAAAAGAAAAGAAGTTTAATTGACTCACAGTTCTGCATGGCTAGGGAGGCCTTAGGAAACTTACTATCATGGCAGAAGGCAAAACAGTCACGTCTTATACGCTGTCTGGCGAGAGATGTGAGTGCCCAGCGAAGGGGGAAGCCCCTTATGAAACCATCATATCTCATGAGAACTAACTCACTATCGTGCTATCATGAGAACAGGATGGGGGAAACCCCCCTCATGATTCAATTATCTCTACTTAGTCCCTCCCACGAAACGTGGGGATTATGAGTACTACAATTCAAGATGAGATTTGAGCGGGGTCACAGTCAAAGCATATCAAGGTCCAAGCTGGACAACCTCTGTGAGTGATCGCTGGCAGTCTGTTTCACATTCTGGGCCTCAGTTTCCTCATCTGTCAAATGGGAGAACTCAGTTAATCTGTAAGATTATGTTCAAGTCCTGAACTACTATGATTTAAAATATTATCATGACACAAGCCCTCGTATTCGCACAGCCTTCTCTGGTTAGCAAAATGTTTTCACTCATTGCTTACCATTCCACCAACACTGACTTCCATGGGCATGTGCTTAAGCATATGTTGGGCAATGCTGGGCAGTAGTGGCACAGAGAGATGGAGGCCATTGCCCTCGGGGAGCCACTAGTTCAGGTATAGATGCAGATAAAAAGGGAGAAGTAGGTAAGAGCATGCATAGGTTGAACAAAGAGCCCTGGGTGCTGCGGAGGGAGCTGAGGGGGAGGGGTAGTGCTGCACGTGACCCCAATCCCATCAAGTGGGAAAGGCATCTTTGCCTCCATTTTACCGATAAGGAAACTAAGGGTCAGAGAGAGAAATGACTGCTCAGATGCACATAGCCAAGAAGTGACCAGGCCTGCCTTCATTCTGGTATTTGTCTTTTGGCACAGTTTGCTTACCCTATAGGGGATATTGGGATGGAAGACGGGGGAAGGAAATCTGAGCCATACCTGAAGATACGTGCAAGGAATACTGTTTGGTGGGGAGGTGGACACATCAGCATGCTACTCTGGATTTTCAGGAAGCACAGCTTGACCACCTTGTAAATGTCAGGACTTGTGCTGGGAGTCGAATCAGAGGGTTTCCTGGCCCAGGGGAGCTGCAGTCTGACCACACTAGGGTCAGAGCAGTGACAAGCTGCAAGAAGCCCCAGCCTGGGCGTGCCTAGGGTTTTCTATCCAAATGAATTCATGGATGTGCATTCACTCATCCGCTTATCCATCTAATCTTTCTGAACACTGGTCTGAGCACTGAGCACCTGGGGCTGTAGCCTGTCTGCATCTGTGTTCGTGCCTGTTGCTCATCTGCCTCGACACCTCCAGGGCAGGGGCCTGGTCTCACTCCTCTTTAGCTAACATAGAGGAGACTGGGCCAGACTATTCGGCGCCTCAGAGCCTCTCTCTGCTGCTCTCAAGGCTCCCTTTCCAGGAATGGGGGCTCCAGGCAGGCTGCCCGGGTAGAGGAGAGGGCGTGACCATGTCGGCCCCTCTCCCCAGGTCGGCCCTTCTCCCCAGGTCAGCTGATAAGCTCCAAAGCAGTCGGGACCGAGGGCCTCGGAGCACAGCCATCAGCCACCCCGTGCCCCACGGTACTAATGAGGCAGCCACCTCCACGCCCCAGCGCTGGGATGGGGGGGCCTGGCCTCTTAGCTCTCTGTTCTCCCTCTCTATTCTGGGTGGTCTTGCCCATTTGTTAGCTTTGGTGGGGGGATGGGGGATTCTTTTGCAAAAGATTGAACTGTGGGGGCCCCGGGGGAGGGCAGCTGATTCCAATAGAGAGGACACTTCCCTCCCAAAGTGCCTTTGTTCCCTAAGAGTCTGACCCAATTCTTTTCTTCCATCTGCCCCTGGATTGCCCTGCACAGAGGACAAAGGGCCCCGGCGAAAGGGGTGGGGGAAGAGCAAGGAGGATCTCAAGGGGTCATTCTAGGGTTCACTCTCCAGCACCCCTTGACAGGATCTCTTGCGTGTGGGGAGCACAAGCCGACCTATGCACGTGTGTGAAGTCAGGCGTGGACAGGTCTGTGAGACCACACGTACGGCATGCGCACGGGGATAGTGAGTTCCATGGAGGCATCCTGTGGTAGGGAACCCGCGACGGTGACGCCACAGATGGTGTGCGGAGGCTCTGGTGGCCTCCAACCTCCATCAGGCCAGCCCTCCTCGCTTCCTTTGATGTGGACAAGACTGCTTTTTGTTTGTTTGTTTGTTTGTTTTTCGAGACGGAGTCTCCCTCTGTTACCCAGGCTGGAGTGCAGTGGCGCAATCTCGGCTCACTGCAAGCTCCGCCTCCCGGGTTCACGCCATTCTCTCGCCTCAGCCTCCTGAGTAGCTGGGACTACAGGCGCCCACCACCACGCCCGGCTAATTTTTTGTATTTTTAGTAGAGACAAGGTTTCATCGTGCTAGCCAGGATGGTCTCGATCTCCTGACTTCGTGATCCGCCCGCCTAGGCCTCCCAAAGTGCTGGGATTACAGGCGTGAGCCACCATGCCCGGCCGACAAGACTGCTTTTTAACCTGGTTGGAAAGAACCACTTGGAGATCAGCCCATCTAGGGGGACTCTTCTCGCCTCTTAGAGAAGAAATTCCGGGGCGCAGAGCCGCGCACCCGAATATCCATGCATCCGAATTCCAACTCCGCTCAGAAGCCTGGGGCGGACTCCCCGTCCCACCCAGCGAGCGGGCATGCGCCCGGGACATGGGCGAGGATTTCCTCGCCAGCCCTCCTTAGCACAGAGCTGTGCATCTCACGACTCCCTGCGCGACCCCGGGCTAGGCCCTATTAGGGTCTGGGCTTCGGGCATCTATCTGGTCTGCAAAACCGACTGTGCCGCTTTTCTCGGGCCGCGGCTCCGCTGGGGAGGTTGCGGCAGGGGAAGGCTCGGCAGTGCGCAGGCCGCGGCCTACTGTCCCGAGCAGCCCCCGCTGCCCTCCCCTTTGGGGCCCCGGCACCCCGCCAGACAGGTATCGGGCAGCCCCGCCCCGCCGCCGGGACACACTGGCAGCTTTGTTACCTGCCCCAGCGCGCCCGGCCTACGAGCGCTACGTGCTGCCGGCCCGCGGCCCCCTCCCTCCCCTCCCCTCCCCGTCCCCGCCCCACATTCCCGGGCCTGGGGCTGCGGCAGCTCCAGCTGGGTCTTTGTGAAGCGGGACTCTGGCACCCCTCGCCTGCGTGGGCTGTTGGGGTCGGGGCCCTAGCGCCCTTCGCCCACTTCATCTCGCCCCTTTCCCTGCTCGGCCACCCTCAAAGAAGCCAGACTTCGCCTTCCCATCCCCTGCGACCCCCCCGCTTGCAATGGTCGCCTTCCCCACCCTCAGTCGCACCCTAAGGCCCAGTTCAAAGGCTGCTTCTCAGAAGCCTCCGCTGATTCCCAGTTTTAATCACTCTCCCTGGGGCACCCGCTTTGCCCCGATCGCTTGTTTTTGAACCCCTCCAGGTCCTGGGAGAGGCCGGCATTACTGCCTGGCCGCCCAGGAAAGTCTTCCGTGGGTGATAGGATGAGTGAAGCTGGAGACCGATAGGAATGGAAACCGAGGTCTCCCAAGTCCAGCGTGGAGTCCCGTCCACTGCCTGGGCTGATGTCTGAGCTTCCCTCTCGGGACTCCGTGTGTGCCCTGAGGCCCTTCATTCGCGGGTCCATGCTCAGCCACACTGCACACCCGGTACCTCAGGCCTCCCAGTCTTTTCCTAGGCTGCCCCTTCTGCCGGATACACTCTCCAGCCACAAGAGCAAAGCCGGCCTCTCCAAGGGCCATCTCTCCTGGAGAAGCCGTGCCTGATCCTTGGGCCTTTGTGGTAATCAGTTCACCTTTTTGTTCCAGAAGCTTTACATGTAAGTTACATTTGCCCTTCACTGCAACCCTGCAAAGCAGTGATGCGATGTGGCCCGAAAGTGGCTGGCCTGGGATTTGACCTTGGTTCTAGAATGACGTCAGGCTTCACAAGACATCAAAGACGGGTTCTTTCTTCCACCGCGTGCTGTGGCCTTTCTCTCCCAGGCCTTCCCCCAAGGACAGCTGTTCCTCCCCACCTAGCCCCATCGCTGCTGCTTTCAAGCTGGAGCAGGGCGGGGTTGGGATTCTTGCTCTAGGGCTAGGCCAGGGGCTGGGTCCCCTGTGGCTTTGGGCCTCCTTGAAGAATTTCGAGGGAGGATGTGCAGGGCGTGGGGAGAGGTGAGGCAGGAATGTGGGGCTCCGGAGGGAAAGCAGTCAAAAGTGGAGAGGGCCTCCGGAGGTGGCTTTCCCAGGGCCCTGGGAAGCAGCGGCCTGTTTGAATGACAAAGGTTCCCTGGAGAGCAAAGGAAAGCTCTAGAGGATGGGAATGTGGGAGGAGGAGGGTCAGAAGGGTGGGGAGGAAGCTGCCCCATGGGCTCCCATCTGCAGCGGCCCTTTCAAGTCCTGCTAAACCCTTAACAATAAGAGGAACTGACCAGTGGACACACGCAAAGGATGATTAACGTAGTTCACTGAAGAAATACAAAAACCTGTGAAAACGCTAGAAATCCCAAAGTACAAATGAAAAAAAGAGTCTGCTTTTTCCTATCTATAGAACTGGTCAAGATAATAGAAGGGAAAACACCAGATGTTGGTGAGGTGTGGGAAAGGGAGTGCTTTTTTCACTGCTAAGGAGGTAAATTGTACCACTTTTCTGCAGGACCATGTCACAGTATGTACAAAAGCCTTTAAAAAATTAGAATTTGCCTTAGCAATTCTGTTTCTGGGCCATATCCTAAAATAAAAGATTATTTATCCCAGCCTTATTTATAACTGGGAAAAACTGGAAATTCTCTAAATGTTCAATGACAGGGAATTGGGTAAGTAGGTTATGCCTCACTCGCAGACTGAAGACTGCAGAAATTAACTGTCATGTTCTTGAAGAATATGAAAGACATGGGAAACACCGAAGATAAGCTGGGAAGTGAAAAGAGGAAGTTGTAAAACAGCATGACTGCAATTTTATACAGTGACTGTATAAATAATATCTACCATGCATGGTGCTGGACTGGGAGCCAATCCCAATCTCCCATTCGAGCATCACAGCAGCCCTGGAAAGATGATTCTAGTAACTGCATGAAAAAAATATATAGATATATGTTGAATATACATATTATATATATTGAATATATATTTTTTACATATATATTATGTATATATTGAATATATATATTCAAAAAATATATATGTGAGGAAATTCAACAAAATGTTAACAGCAAGGGGAGAAGGCATGTGTTTTTACTTTTTTCCTTTATACTTCCTAATCTTTTCCCAATTTTCTTTTTTTTTTTTTTTTGAGACGAGTTTCATTCTCATTGCCCAGTCTGGAGTGCAGTGGCACGATCGCAGCTCACTCACTGCAGCCTCCGTCTCCCAGGTCCAATTCTCCTGCCTCAGCCTCCCAAGTAGCTGGAATTACAGGTGCCCGCCAACATGCCCAGCTAATTTTGTGTTTTTAGTAGAGATGGGGTTTCACCATGTTGGTCAGGCTGGTCTCGAACTCCTGATCTCAGGTGATCCACCCGCCTCGGCCTCCCAAAGTGCTGGGACTACAGGGGTGAGCCACCACACCCGGCCCCAATTTTCTTCAATAAAAAATATAATGAAGACATTACAAAATTTGAAATCACAAAAATCATTTGTTCAAAAATATCTTCAGGATCCCCTGTTTTGGGGGTGGGTGGAAGTTTTCTCTTTATTAATTTACTGGGGTTGCCATAACAAAATACTACAAATTAAGGGGCTTAAACAACAAAAATGTATTATCTCACAGTTCTGGAGGCTGGAAGTCTTACATTAAGGTGTTGGCAGGGTTAGTTCCTTCGGAGGGCTGTAAGGGAGAATCTGTTCCATGCCTCTCTGGTATGGAACATGCCAGGTGAATTCTGGTAGCTTCCCATGTTCTTTGTCTTGTTTCTTCTTGTGTCTCTTCCCAACTTTTTTCCTCTATGCTCGTCCATCTCCTTGTCCAAATTTCTGTGCCCTCCAGCCAGTTTTTTTTTTTTTTTTTGAGATGGAGTTTCGCTGTTATTGCCCAGGCTAGAGTGCAGAGGCGCTGTCTCGGCTCACTGCAAACTCTGCCTCCTGGGTTCAAGCGATTCTCCTGCCTCAGCCCCCCAAGTAGCTGGGACTACAGGCGCATGCCACCATGCCCGGCTAATTTTGTATTTTTAGTAGAGACGGGGTTTCACCATGTTGGTCAGGCTGGTCTCAAACTGCCAACCTCAGGTGATCCGCCAGCCTCGGCCTCCCAAAGTGCTGGGATTACAGGCGTGAGCCACCGCCGTCGTCCCCAAATGTCCCCTTTTTATAAGGATACCTATCATATTGGTTTACGGTCTACCCTAATGGCTTCATTTTAACTTGATTACCTCTGTAAAGACCCTGTCTCTAAATAAGGTCATATTCTATGGTACAAGGGATTAAGACTTCAACTTATGAATTGAGAGGGGAGGGGCATAAAGTTTGCTCCCTCTGAGATGGGTGTGGCAGGGAGGGGAAGTCCTCTGTAGGAGTGAGAGTCTATGTTGCACCACTGTGTGACCTTGGGGAGGTTCTTTAGACTTCATAGACTGGGGCTGACATTACTAACCCTCCAGGGTTGTAGTGAATGAGGGTAATTGCTAAAAAGTCCCTTCCCCGGGTTGGTCATCCCTAGGAAGTATCTTATCTGTCCCTTGTTCCTTATCAACATGGACGGCTGGAACATCGCATGGAGCTGGGTTTGAGTTCTAGCCCCGTCTCTAGCTGTGTGGTCCCTGTGAGCCTCTGTTTCCTCATTTGTGAGATGCGAAAAGTATCTATTGAGTTGTAGCTAGAAGATAAGATGAGGAAAGCCAATGGCAGTAAGAATGTTCTAGAAGACAGGAGACGGTGGGAGGCATCAGCCTGATTAGTCTGAGGTAGCTGGCCTCTCCTTTAGGAAGTTTTCCTTGAACCCCACAGCTTGGATTAGACTCTCCCTGCCATCCTGGGCTCCCATAGTCTCCTGTGCTACCCTCCACACCCCACCCCTCTGTTATGGCACTTGTCACACCCTACCATAGCTGTCTCTCTAGAATTATAGAAGGCTCCCTGAAGGAAGAGACCATCACCTGTGCATGCCTGTTAAAGTAGCAAATATGAATGAAAAAATAGTAAAACCCACTGCTGGCAATGTTGCAGGTGTTGAGGCTCAGAACAAGATAGCCCAATGTATGGCACTTTGGCATGCTGAGTACTTGAACTCAAAGAGAAGCAAAATATCCAGTCCCTGTGTCTCCCGCTCCTCTTTCTCCCTTGAAGCAAATCACAGAAAACAGAATTCCTCTTCCCCAAAGCACGTCATAGAAACTAGAACCTCTCTCCCCCTAAGCCAGCCATAAAATCTAGAAAGGCTACAATCTCCCTTTTCCCTTGCCCCTTGAAGACCCTCATCCCAGAGCAGTCCTGCCTCATATGCTGGAGGAAGGAATGCTGCACAAAGAGACCAAAAAGAATCTGGATAGGCTTTGCTGGACCTCCGCGCTCAGTCTGTTACCATGAGGTCATGCCCCTTTGTCCAATCACATCTCCACATGGCTGTTCATTCTTCATTGAACCTAAACACAAAACACAGTTTTCTCTGGGTTTTTGGGTCTTTATTTCTGAAGGCTCCTATGTCACGTAAAACTTTGATTCAATAAATTTGTTGTGTTTTTTCTTGTTAATCTGTCTTTTATTGTAAGAATAACCTTGCTTGGTGTGCTGGCTCACGCCTGTAATCCCAGCACTTTGGGAGGCTGAGGCGGGCGAATCACCTGAGGTCGGGGGTTCAAGACTAGCCTGACCAACATGGAGAAACCCCATCTCTACTAAAAATACAAAATTAGCCGGGCGTGGTGGTGCATGCCTGTAATCCCAGCTATTTGGGAGGCTGAGGCAGGAGAATCGCTTGAGCCTGGGGGATGGAGTTTGCGGTGAGCCGAGATCGTACCATTGCTCTCCAGCCTGGGTGACAGAGTGAGACTCCGTCTCAAAAAAAAAGAATAACCTTATGATGGATGAGGAAAGGTATCATACCTTTCCTGTATACATAGTGGTGATGTGAATAAACACAATCTTTCTGAAGAACTATTTAGCAGTTCTCATAAAAGCCACACACTTAAGTATAACCCCTGACCAAGAGAAACTGGTTTGGGGGAATATATTCCAAGTATCTAATGCAAAGGTGAAAAAAAAAAAAAAAAAAACTTAACGTATAAAGATATTTTGAGCTGACTATGTGTCATGAAGAAGAGTGGAAAAATAATGGTGCAATGAATTTGTAAACTGCAAACGATGGCAGCTTGGTCCACACTGTGACAATTCAGCACAGTCCAGGAAACATTAACTGAGTACAGAGCGTGTGTGAGGTCCTGGATTCCACTCTGGGAACCCAGACAGGTCCCTGCACCAACTAGTGGGTAGACAGGCAGGTAGACTATCACCATATAGTGTGAGCAGATGAGAGGAGTGGGGGTGAGCACATGCGGAGGAGCTAACTCATGGGAAGGAGGGTCAGGAGTGCTTCTTGCAGGGGGAGATACCTGGGCTGGCTTCAAGTGGACAGTGGTGGGAAGGAGAATAAACAACCTAGATGAAGGCCAGGGGCATTTGCGAAATGGCAAATCATAGGTGTGGCTGGAGGGTGGAATACATGCGGGCTTGATAAGGCTGGAGAATATGGCCAGAGGCCAGATCATCAAGGGCCTTGAATGCCAGTTTGTGCTTTACCCAGCAGAAGTGGAGAAGCCAACAGACATCTTTAAAGAGGTGAGCAAGAGGATCGTCTTTGTGATTTAGGAAGATCATGGGGTTCCCATTTGGAGGATGGACTGGAAAGGCCAGCAGGCAGGGGGAGCCTGTTGTAGGGTCCAGGTAAGACATGGTGACAAGGCCTGGGGATGGAGAGAGGGAGGCAAGGTCATGAGATATTTATGAGCCAAAAGTGACAGATAACTCTTGGTGACCGATAGGATGCTGGGGGAGAGGCAGAGGCAGGATTGTGGCAGGTAGTGCCAGCAACTGAGCAGGGAACATGAGAGGATGAGCCCGTTTTGGGGGAAAAGGGATGAGTCCAGTTTGGTATCTGTTGGGTTTGAAGTACCCGTGGGACGCCCAGATGGACAGGGCAGCAGGCAGCTGGGTATATGAATCTGGAGCTCAGGAGAGAGGACTGGGCAGAAGATTAGGTTTGGAAGGAATAGACTAGAGGTATGAATTGGAGCCCAGGACCACCAGAGCCCACCCTGGGAAACAGTTTAGTAGGGGAGAAGTACCTGGACAGCGCCCACTGTAAAGGGTCGGAGGAGCAGCAGGCACTCTGGGAAGGATCTTGAGAAAGATCCGAGAGGTGAAAAACCAGGAAGATGTGTCTCATAGAAGCCCAGGGAGGAGAGTGCAAAAGGGGAACAAGAGCAACAGTATTTTAAGTGTTCAGTTTTTGCAAATTAAAACCACAATGAGATACCACTTTGCCTTAATGCAAGAATGACCATAATTAAAAAGTCAAAAGACAATAGCTGTTGGTGTGGACATGGTGAAAAGGGAATACTTTTACACTGCTGGTGGGAATGTAAATTAGTACAATCACTATGGAAAACAGTATGGAGATTCCTTGAAGAACTAAAAGTAGATCTACTACGTGATCCAGCAATCCCACTACTAGGTATATACCCAAAGGAAAAAAAGTCGTTATATGAAAACGACACCTGCACACACGTTTTTAGCAGCACAATTCGCAATTGCAAAGATATGGAACTGACCTAAGTGCCTATCCACAAATGGATAAAGAAAATGCGGTATATATACACCATGGAATACTACTCAGCTATAAAAAGGAATGAAATAATGTCTTTTGCAGCAACTTGGATGGAGCTGGAGGCCATTATTCTAAGTAAAGTAACCCAGAAATGGAAAACCAAATATTGTACATTCTCACTTTTAAGTGGGAGCTAAGCGGCCGGGCATGGTGGCTCACGCCTGTAATCCCAGCACTTTGGGAGGTCAAGGCGGGCAGATCACGAGGTCCACAGTTCAAGACCAGCCTGGCAAACATGGTGAAACCCCATCTCTACTAAGAATACAAAAATTAGCCGAGTGTGGTGGCACATGCCTGTAATCCCAGCTACCTAGGAGGCCTAGGCAGGATAATCGATTGAATCCGGGAGGCGGAGGTTGCAGTGAGCCGAGATTGCGCCACTGCATTCCAGCCTGGGTGACAGAGCAAGACTCCATCTTAGGGAAAAAAAAAACAGTAGGAGCTAAGATATGAGGATGCAAAGGCATAAGAATGATATAATGGACTTTGGGGACTCGGGTGGGAAGCTTGGGAGGGGGTGCGGGATGAAACACTACATATTGGGTAGAATGTACACAGCTTGGGAGAACTAGAATGTCCGAAATCACCACTAGAGAACTTATCTATGTAACCAAAAACCACCTGTCCCCCAAAAACTACTAAAATAAAAAGTGTCCATTTCTGAGTGGAAGCCTCAATAACTGCTTCTTCTTGCTGTCAGACAGAGGACCCCCCTCCCCAGGACTTCCTGGGCTCCCTGCCTCCTCAGCTGGAACTCTGAATACCCCAACTACCTATGTGTCCTTCACTGGCCCCAAGGCCTTTCTGGGTCTGGTTTCTTCCTCTGTCCAAGTAACATTGTGATTCCTCTGCCTGCCCTCCAGCAGGAATCAGTGCTTCAGAGGAGAAACTGACGAAAGTGGTTTATAAACTGCCCAGGGAATGATCCTGCTTCATCCCTTTGCAAATCTCAGGTCTTCCACCAGAGGCTTGGTTGGTTTTGTTTTCTCTTCTCTTGGAGGCTCCTTGGCTCACACTTCTCTCCTCTGGCCATGTCTCTGTTCCGACCTGCTTGATGGTGGCTGGTCTGTGGCTGGCCCATCCTGGGGTTTACTGAGTCATCAATTCAGCCCTGATTTATTGATGGCAACTCAGTTCTGGGGCCAGCTCCTTGCTTCATTGTTCCTCCCTCTCCTATATCTTTAAGATCTTCTCCTGTCTGTCTCATCTTTTTTCCCCTAAGAGACTCAAAGATACACCATATTTTAAAACAGGAAAAAAATCCCTCTTCTGCTTCTAGCCCTCCTCCAGCTCTCCCTTCATCTGCATCCCCTCTTAACCAAGTGTCTAAAATAATCATCGAGGGTGGTCCTGGTGGCTCACGCCTGTAATCCCAGCACTTTGGGAGGCCGAGGTGGGAGGATTGTTTGAGCCCAGAAATACTAGACCATCCTGGGCAATACAGGGAAACCGTGTGTCTACAAAAAACTTTTAAAAATTTAGCTGGGCATGGTGGTGTGTGCCTGTAGTCCCAGCTACTCACTATACAGGAGGCCGAGGTGGGAGGATCACTTGAGCCTGGGAGGTGGAGGTTGCAGTGAGCTGAGATTGTGCCACTGCACTCCAGTCTGGAGATTGTCTCAAGGCTGGGCACAGTGGCTCACACCTGTAATTCCAGCACTTTAGGAGGCTGAGGCAGGCGGATCACAAGGTCAGGAGTTCGAGACTTGCCTGACCAACATGGTGAAACCCCATCTCTACTAAAATTACAAAAACTAGCCGGGCATGGTGGCACACACCTGTAATCCCAGCTACTTGGGAGGCTGAGGCAGGAGAACTGCTTGAACCCGGGAGGCAGAGGTTGCAGTGAGGTGAGATCGCGCTGCTGCACTCCAGCCTGGGCAACGGAGCAAGACTCCTTCTCAAAAAAAAAAAAAAAAAAAGACCTTGTCTCAAAAAAAAATATGCAAAATAATAAAATAATCACCTACGTTTCTTTACCTCCTCTTTGTTGATCCTCTACAATCTGGCTTCCACTTCCACCTCTCCACTGAAACTCTTTGTAAAGAAAATTGCAGTGGGTTGAATAGTGACCCCCCAAAAGACGTGTCCAAGTCCTAATCCCTGGAACCTGTGAATGTGACCCTAGTTGGACAAAATGTAATCAAGAATCTCAAGATGAGGCCAGGCACGGTGGCTCACGCCTATAATCCTAGCACTTTGGAAGGCCGAGGTGGGCGGATCACCTGAGGTTGGAGTTTGAGACCAGCCTGACCAATATGGAGAAACCCTGTCTCTACTAAAAATACAAAATTAGCCGGGCGTGGCGGCGCATCCCTGTAATCCCAGCTACTCCGGAGGCTGAGTCAGGGGAAATGCTTGAACCTGGGAGGCAGAGGTTGCAGCGAGCCAAGATCGCACCATTGCACTCCAGCCTGGGCAACAAAAGCGAAACTCTGTCTCAAAACAAACAAACAAACAAACAAAACAAAACAAAAAAGAATCTCAAGATGAGATCATCCTGGATTTAGGGTGGGCCCTAAATGCAATAACAAGTGTCCTTATAAGAGCAAATCAGAGGGAGACTGGAGACAGAGACACAGAGCAGGACGGCCATGTGAACATAGAGGCAGAGATTAGAGCAGTACAGTTCTAAACCACAACACCAAGGACTGCCGGCAGTCACCAGGAGCCAGGAGAGGGGCATTAGTCAGTGCCCCTTCAGAGCCTCCAAAGAGCCATCTCTGGAGACACTGCCCTCCAGAGCTGTAAGAAAATATGCTTCTGAGCTGGGCGCGGTGGCTCACACCTGTAATCCTAGCACTTTGGGAGGCCGAGGTGGGCAGATCACGAGGTCAGGAGTTCGAGACCAACCTGACCAACATGGTGAAACCCTGTCTCTACTAAAAATACAAAAATTAGCCGGACATGGTGGCATGCACCTGTAATCCCAGCTACTCAAGAGGCTGAGGCAGGAGAATGGCGGGAACCTAGGAGGCAGAGGTTGCAATGAACCGAGATTGTGCCACTGCACTCCAGCGTGGGCAACAGAGCAAGACTCCGTCTCAAAAAAAAAAAAAGAAAAAGAAAAAGAAAATACGCTTCCGTCATTCTGAGCCACTCAGTTTGTAGCAGTGTGTTACGGCAGCTGTGGGAAACTAGTATAGTAGTAATAAGAGCAACCAGCATTTATGAAGTGCCTACCCTGTGCCAGGCACAATTCTAAGTCCCCCCTGCCCCAACGAAATGAAGTAGACACACAGTAATAGAAGCAAGATTAACACAACCTATTACTAGTTACTGACGGTTTGTCCCGTCTTTGGTATTTAAAAATTGAACCTTACACTGAAGGTTCAATAATACTGAATTTTATCTGAGGGTAGAAGAAGAACGTTTTATTATTTTTCTCTTTTACAGAGAAGGAGGCTGCAGTCCAAAAACTTACATTGCCCGAGGTCATACAGTGAATAGCTGTGGAGCTAGGGTTTTAGTCCTAGTAGGTCCTGTGCACGCTCTTAACTGATTTGCACTTCTTCTGAGGCTACTGGTGAGAGGAAACTAATAAGGCTGATGGGTGAACTGACCGAGACATGGGTTCTGTACAACTGGAAGGATGGAAGAGGCCAAGGGATTGGTGAGTTAGAGAAAAAGATTCACCAGGATGAGATTGGTAGGATAAGCCTGGTCTAGAGGGGCTGAGAGATAGGGAGGAAGAGATTGGGGGCCTCGATAACCTCATAGAGCAGGTGTCCCCGGAGCAGGAAAGCCAAAGGTATCTATGGTCATCCAGGAAACACTGGAATCTAAGATCCCAGAACCGGGTAATGATAAGGTTTAGATCCGGCCATGGGGGTCATCAGTTGAACAAAAGTAGAGTTTGTCAATAGACTCCGCTAGGTTGAGAAACCTGGAGGACAAAGGTGATGCTGAAGGAAGTGATAAACTGCTCTGGAGTTCAAAGCATTGAGTAATCACTCCTTGTGCTTATCATGAAAAACACTGAAACCTGAGTTGATTCTTGAACAATAGATGGGAGAGGACAGATGTGAAAGTGGGAAGCCTTTCAAGGTGAAGGTACAGCCAAAGTCATGGAAGGGTGAAAGCAGGGGGCATATAGTTTTAAGTTGGTTGTACTGTGCATGGCACAGTGTGATGGGAATTATGCCTAGGCTTTGAAAGTGTCCTGATTTGGGCACCTCACAAAGTAGATGCTGAATCAAAGATTTAATAGGGTGGGCAAGTATTTTAGTTGAGAGGATGTTGAAGGGAGCACTGTGAAGGAGTGGTGAAGAGAGGCAGAGAAGAGAGGAAAGCCAATAAAAGATGAGTAAGTTGGGTAACTGAGGACCCTCTGAGAGACTCTGTACAACACACTTTAGAATTGTTCCACAGAGAGGCAATGATGTTGGAGTATTTGTCTGTCTATTCTGGTAGGTCCAGAATTCCGGTGGTTGAGGGGTGCTCCCCGGGACATCAACTCTCTGGCTATTCAACCCTGCCCAGGTGGGTGAGCCAGCTCCAGCCACCAGAGAAAGCCCTAGGGCAGAGGACTGTGGATGCTTGAGGCATGAAACCACCAGTGTGTACAAGAATCCTTCACAAAATCTGTAGGTGACTTTCCAGATGGGCTAAGGGGCATGGGCAGGGTACAAATAGCACCTGTTTTAGAAAGGAAAGTGAGAAGTGTTCATGGAGGCCCTGCAGTCCCACTAGAGGTTTGCTGTTTATTTCTTAGGCAATGAGAAGCTCTCACCAGCTCCGGAATGTGCTGTGGGAAGAGGAGGTGAGATGGGATGCAGTGGATCCTGGGCAGAGGCTGTGTGCGCAGCAGGGCCGGGGGAGCGGGAAGATGGACGGGAGGGGACGGCCTGGTGAAAGACCATTGCAGGGTTTGAATGAACAGGATTTGGCAACTGATTGGGTGTGGTGCAGGGGTGGGGTGAATGAGCAGGGGAAAGACAGAATACCAAGAGCATGGTGCATCTCAGCAGGAATGAACATCTCTAGGACATGTCTTATTTAGGAAGCATCAAAAGGGTGAAGTTAGCAGGGAACACTATGTGCTGAACAGACCAGGAAATCTTTTCTGAGCATTAGTCAGTTGGATTTCTCTTACCTTAGCTTCCTTAAAAATTATAATAGGCCGGGCGCAGTGGCTCACGCTTGTAATCCCAGCACTTTGGGAGGCCGAGGCGGGCGGATCACGAGGTCAGGAGATCGAGACCACGGTGAAACCCCGTCTCTACTAAAAAATACAAAAAATTAGCCGGGCGTGGTGGCGGGCGCCTGTAGTCCCAGCTACTCGGAGAGGCTGAGGCAGGAGAATGGCGTGAACCCGGGAGGCGGAGCTTGTAGTGAGCCGAGATTGCGCCACTGCACTCCAGCCTGGGCGACAGAGCGAGACTCCGTCTCAAAAAAAAAAAAAAAAAAAATTATAATAAAGTCCATTTTTATTTATTTTATTATTTATTGATTGAGATGGAGTCTCACTCTGTTGCCCAGGCTAGAGTACGCTGGCACAATCTCAGCTCACTGTAACCTCTGTCTCCCGGGTTCAAGCAATTCTCCTGCATCAGCTTCCCACATAGCTGGGACTACAGGCACGTGCCACCACGCCCGGCTGATTTTTGTATTTTTAGTAGAGACGGGGTTTCACCATGTTGGCCAGGCTGGTATCAAACCCCTGAGCTCAAGTGATCTACCTGCCTTGCCCTCCCAAAGTACAGGAATTACAGGCGTGAGCCATCGCACCAGCCTGTCAGTGTCTTTCTCTTCCTGCAGCCACGTGACCCTTGGTTAGTCCAGCTTTGTTGACCCTGATGGACTTTTTCCCTGTTTGTTACAGGAATTGGGTCTCTTTGATTCGTACCTCCCCATAGACTGGAAACTTATTGAGGACAGATTATATCTGATTTATCTTCATATCCCCAGCACACAGCATATAATACACCTCAATGGATACTGGATGATGAGAATAATGATGATAGTTTCCATTTATTGGCTGTTTAATCTGTGTCAGACACTGTGGTGAGCCCTTTTCAGATATTACTTCATCTCATGATTGGTATATTAAAACTTCTTGGCCAGGCACATGGCTTCGGGAGGCCAAAGTGGGCAGATCACTTGAGGTCAGGAGTTCAAGGCCAGCCTGGCCAACATGATGAAACCCAATCTCTACTAAAAATACAAAAATTAGCTGGGTGTGGTGGCAGGTGCCTGTAATCCCAGCTGCTCAGGGGGCTGAGGCAGGAGAATCACTTGAACCTGGGAGGTGGAGGTTGCAGTGAGCCGAGATCATGCCACTGCACTCCAGCCTGGGTGACAAAGCGAGTCTCCATCTCAAAAAACAACAAAAACAAAAACAAAAAAACTTCTTTGGTTGTGGGTAACAAAATTAAACTCAAACTGACTTAGGAAAAAATATAAAAGATGTATAGCACCTAATTGAAAGTTCCATGAATCAGTCTAGCTTTAGGCTTGTCTGGAACCAGGCACTCAAACACTGTTTCAAGGAGGCTTTTTCTCCATCTTTTGGCTTGGCTTTCTTCTGTACTGGCTTTATTTTTAGAAAGATGCTCGTTGTACTTAGCAACCCCAGCAGAAAAAGAGCATCTTTTCTTCAACACATCCAGTGAGGGGTCCACGACAGACCTTCAGTGCATCAGCTTGGGTGTGTGCACAGTTCTGGACCAATCATATAATCAGGGAGATCAAATTTGCTAACTGGCCACACTTAGGTTATATCCCCATCCCTGAAGCCATGGGAAGGGGTCAATCTACCCAAATTTAAAGGAAAATCAGATGCTATCTATCTTTGTCCAGACAATGAGCAGAAAGAAACAATAGCTACTTTCTATAATAGGTATCCTTGTTTTCCAGATAAAGAAACTGAGGCACAACAAAAGGAAGTACCTGCCAAACATTACTAGCAGGTGAAAAGGCAGGATTGAATTCAGGTCTCTTTCTCTACAGCCTGTGCTCTTCCAGGGCAACAGATAGGGTCTTTCTCATTTCTGGGTCCCCTCACTCACGCCCCCAAGATCTTAGCCTACAATGGGTCCTCGATTCCAGTGGTCCTCAAAGTGTGGTCCGTGGACCATGCAAATCAGCTAACTCCTTGTTCCTAGACCACAGTGAGTTAAGTACCAAAATCCTGAGTAAAAAATTAGAAATGTTTTATAGTAATTTGGAATTGCCACAGCATGCAAGGGCTGTGACCTGAAAAGATGGGTCTGAGATTGATTGTAGATAATTCGAGAAACACTGCTCTATTTAGTTATACCTAGAAGGAAGGCATGAGCAGTGGGCCTGCAGAGGAAAGCATGGGGCCTCCAATGGATCCACCACAGGGAGGCGGGTGGGCAGACTGCCCATCCTACCAGTCAGATGGTGGTCTCCTCTTGGCCAGCCCAGAGAAGTCTTCCTAGGAACCCCACTATTACCATAGGCCGCTGCAGCTGATGAGCCTCTCCCACTCCACAAGAAAGGCAGGCAGGGAGGCTCAGGCCCAAGCAGCTCCAGCGCCCAAGGGCTCTTGGTTCTAGTCCAGCTGGATACTGGCCGATCCTGCCCAGGGCCTGCAGACATCTGGCACCGTCCGCCTGGGCTGCACCCACCCCGTGCTTCCACCCTGTGCCTAGAGGGAAGATGATGGCTGACACAGACTCGGTGCAAAAGCCACCCCAAAACCAGAATTTATTTTTAAGCTGAGGTGGAAGATCAGCTCCAGGGACACGCTGCCACCTCCCGTCTTGACATGGGCCTCCTCGAGTTGGCGCGAGGATCTAGCATGGCTCCCATCCTTGCTTCCCCTTTGGTTGGACACTCTCCAATGCCATGGTCACGCACCAACAGAGCAGCTCCAAGAAAGCGCATTTTCCAAAGCCCAGATGACTCAGTGGTGAGTGTGACCAGAGGGGAGGTTCAGCAGCCAGCTCAGACCTTTGTTTGGGAGTTAACGATTCCTCCATGCTGATTTCACCTGCCTGTTCTATCGTGCCCAGTGCAGTGAAAACACCCCGGATACTCTGTATTACAAGGCCAGCTCTGCAATTTTGCTGAGTAACTGTAGGCTGCTCACATCATCTTTCTGTATTTCAATGAGATGACTGCATTTGGAAAAGGTTGGTGCACCCACATCACAAGCCAATTGTGGGGGCGAACTGAGGTAATGCTGTAAAGCACCTCCTATGCACAGACCCATAGGGCATGGGAGTGGATATGAGAATGTTCCCTCACCCCTTCCAGGAAGCTGGGAGCTGACAAGGACTCAGGCTCAGTCACTTCCAGCTGTGTGACCATAGGTAGGTTTCTCAGCTTCCCTGAGCCTTGATCATCTCATTTATAAAGAACAAAATACCCAAGTGGCAAGGCTGGCGGTAGGAGTAAATGCAACCGAATATGCAGAAGAGTATGGCACACAGTAGATACTCACTCTATGCTCATTAATTTCACACCTATTTATTGTTAATGCTAGGGACTAGGTCAACTAGGTCAGGCATTGAGGCTACTATGGTGAGCAAAGAAAGACAGACCCTGGCCGGGCACGGTGGCTCACGCTTGCAATCCCAGCACTTTGGGAGGCCGAGGTGGGCGGATCAGGAGGTCAGAAGATCGAGACCATCCTGGCTAACACGGTGAAACCCTGTCTCTACTCAAAATACAAAAAAATTAGCCGGGCGTGGTGGCGGGCACCTCTAGTCCCAGCTACTCGGGAGGCTGAGGCAGGAGAATGGCGTGAACCTGGGAGGCGGAGCTTGCAGTGAGCCGAGATTGCGCCACTGCACTCCAGCCTGGGCGACAGAGCCAGACTCCATCTCAAAATAATAATAATAATAATAAATAAATATAATAATAAAAATACAAAAATTAGCCAGGTGTGGTGGTGTGTGACTGTAATCCCAGCTACCTGGGAGGCTGAAGCAGGAGAACCACCTGAACCCAGGAAGTGGAGGTTGCAGTGAGCAGAGATCGTGCCACTGCACTCCAGCCTGGGCGACAGAGTGAGACGCTGTCTCTAAATAAATAATAATAAAAAGGGAGACCAGAGAGCTGGCTTTCTATCCTTCCGTGCTCACACGCCAAGGAAACATGTGAGGACATTGTAAGAAGGTGGCTGTTTGCAAGCAAGAATAGAGCCCTCACCAGAAATGGAATCAGTTGCTGCCTTGATCTTGGAATTCCCAATCTTCAGAGCTGTGAGAAATAAATTTCTGTTGTTTAAGTCGGCCAGGCTACGGTATCTTGTCATGGCAGCTCCTAACTAATACAGTCCCTCTTCTGTATTTTCTTTCTTTTCTTTTCTTTTTTTTTTTTTTTTTTTTTTTGAGACAGAGTCTCACTTCGTCAACCAGGCTGCAGTGCAGTGGTGTGATCTCAGCTCACTGAAACCTCTGCCTCCCCAGTTCAAGCGATTCCCCTGCCTCAGTATAATTCCCGAGTAGCTGGGATGACAGGTGTGCACCACCATGCCCAGCTGTATTTTTTTTTTATTAGTAGAGATGAGGTTTCACATGTTGGCCAGGCTGGTCTTGAACTCTTGACTTCAAGTGATCCACCCACCTCGGCCTCCCAAAGTGCTGGGATTACAGGCGTGAGCCACCGTGCCCAGCCTGTAACTTCTCAAAGGGGTCATACCTCCTTTCCCTCATGATGGGAAGCTTACAAACTCCCCAAAGCACCTGTCTATTTTGGAAGAAGAGCTCTGTCTGTTAGCAAGTTCTTCCTTCTTTGGGGCAGAAACCTGCCTGCTGAAACTTCCACACGACAGTCCCAGCTGTCTTCAAGATTCACACAGAACAAGACTATGCTGCCTTCCCTGTGCCCCTTCAGGTGTTTTCAGGCAGAGATCACAACCATCTACCCATTTTAGGTTCCACGAGGACAGAGGCCGTGTCCGTTTGGTTTATTTCCGAGTCTCCGGCACCTTGCACAATAGTTGCCCCAGAAGAGAAGCCTTGCACTTGTCTGTTGGTTGAATGAACACAACTATAATATTTTTCTCTGGGTTAAATATTTCTAGTTCCTTTAACTGTACCTCCAAGACTTTGGTTTTGAGCCTTTTCTCCGTTCTCCTTATCCCCCATATTTCTGTGCTCATTCTTCAGAGATAGAATTTTTACTCCTGCAAAAGAATGAAGTTTTTATTCTTATGGCTTGATGGATTGTCAAACACTCCTCCTACGTCTTCCTTTCTGCTGCTCTGCCTTCTTTGTCTTTCCACAGTGATACAGACTCCCCGCTAGAAGACAAAGAATGTCATAAAAAGCACAAAAAGGGAAAGAAGGCCAGGGGCAGTAGCAGGCGCCTGTAATCCCAGCACTTTGGGAGGCCGAGGCACGTGGATCACCTGAGGTCAGGAGTTTGAGACCAGCCTGGCCAACATGGCGAAACCCCGTCTCTACTAAAAATACAAAAAATTAGTCCAGTATGGTGGCAGGTATCTGTAATCCCAGCTACTCGGGAGGCTGAGGCAGCAGAATCCCTTGAACCCTGGAGGCAGTGGTTGCAGTGAGCTGAGATCTCACCATTGCACTCCAACCTGGGCGACAAGAGTGAAATTCCATCTCTTAAAAAAAAAAAAAAAAAAAGGAAAGAAAAGCTGACACTTTTTGCGTTCACAAATGCTACCCCGAAGATGCACCGTGGTGTTCACAGGAGGCTAACCGAGGACCGGAGAGAGGCAAGGTGGTGTGGGTTTTCAGGATCGGAGCGCCGGAACCCAGCAGGACCGTGTGCCCATCTCAGTTCCACCATGCCAGAGCCGTGTGACCTGGCGCAGGTAGCAACCTCTCTGAGCCTCAGTCTCCTCACCCCCTCATCCCTCCACCTCACAGGTGAAGAGTAACCCTGAGACACTGCCCTTAGCAATGTGCCTCCCACAGAACACCCTGGAGCATTGATGGTGATGATGAAGGGGTGGAGGGAGGTGGTGGGTCCTACAGTAGAAGGGTGAAGGCATCTCAGCCAGAAGGAGCTGGGTTCAAGTCCTAGCTCACCCCCTGTCTGGCTGGGTCCCCTTAGACAAGTAACTTTACTTCTCCAAGCCTCTCACTCCTCATCAGGGAAAATAGAGACAATGATACCCTCCCCACGAAGTGGTTGGGAGGATTCACTGAATGGGTGGCATGAAAGTCCCCAGCACGGTGACATTCCCCTCAGCAGATGTTTCTGCGCTGTCCCTTCATGTGTGGCATGAACTCCTGTGTCTCCCTGTCAACGAGTCATTTGGAAGGAAAGGCTGGTTACTTTGAATAGATGCATAGCTCATTACTGAGAAGTCCTCACTGAGGACTGTTGGAAAGAAGGCCTGTGTGTATTCATGCTCGAGTCCAGCCCCCGATCTGAACCCGTTTGAAATGTCTCCCTCCCTCCTGCCCCTCCTCCCTGTCCTTATCCTCCTTTTTCTTCTTCATAGTGATCTTGTTCTGGACCCGCTGAACTTGCTGCTGGACAGCACTTAGAATGGTGCCCTAATGCCTGGCACATAGTAGATACTTGAATATTTATTAAGTGAATAAATAAATGTTATAGAATAAAACTCAGTCCTTTTTTTAACTGGTGGAGGTAAGTCATTATTTCCTGCATTTGTGAATATTTTAAAATTACAAAATAAATTTATATTGATTCTAGAAAAATAATTAGAAAATAGAGTTGATTAAAAAGAAAAAATAACAGTTCCATGCAATCCTATTGTCCAGCCTTAACCACTGGTGTTAATTTGCTATACAGGTCCTTCCAGGCATTCTTCTATGCAAATACATTTAAATATTAATCAAGCATGTTGTGTGGTAACTGGCTTTATTTTTCTTTTCACTCAGTCATATTCTGAATGTCTCTTTGTTCATTGAATATTCTTCTAAATCATTTTTAGATTTTTAATATTTGTATGGTATCCTATCATATGAATGTCAAATGAGCAAATCTCTAATGTTGGACATTTAGGTTATTTCCAATTTTCTTCAAATGTTTTTTCTTTTCTTTTCTTTTTTTTTTTGAGACGGAGTCTCGCACTGTCGCCCGGGCTGGTGTGCAGTGGTGTGATCTCGGTTCGCTGCAACCTCCGCCTCCAGGGTTCAAGTGATTCTCCTGCCTCAGCCTCCCAAGTAGCTGGGACTACAGGCACGTGCCACCACGCCCGGCTAATTTTTGTATTTTTAGTAAAGACAGGGTTTCACTATGTTGGCCAGGCTGGTCTCTAACTCCTGACCTTGTGATCTGCCCACCTCAGCCTCCCAAAGTGCTGGAATTACAGATGTGAGCCACCACGCCCAGCTTCTTCTTCTTCTTTGTTTTTTTTTTTTAAAGACAGGGGCTCGCTCTGTCACCCAGGCTGGAGTGCAGTGGCGCGATCTCTGCTCACTGCAAGCTCCGCCTCCCGGGTTCACACCATTCTCCTACCTCAGCCTCCTGAGTAGCTGGGACTACAGGTGCCCACCACCATGCCTGGCTAATTTTTTGTATTTTGAGTAGAGACGGGGTTTCACCGTGTTAGCCAGGATGGTCTCGATCTCTTGACCTCGTGATCCGCCCACCTTGGCCTCTCAAAGTGCTGGGATTACAGGCGTGAGCCACCACACACAGCAAAATTGGGAAATTTCAACACAGAAGTACTACGTGACTTGTCAAAGGTCACACAGCTAGTGAGTTAAGTGGTGGGGCCTGATTAACATCCAGGCAGACAAGGATTCCAATTCTGTGGGCTTAACCCCTACACTCTACTGTTTCTCAATGCTCAAATGAACATACCAGCAGCTAAATCTCTGTACATATTTTTAGTTGTTTCTTTGCTATAAGTGCCTAGATGTGAAATGACTGGGCCAATGGGTATGCATATTTTACAGTTTTTAATGCAAGCTGTTCCAAACTGTGTTGCTGGGTTTTGAATGTGTCAACTCTGACTGTCTCCTACCCTCAATGGTCATAGCTTCCTGGTCTAGCAATTTAGGAATGTGGCAAAATTCTCCAAACCCTCTGAGGGCGTGTCCTCCTGCACCCGGGGCCTGTCTGTCTTCTCCTCGGGGAAGTCTTCATGGTCTCCAAGTCAGCAGCTCCCTCCTTTAATGCTCGTGTACCCTTTTATGGCCCTGACTGTGCTGGACTGCAGCAGTGTGTGTTGAGCTCTGTGTGTTCCTGGAGGTGGGGCCTTTGAGGCCATTTGTGTACTCAGTGCCTAGTGTGGGACTTGGTGTGCCTGGCGGCAGTGTCTGATCACCTCTGTTAAGTACACGAATGAGTGGAGTGTACATGTGGGGACAATTGGTACAGAGCATCTGACACTGGAATGGTTCTCAGCATTCCAGGCCACTGTTTTTTTTTTTTTTTGGAACAAAGTTTCGCTCTTGTTGCCCAGGCTGGAGCGCAATGGTGTGATCTCTCGGCTCGCTGCAACCTCTGCCTCCCGGGTTCAAGTGATTCTCCTGCCTCAGCCTCCCGAGTAGCTGGGATTACAGGTGCCTGCCACCACGCCCGGCTAATTTTTGCATATTTAGTAGAGACAGGGTTTCACCACGTTGACCAGGCTGGTCTTGAACTTCTGACATCAGGTGATCCACCCACCTCAGCCTCTCAAAGTGCTGGGATTACAGGTGTAAGCCACCACGCCCGGCCATCAGGTCACTGTTTTATCCCTAACACTCCATCTGGTACCTGGCCCATCATAATATGCACTCAAAAATGTAATTTGACGGAGTGCACAAATAAGAACTTATTGAATGAAGGAGTGCTTAGAAGCCTACTTTTATTCTTCCTCTAGTACCTATGTTCCATCATTTTTCTTATTTAAAAAAATTGGAAAATATAAAAAAGTATGAAGAAAAAAACAAAATGCATCCAATTCAACCACTCATCAATAATCACAGAAACATTTTGACAGGCATTCTCCCTGGCTTTTCTCTGTTCATAAAAACAGACGCACTTTTTTTTCTTTTTCTTTTTTTCTTTTTAAGAGATGAAGTATTGACCGGGCATGGTGGTTCATGCTTGTAATCCCAGCACTTTGGGAGGCCGAGGTGGGTGGATCACGAGGTCAGGAGTTCGAGACCAGTCTGGCCAACATGGTGAAACCCCGTCTCTACTGAAAATGCAAAAATTAGCTGAGTGTGGTGGCGGGCGCCTGTAATCCCAGCTACTCGGGAGATTGAGGCAGGAGAATCGCTTGAACCCGGGAGGCGGAGGTTGCAGTGAGCCGAGATCATGCCACTGCACTCCAGCCTGGGCAACAAGAGCAAAACTCCATCTCAAAAATAAATAAAAAAAATAAAAATAAAAATAAAAAGTAGAGATGGAGTCTTGCTGTGTTGCCCAGGCTGGTGTCAAACTCCCGGGCTCAAGCAATCCTCCTGCCTCAGCCTCCCAAAGTGCTGGGATTATAAGCGTGAGCCACTGCATCCAGCCTCAGATGCACATTTTAAAAGCAGAACCGCCATCCTACTGCTAATTCTACTTGGCCTGCTTTTCTCGTTCAAGACAGCAGGAGCTGGTTACAGTGGCTCATGCCTGTAATCTCAGCACTTTGGGAGGCCAAGGCAGGAGGATTGTTTAAGACCAGGAGTTCAAGACCAGCCTGGACAACAAAGCAACACCCCCCATTTCTACAAAAATATTAAGAAATGTACCACGTGTGGTGGTGCATGCTTGTAGTCCCAGCTACTCAGGAGGCTGAGGCAGGAGGATCACTTGAGCCCAGGTGCTCAAGATTACAGTGAGCTGTGATCACACCCCCTGCATTCCGGCGTGGACTACAGAGTGAGACCCTGTCTCTAAAACAACAAAAACCTCTTTATGGAGTTTTTGAGATTATATAAGTTAATATATTTAAAATCCTGACTAGGCATGGTGGCTCACACCTGTAATCCCAGCACTTTGGGAGGCTGAGGTGGGAGGATTCCTTGAGCCCAGGAGTTCGAAACCAACCTGGGCAACAAAGCAAGACTCTGTCTCTATAAAAAAATAAAAAATTAGACAGGCGTGGTAGTATGCACCTGTAGTACCAGCTATTCAGGAGGCTGAGGTAGGAAGATTGCTTGAGCCCAGGAGATTGAGGCTGTAATGAACCATGATTATGCCACTGAACTGAAGCTTAGGCAACAGGGTGAGATCCTGTCTCAAAAAAAAAAAAAAAAACCCTGAGCACAGAGAATGCCCAAATGTCATACATAATCAACAAACACAAGCTAATGTTATTATTATTATTGTAAGGAAGGTATTTTAAGCCCCAGTTTACAGATGAAGAATCATATAACAAATAGCTATTTAGTATATGATTGTGACTTGTCCATTGACACAAATTTAAGGGAGTCTAAACCCTGGCTCCAAAGGAAACTAGAATTTGTTAAGTATCTATAATATAACATACATTGTATATTGCATATGTATAGGCGTTTTACACGTTTTTGGATAATGTCATCTTTGGCATCATTTAGGTCTGGTAATATGGCACATAGAATATCCTAAATCATAATATTGCATGAATTTTATTATTCTCGTTTAGTGGAAAAAAAATTGAGATTCACAGAAGCTAAGAGACTTGCCCAAGTTCATACAATTAGCAAACAACAGGGCTGGGAGTGGAACCTTGGACCATTGTGGTCACCTGTCTCTCGAGCAAGCCTCAGAGAAGTGAAGTGGCTTGTTAAGGTGTTGCCACAGCTTCTACTCTGCTATCCCACCTCATCAAACCGTCTTGTGGAATTTTCCAGGATTCTGGGGCTGGAAGCCACCTCTATGGTCATTAGATGTTTGACAAAGATGACCAGGACAGCAACATCCTGACTGTCAAAAGGTCACACTGAGTACCCAGAAGGCCAAGTAGGTAAAATGCAAGAATCCCAAACTGGAGCTCAGAAGTCTCTCTCTGCCCGTCCTCCCCCCATCCCGCCCCACTTCCCTCCCTTCCCTTTCCTTCTTCCTTTAGCCCAACAGGAAGGAGTTGTTGCTGTTTGCTTCAGGAAGCAGCTCATACAAAGAGACAATTCCACACCTTACCACGGCCCCTCCTTTCCCCTCCCTTCCACATAGTGAAAGTAGGAGGAATAATGATTAATCAGGACAGTACTTCCTGAGTGTTTATTATTATGTGCTAAGGACTTTTCATAGGTTGCCCCCCAAGTGAATCTTCACAACAGCCTTTGAGGTTGGCAGCTACTGTTGTTCCTGTTCTACAGAAGAAGAGACTGAGGTTCAGAATGGATGAGTAGTTTACTTAAACTCTTACAGAGAAGGGGAACTAAACTGGACCCCAGTCTGTCTGATTAAAGAGCCCTTGATCTTAATCATTATCACAGACTGCAAAGTAAATGTTAGTACCAGGGACACCGTGGGAAGAGGGACCTGGAATGACACGGCTTCAGGAGGAGTGTAGTTGGAGGGAAAAAAGAGTATGGAAGTCGCATCTGAGATGTGATTCTGGGTTGTGTCTTGTCCCTGGTTTCCTGTATGACTTTGGGCAGATTACTTCACCTCTCTGTGCCTTGAGAGACTTCGTTTGTGCAACAGGGATGAGGCTAAGAGGCCCCACAGCCGACTCTGGCCATGCGAGACGTGAGGATGGCAGCAGGAGGAAAACAGGCAGCAGGGTAGGAGCTCTGAGTACTGAGGGAGCTCTCAGGACCCACCTGGGCCCTGCTGATAGTTCTGTGGCCTTAACTCTCTGTTAAGAGCATTTATCTAAAGGGAAGGTCATCTCTACCAAAGTTAAGTTGCAATAAAAACACCACCAAGGGAAAAAAGTATATATGAAATATTTATTTTTTTCTTTTTCTTTTTCAGATGGGGTCTCACTCTGTCACCCGGGCTGGAGGGCAGTGGTGCAGTCTTGGCTGACTACAGCCTTGACCTCCTCAGCTCAAGCAATCCTCCCACCTCAGCCTCCCAAGTAGCTGGGATTACAGGTGCACATCACCACGCCCAGCTATTTTTTTGTATTTCTAGTAGAGACGGGGTTTCACCATGTTGGCCAGACTGGTCTCAAACTCCCAACCTCAGGTGATCCACCTGCCTTGGCCTCCCAAAGTGCTGGGATTACAGGCAGGAGCCACCGCACCTGGCCTTGAAATATTTCTTTAGGAAACAAAAAGAGTACTGAAATCCAGCTCAGAAGATCTAGGCCTTAGTCTGGACATACGATTATGATTACCAAGGGTATAAGTCAAGGCTCAGCCTGACCCCAGCTTGAGTTGGTCTCTGGACCCAGTTCCATTTCTCCTCTGGCCTCAGTTCTGTAATCTGTAAGCTGAAGGTATTTTTTTTACAGAGTCTTTCAACATACTTGCCCTGAACACCTCTGTGATCACTGAGCCCTGTCTCTACCTCAGTTCTTCTCCTCGTGCCCCTCTGGGCCTGCCTGGTTCTCCAGGTTTCCAGGTCCAGGCCTCGGTGAGGACACACGGACGGAGGCCCAGGTGGGCAGAGGATGGGAAAGGGGCACAATGCCACAGGACAGACTGCTCCCGCCCTGGCCCCTGGGTCCCCCCCGGCCCTACTCCAAGTGGCGTGGGGGCCTGGCCTGAGATCAGAGGTCCACCCGCGTCAGCCCGGCCCCTGCTCGCGTCAGGAGGCGCCTTCTCAGCGCAGAACAATTGCCGGCTCTTTGAAGGGCAGGGCAGCAGGGGTTGGGTGTTTCTCCAAACACAGGGCCTCCTTTGCAAAACAGGCTTTGATTCCCAGGCCCGGAGGCCCCAGGTGCCTGTTGGGCGGCAGGCGGAGGCTGGGGGCTTTGTTTGGCAGGAAGAGGGGCCTCGAAGACTCAGGAACAAAGCCTGGGACGGAGCTGGACAAGGCTACAGCCCAGCCTGGGCAGGCGGGTCAGGGCTGAGATGCCAGTGGGGGCGTGGCTCCGCGTGTATCAGCCCCCGCCCCCTCCTCAGTCTGGCCCACTCAGGGCGGCCCTGGGCTCCTCTCTCCGTGGATCCTGGCTCTCTCACTTATGCAGCAGGCACTGTTGGATTTCCAGGCTGTCATGATGGTCCACAGGCTCCATACATCCCTGTTTGGGGATGAAGTGAATAAAGCTGGAGTCCAGGACTTGGGATCCAGGCGGCAGGGAGGAAGGAGGCCTGAACGAGAATCCACCAGCCTGTGCTCTGGGCTTAGGTCACTAAGAGGAATGAAGGCTGCCACTTTCTGCCAAATACCATGCTCATTACTTGACACACACGTGTCTCTGATTTAATCCTCATTTTCCCACGCAACAGTGATCTGCAGGGCACCCTAGGTCCTTTCTGGACTCATCTTGTATCACTCTCCCCTTTATTCACTGCTGTCAGCCACCCCGGCCTCCTCACAGCAAAGATTGAAGTTTGTGGAAAGACTGAGGCAGCCTCAACACTGTAACACAGAAACTCTGCGTGAGTTGTGCACCTGCTGGCTTGCCCTGTCGACTTCAGACTCAAGGCTACAACACTGAGTCTTACCTGAATTTCCAGCCTTCAGACCTACCCTACAGGCTTCAGACTTGCCAGCCCTGGTGATCACATGAGCCAACTTCTCACACACACACACACACACACACACGTACGTACACACATACACACACACACATACATGCACACAGACATGCACGCACACATAAACACACACGCACACGCACGCACACACACATACAGACACACACACACACGCACACACATACATACACACATGCACACATACACACATACACACACACAAAGAGCTCCTACTGATTTCATTTCTCTGGAAAACCTTGATGAATAAAGTCCTCAAGAATACTAGAGTTGAGCCGCATGAAGTTGCTGTTTCTGTGAGTAAAAAGTGGTTGAATATTGGCAATTGCATATGATTGAACTTAATATTTGTAGAATGAGTAAGTGAAGGAACTGCAAAGCAGTCATGAGGTAGGTGTTATCTTACCAATTAGGAAACCAAGACTCAGAGAGGTGAAGCCACTTGCCAAAAAAGGTGCAGTGAATGCGTGGTAGAGCTGAGATTCAAACTTCAGACTGACTTCAAACAAACATAGCAGTGTCTGCCTTTTTAAATTAACCAACCATGGGAGTCCCCAAGCAGAGTATATCACATTTGTGGGCCTCAGTATGAGAACTCAATGAAATAGTAGTCCCAAATCTGACACGTCTAAATGCTTTCCAACTGCAAGCTCTGAGCTGCCAGGAATATGGCTGTGCCAGCCTCAGCTCCTTCATCTAAGGCACATCTTAGAGCTGCTGGTGACTTTCTTGGACCCAGGGTTTCTGCACAGCTAGCTGGTGACACACCTGGCCTCCATCTCTCAGGGGGTCCTGAAGGGAGGATGACAGTCTGACAGAAGGGCATTGCCCCGCATCTCACCAGAGACTGGAGGCACGTGGGAGGAAGATGTGAGATGCACTAGAGTGTGGTAGCGAAGGTGGTGTTGGGGCTGGCAGACTTATCTTTGCCACTCAGTGCCCAGGTTATCTGTCCACTTATTTAATGTATCTGAGTTTCAGGCTCCCCACATGTAAAATGAGATAATGCCTTACTCCTGGATTATTTTGAAAACTAAATGAGATAATGTGCACAAAATACTTCAAACCTGGGCTGGGTGCGGTGGCTCATGCCTGTAATCCCAGCACTTGGGGAGGCAGAGGTGGGCAGATCACCTGAGGTCGGGAGTTCAAGACTAGCAAGACAAACATGGAGAAACCTCGTCTCTACTAAAAATGCAAAATTAGCCAAGTGTGGTGGCGCATGCCTGTAATCCTAGCTACTTGGGAGGCTGAGTCAGGAGAATTGCTTGAACCAGGGAGGCAGAGGTTTCGGTGAGCCAAGATCGTACCATTGCACTCCAGCCTGGGCAACAAGAGCAAAACTCCGTCTCAAAAAAAAAAAAAGTACTTTGAATCTGGAGTGCTCAATAAATGGTAGTAGATAGTACGATTACTTTTAGCAAATAGTAACACCACAAAGTTTTTGGTTATTACAAGCGGCAAAGAAAAGAAGGCAACACTGTTTATCTTGGGGCCCTGATTACATCTCTTGGTCCTCTCCAGGATTCTCTCACCCTTAACACAAACCCTTAGAAGAGGATCTGACTGTAGTCGTAGACAGGCTTTACTGCAGCGAGTTTATAGCATCCTGGGGGATGTTCCTTTGTTTAGATCTGAGCTTTCGTTCTGGCCCTAAAGGCTTTGGCTGCTGTTAAAAAAAAAATGCCACTATTTCAGTCTGTTGGAAATGACACACCCACAGCCCATAATTATAATACTTTGCATTTTTTATGTAGAGTGGTGTTTATGCTAAAACCATATGGGAGGTTTGCTAGTGACAGGTGCTCTAATTCCAATTTTAAATGGATGGAGATCCAGCCCTAGAGAGCAGACATGGTTTGTCAAAGTTGTGGGTGGCAGACTCAGGCTACACGCTCCCTGCATGCTCCACCCTCCCCCTGTCCTGTGAAAACAGTCTCGCTCCGGACAGTGCGATTTCCAAAGTGGGGACGCAAGACAGTCCTCTGGGCTTTAGGAAAAACCTCTCTTTGTTTTTTTTTTTTTTTTAAATAACAAAAAGTAATTACATCTTATTACTGTTTAATATGGAGATAAACAAACCTAAAATTTAAAAAGAAAATGTACCTATATAGAAGCTGCATAACTCTGATTATTTTTAACCAGTAATGGTATGAGATCAAAGAGGTCTGGAGACCACAGCTCTGGGGAACCATCCTGAACCTCAGCTTTCAGGATGATTTCCTTCCTGCTCTGGGGCTCAGCTCGGGCCAGTCCCTGCGGGGGGCCAGTGGGACCAACAGCATCATCTTTCAGACGCTGGTGGATCCTCAGCCTCATCAGAGTCGTCCACTCTACCCGGCTCCCAGATTGTCCGGCTCACACTGGCCTAGGAGGTTATCAGTACTGGAGCCTCCAACAGCCTTCCCTGTTACCAAAGTCCAAGTGTCCAAGAAGGCTCCCGAACCTCCTGCCCTTTCCCATCCTGCTGGGTTACAGTCTGTCCTTGGAGAGAGAGTAAACAGAGGAGGTGACAGAGTCAATAAATGTCTCCCGTGTGGCCTTGGCTAGCACATATGCCTTCCTACCAAGAGACACAGGTACGTTTGTGCTCGTGGCCCTTCCTATGACACACACAAGAATAAATATTAATAAGACAGGAAATAGTAAGAAAAATAAAGAAAAGAACAAAAAGGAAAAGAATGTTTATGGACTCTGAAAGAGGTCTTAAAAAGCTAGTTCTGGGTAATCCAAAGTCCTGCCTCTCAAACCTTGTCATGAGTAGGGGATTTGGGTCAGAGCCAAAGTCATCCAAGAATATGAATTTCCCAGTCACGTACAAATATTTAATGAACATGTGTCATTTAACCCATTAATTAATGAGGGAACTGGTAAGATGTTACGACTTGTTCAAAGGAGAACTTAAAGAACCACATGTGTATAGGCTATAAGAATGCTGATGAATTTAAAAATATTTAGTCCAGGTGCCATTGCTTACGCTTGTAATTCCAGCACTTTGGGAGGCTGAGGCAAGAGGACTGCCTAAGCCCCAGAGTTTGAGACCAGACGGGGCAACATAGTGAGACTCTGTCTCTACACATTTTTAAAAAAAAATTAGCTAGGCAGTAGCATGCACCTGCAGTCCCAGCTACTTGGGAGGCTGAGGTGGGAGCATCACTTGAGCCTGGGAGGTGAAGGCTGCAGTGAACTGTGATTGCATCATTGCACTCCAGCCTGAGCAACAGAGCGAAACCCTGTCTCAAAAAAAAAATTGGAATTTAAAAATTGACCTATCTTTATCAATTTAAAAATTGATCTATCTTTAGAGTGATACCCAGTGCCGAGCGCGGTTGCTCACGCCTGTAATCCCAGCAATCTGAAGTTGGGAGTTTGAGACCAGCCTGACCAAACATGGAGAAACCCCGTCTCTACTAAAAATATAAAATTAGCTGGATATGGTGACACATGCCTGTAATCCCAGCTACCTAGGAGGCTGAAGCAGGAGAATAGCTTGAACACGGGAGGCAGAGGTTGCGGTGAGGTGAGATTGTGCCATTGCACTCCAGCCTGGGAGACAGAGTGAGACTCCATCTCAAAAAAATAAAAAATAAAAAAAATACAAAGGGTGATACCCAGTTGCATTCCACTGGACACAATTTACTTGCATTTCTATGGAAAAGAATAATTTGCATTATCAATTTTCCACAACCTAGAGAGTTGTAAAATGTCTCGAGGATAATAAAATGTGAAGATAACCTGGAAGAGAACTCCAGACAGGATACCCAGTAATCTTTTATGCCCTCACAAAGTCTTTCTCACAATTTTTCCTGAGACCAGAAACGTGAGTTTGGCCAATACACCCAAAGGTCTTCATGTAAAACTTGACTCTATTTGAATCCAAATGGGAGATGAGTCATTGCAGATTTCCATCTTTTTCTCCATATGAGGATTCAAGAGAGGGCAGCCTGCTCTTGAGCTAGGAGACCAGGTTCAGGTTCCATCTCCCCGCTCTGTAGTTGGGGATCCAGGGCCTTTCACTTCTCTCTGAGCCCATGACCTCTACCTTATAAAGTGGCACCAATACAATGAGGCTATGGGGGAAATGCTTCACAGCAGGCCCGGCACAGAGTGTGAACTCAGGATACAGGGATTTTCTTCCCCTTTTCTCGAAATGACCCCCAGGTCTCCCTAATGCATCTCAGTTTTTTTCATAGCAAAGGCTGCCTACTTCAGCTCCCTGCCACTTACTTCCATGCCACTGAGACCTCAGGTGGATGAAGTTTTGTCTATGTAGAGCTCCAAAGACACAGAGCAAGCCTTGTGGGAAATGTGGCCAAAGTCTTCTTTGGAGAAAAATGGAAACTGGCCCCACAGTGTCACCAAGGAGCAAGTCTCTGGGGCTGTAGGGAGGGGAGGAAATCGTGAATCCAGTGCAGAGCTAAGAAGAGATTTGGAATTAGCCGGGCATGGTGGGGCACACATGTAGTCCTAGCTATTCAGGAGGCTGAGGTGGGAAGATTATTTGAGCCCAGGAGATCGAGGCTGCAGTGAGTGAGCTATGATAGTGCCACTGCACTCCTGCCTAGGTGACGGAGCAGGACCTCTCTCTTAAGAATTTGGAAAACAAGAGAGAGAAGAAGAAATTTGGTTGAGAGGGAGACTTGGAATAAATCAGGGGTACATACCTTTGGAGGAGTGGTAAGAGATGTCTGAAAATCTGACAGAAACCCACTCCCTCTCCCTGGAAATATATATGTACATAGGCTGGCAGAGGCTGTCCCTGGGCCTCCCGTAGTGGTGCTGGGCTCGGTATGGGGCACCCTCTTTAGCCCCCTCCTTTCAGTGAGTGTCTCCAGTTTCACAGGAACTGGGGGCCAGCTTTGTAGGAGAAATGAGAGGTGGTAGATGAAGTGCCTTCTTAGTTCCCTCCCTGTCACCTAAGCAATGGGGCCAGGTGGACTGCTGTGGCTTAGATGGGATTCAGGCACCTAGAGCCTTGCCTTTCTTATCAGGGTGTGTGTGTATGTAGGGGGCCTGCCCTAAGTCTCCATCACCCCATTCTCCAATGAGCCCTCACATCAGAGGCCAGTATGGGGCAAGGCGGTGGTGGTATAGGACATCCAAAGGGAAGACATCGAGCCTTGACCTTCTCTTTCTCCCCAGCTCATGGGGACCCTAGGAGAAGGTAAAAAATGTGAGCTTTGGAGCCAGTGTGGGATTTGTGTTAGCCATGGAACTGCGTCTCTCAGCTCTCCCTTCGAAAAAGAACTTACTGTTCAGTGTGTATTCATTTGCTAGGGCTGCCAGAACAAACGAACACAAACTGGGTGGCTTAAAATAACAGAAATGTATTGTCTCACAGTTCTGGAGGCCAGGAGTCTGAAATCAAGCTGTCAGCAGGGCCATGCTCCCTCTAAGGTGCTAGGAAGGGTCTGTTGCATGCCTCTCTTAGCTTCTGGTAGCTTCAGGGGAGCCTTGGCTTGTAGATGCCTTGCTCCAATCCTCTGTCTTCACCTGGCGTTCTTCCTGTGTCTCTGTCTTCACATGGCCATCTTCTTGTAAGGATACCAGTCATATTGGATTAGGGGCCTACCCTATTCCATTATAACTTCATTTTAACTAGTTACATCTATGATGACACTATCTCCAAATAAAGTCACATTCAAGAGGTAATGGGGGTTAGGACTTCTACATATCTTTTTGGAGGAGACAAAATTTGACCCATAGCAAGCTACAAGGAGTGCAGTTAGCAAACTCTCTCCAGATGCAGCACTCTCAGGTGGCTACACTCTCCCCAGGCAGCTCTCAATCAGTGGCTGAGCACAACAGGGGGATCAGAGTCTAGTCATTTCTGCCCAATGGGGACCCGTCCACCAGGCAGTCTTGGTTCTAGAGCACCCCACTCAGCCTATGGAGGCTTTCTCAGATCTGCATCATGGTCTGAAGGCTCGCCCTCCTCTTCCTGTTCCTTCCCCTTCATCTTTCACAGGCATCTCTCAATAAATATTTTGCACTCCTAACTCCAGACTGTGTCTCCTTTCTAAAGGATCAAAACTGACACAGGAGGCCAGATGGGCTCATTTACTGGATCACCTGCTGTCCAGCTCTCAGAGAAGACTCCATCCCCAAGGCATGTAGGGTGTGGGTAGTCCCTGGCATAAGGTGGTGGCTCAATTGCTAAAACTTTCATTGGTAATGACTTGGTGAAGGCTTCAACAGAGGGAACACCCTGTCCACACACTGAGTCAAGTGTTTGAAAAGTACCAGGGTGGTGTATAGGAAGACAATGAAGTTAGCTGGTGTTAAGTTGCATCGATTCTACAGAGACATAATGAAAAGTTGAATGCATTTAAAAAAACAAAAACTAAGTGTGAAGGTATTAATAATTGGAGTCCTGTCCAGAGTCCAGCTCACAGTGGACCCACTGGGCACATGAGACAATGCAGTAGTCATTTTTTCAGTCTCTGAATGAATAATTGGGTTGACATAGTTGGCAGTTGGAATAATCCCCACATTGGGCCTTTGCCCTGTGGGGCAAGAGCTATCATAGTGGGGAAGGGCAAGTGGAACTCTCTGAAACTGCACCTCCACCACGCCTTCCCCTCTACCGTCTATTTTTCACCTGCCCCACTCCCCACCAAGATATTAAATCAAAAACAATATTGCAACCTGGTGTGGGGAAGATAGATAATACAGTAGTCCCCCTTTACACACAGTTTTGCTTTCTGAGGTTTCAGTTACCCACAGTTCACCGCAGTCTGGAGATACTAAGTGAAAGATTCCAGAAATAAGCAATTAATAAGTTTTAAACTGTGTGCCTTTCTGAGTAGTGTGATGAAATCTCGTGTTGTCCTGCTCCATCTGGCTCAGGACATGAATCATGCCTTTGTCCAGTGCATCCATGGCACTATGCCACCCATCATAGTTGCATCTGTGCCCCTCTCTCAACTCATACCTATGGCTCTATGGGGGATCATGTACTACTACTTGAAAGGGAAGGAAAAAACTTGAGCTTGGTTTGTGGCAAGATGGGGACCATGCTCCAGATGCAGTATACACACTGAATCAGAAATCTCATCATGGTTTCATGGAATCAGAAAAATACACGGGTCTGAGAACCAAAGGATGGAAGCAGGCACGGTCCCACTTACTCTCATTTCCAGTGACCCGTTAGGGACCTTGTACTTTCCATCCCTGCAGCTCTGGGCTCTGCAAAGGTAGAGGTCCTGGTCCCAGAAATGGTGAATTCTTGCTAGAGAACACAGCAAGGCCTCATTGAACTACAAGTTATGGCCACTGCCAAAGCACTTTAGACTCCTTGTGTCCAGAAATTATAAGGTGAAAAGTGGGTCACCATCTTGCCTGGAGTAATTGGCCCTGAGCTTCAGAAGGAGGTGGCTGCTTTTGCAGAATGGGTGGACACACAATAAAAATCTAACAAATAAAATGGGAGGGCTATGTGTGGAACCAAGATGATCTACTTGGGATCTCTTTGTCCTCCCCTGTCCCACTGTGACTGTGAATGGACAAGTACAGCAACCCCAAGGACGTGATTGCCAGGAATGAGGGTTTGGGTCACATCATTCGACCTGCCAAGGTGGTGATGAGCACTAGGTGAAGCCCCAAGATGGACTGCAGTGGTGGGGGCTGGGGTTTATCCCACTGACCTCCCTCTTCTAAGTCTCTTCCCCTTGGGAAGAGAGGTCCACTGGGAGCCTGAGAAGTACATCCTGTGGTGCCAGTGGACTGCAGGAGCCACGAGGCACACTACCCGGACCTCCCTTCAGTGAAGAACTTGCCACTCAGCTGTGAGTGACCCAGGAAGGTGACAGCCTCCAGCTGCAGTGCCTGCAGGCTGAGGTCACCTCTCTGGGATGCTCCTGGCCACCGAGAAGGACTCAGGTACTGCGAAGACCTGGCCATTTCTGCTGAGTGTGGAACTCTTCTAGTGGGCAGTCCTTGCTGGAGAGTTCCCCACTGATTTGGTAGGACCTCGTCAGTCTCGCATCATGCTCTGAAGGCTTCTCCTCCCATCTCCTCCCCTTTGTCTTTCACGAGTCACTGCAATCAACCTTTCATACTCCCAGCTCTGTCTCAGCTCTTGTCTCCCAGAAGACTCATAGACAAAGAGTTTAAATTCTAGCTCTGCTATTTCCCAGTTTTGTGAACCTGAGCGAAGGCCTTCAGCTCTCTGAGTCTCTCTTTCCTCACTGGAAAATGGAAAGGATAATGCCTCCCCACAGTTGTTGAGAGGGTTAAATGAGATGCTGCCTGCAAAATGGCTGGCACCTGAGGCCACTCCATGGTAGGCTTGAGCAGGATAGACAGCTCTGCCAGGCCACTGATTGGACCCCCAAACCCATTAGGGGCTCCTTTTGCCCAGGTGGAGGTCCCTGGAGAAAGACGGAGCCTCTTGTTCTGTGAGTTTCACTCATAGCTCCAGCTCTGGAGTTACAGGGACTTGGGTTTGAATCCTCATTCTGCTACTTTCTGTCTGTAGTGGTTTTGAGTAAGTGACTTTACCTCCTGTGACTCAGTTTCTTTATCTGTAAAATGAGATGGTCTGAAACTGCTAAGGGTTACTGTGATAATTCGATGAAATGATACATGCAAAGTGCTTACTACAGTGCCTGGCACCCAGGAAGCACTCAATAAATGGTAGCCAGAGTTATTCATTCGTTCACTCAATACATTTCCTAAGCAGCTGCTCTGTATCTAGTTCTCTGCTGTGAACATGGGTCACAAAAAGAAAAACAAAGCTCATTCATCATGCTGGGAAGGAGACATAGTGATCTATACTTCACTGAGGAAAAACCAGAGGCTCAGAGAGGTGAAGTGATTTGCCCAAGACCACAGAGCAATTCCCAAGTGGTGGAGCTGGGACTTGAACCCAGATCCAATTGCCTCTAATACCTTGACCCGCACCAAGGCAGCTGTTTGGAATCATTAGCCCTCAGCAAGTGGTAGGGGAGGATGTGGGGATTCCTAAAACCTTGCTTCAGTGGTTTCCTGTTTTCCCACGACATGGGCAAACAAAACAGTCAACTAGCGGACATCCTGATAGCAACATGACCAACTTTGGGGGTCTGGGGTCACACTAAGTAACCCTGGGCTTTCAGGGTCCTGTTTGATGGATCTGGGAAGTGAGAGGGTCATTCACCAGCTCCTTTGGAAGGCCACTTCTTACCACTGGACACCCCTGGAAGTTGAAATGACACAGGCTTTAGGGCAAACTTTTCTGTGGCCCATGGGCAGCATGCAGCCTAGGATGGCTTTGAATGTGGCCCAACACGAATTCATAAACTTTCTGAAAACATAAGATTTTTTTGTGATTTTTTTTTTCTAGCTCATCAGCTATTGTTAGTGTTAGTGGATTTTATGTGTGGCCCAAGACAATTCTTCTTCTTCCAATGTGGCCCAGGGAAGCCAAAACATTGAATACCTCTGATTTAGGGTCAGACACAGCTGGGTTCAAATCTCAGCTCCTTTACTGATTGGTCACGGAACTTCAGTCTCTGCACTTCCTGAAGAGGCCTCATCTTTATCATCTCTCTGATTCCTGTCTCTTTCTCTTCCTCTTCCCATCCATACCACATGCCCAGCCAGAATGTTGCAGGGGCAGATTCTCAGGCAGGAACTGCCAATGAGCTATTAAGGAAAAGTCTCCATTTCCAAGACCACTCACCATCCTCCTGGCCTCTCATTCCCTCTCCAGGATATCTGTCTCCTCTTATTCAGGCATTTGGGCACCCGAGTTGAAATTTAACAAACTTTCTTGAGTTCCCTACTTTGTACCAGGTCCTCAGCTAGGTACTTTCCCATAATAACCTCCATGATAACCCAATGAGGGAGGCCTTATTATTATGCCCATTTGATGGATGAGCAAACTGAGGCTCAGCAGAAGTCAGAAAGTAGAGCTGGGATTGGTCCCTAACCCATGGTCCTCCAAGCCAAGTGCGCTGCCTCCATGCAAGCACAGCTGGGTGCAGTCATTGCCCAGAGCTGTGTGGATGGCATCAGAGAAGCCTGACTCATAACTAGGTAGTTGGGAAGCCAGGACCACAGTGACTCCAGCCTGCCCTGGCCTGAAGTGTCTGTGTGCTGAATTAGGCAGCTGGAATTGCTCGTGGAGTCAGGGTTGTCTTGGGCAGGCCCTAAAGGCTCCCTGGAGAGTTTGGGATTACCAGAGCCCTTTGGATAATAGCAAAAGTCATGATAATGACATTAACTGTGATTTGTTAAATCCTTACTACATGCCAGGTCTCATTTAATCCTCCGGGCAGCCCTGAGAGGAGGAATGGTTGCCAGAATTCCCCATCCAGGTTTATGTGACTCCAAGGCTCACCTGGTTTCCCTTGATGCAGGTGGGATATGCATCTCCCCCAGTAATGCCTGATAGCTCCACATTGGCTTTCTTCCCAAGAGACCAGGCCTTGGCCCGGTCCTCTGGCCCTGCTCTTGCCCTGGCTCCTCAGAACCCTGCCCCTAAGCCCTCAGTTTTGAGTTGAAGTGTGAAAAGGATAAACCCTTCCTGGGTGTGGCTGAGTCCCTTCTCCCTGCAACACTGAGACCTAAAAAAGATGGAAGAGACTTTCTGAACCCTATTCAGACCAAGGGAGGAAAAAAAATAAGGGGCAGGCTTCATGCTTACAGACAATATAACATAACCCAAATGACCGTGTCTTCTTTATCAAGGAGAAAGCTCTTCAAACTACACAAGTGGAAAAAGTCTGGCTCACGGGAAGCTGTGGGCCTGCCTGGGCTGGGACCTGGCTTCTCCCAGCTGCTTTTGCTCCTTTCAAGGCTGCATCAGGCAGAGATGGGGCCACTCCAGAGGCTCTTCTGGGGAAAAGGGAGGTGGCAGGAGACAAAGCCAGAAACATACTATCTCAATTTAAGCATGGGGAAAATATGGTGCAGCTAGCTTATGACAATCCTAGGCAAAATTCCAGAAGTTCCTTTCCTAAGCAGGGATTATTGGGAGCCAAGATGGGTTCACTTAGGTCAAGGCATGAGTAACTCCCCAGATTACTCTTGGAGGAAGGGTAATCAGAGCATGTGTGGGAAAAGGACCACAGACTCAGAATGTAAAAATAAGACTGTGCTGTTATTGGAACTGCCCTGAGGAAGAAAGAAGAGAGCTCATCGGCCAGGGTCTGAGATCCACTTCACCCCAGCCCATCACATATCAACGCTATAGGCTTCCCTTTCGAGCAGGTTGACTCAAGGATACTGCCACAATTTGCCTCTTGGGTGGCAATGGAGGAGGGGCCTTGGGACATTCAAATGAGGAAGATGAAGAATTCAGAGGCAATGGATACTGAAAACATCCATTTCAGAGGGGGTGGTAGTATTTGTCCAATAAAGCATTTAGGATCTTGAAAGAGGTTGCAGTTTGCCTGGGGGAAGAGAATATTGAGAGTCTCTTAGAATGCACGACATGAAGGTCTGCAGGTTAAGGAGGGGCTGGTTTCCTTCTCAGGTACCACCAGCATCACAGCCGATTTTGCTGTGGATGAGGCTTTTGAAATGTTTCTCACACATATCTTTGAGGGTAAACGGAGAAATATGGACCAAATCTTAGGGCAGCTCAGCCTTTGCATGGCTGTTTGCACCCCTCTGCCCAGAAGAGAAGGAATGCATTGATTCTGTTGGGTGCGGCTCTGCCTCCCTAATGACCCGGAGCATCAAGCAGTGTGGTCCTTTCACTAACCCATATTGGTCTGCTCTTGGGGCGCCCTGTGAGGAAGGCTGGGTACACAGCACGGGAATGTCTGTCTACTGTATAAGAGGGACACATTGCTGACGTCCCTCCCCGAGTCCTGGGATTGGTCCTGCACTACTGTCCACCTGCCTGCACGGCATGGCCATTTCTACTGGATGCCATGGAATGGAGAGGTTAAAGGTTCAGGTTCTGGAGCCAGGCCACTCCCTGTTCCAGGCTCAGCTCCACCATTTTTTAGTTGGGTGATCTTGGGACAAGTTACTTAATTTATCTGTGCTTTATATTCTTTATCAGAAAAGGGGGATAATAACGATGCCTAGTTCATAGGGCGAGAGCATTGGCTTTCCTTTTTTTGACCTGTGACCCACAGTAAGAAATATATTTTATGTCAACTCCCAGTACACACATTCCTACATATATGTACATACATGTGTATGTATAACTGAAAAACATTTTTCCAAACAACCCCTAACCTTAGCGCAGGTTGACGAACCATGGTCTATTCTTTTCTTTCATTAAGCAAAATGCTAGTTGAGAGCCATTAAATTGATTTTACTATATACATGGGTCATTGGCCACAGTTTAAAAATCTCCAGGTTAGGCCGGGCGCGGTGGCCCATGTCTATAATCCCAGCACTTTGGGAGGCCGAGGTGGGAGGATCGCCTGAGGTCAGGAGTTCGAGACCAGCCTGGCCAACATGGTGAAACCCTGTATCTACTAAAAACACAAAAATTAGCTGGGTATGGTGGTGCATGCCTGTAATCCCAGCTACTCAGGAGGCTGAGGCAGGAGAATCCTTTGAACCCAGGAGGCGGAGGCTGCAGTGAGCCGAGATCGTGCCACTGCACTCCAGCCTGGGCGACAGAGCAAGACTCTGTCTGAAAAAATAAAAAGAAAAAAAAGAAAATCACCAGGTTATGGTATAGCTGGAGTAGTGTAGTTTCAAATGCTGTAATTTTCTTCCACATGTCACATGCGAAGAGAACCATTTTCAAGCTAGAAAGTGTCCAGAAGAGAATGACCAGCGTGTCCCATTCCATTGCTCCTTTTCTTCCTTCCTCTTCCCTCACTCATCCACTCATTCAATGATTATCTCTTCACTCACTTAGTCACATATATAATTGATTTAAATTCCTGTTTCACCTAGAAAAGAGACTCCAGGGAAATATATGCTCTGTAAATCATGGGAAAGAGGGATAAATCTGTTCCTTGCAGGCCTCTGGGCAGAAATGGGACTTTCTGATGGAAGTGACAGGAAGACGCGTGGGGGTCATGGTAGAGGAAGTGTTTTCCAGCCCTGGGTGCCAATGGATGATGGGTTCGGCTGCCTGTGGGGACTTCTCTCTTGGAAGTATGTGATTGGAGGTGGAGAAAGGGGGTTTTCAGAATTGGGTGGAGGGTCGGCTGAGGTTGTTCCTTCACCCTGTGCTCCACCGAGCTCACGGATCTGCTGCAGCCACCACCTGGGCCACTATGGAGGTGGAGAAGAGACCACGTAGTTGGGTTCTGTGTCCTCACCTTACAACCAAAGCAACTCCATCCCTGTTTTATACAATAGGATTCTCCCTGCAGTTTATTTTGGTGTGGAGAAAGCCCTGAAAACATTCCACTGCTGCTAAAAAATTTTTTAATCCCTAAACTAGGAGCTAATTAAATCCCTGTGAGTCTCAGAAGCAATCATTTCTAGGATTCTGGGACTCAAATTTTTTTCCTATAAAAACAAGTCCATTAACATTATAGCATAAGCCTTTGTTTTGCACGCTTAAATCCAGATATAATTGAGAGCAAGAGTTAAAATAATTATAAGTGTGGCAGGAAAATGGATTGAGATGTTATTTTGTGTTGGTGGTTTTTGTCCTTCATTCCAAGTATTGGGCGGTACCTTTGTGCTCCTTTGCCTTGGGGGTGGTATTGCTGAAGCCGGCTGAAATGAGAAGTCCCTGGTAGACAACTGGTCTTGCAGGCCTTTGTTGTTTGAAAGCCTGAGTTTTTTGAGGGGATTGGGCTGGGAGAAAGAAAAGGAGGAATGAGATGGAATTGGGTGAGTAGGTCCTGGGAAGAACTAGCAGGATCTCAGAGGCTAGTGGTTATGTGCTCCCCATTAAGGAGCCTGGATTCCAGGCACCCAGGTGCCTTTGATCCTCCAAAGCTGCAGAGATGTCAACCTACTGCGGTATTTGGGGTTTAGAGGGGACCATTATGGATTGAGGTCTACAGTGTTTCTCTAACATTAATGTATTCAGGAATACCTGAGAATCTTGACAAAATGCAGTCTGATTCAGTAGGCCTGGGGTGGGGTCCTAAAATTATGCATTTCTAACAAGCTCTGAGGGACTCTGATGTTGCTGCTCCAAAGACCACACTTTGAGGAGCAAGAAGCTAAAAGGGCTGGTTCCATGTTTTCTGGGCGCCACAGAAGGCTTCCAGACTCTTGCATTCTCAAAGCAGGGAGGGCCCTTCCAATAATAACAGAACTGGAATTTCCCATCAGCACAGCATAAAGGGATGCACTACCAGTTTTAATTTTATTTGAAAGAACTTGCAGACTTGAGTTTGTGATTACAAACACATAGCTGGGGCCCAGGTTGCTCAGGTTAAGTTGTATCTTTATGGGAATTTGAGGGTTATTCACCCTGCCATTCCTCCTGTCTTGCCCCAGGGTTGGATTTAGCAAGCAGCATACATCTGCTCTCCCTTTCCCGGGTTATAAATTCTCTGGGCTTTGTGTACATTGTTTGGGGTTTTCTGAGAAGCTGGGAGTTAGAGGCCTCTTCTCCTGTCCCCCCTTCCCACTCCTGGGCAGTTTAAGTCCCTTGAAGAGCTGCTTATCTTAGTTTCTTTGCCTGGAATTTTATCTGTTCCTTATCTTATCTTTGTCTGAAAGCACAAAATCCACCTTTATGTACCCCATCCCCACCCTCACGTCAACCTAGGATAAGAGAAAAACCAAGGAGCAATGAAAAAACCCAGAGAGCACCCCTGTTTGATGACCTCTCTTTTCAGGAATGGAGGCAGTGTTAGTGTCAATTCTGCTCGATTATCTCTTCATCTCTACTTCCTTTGCTTGCTTAATGCGCTACCTGGGAGTATAAATTATTTTGTAAAGAATAGACAAAGTATAATCCCAGAACTTCGGGAGGCCAAGGTGGGTGGATCATCTGAGGCCAGGAGTTCGAGACTAGCCTGGCCAACATGGTAAAACCCTGTCTCTACTAAAGATACAAAAAATTAGTCAGGTGTGGTTGTGGGCACCTGTAGTCCCAGCTACTCGGGAAGCTGAGGCAGGAGAATTGCTTGAATCTGGGAGGCAGAAGTTGTGGTGAGTTGAGGACGCACCACTGCATTCTAGTCTGGGCAACGGAGTGAAACTCCATCTCAAAAAACCAAAAACAAAAACGTAAAGGGTTACCATTCCCAGGCTAGCCCTCTGCAGCTACAGCCAACCTCAGGAAACCATTCTTCTTCTTCTTCTTTTTTTTTTTTTTTGAGACAGTCCTGTTCTGTCACCCAGGCTGGAGTGCAGTGGCGTGATCTCAGCTCACCGCAGCCTCCGTCTCCTGGGTTCCAGCAATTCTCCTGCCTCAGCCTCCTGAGTAGCTGGGACTACAGGTGCCTTTCACCACACCAGGCTAATTTTTGTATTTTTAGTAGAGATGGGGTTTCACCATATTGGCCAGGCTGGTCTTGATCTCCTGGCCTTGTGATCCACCCACCTCAGCCTCCCAAAGCGCGGGGATTACAGGTGTGAGCCACCACGCCTGACCAGGAAACAATTCTTAAAAGGGGCTTCACCTTCTCTCCACAGAATCCCTAAAAACCCGTTTGTAAATGGAGTAATCTGTAAACACCCGTTGCTTGGAATGTAACGGTATCTCATATTTGCAGAGCACTTTACACTTTTCAAAGGGATCTGGCAGTGATCCAGCATCTACTTGCACTAGGGGTGCTGCCTCGTGTAATCCTCCCAGCAGCCCCCATGAGGAGGTATCACCACCCCTTCTCCATTTATTTATTTATTTATTTATTTATTTATTTATTTATTTTTTGAGACAGAGTTTCACTCTTGTTGTCCAGGCTGGAGTACAATTGCACAATCTCGGCTCACCGCAACCTCCACCTCCCAGGTTCAAGCGATTCTCCTGCCTCAGCCTCCTGAGTAGCTGGGATTACAGGCATGTGCCACCACGCCAGCTAATTTTGTATTTTTAGTAGAGATGGGGATTCTCCATGTTGGTCAGGCTGGTCTCGAACTCCCGACCTCAGGTAATCCACCTGCCTTGGCCTCCCAAAGTGCTGGGATTATAGGTGTGAGCCACCACTCCCGGCCCTTCTCCATTTATTCATCCACAAATATTTGAGCGAATGAGCCTTCCTGACTTAAGCAAAAGTTGTAGAAACAAAGGTAGACATGCTGACTATATGAAAGGAAAAAAAAAAAGGAGCTTAAAGGGATAGAAAGCTGTACCTCTGGCTTCCTTGGCCCAAAAGGTTGCCCGTCTTAGTATCTAAGGGGTAGGAAAAAGTGATCGATGGGAAGCACTGAGATGGTGGTGAGAAGGGAGTCTGATCTCCTCAGCTAGGCAAAGCCATGGGAGGAATTTCTCTCCTTGGGTCTACAGTGAGTCAGTTCTCTGGGAAGTGGGTTGGGTGAATGCTGGAATTTTGTAAGTGGTGCGAGCCTGAATGTGCCGGGTCTTGTATCTGAAGAGGTGAGAGATTTAGAGCAAGGCTGTGCCTACGCTTGGAAACTAGGTGACAGGCCTTGTCCAGCAGCACTGGCACCAGGAGTCCCAGAGTCGAGCTCGGCTTTTCCATTGACCACCCATGGGGCTTGGACCAGAACCTTCCAGGTTCTACGCCTCAGTTTCCCCTTCAGGAAAATGGAGTGGTTGGATGGGATGCTCTGAGGGTCTGAGACTGCTCTGGTCTTCTGGGGTTGACAAGGGAAATGGCTTCCTTGCCTTTGAGGCTGAATCTGATTTCTTTCCTTTTTTTTTTTTTTTTTTGAGACTGAGTCTCGCTCTGTCGGCCAGGTTGAAGTGCAGTGGCAGAATCTCGGCTCACTGCAACCTCCGCCTCCTGGGTTCAAGAAATTCTCCTGCTTCAGCCTCCCGAGTCTCTAGGATTACAGTCTCTTAGATTACCATCACGCCTGACTAATTTTTGTATTTTTAGTAGAGACGGGGTTTCACCATGTTGGCCAGGCTAGTCTCGAACTCCTGACCTCAGGTGATCCACCCGCCTCGGCCTCCCAAAGTGCTGGGATTACAAGTGTGAGCCACCCCTCCCAGCCTGGATCTGTTTTCTTTAGGGGGAGTGGGGTTGGGAGTGGGGTGGGGAGCACACACAGGTACAGTCACACGCACGGGAGGCCATCCTGTGCCAGGTGCTGGAAAGGCAGCAACGAGCAGCGCTGACCCAGGTCCTGGCCCTTGCTCTTGGGGAGCTCACAGAATGTCAGGAAGGACAGACACTGAACAAGGAATTAAATAGTTAGTACTTCACTGGGGTTAGGAGAGAGACCACGATGATGAGAAGGAGCCCACATGTGAAGGGCAGAAGAGAGTTCCAGGCAGAGGGAGCAGCCACACACAGGCTACAGGCAGGAACACAACCGCCATGCTTGGGGAACAGAGAAAGCCTGAGTGGCACAGTGGCGAGGGGAGATGGATGGGCAGGGACATCTCGCTCACAGTCTGGCTTAGGTACAGAGTCCTGTTTGGAGACAGGAAACAGGACTCGGCGACCCCCCTCTGTTTCTTTCTCCCTGTGTAGGGAAGACACACATACCCCCTTGGATATAGCCAGGTAGGGGCTGCTGCTCTTCAGCTGAGCTTTGCAGCAGATCATTCAAGTCAGGAAAAAGTCTGTTCTTCTCCCCCCACTCCCAACGGTGGGGGGACCTTGGGGTCTCGCCCAAGGAAAGGAAGCACTGCTTCCTGGTTTATGTTGAGATGGGAAAGACTTGCCCAAGAACAATGGCGTTTTTGCAAAACACCACTTTGTTCTGGTGAGACCAGGAGGTGGTTTCCTTCGGGACCTAGCCTGGTCCCACTGCCCCAGACCTGCCAACCACAACAGCCACATGGCGTTCTCTCTCGGACCAACCTTTCATCTGAGACACTTGCTCACGCAGAGCTCTGACTGGCTTAACCCTTTGGGCCCCACCCTGCCCAGGCAGGAGCATCTCAGGGCTAATGGAGATGTCCTTAGAGATCCCAGGACATGCTGACCAGGGGAACCAAGGCTGATGGGATGGGGGAACCAATCAGACTTGACATTCTGTTTTACCATTCAAAAGGACCTTCTGGAAAAAGAACTCAGACCTATCCTAGGAGTGTCTCAGCTCAAAGAAATCTTTAGAGCACCAGAGTCAGAAGGTCATACTTTTCTAGGTGGGGAAACTGGGGTGGGGGAAAAATAAGCGAGATTTTCAAGGCCACGCATACAGTTAGTTGTAGGACCAAGTCTAGAATGCATGGCTCTGACTCTCAGCTTTTAAACATGTACATGTAATCCCCTCACAATAAGTCATAGACACGATGATAAGAAACATCCTTCAAAGGCGTGTTCTAAACACTTGTTTGCAGAGTTCTCTGGGAAACAGTTCAATTCCCTGTCATAAAACAGCATGCAACACATCTCGGAAGAAGCACGGGTTCTTTCCACATGCTGTTCTGCCCTACAGGAAGTTTAAAATTAAGAGAGCAAAGGGAAGAAAATCTACATTGGAGGGTCAGACAAATCTGCAGTGGCCTGGAATGTCTGGAGGGAGGTGGGAGGGAGAAGGGTGTGTTGGGAGCTGGGCTTATTGATGTCACAGGCAGTAGGGGATGAGTCCCGTGACCACTCCCGTGTTTTTCAGGCATGCATGGCTGTTCCTCTATGAATCACTAAATGAATCAATTTAGCGAAACAATCATGTCTGTTCAAAGGGGGATATTAAGGGAAAACAAGCGTGCATGTCATTGTATGATCAGAACAGTAAGTTAGAACTTTCCTTTTTTCTCTCACTGTTGTTGTGACATTCGGCCTGGCATAGAAACGGGTACAGATAAACAGCAACGGTTTCTCATTCTAATGGACAGGTACAGTCATGGTGACCGTGTTGGGACTGATGGTGTGTTCATGGCGGTGGGGGTACTGGTGACAACTATATCGTGGTTATAGTGATGGTGATGTTGGTTGTGGTTATGGTGACACTGGTATTGGTTATAACTATGGTGGTAGTGATACTGATGGTGATGTTTAGTGGTGATGTTGACTGCAGTTATGGTAAGGATGGTGGTGGTGGGTAGTGTGACAGTGATGGTGGTGTCTTGCTTATGGTAGTGGTAATGGTGATGGTGGGGGCATAATGATGTTGATATGGGTGACAGTGGCAAAGGTAGGGTGATGGTGTTGTTGTTGCAAGGAATGGTTATAGTTTTGATGGTAAAATGACAATTATGTTCAATGGTGTTGATAGTGGGGTTGGTATAAGGAGGTGTTGTTGGTCAAAATGATTTTAATGATGCTTTGTGTTGGTGATAATGGTGGTATTGGTGTTTGTGTTAGTTACGGTAATGTTTTTAATGGTATTGGTGACACCTGCCTGTCTCAGTAGGTGACATTGATGGAAGTGCTAGTGGCATGGGTGCTAGTGTGAGTGGTGAACTTGATGGTAGTCTTGCTGTCATGGCTGATGGTAGTGGCACCAGAGGTGGTGGTCCCAGCAATAATGGTAGTAGTAGGGAGGGTGGTGGGAAGTTGGTGGTGGTAGCAGTGGTAGACGCAGAGATGATGACCAAGAAGGTGGGGATTACACGGAGAGTGGTACAGGTTCTGGCAATGATACCCTTAGATACCATGAGTCGACTGCAAGCTGTCTTTGGAGCTGACAGCATGCTGGACATGGGGAAAATGGCTCACCACATTCCCCCAGAGCCCTTCTTTCCGCCTGCTGCAATCCTGGTGAGGATTAATTCTCTGTGCAGGCAGAGATGGCTGTTTTCTGGGGGTCTGTGGGGATGGTGCTGAAAAACAGGTCTGTTGCTGGGAAAGTGGACAGAGAGGGAGGCTCAGGATTGCTGAGCTGGAGGGTGCTTTAGGGGCAGGTCAGCAGGAATGAGGCACGTGAGGGTATGCTGATGGATGGCAGGGGCCACGCTGGGGCTGGGGCTAGGGCGGCAGGGAGGCAGTGGTGGCCGGCGTGCAGGGGCTCACGTAGCTGGCAGAGCCAGGGCTGTACTTCCTGCTGACTCAGCAGAGCAGGCAGGAACTGATTCTTTTCGACTAATGTGTCTTCTCCCGGGATTAGCTCATACAGCTCTGGCTGGGAAAGGGGGAGAGGCAGCCTCTCCCATCTCCCCAGGCTTAGGGGCCCTTTGGAGGAGAGGGCAGGCAGACTATGGGGCCCCAGCAGGACCAGTAACTGACTCTGTATGTCCTCGATCTCATTCTCAATGGGCTGCCATTTGGCTGGCAGGGAGCCAGCTCCTCAAATATCAAGGGATCTAGCTACCCTACCCCCACCCAAACCCAATCCATGTGGCTGCCCAGTTCTGCTTCACAAAAGGTCTACCCTGCCCAGTTCTGCTTCGCAAAAGCATAGCCTGGGGGTGGAGAGAGTAAACTGGAGTCAGACTGTCTAACCTCCTTCGCCAGGTGTCCCATGTGTTAGCTGTGTGACTGTCTGTATCTTGGTTCTTCATTTGTGAGTTAGGGACAATGACTGCTACTCAGAGGCTGTTGTGGGGATAGATGAGTTAAGCCTACAGAGTGCTTGAATAAGGTCTGGCATGGAGTGGGTATTCAAAAAGTGTTTGCTATGATTGCTACTACTGAGTGTTGAATAACTTTAAGCAAGACTCTTAAGCTCTCTGAGACTCAGTAGTCTCACCAGTAAAATGACGATAATTTCTTAACATTCATACTTGATATGAGAATTAAAATGGAGTAAATGGATGAAAGCATCCTGTACAAAGTAGCACATCAGTTATTACTATCCTTGTTGTCGTTAGCACAGGGGTCAGCTTCAGCATCCTTCCTGGAGCGGAAATGGGGGGTTTGAGTGTCCTTTTGGCGTTTGGATCCTTAAGAGTTTATCTTGTGATCACTGCCTTTCCACAAGAGAAATAACTCCTCGTGAGTGGGAAGATTTGAGCAGATCAGCTGTTCAGTTTGTAGCCTCTTGTACCCCACCCCTTGCCCTGCTCAGTACTCATGCCCTGGGTAGGGATCAAGAAAGAAAGAGAAGGTTCTGGGAGCATCCTCCTATCCTGAAATTTCCGTGGAATCTTTTTTTTTTCCATTTCTTCATCCTAGCTCCCTTTCTTTCTCTTTTCTTTCCCTTCCTTGTTCACTACTCATTCATTCATTCATTCGTCTATGGGACATGGAAGTCATGGGGTCTGCCCTGGAGAAGCCTGTAAGTTCCCACTCTTAGGGAGAACATGGCTCAGGCTCTAATCAGGGCTTCATTACATGATTCTGTGCATGCAACAGAGGGGCGGGGATGGCACATCAAATGAAAATTCAACTTTCTCTGCATTAAGGAAAACTATCAGCAATGATGCTATGTAGGGACTGTAAAACCAACATCTACACAAAAGAACGACTGTCTAACTAGTTGATTGCCTCAACTGTAAAAGAGATTAAAATGGTACACTTCTACAGATTTGGTCTTTTGTTTCTGCTTGTTTGGACTTCAGATGCACGGAGTTGAGCAACTCATACTCCTTCCTCCGTGCTAATGTAATTTTTCTCTTTCTTCCCTTATTCTCATGCTCATTCCTTACTCCTTTACTCACTCTAGGAATCCTCTCCAATATGTTTTAAAATGTGCCCTTAAAATGTGTTTGTCTTTATAAATATGCATTTGGTTAACAATCAGTTGCACGAATGCTTCTTGTTTATACCTCACCATGATGTAGCACAATTGACTCCTCCACATACCACTGATGCTCATGGTGATCCATGTCCGGCACTGGGTACCAGATTCAAGCTATGAATTTTGCAAGGCCCATGTCCTTGAGTTGCTCACAGGCTAGGGAAATAGACAATTTAGGACAGGGTTGGGACACAAAGGAGTCAGTGATCAGTTCTGCTGGTGGGGGCGGGGGGCGGGGGAGGGCTTCCCAAGGGCAGAGCCACTTCAGCAGAGCTTTAAAAGGTGAATAAGGCCGGGCACGGTGGCTCATGCCTATAATCCCAGCACTTTGGGAGGCCAAGGCAGGTGGATCACCTGAGGTCAGGAGTTCGAGACCAGCCTTACCAACGTGGAGAAACCCTGTCTCTACTAAAAATACAAAAAAATTAGCTGGGCGTGGTGGCACATGCCTGTAATCTCAGCTGCTCGGGAGGCTGAGGCAGGAGAATCGCTTGAACCTGGGAAGGCAGGAGAATCACTTGAACCCAGGAGGCAGAGGTTGCAGTGAGCCAAGATTGTGCCATTGCACTCCAGCCTGGGCAACAAGAGCAAAACTCAGTCTCAAAAAAAAAAAAAAAAAAAAAAGGGCTGGGCGCAGTGGCTCACACCTGTAATCCCAGCACTTTGGGAGGTCGAGGCAGGCTGATCACAAGGTCAGGAGATCGAGACCATTCTGGCTAACAAGGTGAAACCCCATCTCTACTAAAAATACAAAAATTAGCTGGTCGTGGTGGCGGGTGCCTGTAGTCCCAGCTACTAAGGAGGCTGAGGCAGGAGAAAGGCGTGAACCCTGGAGGCAGAGCTTGCAGTGAGCTGAGATGGCGCCACTGCACTCCAGCCTGGGTGACAGAGAGAGACTCGGTCTCAAAAAACAAAAAAAAAAAGGTGAATAAGAGCTCACTAGGTGTATAGCAGGGAGGAGGAAATGGCAGGAGGTGCTCCAAGTAGAGGGAGCAGTATATGAAAAGGGTTGGAAGCATGTAGCAGCTTAGCATGTCTAGGAAATTGAATGATTTTGTTGTGGCTGAGGCAAATGGTATGAAAAGAAAGGGCAAGAGAAAACAGCTGGCATTTATTGAGTGTGCCAGGTGCTGTTCTAAGTGATTAAGTACTGAATTTCTTTTAAGCAACACAACAACCCGAGGCATTGTGAAAGGAAATTAAATTTTGGGACCCCAGATGCATTTAGTCGAAGGGAAAAGTCAAGCTGGGAACTGGATCACGCAAACCTGCCTCCCACTTTTAGTTCCTAAGATGGCTGGCCAGGCACGGTGGCTCAAGCCTGTAATCCCAGCACTTTGGGAGGCCAAGGTGGGCAGATCACCTGAAGTCAGGAGTTCGAGACCAGCCTGGCCGACATGGTGATAACCCTGTCTATACTAAAAGTACAAAAATTAGCTGGGTGTGGCTGCAGGCGCCTGTAATCCCAGCTACAATATGAAAAGTTACCCATATTTTGCCCACAAGGAAATTCCTAGTGAGCTGTTAAAACTTCACAATGGCAATGCATATTGGTAGCTTATCTTTACAAGGCAGTCACCCCAGCCCACCAGACGTAAATGCATATCTGATTGTTCCCCTACCCCATTGTGTCTGTGTTATCTTATGTAAAATGCAGATTCCTCCCATTTTTCCTCTGCCCCTTTGTTTATGTCATCTTACCTAAAAAAAATGCAGATTCACTTACAGGAAAACTGTGTACTTCTCAATATCCCACCCTTTCCCCTTTAAATTGGGAGCCCTGAAAATCATCTTTGAAGAAAGGCATAAAGCTGTCTCCCAGGTGCGTCCTTAACTTTGGCAAATCAATCTCCTAAAATGATTGAGACTTGTCTCGTTGTTTTCCTCGATTGACAGAGTGTACTATTATCATTCCCATTCTACAGGAAAGGAAACAGAGGGCTAGGGAAGTTAGTAACTTGCTTACAGTCACGTAGCTTATAAATGAGGTCCCCAAAACTGCATCAGGCTGCCTGGGTTTCTAATCACAATGCTATGACCTCCAAAAGATGAGGAAGGTAAGGAGGTCAGAGGTGAGGCTGCAGAAGACCTTAAATGCCAGTTGAGGGGCAAGGAAGAAGGCAATAGGAGGCCCTGAATCAGAGCCTGAGTGCCATTGAGATGAGTGAGTGTGAGTGACCACAAGTGTGCATGAGGGTGCACATGCTACAAGCGAGGTGTATGGGTGAGTGTGTGGCTGTGCTTGGATGTGTGGGTGTGCTTGGATGCATGTGAGTGTGCCGCAGTGCACATGTCTGTGCCACAATGTAGGACACACGTGTCTTTGTGAGACTAGGCGAGTGTGCATGTGTATGAAAAAATCTGTGGTTGTGCACCCGTCTGAGCATGTGTCTTTGTGAGTGTGAGTGTGGGCCTTGGTCTTCCTGCCACCATGGGGCCCCATGGAAGCTGTCAGAGCCCATCAGCCTGGCCTGGTGTGAGAGGCCTGTTCTTGGCCTCAGATGCTAGATGGGCATACATCAAACGCAGCCTGAGCCTGGGACCAGTGGGGTAGAATAATTTAATGAGAATACAGAAGGGAGGCTGCAGCTGCTGGGGAGTGGGAAGGGGGCCCATTTCTGCCCAGTGCAGCTTCCGGACTCCAGAGCCCAGCATCTGGGGTCTGTGTGTGTGTTGGGAAGGGAAGATGGCTGTGTTGGGTGCCTGGCCATGACCCCCTCCTGCCCCATGCAATGGCAGAACTGCATCTAACCTGGGTATGCCAGGACACCAACTAGTCTTGGTGTTGTGCCTCCTGCCTGGACACCAACCTAGTCCCCAGATGTCCCATGAGACTTCTGGGGAACCAGGACACAAAGTCCAGCATTTTCATCTCTAAAGCTGTTCTGACATTTCCATGAGATGGAACACAGAGAAAATCACTTCTAGACCAACTAGCCCAACCCGCTTGCCTTACAGAGCGGAAACCGAGATTCAGAAAGGGGCAGGGAATTGCCTAAGGTCACCCAGCAAAATTGAGTTTGGACCAGGCTTAGAACCAAGAAATTCTCAGTTGGCATCCAGCGACATTTTCACACTTTTAGACCAAGACCAACAACACACATAAACATCAGCAAGGTTGTTTATTTGATGGCCTCTGCCTCTATGGCCTGGCCACTCCTTTCCTCCCAGGCCACCCACCTCTGCAGAATGGAGGCTGCTTCCCCAGTGCCCACAGCCAGAGGTGTTTTGTGAGGAAGGCCAGGGACAGGGCTGACAGAGCACTCTGCATTCTCCCCCTGGATGGAAGTGTGTGTGTGTGTGTGTGTGTGTGTGTGTGTGTGTGTGTGCATGTAGGGGGGTTGCCCTTTTGTGCTGGCCTTAGGTCAGACAGAGAAATGTGAGGGGACCCAATTTAGTCAGTTTTTCTATCTAAGATGTGGGTAGAAAAAGGAGGAATTTTGCTCCGGGGTAGGAGAAGGGGTGAAAATGACGTGCCCTGGCCAGGACACAGCCGTGATAGGGCAAATCAAAACCTTGTCCTTGTCCTTAGTATCTTGGGCAACACACACACTGTCCTGTCGTGTCCAACAGTCACAGTGTGAAAGATTTTTTTCTGGGAAGTTCCCATGACAACTGTCGATTCATGGCAAGAACCTTCCACGGGTCTTAGGCCACCTACAGAACTGGGCTCGGACTCCTCAGCTCCACCTGCAAGGCTTCTCCAGATTCTAGGGTCTAGATTCCAGAGTCCAGAACCTGGGGCTGCAGTTCAAGGTCTATTGCTGAACCTAGTCCACAATTCAGGCTCTTTTTTTTTTCTGGTTGCCACAAGATTGACAGATTTTGTTGTTGTTGGTGGTGGTGGTGAGGCAGGGTCTCACTCTATTGCCCAGGCTGGAGCACAGTGGTGTGATCAGATCATAGCTCATTGCAGGCTCAAAGGCCTGGACTCAAGGGATCCTGTCACCTTAGCCTTCTGAGTAGCTGAGACCACAAGCACGTGCCACCACACCAAGCTAATTTTTATTTGATATTTTTAGTAGAGATGAGGTCTTGCTATGTTGCTCAGGCTGGTCTTGAACTCCTGGGCTCAAGTGATCCTCCTTCCTTGGCCTCCCACAGTACTGGGATTATAGGTGACAAATACTCCTGAATGTAAGAGCTTTCGACAGGGCATGGACTCTCCTGTTGGAAACAAACGCCACTACTCCCTATTAACCTATGCCCTCCATTTTTACTCAGCTATATTACCTTTCTGGTACCTGAAAGCACTTAAATTTAGGACCCCTGAGCCTGAGCTCCTTGAGGGACCCAGTCCTTATATTTTACATGCCATCATCTAGCACACAGCAGACTCTTGGTAAACGTTTGCTGAGTGCTCGACTCTAACTGGCCTCATCTTCTATACCTTCCCCCTACCCTCTACTTCAGTTCACACTTAAGCTGTTCTCTGAAACATTTTTCTCTCTGCCTCAAAAGCTTTTTGGTGAACCCCTATTCGCCCCTCAAGAAACTGCTTAAGTGGCCTCACCTCTGGTCCAACTTGTCTGCTTCCTGCCCAGTGCTCATCTATTAGAAGATGTGGACAGCTATCCTTCTTCATAGCCTAGGTTTTGAGATTAGTTGTATTTGATATGTACATAGTGTTTCAGTCACCGAGAAAGACTTAGTTGGCTTCACTGGCCCATCTCAAAGTGTCCTGCAGAAGCCTGAGTTAGCTAGCTCACCAACCTTGGTAAACCCCGTTAGCAGCTCTGGGTCTCTGCCCCCAAATCCTGGTGCCTCGATCCTCGTCTTCACTTGGGTGTAGGAAGAGGCCTCATGACTCAGGGTCTGGCCCATGGAGGGAGGAGCATCCCTAAAAGGGCTCCAGGCAGAAGACAAATATTGGCGAACAAGCCGGGGCCAGCCCTGCTGCCAGCCTGGCCCAGACACCCTTGGCCCATGACTTGGCACTTGCTGGGGCTACCTGCTGGGCTTGGCCAAGGTGATGTAGGGCGAGTTGCCTGGGCCTGTGGGGAGCTGCTGGCAGAATATACTCCCCAGGGCTACAGATGGCAACGGCAGGCACACCCACGCAATGCTTCGGTGGTTCCAGGGCACCCTCTCTTAAAGGCTCAGTGTGTACTCCCACCCCAGGGTCCAGCCTTAGCTGTGCAGGGCCCCTATCAGGGTCAGCTTATCTCTTCCGCATCAAGAGGGTGGGTACATGTGAGAGTGGGAGTGACGGAACATGGGTATGCGTTGTGTGTGTGAATAGATCTGTGAGCATGAGGATTGTGTGAGAATGAGTGCATGTGTATGTGGATGGTGTGTGACTCTATGTCCATGTATGTATGTATGTATGTGTGAAGGGTGAATGTCTGTCCGTATGCTCAGCGGTGTATGTGTATGTTAATGTGTATGTTCGCGGGTTTGGGCGTGAGAGTCTATGAGTAAACTATGTGGTTTGTGGATGTGTATACATGTGACTCCATGTGACAACAAAGACGTGAATGTCATCTTGGTTCTGCCGTTTCATAACTGTTGAAAACTTCAGCAAATCCCTTCCCTTTTCTTGTTTCATAAAATAGAATGAACAGCACAAGACGAGTTTTTTTTTTTTTTTTTTTGAGACGGAGTCTCATTCTTATTGCCCAGGCCAGAGTGCAGTGGTGCTATCTCGGCTCACTGCAACCTCCACCTCCCGGGTTCAAGCTATTCTCCTGCCTCAGCCTCCTGAGTAGCTGGGATTACAGCTGCCTGCCACCATGCCCAGCTAATTTTGTACTTTTTAGTACTGAGATTACAGGCGTGAGCCACCACACCCAGCCAAGATGATCTTTTAAGTCCCCTTCCAGCTTCGATATGCAACAACTGGCTTAGGGGTTGTGTACAAGTGTGTGAAGGCTCTGCGTGCACCTGTGCGTGTGTGTGTGACAGCAGCAGAGTGGTACTGTGCAAGGGGCATGGCTTGGAATTCTGATTCCATATTGATCAGCTGTATGGTCTCAGATTAGCCCCTTCCCCTTTCTAAGCCTCAGTCTCCTCCTCTGCCGATGGGGCTAATGATTCCTATAAGGCTGCTTTGAGGGCTAAGAAATATTGTTTGTAAAGCACCTAGCCCAGAATCTGGCTCAGCTCCCTCTCTGAGATGTGTGTGTGTGTGTGTGTGCATATGTGTGTTCCTCACATGCACACATGTGGGTACTCATGTGCACATGCTCCACTGGTTGGTCCAGAGTACAGGGGAAGTGCTCTAGATCACTCCTGCCTTCTGCAGTTTCTGACTTCTGTCTGCTGGGAACACAGCCACCCAGGAGAGATAGCCTTGGGTAGACAGTCTCCCAACTACCTGTCTGGACCCACGTGGTCCTGAGGCCTCCCTGCTGCTCCAGACTGGCCGTCACATGGGTGCAGTGGCCTGGAAAGGAGGATTGGGGTGGGCAGGAGACAGGCTCCCAAATCCGATTAGTGCCCACCCGCCATCCGGTGTGTTAGAGACTAAAGAGATTCTTCTTCTTAAAGGGTCAACTGCAAGTCTGGGATGGTGGCTGAGCTGATCTTGGGACCCCAGGCCCCTTTAGAATGAAGTCTCAGCATGGGAGCCAGGAGCAGACAGGGTCTCGACCTCAGAGAGCTTCCAGCCTGATGGAGAGAGCCGGAAGAGTCAGGTTGGCTCTGTGGCTGCCCGTGGTCTCGGGGCAGGAGGTCTCCAACTATGGACCTGGAAAAAGGAGGGGAAGAGGCTTGAGGGACTGGTAGAGACTGGGGAGAGAAGAAAGAGACAGGGTGTTCTAGGCAGGAAGACCAGTATGGGCAAAGTGGGAAGGCTGGAATGAGTAACGTACATGTGTGTGCACGAGTCTGTATATACTAGGGAGAGCGTGCCCTAGGGGCCTTGGAGAATATAAAATCCAGTTTTTCATTTTATTGGTGAGGAAGCTGAGGCTAGAGAAGGGAAGGGACGTGTCTCTGGTCAGAGTGAGGTCCTGACTGACTCCAGCTCAAGTTGAGGTTCTGCCTCCAATTCCTGGGTTCTAAAGACAGGGGTGTCAAGCTGAGCTGCCAAGTCCCTCCTTCTCCGGCTTTTTGCTGGTCCCATAGTGGTCTTGGTGACGCAGAGCAGGGGCTTAACAGTGATGTCTGCCTTCTGGCCAATGGGAGGGTCTGGGGCTGGACACTCTATCCCTGTCCAGGGGTCCCAAACAAACCCGGAGTGGCTGCTTACACCTGGGCCCGATCCACAAAGCATGTCCCAAGCCCAGACTCTGGACACCCAGAGAAGAACCCAACACTGAACCCCAGGCCGGATGGTCTCCAACACCCACGCTAGAGAAAGCCCCAACCACCTGACCCAGAGAGAACTTACAACTGGGCTCAGAACACAGAGAAAAGGTCCCAGCACCTGGCCGAGACGCATCTACACAGGCTGAGTTTCCATTGCAAACTCAGTACTGGATCCCTACAGCCATCCAGAAACTCCCGTGAAGAACATAACATCCAAATGCGAGCCCCCAGAGAGGGTCCCAGCACCCAAACCCTGAACACTAAGAGGAGATCCCAACACCCGAACCGGGTCCATTTGGATCTGCTTCCAACCCAGACCCAGAACATCCCGATTAGATGCCTGCAATAGACTCAGATCTGGAGCCCAAACCGGGAATGGACTCACCCAGGCCTCCCTCCTCCCCAACCAGCCTCGGTGAGGCTCATCCTGAGAGGTCTTCCAAGTTCGAAGACTTTTTCTGCCGATATGTGTGACCATCGATCGGGATGACTGCGACTGGGGAAGGGGGCAGGAGGCCAGGCCTGTTCCCTTTGGGGGAAAGGGGAGGGGATCCAGTTTGCAGGGCTAGGGTGGGAGCGGGAAGGCGGGGTGTGCGCCCCGGCCGCCTCCACTCGCCGCGGGAGCTGGGACGGAATCTGTGCGCCCTCGGAGACCCTGCAGTCCCCTCACCGGGCTCTCCCAAACAGCCCGCGGGGCGCTGGGCGCGGGGCCAGGAAATCCGGCGCCGGCCCTTGAAGCGCACCCGGGCCGGGCGGGGGCGGCGGGGGCTGGCTGGGCGCTGGCACCACGACCGCCCGCAGAGCAACGTGACTGCGCGGGCTCGGGTCCCCACCGGGACAAGGCGGCCTCTGTGCCGACCCAGCTGATTCCTCTCGGGCTGCAAATCCCTTCCGGCTGACAGCCCTGCCGGCTGGGGCCAGGCAAGGGAACGGGAAGCCGGGTTGAGGGCGAGGTGGGCGCTGAGGATTGGAGCCCATTGGCCGGGGGTCCCCCGGAAGGCCGTCTACTCGGTACATCCAGGGTAGCAAAGGTTACCGTTCCCGGACAGAGAAGCCGAGGCTAGGAGAGGTCCAATCACTAGCCCAAGTCGCACAACCTGTTTCTTGGTTAAAGCCAGAGTTCTAAATGAGGCCCCATGATAAACTCTGTATTTGTTGTTGAGAGTTAGGTGGCATTATTAGTCTCAGTTTATAAATGAAGGAATGTGAGGCGCAGAGTTGAAGCTGCCCCCCCGCAATGTCCTAAGACAAGAAGGGAGTGAGGCTGGGACTGGAGCCCAGGACTGCCTGCTCCAAACATGGGGGCCAGGCAGTCCCAGCAGACCCCTGACCCCAGGTACTCACTGACATCCAGCCGGAGGCCCTACCATGGGCCTGTCACAGGGTCCCCCTGCTCAAGGCCTTCTGTCTGATTAGTTCAGTGTGGTGGACCCAGGGAATGAGTTCCGTTAATCTCCTGGAGGACAGATGTGGGGCTGAAGGAGGGAGATGGGGTGAGGGTGGAGGCGCCAGGTGGCTGGAGGGGGGACTGGAGGGCAATGCATCTGGGAAATGACTTTTCAGAGGCCCCTCTGCCCTCCCCCTGCAGCTGGGGACGGAGCGGGAACCCCAGAGGCTGGAGACATGGCCATGAGGGTGGACTGGGGAACCATCCAGGATCCAGCCGTACCCTGGCCTCCCGGGAACAGGATGGGGATTGTCCCGTGAATTCTGTGGAATTAAAAAATGGCGCCTTCTCAGGGGAAAGGGAGCTGGGCTGGTTCCCGGGACTGTCTGGCTTCTGTCCTGACTCCTACAACTCGGCGGCTTGGGACTTTTTTCCATTCCTTGACCAAGATTTGACCTAGACAGGGAGTGCGGGGCCTCAGGGGAGGAGGGAGGATGGCAGGGGCATGGGGGCGACTGCTGAGTGGACACGTGACCTCCCGCTATGCATGTGCCAGTGTGTCTGCACAGAATGAATATCTCTGTGATGTGCTTATGCACATGTGCCTCTGAGAATGGATAGTGGTGGCTCTGGCGGGGTGGGCGTATTGTATCTGTGGGTGCTGTTCGTGCCTGGGCACCTTGACCCTGCCAGGATCTGCGTTATCTCTCTGGGTCTGTTTGTGGCTGAACCTGTATCTATGAGTCTTTGTGTGTGTCTGAGTTTCCGCCCCCAACAGAGCCCTGAATGCCATTTTGCTGCCTGAATGTGCAGAGGAATGTAGGGGGCCAAGGGAGAGGGGAGCACATGTCCTGGGCTGTGGGCCTGCTGGTTATGGAAAACTACTGAGGCCTCCTGGAGCTGGGCAGGCCAGGCCTGGCCCAGAGCCAGGCTCTGCAGCTTTTGCCCTTCCAGGCTGCTCCCACCCGTTCTCTGCAGGGCTGGGGACCTGCTGAGATGGGTTCTTGGTGGAGCAGAGAGCATGGCCTCCCTCCCACCACTCCCCAGATGGTTTGCCAGGCCTGGGGGAAAAGTGAGGGGGTGAGATTAGTTTCCTCTGAAGTCCTTCCCAGCCCCAACATTCTCTCCATTCTGTGAATGTTAAAGGGATTTTAAAAAGGCAACTTCACGTCTATTTTGGGGGATGGTGAAAGCAGTAGGGTCTCAGACTGTTAGAGCAAGAAGGGCTTCTAAAGGTTATCTCGTCCCACCCCCTCCGTCTTACAGATGAGGGCACAGGCCCAGAGTGAGGGATCTGGATCCCTCGATCACCTTCTGGAAGGGCAAGGACCATGTTATCAGGTCCGCTGTCTCCCCATCGCCACAGGCCTGTCCCTCATCATGCTGCATGACCTACCCTGGGTAGAGGAAGAGGAATTTGAGAAGGCCTTGGAGGATGGGAGCATTTCGACATATGGAGGTGGGGTTGAGACTCTGGGTGGCAAGAAGACATGGGTTAAGGTGTGGAAGTGGGCAGCTGAGGAGTGCAGTCAGAATGGAGAGTGGGACAATTGGACACACTGGGTCCTAGGACTGAAATGGTGTGTCTGAGCTATACATGAGGGTCCCCTCAGGCCAGGTGGAAGCATGTGGACTTTATCCTATAGGTGATTCTGGTAAAAGGTAAAATTGCCATGTAGCTGAGTGGTTTAGGGCACATGATGTGCAGTCGAATCAGATTATCTTGTATTCCAATCCCAGCTCTAAGACTTTGGTAACTGTATAACCACACATCCCTGAGCAGGTTACTTAAACCCTCCATACCTCACTTTTCTCATCATTGGAATGGAGGTAATAGGCCATGCATGGTGGCTTGCATCTATAATCCCAGCACTTCGGGAGGCCGAGACAGGACAATAGCTTGAGTCCAGGAGTTTGAGACAGCCTGGACAATGTAGTGAGGCCTTGTCTCTATTAAGAAAAAAAAAAAAGAAATGGAGATAATGATAGTATTTCCCTCCCATGGTTGTCTTGAGGAATAAAGGAGAATACAGGCAAAGCCCTCAATGCCTGACACTGGTCAGTGCTCAGTAATAGCTGTGATGCTCCTGGTGGTGAGGCCTGTATTTAAGGCCAGCCCGGAGGGACAGAGAGAGGACAGGGACACCAGTGGGGAGTCCACGAGAATCATGTGGATGAGATGCCATGCTGAGGTCCCTGACGCTGTTCCCTGGGTTAACTGGCTGGAATCCTCAGCTGGGCTGCAGGAAGGTGGGCAGAACCCCCTCCACTGAGTGGCCTTGAGTTTGTCGCTGGGTGACCAGCACCTGAAAAACCATTTTCAGAGGAGGATTGGTGGGACAGGGAGGAGACTGCGGAGAGATGGGGCTCAGCTGCTGACAGCCTGAGGGTAGCGGGGTGGGGCCCAGGAGAGATTTGGGAAGCGCAGGTCACTCATTGCTCATGGCGCTGGAAGTTACTGGTTTGGGTGAGGTCATGCACCAGGCTAAGAGAGAGGAAAGGGGCCCCGCAACCCAGGGAACCCCTTTTGAGCCAGACCCTTGGGAGAAGCAGCAGCCACAGGGGCTGAGGAAACCAAGGCAAGCTGTGGTCAGAGAAGGTGAGGGAAGAATGTGCTTCAAGGAGGGGGCAGTCAAGAGAGCCCCGTCTGGGTAAACAGCCAGGTGAGGAGGTAGAGGTGGAGGAAAAGGCAGCACAGAGGCCATGGGCTTCGGCATTGAAGAGGCCACCTCTGTAGAATCTGCTTTGCAGAAGAGGGAACAAAACCCAAGCTGCGGCTAGATGAGGGATTAATTAATGGGATGGGGAAGTGGAGACAGAGGCAGATGTCCTGTGACTGCTCAGAAGCTTGGCTGAGGAGAAGGGGGAAAGACTTGTGGCAGCCAGACAGGGGAGGTTCGGAGCCTTCTGGGGATGGGGTGACAGGGGTGATATTTTCATATTTCCAGTGGAGAAACTGAGGCTCAGGTGGTTAAGAAGCTTGTGCAAAGTCACGATAAATTATTGGGGGAGGGCAGCCCAACGTCTCTGACTCTTAATGTAGTAATTTTCTAAATGGACAATTGAAATAGTATAATACACACACACACACACACGCACAGATATTAGTTCTGATCATAGAAGTAAAACATGTTCATGGGAGAAACCTAGAAACATATGCAAAAGTGTAAGAGAAAAACGCAAAAATCACCTGTAATTCTACCACACAGAGGTAAGTGTTTTTACCATTGTGTGTCATGACTTTCTACTTTTTTCCTCCGCAAGTATACGTAAGTACATACTGGGATCATGTTGCACAAGTTGTTTTGTAAATCCCTTGTTTCATTTAGCAACATAGCATAAATGCTTTTCCATAAGAATAAATATTCCTTGAGAATTTTTTTTTCTCTTTTAGCTCACAGTCCAGACAGGAAGATAAGACTTACAGATGGGATTCTACAGTAAGCAGTAGAGCAAAATTCATGAGGTGGTGGGGAAGTGGCTGGATCCCTGGACTAGGAGCACAGTGAGCTGGCTCTTTGGCTCCTGACTTGTCCACTGATTGGTTATGTGGCCTTCAGCACACATAACGTATTTGGGCCTCAGAATCCCAGATATCTCCAAAGGGTTATCAATGAGTCTCTCAAGGCAAGCTGTCATCATGACAAAAGGGTTGAGGGAGAGTCTTAGAAAATGAACCCACACCGGGCGTGGTGGCTCACACCTGTAATCTTAGCACTTTAGGAGGCTGAGGTGGGCGGATCACCTTAGGTCAGGAGTTCAAGACCAGCCTGGCCAACATGGTGAAACCCCATCTCTAAAATACAAAAATGAGCTGGGCATAGTGGCACGTGTCTGTAGTCCCAGCTACTCGGGAGTGTGAGGCAAGATAATCACTTGAACCCAGGAGGCGGAGGCTGCAGTGAGCTGAGATCACACCACGGCACTCCAGCCTGGGCAACAGAGCGAAACTCCATCTCAAAAAAAAAAAACCCAACAACAACAAAAAGGAAATGAAACCACATTATCATCATGATTCCGCAGGTCATTTCTTTATCTGAAACTTGGGAAGCATGTTTACCTACCTTGCCTGCCAGGATTGGTGATAATAAAATTAGATTAATTATTTTTTTGAGACAGAGTCTTGCTCGGTCACCCAGGCTGGAGTGCAGTGGCATGATCTCAGCTCACTGCAGCCTCTGCCTCCCGGGTTCCAGCAATTCTTCTGCCTCAGCCTTCCAGGAAGCTGGGATTACAGGCATGTACCACTATGCCTGGCTAATTTTTGTATTTTTCATAGAGATGGGGTTTCACTATGTAGGCCAAGCTGGTCTTGAACTCCTGACCTCAGGTGATCCGCCTGCATTGGCCTCCCAAAATGCTAGCATTACAGGCTTGGGCCACCATGCCCGGCCTAGATTAATTATGATGTCTAAAGACAACTAATATTTGGACAATGTTTTGCTGTTTACCCACATTATCTCACTTAATCATTCCAACAATCCTGTGGGGTAGGTGCTGTTTTTGTATTCTGTTTCCGGAAAAGGAAACCATGGCTTGGAGAGCTGGTGTCACTTGCTCAAGGTCAAAGGTAGTGAGTGGTAGAGTTGGGATTCAAACCTAGCTCTCCTTATTACTAAAGCCATGAATCTTTGCACTGTGCCATTGTGATGTGTGATGCAGGCCTGCAGAGCGGTAGAGGGACATGGAAAAGAGGAAAAGAGAAAGAGTGGAAAGTCAAGCTGCTTCATCCTTGGTTTAGCCGTGGTTGTCCCAGGTACCAACATCTGTGGGGAGTTGCCGCCCCCTGGTGTTCTATATGTGATATACCCTGGAAAGGAGGAGAGCTAGCAATCTGTCCGCTCCACAACAAAAGTGGGGTGGAACCAGCTCAGAATAACCCCAGCTTGTCCTTTTAGAGTCCGGACGGAGGGTAGGGGTGGTGGTGGTGGTGGTGGTGGGTGCATATTTCACCCAACAGTTCTGGGTAGAAGCTTGGTATATTTCAGCCCCTACTTGCTCCTTATCTGGGTGCCCTAGTGCAGGGTTAGTGGCCACTTTGACAATATTCTATTTCTGACTCAAGTGCTAGTTAGAAGGGTGTTACATCATAATTATTCTTTAAACTGTCCATTAATGTTTCATATGCACTTCTGTATCTATGATACAACTCAATAGAAAAAATAGGATTTTTGGCAATTCTTAGGGAATAATTTTTACCCTAGGCTGAAAAAATTTGTCCTTGGCATAGCATCAAATGGCAGAGTGGTACAGCCAACACCTGAAGATGTGTACTTTAAAGGGCTTTTTCACCTGTTACCTCATTTTACAGTACCATAGCCTTCCAAGGAAGGTATTTATTTTCATTTTGCATATGAGAAAATAGGCTCAAGATTCCCCCGACCCCGCCATCCACCTGTTTGAAACCAGGAAACTTTCCAGAATCCCACACTGCCCCCTTGTGGCAGCCCTTATGGCTCTCTCAGTAAATAGGCCGTAGTGGCACGCCCAAATGAGATCCATGTTGCCTCCAAAATCTAATGTGATGCTTCTTTCTTTGTGATGGGAGACGCCAGATGCAACAACTACCCTTAATCTTGCGAGTGATATTTTCATGTTCACCTTATAAACGATATTTTTATGTGCTAGAGAGCCCTGGAAGCAAGAAATTTCACTAAGGTGGTAGATTCCTTAGTTTTTGTTTGGGATTTGTTCCATACCTTCTGGTATATATGTGTCTTACCAGCGTGTCTAGGGTATCAAGTAGTACTCACCTAGTTCAATCAGTATGATTTTATCAGTGTAGTAGGCCAGCATGATCTCCTATGAAATGGTGAAATGATTAGGTCCTAGCAGGCTAGAGTTTGATAGAGGGCTGGACAGTTGATATAGCTTTGAGTGAAGAAAGTGAAGGTGTATTGTTAACTCCACCAGGTAAATGCATTCTGCTTCTAGAAGTCCCTACTGACTGACATTCCTAGCTGTCTTTGGATATCTTGTTCTATAGGGTACCAAGGATGTTTTGGCCTTTCTCCTTAATGTAATATAGGCCACCATTAAGTCCAAGTTTCAGTTAGCCAGCCCAGTAAGCTGTTACAGCCACTCTCAGTTTCTTGAGCTAACATATCTATATCAACGAATTCAGTGTAATCAAAAATTACATTTTTCTCTCCCTGTGATATAACACTCTTGTAATCCACTTCCCTAAATATTTCCCAGGCTTTTACTAGTATAGCCTTGCAAAATGTATACTGGCAAAACCTTGCAGTTCTTTCGGTGTTTTTGATATCTTTTTTTTTTTTTTTTTGAGATAGAATCTTGCTCTGTCAACCGGGCTGGAGTGCAGTGGCACGATCTTGGCTCACTACAACCTCCATCTCCCGGGTTCAAGCAATTCTCCTGCCTCAACCTCCCAAGTAGCTGGGATTACAGGCACCCACCACCAAACCTGGCTAATTTTGTATTTTTAGTAGAGATGGGTTTTCACCATGTTGGCCAGGCTGGTCTCGAACTCCTGACCTCAGGTGATCCACCCACCTCGGCCTCCCGAAGTGCTGGGATTACAGGCATGAGCCACTGCGCCTGGCCCCCTATTCTTTCTTAATTTGTATAAATTTAAGGTTGTACAAATGTAGTTTTGTTACATGGATATTTTGAGTAGTGGTGAAATCTGGGCTTTTAGTGTATCCATCACCTGAATAGTGTACATTGTACCCATTAAGTAATTTCTCATCCCCCACCCTCCTCCCACTCCTCCACCCAATGTCTATCATTCCACACTCTATGCCCATGTGTACACATTATTTAGCTCCCACTTATAAGTGAGAACATGTGGTATTTGACTGTTTCGGAGTTGTTTCACTTAGGATAACGGCCTCTAGTTCCATCCATTTTGCTGCAAAAGACATGATTCTTTTTTTTTTTGAGACGGAGTCTCGCTCTGCCGCCCAGGCTGGAGTGCAGTGGCGCGATCTCGGCTCACTGCAAGCTCCGCCTCCCGGGTTCACACCATTCTCCTGCCTCAGCCTCCCGAGTAGCTGGGAATACAGGTGCCCTCTACAACGCCTGGCTAATTTTTTGTATTTTTAGTAGAGACGGGGTTTCACCATGTTAGCCAGGATGGTCTCGATCTCCTGACCCCATAATCTGCCCACCTCGGCCTTCCAAAGTGCTGGGATTACAGGCATGAGCCACTGCGCCTGGCCAATTTCATTCTTTTTTATGGCTGCATAGTATTCCATTGTGTATATATACCACATTTTCTTTATTCAATCATCCATTTGATTCCTACTCTTGAGTCACACTTTGTAGTCCTACAGTCCTTCTTTCTCTTTGGATCTATTGTGATTTGAGTATTATTATGTGCCTGGAAGGAATGATGGATCATGCATATGGATTCTGAAAAGAATCAGTATGCTTCTTCAAGGTGACTACCTCTAGCAAGATAACTATAGAACCTTCCGTAAAGGGGCAGCTAACACCTTCAGATGAGAGGAAGGGCTTTTTATGGCAAAAGAGAACTAGTATAATTTAGGGGCTCAAGCGGGTTTAAATCTACCCAAATGCCCCTATTACAATTCTCAATCTGTCTTTTTCTATCAACAAAATAACTTTATATTTAAAAAGCAAGACTGTAAATTTAATTTATATGTAATTTGGTCAACCACAGGAACAGATTCTGGTTTTCATAAATCTAGACTTTGCACTACAAAAAATAAGGGATTCCCTCAAGTTGGTCATGTTTTCTGGCTTTCTACCTATGTAACCAGCTGAGAATTTAAAGCTCTGACTTTGCCATATTATTTCTCCAACATGCTCAGAAGAAGCCAGCCCGTCCTATAGTCTTTCTATTCGTTATTTCTATCATAATGTTCTTTTTTATTTTATTTTATTTTTTTATTTTTATTTTTTTTTTTTTTTGAGACGGAGTCTTGCTCTTTCGCCCAGGCTGGAGTGCAGTGGCGCAATCTTGGCTCACTGCAAGCTCCGCGTCCCGGGTTCACGCCATTCTCCTGCCTCAGCCTCTCCGAGTAGCTGGGACTACAGGCGCCCGCCACCACGCCCGGCTAATTTTTTGTATTTTTTAGTAGAGACGGGGTTTCACCGTGGTCTCGATCTCCTGACCTTGTGATCCGCCCGCCTCGGCCTCCCAAAGTGCTGGGATTACAAGCGTGAGCCACCGCGCCCGGCCATAATGTTCTTTTTTAAATCTATTTTTTATTCCTCCTTTCTTTGCCAACCAAGAAGCAGCACTGGAATTTTTATGATAATGTTCTATTACTATAGCTACTTAGTAATAAGTAGCTTATTAAGGTAATTTTACACAGTATTTAAAATAATATATGCAACCTATCATGTGAGGTCAGGTGTGAAATTCTCCTCTTGTGGCGTCATGTTAGAGCTCAAAAAGTTCTAGGTGTTAGACGATTGTGGATTAAGCTACTTATTACTAGCCTTGTCATTGATAGGCCCTTAATTATAACCATTTATAGATAATAATTTAAGTAACTGCATTAATGTTGCATCCGATGGACTAGCAGTATCCCCTTTTCCACATGGATATGACAGCCACATATCATAAAAGGACATGAACAGATCTGAGTGATGCTAGGGTGGGTTGTGTCAAACCCAGTTTAGGTGCTTCCTTAGATTTGCTCATGTCGCCTGCTCCAGGACCCCACCTTTTGTTCAATGGAGAGCCCTGTCCCCCACCCCTCCCCCACCTGCCATGCCTCATCTCCTAACACCACCAGGGTGTGTATCAGGGTGTGGCTTTCAGTATAAACTGTTGGCAAGCTGTTCTGCATGACCACGTAGCTACCTGGGCCTTCTTGTGAAGTTCGGTGGCGCACCATCTTGTATTTGCTTTCTTTTCTCCCTGCTTCACTTCCCTTTTCCCCTCACTCTTATTGTCCTTGGATTGTACTTTCCAAGAAAGATTTAGCATGTAAACTTTGCCTCAGGTTCTCTTTTTTAAGGGACCTGGGCTAAGACAGGAGAACTCCAGAAGTGCAGTGACTGAGCCAAAAGTGGGTATTTTTGTTTTTGTTTGTTGTTGTTGTTGAAAGCAAGAGAAATAGCTTAAGATAAAACGGAGATAATTTTTTTAAGGGAATGCAATTCAAAGAATCAAAGAAAAGACTGAACAAGTCCATAGATAAGATGGGAAGCAGGGAAAATCTGCTGATCTATGTAACAGAACCAATGGATGGTGTTAGTGGTACAGGTTGAACACCCCTACTCAGAAAATCCAAAATCTAAAATGCTCCAAAGTCTAAAACTTTTTGAGCTCCTACAAGTAGAAATTTCACACCTGACCTCATGTGATGGGTTGTATATGTTATTTAAAATATTTTATAAAATTACATTCAGGCTATGCGTATAAGGTATACGTGAAACATAAATGAATTTCATGTTTAGACTTGGGTCCTATTCCAAAGATATCTCATTATGTATCTAGAAATATCCCCAAATCTGCCAAAAAACCCAAATCCAAAATCTGAAACACTTCTGGCCTCAAGCATATCAGATAAGGAATATTCAACCTGTAGCTTTAAAAGATGTCCACAAATCTTTCTATATTCCTGCCTTCAAGAGTTGGAATCTAATTCCCCTATAGGTGAATGTGAACTCTACCTAGTGACTGATTTCTACTGAATAAAATATGTTAGAAATGGTAGTGTGTGACTTCTGAGGCTAGGCCATAGAAAGCATTGTGGCTTTCACCTTACTCTGTCTTTGATCACCTGTTGCTGCCATGCCATGAAGACAATAAAACAGCCCTGAGGTGGCAGGTGGGGGCTACGGGGTGAGGAACTGAGTCCTCCTGCCGCCAGCCACACGAGTGGACCATCTCAGAGTCAATCCTCTTGTTTCAGTCAAGCTGGGGCTGCAGATGACTTCAGCTCGGCTGACATCTTTAATACAATCTCACAAGAGACCCCGGGCCAGAACTAGCAGCTAAGAACCTGCAGAAACTGTGAGATAATAAATACTTGTTATTTTAAGCCACTGAGTTTTGGTGTAATCTGTTGTGAACTGCAAATAACTAATAGAGTATCATTAAGGTATCCTCAGCGATTATTGATCTTTGTGTCACCATTATCATCCCCATCTGCAAATAGGGATAATAATAGTACCTTATTTATACAGTTGTTTATAAGGATATAAAACACTCAAGATAGTGCCTAGGACAGAGTGAGGATATCTACTGACCAGTAGCTATTAGCCGTAGTGATAGTACTGCAGCTGCTACTACTACTAACATCTATTGACTTCTCGCTCTGTAATCTCAAGATTCAAATTCTCAGGAAAGAGAATATGATTAACTTCTCTTGGGTTATATGCTCTCCTCTTGGGTAAGGGAGACCAGGGCACTTTGATAAGAAATCTCATCAAGTCTATATTTCCTCAAAGGAAATTAAGATGCTATTGCAAGATTAAGAGACAATGGTTGCGTGGCAGGCAAAAACAATACCCACTACACAGAATGTGTGTGTGTATATATATATATAATATATGTGTATATATAATATATATAATATATGTGTATATATATATATAATATATGTGTATATATATATATATATATATATATATATATTTTTTTTTTTTTTTTTTTTTTTTTGAGACGGAGTCTCGCTCTGTCACCCAGGCTGGCATGCAGTGTATATATTTTTAAGGCTTTTTGAATATAAACACAAATTGCTTTCCCAAAATATATCAATCTATGCTACCACCAATAGCATACAAGAGTAGCCATCTCACTTCATCTTTGCCAACATTGCTACTATCTTGAAGAAGACAGAAAAAGCCAGATTAATGGATGGAAAATAACATCTTATTGTTTAAGTCTGTGTATTAGTTCATTCTCGTACTCCTATAAAGAAAAGCCTGCTGGGCACAGTGGCTCACGCCTGTAATCCCAGCACTTTGGGAAGCTGAGGCGGATGGATTACCTGAGGTCAAGAGCTCGAGACCAGCCTGGCCAATATGGTGAAACCCATCTCTACTAAAAATACAAAAATTAGCCAGGCATGGTGGCACATGCCTATAATCCCAGCTTCTTGGGAGGCTGAGGCAGGAGAATTGCTTGAACCTGGGAGACAGAGGTTGCAGTGAGCTGAGATCACGCCACTGCACTCCAGCCTGGGTGACAGAGTGAAACTCTGTCTCAAAAAAAAAAAAAAAAAAAAAAAGAAATGCCTGATCCATGTTGGCCCCCCTGCCAAAAAAAGAGAAATGCCTGAGACTGGGTAATTTATAAAGAAATGAGGTTTAGGCAGGGCACGGTGGCTGACACCTATAATCCCAGCACTTTGGGAGGCCGAGGTGGGTGGATCACCTGAGCTCAGGAGTTCGAGACCAGCTTGACCAATATGGTGAAACTCTGTCTCTACTGAAAATACAAAATTAGCCGGGCGTGGTGGTGGGTGCCTATAATCCCAGTTACTTGGGAGGCTGAAGCAAGAGAATTGCTTGAACCCAGCGGGGTGGAGGTTGCAGTGAGCTGAGATCACGCCACTGCACTCAATATGGGCAACGAGAGAGAAACTCCATCTCAGAAAATGAATAAACAAATAAATAAGGTTGAATTGGCTCATAATTCTGCAGGCTGTACGGAAGCATAGTGGCTTCTGTTTCTCAGAAGACCTCAGGGAACTTACTATACAATCACGGCAGAAGGTGAAGGGGAAGCAGGTATGTCTTACATGGCTGGAGCAGGGGGAAGAGAGAGAAGGGGCAGGTGCCACAGGCTTTTAAACAACCAGATCTCATGAGAACTCTATCAAGAGAACAGCACTTGGGGGATGGTGCGAAACCATTCATGAGAAACCACCTCCATGCTCCAATCACCTCCCACCAGGCCCCACCTCCAACACTAGGGATTACAATCCGACATGAGATTTGGGCAGGGCCACAAATCCAAACCATATCAGTCTTCAATTCTTGTGAGGTTGGACATGCTTCCATGTTTTTATTGGTCATCTGTATATCTCATATCGTGAATTACAGGAATTGAGACTATCTCAAGATAGAGAAGCCGAATAGTACCGGAGACAGTGGTGAGCAATGAATCCTACAAAGCACACAGTTGAAATCCAATGAATGATGAGGACATGCCTGAGAATCTTTGGTATTAAGTGTGAAGAATTCTCGAAACAGAAGAGACATATAACTAGGCAAAATCTATTAACAGACTGTATTCTTGGAAATTATCCTGCTACTTTGTGATTTTACTATTAGATAAAAATTGGTATAAAATATTTATAGCCAGATACAAGAATGAATGTGATTGGACAAAACCTGAAATAGAAGCAAATTATCTCGGTATGAAAGCACAATATCTGGAAATGTTGGTATGAACAACTTGACCCCTAAAAGCTAACTGATCTTAGATTACCAGTGTCAATATTTAGTATAAAAGGCTTATGTATACAGTAAAACTTTGGAATTCTCCTACTAAAGGTAGACATTCCTCCAGTTATTAGAAATAAATCCAGATGTCTGCAAATCTAAGTATTCTGGGTTTTGTTGTCTTTGTTTTGCTACAACTCAGACTAAAAGCTTTGTCTTTTAACTTAATTTTTTCATAATGTTAGACTTACAGAAAAGTTGCAACAAATCTACAATAATACAAAAACCCAATGAACACTTCACATATTTCTCTATCTCTCTCTGTGTGTGTGTTGGGGTGTGTGTGTGTATATTTTTCCTGAATTTTCAAGAGTAAGTTGCAGAAATGATGCTCCTTTACTCTTAAATATTTCAGTGTATATGTAGGCCCCAAACAACATTATCTTAATAACCTCAATATAATGATCAAAACCAGGAAATTAACATCAATACCTACTATTTTGTAATCTACAGACCTTGTTCAGGTATCTCCAGATTTTCTAACAGAGTTCTTTATAGCAAAAGAAGATTTTTATTCAAGGATTGATTCCAGTTGCCATGTCTTTTTTTTTTTTTTTTTGAGACAGAGTCTCCCTCTGTCGCCAGGCTGGAGTGCAGTGGTGCGATCTTGGCTCACTGCAACCTGTGCCTCCCGGGTTCACGCCATTCTCCTGCCTCAGCCTGCCATGTAGCTGGGACCACAGGCGCCCGACACTATGCCCAGCTAATTTTTTGTATTTTTAGTAGAGACGGGGTTTCACCATGTTAGCCAGGATGGTCTCAATCTCCTGACCTTGTAATCAGCCTGCTGACTCAGCCTCCCGAAGTGCTGGGATTACAGACGTGAGCCACCGCGGCTGGCCTAGTCTTTTTTTTTTTTTGAAACGGAGTCTTGCTCTGTCACCCCGGCTGGAGTGCAATGGCGCGATCTCCGTTCACTGCAACCTCTGCCTCCTGGGTTCAAGCAATTCTCCTGCCTCAGCCTCCCAAGTAGCTGGGATTACAGGCTCGCGCCACTAGCCTGGCTAATTTTTGTATTTTTAGTAGAGACGGAGTTTCACCATGTCAGCCAGGCTGGTCTTGAACTCCTGACCTCATGGTCCACCCACCTCGGCCTCTCAAAGTGCTGAGATTACAGGTGTGAGCCACCACATCTGGCTCTTTAGTTTTTTTTGTTTTTGTTTTTGTTTTTTTTGAGATGGAGCCTCGCTCTGTCGCCAGGTTGGAGTGCAGTGGCACCATCTTGGCAAACTACAACCTATTTCCGTGTTCAAGCGATTCTCCTGCCTTAGCCTCCTGAGTAACTGGGATTACAGGCATGCACCACCACCCCAGCTAATTTTTGTATTTTTAGTAGAGATGGGGTTTCACCATGTTGGCCGGGATGGTCTTGAACTCCTGACCTCATGATCCGCCTGCCTTGACCTCCCAAAGTGCTGGGATTACAGACGTGAGCCACAGCGCCTGGCCAGATCTTTTTTTCTTTTTCATAAAACATTTGATGTGTTTGAAGGCCCTAGTACATTAACTTCCTATTGCTGCTGTAACAAATTACCACAAAGTTAGTGGCTTAAAATGACACTAATTATTTTACAGTTCTGGAGGTGTAAAGTCTGAAGCGGGTCTCACTGGGCTCAAATCAAGTGCTGGCAGGGCTATATTCCTTCTGAAGGCTCTAGAGGATAATCCATTCCTATCTTCTAGAGGCCGCCGCCTTTCCTTGGCTCAAGGCTCCATTCTTCCATTTTCAAAGCCAGCAATGTTATGCTGCCATTGATCTGGTTCTCTCTTTTTTGTCTCCATCTTCCACTTATAAGGACTCTTGTGATTACATTAGGTGCTCTTTCTGGATAATCCAGGATTATCCCCATCTCACAATCAACTGACTGGCGACTTCCATTCCATCTGCAATCCTATTGCCCGTTTGCCATGTAATCTAACATATTAATGGGTTCCAAAGATCAGGACATGGACATCTGCCCACTACAACAAGCCACTTTGTTTTTAGAATGTTGTTTAATTTTGGCTTGTTTGATGCTTCCTAATGATTAGATTCAAGTCATGCACTTTTGGAAGAAATAACATAGATTTTTTTAGTCAATTGATCTTATATCTGGACACTTTGCATAACTCTTATATGGGTTTTAGTTTCTTGATTATTTTGGTTTTTCTGTGTATTCTCATATCATCTGTGAATAGTAATATTATATTTTTTCCTTCCCATTTTTACACTTACTATGTTTCTCATTGTATTGACCAGGACCTCTAGCATCATGTTAAACACTTAACTGGGATACCCGGCATTTTTTTCCTTGTTCTTGATCTTACTGGAATGGATCTAAAATTCTATGTTAAGTCTGTATAATGTGCTACAGGTTTTTATCAAATTAAGAAAAATCCCTTCTATTTCTAACTTTGTGAAAGATTTTTTCATTAAAAGAAGTTGAACTTTGTAGGAGTCGTCCCTTGCCCTTTGAAGCACAGTGTGTCTTACCAAGGCATTCAGAGTTCTGGCCACTTTTTGCTCACTAGGTCCAATTAACATGACATCATCAAAGTGGTCTGTGGGATGGTCAAATAGTTCAAGATTCTTTGGATTCTATTATAACAGAGAGAAGAAGAATTTACATAGCCCTGGAGAAATGTGAATTTTGTGAATGTAAACATGAAACCTGTGAATGCATAATGATATCCGTCCTATGTAAATGCAAACTCCTATGGATCCCCCTAAACAAAACAAAATATCCAAACACCTTTAGCCCTTCCTTACCAAAAAGCTCATCTTTCATACCTCATAGCTTTACTCACCAAAAACATGTCTTACTTTCTTCACATATGGAGTTATTCTCCTTTTCCTTTTTAATTTTAATTGCCATATATTGATTAGTATTTTTACAAACTCTTAGAAACCTTAATTTTCAATAAAAACTAGCAAGCATTGTAAACTGTCTTATCATTTTATAATTTCTAGAAACAGGTGCTTCCTCATAGAACAATTTTTTCATGTTTACTAACAGACCCAAATATATTCTTTTTATAAAATTTTAAAAGCCAAAAATAAAATTAAACTTGTGTTCAGTAATTTATGTTTTAGTATTTTATGTTAATTGGAAATAATCTAGTTATTCAATGAATAGCTATCATTTAATTTAACCTAGCAAAATTCTATGGGTGCAGTTACTAAAGAGATTTAGGAAACTTTTTTTTTTTTTTTTTTTTTTTGAGACGGTGTCTCGCTTTGTCACCCAGGCTGGAGTGCAGTGGTGCGATCTGGGCTCACTGCAAGCTCCACCTCCGGGGTTCACGCCATTCTCCTGCCTCAGCCTGAGTAGCTGGGATCACAGGCGCCCGCCACCACGCCCAGCTAATTTTTTTTTTTTTTTTTTTTGTATTTTTAGTAGAGACGGGGTTTCACTGTGTTAGCCAGGATGGTCTCGATCTCCTGACCTCGTGATCCACCCTCCTCAGCCTCCTAAAGTGCTGGGATTGCAGGCGTGAGCCACCGCGCCCAGCCTTAGGAAACAGTTTTTAAGCAGACATATTATAAAACATAATTGTTGTTAAAAAGTTCATTTATAAACTTCATCCAAGTTATAGCTATTTAGATCACTTTTTTTTAATAATTATGCCTAGAATACTCATGAAAATTAAATGAGACATTAGAGACAAAGTTAGCCAGCTTTTCAGGTTATTTCCCCATTAACCATTTATACATCATGAGCATATCAGGCAGTCATTGCCGAAGCAGGAACCCTAAAGTAAAATACATAGGTATTTCATTGAAAACCCAGAAGACACAGCTGTTTTCATTAAACCAATAATATTAATTAAACCGATAATATAGTCTTAATTTCATTAAACCAATAATATAGTCTTATTTGCCAAAGATTCATCTAAGTCACGTGAACTTGACAAGCATGTTGGGTTAGTTCCTATATTTCTAGCAGTTTTAGGTATTGCTCATTTATTTCTAAGTCAATTCAAATAATGCTTTTTACAAATATTAGTAGAAAAGACCTTTAAGATATTTCATTTGCTCAATTTTTAAATAGCCAAAAATCATGCCCACGAGAAAGAAAGTAGACAGATGGGGCAGAGCATATAGTTAGCAGGGGTCCAAGAAGAGGGGCTTAGTTGACTGAGAAGTTTTCATGGGAGAAGGAGGATCCAATAGAGAGAACAGAAAGCTCCCCCCTCTCCTCACCCCCACCAAAATTACAAGCTTCCAATTAAGCTGACTTATGATGATAGAGCTCTTAAAAAGTCCTTTAAAAATATCTGACAATCAGGTTTCAGCTGGGACAAACAGCAAATATTCCTGGCAATATTAAATTCCTTCTTTTTCCCCCTGAGTATATGGTTCCATTTCAGCTTAGGAGAGAAGGCCAAACAAACAAAAAAACCTTCCTATCATGCTGCAAATATACAAATAATTCAAACTAATTTTTGCAAGTGTTTCTTTCCTAAGCTAAATAAATTTACTGAAAAAAGAATTTATGGCGGGTTTAAAGGATTTGAACTGTCAGGCTTCTGAGCCCAAGCCAAGCCATCGCATCGCATCCCCTGTGACTTGCAAGTATACGCCCAGGTGGCCTGAAGTAACTGAAGAATCACAAAAGAAGTGAAAATGCCCTGCCCTGATGACATTGTCTTGTGAAATTCTTTCTCCTGGCTCATCCTGGCTCAAAAGCTCCCCCACTGAGTACCTTGTGACCCCCACTCCTGCCTGCCAGAGAACAACCCCCCTCTTTCCTTTACCTACCCAAATCCTATAAAACAGCCCCACCCCATCTCCCTTCGCTGACTGTCTTTTCGGACTCAGCCCGCCTGCACCCAGGTGAAATAAACAGCCACGTTGCTCACACAAAGCCTGTCTGGTGGTCTCTCCACATGGACGCTCATGAAATTTGGTGCCGTGACTCGGATTGGGGGACCTCGCTCGGGAGATCAATCCCCTGTCCTCCTGCTCTTTGCTCTGTGAGAAAGATCCACCTACGACCTCAGGTCCTCAGACCAACCAGCCCAAGAAACATCTCACCAATTTCAAATCTGGTAAGTGGCCTCTTTTTACTCTCTTCTCCAACCTCCCTCACTATCCCTCAACCTCTTTCTCCTTTCAATCTTGGCGCCACACTTCAATCTCTCCTTTCTTTTAATTTCAATTTCTTTCATTTTCTGGTAGAGACAAAGGAGACACGTTTTATCCGTGGACCCAAAACTCCAGCGCTGGTCGCGGACTGGGAAGGCAGCCTTCCCTTGGTGTTTAATCATTGCAGGGACGCCTGATTATTCATCTATGTTTCAGAGGTGTCAGACCACTCAGGGACGCCTGCCTTGGTCCTTCACCCTTAGCCGCAAGTCCCGCTTTTCTAAGGGAGGGGCAAGTACCCCAACCTTGTATCTCTGTGCCCCAATCCCTTATTTCCAGACCCCAACCTCTTATCTCTGTGCCCCAATCCCTTATTTCCATGTCCCAACCTCTTATCTCTGCACCCTGATCCCTTATTTCCACACCCCGACCTCTTATCTCTGCACCCCAACCCCTTATTTCTGTGCCCCAACCCCTTTCCTGCTTTTCTGGAGGGTAAGAACCCCTGAACCACTTCCCTCTGTGTCTCTACTCTCCCTTTTCTTTAAACTTGCTTCTTTCACTATAGGCAACATTCCACCCTCCATTCCTCCTTCTTCTCCCTTAGCCTGTGTTAAGAACATAAAACCTCTTCAACTCTCGCCTGACCTAGAACCTAAATGCCTTATTTTCTACAATACCACTTGACCCCAATACAAACTCGACAGTGGTTCCAAATAGCCAGAAAATGACACTTTCAATTTTTTTCATCCTACAAGTTCTAAATAATTCTTGTTGTAAAATAGGCAAATGGTCTGAGGTGCCTGACGTCCAGGCATTCTTTTATACATTGTTCCCTCCCTAGTCTCTATTCCCAATGCGACTCGTCCCAGATCCTCCTTCTTTCCCTCCCGTCTGTCCCCTCAGTCCCAACCCCAGGCGTTGCTAAGTCTTTCTAATCTTCCTTTTCTACAGATCCATCTGACCTCTCCCCTCCTCGCCAGGCCAAGCTAGGTCCCAATTCTTCCTCAGCCTCTGCTCCCCCATCCTATAATCCTTTTATCACCTCCCCTCCTCACACCTGGTCCAGCTTACAGTTTCGTTCTGCGACTAGCCTTCCCCCACCTGCCCAGCAATTTCCTCTTAAAAAGGTGGCTGGAGCTAAAGGCATAGTCAAGGTTAATGCTCCTTTTTCTTTATCAGACCTCTCCCAAATCAGTGAGCATTTAGGCTCTTTCAACAACTATGAAAAACCCAGCCCAGTTCATGGCTCATTCGGCAGCAAGCCTGGGACGCTTTACAGCCCTAGACCCTAAAAAGTCAAAAGGCCATATTATTCTTAATATACATTTTATTACCCAATCTGCTCCCAACATTAAATAAAACTCCAAAAATTAAATTCTGGCCCTCAAACCCCACAACAGGACTTAATTAACCTCACCTTCAAGGTGTACAATAATAGCGTAGAGGCAGCCAAGTTGCAACATATTTCTGAGTTGCAATTCTTTGCCTCCACTGTGAGACAAACCCCAGCCACATCTCCAGCACACAAGAACTCCAAACGCCTGAACCGCAGCTGCCGGGTGTTCCTCCAGAACCTTCTCTCCCAGGAGCTTGCTACAAGTGCCGGAAATCTGGCCACTAGGCCAAGGAATGCCCACAGCCCGGGATTCCCCCTAAGCCATGTCCCGTCTGTGCGGGACCCCACTGGAAATCGGACAACTGTTCAACTCACCTGGCAGCCACTCCCAGAGCCCCTGGAACTCTGGCCCAAGGCTCTCTGACTCCTTCTCAGATCTTCTCGGCTTAGCGGCTGAAGACTGACGCTGCCCGATCGCCTCAGAAGCCTACAAGACCATCACAGACACTCTAGGTAACTCTCATAGTGGAGGGTAAGTCCGTCCCCTTCTTAATTAAAACGGAGGCTACTCACTCCGCATTACCTTCTTTTCAAGGGCCTGTTTCCCTTGCTTCCATAACTGTTGTGCGTATTGACGGCCAGGCTTCTAAACCTTTTAAAACTCCCCAACTCTGGTGCCAATTTAGACAATACTCTTTTGAGCACTCATTTTTAGTTATCCCCACCTGCCTAGTTCCCTTATTAGGCCCAGACACTTTAACTAAATTATCTGCTTCCCTGACTATTCCTGGGCTACAGCCACACCTCATTGCCGCCTTTTCCTCCAGTTCAAAGCCTCCTTCACATTCTCCCCTTGTATCTCCCCACCTTAACCCACAAGTATAAGACACCTCTACTCCCTCCTTAGCGACTGATCATGCACCCCTTACCATCCCATTAAAACCTAATCACTCTTACCCCGCTCAAAGCCAGTATCCCATCCCACAGCACGCTTTGAAAGGATTAAAGCCTGTTATCACTCACCTGTTACAGCATGACCTTTTAAAGCCTATAAACTCTCCTTACCATTCCCCCATTTTACCTGTCCTAAAACCAGATAAGGCTTACAGGTTAGTTCAGGATCTGCGCCTTATCAACCAAATTGTTTTGCCTATCCACCCCGTGGTGCCAAACACATATACTCTCCTATCCTTGATACCTCCCTCTACAACCCATTATTCTGTTCTGGATCTCAAACATGCTTTCTTTACTATTCCTTTGCACCCTTAATCCCAGCCTCTCTTCGCTTTTACTTAGACTGATCCTGACACCCGTTAGGCTCAGCAAATTACCTGGGCTATACTGCTGCAAGCCTTCACAGACAGCCTCCATTACTTCAGTCAAGCCCAAATTTCATCCTCATCTGTTACCTATCTCGGCATAATTCTCATAAAAACATCTGTGCTCTCCCTGCTGATCGTGTCCAATTAATCTCCCAAACCTCAATGCCTTACAAAACAACAACTCCTTTCCTTCCTAGGCATGGTTAGTGTGGTCAGAATTCTTACACAAGAGCCAGGACCACACCCTGTAGCCTTTTTGTCCAAACAACTTGGCCTTACTGTTTTAGCCTAGCCCTCATGTCTGCGTGCAGTGGCTGCTGCCGCCCTAATACTTTTAGAGGCCCTAAAAATCACAAACTATGCTCAACTCACTCTCTACAGCTCTCATAATTTCCAAAATCTATTTTCTTCCTCACACCTGACACATATACTTTCTGCTCCCCGGCTCCTTCAGCTGTACTCACTCTTTGTTAAGTCTCACAATTACCATTGTTCCTGGCCCAGACTTCAATCTGGCCTCCCACATTATTCCGGATACCACACCTGACCCCCATGACTGTATCTCTCTGATCCACCTGACATTCACCCCATTTCCCCGTATTTCCTTCTTTCCTGTTCCTCACCCTGATCACGCTTGATTTATTGATGGCAGTTTCACCAGGCCTAATCGCCACACACCAGCAAAGGCAGGCTATGCTATAGTACAAGCCATTAGCCCGCCTCTTAGAACCTCTCATTTTCTTTCCATCCTGGAAATCTGTCCTTAAGGAAATCACTTCTCAGTGTTCCATTTGCTATTCTACTACCCCTCAAGGATTGTTCAGGCCCTCTCCCTTCCCTACACATCAAGCTCGAGGATTTGCTCCTGCCCAAGACTGGCAAATTGACTTTACTCACATGCCCCGAGTCAGAAAACTAAAATACCTCTTAGTCTAGATAGACACTTTCACTGGATAGGTAGAGGCCTTTCCTACAGGGTCTGAGAAGGCCACCGCGGTCATTTCTTCCCTTCTGTCAGACATAATTCCTTGGTTTGGCCTTCCCACCTCTATACAGTCTGATAGCAGACCAGCCTTTATTAGTCAAATCAGCACAAGCAGACATCTCTGGCACTGAAATTTCTTCCCCAGGGGAGTGGGGCCAGCTGGCTATGGTGCCAAGGCTAGCTCTTTGCCATCTGTGTGCAGTGGATGGCCAGAGAAGTGGGCAGAAAGCATTCACAGCATGGGGCAGGAGAAGGGCAGGAGTGGGCCAGTGGTGGCACTCAGCAGCCGGGGCTCAAAGTGGCATAGAGGAAAGGGCGCTAACAATGGAATCCAACAGAACCGGAATTGAATCCTGCTGTGTCGTGTCCTAGCCATGTGGGTTATACCTCTTTGAGCCTGGGTTTCCTTATCTGTAACATGGGAGCAATAATATCATCTTCATAGGGTGTTTCAAGGATTAACTGATATACTGTATGGGAAGAGCCTGGCATAGCACCTTACACTTGGTAATTATACAAGCTCGTTTGCTTCTTCCTTTTGGAGCTCAGGTTTGGGTGGAGACCAGACCGCACACAACTGTCTCATCTTGAAAACGGAGGTAATTTCTCTACCACATGGTGGCTGGGAGGACCGAGTAAAAGAACACATAGTTACTGTGTGAACTACTGAGCTTTAGACACAGGCGGTGGACTCTGTCTTTCTGTCTCTGTCTCTCTCTTTGCTGTTTATTGCAGTTTACAGTAAGTTTGAAATTCTGAGGTGTGAGTCCTCCAACATTGTTCTTCTTTTTCAAGATTGTTTTACCTATTCTGGGTCCCTTGAAGTTCCATGGGAATTCTAAGATCAGCTTGTCAATTTCTTTTTCTTTTTTTTTTTTTCTTTTTTGAGACAGGGTCTCGCTCTGTCACTCAGGCTGGAGTGCAGTGCCACTGTCATGGCTCATTTCAGCTTCAACCTCATGAGCTCAAAGAATCCTCCCACCTCAGCCTCCTAAATAGCTGAGACTATAGGCACATACCACCATGCCCAGGTAATTTTTAAATTTTTTGTTGAGACGGGGTCTCACTATGTTGCCCACGCTAGTCTTGACTTCCTGGACTCACAGCTTGTCAATTTCTATAAAACTGTCATCTAGGATTATGGTAGGGATAATGTTGAATCTGTAGTTCAATATAAGGAGTACGGATGTCTTAACGACATTTGGTTTGTTTGCTTGTTTTTTGAGACGGAGTTTTGCTCTTGTCGCCCAGGCTGGAATGCAATGGTGTGATCTCGGCTCACTGCAACCTCTGCCTCCTGGGTTCAAGTGATTCTCCTGCCTTAGCCTCCCAAGTAGCTGGCATTACAGGTGCCCACCAGCACGCCTGGCTAATTTTTGTATTTTTAGTAGAGACGGGGTTTCACCATGTTGGCCAGGCTGGTCTTGAACGCCTGACCTTGTGATCTGCCCGCCTTGGCCTCCCAAAATGCTGGGATTACAGGCTTGAGCCACCATGCCCAGCCTTAACAACATTAAGACTTCTGATCCATGAACTATCATGAGCCACCAAATTACCACATGGTCTGAATGCCTATCAGGAACTAGGTATTGTTTGACTTACCAAGTCATAAAGGTGGCATGCACTCCATCATCAAATGGATGTGGTATGTACAAAATTGGGCTCTAGTAGTCCCTGAAAACACAAGAAGTTTTCATGGGGAAGTGGCCCAGATGCCCTACTCTTGCTATGTTACCATTACCCTCTATTGTCTGTACCTATTGTCTTCTGGGGTGTTCCCCAACATTAGGAACTGATAAAGAAGCGAAAACTTGGGCCTGGTTAGGCATGATGTGTGGGCACCCCTGAAGGTGGACAGCTGTAGTACTAAAGCTCCTTGCTGGGACATCCCTGAAGGACAACAGTGAAGAGGAATCCTCCTGGGGGGCAGAACATCAGCAAACATTTGTTGTTTATTTTGTCTGGAAGGAGAAATGGACCAAGATAAAAGTCTATATTGATTAATGGACGGTGGCCAATGGTTTAGCTGGATGGTCAGGGACGTGATTAGAAAACTGATGAGAATGAGTTCAGGGAAGAGAGATATATGGATAGTCCTTAAGTCCTTAATATACAAGAAACCAGTCTGACCTAAAAATAATAATAATAATAATAATAAAGTAAAAGGAAGACATTTGCATTCTGATATATTTGGTTTTGTAAAGACAAATTGTGACCGGGCACGATGGCCCATACCTATAATCCCAGCACTTTGGGAGGCCGAGGGGGGCGGATCACCTGAAGTTAGGAGTTCGAGACCAACCTGGCCAACATGGTGAAACCTCGTATGAATAAAAACACAAAAATTTGTCAGGCGTGGTGGTGGGTGCCTGTAATCCAGCTATTCAGGAAGCTGAAGCAAGAGAATTGCTTGAACCAGGGAGGCGGAGGTTGCAGTGAGCCGAGATCGCACCACTGCACTCCAGCCTGGGTGACAGAGTGAGACTCCATCTCAAATAAAAAATAAAAAAAAGAAAGAAAAATTGTGTCAAGATTAATAGGTGGCAGTCATTAAGTCAAATATGAGGTTGCAAAAACTGGCAGAGTGGTATCCTTCCAAGAAAGATGTGGTCCATTTATCTTGGAACTGCCATCCACAAACCAAGCAGCTCTTGTCGATGAGTCCAGAGCTGTTTATAGGGAACTGTAGAATCCAGCAGTCCTAGGGGAAAAGAGGCTTCTTGCTTCTGAGTGTCACCTCCTTGCATTCCTCAGGTATCATGAGCCTGTATTAACCACTTGCGTTTTATGATGGAACTCTTCCAGGCATTGCCATCCTCATTGGGGTATTTCTCTGACATCACCCCAGACATTTCAGGTTTCAGGATTATTTTATGTCCTTTATTCATATGGGTAGCTTCAGTTAATGTCCCATAGTGGTAAATGCCCCTCAAGTGGAAATTCTCTAGTCCAAAGACCCAGTAGTTGTCACCGGGAGGCACTTATAGGCTTTTGCCATAAGCCCCAATCTACGTTCTCCATAGAACTATCAAACAGAGAATTTGTCTATGTCACCACTCCAACTTCTGTTCTACACTGTGTGGGCTTGGGCAGTGTTACTGGTTCTCATTGAAAATGTCCAGTTAATGTTACTTGAAGGATTTACATGTCTTCTGTTTTACAATACTAGGTAGGGAAAGGTAGGGTTTTTTTCTTTCTTAGTGGTACATAAAATAATTATGCATCTTAAAACTGATCATGTCTTAGATCTAATAAAATGCAGCAATACGTAATAGAGCACTTAGAATTGTGTCAGGTACATAGTAAGTACTAAAAAAAATTAGCTGTTATTATTATTGCATCATTTTCATTCTTTTTCTGGAATGGAGGAAGAGAACTCCCATTTTTGTGTCAGTCAAGTGTAGGCACTTCTACTGCAATGTCACATCCTGAATATTCTTGCATTGTACAAAATCAAGTACTGAAGATAGCAATGTGTGGGGAAAATAGGTTTGGAGAAAACCTCTCAAAAACTATTGCACCATCACCTGGTGCGGTGGCTCATGCCTGTAATCCCAGCACTTTGGGAGCCTGAGGTGGGCGAATCACCTGAGGTCAGGAGTTCGAGACTAGCCTGGCCAAGATGGTGAAACCTCATCTGTACTAAAAATACAAAAATTAGCTGGACATGGTGGAGGGTGCCTGTAATCCCAGCTACTCAGGAGGCTCAGGCAGGAGAATTGCTTGAACCTGAGAGGGGGAGGTTGCAGTTAGCCAAGATTGTGCCACTCTATTCCAGCCTGGGAGACAGAGCCAGAATCTGTCTCAAAAAGCAAACAAACAAACAAACAAAAAACTGTTGCAGCTTTGTAATCCCAGCAATAACAAATGCAAGAATGATCCTAATGAAAAAATGTAAATACTTAAGACTTGTTAAACTTCTGGTGAATAAAGAAATGACTGTGAATTTAGGACTTTAGCTTATTAAAAAGGTGAAGGTAGCTTGATGAAGAGGATGTAAAGAAGGGATGTAGGTGCTGACTTATGGAGATAAAGGCAAAACGCACAAATACTAGGGGAAACTTCACATCAGTTACTTTCATGACAGAGCTGTGGCCAAAAGGAAGAATGTGGAGTGAGTATGATGTACATGGTGCATCGTATACAGTTACTCCTTAGCTTGCTGCATTCAGTCATGTTAGTGCTTCAATTCAGATGCTGTTTGTTGGCGGTACAAAGCAGTAACATTCTGGAAAAATAATATATGAACCAGTGTAACTTCTGCATGACTATGGCTTCGTTTTCCTATATGTTAGTCAGATGGAGCCAATTTAATTTACAGACACATGTTTTAGAGCAGAACAGACTGAACTTTACATTGTCCCCTAGTAACCTTGCCAGGAGGTGCTATTTACATTTTACAGATAAGAAAATGGATTCAGGATCAGACACTTGCTCTGCATCACAGGATTGGTGAGTGATGATGGTGATAGGAATCAAATCTAGGTCTTCCTAGTTCCAGACCTATGCTTTTTACGTGTACATCGCAAAGTCTGCTTTCTACCAAATTTCCCTGATTCCTTCTCCTGTGATTATTCCAAGAACAATCATAAATTTTCTGATGAAACGTTAGCCTTGGCTTCATCAGGCTGATGTTTTGGAATCTGGCAGGCTAGCAGAAGCAAAAGATAGTTGATTTTTGCTTTCAGTGTTTTCTCAAGTTGTTTGTTAAGTTTGGCTTTCAAATATCTACATGTAATTAGTAACTGAATTTCCTCAAGTTGTAAGGTTTGTGAGTTCAGAGTGAGTAAAATATTGCCTTTTCTTTGCTTATTTACCTTATCATAGAATTTTCAAAGTTTATCTTGCTCATTTGGGGCCTTTATATGATATTAAGAGATAATTGTTTTAATCAGATAATTGATATTATCTGATAAAAGGAGAGTAATTTTTGAATCCAGAGCCTTTTGACCTTATGAGAAAGATGGTTTTTTTTTCTTCTAAGAATTCTTGTATCCTTCTTGTGTTAGAAGTGGGGAAAAAAGAGTTAAAATTATTACAGAGTATGAAAATAATTTCAGGATTAGGTTCCCTAGAATCTGAAAAGTTTCTTTTTTTTTTTTGAGACGGAGTCTCGCTCTGTCACCCAGGCTGGAGTGCAGTGGTGCAATCTCGGCTCACTGCAAGCTCCGCCTCCCAGGTTCACCCCATTCTCCTGCCTCAGCCTCTCCGAGTAGCTGGGACTACAGGCACCCGCCACCATGCCCGCCTAATTTTTTGTATTTTTTTTAGTAGAGACGGGGTTTCACCGTGGTCTCGATCTCCTGACCTCGTGATCTGCCCGCCTTGGCCTCCCAAAGTGCTGGGATTACAAGCGTGAGCCACCGCGCCTGGTGAATCTGGAAAAGTTTCTTCCTTTATATATATTTTTTCTTTTTAGTGATGGGGATCTTGCTATGTTGCCCAGGCTGGTCTCCAACTTCTGGCTTTAAGCCATCCTCCCATCTCAGCTTCCTGAGTAGCTGAGATCACAGACAGGAGCCACCAAGCCCAGCCAGAAAAGTTTCTTTGTGACTTTTTTTCTTTTCCTTTTTGGGAAACATTTCTGCTTTTCCTCATCAGGAAGTATTTGCTTGTGTATACAGTAGTTGTGTACATGGGTAGTAGGTTGTGTTTAGCAAATGTTTACTGTTTGAAACCATAGACCTTAATGACCTCAGTGCACACAGGAATAAGACCCCAACAGCCTAATGCAGACGATGGATTACCCTGGCCAGGCGTTGGCCACGGGGAGAGCTGCCAATTGAAGTGGCCCAAGGCTTTGCTCGGTCCTAAGCTGATCGGTTTCAGGCAGTAAAGCAGACCCAATGCTGTCAGGTCTTCTCAGTTTTCAAGAGAGGATAGAAATCACAGTAGTTTTCTTTGTGAAATCTGATATTTAGATGGTGTCAATTAATTACATATTTTTCCTCTACCAATGCTGAGTAAGTTGGTGGAAGTAGCTCAAGCCCTGCCAGTTGTTGCAGCCTCATGTCTGACTTAATGATTGTCATCTGCCAATCTGGACACAATTTTTCTTTACAGAGCCAATATATCAAAATGTAAATGTCTTTTTTTTAAAGTCAGACTGTTTACTTGTATATTAAAATTTTCTAGAACTTTTGACTTTGAAAAATGTCAAACCAATGAAAAAGTTGAATGAATAATATAGGGGACACCTGCATATCCCACACCTTTCACCTGGGCATGGTAAATTAGATTTACCAACTGTTAATATTTTGCCAAATTTATTTCATTGCTCCTATTTTGTTGGACCAGTTTAAAGTAAGTTGCAAAAGTCATAGTATTTTACACCTAGATTTTCTGTCATGTTATTTCCCAAGAACAAGAATATACTTCTTCTACATAATGATAATGCTGTTATCACATCTAATAATTTTTTTTTTTTTTTTTGAGATGGAGTCTCGCTCTGTCACCCAGGCTGGAGTGCAATGGCACGATCTTGGCTCACTGCAACCTCTGCCTCCTGGGTTCAAACGATTCTCCTGCCTCAACCTCCCGAGTAGCTGGGATTACAGGTGCCCGCCACCATACACAGCTAATTTTTGTATTTTTAGTAGAGACGGGGTTTCACCGTGTTGCCCAGGCTGGTCACGAACTCCTGATCTCAGGTGATCTGCCTTCCTCAGCCTCCCAAAGTGCTGGGATTACAGGCATGAGCCACTGCGTCCGTCCCTGTGTGTGTATTTAAAAGGCCTTTATGATAGATTTCTATAATTTTGTTTAATTGACAATTAAACCAATTTTAATTTCCCTCTAGCATGCCAGACTTTTTCTCTCTGTACTTTGAGATGTAAATTTTGCTACCTGATTTTTCACCTAAGAGTTGTTTCCTTTAATATGCAGATTTAGGGTTATTTAGCTGGCAACTGTCTAGGGTAATGAAACAGTTTATCGAGAGTTTGAAAGTCTAAGATACTGTTAACCCAAAATATCTGAGACAGATCTCAGTCAATTTAGAAAGTTTATTTAGCCAAGGTTAAAAGACGCTCCCATGACCCAGCCTCAGGAGGTCCTGATGACATATGCCCAAGGTGATTGGGATGCAGCTTGGTTTTGATACATTTTGGGGAGATGTGAGACATCAATCAATATATGTAAGATGTACATTGGCTTGGTCCAGAAAGGCAGGACAAATTGAAGTGGAGAAAGGGCTTCCAGGCCATAAGTAGATAAGAGACAAATTCATTTGAGTTTCTGATTAGCTTTTGCAAAAGAAGCAATTAGATATGCATTTATTTCAATGAGCAGAGGGATGACTTTGAATAGAGTGGGAGGCAGATTTGCCCTAAACAGTTCCCAGCTTGACTTTTCTCTTTAGCTTAGTGATTTTGGGGTCTCAAGATTTATTTTCTTTCACATGTCTCCTTTTTTCTTTTTAAAGTCTTTTGGAGAAAGCATCTTAGAAGAAAATAAGTCTCCGCTCTCAGGTTTCATCTGATCTCTCATAGCTAGGACAGTTTATTCACAGATAGGTGGTTCCCATGTTATCAGGAAAGCTTATTTTCAGCAGGTCGTGAAGTCTCACATCCTATGAAGAGAAAATAGAGAAAGGAAGGGAAAAAACAGCAGCAAACAAACAAAAAGAACAATTCTGGAAAATCAATATAGGCCATGTTACTCTGAAGCCCATACATCAGTAGGCAGGTATGAAAGTGGCTTGTGTATGTAAATAGGTTGTGGTTATTTTCTTTGAAGTTTGTCTGGCATCAGTTTGCAGGATTTTAAGAAAGCACAGCTTAGTTTTCAGTGATTTCAAATTAGGAATAATGGCGGGGGAGGAAAAGAAGAAGAAAAAAATGGAAAACATTGTTTTAGAGACTTATAGCCAGGAAAAATTTTAGAATTCAGTCAAAGTTGTAGAAAATAACAAAAATTGGAAAACATTAAGCAAAACTCAAATCTAACAACAGATCTACTATAGTTTATTTTGAAGCATCATTTTTCTCTCTCCATTTTCCATTTTCACTAAAGACAAGTTGTAGTACAAATTCATTTGCAAAATAAGTTTTATCTTATTATACTTGGCCTGAGTATTTGCATAAAGTCAGAAAGAATAATTATTTGCCAAATAGGCTTTTTTTTTTTTTGAGTCAGAGTCTCGCTCTGTCGCCCAGGCTGGAGTGCAGTGACGTGATCTCAGCTCACTGCAAGCTCCACATCCCGGGTTCACGCCATCCTCCTGCTGCAGCCTCCCGAGTAGCTGGGACTACAGGCGCATGCTGCCACACCTGGCTAATTTTTTGTATTTTTAGTAGAGACGGGGTTTCACCGTGTTAGTCAGGATGGTCTCGATCTCCTGACCTCGTGATCCACCCGCCTCGGCCTCCCAAAGTGCTGGGATTACAGTTGTGAGCCACCACGCCTGGTGGCTCATTTTTTTAATTGGCTTTGATGGAACTTTATTTCATAAGAAATCTCAGATTCAACTTTAATGCCTTAAGCCCAGCCTGTGCCTGTAAATACCTGTATTAATTGGGTGAATTCCTCACTTTGAGATCCCAAGAAAACTTTGGGCTCCTGGGCCTGTCAGAAAGTGACATTCTTGCCACAGGTCAGGAAACTGTACAGGGACTGCGTAGACAAGGTATTGTTGCAGGATCCTTGGGGTGTCATTTTTCTGGCCAGAAACCTTTGTGGCTGGTGGTGCCTTTGCCCAAGTTTTGCTCAGGCTTGCTGGGGTCATTTTGCTCACTTGGCCTGGCAGGCTGTGCTCAGCTCACACTACTGGCCCGGGTCCCACACCTGCCAAGGGTGAGTCAGGGGTGGAATGGGGAGGGGTGTGTGAGCGAGCCTGGGGTCCAGGTACTGCACACAGTCAGACATGCCAGCTGCTGCAGCAGGGTGGGCAGCTCCAGGTGCCAGCATGAGTGCTGGCTCTCTGTGAGGCTGTGGACAGACCAGGTGTACCACAAACAGCTTCCATAGCTGGCACTGGGGATACAGTGGCACCTGGAAGCTTGGAGATGCCAGGAACTGCAGAGCAGAGCCTCCAGGTCTGGGCTCCCTGAAGGGCTGCAGCTCTTCTTTCCTTCTCTCCACCTTCAATGTGGTGAGCAAGGGGCATGTCTCAGCCCTGTTTGTGTTACAGCTCTTTTAGCCTCGCCATTTGGTGGGTCCTGAGTTCCTGTCCTGCAACCAGGAAGAATGAGGTACTCAGACAAGTGGAGGGTGAGCAAGATGAAGAGCAGCTTTATTGAACAATGGAACTGCTCACAGGAGACCTGCGGGTGGTAGTTCCTTTCCACAGCCAGGGTGTCTTGATGAGTGTTCAGCTCCTAGTGGATAGGGTAGGTCCTCTCTGTTAGGCAAGTCATCCTGACAAGTGTTCAGCTATCAGCAGAGAGGGTAGCTCCTCTCTGTAGCTGGTCGTTCCACTGTCTGCATAACTCTCAGCAGAGAGGAGGCCCTAGACTGGGTAGATCCTCTCTGCAGCTGGTTGCTCCACTGTCTGCTCACCTCTGGCTGAGCCCAGGGTTTTTATGGGCCTCAGAGGGGAGGAAGGGCATGCCGATTGGTTCATGGACAGTCATGGGTGGGCCGGGAAAAAGCACCACAAGTTCCCACTCCATCTGTAGGACTGGCAGCCCAGTCCCCAGCCTTCAGGCCCTCCCTGGCCTGTTGATGGGGCCTCACCAGAGATCTGCCCCCTTCCACCCAGGAGTTTGTCTGCTTCCTGCTGTCATTCATGGCACCCAGGTTGTAGGTGCCAAGGGTCACCTACAGGCCAGTGCTGAGCTTCCTTCAGCCCCCCATTGGCTTCCCTTCTATGCTTGTTTGTGCCTAAAGTCAGAGGGGCTGAGGCAGCAGGGAGCTGGTGTGTCAGCCCTGCCCCAAGCATGTGCACACCCAGCTGGGCTGTGACAGTGCTGGGGTTCAGCCCCAACTTTGCTCCAAGATCAGAGTGGAGGCCAATAGCAGGGAGAAGCCAGGCAGTGGGAGCAGGCATTTCTGAACCTGCAAAAGCTGGGGGGGCCTTCCCAGGCCCCCAAGAGAGCAGAGATACCTGGGTCTCAGCATTAATAATGTATAATCATTTAGGTCAATGTACTAATTTCCATTTTGATTTTTCTTTATTCCATAAATTATTTAGAAGTGTATCACTAATTTCAAAGGAGTGAGGTACTTTCCCATTATATTTAGTGTAACCTTGATTTCTGGGTAATTTCATTATAATCAGAAAATCTATTCCAAATGATTTCTCTTTTTTGAATTTTTTTTTTGAGCTCACATTTATGATGCAGCATGTGACCAATTTTGGCAAATGTTTTATGAAGCTACATGGTTTTTGTTTGTTTATTTGTTTGTTTTTTGAGATGGAGTCTCACTCTGTTGCCCAGGCTGGAGTGCAGTGGTGCAATCTCGGCTCACTGCAACCTCTGCCTCTCAGGTTCAAGAAATTCTCTGCCTCAGCCTCCCAGGTAGCTGGGATTACAGGCGCCTGCCACCATGCCCGGCTAATTTTTTTGTATTTTTACTAGTGACAGGGTTTCACCATATTGGCCAGGCTGGTCTTGAACTCCTGACCTGGTGATTCGCCCACCTCTGCCTCCCAAAGTGCTGTGACTACAGGCATGAGCCACCGTGCCCAGCCTACATGTTTCTTTTAATTAGTATTTACATGGTGTATTTTCTCCCATACTATCTTCCCAAAGTGTTTATGTCCTTAATATTAAAATGTGCTTTTTGTGGGTAATTTGTAGGGTTTTTAAAAACTCCATCTGGAAATGTGTTTTTTTAATTAAAATACTTAGTTTATTTGCACTTAAAGTAATTATATACTGAAGTCATATTTGCCATCTTTCTATTTTCTATTTGAACTACTTGTTTTATGTTTGGTTTTTCTGTCTCTCAAAACAGCATTATTTTGGGTTAAAATGGATTATCAATTCATGTATCTTATTTTAGCTTGTTAAACATTTTTTTAAATGATTTCTCTAGATATTAAAACATAAATCTTTGATAGCACAGTTCAACACAAATGATTAGTTTTATTACTTTTCTAATTTTGATAAATAATTAGGTTACTCTAACTTCATTTACTCTATTTTTCATGTTATTTTTGTAATAATCTTTCATTTTCAATAGTTTTAAGTCCCACAAGACCTTATTATTATGTTGTAATTATTATTAATTTATATCTACATACATATTTTCCCTGCCCTTGAGGTGATCTTTATTCTTTTTTGCATTTTTGTGTTTCTTTCTTTTTTTCTGCCTGAAGAACTTCCTTTAAATTATCTCACTTTTTGTTTGTCTGGAAAAATTTTTATTTCACATTTAAAACATTGTAATTTAAAATAATTTTTATTCTGAAATAACTTCAAACTTAGGGAAAAGTTGAAAGAATAGTACAAAGCAATCCTGTATGCCCCATACCTAGAGTTATTAATTTTTAACATTTTATAACATTTACTTTATCATTCTATCTATGTAAACATATTATTGTTTTTATAATTTTCAGCACCATTCTAGAGTAATTTGCAAATATCATGCTCCTTTACCTTTCAATACTTCAGTGAATATTTCCTAAAAACAAAAATACTCTCTTATATAGGAGTTATCAAAATCAGGAAGTTAAATATTGAAATAATATATTTATATAATCTAATATCTAATTTATATTCCGATTTTGTCTATTGTCATAATAATGTCATTTATAGCATCCCTCTCTTCCAAGATTATATATTGCATTAGTGATTTTTCTTTTAGTCTCTATTATTGATTCTCAACATTTCTTTGTTTTTCATGACATTTTTTAAGATTAGAAACTAGTTATTTTATGGAACATTCCTCAATTTGGGTTTCTTTGATGTTTCTTCATGATTAGATTCAGGTTTTACATTTTTGGCTAAATATAGATGGTGTATTCTTCTTAGGATTCCACATCTGGGCACACACTGTATCTATTTATTCCTTGCTGGTGCTGTTAATTGTGATCACTAAGTTTAGATGTCTAGTTTCTCTATTATAGATCTACTATTTTTAACTTTTATAATCAATAAATCCTTAGTGGATAGATAGCTTGCAACTGCGTAAACAAAAAGTTTGAGATTCAGACTTTTTCATAAGTTTTGGTAAGTTACATTGCTACATTAACTCCAGGAGTGTTTATGTAGATTTTTTGTGTGTTTGTTTTTGTTTTACGTTGACAATTAGATTAGCTGCAAACAAATAGAAACAGTTTTACTTCTTCCTTTTCAATCTCTTTTCTTGCCTTATTGCACTGGCTAGAATTTCCAGTACTGTTTTGAATAAAGGTCAATGAGAGCAAACATCTTTGTCTTCATACTGATTTAGGGGGAGAGCATTTAGTCTTTCATCATAATGTGTGAGTTTGTGGGAAATTTTTGTAGATGGTCTTTATCAGAGTGAAGAAGTTTCTTTCTGTACCCAGTTTATGGAGTTTTTTTGTGTGTGTTTATCATGAATGACAGAATGGACAGTCCAAGCCACAAGCATTTGAAGTAGCCTTATGCAAATATATTTGAATGACAAGTTAGCAGCTCTTTTTTTCAAAGGGACTCAAGGCCAAGATGTGGGCTGGACCATAGAAGATCTCTTCCAGTCTGATATTGTGTTTGTTTCTGAGGCCGGAGTTAGGTGCCGAGAGTTCATGGGGATGCGAAAGCTTTCATCAGAACTAAACATGGTTAGAAAACGTCCTGAAGAAGAGACCTGGATGAGACATTTGTGAATGAGTAAGGAGACAGTTGGGAAGTGGGAGGAGAGAGGACTGCACGTGGAATAGCCTATGCAAAGACCTGAAAAGTCAGCACTGGCTGGAGTAGAATGATCATGTTGGGAGGTGGGAAAACTAGGTGGGCCTGCGGTGGGTTTCTACTGCTCTCAGAGCTCTAAGAAGGAAACCCCATTAGTTCTAGCAAATGATTCTCATATGCCCCCTCTAATGACCCTAGGGCAATTTTCTTAACAAGCCCCCAAGAAACACAATCAGCATGCCTTGCTGACAATTCCATCTTCAGAAAATCAAGGCTCTTTTTACCCTAGGGCTTATCTCCTTAGGGGCTGTGGTGTTCAGGCAGGAAACTGGCACTGGAGACTCTTCCCTTCTCAAAATTACACATCACTCTTATAACTTGTATTCCTCTAATGCTTGGAGAATGTTAAGAGTTCTCTAGACTGGCAATTTCCCTAAATTTATCTTCTGAAGAAAGTTGTTAATGAACAAAGTACACTCTTAGCATTTATTAATCTTTTGGGTTTTCTTCACATTCAGATCATTATGGTTTTCAGATAAAACTTCTTTCAAAGCAGTTAAAAACAATTGGAATATTTAAAAAATAGAATCCTATCAGAAAAACATGTAAAGACTAACTAATTTAAAAGATTCACCCTGTGTCACCTTTTGCAAAGCAATTTAATATTTATCTGAAACTTGAGCTATAGAAATTTGATTTGCTTTAACAGCAGTAGAAATAGTTTAGTTCCTGGTTAATGTGGCATCTGATGTGATTGTGTCTCACTAATTTGGGTGTGTGTGTGTGTATGTGTGTTGTGTGTTGAAGACATGACTCTGGATATGCAGTCAATTGTCACCATGAGTATCCGACCCATACCTCCTCACTTCCCAATAAGCCTGAGGCTAACACGGTGAAACCGCTTCTCTACTAAAAATATAAAAAATTAGCTGGGCGTGGTGGCTAGTGCCCGTAGTCCCAGCTACTCGGGAGGCTGAGGCAGGAGAATGGTGTGAACTCGGGAGGCAGAGGTTGCGGTGAGCTGAGATTGCACCACTGCACTCCAGCCTGGGTGACAGAGCGAGACTCCGTCTCAAAAAAAAAAAAAAAAAAATTAGCCAGGCGTGGTGGCCGGCGCCTGTATTCCCAGATACTTGGGAGGCTGAGGCAAGAGAATGGCGTGAAACCAGAAGGCAGAGCTTGCAGTGGGCAGAGATCGTGCCACTGCACTCCAGCCTGGGCGACAGAGGGAGACTCCGTCTCAAAAAAAAAAAAAAAAACATCACGTCGTGAAGTGTTTTCGCACCTACCACCAGTGGGAAAAGTGGCAGCTCATGGCAAGTCTTTGGGGTCCCAGTTGTTGCCTTCTCCTCCCTCCCCTGCCGTGGCCACCATATGCCTGTGTAGCAGGAAGCTGTGGGATCTGTAGACTCAGCTCTATCAGGCTTCCCAGAATTGAGGGGCATGGGGTATTATAGGGGACATTTCCTGCTCACGTGGCCTAGCAGAGCTGGTGGCACAATTGCCCGGGTGTCCCAGGAGCCTAGCCTGGCCTCTTCTACCTGGTACGGTGCTTGGAGATCAGGCCAGCACCTCCATCCACTCCAAGTGGGCGGGCTGGGGAGAAGGAAAGCCAGGTTCTTCTGCTGGAGGGTGTGAGTGAAATGAGTCAGCTATGGGCAGGGTCAGGGAAGGCTTCCTGGAGGCAGGTTCCTTGGAAGACGGGAGGATGTAGCTCCTGGCTAGAGCAGTAGCCAGCCACCTTCCCTGGAGAGAGCAGCCCCAGCATCCCCTCTGCTCCCCCTCCCCTTGTCTTGAAGGGAGAAGAGCAACCTGGCCCACAGCCTGCAGGTGGCCCAGCAGCAGGCCGAGGAGCTGCGGCAGGAGCGAGAGAAGCTGCAGGCTGCCCAGGAGGAGCTGTGGCACCAGCGGGACCGGCTGGAGGGAGAGCAGGAAGACGCGGTGAAGAATGGCGTGCGGGTGCGCCGGGAGCTTGAGCACAGGTGAGCAGCGTCTCGCCTCCCTGCCGGGGCCCTTCAAATGTGCCTCGGGTCCCCTGACAGTGCCCCCCAGGGGTTAGGGAGCACCCAGTGGGTCCTGGGCCTCCTGCCATCTGGACACCTCTGATGTCGGGTTTTCTAACCAGACCCATTTCAGGAAATTGGGGCTCAGGGAGGTGTCGTCACTTACCTGGAGTCAGAGAACTAGTTAAAAGGTAGAACTTGGATGATAGTAACAAGAATAATTAAAATAACAGTAGTAATATTAGTAATAGTATTTTAAAAATTTAGTTATAATAATAATAATATCCTTATTAATTTCACTAAGTGCCAGATACCATTTTAAGAAATTCAGTTCTCTCATTTAACTCCATGATAACTCTGTGACATAGAAGCTGTTATCTCCATTTTGTGGGTGGTAAACTGAGGCACAGAGAAGCCATGTCACTTGCCCCAGGTCACATAGCTAGTTAGCAGAAGAGCCAGGATATGAACCCAGACATTCTGCCTTCAGAGTTAACCTCTTCACCACTGCGCTGCTTACCTCTCTGGGACGTGATCGGTGATGTTTAGTAGACTGTGATGGAGCATATTATTCCTGTTTCTGAAGGCCCTTGGGGAGCTGTGTCAGGCACTATTTTAAGCACATGTGAAATTTGTATCCTTAAAACAGGCCGGGCGCGGTGACTCATGCCTGTGATCCCAGCACTTTGGGAGGCTGAGGCAGGCAAATCGCCTGAGGTCAGGAGTTCGAGACCAGCCTGACCAACATGGGGAAACCCTGTCTCTACTAAAACTACAAAAATTAGCCAGGCATGGTGGTGAGCACCTGTAATCCCAGCTACTCAGGAGGCTGAGGCAGGAGAATTGCTTGAACCTGGGAGGCAGAGGTTGCAGTCAGCCAGGATCGCACCACTGTACTCCAGACTGGGCGACAGAGCAAGACTCTGTCTCAAAAAAACAAACATTGTCACGAGGCAGGTATTACCTCATTTTGCAGATGTGAAAATAGAGGCCCAGGGTCATGGAGCTAAGCGGTAGTGGGATTGGTTGCCCTGTGGCTCAGGCTCTTTCTTTCCAAACTCCTGCCTCAGGCCTGGTCCCCGGCCCAGCATCTTGCTGGCCACAGGAGGTTTGGGGCAAGAAAGTGACATGTGCCACCTGCCCGCCCTTTGTCCCGCAGCCATAGACAACTAGAGCAGCTGGAAGGGAAGTGCTCAGTCCTGGCCAAGGAACTGGTGGAGGTGAGGGAGGTGCTGAGCCGCGCCACGCTGCAGTGGGACATGCTGCAGGCCGAGAAGGCCGAGGTGGCCGAGGCGCTGACCAAGGTGGGTCCCTGTTTGCTGCACAACCACAAACCTACCTCTGACCCCCATCCCCAAGCCTTCTCACTCTGGCACGGACAGGTCCCAGTGTCAGGCAGACTTCTGAGCCTGGTCACAGACTGACCCCTTCCTTCTGGATACAGGCTGATCTTTGTCACAGGCCACAGACCTTTGGACCTCTGGTCCCAGCCATAAGTGGATTGACCTCTCTTTACGACCGTATCCCTGCTGTTCTGGATGCTCCTGGGGGCAGTGCCTATAGCTCAGGGTCATCCAGTGCCTAAGATTCAGCTCCTGGGGTCTGAGAGTTGGGGCCACAGCCCAGAGAGTCCTTGGCGGGGGGGCCTGCCCTGTCCGCTGCAGCCTGGGCTCTAAGCAGCGCTGTCCCTAGACCCTACTCAGGGGATCCTCTGAACTCTGGCCCTGCCCTGCAGCTTGAGCTATTTTTGCACGGCTCTGTGGTGGGTGGCTTTTAAATGGCTCCATAAGCAGCAGGCTTTCTGCGGTGATTTTTTTTTCCGTCTCACGCTGTGTCCCCTCCTTGTCTCCCCTCCCCTGTCTCCGAGGGTCCATCTCTCTGGGTCTCTTCTTGTCCCTCCTCACCTCCTCCCGGCCTTTCTGCCTTTCCTCATCTCTTGGGGCCTGACCCTGCAGGCTGAGGCTGGCTGCGTGGAGCTCCAAGCTCTCCATGACCAAGCTGAGGGCAGAGGAGGCCTCCCTGCAGGACTCCCTGTCCAAGCTGAGCGCCCTCAACGAGAGCCTTGCTCAGGACAAATTGGATCTGAACCGCCTTGTCGCCCAGGTACACTGTGCACCTGCAGGCCCACCTGCCTTGCCCACCTGTCCTCCCCACTCAGTGAGGCACCCCGGGCCCAGCCCTGCACCTGTCTTGGCCCCTGCCTCCCTGTCTGTCTCTGGTTCTCTGTCTGTCTCCGTCTGTCTGTCTATCCTCTCTAGGCATCAAAGCACAGAAGCTCCATGGGCCCTCCTCAGCTCCCCCTCCCCAGTGTCTCACACACCCAAGGGCACTGTCCCTCATTCCCTGGGAGCCTCCCCTGGGCTATTGTGGCTGGTGGATGGGTGGAGGAGGCGTCCTGGTCCTGGGAGGGATGCCCTGCTCAGGAGGCCCCACTCCTTCCCGGCCCACAGCTGGAAGAACAAAAGGCCGCCCTGCAGGGCAGGCAGCGGCAGGTGGAGCAGGAGGCCACAGTGGCTCGGGAAGAGCAGGAGCGGCTGGAGGAGCTGTGGTTGGAGCAGGAGGTGGCGCGGCAGGGCCTGGAGGGCTCCCTATGAGTGGCAGAGCAGACCCAGGAGGCGCTGAAGCAACACCTCCCCACACTGAGCCATGAGCTCAGCTGGCTGCAGGAGCAGCTAGCACAGGTGGGCCAAGCTGTGTGTGGGGTGGTCTGGAGAGCATGTGGGGCAGGCTGGGCTCCCAGCCCCCTGCATCCAGTCCTGGGTTAAGTCACAGGCACTGGAGCCTGCTTCTGGGTTAAATCCAGCCGCACTTCTCCTAGCTGGGGACCTTGAACAAGCTGTTCAACCTCCCGTACCTCAGTTGCCCCATTTATAACATGTGGCTAACCGGGCGCAGTGGCTTCCGCCTATAATCCCAGCAGTTGGGGAAGCCAAGGCGGGTGGATCACCTGAGGTACGGAGATCAAGACCATCCTGGCTAATACCGTGAAACCCTGTCTCTACAAAGAATTAGCTGGGTGTGGTGGCATGTGCCTGTAGTCCCAGCTACTTGGGAGGTTGAGGCAGGAGAATTGCTTGAACCCAGGAGGCAGAGGTTGCAGTGAGCCAAGATCGTGCCACTGCACTCCAGCCTGGGCAACAGAGCAAGACTCCGTCTCAAAAATAATAATAATAATAATGATACAGATTAATAATAGGTCAAGACTTTTTAGAATTGGAATCTTAGACTTTTGGGAACATCACATCTGGAAGAGACCTTAATGTTTCAGGGATCCAGGGACCTTCATGCAGTGTCTATCCTGGAGAGCCTGGGTTTCTGGGAGGGGCCTCTAGAGGATGGGGCAGGGGGTGCAGGAAGCAGGGTGCAGGTATCCACCTTGAGGCCTGCTGAGCAGCTGCACTTGGGTCTGTTTTATATATTCAGCTTCTCTGCTTAGAGTAATACAAGGGTTCTGTTACTCCCAAAGCTGAGTGAGGGCCCTCGTTTTTCTTTTCTTTTTTTTTTTCTTTGACAGTCTTGCTCTGTTGCCCAGGCTGGAGTGCAGTGGCACAATCTGGGCTCACTGCAACCTCCACCTCCCGGGTTCAAGCGATTCTCCTGCCTTAGCCTCCTGAGTAACTGGGATTACAGGCGCGTGCCACCACATCTGGCTAATTTTGTATTTTTAGTAGAGATGGGGTTTCACCATGTTGGCCAGGCTGGTCTCGAACTCCTGACCTCAAGTGATCCACCCACCTTGGCCTCCCAAAGTGTTGGGATTACAGGCATGAGCCACCGTGCCTGGCCGAGACTCAGTCTTTAAAATAATGAAATAAAATAAAAACATAAACCTCAAACAAAAAGACAAACTATGATTTCAATCATTGTGAAGCTCTTGACCTAGTAGATGAGATATATATACATACCAAATATATATATGCATATATACGTATATATACGTATATATACACACATACGTATATATACACACATACGTATATATACACACATACGTATATATACACACATATGTATATACACACATACGTATATACACACACGTATATATACACACATACGTATATACACACATACGTATATATACACACATACGTATATACACACATACGTATATATACACACATACGTATATACACACATACGTATATATACACACATACGTATATACACACATACGTATATACACACATACGTATATACACACATAAGTATATACACACATACGTATATATACACATAAGTATATACATACATACGTATATATACACACAAGTATATACATACATACGTATATATACACATAAGTATATATACATACATACGTATATATACGTAAGTATATATACATACATACGTATATATACATAAGTATATATATACAATATATACATACGTATATATACATAAGTATATATATACATACGTATATATACAATATATACATACGTATATATACAATATATACATACGTATATACATACAATATATACATACGTATATACATACAATATATACATACGTATATACATACAATATATACATACGTATATACATACAATATATACATACGTATATATACAATATATACATACGTATATATACATATATACGTATATACACATATATACGTATATGTACATATATAGGCATATGTATATACACATACACATATACATGTATACGTATATATGTATATGTATATACATGTATACATATATATACACATATACCAGAAATACTATAATTTCAGAGAAGTGCTATAGGGTCTAATGTTTAACAACTTCTGGCATTTGACTGATGGTGTTTAAAGCTCTTCTCCCATTTTCCAGGGGTATAAATTGAGGCAAGTTATTTGGTATTTACTACATTTTGGCTTCTTCATATGCAAGGGGTTTATGATAATAATACCTACCTCATGAGGACGGTATGAGGACTAAATGAAATCATGTATGTATAGCCTCGGCCAATGCCCATAGACATTGAGTACTCAACAAGGTGTTAGCTAGTAGATTTTAAATTTGTATTTATTCTTATAGTTTTTAAGGTAAAATTTACATTCACTGAAATGTTAACTGTATGTTTTTTGACAAATGAATACACTTACATAACTCATATCCCTATCAAGACAGAGACCATTTTTACCACCCAGAAATTTCTCTCATGTACCTTCCCAGTCAATCCCCTGCCAGAGGGAACCACTGTTATAATTTTTTCACCACAGATTAATTTTCCCCTTTCTAGAATTTCAAATAAATGGGAAAGTATGTGCTCTTTTGTGTCATTTATCTTCACAGACTTTATAATAAAAAAGTTACAATTTTAAACCTTTTGGGCATTTAGTAAAAATCTCCTTCCCACCAGTAGCCACCAGTCACCAGTCTTCATTTCTCTCTCTCTCTCTTTGAGACAGGATCTTGCTCTGTCATCCAGGCTGGAGCGCAGTGGCATGATCATGGCTCACTGCAGCCTCAACCTTCTGAGCTCAAGCAATCCTCCCACCTCAGTCTCCCAAATAGCTGGGACTACAGGTGCCCACCACCACGCCTGACTAATTTTGCTTGTATTTTATGTAGAGACAGGGTCTCACCAAGTTGCCCAGGTTAGTCTCAAACTCCTGAGCTCAAATGATCTGCAGGCCTTGGCCTCCCAAAGTGCTTGGATTACAGGCATAAGCCACTGTGCCTGGCTCAGTCTTCCTCTCTTGAAGCAACCAAAATATTATTAGTTTTATGTGGGCCATCCCATGGCTTATCATTATTAACTCAGGTGTTTATACAAGGCTCTTTGAGAACTCAGTTTTAGAGGTTACCCAAAGCATCCTATGACAACTCAGCCTAAAACGATATAAAATCAGTTTTAATATAACTGAAGTTTCTACATTCTGACTCTAAATGTCAGATTGTGACATTTTATCTTTCTCTGACTTTATGCCAAATTTACTTCAACTTCTAGCATCTATCATTCTCATTTATGAACAAATATGTATTTAACAAATGTGGAAATACAAATCATGAGCCAAACCAAATCCTGGGCTTATGTAGCCGATAGTAAAAAATTCACCAAAATAACCACCCGATTACAGTTTCATGCAGTGTGATAGGAGTAAGGAACCACCATAGGGAGGTCAGAAGGTGCTTTTCAGAGGTGGAGACTACAGCTGTTTTCAGAAGGATAGGGGTTAGAAGAACCTTCCAGGCACAGAGCAAAGCATGAACAAAAGCTCTGTGGAGGCCAGGAAGCTGGTAAATAGGGAATAAAAGAGGCCAGTTTGGCTGGAGCAGAGAGAGCAGAATGGAATTGGTCTGAGTAGCGAGAAGAGATGAAGAAGTGGGCAAGGCGCCTGGCTATTCGGGGCTTGGTTAGTTAGGAGGTTTTGTCTAAGAGAATGGGAAGGTGTTTAAGTGCTTTAGGCTGGGAAGTGACACGGTCACATTATATTTTGAAAAAGCCACTCTGCCTGTTGTGTTGAGATTAGAGAGGCGATAAAGGGGATATGGGTAACACAAGAAGACTAGGTCAGTAGTCCCTCCACCCTCACTCCCCAGGTGAAGGTAGCCTAGACTAGGGTGGTGATGGAGGAGATACAAGAGGACAGATTCAAGGAAAATTTGGAAGGTAAAAACTGGTAGGATTTGCTGACGGATGGAATATAGGAGGGGAGAGGTAGATTATCAGGGATGTATCTTAGTTTTCTTATGCATGATAGATTCAGTTGCAATGAAATTGTTAATTGAAATTGACTTTAAATAATGGCATGACCTAAAGGTATGCAAACATTTGCCTTAGATAAAATATCAAGTTTTCAAAGTTTTTAGCTGGGTGGACGGCATGGCTTTACTTCCTATTTCTTGGTATTCTAATCTTGTTGAAAAAAAAAGTTTTTCATTTTCTCAAAGGCTTATTTTAGTGGAAGCCCATCTGCAAAATCTGTTATAAATTTAAATTAGAAAATAACTACAAGTGCCATTGACAGGTTGGTTATTGTTTTTGCGAGTGACCTAAGGCCACCTCTGGGGGAGCTGGGGGCTGTCTTCTGAAGCCTGCGCGACTGCACCGCGTGCCCGTGCCTGGAAGTCAGACTCAGGGGCGGTGCGGCAGCGGGAGGCCTGCAGTCCTAAGCGCGGGGTCGCTCCGGGCCCCCGAGAAGTGTGTCTCCTGCCTCTTTAACCTGGCAGGGGCTGTTCAAGCGGCGGGGAAATCAGCGATTTGGAGGGTGGAGGGCTGGTGCTTTGAAAGAGAGGCGGATGGCCGGGCGCGGTGGCTCAAGCCTGTAATCCCAGCACTTCGGGAGGCCGAGGCGGGCGGATCACGAGGTCAGGAGATCGAGACCATCCTGGCTAACACAGTGAAACCCCGTCTCTACTAAAAATACAAAAAATTAGCAGGGCGTGGTGGCGAGCGCCTGTAGTCCCAGCTACTCGGGAGGCTGAGGCAGGAGAATGGCGTGAACCCGGGAGGCGGAGTTTGCAGTGAGCGGAGATCGCGCCACTGCACTCCAGCCTGGGCGACAGAGCGAGACTCCGTCTCAAAAAAAAAAAAAAAAAAAGAAAGAGGGGCGGAGGGGAGAGAGGGATTTCCCCGTCCCTGCTGCACTCGGACCTTCCCCTCGGTTGCTCCTTTTCTTGGCCTGCGCGGCCCCCAACCTGCTCCAACCCGTTGGGAAGCAGAGGCCGCGGCGTCCCTTTAAGGCCCCGCCGCGCCTGCGCCTTGGGTTCTCCTGACGCGCCGGTCGGGACCCTGAGGAGCCGCAGGCGCAGGCGAGGGGCTGGGCGGCGGTTGAGGCGGCGGTTGAGGCGGAGGCGGCGGCGGCGGCGCTGGGAGGGGTAGGTGAGGGTCGCGAGGCTGCCGGAGCTTCCGAGTGAGCGCGGTGCTTTTGGGAACGCGGGACGGGCGACCCGCGGCGCCAGGAGCTGGGCCGAGGCGCGCTGCCGGCTGCCGTCTGGATGGGAAATTACCGCGAAGTCCACGCAGCGTTTCTGAGGTGAGGGCGCCGCGCCGGGCTGGGCGGGCGGTGAATCCGGGACCCGCGGGCGCACAGCTGGGTGGAGGCGCGGCCGTGGCAAGTTCTGTTGCGCGAGAGCGGGGGCGGGTGGGAGGTGCGGGGGGTCGTGCCACGCCGGGGCCTGAGTTCCCCGCGCTGGATTCTTCGCCTGCCGCTGCCGCCCGCAGCCCAGCTCTCGTGGGCGCTGGGGAAGAAACTCGCTGGCGGGTGTTCTGTGGCATCCCAGGGGGTGGAGGGACGGAGCAGCTTCAGGGGCTCGTCCTCCTATATCCTGTAGAGGACACTGACCCCGCACCCCACCCTCCAGGCCGGAAATCGGTCCCTCTGCGGACCTGAGAGGGGAGAGCGCTCGCGCCCCTGGCCTGCAAAGTTGGGGTCTTTATTGGCCTCCCGGCTTCTGCTCCAGGCTGGTGATGGGCAGGCCAGGTGTGCCAGGTCCAGGATGCACACGAGGAGCGTTTGTAGCCGGCACTGAATCACCTCCTGACTATGGGGCAAGCCTCAAATGAACCGCAGCATTTCGGGTAGGTTGGATTGTGGGGTTGCTGTTTGCACTCCGAGGAGTTGCTGTGATTTCCCTGTGTCTGTCTGTCTGTCTTTCTGGCTTCTTAGATCATCTCATGTGGCGTCCTTTCACCGAAGAGTTAACCAAGACGTTTGGCCTGGTTTCCTTGCTTTCCTCCTGTATTTTGCTGCTAGAGCTGCTTTCGAAAAGAAGTCTTTAATGGCAGTCGTACCTTTTCTTTGGGTTACAGTGTTGTTCATCCTTTCTTTGCCGAAAGAATGAATCGTAGTGCTTCACGAAGTTAAAGAAAAGATCTGCTGGTAGTGTTTAATCTGTTCGGAGCTGATATGCGTTAGTAGCTTTCTTTTTGTTTTTAAATTTTATTAGTAAAATTTCACTAGTGAACGAGAAGCTATTTTTTTCTATTCTGAAATGCTAGCTTTAAGATTTCTGAGAACTTTGCGTCAAAGAAATCTTGGAAAAGTTACTGAGGTATACAGAAGAAGTTCACAATTTTAAATGTGCAGGTGGCCCGGGAGCAGTAGATCACACCTTAATCCCAGCACTTTGGGACGCCAAGGTGGGTAGATCACTTGAGCCCAGGATTTCCAGACCAGCCTGGGCAATGTGGCAAAACCCTTTCTCTACTAAAAATACAAAAGTTAGCTGTGTGTGGTGGTGTGTGCCTGTAGTCCCAGCTGCCCGGTAGCCTGAGGTGGGAGGATCACCAGAGCCCCGGAGGTTGAGATTGCAGTGAGCCGTGATCATGGCAGTGCACCACGAACTGGATGGCAGAGTGAGACCCTGTCTCAAAAAAAAAAAAAAAAAGTAATGAATTTTTACCAAGTGAACCACCACAGATCAAGAAATAGAACATTACTAAACTGGGGTATATTTGTAGGAGTGGAATTGTTGGTTTTAGAGGTATATGAATGATAAAACTTTAGTATTACATATTGTTGAACATTTTCCCAAAGTAGTTGTACCATTTAGCAGGGATATGCTGGTTACCCCACATCCTCGCTAATGCCTGTCGCTTAAAAATTATTTTGTCCTTCCTTCCTTCCTTCCTTCCTTCCTTCCTTCCTTCCTTCCTTCCTTCCTTCCTTCCTTCCTTCCTTCCCTTTCTTTCTTTCTTTCTCTTTCTTTCCCTCTCTGGCCCAGGCTACAATCTACTCGGCTTGCTGCTGCCCGCGCCGCCTGGGACTGCCGGCGCGCGCCACCGCTGCCTGCCTTTTCTCCTTTGGATGCAGGCACGCGTTCGCCATCTTGGCCACGCTGGTCGCCAGCTCCTGACGCCGAGTGCTCTGCCCGCCTCAGCTTCCCCAGGTACTGGGACTACAGACGGAGTCTCGCTCACCCAGTGCTCGGTGTTGCCTGGGCTGGAGTGCGGTGGCGTGGTCTGGCCTCGCGGCAGCCTCTACCCCCCGGCCGCCTGCCTTGGCCTGCCAGGGTGCTGGGATTGCAGCCCCTGCCCGGCCGCCGCCCCATCTGGAAGGTGGGGAGCGCCTCTGCCCGGCCGCCCCGTCCGGGAAGTGAGGAGCGCCTCTGCCCGGCCACCCACCATCTGGGAAGTGAGGAGCGCCTCTGCCCGGCCACCCTGTCTGGGAAGTGAGGAGCGCCTCTGCCCGGCCGCCCCGTCTGGGAAGTGAGGAGCGCCTCTGCCCGGCCACCCATCGTCTGGGAAGTGAGGAGCGCCTCTGCCTGGCCTCCCATCGTCTGGGAGGAGAGGAGCGCCTCTGCCCGGCCGCCCCGTCCGGGAGGAAGTGAAGAGCGCCTCTGCCCGGCCACCCCGTCCGGGAAGAAGTGAGGAGCGCCTCTGCCCGGCCGCCCCGTCCGGGAAGAAGTGAGGAGCGCCTCTGCCCGGCCGCCCCGTCCGGGAAGACGTGAGGAGCGCCTCTGCCCGGCCGCCCCGTCCGGGAAGAAGTGAGGAGCGCCTCTGCCCGGCCGCCCCGTCCGGGAAGACGTGAGGAGCGCCTCTGCCTGGCCGCCCCGTCCGGGAAGAAGTGAGGAGCGCCTCTGCCCGGCCGCCCCGTCTGGGAAGTGAGGAGCGCCTCTGCCCGGCCGCCCCGTCCGGGAAGAAATGAGGAGCGCCTCTGCCCGGGCGCCCCATCCGGGAAGAAGTGAGGAGCGCCTCTGCCCGGCCGCCCCATCCGAGAAGAAGTGAGGAGCGCCTCTTCCCGGCCACCCACCGTCTGGGAAGTGAGGAGCGCCTCTGCCCGGCCGCCCCGTCTGGGAAGTGAGGAGCGCCTCTGCCCGGCCGCCCCGTCTGGGAAGTGAGGAGCGCCTCTGCCCGGCCGCCCCGTCTGGGAAGTGAGCAGCGCCTGTGCCTGGCCGCCCCGTCCGGGAAGAAGTGAGGAGCGCCTCTGCCCGGCCACCCATCGTCTGGGAAGTGAGGAGCGCCTCTGCCCGGCCACCCACCGTCTGGGAAGTGAGGAGCGCCTCTGCCCGGCCGCCCTGTCCGGGAAGAAATGAGGAGCGCCTCTGCCCGGGCGCCCCGTCCGGGAAGAAGTGAGGAGCGCCTCTGCCCGGCCGCCCCGTCCGGGAAGAAGTGAGGAGCGCCTCTGCCCGGCCGCCCCGTCCGGGAAGAAATGAGGAGCGCCTCTGCCTGGGCGCCCCATCCGGGAAGAAGTGAGGAGCGCCTCTGCCCGGCCACCCATCGTCTGGGAAGTGAGGAGCGCCTCTGCCCGGCCACCCACCATCTGGGAAGTGAGGAGCGCCTCTGCCCGGCCGCCCCGTCTGGGAAGTGAGGAGCGCCTCTGCCCGGCCACCCACCGTCTGGGAAGTGAGGAGCGCCTCTGCCCGGCCACCCACCGTCTGGGAAGTGAGGAGCGCCTCTGCCCGGCCACCCACCGTCTGGGAAGTGAGGAGCGCCTCTGCCCGACCACCCACCGTCTGGGAAGTGAGGAGCGCCTCTTCCCGGCCACCCACCGTCTGGGAAGTGAGGAGCGCCTCTGCCCGGCCACCCACCGTCTGGGAAGTGAGGAGCGCCTCTGCCCGGCCACCCACCGTCTGGGAAGTGAGGAGCGCCTCTGCCCGGCCACCCACCGTCTGGGAAGTGAGGAGCGCCTCTGCCCGGCCACCCACCGTCTGGGAAGTGAGGAGCGCCTCTTCCCGGCCACCCACCGTCTGGGAAGTGAGGAGCGCCTCTGCCCGGCCACCCACCGTCTGGGAAGTGAGGAGCGCCTCTGCCTGGCCGCCCCGTCTGGGAAGTGAGGAGCGCCTCTACCCGGCTGCCCCATCTGGGAAGTGAGGAGTGCCTCTGCCCGGCCACCCATCGTCTGGGAGGTGAGGAGCGCCTCTGCCCGGCCGCCCATCGTCTGGGAAGTGAGGAGCGCCTCTGCCCGGCCACCCATCGTCTGGGAAGTGGGGAGCGCCTCTGCCCGACCACCCATCGTCTGGGAAGTGAGGAGCGCCTCTGCCCGGCCACCTATCGTCTGGGAAGAAGTGAGGAGCGTCTCTGCCTGGCCGCCCCGTCTGGGAAGTGAAGAGCCCCTCTGCCCGGCCGCCCCGTGTCTGGGTAGAAGTGAGGAGCTCCTCTGCCTGGCCGCTCTGTCTGGGAGGTCTACCACGGAGGCCAGAAGCAATGTGGGGGCTGGACGTGGTGGCTCACGCCTGTGGTCCCGGCACTCTGGGGGGCGAGGCGGGTTGATCACTTCGGGCTAGGAGTTCGAGACCAGTCTGGCCAACTTGGCGAAACATGAAGAATACAACAGACAGACCAACCAACCAACTCAATGACAACAAAACAGGTCTACCCTGGAGTCATACTCTAATTTTTTCTATTTTCCTCCCTTTCTGATCCTTTATCCCACTTTCTTTTTCTTCCTCTTCCTTCTCCCTCTTCTTTGTCAAATAGAGGATTGAGTTATTATCACTGATCCATATAAAGTCCCTCTCTCATTTATTTTAACTCCCACCCCCATTTCTATTCCCCGACTTCCCATGTGCAACCTTCCTAATATGTTTGATACGCATCTTTTTGTTTGTATGTATTTTTAGAAAATGTTTATTGTTTTTGTATGCAAAAAAAATTAATAAAAAAAAATTATTTTGCCATTCTAGTAGGGGTGCAGTAACATATCAGCATGGTTTCATTGAGATTGAGTATCTTTTATTGCCATTTATATGTCCTCTTTTGTGAAGTGCCTGTTAAACCTTTTTATCCAGTTTTCATTGATATGCTTGTTTTCCTGTTGATTTGTAATACTTTATTCTGGATATGCCTCGTTTCTAGGATTTATATGTATTGCATTTCCCTTTTTTCAATCTGTAGCTTGCGTTTTCACTCTTTTATGGTGTTTTTCATGAATGGAGATTCTTTTTTTTGTTCTTTTTGAGACAGGATCTCACTCCATTGCCCAGGCTGGAGTGCAGTGGCCCAATCACAGCTCACCGCAACCTTGACCTCACAAGGCTCAGGTGATCCCATTGCCTCAGCCCCCAAGTAGCTGGGACCTGCAGGGGAGTACCACGACACTCAGCTGTTTTCTATATTTTTAGTAGAGATGGGGTTTTGCCACATTGCATAGGCTGGTCTGGAATTCCTAGGCTCAAGTGATACACCTGCCTCGGCCTCCCGAAGGGTTGGGATTACAGGCATGAGCCACTGCACCCGGCCTGAGATTCTTAATTTTAATGAAATTATACTTTATCAATCTTTTCCTTTATGGTTACTGCTTTTTGTGTCCTGTTTAAGAAATCAATGCCTAACCTAAGAGTATGAACACATTTTTCTGTGTTAACCTTATAACAATTTTATTTTAGTTTTCGCATTTTTTTTTTCAGACAGGGCCTCACTCTATTGCCCAGGCTAGAGTGTGGTGGCAGGATCTCAGCTCACTCAACCTCCATCTCCTGGCTCAAGTGATTCTCCCACCTCAGCCTCTTGAGTAGCTGCGACTATAGGTGTGCGCCACCATGCCTGGCTAATTTTCGTATTTTTTGTAGAGATGGGGATTCAACATGTTTCCCAGGTTGGTCTTGAACTCTTGGGCTCAAGTAATCTGCCTGCTTCAGCCTCCCAGAGTGCTGGAATTACAGGTGTGAACCACCCCACCTGGCTATGATTCACTTTTTACTACATGGATGTGTCTGCTTGATCCAGCACCATTTACTGAAAAGACCATCCTTTTCCTTCTGCACCATGTGGCACTTTTTTTCATAAATCGAATGACTGTATGGTCATCTGATTTATGAAATTAGTGTGGGTCTGTTTCTGTTTCTGGACCAACCCGGGTAACATAGTAAGATCCCGTCCTTACAAAAAATAAAAATAATAAATAAATGAATAAAATTTAAAAAATAAGTATGTAGAGCAGATGGAGTCATAGGTTATAATTTATAAATGATTGCCAGTTTCTTGGCTACATACGGGTGTTGGTAATTCAGATGTGTTGGGCGTTCAGGCAAAATGTATTAAGTGAATTATATGGTGTTCCGAATGATTGCTAGATGTTCATTGTGACTTGAATTAGATGTTATTTGAGCCTCACAGAGCTACAGTTTTGACTCTTTTATTTATTTGTCTTTTTAAAATTTTTACAATCTTCCTTTCAAGGCAGTAACTCTTTTATACTTAATTGTTCTTAGGTATACTTAATTACCAGGAAAACTTTATGGATCATACCTAAATAAGTGTTAAACCATTTAAAGGGCTCACATGATGTGATGTAAACAATAGTATTCTACATAATAGTTTTAGGACTATATCGGATAATTTTTTTTTTCTTGAGACAGTATCTCGCTCTGTTGCCCAGGCTGGAGTGCAGTGGTATGATCATGGCTCTCTGCAGCCTTGACCTCTTAGGCTCAAGCAGTCCCCTGACCTCAGCCTCTTTAGTAGCTGAGTCTACAGGCATGCACCACTATGCCTGGCTAATTTTCTACTTTTTGTAGACAGGGTTTTCCTATAGTGCCCGGACTGGTTTCAAACTCCTGGGCTGAAATGATCCTCCCACCTTGGCATCCCAAAGTGTTGGGATCACAGGCATGAGCCATCACACCTGGCTATTTTAGCTTTAATAATTTTTATATTTTTCTAATTTAAAAGATTCACTAAAATCTTTTACAGCTATTATTTATGAATATAGTATTCATTGTTGTTATGATTATTTTGTATGTGTTTAATCCGATTTTTAATATAAGCTCCTGGCAATTAGAGATTTTGTCTCTTTTATTCACCACTATATTCTCAGTACTTGACCTTGCCTGGCATGAAACAGATATTGAATAAATATTTCTTAAATGAATGAATGAATGAACATACTAATACCATATTCAACAATCTCCGAGTATCACAGTTTTCACCATCTAACAAATAAAATAGCTTGTATAGAGCAGAGTCACAGTCAACCTGCCATGAAAGGAAATGTCAATGAAAAATAATCCTTTGTATGTGTAGCTGCTGAGATTTTGGGGCTTTTGTTACTGTAGCATAACCTAGTGAAAGCTCAGTGAGACAACATATAGGATATACGTGTACAGATAGACCAGCTAGACCAGTAGATGGGATTCCAAAGATAGTTCAATAAGCATTAACTAACGACACCCATACTCTCTTAATTCCCTAACAGAAATAATGGAATTCTTGTTCACTAAGATCTGCCTCAAATATTACTTACTTTGTGAAAACTTCCCTGGCTACTCTAGTATTTAGTCAGGACTCTTTATTTTTTCCCCCAGGCTGGAGTACAGTGGTGCCATCATAGCTCACTAACCTCTAACTGAAGGCTCAAGGAATCCTCCTGCCTCAGCTTCCCGAGTAGCTGAGACTACAAGTGTGCGCCACCATGCTCAGCTTATTTTTCATTTTTTATTTTCTGAGACGGGGTCTTACTGTGTTGCCCAGGCTGGTCAGGACTGTTGATTACATATGACAGAAACCCAACCACCTCTAGTTCCCCACCACCTTTCAACCTGCTCTTCCCTGGGTCTTCCCAGTCTCCGTAAATGGCAGCTCCATCCTTCAAGTTGCCGAAGCCCCAAATCTCAATGTTAACCTTGATTTCTCTCTTTTATCCCACAGGCAATCTGAAGGCAAATCCTGTTTAGACCCAGGCGAAGGTTCCTCGTGACCCAGGCTCTCACCAGCCAGTTGTCCCTTGCCGTCCTCCTGAGGGTGTCTGGAGCTTCAGTGCTGTGTGTTCTTGGCCTCCACGCTGGGGATGCCACTGACTCCCACTGTCCAGGGCTTCCAGTGGACTCTCCAAGGCCCTGATGTAGAAACTTCCCCATTCGGTACCCCAAGAGCAGCCTCACATGGTGTGGGCCAACATCAAGAGCTGCCAGATCCAACAGGTAAAAATCCTGAGGCATTGCCAGCTTGGTGGGGTCAGATAGTCCTCTTTCTATTATGACTCAGATGTTAAGGGAGGATGCCAAGGTCCCTAAACATTGCAGGGCCTTGCCTGGCATGAAACAGATATTAAATAAATATTTGCTAAATGAATGAACAAATATCCACAGCGTGTGCTGCCCATGACCTGCAGTGCCGTGGTCAGGTGGAAGTGATTTTAGTTCAGGAGAGGACAGTGTTCTCTCCAGGACTTTTCCTTACTAGCTAGATCTGTATCCCTCTCCTCGCTCTTCCCCTCTCACACCCCATTCTCTGTCCCCATTTCTCTCTGTTTCCACCCTACTGACCCCTTTCACCTGCTTTCTGCTCTTCAGCTTTCGTGGCTCACCCCCTCCCTGTCCACCTGCATCCCCCAGGCTAAGGCCCCTACACTGTCCTGGGTGGGGAGATGTGTCTGGTTTTAGGCAGTGCCCTCTGGATATGTCCAGGATGGGGAAACGTGGCTCAGTTGCCAGTATAATGGGTTAAAAGTGGCCACTTTTGAAGGCCTTTCCCATCTCCTTTTCCAGAATCCTGTAGGACTTAGAATTTATGGGCCACAGTGGAATTCTTGGTTTCCCAGGACCTTGTGGTGGACGCCTTCTTTTACTGAGCATTCATGGGGTGACTATTAGGTACCAGGCCCCGCTCTGGGCTAGAGGCCCCACAGTGAGTAAATCTCAGGTCACTACCCCACGGAACCCACCACTACAGGCATTGAGAGGGGGAGAAAGAAAGGGGCATGGCCTGTTTGTGTTCTTCTCATGTGGTCACCCACAGGTCTTGGGGGAGTGGGAGCCAGTGCAAGGAGAGAAGTCCAGTGAGAAAGGCAAATGGATGACATCAGACCTAGGGGCTGAGGCCCCCAGCTGCAGCCAGGTAGCTTCTGGAGTGGACAAGGAGCAACAGGGAAGTTCGTGTCCTGGTGTTCTGGGCTGCACTGTCTCATCTCATTCTTGTGAGCACCAGAACTTATCCAAAGACAAGACTCAGTGTCTCTGGCAACAGTGGGCCAGAGACAGGATGTGTGAATTTCAGAGGAGGAGGAAGGGGTTGTACCCCATGGAAACAATATATGGTTTTACAGTAGCACATCTTTCTCTAATAACTAGTTAGCATGTTCCTGTTAATGGAAAATATTGGTGATGTAAGTTTCCCCACTGTTCTCATCTTCATGTAAATTTGTTCATTTCCTTCCTTCCTTCCTTCCCTCCTTCTCTCCAACTCTGTGTCTCTCTTTATTCATTCCCTGCCTCCCTCCCACCCACCCTCTCTCCCTCCCTTTCTTTCTTCTTCCCTCCCTCCCTCCCTTCTTTCCTTTCTTCCTTTCTCCTTTCTTCTTTTCTTTTTCTTTCTCTCTCATGCTCTCTCTTTTTCTTTCCTTTTCATTCTCTCTACTTTTTTGAAGAGATCACACTGTACTGAAAGCTACATTATTTACCAGAATCTCTGGATCTGCTTCTGTCTTGCAGGCAGAGAGCTCATCCAGTAGCCCTTAGCTCTTCCTAGCCCCCTCCTTTGATTTGTTAGTGCCACTGGGGCAGCTGCTGAGTCTCAGTGGTTTCTAGTCTTCACCAAGTTCTGCCCACCCAGATGGTTTTTACCTGTCCTTACCAGAAACCTGCACTGTCTAGATTGCTGAGGCTGCTTCTCCTTAACCGATCTGCTATCTGTATTCCGGGGGCACGCCAGGGTTAGAGGCAAATGGCACAGGCCGTGAAATCTCCAACTGCTCTGACTCCAGGTTGGTGCACTTCAATGCCAAATACTAACCACACAATAACAGGATGCCACCAAAACCTTGATATGGGGCTGCTGCATCCTAATTAAAACAAATTAATAGGCTTTTTTTTTTTTAGAACAGTTCTAGGTTTATGGAAAACTTGAGTGGATAGTACAGAGAGTTCTAGGCTCCCCTGTCCTCCAGCACACAATTTCTCCTATTAGTATGTCGTATGAGTGTGGTCCATTCGTTACAATTGATGAACCACTGTTGATACGTCATTATCAACTAAAGTCCGTAGTTTACATTAGAGTTCATTCTTTGAGTTTCACAGATTGTGGGTTTTGGCAATTACATAATGTCCTAAATCCCCAATACAGCATCATGCGAAATAGTTTCACTGCTGAAAATTCCCTGTGCTTCACCATTTCATACGTCCTCCTCTCCTCCACAGTATTATTCATAATAGTTAAAAAGTGGAAACATCTTAAGCCACCATCAGTTGATGAATAAACAAAATGTGGTATAACCATATAGTGGAATATTATTTGGCCATAAAAAGTTGAAGTACTGATGCAGGCTAAAAAGGATGAAACTCGAGAACAATATTCTAAGAAGCAGATAGAAAATACCACGCTTTGTTATTCCATATAGAGGAAGTGCCCAGAACAAGTACATCAGTAGATAGAGAAAGTAGATTAGTGGTTGTCAGCGCAAGAAGGGGGGAATTGGAGAGTGACTGCCCATAGGTACAGGCAAGCTTTTTGGCATTATGAAAATATTCTGGAATTAGGTAGTGGTGATGGTTGCGAAAGTTTTGGAATATGTTAAAAGACACTGAAATGTATGCTTAAAAATGGTGAATTTTGTGATATATAAATTATACTGTAGAAATAATAATAACAGGAATAAAGCAAGGTGTCTTTCTACATCTCCATGTCCTGTATTTTCATTAAAAATGAATAAATAAATAAGCATTTCAGGGCCAGGTTCAGTGGCTAACTCCTGTAATCCCAGCATTTTTGGAGGCCTAGGTGGGAGGATCGCTTGAGGCTAGAAGTTCAAAACCAGCCTGAGCAACATAGCAAGACCTTGTCTCTATGAAAAATAAAAAATTAGCCTGAAATGGTGATGTGTGCCTAGAGTTCCAACTACTTGGAAAGCTGAGGCAGGAGGATCGCTTGAGGCCAGAAGTTCAAGGTTGCAGTGATCTATAATCACCAGTGCACTCCAGCCTGGGTGACAGAATAAGACCCTAACTCAAAAAAAAAAAAAAAAAGCATCTCACTTTAATAGTAAGTGGCCAAAATATGTTGCTGGCTGCATGTTGTGAGGAAATGTGTTAGATGAAAGAAGTTAAATTCCAGAAGTTTTCCTTTTTTCAGAAATGAGGTATAGGGGAGAGAAACACATACTTGGAAAGAACTGACCCAGCTGAATTGGAAAATGTGGGAAGGAGATGGGAAGAGGCTGGTCCACCTGAGATCTGGCTCCAGGACTTACAGCAAGGGGAACTTGGGCAAGTTACAGACTCTCTGTGCCTCAGTTTCTTCAGCAAAACAGAATCATCCCATAAACTGTAAGGTCAGTGCTATCAGTGGGTCCCCAAATTGACTGCACATCTGAGTCATGTTAACAAACACATTCCAGGCCCCACCTGAGCCCTCTGAATCAGAATCCCTGCAAGGAGGACAATGAACTTGCATTTGCACTGACTTTCCCAACTGTTTCTTACTTTGATCACCTTGGGGGTAGGACCCATTGAGCTGCACCACATCATTCCAAAGCCAAAACGCAACAGCAGAACAAGAATATTTTCAATGCAGTCTCTAAAGCAGAGGAGAAACTGTTGAGGGAACCTAGAAGTAAAGGAGATCTGGCTTGCTGGGCTCCATTTAAACTTTGAGTATAGCAGAGACACGAGCCCTTAGGGACACATGCCTGAGGCAGTGACACTCCAACTTCGGAAGACTGGAAGCCCTAATTTCAGATTCAAGCATGCTTTGAGTAGAAATTAAGTTTACCTCTTTTTGCACAGCAAGATGGCCAATCTTTCCTAAGCTGCTCACCTTACAAGAAAAAGAATTGTACTGCTAAGAATTCAGACTTCAGCAGTCATAGGTAAGTAAGGAAGTCTTATAAATCTATTTTAGCCACCTAACAAGAAACTAGAAATTTAGCAAGTTCTTTCACTTTCAGGACAGTTGTGTTCACTAGATCAGAGGCACTGAGACATGAAGAACAGACCCCTAAAAAGGGAAAGTGTTCCTTTCAGTTTTAGGCCATCACTGGAATATTAGGGAAGTGGAAACACAGCTGCCCACTCTACAGTATGGGTTGCTTTTGTGTCTGGAATGTGCCTAACGTCCTGATCTCTGTGCCCTTTTCAGGGAGCCTTGGGAGGAGCCTGAATCACTGATGGAATTGGACAGTGCGTGGAGATGGTTCAGCAGGACGAGGGTAAGTGCAGGGGCAAGTCCAGGTTATACTGAGAAACAACTAGTGGCACTGACGGGGACAGACAAAGATAAAATCAAAAGTTTGTGCTTCATCTTCAAAAACTCAAACTAATAACAAACTTGGCCTTATGAGAAATAATAAGTATTTTTCTATTTACATGAGAGTTTAATGTCAAAACAGGAATCAGAAAAATATTAAGTCCAGGGCATAAAACCTAAACCATTGCTCATATTTATTCTTTCTAAACAGAGCAAAGTGTAAAATGTTCTCCATAAAATGCACATTGTGGTTATGAAAAGGCCAAAGTCTTAGTGAGAATCATTGGTATTCCATAGAAGAGTGAATTAAACACAGCCAAGGGAAGACCCAAGTCTCATACTTCTCTTGTATATTCCAGAGTTCTAGGGGAATTCCAGGTGATAGAGGTTATTTCCCATACTGTTAAAGCAAGGTTGCAGACACTTGGGAATTTTGGTCCCAGTAGGGGAGGTCACACCTCTGTCCTGGAAAATACTACAGGAATGTATACTTTTCCTGTGACTCATTCTGCTCATTCTTCCAGCATCACAAAAACCAAAAAAAAAAAAACTGGAAATATGTCCAAATACATGATTTGCTATCCCTCTTCTTCAGGTTTCTTACCTGTTACTTATGGATAATAGCATTACCACAGGATTATGATGAAGATACAATGAGCACAGTTTTGAGCAAAACGCCTTGTACAAATTGGTCAATGAACAACTAGTAAATAATTATGTGAATATTTACTGAATTATATGGATCCTATGAATAATTACTGAATAATTACTGTGATTGCTTTTATTGGCAGTGCTGAAAACTCATCCCTATGTGACCTCAAGTAAGCCATGTAACTCTGTGAACCTGCAGTTTTATCATTTTTAAAATAAAGAAACATGACAGATTTTCATTATGACACAGAATGTCAGGTCTCCCAGATGCCAGAAAATACATTACTTGAAGCCATTGATACGTCTTAAAGCAGTATCCTCACAGTGTCATTGGAGGACAGTGTGGGCTGCAGAGAGACACGCTTTGAAATGGGATTGACCCAGTCCTCCTTCCTATACTTCCACATGAATGCTGGGCAGCCCAGGATCACACTCACTGCACCCTCAACTCAGACAAGTCCAGCAGCCAATCTTAGGAGACCTGGGCTACAGAACAGTCTCCCAAGTTCCAGGCTCACAAAACCTAGGTGGGGATGAAAGCTGAGAAAGCGAAGAGGTGGTTCAGGGGATCACTCTTTCCTACTCATTCCTCTCATCTCAAACTCACCTTCTACTGCAACACTGAGGATCACCAACCAACCGTGACCATAACCTTGATCTTGCCATGTTCTGTTAGTGGAATGAAACCAAAAATCAATGGTGTTAGTCCAACTTAACAAAACAGATATCAAACCATATTCCATAAGAACTGCTCATGGCCCTGTTCTTTTCAGTATATGGGAAAACAAAATGGAAACAACAAAATAGCTTGAGGTTTATGAAACTTCCCAAGATAGATGGTCACACATGTTTTCAGGAGATCTCTATAGAAATGATTTTGATCACTTGATAACTTGAAAAGAGCTCTTGCGACACTAGAATGACATCCATAAGTGACAAGTATAAAATGTAGTGCTCAGTGACATTAAAAAAAAATCAACCCACATAGAGGAAGAGCTCTGGACATAGGGATGTCAAACTGGTCTAGAGTGTAATGAAAAGCCAAGATGGTGCCCCAGTAAGAAAAAAGAAATCAACATAACAATGGGAAGCAGCAAGAAGAAGACTGAGACCGGAAAGACAACATTTTTCACAAATGAATTATTCATTCACTTTCTAGTGGATACAGACAAAACTGCAGAAGACCCAGAGGAAATCAGGGCAGGCTAAAAGTTTGATATCTTACACTTGTGGAAAAGCCTTAAGATCTGTTTTAACTTGGAGCAGGTGGGGTGACATCATGACTACCATTAAGAAAATATAACCTGTTGGGAAACTGTTTCTGCCTTGATGATGTTGTACAGACAAGCGAGAAACAGTGAGGAATGTGCTTAGATGTATTGGGAAAGAGATGGGTCTGTGGCATTGTCACAAGGGTACACGAATACTGAGAGTGAATTTTGAAGGAATGATCCCAATTGGTGGTGACCCTCAGGCGAGACCAGGGTGTCTGTGTTTCAGCAAAGCCTTGGCAGTTGGAGTGAGGGCTCCTAAGATTCCATGACACCCCCACATTCTAATTGTGTTGTAGCAACTGCAGACTGTTAACTGGCACACTGGCCACACCCTTGCTCACTCTTGTCGGAGACTGAGCTATTGGCAGTGCCTTCAGCTCTGAGCTCAGGCACCGTGAACGTTGTTTTTGTCGTTAAGGATCCTAAAGTGCTGTGGGGACTGATCACTTTTTTCTCAACAGTAAGTTAAGAACTTCAGTTACTGACATCCCTCAGTCCTAATTAAGCCTATTTGATTTCACCAGTTTTTAACCCATCATGTGTTTGGGTGTCTTCTCCGCAGTCCCTGGCCCCACCTCTTCTGCCACAAACGTCAGCATGGTGGTATCTGCCGGCCCTTGGTCCAGTGAGAAGGCAGAGATGAACAATCTAGAAATCAACAAGAAATCGCGCCCCCAGCTGGTAGAGAACAAACAGGAGTTCAGAAACCTCCAACAGAAATTTCTTGTAACTCAAGTGGCCTACTTCCTGGCCAACGGGCAGAATAATTACGGTAAGTTCTACAGGCTCACCTTCACAAAAGTGATGAATGATGTCCTCTCTTCTCTCTGAGAAACTAAATGCTCTCTCCATCAAAAATAATTTCAACCTTCCCATACTTCTAGGAAAATAGAAATGGGCATTTGCACATTTTGTTAAATTTGGAAATGAGAGGTACCAAAGTATTTAGCAACTTTCCACGTTTGCAGTCAGGTGAGGGTGGGCCTAGAGTTAAAATCGCAGTTAATTCATTTCGGACACGGGCAGAGAACGACCTGTTTTCTCCAAGAGGCTAAATCGTGTTTTCAAGAATCCTCTCTGTACCACGTAAGATCTGGCAGACAAATAACATCTAGTCTGTTGTTCTAAACGTCTGGGACTAGTGAACCCTTATTCTGTTCAAGCTTCTGTTGAGGCCCAAGAGGCAAAGCTCTGTTCTAGGGACCCTGAGGGAAACTTGGTGATAGTACACAGTACCCGCTGTGAGGGGCTTCAAGAGGAGTCTGCTCCTAATGGAACCTATGGTATCTATAAGTGACAGCATCAAGAGCAGGGAGTAGGGGCCGTGCACGGTGACTCACTCCTGTAATCCCAGCACTCTGGGAGGCTGAGGCGGGCGGATCACGAGGTCAGGAGTTTGAGACCAGCCTGGGCAACACGGAGAAACCCCATCTCTACTAAAAATACAAACATTAGCTGGGCGTGGTGGCAGGCGCCTGTAATCCCAGCTCCTTGGGACGCTGAGGCAGGAGACTTCTTTGCACCCAGGAGGCAGAGTTTGCACTGAGCCAAGATCATGCCATTGCACTCCAGCCTGGGCGACAGGGCAAGACTCGTCAAAAAAGCAGAGAGTACCCTGGTGAGAGGGAAGTCCTGCTTCCTGGGGCACAGGCTCTTGTTCCTAAAGATGAAGAAAGATCGCACCCGAGAATGTGTGGAAGTAGCAGTGCAGTGTGCAGAGCAGGGACCCTGGGCCTGTCTCCTGGGCTCCATCAAAGTTGCTTGTCTGTCCCTCAGTTTCCTCATCTGTACATAGGGTACTACGGAAATACCTACCTCTGTAAATTGCTGCAATGAATTACATGAACTATTTCTTGTCAATCTCCTAGAACGTTCATTGGCACAGAGTAAACGCTATCTATTAGTTCTTCACTCTACTGTTTCTTTTTTTTTTTTTTTTGAGACAGAGTCTCGCTCTGCCGCCCAGGCTGGAGTGCAGTGGCGCAATCTCGGTTCACTGCAAGCTCCGCCTCCCGGGTTCACGCCATTCTCCTGCCTCAGCCTCTCCGAGTAGCTGGGACTACAGGCGCCCGCCACCACGCCCGGCTAATTTTTTGTATTTTTAGTAGAGACGGGGTTTCACCGTGGTCTCGATCTCCTGACCTCGTGATCCGCCCGCCTCGGCCTCCCAAAGTGCTGGGATTACAAGCGTGAACCACCGCGCCCGGCCCACTCTACTGTTTCTAAGTTAACACAAACCTTATTAGTATTTGGGCATATTTCCTTCATGGCCTTATGGTCTTATGTCTCATACTTTATGCTTCAGATATGATTCTTAAAATCACATCCGAAGATAAGATTTAAAAATCCAAGATGTTTAAGATCTTTGACATATTTGTCCTTGAAATTCCCAGTAAAAGGGGAACCATCAGTCCCATAGTCCGAAGGGCCTTCCCGAGTGTACAGAAAATCACTGCTTCATGTCTCAGTGCAGTGTTTTAGAGGGGAGGCTGCAAGGCTTGGGAAAGTGGCCCTGCATTCAGAGTCAGACCTCAGGGGCTGTGAATTCTGACTCCACTTCGTTGTGGTTGAATCATCTTGTCAACTTCATTGATGTGCCTTGAGTTTCTGTTTCTTCGTCTCTAAATTTTGGAGGACCAGATGCCAGAAAGTCGGGAGACTGAGGAGTAAAGATGTGGAAATCCCTGGCGAGAGCCTGGTACTGGGGACAGTTTTGTCCTTGAGATGGACCTGGCTCCTGCCCTGTAGACAGTGACCAGAGCAGCATGTCCAGGCTTTCACTGAGGCAGGCGTGTCTGTCTTTTCTCAGAGTATGAAGACTGCAAAGACCTCATAAAGTCTATGCTGAGGGATGAGCGGCTCTTCATGGAAAAGGAGTTTGCAGAGCAGCTCAGGTGAGGGGGCCCCGTAGGGGCAGGCGGGTGGGCAGGTATGTAAATCTCTGAAGTACAGCAGCTCGGCGGGGAGAAATAAGAGCTAAGCTGGGCCAGGGGAAGGGCAGGAATTGCCATGGCAGGCTCATGACACATAAAGATTTATCAAGCAGAGAACAAGGATGATAATAAGTTATGGGTTGCAGTTGTTTCTCAGAGCCTTATTTTCTGTTTTTAAGGATAATAATAAGTTATGGGTTGCAGTTGTTTCTCAGAGCCTTATTTTCTGTTTTTCAAACAAGTAATTGTTGAGGTGAAATGCACATAACACAAAATTAACCAAAGGAGTGGGAACCACCCAGCAGCATTCAGTATACTCAAAATGATGTGCCATCACCACCCCACTTACCCTTAGTCAGAATCACCTCCTGACGGACTGCAGCTTCTCATCCTTTCACTCCATCAATGTTGCCTTCTCGAGCCTGTCATTCTTTTCCTTCATCTTTTCAATTGGCCCCATCTGCACCTGGCCTCATTTCTGTCCATGGCTTTGTATCTAGTCGCTGCAAGATGCACTATGTGTATATGCACATGGAAATGTCCATGGGCAGAGTGAGGCACTGAAAGGATGGATGTCTTTTTGAAACTGAATTAGGAAGAGACCTACTTTTGTTGACAGAAGCGACAGATGAAGGGAACATCGTGGAGGATCTTCCAGGAGCCCTCTCTCGTATGGAGGAAGCCTGTGAACCGTTTTTTATTCTTCCTGTTGGCCGCAGACATTTCTTTAAACACGTGCTGACCTTCTGCTTGGAGGTCTCCTTGAGGACATTGTCTCAGAAATGTGTGTCGCAATATTAGAACTGATCGCTCATCCCTTTCCACTGTTAAATTTTCTCTACTATCTCACCTTAGGCAATATGAAGTCCTGGTTTTCTCTCGGGAACGGGAGCTGACCCAGTTAAGCGTGAAGTTACGGGAAGGGAGAGATGCCGCCCGCTCATTGATTCGGCATCTCCAGGCCCTTCTGACTCCGGATGAGCCGGACGAGTCCCAGGGGTGGGACCTCCGAGAACAGCTGGCTGAGGGATGTAGGCTGGCACAGGACCTCATCCAAAAGCTCAGCCCAGGTAAGGTGGCCATAGGTCCTGATGACCCAAAACCCCAGGCTTATGAGAGACTCCAGACCTCCATACTTTCACAATGACAGTTGTAGCGGTGGTGTTTTTTCCCACTAAACATATGTGGCCATGACATGACCAGGACTCCCTGGGTAAGAACAGAGATGGGAAGCCCATGGGGTTGGAGGTCACAGTATTGCAAATGTCCCTCCTTCCTTGATGGAAGGTGGTCTTTGGAGCAAGAAGCAGCACGTTTCTAGTTTTAAAGGACAGGAAGGAGGCTGTCACAGGAGGGCCCTTGTTAGAGTGAAGAGAGCTCTGGACTCAGAAGGCAGGTTCTCAGGCTGTCTCTTTGGCAGTGTTCTTAGTAACTGTCGGTGAGTGAGTGATTTATCCTTCCTGAGTTTCTCTGTCTCCATCTGCAAAGGCACGCAAATTGTCTCCTGCAAGTGTCTGAAGCATCCAAATGTGGGAACACTTAAGACTGCCTTTCAAAATGAGACAAAGCCCCTTATCGTGTGGTGCTGCAGAAGGCACTTGATGTGGGGGCATTTGGTGGTAGGAAGTGCTTCAGACTGGAGCCCTCCCCATAGAGAGAATGTCCCTGAATAACACGGCAGAAGCCACATGACGGAGGGCCGGTGAAGTCTCCTGATCCATACAGGACTGTAGGACAAGTTTGTCCTCCCCCAAGAGAGAGAATCAGGTTTGAACTGTGAACTGTGACAGGACACCAAGCCTGTGCTTGGGAATCAGACCTGTCGCGGGATGAGGGAGACAGCTGCCAAAGTCCAGAGAGAGGCTGCAGAAGCCTCCATCATATGGGGAGCAAAAGGTCTTTTCAATATTCGGCCACATCTTGATGGTGGCCCCCCAGATCAGAAATGCGTTGCCTGATGGATCAGGAAACCATGCCAGGGCATTTTGTTAAAGATAAAACATGAGAGCTTTCAGCTGAACAGTGACCCATGCCTAGATGTTCATGTCTCTGTGCACATTGGGCTGACTGCGCTTGCAGAGTGTGAAGTGGGAAATATCTGAATGAACACTTCTGTATTTACAGCAAGTGACGAAGACAAGGATGAAGGTGTTAAAGTTGAGGAGGCTGAGAAAGTAGAGGAGTTATGTGCCCCCAGGTAACACTGAATAATCGGGAGCAAGTAATGGGTGGTAACATATGAAAAAGGTCTAGGAGGCACACCCTCTCTGGCATCTACGATGGGCCGAAAGCCTGCATTCCCTTGGCCACAGTATGCAAAATTCAACCCAGCTTAGACACAGGGTGTGGCTGCTGTTGCGTTTCTCTGTGTGTGGCGGGTGTCATGCCTGTACCGTACAGGGATAGCTGAGCCTTCGTCCTCCTCGGCTCCTATCTGTCCAGTGCAGTGAACACCAGTTGCTCTCTTCCTCTCTGGCTCCCATGGCAGCCATGCTCTGTTGCAGAGAGAAGAGGATTGCCTGTTCCCTCTTAAAGGGAACCTCCTGTTTGCTTTCTGGGGCCACTCTCTTAATGCCTCCTGTCAACACCAGCCAGGACTCCCTGGGGTCCAGTCCCTCTGTGTTTAATCTTCTGTCATCTCTATCCCACCCGGCTCATCAGGGAGGTGCAGAAGGCTGAAGAAAAGGAAGTCCCTGAGGACTCACTGGAGGAATGTGCCGTCACTTGTTCCAATAGCCACGGCCCTTGTGAGTCCAACCAGCCTCACGGGAACACCAAAATCACATTTGAGGAAGACCAAGTCGGCCCACCTCCAGTTGTAGACAGTGCATCCTCTGATGATGAACGGCAGGATGCTCCAAACCTTCCCCCAGGTAGCCTCTATTTTCCTTGTGTCTCATACCTCTGTCTAGGCTATGGAAGATGAATTGTGAGGACAGGCTGTATACATACATACTGGTTTAGTCAGAAACTAGAATGGAGCTAGGTGCGGTGACTCACACGTATAATCACAGCACTTTGGGAGGCCCAAGTGGGAGGATCATTTGAGTTCAGGGGTTCAAGACCAGCCTGGACAAGATGGTGAAACCCATCTTTACAAAGAATACAAACAACTAGCCAGGCATGGTGCTGCGTGCCTACTGTCCCAACTGCTCAGGAGGTTTAGGTGGGAGGATTGGCTCAGATCATCCTCCCACCCTCATTCACTACTCTCAGGCTAGACTCTCTCTCCTTTTCATTGGCTTGTCTTAGCTATTAATAAGAAGTCTCTGGCCAGGGGCGCTGGCTCACATCTTTAATCCCAGCACGTTGGGAGGCCGAGTTGGGCAAATCACCTGAGGTCAGGAGTTCGAAACCAGCCTGGCCAACGTGGCGAAACCCCGTCCCTACTAAAAATACAAAAATTAGCTGGCATGGTGGTTGGCGCCTGTAATCCCAGCTACTTGGGAGGCTGAGGCACGAGAATTGCTTGAACCCGGGAGGACACAGGTTGCAGTGAGCTGAGATCACGCCACTGCACTCCAGCCTGGGCGACAGAGTGAGACTCCGTCTCAAACGAAAAACCAAAAACGAAAAACCAACCAACCAAACAAAAAAATTTAAAACACAAAAAACGGTCTGTTGTGCTACACACAAACATTAGCCCCTCATGGGGTCAACAACTCAGGGCCCAGCCTTGCTTTATAGAAACTTATAAGCAAGTAAGGGGTAGAAGTGTTTATGTCCTGGTTTCAAGGTGACTGCATAGCTAAGATAAGTTGACTTAAAGGAGATCAAGACTGGAGATGAGAATTGTGAAACCAGGGAAACAACATCTTCAAAGACGTGGACGAGGCTGCAGTGACATCCCTCAGTCCTGATTAAACCTACTTGATTTCACCAGTTTTTAACCCATCATGTGTTTGGGTGTCTTCTCCCCAGTCCCTGGCCCCACCTCTTCTGCCACACACGTCAGCATGGTGGTATCTGCCGGCCCTTGGTCCAGTGAGAAGGCAGAGATGAACATTCTAGAAATCAACAAGAAATCGCGCCCTCAGCTGGTAGAGAACAAACAGGAGTTCAGAAACCTCCAACAGAAATTTCTTGTAACTCAAGTGGCCTACTTCCTGGCCAATGGGCAGAATAATTACGGTAAGTTCTATAGGCTCACCTTCACAAAAGTGATGAATCATGTCTTGTCTTCTCTCTGAGAAACTGAATGCTCTCTCCATCAAAAATAATTTCAACCTTCCCATACTTCTAGGACAATGGAAATGGGCATTTGCACATTTTGTTAAATTTGGAAGTGAGAAGTACCAAAGTATTTAGCAACTTTCCACGTCTGCAGTCAGGTGGGGGTGGGCCTAGATTTAAAATCGCACTTAATTCATTTCGGACACGGGCACAGAACTACCTGTTTTCTCCAACAGGCTAAATCGTGTTTCAAGAATCCTCTCTGTGCCATATAAGATCCGGCAGACAAATAACATCTAATCTGTTGTTCTAAACGTCTGGGACTAGTGAACCCTTATTCTGTTCAAGCTTCTGTTGAGGCCCAATAGGCAAAGCTCTGTTCTAGGGACCCTGGGGGAAACTTGGTGATAGTACACAGTACCCGCTGTGAGGGGCTTCAAGAGGAGTCTGCTCCTAATGGAACCTATGGTATCTATAAGTGACAGCATCAAGAGCAGGGAGTAGGGGCCGTGCACGGTGACTCACTCCTGTAATCCCAGCACTCTGGGAGGCTGAGGCGGGCGGATCACGAGGTCAGGAGTTTGAGAGCAGCCTGGGCAACATGGAGAAACCCCATCTCTACTAAAAATACAAACATTAGCTGGGCGTCGTGGCAGGCACCTGTATTCCCAGCTCCTTGGGAGGCTGAGGCAGGAGACTCCTTTGCCCTCAGGAGGCAGAGGTTGAGCCAAGATCATGCCATTGCACTCCAGCCTGCGTGACAGGGCAAGACTCGTCAAAAGAAAAGCAGAGAGTACCCTGGTGAGAGGGAAGTCCTGCATCCTGGAGCACAGGCTCTTGTTCTAAAGACAAAGAAAGATCGCACCCGAGAATGTGTGGAAGTAGCAGTGCAGTGTGCAGAGCAGGGACCCTGGGCTCCATCCAAGTTGCTTGTCTTATCTGTCCCTCAGTTTCCTCATCTGTACATAGGGTACTATGGAAATACCTACCTCTGTAAATTGCTGCAAAGAATTACATGAGCTATTTCTTGTCAATCTCCTAGAACGTTTGTTGGCACAGAGTAAATGCTATCTATTAGTTCTTCATTCTACTGTTTCTAAATTAACACAAACCTTATTAGTATTTGGGCATATTTCCTTTATGGCCTTATGGTCTTATGTCTCATACTTTATGCTTCAGATATGATTCTTAAAATCACATCCGAAGATAAGATTTAAAAATCCAAGATGTTTAAGATCTTTGACATATTTGTCCTTGAAATTCCCAGTAAAAGGGGAACCATCAGTCCCATAGTCCGAAGGGCCTTCCCGAGTGTACAGGAAATCACTGCTTCATGTCTCAGTGCAGTGTTTTAGAGGGGAGGCTGCAAGGCTTGGGAAAGTGGCCCTGCATTCAGAGTCAGACCTCAGGGGCTGTGAATTCTGACTCCACTTCGTTGTGGTTGAATCATCTTGTCAACTTCATTGATGTGCCTTGAGTTTCTGTTTCTTCGTCTCTAAAGTTTGGAGGACCAGATGCCAGAAAGTCGGGAGACTGAGGAGTAAAGATGTGGAAATCCCTGGCGAGAGCCTGGTACTGAGGACAGTTTTGTCCTTGGGATGGGCCTGGCTCCTGCCCTGTAGGCAGTAACCAGAGCAGCATATCCAGGCTTTCACTGAGGCAGGCGTGTCTGTCTTTTCTCAGAGTATGAAGACTGCAAAGACCTCATAAAGTCTATGCTGAGGGATGAGCGGCTGTTCGTGGAAAAGCAGCTTGGAGAGCAGCTCAGGTGAGGAGGCCCCCTAGGGGCAGGCAGGTGGGCAGGTGTGTAAATCTCTGAAGTACAGCAGCTCGGCGGGGAGAAATAAGAGCTAAGCTGGGCCAGGGGAAGGGCAGGAATTGCCATGGCAGGCTCATGACACATAAAGATTTATCAAGCAGAGAACAAGGATAGATAATAAGTTATGGGTTGCAGTTGTTTCTCAGAGCCTTATTTTCTCTTTTTTAGGATAATAATAAGTTATGGGTTGCAGTTGTTTCTCAGATCCTTATTTTCCGTTTTTCAAACAAGTAATTGTTGAGGTGAAATGCACATAACACAAAATTAACCAAAGGAGTGGGAACCACCCAGCAGCATTCAGTATACTCAAAATGATGTGCCATCACCACCCCACTTACCCTTAGAATCACCTCCTGACTGACTGCGGCCTCTCATCCTTTCACTCCATCAATGTTGCCTTCTCAAGCCTGTCATTCTTTTCTTCATCTTTTTAATTGGCCCCATCTGCACGTGGCCTCGTTTCTGTCCATGGCTTTGTATCTAGTCGCTGCAAGATGCACTATGTGTATACGCACATGGAAATGTCCATGGGCAGAGTGAGGCACTGAAAGGATGGATGTCTTTTTGAAACTGAGTTAGGAAGAGACCTACTTTTGTTGACAGAAGCGACAGATGAATGGAACATCGTGGAGGATCTTCCAGGAGCCCTCTCTTGTACGGAGGAAGCCTGTGAACCGTTTTTTATTCTTCCTCTTGGCCGCAGACATTTCTTTAAACACGTGCTGACCTTCTGCTTGGAGGTCTCCTTGAGGACATTGTCTCAGAAATGTGTGTCGCAATATTAGAACTGATCGCTCATCCCTTTCCACTGTTAAATTTTCTCTACTATCTCACCTTAGGCAATATGAAGTCCTGGTTTTCTCTCGGGAACGGGAGCTGACCCAGTTAAGCGTGAAGTTACGGGAAGGGAGAGATGCCGCCCGCTCATTGATTCGGCATCTCCAGGCCCTTCTGACTCCGGATGAGCCGGACGAGTCCCAGGGGTGGGACCTCCGAGAACAGCTGGCTGAGGGATGTAGGCTGGCACAGGACCTCATCCAAAAGCTCAGCCCAGGTAAGGTGGCCATAGGTCCTGATGACCCAAAACCCCAGGCTTATGAGAGACTCCAGACCTCCATACTTTCACAATGACAGTTGTAGCGGTGGTGTTTTTTCCCACTAAACATATGTGGCCATGACATGACCAGGACTCCCTGGGTAAGAACAGAGATGGGAAGCCCATGGGGTTGGAGGTCACAGTATTGCAAATGTCCCTCCTTCCTTGATGGAAGGTGGTCTTTGGAGCAAGAAGCAGCACGTTTCTAGTTTTAAAGGACAGGAAGGAGGCTGTGACAGGAGGGCGCTTGTTAGAGTGAAGAGAGCTCTGGACTCAGAAGGCAGGTTCTCAGGCTGTCTCTTTGGCAAATGTTCTTAGTAACTGTCGGTGAGTGAGTGATTTATCCTTCCTGAGTTTCTCTGTCTCCATCTGCAAAGGCACGCAAATTGTCTCCTGCAAGTGTCTGAAGCTTCCAAATGTGGGAACACTTAAGACTGCCTTTCAAAATGAGACAAAGCCCCTTATCGTGTGGTGCTGCAGAAGGCACTTGATGTGGGGGCATTTGGTGGTAGGAAGTGCTTCAGACTGGAGCCCTCCCCATAGAGAGAATGTCCCTGAATAACACGGCAGAAGCCACATGATGGAGGGCCGGTGAAGTCTCCTGATCCATACAGGACTGTAGGACAAGTTTGTCCTCTCCCGAGAGAGAATCAGGTTTAAAATGTGAACTGTGACAGGACACCAAGCCTGTGCCTGGGAATCAGACCTGTCGCGGGATGAGGGAGACAGCTGCCAAAGTCCAGAGAGAGGCTGCAGAAGCCTCCATCATATGGGGAGCAAAAGGTCTTTTCAATATTCGGCCACATCTTGATGGTGGCCCCCCAGATCAGAAATGCGTTGCCTGATGGATCAGGAAACCATGCCAGGGCATTTTGTTAAAGATAAAACATGAGAGCTTTCAGCTGAACAGTGACCCATGCCTAGATGTCCATGTCTCTGTGCACATTGGGCTGACTGCGCTTGCAGAGTGTGAAGTGGGAAATATCTGAATGAACACTTCTGTATTTACAGCAAGTGACGAAGACGAGGATGAAGGTGTTAAAGTTGAGGAGGCTGAGAAAGTAGAGGAGTTATGTGCCCCCAGGTAACACTGAATAATCGGGAGCAAGTAATGGGTGGTAACATATGAAAAAGGTCTAGGAGGCACACCCTCTCTGGCATCTACGATGGGCCGAAAGCCTGCATTCCCTTGGCCACAGTATGCAAAATTCAACCCAGCTTAGACACAGGGTGTGGCTGCTGTTGCGTTTCTCTGTGTGTGGCGGTTGTCATGCCTGTACCGTACAGGGATAGCTGAGCCTTCGTCCTCCTCGGCTCCTATCTGTCCAGTGCAGTGAACACCAGTTGCTCTCTTCCTGTCTGGCTCCCATGGCAGCCATGCTCTGATGCAGAGAGAAGAGGATTGCCTGTTCCCTCTTAAAGGGAACCTCCTGTTTGCTTTCTGGGGCCACTCTCTTAATGCCTCCTGTCAACACCAGCCAGGACTCCCTGGGGTCCAGTCCCTCTGTGTTTAATCTTCTGTCATCTCTATCCCACCCGGCTCATCAGGGAGGTGCAGAAGGCTGAAGAAAAGGAAGTCCCTGAGGACTCACTGGAGGAATGTGCCGTCACTTGTTCCAATAGCCACGGCCCTTGTGAGTCCAACCAGCCTCACGGGAACACCAAAATCACATTTGAGGAAGACCAAGTCGACCCACCTCTAGTTGTAGACAGTGCATCCTCTGATGATGAACGGCAGGATGCTCCAAACCTTCCCCCAGGTAGCCTCTATTTTCCTTGTGTCTCATACCTCTGTCTAGGCTATGGAAGATGAGTTGTGAGGACAGGCTGTATACATACATACTGGTTTAGTCAGACACTAGGATGGAGCTAGGTGCGGTGACTCACACGTATAATCACAGCACTTTGGGAGGCCCAAGTGGGAGGATCATTTGAGTTCAGGGGTTCAAGGACAGCCTGGACAAGATGGTGAAACCCATCTTTACAAAGAATACAAACAACTAGCCAGGCATGGTGCTGCGTGCCTATAGTCCCAACTGCTCAGGAGGTTTAGGTGGGAGGATTGGCTCAGACCATGCTCCCACCCTCATTCACTACTCTCAGGCTAGACCCTCTCTCCTTTTCATTGGCTTGTCTTAGCTATTAATAAGAAGTCTCTGGCCAGGGGCGCTGGCTCACATCTTTAATCCCAGCACTTTGGGAGGCCGAGGTGGGCAAATCACCTGAGGTCAGGAGTTCGAAACCAGCCTGGCCAACGTGGCGAAACCCCATCTCTACTAAAAATACAAAAGTTAGCTGGCATGGTGGTTGGCGCCTGTAATCCCAGCTACTTGGGAGGCTGAGGCACGAGAATCGCTTGAACCCGGGAGGACACAGGTTGCAGTGAGCTGAGATCGCGCCACTGCACTCCAGCCTGGGCGACAGAGTGAGACTCCGTCTCAAACGAAAAACCAAAAACGAAAAACCAACCAACCAAACAAAAAAATTTGAAACACAAAAAACGGTCTGTTGTGCTACACACAAACATTGGCCGCTCATGGGGTCAACAACTCAGGGCCCAGCCTTACTTTGTAGAAACTTATAAGCAAGAAAAGGGTAGAAGTGTTTATGTCCTGGTTTCAAGGTGACTGCGTAGCTAAGACACGTTGACTTAAAGGAGATCAAGACTGGAGATGAGAAGAGTGAAACCAGGGAAACAACATCTTCAAAGAAGTGGGCGAGGCTGCAGGGACATCCCTCAGTCCTGATTAAACCTACTTGATTTCACCAGTTTTTAACCCATCGTGTGTTTGGGTGTCTTCTCCCCAGTCCCTGGCCCCACCTCTTCTGCCACACACGTCAGCATGGTGGTATCTGCGGGCCCTTGGTCCAGTGAGAAGGCAGAGATGACCATCCGAAGATATGATTTAAAAATCAAAGATGTTTAAGATCTTTGACATATTTGTCCTTGAAATTCCCAGTAAAAGGGAAGCCATCAGTCCCATAGTCCGAGGGGCCTTCCCGACTGTACGGGAAATCACTGCTTCATGCCTCAGTGCAGTGTTTTAGAGGGGAGGCTGCAAGGCTGGGGAAAGTGTCCCCGCATTCAGAGTCAGACCTGAGGGGCTGTGAATTCTGACTCCACTTAATTGTGGTTGAATCATCTTGTCAACTTCCTTGATGTGCCTTGAGTTTCTGTTTCTTCGTCTCTAAATTTTGGAGGACCAGATGCCAGAAAGTCGGGAGACTGAGGAGTAAAGATGTGGAAATCCCTGGCGAGAGCCTGGTACTGGGGACAGTTTTGTCCTTGGGATGGACCTTGCTCCTGCCCTGTAGGCAGTGACGAGAGCAGCATGTCCAGGCTTTCACTGAGGCGGGCGTGTCTGTCTTTTCTCAGAGTCTGAAGACTGCAAAGACCTCATGAAGTCTACGCTGAGGGATGAGCGGCTCTTCATGCAAGAGGAGCTTTCGGAGCAGCTCAGGTGAGGGGGCCCCGTGGGGGCAGGCAGGTGGGCAGGTGTGTAAATCTCTGAAGTACAGCAGCTCGGCGGGGAGAAATAAGAGCTAAGCTGGGCCAGGGGAAGGGCAGGAATTGCCATGGCAGGCTCATGACACACAAAGATTTATCAAGCAGAGAACAAAGATGATAATAAGTTATGGGTTGCAGTTGTTTCTCAGAGCCTTACTTTCCGTTTTTCAAACAAGTAATTGTTGAGGTGAAATGCGCATAACACAAAATTAACCAAAGGAGTGGGAACCACCGAGCAGCATTCAGTATACTCAAAATGATGTGCCATCACCACCCCACTTACCCTTAGTCAGAATCACCTCCTGACGGACTGCGGCCTCTCATCCTTTCACTCCATCAATGTTGCCTTCTCGAGCCTGTCATTCTTTTCTTTCATCTTTTCAATTGGCCCCATCTGCACCTGGCCTCGTTTCTGTCCATGGCTTTGTCTCTAGTCGCTGCAAGATGCACTATGTGTATACGCACATGGAAATGTCCATGGGCAGAGTGCGGAACTGAAAGGATGGATGTCTTTTTGCAACTGAATTAGGAAGGGACCTACTTTTGTTGACAGAAGCGACAGATGAAGGGAACATCGTGGAGGATCTTCCAGGCGCCCTCTCTCGTATGGAGGAAGCCTGTGAACCGTTTTTTATTCTTCCTCTTGGCCGCAGACATTTCTTTAAACACGTGCTGACCTTCTGCTTGGAGGTCTCCTTGAGGACATTGTCTCAGAAATGTGTGTCGCAATATTAGAACTGATCGCTCATCCCTTTCCACTGTTAAATTTTCTCTACTATCTCACCTTAGGCAATATGAAGTCCTGGTTTTCTCTCGGGAACGGGAGCTGACCCAGTTAAGCGTGAAGTTACGGGAAGGGAGAGATGCCGCCCGCTCATTGATTCGGCATCTCCAGGCCCTTCTGACTCCGGATGAGCCGGACGAGTCCCAGGGGTGGGACCTCCGAGAACAGCTGGCTGAGGGATGTAGGCTGGCACAGGACCTCATCCAAAAGCTCAGCCCAGGTAAGGTGGCCATAGGTCCTGATGACCCAAAACCCCAGGCTTATGAGAGACTCCAGACCTCCATACTTTCACAATGACAGTTGTAGCGGTGGTGTTTTTTCCCACTAAACATATGTGGCCATGACATGACCAGGACTCCCTGGGTAAGAACAGAGATGGGAAGCCCATGGGGTTGGAGGTCACAGTATTGCAAATGTCCCTCCTTCCTTGATGGAAGGTGGTCTTTGGAGCAAGAAGCAGCACGTTTCTAGTTTTAAAGGACAGGAAGGAGGCTGTGACAGGAGGGCGCTTGTTAGAGTGAAAAGAGCTCTGGACTCAGAAGGCAGGTTCTCAGGCTGTCTCTTTGGCAGTGTTCTTAGTAACTGTCGGTGAGTGAGTGATTTATCCTTCCTGAGTTTCTCTGTCTCCATCTGCAAAGGCACGCAAATTGTCTCCTGCAAGTGTCTGAAGCATCCAAATGTGGGAACACTTAAGACTGCCTTTCAAAATGAGATAAAGCCCCTTACCGTGTGGTGCTGCAGAAGGCACTTGATGTGGGGGCATTCGGTGGTAGGAAGTGCTTCAGACTGGAGCCCTCCCCATAGAGAGAATGTCCCTGAATAACACGGCAGAAGCCACATGATGGAGGGCCGGTGAAGTCTCCTGATGCATAGAGGACTGTAGGACAAGTTTGTCCTCTCCCGAGAGAGAATCAGGTTTGAAATGTGAACCGTGACAGGACACCAAGCCTGTGCCTGGGAATCAGACCTGTCGCGGGATGGGGGAGACAGCTGCCAAAGTCCAGAGAGAGGCTGCAGAAGCCTCCATCATATGGGGAGCAAAAGGTCTTTTCAATATTCGGCCACATCTTGATGGTGGCCCCCCAGATCAGAAATGCGTTGCCTGATGGATCAGGAAACCATGCCAGGGCATTTTGTTAAAGGTAAAACTTGAGAGCTTTCAGCTGAACAGTGACCCATGCCTAGATATTCATGTCTCTGTGCACATTGGGCTGACTGCGCTTGCAGAGTGTGAAGTGGGAAATATCTGAATGAACACTTCTGTATTTACAGCAAGTGACGAAGACGAGGATGAAGGTGTTAAAGTTGAGGAGGCTGAGAAAGTAGAGGAGTTATGTGCCCCCAGGTAACACTGAATAATCGGGAGCAAGTAATGGGTGGTAACATATGAAAAAGGTCTGGGAGGCACACCCTCTCTGGCATCTAGGATGGGCCGAAAGCCTGCTTTCCCTTGGCCACAGTATGCGAAATTCAACCCAGCTTAGACACAGGGTGTGGCTGCTGTTGCGTTTCTCTGTGTGTGGCGGGTGTCATGCCTGTACCGTACAGGGATAGCTGAGCCTTCGTCCTCCTCGGCTCCTATCTGTCCAGTGCAGTGAACACCAGTTGCTCTCTTCCTCTCTGGCTCCCATGGCAGCCATGCTCTGATGCAGAGAGAAGAGGATTGCCTGTTCCCTCTTAAAGGGAACCTCCTGTTTGCTTTCTGGGGCCACTCTCTTAATGCCTCCTGTCAACACCAGCCAGGACTCCCTGGGGTCCAGTCCCTCTGTGTTTAATCTTCTGTCATCTCTATCCCACCCGGCTCATCAGGGAGGTGCAGAAGGCTGAAGAAAAGGAAGTCCCTGAGGACTCACTGGAGGAATGTGCCGTCACTTGTTCCAATAGCCACGGCCCTTGTGAGTCCAACCAGCCTCACGGGAACACCAAAATCACATTTGAGGAAGACCAAGTCGACCCACCTCTAGTTGTAGACAGTGCATCCTCTGATGATGAACGGCAGGATGCTCCAAACCTTCCCCCAGGTAGCCTCTATTTTCCTTGTGTCTCATACCTCTGTCTAGGCTATGGAAGATGAGTTGTGAGGACAGGCTGTATACATACATACTGGCTTAGTCAGAAACTAGGATGGAGCTAGGTGCGGTGACTCACACGTATAATCACAGCACTTTGGGAGGCCCAAGTGGGAGGATCATTTGAGTTCAGGGGTTCAAGGACAGCCTGGACAAGATGGTGAAACCCATCTTTACAAAGAATACAAACAACTAGCCAGGCATGGTGCTGCGTGCCTATAGTCCCAACTGCTCAGGAGGTTTAGGTGGGAGGATTGGCTCAGACCATGCTCCCACCCTCATTCACTACTCTCAGGCTAGACCCTCTCTCCTTTTCATTGGCTTGTCTTAGCTATTAATAAGAAGTCTCTGGCCAGGGGCGCTGGCTCACATCTTTAATCCCAGCACTTTGGGAGGCCGAGGTGGGCAAATCACCTGAGGTCAGGAGTTCGAAACCAGCCTGGCCAACGTGGCGAAACCCCATCTCTACTAAAAATACAAAAGTTAGCTGGCATGGTGGTTGGCGCCTGTAATCCCAGCTACTTGGGAGGCTGAGGCACGAGAATCGCTTGAACCCGGGAGGACACAGGTTGCAGTGAGCTGAGATCGCGCCACTGCACTCCAGCCTGGGCGACAGAGTGAGACTCCGTCTCAAACGAAAAACCAAAAACGAAAAACCAACCAACCAAACAAAAAAATTTGAAACACAAAAAACGGTCTGTTGTGCTACACACAAACATTGGCCGCTCATGGGGTCAACAACTCAGGGCCCAGCCTTACTTTGTAGAAACTTATAAGCAAGAAAAGGGTAGAAGTGTTTATGTCCTGGTTTCAAGGTGACTGCGTAGCTAAGACACGTTGACTTAAAGGAGATCAAGACTGGAGATGAGAAGAGTGAAACCAGGGAAACAACATCTTCAAAGAAGTGGGCGAGGCTGCAGGGACATCCCTCAGTCCTGATTAAACCTACTTGATTTCACCAGTTTTTAACCCATCGTGTGTTTGGGTGTCTTCTCCCCAGTCCCTGGCCCCACCTCTTCTGCCACACACGTCAGCATGGTGGTATCTGCGGGCCCTTGGTCCAGTGAGAAGGCAGAGATGACCATCCGAAGATATGATTTAAAAATCAAAGATGTTTAAGATCTTTGACATATTTGTCCTTGAAATTCCCAGTAAAAGGGAAGCCATCAGTCCCATAGTCCGAGGGGCCTTCCCGACTGTACGGGAAATCACTGCTTCATGCCTCAGTGCAGTGTTTTAGAGGGGAGGCTGCAAGGCTGGGGAAAGTGTCCCCGCATTCAGAGTCAGACCTGAGGGGCTGTGAATTCTGACTCCACTTAATTGTGGTTGAATCATCTTGTCAACTTCCTTGATGTGCCTTGAGTTTCTGTTTCTTCGTCTCTAAATTTTGGAGGACCAGATGCCAGAAAGTCGGGAGACTGAGGAGTAAAGATGTGGAAATCCCTGGCGAGAGCCTGGTACTGGGGACAGTTTTGTCCTTGGGATGGACCTTGCTCCTGCCCTGTAGGCAGTGACGAGAGCAGCATGTCCAGGCTTTCACTGAGGCGGGCGTGTCTGTCTTTTCTCAGAGTCTGAAGACTGCAAAGACCTCATGAAGTCTACGCTGAGGGATGAGCGGCTCTTCATGCAAGAGGAGCTTTCGGAGCAGCTCAGGTGAGGGGGCCCCGTGGGGGCAGGCAGGTGGGCAGGTGTGTAAATCTCTGAAGTACAGCAGCTCGGCGGGGAGAAATAAGAGCTAAGCTGGGCCAGGGGAAGGGCAGGAATTGCCATGGCAGGCTCATGACACACAAAGATTTATCAAGCAGAGAACAAAGATGATAATAAGTTATGGGTTGCAGTTGTTTCTCAGAGCCTTACTTTCCGTTTTTCAAACAAGTAATTGTTGAGGTGAAATGCGCATAACACAAAATTAACCAAAGGAGTGGGAACCACCGAGCAGCATTCAGTATACTCAAAATGATGTGCCATCACCACCCCACTTACCCTTAGTCAGAATCACCTCCTGACGGACTGCGGCCTCTCATCCTTTCACTCCATCAATGTTGCCTTCTCGAGCCTGTCATTCTTTTCTTTCATCTTTTCAATTGGCCCCATCTGCACCTGGCCTCGTTTCTGTCCATGGCTTTGTCTCTAGTCGCTGCAAGATGCACTATGTGTATACGCACATGGAAATGTCCATGGGCAGAGTGCGGAACTGAAAGGATGGATGTCTTTTTGCAACTGAATTAGGAAGGGACCTACTTTTGTTGACAGAAGCGACAGATGAAGGGAACATCGTGGAGGATCTTCCAGGCGCCCTCTCTCGTATGGAGGAAGCCTGTGAACCGTTTTTTATTCTTCCTCTTGGCCGCAGACATTTCTTTAAACACGTGCTGACCTTCTGCTTGGAGGTCTCCTTGAGGACATTGTCTCAGAAATGTGTGTCGCAATATTAGAACTGATCGCTCATCCCTTTCCACTGTTAAATTTTCTCTACTATCTCACCTTAGGCAATATGAAGTCCTGGTTTTCTCTCGGGAACGGGAGCTGACCCAGTTAAGCGTGAAGTTACGGGAAGGGAGAGATGCCGCCCGCTCATTGATTCGGCATCTCCAGGCCCTTCTGACTCCGGATGAGCCGGACGAGTCCCAGGGGTGGGACCTCCGAGAACAGCTGGCTGAGGGATGTAGGCTGGCACAGGACCTCATCCAAAAGCTCAGCCCAGGTAAGGTGGCCATAGGTCCTGATGACCCAAAACCCCAGGCTTATGAGAGACTCCAGACCTCCATACTTTCACAATGACAGTTGTAGCGGTGGTGTTTTTTCCCACTAAACATATGTGGCCATGACATGACCAGGACTCCCTGGGTAAGAACAGAGATGGGAAGCCCATGGGGTTGGAGGTCACAGTATTGCAAATGTCCCTCCTTCCTTGATGGAAGGTGGTCTTTGGAGCAAGAAGCAGCACGTTTCTAGTTTTAAAGGACAGGAAGGAGGCTGTGACAGGAGGGCGCTTGTTAGAGTGAAGAGAGCTCTGGACTCAGAAGGCAGGTTCTCAGGCTGTCTCTTTGGCAAATGTTCTTAGTAACTGTCGGTGAGTGAGTGATTTATCCTTCCTGAGTTTCTCTGTCTCCATCTGCAAAGGCACGCAAATTGTCTCCTGCAAGTGTCTGAAGCATCCAAATGTGGGAACACTTAAGACTGCCTTTCAAAATGAGACAAAGCCCCTTACCGTGTGGTGCTGCAGAAGGCACTTGATGTGGGGGCATTCGGTGGTAGGAAGTGCTTCAGACTGGAGCCCTCCCCATAGAGAGAATGTCCCTGAATAACACGGCAGAAGCCACATGATGGAGGGCCGGTGAAGTCTCCTGATGCATAGAGGACTGTAGGACAAGTTTGTCCTCTCCCGAGAGAGAATCAGGTTTGAAATGTGAACCGTGACAGGACACCAAGCCTGTGCCTGGGAATCAGACCTGTCGCGGGATGGGGGAGACAGCTGCCAAAGTCCAGAGAGAGGCTGCAGAAGCCTCCATCATATGGGGAGCAAAAGGTCTTTTCAATATTCGGCCACATCTTGATGGTGGCCCCCCAGATCAGAAATGCATTGCCTGATGGATCAGGAAACCATGCCAGGGCATTTTGTTAAAGGTAAAACTTGAGAGCTTTCAGCTGAACAGTGACCCATGCCTAGATATTCATGTCTCTGTGCACATTGGGCTGACTGCGCTTGCAGAGTGTGAAGTGGGAAATATCTGAATGAACACTTCTGTATTTACAGCAAGTGACGAAGACGAGGATGAAGGTGTTAAAATTGAGGAGGCTGAGAAAGTAGAGGAGTTATGTGCCCCCAGGTAACACTGAATAATCGGGAGCAAGTAATGGGTGGTAACATATGAAAAAGGTCTGGGAGGCACACCCTCTCTGGCATCTAGGATGGGCCGAAAGCCTGCTTTCCCTTGGCCACAGTATGCGAAATTCAACCCAGCTTAGACACAGGGTGTGGCTGCTGTTGCGTTTCTCTGTGTGTGGCGGGTGTCATGCCTGTACCGTACAGGGATAGCTGAGCCTTCGTCCTCCTCGGCTCCTATCTGTCCAGTGCAGTGAACACCAGTTGCTCTCTTCCTCTCTGGCTCCCATGGCAGCCATGCTCTGATGCAGAGAGAAGAGGATTGCCTGTTCCCTCTTAAAGGGAACCTCCTGTTTGCTTTCTGGGGCCACTCTCTTAATGCCTCCTGTCAACACCAGCCAGGACTCCCTGGGGTCCAGTCCCTCTGTGTTTAATCTTCTGTCATCTCTATCCCACCCGGCTCATCAGGGAGGTGCAGAAGGCTGAAGAAAAGGAAGTCCCTGAGGACTCACTGGAGGAATGTGCCGTCACTTGTTCCAATAGCCACGGCCCTTGTGAGTCCAACCAGCCTCACGGGAACACCAAAATCACATTTGAGGAAGACCAAGTCGACCCACCTCTAGTTGTAGACAGTGCATCCTCTGATGATGAACGGCAGGATGCTCCAAACCTTCCCCCAGGTAGCCTCTATTTTCCTTGTGTCTCATACCTCTGTCTAGGCTATGGAAGATGAGTTGTGAGGACAGGCTGTATACATACATACTGGCTTAGTCAGAAACTAGGATGGAGCTAGGTGCGGTGACTCACACGTATAATCACAGCACTTTGGGAGGCCCAAGTGGGAGGATCATTTGAGTTCAGGGGTTCAAGGACAGCCTGGACAAGATGGTGAAACCCATCTTTACAAAGAATACAAACAACTAGCCAGGCATGGTGCTGCGTGCCTATAGTCCCAACTGCTCAGGAGGTTTAGGTGGGAGGATTGGCTCAGACCATGCTCCCACCCTCATTCACTACTCTCAGGCTAGACCCTCTCTCCTTTTCATTGGCTTGTCTTAGCTATTAATAAGAAGTCTCTGGCCAGGGGCGCTGGCTCACATCTTTAATCCCAGCACTTTGGGAGGCCGAGGTGGGCAAATCACCTGAGGTCAGGAGTTCGAAACCAGCCTGGCCAACGTGGCGAAACCCCATCTCTACTAAAAATACAAAAGTTAGCTGGCATGGTGGTTGGCGCCTGTAATCCCAGCTACTTGGGAGGCTGAGGCACGAGAATCGCTTGAACCCGGGAGGACACAGGTTGCAGTGAGCTGAGATCGCGCCACTGCACTCCAGCCTGGGCGACAGAGTGAGACTCCGTCTCAAACGAAAAACCAAAAACGAAAAACCAACCAACCAAACAAAAAAATTTGAAACACAAAAAACGGTCTGTTGTGCTACACACAAACATTGGCCGCTCATGGGGTCAACAACTCAGGGCCCAGCCTTACTTTGTAGAAACTTATAAGCAAGAAAAGGGTAGAAGTGTTTATGTCCTGGTTTCAAGGTGACTGCGTAGCTAAGACACGTTGACTTAAAGGAGATCAAGACTGGAGATGAGAAGAGTGAAACCAGGGAAACAACATCTTCAAAGAAGTGGGCGAGGCTGCAGGGACATCCCTCAGTCCTGATTAAACCTACTTGATTTCACCAGTTTTTAACCCATCGTGTGTTTGGGTGTCTTCTCCCCAGTCCCTGGCCCCACCTCTTCTGCCACACACGTCAGCATGGTGGTATCTGCGGGCCCTTGGTCCAGTGAGAAGGCAGAGATGACCATCCGAAGATATGATTTAAAAATCAAAGATGTTTAAGATCTTTGACATATTTGTCCTTGAAATTCCCAGTAAAAGGGAAGCCATCAGTCCCATAGTCCGAGGGGCCTTCCCGACTGTACGGGAAATCACTGCTTCATGCCTCAGTGCAGTGTTTTAGAGGGGAGGCTGCAAGGCTGGGGAAAGTGTCCCCGCATTCAGAGTCAGACCTGAGGGGCTGTGAATTCTGACTCCACTTAATTGTGGTTGAATCATCTTGTCAACTTCCTTGATGTGCCTTGAGTTTCTGTTTCTTCGTCTCTAAATTTTGGAGGACCAGATGCCAGAAAGTCGGGAGACTGAGGAGTAAAGATGTGGAAATCCCTGGCGAGAGCCTGGTACTGGGGACAGTTTTGTCCTTGGGATGGACCTTGCTCCTGCCCTGTAGGCAGTGACGAGAGCAGCATGTCCAGGCTTTCACTGAGGCGGGCGTGTCTGTCTTTTCTCAGAGTCTGAAGACTGCAAAGACCTCATGAAGTCTACGCTGAGGGATGAGCGGCTCTTCATGCAAGAGGAGCTTTCGGAGCAGCTCAGGTGAGGGGGCCCCGTGGGGGCAGGCAGGTGGGCAGGTGTGTAAATCTCTGAAGTACAGCAGCTCGGCGGGGAGAAATAAGAGCTAAGCTGGGCCAGGGGAAGGGCAGGAATTGCCATGGCAGGCTCATGACACACAAAGATTTATCAAGCAGAGAACAAAGATGATAATAAGTTATGGGTTGCAGTTGTTTCTCAGAGCCTTACTTTCCGTTTTTCAAACAAGTAATTGTTGAGGTGAAATGCGCATAACACAAAATTAACCAAAGGAGTGGGAACCACCGAGCAGCATTCAGTATACTCAAAATGATGTGCCATCACCACCCCACTTACCCTTAGTCAGAATCACCTCCTGACGGACTGCGGCCTCTCATCCTTTCACTCCATCAATGTTGCCTTCTCGAGCCTGTCATTCTTTTCTTTCATCTTTTCAATTGGCCCCATCTGCACCTGGCCTCGTTTCTGTCCATGGCTTTGTCTCTAGTCGCTGCAAGATGCACTATGTGTATACGCACATGGAAATGTCCATGGGCAGAGTGCGGAACTGAAAGGATGGATGTCTTTTTGCAACTGAATTAGGAAGGGACCTACTTTTGTTGACAGAAGCGACAGATGAAGGGAACATCGTGGAGGATCTTCCAGGCGCCCTCTCTCGTATGGAGGAAGCCTGTGAACCGTTTTTTATTCTTCCTCTTGGCCGCAGACATTTCTTTAAACACGTGCTGACCTTCTGCTTGGAGGTCTCCTTGAGGACATTGTCTCAGAAATGTGTGTCGCAATATTAGAACTGATCGCTCATCCCTTTCCACTGTTAAATTTTCTCTACTATCTCACCTTAGGCAATATGAAGTCCTGGTTTTCTCTCGGGAACGGGAGCTGACCCAGTTAAGCGTGAAGTTACGGGAAGGGAGAGATGCCGCCCGCTCATTGATTCGGCATCTCCAGGCCCTTCTGACTCCGGATGAGCCGGACGAGTCCCAGGGGTGGGACCTCCGAGAACAGCTGGCTGAGGGATGTAGGCTGGCACAGGACCTCATCCAAAAGCTCAGCCCAGGTAAGGTGGCCATAGGTCCTGATGACCCAAAACCCCAGGCTTATGAGAGACTCCAGACCTCCATACTTTCACAATGACAGTTGTAGCGGTGGTGTTTTTTCCCACTAAACATATGTGGCCATGACATGACCAGGACTCCCTGGGTAAGAACAGAGATGGGAAGCCCATGGGGTTGGAGGTCACAGTATTGCAAATGTCCCTCCTTCCTTGATGGAAGGTGGTCTTTGGAGCAAGAAGCAGCACGTTTCTAGTTTTAAAGGACAGGAAGGAGGCTGTGACAGGAGGGCGCTTGTTAGAGTGAAAAGAGCTCTGGACTCAGAAGGCAGGTTCTCAGGCTGTCTCTTTGGCAGTGTTCTTAGTAACTGTCGGTGAGTGAGTGATTTATCCTTCCTGAGTTTCTCTGTCTCCATCTGCAAAGGCACGCAAATTGTCTCCTGCAAGTGTCTGAAGCATCCAAATGTGGGAACACTTAAGACTGCCTTTCAAAATGAGATAAAGCCCCTTACCGTGTGGTGCTGCAGAAGGCACTTGATGTGGGGGCATTCGGTGGTAGGAAGTGCTTCAGACTGGAGCCCTCCCCATAGAGAGAATGTCCCTGAATAACACGGCAGAAGCCACATGATGGAGGGCCGGTGAAGTCTCCTGATGCATAGAGGACTGTAGGACAAGTTTGTCCTCTCCCGAGAGAGAATCAGGTTTGAAATGTGAACCGTGACAGGACACCAAGCCTGTGCCTGGGAATCAGACCTGTCGCGGGATGGGGGAGACAGCTGCCAAAGTCCAGAGAGAGGCTGCAGAAGCCTCCATCATATGGGGAGCAAAAGGTCTTTTCAATATTCGGCCACATCTTGATGGTGGCCCCCCAGATCAGAAATGCATTGCCTGATGGATCAGGAAACCATTCCAGGGCATTTTGTTAAAGGTAAAACTTGAGAGCTTTCAGCTGAACAGTGACCCATGCCTAGATATTCATGTCTCTGTGCACATTGGGCTGACTGCGCTTGCAGAGTGTGAAGTGGGAAATATCTGAATGAACACTTCTGTATTTACAGCAAGTGACGAAGACGAGGATGAAGGTGTTAAAGTTGAGGAGGCTGAGAAAGTAGAGGAGTTATGTGCCCCCAGGTAACACTGAATAATCGGGGGCAAGTAATGGGTGGTAACATATGAAAAAGGTCTGGGAGGCACACCCTCTCTGGCATCTAGGATGGGCCGAAAGCCTGCTTTCCCTTGGCCACAGTATGCGAAATTCAACCCAGCTTAGACACAGGGTGTGGCTGCTGTTGCGTTTCTCTGTGTGTGGCGGGTGTCATGCCTGTACCGTACAGGGATAGCTGAGCCTTCGTCCTCCTCGGCTCCTATCTGTCCAGTGCAGTGAACACCAGTTGCTCTCTTCCTCTCTGGCTCCCATGGCAGCCATGCTCTGATGCAGAGAGAAGAGGATTGCCTGTTCCCTCTTAAAGGGAACCTCCTGTTTGCTTTCTGGGGCCACTCTCTTAATGCCTCCTGTCAACACCAGCCAGGACTCCCTGGGGTCCAGTCCCTCTGTGTTTAATCTTCTGTCATCTCTATCCCACCCGGCTCATCAGGGAGGTGCAGAAGGCTGAAGAAAAGGAAGTCCCTGAGGACTCACTGGAGGAATGTGCCGTCACTTGTTCCAATAGCCACGGCCCTTGTGAGTCCAACCAGCCTCACGGGAACACCAAAATCACATTTGAGGAAGACCAAGTCGACCCACCTCTAGTTGTAGACAGTGCATCCTCTGATGATGAACGGCAGGATGCTCCAAACCTTCCCCCAGGTAGCCTCTATTTTCCTTGTGTCTCATACCTCTGTCTAGGCTATGGAAGATGAGTTGTGAGGACAGGCTGTATACATACATACTGGCTTAGTCAGAAACTAGGATGGAGCTAGGTGCGGTGACTCACACGTATAATCACAGCACTTTGGGAGGCCCAAGTGGGAGGATCATTTGAGTTCAGGGGTTCAAGGACAGCCTGGACAAGATGGTGAAACCCATCTTTACAAAGAATACAAACAACTAGCCAGGCATGGTGCTGCGTGCCTATAGTCCCAACTGCTCAGGAGGTTTAGGTGGGAGGATTGGCTCAGACCATGCTCCCACCCTCATTCACTACTCTCAGGCTAGACCCTCTCTCCTTTTCATTGGCTTGTCTTAGCTATTAATAAGAAGTCTCTGGCCAGGGGCGCTGGCTCACATCTTTAATCCCAGCACTTTGGGAGGCCGAGGTGGGCAAATCACCTGAGGTCAGGAGTTCGAAACCAGCCTGGCCAACGTGGCGAAACCCCATCTCTACTAAAAATACAAAAGTTAGCTGGCATGGTGGTTGGCGCCTGTAATCCCAGCTACTTGGGAGGCTGAGGCACGAGAATCGCTTGAACCCGGGAGGACACAGGTTGCAGTGAGCTGAGATCGCGCCACTGCACTCCAGCCTGGGCGACAGAGTGAGACTCCGTCTCAAACGAAAAACCAAAAACGAAAAACCAACCAACCAAACAAAAAAATTTGAAACACAAAAAACGGTCTGTTGTGCTACACACAAACATTGGCCGCTCATGGGGTCAACAACTCAGGGCCCAGCCTTACTTTGTAGAAACTTATAAGCAAGAAAAGGGTAGAAGTGTTTATGTCCTGGTTTCAAGGTGACTGCGTAGCTAAGACACGTTGACTTAAAGGAGATCAAGACTGGAGATGAGAAGAGTGAAACCAGGGAAACAACATCTTCAAAGAAGTGGGCGAGGCTGCAGGGACATCCCTCAGTCCTGATTAAACCTACTTGATTTCACCAGTTTTTAACCCATCGTGTGTTTGGGTGTCTTCTCCCCAGTCCCTGGCCCCACCTCTTCTGCCACACACGTCAGCATGGTGGTATCTGCGGGCCCTTGGTCCAGTGAGAAGGCAGAGATGACCATCCGAAGATATGATTTAAAAATCAAAGATGTTTAAGATCTTTGACATATTTGTCCTTGAAATTCCCAGTAAAAGGGAAGCCATCAGTCCCATAGTCCGAGGGGCCTTCCCGACTGTACGGGAAATCACTGCTTCATGCCTCAGTGCAGTGTTTTAGAGGGGAGGCTGCAAGGCTGGGGAAAGTGTCCCCGCATTCAGAGTCAGACCTGAGGGGCTGTGAATTCTGACTCCACTTAATTGTGGTTGAATCATCTTGTCAACTTCCTTGATGTGCCTTGAGTTTCTGTTTCTTCGTCTCTAAATTTTGGAGGACCAGATGCCAGAAAGTCGGGAGACTGAGGAGTAAAGATGTGGAAATCCCTGGCGAGAGCCTGGTACTGGGGACAGTTTTGTCCTTGGGATGGACCTTGCTCCTGCCCTGTAGGCAGTGACGAGAGCAGCATGTCCAGGCTTTCACTGAGGCGGGCGTGTCTGTCTTTTCTCAGAGTCTGAAGACTGCAAAGACCTCATGAAGTCTACGCTGAGGGATGAGCGGCTCTTCATGCAAGAGGAGCTTTCGGAGCAGCTCAGGTGAGGGGGCCCCGTGGGGGCAGGCAGGTGGGCAGGTGTGTAAATCTCTGAAGTACAGCAGCTCGGCGGGGAGAAATAAGAGCTAAGCTGGGCCAGGGGAAGGGCAGGAATTGCCATGGCAGGCTCATGACACACAAAGATTTATCAAGCAGAGAACAAAGATGATAATAAGTTATGGGTTGCAGTTGTTTCTCAGAGCCTTACTTTCCGTTTTTCAAACAAGTAATTGTTGAGGTGAAATGCGCATAACACAAAATTAACCAAAGGAGTGGGAACCACCGAGCAGCATTCAGTATACTCAAAATGATGTGCCATCACCACCCCACTTACCCTTAGTCAGAATCACCTCCTGACGGACTGCGGCCTCTCATCCTTTCACTCCATCAATGTTGCCTTCTCGAGCCTGTCATTCTTTTCTTTCATCTTTTCAATTGGCCCCATCTGCACCTGGCCTCGTTTCTGTCCATGGCTTTGTCTCTAGTCGCTGCAAGATGCACTATGTGTATACGCACATGGAAATGTCCATGGGCAGAGTGCGGAACTGAAAGGATGGATGTCTTTTTGCAACTGAATTAGGAAGGGACCTACTTTTGTTGACAGAAGCGACAGATGAAGGGAACATCGTGGAGGATCTTCCAGGCGCCCTCTCTCGTATGGAGGAAGCCTGTGAACCGTTTTTTATTCTTCCTCTTGGCCGCAGACATTTCTTTAAACACGTGCTGACCTTCTGCTTGGAGGTCTCCTTGAGGACATTGTCTCAGAAATGTGTGTCGCAATATTAGAACTGATCGCTCATCCCTTTCCACTGTTAAATTTTCTCTACTATCTCACCTTAGGCAATATGAAGTCCTGGTTTTCTCTCGGGAACGGGAGCTGACCCAGTTAAGCGTGAAGTTACGGGAAGGGAGAGATGCCGCCCGCTCATTGATTCGGCATCTCCAGGCCCTTCTGACTCCGGATGAGCCGGACGAGTCCCAGGGGTGGGACCTCCGAGAACAGCTGGCTGAGGGATGTAGGCTGGCACAGGACCTCATCCAAAAGCTCAGCCCAGGTAAGGTGGCCATAGGTCCTGATGACCCAAAACCCCAGGCTTATGAGAGACTCCAGACCTCCATACTTTCACAATGACAGTTGTAGCGGTGGTGTTTTTTCCCACTAAACATATGTGGCCATGACATGACCAGGACTCCCTGGGTAAGAACAGAGATGGGAAGCCCATGGGGTTGGAGGTCACAGTATTGCAAATGTCCCTCCTTCCTTGATGGAAGGTGGTCTTTGGAGCAAGAAGCAGCACGTTTCTAGTTTTAAAGGACAGGAAGGAGGCTGTGACAGGAGGGCGCTTGTTAGAGTGAAAAGAGCTCTGGACTCAGAAGGCAGGTTCTCAGGCTGTCTCTTTGGCAGTGTTCTTAGTAACTGTCGGTGAGTGAGTGATTTATCCTTCCTGAGTTTCTCTGTCTCCATCTGCAAAGGCACGCAAATTGTCTCCTGCAAGTGTCTGAAGCATCCAAATGTGGGAACACTTAAGACTGCCTTTCAAAATGAGATAAAGCCCCTTACCGTGTGGTGCTGCAGAAGGCACTTGATGTGGGGGCATTCGGTGGTAGGAAGTGCTTCAGACTGGAGCCCTCCCCATAGAGAGAATGTCCCTGAATAACACGGCAGAAGCCACATGATGGAGGGCCGGTGAAGTCTCCTGATGCATAGAGGACTGTAGGACAAGTTTGTCCTCTCCCGAGAGAGAATCAGGTTTGAAATGTGAACCGTGACAGGACACCAAGCCTGTGCCTGGGAATCAGACCTGTCGCGGGATGGGGGAGACAGCTGCCAAAGTCCAGAGAGAGGCTGCAGAAGCCTCCATCATATGGGGAGCAAAAGGTCTTTTCAATATTCGGCCACATCTTGATGGTGGCCCCCCAGATCAGAAATGCATTGCCTGATGGATCAGGAAACCATGCCAGGGCATTTTGTTAAAGGTAAAACTTGAGAGCTTTCAGCTGAACAGTGACCCATGCCTAGATATTCATGTCTCTGTGCACATTGGGCTGACTGCGCTTGCAGAGTGTGAAGTGGGAAATATCTGAATGAACACTTCTGTATTTACAGCAAGTGACGAAGACGAGGATGAAGGTGTTAAAGTTGAGGAGGCTGAGAAAGTAGAGGAGTTATGTGCCCCCAGGTAACACTGAATAATCGGGGGCAAGTAATGGGTGGTAACATATGAAAAAGGTCTGGGAGGCACACCCTCTCTGGCATCTAGGATGGGCCGAAAGCCTGCTTTCCCTTGGCCACAGTATGCGAAATTCAACCCAGCTTAGACACAGGGTGTGGCTGCTGTTGCGTTTCTCTGTGTGTGGCGGGTGTCATGCCTGTACCGTACAGGGATAGCTGAGCCTTCGTCCTCCTCGGCTCCTATCTGTCCAGTGCAGTGAACACCAGTTGCTCTCTTCCTCTCTGGCTCCCATGGCAGCCATGCTCTGATGCAGAGAGAAGAGGATTGCCTGTTCCCTCTTAAAGGGAACCTCCTGTTTGCTTTCTGGGGCCACTCTCTTAATGCCTCCTGTCAACACCAGCCAGGACTCCCTGGGGTCCAGTCCCTCTGTGTTTAATCTTCTGTCATCTCTATCCCACCCGGCTCATCAGGGAGGTGCAGAAGGCTGAAGAAAAGGAAGTCCCTGAGGACTCACTGGAGGAATGTGCCGTCACTTGTTCCAATAGCCACGGCCCTTGTGAGTCCAACCAGCCTCACGGGAACACCAAAATCACATTTGAGGAAGACCAAGTCGACCCACCTCTAGTTGTAGACAGTGCATCCTCTGATGATGAACGGCAGGATGCTCCAAACCTTCCCCCAGGTAGCCTCTATTTTCCTTGTGTCTCATACCTCTGTCTAGGCTATGGAAGATGAGTTGTGAGGACAGGCTGTATACATACATACTGGCTTAGTCAGAAACTAGGATGGAGCTAGGTGCGGTGACTCACACGTATAATCACAGCACTTTGGGAGGCCCAAGTGGGAGGATCATTTGAGTTCAGGGGTTCAAGGACAGCCTGGACAAGATGGTGAAACCCATCTTTACAAAGAATACAAACAACTAGCCAGGCATGGTGCTGCGTGCCTATAGTCCCAACTGCTCAGGAGGTTTAGGTGGGAGGATTGGCTCAGACCATGCTCCCACCCTCATTCACTACTCTCAGGCTAGACCCTCTCTCCTTTTCATTGGCTTGTCTTAGCTATTAATAAGAAGTCTCTGGCCAGGGGCGCTGGCTCACATCTTTAATCCCAGCACTTTGGGAGGCCGAGGTGGGCAAATCACCTGAGGTCAGGAGTTCGAAACCAGCCTGGCCAACGTGGCGAAACCCCATCTCTACTAAAAATACAAAAGTTAGCTGGCATGGTGGTTGGCGCCTGTAATCCCAGCTACTTGGGAGGCTGAGGCACGAGAATCGCTTGAACCCGGGAGGACACAGGTTGCAGTGAGCTGAGATCGCGCCACTGCACTCCAGCCTGGGCGACAGAGTGAGACTCCGTCTCAAACGAAAAACCAAAAACGAAAAACCAACCAACCAAACAAAAAAATTTGAAACACAAAAAACGGTCTGTTGTGCTACACACAAACATTGGCCGCTCATGGGGTCAACAACTCAGGGCCCAGCCTTACTTTGTAGAAACTTATAAGCAAGAAAAGGGTAGAAGTGTTTATGTCCTGGTTTCAAGGTGACTGCGTAGCTAAGACACGTTGACTTAAAGGAGATCAAGACTGGAGATGAGAAGAGTGAAACCAGGGAAACAACATCTTCAAAGAAGTGGGCGAGGCTGCAGGGACATCCCTCAGTCCTGATTAAACCTACTTGATTTCACCAGTTTTTAACCCATCGTGTGTTTGGGTGTCTTCTCCCCAGTCCCTGGCCCCACCTCTTCTGCCACACACGTCAGCATGGTGGTATCTGCGGGCCCTTGGTCCAGTGAGAAGGCAGAGATGACCATCCGAAGATATGATTTAAAAATCAAAGATGTTTAAGATCTTTGACATATTTGTCCTTGAAATTCCCAGTAAAAGGGAAGCCATCAGTCCCATAGTCCGAGGGGCCTTCCCGACTGTACGGGAAATCACTGCTTCATGCCTCAGTGCAGTGTTTTAGAGGGGAGGCTGCAAGGCTGGGGAAAGTGTCCCCGCATTCAGAGTCAGACCTGAGGGGCTGTGAATTCTGACTCCACTTAATTGTGGTTGAATCATCTTGTCAACTTCCTTGATGTGCCTTGAGTTTCTGTTTCTTCGTCTCTAAATTTTGGAGGACCAGATGCCAGAAAGTCGGGAGACTGAGGAGTAAAGATGTGGAAATCCCTGGCGAGAGCCTGGTACTGGGGACAGTTTTGTCCTTGGGATGGACCTTGCTCCTGCCCTGTAGGCAGTGACGAGAGCAGCATGTCCAGGCTTTCACTGAGGCGGGCGTGTCTGTCTTTTCTCAGAGTCTGAAGACTGCAAAGACCTCATGAAGTCTACGCTGAGGGATGAGCGGCTCTTCATGCAAGAGGAGCTTTCGGAGCAGCTCAGGTGAGGGGGCCCCGTGGGGGCAGGCAGGTGGGCAGGTGTGTAAATCTCTGAAGTACAGCAGCTCGGCGGGGAGAAATAAGAGCTAAGCTGGGCCAGGGGAAGGGCAGGAATTGCCATGGCAGGCTCATGACACACAAAGATTTATCAAGCAGAGAACAAAGATGATAATAAGTTATGGGTTGCAGTTGTTTCTCAGAGCCTTACTTTCCGTTTTTCAAACAAGTAATTGTTGAGGTGAAATGCGCATAACACAAAATTAACCAAAGGAGTGGGAACCACCGAGCAGCATTCAGTATACTCAAAATGATGTGCCATCACCACCCCACTTACCCTTAGTCAGAATCACCTCCTGACGGACTGCGGCCTCTCATCCTTTCACTCCATCAATGTTGCCTTCTCGAGCCTGTCATTCTTTTCTTTCATCTTTTCAATTGGCCCCATCTGCACCTGGCCTCGTTTCTGTCCATGGCTTTGTCTCTAGTCGCTGCAAGATGCACTATGTGTATACGCACATGGAAATGTCCATGGGCAGAGTGCGGAACTGAAAGGATGGATGTCTTTTTGCAACTGAATTAGGAAGGGACCTACTTTTGTTGACAGAAGCGACAGATGAAGGGAACATCGTGGAGGATCTTCCAGGCGCCCTCTCTCGTATGGAGGAAGCCTGTGAACCGTTTTTTATTCTTCCTCTTGGCCGCAGACATTTCTTTAAACACGTGCTGACCTTCTGCTTGGAGGTCTCCTTGAGGACATTGTCTCAGAAATGTGTGTCGCAATATTAGAACTGATCGCTCATCCCTTTCCACTGTTAAATTTTCTCTACTATCTCACCTTAGGCAATATGAAGTCCTGGTTTTCTCTCGGGAACGGGAGCTGACCCAGTTAAGCGTGAAGTTACGGGAAGGGAGAGATGCCGCCCGCTCATTGATTCGGCATCTCCAGGCCCTTCTGACTCCGGATGAGCCGGACGAGTCCCAGGGGTGGGACCTCCGAGAACAGCTGGCTGAGGGATGTAGGCTGGCACAGGACCTCATCCAAAAGCTCAGCCCAGGTAAGGTGGCCATAGGTCCTGATGACCCAAAACCCCAGGCTTATGAGAGACTCCAGACCTCCATACTTTCACAATGACAGTTGTAGCGGTGGTGTTTTTTCCCACTAAACATATGTGGCCATGACATGACCAGGACTCCCTGGGTAAGAACAGAGATGGGAAGCCCATGGGGTTGGAGGTCACAGTATTGCAAATGTCCCTCCTTCCTTGATGGAAGGTGGTCTTTGGAGCAAGAAGCAGCACGTTTCTAGTTTTAAAGGACAGGAAGGAGGCTGTGACAGGAGGGCGCTTGTTAGAGTGAAAAGAGCTCTGGACTCAGAAGGCAGGTTCTCAGGCTGTCTCTTTGGCAGTGTTCTTAGTAACTGTCGGTGAGTGAGTGATTTATCCTTCCTGAGTTTCTCTGTCTCCATCTGCAAAGGCACGCAAATTGTCTCCTGCAAGTGTCTGAAGCATCCAAATGTGGGAACACTTAAGACTGCCTTTCAAAATGAGATAAAGCCCCTTACCGTGTGGTGCTGCAGAAGGCACTTGATGTGGGGGCATTCGGTGGTAGGAAGTGCTTCAGACTGGAGCCCTCCCCATAGAGAGAATGTCCCTGAATAACACGGCAGAAGCCACATGATGGAGGGCCGGTGAAGTCTCCTGATGCATAGAGGACTGTAGGACAAGTTTGTCCTCTCCCGAGAGAGAATCAGGTTTGAAATGTGAACCGTGACAGGACACCAAGCCTGTGCCTGGGAATCAGACCTGTCGCGGGATGGGGGAGACAGCTGCCAAAGTCCAGAGAGAGGCTGCAGAAGCCTCCATCATATGGGGAGCAAAAGGTCTTTTCAATATTCGGCCACATCTTGATGGTGGCCCCCCAGATCAGAAATGCGTTGCCTGATGGATCAGGAAACCATGCCAGGGCATTTTGTTAAAGGTAAAACTTGAGAGCTTTCAGCTGAACAGTGACCCATGCCTAGATATTCATGTCTCTGTGCACATTGGGCTGACTGCGCTTGCAGAGTGTGAAGTGGGAAATATCTGAATGAACACTTCTGTATTTACAGCAAGTGACGAAGACGAGGATGAAGGTGTTAAAGTTGAGGAGGCTGAGAAAGTAGAGGAGTTATGTGCCCCCAGGTAACACTGAATAATCGGGAGCAAGTAATGGGTGGTAACATATGAAAAAGGTCTGGGAGGCACACCCTCTCTGGCATCTAGGATGGGCCGAAAGCCTGCTTTCCCTTGGCCACAGTATGCGAAATTCAACCCAGCTTAGACACAGGGTGTGGCTGCTGTTGCGTTTCTCTGTGTGTGGCGGGTGTCATGCCTGTACCGTACAGGGATAGCTGAGCCTTCGTCCTCCTCGGCTCCTATCTGTCCAGTGCAGTGAACACCAGTTGCTCTCTTCCTCTCTGGCTCCCATGGCAGCCATGCTCTGATGCAGAGAGAAGAGGATTGCCTGTTCCCTCTTAAAGGGAACCTCCTGTTTGCTTTCTGGGGCCACTCTCTTAATGCCTCCTGTCAACACCAGCCAGCACTCCCTGGGGTCCAGTCCCTCTGTGTTTAATCTTCTGTCATCTCTATCCCACCCGGCTCATCAGGGAGGTGCAGAAGGCTGAAGAAAAGGAAGTCCCTGAGGACTCACTGGAGGAATGTGCCGTCACTTGTTCCAATAGCCACGGCCCTTGTGAGTCCAACCAGCCTCACGGGAACACCAAAATCACATTTGAGGAAGACCAAGTCTACTCAACTCTCATTGACTCATCGTCTCATGATGAATGGTTGGATGCTATACACATTATCCCAGGTAGCCTCTATTTTCCTTTGTCTCACACCTTTTCCTATGCTGAGGAAGATAACCTCTGAAGACAGGCTCTATACACACAAATTACTTTTAATGAAATATATGATCAGATTCTATACAGCGATATCTGGGGGTTTTCTATCCTTCTCAGCTCGTGTCATGGCTTTGTCTCCCAGTCCCCAGTGTCAAGTTACTGGACCCCAGACAAGTGTCTCAATCTCATAGTCACCTGAGTGGAAGGGGTACACAGGAAGTATCTGTGAGGCCTCATAGCTTCGGTTCAGTATCTCTTGTCACATGTGATTAAGTCGTCTGTCCCTGAACAATTTCCATGGAGTTTCTGTCCCTTTTTAAGGAGACTGGCAGCCTTGCCTTTGTATTTGGAAGCATTGTTCCCCAAGCTTCACTGCTCTCAGCTTTAATCTTCCTTTTTTCTTTTTTTTCTTTTTTTGTTTTAGTAGTGGCCGGGTTTCGCTGTGTTAGTCAGGATGGTCTCAATCTCCTGATCTCGTGATCCGCCCACCTCAGCCTCCCAAAGTGTTGGGATTACAGGCATGAGCCACCGCGCCCAGCCTCTCAGCTTTAATCTTGATCTCCTTTAATTCAACTTGGTTAGCTGCACAGTCACCTTGAAATCAGGACAGAAACTTTTCTTTTTTACTTTGCTGATATTGTTCCATAAAGCAAGGCTGGACCCTGGTTCTCCACCCCATCAATGCAATGGCTGACTCTATGTTTCTTTGTAGCATCATATATTCTCTCTCTTTTTTTTTTTGTGATGGAGTCTCGCTCTGTCACCCAGGCTTGAGTGCAGTGGCTCCATTTTGGCTTGCTGCAACTTCCGCCTCCCGGGTTCAAGAGATTCTCCTGCCTCAGCCTCCTGAGTCGCTGGGACCACAGGTGCTCAGCACCACATCTAGCTAATTTTTGTATTTTTAGTAGAGATGGGGTTCCCTCATGTTGGCTAGGCTGTTCTTGAACTCATGACCTCAAATGATTCACCTGCCTTGACCTCCCAAATCACTGATTCTTTTTAATGCAAGAGTTGTTAGAATTTATCTATCAGTCGAGTTTCATGTGTCGCTCCCTCTAAACAGTTAATGTCCACGTTACCTGGTGATATAAGTCAGTATTGCAACAACACTCCTAGAAAATTGTTTGACCAATTTTTGGCGATTTTGGGGGAAAAGTTTTGTTTATCTTTGTATAGACTCAGGCAGGGAATATGGCATTATGGTCTACCCATAGAGGGAAATTTTGGCCTGTGGGTCTGGAAAGCAGGGTCATCTACTTCTCACCAGAGTTAATCTAGGGCACCCTAGAATACTCCTGTCAGAATCCGTATTCTTGCACTGAGAATAGTTATGTCCTTGTGCTATGACTGGACACTGATTTGGTCATCTGTGAAGTGTGAATTGCTTAATGTGACCTGCTTCTCTGAATTTATTCACAGAAAATGAAAATGATCATGAGGAAGAGGAAGAAAAAGGGCCAGTGTCTCCCAGGTAATGCTGTGGAATTGTGGGCTGTTAATTCAATAGTGGCAGCTGGAGATTGTAGATTTAGAGAAAATGAGGAAGCAATGAATAGAACTTTTTCTTCCATTCACCCAGCTACAAGTTGTCCTTATTAACAAGGTTGTGCATCATTTGTGGCCCTTGTGTTGGTTTTAATTTCGTAGTCCTCTCAAGATAGGAACTTGCAATCAGATGAGCCAGGTGAACTAGCCAAACAGGGATTTCTTGGTGATCTTTTCAAAAAACCAGCTCCTGGATTCACTGATTTTTTTGAAGGGTTTTTTGTGTCTCTATCTCCTTCACTTCTGCTCTGATCTTAGTTATTTCTTGCCTTCTGCTAGCTTTTGAATTTGTTTGCTCTTGCTTCTCTAGTTGTTTTAATTGTGATGTTAAGGTGTTGATTTTAGATCTTTCCTTTCTCTTGTGGGCATTTAGTGCTAGAAATTTCCCTCTCCACACTGCTTTAAATGTGTCCCAGAGATTCTGGTATGTTGTGTCTTTGTTCTCATTGGTTTCAAAGAACATCTTTATTTCTGCCTTCGTTTGGTTATTTACCTAGTAGTCATTCAGGAGCAGGTTGTTCAGTTTCCATGTAGTTGTGTGGTTTTGAGTGAGTTTCTTAATCCTGAGTTCTAATTTGATTGCACTGTGGTCTGAGAGACAGTTTGTTGTGATTTTTGTTCTTTTTCATTTGCTGAGGAGTGCTTTAGTTCCAACTATGTGGTCAATTTTGGAATCAGTGTGATGTGATGCTGAGACGAATGTATATTCTGTTGATTTGGGGTGGAGAGTTCTGTAGATGTCTATTAGGTCTGCTTGGTGCAGAGCTGAGTTCAAGTCCTGGATATCCTTGTGAACCTTCTGTCTCATTCATGTGTCTAATATTGACAGTGGGGTGTTAAAGTCTCCCATGATTATTGTGTGGGAGTCTAAGTCTCTTTTTAGGTCTCTCAGGACTTGATTTATGAATCTGGGTGCTCCTGTATTGGATACATATACATTAAGGATAGTTAGCTTTTCATGTTGAATTGATCCCTTTACCATTATGGAATGGCCTTCTTTGTCTCTTTTGATCTTTCTTGGTTTAAAGTCTGTTTTATCAGAGACTATGATTGCAACCCCTGCTTTTTTTTGCTTTCCATTTGCTTGGTAGATCTTCCTCCATCCCTTTATTTTGAGCCTATGTGTGTCTCTGCACGTGAGATGAGTCTCCTGAATACAGCACACTGATAGGTCTTGACTTCTTATCCAATTTGCCAGTCTGTGTCTTTTAATTGGGGCATTTAGCCCATTTACATTTAAGGTTAGTATTGTTATGTGTGAATTTGATCCTGTCATGATGATGTAAGCTGGTTATTTTGCCATTAGTTGATGCACTTTCTTCCTAGCATCGATTGTCTTTACAATTCGGCATGTTTTTGCAGTGATTGGCTGGTACTGGTTGTTCCTTTCCATGTTTAGTGCTTCCTTCAGGAGCTCTTGTAAGGCAGGCCTGGTGGTGACAAAAATCTCTCAGCATTTGCTTGTCTGTAAAGGATTTTATTTCTCCTTCACTTATGAAGCTTAGTTTGGCTGGATATGAAATTCTGTGTTGAAAATTCTTTTCTTTATGAACGTCGAATATTGGCCCTCACTCTCTTCTGCCTTGTAGGGTTTCTGCAGAGAGATCCACTGTTAGTCTGGTGGGCTTCCCTTATTGGGTAACCCGACCTTTCTCTCTGGCTGCCCTTAACCTTTTTTCCTTTACTTCAACTTTGGTGAATCTGACAATTATGTGTCATGGAGTTGCTCTTCTCGAGGAGTATCTTTGTGGTGTTCTCTGTATTTCCTGAATTTGAATGTTGGCCTGCCTTGCTAGGTTGGGGAAGTTCTCCTGGATAATATCCTGAAGAGTGTTTTCCAGCTTGGTTCCATTCTCCCCGTCACTTTCGGGTACACCAATCAAACGTAGATTTGGTCTTTTCATATAGTCCCATATTTATTGGAGGCTTTGTTCATTTCTTTTTACTCATTTTTCTCTAAACTTCTCTTCCCACTTCATTTCATTAATTTGATCTTCAATCACTAATACCCTTTCTTCCACTTGATCGAATCGGCTACTGAAGCTTGTGCATGTGTCACTTAGTTCTCGTGCCATGGTTTTCAGCTGCATCAGGTCATTTAAGGTCTTCTCTACATTGTTTATTCTAGTTGGCCATTTGTCCAATCTTTTTTCAAGGTTTTTAGCTTCCTTGCGATGGGTTTGCACATCCTCCTTTAGCTCGGAGAAGTTTGTTATTACCGACTTCTGAAGCCTACTTCTGTCAGCTCATCAAAGTTATTCTCCGTCTTGCTTTGTTCCATTGCTGGTGAGGAGCTGTGATCCTTTGGAGGAGAAGGGGCGCTCTGGTTTTTAGAATTTTCAGCTTTTCTGCTCCAGTTTCTCCACATCTTTGTGGTTTTATCTACTTTTGATCTTTGATGCTGGTGACCTACAGATGGGGTTTTGGTGTAGATGTCCTTCTGTTGATGTTGATTCCTTTCTGTTTGTTAGTTTTCCTTTTAACAGTGAGGTCCCTCGGCCGCAGGTCTGGTGGAGTTTGCTGGAGGTCCACTCCAGACCTTCAAACAGGGATTTCTTGGTGTTGCCTGTTCTCTCCCATGTGTTTAAATCTAGGGAGAGAATGTATATATGCTTTCTGCTTATTGTGTGTTAGTATGTTTGCTAGTATTTGTGCAAGCAAAGAAATTGAAAAAATAAACATATTATATCAAAATATTAGAAAAAGGGGAATCTTAATACACAAGATCTATGTCTACACTGCCTCAAGAGCTCCGTTCACTTGAATGCTGTATGTAAAATTCAACCCAATTTATAGGAAGTAGTTGAAGCCCTGTGTTAGTTCTCTGTGCTGCAAGTCATGATAGTAGTTTACAGGGAGAGTCTGGGTGCCCTGCATTGGCTCATCTGTGGCAAATGTACTGAGCACGTGCTGCCCATTTTTGTTCGGTCCTCAGAGCAGTCACCCTGCAGCCTGCAGTTAGAAGGATAGTTTTATTTCTCTTGAAGGAAAGATGCCTTTGGTTTCTGTGACCACTCCATTCTGTCTCCTACTAGATCATCTGGAAGGTTTTGTTGTCTAATCTCTGTTGGTTGTATCTTCTGTCATCCCTGTCCTGCCTGGCTCATCAGGAATCTGCAGGAGTCTGAAGAGGAGGAAGCCCCCCAGGAGTCCTGGGATGAAGGTGATTCGACTCTCTCAATTCCTCCTGACATGTCTGCCTCATACCAGTATGACAGGAGCACCTTTCACTCAGTAGAGGAACAGCAAGTCGGCTTGGCTCTTGACATAGGCAGTGAGTACTCCATTGTGAAGGTGATAAAGCTCCACTTCATGTCCCAGGTAGTCCCCATAATCTCTGGGCCTTGCGCCCCTGGTTGGGCTGAGAGTTGCCATCACTGTGGGTGGAACCTATATATCAATGTAGATTTCAATCACTCTGGAATCGAGTCTGAAGCACAGGCATGGGGTGGGTCAGTGAGCTTTGCCCTCTTCCTAGTCTCAGGCCATGCCCGTGCCACCCTGGACTGACTGTCAGGACATTGAACTCAAAGCAGGTGTGGCAAACTCACACCAAGCTATGCAGCACATGTCCAGGAGTTGTCTGTCAGATCAGCTAATCTGAATTAAATGTCTCTTGCCAGCTACAAAGTTCTTTATTTTTTAATTTTTATTTATTTTTTATTTTTTATTTTTATTTTTTGGGGGATGGAGTCTCGCTCTGTCGCCCAGGCTGGAGTGCAGTGGCGCAATCTTGGCTCACTGCAAGCTCCGCCTCCCGGGTTCACGCCATTCTCCTGCCTCAGCCTCTCCGAGTAGCTGGGACTACAGGCGCCCGCCACCACGCCCGGCTAATTTTTTTTTGTATTTTTAGTAGAGACGGGGTTTCACCGTGGTCACGATCTCCTGACCTCGTAATCCGCCCGCCTCGGCCTCCCAAAGTGCTGGGATTACAAGCGTGAGCCACCGCGCCCGGCCATGAGTTTTGTTTTCAAAGCATATCTGTGTGGTTCTTTACCTGCCCAAGGCCAGCATCACCCTTGTCTACCTCTCAGTGGAAGATGTGACCCAGGTTTCACTGAATTTATCCCCATTTTCTGTGTCTTGTAAGTTGGCTTGTTTTAGCTCATCTGTCCATCATCTTGCTGGTATGTTTTCTAGATAAATGGCTGACTTTTCACCCACAAAAGCCATAATAGCTGATGCTTCTGTGTAGAACCATGTCTCATTTTGACTCAAGAGCTGCTACATTGCACCGCTTTATCAAATCTCAGTGTCCACCATCTCGTAAACTATGAAATCCTGGGTATTTGATGAGAGAAGCTTGAATATTGCAGTGTCTCTCCTATGAGGCGTTAGAACAATTTGCCTCAAATCTATTGGAAAAACATTGCTCATCTGTGTACACAAACCTAGGACAGAGCACACTGGGAAGATCACATTCCAAAACGGGGGGATTTTGCCCAAGGCTCATGAAAGGAACCAAGTCAGTTCTCTCAAGACTTGACCTCAGGCCTCCTGGTATATTTCTCTCAAAGTCTCCTGTTCTCACACTGAGAAGACTGATGTCCCTGTGTTAGAATTGGACAGAGAAATGTTTCTGTGTGCAAGGAAGAACTGCTTCATGTAAGAGGCCCTGTCTGAATTTATTTGCAGGACATTGGTGTGATCAAGTGAAAAAGGAGGACCAAGAGGCCACAGGTCCCTGGTGAGTCTGAGAAATTGTGGACAGTTAATTTGATGTTGACACCTGGAGACGCCCAGTCTGGGGAAAACAGTACATGCTGAAAATAATGATTTCATCTTGTCAGACAAGTCTGAATTATGCCTACTAACATTGCTTTTGGTTCTCTGTTTAAATAAATGTTTAGGTTTCCATTTCTTCCTCCCCTTATCATTTACTAATGTATCATAGGTTAACCATACCTCAGAAGCTGTACCCTTATGGTGACTGCATGAAATTTTAAGCACATTTGATGGAAAACTATTGGGCTCACTCTTCTCATGATCACTGTTTGCTGTGTGTCATGAGGGCACTAACTCAGAGTGTCCTTTTACTCCCTTATCAGTGTATCACTTGGCCAAGTCACTGAGCTCACTACCTCTCTCTCTCTCTCTGTCTCTCAATCTCTCAATCTCTCTCTGTCTCTGTGTGTGTGTGTGTGTGTGTGTATGTGTGTGTGTGTGTGTGTGTGTCTTTCTCTTTCATCCTTTTCTACAGGGCCCTGGTCTGTCCCAACATAAAGGCAATAATTTGTTACCTCATTAATAGATCTGTCCTTTTTCTTTTCAAACAGTTCCTTATGTTACCCATGAAATCTAGCTGGGGCTGTGTGGTTTCTGATTCCCCCTGGCTTATTCTTTACTTTTCCTACTTTTCCAGGCTCAGCAGGGAGCTACTGGATGAGAATGAGTCTGAAGTCTTGCAGGACTCACTGGATAGATTTTATTCAACTCCTTCTGGGTATCTGGAACTGCCTGACTTATGCCAGCCCTACAGAAGTGCGTTTTACTCATTGGAGGAGCAACACATTGGCTTGGCTGTTGATGTGGACAGTGAGTACCTTACTATGAAGGTGATAAGACTCCACCTGGTCCTCCAGATAAGGGTGATGTTCCTGTTCCAAGTGGCCCTTACTGACCCAAGAGATGTCATTGCCGCAGGCAGGACCTATGGGCGCATATAGGTTGTAATGAAACTAGTTTCAGTTGGAAGCCCAGACATGAAATGGGTCAGTGAGCATGGCTCTATTCCTAGTCTCCAGCCATGCCTGTGGCAACCTGAGCCCACTCTCAGTACATTGGACCCAGGCAGATGTAAAAAATTCACAGAAGAATGATTTGGACTCAAAGGTTTGTAGATTTCCTCCTTCATTCTAATTTCAGTGTCTTGCAACCATGAATGAACTGGGCATTTGATGAGACAGGGCTGAATACTGCAGTTTTCCTCCTAGAAATCATCTGGGGCATTTTCTTTGAATTGATGGGAACAATAAGGCATAACTGTTTGCACAAACTTGGGATAAATGATTTTGGGATAACTGTCTACCAGAATAGGGACATTTGACCCTTAGTTCTGAGATGCAAACCAAAGAATGTCTATCATGACTGGCTTTGAGGCCTCCTGAAATATATCTCCCACATTGTCCTGTTCTCATGCTGAGGAGCCTGAGGTCCCTGTGTGGGAATTAGACCATGGACTGTGATGGGTGTAGGTGAATTGGCTTATTTTGTCTGTCCCTGTCTGAATTTATTGCAGGAATTAAAAAAGACCAAGAAGAGGAAGAAGACCAAGGCCCACCATGCCCCAGGTAAGTTTGAGCAATTGTCAACAGCTAATTCTGTGTTGACACCTGGAGACTCCTTGTTCAGGGAAAGCAGGGCAGGCTGACATTATCGATTACATCCTTTCAACCAAGCCTGAATTATTCCTACTCACATTGCTGTTGGTTTTCATTGCAGTAGATATTTAGGTTTCCGTTTCTTCCTCCCCTTATCATTTACTAACTACTGTAGGTCAACCATACTTCAAAAGCTGTATCCTCATGGTGACTGCATGGAAACTTGAGCACATTTTATGGAAAATTATTGAGCACTGTCTTTTCATCATCACTGTATGCTGTGTGTCCTGAGGGCACTAACTCAGAGTGTCCTGTACTCTGTCATCAGTGTGTCACCTGGACAATTCACTGAGCTCTCTCTCTCTGCCTCTGTCTCTCTGTCTGTCTGTCTGTCTTTCTCTTTCATTCTTTTCTATTTGGCCCTGTTCCATCCCGACTGAAGGCAATAATTTGTTACCTCATTAATGGATGTATCCTTTTTCTTTTTTAACCACTTCCTTATGCTACCCATGAAATCTAGTTGGGGCTCTTTTGTGTCTGATTTCCCCTGGCTTATTCTTTACTTTTTCTACTTTTCCAGGCTCAGCAGAGAGCTGCTGGAGGTAGTAGAGCCTGAGGACTTGCAGGACTCACTGGATAGATGTTTCTCGACTCCTTCCAGTTATCTAGAACAGCCTGATTCATGGCAGCCCTACGGAAGTTCCTTTTACTCATTGGAGGAAGAACACATTGGCTTTTCTCTTGATGTGGATGGTGAGTACCTTTCTATGAAGGTGATAAGGATCCACTGAGTTTTCCGTATAGAGATCATATTCCTGCTCCAAGAGGCCGTTACTGAGCTGAGAGATGTCATTGCTGCACTGAGGACCTATAGGCACATGTAGGTTGAGTGAAACTCTAGTTCTACCTGGAAGCCCAGACATGGGATGGGTCAGTGAGCGTGGCTCTCTTCCTAGTCTCAGGCCATGCCTGTGGCACTCTGGTTCTACTCTGAAGGCACTGGACCTGGGCAGATGTGACAAATTCAGAGAACTATGATTTTGACTCAAGGATTGGTAGATTTCCTTTCTCACTCTAATTTCAGTGTCTAAAATCCTCACAACCATCAACAATCTGAGTATTTGATGAGACAGGGCTGAATATTGCGGTTTCTCTCTTAGAAATCATTTGAGGGCATTTGCTTTAAATTGATTGGAAAAATATGGGATAACCGTTTGCACAAACTTGGGACAAATGATATTGGGATAACGATCTACCAGAATAGGGACATTTTACCCTTAGTTTCTAGGACAAAAAACAAGGAATCTCTATCATGACCAGCCTTCAGGCCTCCTGAAATATATCTCTCACAGTGTCCTATTCTTATACTGAGGAGCCTGAGGTCCCTGTGTGAGGATTAGACAGTGGAATGTTATGTGTGTAGGGGAATCAGCTTAATATGTCTGTCCATGTCTGAATTTATTGCAGAAATTGAAAAGTACCAAGAAGGGGAAGAAGATCAAAACCCACCATGCCCCAGGTAACTTTCAACAATTGTGGTCGCTTAATTCTGTGTTAACACCTGGAGACGAGAGATCCAGGGAAAACCGTGTGTTTGATTTCATGTTTTCAACAAAGCCTGAATTACTCCTACTGACATTGCTATTGGTTTTCATTGCAGTAGACGTTTAGGTTTCCATTTCTTCCTCCCCTTATCATTTACTAATGTACCATAGGTTGACCATACCTCAGAAGCTGTACCCTTATGGCGACTGCATGGAATTTTAAGCACATTTGATGGAAAACTATTGAGCTCACTCTTCTCATGATCACTGTTTTCTGTGTGTCATAAGGGCACTAACTCAGAGTGTCCTTTTACTCCCTTATCAGTGTGTCACCTGGCCAAGTCACTGAGCTCACTATCTCTCTCACTCTCTCTCTCTGTCTCTCAATCTCTCAATCTCTCTCTGTCTCTCTCTGTGTGTGTGTGTGTGTGTGTGTGTGTGTGTCTTTCCCTTTCATCCTTTTCTACCTGGCCCTGGTCTGTCCCAACATAAAGGCAATAATTTGTTACCTCATTAATAGATCTGTCCTTTTTCTTTTCAAACAGTTCCTTATGTTACCCATGAAATCTAGCTGGGGCTGTGTGGTTTCTGATTCCCCCTGGCTTATTCTTTACTTTTCCTACTTTTCCAGGCTCAGCAGGGAGCTGCTGGATAAGAATGAGTCTGAAGTCTTGCAGGACTCACTGGATAGATTTTATTCAACTCCTTCTGGGTATCTGGAACTGCCTGACTTATGCCAGCCCTACAGAAGTGCGTTTTACTCATTGGAGGAGCAACACATTGGCTTGGCTCTTGACGTGGACAGTGAGTACCTTACTATGAAGGTGATAAGACTCCACCTGGTCCTCCAGATAGGGGTGATATTCCTGTTCCAAGTGGCCCTTACTGACCCGAGAGATGTCATTGCCACAGGCAGGACCTATGGGCGCATATAGGTTGTAATGAAACTAGTTTCAGTTGGAAGCCCAGACATGAAATGGGTCAGTGAGCATGGCTCTATTCCTAGTCTCCAGCCATGTCTGTGGCAACCTGAGCCCACTCTCAGCACATTGGACACAGGCAGATGTAAAAAATTCACAGAAGAATGATTTGGACTCAAAGGTTTGTAGATTTCCTCCTTCATTCTAATTTCAGTGTCTTGCAACCATGAATGAACTGGGCATTTGACGAGACAGGGCTGAATACTGCAGTTTTCCTCCTAGAAATCATCTGGGGCATTTTCTTTGAATTGATGGGAACAATAAGGCATAACTGTTTGCACAAACTTGGGATAAATGATTTTGGGATAACTGTCTACCAGAATAGGGACATTTGACCCTTAGTTCTGAGATGCAAACCAAAGAATGTCTATCATGACTGGCTTTGAGGCCTCCTGAAATATATCTCCCACATTGTCCTGTTCTCATGCTGAGGAGCCTGAGGTCCCTGTGTGGGAATTAGACCATGGACTGTGATGGGTGTAGGTGAATTGGCTTATTTTGTCTGTCCCTGTCTGAATTTATTGCAGGAATTAAAAAAGACCAAGAAGAAGAAGAAGACCAAGGCCCACCATGCCCCAGGTAAGTTTGAGCAATTGTCAACAGCTAATTCTGTGTTGACACCTGGAGACTCCTTGTTCAGGGAAAGCAGGGCAGGCTGACATTATCGATTACATCCTTTCAACCAAGCCTGAATTATTCCTACTCACATTGCTGTTGGTTTTCATTGCAGTAGATATTTAGGTTTCCGTTTCTTCCTCCCCTTATCATTTACTAACCTACTGTAGGTCGACCATACTTCAAAAGCTGTATCCTCATGGTGACTGCATGGAAACTTGAGCGCATTTTATGGAAAATTATTGAACACTGTCTTTTCATGATCACTGTATGCTGTGTGTCCTGAGGGCACTAACTCAGAGTGTCCTGTACTCTGTCATCAGTGTGTCACCTGGACAATTCACTGAGCTCTCTCTCTCTGCCTCTGTCTCTCTGTCTGTCTGTCTGTCTTTCTCTTTCATTCTTTTCTATTTGGCCCTGTTCCATCCCAACTGAAGGCAATAATTTGTTACCTCATTAATGGATGTATCCTTTTTCTTTTTTAACCACTTCCTTATGCTACCCATGAAATCTAGTTGGGGCTCTTTTGTGTCTGATTTCCCCTGGCTTATTCTTTACTTTTTCTACTTTTCCAGGCTCAGCAGAGAGCTGCTGGAGGTAGTAGAGCCTGAGGACTTTCAGGACTCACTGGATAGATGTTACTCGACTCCTTCCAGTTATCTAGAACAGCCTGATTCATGGCAGCCCTACGGAAGTTCCTTTTACTCATTGGAGGAAGAACACATTGGCTTTTCTCTTGATGTGGATGGTGAGTACCTTTCTATGAAGGTGATAAGGGTCCACTGAGTTTTCCGTATAGAGATCATATTCCTGCTCCAAGAGGCCGTTACTGAGCTGAGAGATGTCATTGCTGCACTGAGGACCTATAGGCACATGTAGGTTGAATGAAACTCTGGTTCTACCTGAAAGCCCAGACATGGGATGGGTCAGTGAGCGTGGCTCTCTTCCTAGTCTCAGGCCATGCCTGTGGCACTCTGATTCTACTCTGAAGGCACTGGACCTGGGCAGATGTGACAAATTCAGAGAACTATGATTTTGACTCAAGGGTTGGTAGATTTCCTTTCTCACTCTAATTTCAGTGTCTAAAAGCCTCACAACCATCAACAATCTGAGTATTTGATGAGACAGGGCTGAATATTGCGGTTTCTCTCTTAGAAATCATTTGAGGGCATTTGCTTTAAATTGATTGGAAAAATATGGGATAACCGTTTGCACAAACTTGGGACAAATGATATTGGGATAACGATCTACTAGAATAGGGACACTTTACCCTTAGTTTCTGGGACAAAAAACAAGGAATCTCTATCATGACCAGCCTTCAGGCCTCCTGAAATATATCTCTCACAGTGTCCTCTTATATTGAGGAGCCTGAGGTCCCTGTCTGAGGATTAGACAGTGGAATGTTATGTGTGTAGGGGAATCAGCTTAATATGTCTGTCCATGTCTGAATTTATTGCAGAAATTGAAAAGTACCAAGAAGGGGAAGAAGATCAAAACCCACCATGCCCCAGGTAACTTTCAACAATTGTGGTCGCTTAATTCTGTGTTAACACCTGGAGACGAGAGATCCAGGGAAAACCGTGTGTTTGATTTCATGTTTTCAACAAAGCCTGAATTACTCCTACTGACATTGCTATTGGTTTTCATTGCAGTGGACGTTTAGGTTTCCATTTCTTCCTCCCCTTATCATTTACTAATGTACCATAGGTTGACCATACCTCAGAAGCTGTACCCTTATGGCGACTGCATGGAATTTTAAGCACATTTGATGGAAAACTATTGAGCTCACTCTTCTCATGATCACTGTTTTCTGTGTGTCATAAGGGCACTAACTCAGAGTGTCCTTTTACTCCCTTATCAGTGTGTCACCTGGCCAAGTCACTGAGCTCACTATCTCTCTCACTCTCTCTCTCTCTGTCTCTCAATCTCTCTCTCTGTCTCTGTCTCTCTCTGTCTCTGTCTCTCTCTCTCTCTCTCTCTGTCTGTCTTTCTCTTTCATTGTTTTCTACCTGGCCCTGTTCTATCCCAACATAAAGGCAATTTTTTTTTTACCTCATTAATGGATCTATCCTTTTCCTTTTTTAACCACTTCCTTATGTTACCCCTGAAATCTAGTTGGGGCTCTGTGGTGTCTGATTTTACCTGGCTGCTTCTTTAGTTTTGTCTCCTTTTCCAGGCTCAATGGGGTGCCGATGGAAGCAGAAGAGCCTGAAGTCTTGCAGGACTCACTGGATAGATTTTATTCAACTCCTTCAACTTACTTTGAACCACATGCCTCATTCCATCACTACGGAAGTGACTTTTACTCATTTGAGGAAGAGCACGTCAGCTTGGCCCTTTACATGGACAATAGGTTTTTTACTTTGACGGTGATAAGGCACCACCTGGTCTTCCAGATGGGAGGCATATTCCCACACTAAGCAGCCCTTACTAAGCTGAGAGATGTCATTGCTGCAGGCAGGACCTGTAGGCACATGTAGGTTTGAATGAAACTGTAGTTCCCTTTGGAAGCCCAGACAAAAGTTTTTAATTGTATAGATTAAAATAATTTTGGACAAAAATTAAAACTCAATAGGATGGGAAAGTGGGCATGGCTCTATTCCTATTCTCAGACCATGCCAGTGGCCACCTGTGCTCAGTCTGAAGACATTGGACCCAAATTAGATGTGACACGTTCACATGACTGTAGCACATGCCGGGAGTGATCTGCGAGACATTCTAATTTGAACCAGTTATCTCTGGGTAGCTACAAAGTTCCTCAGGAATTTCGTTTTGCAGGCATGTCTCAGCTTCTATATCTGCTCAAGGTCAGTGTCATCTTTGTGTTTAGCTCATCCAAAGGTGTCACCCTGGTTTCAATGAACCTAACCCCATTCTTTATATCTTCAGTGTTGGTTTGTTTTAGCTGATCCATCTGTAACACAGGAGGGATCCTTGGCTGAGGATTATATTTCAGAGCCACTGACTGCTCTTGACAATTGTTAACCCACTAGCCTCCTTTGATTAGAGAAGCCATGGTCCTTCAGCCTCCAATTGATATCAATACTTAGGAAGACCACAGCTAGATGGACAAACAGCATTGAGAGGCCTTAGCCCTACTCCTTTCAATTCCATCCTGTAAGAAACAGGAGTCAGGAGCTGCTGGCAGGGGACAGCATGTCACCCGGGACTCTGCCGGTGCAGAATATGAACAATGCCATGTTCTTGCAGAAAACGCTTAGCCTGAGTTTCATAGGAGGTAATCACCAGACAACTGCAGAATGTAGAACACTGAGCAGGACAACTGACCTGTCTCCTTCACACAGTCCACGCCACCACGAATCACACAACAAAAAGGAGGAGAGATATTTTGGGTTCAAAAAAAGTAAAAAGATAGTGTAGCCACATTTCTTTAGTTATTTTGAACCCCAAATATTTCCTCATCTTTTTGTTGTTGTCATTGATTGTGGTGACATGGACTTGTTTGTAGAGGACAGGTCAGCTGTCTGGCTCAATGGTCTACATTCTGAAGTTGTCTGAAAATGTCTTCATGATGAAATTCAGACTAAACGTTTTGTCAAGAACACTGCAGAGTCAATACTGTGAGTTTCCAACCTCAGCCCATCTGTGGGCAGAGAAGGTCTAGTTTGTCCATCAGCATTATCATGCTATCAGGACCGGTTACTTGGTTAAGGAGGGGTCTAGGAGATCTATCCCTTTTAGAGACACCTTACTTATAATGAAGTATTTGGGAAAGTGGTTTTTAAAAGTATCAATGTCTTGTATTCCAATGATCATCCTCTAAACATTTTATCATTTATTAATCATCCCTGCCTGTGTCTATTATTATATTCATATCTCTACACTGGAAATTTTCTGTCTCAATTGTTACTGTGCCTTTGTTTTCGCTAGTGTCTGTTGTTGAAAAAAAAAAACATTCTCTGCCTGAGTTTTAATTTTTGTCCAAAGTTATTTGGATCTATACAATTAAAAACTTTTGCCTATCACTCTGGACTGTTGGATTGTTTTTTACATTCAGTGTTATAATCTTTTGTTATGCTGATTGGTTTTGGTGGGTACTGATGCGAATTAATAAAAACATTTTCATTTCCCTGTTTATTTTCTAATCTCTTCCACATTGTAGGCCATGTTTACCATATGTAGCAGAATGTATTTACTCCATTTCTTGGTTCTAGTTATTTGTATTCTTTGTGAGAGTGTGTGTGTGTGTGTGTCTGTGTGTGCCTTTGGCATTTAGTAAGGGTTGTGTAGCTCATATTTGATATTGACTAAAAATGTTTCATAGTTTTCCCCCCTTTGAACTAGACACACTTCTAATATTTGGTTTATACGTTTTAAATTATGACTTTCAACGTCAAATATTTCCATATGACAGTCAATTACATGATGTGTTTTTTTTTCCTACCTCCTTTACCTGCCACTTCTCATAATAGTATTTGAACCTAAACATATGCCAGTGACATTCTGTGGTTGTCATCTTGCCCGCACCTTGGTTTTTGGTTTAGATCCACAATTAAATATATTAATGCTCATGAGCTATTCAAAAGTGAATGTCACAGTCATGACTTGCTGAGTGGTACTCATCCTTAACAGAGTCCTCATGAGGGAATCAGGTCTCACTGAGTTTAGCATGTTTAATAATCTTTCTCACGGTCTTGATACATGGATCGTATTACTGGATATAAGGTGCTTGCCCAAAATGATTTTTCTTGAGTTTTTGGGAGATATTTTCTTCCTTGGGGGACATACATGGCATATGTTCTCATTGTGGGATTCTATTTTGTTCTACCAGGACCTATAATTTCTGCCAGTTACTTCATTCGTTTGTTCTCTTCACCATGAGTCTCCAGAGGATGCTTCCTTTGTCCATGCCTCCCCATCTCCCAGCAATTCTGCGTTTCATAGACTGGCACCTCTGGTCCTCTGCACGGTGAAGCCCCTTCCTTTCAATTCCCCAGTAGCCAGCGCTCTAATCCACCAGGTCTCATGCATGATCTGTGTTTCTCCACACGCTTTTTCTGAGGATAGTTTTAGCTGTGTTCTGTCATGAACAGGGCCCCCCTGCTGTCCTGACCTCGATTTGCATAGTGTTTCCTGCTCCCTCTGCCCTTGTGTGGCTTCCAGACCCAGTTAAAGAGAATCACCTGAGGGCCACAGTGTTCCCTCGCCCTGGTGTTTGGGGGCAGGGTTATGGGTGGGATTTTTGACTCTCTAACCCCTAGGGCTTTGAAGCATCTGTTGAGAAATTCAGCTGTTATCATCCTAGGTGGACTTGCTGTCTCCTATCCCCCTACTTCAAATGCAGAACTTTAATCGTGTAAAAAGAAGACCAAGTCATATAATAGAACACACCCTTATTCATTGACTGGCTTCACCAATCATCTCATGGCTGAACTTTTAAAAATACACTCTTAGCCACATACCTATGAAATGTATATGTGTGGGTACACATATGTGAATTTGCTTCTGAGATTATGGAGGCTGAAATTCCCAAGATGGAAGGAAAGCTGGATACCCAGGAAAGCATTTGTTTCCCATTAGGCCTCTTAATTCTCTCCTGGCCTTTGATTGATTACATGAGTCCCCCCCCCATTAAGGGGGCAATCTGCTTCACTTAGTCTGCCCATCCCAATGTTAATCATATGCAAAACACTCTCTGGAACACAACCAGAATCACATTTGGCCGAATGTCCCGGCACCCTGGTGCTCGGTCACAGTGACGTGCAAGTAACTATCACACTTGCCCTTTGTCACATTTGTCATTTCTCCTGTTTTTCTCCCAATCTGCATCTTATATTTGTTCTCTTAATATTGTCTTGTGTTGAGCAAAAACTTTTAATTTTTATAAAGTTGGATTTATCAATGTTTTCTTTAATGGTTTGTGTTTATTGATAACAAAGAACACTTTGCCTAACTGTGTCGTGAAGATTTTGTCTTATATCTCCTGCTATACTTTTTCTAGTTTTATAGTTTATATTTAGTTGCATCATCCATTTTGAGTTAGTTTTTGAGTCAGTATTGAGGTTCAGGTGAATCTTTTTCCTTTGGGGATATGCATGTCCAGTTGTTTCTACATAATTTGTTGACAAGAGAATGCCTTCTCCACTGAATCATATTTGGACCTTTGTCAATCCATTGGGTGGTTGAGACTGGTCCGAGGGCTGTCCTGGTGTTTGAACAGAGAGACAGGGCATGAAGTAGGGTGGTTCTTATGGGAAAAATTAAGGAAGGCACATTTTTCTATGAGGCATAGGAAGCCCCAAGCACAACTGGGGTACCCTCTACCAGCATGCTGTAGCACGCTCATCTCTGCTGTTTCTACCTCTCCTGTTGCAAAAGCTTGGGTGTGCATAGACACTGAGGTCGAGTGGTGTCTTTGGGCACTTTTGAGCATTGACACCAAAGCTCCAGCATCAAATCTTAGAATATCAAGCAGCCGGGTGGATCACCTGAGGTCAGGAGTTCATGACCAGCCTGACTAGCATGGTGAAGCCCCGTCTCTACTAAACACAAAAAAATTAGCCGGGCTTGGTGGTGCATGCCTGTAATCTGAGCTACTTGGGAGGCTGAGACAGGACAATCGCATTTGTACCTGGGAGGCGAAGGTTGCAGTGAGCTGAGATCACACAATTGCACTCCAGCCTGGGCAACGAGAGTGAAACTCCATCTCCCAAAAAATAAATACATAAAAATAAAAGATTATCAAGCAGCCGAAGAAACAGGAAAACATGACACGTAATGAAGAATCTAATAATCTAGTTGAAATTGACACACACGTTGGAAATAGAAGAAAACGACATTAGAGCAATTAGTATAATTGTATTTTAATTAAATGGAGAGATTGAAGATTTTTTAAATATCAAATTCTGTAGATAAAAAACTATGATTTACAGTCTGAAATGGAAGAAGGCACTGGATTAAACATTGCAGAAGAGAAGATTATTGAACTAGAAGGAATAGAAGTTGAAACTAACATAAATGAAACATACATTAACAAATGACTTGAAAACATAAAAAGACCATCAGCATAAAAACTTTAAACACCCTAGTATAGGGCTAAATGGAATCCCTGAAGGGCAGGTAGTGGAGAAGAGAGACAAAGATATTTAAAACATACTGGACGAAAGATTTAGAAGCTCCATGGAAACCATAAACTTCAAATATTACAGAAATACGATTATCATAAGAACAAGAAACATGCAGAAAACTTCACCAAGGAACACCTTAATCAAATCCATCAAAACCAGTGATAAAAAGGAAATCCTAAAAGAAATAAAAGGGAAAAGAACATGTTCCATACAGAGCACTAAATATAAGGATGGCATAAGATTTCTCATAGAAAACTTTACAAACAAGAAGTTTGCAATAAAGTACTTAAAAAAAGAAAAGCTGTCACCTACAATTCTATACCTGGCCAAATTATCTTTCAAAAATAAACATGAGAAAAAATATTTTTGAACAGAAAACAAAATGATCTCAATTTGCAGATGGTGTGATCCTATATATAGAAAATCCCAAATAATACATACAATTGCAAACACACATACATGCACACAGACACCAGACACACACACACACTATCAGAGTTAATAAGCGAATTCAGCAAACTTTCAGCAAACAATCCGTTGTGATGGCAATGAACTATCTGAGAAGAAAACTGACACAATGATTTCATTTATAATAGTACCTGTAAGAATAATATGCCTGGGAATACATTTGTTCAAGAAGGTGCTGTACTTGTACACAGACAACTACAGAACATTGCTCGAGGAGACTAAGGAAGTCCTAAATCAATGGAAAGATATCTTGTGTCCAGGGGTTGGAAGTTGTAACATGGTTAAGATAAAAATACAACTCAAAGCAATCCACAGACTCAATACAATCCTATCAAAAAATGGCCTTTTTTACAGGAATGCCTAAGAAGAACTTCGTATTTCTAAAAAATAGCAAGTGTCCCCCCAAAACAAAAGCAATCTTGAGATGCAAGAAGGAACGTTCTCTATTCCAAAGGTCCTTAACTGCTCTCAGCAATACTTGGTAGTCTTCAATAGATAGGCTTTAACACCTTTTTTTTTTCTTCTTCTTTTGTTTCTAGACACGATCTCACTCTTTCACTCAGGCTGGAGTACAGTGGCAAGATCACAGCTCACTGCAGCATGGAATTCTCAGGCCAATGACATTATAGGGCCTCATCCACTGAGTACCTGGGACTACAGGCTCACACCACCACACCCGGATAATTTTTCTGATTTTCAGTAGAGATGAGGTCTCACTATGTTGCCTAGGCTAGTTTCAAGCTTCTGAGCTCAAGTGACCCTCCTGCCATGGCCTTCCTAAGTGCTAGGATTTGAAGCTGAGCCTGGCTGGCTTTCACATCTTTGCTATGTAGTTTATATTTCTTGGTGTTATTGTAAGTGTTTATGAAAGGAATATTTTAAAAATTTTGTATTAAAGTTATATATTTAAGGAATTACGTGTATTATATATATTTAAGGAATACAACCTGAGGACTACATATATATATACACATACACAAACACATACACATACACATACACATACATATACATATACATATACATAATGAACTAATGCCTACTAGGTGAGGGGCTGCCTTGTGAGCAAACCCAAGGTCCTTGGCTCACAAAGCCTTGTCTAGAAGGATGGAGGGATCAGCAAGCTGGGCACACAGCAGGTTCTGTCTTTAGTGCGGGCACCTGCCCACTCGGGTCTCTGGCAATCCTGACCAGGCTTCACAATGGGTGAGGTGAGCTAGGAATGGGAAAGTGGATGACCTCAGATCCAGAGACTGCAGTTGTCACCTAGGGACCTGGCATGTGCGTGGAGGAGTCTCCCACTGATTTGGCCCTGGGTCAATGCCAAAACATGCACAAGGACAGGACTCTTGGCCTCAATGTTTTAGGAGCCCCCAGTCTTCTAAAGAGGGTTTGTGGTGGGGAAGAATGTTCAACAAAAGAGAAGAGTGATGGGAACTCTAGCTTGTCAACAGAGAATACTTCCTTGTGCTACTAAATGACAATATTTGACAATTATGGATGACACAATTGAGCAACAGCTTTCACTGTTTAACAAGCAGTGTCTCTGGAACACTAGGTTAGTGCTGTCGGAAGTTGACTGAAAAGTCAGTGGTTTGAGCCCATCCAGTCGCATTAATGTTTCTAGCTGATGTGACCTTCCCTCTGAAGAGTCTCTTCCTTGGACCAAATATATCTTAAAGCTTCTCTTCTTCTTGTCTCTTGTCTATTTTCCAAGGTGCCTCTTTGTTGCTTGGGGCAAAAAAAGTCCATTTTTAATCCACACCCAGCAAACCTCTACCCTTACTTATCCCGGTTTTTACGGTTTTGAGTTTGTTTGCTTGTTTGTTTGTTTTCTCAGCTTCTCATATTTGGAATACTGGAAATTCCTAAAGTGGAGAATGACAGAACCTGAATCACACACACCTATGGTGAAGCCACAGGCTGTGGGTGAAAAACTAATCTGCTAGCATTTGAGGTTAAACAGATTAATTTTCTGTGCTTCCATTTCTATCTGTCCAATGGGCTTAATCAGAACACTTAGTTTGTCCAATGTTTAAACGAGCAGTGCAGGAAAAGCGTGGAGCCAATGCCTGTCACATAGTAATTGGTCAACATGCATGAGCTCCTATCAGTGTCACGGCCTCCAGCATTTCCATCAGGCTTTGATCTTTGAAACGTCCTTCTTGATATGAATTGGTCATTCTTTAAACACTCTCTAACTGATGGCCATGAAATTGCTCCAATGTGAATTACTGCAAATACAACTGCAGGGACCAGACTGACACATGTATCTGTCGTGCATCGCTTGTCTATTTCTCCGTAGATACCTGGAGATGGAATTGTCAGACCAAAGTATTTATACATTTCTGATTTTGCTAATATTTCTATCTAAATTACTGTGAAAAGAAGCTATAACAAGTCATACTTTTAATATTTTATGAGAATTCTTTTTTTCTCCATCTTCTGGCCAAAACTGGGAAGTACTTGCCTACCATTTCCTCTGAACTTACTTTTGCCAACATTTCTGTAGCCATACAGTGGGATCACATTCATGCATGACATCAAACTCAAATCCTTAAATGAAAAGAGGGATTAACATGACTGTATAAAAATTTATATTCAAAATACAAAGAATGCAAATATATATGTGTATACAAATATATATATACACATACATATATGGGAAAGGAATTTTTTTATTTGGATACTTTATCAAAGTTATATAGACTTAAAAATTTGTTTAGTAAAACAGCAGTTCCCTTGTGTACTCCCAGAGTTTCATCACATAGAAGCAAGTATTTAGTTATTTATTTCCTTATGTCTAAATAGATATTATTACTTTTTGATTTTCAAGTGTAGGCACTATCTCTCCTTCACATACTTGCTCATCACCACCACCCCCAAACATGCCCCTCACTACCTTACCCTCTAACATGTTTGAGTCCTAGTTTGAGGGCCAACTACTACATTATTATAACTGGTATGTGTTATTCAGAGTTCAGTCACATTGGATATACATAGCAGGAATGAAAGGCCAGTATCTTCAGGGACTCTTTCTCAAGTGGATAAGCTTCAGAGATTTTTGTAATCTTTGGTCACCCTCCCCATCTTTTTCCTATTCCAGGTAAGTACTGGATCTGATGGGCCCAGATCAGGTCAAGCACTCTCTCCTTAAGCAGGGGAGAGCAGGACATCCTCATGTGTAGTACCAAGAAGACACTGTCCAAAGAAGGACAGGTAGTTCTAAGACAGAAAAGTCAATCCGGAGTATGGGTAGGCAAAATGAGGATATGAAAAAAAACCATGCCTGTTCTGTGAGGGGAGCATGAAGTAGAGGGAGGATTCAGAGTGGGAGGGGAGAGTTCTGAGAGATATGGGCCATGGATAGTCCTCTGTGGGCTGGAGCCACGCAAGACTGTTGGGGTCTCTCAGGGGCAGGAAGCTGAGGAGAATCTGCCCTCCCCAACCTGGGAGACTGGTGAGGGGACTGCCTTGGTCACCAGACAGAAATGGGGTCTGGGCCAGGGCAGTTCTGGTGGGAAAGAAAGAACAGGACATCTTCTCCTTAAGGTAAAGTCCTGAGTTCAGGTCTTGGTAGGGAGGGAGGTTACCTTGGGCATTGGCCACTGGAGATGGTTGGCCAGATGAGCGCACTGAAATCTATGTTCTATAAACTTGTAGTTCTAGTAAAAGAATGACTGCAGTAAAGGGTCTTTAGGAAGAGGAGGTGGAAGACCTGATTTGGGTTGGGGGCTCCAAGAAGAATGTCTGCCCTGCTGTGCAGAAGACTTCTGCATAACCTCCCTGCTCCCATTCTTCAGTCTCCTGGCCAGACCCCCAGAGTCCCTGTCCTGTGTGCCCTGGAAGTACACAGTGAGTTCAGCCAAGGCATCTCCAGCCGGGACTCATCCCTGGGCATTTCTGTGGCCTTGGGTGCCCTGGCCTTCTCCAGGCCCTGTCTTGTAGGCAATCATCCTGCAAGGGAATGGGGGAAGGAAGCTACTTGACAGTTGACACTGAGTGGCTCCACAAGGTTCTGGCTTAGGTCCTAGTCACTTGCAAACCTATATACCCCCATCTCATCCCCCAAACGATGCAAAGAAACTTTGCCAGGACTCATGCCAGACATATAGAATGGGACCGTTCCATAGAGCCAAGTTCTTAGGACATCAATAAGAGATGGAAGCCACCTGCTGGAAGGTGCCACAGTGGGAACCTTGGGAGCAGGGAGCAGTCACTGAACTGTCAGGGTGATTCCTGGCTCCTGGCCCTCACACACCCTTTCTCCCCCTCCCTCCTTCTCTCCTCCCTCCTGTCTGCTCTTTCCCCTCTCTCCCCTGCATCCCTCGGGTACCTTCCACGGGCCCTCACCCCTCCTTTTCAGAGGTTCCAAAGTGAGCCCTCAAAATACTTGGTAACCCTGGGCATTTCCAAAACTGGAGAGATTTGGCCACACCATTTTTAGGAGCTAGGAATGTCCTCCAGAGCTCTTGCCTAAATTTTTCTGTTGACGAGAATAGAACAAAAGAGTTTCCATCTGATTTGGTCCTAAGGCAACTGCTCCTTGGAGCAGAGTCTGGGCAGGAAGAAGGGGGTTGCCCAGGGCCCCAGACTTGACCCTCCCAGCTGCTCTGCTCCTCTCCCCTTCACTGGGGGAGAGCTGGCCAGGGATCAGGAACCTCTGTTCTCCACAGTTGCTGGGATCCCAGGCCCAAATCTAAATATTGGCTGATTTAGGAGGCTAAGGAAGGCAACTCCCTGGAGAGAGGTGTCAGGATTTGGGACAAAAGCAGCATCTAGTTGCCATCCACAGAGACCCCAAGGACAGGAATCCACTGGTAGCCGGTTGGAGGGGATCCCGCGACAACAAAATGAAACGTGCGCATTAGAACTGGAGCCAAGACCAGGAGCTGAAAAGCTGCACCGTCCTAAGGGATGAAGGAATTAGGGAATCCCGGAAGTAAAGTTTTTCATATAGGTGATTTCTTCCAAAGAGACACAGGGCAATGGCCCAATGACGTGAATAAAAGAAAACTCGGGGTCTAGGATTGAGGGGAAGCAGCCTTTTCAGTGGAGGAGACCTGCCGCCTGGAGGCCCAGGGTCGCCCTGAGAGGGGAGGGGTCTTGCTGGGTCGCTGGGTCCGGGACTCCAATTGCACACAGCCAGTGGCCTGGAGGGTCCCTGAACATGACTGGGGCAATTTCCCCCATTCCGCTTAGGGAGCAATAGGAACATCACTGGCATTATACAGAAAGGTCCCACTGAGACTTGAACATTGATCACTGTACTCAGAGTCGAAAGCACTCATCATTACATCATGGAACCTCACAATAGCTCATAACTGTAGGTCACTGAGTTCATATAGCAGCCATAGTTCCCACGCACCAATGTTCATGCATTTCTTCTGATCCCTCAAGCAACACCAAGGAAGGTGGACCCGTGAGGGAGGAGCCGTCCTCTTTCTTTCTCTGCCCCCTCCTTTGATCAACTTTGATGATTTCATTAGCACCTTGGAAAATGAGGCAAAATCTAGTTTGGGCTTAGGGCCGGAGAAGAGCCCTTGAGGTCTCCCTCATGGAAAACATGCCCTCTCAGTTTACCAGAGTGTCCTGTACCAAGGGGAAATTTCTGCAAACAGTAATGTTATAGTCTTTTTGCCTTCCCTCTTTTCCCTTTGCCCAAGGAGGCCAGATGATTGTCAGAACGGGACTTGGGACTTCCTGTGTGCCTTGCCCCCTTCCTTCATGTAATAAATAATAGCTGACACCAAGCAAGTGGGACTTTTTCATATACTTTTATGCATTTTTTTTTAGACGGAGTCTCGCTCTGTCACCCAGGCTGGAGTGCAGTGGCGCGATCTCGGCTCACTGCAAGCTCCGCCTCCCGGGTTCACGCCATTCTCCTGCCTCAGCCTCTCCGAGTAGCTGGGACTACAGGAGCCCGCCACCACGCCCGGCTAATTGTTTGTATTTTTAGTAGATACAGGGGTTCACCATGTTGGCCAGGATGGTCTCGATCTCCTGACCTCGTGATCTGCCCGCCTCGGCCTCCCAAAGTGCTGGGATTACAGGCGTGAGCCACCGCGCCCGGCAACGTTTTCCATCTTTTCATATCACATTTCCTTCAAATGCTTTATACGTCTTCAAGCAGACAAATAATAGTATTATAATGATTACGAGACCGATCATTACTCTTTTGCCAAAAAAACCAGCGACAAAAGCCTAACTCAGTGGACCAACCTTTGTTTCTTCATTATCTCTACCTTGGTTCTGTCCTTTTATTTCCTCTTTCTTCTAATTCTGCTTTGCTTCTTATTTCCTCCCTGGATTTGAACTTTACTTACCTAAACTACCACTTAGGTTACCTTCTCGGAACCTCTAAGGCAGCAGTTTGAGGTTGACAATGGAAGATTTAGGATTAGAAAAAAGAAACATGAATGAATTTCTGATGTTTTGTTATAGGGGTTTGTAATGCAGGTAGAAACTCCTTTTTCAGAGTTAAGAGTTTGATCCGCCAAATGAGCTATTTTGATATTTATAACTTTGTCTAGTAAAAGTTTCCTATAAAAACATTTGGTTTGGATGTCTTCGTTAGCTTTTAGTCGACACTTGAAAAAACCGCTTGGAACGGTTTCTAAATCTCTCTGGATACTCTTTTCAGTTATCCTCCAGGTTACCAGCAAGGGGAGGCATTGGTGGTTCAGTGATAGAATTCTTGCCTCCCACATGGGAGACCTGGGTTCAATTCCCGGCCAATGCAGTAGGTTATTTTTCACTTCACTATGGCTGTTTACACGTCTTCCTGCAAAATTATACTGCAAAACCTAACAGTGCATTTAGGGGCTTGGCCACCACAAGGTAAAGTGACAACACCACTCACCAAAGTAGTGGCAAGAGACATTCAGGAGACTAATCCAGTAGTACCCATGCAGTTGTTGGACTCAAACAGCTTAGCAAGGTGGCAAGCATGAAGCGTTTCTGGTGAGTCACCAGTTTTGATGCTGGTACCTGTTACTTTCATCTATTCACGGGGCGGATCCCTGCAAACCCGAAGAACCATCAGGTTCCTGATTTGCGTGCTGGACCTTGGGCTTACCGCTGAGCCACTATGGAGAGGATCAAGAAATGGCGCTCCTGGAAGGAGGTCCCAAGAGGCGTCAGCGGCCCAAAGAAAGGGGAGGTGTGTGGGGAGGAATCTGCGTGGAGATGAGGGGAGCGGCGGAAACCGGTCCTTGTGCAGAGGTGGCCAGTGGACCCTCAGGGCTGTACCCCAGACACCGTGAACGGAATTTGATATCATCGTCAGCCACCGCGGCCTCCGCGTGCTTTGTGGTCCCATTGGTGTTCCGCGAGGGATTCCGTGTGTCTGGCAATGTGTGTCAACAGGTGTTGGCCTGAAATTTGGCCGGGCACGGTGGCTCACGCCTGTAATCCCAGCACTTTGTGAGGCCGAGGCGGATGGATCGCTTGAGGTCAAGAGTTCAAGACCAGCCTGGCTAACATGGAGAAATCCCGTCTGTACTAAAAATACAAAAATCAGCCGAATGTGGTGGTATGCACCTGCTATTCCAGCTACTTTGGAGGCTGAGGCAGGAGAATCGCTTGAACCCAGGAGGCGGAGGTTGCAGTAAGCCAAGATCGCGCTACTGCACTCCAGCCTGAGCAATAGAGGGAGATTCAGCCAAAAAAAAAAAAAACAAAAAACAAAAAAAAAACAGGAGCAAAAGAAGGCAGAGATGTCAATGGGACAACTAGACCTCCCAGGAGGCTTGCTGTAGAGGCAGTGGCTGGATCCTGAGAGATGAGATTTTTTTAAAATTATGTAGCAGAATGGGGAGAGAAACGGAGAAGCGCATGAAAGAGAGAAAAGCACGAACATCTGCAGACGTCCAAGAATAAAGCAGATAAAATAGTTAGTGTGAGTGTTTTTACATTAAAAAAATATAGGAAGTGCAATGGTTGTCAGCAGGCTTTGTGGTCGTGTAGTTGTTAATACTTGTAGTTGTGCTCGCCGCAACCTCGGTTCTAATCTGAGTCACAGTAGTGTTTTCTATCCTGCGACTGTGGCTAATAGATCTGTCGTTTGCTTTGCCTTGAATCCTAGCAGCCTCCAGAGAGCAGAGTAAACCTCCGGCCCGGAAGAGCGCCAGCTTCTGGAGTTTAGCCCACAGTGCAGAAACTAGGGGGCGGCCTGGCCAAAAGGAAAACTTGAACATGCTCTTTGTCTCACAATTAAGCAGAAAAAATTCCCATAGGTGAAGATGCCGCCTCTCAAGGGCCCTTTGTCTGTAGCTTCCACTGATGAAATAATGCAGTTATAGTCTTTTCTGGTAGACAAAACGGCTGTAGCAGTGGGATTTTTTAAAATCGCAAAGCGAGAACTAGCTTTTAATGAGTTTACAATAAAATCTAAACTAGTTGTCATGGTCTGCACCGGCTTGCCTCCATTCCCCATCCGCTAATTTTTATGAGAACAGTAAATTATTACTATTATTATTATTATTTTTGAGATGCAGTCTTGTTCTGTCGCCTAGGCTGGAATGCCATGGCTCAATCTCAGCTCACTGCAACCTCCATCTCCCAGGTTCAAGCAATGAGAACAGTAAATAAACTACAGTTCACATAAAGTGCACAAATCTTTAGTGCAATTTGTTTAATTTTGATCAATGTAATCACCACCCAGCTTAAGTTATAGAAAATTGCCATCATCTGAGAAAGGCCTGTTAGAGACCCTGTCCAAGCGATTCCCAACCTGTGTCCTCTTAGTTAATCACTATTCTGATATCTATTCCCATAGGTTACAATTGCCTGTTCTTAAAGTTCACGTGAGGGAATGTACATATCTTTTGTATCTGGCCTTTTTTCTGCAGTTATGTTCATTATACTCATGAGATATATCCATGTAGTTTCATAGATCACTTCTCAATTTTGGGGTTATTGAATTCTTGTGCTGAATATTCTTATAACAGTCTTTGTGTGCACTTGAGATTCATGGAAGTCCTTCAATTGCTAGGTCATGACCTGAGTATAAGTTTAACGTTAGTATAAATTGCAAGTCTTCTAGAATGCTTTTTTCACCAGCGATGACAGCTGAAGTAGCACCAAATTCTTGTAAGCATTTGGTGTACTAACTTTGATAAATGTAGCTATGCTCTCAGACCAGTCTGGCCAACATGGCAAAACCCTGTGTCTACTCAAAATACAAAAATTAGCCTGGCATGGTGGCATGCACCTGTAGTCCCAGCTACTCAGGAGGGGGAGGTTGCAGTGAGTCAAGGTCGCACCATTGCTCTCTAGCTTGGGTGACAGAATGAGACCCTGTCTCAGAAAAAAAAAAAAAAAAAAGCCATACACTGGTGAGTGGTTAGTGCTATCTAAGTGTGGAATTAATTTGTACTTGCCTCATGAGCAATCCTATGAAGCATATTTTCTTATGGTTTCCGGCATATAAGAAATTCTCCTTTGAAAAGGCCTATTCGAATATTTTGCCCGATTCTATTTGGCTTAGCTCTATATTACTGATTTACAAAATTTCTCTTACATATTCAGGAATTGAGTCATTTTCTAAATAAATATATTGGAAATGACTTTTCCCCGTCAGTGACTCAACTGACAACTGAAAGCTGTCAACTGAAAAATCACACAATTTATAAATTTAGAAAGGAGATTTTATTTTTTATAAATGGTTACAGCCTGCAAGGTGGCCATTCCAACAGACTGGGAGGCACATCCTCCTGCTGAAACCCGAAAAGTAGGTTTCCAGGGAGGGGAGGGGGGAACAAGGATTTATGTTGATCTGGTGGGCCACATATACATATTCAACAGGGAATAGCGGGAGCTCTGAATATTCGTGAAGGGATCCTGCTGCATGCATGCTGAGTAAACATGCCTGTTACATGCAACCCATGTTCACTTTGGGGTGCAGACAACATTTAAATACATTATAATTAGGTCCTATGCTTCAAAAGGTGAAGCAGGGACACAAAGGCAATCAAGTGCACAGCCTCTGTAAAACTATCCAGAACCAGTCCACAGCCAGTGATCTCTTATCAAGCGAAAGTTACTGCAATCAGTCTCTTGTCCAATCAAAGCTGTAGTTATGGCTTGTGTAGGGAGGGCTCAGTCAGTTTATGGTAATGGGTGAGCTGCAGGTGCTTCAGCATTGCTTCTCTCAAGGCCAGTGCTTGTTTAGCTAGAGAAAAAAAAGGAAGAAGAAAAAATCCTGTGGCAGTTAGAACATAGTTTATTCTTTAAGTTGAGGGGTGCATGACTTAACCTCGCCTGGCATGGCCTTAGGTCTTGTTTATAATATGGTATCTTACTACTGTAAGGAGTCTGTTCTGTCAGTCTTGTGATCTCTGTTTTAACAATAATTCTGGTCAGTTGTGTCTACACCACAAAAGGGAGAGAGTATAAGGAGAGGTGTCTGAGCTTCCAAATACTGGGCAGGAACTCAGTATTTAAGACTTCTCTGGGGTCTCCTTGGCCAAGAAGCCGTCTGTCCAGCTAGTTGGGTGGCTTCAGATTTTAATTTTAGTTCTCAAAGCATTTAATTTGATGAAATTTTGCCATATTTTTTCTTTATTTTTAAAGCCGGTTATGTTCTATAAAAATCTTTCTACTCAGGATAGTGAATGTTTTCTCTTAATTTTATCTCTCCATGAGTTCCAGAGTTTCAGTTTTCATTTTTAAGTTGATGACATCTAAAATTCTACTGCTAACAAAAACATTCTTGGGGGTGACCAAGGACAACTCCAAAAATCTTCCATAAATGGAAGTAAGACTTACTCCTTAAAGAACTTACTGGAATCCTCAGCTGCAGGGCACAGTGCCTTTAGTGCACCTCTGCTCTTACGACTATTCAGAAATTGTCTTTGTGAACCCATCAGGCTGTTTCAAAATCAGCAACGTAGGGCTTGCTTGCAACATGCAGTTATGCAGCAGCTGTTTTTGGATCTGGTGAGTGCCTGCATGCATACTTCCCGGGAATTTTCTAAATTTGAATTCTCATGGTATTTCAAGTGGCTTAGTTGTCTCTTTCATTTGCCTACTGCCACACACATACCACCAAATCCTGCACTCCAAGCTTCTCCTTCTGCACCCTGAACTCCCAACCTCCAGTTAGACAATCCACATCTTCCCACACCTGCCTCAGGCTCCATCGGGCCACTGTGCCTCCCGCAGCAACCAGGCCAGGGGGAATCTGGATTCCTATTACACTTCTGAGAAAGGTGATCAGGGGGCGTGGAGGATGTGGGTGGGAGGGGGCGAGGTTGAGGGCAGGAGTACACTGTGGTCTTCTACCTCACTGGCCCAGGTGCTGCTCTCCCTCCGGTTGTCTGCTTTCAGCCCTGCATGGGAAATCAGGTCTGCGCCCTGATCTTCCTGACTCTCATTTTGTGAGGAACCTGAACAGATGAGCCATTGCTCTTGTCCCACACGTTCTGTCCAAAAGGTGCCCTCCTGTCTGCTTGCTCGGGGGCCTGCCCTCTGAGCTCTGACACTCAGGCTGGGATGCCGCCCAGTACAGAGGCTCTGCAGCCCTGCAGGGGTCTTACTGTTCCACACCAGCAGGATAAAGGCCACAGGGCATGCTCTGGTGGAAAAGCATTCAGAGGCGTGGGCTGAAGGCCTCTCTTTCCACAGTCCCTTTGAAGACCCCATGGAAGTAGGCACCACTTTGAGGAACAAGGTGGCCCAAGGCCTGGCTTCACACGCAGGCTCTTGGGTCCCAGCGGGTCCTCTCTGTGCCTGGTGTAGCCAACTGCTTCATGCATCTTACCCAGTTCCTTCTCCTCCACCACCCAAGCTCCTCCTTGACCCCCTTGCTCGGCTGTCCTCAGGACAGCAAGATCCCCAGCCCTTGGAAAAGCCCCATCTCCAGTGCTTGGGGAGGGAGTTGGGTTCAGGTCATCTAACCACAGAAGAACAGAAAACCTGAGGCAGGAGGAAATCCCTTCCCTTGCTGGGTCTCTTGGCACAGCCCATCCAGCGGTCTGGGTCAGGGTCCAGGTATCCTCTACCCTCCTATAGGACCTGGATTTTTAGGCCCCCGAGGTTGCTCGACGTGGAGTCTTTCCCACTGTTCATCTGGGAACTGAAGGAATATCCCATGGGGCCCTCTCTTACTCATTAGAGACACCCAGAAAATACTCCAGCAGAAACTGGGTGCAGTGTACCAGACCACTATAATTATAATTGCAGGGTGTGGAGGTCAGATACGTTTCGTGACTATTTTCTCTCTGTCTGTGGCTTGCTTGCCTTTTCACTTTCTTAGTGGTATCTTTTGATGAGAAAGTGTGGCTAATGTTGATGAAGTCTAATCATGTCTTTCTTAGATATATATTTTTTCTGTGTCCTGCTTGTTGGTAGGTTAATCTTTGCCTACCAACAAGTCACAAAGTATCCTTGAAATGCTTTATATCTTTAACTTTTAAGTTTTGGTGTATAATGCACCTGAAATTGCTTTTGTGTGTAGTGTGAGGGAGAATAACATTGTTGGTCTCCCCACATCCATATAAAAGTCCATTAATTGAAATGATTTATTTTCTTTTATTGAACTGCTTTTATTGAAAACCCATTTATTGACCACATAGCTGTGGATCAGTTTCAAGTCTCTTAACTCAGTCTGTTTATCTATTTGCCACTCCTGATGCCTTGTCCATAATAGCTTATAGTAAGCCTTAAAGTCAGATAGTACAAGTCCTTGTTCTTTTTTACACATTGCAATAAGTTTTGAAATAGGTAATAACTCATAAAACCATCACACACATCAGGATATGCTGTCACTTCATTCCTTTCTGATATGGTTTGGCCGTGCCCTCACCCAAATCTCAACTTGAATTGTATCTCCCAGAATTCCCATGTGTTGTGGGAGGGACCTAGGAGGAGGTAACTGAATCATGGGGGTGGGTCTTTCCTGTGCTATTCTCCTGGTAGTGAATAAGTCTCACTATCTGATGGGTTTATCAGGGGTTTCTGCTTTTGCTTCTTCCTCATTTTCTCTTGCTGCTGCCATGTAAGAAGTGCCTTTTGCCTCCTGCCATGATTCTGAGGCCTCCCCAGTCATATGGAAATGTAAGTCCAATTAAACCTCTTTTTCATCCCGGATTCTGTTATGCCAGCAGCGTGAAAATGGACTAATACACTCATTTCTGAGTGGGACACATGTTCTCACTCACAAATGCTGGTTGCTGACTTGTGACGGAAGATTCTCTATTGTACCCTCTGGGGACGATACATCTCCAGTTGTCTGCGGGGAGGATGAACATGCAAAAAATCCACAACACTCAGCACAGAGTCTGGATTTAGTCCCTTTAGTCTGAATGGGACTAATGCCCTCAAAAAGGACCCCGGGCAGCTCTCGCCCTCTTTCTGCCCCCAGAGGATACAATGAGAAGGTGGCAGTCTGCGATCAGAACAAAAGGCCCTCACCATAACCCTACCATGTCACCATGTTGGTACCTTGATCTCTGACTTCCAACCTCCGGAACTGTGAGAAATCAATTTCTGCTGTGAATCAGCCACCCAGTTTATGGTACATCGTTATAGAAGCCCGAACTAAGACAGAGATGGAGTCCCATGGAGGGGCTCTAATTTGCTAAGCTGGTCATCAGGCGGCATGTTGCAAGTTAGAAACAGGAAAAGCTGACATTTTGTGTATATGAAAGAAGACAGTGGACAGGCCCATTGTGTCGGCTTTGTCCGCCTTGGCAAACTGGAGGCGGAAACTCGATTCACCATCGCCAGCCACGGGAGGACTGGGAGGACATCCAGAGGAGGTTAGGTCGACTTCATGGTAACTTTAGATCCTGAAACCTCCCAGGCTTTTTCTTGTCTTCCCTTTGATCTCTTTTCCGCCTACCCAACCGGACAGGACTCGCCGCCTTTCTTTCCCGGCAGAAAGGGGTCCGCTGCGGACAGGACCAAAGTGAGCAGCTGGTTTCCCCTACGTGTCCTTCCGGGACTGGGCGTCTCGGGAGCTCAGGCTGACCCGAGACCTAACTCCCGGCGAGTGGGACCAGCAGGAGCCTGGAAGAGCGCGCGCACCGGGGTGGAGGCTGGGCGCCGGGGTCCAGAACCGCAGTCAAACCCTCTTCTTCCCCGGGCACCACGCACCTACCCCCGGGGTTGCGGAAGGAAGTGGCCCATAAAGCTTCTCTGCAACCGAAAGATGCCTGAAGCTCCAGGAGGGCCGAGAGGAGCCTCGTGAGCGAACCCAGCCCTCTGCCTGGCTGGCGCTGGTCAACAGGCTCGGAAGAGGCCGATTTGGAGGACAGAACGGAAGAAAAGACCTAAAGGTTTCGAATCTCTTGATGTGGAGATGTTAAAAGCCTCGAATCGTATGGTCCGACTGTGCGGGGGAGCGAGGGGGTCTCAAGCTGGATCGACCCCTGAGCCTTCATCTGGAGAGTCCTCTGCACAAGCTCAGAGAGCAGGACAACGCGCATCAGTGGTTCTCAAGAGGGGGCAACTTCGCCCTTACACGCCTCTCCTATCCCCGCTAGGACACTAGGTCACGACTGGGGGAAGCGGGGAGGGAGAATGTTAACCCCCTGGCATCTATCTAGTCAGCGGAGGCGACGGAGGCTGCTAAACACCTTACAATCCACCGGAGGGCCCCTCCCCTACCCCGAAGTAGCCATTCCGCAGAGATGGAGAAACTCGCGTGTAGCTCAATAACCACGCACTTAGCCGATGGGAAATCACCAGTTGATGACCAGTTGGCTCTTGGATCTGAGGAAAGAACACCAGCGTCAGAAGGAACTCTGGAAGTTTTGCCCGGAGCAAAAGGAAGGGTGGCATTGCCATCGCCTAAGATGGGAAAATGGCAGGTGTCACAGGTTGCAGGGGAAGGTCGGAGACCAGTTGAGGGCCCCGGAGCCTTCCTGGAAGGAGTTTCGCATCCAGCCTGTCTCGGTTTCCGCATCCGTCTGATTCCTTATGATGTTGAGGGTGCCGGCGTCTGGGTCCTTTATGATGCAGAGGGTGCCCCCGTCTCACCCCGGGCGCCTCCCCGCTCCCGCCTCCTCCTGGCAACCTGGTGCGCGGCTCCGGTCCTGGCGACCCACGACCGGCTGGTCACTTGCTGCCGCCTGCCAAAGGCGCATCTGTAGTTCAGTGGTGAGCTGCGGCCGGGTCGCTGCAACTCGCTCTGGGACTCAGGACTGGTGGCCTCGGTGTCCCTCGCGGAGCCCTCGGCGTGTCGCCTGCAGGCTCTTTTTTTGAAGAAAGCAGGGAGGGAATGGCTTTGTGAGAGACTTCAGGAGAAAAGAGCGACCCTCACAAAGCCCAAGTCCTCCCAGAGCACAAGGAAACTGTCGCTTCAGACTGAAGAAGGAAGAGAAGGATCCTGGTCTCGTGTCCCTGGTGGTCTAGTGGCTAGGATTCGGCGCTTTCACCGCCGCGGCCCGGGTTCGATTCCCGGTCAGGGAATTGTTTTGCACTGGCCGCCCTCCCGCAGGACTCTTCCTTCACTACGCTGTCAGCCGGCCTGCTCCAAGGGCCAGAGGCAGAACAGTCTCCGCAGCGAGGGGCAAACCCGGGCGAAGGAGGGCAAATCCTGGTGGACCACCTCTCAGGACACACCGCTCCTATTTATCTCCGTGTCCATCATCCGTGGAAGCGGCTTTAGAGAGTGACTGAGCGTCTCGCGCAGGTGTACACAGCTGTGCAGAGATGCCAGCCCCGTAGAGCTGCACCCAATAGGCCCACCCTCTTTGACGTCGCCGCTCCAGAGGCGCCTATCGAATAACTATAGGCTATTCTGAGTTATTCAGAATAATAACTGAGCTGCGAATAACTAAGAGAGAGGCCAAGCCAAGTCGTGGCCTTTGTGCCAGCCCCGGACACGGGCACCAGCCAGTCAGCGGAGCCTCCTCACCTCCGTTGGCAGCTAACGCTCTCGTCAGGCCTTCGGAAGAGGCGACCGGAGGCGATGCCCGCGAATTTGCTAGGGGGGTGAGCGGTGGGTGAGGTCCTCGAGGGCGGTCCGCTTTGCTGATTGAGCGGTAGAGGGAGGCGATGTTCGCTGACCCAACAAGGACAGCAGGTGGAGTAGGCACAGATGGAAAACTGCTGCCGGTACCCTAAGCAGAAGGCAGGTGTGAAAATCAGCACTGGGACGTGGAAGCGATGGTACCACAGTCAAATCCCACGATGTCTACACTCTACCAAGCACTTGCGCACGCTTCCCCTTTTCCATTCAGTACTCCCAAGAGGGGTTCGGAAGAACCCCGCGTGCACTGTAAGCTCAGGGGACAGCGTGAGCCAGGGAGGTGAAGGGCAGACTGGGCAGAGGCGGCGGGCAGAACCGCGGGGGTGAGAGGGCGCGGTGGCTGCGGGGCAGGAGCCGCTTCTGAGAGGTGGCCTGGGTTGTCTTGTGGGGTGACTGTCGGTGGAATCTTTGGCGGAGAGTGGTTTGGAAGAATGGCGAGGGGGGCGGTTGGGAGGGTGGTGACCCTGAGCGACCGGCCAGGGCGAGGAGGCTGTGCTGTCCCTGCAGGGCATGTGCACATTTCCACTTACCTGGCAGGGGAGAGACCGTGGTCACGAAGGGGGTTCTCCCAGAGTGAAGCTTCTTCATGGCACTCTAGAGTTGCTGATCCCTGTGATTTCCTGAATGTGGGAAACGGTGTTTGTGCTGGAAGAGGGCTGCGCTCTTTACCTAACATAACGGGGTTCAAGACTGACATCGCCTCACGCCCACCCGAAAACGTTTACATGGCTTCCTTGTCTCTTTTTTTTTTTCTGTCCTGAAGTCGCCTCATCTTCACATCCCCATTTTTTCTTCCACACTCGAGAGTGTCTCTCTCTCTCTCTCATTAAAAGCTCCACCAAATATTTGAAGTATCTCAACCAGAAAGACTGCAATAAATACATTATTTCTTTCGTGGAAGCTACAGACCAGCTAGGTTGACAGTCGCTTGATATTTTCTGCTAAGCGGTGAGGCATAGAGCACTTCGAAGGTTTCTCTTTGGGCCGTTGTCTGTGTACTCTTGGGTTTCCTTCTTTTCTCCAGACAGTATGGCGCTGTGGGGCCAGCGGTAAACCCTTCTTTCCGGCTTTCTGGCTGCAGATAAAGGCTGCAGCTGGTGCAGGAATGAAAAGCAAACCAAAAGACACGTGGGTTCGCCCCAGTGGGTCCAAGATAGAATCTGACTGTACCAGGATTCGGATTAGAACAGAGGTTGCTGCAGGCACAACGCAGACTACTAACCACTAAAAAATCCCAACGTTTTGCTTCCCCACCCCTCTTTTATTTTTTTATATATTTTTTTGAGAGACAGAATTTCGCTTTGTCGCCCAAGCTGGAGGGCAGTGGCACGATCTCGGCTCACTGCTACCTCCGCCTCTCAGGTTCAAGCTATTCTCCTGCCTCAGCCTCCTGAGTAGCTGAGACTACAAGTGTGCGCCACCACGCCCAGCTAATTTTTGTATTTTTAGTAGAGAAGGGCTTTCACCATGTTGGCCCAGCTGGTCTCGAACTCCTGACTTCAAGTGAGTGATCCACCCACCTCGGCCTCGCAAAGTGCTGGGATTACAGGCGTGAGCCACCGCGCCTGGTACCCCGATTTTTTTTTATTAATGTAAAAACATTATGCGATTTTTACTTTTTTATTCTTGGGCAGCTACAGGTTCTTGTGATTTTCTTTCACATCTTCTCCCCGTTTCCCCTTCCCCATTCTGATACATGTCCTATCTTCTCTGCATCCAGCCGGTGCCCTCTGCACGGGCATCCTGGGTTGTCCCATTGTCTCGTCCTGGTCTCCCCTGCTTCTCCCTCCTCCTTTTCACATTTTTCCCTTTTGACTCCCCTGCCTCTTTCCCACTCCCGCCCCACCGACCCCATCTACTGAAGCTGAGTTGAGTGAGAGGAGAGCAAGCGGAGCAGATGATTGCCTGAAGGCAGCGCGAAAAAACAGAAAGAGCTACCATGAGAGCCGTCGGGGCGTTCAGCTTCCCTTGGGCCCTACTTGGCTCATGCTGGGGTCGCAGATCCAGGCATTTCCAGAGGCACTGGCTTCTGAAGCAGGCGAGGGTCAACGCAGGGTGAAGGCCATTCGGCCGCCCTTCTGGCTTCAAAGTCACGCAATGCACGCGTTTCTAACTTGCAACAACACCGTTAGTCGACTCAGCCTCTCCAGTTTTCCGAAGCTTTGTAGTCTGCACAGTCGTCCCGCAGAAAGCCAATGGCAACCCCTAGAGTTTAGCGATTGCTTAATCTATATGGAGATGAAAGCAACCAACCGAAGTTGTCTCTGTGGCGCAATCGGTTAGCGCGTTCAGCTGTTAACCGGAAGGTTGGTGGTTCCGAGCCCACCCAGGGACGAGATTTTAAATGTTGGTAGTTGTGGCCAGGTGCAGTGCCTCACGCCTATTAATCCCAACACTTTGAGAGGCTGACGTAGGGGAAGCCACCACTGAGCTCAAGATCAGTGAGATTCCCATCTCATTAAAAAAAAAAAAAATTGCAGTTGTTTCCCCTCAGGCCTATCACTGTATTTAAAAGTGGAAAACTATTCCCTTGTGTCTTGTGCATCCCATGAGGACATACAGCAGAAGGCCCCCCTCCGAGCCTCCTAGAAAATGAGATCTCTGCAGAACAAACTAGGTTGTATGTACGGGAAACTAAGTATTTGAAGAAACAAACTTCAAAAATTCTGCCTTGCTTTCAACAAAAATCAACACATCAGTCTGCCTTCAAGTGGTATCATACCTCTTCACATAACTCCTCTCCCTGCCTTTATGCTATTGTCTTGCATTTTACTTTACAAGTGTTATAAACCTTACAATCCATCTCTATTACTTTTGTTTCAAGAGTCAGATGTGTTTTTGCTTGTTTGTTTGTTTCTGTTTTTTTGTTGGTGGTGGTGGTGGTATTTTTAAGACGAGTCTCACTCTATCGGACAGGCTGGAGTGCAGTGGCACAGTCTTGGCTAACTGCAACGTCTGCTTTCCGGGTATGGGCGATTCTCCTCACTCAGACTCCTGAGTAGCAGAGATTACAGGCATGGGCCACCACATCTGACTAATTTTTGAATTTTTAGTAGAGAGGAAGGTTCACCATATTGGCCAGGCTGGTCTCGAACTCCTGACCTCAAGTGATCCTCGTTCCTCGGCCTCCCAAAGTGCTGGGATTACAGGCGTGAGCCATCGTGCCTGGCTAAACAGTCAGATGTTAAAATTATATATTTGCCTATGTAGATGTCATTTCTAGTGTCTTTTTTTTTTTTCATCCAGATTTTCATCTGGTGTCAGTTTCCTTCTGCCTGGCGGACTCCTTTATCTTGACTATTAGGTGTCTTAAACTTGCAGTATCATTCACTGATGCTCTGTTCATTAAAAAAGAAGAAACAAAATTGTTGGCCGGGCACGGTGGCTCACGCCTGTAATCCCAGCACTTTGGGAGGCCAAGGCGGGCGGATCATAAGGTCAGGAGATCGAGACCATCCTGGCTAACACGGTGAAACCCCGTCTCTACTTAAAATACAAAAAATTAGCCGGCTGTGGTGGCAGGTGCCTGTAGTCCCAGCTACTCAGAAGGCTTAGGCAGGAGAATGGTGTGAACCCAGGAGGCAGAGCTTGGAACCTGTCAAAAGTCATTCTTAGCCTTAAAAGAAAAGCCAGGGATATCCCTTGCCTCAGGATTCTCGAACTTAGAAAAACCTTTCGCCCTCTTTGTGGATGAATAACAAGGGACAGCTTTGGATATTCTAACTCAAAGGCTGAGGAATTACTTTGGACCAGTGGCTTATTTCTCTAAACAGCTAGACCAGGTGGCAGCTGGGTGACCAGGAAGCTTGAGATCTGTGGCTACCATCACTCTATTGTTAGAAGAAACCAGTAAGTTTACCTTGGGACAACAATTAGATGCCATACCACCCCACCCCCACCCCTTGCCACCCCATGAAAAACAGTACAGAGGGTCCTAGAGGCAAAAGTACACCAATGGCTAACAGGGGGCCAGTTACTTAAATATCAGACCCTTCTGCTTGATACCCCAGATGTTACCCTGAAAGTATGCTGATTTTTAAACCCTGCTACTCTGTTGCTGGACCTCACGTCTCAAGAAACAGATCCCTAACTCATTGACTCCTGTGTGGAAACCACGGAAGAGCTCTACTCTAGAAGGCCCAAACTTGAAGACAAGCCCTTGTCTAACCCCAATGTTGAGTGGTTTAGAGATGGAAATAGCTTTATTCATGAGGGAGGAAGAAAGGAAGTTTAGCCAGCAAGAAGTCATTGAGGCCAAGGGTTTACCTTCTCAGACTTCTGCTCAAAAAGCAGAATTAGCTGCTCTAATTAGGGCCTTCCACCTATGAAATGTCTTAAGGCTGGGAGCGGTGACTCGTGCCTGTAATCCCAGCACTTTGGGAGGCCGAGGTGGGTGGATCGCCTGAGGTTGGGAGTTCGAGAGTGGCCTGGCCAACATGGCGAAACCCCGTCTCTACTAAAAATACAAAAATTGGCTGGGTATGGTGGTGGGCGCCTGTAATCCCAGCTACTCAGGAGGCTGGGGCATGAGAATTGCTTGAACCTGCGAGGCAGAGTTTGCAGTGAGCTGAGATCATGCCACTGCACTCCAGCCTGGGCGACAGAGCAAGACTCCATTTCAAAAAAAGAAGAAAAAAAACAAAAACCTCAAGAGTCAATGTGTTGACTGGCTCTAAATACGGGTTCCTGGTGCTCCATGCTCATGCAGCCATAGGGAAGGAAAGGGGACTATCAAGAGCCAAGGGATCCCCCATTCAACTTTACTCAGATCTTAGAACTTTTCGATGCTGTCCAACTCCCAAAGAAATAACAATTATTCACCGCAGGGTACACCAGAAGGGAGACACTTTTATTATTAGAGGAAATTCTTTGGTGGAAAGAGCAGCTAAGGCCATAGCTGAGGAAACTCTGGTATTTCAAGCTGCTGCGCTACTACCAGGTACTCCACCTGTGTCAGTGACATCATACTATACCCCTAAGGAAATTAAAGGGACAGAGTAAAAGGTTTCCAGTGAGACCCCTCTGGATGGTTGCTAGAAAATAACAAACTCTATTCTTGAGGCTGAGAAATGGGAAATAATTAAACATTTTCATGATTCCTCACATTTGGGACAGGATTTTCCATTCAAATTAGTTTCCTAAATATTCTTGCAATAGGGACTGTTCCAAACTACAAAAAGGGCCACCACTCAGGAAGTCACCCCATGTCCCGATCCCTGCTTAAATCTGTACAACACCAAGGAACATACCATGGCGAAGACTGGCAGACAGACTTAACCCGGATGCCACCTTACAGGGGACTACAATATTTGCTAGTATTTAGAGACACTTTCACCAGGTGGATAGAAGCTTTCCCCACAAGGACAGGAGAAGTATTGGAAATGTCCAAATTCTTAAAGAAATCATTCCAAGATTTGGATTACCAAAAGGTTTGCAAGGTGACAACTGACCTCCCTTCACAGCTAAGGTGAGCCAGTGAGGTCACGCCTCAGCCTTAGGCATTACCTATCTTCACTCCTCATGGAGATCTCAGTCTTTGGATAACATAGAAAGCCAATCGTGACATTAGCAAAATTCTTTCAGGGAACCTCAGAGGCCTGAGTTTTTCTCCTACTCATAGCTCTTTTGCATGTGAGGATGGCTCCAAAAGGAACTTTAAATCTTAGTCCATTTGAAATGACTTATGGAAGGCCCTTTTTAACTTTAGACCTTCTGTTTGATGAAGAGACACATAGATTATCAACTTAGGCCAGGTTCAAAAGACCCTTCAAGCATATGGAAATGAAATGTATCCTCCTCCCATAAGGAAAAGGATTAACTCCCCCATTCAACCAGGAGACTTAGTCTTACTAAGAACTTAGAAAGAAGGATCCCCCAAGAATCAATTATAACCCAAATGGAAAGGGCCCCTATCAGGCATTATTAAGTACCCCCACTGCTGTTAAACTTCAAAGTTAATTTTTTTTTTTTTTTTGGAGATGGAGTCTTGCTCTGTCACCCAGGCTGGAGTGCAATGGCTCGATCTTGGCTCACTGCAACCTCCACCTTCTGGGTTCAAGCAATCCTCCTGCCTCAGCCTCCTGAGTAGCTGGGATTACAGGCATGTGCCACCATGCCTGGCTAAATTTTTCTGTATTTTTAGTAGAGACTAGGTTTCATCATGTTGGCCAGGCTGGTCTCAAACTCCTAACCTTGTGATCTGCCCCCCTCGGCCTCCCAAAGTGCTGGGATTACAGGCGTGAGCCACCGTACCCAGCCTCAAAGTCTCCTATGAGTCCTCACAGATGCCAGAGGAAGATGCCTGACCTACACTTGCAAACTACCAGAAGACTTAAAACTATTGTTTTGCAAATGCACAGAGAAGTATTAATAACATGATGCTGTGGATGAGCACGAAAGTGTTTCTCTTACTCCTAATTATAATGTTTTCTACCTTACCGCTTTGGCCTGCTGATGGAATTCAATAAAGGAATCTCTACCAGCAGACACTTGGTTTTCACTCTTCCTGGGACCTTTAACAGATATCTTGTTATTACTAATCTTTGGTCCGTGCTTGTTTAACCTCCTTGTAAAGTTTGTGTCTTCTAGATTACAATAATTCCATGTAAAGATGATGCTGGCCCACAAGACTTCCAACCCATCCCCTCTTCTGTCCCAGAAAATAAAGACATCTGGCCTTTGGGCTTTTTAGAACAGGTATCCAGAGATTTTACTTCTCCAAAGCTAGGCAGGGTCTATGCCCATAATATCAGCAGGAAGCAGTTACAGAAGATGAACCTCCACCTTTCTGCAAGCCCGTTAAGATTAAGAAGGGTATATAATCTCTGATGGGGAAATGAGGTACGAGAACAGCAGGACTTATTTTCCAGTCACAACCCCATTGAGCAGAGCAGGATCTGGTCAAAACAGGGTGCAGTGAAAAGCCTGCTGAAACCAGCAGATGATGATGTCCTCACTGCTTATGAGCATAAAGACGCTACCACTGGGACCAGGGCCAGTTTACAAATGTCATGGCAACACACCTTGGCAATGGCCTGGAAGTTACTTTATATGGTTCTGGAAACTCCCTGCCACTTTTCCAGAAAGTTCTGAATAACCTACCTCTTAACTGGCACGTAATTAAAAGTGGGTCTAAATACAACTAGCTAGCAGGCCACAGGCACCAACTCTGTGCACACTGCCTATGGGTTAGCCCTGCTCTGCAGGAAGCAACACCAGTTCAATAAAAGCTGCTTTCCCCCATCAGTGGCTTGCCTTTGAATACTTTCCTTGGCAAAGCCAAGGAAACTACAGTCTGGGAGAAGTTTCCCAGGCTATGAACCAGTTTTGGGGCTTGCCTGCCCTGTGTCACTATCACTGTTTCCTTGGGTTTCCCGGGAATGTACATGTGTGAGACTGCTGCCCTGCTTATAGACCTGTTTCCCTGCAAGGAAACAGGAATATCTTGCCTGTGGCTTCCAGAGTTGGAGATACATGTAGTTGCACTACTGAGTGCTAACATTTAATTTTGGAATCAAGCGATGCATTCAGACTGGTTGCTATCATTCTGTGGTATACATGTAGTGAACACATTCATTATTGAGTTTCCTTCTTTTAGCTGGAGCAAGAAAGTTTTATAATGGTGATATGTATGAAAAAATCATAGGCAAGGGAATGGGTGTAAAATAAACTTTATTGTCAGAGGTTTCTAAACGCTCATCCTTCAAGGAAAATGGACATATGCTGAAGAGCTGATAATCTGTCTACCGCAGTGTTATTCTAACTTAATCTTGATTCCAAGTCCTTGCCATTTGCCTCCAGCTGCTGTTGACTCCAGTTATATATAGGATGGGGGAAAGGGGATTATCTATGAATCTAGACATCACTGTCTCTTGGGCAGTTACATTTGCAGGCTGAAGGGATGTGATTTCTACAATCAAACTATCCATTTGGAGTAGAAATCTGGAGTGGCTGTAAAATTTGGTTCTCAGAGTTGAGATTTCACATTTGGACTTTCAATTGTTCTGTTGTTTTACTTTTTCTGGTCAACTGGGGAATTGTTTGTGACTAAGCTTTGTTAAAAGTAGAGAAGAGCTTTTCATAGTTCCAACATTAGTTGTTACCTGAAACAAACAAAAACACACACACATACAACTAAACAATAATCTTTGGTGAGGTCTTGCTGATACCTGAGGCTGGAGTGAGAGCTGAGTGGTGATACAGGCCAGGTGCAAACTGAATGCAGCCAAGTGGATAATCTCCAGTAGTGAACTAGTCTAGAAGTGGACAGTAATAATAGATTGAAAAGTAAGTCTCCTGAAATGAACTAGCTGGCCTGTGGTGTAGGACACAGGACCCCACCCACCTTATGATTACTAAAAGCCTTGCTCGAAGGCACTGCCGATGAGTTAGCTAGGTCTCTACCACCTCTTCAGCATCAATTGACTCTCCATAATACTCCTCTGGAGAGAAATAAGGGTCTTTCACACCTCCCAGGAAGGGATTTGCTAAGCCTCAAATGTGCACATTTAGAAATAGCTTGTCATGAGAAAGAGAGGATAGTTTGCAGAGAAATAACCCTCCTAAGTCCACATCCTACTCCTTTTAAATAAGAGAGTGGTGCCAAGGGAAGAGCCCTAGAATGTCAAAGCCAACAGGGTGCTCAGATACCACCCAAGCACAGTTCCATCTTTGGCCGTAAGGAGACAATGGTGTCAAGAGGCTAAGGCCATATGATCTGTAGGTGAAAAACCTGGGATGAGAAACGAGGCCTCAAACCTTTTCCACCACATCGCAGAGTTTAGGACCAGTTAGAGGGAAGGCTTCAATCTGGAGAACACTAACAGGCTCTAGAGATTATTGGGTCATGGTGGCTGGGACAGAAATAAGGATTCACAGAAAGATGTTTATAGTAAATGTTCTTTTACAGTATATGTCATTTTGGGATATTGCTTGACAAAAAGCCTGAACAAAAGTAAAAATCTGTTTATTTTTTATTTTTTTTATTTTTTATTTTTTAGGCAGTTTCACTCTTGTTTCCCAGGCTGGAGTGCAATGGTGCAATCTCGGCTCACCACAACCTCCACCCCTTGGGTTCAAGCAATTCTCCTGCTTCAGCCTCCCAAGTAGCTGTGATTACAGGCATGCACCACCACGCCCAGCTAATTTTTTTTTTTTTTTTTTTTTTTTTTTTTTAGTAGAGACAGGGTTCCTCCGTGTTGGTCAGGCTGCTTTCAAACTCCCGACCTCAGGTGATCCTCCCAAAGTGCTGGGATTACAGGCATCAGCCACCACACCTGGCCAAAAGTAAAAATTTTCTAATTGCAATTCTGAACCACTTAGGGGTTGTGAAATCAATATAGTGGACGGCTTACTACTATAGGCTTTATTTAAATACTAGGTAGGGTGGATTACATGTAGTAAAAGATTTTTAAAAAACTGATCACAGGCCAGGTGCGGTGGCTCATGCCTCTAATCCCAGCACTTTGGGAGGCTGAGGTGGGCAGATCATGAGGTCAGGAGATAGAGACCATCCTGGCTAACACGGTGAAACCCTGTCTCTACTAAAAATACAAAAAAAAAAAAAAAAAATTAGCTGGGCGTGGTGGTGGGCACCTGTAGTCCCAGCTACTCAGGAGGCTAAGGCAGGAGAATGGTGTGAACCTGGGAGGGTGGAGCTTGCAGTAAGCCGAGATCATGCCAATGCACTCCAGCCTGGGCGACAGAGTGAGACTCCATCTCAAAAAAAAAAAAAGAAAAAGAAAAAAGAAACTGATCACAAAGAATTGTATATTTCTCACTGCATCTTGTGGTCAGAAAAGTTTGAGAAACTGGTCTACATAGGTGAATTATAGGTTCAATCTCTCCATCTATCTCTTTATCTCTTCTCTTTTTTCCATGCTATGCAAACAAGGCCACGGAGAGAGGAAGGCAAATTCCATCGATGGGTGGTGTTAAGCCTTTTCTATGAGGTAGCTGCACATTTGGGACTCTTCCATGCTGGTGACTTGAGATTCTAGTAGATAGGTTGTCCTTTTCATCTCTAGCCACATGGTAAAATGACTTGGGAGCTTTTTAAGACTACTAGTGGCTCCCACCCACCTGGAAGCATTTAAATCAGAATCTCTATGTGTAGAGTCCAGGCACTTGTGTTAGTTAAAACCTCACCAGGCTTTATAATATGACAGAATGGTTTAAAGCTACTGAGTAGACCCACCCTATTTCCCACCATTCTCTTTGTTTCTCTTTCACCATCGGCTTCTTTCCCATGAGAAAGTAAAGATTTTAGTCTCTCTTTTCACCGTCTCAAGTAAATCACTCTCTTTCTCAGCTGGACTTCCAAGGCAAAGATTTCTTTCCATTTATCTATCTGCATTTTTACAAAGTTGGCCTCTTGATTCCCTTTTCCCAAAGCTAATTCACCACAAAGGCGCCTCTCAAGTCAAGGAGCTGGGCTTTCATACACCTGCACCTGTCAATCATGGATAAATATTTTGCAGGCAGGGTTGCTGGGTGCTGTGGGATTGACATAAACTCCCAGGTATTGCCAGCTCTGAGCCTCAGGCAAGCTTGTGACTAAGTGACTCCAGTAGTCTGAGGACAGTCCTTACTCAGAAGGGTCTTTGGAAGCAAAAGCAAACACAGGCATGAGAGGGTTAAAAAAAAAATCCCATGTGATCTTGGCTTATACCTAATGGAACTTGTGTAAGAATGGATATTAAGGTGGGTATTGTACACAGCAGAACTTAGTAAATCCCAAGTCTGGAGTTTAAGGGATAGGCTGAAGAGATTTTGCAGGTTTGGAAACATTTTTGCCAATTTGAACATACTTTTGTTTCGGTTGACCAGCGCGACTCACCGGTCTAATCTCTCTGGTTTTCCAAGGCCTTGCTCGGTCATCCTGCCGGGCAGGCCCTGAGAATAGTCGGAACGGAGGAAGTTCAGTGAGTGCGCCCTTCCTATACTGCCTAGTAGAGTCGGAAGTGCATGTCTCTGTGGCGCAATCGGTTAGCGCGTTCGGCTGTTAACCGAAAGGTTGGTGGTTCGAGCCCACCCAGGGACGTTTATTGGAAATTTTAAAGCATTCACGCATTGTCAATCGCTGGATAAATGGAGAAGATTTTATCTTTCCGGAGTCCCAAGCCGCTAATTTATGACTGATCCATGTCAAGGGCCAGCCCACTTCCCCTACCAGATTCTTAACAGGGTATCTCCTGAAATGCCGGGTTTACACCTGTGTAACTCAGTAATCCTGAAACAGAGACCTAGGAACCCACTTCTGTTGTGATAAAATTCTAATTCAGTCCCTTATACGCTTAAACGAGTAATTTACGTGCCTCCATTTTTTCATATTTTAGTAATAGGAGTCCAGTATTACCTCCAGGATGGGCCTGGGTTTCCTGATTGCTCTGTCAATAATGTGACCAGTGGAACCATTCATCGTGATAGTGATCCTCTCCATCATTTTTGAAAACAGTATTTTTCCTCAGTCTGTGCATGATTTATTTAACCCTTTTCAAAATGTTTTTGCTAGCCAGGCGTGGTGGCACGCACCTGTAATTGCAGCTACTCGGGAGGCTGAGGCAGGAGAATCATTTGAACTTGGGAGGTGGAGGCTGCAGTGAGCTGAGATCGCACCACTACACTCCAGGCTGGGCATCAGAGTGAGACACCATCTAAAAAAACAAGATGTTTTTGAGATGATGTTGGTTTCGTGGTTTTAGGATTACAAAGAATGCTGCAGTCACCATTCTTGTACGCATATCTTTGGTCATTGTGGAAATGTCTACACTGCAGACATTTCTATAGTGTAGAGAGCTGGATGCGCCATTGCTCCCTTATAATGCTTATATAATGCTTCCAATTTGAGTCCATTCTGCAAATGTATCTTTCATGGGAGCAGTACCAAATAATATTCCAATATGAATATTTACAAGAGGAAAAATGTACAGATGAGCTTCGTGCCTCTCCATGGGGCCCATGTGCATAAAATGGTGGCATTAGCAATCATCTGAGAGTGGAGTTTGTGGCCCTCTGATGTCAAAAGCTGAAGCAGAGGACATGAAAACCCTCACTGTACATCCTCTGTAGTCTGGCCAGAATCATTCCTAGGTCTGTGGTCTCTTATCAGGAGGGAATGCTGCTTGCTTGTTTTGTCAAAACCACAAAAGGGAGGGAAAGCAACAGGCTGTTGATTGATAACAGTAGTGAAGCAAGTCTCTCCAAAGGCTTGGTTTGTTAACCCTTAGAAAAAAACCCTAATTCTTGCCAGATGGTGCCATGCATTTCCAGGCTCTTGGTGTCCCAAACAAAGTACGTGACACACACAAAGCAGCAAAGCAAAGCAAAAGTTTATTAAGCACAGTAACACTCTCGGAGTGGGGAGAGTGGGCTGACCTCTGGGATGTAAGATCAGTATTAGTTTGGTGTACTTTGGGTCTTTTTATGTGTGTTTTTTTTTTTCTTCTCTTCACAAGGATGTCTAATCGTTAGCCAGTGTTTGCCTTTTGATTGATAGGTGGGTTGCTTAGTTACTTTGGCCTTTGTGTGCTTGCACATTGGCTCCATCCCATAATTTTAAGTACATGCATGATATGCAGTCCATATGCATGAGTTTTAATGAGCTGATTATCATATGGAGTCATGTTAAGGATACTTTTTTTCTCTAATGCACATGCCTATCTCTGAGGAGCTGCCCCTTTATTGGTTTGGATCTCGCCGGCCGTGGGGTCCTTGCTTGCTTTTCTTTTTTTTTTTTTTTTTTTGAGACAGAGTCTAGTTCTGTTGCCCAGTCTGGAGTGCAGTGGTGCAATCTCGGCTCACTGCAACCTCCATCTCCCGGGTTCAAGCGATGCTCTTGTCTCAGCCTCCCACGTAGCTGGGAGTACAGGAGTGCACCACCACTCCCAGCTAACTTTTTGTATTTTTAGTAGAGATGGGGTTTCGCCATGTTGGCCAGGCTGGTCTTAAACTCCTGACCTCAGGTGATCTGCCCACCTTGGCCTCCCAAAGTGCTGGGATTACAGGTGTGAGCCACTGTGCCGAGCCTTGCTTGCTTTTTTAAATCTTACTTTTTGTTTTGGCTGCTCAACTTCTGCCTTATATCTTGCTTCTTGCTCTCCCACCCCATCACCTTGCTTCTGTTTCTGCTTTTACTCTTTCTGCATTTTATCCAACTTCCAATTCCCTCTGCTGTTCTCCTGCCTCATAATGGCAGTTAGTGAGGGGGGGGGTGTTTAACGTGGTATGTCCAACCTCCTAGCCTACCACATCCAGAAACAGCTTTCAAGGTTTCTCTGCGGTCCTGTCAGCCAAGAGGGAGTCCGTTCAGTTGACTGTAGGGCCTAGGGCTTATTTTTATTTCTCAATCCTGACAAGGTAAGGCTGGATTAATGCAGATTCTCTACAGGTGTAAATTTCCCCTACAGAAGACAGTTTTGCAGAGTTACTTCTGTTTGCTGGTTCTCTGACAGCCATCTTAAAATATGCCGAAGAAATATATTCTGGGGTAAAATATTTTGATTTTCTTCATCTATCTACAGCTTCACCATGCTGGCAGCCTCCAATCAAAGCATACCTGAAACCTTTCTCTTTTTTTTTTTTTTGGTTTGAGATAGAGTCTCGCTCTGTCACCCAGGCTGGAGTGCACTGGCGTGATCTCAGCTCACTGCAAGCTTTGCCTCCCAGGTTCACGCCATTCTCCTGCCTCAGCCTCCGGAGTAGCTGGGACTACAGGTGCCTGCCACCGCGCCCAGCTAATTGTTTGTAAATTTTTTAGTAGAGATGGGGTTTCACCATGTTAGTCAGGATGGTCTTGATCTCCTGACCTTGTGACCACACACCTAGGCCTCCCAAAGTGCTGAGATTACAGGTGTGAGCCACCACGCCCAGCCCCTGAAGCCTTTCTTTTTAAAAAGCTTTCCTACCCTTATGACTGCCTTCAAGTCTCTGCCAAAACACAAGTAAGAGTGACTGACTCCCTGCTATAGCAAGCTCACAGTAAATAGCCTTTGCTTTTTTTCATTTGGTTGGTCTTTGTTTACTTGCAGAAGCTTCAATGTAGAGTTGACAAGGACTCCAATCTTTGAACAAACCTTAGTAGTTTCCTCTGAGCCCTTTTCTCTGTTACTTCTTGGCCTGCCAAGTCCAGTTTTAGGAAAGAATCCTGTTGAGTCTAGTTTAGCAAGAGTCCTCGCAACCACCTTTGATAGCTAATCAAGTTCCTCTTAGTAATTTTCCATCCACTGACTTTCTTATCTTGCCAATTGGCTATAATCTTCAACTCCTCCTGCTGTATTTGAGTTTGAGCCCAGTTCTCTTGCCTACTGTAGTACATACAATAAAATCTGTCTCATGTTTTTAACATGTGTCCAGTGTAGTCCTTCAGAAACTACCTTTGCAAAATTATGACAATCAGAGAAAGCTGTCATGGCTGACTCCATCTTGGTTCTAGCCTCACAGGCTAGCTGTCTTTGCTCATTCCTGTGCAATTTCTCCCAAGCTATTTTTGGGAAAATTTGAGTTTATAGTTTAAATCAGGGGTCCCCAACCTCCAGGGCTACAAGACAGGTACTGGTCCATGGCCTGTTAGGAACCCATCCGAACAGAAGGAGTTGAGCTGCAGGCTTTCAAGCATTACCACCTGAGCTCCGCCTCTTGTCAGATCAGCATCGGCATTAGATTCTCATCGGAGCACGGACCCTATTGGGAACTGCTCATGTGAGTGATCCAGATTGTGCACTCCTTATGAGACTGTAACTAATGCCTGATGACCTGAGGTGGGACAGTTTCATCCGGAAACCATCCACCACCCCCTTCCATGGAAAAATTATCTTCCATGAAACCAGTCCCTGGTGCCAAAAAGGTTGGGGACAGCCAAAAACGTTGGTTTACATGACAACCTTCCCCAAAACTAAATTACCCCTGTAAAACGAATGAAAGGCCACCAAGTTAGAAGGATGAAAGGGGCCTGAATTCTACTAAGATGTATGCCTCGTTAAATAATTACCAGCCATTATTCCAGAAGTCACAAGATTGGCAGCTTCCCCAATTACTGCTGTGAAGAACATCACTATTGTAGAACCTAAGATTGGCCTCTTGAGATGTCTTTTCAGGCTTTTGCATTTCTGACTACTGGATGGCACCATCTGGCCCGAAAATCAACCAGTCCCTTAGCCCCCACCCAGAAGCTGACTCCATGCAGGAGGGCCATTTTCCATACCCCTGTCCCCAACAATCAGTACCGCCCAAGCCCCAGCCCCTTCCCCACCAAGCTGTCTTTGAAAAACCCCTTACCTCCAAGCCTTCAGTGAGATTGATTTGAGTAATAACTCTGTCTCCCACATGTCGTGGCTGGCCTGTGTCAATGAAACTCTTTCCTGCAGTGCCATGGTCTCCATGAACTGATTTTTTGTGTACATTGGGCAGGAAGGACCCATCAGGTGGTTACATCTGCAGGATGGTGCCAGTTCTTTCCACAAAGGCTGGTCAGATACCCAGAGAGTGTTTCTCCACTACCACCTGGACAATGTGTCTCCCTGTCAATCTCCAGGGAATGGGGCCTGGATCAAGTATTTAGTATTCAGCAGTTACTACACTGTCACCTAATCCCTCATTTTCAATATTTTGCCATGTCTTCCAATGGCCTAACTGGCCACCATGCCACAGAATCTCTACTTTATGGTCTCCAAGGAGAACTCTCCACTTGATGTTTTGTGATTTGAGCAATGGAATAGAATCTGATACTGGTGGGCTGGGGGAGGCCCTCGGACACTGGTGGGATCTCGACTCCAGCCGTGGTGTCCAGGCTCTTGACACCATCTCAAGAACAAAGTCAAAGATGAGTCAGCAAATAGTGAAAGAAGAGATTTATTGCAAAGCGAAAAGTACACACTCAACAAAGGGGAGCTCGGGCATACCTGGGAGAGAACAATGGGTTCTGGGGTTTCATCTCGATGGGTTTCTTTAACCAAGGAGTGGAATATTCACGAAAATTCCTGGGTAAAGGTGGAGATTTCTTGGAACTGTGGTGCCATCCATTTTTACATCAAATATTGGTCTCAGAACTGTCATGGCACTGGCGGGTGTGTCATTTAGTATGTTAATGAGCATATAATGAGGGCCTAGGTAAAACCTCCCTCAAATCCAGCACTACATTGGGTCCACTCAATCTTAGCCAGCTTAGTCCACACCCTGGTTTTTCAGCGTCTTAACAGCCCATAGCCTCAAGTCATGTAAATCTGCTGCCTAGAATTTGTTATCCTGTGACCACTCTGTAGTATTCCTGTCTCAAATCTACTTGTAAATATTCAAATGGTCTTTGACTTGGGCATTCCAACTTTGCTTACTTCACAGTATTTCCTGCATAATATATAAGAAAAGATGATCCAGACATTTGTTAAACATCTCAAATAAGATGTATCCCAGGTATTTGTGTCAAATTTGGATTATTTTGGTTTTGTCTTTGCAGAATATAAAAAACTAACATGAGGTAAGCACTAAGGCCTGGAGATGGCTGTGCAAGAGATGACAAAGTCCAGCACCACGCTTGAGAGTGTCCAATCATCTCTTCTGGGGCAGCATATTTTTCTACAATACTGATTTGGGAAAAAAAAAACAACATCAAAAAAAAAAAAACCTACAAGATTCATGAATCTGGATAACTGTCTTTATAACATTACCAGTGATAAAACCAGTAAGGAAGGCTGCTTTGCAGTCATCTGAGCAGCCTCTTTACTTTCATAAATATGGTTTCTCTGATATTAAATGGTTTCCAATTTCAAGCAGAATGCTGCATCACAAGGATAAGAGACGTGAAAAAAACCGGTTACTTCTGTAATCCGAAACATTCTAGTTTGAGAATTAAAAGCCATTATTTGAAGAACGGTGCCCTGGCTCCATCTGGCCTCCGAAAGGTTGCTCCACAACACAGGCTAAGGACAAGCTTCTTTCGAAAAGAACAGAAGCAGGAGTGGGAGAGAAAAATCGAGAGACAGACGTCACTTCCCCTTGCTGGCTCTGGCAACGGATTGGTCGGTTGAGTGGCAGAAAGGGAGACGAGGACTGGGCAAGGCACTGTCGGTGACATCACGGATAGGGCGACTTCTATGTAGATGAGGCAGCGCAAGGGCTGCTGCTTCGCCACTTGCTGCTTTGCCACGAAGGAGTTCCCGTGCTGTGGGAGCGGGTTCAGGACCGCTGATCGGAACGGAGAATCCCAGCTGTGTGTCAGGGCTGGAAAGGGCTCGGGAGTGCCCGGGGCAAGTGACCGCGTGTGTAAAGAGTGAGACGTATGAGGCTGTGGCGGGGCAAGGGCACGGAATTTCATACTTACCTGGCAGGGGAGATACCATGATCACGAAGGTGGTTTTCCCAGGGCGAGGCTTATCCATTGCACTCCGGATGTGCTGACCCCTGCGATTTCCCCAAATGTGGGAAACTTGACTGCATAATTTGTGGTAGTGGGGGACTGCGTTCGCGCTTTCCCCTGATTTCTAGTAGTTTAAAGAATAGGCTGTATACTGAGAGTTAATTCTGTTGGTGTCCATCTTAGGTGGCATCTAGTTCTGCTAGTTATTCGAATTGGAAATACGAAGCAACATGTTTTTTTCCCAGGAAGGATCAGTTGCAATATGAGCTAATTAGCGTGAAGGCCGTGCAGCTTTTCGTTTTCTAGAAGGGGCTGCTTTTTGCAGAGATTGGTCCACGGTTTCCAGTCTTTTGGGTTCTCACACTCTGTGGAAAGTCTTCGTGTTTTTCCCAGCCCCCAGTCACCTTTTACACATCCTCTGCTTCTAACCACAGCCCCCAGGATTTCTGTGTTCTCACCTGCTAGAGCCAGGTAGAAACTACGCAGATGGGCGCTGTTCTTTGAGAAGAAAGCAGGGCCTTTGGGGCTCTCGGTGTCCCCGTTGGGTTGTAGACATAACAAGCTTACTTTGCGTAGGGGAACGGCTCTGCCGGCGCCCAGGTGCCCTAGCGCATATTCATCAAGGCCTGCAGGTCAGAACCACAGTCTCTCCTGTCTTGGCCGAAATGCGCTGCGATCCTCCCTGAGATAGAAGGCGGGAAGTTTTACGAGGAGCCGGTCCAGTTTCCCTACTATCTCCTGCTGTTTACATACCTAGTCTCTTCAGACTTTATTTAAGCAACAGCTTCTTGTTTGATGTCTCACTTCCACATCCTACATCCATTGCCAGGCAACTTTCTAGATAGCACCCCGACCCATCCTTCCCACCCCCAAGCAGCCCTTTCCTATTTCTGGTGCCAGTGTCCTCCCCTGTCCCTCTTTCTTCAGGCCCTCGCTTATCACCATCATGGACAGAAAATACTTAGCTCTCTTCCAACCTGCGGTTTACACCTGACACGCATCAGTACCCTGGCAAATTCCTTAATACCCCTTCTCAAATGGCACTGTAAGTGCATCTCTTTTTAACTCCCAGAAGTATCTAATTGGTTTAGTCCCTGAACTACATGAATACTAGTATTCCATTACAGAGGAAGACCCCAGGCCTAGCGATGGCGGTTCTGGGCATTGTGCCAGCCTCTCCCCGGTATGTTTTCTGACCTCACCTACTTCTGATCAGCTGAGGTCAGGAGTTCGAGACCAGCCTGACCAACACGGTGAAACTCCGTCTCTACTGAAAACACCAAAAAAAAAAAAAAAAAAAAAAGAATAGCTGGGCCAGGTGGTGTGTGTCTGTAATCCCAACTACTCGGAGGCTGAGGCGGTAGAATCGCTTGAACCCAGGAGGTGGAGGTTGCAGTGAGCCAAGATTGCGCCATTCCACCCCAGCCTGGGTGACAGAGCAAGACTGTCTCAAAAACAAACAAACAAACAAAAAACGTACTCCATCTGAGACATATTATTGGAGACAGTAGAATCCTGCATCCAACAGGCACTTGGTGCAGGTCTGAACCCACTGAGCTATTGGCTCATGTTCCCTATGTTCTATTAAGTATCACGAGCAGAAATTGAGCTCTTTGGCTTTTACCCACTAAGTATGGCTATAGGACAGGTCTCTCTCTCTCTCTCTCTCTCTCTCTCTGTCTCTCCCATTATTGCATCATTATTTTTTGGCATCAGTGTGGGTTTTTGGTTTTGATCTTATAAAGTGAATTTCTGGGGACAATCTCTGTTGGGTTTTGTTGACAAGGATCCAGTCCCTGTTTGGTGATACATGACAGCTAACCTGGTCTGTGAGTCTTTTTTATTGTCTATTTATTGTCCTGAGAATAATGGTATTTCCTGATATTTGAGACTGCAGCAATGATAAGTTGTTCAGAGCTTGCCTTTCAGATGTTTGGTAAAAATATTATTGGCCCAATAGTTGTCAATATCTGCAAAAGTGGCATCTCTATTACAAGAGTGATCTTACTACTCAATGTCCCCCCTCCCACCAAACTTCATTCCATAGGAGCTCTTGGCTTTAACAAATTTACTATATCTAAAAGACATCTTAGTACAGGAAGAAAACTAAATCTGTAGCATGTAAGGAGCAGTTGTCTTTGATTGATATATTCAGATTTCTAACCAGCTGAAAAATTCAAATATGTGTCCTTTAAGGATTAAGTTTAAACCACACTACAGAAAGGAGAGAAAAGATTTATATGATCACATATAAGCAATGGAATCAGCAATATGAGCACTTTTCACAACTATACAAATCAAATTTAATAATCTCCAGAACACTAAGGAAGTTCAGCCCTTAATGAAAATGAATGAAAAGAAATTATTCACCCACTGTTACATGCCCTGGAAAGAGAATGTCCTGCCGGACTCAAAAGGGTATCACAATAGTACTCAGATTTTCAGCAAGGAAGGCCCTCCAAGGATCTAATGATGTTCATATTTTCAGTTTATTTCCTTCACTGATAAACATTGTTAATAGATACCATTGCCTCTGTTTTCACCTTAAGTGATGTTACTTATCACAATTCATTTCTTTAGAATGCCCCCTAGTTTGGTGGAAGGAATTTTCCTGCTTTATAAATATAGGATATTTTCTCATGAAACAAATTGGCATACTCTTTCAGTGAAGTGAATAGACAAGTTAGGTCTCTAAAATTGTAATGGAGTCACCGCCCTAATTATCTTAGGAACAATAATAATCACTTATATAAAATTAAAATAAGAAAATTAAGCCAGGTATGGTGGCTCATATCTGCAATCCCAGTACTTTAGGAGGCTGAGGAGGGAGGATCAATTGAGGTTAGGAGTTGGAGACCAGCCTGGGCAACATAGTGAAACCCCTGTCTCTACAAATTTTTAAGTATTAGCTAATTTTTTAAAGTTGGCAGAGCATGATAATGCATGACTGTAATCTTAGCCACTAGGGATACTGAGGCAGGCTCCAGTGAACTATCATTGTGCCACTGCCCTCCAGCCTGGGTGACAGAGTGAGACTCCCAACTCAAAAAAAAAAAAAAAGAAAAAGAAAGAAATTTAAGAATTTGCTAGGCTGCATGTCTTGCACCTGTACTCCCAGCAATTCAACAGGCTGAGGCGGAAGGATTGCTTTAGGCCAGCAGTTGGAGACCAGCCTGGGCAACAGGGCAAGACCTCATCTCTAAAAAAATACAAGGCAAGCTGCGCCAGGAGGATTGCCTGAGCCCAGAAGTTCCAAGTTGCTCAGCTGTGATTGCCCGACTGCACTCTAGCCTGGATAACAGAGCAAGACCCTGTGCCTTATTATTTATTTTATAATTTTTTTGTTTTTTTTTACTACTTATGCTTATTTATTTATTTATTTTTGAGACAAAGTCTTGCTCTGTAGCCCAGGCTAGAGTGCAGTGGTGCCATCTCGCTCACTGTAAGCTCTGCCTCCCAGGTTGAAGCTATTTCCCTTCCTCAGCCTCCAGAGTAGCTGGGATTATAGGCACACGCCACCACTCCCAGCTAATTTTTATATTTTTAGTAGAGACAGGGTTTCATCATGTTTGCCAGGCTAGTCTCAAACTCCTGACCTCAAGTGATGCACCTGTCTCGGCCTCCCAAAGTGCTGGGATTACAGGTGTGAGCCACCTCGCCCAACCTACTTATGCTTGAAATGTGAAGTTTCATTAGGGAAAAATTTTCTTGTTGAATTTCTAACATGAAAAAATAATAGATTTAGCTGTAGATTAAAGTAATGGTCTTGATAGTCTGGTACAAGAAAACAAATTAATAAAGTTGATAGCAGAGAGGAATCTTTGATGCTTTTGAGCAATTTAAATAATGTAAATATTTAATATATAAAGACATGAAAAAAATCATTACATTATTATTTATTTATTTATTTATTTATTTATTTTGAGATGGAGTCTCACTCTATCTCCTAGTCGGGAGTGCAGTGGTGCAATCTCAGCTCACTGCAACCTCTGCCTCCCGCGTTCAAGCTATTCTCTTGCCTCAGCCTCCTGGGTAGCTGGGATTACAGGCTCACATCACCATGCCCGGCTAATTTTTGTATTTTTAGTAGACACGGGGTTTCACCATGTTGGTCAGGCTGGTCTTGAACTCCTGACCTCCTGATCCTCCCACTATGGCTTCCCAAAGTGCTGGGATTACAGGTGTGAGCCACCTCACCCGGCCCATTACGTTATTTTTTAAAAAATCAGTGTGACTCTTTTGACACATTAGAATGGTTTAGTAATCTTGGTTAGGCTGGGCACGGTGGCTCACGCCTGTAATCCCAGCATTTTGGAAGCCCAAGGGCAGGAGTTCAAGACCAGCCTGGCCAACATGGTGAAACCCTATCTCTACTAAAAATTAGCCAGGCATGGTCGGGGGCTCCTGTAATCCCAGCTACTCAGAAGGCTGAGGCAGGAGAATTGCTTGAACCTTGGAGGCAGAGGTTGCAGTGAGCCAAGATCGTGCCACTGCACTCCAGCCTGGGTGGACACAGTCAGACTCTGTCTCAAAAAAAAAAAAAAGGTATAAAAATTAAAATTATGTGCTCAAGTAAATTAAATATAGAACAATGAAAAGAGCCCTAGCATGACTAACTGCATTTTGCTCCTAACCCTTCCTACCCTGTGGTGATATCTTTCAGGCTAACTGCTTTTTCTTATTTCTGCACATAGGCCAAGCTATCTATGGGAGGGATTTAGCTTACAGTTTAACTTTAAAGCACAGATGATAATAATCCCTTCCCCAAACTAACTCCTGAGAAGATAGAGAGGTTTATACACAAGTAACAGTGTTATGTTGAAGATTTGTAAGAGCAGTGTGACCTGACAAAGGACAAAGAATTTTCACCATCCCCTTGGGCTCCTACTGCAGCCCATAGGTCTGTCATTGTCAGACCTCTTCACCTCAACCACCTCCTTCTTCCTCCCTTCCCTAACGTACAAGGAGCCTGAAAATTGTATTAATTTAAGATGGATCTTTAGGATGTTAGTTCACCATCTGTTCAGTTGGGTGGCTTTCTGGAATAAAGTCACCTTCCCTGCCTCTACACCTCAACCCTCGACTTACTGGCTGTCATGGAGCAAGCAGTGAGTGCAGTAAGCGGAGATCACACCACTGCACTCCAGTCTGGGTGACCCTGTCTCAAAAAAAAAAAAAAAAAAAAAAAGAGAGAGAGAGAGAAAAATTTGGTTTTAGAACCAGACAAATTAAATGGGAGACTTCCAATGAGAACTAGAAATGTCTAAATTTCTAAAATTTCTAAAAGAACTGAGAAAATTGCCTCCATTGAGGAAGGAAGCTGAAGGAGGTAAACTGACACATTTGCTGAATTGAGAAATACTGAGGAGGCTTTGTCCCTTTCGTCTCCACCTGCTCCTTCTCCTCCTGCCCCTGCACCTGCATAGTCTTTCTTACCTGAGCCTTCCTGTCCTGCCTTGCCTCTTCTTCCATCACCATCGCCTGGGGAAAGTCCCCAGGGCTCTGGCCCCTTCCCCAAAACTTCTGTTCTGACAGCCCCTTTCAAGGTAAAACCCAAACCCACAGGAAGAGGGGAGCCTACCATTGTGCATACCACTTCAACAAAATGTGAATTAAGAAAATTCTAAAGGACTTCCCCGATCTAAATTTAAATACACTTCACTCTTCTGTTTCTAAAGCAGGCTCCAAGATCCTATAGGCTTTGGCAGAAAATTTGACTTAACTGTTGAAACCTTTGAGCCCAAATATTCTGACCTTTATGAATTAATTCACATACTGGTGAAGAAGACAAGGCCACTAACTGGTTGCAAAAGGCAAATTGGAAGGATTTTCAAAAAGGAACTGAAGCAGAACATGAAAGTTTCACATTTTAGCCAGATATCTCCATGTTGCCATTCCCCGGGTCCTTCCTAAAAATATGGATTGGAGGATAATTCAGCAGTGTACTAAAAAGCCAGACAAATCTGTCTTTGCTTACTTAAAATGGTTTGAGAGCCAGGAGTGGTAGCTCATGTCTGTAATCCCAGCAATTTGGGAGGCCAAGGCAGGTAGATCACTTGAGGTCAGGAGTTCGAGACCAGTCTGCCAACATGGTGAAACCCTGTCTCTACTAAAAATACAAAAATTAGCCAGGTGGCTACTCAAGAGGCTGAAGCAAAAGAATTGCTTGAACCCGGGAGGCAGAGGTTGCAGTGAGCTGAGATCCTGCCACTGCAATACAGCCTGGGAGACAGAGCAAGACTCCATCTCAAAAAGAAAAAAAGAAAAAAATTGAGCAGGGTGGTAGAAATATAATGTACACAAGGATGATAATCATGAAGACAATCTGTATTCTAGAAGAGTAAGGGAGCCTATTCCATTAGGGAGCCAACTGAAAACATCAAATCCCAGTTCACACCCCAGGGTGTGGGGTCACGCACCTGTAGTCCCAGCTACTCGGGAGGATTAGTAAGGAGGTTTGCTTGAATTCGTGAGGTCAAGGCAGAAGTAAACCTTGATCACGCCACTGCACTCCAGCCTGGGTGAGAGTGAGACCTTGTCTCAAAAACAAACAAACAAAAAAACCCCACAAAACCAAACAACAACAAATTGTCACCTCACGCTGAAATGACAGTGGCAAACATCACTTTGCTATTGGAAAATTAAAAGAAAAACACTCCCTCTTGCTATCAACCTGGACTCTTACTCTAATATGTCTGACCCATGGTTTAAAATGCCCAAAAGCTGATGTACTCAAATTATAATGCACTTACCTGTTCTGCACCAGCATTTATTTTTGTCTGGGAGAGATCACCATCCATGGTCCTATAAATGTCTAACAGCATGGAATGCTGAAGGGCAGTGTCTTTTAGGATATTTGGTTACATATGTGTATATGGCTCTGAAGAAACCCAACATTGGGCGAGTTCCCTCAAACTTTTCACTAGGCATGACCACTGCTCTATTTTAGATAGAGATTCTGTGGGGCAAAACCTGAGAGTTGTCTGCCTGGCTATCAAGAAGATAGCTCCTTGCATTTTTTGGGGGAGAACACTTTTGCTTCCAGGGAGTGTTTCCTCCCAGGATTAGAAATCTTTCTGTAACCTCAGGAAACATTGCTGTTGAAAACCAGGCATGGTGTGCTGCACAACTTGTAGTAATAAGGCAGAAGTTAAAAGGAAAAGACAAGTTTTCCCGTACTTGGCTGACTCCAAGACCTGCAATAGATAGAGCCCCAGCAGATCCTTGGTAACACTATCTGAAAAGTCTGAGCCCCGAGGAATGAGTTCCAGAGACTCTCTTAACACAGTCAATCCCTAGCAAGGATAAGAGGAAAAAACAACAAATGCCTTTACTACCTTCTCTTTCCCCCTTTCCATTTCTAATTATTCAAGTTTTGTTAAGTTCCTGATTTCCCTTCAGTGCAGCTGCAAGGTCACCAGCTATACTTGCATTGCAAGACCTGTCACAGTTTGATTAGTCGCCTTTGTTCTGCTTCTGTAAGCCCTCTTGCCTGCCCCATGAGTTTCACGCCATCAAATTCCCACCGTGCCATTGAAACTAGCCAACCCCCTATCAGAAATATGTATAAAGTCAAGCCCTGTCTTTGTTCAGGGCTCAGACTTTGGATTTTAATCCGCTGGGCCTGAGTGCAGTCAATAAATCCTCCTGTTCCACCCATTGGTCTCTCTGTTCTCCTGATTCCCACAGCAGTAGTAGGGGACTGTGTTTGCACTTTCCCCTGGTCTTTCATGGTATGCATAATAGACAGCATTTTTTTTTTTTCTGCATATATTTGCAGGCTCAGTCTCAGTGATTGTATGGTGTGGTCAGCTGGTTTTGTTTTTGTGAGACCTTCTTTTTTTGTTTACTGTCCTGGGACTACTGTCTGTAGTCACTTCTTTCCTCGGGAGGCAAATTTCAGTCTCTGTGGGGGAGGTCTCTCATGTCAGCTGTGGTGGTACTCGGCAGGCGGAGCTCAGGGATCTAGGCTTCCCTGCTTTGTAGATTGCTCTACAGTCCCCAAGGCCTACTGGCTTTTAACACCACTTGAAAACCTTAGTGTTTTTCCACTGTCCCCAGAGTCACCTCTTACACAGCCTCTTTTTTTGTTTGACCTTTTCTCTGAGAGACAGTCTCACTGTATCTGGTGGCATCTTGGTTGAAGCGATCCTCCCACCTCAGCCTCTGGAGTAGCAGAGGCACGAGTCACTGCAGCCGGCTAATTTCTGTTCTTCTTTTTGTTGTCGTGGTGGTTGTTTTGTTTTTTTAAGAGTTGAAGTTTCGCCATGTTGCCCAGGTGACGTGCTCCCGGCGAAGGAGGCCGCCTGCCTGGGGGCGGGCTGGAGCCACGTCCCGGGGCTGGGGGAGCTGTGGGCACTGTGGGTGCCGTACCCACCGCTGCCTGGCACCGGAGGCCAAGAGAGCGTTCCCGACGGGCTCCGCGGATGCCCCGCCGCATCCTGCTGCCCGACCTGCCCGGATTGTCGCAGGCCGGGGGTGCGACAGGAGGCCGGGGCCTGTCCGGACGCAGCGGCTTGCAGGGCTCAGCTGTCCCTCTGCCGGCCGGGGTCCCCTCGCTCAGCCCATGAGACAAATAAATGGATAAATAAATAAATAAAAGATGGAGTCTTGCTCTGTCGCCCACGGTGGAGTGCAGTGGCGCAATCTCAGCTCACTTCAACCTCTGCCTCCCAGGTTCAAGCGATTCTCCTGCCTCAGCCTCCTGAGTAACTGGGATTACAGGTGCATGCCACCACGCCTGGCTAATTTTTGGATTTTTAGTAGAGACGGGATTTCATCATGTTGGCCAGGCTGGTCTCGAACCCCTGACTTCAACTGATCCACCCGCCTTGATCTCCCAAAGTGCTGGGATTACAGGCATGAGCCACTGCACCCAGCCAGAAGGGGGCATTAATATGCAGGCTCTGTATAGGGCAACATCTGTGTGCACCTCTTACAAATCTTAATGCTGTGTATATGAGGGGGTTCCTTTGTGTCCCCCTGGGGATGTTTGAGGTTGCCTGTATGTGTTATGTGTGTGCATATCTTTAAGCTCAGATATGCATAGGCGGATTGGCACCTCCGTTTGAATGTATTCCCATGAGCTCATGCCATTAATTCACCATCACAAGAAATATTTACTGAGCGTGAGCCATGCCATTCCACAGCCACCATTCTAGTACTAAGGTACAATGAGGAAGAAAAAATCGAGGCTTTCTGAGCTCACATTGGGGTGGGGGCATGGTGGGGAGACACAGGCATCAATGTAATAAACAAAAACCATGACAGGGCTAAGTGTTCTGGAGGAGAGGCACATGGTGTACTGGGCCCCCGAGGTAGACCCCAGGTGCACCTTTGAGCTTTGCCTGCGTGGTTTGGGTTTGTGGGCTCACCTGCATGTGTCCACGCATGCCCCATCTGCGTGTCCGTGCATGGCTGCATCACCTCATGCACACGTGCACTGCCCCTGGGCTTGCCCACATATGCCTGCTCCCCAGGGTGCCAGGCTATCAGCCTACAAGGCATTGTGGGTCTGGGCCCAGCCTGCCACCCCCTACAGATGCCTGAGCCTGCCTTCCCAGGAGGCCCAGGACTCTTACCTACGGCCCTTCCCTGCAGCTGGAGCAGACTCTGTGGCTGGAATCTGGTGAGCTGGAGACACAAGAGCCCAGGGGGCTGGTATGGTAGAGCGTGGAGTTGCCGAGGCAGCTGCAGGAGGAGCAGGCCTCCTACCGGAGCAAGCTGCAGGCCTACCAGGAGGGCCAGCAGCGGCAGGCCCAGCTTGTGCAGCAGCTGCAGGGCAAGGTCAGGGCCACCCATTCCTGCTCTTGCTTTCCCAGGTGTTCACTTTGCCCTGCCCCCACCCCTGGGGCTCACCATCAGCTCCCAATCCCCAGATTCTCCAGTACAAGAAAAGGTTCTCAGAGCTGGAGCAACTGTTGGAGAGATCCGGAGAGCTGGAGCAGCAGCAGCTGAGGGTGGGTGCTAGGGTGGAGCAGGGGCAGGCCTTGCCCTCCACCTGTCCAGCCTGATGCTTTAACCTCTCTCCCACCCAGGACACAGAGCACAGCCAAGACCTGGAGAGTGCCCTCATCTGGCTGGAGGAGGAGTAGCAGGGAGGGCCAGGGCTGGCAGGATGGCCCCCTGGGCGAGCGCCTACTGATCCCGTGCCCCATTCAGGAGTGCCAGCCTGGCCCAGGTAAATGCCATGCTCTGAGAACAGCTGGACCAGGCAGGTTTGGCCAACCAGGCTCTGAGTGAGGAGATACGAAAGGTGACCAGCGACTGGACTCGCAGCCGCATGGAGCTGGAGCAGTGGGAGGCGGCATGGAGGCACGAGGAGGAGGTGGGCATGGGCGTGCAGGGAGGCCAGCTTGACTCAAGAGGAAGGGGCACTGCAGAGGAGGGAGGACTCAGAAGCCTGGAGAGGGAGAGGGAGCACTGTCCAAGGGAGCATGTTAGCAGAAGTAAATAGACGTCATCACAATAGCTGGTCTTTATCAATGCGTAGCATGTACCATGTGTACCGTGTGAATTGACCTGTATTCCTCGTGATAACTGCATGTGGTAGGTGCTATCATCCTCCTCATTTTAAAGAGAGGTTAAGGCCGGTCGCGGTGGCTCATGCCTGTAATCCCAGCACTTTGGGCTGAGGCAGGCGGATCACCTGAGGTCAGGAGTTCGAGACCAGTCTGGCCAACATGGTGAAACCCCATCTCTACTAAAAATACAAAAACTAGCCAGGCGTGGTGGCACACACCTGTCATCCTAGCTATTCGAGAGGCTGAGAGATCATGCCACTGCACTCCATCCTGGGCAACAAAGCAAGACTCTCTCGAAATGAAGAAATGAATAAAGAGAGGTTAAGTAACCTGCCTGCAGTCATGCAACTGGCAGCTGGGATGCAAAGCTAGGTCCCTTGCATTTTTGCCCTTCCTTGCTGCCTCTTGTAGCCAAAAGAGGACTTGAAACCCAGGTCCCTGTACAGGAGGGAGCCATGAGGCTTGGGAGGCTGAGTGTGGCTGCTGGGACACAACTCTCTGCACAGGCCCACAGGAAGACCCAATCCCTGAACGACGGTGCTCCCGGGATGGTCGGAGATGCGGGAAGCAGGGGAGGGAGTAAACCCGCTCTCACTCCAACCCTTCCCTCGGCATGTCTTCCCTCCGGTCCTTCAATGCCTACTTCAGCAATCAGCACGGTCGCCTGCTCCTGCTCTGGAGGCAGGTGGTGGGGTTCCGGCAGCTGATCAGTGAGGTGAAGATGTTCACTGAGAGGTGAAGTCTGGCCGGGGACGGGGCAGCAGCTGAGAGCCAGCCCTGCTCTTTACATCCAGCTCAACTCAGTTGAATTTCAGTTCAACTCAATGCACCTACTGTGTACAAGGGCCTGTGAGGACACAGAGGCGACTTGTAATAACCGTTACCACAGTCGTGGCAGTCAGCATTTATTAGATGTTTACTCTGGGTTAGGCTTTTTGTATATTTCAACTAATATTCATAGCTTCCCTGTGAGGTAGGAACTGTGTTCATTCCCATTTTATAGATGAGGACATTGAGGCGCAGAGAGGTTGATCTTCCTGAGGTCACACAGTAGTACATAAGTGGTTGAGTCAGAATCTGAAGTTCCTGATTTTTTTTTTTTTTTTTGAGACGGAGTCTTGCTCTGTTGCCAGGCTGGAATGCAGTGACACAATCTTGGATCACTGCAACCTCCACCTCCTGGGTTCAAGCAATTCTCCTGGCTCAGCCTCCCAAGTTGCTGGGATAACAGGCGCATGCTGCCATGCCTGGCTAATTTTTTTTTTGTATTTTAGTAGAGACAGGGTTTCACCATGTTGCCCAGGCTGGTCTCGAACTCCTGAGCTGAGGCGGAGCCTTAGCCTCCCAAAGTGCTGGGATCATAGGCATGAGCCACCATGCCAGGCTGAAGTTCCTGATTTTAATACACTAGAATATTCAGCTTTGCTACCAAGGATCTCACAGCCTCTAGTGATGAAAAGATGTAGATCCCCAAAATTCTAGGCTGAGGAAGCGAGTGGTCAGTCATATGTACGTGGGACAGAGTGAATGTCCTGGAGGCTCAGAAGGATGGGAGGGGTGGGGAGGTCAGAAAAACCACTTTGTGGAGATGGAATTTGCACCGAGCATCAAGGGATGGGGAGGGTTGAAGCAGAGCAGCAGGCGCTTCAAGCAGGAGCAAGGCATGAGCAAAGGCATGGAGGTGGGAGCCCATGACAGCCAGGGGCGTTGCAAGGAAGAGCTGGTACAGGGAAAGGAGAGCCTGCCTCAGCGGGGGAGCTTGGGCCTGCCTGATCTTTGAGCAGGGGTGTCTGATCGGTGTGGGCAGTCAGCTCATCAGTAGTGTCGGGGAGGCTGTAGAGAGAGCCCCAAGGCAGGAGGCCAAGGTGTTTCATTTAGTGCATTAAAAATATTTTAGTTAGTAATCTCTTTTTTTTCTTTATGGTTCACTACAGCCTCGGCCTCCTGGTCTCAAGCAATCCTCCTATCTCAGGTCCTGTGCAGTTGGGACCACAGATGCATGCCACCAGGCTTGCTGATTTTTTCATTTCTTGTAGAGTCGAGGTCTCACTTTGTTGCGCAGGCTGGTCTTGAACTCCTGAGCCCACGTGATCCTCCTGCCTTGGCCTCCCAAAGTGCTGGGATTACAGGCGTGAGCAACCACACCTGGTTTAATAATCTTTTCTTAATATCATCAAATAGCCAGTGTCTAAATTTTCCGTATGTCTCATAAATGTCACAGATAGGCCAGGTGCACCTATAATCCCAGTACTCTGGGAGGCCAAGGCAGGCAGATCATCTGAGGTCTGGAGTTCGAGAGCAGCCTCGCCAACATGGTGAAACCCCATCTCTACTAAAAATACAAAAATTATCCAGGTGTGCTGACACATGCCTGTAATCCAGCTACTGGGGAGGCTGAGGCACCAGACTCGCTTGAACCCAGGAGGCAGAGGTTTCAGTGAGTCGAGATCACACCACTGCACTCCAGCCTGGGTGACAGAGTGAAACTCTGTCTCAAAATAAATAAGTAAATAAAAAGTCACAGATAGTCTTGCTTTAGTTTTTTCTTTACAATTTGTTTGAATCCGGATCCATAGGCATTCACAAAGTGTGAATGGTTGCTTTGTCTTTTTTTTGTTTTTTGAGATGGAGTCTCGCTTTGTTGCCCAGGCTGGAGTGTAGTGGCAGGATCTTGGCTCACTACAGCCTCTGCCTCCTGGGTTCAGCAATTCTATGGCTTCAGCCTCCTGAGTAGCTGGGATTACAGGCATGTACCACCACGCCCGGCTAACTTTTGTATTTTTAGTAGAGATGGGGGCTTCACCATGTTGGCCAGGCTGTTCTTGACCTCAGGTGACCCACCTACCTTGGTGTCCCAAAGTGCTGGGATTACAGGCCCAAGCCACTGTGCCTGGCCCCTGCTTTGTCTTTTAAGTCCCTTTTAACTTATTTGTTCAGGAAGGTGGGCCAATTGTCCTTGGAGATTCTCATGGTCTGGATTTTGCTGGTTGCATCCTTATGGTGTCAATTAACATGTTTCTTTATCCCATGTAGTTCCTGTAAATTGGATGTCGGATCTAAAGCTAGGTCAGATTCAGGTTCTTCTGCTTGCTTTTTTTTTTTTTTTTTTGATCAAGACTCCATAAGTAGAATGTATTCTTCCAGCAGGATGCCCCCATGCCTGCTGTCTCTCTTTTCAAGATCCAACCCACTCATCAGAGGCTGCAAAACTGTGAGTTTCTCATTTAGTCACTCCTTTGTATATTAATTAGAATTCTATAATGAGGCACTTTCCCTCCTTACTATTGGATAACCAGTGGTACAGTTCATTCAGGAAAGGAAAGGATTTAACCTGTATTATGGACTTAAAATACATTTTTTTTTTTTTGAGACAGTCTCGCTCTGTCGCCCAGGCTGGAGTGCAGTGGCACAATCACAACTCATGTTAGGCTTGACCTCCCAGGCTCAAGTGATCCTCCCACCTCAGCCTCCCAAGTAGCTGGGACTATAAGTGTTCACCACTATACCCAGCTAATTTTTTTTTTTGAGATAGGGTCTTGCTATGTTGCCCAGGCTGGTCTCAAACTCCTGGGCTCAAGCAATCCACTTGCCTTGGCCTCCTAAAGTGCTGGAATTACAGAAATGGGCCACCACGCCTGGCCTTAAAATACATTAAAAATGTATTTTAAGGCCAGGCGTGGTGGCTCACGCCTATAATCCCAGCAATTTGGGAGGCTGAGGCGGGTGGATCACCTGAGGTCAGGAGTTCAAGACCAACATGGCCAGCATGGTGAAACCCCGTCTCTTCTAAAAATACAAAAATTAACTGGGTGTTGTGATGTACATCTGTAATTCAAGCTACTCGGGAGGCTGAGGCAGGAGAATCACTTGAACCGGGGAGGCAGAGGTTGCAGTGAGCTGAGATCGCACCTGTGCACTCCAGCCTGGGCAACAGAGCAAGACTCCGTCTGAAAAAAAAACAAAAACAAAAACAAATTTTGTAAGTAGCCTTTAAAATTTTTATATTTTACTTTTGATTAAGTCACATGCTCACATTTCAAAAGGGTACACAGTAAAATGGCTCCCTCTCACCTCTGACCCCAGATATTCCTATTCCTTCCTTGGAGGCAAGCAGCATTACCAGCTTCTTTTTCTTTTTATATATACAATTTTTTTCTTTCTTTCTTTTTTCTTTTTCTTTTCTTTTTGTTGGCCACCAAGTTACCATGAGAAGCATTGCCAGTTTCTTTTTCTTTTTTCTTTTTTCTTTTTTTTTTTTGAGATGGAGTCTCGCTCTGTCTCCCAGGCTGGAGTGCCGTGGCACGATCTTGGCTCACTGCAACCTCTGCCCCCCAGGTTCAAGCGATTGTCCCACCTCCGCCTCCCAAGTAGCTGGGATTACACGCGTGAGCCACCACACCCAGCTAATTTTTGTATTTTTAATAGAGGTGTGGTGTATTTTTAACAGAGGCGGGATTTCGCCATATTGGCCAGACTGGTCTTGAACTCCTGACCTCAGGTGATCCTCCCACCTCGGCCTCCCAAAGTGCTGGGATGACAGGCATGAGCCACTGTGCCTGGCCTATCAGTTTCTTAAGTGACCTTCCAGGGTTATTTTATATAAGCAAATAAAGCAGATCACACACACACACACACACACACACACACAACTTTTTTGTATCTATGCCTGGTAAAATTTCATCTTCACAGTTCTTGAAGATGCTTTCTTCACCTACTAGTTATAACTGGGACATGGCTCTGGATCAGGCCAGGAAGAACTTCTCCACTGGTTTTTCTTGGCCACAGTTTTCCACTTAAGGGATGTACCATCATGTACTTAGTAGCAGTCCCCTTTTGATAGACATTTAGGTTGTCACCAGGATTTCTTACATGAGCAATGCTGCAGTGAACCTGCTGTTCCACAGGCCATCTCCTCTGTGCTGGGTTATATCTTTGGATACATTCTTAGAGGAGGAGCTAGTGGGGAAGGTCCTATGCATACATAGTTTTCGGAGCTCTCCCTCAGTGCCCTCCGTTGTGGTTGTACTCACCCTCCCACCAGCTGTGTAGGGGAGGGCCTGTTACCCCAGAGCCCCTCCTTGTGTATTATGTGTCCCTTTTTTTTTTTTTTTTCCCAATCTGATAGTGGACAAATGGCATCCCAGTGTAGGGTTTTTTTTTTCTTCCTCTTTAGTTTTTGGATGGAGTCTCACTATGTTTCCCATGCTGGCCTCAAATTCCTGGGCTCAAGCAATCCTGCCTCAGCTTCCCGCATAGCTGGGACTGCAGGTTCATACCACTGCACCCAGCCCAGTGAAGTTTTATTTTTATTTTATTTATTTATTTTTTGTGATGCAGTCTGGCTGTGCCGCCCAGACTAGAGTGCAGTGGCATGATCTCAGCTTACTGCAACCTCCACCTCCTAGGTTCAAGCAATTCTCCTGCCTCAGCCTCCCAAGCAGCTGGGACTACAGGAGTGCACCACGACGCCTGGCTAATTTTTTGTATTTTTAGTAGAGATGGGGTTTCACCATGTTGGCCAGGCTGGTCTCGAACTACTGACCTCAGGTGATCTGCCCGCCTCGGCCTCCCAAAGTGCTGGGATTATAGGTGTGAGCCTCCACACCCGGCCCCAGCGTAGTTTTAATTTGTAGTTGGGAGCGAGCCCCATCCCATCCCCATCCTGTGCTCTCTTCCCAAGGGACCTGCTGCAGCTGGGAGGGGAGCTGTCCAGGAGGCCGGCCTGGGACTGAGCACTGGCCTGCGGCTGGCAGAGAGCCGGGCCGAGGTAGCCCTGGAGAAGCAGGCCCTGCTGCAGGCCCAGCTGGAGGAGCAGCTGCAGGACAAGGTGTTCCGCGAGAAGGACCTGGCCCAGCAGCAGATGCAAAGCGACCTGGACAAGACTGACCTCAGTGCCAGGTGGTTACCTGGTGGGTGTCGCACGAGGCAGGCTTCCCTGCAGAAGGTAAAACTGGAGAGCTGGGGAGAAGGAAGCATCTGTTCACTAGGAGCAGGGCCTTCCTCTGTGAGCTCAGCCAGTCTTCTCAGGCACCCCACTGAGGTTCCGAAGTCACTTGCCCAGTGTATATCATAAACAGCTTAGCCTCCAGTGACAGAATTTGTGGCCGGTTGTGGTGGCTCACACCTGTAATCCCAGCACTTTGGGAGGCCAAGGTGGGGGATGACCTGAGGTCAGGAGCTCAAGACCAGCCTGTCCGACAGGCGAAACCCTGTCTCTACTAAAAATACAAAAATTATCTGGGTGTGGTGGTGTGTGCCTGTAATCCCAGCTACGAGGGAGGCCAAGACAGGAGAATCACTTGAACCCAGGATGTGGAGGTTGCAGTGAGCCAAGATCACATCACTGTATTCTGGCCTGGATGACAGAGTGAAACTCCGATTCAAAAGAAAACAACAAAAAAAGAACTTGTGCCCCTTACTCCTGCCACCTGGACAAGTCCTCAAGTGCTTTCCCACGAGATAAAGCTGGTGGGAACCTCATTCCCATTTCACAGATGGGAAGTGTGAGGCCTGGAGAGGAGCCGCGACTTGTTTAAGGTCACACAGCCAGGGAGGTGGATGTTAGGGTCCCTGCCTCGGGTTTGGAGAAGCGTGGTGGACACAGAGCTAGTGGATTTGAGAGGCGGGGGTGGTCCCCTATTTATCTCTGTTGCTCCCCCAACTCCAGAGTAACAGAGCTGGGCCTGGCAGTGGAGCGTCTTCAGAAGCAGAATCTGGAGAAGGATCAGGTCAACAAGGACCTCACTGAGAAGCTTGAGGCCCTGGTGAGCTGCAGCTGCCCCTGAGATGGGGCAGGATGGGATGGGGTACCGGCCAGATCCATGGACACAGGCTTAGGGCTGGGCTGCCTGGGCCACCCCCAGCGTCCCACTCACACTCAGGTTCAGCCCTCACAGGCGTGCAGGCTTCGTGGGAAGCACACTCACCTCCTCCATCCCATTTCATCCTCCCAGCAGCCCTGTAGAGTAATCCTCATGACTCAGATGGGGAAACTGAGGCCCAAGAGGGGAAATGCTTGTCCAGTCTCAGAGCCAGTAAGCGGGAGAGTTGGGAGTTGAACTCCCATCCATGCTCTTCAGGTCCAGATGCTGCCTCTGGAATCCCAGCTGCCCACCCTCACCAGTGGGACACTCACTCCCCCACGGTACAGTCTGCTTTGGTCACCCTCTGTGTGGGGCCTGGCCTGGGTTCTAGGTCCAGCTCTCCTCCAATCGACTGTGTGACCTGGGGCAGAACACAGCTCTTCTCTGGGTCTGGTCTGTTCAGTGAGGGCCTTGGGCCTGCTGTGGGGTCTACCAGGTAGCTGGCCTATGGACATGGCTTCAGAGGCCACCTGATCAGTGGTGGGCCAGGGAGGGAGGGAAAGGGGAGGTTTCAGATAAGACAGAACCCCGACCACCCTTTGTCTCCCTAACCGCACTCCAGGAATCCCTGTGGCTACAGGAGCAGGCGGCCCTGGAGACAGAGGACGGAGAGGGCCTACAGCTGAGCCTAAGGGACCTGGCACAGGTGTGAGCCCAGAGAGGTGGGAAGACAGGGCCTTGCTAGGCAGTCCTGGGCTCCCCCACCTCGCCTTTCGGTGGCCTGGGACTGAACTGCAAATGGGTGGGGGCCTGGGACCCGGGCTGTAGCTGCTCAGCACCCCTGCTAGCTCACCCGGCCTCTGCCCTGGGGAGCCCCCAGTCTCAGAGGGGAGGCACGGCCCTTTCAGAGCCCACCTGTGAGCAATGCCAAATGATCTCTTCACAATAAATGGGAGGCCTCAGCGGCGAGCTGAGGACTGAGCTAGTGGAGGAGGTCAAATCAGGAAGGCTTCTTGTAGGCGGCAGCATTTGGGATGAGGTGGCCCCCCAGCCTCGCCTGGGCGTCTTTGCCCAGCCAACCCCGCGGTTCCTAACTCTGCGGCCTCCTGCCTCCCTCCCCTACCCTCAGGCAGCCCTGTCTGACGCTGAGAGCGGCAACCTGCGTCCAACAGCGTCCGACGGCAGCCTGCGGGGGCTCTCGGGCCAGCGGACCCCGTCTCCACCGCGGCGCTCCTCGCCGGGCAGTGGCCGTTCGCCCCGCCGAGGCCCCTCCCCGGCCTGCTCAGACTCCTCCACGCTCGCTTGCCCTGATTCTCTCCACCCTGCACAAGCGCCAGCTGAAGGTCCAGGTAGGAAGGGGCTTGAGCGTTCTGGGCGCAGCCAGAGGCCTAGCGGGAGGGGCTCGCGCTCTCCAGGTGGGGGCGGGGGGCGGGGGCGTGTCTGGGGGTGTCTGGCGCCCTGGGGTGCAGCCAGAGCCCTGAGAAATAGTGTCTAAGGGTGTCAGAACCCCCAAGGAGGTGGCCGAGGGCTCTGCAGTGAAGCCAGCCCAGAAGCGGGGGTGCTTGGGCAGCTGGTGGAGGGAGGAGGCTGCGGCAGTGTTAGGGTCCTGGTAGAGACAGAGACAAGTCCCTGGTCATACAAAGCCAGGACCCTGGGAAAAAGTCTAGCAAGGGGAATCAGAGCCTGGGATGAGAGGAGCTTGGGAGCTAGGGGCAGAGCCAGGGTAGGGAGGAGTCTGAGAGTGGAACCAGGATGCAAGGGGGAGGAGCCTGGGAGCCTTGGGTGTGGGGTCAGAACCCAGGAGACGAGTGTGCCTGGGGGTTTGTCAGGCGTCAGGGGGCTTTGATAGGAGTTGTCCGGGACCCCAGGGAGATGAGGGTTCAGAGGGTGGTGACGGCACATAGGAGGGGAGCAGAAGCCTTGCTCTCAGGCCTAGGCCCCTATCCTGCCCCAGGCCAGGTCCGGGCCCTGCACCCCGCCTGGCGTTGGCTAGTGTGTATGCCTGGAACCAGAAGAGAGTAGGTAGGCTCTGGAGGCCTCGAAGGACCCCCCTAGGCTCTGTGATCTCCACGCCGCAGGACATGCGTGGGCGCTATGAGGCAAGCCAGGACCTGCTGGGCACCCTGCGGAAGCAGCTTAGCGACAGCGAGAGTGAGGGGCGGGCCCTAGAGGAACACCTCCATGGCGCCGTCGGTCTTGTCCCGCAGGCACTGGCCAACATGGCGAAACCCCATCTCTACTAAAAATAAAAAAAATTGCCCAGGCACAGTGGCTACACCTGTAATCCCAGCACTTTGGGAGGCCGAGGCGTGCAGATCACTTCAGGTCAGGAATTTGAGACCAGCCTGACCAACATGGTGAAACCCCACTTCTAAATAAAAATGCAAAAATTAGCTGGGCGTGGTGATAGGCACCTGCAATCCCAGCTACTCAGGAGGCTGAGGCAGGAGAATCGCTTGAACTCTGGAGGTGGAGATTGCAGCAAGCTGAGATTGTATCACTGCACTCCAGCCTAGGCAACAGAGTGAGACTCTGTGTGAAAAAAAAAAAAAAAAAAAAAATTGCTGGACGCAGTGGCTCATGCCTGTAATCCCAGCATTTTGGGAGGCCGAGGCGGGTGGATCAGAGGTCAGGAGATCGAGACCACTGATCTTAACATGTGAAGTTGACAAATACAAGCTACTATCAATAATGAACATTTTCTAGGATAATAGTTTGAAGTTAGTGATAACATATACAGTTATTTAACTTTTAAGTCCTGTTACCTTTTGAGCTTAAAAATAATTTTATTATACCTCCTGTAAGAGTTAAAGAAAGGAAAAGAAACATGAAACAGGGCTATCAGTTAAAGACAGGTTTTCTTTAGATAAAACCTGAGAGGCACTCCTGGCTGATTTCAGTCAAGAGCACTTTCTCTTACAGACTAAGAGTATACATTGGTTTTAGGGTGGCGGGGTTGGAATCTCTCTGGGAGGAGGGGTGGTTATCTTGGGGCAGATATCTTTCCAGCTCAGAGGGGAGTTATCTCGGCTAGCATGTCTCTGGTCAGGGAGGAGTTTGGAATGTTTCTGGTTGGAGATGTTATTTATGGTTTATGATCATGCTGACCTCAGCCATTAGGCTAATGCCCTTTAGATTTAGGCGGTTATTTATTAAGGCAAACTTTGGAATTGAGGGGCTTGTCCAAGATGGCGATGCTCCTGCTCTGTCACCTCCAAAGTCAGATATGGTCATCATCTCCATTTTAAATATGGGAGAACTAAGCTCCAAAGAGATAAGGTGTTTTTTCTAAGATCTTCACAAATTAAGTCAAGGCTAAAGTTCAGGGCATTTCCCACTGTCCTCATGATTTCTGGTAGCAGAGGAAGTTTAAGGCTAAGTCATTTGTGGAAACCAAGACACTCTCCTTGTAAATAAAAGTCTGAGTTACTGGAAATCACAGTTGGGGTAGACACAATGGAAATAGGAGAGGAGCTCATGAAAGTGAAATTGATCTGAAAGAAGAGTTTGGGAGATTGCAGACCAAGAATGGGGGTGGAGCTGGGGAAAAAAATCACTCAACAAACATTTATTGTGAAGTTAATATTCCATTCTACAGTGCTGTTTGTTTAGGCTACAGAATGCCGGTGAGGATGATCTAAAGCACCCATCAGAGCAACTTTCTTAACAAGTTCCCAAGAAACACATCTGGATGTCAAGGATCTGGCCCAATAGTTGTGACTTAGAATAATAATCCTAAATCTTTTCAACTTTCCTCAATACTGTCCCATCCATTATGTCAGCTAAGTTTCAGAAATCTCAGTTGGCGTCTTGGGATGTGGCACAATATAATAGATAAGAGCCTGGGCCTTGGAACTATGCTACCTGGGTTCAACTCTCAGCCATGTAACTTTCTAGCTGGGGCACATTTGGAAATTTATTCCATCTTCTTGTGCCTCCATTTCTTTATCTGTATAAAGGAGATAATAGTATCTACCTCTAGGTTTTTGGGTTTGTTTTTTTTTCTTTTCTTTTTTGAGACAAGGTCTCGCTCTGTCACCCAGGTCGGAGTGCAGTGGTACAGTCTTGGCTCACTGCAACCTCTGCCTCCCAGGCTCAAACGATCCTCCCACCTCAGCCTCCTGAGTAGCTGGGACTACAGGCATGTGCCACCATGCCCAGTTAATTTTTAAAAATATTTTTTGTAGAGACAGGGTCTCACTATGTTGCTCAGGCTGGTCTCGAATTCCTGGGCTCAGGCGATCTGCCTGTCTTGTCCTCCTGTGAGAAAGGCACTTTGTCTTGACAGTGGACCACTGTATACATTATTTCCTTCAATTCCCTCCTCTTTTTCTTTTTATTCCTATTGGTCCCATTTCCACATTAATTTTTGTGTCCTTTGGTCCTGAAATCATTTCGAGAGCTGTTAACTCTCTTCATTACAATAGAGTAGATCTGATTTAGTTTCTAATAATAGTTGGTATGTTATGGGCATTTGTCTGTTGATGACTGTTTCGATTAATTTTTGGGTTAACCCTCTAACACGGGACAGTGCAACACCCTACAGCTGTTAGGACTCTAGCCACTATTATAAGGAATGTTAGAATGGAGGCTACCATTCCTTCTCATTTCCCGAACCAACTCTCTAGCCAATCAGTAAACGGGTCATTAATTCTGGCATTTTCTGCCAATTCATTGGCTAAAGTTCTTAACCCTTATAACGCCTTTGTGATGGTTTTATCTGGGGGAGTATTGTTAGGAATGAAAGTGCAACACTTTTCCACCCAGCATGATGCATACGTCCCCTTTTTCTGCTAAGATCATGTCTAGTGCAAGTCTGTTCTCCCAGGCCATTTGGCTGGTGGCATCTAACTGACTAGCCACTCCTTTGAGAGCATCTCAGGTATAGTTGATGAATTGTTGTTGATTATAATAGAGGTAATTAATGCAATTCACATTTTGATTAGTAGTTGACCACCAGAAGATTCCTGATTTAAACCCAGCAGTTATTTGGCTTTGGGCCTTATACTTATTAGGTACTCCTTTAGGGACTCCTATTGAGTCAATATAAATGTTGGGATCAAAAGAATTTGTTAGATCTCTCCGACTTTGGTGGCCACGTGGATTCTCGAGGATCTTATGGAATGCCAGGGTGAATGGAATGACCAATTGAACTAAGGCACAAGTCCTGGTCCAATTGGATGGTAACAGGTCATGGAGGTTCCTCTTTCCACAATACCACCAGACATCAGCCCAGGGTATATGAATAGCCAAGTAGTTGCCTTTGTTTGACTCACCAGTAACGTTTAGTATGTGGGTACAAGTTGAGAGTTCTCCTACGGGCTTATTGAACTCTACCCCCTGCCTATAGAGGCAAGAGGAGTGGTTCATATTTCCTATGGAGAATGAGGGGATTGCTCTAGGGTCTGATCTCCACAAGGTGAGAAAGAGCAATGATAGACTTTTGCAAGTCTCGTTTCCCCATGCATCCCTGTCCTGGTATATAGCCAACATGCAACGCATTCCATCAGGATTGGTATCCCATCCTAGGGGAAATGGAACCACTTGTGCCTGAGGCTGCCCAGCAGAGCATGCATAACAGTCTCTCTTATTAAGACTAGTATTGAGAATTTGACCCATTCAACCCAGGCATTTACATCCCCATATTCAGTCTTAATTTCTAAAGTCGTATTCAGTCAGTTACCATAATTATTTTTACTCTCTTAGGGTCATTGTCTGATGGGTTAAAGGAAGTAGTGGGACTGAGAGTTATAATAATCCTGTGTGGGCTCAGGATGGAGTTGGTGACTAGTCTAAGAGCTAACCATCCCATGGGTTCCCTTCCTGAGATACCTATTCCTAATCCATACCTCCAAGGTTCCTGGTCTAGAGCAGCTGGGTTATTTATGGTAATTAATACAGGATTGCATTATAAATTTCTACATTTATGTGGTATGGGGCCCTTGTGTGCTGCTCACCTCCCTGTGCCCATATGTTCTCATTGTTCAACTTCCACTTATGAGTGAGAACATACGGTGTTTGGTTTTCTGTCTGTTAGTTTGCTGAGAATGATGGTTTCCAGCTTCATCCATGCCCCTGCAAAGGATATGAACTCATCCTTTTTTATGGCTGCATAGTATTCCATGGTGTATATGTGTCACATTTTCTTTATCCAGTCTGTCATTGATGGACATTTGGGTTGGTTCCAAGTCTTTGCTATTGTGAATAGTGCTGCAGTAAACATACGTGTGCATGTGTCTTTATAGTAGAATGATTTATAATCCTTTGGATATATACCCAGTAATGGGATGGCTGGGTCAAGTGGTATTTCTGGTTCTAGATCCTTGAGGAATAGCCACACTGTCTTCCACAATGGTTGAACTAATTTAAACTCCCACCAACAGTGTAAAAACGTTTCTATTTCTCCACATCCTCACCAGCATCTCTTGTTTCCTGACTTTTTAGTGATCACCATTCTAACTGGCGTGAGATGGTATCTCATTGTGGTTTTGATTTGCATTTCTCTAATGACCAGTGATGATGAGCTTTTTTTCATAGGTTTCTTGGCCACATAAATGTCTTCTTTTGAAAAGTGTCTGTTCATATCTTTTGCCACTTTTTGATGGGGTTGTTTTTTTCTTGTAAATTTGTTTAAGTTCCTTGTAGATTCTGGATATTAGCCCTTTGTCAGATGGATAGATTGCAAAAATTTTCTCCCAGGGGAGAGATAGCATTAGGAGAAACGCCAAATGTAAATGATAGGTTGATGGGTTCAGCAAACCACCATGGTACATGTATACCTATGGAACAAACCTGCACATTCTGCACATGTATCCCAGAACTTAAAATAAAATAAAAAACCTTTCCACAAGGGAAACTCCAGTGCCGATGGATTAACTTGTGAATTCTACCAATCATTTAAGAAAGACATACTCAAAGTCTGCACTAAGTCTTCTAGAAAAATGTAAGTGGAAGGAATAGTTCCTAACTCATTTTGTGAGCACCTCTGATACAAAAAAAAAAAAAAAACCCATAAGATATTACAAGAAAAGAAAGTTATAGGTCCATATACCTCATGAACACAGATGCACACACTCTTTACATAATTTTAACAAATTGAGTCCCACTACACCCTGGACAAGTGTTAGATGAAGAGAAACTAAGTTGAGAGGCAGAGAAGCATGCTGGGATAGCAGATCTAGGCTTCAGGCTCATCTGGACCATTCCCTAGAAACCTAACCTCAGAGAATCAGGATGATGATGATGATGATGATGATGATTGTTATTGTTATTTCTCATTTCTTGAGCACATACTATGTTCATAGTTTTTTTTTTTTTTTTTTTTTTTTTTTTTTGAGACGGAGTCTCGCTCTGTCGCCCAGGCTGGAGTGCAGTGGCGCAATCTCGGCTCACTGCAAGCTCCGCCTCCCGGGTTCACGCCATTCTCCTGCCTCAGCCTCTCCGAGTAGCTGGGACTACAGGCGCCTGCCACCACGCCCGGCTAATTTTTTGTCTTTTTTAGTAGAGACGGGGTTTCACCGTGGTCTCGATCTCCTGACCTCGTGATCCGCCCGCCTCGGCCTCCCAAAGTGCTGGGATTACAAGCGTGAGCCACCGCGCCCGGCCTGTTCATAGTTTTTGATGCTTAAAATACATAGTTTTTGATGCATCTCGCTTAATACTCAGATCATGTCAAGTTTATATTATTGTCCTAATTTTACAGTTTAAGAAACTGAGACTTAGGAAGATTAAGTAACTCACCTGAGTAACTAGTAGAGCTCTCATGAAAATTGAATCCAGATCAGGACACAAGGTCAACAACAGTGTCAGTAGTTGGCCTACGGGGGACCCGTTGTGTGCATGTGATTAGGGAAACTCTGGGACCACCTGCCTAACTCCTTGCGCATTTCCAACCACCCTTACTCCGTGTCTCTCGGGCAACCAGACTGGGGCAAGTGTTGGGAAGATGGAGACACAGGAATGATCAGGGTGGGAAAGAGACTCCTCCCCCTCCTCCAATAGGCGCTGCTTCCAGCCCAGACTGGTGTATGTGGTTGTAGGGCAGGAGGGGGTGTAGGGCCAGATCTGAATCCATCTATGAGGAAAAGTGAGCCTGTAGGCTCAGGTTTCCACTCCACCCTGAAGTTTGGCACGGTAAGACAGATGCAACTCCTCTAGCTCCTCCAAGTGCTATGAGCTGCCTCATTTCTGAGAGAGAGGTAGGACTTGTGAGTCAGTGCTTCAGGTGTCCCCATGTCACTACCAGACTGCTCATGGCCACCAAATTCTTCCAGCAGCCTTGGGCTGGGAGAGGAGGCAGTCAGGGTGACTATTGAAGGCATTAAGTGTTGGAGGGCTGTGCAACTCCCCGCCCCTCGACCCACTCTCTTCCCTTTGGCTTTGCAAAGGAAAACCTCCTTGTTTCTCACCTTTTCTTACCTTCTGGTGAGGTAAGGTGAGGGAGAGAGGCCTTATGTTTCTTCTCACTGCCTCTCACAAGTTATCCAAGCCCAGAAGTGTTACCAGAAAGGGAACCAGATCCAGACCCCAAGAGAGGGTTCTTGGATCTCATGCAAAAGAATTCAGGGCGAGTCCATAGAGTAAAGTGAAAGTAAGACTATAATGAAAGTGAAGGACTAGAATGATGGCTGCTCCTCCACAGACAGAGCAGTGCATCGGGTTGCTGGTTGCCCATTTTTATGGCTACTTCTTGATTATATGCTAAACAAGGGGTAAATAATTCTGGCCTGCCTTTTTTAGATCATATTGGGTAACTTCCTGTCGTTGCCATGGCATTTGTTAACTGTCATGGCACTGGTGGGAGTGTAGTGGTGAGGATGACCAGAGGTCACTATCATTGCCATCCTGGGTTTGGTGGGTTTTAGCTGGTTTCTTTACTGCAACCTGTTTCATCAGCAAGGTCTTTATGACCTGGGCCTTGTGCAGACCTCCTGTCTCATGCTGTGACTAAGAATGCCTTAACCTCCTGGGAATGCAGCCCAGCAGCTCTCAGCCTTATTTTACCCATCCCCTACGCAAGATGGAGTTGCTCTGTTTCAAACGTCTCTGACAAAAGCACTCTCAATATCTGACCCCCCCACTAACAAGAACAAATAAATAAACTAAAACCATAATAAAACATCAATAATCTGGTGTCTAGGAGAAATTTAGCTGTTGTGCACCATTTGTTATGATGAAACTCCTCCAGCTTCTCCAAATGCTGTGAGCCATCTCGTGTCTGAAGGTCAGATAGAACCTGTGACTTAGGTACCTCAGGTGTCCAAGTGTCACTACCAGATTACCCTTGACCACCAGATTCTTTCAGCAGCCTTGGGGTGGGGGAGTGGACAGTGAAGGTGACTGTTGCAAGCATTAAGTGTTGGAGTGCTATACTGCCTCCATCCTCTCCAGCCCCTCTGTTCCCCATGATTTGTTTCTCCTGGAGTGAACGTACTCAGAGGACCTTAAGAGCAAGGTCTTAAAATATGTGCAACACATACAAGCTTTTCAAAGAACAATTATTCAGAATACATACAGAACTCTTACAAATCAGCAAGACAGGCAAGCTAGTAGAAAATAATTTAGAGATAGAAACAGGCACTTAGTACAAAAGGATACACAAATCACCAATAAATAGGCAATGGCCCTGGGACTTCCTGCTCACTGTACCTGCACCAACAGCCTGACTGGGCCAGGCTTTCCACTGGTGCAGTTCTCATACCTGTCATTGCCAAGAATGGCTCTTTTTGAAGTGAGGCTGCTGAGTCTGGGAGCATCAAGAGTGGGAGGGAAAGGATGGGCTTGCTATAGCCATGTTTCAGAGCAAAGAGCACAGACTGGGGTTTGGGCACTGATGATTCTGTCAGTGTTTATTGTGGTTTTGCCAATTACTTTTCCCCTTGGGCTTTAGCTTCCCTATTTATCTGATGGAAGAGTGAGATGAAATCAGAGTTGTTACCTGATATTCAACACATGGATTCTATATAATTCGGCCAGCACAGTCACTCTCCTTCTCACTCTCACTCTCTCAAATAGGATTGGCTGTCAACATTTAAATATCAAGATTTCAGAGCCGGGCGTGGTGGCTCACGCCTGTAATCCCAGCACTTTGGCAGGCCGAGGCGGGCGGATCACGAGGTCAGGAGATCGAAACATGGTGAAACCCCGTCTCTACTAAAAATACAAAAAAAAAAAAAAATTAATTAATTAAATATCAAGATGTCTGGCTTCCCTTGAAGAATTAGGTGATGGGCCCACATTTCTACAGTAAAACAACTGTCCAGAACTGCGTAGGAGGCCGTGTCTATTAGGCTGGATCAGAAATCTTGCCCAAGCAACACCCCTGCTGCCTCCCTCAGCATGAACCTCGGTATGAAGACGGAGACAATGTTATGTGTTCATCCCATAGGTTCTTCCCAGGCATTTCCCAGGCCCCGTAGGGTTAGCATTGGTTGGCAGAAACCATGTGACAGAGATTTGCCGATGGCAATGTGAGGCAGTAAAGAGATGGTGTAAATTCTCCATGTATTCTTACATTGTGTGGTTGGAAGCTAGAAACCTCTGAGAGGACAGACTGGTAAGAAAGAACCAGCTGACATCCCCAAGTGATCACTACAGGACAGCTGCCAAGAAAAGCTCTCTGACTCCTCCGAGCCCCAAATAGAAGCAAAAAACAAAGCTTGGTTGTGTTAAGCCACTGATATCAGGGGTTATCCGTTACCATGGTAGAGCTTGTCCTCCACCGACTGATGAAATGGATCATAATAATAGTAGCAACTATTCATTGAGCGCTTCCTGATTTGAATGCCTAGTCATTGGGCTAAATACATATAATACCTTAGTTAGTCTTAATAATTATTCTATCTGATAGGTACTATTATTTTACCCTTTTAGATAAGAGGTTTAGAGATGTTAAGTCATACACTTGAGTTCATAGTAAGTGAGAGAGCTAGGCAGTCTAATGCCAAAACTTTCGCTATGCGCCTCTCGCTGAGTCTATCTTTCTCTGTAAAAAAGGCAATGATAATTTCAACTTTAACAGTCAGATATTAGTTGTGCAAAGAGATAGTCTGGGTTAATTTTAAATTATTTGGATCAGTTTGAAGTTACATGGAGAAATTGGCAGTGGTTTAATCTACTTGAACCAGTCTCTACCAGATAAGTATAGTTAGAATCAATTTGAGCTGGATTCTGCTAGTATAGACATTCTGGAACACCCTTGGATCTTTGTTAATCCTTTAACAGAGATATTATTGGCTGTTAGATAGTAATTATTATGTTAAGAAAATATAATTACATTCTTAGGTTACTGAAGAGTTTAATCAGAAATAAATAAATGTTTCAAAAATCATGTGGGCATCTCTAACACTGCTAGCATAGCAAAACCTCCTGCCCAAAACCTCCTTCCAGTCACTCCCTCCTCCATCTTTTCCAAAGAAAAGCCTTATCCTGACTTAACATGCCATAGTGTGGGCGAAGGATTACCCAGGTGCCGAGGCAAGAGACTGAAGGCACAAACCGTTACAGTATAATAAGGAAAATAGAATAAGAATAGTTATAATACAAATTCGATATAGAGATGATCATGGACATTATCAATCATTAGTATAAACATTATTAATCATTAGCTTTTAATATTACTCTTAGTTGTATTACTAATATAACCAAGGAATAACCGGTGGGTATAGGGTCAGGTGCCGAAGGGACATTGTGAGAAGTGACCTAGAAGGCAAGAGGTGAGCCTTCTGTCACACCCGCATAAGGGCTGCTTGAGGGTTCCTTGGTCAAGCGGTAATGCCAGTGCCTGGGAAGGCACCCGTTACTTAGCAGACCGTGAAAGGGAGTCTCCCTTTCCTTGGAAGAGTCAGGGAACACTCTGCTCCACCAGCTTCTTGTGGGAGGCTGGATATTATCCAGGCCTGCCCGCAGTCATCCGGAGGCCTAAACCCCTCCCTGTCGTGCTGTGCTTCAATGGTCACGCTCCTTGTCCACTTTCATGTTCCTCCCATACTCCTGGTTCCTCTTTGAAGTTCTCAGTAGATAGCGGTAGAAGAAATAGTGGAAGTCTTAAAGTCTTTGATCTTTCTTATAAGTGCATAGAAGAAAATGCTGACATATATTGCCTTCCCTCTCTGCTTTGGCTACCTAAAAGCGAAGGGCCCCCTGTCCCATGATCACGTGACTTGCTTGACCTTATCAATCACCTGGACGACTCACCCTCCTTACCCTGCCCCCTTGTCTTGTATGCAATAAGTATCAGCACGCCCAGCTATTTGGGGCCACTACCGGTCTCCACATCTTGGTGGTAGTGGTCCCCCGGGCCCAGCTGTTTTCTCTTTATCTCTTTGTCTTGTGTCTTTATTTCTTACAATCTCTCGTCTCCGCACACGGGGAGAACACCTGCAAAGCCCCGTAGGGCTGGACCCTACACCATAGATTAGTTTCGCTTAGCTTTAAACATTTTATAAATGGAATTACACAGGATGCATTCTTGTGCCTGCATTCATTCAACACTATGTATGCCAGATTTACCCATATTATTGTATGTAGCTGTATTGTTCATACATTTGTATTGCTGTATAATATTCCAGTGTATGAATATGCCATAATTTATTTATCCATTACACTGTCATTGAATATTGGGTTGTTTCCAGTTTGGGTTTATTACAAATAATGCTGCCATCAACCTCTTTCATATCTTTAATTATACTTGTGTAACCATTTCTTTAATACATATAGATAGGCATGAAGTTACTGGATTATACAGTACATGCATACACTTCTTTAGTACATAATGTCAAACATTTTCCAAAGTGGTTCTACCAATCTACATACCCAGCATCAGGGTATAAGAGCTTCAGTTGCTCCATAATCTTGCCAGTATTTGGTATTGACCATCTTTTTAATTTTAGCCATTCTGATGGGTCTGTAGTATTAACTCATTGTGGTTTTAATGTGTATTTTCCTGAACATCTATGAGGCTGAGCACCTTTTTGTATATTATTGGTCATTTTGCTCTCCTCTTTCATGAAGTACCTTTTCAAGTCTCTTACTATTTTTCTACTGGAGTGTGTATTTTTTTATTTACTTATAGGAGTTCTTTTATATATTACTGATAAGATCCCTTTTTATATTTGTGGATTTTCTTTTTACATTGTATGGTGTGGCTCTATCATAATTTACCTATTTCTATTTATAATTATTTAGATTGCTTTCAATGTTTTTATTCCAACAACTTCTATGAATTGAGTATTGTGGGTATTGTTTAGGATAGAGTATTTAGTATCAATCTCTTAGGTTTTATGAAATATTTTTTCAACAGCATTCAGCACCATAGGAAAGGCAAATGGCTGGGATCAGCCAGGTTGAGTTTTCCTTTCCAGGAAAGTGAGATTAAAAAATAGAATACCACAAGATAATTGATAATATTGGTTTTTAAAAAGTCATTGAAATTATAAAATTGATAAGGTCAATCACGTGACTTGCTTGACCTTATCAATCACCTGGGCTACTCACCCTCCTTACCCTACCCCTTGTCTCGTATGCAATAAATATCAGCGCGCCTAGCTATTCCGGGCTGCTACCAGAATAGCGCACCCAGCTATTCGGGGCCACTGTTGACTCTGAACTACGTAAGGAGGGAAGTAAAGACAGCATGGGAATTAGAGTTACTAGATATAGAGATAGAAAGGATGGTGGGCTGGAGGCCAAGTGAATTGGGAGGAATAGAGTGATTACACTGTAAGGACAGGAAGTCATGGTCAGAGAACAGTATATCTGAATATGTGGTTTCAGAAGTGGGACAATTCTTCAGTAATGAGAAGGACCAGATAGCTGAAGTAGAAGGCAAGTGGTGAATTTTGGTGAAAATTTGCAAACCATGCATCTAACAAGGGGTTATATCCAAAATATACAAGGAAATCAAACAACTCAATAGCAACAAAACAAAACAAACACCAAGTAATTTAATTTAAAAGTGGGCAAAAGACCAAAATAGGCATTTCTCAAAAGAACACATATATATGGCCAACAGGTATATGGAAAAAAAATACTCAACATCACTAATCATCACGGAAATGCGAATCAAAACCAAAGTGCGATATCACCTCCCCCCAAATAGAATGAGCATTATCACAAAGGCGAAAATGACAAATGCTTGTGTGAATATGGAGAAAACGGAACCCTTACACACTGTTTTGGTGGGAGTGTAAACTAGTACAACCATTATGGAAGACAGTATAGAGTTTCCACAAATAAAAGTAGAAGTATCATATGATTCAGAAATCCCACTACTGGGTATTGATCCAAAGAAAATCAATACGTCAAAGGGAAATCTGCACTCCCATGTTTCCTGGAGCCTTATTCACAATAGCCAAGCTATGCAATTATCCTAAAAGTCCATCAGTGCATGAATGAATAAAGAAAAGGCAGTACATATGCACAATAGAATAAAATTTAGTCATAAAAAAAGCATGACACCTTGTTATTTGCAGCAATGTAGATGAACCTATAGGGCATTACATTAAGTGAACTTAGATGACATCATATTAAGTGAAAAAGCCAGGAACAGAAAGACAAATACCACATGATCTCACTCATTTGTGGGCTCTAAAAAAAGTCAATCTCATAAAAGTACAGAACAGCATAGTGGTTGCTAGAGGAGAAATGGGGAGAGATTGGTGAAAGAGTACAAAATTACAGATAGGAGAAATAAGTTGTGGTGTTCTATTTCACATTAGAGGGACTATTGTATATTTCAAGGCACCTAAAAGAGTCTTTTCGATATCTGCGCCGAGAAGAAATAAGTAAGGTGATGTATTTGTTACATATACTGTTTTGATCATTACACAATGTACACAAGTATTAAAATATCACACTGTACCCCATAAAAATGTGCAATTCTTGTGTCAAAAATCAAACTTTTACAAAATACAGAATGTGTTATAAGTAAAACACACACACACACACACACACACACACACGCAAAGAGAGGCCAGAGAATTGAATCAGGCCATCTAAATGGACACTGAAGTCACTCAGTGTGATGAACTCAAGAATAAGACTTTGAGACAACTGTAACAACGTTAATAGGAAAAGAGAGAAAGAGAGTGTCCAGGAGATGTTAGGGGACAGTGCAGGGAAATGGTGATGTATAGCACAAGCTTTAAGGAGCAAGAGGTTTTCTTTCTTTTTTTTTTAAAAAAAATCCCTCCACTGGGAGTCCAGACCCACTGCCCATCTCTCCAGCACCTGCTGCTCTGTGTTCCCCCACAGGCCCCTCAGGTCACTCAGCATCCTCAGCATTGGGCAGGTCACTGTTTGGCTCAGCAGGGACACGGGGAAGGGTCCTGAGCTTTATGACCCTTGGGCACTGCAGTGGGGAAGTGGCCATGGGCTGGGGCACCATTGCTGGTTTTCAGTGTTCATGCTGAATTTATCAAAGTTTAACAACATACCTTATACCAGCAATTCAAGTCTACTTATATGTAAATACGCATATTATATTTATTCATATATAGTTGCATCGTTTATACAAATGTCAATACAACTGACATCTAAAATATTATATATTTAATGTATCAAGTCTATATTACAGATACATGTATACATATACACGTAATGTTGTGTGTATTTATTTTTTCACTTTTAGGCTCTGGAGTGCATGTGCAGGTTTATTATATAGGTGAACTGCATGTCACGGGGGTTTAGTGTACTGATTATTTGCCACCCAGCTAATAAGTATAGTACACCATAGGTAGTTTTTCAATTCTCTCTCTCCTCTCACGACCCTCAAGTACACATGTAGGAGCAAGAGATTTCTAGTAAGAAGAGATGAATAATGGTTTGAAAGGAATCAAAAGGAGCAAAGAGAACCTATACACCACATTCCCACCCTGAAGTACTTAGAGTTTCAGAGAATAAGTAGAGTCTCTACCTGAAATACACAGGAAGCAATGTCATCAAGGGAAAACCCAAGTTACATTTAAAGCCAGGAGAAGCAAGGAACTGTCCATAAAGAAGCAGTCTAAGGAAATAGGGAAGTTTGCTAGTCATGCAGCTGAACTTCTATAGAGTACAACTGAAAGTAAGGGAGGACAAGGGTGTTGGGTCAAGAAAGAACAATCAGAATATTATGGTGATAAAAATACCAGAGAGAATAGGTGAGCAAAGGGACTTAGGATTTGGATGGTGATCAAAGAAACCAGGAATGGTCAGCAGAAGGGGGTTGCTTCATCAGACTAAAGAAAGGGGGAGGGTGCACTCTCCTTAGTTATCTGACATGGAGACAGGCATCTCAGGTAGTGAGCAAGGAAGTCCAAATCTAGTCGTTAGACACTCAGGAGTGGGCAGTCACCCTGCCAGTTTCAGCCCTACGTTTACGGTTCCAGTTAAGAGTAAGTCGTCAAACCAAGGGAACACAGGAACCGAGATGGTACGCTCCAAAAAGTTCAGTTCTGCTCGGAAGCGCTCCCTACAGGATCCTGTTCAGAGATGCAGGAGGAGGCAAAGCTGCTGGTCTGCGCTTGGCGCCATTCTGTGCTCCCTTCTGCCCTCTTCTTTTGGCCCAAGTTCTAGTCCCATCTGCTTTGTCACCCCCTGCCCACCTAAGGGACTTCCTTCTCTGGTCTTCACCATCCTCATGGTAAAATGGACATGACATCTCTAATCACACATATCTATCCAGTGATGTAAATGCAGTGAAAAGGGCTTTGAACAGTGTTGTCAGGGAAGGAGACTGAGGCACTGATTTCTTCCCATTTTCCCAATTCCTGCTTCAGCACTGCTCACCTAGGCTCCAGCCCTCTAAATCTATCCTAGCCCTTTGGTCGATCTTTGCCTACTGAGGGCAAAACTACATAGTATACCAAAAACAAGGATTAATACTACAGCCCCATTTCTTCTCTTTGCCATTTCCCATGACAACTCTTAAACCTAGAAACTGGTACCATTTCCCTGATTGGTGGGACCTGCTTACTAGACCAAAAGGGATGTGTATGTACATTTCATAATGGGCATTCAGTTATGGGATGATGTGAGGGCTGTGTGTGAGATAAATCCTGGAGCTGGTCTGGCCACATCCCAGTGACTCATTTGGACTCATTTGGACAAGTAACTGGAGCTCCTATTTGAAAGAATGACAAGCAAGCTACCTCAAATTTCTCTTTCTCAACCCATGACTTCACCTTTTCTGTTCCTTAATGCTCTCATCATCCAGCCCTCCTTTCTGCTGTTTTTCCTCAGTGTTCAAGCCTGCACCCTAGTCTCCTGTGCCATCCCACTTTTTCGGGGTTCTGCCCTGTTACCCCTCTCTGAATAACGTCAGCCCTGCCCACTACCCTGCTGTAAGGATCTGCCCAGCTCTTCCTCTGTTGGTTTTAAACTGTGCATCTGCTGCCACCATGTACATCAGAGTCCCAATTTCCATTACTCCCCCGCCTTTCCCCCTGCTCCTCCTCCTACCCCTTATTTCTCATCCCCTGTACTCTAGTTCCCAGTCCCAATCGAGCCACCCCCAACCAGCCATGACAATTCACAGCTCTCATCCTGGAGAGATGGTTTCCCTCCTGCTGGGACAGTTCTGGGGCAGTTCAGAATTGCCAGGACTGTGGATTCCCAGCAGCTTGACCTGGTGGACACACGGAATGCAAGACAACAGCAAACCCACCTTCAGCCTTGGTAAGTGACAGGACCCCTTTTCCATGACCAGATCCTGGTTACCTTGCTACTGTCTCTATTTTGTCTCCATTCCCATCTGGGCAATCCTCTTCAGATGCCACAGATTTCCTTTTTTTCAACAGTTTGCTCCTTTCCTCTCATGCCTGGTCAGCCAGACTGCATGAGGTTCTCTACGTTTGAGACTGGCTTCTCCATGGAACTTGGTCTGTAGCCACAGAGCAACCTGCAGGGCCAGTGACAGAGAATGAAGAGGAGAGTGAAGAGTGGAACACATCTAATGTGTTCTCTAGAGGGTAAGTCTTGTCGATCTGCCCTGTGTTCAAGTGAGTGCAACCCCTGAGCATCACACATAGGGCACAAGGTCCCTGCTTTAGATAGATAGGGACTCAGGTTTGTTTCTGTTTCCTTTGGGCTGGTTCCTCCCAGACGCCATTTTCTTCATCCTAGGATTCCAGGACCATCCCAAGGACTTTCTGCCCTTGAGAAATGTCTCCTGCAAAAAGGGGAGGGTCCCTCCGTTATGCTGTCATCAAAGCTCTGAGGGTTGAGCCTCTTGATCAGTCAGCGCTTCTACTTCAGAGTGGGAAAGGTGGCAGTCTAGAAGGCAAGAATGTGTCCAGATCCTGAGCAGATGATAGCATCAGATGAACACATGACATTAAGAAGTGCTATCCTCAAACTGAGGTCTAGATTCAATATAATCTCAATAAAAATCTAAAAGATATTTTTAGGGAACTTGACAAGCTCATTATAATTTATATGGACATACAAAGGACCAAGAAGAGGCAAGACTCTCTTGAGAAGACATCCTTCCCTACCAGATATTAGAATTTGTTACATAAATTATGGTAATTAAGATAGAGTAGTGCTGTTGCAAGCTTAGACAAATAGACCAATGGCACAGAATAGAGTCCAGAAATGGTCTTGCACATATGGGGACACTTTCTTTATGGCCACAGTAGCATAGCAGACCAGTGAGGAAGGATTATCTCTTCGATAAGTTGGTGGTGGGTCAACTGGATACTCCTTTGGAAAGAAAGAAGCTGGATTCCTACCTCACACTGCACTCGAAAACCAATTTCAGGTGGAATACAGATCTCACTGAGAAAGGGTAAAACAACAAATCCTCTTAAAGATTAATAGCTCTGCCCGCAGATGGCCATGGAGCTCCTGCGATGTGTTATGAAGTATAAAATCTGCACTGGACTTTAAACATTAGTAGGACAAAACAATGTAAAATATCTCAGTAATTTTTATATTCAAACATTGAATCATTGACAAATTGGATATACTCAGTTAAACATCACAGTATTAAAGTCGTTTTATCTAATTCTTGCTCTCTTAACGCGGATACCAGAATGTTTTAAACTACATGAGTGGCTCAGCTCATACTTTTATAGAACAGCACTGCCCTAAAAAGTAATATAAAAATAACCTCAGGTCATCAAATTAGACAAAGATGTCTTAAATGAAAATAAGAAGCAATAATCATAAAGGAAAAGACTAATACATTTGACTACGTTTAACTTTTGGTGTCCAGAAGACACTATTAAGAAACTAAAATGGCAAGCCACACGGAGGGAAAATAAATTTGCAGCATGTACAGCCCTCAAAATAATGTATTGAGAACTCCAACAAATTGATAAAGATAAACGATCCAATTAAAAATTTTGTTCAACACTGTGTCCCAGACTAAACCCATTCTGCAATTCACATTGTGTCCTGAGCGAATGAATGGATGGATGAATGAATGAAGTACTGAGTGGGGAAGAGCACAGTCTTCAGTCAGTATTTAGGTGCTTACTAAAACTAGGGGTGGTTTCTTTCTTTATGCTAGATCTACTTTTGATTCTTTTTTTATTTTTTATTTTTTAGACGGAGTCTCTCTCTGTCACCCAGGCTGGAATGCAACAGCACAGTCTCAGCTCACTGCAACCTCCGCCTCCCAGGTTCAAGCGATTCTCCTGCCTCAGCCTCCTGAGTAGCTGGGATTACAGGCATGCGCCACAACGCCTGGCTAATTTTGTATTTTTAGTAGAGATGGGGTTTCACCATGTTGGTCAGGCTGGTCTCAAACTCCTGACCTCAGGTGATCCACCTGCCTCAGCCTCCCAAAGTGCTGGGATTACAGGCGTGAGCCACCGTGCCCGGCGATTCTTTTAAAATAAACGACATTATTTAAGGTATCTAGCAGACTCAAATTCATAGAAACAAAAAGTGAAATGCCAGGGGCTGGAGAGAAGGGAAAAGGGAAACTTGTTTAACGGGTGTGAAAAAGTTCTGGAGATTGGTTTCACATAGTTTGATATACTTAATACTACTGTACTTTAATACTTAAAAATGGCTAAGATGGTAAAATTATATTATGTGCATTTTAAACACAAACATTAAAAATAAACTATAAAGTCAACAGATTCCTTAATTAGGAAAGGTTTATTCTGTCAATATTATCGCATTGGTCATCTTGGCCACACTGGCCAGAATGTGTTCTCAGAGAGGAAACCTCTGGTTTTTTTGTGAGGTTTTGATTCTGGTCATCTGCTTTAAGGTGGGAGAGGTTTCTGACTCCTTCCAAAAGCTTTTTTAGGAAATGATTGGCCAAGGTGAGGTCCAATTATCTGTCCCATACCTCCTGGGTCTGCCCCTTGCCGGAAAGCCCTTTCCTGGCGGTCTCCAGGGGACCTTCTAGTAACCAGCCGGGCCTGAGAAGCTGGGGCAGGTGAGTACAGTGCCAGAAAAGGGCGGGGCGCGAAATAAGATCCCGACCGGCGGGCGCGGGGCGGGGCGGTGCAGGCAGGGGAAGTGGCTGGCCGAATGAGACCCGCCCCGACCGGGCAGCACTACCCGAGCGCTGTTGCCTGGAGACCGCGGGACGCCGTTGCCTGGAGACGGCGGGGACGCGTTGCCTGGAGACTGTGGAAGGCCCTGGCAAGAGGGCGCGGGGCAGCCCAAGGCCATGGGGGGACACCCAAGACAGAAGGTGATTCCAGATGAGGTCCATCAGAACCAGATCTTGCAGGAACTGTACCTCAAGGAGCTACGAACCCAGAAACTCTACACGCAGTATCACGTGAATCCCCTCCGCAAGAGTGAGAGGCACGGCGGGCTGGGGGAAGGGCCAGAGCGGGAGGGCGCCGGGGAAGGAGGAGCCCTCTGGGCTGCGGGGTGGGAACGCGGTCCCAGCAAAAACTCTTTCCCCAGCACCCGCCCCCTCTCCTAGGTTTCAGGAACCATGACTTTGGAGAGGCCACATCGTATCAGATGTATTCGCCGTATTAAAGTTCATGCGCAACACGATAAAATCCTTTCGTTGTAGAAAAAAAAAGTTGTATGGCTTTTTATGATTTTACTTTTGAAATAATTATATTTTGCAGGCTGTTTGTGTTTTGTTTTTGTTTGTATTTTGGGTTGTTTTTAACAAGTGAAAGGTTTTTCTTCAGGCTTCTGATATTGTCATTCAGAAAGTTCTGGGGTGCCCCCTGATAAACCATTCTTACCCTCCACTCTTGTCACTGTGCACTCTCCTTGGGCAGTTTGTTCTGTCCTGCCACACCACCTTCCCCTGAATGCCACTGGGCCTGAAATGGAGCTTCAGATCCACACACCCAACCACCTCACAGCTCCCCTCCCTGGACAACCCACAGGCACCTCACACCCAGCAGGAGGAAAGCCAGACTCATTCCCACCTTCCCCACTCTCTGCTGCTCTAGAATACCCTGTCTCTGCAAAAGGCCCCGGATGATTCACTCTCATGATCAGAATCATTCACTCTCATCATCTAATGATCTCGTGATCATTAGAAACCTCGGAGTCCTCCTCAAGGTCTCTCTCCCTTCCTCCACACACTTAAAAAAAAGGCACAAGTCCTGTTTATTAACATTCCTCTCCCCTGATCCACTTGTTCCTGCTTCAGGGAAAGACACCAGCATGCATATGGATTCCTCTCTGCCTCTGCTCAGGTACTTTCATGCTCTAAGTAGCACCTCAAACAGCCTCTGCGTGCATCCTCACTCCTGAAGCCTCTGCAGGGCCCTAGTCCTTGCTGCCTGGATTGGTCTGATGGGCTCCCAATTCCTTATTCTCTTTCCCTCCAAGCTGGCCCCTCCGACCAAACCCCTACACATTTGCTAGCTTAGCACTATGCTAGGAGGACAATTAGATCACATCAATCCCACCTAAAATCCTTCCCATAGCTTCTGAGGTAAAGTTTAAATCAATCAGGACATAAGGCGCATTGCATCTGGCTCTGGTTTCTGCCAGCGTCATCCCATACTCCTCTCCCCCACTTTACCCTGCTCCTTTAAGAAATACTTTGGTGCCTACTCTGCATCAGCCATTGCTGACGAATCCCACACACACTCCTTTCCCCTCTGCCATTTCTAAATAAATGGATTTCTTAAACGCATCATGTCATTTCCCACTTTACCTGCATAAACGTTGCTTCTTCCGGAATGCCTCTCCCAACTCTGTGCCTAATAAGTAAAGTCCACTTTGTTGCCTGGCTCTATAGAGAAAATGTACTGTCTTCACTTTCCTTCTAACTAACTTGGTTTTCTTCTGGAGTCCCCAACCACTAGTTTCAGGAAAGCAAATTAGTGTCCAAAGCCATTCAAACTGGGTCCATACCAACAACGGAAATAACCTCTTCAGGCAACCTTCATGCTCTCTAGGGAAAATGCTGTCTCCCAGCTCATGTCCCCTGAGCATGTGAGCCATTGGAATAGTGAGAAAATATTACAACTTGTATTGATTACTTTTATTTATAAAGATAGAAATTTTATTTGCCAATATACTGATAATAGTCCATAAAACTATATAATTATACATCTTTTAAGGGCGCATTCTCTAAAGTTCTTTTACTGATAGGAGTTTGAGACAAGCAGCTTGGAGACCACTGGTTTCTACTGGTGTCTGCTCATTTCCCACTACTCTCCATCCAGCTCACTCCACTGGAGCCACTCGGGCTCTCCTGACATTTCTCAAACTCCCCAGGCTCATGCTCATATGCTTCCCACACACACAGCACATTCCCTCACTTCATTCAAAACTCTGCTCGTATGTATCTCCCTAGAGATACATCACCCACACCCCAGCCCCAACACCAACTGTCCATCCATGTAACCTGCTTTACTGTTCTCCATCACACTTACATTTGCCCGGTGATATATGTATGTTTATTGCCTGTCACCACAAATCGAGTAAAAGCTCAGGGGACACAAGAGCTATCTCTGTCTTGTTTACAGCCTGTTCTTCAGTGCACAGTAATTATGAGCTGAGTGGATGAATGTGGATGCTGCTCCTCTGTTACCATGTGCCCTCCTGGGCATAGATCACTGGCTGGCAAACCTCTTTGACCTTCCCCATAGGCCAGCACTGTCCAAGAGAATTCATCAGTGATGAAAATGTTCTCTGTCTTGGCTGTAGTCAAAACTGTAGCCATTAACCGCATGCAGCTATTGAGCACTTGAAATGTGACTAACTTGGCTAAGGAACTGAAGTGTTCGGTGTAATTAATTTTAGTTATTCAAATCCAAGGAGCCACATGTGGCCAATGACCACCATTCTGGGCAGTGCCACTGTAGATTGTGAGGTTCTTGAGGGCCTTATCCAATCGTGTATTATCCTAGCACCCAGGATAATACCTGGCATGTACCAGATACTCTGAGTGCCAAATGTGTGTCCTGTTTAAGGTGGACCTTAGAGAGGGCAGGGAACTCATGTTTTAATCTGAACTTGTGATGCTGTTTTTTTTTTTTTTTTTTCTAGTTCATACAGTCACCAGGAAGCCCATGTCTTGGCATGATAACCTGGAGGAACCTGCAGATGGTAAGTCCTGGGCTTTGAAATGCCATTGAGATAGAGCCCAGAGAGGCAGGCTGGCTGGAGAGACCTCTCAGGGTCGTGATATCTTGGAGCACGCATCAGAGTCCTCTGCTTTGATCCTGGAAATGGGACTCATCCTAACCAAGCTCAAAAAAGACAGATACTCAGTCTGTGGCAGATAGAATAAAAAAATTAAAATATTTTTTAAATAAAATTTTTAAAAGATGGACATATTCAATTATAACTGTCAAGCCAACTAATGTTCCTACTGGCTTAACATTGCCTTCATTCATTCATCAAACATGTAGATATTATAGGCACAAGTTCTGAAGCTGTACTAACTCAGTTCAAATCCTGGTTCTGCTACTCATTAACTGTAACATTGGGCAGGTTTTTTTAACCTCTCTTAGCTTATTTCTCAGGATTGATGTGAGGATTAAACAAAACAATGCCAGTGCATAGAACAGTCGCTGGTACATGGTCCTCAGGAAATATTAGTCCCGTGATTATTTTCATTATTAGGTAATCTCTATGGTGGGGCTGGGTGGAGGGATCTCATAGCATAATGAAGAAGAGAAGTAGACTTGGAAATAAGTAGACAAGTAAACAGCGACCATGACTGATGTGAGAACAGCATAGGAAACAGGTGCCTCCGTCAGGCAGTGGAGTTCTGGGAAGACCTCTTGGAGGAGGTGACCACAAGGTGAGGTGGAGAAGATTGTGGAAGGACATTCCGAGTTCTATGGAAAGTTACAGAAATGAGAAACATGACTACAAGTAGTTTGGCATGGCCACAACGTAGAGGTGGAGAAAGGGCCCTATTTGGGAGTGAGGGAGGAGAGATATTTGGTGGAAAACCTGATCCCTCTTGGAAAGCTTTCCTTCTTCCCCTCTACCTTCCATGAGCAAAATTTGGTGAAGGACGGATGACTGCAGCTGGGATGGGAAGTGGGAGAGCAGAGGCTCTCAGAGCATTATGAAGGAGGCAGATAAGTCAATAAACTAATAGAGAGGGCATCATCACAGGCAGTAAGGTGTTATCTGTAGTGCACTCTCCTGACTAGAGGGTAAAGGGAACCTGTAGTAATACGGAATAGAACAGGAAATGAGGGTCCTGAAAGCCAGGCAGGAGTTAGCTGCTCTCTCTCTTACATTAAGGATGTGCCAGCCCAGTGTCCGTCCCTCGAATCACCTTCCTTCATTTCATTCCCAGCCATCTTGCTGAGATAGACATTTTCCTCCCATTTCACCGATGAGTAAAGTGTGGCCCAGAGAAGTGATGCCACCCAACAAGCCGGTAGTAGCACTGACTCCAAAGCCCAGGTTCATTCCATTGTCTGCCTGCCTCTCTCCGGTGGAGACTTGATAGGGCAGAAGAACTATGGAGCTGCAAATCCATCTGGTGTCGGCAGCCATACTTATTTCAATACACAAAGACTTGACCTCACTTCTTACAACCCTGCTCCTCACTCTCTGTTGTGCTACACTGGCCAAACTCGCTCATGCCTCGGGGCCTTTGCTCTTGCTGTCTGCAGTGTGCTCCTCCTCTGCCTCTTCCCAGGGCTGGCTCCTACTTGGCAACCAGAGAGGCCTTCTCTCGCCGCCCCATCTACAGCAGCTGCCCTTGCCCACACATGACCCTTCACCTATTCCTTTCTTCACAGCACGTATCCCTGTCTGCCACCATCACGTCATTTTGTAAACCCGGATACTGTGTCCTCTGCCCCATCTAGACCGTGAGCTCTAGGAGAGCAGGGACCATGCTGTCACTCAGCACTCTATGCCCAGCGCCCGGAACCATGCCTGGCACAGAGTTTGAGCTCACCACATATTTGTTGAAAGATGAGTGGAGAGACCAGACACCCTGGTCTTGAGGCTGAGGCAAACCTCCGAGGCCCAGATGCTCTGCCTGAAAGGAACAATGTGGACGCAGGAAAGGGCACAGGACCAACCTCTGGTCCCAAAGCCTGACTCCTTCATAACTCATACCTTGTCTCCCAAGCCAGGTTTCTGAATCTCATTCACCATGCTGCCCAGGGACCAAGGAAGAAGTACCCAGAGACACAGACTGAAAACCAGGAAGTTGGATGGGACTTAGAGCCCTTGGTAAGCGTGGCTCCTTCCTCGGGAAACACGAGGAAACACAGCGGCAATGTAGGTGGTGACCGTAGAATAGAGCGGGGGCCAGACATGCCTGGGCTTGAACCTGGCTACCTCTTACCAGCTGGGTAAGTTACTAAGCTCTCTTATGCCTCAGTTTAATTGTTGTAAAATGGAGCTAATACAGTACCTATCTCATAAGCTTGTTATGAGGATGAAACAAGGTGATATTTGTGCAGTACCTGGAACAGTGCCTGGCACATGGTAAACACTGTGTGTTTAAATAAAGGTACTGATGACAGATGCCTGAGTCAGCTCCGTCAGCTATCAGCAAGGTGGTCTTGGGTGTGCCACTCAATATCTCTGAGTTCTGCTTCCTTACCCATAAAAAATGGACATGTGGCTGAGCGTAGTGGCTCACGCCTGTCATCCCAGCACTTTGGGAAGCCAAGGCAGGCGGATCACCTGAGTTCAGGAGTTTGAGACCAGCCTGGCCAACATGGCGAAACCCCATCTCTACTAAAAATACAAAAATTAGCTGGGCGTGGTGTCGCACGTTTGTAGTCCCAGCTACTGGGGAGGCTGAAGCAGGAGAATCACTTGAACCCAGGAGGCAGAGGTTGCAGTGGGTCGAGATCACGCCATTGCACGCCAGCTTGAGTGACAGAGTGAGACTCTGTCTCAAAAAAATATATTAATTTTAAAAATATATAAACAACATTTTTTAAAATTAAAAAATAAAAATTTAAAAAATTAAAACAAAAAAACATAAAAAATGGACATGTGAGTAAGTGTCCTCTCCTTGTTTGATTGGAAGGGCACAATTAGCCACTTTAGCACACAATCACCCTACGGAATACAGCGCTTCTGTTTTTAAGGGAGAAATGTGCAATATGGAATAGACAGGTCCAAGAAATTTCTGCCACGCGAGTCTTTAAACCTGCTTATGTCTTTGGTCATGCAGAAGGTTTTCATTTTTAAGTCATCAAATATGCCACCACTTTTCATTATGGTTTCTGGGTTTTGTGCCTCGCTCTGGAAAACCTTCAACACCTACATTACCAAGCATCTATTCTATATTTTTCTCTAACTTTTTTTTCTTCTTCTTCTCTCTTTTTGTATATATATATATAATATATTATATATTATATATACTATAATATGTTATATATAATATTTATAAATAATATATTATATATAATATAATATATAATATTATATATAGTATATATAATATATATTATATTATATATTATATATATACAAAATATGTACATATATATGTACATATACACACCCAAATGTGTATACACATATATACATACCTACAAGGAGGGACTTTGTACAAAGGGACAGGTATGGTTAGAGAGCTGGAGAAGATAACCACTCAAAGAGAAAGAGGAGGTGGGGAGATAACGTCATGAATAAGAAAAGTGTTAAAATTTGTATTCAATGACAGTTATCAAATGTAAATATGAATAATGGGCCAATATTCAATGACTGTTAAAAACCAGAAGGAATGGTACTGGAAGTGCTAGTGGAAAAAAATTAATTTAAAATTTAAAAACCAGAAAGAAGACTTTTCCAAGTGGGGAAACTCCTGTGAAAGGCATAAGCACCACTATGGGGTTTTGCAGTGAGGGAGGGAGAGAGCCTGGCCTCAACTCTGATTACAGCATGGGCAAGTGCGACTGTGTAGCCAAGGAGCAAGGTGGGGGTGAGTGATGGAAAAATACTAGGAGGAAACACCAGGGGTAGGGGCGGATTCTGGCTAACTTCCACCTAACAGGGTGCTTGCTGAAGGCAGGCTAGCAGGATCAAACATCACCTGGAGAGTGGTGGAGGATGAGGAACCCAATCGGATATCAAGGGTGATCAGATATTAAAGGTGGGGGGTTCTGGTTAAATCACCTTAGCAGGATTTTTACTAGAATTGGACAATGCAGAGGAAATGGAAATCCCAAAATCAGACCTAGTTGAAAAGTAATTCAGGGTGCCTGAGTGGAGTTCATTCAAGGAAATAATCTTTGCCGGGGAGAAGAAAGGTTGTGAAGGATGGGGTGTTCATGTGAAGATAGAAATCAGCCAAGATAGATCATGAAGCAACTTAGAAGAGTAGTACAATGCACAAGTAAATTAATTCTCCATTCTTCATTTTGTTAAAGACCTGGCTCACACAAGTACAAAGTGTGCATGTGGAGATGTTGCATCTTTGACCCTCCAGGACATCTCATGCAGGCTTACGATGACAGGAGGGACAAGTGTGGCCTGCCCTGCTCGGACCTTCATAGGCTCTGCAGATCACAGACTGCATGTGTCTCCAGATCAGTGAGCACTCTGGAGTTGCAAAGGGTCTGCAAATATTCCATGCTGTTCATCATATAAACCTGGGGACAATGCCATCCCAAGGGCACTGCTAGCATAGTAAGAAAGTATACCCCAAAAACCATTAGATGCAGGTGTTGTGCAACCAGAAGCGGTAATTAAGTTGGAGCTTCAGAGTGAAGTAGCTGGGGCAGAAGAGGCTTGATCAGCTGCAACTGGAAGCTCCCTGCTTCCAGGGAAGCTCCAAGGCAGGTACCCTCACCTTGGATAGACAAGATACCTCCAATCTCAGTACTGGGACACTGGCAAAGCCAGACTCAATGACCATCACTCAGCCTCTCATCTCCTGGTAACATTTTCTGGAAGTACATTTTTAAAATTATTTGCACGGTGTAACTTCTATAAGATCGATGTGTCGGAGTGCCGACTTTTACTCAGATTCTACGTGACTCAACAAATTCATTCTTTCAGCAAATATGCATTGAATACCTAGCATGCGCTGGGTCTTGCTCTAGGTGCTGAGGATACTATGGCCTCCAAGGCAGGCAGTGGGACAGGGAGGACCACAACTGTGCGTAGGTTATTCTCCTCCGACTTCACCACATTTTTTAATGTACATGTGGTCATCTGCATTCCACAATGCAGCCACAGGTTGGGAGGGTGGAGCCTGATATAAGCCAGGCCCATTGACTCCAAACCCAGGTCCTCCTGCATCCTCACAGGCTTCTTTCTGATTCTGCATCCTCCTTTCTAGATCAACCCAGAACGCCATGACCGCAGGCTGAATCACTTCAGGGTCTGCAGTGACATCACTCTGTACAAGGCTAAAACGTGGGGCTTAGGAGATGATCACCACAAGTAGCATCCCAGAGGAGGAGCCCGTCTATGGATCTAATGCCCTAAGTGTGCACAGCCCAGAGAAATAAAATATTACTTCAAAACGAAGTCTCACTTTTCCCATTTCCGGTCAAGTCCACTGGTTGAAATCCTTGTGTGGTAAAGCAATGTGAGAAATCAGATAAAGATGGTGGGCGAATTGCATACAATCATCTGCTCTGCCTTCCTAATACTAATAAAGGATCACAAAGGGATACAAAACCCACCACTGAGAGAATGGAAGGAAAATGTTACCAACAGAAAAAAACTGGAAGTGTGTTCAGGAGATAGAAAGCTGATGGAGGAGGATGGCAGGAACCACAAAATGCAAATTGATGGAATGCCTCTGAGCAAGGGTTTCCAGAACTCTAGATAGAGGTTCAGGACTCTGACACAGAGTGGGGTGTGAAGCAGAGAACTGAAATTGGATGTGGGTAGGGGTAATCCCATCCCCACACACACCAGGAGCCGGGTTTATAACATCTCCCCTGCGCTGGAGGCTGGGGGTTTATTCTTGGGGGAAGAGGAGAAGCTCAGGGCACAAGGTTACTAAAACACAAGGCACGAGCCAGGCACAGAACTGAAAACAATCTGTGAAAATCTACAAAAAGAAGGCTGAACCCCTAGCCCAGGTGCCCACCCACACATATACTACATTTTTACCCTAGGTTTGAAGATGGAGTGTTCCCCTCTGGAAAAATAATGAAACTTCTCTAGAGACCCCCACATAGTACCATTTGAGAGACCTTTAAGGAAAGAACCAGGGAAGTCACTTTCCATTTCCTCTTCCTGCTACGAACCATTCCTCCTGGACCTCATCCTGTTGAGCTAGCACCTGCTTCAGAGTTGCAGCCATCTCAGCTTCTGCTCAGCCCCTACAGCCAGTGTGCCACCTCTGCACGACCATGTAGGCCACGGATCTCTGCGGAGTGCGCAAATGACTGGGTGGGCTGTATTAGCAGAAATCTGGTCTCCTGCACTCCTAGGTGCTGCACGTCCCTGAGGAAAGGGTGGAGGGCACAAGGGATCCAATACCATCTCTTCCTCATGGAGCCTTAGCTTCTTAAAGAGGATGCCAAGGAGGGGAAGGGGCGGAAGGAAGGAAGTCAAAGGAATCTTTGCAAAAGGGCCAGCAGGTAAGGAAAGTAATCTAGGAACTGATCATAAAGATGTCATTGAGCCAGCACTGAGGCTCAAAAAAAAAAAAAAAAAAAAAGGAGAAATGAAATCAAAGAGTCAACTCATGAGGTAATGGAGCAGGCAAATGAAAAGAAGTGTGCTGAGGCCGGGCGCGGTGGCTCACGCCTGTAATCCCAGCACTTTGGGAGGCCAAGGCAGGTGGATCACAAGGTCAGGAGATCGAGACCATCCTGGCTAACATGGTGAAACCCCGTCTCTACTAAAAATACAAAAAATTAGCCGGGCGTGACAGTGGGCGCCTGTAGTCCCAGCGACTCAGGAGGCTGAGGCAGGAGAATGGTGTGAACCCGGGAGGCAGAGCTTGCAATGAGCTGAGATCAGGCCACTGCACTCCAGCCTGGGCAACAGAGCAAGACTCCATCTCAAAAAAAAAAAAAAAGAAAAAAAAAGAAAAGAAGTGTGCTGCTCTGAAGCCTCAAATGATGAGTTCCAGAAAGTTAGACTTGTTCCCAGCTGCCATCGAGCTAGATCCTTGGTTGGCCATTCTGTATGCCAAGAGAGTTGTCTTTGTAAAACCACAGAAGCCAATGTTGCCATCCTATGTTGTTATTTAAACCATAGGAAACCAGAACATGAGCATTTTGGCATTTTTTTAAACTAAGAAGTATAAAAACTTAGAGAAAATAAAATTAATATCTAAATTTTAATATATAGTGATCACTTTGGCTTTTTCTTTGGCCTAAGCGGATAAAGAAGAAACTGTTAAAGATCTCTTATTCCTGAGTGAGGGGGAATGCACCTAATGACAAGAAATCATTGCTCATTATTTAAAAAGAGTTAGGTATACTTTGTCTTGGGATCTTGATTTTTATTTTAATTATTTGTTTTGAGAAGAAGGCCATGGACCTTCCAATATCTAATAGGGTTTGGTTAAGGATGGAAACCGTGAGGGCAAGTCTCAGCAGATTCGCCCCATTTTATATCACAGAAGCCCATATACAGAAATTCAGAGTACATTGATGGGGAGCAGTAGAATCCTGCGTTGTGATACAAGGTAAGATACTTGTAAATGCTGCATATAATCTCGGTTCTGTTTTGTAAAATGCAAATGAAATACTGTGCATCATTTTTATATCAGAATAGAACAGGTTCGTTTTCCTCTACACGTCTGTTTGAAATTGCTTTTCCATGAGCACATGCATAATTCTTACATATCCACTCTGCTTGTTTTCAATGTTTTTTTTAAATTTTTGTTGGGCTAAAAAGAGCCTTCTCTTTGGTATCATCATAGCTACCATCATCTACAGCAAAACTGCATATCTAGTACTGGAAGTAATTCAACCAGCAATGTAGTAGATGATATACAGGATTATGATCAGGTATCATTTCTGATTGGCCAGAAGAGTGAGTTTACATGCATGCAGTTGAGGTCCAATGACTTCCAATTAGAGATCTTAGGCCTGGTGTGGTGGCTCACACCTGTAATCCCAGCACTTTGGGTGGCGAAGGCAGGCAGATCACCAGAGTCAGGAGTTCGAGACCAGCCTGGCCAACATAGTGAAACCCCATCTCTACACTACAAAAATTAGCCAGGCTTGGTGGCGGGCGCCTGTAATCCCAGCTACTTGGGAGGCTGAAGCAGGAGAATCATTTGAACCCAGGAAGCAGAGGTTGCAGTGAGCCAGGATCACGCCACTGCACTCCAGCCTGGGTGACAAGGCAAAACTCTGTCTCAAAAAATAAAAAACAAACAACAAAAAAATCTTATACCAAAAGATTCTGAAACATTATTGGACATCTAGTCGTCAATGTGAAAAATGTACCTATTATAATTACACTTGAATTCATCATCATGAATATTTAAATTTTCAGGACAGCATAAAAAGTGGATTTGTTGATATGCAGAAACGTGAATCTAGTTTTACAATCTAGTGTAAATTATAAAATAGATTAAATGCCTGAATGTTTTCATCACAAGGTTGTGCCCTGAAAGCAGTCAATGTGCTTCTGCAGCTCTGCTCCTGCAGAGAGCAACCGCATTTTCTGCTTTCATCCCCTTCCCAACTCTGCCCAAAAAACAGAAAGCTGTTACTTTGTATACTCATCTAAAAAAAGCATATAAGGTCAGTCTTCACTTTGCACAATAGTGCAGGACTACAAAAATGTCCTGCTTGCTGAAACCATGCAAAGTGATCTTCATCATCATTGGGGGGAAATTACAATTGTTCTGTGAGCTTTAAAAAAAATTGTCCAAAAGTCCTTTTAAAAAATACAAATCTGGCCGGGTGCAGTGGCTCACGCCTGTAATCCCAGCACTTTGGGAGGTTGAGGCAGGTGGATCACTTGACGTCAGGAGTTCGAGACCAGCCTGGCCAACGTGGTGAAACCCTGTCTCTACTAAAAATACAAAAATTAGCTGGGTGTGGTGGTACACGCCTGTAATCTCAGCTACTTAGGAGGTTTAGGCAGAATTGCTTGAACCCGGGAAGTGGAGGTTGCAGTAAGCCAAGGTAGTGTCACTGCACTCCAGCCTGGGTGATGGAGCGAGACAGTGTCTCAAAAAAAAAAAAAGAGATTTTAAAAAACAAAGATATATCTCCCCCAAAAGTAGAACTGAAATAAAACTTAAAACAGTGCCTGCGAAATTCTAAAATTCTAAGGAGGAAATTCCTATCAGCCCAAATTAAAGGCAATTTCAGAAATGCAAGGAGATAAAAATTTTACCTCTCATCTTCCCTTTCTTAGTAAGATACCAAAAAATGGTACACAGCAAAAGAAGGCATATGCTGAGATGGAAAAACATGGGATTCTGGAAATAATGGCACCAACTTAAACGGTCTAGAAAAAAGGTGACAGTTGTGTGGCATAACTAGGTTGTAGGAGTAAAATTATAAAGTGGGTAAAATGACAAAGCATCTGGAAAGAACTAAGAATATAGAAGGAAAACTAGGCAAGCAGAAGAATGTAAGAATGTAAGGTGAAGCAGAAGAATGTAATGGAAAAACCAAAAGCTGTACCACAAAGAAAATCATGGTGGCTCACACCTGTAAAATATGGGCATTGAGCTTCACAGGGATTGATTGTAATATAACTATTTAGAAGGATGAGACAAAGGAAATGAGGAAGGTGTCAGTTAAATCATCATTTATCACAAAATGAAGGCAATTTGAACTCAATGTCTAAATTATCAATAGATAGCAATGGAAAGTAACTTCTCAATCTTGTAGTCTAGACTATTTAACCAAAGGTATGTGTTCCTTTAATAATTTTTTCTTTAGTTTATTGACAGAAATGTTTACAACATGACACCAACAGAAGGGATCAAAGTGTGTTGTGAAATTGCGAGTCTTCATTCCTTTTTCTTGGTTCTTTGTATTCAAGGATGCTGTTTAGTGTGTTCTGTTCTTCATCTTCTCTCTTGTTCGTTTTCCAGGTCTCTTCTACAGAAAAAGACATACCACATCTGGTCACATAGCAGCTCGCCTTCTGCCCCAGGGTGAGGACGAACAGAACTGAAGGGAGAGGGCAGGGTTGGGAGTGGAGGGGAGGCTGAGGCTGCTCCTCACCCGGGCACCTGGGCTCACTTACATTTGATCCTTTCTTGCCAGGCCTCTTGAGGCCTCTGCCATGAGCTGTCTTGGCCCGGAAGCTAGACACATCATCATAGCTCTCCCGAGTGTTCCACTTTGAGCCTTTCTTCTTTCCACCAAAACCAAACTTCTGGTTTTTATATCGTCGTTTAGCACTGGGCCTGGAAAAGAATGGTCCTAGCCATCACCACAGCACTGTAAAGCCTGATGAATCTGATGGCCCAGCAATGCTCTCAGTTTCCTCTCTATAAGCAAAGCCCCTTAGGCACATCTGTAACCCAGAATCTCATCCTTGGCCCCACAATCCTATGCTACGGCCTCTCTAGACAAACTCATCTAGCTCACCTATTTACAGTTCTGACCACCAGGGCAGGAAAATAAAGCAAGAAGCAGGGAAGGCTCTACATATATCACGTGGCTTCCTGCTGTCTTTAGAAAGCTTTCTATTTTAACCAAATCTTATTAAATCACCCTCAGTTGTGTCTATTCCTCTCAAGGGTAAATACATGCAGTTAACATCCAAATGTAATGTAATGAATACATTCAAATGTAAACATTCAAATGTAATTATAGGCATTCAAATAACATTCAAATGGAATAACATTCAAATGTAAAACTGGTCATTCAACAGGAATCTTGAATTCAGCATCTCCAAATTCACGTCATCTCCTGGACTGGCTCTACTTCTTGTACATATGCCCTCACCTGAGGCTGGCGCTGCTCCCACCAACCCAGACACACAAGCTAAACATGTGGGAGTCAGCCTTGGTTCTTCTCTCACTCTATATACCCAATTCAATTACTGAGTCCTGTTCATTTCACCTCTTAAATGTTTCTCCAATCCATCTTCTCTTCTCCCTCAGTTGCCACTTTCAGGTTATTATCACTGCTTATCTCGACTTTTGCAATAGTACCCTTGTCAATTTCCCAGCTTCCCTCAAGTCTGTCACTTACACAAAATCCACTGTAATCTTTTAAAAACATGAATATAACCTGCTCATTATTGTTAGTACAACCTACAACCTAGTCTCTCCACTGCCTTCTGGACAAAGCCCAAGCTCCTCAACAAGGCAAACCCACAGCCCAGGTCCCCCCAACCACATCGCACCCCTCCTTGCTTTGCACTGTATTCCCAGTGACACCAAGGGCTTACTGTTCCTCACAAAACCCTGAGGTTTCACATCTCGATGGCTTTGCTCGTTCAAGCTCTTACTTCTTCCCAAACCCAGCTTCTCTTCTATTCTCGTGGTTAATTCCTACTCATGCTTCAAGCAATGCTCAAGTCGAACACTCCTCCAGAAATCCATCCCCAGACCCTGTCAGGTATTTATAAAAGCTGACTCAGTGCTAAACCCCAAATGCCTCTATCATAGCACTTACTATCTTACGTGGAAATTATCATTTCCCCTAGGCCTGGTATCCAGGTATGCAAAAAAGTAGACTAGAAAGAACAATGAGAGCTGACATTCTCTCTTTCAATCTTCATACTATGAGGCAGACACTATTTCCTCAACTTAGCAGATGAGGCAATTAGCATTTAGAAAGGTATGGTAACTTGTTCAAAACTGCCCTCCTACTGAGTGATAGAGTCAGGATCTGAATCCTAGGAACTCTCAACCATCACACTGTGTGATGGGGAATCAACTTTTACTCAGCATTCACTTAAAGGGTGCCACATACTTAAAAGTACCTTCTTAGGATGGGTGCAGTGGTTCACACCTGTAATCCCAGCACTTTGGGAGGCTGAGGTGGGTGAATCACTTGAGTCCAGGAGTTCAAGACCAGCCTGGCCAACATGGTGAAACCCTGTCTCTACTAAAAATACAAAAATTAGCTGGGTGTGGTGGCGGGCACCTGTAGTCCCACCTACTCAGGAGGCTGAGGCACAAGAATTACTTGAACCCGGGTGGCAGAGGTTGCAATGAGCCAAGACTATACCACTGCACTGTAGCCTGAGTTGATAGAGTGAGACTGTCCAAAAAAAAAAGTTTATAAAGTGCCTTCTTTTACTCTTCAAAGACTGACATGGCTAAAAGGGCCCATCACACAGTGCTAGGGGTCCTGGCCCCAGGCAGCAGCTGCACTCTCTGAACTCTGTGGCTGTGCCGGTGGAGGTGCTATGTCTGCCATCCTCATGACCTGTGGCCCCATCACACCTCACAGAACCAAAGAAATCATGCCAAAACCCTTCTCACCCCTTCCTCATCTGCTGGCCTTTGGCTCCTGCCTTCTTGCGCTGTGCCAGAGGTTTCTGATCTCCCTCAAGGAAATCCAGTTTATCAGAGAAGCCTGTAAGTGAAGAAGTAGTTTTGATCAGCACCATTGTATTTTAAGAATAAAAGTTTGAACCGCCATATAAGGCTGTTATTTGCTACACTGATTTTAAGAGTCACATCTTGCTCTCCAACACCACTCCCAAAACTTAGATCCGATAAGTCCACATCAACCAAGGCGGCTCCAAAGCACTAAGTGTTCAAATCAACTCTAAAGTACCTGCTACCTTCGTTCCCCTAGCAGAGAGATGTACCAACCTTTCTGATATTTCTTAATAGCATTCATCATATGTGCTTTCTCCTGCTGCCTCTTCTGAAGAACCTCTGTTTGCACCTGTGATATGAACACAAGAACTGTTACAGCCATTCCATACCATTACTCCAGTGTCTACATTGTCTTAATAGCAACACCATGATTAATACCACTACCCTTTGACATTTACCATGTGCCAAAAACTGTATTAGGGACTCTTAAGTATACTCTCAGATCTAGGTATATTCTTCATAGATGAAGATATATCGGTCTCATAACAATCCAGTGAAGTTGAAATTTGTGTTATCCCCTAAACTGAAGCACAGAGAAGTTAACTTGCCCAAGTCGCACAGAGAAAAAGTGCACAGCTGAGATGACGCAGGCTGTTTGACTCCAAAGCCAGCACTCACCCTATTATACAATCCTGCCTACAAAACTGAAGTAAATCATGTTTAAGACAACATCGATTTTTCGCATCACATTTGGACAGATTAATTACTTAACTCACTAGGCATGAAAGTACCAAAAGAAAGAGAAAAAAACAATGTCCCCAGGTAAAGAAAAGAAAAAAGTTTGAAGGATAAAAGGAGACACTTTATAATACTCTAACAGAGGGTTTCTCAATTTTGATACTGCTACAGTGTGGAGAGAATAATTCTTTGCTGGGGTGTAGGGGCCTGTCCTACATTGTAGGATATTTAGCAGCACCCCTGCCCTCTACCTACTAGATGCCAGTAGTACCCTCCCTCCCAAATTTGACAACTAAAAATATCTCCAGGCAGTCACAGAAAACTCTTGGGGAGCAAATTCACCCCCAGTTAACAACCTCTTCCCCAGTGTTTCCTTAAACTAGGAACAATGAACTAATAGGCCCAAGTGAGTTTATCTTTGCTTTTGGTAACTTTGGTTATGTTAAATTAATTCCTGGTGTCTTTGAGAGAATCTCAGCCATCCACCTCCAGATCAAAGAAATAATACATCTGCAAAAGGCCTTTTGTAGAGGACAGGATCCCAGCCTATTCCTACTTTCCTGAGAATGTATCAGTGAAACGACCCCAAATGTGGACAAGAGTTCTGCAGCCCAGATCACAAGTGCTCATGTCCAAATGTTGACAAAGTCTTAACGCCCACGCCAATCTTCCTCACATTCATTTCTTCCCACAATCCTAACTTTAAAACCCGTCATCTTCTTTCTTAGATGACCGTGAAATAAAAAAGGAAAACCAAGAAAAGTTTTAGGGTGTGCCTGAGCTGGTGTTACATTAGAACTCAGACGTTCATAGTGCAAACACACAGGCAATCTTTCAGATTGGATGACAATCATTACGATAATTTCTTCAGGAACGTGATTATCACATAGGTCAGTGAATCCCAAACCAGGATGCATTTCAGAATCACCTGGAAAGCTTTTGGGGAAGAGGGGAAATCAGGCACAGATTCCCGGGGATTCTGAAGTCTAGAATTCTGTTTTGAAAAATTTCCCCTGGTGATTTTGCTATAAGGTCAGGTTTGGAAACCGCTCATCTGGACCCAGTGTACAGATGTGAAAACTAACGCCCAGAGAGATGACTGGCTCGCCTGCAGTCACCACACTACTCCTGGGGACCCACTCACGTCCAGGCAAGATTGTGCTCATGAATACCAGCACGTACACTGACAGACGGTAAACACATGATCAACACACAGTTCCGTTCAGTTCAGGGGACCAAGTCAGACCACGGCAATCTCATCTAACACACACACTCCGCCTCTTCCTGTTCCCTGCACACTTTCCTTCTCACCTTCTTCCCGTATTTCCTAAGCGCTCGCAGTTGCTTAGCCTTTTCAGACCTCTCCATGGCAGCCTGTTTAGTCTGCAGCTTCTGTCGAATCTACAACACAAAATGCTGTCAGTTCATGTTATTTGAATCTGGAATGACCACTACTTGGGATGCACTAGAGCAGGGAACAGATATTCCCTGTTCTTTAAACCGTGGAACTTATAAATCATCAATTCCAACCCCTGAGGACAATGGGGCCCACAGGCCGAGCACTTTACCAAAAGTGTCAGAGTGAAGCCAGAGATTGAAAGTCACCTTCCCACTCCCAGTGTGCTGTCTGTTTCATTATACAAACTGCCTATCTGAAGCCCAGGAAAGAAGACAAACTTCTCCCCATTTCTACTATCAGTAGACTGAGGCTGGAAACCAGTATGAGGCCTCGGTGTCCTTTTCTAGTATACCACATACACAATAAAAACCCAGGCAGATGCCAGGTGCCTAGCCTTTTCAGCCAAACATACACATTTTAGTCAAAGGATGAGAAGCTGTCAGTGAGAACTTGTACAGAGTTCACAGTGAGAAGGTGAACTACTACCACGACAAAAGCTCCCTAAAATCCAGCTTGAGACCCCAGGGTACTATTTAAATATACTCATCCCTCAGTATCCATAGAGGATTAGTTCTAGGACCCACCACAGACATCAAAATCCACAGATGCTCAAGTCCCTTATATAAAAATGGTGTAGCATTTGCATATAACCTACTCACCTCCAGTATACTTTAAAGTCAGGGGACCTCAACTCCCGGGCCACAGACCGCTACGAACCCGCTATGAATCTGTGGCCTGTTAGGAACCAGGCCGCACAGCAGGAAGTGAGTGGCAAGCAAGCAAGCATTACCACCTGAGCTCCACCTCCTGTCAGATTGGTGGTGGCGTTAAATTCTCATAGGAGTGCGAACTCTACTGTGAACTATGCATGCAAAGGATCTAGGTTGCGTGCTCCTTATAAGAATCTAATACCTGATGATCTGAGGTGGAACGGTTTCATCCCAAAACTATCCACTCCCCAAGTTCATGAAAAAATTGTCATCCATGAAACTGGTCTCTAGTGCCAGACTGCTGCTTTAAATAGTCTCTAGATTACTTATAATACCGAATACAATGCTATGCATCACCTCATTCTCATGGATTCAATGTAGTTCTCAGCACATGGAAAATTCAGTTTTCCTTCTGCAACATTTTCAAACTTTTTTCCCAAATATTTTTGATCCGAGGTTGGTTGAATCCACAGATGCTGAACCCATGGCTATGCAGGGCCGAATATATGTTGGATTACATGCTGGCAATCCCCTCCTCCAAAGTTAAATGAGGTCCAAGTTCTACCCAACTCTAAATTGTACTACATCTGAACCATCTAAGAATCCCCCATTTTATAGAGGAGAAAACTGAGGCCCAGAGAAAAGTAATTGTCTACAAGTTCTAGCACTGACAGTGGCAAGGGCACAAGAATGCTGTCCTCTCTGCACACCATGCCGTGACCATGCCAGCTAGGAAATGCACTGGGCCATCTTCACCTCGGGGACCACGCTTCACACAGCACTGTTCCTCTCCTTAATTGCTGATTTTAGAAAAAATGTCATTCTTATATGCATCTAATTGGTGGTAACTGGCATGACTCTGAAGTAGCCAATCTATGGAAGAGGTAATAATTGTCCTCTGACAACTGGCTCCCCATTATTGGGCTCATAGCTATCTTTCTAAGCCAGCTGAATATCCTTAAGTACAAAGTTTTGACTTTCCAGAGGAAAACTTCTATTTCTTACCTTCTGCATCTGCAGATCAGATTTGGCCATTTCCGCAAAATAATCAGTGGGTCGCTTGGTAGGGACTTTGAGCTGATGGAGGCGGGGTAAGACTGCAAGCACTGCGGCCTGGGCTTGGCGATAGCTGAGAATCGTAGGACAAAATGTGTAATGAGGTGAAGGAGAGAGGCCTTATGTTCCTTTTCACCACCTCTCATGAGTTATTCAAACTCAGAAGGACTCTCAAAATCTGACCTCCATTAGCAAGAACAAACAAACAAAAACTGTCTCACTGATTTAGTATCTAAAAGAAATGTAGCCGTATACTAATTTTTAAAAAGGGGAGGGGTATTGCTAAAATAGTTTAAGAGAATGACTAAGGTACCCATTAACACAAACTAATGTCGATTATGGATTCTTATGTAATTACTAAAGCAATTCCACACAAGAACATCCCATAAGCAAGTTTGTTTGTTTGTTCCTAATAACTGAAGCATGCACAAAAAGCTTTAAAATGAATATTTCAAATTAGCCCATAAACTGGATTTTGGATCGTGACCGTGGACCAAGGAGCTCTTCTCTCAAACAGGGAGAATCTCCTAGCTATTCTTAGTCAAAAGAAGCCGCTCTCCCTACTTCTAGGCTTATTCTGAGTGCAGGCTAATTTCCTCTCTTTCCCACTCTCCTGCACAAGGATCCTCAACTTCTCTAACATTTGAAAACAAACATACAAACTCATCTCTCGCTGGAAGTCGTCTTCTGGATCAACAGCTTTCTGGTCCTTGTTCTGAGGTGCTGGCGCCTCAGATCCACCGATCTCCGGCACTGGACCCAGTGTCACATCGAGCCTTTCAACCCATTCCAGATCCCGCTTGAATTCTGCCAAACATTGCTTCAGGCCATTCTAGGAAATCCAGACACTGAGCTCACAATAAGGGAACTCTGAGTTTGTCTTTCCCAAGCACAGGCTGTTAGGCGAAGGGACAAAGTGCTAATCCCCAATACCCAGACAGGTAATTGACCCTCTTGGCGAGGCGCAGGGTGCATCTTTCCTGGGACAAGAATCGGTCTCCCAAGCCCAACAGGGCCTGATGCGCATCCCATATCCGAGTACCCCCGACCCTGTGCCCGCGCTCACCACGTCGTTCATGGCCTTCTTCGGCCCCTCTAGCACGACATTGAGGCCTGGCTTCAGAAGCCCTCGGGAAAACGCATCCTGCAACTGCAGGACACAATCACGGTCACTCCCAGGGGTGTAAGGCCCTCTCTCCCACGCCCAGCCCTGCGAGCTCGGCTGACACCTACCTCTCTGTCTGTGACAAGGGATTCATCGGATTCCGACTCGGAATCCGAGAGCGGGGGAGTGTCCATCTCGCCGCACGCACGTCCCACACCTACAGGAAGAAGCGGGGTATCCCGAGACCCAAGCGGCTAGCAGAGGGCGGCCCTGGCCGCTGCTGCCTGCCTTCAGCCCCCTACTCCCACGCCGTGGCTCCACGTGCCACCGAATCGCTCCAGCGCCAGCAACTCACAGCTACTGCTCAACTTTTGATTGGGACTTCCGCTTCCGGCGGCAAACTACACTTCCGGTTTGTCGTTGCTATAGGAACCGCTACGGCGTTTGAAAGTGCCCGGGTTGCTTAGGATCCGTACAGGTAGCGCCTCTGGATACATGCGTGGTCTGCTGACCCAGAGAGAAGCGAAAGGTGGGAGGGGGTACCTGGGGGTCGCCAGAAGGAGCTGGTAGCAGTGAGGGTACGAAGGAAAAGGCAGAAAAAGGAGCCGTGGGCGTGGGGTGGCGCGGAGAATGGCCCCGGAGGAGGGGCAAGGGGAGGAGCAAAGGGCGGGGAGGGCGTGTCCTGGATGCTGGTCGGGGCGTGTCCGGGCCGGGGGCGGGGTCGGAGCGGGGCGGTGCGCTCCACTCTGAAGCGCTGCCTTGGTCTTCAGCAGAACTCTTTGGCGGGAGATCATGTCAGCCGTGGTAGCTCAGACGCTGCATGTTTTTGGTCTTCGATCCCACGTGGCCAACAATATCTTCTACTTCGATGAACAGATCATTGTATTTCCTTCAGGAAATCACTGCGTGAAGTACAATGTGGATCAGAAATGGCAAAAATTCATTCCAGGTAAAACTTTTTCCATCTTGACATATACAGGAATAGTATGTGCCACATATAACCCCATAATCCCAGCACGATGATTGGAAAGAAAGATTTTGGCCAATTTGAATATATATGCAGTATTATAAATGTAGAGGAAATAAATGGCGACTTGTATGATGAAACTAGATTAATCAGTCACGCATATATAGTTAAAATCACATATAAAATGTTAATTTAAAAGTACTTTTTTCACTGTAATTTCATGAAAATATGTTAAGAATCCCTCTTTTGGTGTCTTCAATATCACTGCCTTTGTCATCACCAGAGCCACTTTTTGAGTTGTCTAACAGTTTTCCCGAGCACACCACCTTCATTTTACCACCATTTGAATCCATGTATGATGAAGACACTGTAAACTTTATCCCAAGTCGCAAGTAACCGTTTTTATAGCGTTACAGCCCTTATTTTTGTTTACAGTGGTCCTGTTGATGATATTCATTATTTCAACAACGAATCCATTTTCTCATTCTTTATTGCATTGACATATTTTATTTTGTGACATATACATACAAAAGAATGTACCCTACGTATATGTAATATTTAAAGAATTACAATAGAATGTAGATCTGTGAACCCAGCCACCCAGCATAGGAAACAGAATATTACCAGTTCTAGTGCTTCTCCCTGTATTCTGTGTCTTGCTGCATCAGTTCAATATCTTGCTTTTGAGATTCATGCATCTTGATACATATAGCCAAGTTCATTTTATTGCTATGTAGTGTTCTATCATATGAATATAATGTCTCAAATATATGTATTCACTCTAGTATTGAGGGACATTTGGGAAATAACAACCATTTGCTATTACAAACTATACTACTATAAACATTCTTGCATGCATGTACATTCATCTATTTGTGCAGATTCTCTAGGGCACACAGCCAGGACTAAAATTACTGAGTAATATGATAGTACCAATTTACACTCCCACTAGAAGTGCATAAGAGTTCTCATTCCTCAGCAACCCTGCCAACCCTTGGTATTGTCCAACTTCGTAATTTTTTGCTAATCCAATGATTGAGAAAAGGAATTGTGGTTTTCGTTTGCATTTCACTATCATTAATGATGATGAGTATCTGTTTATGGGCTATTCCTATTTAGTCGTATGTTAAATGCCTTGTTCAAGTCTTTTACTTGTTTTTTACAGTTTGTTGTGCAGGATATTTTTGGGCAATTTTATTGATTTACATGCACAATTTATATATTCTGTATATCAATAATTTGTCATATATATATATATATATATATATATGTCTTGCAAATAATTTCTTCCAGTTTGGGGCATTTTTCTCCCATCTTACAAGTATCTTTTGATGGACAAAAATTATTAGTTTTAATAAAGTCAAATTTATCAACCACAGTATTCTGTTGGAATAAGCTGTATTAAATACAGTTGACTTTATTGATGTTTATTTCCAGCATATTTGCTAAATTATTATTAATTCTAATGATTTGTCTATAGATTATGCAGAGATTTCTACATAGACTATCATATTATCTACAAATAACAATGACTTTCTTCCTTTTTCTTGTGTTACCTGTGCTGGTAAGCACCTGCAGACAGTGTTGAATAGGGGCAATAAAAATGGACATCTGGCCAGGCGCGGTGTCTCACGCCTGTAATTCCAGCACTTTGGGAGGCCGAGGTGGGCAGATCAAAAGGTCAAGAGATCAAGACCATCCTGGCCAACATAGTGAAACCCTGTCTCTACTAAAAATACAAAAATCAGCTGGGCGTGGTGGCACGTGCCTGTAGTCCCAGCTACTCGGGAGGCTGAAGCAGGAGAATTGCTTGAACCCGGGAGGCAGAGGTTGCGGTGAGCCAAGATCGCGCCACTGCACTCCAGCCTGGGAAACCAAGCAAGACCCTGTCTCAAAAACAAAAATAAAAAAGATCATATGACTTTCCAATATTAATTAAATTATGGTTTTATATAGACAACATTAATTTATATTTGCTCTCATACTTACCAAACTTTTTTCCCACTGTTACTCTTTACAAATCAGATATTCCAGCTGGGATCATTTTCCTTCTGCATTATCTGCAATACTAATACAGATAATGTATTAATAAATTCTCCCTGTTTTTGTCTGAAAATGACTTTATTTTATCCTCACTTCTGAAAGATAGTTTCAACAGGTGTGAAATTTTTATCAGCATATTATAGATCGTATTCCATTGTGTTTTTTTGGCTTCTGTTTTGTTGCTGTGGTTAAGAAATTAGCTATCAGCATCGTCTTTCTGTAGATGATCTTTTTTTCTGGATGTTTAATATCTTCTCTGTCTATGGTGTGTGTGTGTATATATATCTATACACATACACCATATACATATATATGTATAAAATACACATCATATATATACACACACCATATACTATATGTACATGTATATACATCATATATATACATGTATATATACATATGTGTATATATATATATATACATGTATATATACATATGTGTATATATATATATATACACATACATATGGATACACACACACACACACACACACATCAGTATAGTTTTTATTTTCATTTTTTATCCTCCTAGGGATTCTTTGAGATTCTTGGATCTAAGGACAGGTATCTTTTTTGTTCTGTTATCTCCTTCTGGAACTCCAAACCATCTCAACTCCATCCTTCACAGTTTTTATTTTATTTTATTTTATTATTTTTTTTTAAGAAACCAGGTCTCACTCTGTTGCCCAGGCTGGAGTGCACTGGCACAATCATAGCTCACAGCAGTCTCAAACTCCTGGGCTCAAGCCATCCTCCCCACCTTAACCTCCCGAATAGCTGGGAATACAGGCATGCACCACCTTGACCAGCTAATTGTTTTTATGGAGATGGGGTCTGGCTGTGTTGCCGAGGCTGGTCTTGAACTCCTGAACTCAACTCGTCCTCCCACCTCAGCCTCCCAAGTAGCTGGGATTACAGGTGCAAGCCACCACCCCGACGTTCATGTTTTTGGGTTTGTTTTTTTTTTTGAACTCTTATTTGGATTTTTTACATCTTACTCTCTCTGTGTTGCATTCCAGATAATTACTTTAGATTTATCTCATAGTTCATTGCTTCTGTTTTCTGCTGCATCTAACTTAATGTTTAATGTATCCATTAAGATTTTAATTTCAGTTATTGTGCTCATATTCTTACACTTCTTACTGTATCACTTCTCTTCTGCTCCTAACTCCGTGTTATATCACCAGGGGCCTTGTACACATGTGGGTGGATCCTTGCAGCCCATATGTTCAAATTCTACCCGTATATTCTATAAGCAACCACCCTGTGCCCATCCTTCAGGCCCAGGTTGAGTAGAGACAGCCCGGGAAGAAATCAATGTTGGTCTTGTCAGGAGGCTCAAGACCATCTGAGCAGGGAACTCCAGAGTCCTGTGTACCTGCAACATGATCTACAAGAGGCAGTACAAACTCCAGGCAGCCGCTGTATCCCACTTAATGGTAAGGGGTACAGCCAGAGAAAGACTCCGGGATGCTCTAAAATTTGAGGCCCAAGGGAGGATCTCCACTGACCAAGTCTAAGGGTATTACCGGCGAAGGGAAAATTATAAAGGTCATGACATTGGGAGATCTGGATTTGATCTGGCTCCCCATTTTATAAGCTCACAGAGCCTCAGTCTCCTCATCTGTAAGATGGAGATGATGCTCAGCTTGCTCAGCTCAGAGTCATGATGAGGCTCAACATATTCATTTGTTCATTCAACAAAAATGTATTAAGTACCCCCTGTGTTCCAGGCACAAAATAGACACACACATATGCACATAAAATGCTGTCCTCACAGTGCTTCCATTCTAGGAGGGGAGAGTGACAAACAAAATAAAAAGAAGTACAGTCTACATGCTAGATAGTGATAGATGCTAATAAGAACAAATGAAGTATGGAAAGTGAAGCTGTTGGGGGAGTAAGAAGTTGTAGATAGGGAGGCTGGGGAGGGCTCACTGAGCAGTGATTTTTGAGTGAAGACTGTAGGAAAGGAAGGAGCTGTCCATGCTGATGTGGGAGGGCAGGGGGAGTAGCCAAGACACTAGCAAAGGCTCAGAGTTAGGAGGGTGCTTATTGTGTTGGAGGAATAGCTGGGAGGCCAGTGTGGCTGGAGTGGTAAGAACCAGGGGGTGAGGAGCAAGAGGGGAGGCAAAGAAAGAATGGGGAGCAACACCACAGAGGGCCTTGCAGTTCATGAGCTCTTACTTGGAGTCAAATGAGAAGCCATGAAGGGGGGCAGTCTGAGCAGCAACATGATCTGTGTTTCCTCGGGTTCATTCTGGCTGCTGTACAGAGGACAGATTTAAGGAGGGGAAAGAAAGGAAGCAGGGAGAACAGCTGAGGGATGATTGCTGTAATTCAAGTGAGAGATAATGGCACTTGGAGCAGGTAGAGGCAGGCGACAGTGTGGTGTGAAGAGATCAATAATGGATATGCTTTGAAGGTAGAGGTGACAGATTTCTTCATAGGCACCATGTGGGGTGGAAGCAGGAAGAAGCAAGGTTTTGGGCCTGAGCATGGAAAGCATGGAGTTGCTGTTGATTGTGATAGAAAGGGCTAAAGAAGGAGCAGGTTGCTTTTGGACCTGTTAAGATTGATGTGCCTGCCAGGTATTTACATGGAGATGCTCAGTAAGCAGGTTGATTTCAGGTCTGGATTTAAGGGAGGGAAGTCCAGGCTAGTGAAAGGAATTTGAGGGTCATCAGCCTAGAGGTGAAATGTAAAACCCTTAGAGTAGATGAGACTTCCCTAGGGCAGTGGTCCCCAACTTTTTTTGGCATCGGGGCAGGTTTCATGAAAAACAGTTTTTCCGTGGACAGGATGGAGAGGGTATGGGGGATGGTTTCAGGATGAAACTGTTCTGCCCTAGATCATCAGGCATTAGCTAAGATTCTCACAGAGAGCACACAATCCAGATCCCTCGCATGCACAGTTCACAACAGGGTTTGTGCTGCTATGAGAATCTAATGCCACCACTGATCTGAGCTCGGGTGGTAATGGTTGCTCACCTCTTGCTGTGTGGCCCAGCACCGTGGGTTGGGGACTCCTGCCCTAGGACATGAATATATCTACAAAAGAGAAGAAGCTGAAAGAGTGAGCTCTGAGCACTCCTGCATTTAGTGCTGGGGAAATGGGGAAGAACCAGCAAAAGAGGCTTTAGAGGAGTGGCCAAAAAGATCACAGGATATCTATGTGAGAGGTGAAGGATTCCCTATTTAATAAATGGTGCTGGGAAAACTGGCTAGCCATATGTAGAAAGCTGAAACCGGATCCCTTCCTTACACCTTATACAAAAATTAATTCAAGATGGATTAAAGACTTAAATGTTAGACCTAAAACCATGAAAACCCTAGAAGAAAACCTAGGCAATACCATTCAGGACATAGGCATAGGCAAGGACTTCATGTCTAAAACACCAAAAGCAATGGCAACAAAAGCCAAAATTGACAAATGGGATCTAATTAAACTAAAGAGCTTCTGCACAGCAAAAGAAACTACCATCAGAGTGAACAGACAACCTACAGAATGGGAGAAAATGTTTGCAATCTACTCATCCGACAAGGGGCTAATATCCAGAATCTACAAAGAACTCAAACAAATTTACAAGAAAAAAACAAACAACCCCATCAAAAAGTAGGCGAAGGATATGAACAGAAACTTCTCAAAAGGAGACATTTATGCAGCCAAAGGACACATGAAAAAATGCTCATCATCACTGGCCATCAGAGAAATGCAAATCAAAACCACAATGAGATACCATCTCACACCAGTTAGAATGGCAATCATTAAAAAGTCAGGAAACAACAGGTGCTGGAGAGGATGTGGAGAAATAAGAACGCTTTTACACTGTTGGTGGGACTGTAAACTAGTTCAACCATTGTGGAAGACAGTGTGGTGATTCCTCAAGGATCTAGAACTAGAAATACCATTTGACCCAGTCACCCCATTACTGGGTATATACCCAAAGGATTGTAAATCATGCTGCCATAAAGACACATGCACACGTATGTTTATCGCAGCACTATTCACAATAGCAAAGACTTGGAACCAACCCAAATGTCCGTCAATGATAGACTGGATTAAGAAAATGTGGCACATATACACCATGGAATACTATGCAGCCATAAAAAAGGATGAGTTCATGTCCTTTGTAGGGATACAGATGAAGCTGGAAACCATCATTCTCAGCAAATTATCTCAAGGACAAAAAATCAAATACCGCATGTTCTCACTCATAGGTGGGAATTGAACAATGAGAACACTTGGACACAGAAAGGGGAACATCACACACCGGGGCCTGTTTTGGGGTGGGGGGAGGGGGGAGGGATAGCATTAGGAGATATACCTAATGTAAATGTTGAGTTAACGGGTGCAGCACACCAACATGGCACATGTATACATATGTAACAAACCTGTACATTGTGCACATGTACCCTAGAACTTAAAGTATAATAATAATAAAAAAAGGATATCTATGTGAGAGGTGGAAATATTTTAAGGAGGAGAGGCGAGGCATCAGCTGGGTCGAAACAATGCAAAGGCATTTTAAAAACTCTAAAATCAGTCAACATATACCAAGAACATACTAAGTTCCAGACACTGGTGATTGAATGAATGAATGAATTAGCAAGAATGGCCTCTGCCCTCCAGGAGCTCTCGCTGTTGTACTGGAGGCAGGTTGTGTAATTCAAATGAGTAGGACTGTGCAAATGAGCTGGACAAATGCTATACCAGGTAGGAACCTGGCACAAAAGCACAATAGGAGGGAGTGAGCGGTGTTCCGTTGCCTCCTCTAGGCTATTACATACTCCTAATTTTAACTTTCCCTTATGCTTTTTACCTCAAATCTGTATTTTCAGCCTCAACCCCTCCCGCTAGCTTTAGAACCGTATCCAACCGCTGGACCTCCGTACCCAACTGTTCCACAGTGTGTACCTCACACACAATATATCTGAGATTGAGTTTATCTTTTCCTTTCTTCTCCCTCTCTTTCCTTAAGACAGTACCTTGCTAGATATTCAAGCACATGATAAAGATATGATTACAAAAACAATGTGGTCCTGCCTGGCATGGTGGCTCATACCTGTAATCCCAACAATTTGGGAGTCAGAGGCGGGAGGATCACTTGAACCCAGGAGTTCAAGACAAGCATGGGCAACATAGTGAGACCCTATATCTACAAAAAACTTAAAATGTTGGCTGTGGTGTGTGCCTATAGTCCTAGCTACTTGGGAGGCTGAGGCAGGAGGATCACTTGAGCCTGGGAGTTCAACGCTGCAATGAGCCATGATTGCACCACTGCACTCCAACCTGGGTGACAGAGCGAGACCCAGTCTCTAAAAAAACAAAAGTGGCTCTAATATAAATATCCTAGAAACCCAGTAATATGTCTATGAATATGTAACTTCAATATCTATTTTTTATTTATTTATTTTTGAGACGGAGTCTTGCCCTGTCACCCGGGTTGGAGTGCAGTGGCACAATCTCAGTTCACTGCAACCTCTACCTCTGGGTTCAAATGATTCTCCTGCCTCAGGCTCCCGAGTAGCTGGAATTACAGGCACCTGCCACCATGCCTGGCTAATTTTTGTATTTTTATTAAAGATGGGGTTTCACTACCTTGGCCAGGCTGGTCTCCTACTCTTGACCTCAAGTGATCCACCCACCTCAGCCTCCCAAAGTGCTGGGATTACAGGTGTGAGCCACCATACCTGGTCTAGTAACTTTGATATCATAAAGGTGGCATTCGTCATTAGTCCTAGGACATCCAGTTAGGTATTTGGGAAATGGAAATCAATTTAGATCCTCACTTCATGCTTCATACCTTTTACCATCATAAACCCTAGATGGATTAAAGTTGGAAGTATAAAGATTTCATAAGCAAATATAAAATACTTGGATGGGCTATTTTAAGCAAAAGATGATGGACATACTTTCCCCTATCACCCCTAACTTCCTGAGCCTATATTCCCTCACAGGTGTCCCAGTACCCACAGTCACCTAAACCAGCATCCTAAATGTCATTCATTCCTCATTTCTCCCCCTCACCCACGCGGTCCACTAAGTCCTGTTGGTGTTACTTCTTGGCATCTCTCTAATCTCCCCTCCTCCCCATTCCTCCCCATTCCTACTGCCCCTACTGCCTTCTCATTGCATCTTGCTGCTGTCACCTTTCAGTTTTGAAATAATCTGCTGACCAGCTTCCTTCCCTCCAAGATTGTCTTTGATACAGCCACCAGAGGGATCTACAACACACATCTCACCCTTCCTAAAATTTTTCAGCGACCTCCCAGGTGAAGTCTGAACTTTTGTGCAAGGCTTTCAGTGACCTAGAACCTGGGATTCTCTGAACCGCAGCTACTCTCTGCATCCCTTCCAGAGAATTCCCATGGGCTGGGCATGCATGCCTGCTGAGCAACTTGCTGCATCTCTCCTTGGCATGTTGTGAAGCAGCAGCATGAGGGCCCATCACATTGGGACCCGTCACATCACTCTCCAGCTCATCCTCCCTTGCCTCACTCATGCTGCCTGCCCTGGGCCTGTATCCACCATCCACTTATCCACTAGACACAGTGCCCAGGACCCACAATACTTTTGAGGACCTAGGAAAATGTTTTAGTATTTATATGAAAATCAGAAAAAAAACGTGAATATATAATAGTGAATCCAGACTAGATTATATTCCTCTTTATACCAATACAGTCATAAAGTATATTACTGCATATATTTTAAAATAGTGTGTGTGTGTGTGTGTGTGTGTGTGTGTATATATATATATATTTTTTTTTTTTTTTTTTTTGAGACAAGAGTTTCGCTTTTGTTGTCCAGGCTGGAGTACAATGGCTCAATCTCGGCTCACCGCAACCTCCACCTCCTGGGTTCAAGTGATTCTCCTGCCTCAGCCTCCTGAGTAGCTGGGATTACAGGCATGCGCCACCATGACTGGCTAATTTTGTATTTTTAGTAGAGACAGGGTTTATCCATGTTGGTCAGGCTGGTCTCGAACTCCCAACTTCAGGTGATCCACCCACCTCGGCCTCCCAGAGTGTTGGGATTACAGGCATGAGCCACCGCGCCCGGCCTATAAATATATTTTTAAACATTTTTTAATGAAGGAGGGGGCCATGAAATCAAAAGTACCTAGAGCCTTCGAAAACCATAATGTGACCCTGATTGCATTTCCCAAATAAAGTATTTGCACTTTCATCTTTGCCTGAGGCTCTGTTTTCTACAGGATCACAGCCTTCATTTTCATTCTTATTACTTCATGGTTGCAAGATGAGTGCTCTATCTCTAGATATCACCTCTAGATTTCAGGGAAAAGAGGATAGAAGACATCTGTCTGGTTTTCAGGGAAGCACCAGCTTTATCATAAAGCCACTCCAGAAGACTTCTGCCTCCATCTCACGGCCAGAATGTCACACACATCAGCTAACCGCAAGGGAGGCTGAGGAATCCAGTAGTTGGCATCCCAACCTCTGGAGTAGAGGAGGAGTGATGAGCTAACCACTCAGAGGATAAAGGCCTCTACGGTCTGACCCTATTCCACCTCTTTAGGCCCATCTTTGGTCACCCCATCTCACACGAAATGCTCCAGCAACACCCACTCCTTGCAGTTCTCGCACTATGCTGTACCCTTCGTCACATCCACCCCGGGGCTCAAGCTCCTCCTGCCATCTGCCACCCAGCCCCCATCTCACCTCACCCCCTGCCCTCCTTCAGGAAGGTTTCCCTGACTTCTCCTCCCACTGCATCCTCTGAGGTGCCTGCCCTAGTCATTTTCTTTTGGGGACAGAGTCTTGCTCCGTCTCCCGGGCTGGAGTGCAGTGGCATGATCTCAGCTCACTGCAATCTCCGCCTCCCAGGTTCAAGTGATTCTCCTGCCTCAGCCTCCCGAGTTAGCTGGGATTACAGGTGTCTGCCACCACACCTGGCTAATTTTTTTATTTTTAGTAGAGACAGGGTTTCACCATGTTGGCCAGGCTGGTCTCGAACTCCCCATCTCAAGTCATCTGCCCGCCTCGGCCCCCTGAAGTGCCGGGATTACAGGCATGAGCCACCACGCCTGGCCCCTGGTTATTTTCATAATACTGCAACACAGCTATGCCAAGGCCGCCTTTCTTCTTTGTGTCCACCACTGTCCACTCCAGTGTCCACTACTGTGCCTGGTTCCTGTTGAATCCTGGTGAAAGTGTGATCTACCTTGATGATTTCCTTTTTCCTCTGTTTGCAGGCTCAGACAAGAGTCAGGGCATGTTGGCCTTGTCCATCAGTCCCAATCGGCGGTACCTCGCTATCTCTGAGACTGTGCAAGAGAAACCTGCCATCACCATTTATGAATTGTCATCCATCCCTTGCCGGAAGCGCAAAGTTCTTAATAATTTTGACTTCCAAGTTCAGAAATTTATTAGCATGGCTTTTTCTCCAGACTCCAAATACCTATTGGCTCAGACATCACCTCCAGAGTCAAATCTTGTCTACTGGCTGTGGGAAAAACAGAAAGTAATGGCCATTGTTAGAATCGACACTCAGAACAACCCTGTCTACCAGGTACCTAGTAGTGTGACAAGTATCATGAAAATGATAAAAAATAGAACTATTTTTTATTGAATGTTTTCTATGTACCATAGTTCCAATTTCCTCCATGCATTTTAAAATTTATTCTTACAACAACCATATAAGGTATGCACAATCATTATCCCCATTTTACAGATGAGACAACTGAGGCTCCAAGAGGTTGAGTAACTCACTCAAGATCACAGAGGTAGTGAATAGCAGAGCCAGGAGTTCCCCAACTCCAGCTCCTGTCTTCTTTACTCTGGCCCAGAACTGCTTTCTGGTCACAGGTTTGGCCCAGAAGCGGGTTAATAAAACTTGCTTTCTCTCCCTGGTCCTAGCCTCTTTTTCCAGCAGCATTGCCGGGCAGTGGGAAGATTTCCGAAATGTGATGTAACATGGTAGGTCTTTAGGAAGCTGTTGCTGAAGTTGCAGTTATGTGAGGAGCAGAACCTTCTATTGTGTCTTGAGGGCAAAAGGAAGAAGACCCCTCAGGAACCTGATTGATGGCTTAGGCAGGGGGTCCCAAGGAGGTTTGATCTTGGTTCACTCACCCTAGTCTAGGATCTAGCACTCAATTCCAGAAGTTCAACGATTCAGTTCTGTTCATGTTCAGGGATTCTAGCTAATCAGTGTCTCTGGCATAGACTCAATTATTCAACTCACAAGATACTGATGTGTAAACCAGCATATCACAACCAGAATGCTCACATCATTTATCCAGTGTATTCCCTTCCTAGTAATAGAGAAGTTGAGAGGTGAAATTATAATAGTAATCAGAAAGCTGCTGGGTGGTTATTCCAGAATCAGACCAAAGGCGGTAGAACCAGAAGGGTATTTCAACCAGGCCACAGTGAGGCCTGATGAAGCACCTCCTGCTCTGACTAAGTAGATTCAGCAACCATTTATTGGATGCCCATGATGAATCCAGCACTGGGAAAACAGATGAAAAAGCCACAGCCCCTCAAGTTGCTCACTATCTAGTCAGGACAGCAGGTTGACTGCCTATCACTGTACAGGTAGTCCCCAACTTACTATGGTTTAACTTAAAATTTTCGTCTTTACAATGGTACAAGAGTGATATGCACTCAGGAGAAAGAGACCAAGTGATACGCTTTCATGATGCAGGGCAGCAGCTGCAGCCACAGCCCCCAGTCAGCCACTCAATCACGAGGGTAACAACCAAGATACTCTACAGTGTGGTGCTGTGTGGCCACATGGCTTTGCCCATTTTCAACTTATGGTGTTTTCAACTTATGATGGGTTTAACAGGACATGATCCCATTGTAAGTAGAGGAGCAGGTGTACATTGGGATAGGAGCTGTGGTTGAAGGATGTTCAGTTGGTAGGAGACCACATAGCATCCCCTGACATGTGGTTTCTTTCCTCCTGGACAGGGCTATGTAAACCTATCAGACCCTCTTTTTCTGTGTTTCCAGCTGAGCTTTATTCCATTTTGTTGGCACCGGGTGTGGCTGTTGTCGTAAGCTGCTCATTCTGCTCTTTGGCCTTTGTAGATTTCCTAGTGTGACTCCTAGTTTGACTCATATCCCTATAAATATAATGGATTATAGATGTGTGCCCTTATCAAATGCAGCATAAAATTATATGATTTTGTGATGTTTAGGAGATATTCTGAGCAGCCTGAAATAAATATTAATTTGTAAAATGGGAAATAATTCCATCAAGAATAGTTTCATAAATTTTTTTCTTCAATTCTCTCACATTTTACAGGTGAGCTTCAGTCCGCAGGATAACACTCAGGTGTGTGTCACTGGAAATGGGATGTTTAAGCTTCTCCGTTTTGCTGAGGGAACCCTGAAGCAAACCAACTTTCACAGGGGAGAACCCCAAAACTATCTAGCCCACACCTGGGTGGCTGATGACAAGATTGTCGTTGGCACTGACACAGGCAAACTCTTCCTCTTTGAATCTGGAGATCAGCGTTGGGAGACCAGCATAATGGTCAAGGAACCTACCGATGGCTCAAAGAGCCTGGATGTCATCCAGGAATCAGAGAGGTAATGGTGCTTCCTGGGCTGGTGCTCCCACATTCATTGTACTAACAGCATTATACAGAAGACAGCACTCTTTAGAAACCACTCATAACCCCTCTACCGTAAGAGTCAACTATGCCCATTTTCCCCCTTCCTCTCTAGTTTTCATCTATATTTAAGCACAAATTTAACAGTTATAACCATAGGCTAGATACAATTCTTTTTATTTTTTATACCTAACCTCATTTTATAAACATTATAGTATTACTGGTCTTCAAAACTATAGTTTTTAGAAAATATATTTTCCAGTGGCTAATTTAATGAATGGAATCATGTACACCAAGCCCTTGTAGTATACAAAAGGCATCTCTTGCTAGATGCTGGGGACACAAGTCCTCAAGGAACTTATAATTCAGCAGGAGGAGACAGACCAACAAGCGCAAGGAAATGTTTTAGGTAAATCTGACAGAGGATAGGGGTAAAGTGCAATCTCAGGAAAGAGTGGTTATTGACCATTGTAATAGAGATGCCACGTTACCTCCATGACAACCAGTAAAAATCATATCTCCTGTGTATTGGAATGTACCGTTACATGCACCAGACACTGCTTTAAACATTTTATAAATATTCCCATTTGATTCTTACCCTATATAGTTCATACTATTATCGTGTCCATTTTGTAGACAAGGAAACTGAGGATCAAAGAGGTAAGTGTCCTACCCAAGATCATTGCGCTGATAAGTGGCAGGCTCAGGATTCAAACCCAGATCTCTCTGACGCCAGAGCCTGGGCCCTCAACCCCAATGACATCCTGTAGATTCTTCTTCCTCAGTAACCTTCAATCCACCCATTTCACTACCATCTCCCCATGCCAATGGCATATGCTCTTTTTTGTTGTTGTTGTTGTTGTGATTATGTAGGAGCTTCCTAAAAAGTCCCCATAACCTTCTCCAGGAGCTGTGTTCACAGTCCTTCAGCTCTGGGGTCCAGGCCGCCCAGAACAAAGCCCAGACTCCTTGGCTTGGCCCAAGCGTATCTGTGGCTCTCTTCCTCTACAACTCTCGCCTGTGTCTGCTCCACACGCCCCGAGCACTCTCTTGCTTCTAGGCTTGACCGTGTGCAGATTGTGTACAGTTCCCAAGCCAAAGGGTAGTATTTGGCTGTGGAAAAGGGGATCATTGGGTGGTTCCTGTCACACCCAGTGACAGCCTTCTTTCTCCTCCCTGGCAGAATTCATCTCCTTGGGCCGGGCGCGGTGGCTCACGCTTGTAATTCCAGCACTTTGGGAGGCCGAGGCGGGCGGATCACGAGGTCAGGAGATCGAGACCACGATGAAACCCCGTCTCTACTAAAAATACAAAAAATTAGCCGGGCGTGGTGGCGGGCACCTGTAGTCCCAGCTACTTGGAGAGGCTGAGACAGGAGAATGGCGTGAACCTGGGAGGCGGAGCTTGCAGTGAGCCGAGATCGCGCCACTGCACTCCAGCCTGGGCGACAGAGCGAGACTCCATCTCAAAAAAAAAAAAAAGAATTCATCTCCTCAAGATTGTCTCTGTAAATTGTGTATGCTGTTTTTTTGTTTCCAGCCTGATTGAATTTCCGCCAGTAAGTTCTCCACTCCCTTCCTATGAACAGATGGTGGCGGCCAGTAGCCACAGCCAGATGTCCATGCCCCAGGTGTTTGCCATTGCAGCCTATTCAAAGGGATTTGCCTGTTCTGCTGGGCCAGGGAGAGTTCTGCTGTTTGAGAAGATGGAAGAAAAGGATTTTTACCGTGAGAGCAGAGAAATCAGGGTAAGGAGGGAAGAAAAAAAAGAAGCAAAACGGGGGTCCTATTGGCATTTGTTCCCCAGCAGCAGTTCTCTGAGAAGGCATCTGATGGGGAAGGATAGAGCAGGATTGCTGAGCAGAAATGGTGAAATGGTGACTCGAGATGTCTGTCCTGAGAGAGGTTTTAGGATGAGGTGAACAGAATTGGAGTTTAAAAATAGGAAAATCGACCAGCATATTGGCTTATGCCTGTAATCCCAGCACTTTGGGAGGCCAAGGTGGGTGGGTCTCTTGAACTCAGGAGTTCTAGACCAGCCTGGGCAACATGGTGAAACCCCATCTCTACAAAAAATAAAAAAAAAAAATAATAATGTGGTCAGGAGTTTGAGACCAGCCTGGCCAACATGGTGAAACCCCGTCTGTACTAAAAATACAAACATTAGCCAGGCGTGGCTGTGTGTGCCTGTAGTCCCAGCTACTTGAGAGGCTGAGGCAGGAGAATAGCTTGAACCCAGGAAGCAGAGGTTGCAGTGACCCAAGATCGCTCCACTGCACTCCAGCCTGGGCGACAGATTGAGACTCTGTCTCAAAAAAAGAAAAAAAAAATGCAAAATACAAAAAGTAGCCAGGTATGGTGGCACATGTCTGTAATCCCAGCTAGAATTGCTTGAACCCGGGCAGCAGAGGTTGTAGAAAGCCAAGATCACACCACTGCACTCCAGCCTGGGCGACAGAGCAAGACTCTGTCTCAAAAAAAAAAAAAATTAGCCAGGTGTGGTGGTGTGCACCTGTAGTCCCAGTTACTTGGGAGGCTGAGGTGAGAGGATGGCTTGAGCCTGGCAGGTGGAAGTTGCATTGAGCCAAGATCATGCCACTGTATTCCAGTCTGGGTGACAGAGCCAGACCCTCTCTCAAAAGAACAAAGAATAGGAGGATCCCAGGAAGCAGCCTGGTCTGGGAGTCTGTAAGCTAAAGTTATCCAAGAAAACTCTGAAAGCCTAGGCGGGGCGCAGTGGCTCACGCCTGTAATCCCAGCACTTTGGAAGGCTGAGGTGGGCGGATCACGAGGTCAGGAGATCCAGACCATCCTGGCTAACACGGTGAAACCCCATCTCTACTAAAAATTCAAAAAATTAGCCGAGCACAGTGGTGGGTGCCCGTTGTCCCAGCTACTCGGGAGGCTGAGGCAGGAGAATGGCGTGAACCCGGGAGGCAGAGCTTGCAGTGAGCCGAGATTGCACCACTGCACTCTGGCCTGGGCGAAAGAGCGAGACTCCGTCTCAAAAAAAAAAAAAAAAGAAAACTCTAAAAGCCTAAGGCCACACTGACAACGCGGGGACATTACTGATAGCTGTTTTGCATCTTGGGCAGATTCCTGTGGACCCTCAGAGCAATGATCCAAGTCAGTCCGACAAACAGGACATTCTCTGCCTGTGCTTCAGCCCCTCAGAGGAAACTCTGGTTGCCAGCACCAGTAAGAACCAACTCTACAGCATCACCATGTCCCTGACAGAGATCAGCAAGGTGAGTCTTTCCAGCAATGGTCCTTCCAGACCAGGGCCCATGTGCCTGGCTGGGGGACTAGTCACCATGTGGGCAAATTTTAATCCAAATAAGTTAGCATAAACTCATGCATCCCCTTCATACAGAGCAAAACAAAATTCTAATTTTTTTTTTTTTTTTGAGACAGAGTCTCACTCTGTCGCCCAGGCTGGAGTGCAGTGGCACGATCTCGGCTTACTGCAAACTCCGCCTCCCGGGTTCACGCCATTCTCCTGCCTTAGCCTCCTGAGTAGCTGGGACTACAGGCACCCGCCACCACGCCAGGCTATTTTTTTGTATTTTTAGTAGAGACAGGGTTTCACTGTGTTAGCCAGGATGGTCTGGATCTCCTGACCTCGCGATCCGCCCGCCTCAGCCTCCCAAAGTGCTGGGATTACAGGCATGAGCCACCGCGCCCGGCCCAAAATTCTAATTTTAAGATGTTCACATAGAAGCATGCTGATAGACTCAATGGGACTGTGATTGCTACAGTAATTTTGGAGGACAGACATATTGGCATTGTCTATCACATTTAAATCCCACATATCCTTTTACCCAGAAATTACATTTTAAGGCATTTAATCTATTGCTATATTTGCTCATGTACACAAATATACATATATAAAAATGTTTCTTTTTCCTTTTTACTGTTTTGGAATAACAAAGAAAGCTAGTATAAATACACTGCAGACATTACAACAAAAAAGCACTATTAAAGATAGAGATCATATTGTACTTAAAATGGCTCAGTACCAATAAGATATTACAATTTTAAGTCTGCATGTACCTAATACCATAGATTCAAAATATATAAAGCAAAACTGGACAGAACAACAAGGAAAATAGAGCATCTACAATCATAGTAGAAGATTTAACATATCTTTCTCAGTAATGGTCCTTTTTTTTAATAATAACTTAATTGAGTTATGATTCACATACCAATTGCCTATTCGAAGTATACAATTCAGTGGTTTTTAGTATATTCAAAGAGTTATGCAACCATTTATCATAGACAGCCTTAGGACATTTTTATCACCCCCCAAAAAAACAGCCCATACCCTTTAGCTATTATTATTCCTCCATCCTCCCAATCATCACCCCTCCCCACCCCAGCCCTAGGCCACTACTTACCTACTTCATGTCTCTATATATAGATTTGCCTATTCTGGACATTTCATACAAATGGAATCATAAAACATGTGGGCTTTTATGACTGGCTTCTTTGACTTAGCATAATGGGTTTTGCTGTTGTTTTGAGACAGGGTCTTGCTCTGTCACCCAGATGGGAGTGCAGTGGTGTGATCATGGCTCACTGCAGCCTTGACCTCCTGGGCTCAAGCAGTCTTCCCACCTCAGCCTCCCAAGTAGTTAGGACTACAGGTGCACGCCACCACACCCAGCTAGCTTTTGTATTTTTTACTAGAGACAGGGTTTTGCCATGTTTCCCAGGCTGGTCTTGAGCTCCTGAGCTCAAGCAGTCCACCTGCCTTGTCCTCCCAAGGTGTTGGGATTACAAACTTGAGCCACCACATCTGGCCAGCATGTTTTCAATGTTCATCCATGTTGTAGCATGTATCAGTACTTCATTCCTTTTTTATGGCCAAATAATATTTAATTATATGGATATACTATATTTTATTCACCAAATTTGTATATTTGGGTTGTTTCTACCTTTTGGCTTTTATGAATAATGCAACTAGTTTTTATGTGGATGGGTTTTCATTTCTCTTCCTAGAAGTGGAATTGCTGAGTCATATGGTAACTTCATGTTCAATTATTTGAGGAACTGCCATACTGTTTTCCAAGTGGCTGGACCATTTTATATTCCCATAAGCAGTATATGAGCATTCTGATTTCTCTATATTCTTGTCAAAACTTGTTATTATCTTTTTTATTATAGCCATCTTAGTGGGTAAGAAGTGGTATCTCATTGTGGTTTTGATTTGCATTTACATGGTGATTGATGATGAACATCGTTTCAAGAATTTGTATTTCTTCTTTGAAGAAATGTCTATTCAGATTTTTTGCCCATTTAAAAAATTGAGTCATACGTCTTTTTATTATTGAGTTGTAACAGTTATTTATAATTCTAGATATGTCTTTTATCAGATATGTGATTTGCAAATACTATGTCCCATTCTGTGGGTTGTCTTTTCACTTTTTTGATGTTGTCTTTTGATGAACAGTTTTCAATTTTGATGAAATTGAATTTATCTGTTTTCCTTTTGTTCGTTGTGCTTTTCGTGTTATATTTAAGAAGCCAATGCCTGAGGCCATGAAGATTTACCTCTGCATTTCTTCTAAGAGTTTCATAGTGCTAGCTCTTACATCTAAGTCTTTAATCCATTTTGAATTCATTTGTGTATATGGGATGGTATAGGGGTCCAACTTCATTCTTTGGCATGTAGATATCCAGTCGTCACAGCACCACTTGTTGAAAAGGCTAGTCTTTCTCCATTGAGTAGTCTTGGCATCTTGTTGGAAATCCATTGACACATGGGTCTGTTTCAGGACTTCCAATTCTGTTCCATTGATCTGTCTATCTTTATGCCAGTACCACACTGTCTTGATTACTGCTGCTTTGTAGCAAGCTTTAAAATTGGGAATTGTGAATCTTGCAACTTTAGTCTACTTTATCAGATTGTTTTGGGTAGTCTGTGTCCCTTGCAATTCCATATGGATTTTACAGTCAGCTTTTCAATTTCTGCAAGAAGCCATCTGGGATCCTCATAGGGATTGCACTGAATTTATAGATCAATGTGGGGACTGTTGCCATCTTAACAATATTAAGCCTTCCAATTCTTGAGCATGAGATATTTTCCATTTATTTAGATTGTCTTTAATTTGTTTCAAGAATGTTTTCCAGTTTTCAGAGTATAACTTTTACACTTCTTTTATTAAATATATTCTGAAAAATTTTCTTCTTTTTGATGCTATTGTAAATTGAATTATTTTCCTAATTTCATTTTTGGATTGTTCATTCTAAGTGTATAGAAATACAATTAATTTTTGCATACTGATCTTGTCTCCTGCAACCTTGCCAAACTCATTTATTAGTTCCAATAGTTTTTGTATTAGGTTATTCTGGCGTTGCTATAAACGAATACCTGAGACTGAGTAATTTACAAAGAAAGGAAGTTTAATTGGCTCATGGTTCTGCAGGGTGTACAGGAAGCATGGTGTTGGCATCTGCTTCTGGTAAGGGTTCAGGAAGCTTACAATCATGGTGGAAGATGAAGGGGTAGTAGGCACATCACATGGTGAGAGCAGGAGCAAGAGAGGGAGGTGAGAGATGCCACACACTGTTAAACAACCAGATCTCTCATGAACTCACTCATCACCAAGGGGATGTCACTAAACCATTCATGAGGGATATGCCCTCAATGATCCAAGCACCTCCCACCAGGTCCCACCTTCAACACTGGGGATTACATTTCAACATGAGATTTGGAGGAGACAAATATCCAAATTTTATCAGTGTTTTTAGTGAATTCCTTAGGATTTTCTATATATAAGATCATGATATCTGCAATAGAGGTAGTTTTAGTCTTCCTTTCCAATCTGTGAATACCTGTTACTTATTTTCCTTGCCTAGTTGCCATGGCTAGAACCTCTAGTATCATGTCAAATATCAGTGATGAGAGCAGATCCTTGTCTTGTTCCTAATCTTAGGGAGAAAGCATCCAGTCCTTTTTTTTTTCCTTTTTTGAGGCAGAGTCTTGCTCTGTCACCCTGGCTGGAGTGCAGTGGCACAATCTCGGCTCACTGTAAGCTCCGCCTCCCGGGTTCACACCATTCTCCTGCCTCAGCCTCCCAGGTAGCTGGAGCTACAGGCACCTGCCACCACACCTGGCTAATTTTTTGTATTTTTAATAGAGACGGGGTTTCACTGTGTTAGCCAGGATGGTCTCGATCTCCTGATCTCATGATCCACCCGCCTTGGCCTCCCAAAGTGCTGGGATTACAGGCGTGAGCCACCACGCCCGGCTGCATCCAGTCTTTAATGATTAAGTTTGATGTTGTCTGTAGGTTTTTTGTTTATCAGGCTGAGAAAGTTCCCTTCTATTCCTAGTTTGTTGAATGTTTTTATCATGAACGGCTGTTGGATTTTGTCAAATTTTTTTTTCTATGTCTATTGAAATGATTGTGTGAGTTTTCGTTTTTACTTTAATAATATAGTATGTTATACTAAGTGATTTTCAGATGTTAAACCACCCTTGCATTCCTGGGATAAAATCCACTTGGCCATAGTATATAATCATTTTCATGTTAGTATATTCAATTTACTAGTATTTTGTTGAGGATTTTTGTATCTATATTTATAAGAAATAGTGATCTGTAGTTTTCTTGTGATGTCTTTGACTGCTTTTGCATCAGGGCCTCATAGAATTAGTTGGGAAGTGTTCCAGCCTCTTCTAATTTTTTGAAGTGTTTGTGAAGAATTGGTATCAATTTTTCTTTAAGTGTTTGGTAGAATTCACCAGTGAAGTCATCTGGGCCTGGGCTTTTCTCTGTGGAAACTTTCTTTTTCTAATTAATCTCTTTACCTATTTTCATCTATTTAGATTGTCTATTTCTTCTTGAGCCAGTTTCAGTTTTTGTGTCATTCTAGGAATTTGTCTATTTGTCTAATTTAGTGGCATACAATTGTTCATAGTATTCCTTTATGATCCTTTTTATTTCCGTAAGCTTAATAGTAATATTCACTCTTTTGGCCAGGCTCAGTGGCCCACGCCTGTAATCCCAGCACTTTGGGAGGCTGAGGCTGGCAGATCACGAGGTCAGGAGATCGAGACCATCCTGGCTAACACGGTGAAACCCCGTCTCTACTAAAAATACAAAAAATTAGCCAGGTGTGGTGGCGGGCACCTGTGGTCCCAGCTACTCGGGAGGCTGAGACAGGAGAGTGGCGTGAACCCGGGAGGCGGGGCTTGCAGTGAGCCAAGATCATGCCACTGCACTCCAGCCTGGGTGACAGAGCAAGACTCTGTCTCAAAAAAAAAAAAGTAATATTCCCTCTTTCATTTCTGATTATATTAATATGATTTTCCACCCCCCCCCCTTTTTTTGGTCTCTAAATTTAAAGAACCAGCTTTCGGTTTCATTGATTTTTCTCTATTGCTTTGCTATTCTCTATTTCATTAATGTTCACTCTAATCTTTACTGTTTCCTTCCTTTGGCTTGCTTTAGGTTTAGGTTGCTTTTTTTTTTTTTTCCAGTGTCTTAAGGTAGATTAGGTTATTTACTTAAGATCTTTCTTTTTTGAAAATGTAAGTATTTGCAGCCAGAAAAAAATTCCTCTTAATATTGCTTACCATAAATTTTGCTATGTTATGTCTTTATTTTCATTCATCTCAAATATTTTGGAATTTCTCTTTTGATTTCTTTTTGACCCATTGGTTTTAGGAGTGTGTTGTTAAATTTCTACTTCTTTGTGAGTTTTCCAGTTTCTTTCTGTTTGTTATTAATTATTAATTTAATCCCACTGTGCTTAGAGAATATATTTTGTATTATTTCTATTCTTTTAAATTTATTAAGGTTTGTTTTTGGCCTGGCATATAATCTATTCTGGAGACTGCTCTATATGCACTTGAGAAGAATGTATATTCTGTTATTATTGAGTTGGGTGTTCTATATATGTCTGTTAGGTCTGGTTGGTTTTTAGTGTTGTTCGAATCTTCTGTTTCTCGTTATCTTCTGCCTACTTGTCTTGATTTTTTTGAAAGTGGTGTATTGCATGGCCAGGTGTGGTGGCTCACGCCTGTAATCCCAGCACTTTGGGAGGCCGAGGTGGGTGGATCACCTGAGGTCAGCAGTTCGTGACCAGCGTGACCAACATGGAGAAACCGTCTCTACTAAAAAAAATACAAAATTAGTCGGGCATGGTGGTGTATGCCTGTAATCCCAGCTACTTGGGAGGCTGAGGCAGGAGAATTGCTGGAACCCAGGAGGCAGAGGTTGCAGTGAGCTGAGATTGTGCCATTGCACTCTAGCCTGGGCAATGAGAGTGAAACTCCGTCCCAAAAAAAAAAAAAAAAGCCAGGTGTGGTGGCTCACACCTGTAATCCCAGCACTTTGGGAGGCCAAGGCGGGTGGATCATCTAAGGTCAGGAGGTCGAGACCAGCCTGACCAACATGGTGAAACCCAGTCTCTACTAAAAATACAAAAAAATTAGCTGGGCGTGGTGGCTCATGCCCGTAATCCCAGCTACTCCAGAGGCTGAGGCAGGAGAATTGCTAGAACTCGGGAGGCGGAGGTTGCAGTGAGCCGAGATCGTGCCATTGCACTCCAGCCTGGGCAACAAGAGCAAAAACTCCATCTCAAAAAAAAAAAAAAAAATCAAAAGAAAGAAAGAAAGTGGTATACTGCAATCTTCAGCTCCTATTGTTGAGCTGTCTATTTTCTCCTTCATTCTTGACAATTTTTACTTTATAAATTTGGGTGCTCTATTTTTAGGTGCACTTATCTTTACAATTAATATATTTTCCTGATGGGTTGACCATTTTGCATTATAAAATATGTCTCTATTTCTAGTAACATTTTCTATTTTGAAGCTTATTTTGCCTGATCTTACTATAGCCACACCAGCATTTTTGTTGTTGCTGTTTGTATGGTATATCTTTTTTCATCCTTTTACTCTCAATATATTTGTATCTTCGATTCCAAACTGTGTCTCTTATACACATCATATAATTTAATCTTTTTTTATTCCAGTCTGAAAATCTCTGACTTTTGATTGGATTGCTTAATCAATTCACATTTAATGTTATTACTGGTATAGTTGAATTTATGTCTACCATTTTACCTTTTTGTGTGTGTGTATCATGGGGTTTTTGTTCTTCTGTTCCTCTCTATGCCTTCTTTCACATTAAGTAAAATTTTAAGGTAGTGTTTTAATATCTTTAATTATTTTTCCCTGTATACTTTTAATTATTTCTTAGGGCTTACCATACACACTTTAACTCATTATAATCAGATTCAGTTTGATTCAATTTCATACTAACTTAATGCCAGTAACATATAGAAATGTTATTGCCACATAGCCACCTTCCCTTTCCTCTTTTTAATGGTATTATTGTTATACATATTACATCTATGAGTGTTACAAACCCCAATAACATATTCTTATAATTATTACCTTATATAATTTTATATATTTTAAAGAAGCTGAGGTTAGAATGGGGAGCAATTATATATTTATAGTCTTTTTATGTTAACCTTTACTATCGTTTCTGGTTCTCTTCATTTGTTCCTTGAGTTTGAGTTACCATTGAAGTCATTTCTTTAATCCAGTACACATTTGTTCCCACCCAACATTTATGTGCTATTACTGGGAAATATATTACATTTCTATATGTTACAGCAACAACAGTATATTATATGCATATTGTTTCATACAATTGCTTTTTCAATCAGCTAAAAGATGATGAAATATATATTTATATTGTCTTTTGTAATTACCTTTACCAGTGCTCTTTGTTTTGTGTGGATTTGAATTACTATCTGGAGTAACTTGCTTTCAACCTAAAAGATTTCCTTTAGTATTTTCTGTAAGTCAAATCTGCTGGCAACATATTTTTCCAGTTTTTTTGACAATGTTTTTTTCACCTTTAGTTCTAAGAAATAGCTTTGCTGGATTTTTGTTTGACAGCTTTTTCTTTAAGCACTTCGAACATGTTACGCCATTCTCTTCTGGCATCCATTGTTGTTGCTGAGATATCTGCTATTAATCTTATTGGGGCTCTTTTGTAAGTGATCAGTCGTTTTTCTATTGATGCTTTCAAAATTTTCTTCTCATCTTTAGCTTTCATTATTTTTTACCAAAATGTGTCTGTTTGTGGAACTCTTTGCGTTTTTCCTACTTGGAGTTCATTGAGCTTCCTATATGTGTACATTGATGTTTCCCAATAAATTCATAGTATTTTCAGCAATTATTTATGAAAACGTTTTTTCTGCTCCTTTCTTTTTCTCCTCTCCTTCTAGCATTCACCTTATGCATCAGTTGGTGTGCTTAATGGTGTCCCACATTTTTCTGAGGCTCTGTAAATTTCTAATTATTTTTCCTCTCTGTTCTTCAAATTGCTTAATCTTTACCGATCTATAAAGTTCACTGATTCTTCTGCCAGTTCAGATCTATTCTTGAGCACCTCTAGTGGATTTTTCATTTCAGTTATTGTACTTTTTAACTCTAGAATTTCTATTTTCTTACAGGTCTATCCCTATATTGATGGGATCCTTTTATTCTTCTCTATTTGATGCATATCATCCCTACCTTTACTTGTTTAATCATAGTTTCCTTTAGTTTTTTGGACACACTTGGAATGGCTAATTTCAAGCCTTTGGGTGCTGCCGTAGGGAAATTTGTTGCCTGTGAACAGAAAAATGCAAATTAATACAACTCTGAGATGCTTCTTTATGAGAAGTTTCATTACTATATTGTCAAAAATTAAAAATCTAGTTATTACCAGAGATTTCTGAGGACAGGAGAGAATGATAACCCTAATATGGTGATGATGGGAGTGTAAACTGCTACAGCCATTCTAGCAAGGAATCTGATAGTTCTTGGTCAAATAGAGAATGCATGTACCTTGTTATCCAGTAGTCTGCACTGGATACATACCAGGAATTTGATCCTAAAGAGCCATTAAAGAACATGGACAGGCCGGGCGTGGTGGCTCGCGCCTGTAATCCCAGCACTTTGGGAGGCTGAGGCGGGTGGATCACGAGGTCAAGAGATCGAGACCATCCTGGCCAACATGGTGAAACCCTGTCTCTACTAAAAATACGAAAATTAGCTGGGCATGGTGGCATGTGCCTGCAGTCCCAGCTACTAGGGAGGCTGAGGCAGGAGAATCACTTGAACCTGGGAGGCGGAGGTTGCAGTGAGCCGAGATCACGCCGCTGTACTCCAGCCTGGCATCAGAGCAAAACTCCGTCTCAAAAGAAAAAAAGAAAAAAAAAAAAGCATGGACAAAGATATTCACCATAGTGTTTGTAGCAGTGGAGAGTTGAAGACAATCCATATGTTCATCCCTAGTGGTAATGAAGAAGTAAAGTAGCTAGATGCATATTGTAGAATATCAAACATCAGTTAGAAGCAAATTATATATACTGCAACATAGATGATTCCTTAAAAATTTCGTGTTGAGAAAAAAGTAAAAGTACAGAATGAGATCTGAAGCACAATGTCATTTATAGAAATATAAAACACATATGTATATAGTCAGTGACATACATAAAATCCATTTGTTGGTGCTTATCATAGGGAGGAACAGAAGTAAAAATTGAGGAAGAAAGGAGTGAAATAAAATAAAATTTGTCTTATATGAATTTATGATGAACCTCTGCAAGTCTGCTTCTGAGATGCAAAATGAAAACAAAGATACAGAAAGCAAGGAAATATGAGATAGTGTCATCAGATGAGATTTAGAATTGGAAGAAGAAGTTTGGAATGTTTGAAAAGGAGAATAAACAGTATGAAATACTTATCTTGGATATTTAGAATGTGAATTTATTGAAAAATATGGTAGAGTTACCAGGCAGGGTTAAATGCCCACTGGAGGTTTGTGGTCATGCATTTGCAGTGAAACCAGTAAGCCCACTTGTGTGATTCCCCATCATTACATGACTCCTCAGGCAGAGGGGGAAGAGAGAGCATTGCTTTTGTTTTTAAGACAAGAGAGATTTGAGTGTGTAAAAGCTAATAGGAATGTGCTCATAGAGACAGGCAGGTTGAAGATATTGGAGAAAGAAAGGGTAACAGATGGAGAAGAATAACAATAACCTGTGCCTGCCTACCCAGCATAGCATCTCTTTCTCTGAGATAGTAGGGTCTACAGCCATAACACCCTGAATGCACCTGATCTTGTCTGATCTCAGAAGCTAAGCAGGGTCAGTCCTGGTTAGTACTTGGATGGGAGATACTAGCGTAGGATAGAGTGGATGCAGATACATTTATAAGTGGCAGAGGGGCAGAATTTGAAAAAAAGAATCCATTTCAGCCATTGTCTTGGCTTGTGAACAGACCTAAATATGTACATCTCATTAAATTTCCCAACAATCACTCCTCATTCAGGTGTTCCAGAAACAATGCCTCTGATGACAGACATCTGTAACCTACATAAGCAGTGCAGTAGGATGCATTTCAATTTAAAATCATCCATCCAACTCTCATTTGCTACTGGTGATAATTAGTGCAGTCTCTCCAGAGAGAAACTTGGCATTATTTATCCAGATCCTTAAAAATCATTCATACAATTTTTCCCAGTATTCCACTTCTAGAAATCTATGCTAAGGAAATAATCAGAGAGATACACAAAGACTTGTGCAAGGATATTTAGTCTAGTGTTATTCCTATAATAAATAACAAAAATTGGAAGCCACTTAAATGTTCCTACAGCAGAGGAAGGGTTAAATTAAATTCTAAGATATCCATTGAAGAAAATATTTTATTGCCATTAAGATAATGTTTAAAACTAATATTGGCTCAGCCGAGCATGGTGGCTCACGCCTGTAATCCCAGCACTTTGGGAAGCCAAGGCGGGCGGATCACGAGGTCAGGAGATCGAGACCATCCTGGGCTAACACAGTGAAACCCCGTCTCCACTAAAAATACAAAAAAAAATTAGCCGGGTGTGGTGGCAGGCACCTGTAGTCCCAGCTACTCGGGAGGCTGAGGCAGGAGAATGCCGTGAACCCGGGAAGTGGAGCTTGCAGTGAGCTGAGATCACACCACTGCACTCCAGCCTGGAGGACAGAGCAAGACTCCGTCTCAAACGTAAAATAAAATAAAAATAATAACAATCATCATAATATTGGCTCAGGAAAATACGCATAATATTCAAACAGTTTGGCCACAGCCTGATTTCTGTGCACCCAGGCTAATTAATGTTCCTGGGAACTAATTAGAGCTGACATGTACAGCCAGCCTTTTGCTTACTCTGCGGGATCTTGTTCTGTATGATTTCTCTAGGGGGAGCCTGCTCACTTTGAGTATTTGATGTATCCATTGCACTCAGCACCCATCACCGGTCTAGCTACCTGCATCCGCAAACCCCTTATAGCCACCTGTTCTCTGGATCGATCCATCCGCCTTTGGAATTATGAAACCAAGTAAGGAATGAAAGGCTTGCCTACTTTATTATGCAAGACTCCAGTTGTTAATTTATGTGAATTATTTTAATTACAGTGTTCCAAACTTTAATTATTTAGAAGCTTTCAGTTGGAAAAGATTTTTAAAAAATTAAGTCAGTTAGCCTACCTGTTTCTCACTCTTGCATGGGCTAGAAAACTACTTTGTGGTTTATTTAATGCTTACCACATGCTGGACACTGGGGACATGAAGAGATGAAGATAACACCCCAGTCTCTCGCCTTCTTACATAAACTCCTGTGTCCCTCCAGCTCTCCTATCCCCTTGTTTCCCACAGGGACTGCTCTTTGCTTCAGGGAGCTCCCCAGACCCTTTCTTCCTCCTCTTTCTCCCAGGACACCACTATCTCAACCACCCCCAACTCCCTCCTGACTTTACCTTCCAGCACAGCTTCCCTGGGAAGCTCCAACCCTAGATGGATCCCCACCCCCTACTGTTTTCTTTGTTCTTGTGTACAACTTCTGGGGCTTCTGGGGAAAAAGTACTTGGACAATACTCATGAATTTTGGGATCTAAACAGAGCGATGTCTTCAGCATTGCTAGACCACACCTTGACCAGTCTCCCTATCTACCATGCTCCGTGCTGGACGCTATCCCCTAATAACCAAAATCTAGAAAAGAGAGGAACCAACAATTGCCAATAGTAGTGTGTCTCAAATACTATGATAACAATATATATCAGATACAGTAGATGACTGGAGGGATTTAGTGAGCTAGGCTTACAATTCAGTAATTGATCTTTTTCACAGCACTCTGGAACTATTTAAGGAATACCAAGAAGAGGCATATTCCATCAGCCTTCATCCATCTGGACACTTCATCGTAGTAGGATTTGCTGACAAACTACGCCTCATGAATCTACTCATTGATGATATACGTTCTTTCAAAGAATACTCTGTTAGAGGATGCAGAGAGGTAAAAAACTGCAGACAAAAGTCCAGTTTCTTAGAAAGCCATGGCTGAAACAGCAGGAACTAACATGGTCTGGGGAAGTGGGACCAAAATCTGTCTTGGAGAACTATAGTGACTTAAAAAAGTGGGGGAGGGGGAAATCCAGTTCTTTTCCCAGCAACCTTATTGAGTATATGGGTCCATCCCCATTTTCTTATGTCCACCAGACGATTTCATTGAACCTAAAACCTTGTGAGATCCCCGCTATGATAAGTCCTGTCTGTAATTGTGGAGTATTAACAAATATTTTAAAAGAAAAGTAATCTCAGAATCAGAGTCACAGCTAGGAAGGTGAGGTTGGAGACGGAGGAGCCAGGGAAAAATAAGCATCAGTGGTGAGAGGTGGTAAAGGGCTCATCAGCTTTCCCCGAGGTGACCTGCAGAAACAAGGCAATGATTTCAGGAATTATTTCCCCAGCTCTGAAACGTGCTTCTACAGGCAAAATGATTGCTTGTGGTCCCAACGGCTTAATGATTTGTGGGCCTGGCAGTGTAAGCATCTGGCTACTATGAGTTACAGGAATAGTGAAAGTGTCTGAAAATGTCAGCCACTCCTCAGTCTCATTCGCACCTTCCCCCCACTCCCACCCTCACACGTAGTTTCAGTCTGAACTCGTTGGGAAAAGCACCTCTTGACTGTAACCTCTAATCAGACCGCTCACTTCCTGCTTGCTTGCTCTCTTGCTGTCTTTCCCTGTAGTGTTCCTTTAGCAACGGAGGTCACCTGTTTGCTGCAGTCAATGGAAATGTGATTCACGTTTACACCACCACGAGCCTAGAGAACATCTCAAACCTGAAAGGACACACAGGGAAGGTAAGTGAGTGGACAGTCTCCAGGGAAACAAGGGGCACGGAGCCAAGCATGCCGCCAGCCAGTGGGATACAGGTGAACAAAAGAGAGGTGGCTCCTTTCCTCATGGGTTCACTGTCTACTTGGGGAAAGAGACAATAAAAGAAATGCACAGACAAGTGTAATTACTAATTGCAGTTCCACTGGAAGAAAAACATGGTGTTATTGTGAGAGAAATAATGAAGGGGGTGGCATAATTTAGGTGGCTGTATTTGCAAAGGCTTGGTCCTATAAGAGTGAGTAGGAGTGAATCAGACGGGACTGGTGGGGATAATCATTGCGGATAGGGATCCAGAGGCCAGAGATGGGAGACTCATGGGGTGTCAGAGGACGTGAAAGTCTGTGGGCCCGGAATGTGGTGCCAGGATAAACCATGGGGTAAAGATGGGCTGAGATTGGAGAGGTCACAGGGGCCCAAATGCATAGAAACTTGTAGGCCTTGTAAGGATTTATCCTTCTCATTCCTTGAAATCATGGAAGACTTTCAGGGCAGAGAATGATATGACCGGATTTGCATTTTGAAGGATTACTTTGGCTGCAGAGTGAAGACTATTGAGGGGGCAAGGGTAGAAATGGTAAGGAGGCTATTGTGGATATCTACACCATAGATAATAGTGGTGGTGATACAGTTAGGGAGAAGTGGATGGATTCAAATGATTTTAGAAAGTAAAGTCGTGGTGGCTCATGCCTATAATCTAAGCACTTTGGGAAGCTGATGTTGGAGGATCACTTGCACTCAGGAGTTCGAGACCAGCCTGGGCAACATAAGGAGACCCTGTTTCTACAAAAAGTAAAAAATATTAGCCAGGTGTGGTGGCACACACCTGTGGTCCCAGTTACTTGGGAGGCTGCGGTGGGAGGATCACTTGGGCCCAGGAGGTCAAGACTGCAATAAGCCATGATCACACCACTGCTCTCCAGCCCGGGTGACAGAGTAAGACCCTGTCTGAAAAAAAAAAAAAAGGAAAGAAAGAAAGAAAAAGAAAGAAAGAAAGAGAGAGAGAGAGAAAAGAAAAAAAGAAACTAAAATCACTAGGTCCTAGAGTAGCAGATTAGATGTGAGGCATGATTAAGAGGGAGAGGCATAGAAAGGGTAAGAAGTCAGCAGATGAATTTGGAGAGAAGAGGCCTTTGGAAAAGAGAGGGATTCTAGGCAGAAGGACTTGTTGGAGATGATGAAATGGAGATATGAAACAGGGCAGTACTCGTTGGTTCATATGGCTGGAACACTGGACACATTTGAGTGATGATAAAGAGGGAGTAGGAAAGGCTGGCTGCATCGTAGAAGGTAGTTATGCCATGCCAAGGAATTGGACTTTAGTCTCTAGTGACAAGAAACAACAGAAAGGATTTAAGCAAGAAAGTAATGGGATCAGAAAGGTAACTCTCTGAATAGTATTGAGGAAGGATTAGAGTGGAAGGAAATTGGAGTGATGGAGAGCAGTTAGGATGTGAAGGTGAAAGCTGGGTTAGGAAGTAAACCATGACTTTAGTAGCAGAGGCAGAGAGAAGAAAGAGATGAAGTTCCGTTTTGGCCGTGTTATATTTGATGTGCCCAGAAGTGTGATATATGTGTGTGGAGGTCAGGAAAGAAGTCAGGGCTGAGTATGAAGATTTGGGGAATTAGAAAGTAGAGGAAGTCAGAGGCATAAATTAGATCACCAAGGGCCTATGTGGAATCTGAGAAGAATATTGGACAGCAGAGGGAAGACCAACATTTAAGAGACTGGTGAAAGAAGAGGAGCCAATGAAAGACTGAAAATAACGATACAAAGAGAACTCAGAATCAGATAATTGTCTCAAAGAAGCCAAGGAACTAAACAATTTCTGAAAGGTTGAAGTGGTCAGTCGTACTAGATGTCAGAGGGAGGTCATGTAAAGTCCAAAACTGACCATTGACTTTAGCAAATAACAGGTCATTGGAAGGAAAAGTAAAAATGTGTGGAAAGTGAAAGTGTTATGTAAACACAAGCATTTTTGTTTGTTTTTGAGACGGAGTCTCACTCTGTCACCCAGGCTGGAGTGCAGAGGCGCGATCTCGGCTCACTGCAACCTCCACCTCCTGAGTTCAAGCGATTCTCCTTCCTCAGCCTCCTGAGTAGCTGGGATTACAGGCATGCACCACCACGCCCGGGTAATTTTGTATTTTTAGTAGAGACGGAGTTTCTCCATGTTGGTCAGGCTGGTCTTGAACTACTGACCTCAGGTGATCCGCCCACCTCGGCCTCCCAAAGTCCTGGGATTACAGGCATGAGCCACCACGCCTGGCCCACAAACATTATTAATGAAAGCTGCTGAGCCTCCTCAGCTTCGACAATATAATTAGTCTTCAAGTGACTGTGGAGATGCAGATGAAAGTACAGAAAGTGATTCTGATGCCCGAGCTCACCAGTCCAGGAAAACAGCCATTTGTTTCATCACTTTACAAGTACTTAAAACACTGGTCTCTAATTAGGGATATATTTTAGAATTACATGTGTAACATTTTTTACAAATACAGATACAGGATGCAGCTAAAGCTATGCATACAGGGAAATGTATAACCTTAAATACATATACTGTGTTGGAAATGAAAAAAGATACATAAGCATCCATCTCAAGAAGTTAGAAAAAGAACAGCAAATTAAATTCAAATAAAAGGCAGGAAATAAAGATAAGAGCAGAAGTTAATAAAATAAAAAACAGACAAAACATCATCAAAGCCAAAATTTGATTCTTTGAAAACACGAAATAGACAAACCCTTGGCATGACTGATCAAGAAAAAATTAGGAGTATGGAGATACCAACAACCAATATGAGGATTAAAAAGGGGATATCACTAAAGGTCCTATAGACATTAGAAAGATCTGAAAGAGGGCCGGGTGCAGTCACTCACTCCTGTAATCTCAGCACTTTGGGAGGCTGAGGCAGGCGGAACACTTGAGATCGGGAGTTCTAGACCAGCCTGGCCAACATGGTGAAATCTCATCTCTACTGAAACTACAAAAATCAGCCAGGCATGGTGGCACACACCTGTAATCCCAGCTACTCAGGAGGCTGAGACAGGAGGATCACTTGAACCTGGGAGGTGGAGGTTGCAGTGAGCCAAGATTACGCCACTGCACTCTACCTTGGGTGACAGAGTGAGACCCTACCTCAAAAAAAACAAAACAAAACAAAAAACTGAAAGGATGTTATGAACTTTATGCAAATAAATTTTAATATATAGATTAAACTGACAAATTCCTATAAAAATGGAATCTGTAGGCCGGGCGCAGTGGCTCACACCTGTAATCCCAGCACTTTGGGAGGCTGAGGCGGGCAGATCATGAGTTCAGGAGATGGAGATCATCCTGGATAACACGGTGAAACTCCATCTCTACTAAAAATACAAAAAATTAGCCGAGCATGGTGGCGGGCACCTGTAGTCCCAGCTACTCGGGAGGCTGAGGCAGGAGAATGGCATGAACCCGGGGGATGGAGGTTGCAGTGAGCCGAGATCACGCCACTGCAGTCCAGCCTGGGCGACAGAGTGAGACTCTGTCTCAAAACAAAACAAAAATAATCTGTAACTTAAAACCTTTCTACAAAGAAAACTCTAGACCCAGATCTTATCACTGGGGAATTTTATCAACATTTAAGGAAAAAAAAAATAACACTACCACTAATCTTGAATAAAACTCTTCTAGAGAATTGGAAAAAGAAGGAATACTTTCCAGTTATGTTCTATGAGGCCAAAATAATTGTGATACCAAAATCTGTCAAAGACACCACAAGAAAAAAAAAATAAGCTAGTCTTTTTCATGAACACAGATAGAAAAGTCCTAAACAAAATATTATCAGACCAATCCAGCAACATATTAAAAAGATAATACAACATGACCAAGTTTGGCTTATTCCAGGAATGCAAAGTTGTTTTTGATTTTGAAATCAGTTAATGTGCTGTACCACATTAACATAATAATGAAGAATAATCATACGCTTACCTCTATAAATGCAGATACAATAAAAATTGACAAAAATTTAACATTTATTGATGATTTTTTTAATTTTTAAGAACAAAGTCTAGTCATATACATGATGTTTTTAAAAAGCATTTAACAAACTAGAGATAATGGGGAACCTCCTAAATCTTATATGAGATATTTACAGAAAACCTACCACAAATAGTATACTTAGTCATGAAATTATGAAAGGATCCCTCTGAGCTGAGAACAAGCATGAAGCCTTCCGTGAGCCTTTTACTGAGTCCTAACCAGTGCAATAAAGCAAGAAAAGGAAATAAAAGGTATAAAGTTTAGAAATGAAGAAATAAAACTGTTACAGACAACATGATTGGGTATGCAGAAAATTCAAAGAATGTTCAGATAAACTAATAAAATTAGGAATCTAGGAATATTGTTGGAAACAAGTTCACTATATTTTTTAAAGTGCATTTTTATGGAATAGTAACAAACAATTAGAAAATGCCATTTAAGAGGTGGGGATGGGGCTGACAAAGGAGCTAAAGATATGGCTGACAGGGTAGGAGTCATGGAGATATACAAAGAGGTGTCCAGTGGGTTGGGAGATTGGTTATTTATAGGGAGAGTGAAAAAATAAGCAAATATATCAAAGATAATGGGAGGTAGGTCTTTCACAATTGGAGAAGGGAGTTACAAATATGGAAAGGGGCAGAGGCAACAGTGAACCTTGTGGTTGAATTGAAATTGGAGGTATCAGTGTGAATTTATGGTTTTTGATACATAGAGATAGATATAGCAATAGGTATAGGTGTAGTGTATACACATATATTTAGAAAGGAATCAAAACCAATGCTATACAAACTCTTCCAGAAAATGGAAGAGGAAACATCCCAACTCATTTTATGTGGCCAGTATGACTCTGATACCAAAACCAGTACAAAAAAATAAAACTACAGATCAATATTCCTCACAAACATAGACTTGAAATCCTCAACAAAATATTAACATATTGAATCCAGCAATATATGAAAATAAATACACATCACTGCGAAATGGGGCTTATTCTAGTAATCCAAGGCTGGTTTGTCATTTGAAAATTATTATAATCCACTATATTAACAGGTTAAAGAAGAAAAACCAACTTCAAAAAAATTGACTTGAAAAGCCTGTAATCCCAGCACTTTGGGAGGCTGAGGCTGAGGCAGGCAGATCACGAGGTCAGGCATTCAAGACCAGCCTGGCCAACATGGTAAAACCCCGTCTCTACTAAAAATACAAAAATTAGCCAGGTGTGGTGGCACTAGCCTGTAATCCCAGCTACTCAGGAGGCTGAGGCAGGAGAATTGCCTGAACCTGGGAGGTAGAGGTTGCAGTGAGCTGAGATCGCGCCACTGCACTCCAGCCTGGGCAACAGAGTGAGACTACATCTCAAAAAAAAAAAAAAAAAGAAAGAAAGAAAGAAAGAAAATGGCTTTCAAATATTTACTGACTTAGTTCCAGTGAAATATAGAAACTTTACTCTTACATAGCTCCATTCAGTCCTACCCTTTGTTGTACTGTTGTTATCCACATTACATCTTTATATGTTACAAGCCCAACAACACATTGTTTGTAATTATTACTTTATATAATCTTATTATGTCTTTTAAAGAAGCTGAGAGAAAAGACTGAGAGCAAGCTTAAATTTCTAAACCTTCTTATTTACCCTTTTGGTTATTTTCATTTCTTCTTGTGGATTTGAGTTACCATCTGGTGTCATTTTCTTAACCCAATAAAGCTTTATTCCTACTCATCACCTTTGTACTGTTATTGTCAAATATATTATTTATTACATTGCTACATGTTATAAGCCAAACAATAGTCTCTCTCTAAATATATATAGTACTTTTGCATATATATGCAGTTGCTTTTTAAATCAGCTTAGAGAATAAAGAAGGTATAATATGCAGTTATACTATCTCTTAATTACCTACATAATTACCTCCACCAGTGCTTTTGTTTGTTTGATTTTCCTTTTTCGTATGAATTCACATTACTGTTTGTGGTTATCTGCTTTCAGCATGAAGGACTTTCTTTACTATTTCCTGGAAGGCAGATCTTCTAGTAAAAAAAAATTTATAAGTTTTTATTTATCTGAGAATATCTTTATGTTCATGTTTATCTTCATGTTTAAAATATAAAAATACAGTCTTGCTGGATGTAAGGTTTTTTTTCTTACTTTCAGTACTTTGCATGTGTCTCCTACTGCTTCTGGCCTCCTTTGTTTCTGAGAGAAGTTAGATATTATGTGATTAATCATTTTTCTCTTATGGCTTTATATATATATATATTAGATGGAGTCTTGCTCTGTCACCAGGCTGGAGTGCAGTGGCACCATCTCGGCTCACTGCAACCTCTGCCTCCTGGGTTCAGATGATTCTCCTGCCTCAGCCTCCTGAGTAGCTGAGACTACAGGTGTGCACCACCATGCCCAGCTAATTTTTGTATTTTTAGTAGAGACGGGGTTTCACCATTTTGGCCAGGATGGTCTCGATCTCTTGACCTCATGATCCACCTGCCTTGGCCTCCCAAAGTGCTGGGATTACAGGTGTGAGCCACCGTGCCCGGCCAGCTTTCAAGATTTTCTTATCTTTGGCTTTCAACATTTTGTTTTTGATGTGTCTGGATCTAGATTTCTTTGCATTTATCCTACTTGGAGTTTATTGTACTTCTTGGATGTGTAGGTTAATGTTTTTCAACAAATTTGAGATTTTTCAGCATTATTTATTTGAATGTTTGTTGTTTTTCTCTCTTCTCCTAGTGCTCTCATTACAGTACACATATGTGGGTGCATTTAATGGCTGCCCACATTTCTCTGAAACTCTATTAATGTTAATCTTTCTTAATTAGTATTTCTCTGTTCTTCCAATTGCACAATCTCTATTGAGCTATTTCAAGTTTGCCAGCTCAAATCTACTGTTGAGACCTTCTAGTGAATTTTTCATTTTGGTTATTGTACTTTTCAACTCCAGAATTTCCATTTGATTTTTAAAATAATTTCTGTCTTCTCATTATATTCTCTATTTGATGAGGCTTGTCATCCTACCTTCCTTTAACTGTTTAAGCATAGTTTCCTTTAGTTAATTGAACTTATTTGTATTAGCTACTTTGAAGTCTTTGTCTGCAAAATCTACCATCTGGGCCCCTTGAAAGGCAATTTCTATTGCCTGAATGCTTTCTTTCTTTCTTTTTCTTGTTGGTTACACTCTTTTTGTTTGTTTGTTTGTTTATGTTTCAATTTTTTGTTGGCTGAATATTTTAGACAATATATTGTAGCAGTTCTGGATATGTGTCCCCCCAGGGTGGTGTTGTTGGTTGGTTGGCTGATTATCTGTTTCGTGACTTGGCTGAGCTAATTCTGTAAAGTCTGTTTCCCCTGTAGTGTGCAGTGTCTTATATCACTACTCAGAGATTTTTCATCTTTTCTTTTAGCCTGGCTACCTAGGGTTGCCCATGAGTTGCCTAAGCTGCTCATTAGTTATAGATTGTGCATAAACCCCCTCAGACAATTAGGTTTTTACCTTTTACTACCAGATTTATATGTGGCTTGGAAAATGCTATCACATTTCAGAGAGTGATGGCTTTTGCATCATGTTCAGCCAGAGACTGGTAGTTTGGATGTCCCCTCTCTGATTGTACATAAGAGGGTACAGCCTTGGGCATGCACAGAGTCTTCCAGCCTGCAAGGGATAAATATGATTTCATTTTTAAGCCTGGCTTCCTAGGAGATGCCCCTGGGTTGGGAGAGCTTAATGTTCAGTGTTTGGTAGACTGTTGTGTTTGGTAGGCCCATTGTGCCAGTGAGACTCTGCCCTATGTTAACGGGTCTTTGTGTAGCTTAGGAGATGCTTTCAAGTTCTCCCCATATCCCACTCTGACTGCACCTGAATCAGTACAGCCTAGCACATACACAAGACCTTCCAGCCCCTAGAGTTGTCTGTTATCCCTGAAGGACTCTTCTTCACTATCCCTTTCCCTTGTTCTATCAAAATTCCACTCCTCTATATCATTTTGCTTGCATCCTGGAGTTATCAGCCTCCTCTTAATCACTTTCCACCAAGATCTCCACTGTTTTAGACAATGCCCATAGGCATGGACTTTTCCATGTTCTATTCCAAATAAAGTCAGCCCCCTCGAGCAGAGCTGTAGAGCTCCCTGTCTTAGCACCTGACTTTCCCATAGACAGAACCTTTGCTCCGCTGCACCAGAGCTGGGGCAGGGACCTGTTTTTCCAGGAGTAACATCCTCACTTCTGTGAGTGACACTTGAGATGTGTGCATGTGTGTGCACACGCGTGTGTATGTGTGTGTGCACGTGTGTAAGCCCGTGGTCTTTTTGGCTTGCCCTTCACGGCTTAGAACTTTCACTCTATAAGCAAACTGGGGCAGGAATCATTAGGGCACAGTTATTCTCAGTATTCTGAGCTTAGAGTGGAGTTTCTTCCAACAAGTGACAATGGGCCGAGGGGAAGACAGTCTGAGACCTCTTGGCCACACCTGCTTGGAATAGAGCTTCTGCAACATGGGGCTGGGCTAAGAATAAGAAATCCCAGCAGTTTTCCTTTCCAGACTGAAACCATAGCCCAAGACTGGGAGCTATGGGGAGAGGGAGTCGCTTATCTTGGCCACACCTGCCCAGAGTGCACAGCAGTGAAGTTTCTGGAGCTGAGGCCGTAACAAAGCGAGCCATGGCTTAAATGCAGCAGACTCTGTTCTTACTGGAATTGAGTAGATTTTCTTGAATAAATGTTTTTCCATTTGCTGTATTCCCTGAGGATAATTTCCAGAGACATTTTATCTGTTTTATTTTAGACAGGGTCTCACTCTGTCACTGAGGCCGGAGTGCAGTGGTACACTCATAGCTCACTGCAGCCTCAGCCTCCTCAGTTCAAACCATCTTCCTGCCTCAGGCACATGCCACCACGCCCAGCTTATTATTATTTTTATAAAGACAGGGTTTCACTATGTTATCCAGGCTATTCTCAAACTGCTGGGCTCAAGTGATCCTCCCACCTCAGCCTCCCAAAGTGTTGGGACTACAGATGGGATCCACTGCACCCAGCCTTCTAAAGACTTTAAATGATTATTTTTATCATATTTACCAGTTAACCTACGTTGTCAGAGAGAAGGTCAAGTTGAGGTCCTTACCGTGCTATCCCAGAAGTCCACTCTCTCTCTGCTATTTTTGCAAGTTTCTGTGAATATATAATTATGTCAAAAATGTTTTGAAAAAACAGCGATAATTGGTTGGTTCTAGCCTTAAGAAACCTGTACGATTCAGTCTTCGCGTTCATAAAGTGAAAGAGAAATGGGAGTGTTTCATCTTCAGTAATTTGCAAGCGTCATAGAAAACAGAATGTGAACGTTCACAAGAAGCTATGTTTTGTGCTAACAGAAGGGCCCACGGCAGGAAAGGACATTCTGCTCAGTCTAGTGGAGCACCTGAGGAGTTTGCGCCCTTTTCCGTGTTAGGGTGTAAGTGTGTGTACACTCTTCACTGGATATGTCTTCCTCTCCTGCAGATTCGCTCAATTGTGTGGAATGCAGATGATAGCAAACTGATTTCTGGTGGCACAGATGGTGCTGTGTATGAATGGAATCTGTCCACAGGAAAGAGAGAGACAGAATGCGTGCTCAAGTCTTGCAGCTACAACTGTGTTACTGTCTCCCCCGATGCCAAAATTATCTTTGCTGTTGGATCAGACCACACCCTCAAGGAGATTGCGGATTCCTCGGTGAGTCTGCCCCTGCCCCGCCTCTGGGCTGGTGCACGGATCTGCAGGGACAGCCTCCCGTGCTTACAGCACAAAGTATGCACGGAATGAGGGCCTCTGCATACAGGGCCCCTTCTTCCCAAGATAACATCAGGCTCCTCATTCCTCTTGGATTAGCTCAGTTATCGTCACTTCCTGAATTTCCTGCCCAGTTTCCTTCCTGACTGAGTGAAATTGTAAATTGTGGGGCTCTTTTTCATTTCCGTTTTACTTGCTGTCTGTAACTTCTCTCCCACCTTCCAGGCATGGAGGTCATGTCATCTCTAAACTGTACTCTTACCCTTGGTCTGCACTTACATTCCTGGGGTAAAAACCTAACGACAGTATGCACTGAGTAACACCAATGATGGACCACGTAGACTGTAAGATTGTAATGCCATAAGATTATAATGCCAAATGTTCACTGTACCTATTCTGTTTAGATACACAGATATTTTCCATTGTGTCACAGTTGCCTACAGTATTCAGCATAGTCACATGCTGTTCAGGTTTCTAGCCTCGGAGCAGTAGGCTCTACCACATAGCCTAGGTGTATAGTAGGCTGTCGCAGCTAGGTTTGTGTAAATACACTCCGTGATGTTTGTGTGACAAAGTAGCCTAACCACGTATCCCATATTAAGCGATGCATGACTGTGCAGTTAGCTGCTCTCACCTAGGCTTGCCACTGTATTCTTTTGAAATCCCCAAACTCTGAAACTGTACAGTTACATTGGGCTCCAAATAGTGAAGGGAAAAGAGAGGAGCTCAGCAAGGATGCATCATACAAACATGGCCTGTGCTGTCCTCCAGCTGGCTCCTCCCACTTTTCCTGTGACTGGTGCCTGGGAAAGTGCGTAGATACCATGGCAGCAAGCTAGCCCAAGGCAGGTCTCCCCGTGGCTGGAACACAGCTGACAGTATGGTGACTCTCCTGTGTACCCCCGAGCAGCCTGGTCCTAATTCAATGGCAGCTATCAGTGCTGTGCCAGACTAAAGCCCCTTTAGGGCAGGGCCATGTTTTGCTCCTCTTGGCAGTCCTACTAGCTGGCACATTGTGTGGTGCACAGCGTTGAATAAATGTGTGTGTAGGCATGAAAAAATGCTCATCATCACTGGCCATCAGAGAAATGCAAATCAAAACCACAATGAGGTACCATCTCACACCAGTTAGAATGGCGATCGTTAAAAAGTCAGGAAACAACAGGTGCTGAAGAGGATGTGGAGAAATAGGAACACTTTTACACTGTTGGTAGAACTGTAAACTAGTTCAACCACTATGGAAGACAGTGTGGCGATTCCTCAAGGATCTAGAACTAGAAATACCATTTGACCCAGCCGTCCCATTACTGGGTATATACCCAAAGGACTATAAATCATGCTGCTATAAAGACACATGCACACATATGTTTGTTGTGGCACTATTCACAATAGCAAAGACTTGGAACCAACCCAAATATCCATCAATGATAGACTGGATTAAGAAAATGTGGCACATATACACCATGGAATACTATGCAGCCATAAAAAAGGATGAGTTCATGCCCTTTGTAGGGACATGGATGAAGCTGGAAATCATCATTCTGAGCAAACTATCTCAAGGGCAGAAAACCAAACACTGCATGTTCTCACTTATAGGTGGGAATTGAACAATGAGAGCACTTGGACACAGGGTGGGGAACACCACACAACGGGGCCTGTCATGGGGTGCGGGGAGCGGGGAGGGATAGCATTAGGAGATATACCCAATGTAAATGATGAGTTGATGGGTGCAGCACACCAACATGGCGCATGTATACTTATGTAACAAACCTGCACATTGTGCACATGTACCCTAGAACTTAAAGTATAATAATAATAACAAAAGAAAAAAAATGTGTGTGTAGGTGGGTGGGTGGATGAGTGCATGAATGAGTGAGGGAATGAAGGGGCGCTCTGATAGTACAGTTGTCCCACCTTATCCACAGTTTCAGTTACCTGTGGTCAACCAAGGTCCAAAAATAGGTGAGTACCATACTGTGAGTAAGATATTTTGAGAGAGAGAAACCACATTCACACAGCTTTTATACAGTATTCTTACAACTGTTCTATTTTATTATTAGGTATTATTTATCTCTTACTGGGCCTAATTTATAAATTAAACCATATCGTAGTTATGTATGTATAGGAGAGAAACATAGTATATATAGGGTTCAGTACTATCTGGTTTCAGGCACCACTGGGGATCTTGGAACATATCCCTCGAGGATAAGGGGAGACTAATGTATAGTTTTGCTTATGTAATGAGCATTAATGAATGCTTGCTGAATGCATTTATGAGCAATAGCCCATTCTCATTTTGAAATGCACCCATGCATAGCAGTCAAAGCAGAGACTGGAGCCTGCCCAGGTACATGAGTTGAAGCAAGTGTCTTTCACACAGATGGTCCGTCATCTGTAGCCCAGGGATAACAGTAACTGCCTCAGAGGGTTTCGTGAGGATTGAATGAGTTGCAACATGGAGAAGGCACAGAACAGTGCTTGGCACATAGTAAGTGCTATATGAATATCTCTCTCTATTAGTATTATTCCTAACTCATGAAACTGGTTATTTACCAGCAACACAATGAGGAATATCTAGTTTGCGCCTTTTTTGTGCTAGGTACTATTCTGGATGCCAAAAGGGATAGAAAAAGCATTTTTTAAAGACAAGCCCCTAGGGATCTGTTAGAGGAGAGGGCGAGAGAGAATGGCACTGGGACATGGGGGCCACAGCTCGACCCCTCACACTGAGCAGAGCTGCCTGTGTCCCAGATCCTTCGAGAGATATCAGCGTTTGACGTCACCTACACCGCCATTGTCATCTCGCATTCCGGACGCATGATGTTTGTGGGCACCTCGGTGGGAACCATTCGTGCCATGAAGTACCCTCTGCCTCTGCAGAAGGAATTCAATGAGTACCAGGCCCATGCCGGTCCTATCACCAAGGTGAGCAGGCCCCTCTCCCCAGGAACCCAGTCCCACACCTGCCTGCCGCATGCCTTGTTCATCCCTTCAACCTCCCAATGTCTTTTCTCTCTTATTTATTCATCCATCCATTGAATCACCATCTATTGACTATGAATATACTCTTTGTTTAAACTACTTCCAGGAATTTAGCCTAGGAAATCATCAGAGATATGCCTAAAAATGTATGTACGACGTTTTCACCATAATGTTATGCATAATAAGGGGCCGTTTGGTGGATGCCGTAGCTGCCGTGAGTGTGGGCTGCACTTGACCACAGCTGCCTCCTTCTCCAGAGAATGCCCCGGACTGAAAGGAGCCATAGCCCTGAAGATCAGCCCCTACCTCTCCCTGAGGGTACAAAAGGCCACCCCAGGGGCAAGGGCAATACCATGAGTACACATTTGTAAATTGTCCTTCCATTCACCCTTCTCATAAAGTAGTATCTATGTTCAACAGTCAAAATGTGGAAGCAACCAAGTGTCCATCAACAGACGAATGCATAAGCAAAAGATGGTGTATCTATACAATGGAACAGTATCCTGCCTAAAAAGGAAGGGAATTCTGCAGTGTGCTACCACATGGATGAACCTTGAGGATGTTCTGCTAAATTAAATAAGGCCAACCACAAAAAGATAAAGACAGTGTGATTCCACTTTCAGGAGATACTTAGAGCAGTCAGAATCACAAAGACAGAGTGGTGGCTGGCAGGGGTTGCGGGGAGGGGAATGGGGAATGATCATGTCATAGGTATAGAGTTTTGGTTTTACCAGACAAAAGGGTTATGGGGGTGGTTGGTGGTGATGGTTGCACAACATTACAAATGTATTTAATAACACGAACTGTACACTTGAAAATGGTTAAGATAGCAATTTTTTTTTTTTTTTTTTTTGAGACGGAGTCTTGCTCTGTCGCCCAGGCTGGAGTGCAGTGGCGCAATCTCGGCTCACTGCAAGCTCCGCCTCCCGGGTTCACGCCATTCTCCTGCCTCAGCCTCTTCGAGTAGCTGGGACTACAGGCGCCCGCCACCACGCCCGGCTAATTTTTTTGTATTTTTAGTAGAGACGGGGTTTCAGCGTGGTCTCGATCTGCTGACCTCATGATCCGCCAGCCTCGGCCTCCCAAAGTGCTGGGATTACAAGCGTGAGCCACCGCGCCTGGCCTAAGATAGCAAATTTTACAGAATATGTATTTTACCACAATTTTAAAAATGAAATAAAAAAGAATTATCTTGCATGCGAAATGGTTGCCAAGAAATCATAGCCAATAGTAAATTAAAGGTTATTCATTGTGCAAAAAAAAAAGTAATGTCTATACCTACACTGACCCCCTGAAAAACAGGCACTGGGAAGGGATGTGTCTCCTCTTCCTTACTCTCTCTTGCTGCATATTGAATGACACAGCACCTGAGGTTTTGAATTATGTCCCAAACTCCGTAGGGGCTTACCTGCAACACTAGCTGTATTAAGAAAAGTTTTCTCATTATAAAACAGAACATTTCTGTACCAAGCCTGGGCCTTGGGTCCAAAGTAAATTACTACAACATATTCCCCCTCTTCCCTTCAGATCTGCTAAGTTTTGTGGATAAGGTATTTATTTTCTGATTATAGAAGCAATGCATGTTTATTTTAAAAATAAAAATCCTTGCCAGGCGCAGTGGCTCATGCCTGTAATCCTAGCACTTTGGAAGCCCAAGGCGGGCAGATCATGAGGTCAGGAGATAGAGACCATCCTGGCTAACACGGTGAAACCCTATCTCTACTAAAAATACAAAAAATTAGCTGGGCGTGGTGGCACACACCTGTAGTCCCAGCTACTCGGGAGACTGAGGCAGGAGAATCGCTTGAACCTGGGAGGCAGAGGTTGCAGTGAGCCGAGATCGCGCCACTACACTCCAGCCTGGGCAACAGAGCGAGATTCTGTCTCAAAAAAAAAAAAATCCTCATAATAGTATCATCATTTCTTTGATGCATATCCTTCTACATTTCCATGTGTGTGTGTTTTAAATAAAATTAAGATCATACTGTGAGGCCAGTCTCGTGGCCTGCTTGTTTTTAACTTCACACTACTGTAAGCGTTTGTCCATACAATTAAATATTCCTCAGAAGCATGACTTTAGTAGCTACACAAATATCCTATCCTATGATGGACTGTAACTTACTAACTCTTCTCTTGCAATTAGGCATTTAAATTATCTTATGATCTGTAGTGAACAGCCTAGTTTACAATTTTATATGCACATCTCTGATTCTCTCCTAAGACTAAATTCCTAGAGAGAGAATTCCTGAATTAAAGAGTATTGCCATTCTCAAGATTCTTGACACATACTGCTGATTGTGAGAAGACATTTTTCACAGTTAATCCTTTTGTTTTAACTTTTTATCTTGAAATACTTACAGGTTTAGAGGAAATTTTAAAGATGGCACAGAGTTCCCATGTACCCCTCAGTTTCCCCCAGTAATTACATCTTCTAGAACTGTAGCAAAATATCAAACCAGAAAATTGACACTGGTCCACAGTGTATATGTAGTTCTGAGTTATTTCTCACATGCACTGTTTGTGTAACCACTACTACAATCACAATATAGAACCGTTCCATCCCCACGAAGATCTCCATCTGCCCCTTAGAGTCATACTCCTGACTCTCATCCCTAATCCCTGGCAACCACTAATTTGTTCTTATTTCCATAACTTTTGTCATTTTGCGAACTGTATATGGAATTATACTGTATGTGGCCTTCTGAAAATGGCTTTTTTATTGATACATAGTATTTGTACATATTATGATGTACCTGTGATATTTGTTATAGTCATAGAGCGTGTAATGATCAGGTCAGGATATTTAGGGTTTCCATCCATCTCGCGTATTTATATTTCCGCGTGTTGGAAGCATTTGAAGTCCTCTCTTCTAGCAATTTAAAAATTTACAATACATTGTTGTTAACTATAGTCACCTTACTCTGCTATCAAACGTTAGAACTTATTTCTTCTTTGACTCAGCACGTGGGTCATGCCTGTAATCCCAACACTTTGGGAGGCCGAGGCAGCCAGATCACTTGAGGTCAGGAGTTTGAGACCAGCCTGGCAAACATGGTGAAACCCCCGTTTCTACTAAAACTACAAAAAATTAGCCAGGCATGGTGGTACATGCCTGTAATCCCAGCTACTCGAGAGGCTCAGGCAGGAGAATTGCTTGAACCTGAGAAGCCGAGATTGCAGTGAGCCGGGAGATCGTGCCACTGCACCCTTAGCCTGGGCAACACAGCAGACTCTATCTCAAAAAAAAAAAAAAAAAAAGAAAAGAAAACTGATTTCTTCTATCTAGTGTTTGTATCTGTTAACCAATCTCTCTTTAGCACCCCACCCACCCATACACTCTTCCCTAGTATCTATCATGCCACTCTGTACCTCTATGAGGTCAACATTTTTGGGTTTTTTTTTGAGACAGAGTCTCACTCTGTCGCCCAGGCTTGAGTGCAATGACATGATCTCGGCTCACTGCAACCACCACCTCCTGGGTTCAAGCGATTCTTCCACCTCAGCCTCCTAAGTAGCTGGGATTACAGGCACATGCCATCATGCCCAACTAGGGTCAACATTTTTTAGCTCTCACATATGAATGAGAACATACAATATTTGTTTTTCTGTACCTGACATATTTCAGTTAACTTCACGACCTCCAGTTCCATCCATGTTGCTGCAAAAACGTGATTTCATTCATTATTATGGTCAAATAGTATTTCAGTGGGTATATATACCACATTTTCTTTATTCATTCATCCACCGATGGACACTTAGGCTGATTCCATATCTTTACTATTGGTGGTACGATAAATATGGGGGGGTGGGGTGCAGGTATCCTTTCAATATGCTGATTTCCTTTCCTTTAGAAAAATACCCAGTAATGAGATTGCAGGATTGTATGGTAGTTCTATTTTTAGTTTTTCTGAGAAGTCTACATACTGTTTTCCATAGTGGTTGTACTAATTTACCTTCCCACCAACAGTGTATGAGAGTTCTCTCTTTTCCACATTCTTGCCAGAATCTGTTATTTGTTGTCTTTTTAATAATACCTACTCTAACTGGGGTAAGATGGTATCTCATGGTGGTTTTGATTTGCATTTCCCTGATGATTAGTGATGCTGAGCATTTTTTCATATACCTGTTGGCCATTTGTATGTCTTCTTTTGAGAAATGTCTATTCATGTCCTTAGCCCACTTTTTTTTTTTTTTTGAGATAGAGTTTTGCTCTCGTCACCCAGGCTGGAGTGCAATGGCTCAATCTCAGCTCACTGCAACCTCCCCCTCCTGGGTTCAAGAGATTCTCCTGCCTCAGCCTCCCGAGTAGCTGGGGTTACAGTGCCTGCCACCACGCCCACCTAATTTTTGTATTTTTAGTAGGAATGAGGTTTCACTATGTTGTCCAGGCTGGTCTCAAACTCCTGACCTCAGGTGATCCACCCTCCTTAGCCTCCCAACGTGCTGGGATTACAGGTGTAAGCCACCACACCCGCCCCTTAGCCCACTTTTTTTTTTTTTTTTAATTATACTTTAGGGTTTTAGGGTACATGTGCACAATGTGCAGGTTTGTTACATATGTATCCATGTGCCATGTTGATTTCCTGCACCCATTAATTCGTCATTTAGCATTAGGTGTATCTCCTAATGCTGTCCCTCCCCCCTCCCCCCACCCCACAACAGTCCCCGGAGCGTGATGTTCCCCTTCCTGTGTCCATGAGTTCTCATTGTTCAATTCCCACCTATGAGTGAGAACATGCGGTGTTTGGTTTTTTGTCCTTGCGATAGTTTACTGAGAATGATGTTTTCCAGTTTCATCCATGTCCGAATTGAACTCAGCTCTACATAAAGTGGACCTAATAGACATCTACAGAACTCTCCACCCCAAATCAACAGAATATACATTTTTTTCAGCACCACACCACACCTATTCCAAAATTGACCACATAGTTGGAAGTAAAGCTCTTCTCAGCAAATGTAAAAGAACAGAGATTATAACAAACTGTCTCTCAGACCACAGTGCAATCAAACTAGAACTCAGGATTAAGAAACTCAGTCAAAACCGCTCAACTACATGGAAACTGAACAACCTGCTCCTGAATGACTATTGGGTACATAATGAAATGAAGGCAGAAATAAAGATGTTCTTTGAAACCAACGAGAACAAAGACACAACATACCAGAATCTCTGGGACACGTTCAAAGCAGTGTGTAGAGGGAAATTTATAGCACTAAATGCCCACAAGAGAAAGCAGGAAAGATCCAAAATTGACACCCTAACATCACAATTAAAAGAACTAGAAAAGCAAGAGCAAACACATTCAAAAGCTAGCAGAAGGCTAGAAATAACTAAAATCAGAGCAGAACTGAAGGAAATAGAGACACAAAAAACCCTTCAAAAAATTAATGAATCTAGGAGCTGGTTTTTTGAAAAGATCAACAAAATTGATGGACCGCTAGCAAGACTAATAAAGAAGAAAAGAGAGAAGAATCAAATAGATGCAATAAAAAACGAAAAAGGGGATATCACCACCGATCCCACAGAAATACAATCTACCATCAGAGAATACTACAAACACCTCTATGCAAATAAACTAGAAAATCTGGAAGAAATGGATAAATTCCTCGACAAATACACCCTCCCAAGACTAAACCAGGAAGAAGTTGAATCTCTGAATAGACCAATAACAGGTTCTGAAATTGTGGCAATAATCAATAGCTTACCAACCAAAAAGAGTCCAGGACCTGATGGATTCACAGCTGAATTCTACCAGAGGTACAAGGAGGAACTGGTACCATTCCTTCTGAAACTATTCCAATCGATAGAAAAAGAGGGAATCCTCCCTAACACATTTTACGAAGCCAGCATCGTCCTGATACCAAAACCTGGCAGAGACATAACCAAAAAAGAGAATTTCAGACCAATATCCTTGATGAACATTGATGCAAAAATCCTCAATAAAATACTGGCAAACCGAATCCAGTAGCACATCAAAAAGCTTATCCACCATGATCAAGTGGGCTTCATCCCTGGGATGCAAGGCTGGTTCAACATACGCAAATCAATAAATGTAATCCAGCATATAAACAGAACCAAAGACAAAAACCACATGATTATCTCAATAGATGCAGAAAAGGCCTTTGACAAAATTCAACAACCCTTCATGCTAAAAACTCTCAATAAATTAGGTATTGATGGGACGTATCTCAAAATAATAAGAGCTATCTACAACAAACCCACAGCCAATATCATACTGAATGGGCAAAAACTGGAAGCATTCCCTCTGAAAACTGGCACAAGACAGGGATGCCCTCTCTCACCGCTACTATTCAACATAGTGCTGGAAGTTCTGGCCAGAGCAATCAGGCAGGAGAAGGAAATAAAGGGTATTCAATTAGGAAAAGAGGAAGTCAAATTGTCCCTGTTTGCAGATGACATGATTGTATATCTAGAAAACCCCATTGTCTCAGCCCAAAATCTCCTTAAGCTGATTAGCAACTTCAGCAAAGTCTCAGGATACAAAATTAATGTACAAAAATCACAAGCATTCTTGTACACCAATAACAGACAAACAGAGAGCCAAATCATGAGTAGCCCACTTTTTAATGAGATTTTTAGATTTTTTTGTTTGTTTAATGTTGAGTTGTTTGAGTTCTTTGTGTATTCTGGATATTGGTCTTTTGTCAGAGTAAAGTTTGCAAATATTTTCTCCCATTTGACAGGTTGTCTCTTCACTCTGTTGATTGTTTCCTTTGCTGTGCAGAAGCTTTTTAGCGTAATGTCCTGATTGTGGCTTTTTCTACTCAGCTTAATCTCCTTCAAATCCATCCAAGTTGTGTTGTGTATCAATCATAGTTTATTCCATTTTATTGCTGAGTAGTATTCCATGAAAAACAAATCACAGTTTGTGTAGCCATTCACCTATTATAGGATATTTTTAATTTTTTCCAGTTTTCAGCTATTATAAATAAAGCTGCTGTGACCAATCATATACAGGCTTTTGTGTGGAAATAAGTTTTCATTTCTCTGGGATAAATGCCCAGGAGTATAACTGCTGAATCATATGGCAAGTGTATATTCAGGTTTTTTTTTTTAACTGCCAAGCTATTTTCCAGAGTGGCTGTACCATTTTACATTCCTACCAAGAATGTATGAGACCCAGTTTCTCTGCATCATTGCCAGCACTTGGTGTTGTCACTGTTTTTTTATTTTAGCTGTTCTAATGGGTGTGTAGTGATATCTCATCATGATCCTAATTTTGCATTTTCCTAAATGGCTAATAATGTGGAGCATCTCTTCATGTGCTTACTTGCTACCTGTGTATTTTCCCTGGTGAAATGTCTCCGTACCTTTTGTCTACTTTCTGATTGGATTGATTGGCTTTTTTACTGTTGAGTTTTGAGAGTTTCTTGTACATTCTAGATAATAGCTGACTCTTCAGATTCCAAATCCACAGGGAACGTAGACATAACCTTACTTCTTCTATTCATTAACAGATGCCTGTGAGGGCTCCTGTCTCATTCTTACCTGGGATCAAGTTTACCTCCCTATGAGGCTGTGCCCAGGATTGCATGGGGGGGAAGCCTTGCACAACAGCTGGCTCAGCCCTGGTCATCTGTGGCCTTGAAAGCTTCCTGGCCATGACCTTTTTCTCTTCAGATGTTGCTTACCTTTGATGATCAGTTCCTGCTGACTGCTGCTGAGGATGGCTGCCTGTTCACCTGGAAGGTCTTTGATAAGGATGGCCGGGGAATCAAGCGAGAGAGGGAGGTGGGCTTTGCCGAAGAGGTGCTTGTGATTAAAACAGACATGGAAGAAAAGGTAAGAACTGGATGTAATGAAGAGGGATGTGGAATTCCTTACCAGACTGCATTCAGATGCGGGTCCAGCACCGGGGCCCTCTACAGCCTGGCTACACCCTATGCCCAGTGCAGACCTCCACGGCTCCCTGCACATCCACTGTCCACACAACCAAGCTCTCCTCCTCACTGCCACTGTCCACCCTACTCTGCCTGTCTTTCTGCCATGTGATCATCTTGACTTACACTGTGCTTTGCTTTTATTCTGTGATCTGGTTTTCCTCTTTCTACTCTTTGAAACCAAGAATAATGAAACATACAATTCTCTTATGACCAACAGTTTCTAGCACATGCTGGGCACATGGAAGACAATCAATAAATATTTACAAAAGTAAAGTATGTTCTCATTTAAATCTCACAACATGTCTATGAAGAAGATACTGTCATTCTCCCCATGTTTCAAAAAACAAGTCAAGAGAGCTTGAGGGACGTGTCCAAAGTCAGTGTGCTAATAATTAATAGGACTAGAGTTCTAATCCAGATTTAATCCAGAGCCCCTCTCCCTTAATCACTGTACCAAAGGGACATCCCTTCCTTCCTGTTGATGCAGTAAACATTCCATAAAGGTGTGTTTTGCAGAGATATGAGTGCATAGCTCTGTGCTACGCTCCCTAAGGGAGAAGCTGAATGGATGATAAACACACAAGGCTCATGGAGGATCGCAAAGCTACACAGTCATTGCTGTTTCTCTGGAATCTTAAGTGTGTTTATTGAACACCTACCATTTGCCAGGCACTGGGGATGCACGTGTGAAAAGACAGGTGTGGGCCCTGTGACATGACCAGGAAGCTTACAGTCAAGTGAGGGATAGAAACAAGTAAAGCCATCAGAGCAGCAATACAACACTGCCATAAATCAAGGTGACAAGCCCCTGGCATTTGCTGGTGATCCCTTCTAGAGCTCCCTAGAATTTTCTGCAGGAAAAGCAAAGAGGGAGAAGAGGATGAGGGAGGGCCCCGTGAGAGTGGGGGCCTGACTTGCTGCAGAAGGAAGCTTTCCTTTTCTCCGTTATCTTTTCTGTTCTTCCCAGAGGGTAGGGGAGGAGGCCAAATAGGAGACAGCAGGCTGAACCAAAGGCCTGAAGGTGCCCAAGCTGTCTTCTGACCACATGCCCCAGATGGGCCTGACAGTACTTCTGCCAGGCTGGAAATGGCTCATGCATATACTGCTCCTTCTTGAAACTCCCTTCTGTCTTACCATCCTTGTGACCACACTCTGTTCCCTGTAAACCTTTCTGACTCCTCCTCCCCGCTTCTGTCCTGGCTCTTCCTCTGCCTGTCCCTTAAAAAGCATGTTCCCAGAATTCCCAACTCTCTTTATATTCTGTTATAGTCTATGTAACTCTCAGGCCATGATTTACCTTCTCTGCCTAGGATTTACAGAGGGGTCTGCTGTGTACCTGACACTATACTAAGGTCTGGGATTACAGAGATAAAAGACATAAAGCATCCTTTAGCTGATAGCCCGGGAAGAGGGCAGAGTATCATAAAGAAGGGAATTAAACGTGCAGTGGAATGAAGTGTCATGAAAGGGCGATGCTGTGGGAGGACAGGGGAAGGAACTTGGCTCGGGCCAGGTGGTGCCAGAGGACATGAGCCTTGCTCAGAGCCTTCCAGAACAAATGGACAAGGGCCAGTGAGCAATGAGCAGTGAGTGTGTGCAGAGGGATGAGGGAGTGGTGGTCTGCAAAGCTGCTCCTAGTTAGGGTGTGCCAGAGAGGAGGGCTGAAGATGAAGCTGGAGAGAAACAGGTCGGGGGGCCGTTTACACCATGCATTAGGCTGGACATTGTTCATAAGGACCGCTCATAAATTTAAGCTAGGGAATGACTTAATATGATTCGCATCTCAGAGAGATTAATCTGCAGCAATGTGAAGAATAGATGGAGGAAGGACACTGAACAAGGACCTCAAACACAGCATGTCAAAGGCCGGGTCGTTCCCATGGATAAATATATCCCACTAGCCAGGGCAGACCCCTGGGGTCATTGATAAGTATTCATTCAGTGCTGACCATGTTGCTAGTTTGATGCTAGGTTCTGGAGATAAAGCAGTGAAGCACGACAGGACAAGCTCCACCCTCAGGTACCGGTCCTTCTACCTAGGAGACAGCCTTCATCCATGATCCTTACCTCTCCACCCCACACCCAGTCAGGCACTACCCTCTCTAAACTCACTCTCTCCAACCTCTCCATTCCTCTCCGGTCCCCTCCCCTACCTCAGTCCAAACCCTGGCCGTCTCTCACCTGGTCTATGCAGTTGCCCCCCACCCACCCCAGCAACTCATCATCCTGCCTTTGGTCCTTCCTTAATCTAGTCCATGCTGCCTACTGCCATTGGAGAGATCTTTATAACACCAAAGTCAGCCTGATCAGGTTCGATGAGGACCTTTGGAAGCCCTCTAGGATAAAATCCAAACTTCCTAGCATGGCCTACCGGGTGCCTGATGGTCTAACGCAGTCTCGGCTGCCCCTTCCTATGCATCCAACCTGTGCCATATCACGTGCAGTGAGTGCCCTGGCCAGGCATTCCTGCCACATCCTCTCTGACTTTGCACGTGCGATTTGTGCTTATCCTTCATCTCAGTACTTCCTGTGCACCAGATCCTCACTAGTCTGCTGGCCAGGAATGCAGAAATGTGCATAATCCGTTCCTTGATGTCAAGTCGTTCACAGGTAGTAGAGGAGACAGACCAGAAATGATGAGATAGGGATGCACGGGGTGTCCCCATAGGTAAGCAAGAAGAAAACACTGCATTCTGACCCACTCTGTCATCAACATTAACTTTTTAAGGAAATGAAGGGTGTGTGTATTATAGTATTTTTAGAAAACTTTGTCATCAGTGAGTACGATGGGAGAAGACACGAGGCCGGGTGCAGTGGCTCAGCCTGTAATCCCAGTACTTTGGGAGGCTGAGGCAGGAGGACCGCTTGAGCCCAAGAGTTCAAGACCAGCCTGGGCAACATAGTGAGACCCCCATCTCTACAAAAAATATAAAATATAAAAATTAGCCAGGTGTGGTGGGGCATGCCTGTAGTCCCAGCTACTTGGCAGGCTGAGGTGGGAGGATCACTTGAGCCCAGGAGGTCGAGGCTACAGTGAGCCGTGATCACACCACCGCACTCCAGCCTGTGTGACAGAGTGAAACCGTGTCTCAAAAAAAAAAAAAAAAGGAAAAAAGGAAGAAGAAGAAGATACTAGGCATAAAAACCAGCAAGACAGAAGAGTTAGGATCTATATTAAAGTAATAAAAGTGAGTCTAAGAAGACATCAAGAGGGACAGATTGGCAGTACTGAGAACTACCCAGCTTTGGACAGTTACCACGATTTGTAATAATGTGTTTATCTGGCTGCCTCAGTAGACTCTAAGTTCCATGGGGACAGCCATAATGCTTCGGTAAATATCTTCTGAGATCTTACTCTGTGTTAGATATTGTTCCAGTACTTGGGATATATTAATATATCAGCAAACAAACCCTACAAAGATTCTGGTCTATGTGGAGCTCAAGTTCTGATGGGGAAAGAAGAATAAAAACAATAAACAAAATAATAAGTCAATTATAGAAAGTGCAAGATCTAAGGAAATAAGAAGTAGAGCAGAGTAAGAGAGGTGATGGGTCCTGGGAATGGGAAGGGGTTGCAGAATTAAACAGTGTGGTCCAAGTCAGCCTCGTCAAGCAGGAGACGGTTAAGCCGACTTGAATGAGGTGAGAGCATTACTAGCACAATGTAGTAAGGATTTTTTGAGGATAGAGGAGGAAGCTCGTATGTCTCCTCGTTTTTAGCCGGTGTGCCTTCTGGGGAAAAGATGACAAGTTCTAGTTGAGACACACTGAGTTTGAAGCTAGGCAGAGCTGCAGGTCTCAGGTCAAGGCCGCAGGTTTAAATATTCTGAGTCACCCTCACTGTCAGTGTTCTTGATTCTCTGTCCTTCTCCCAAAGGCTCAGGTTATGTTGGAGCTAAAGACTCGTGTGGAGGAATTAAAAATGGAGAATGAGTATCAACTCCGACTAAAGGACATAAACTATTCTGAGAAGATTAAGGAGCTAACAGACAAGTTCATCCAGGAAATGGAGTCCTTGAAAACAAAAAACCAGGTCTGTTTAAGCGACTCACCAACAAGCACGAATAACAAGAAATTTCCACTTTCAAGACAGGACTGGCATATACTGCCCAAGCTATGCTCAAACAGTAAGATATGTGAAAATGTCCAATTTTAAAGCATAGTTGTTGATATCAGAAATGCTTACAACTGGCCAGGCACAGGGGCTCACGCCTGTAATCCCAGCACTTTGGGAGGCCAAGGCGGGCGGATCCCTTGAGGTCAGGAGTTCAAGACCAGCCTGGCCAATGTGGTGAAACCCCATCTCTAGCCAGGCATGGTGGCGCGTACCCATAGTCCCAGCTACTCGGGAGGTTGAGGCATGAGAATCAGTTGAACCTGGGAGGTGGAGGTTGCAGTGAGCTGAGATCGCTCCACAGCACTCCAGCCTGGGCAACAGAGACTCTGTCTAAAAATAAATAAATAAATAAAAATAAATGCTTACAATTAATTGCTAAGTGAAAAAAAAGCAGAATATAAACCACTTTATGGTGAATGGTATTAATCGGTATTAGTGGTATTAACAGATTAATCTAATCTATAGCAGTAAAATACATATAGAAAATAGATAACAGTATAATTATCTCTGAAAGTTGAGATTACAGATAACTTAAATTTTGTTTTTCATACTTTTTGTAATTTCTAAATCTCTACAATGAGAATTATGATTAGGAGAAACTTATTTAAAAACAAAATGAAAAGATAAGAAAAACAAAGCAAAAAGATAAGAAAATCAAAGCATAGATGGAGAATAACTAGCAGAATACTGATTCCTGGATTGTCAGAAAGTTAAATAAAATTAGTCTACATGGCCTTTACACAGTTAGATTTGGTCTGGGACTCTCCCAGATTCTTTGCTTTGTTCTACACAAATCTGGACTCCTATCTAAAATCCCCGCTGGGCAAGGTGGCTCACCCCTATAATCCTAACACTTTGGAAGGCCTAGGCAGGAGGATCGCTTGTGTCCGGGAGCTTGAGACCAGCATGGGCAACATAGTGAGACCCGGTCTCTACGTAAAATAAAAAATGAGTCTGCCATGGTGGCATGTGCCTGTAGTTCTAGCTACTTGGGAGGCTGGGATGGGAGGATTGCTTGAGCCTGGGAGGTGGGGGCTGTAGTGAGTCATGATCTCAGCACTGCACTCCAGCCTGGATGACAGAGCGAGGCCCTGTCCCTCACCCCCTAAAAAAATTCCCAATTATGTGCTTAAGGGATATTTGTTTCTTTAATGTCTATGGGTCATAAAGTTTGGCTAAAAAAACGAAAGAAAGAAAAACCTTGGCTATTAATTGTATTAATTAATTCACTTTATAATTTTATTCATTTAGCCAACAAACATGTGTTTGGTGCTCTATATAAGCCAGGTGCAAAGTTAGGTCCTGAAGATGGCACACCACCTCCAACTCGCCCCCCAAGCCTGAAATCTTTCCTGCTCAGTTAAAAAAAACACTTCCTCAGAAGCTTACCCATGAGCACACCCAAGGATTTTGTTGACAGCAATGTGCTGGCAACAGAGGATTCAAATGAATCCCTACTTTTTCACCCAGAAGTCCTTCTGATACGTGTCCAAAACTGAACTCATCATTGACAAACCCATTTAGTAGCAAGAATAGAAATAGGAACAGTGTAGAGCTTTTAGAGCAGAATATAACATAAATAAAAAGTGACGATGTGGTTGTTGCTTCATAGAACAGTGCTTGGTGCCAAATAAGGGCTGGAGAAATGTCTGTGAGTGAAGGAGGCTGTTACTTGTAAAATCAGTTCTTGCCCTAGTAGTGCTTTCAGCAGATGTGTGTAAATGAGGAAATGTGACTCGTTTTAGGTCTTAAGAACCGAAAAAGAGAAGCAGGATGTTTATCACCGTGAGCACATAGAAGACCTCCTAGACAAGCAAAGCCGGGAACTGCAAGACCTGGGTGAGCCCACAAGCAGAGGCCTCGTTGGTTAGGGTTGGAAGAGCTAGGTTATGGGGAAACACTCAAGAGTCCCCCAGACACAGTAGAAGTCTCAGGGAATATGGCTTTGTCTAAAAACAGGCTACATGTGTCCCCTGGAACTCACCGTGGTTTTCACTTCTGTGTTTTTACCCATTCACTAAGCACATTAAACACCTGTTGCATGAAAGTAGAAGGCATGGAAAAGGTCAAGTTTGGAACCTGATAGTCTTGCCTTGGGTCCCAGGCTTACCACGTACTTGCCAGGTGCTCTGGGGAGTCACCTGACCTTACCGAGCCTCACTTTACTCTGCTATAAAGCGGGAGTCCTAATACTTATTTTTCACACTCAGGATATTCTTCTAGGCCCTGAGTCCCCAAATACCACTCTGTGCTTTCCTGGAAACTGTTCTTCCCAGAGCAGGCAGGCAGGGAGTTTGGCTACCTGATGAGATGATGGGATGAGGGGTTGGTGGCAAGGAAGCCAGGCAGGCATTTGAATCTTGGCTCTGGAGGCAGCTGCTCCAGCTGGTGCTGGAAGGGATGGGAGAGCGCCCAGGGCTCCTGGGTGTCCCTGAAGCAAGTGCTGCTCTCCCACCTTAAATGCCATTCTTGCTTCTCTCCAGAATGTTGCAACAACCAAAAGTTGCTTCTAGAATATGAGAAGTACCAGGAGCTGCAGCTCAAGTCCCAGAGGATGCAGGAAGAGTATGAAAAACAGCTCCGGGATAACGATGAGACCAAGAGCCAGGCCCTGGAGGAGCTGACTGAGTTTTATGAGGCAAAACTGCAGGAGAAAACCACCCTTCTGGAAGAGGTACTCACAGGAAGCCATGCTGTGCCTCCCTTTCGCAGAGAAAAGCCACCCAATCACTCAGATCTCCATGGCATAGCCACTGTATGCCAGGATGTGTTGTACACTGGGACAGACATGGTTTCTACCCCCAAGGAACTTATATCTAATGAGAGACAGTCAAATAACATCTCAAATAAATATAACATTATGACTGTCACAAGTTCCGTGAGAGAAAAATATAGGAAGGCTGGGTGTCCGGTGAACAAGACCAAAGGAGAACAGGGATGGGGTGTTGGTGAGATTGGGGTTGAAGTGGTGGAGCGTGAGGCCTGATTTGGTAGGAAAAGAGGGGAGGCAGGAAGACAGGACAGACGGGAAGAAGGTGGATGGGTCAAGGGCCCTGTGGCCATGGTCTCTGTTTCTGGAATGACACTCGCCTCCGACTCCCTGGGACAGGTCCCCATGCTCATCTCACCTCAAGCCCTATTGGCACAAAGGTGCGTGAGTCCCTTCTCCCCTAACCACATGCCCACTCTCTCTGAGCCAGGCACAGGAAGACGTCAGGCAGCAGCTGCGGGAGTTTGAAGAGACCAAGAAGCAGATTGAGGAAGATGAAGACCGAGAAATCCAAGATATCAAAACCAAGTATGAGAAAAAGCTTCGGGATGAAAAGGAATCAAACCTGCGGCTCAAGGGAGAAACAGGCATCATGAGGAAGAAGGTAGCAGGCTGTTCTCCGAGGGACGTGGTGGGGGCGAGGGTGTTGCCGAGAAAGCTGGTGGGGGTGGTGCACTGACCAGTCTGGGGGTGCTGGCCAGGGTCCTGCCTGTCCCCATCTTCAGCGAGCAGGCTGGGAGAAGAGCACCAGCCAGTGCACCCTCACGCAGACGGACCCTCCCCACCACGTCCTCGGACAGGCAGCGGCACGGGCTTCCCTGCTCTCGTTTTCACAGGGTATTGGAGTTCCCCATGCGCAGATAGAGGCTTTCTAGTTTTCACTTACTGGCAAGTAGGATTCAGTCAGTGTTTTCTGAGATAACCCTCCGATGGAAATGGAAATGGAAATAAGGTCTTCTGGGGATGAGACAGGTGAAGTCTTGGCCTGGAGGCATCCTCAGGCTCTTGGTCCAGGGAGTTGTGGGCGGCTCCTGTTCAGCACCACGGGTGGGAGAGGGAATGGGGGTGTAGGATGCTTAGTTTACAAAGTGGGGAAGATGTTTTTAAGTTCACTCACTATCAGGGGTGAGGGAGGATTCAACTTAGTTTCCCCAAAACATTTAGCCCTGGAAAAGCTAAGTTCAAAGCAAGCTGAAGTTTCTTCCTATTAGAAAGCACACTAGTAAATCCAGAGGACCATCAGTCTTCCCTTCTTGGTCATGGCTAAGATGGCTCATCAGTTAGGGCCCACTTTCTGTGACCTTGATGCAGTGTGGATCCCAGCCTTTCAAGATCAGTGTGGTCATAGAAGTCTCTGGTCCACTTGGCGTACCGGTCTCCGGAACCTCTAGTGAAGACAGTCAGTCCTCTCATACGGGGAATGGGCCTGGATGTTATGGGACAGAATACTGCATCATCCATTTGGCCTGGGAAATTCCCGAACTGTCCCAAATGCTCCAGATATTCACTCCTAAAATCCCAGAAATGTTGAGTGCTAAGTGTTTTCAGTCCACAGAAGGTGGCCGGTGGTGGGGAGCCCCTTACACTGAGACAGTGGGAGGAATGGAGATGAGTTCTGACTTCAGTGGTCTCTGTTGTGCTGTTCGCTTTTCTAGTTCAGTAGCCTACAGAAGGAGATTGAAGAACGAACCAATGACATTGAGACCCTAAAAGGAGAGCAGATGAAACTGCAAGGAGTCATTAAGTCTCTGGAGAAGGACATCCAAGGCCTCAAGCGAGAGATCCAGGAGAGAGACGAGACTATTCAAGACAAGGTGACAGCTCTCCTTCTGTCCTCCCTCAGCTACGGCCAGATGGGCCAAGGCGAGGAAGGCAAAGCTCAGGGGAGAGAGGGTCCCTAGCTTCTCAGGATGCATTTCTTTAACTTGATGGGGGAACCAGCGGTCAGTGAAGCACCTGTTGTGCGGTCAGTGAAGTACCTGTTGTCTGCTTGGCACTGGGCTAATCGCTGTCAACACATCACATTTAGTTCTGCCAATAACCCAGGGGGCCTGAGAACCCAGTGTTATGGTTCGGGAAGCTGAACTCCACAAGGCTGGGTATCTTGCCCAGGGTCACACACTTCAGTAGGTGACAGGCTGCAATAAGAACCTGAGTCAGCTGACTCCACTGCTGCAGGCATCCTCGGAGGTGCTTCCCCATGGGCTGGGGGCAGCTCACTTGCCGCACTGCCCACATGGTCCCCCTGTCACAGAGGGACTCTCCTGGGGTTGTCCCTGTCCAGGAGGCTGCTTCCACTTTGGGGATGCCTTTCTTACAAAACACTCAGATGACAGAGACATCCCATTCTGTGGGGCAGGCACCTCAATACCCAGCATGTAGGATCATCCTCCTGAACACATCCAGATTCTGTGCCCCCCTCTCCATCCCCTCTGCCACTACGGCCCAAGGTAGGCGGAATTCTCCAAGGGCTGGGGACGTGGGCTTCAGTGTTAGGGAACTAGGTCCAGCACGGGTTCCATTTACTGGCCATTGCACCTCGAGCAACTTCTCTAAACCTTCATTTTCTCACCTATAAAATGGGGATGATAACCGCCTCAAGGGGTCTTGTAAGGATTACATGGGATCATGGGATCATGCCTGGATGTCATTTCTGCATGTGTCGGTGTACATATCTGGGTTTTGGTTTTTTTTGTTGTTGTTTGTTTAGGGAGGATCCAAAGCTCTGTTCAGATTCTCAAAGGGGGTTTTGACAAGAAAGAGACGAAGTCCTCCTCACCTAGAAAATGGCAACAGCCTCCTAAGCAGTCTAATGGCCTCACTTCCCACCTCCCGCCACCATAGACTGGCAGGGTGCAGGTGCAGTGCTAATGCTGCCACTCTCCTGCTCAAAGCCCTCACAGCTCCCCATTGCTACAGCAGGGGTCAGCATGCTCTTTCTGTAAAGGCCTAGGTAGTAAATATTTTTGGCTTTGGAGGCCATGTGGTGTCTCAACGAATCAACACCGCTGCCGTAGTGTGAAACCACCCATAAACAAAACATTAATCAATTAACTTGGCTGTGTTCCAATAAAGTTTTACAGAAATAGACAGCAGGCCCAATGTGGCCCACAGGCTGTAGTTTGCCAACCCCTGGCCTAGGGGATAAGTTCTGAACTCTTTCCCCCAATGTGAAGACCCTCACCTGCCTCCTCTATTTCCCCAGCCTCACCTCTCACCTCCCCCATGAACCACCATTTGGCTCTCAAGCCAGTCATTCTCAGCACCCTCAATATATACTTTGCCTTCTGTGCTTTCCTCTTTTACAACATTTATCACAATTTAGGCTTAGATTTGCTTCTGTGTCTTCTTTCCCAACTAGTGTTTTCTTTTAAGGGCAAGGGACTGTGTTGTGTTTATATTTGGAAACCCAACACTTGACAAAAGATCTTCATTCAGTAAATGTTTGATGGATGGATATACTTATGTTCTGATTACTATCGCTATGCAACAAATTAACCTTAAAACTTACTGATTGAGGCCAGGTGTGGTGGCTCATGCCTGTAATCCCAGCACTTTGGGAGGCAGAGGCAGGTGGATCACTTGAGGTCAGGAGTTCGAGACCGGCCTGGCCAACATGGTGAAACCCCGTCTCTACTAAAAATATAAAAATTAGCCGGGAGTGGTGGCACATGCCTGTAATCCCAGCTACTCTGGAGGCTGAGGCAGGAGAATCGCTTGAACTTGAGAAGCAGAGGTTGCAGTGAGCCGAGATCGTGCCACTACGCTCTAGCCTGGGTGATAGAGTGAGACCCTGTCTCAAAAAGAAAAACTTAGCGATTGAAAGCAACTATTTTATTCTGCTTACAGGTTCTACAGATCTGGAATCTGGACAGGGTACAAAAGGATGGCTTCTCTCTGTCCCCGATGTCTGGGGCCTCAGCTGGGAATACTGGGGGTGACTCAAAACAGCTGGAGGCTGGAAGATCAACATCCAATGTGGCTTCTTCAGTCACATGTCTGGCACCTTGGCAGGGGTGTCTGGGAGGCTAGGCTCAGCTGGGTCTTTTGATCAGAGCCCCTAATGTGCCCACCAGCCTGGATGTCTCAGTGTAGTTGGACTTCTTACATAGCAGATGCCCTCCCCCAATGCAGGTGTCCCAAGAGAGCCAGATAAAAGCTGCTTGGCCTTTTTTGGCCTAGCCTTGGAAGCCACACAGTCTCCCTTCTGCTGCATTATTTGGGTTATGAACAAGTCACAAGTCAAGGCAAATGCAAGGGAAGGGGATTCGCTTCCACCTCCTGATGGAGAAGCAGGAAGGTCATGCTGTAGAACAGCTGGAGTGTGGGGCGGGAGATGCTGTGGGGCCCATCGTGGGAAAATACCGCTGTTCACAACCTAATATGAATGAGTGAGTGAAAGCATGAGAGTCCTGGTACAGAGGCTGAGGGGTCTGTACTGTAGCCCCATGTGGGGAGTGCCAGCCTCTGTACTGACGAAGGGAGGAGAGGAGTCTCCTGATTGACCTCTTCAACCAGGAGAGTCACAGGCTTCGTGTTCTTTGCCCTAAAGGGCTGCAGTATACCAGGGCCTTACGATATCTCTCACGTCTCATCTCACCCCCAGGAGAAGCGAATTTATGATCTGAAAAAGAAAAATCAAGAACTAGGGAAATTCAAGTTTGTGCTTGACTACAAAATAAAGGAGCTGAAGAAGCAAATAGAACCTCGAGAGAATGAGATCAGGGTGATGAAGGAACAGATTCAGGAGGTAAGCAGCCATTTGCAACACTCTGGCCTCTCATTCCTTCTGTGTCTTCTTCCACGATTGGCTAGCTGGCCTCAGGGACTGAGGGGAAGCTCTCCTCACAGTCCTCTCTGCTGCCAAGGTGTGTGCAGCCTCCAGTCCACAGGGGTGCAACAGGGAAGGCCGTGGCCCCGCTGCAGCCCCAGCTGTCCCCAAAAGCAAATCGCTTGGGAGTTAACTTGCCGCAGGACCTGGAGATGGGCTTTGGCCCTACCCGTGTTCCGTGCCCTCCTAAGGGAGATGCCGCTATTGGGCATTTGGCCACCAGAGGGCAGTGTGTACTCAGCCAACAGGCTGTCCTTCTAGTTCAACATTTTTTCTCAAACTGGAAATGTTGGTTGAGACCCTAGGCGAGGCCATGGTGTTTGGACTTCATCTGATAAGGAATGAGAAGTCATCAGACGCTCTTGAGCAGAAGAGTGGCATAATTAAGAATATGTTCTGGGAAGCAAACAGGATGAAGGTAGAGAGGGGAGATTAAAAGCAAGATCAACTGGACAAGGGTTTCTGAGAATCCTGTGAGGTCCCCCGTGCCCCCCCAGCACACCACCCTTCCCTGCAACATGTGTTTCCCCATCAGCCTCCCCTACCGGGCTGACAGCGGAGTCCATGTTGATCTAAAACCGAATTCTTGATTTTTCTCTCCCCCTTCCTCCAATTTTCCCATTCTTAGTTAGTGGCCCAGTTACTTAATGCAGAAATGCAGAAGTCTTTCTTGATTCTTCACTTCTCTTAACTCCTTATCCAAATCATCACCAACATCTATCTGATCAGTTTCCAAAACATATCTCACATCAAACCCTCCTTTCCCGCTGCTGCTATCACCCTGGTACAAGCAGCCACCATCTCTTATCTGGACTGGACTCCAGCCTCCAGTCTGGTCTCCACATAGAGGCCTGAGTGAACTCCCCAATGGGGTCCCATCCCACCTACAATAAAATCCAAAGTCCCAGTCAGGCCCACAAGGTCCTGCAATGATCCAGCCCCTCCCTGCCTCTCCCTGCCTCTCCAGCCTCCTCTCGCAGCTCCCTCTCCCTGCTCCAGCCCACTGGCTTTCTGACAGTTCCTGTAAGTCACGCTTTTCCATCTCAGGACCTCTGCAGTGCTGCTGCCTCAGCCTGGAAGGCTCTTCCCCCAGATCACCACATGGCTGGCTTCTTTGCATCTTTCAGGTCTCAGCCTATATGCCTTCCCTAACCACCCTAGACAAAATAGGCTTCTGCTCCTCCTCCATCTTCTCTAATTGTTTGTGCTGAGCCAGGATAACAGATACAAGGGTGTCAGAGAGCACTGATGACCCAACTAGAAGTGCCAGAGCCATGGGGTGCCGGTCTGCCCGATGACGCCTGTGCTCTGGTAAGCCCAGTAAAGAGCCAGGTGGAGATCAGTCCAGGGCCAGGGGGCCCAGAGGGGGTACGTCCTTGTGACAATGACTTTTTCCCTGGCTTCTGGGATGAGAAAGGATGCCCCCAGCTGACCACAGACCTGCCTCCGCTGGGCCTCCTACCATTCTTGAGTGCTTTCAGGGCCCCAGAATGGCAGCTGTCAGTCCATTCGGGGTGCTATAACAAAATACTTTAGAAGGGGTAATTTATGGCCAACAGAAATGTATTGCTGAAAGTACTGGAAGCTGGGAAGTCTAAGACCAAGGCTCCAGCAGATTTGGTGTGCAGGCCTATTCCTCATAGATGGCACCTGCTATGTGTCCTCATGTGATGGAAGGGCAAAAGGGGGCAAACAAGCTCCCTCCAGCCTCTCGTACAAGGGCACAAATCCTATTCGTGAGGGCTCTGCCCTCGTGACCTGATCACCTCCCAAAGACCTGACCTCCTAATCCCATCACTTTGGGGGTTAGGTTTCACCATAGGAATTTGGGGTGGAGGACACCAACGTTCATCAGACCATAGCAGCTTGAGAAGATGAGAGGAAGAGCAGAGGCCCCACCTACCTGGAGGGCCAGCACACCACGGGCCCCTGGAAATCACTGCCCCCTTTCTCCCTCCTCATTTGACACATTTGTCGGCTGCATTTCAGGTCGGGTCCGTTGTTTGCTAATGGTCAGCTTACTTCCCCCACCAACACACCTGGGGGGACCATTCATCTTCTCTGGCAGTAACAGGGGCCAACCATGGCCTTGATGCTCAGCAGGGAATATACTTGCACCTTGGGAGTGATTCCAGCAGGATCCCTCCTACCTCCTTTCGCTGGTGCCAGTTGCTGTCAGGGCTGATATCTGGGCCTGGGTGCCTCCGGGAGCCTCTGACCTTGGGGTTTCCCTCTGGGGGTCATAGACACCTTTGGTTCATGCACTGTGGGTCTCCTGTAAAGATCTTTTTCTCCCAGGAAGGAAGCCTCAAGCCCTCGGCTCATTTGTAGAGCTGCAACCTCTAATAACACTTCCCGATTCAGGTACCTCCCCTCACATACTCTCTTTCCAACTTGGCTCTGATGATCCAAGGGTCCCTTTGCCCTGCCTAGGGGAGAGGTTTCCCAAGGCTTGTCGTTTCAGTTTACACTCATTTACTAGGGCAGGGTTTCTCAAGCTCGGCACTATTACTATTTTGAGGTAGGTAATTCTCTGTCATGGAGGGTCTGTCCTGTATATTGCAGGATGTTTAGCAGCATCCCTGGTCTCTACCTGCTAGATCCCAAAAGCACTCCCTATCCAGGGTGTTAAAACTAAAAAATGCCTTCAGACCTTGCCAGAGGTCCCTTGGGGGGGCAAAATGCTTTCTACCCTCCTGCCTGAGCCCCACTGGGAATCTCTGAGTGTGATGAAAAACGCATGGAAAAGTAGGTGGAATTTCCACACTGGGAAAAGATGCTTGTTTCCACATAAGGGGCTAGGCTTCTGGCTGTCCAGCCAGCTACTCAAATTTGACATATTTCCCAATTTCTCTATAAACAGATTATTTTTATTTTCAGAGTAGTGCGAGTCTTTGCCTGGGGGAAAAGACGAACAGAAGTAAATAATACACTCCTGTATGCCCTCCCTGCTAACCTCATCTGTCACTGCTGGCCTGAGATTTAGAGAATGAGGCACTGAGACATGATCTTTGGGAGCCCCACAAACAGAAGCCCCTTTCTGTCTTCCAGCTGTCATTGCCTTGGCCTAGGATGCTATCATCTGTCTCCTCAGCCACACTGGCAGCCTCCTGACTGGTCTGCCTGGCCCCCGTCTTGCTCTTTTCAGCAGAAGCTCTGCATCAGGCCCTCTAAGATGCAAATTACATCATTCCACTCCTGGTCTAAGCCTTCAGCGGCTCTCTGAGCTTTCAGGATAAAGGCAGACTTCTCACCATTTGAGCCTCTGCCCTTGGGTCCTGCATGACCTAGCTCAGCCAGCCTCTCTCATCCCTCCCCTCTCCCCCTTCTTCAAATCCCTGCTTCTGCAGCCACCTAAGCCACTTGTAGCCTGCAGAGATGTGCCAGGCTGACCATGCCTCTGGTCCTCTCTGTGTGCAGGCTGTTCTGTCTGCCTGGAATTCTTTCCCCTTTTGTCCTCTAATACTTATTCTTCCTCCCAAATCCAGTGGACGCATCCCATCTTTTTGGGTGCTGCCTGCTCACCTCCTCTGTGTACACACAGTGCCTTCTGCCTTGACTGCAGTGTTTATCCTACTCCACCTGAATTTCTGATTTACTTCTTTCTTATCCCTGCAGACCTGAGGCCTCTTGAAGGCAGAAGCTACTTCTTAATCAGCCTTAGATCTCTAAGTCTACAAGCTGGGTGGCCCTTTCTAATGGGCACATTCTTTAGCTGTGCGAATACCCACACTCAATGTGTGTCCCCTACAAGGTGGTTCTACATAACTCTGCCAACACTGCCTTCTTATCTTCTCATTCCTCTTCCAGAAGCAGGGTGTTTCAGGCTCTTCTCATGTCCCTCACTATGCTCTCCTTTGCCCACCACACTTGCCATTATTCGTTCATTCCTCAAATATTTGAGTGCCACCTTTATGCCAGGCTTTGGGTCAGAGGGCTATTCTGTCTATACAAAATGCTTCTAATAATGAGGAAAACGTTCTTCTAAAAGCTGTCCCTTTGTGTCTAGAACATGGATGTGGTTCATTAGGGCCTCCTGGTACCCCCCAGCAGGTTACCAAGAGCCTTGAAATTTGACCAAAGGGCCTGGGATAGACTACAGGGGGAGGGTCTACTCTACCTAGCCGTGAAAAAACCCAGTGAACGATCCCATTCTCCCAAAACAGTCAGCAAACCTCCCTCTTATCAGAAATACTAGTGTCCACCAGATTTAGTCCATAAGTCATTAGGAATTAGGTCAATGAAAGCTCATGCACAGCTAGTCTCATCCTAATTGGACACTCCAGTTGTCATTCCCATGACTTTGGTTAATATAAATGCAACAGTGAATTTTTAAAAAATCTTTCAGCCCGGGTGCAGTGGCTCACGCCTGTAATCCCAGCACTTTGGGAAGCCAAGGTGGGCAGATCACTTGAGGTCAGGAGTTCAAGACCAGCCTGGGCAACATGGTGAAACCCTGTCTCTCCTAAAAATACAAAAAAAAAAAAAAATTAGTTGGGCATGGTGGCGGTTGCCTGTAATCCCAGCTACTTGGGAGGCTGAGACTAGAGAATTGCTTGAATCCGGAGGCGGAGGTTGCAGTGAGCCGAGATAGAGATCGCACCACTGCACTCCAGCCTCGGCAATAGAGCAAGACTCCATCTAAAAAAAAGGTATTTCAGAAGCTCACTGGTGGTTTCTTATTTTTCTTGTGAAGACAGAACACTTCTCAGTTGTACTTTTTAAGACCTTTCAACAGAATGATGATGCCGAGGCCCCTTCTCAGCTTCCTCTTTCCTGTTTTATGCCTTAGATGGGTGGTGCCCACATGTTGGTCCCTCCAAACTTTCTGCTTTAGAATGATCCCATTCTAAAGTGGCCCCAGAGGGTCGAGATTCACTCATACAACTTCACAAAGCAAGCGAGGAAGGTGCTTCTCTGGGGAACCCTGCCTCAGGTGAGAGTTAAGGTTCCAGTGCTTGGGTGTCACCAATTTATAAGGAATTCAAGAAAATAAAATAATCAGCATGGTTGAAGGAAAGGGAAAGTGACTCAGAGGGAAAACGTCCCAGCCTGGCCGTGGAAACACGTGATGCTGGTTTAACATATCAGTCCAGGGGTGGGGAGCTGTTAGGAAAGGAAGTAGAAGAAAGGTTTTGATCCAGAGGACACAGAAGGGGATGAGAAAAGAAACGCCCAGGTAACAGGGCGACGTCCCCACTGAAAGACTACAGTTCTCAAATACAGTTTTCATTATCTCACTTTCTTCTTCTTGACTCTTTTCCCTTGTTCTCTACAGATGGAAGCCGAACTGGAGAATTTCCGTAAGCAGAACACTCAACTGGAGCTGAACATCACAGAATTGTGGCAGAAACTGAGAGCCACCGATCAGGAGATGCTCAGAGAGAGACAGAAGGTGTGAGGGTTTCAGAGTCTGGCAGTTCTTGGATTCGGGATCTGGCACCTATCTGCAATGGGCAGCTGGCTTCCAAGAGGCAGAGCCAGCCCACTGCGAGGATATGCTTCCCATTTTAACTCACATTCTTTACTTGCTCCCAGCCCTGCCTGATTTCAGGCCCATGTAGATTTACATCACTGAACTCATCCGAGACTATAAAATGACTTTGGGTAAGTGATCAAGGAGGTGGGAAGCCAGCATGGCAGGAATATTTGTAGCATTTGGTTTCTTTGGAGGAGGAAAGTACGTGCTCAGAGAGGCAATTTGTCGCCGCTGGTTTAAGGCTTTGACGACCGAAAAATTGCCGAGGCCAGGGGAACCTCAAAGGTCATCAATTCCCGTTTCTCTATGTTATAAATAAGAAAAGTTAGGCCCCCAAAATTGGGAGGTTAAGAAACTTCACCCAGCACCCACAGCTAGGTAGTACACACAGAGCTAATAATGGAATCTAGGTTTTCTGGACGTGGGCCAGGACACAGTTGTGCCCTCCTCCCTAGCACAGGCCACTCCTTAACATTTGTTGAATAAGATTGGAACTTTCCGTCCAGGCACAGTGGCTCATGCCTGTAATCCCAGCACTTTGGGAGGCCGAAGCAGGCAGATCACAAGGTCAGGAGTTCGAGACCAGCCTGGCCAACATAGTGAAACCCCATCTCTACTAAAAATACAAAAATTAGCCAGGCATGGTGGTACACGCCTGTAGTCCTAGCTAACTGGGAGACTGAGGCAGGAGAATTGCTTGAATCTGGGAGGCGGAGGTTGCAGTGAGCCAAGATTGCACCACTGCACTCCAGCCTGGGCAACAGCAAGACTCCGTCTAAAAAAAAAAAAAAAAAGTTGGAACTTTCCATCCTCTGCAGTAAGCATTAACTAACTGTGCACTAGGTAACACTAGCAGCTGCAGAGCTATAAACGTGAACTGATGCAGATCCTGCCGTTTCCATGCTGAAGAGGATGATTGGGAATTTGTGGCATGTGATAATAGTTATATTGAGAGGTAGAAGACTATGGAACATGTAGAAAGGGCCATGGGAGCAAGGAGAAATGACTTTCTCCAGGTCAGGGTTGGGGAAGACAGGTAAAGGCATGATGAAGAGGGAACGCTAGCCCAACTGTGTAGATGAACCAACCTGCCCACTCAGCAGCGCTCCTGACTATCGGGAAGGGTAAGCACTGGGTGAGCTAACCTGGGAGACGTGGAAGCCCTGGCCAGGAATCTGCAAGAGAGAAATGATGCCATCTATCTTGGCTCTAAAGGGATATGGGTGACCACGTGAGCTTCCTTTCATCTTTTTTTTTTTTTTTTTTTTTGAGATGGAGTCTCGCTCTGTCGCCCAGGCTGGAGTGCAGTGGCGCAATCTCGGCTCACTGCAAGCTCCGCCTCCCGGGTTCACGCCATTCTCCTGCCTCAGCCTCTCCGAGTAGCTGGGACTACAGGCGCCCGCCACCACGCCCGGCTGATTTTTTGTATTTTTAGTAGAGACAGGGTTTCACCGTGGTCTCGATCTCCTGACCTCGTGATCCGCCCGCCTCGGCCTCCCAAAGTGCTGGGATTACAGGCGTGAGCCACCGCGCCCGGCCTTCCTTCTTTTAAGGCCTGTGGTCCTGACAGGGAATCAGAGTCAATAAAGGAGCCCGTCTGTGTGGCCTCTTAAGGATGAAGCCCCATGTAGGCTGTTCAGGCCGGGTGCCCAGCCGAGGGCAGGTGCACAAGACTTTTCGTGCCTCCACCTGTTGGCTGTGTGCCCATCTAAGTTTCTATGCCCAGTGTGGCCTCTGGCGGTCAGCTGTAAGTCCCAGATGAGGCGTCTCTTTTCCCTTTCTGTGCCATTAACCTCTGCCTGCAGTCCCCGCCCCTCCACCTGGAGAGCACCCTACAGCACCGGAAGGAAATGTCTCTGATTGCAGGAGCGAGACTTGGAAGCGCTGGTCAAAAGGTTTAAAACAGACCTCCACAACTGCGTAGCCTATATTCAGGAGCCGCGGCTGCTGAAGGAGAAGGTTCGAGGTCTCTTTGAGAAGTACGTGCAGCGAGCAGACATGGTAAGCTCAGCCTCCCCTCCTGCCACGCCCTGACCTCCAGGGTCTCCTCTCCCTCGCTGAGAATCTCTTGGGCCCCATCAGGTCGAGATCGCAGGGCTGAACACAGACCTGCAGCAGGAGTACACCCGGCAGCGGGAGCACCTGGAGAGGAACCTGGCCACTCTCAAGAAGAAGGTGGTCAAGGAGGGTGAGCTGCACCGCACAGACTACGTCCGCATCATGCAGGTACCTGCACGCTCCCCTCGGCCGCTGTGGAGGCCAAGCCATCCGCGATGAGAGATCCCATCAAGGGTCCCTCTGAGATCACCTGTCTTCACGGCTCCCCAGGTGTCTGGGGACCCAGTAGCTCCCCCTAAAGTCTTATTTTGGCTCCTCTCCTCTGAGCTCGTCTTGGCTGTGACTGTGGCTGAGAGCTCACCTAGGAGGTTTTCTAGGCACTTCAGTGCTGCACCCCGGCCTCCACCCCACCAATGCCCACCTCCCTTCCCCACGTACCCGGTTCCTCTTTTCTACCCCATCTTTATCCAGACCACACCTGTGTCCTGCCTCACTCCTCTCATCAGCCCCTTGGCCCTTAGACCTTCATCCACATCATCTTAGCTCTCCTGAGCCACTCTCCCTTCTCTCTTCTATTCCCAACTCTCATTTCACCTGACTTTGTTTTGCTCCTGCTACCCATATCTCGTGGCCACGCCTCATCTGATTTTTCTGGTGCCTCAGGTCCCTACCCTTATCTGTTGTGTCCCAAGTTAGCCACACCCTCCCAGAGCTGGCCTCACTCTGGTTTAATAAGCGCCTCACACCCACCTCCCTGGATCCTTCACAGGCTGTTCAGAGAGCCTCACCCCATTACTGCCGCCTCCACACAGGCACGTTATCAGGACTGCCAGTCGGGATTCTTCTGCCAGATTTCTGTTTGGGTATCAGTATCGTCTGAGGCAATTAATGTGAATTAGTATCAAAAGGGAACATCAGAATCGCATTTATAAAGCACGTACCTTTTTATGTTCACATTTCTTTAATGCCATAATTAAAATACTGGAATGAGAACAGGTTGCAGTTAGATTGAAAGAACCAGTTCCCAGCTTGGCCAGTTCATACACAGCTGGGCAGAGCGCACTGTCATTCAGGCCAGACCCAGGCACGGCTGGACTCATGCCATCTTACGACCAGTCCCTGCTGAAAAGCAGCCCAGTCCATCTACCCCTTGCCCTAATCCTTGGCCATGAAAGCCATCGGAGGCCCAGAGATAGAAGTGCCTCCAGCTGGTGGAGCCCTGAGACACCAGCAGCCGCACGCTGAGCCACTGCCTAGGGCCTGGAGTGCCCTGAGCGTGGAGAGCTCCTGGGGCTCTGGAGTGCAGCGAGCAGGGAAGGGAAACCAGGATGACAGCAGGAGCAGTGGCCAGCTGCTGACATCACCGAGCACCCTCTGTGCCCTGTCACCAGAGAACAGGCCTGAGGAACTGGGTCCCTCTCTCCATGCCAAGCAGCCAAAGCAAACATTGATGTAGAAGGAGGAAGATCACAGGCTAGCCAGAGGGTGTGAGCATCAGCATGAGGCTGCTGGGGCGGGCATCCTGTCCTCTTCTGCTTCCCCATGTCCCGGAGGGTGCTGGGCCAGGGTGGGGTAGAAAACAGAGAAGACCCGTGCAGGGCTCCTGCCCAGCCCTGCCACTCCCTGATGGCTGGCAGAGGGAGCCATCAAGTGAAGTCCCTGGAAGAACATTTTCTCCAGCAGCATTGTAACCTATGTGCTGGGGGGTCCTGTGGATCCAAATAAGTAACTTCAGCAACTGCAGGGAGTAAGAAGGGGCCCAGGGTGGGGTGGGGGGTGTGGCAGGGGGTGCAGGTCTCCGGATCCCCCCTTCAACCAGAAAGAGACTGCTTGCTGCTAACAGTGGGGCTCTTTTTGTTGGCAAAACGTTTGGAAGATTTAAAAAAAAAAACAAGTTTTCAAAACCACTGTGCCAACCCTGGTTTACCCTGCTCCGCCACTACTCTGCCAGGAGACCTTGGGTAAATTCCTTAACTCAAGGAGCCACCTTGCCTGTATGTAAAACAGGGAAGAAAACACCAACCTGAGAGTGGGGGGTTCCTGCAGGATTGAATGGGACAACCATATGAGGCACTAGGCACTGGCCTGGTACAGAATCTAAGTGCTCAAAAAAAAGGCAATTTCCAGCCGGGCGCAGTGGCTCACGCCTGTAATCCCAGCACTTTGGGAGGCCGAGGCGGGTGGATCGCGAGGTCAGGAGATCGAGATCATCCTGGCTAACATGGTGAAACCCCGTATCTACTAAAAATACAAAAAAAATTAGCCGGGCATGGTGGCCGGCGCCTGTAGTCCCAGCTACTCGGGAGGTTGAGGCAGGAGAATGGCGTGAACCTGGGAGGCAGAGCTTGTAGTAAGCCGAGATCGCACCACTGCACTCCAGCCTGGGCGACAGAGCAAGACTCTGTCTCAAAAAAAAGAAAAAAGGCAATTTCCATCCTCTTCATCCAAGCAATAGACCTATCAAGAACCAAGGTGGAAATCCATGGGAAAGCCTAGAAGCCCATCACAGGATGGGCCACGGGTGCCTGTGGACTGCAGGTGGCGGGGTGGAGGGTGGATGGCACAACTGATTCCAGACCCTTCAGTTGGTGGCCTTAGTGTGTGCTGGTCAGGAGCTAGCTGGACCTCATCTTCAGTTGCCATGGCCCTGGCACTTCAATCCAAAAAGGCTGAGGAAGGCCGCAGCAAACATGGCATCTAAGAGTAACTCATTAGAAAATAACAGAAAATGAGGTCACTGTCTCATTTGTATATTCAGACAGGAGCTCAGCCTCGCCACTCCATTCCTCAGCACATTGGCAGATATGAAAATAAGAGTTGCTATGAGATACAAACATCTAGGACACACATTTTATTCATTCAGTACACATTTTTTGAGGGCTTCTTGTACAGCAAGCTCTGTGTCAGTCACTGAGGATTCCAAGATGAACGTGATAGTGTTCCTACTCTCAAGGAGTTCATCATTGGGAACCTGGACCGGATACAAATAATTACTGCTCAACTCATTGTATGCAGTGCTGTAGGCTCATCCTGGAAATGGGGTTCAGTGATGCCTTCAGGACTTGTGGAAGGTTTCTGGGGCAAGGGGCATTTGAGCTGAGCCTTGAAGGTGAGTAGAGGTTGATCATGGAACAAGTCAGGGAAGAGCCTTCCAGGCCGTGGGAACAACCTAAGAAAAAGCAGAGAAAAGTGAGGCCTGTGAGGTGCTTGGAGACCCAAGAGTCCAAGAGAAGAGAGTCCAAGTGGAGAAGAACCCACTGAAATGGTTGGTGGCTGAGGGTCCTGTTGGAAAGGGCCTCCATGCCATGCCAAAAAGCACAGTTTTGTCCTGTAAACAGTCTCCACCCAAGGCTTCTTAGGTAGGGGTGTCTTTGTTTTGAAAAGACAAAACACTCCATTGGCAAGGTGGGAAGACTGGTGGGGAAAGAGGCAGGTGGCAGAAAAACCCGTTAGGAAATGACTGCCGTGTTAAGGGTAGATGCAGAGGACTTGGAAAGGGGAAAGTTGTGGCGTCAAAAGGCATTTCAGAGTAGAAACGACAAATAGAAATGTCAGGTTAGACATGGGAGGAAGGTTGAAAGAACGGAGAAGGATTCCAGGATGGCTCATTTGTGCAGTTAGGCAGATGGTGAGCCCACTAACTGTGGGTTCCAGAAAGATGTCACTGATGCAAGGATTCCAAGTCCATGGAATAAATCTGTTGCCTGCTTTTTCCAGGCTGTGAGGTACTGCCATAGTCTAAAGGCATCGACTCAGGCCATGCCATTAGGGGGTGCTGTAGGCATTCCCTTCTCTTCTCTGCTCAATACGGAGGTCGGAAAGACCTGCCAGGGTCATCAGTCAGTTCCAAAGGCCAAAGGCAGTCCTGGACAGCTTGGCAGAACCCCTTTGCTTAGAAAGCTTTTTACATAAACAGTTTCACATCCCCCAAGACTTGGCACGTTGGTGGACCCCAGGTCAGATTTCCTCTGCAGCTGTGTAAACCTGGGTGGGGGTCTGGAGGATTGGAGGGGATTTTGGAGGTCAAACTGACCAGTGAGAGATCAGGAAGAGAAGACTCAGCAAACCCATTGCATTCACATTTTTAATTCACAAAGCCATCCAAAGCATAAACGGTTGACCTCAATGTGACCTCGGGACCCCTCAGAACACAGGCCATCCCAGAAAACATTTTGCGGGTAGCCCAACTTATACTTATTGGGAGTGTCCTTGGCCATCATACTATGTGAGGTATTGGAATGGAGGTGACATAAATGTGAGGGGGGACAGCAGAGCCTGGAAAGCAGTAGTCACGGAGGAACAGGGCACTCTGGATGGAGGCACGACAGGGTTCAGACCCCAGCTCTACCGCTGAGATACGGCCTCAGTTTCCTCACAAGGTTGGGGTAAGGATGAACTGAGGGACTGTATGCATGCTGTTTGATACATTTGCAGTGATCCAATCAACCCTTGCAATTGTGGTTACTCTTATTATCGTTATCATCAAGCTCTTCCTGCCTTAGATTCTGCTCGCTGCCTCCTGGCTCCGGGCCTGGAACACTCTTCTCCTCTGTCTCCCCTGGGAGCCCTCCTCACTCTGGGTTGGGCCCCTGCTTCAGCCTCTCATGGCAGCTCTGCAGTGGAGCCAAGCGGGACCTCCCACGTCTGGCACAGTGACCAGAGTCAGCTTTCAGGAACTGGTTCTTAGATTACTTTTCTTAAATGAATAAGTGAGTGAATGAATGAATGAACGAACAGAACAAGAGAGTCAGGCTGCACTGAGTGGTGGTCCTCAATCATACTCCAACAAGGATCAAGCTCTGCAGACCCATCTAGGTAAGGGAGCATCATGAAGATGTCAGAGGTTGGCGGGGGGGTCAGGAACAGGCATTCACACCAACAGGTACCAGAAGCCAGAAATCCCAATCACAGTGACAGGGCTGTAGAGGGTGGAGGGGGTGGGGAGAAGCCAGGGCAGGGCTCCACTTGCCGGGGGGCCTTTACAGCAGAACAAGGGAGAGCACTGAGAGCTGGTGATAAACCAGCAGGTAGGATGAACATCAGAATCAGCTCAGACACAAAATCAATAGGACTCAGTGACAGAATGGATGGAGATGACCAAAAAGAGGAAGCGACTAAAGATGCAAACTGTGAGAGAACTCGAATTGTGCTTTCAGTTTCTAGTGCTTATTCTGATGATTATTATTGAGTTCTTTTTTCTTTTTTCTTTTTTTTTTTTTTTTTTTTTTTTTTTTTTTTTTTTTTTGAGACGGAGTCTATTATTGAGTTCTTTAATGAGGATCAGGAGAAGTGAAGCTTAGCGAGGCCTACTGAAAGGAGAAATGGAGAGAGACCTCAAGCGAGCAAGCTTCCCCCTGTGGCTCTAAGACCTTCCCTTCTATTCTGGTCTCTTTCACCTGTCCCTTATCCCTTGGTTTGTAACTTCCTTACTAGTAAGAATCTCATCTTATTTGGTTTGGTATCCACTGCATTAGTTATTCATTTTCTCATCCATTTCACAAATATTTATTGAGCACCTCTAACACTCAAGGCAGGGTCCAAGGTCCATAACCCAATAAATATGTATTGAATTGATCATGTCATGATATAAAGTCTGCAAGGAGAAGGTCCATGGGAGGATCTAGCAGAGTTTTACCAGGCAGCATCTGGAAAGGAAATGCGGGAAACCTATCGCTGTTATGAGACAATTTGGAACTGTAATGTTCCCCACTCTCCCTCCCAAACTGGGGACACCAAAGAATGACAAGTCCAGCTTGGTGAGTAGATGAGTTTATTTAGGTCTTCCATGTGGGGCACTCCTGGGCAGCAGCAGGACAGCTCTAGAGACCTGCTTTGCCTCACATCTCTAAGCTGCTTTTAAGCTAATTTTCTGGCTCTTGACCTGCTGTGTATGTGCCATGGGACTGTTTTCCTTAGTAGGTTTTCAGATATCTTCTAGGATGTTCGGATTCTCAGGGACACCTGCTCCACAGCTGGGCACCATGGCCTTGATTAACTGCCTGGCCTTGAGGGTTCAGACAGTGAACATACACCCTTAGGTAACCTGGTGGGGGACCCATCACACTACAATCACCAAGGCCTGGGTTGGTTAAAAGGGTAAAGCATTCAATGGAGAAAACATCTGATTCAGAAACACAAGTACAAATTCTAGCATGAAGAATGAGGGGTTCACAATGAGGACTGGGCATTTCATCCGAGAGAGAGAATTTCATTACTATAAAGGAATACCTGAGGCTGGGTAATTTATAAAGAAGAGAGGTTTATTTGGCTCACAGTTCTGAGGGCTGTACAGGAAGCATGGCACCAGCATTGCTTCTGGTCAAGACCTCGGGAAGCTTTTACTCATGATGGAAGGCACAAGAGAAGCAGGCGTGTCAGATGGCGAAAGAAGGAGTAGGAGAAGAGAAGGGGCCAGTCTTGCTCTGTCGCCCAGGCTGGAGCGCAGTGGCATGATCTCAGCTCACTGCAAGCTCCGCCTCCTGGGTTCATGCCATTCTCCTGCCTCAGCCTCCCGAGTAGCTGGGACTACAGGCACCCGCCACCCCGCCCGGCTAATTGTTTGTATTTTTAGTGGAGATGGGGTTTCACCATGTTAGCCAGGATGGTCTTGATCTCTGACCTCGTGATCCGTCTGCCTCAGCCTCCCAAAGTGCCGGGATTACAGGTGTGAGCCACCGCGCCCAGCCGGGGCCAGGTTCTTTTCAAACAACTAGTTCTTGCAGGAACGAATAGAACAAGCACTCAGTCATGACCGCAAGGATGGCACCAAGCCCTTCATGAGGAATCTGCTCCCATGACCCAAATACCTCCCTCTAGGCCCCACCTCCAACACTGGGGATCAGTTTTCAACAGGAGATTTTGAGGAGACCAACATCCAAACTATATAGTAAGGAATACTGGACTTAAGTAATACACCGGAAGTCTAAAGATGTAGATCTGTGCTTTAGATGAAGCATTTCTGGAGGAAAAGAATCATTGCGGTGTCTTTAGCCCGACCCCTGCTCCCACCTGGGCTCCACAGGTACCTCCCCACAGCAGAGGACCGTTTGTCACAGCTCAGGGACAACAGTGCTTAAGACCATCCTGTTCTCTGGGCTCTGACTCCGTAGCCACCACTCATGAGATAATGTCCCAAGTGGAAGCACAGTTTGTTCCTGGCACAGGGCCATTTTATGTAGATTTGGCCTGCAACTGCCTTTTCGGGTATGCAGACTCTCAGGTGCTTTGCAACTGAAAGTGTGGTGTGGCCTGCAGACCAGCAGCAGCATCTCTTGGAAGCTCAGTGCAGGATTTCAGGGCCCATTCCAGACCTATGAGTCAGAGGGCCATCTACCAAGGTGGTCCGGTGATGTATTTGTATGGTCATACACGAGGCACCGCTGTAGACAAGCTGACTACTGTGGCTGTGGGCTCTAAGAGCAAAGTGGCCAGTCTCTTTGGGCCCTTGGGGATGGGGCTCCTCCTTGGGGCACTTGTGCTGGGCATGAAATGGAAGGCAGAGATTTGAGGCGTGGGAAAGAGGAAAGAGACTGTTTGGTCCCAGGGTGCAGAGCCTGCACCCCCTGGCCCCCAGCAAGCTTCGTCCTCACTCCTGTCGACTCCCCTCCTTTCACTCTGCATTCCAGTGATGCAGGACTGCTGCAGGTCTCCCCCACCCCCATCAGCTGTGTCACATTCTGTGCCTTTGCTCCTGCTGTTCTAGTTGTCTGGGACACCCTTTACCCTCTCCTTGGTGACTCCTTCAAGCCTCAGCCCAGGGGTCAATTCCTAGGAATCCACCCTGGTCATTCAGGCAGAAGTAAGCATCTTTCCTCCGGGCCCACTCCTCCATCACAGCAAGGTGGCCACCATGCTAAACTGTACCCACATCCCCCACTAAACTGTAAACTCCTCAGGAGCAGAAGCTAAGATTTACTCTCTACACTCTAGGATTAACATAGTATCTCCATAATATTGGATGACTACATTATAGGTACTCAGTAAACATTTATTAGATGAATGGTTGGATGGATGGATGGATGGATGGAAGGATGGATATTTGTCAAACACAAATAAGAGAAGTGAGCTTCCAGTGGATGCAGCAGATGTTAATTATCCATTTACTTTTCTGTTTTACTCACTAAATAGCATGCTGCTAAGGGCAGACCATATCCTATTTCTGCTTGCATTTTATGGACTTACCAGATAGCCTATAAATGTGGGTTCAGCAAATGAATGAAAAATGAATGAAGTATAGCACAGTGCTTATGAACTCTGGAGCCAGACTGTTGGGGTTGGAATCCTGACTCTACTGCTTGCTAGCTGTGTAATTGAGCAAGTCATATACCTCTCTGTGCCTCACTTTTCTCTTCTATAAAATTGTGATTATAATAACAACCCAGCCATAGGGTTATTATGATGCATTTAAACTCATATAAAAAGTGCGTGGAAAAGCATTGTTGTTGCTGTTGACGTTGCAACAAGCATGGGTGGATGGGAATGGTGCTGAGTCCACCTGAAAGTAAGTTTGCTGGTTCCTTAAGAGGCTGAGCAATAGGCTGGAATAAAGGCTCAGGCCCCAATAGAGGATCCAGAGTTCTGGATCCAGACCTAACCCTGCCCATTCCCCATACACTCAGCCCAGGAGGGTATGCCCTGTGCCCACTGACCACTCATCCATCCACACTCCCTCTCTCTTCCCCCTTTTCTGCAGGAAAATGTCTCTCTGATCAAGGAAATTAATGAGCTCCGCAGGGAGCTGAAGTTCACTCGGTCCCAAGTCTATGACCTTGAAGCAGCTCTGAAACTGACCAAGAAAGTCCGACCACAAGAAGTTTCAGAGACAGGTAATAGCACCAGTGGCCAGGGGAGATGGGCATTGGGACGAAGGGATTGATGGCAGCTGCAGGCAGGTCTCCCTTTGGCTTCCTTCTGTATCAGGTCACGTCTACACATGGCCTTCTGGGATCCTGTCCCGGGCACATGCCTACTCTTTGAGGAATCCATGAGGGCCTTCCCACACTCAGACACACACAGGTCCACAGTCCCCTGGCTGACATCCTTGAGGTTAGCTGCGGCTCAGAATGCAGACTCTTTCAGATTTTAGAAAGCGAATACTTTATATAACATTCCCAGAGGGGTCTGGGGCAGTGCCCTAAAATCAAACACTTTAGTATTTCTGTAGTGACGTATGAATATTCACACTAAGCTTCCTGAATTTAAAAAAGCACTCTGTTTTTAGATCTTCTTGCATTTTAGAATAGTGAATAAGGGATTGTGAACCTGTACAATTAAAATGAAGACAAAAAGCAACATGAGGAGCTATTTAAAGGAAGAGGGGAAATAATTACATAAATATTAAATGAGTCAGTTACTGCAATTATATCCTAAAGTTCCTCTGAATTTCTGACAGCCAAGGCAAAAAGAGAAACAAAGAAATATGATCGTTTATATCATGCTCATTGTATGGCAAAAGGGAGCTTTTTTCTGGAGAAACAAACGTTTCCCTGGCAATAAATTCTCTGAGAAACTTACCACATGGATCCTCAGGAAAGGAATGTGGAGTAACAATGAACAGCCTTTAATTACATATGCCGCTTTCAGGCCCCAAAGAAGCATTTTTCAAGTATCCACCCCTTATCTGGACAATTAATAAAAACCAAGAGATTAAGGCATCTCTATGGCAAATTAAGCCAACATGGTTCGAGTTTTTGTTTTCTGCTGGTTTACATTAAGGAATAAAAATTAGAGGCTTGAACCGAAACATCCCATAGCTGTGGACTGGGTCTCTGAAGTGTCAGTTTTCTCTTGTCCCATGGTCACATAAGATTATAATGGGTAAAGGTGGCTGAAAGGTACACAGGAACCTTGTACTATTTTTGCAACTTCTTGTTAGTCTTCAACTATATAACCATATACATTTAATTATAAAATTAAATACATATATAAGATTTTATATATATGTATATAATTTTGTTGTCTTGTGCACTTTTGGCTAGGGTTGAAGTTGAAACAAGAGTAAACCCTGAGTAGTACCTGAAGTGGCAATGCCAGGCCTACAGGGTTGATGTGAAAGCACAGCATGTGTCATAAAGACTGAGATATTTGGGGCCGGGTGCGGTGGCTCACATCTGTAATCCCAGCACTTTGGGAGGCCGAGGCAGGCGGATCACAAGGTCAAGAGATTGAGACCATCCTGGCCAACATGGTGAAACCCCATCTCTACTAAAAATACAAAAATGAGCTGGGTGTGGTGGCGTGGGCCTGTAGTCCCAGCTACTCGGGAGGCTGAGGCAGGAGAATCACTTGAACCTGGGAGGCAGAGGTTGCAGTGAGCCAAGATCGCACCACCGCACTCCAGCCTGGACAACAGAGTGAGACTCTGTCTCAAAAAACAAAAAAACAGGAAACCTGACATACTTGACTTCTCAGAGGTGAAACCACCTTCTCTTGAAAATAAAGCACAGATGTGAACAATTGCAAAACTTCTCTTAAAAAATGTTTCAGGCCAGGTGCCGTGGCTCACACCTGTAATCCCAACACTTTGGGAGGCCAAGGCGAGCGGAACGCTTGTGCCCAGGGTTCAAGACTAGCCTGGGCAACGTGGTGAAACCACATCTCTACAAAAAATACAACAATTAGCCGGGCATTTTTGTAGTCCCAGCTACTAGGGAGGTTGAGGTGTGAAGATTTTAGAGTAAAATTGATCACCTGAGCCTCAGAGGTTCAAGGCTGCTGTGAGCCATGATCATGCCACTATACTCCAGTCTAGGTGACAGAGCAAGATCCTGTCTCAAAAAATAAAAATAAAAAAGTTTTAAATATGTCCAAGTATCCTAACAAATATTCAGTTGAGACCTCCTTAGGATGCCATGTGATATAGCCAGATTCTTCATATTAATATCATGGAGATTTCCAGACATATACAAAAATTGAGAGAGAAGTCTAATGAATTCCTGTGACCCCAGTCCCCTACTTCAACAAATATCAACTCCTGTCACTTGTGGTTCATGAACATACCCCCATCCTCACCCAGAAGCCAGAGTGGTGAACCTAGAAGAAATCTAATGTATGCCACAAAACCCTCAAAAGGCTCAGGAATGATCAGGAGCAGATATCTCTGGAGGTGGAAGTGAAGGTAGGGCTGAAAACAGAAAAAAAATCTGTTTAAGAAGCTGTTAGATCCACCTACTATCCAACACAGTGGCTAAAAACAGACCCACATCAAGTCCATCATCTTGAAATTTCAGAACACCAGAGTATAAGGAAAAAACTCCTCCAGACTTCCAGAGGAGTTAAGGAAAATTTTTATACAAAGGATCAAAAATCACAATTACAGGATACAAAATCAATGCACACAAAAGTTGCAATTTTTATATACTAACAATGTACTATCCAAAATGGAAATTAAGAAAACAATTGCATTTACAATTGCATCAAAAAGAATAAAATACTTGGGAATAAATTTAACTGAAGAGGCAAAAGACTGAAAACTACAAAACATTGCTGAAAGAAATTAAATGCCAGTAAGTGGTGGATTGGAAGACTTGTTAAGATGTCGTCAGTACTACCCAAAGTGATCTGCAGATTCACTGCAATCCCTATAAAAACCTCAATGACATTTTTGCAGAAACAGAAAAATCCATTCCAAAATTCATATGGAATCTCAAGTTACCCTGAATAGCCAAAACAATCTTGAAAAAGAAGAACAAGTTTGGAGGTCTCATACTTTCTGATTTCACAACCTGCAACAAAGCTATAGCAATCAAAACAGTGTGATACTGGCATAAAAACAGACATACAGACCAGTGGAATAGAATATAGAGGCCAGATATAAATTCTCAAATATATGGTGAAGTGATTGTCAACAAGGGTACCAAGATCATTTAGTAGGGAAAGGACAGTCTTCTCAACAAGTAGTGTTCGGAAAACTGGATATACACACACAAAAGAATTAAGGTAGACCCTTACCTTACACCATATACAACAATTAACTCAAAATGAATCAAAGATCTAAACAGAAGAGCTAAAACTATAAAACTCTTAGAAAGCATAGAGGAAAAGCTTCATAACATTGGATTTGGCAATTATTTGGTGAGTGACACAAAAAGGACAGGCAACAAAATAAAAAATAGATAAGTTGTTTATGAGATTTGCAGTAATGTAAGCAATGCAGGCATGTATGTGAGATTTGGCTCCATACTAAATCTGGCATCATGCTTCATTGTATTAAAAACCTGAACATATTTTGTTTTCGAGTACACACATGAAGGCCCATCAGTGATAAACAGCTTGAGATTAAAAATTGCTAGAAAGTCTCACCTTTTTTATTACTACTTAATCCAAGTGAATGTCACTTTAAATTAGTTTGAGAGAAATTCTAATCAATATAATTTCCTTAAGGACAAGGCCAGTGTTTCCTTAACATTATAACTTTGTACCCATATCACAGTTCTTCTTCGTTAAAGGAAAAGATCTAAAACCAACACAAACTATTGATTCAAGTGACTCACACTAGAACACTAGAAACAACCACCACTCAAACAGTTCCACTTTCATCCACCTCTCCAAACAATACATAATGTACTATTTCTTTTCAGAACTTATAAAAGCCTTCCACTAGAAACTAAAGAACATGGATGATTTTATACATATCCATACACAAGCAAAACACAAAGAAGAACAAACAGCAAACAAATAAAAATTAGAAGCAAAACAAACAGGAAACCAACCCCAACATTTCCCCACTCAGTCTACCCTGGAGACTACCGTGTTACCCAGAGCCCAAAAAACCACATGATGAATATTTTATTCTTCATACACAATTCAATATCCTTAAGTCCACCAATATCACCATACATCCTGTGCAATCAAGAAATTCACTCTAGGTACATGACCTACTAGTAAGTACTCCAGTGCCAGCACTATTCATGCAAAACAGCAAACATAGTGGGAAGCAATACAAGCATGTATGTGAGATTTGGCTTCACACTAAATCTGGCTTCATGCTTAACTGTATTAAAAAGTAATTGCCAAACTGCCAATGCATTTGTTTAAAATATTTCTTATTTTGCTTTCATCAAGACTAAGAATTTTAACTCTGAAAGTGTTAATTATCCATATTTCTCCAATTATCTATAAGGTTTTAAAGAATATTTTATTATCTAAACTTTCTAATTTATCTGTATGTGCAAAGAAACAACAACAAAAAAACTACATGTGACTTACACAGACCATGCGCGACATGCCTGAGCTTTCCATCCAGTCCCAGATTTTATTCTTCAGTTTTCTTTAAAGAACCAGTCATTTGGCTGGGCATGGTGGCTCATGCCTGTAATCCCAGCACTTTGGGAGGCCAAGGCGGATGGATCATGAGGTCCGGAGATCGAGACCATCCTGGCTAACATGGTGAAACCCTGTCTCTACTAAAAATACAAAAAATTAGCCGGGTGTGGTGGCAGGCGCCTGTAGTCCCAGCTACTCAGGAGGTAGCTACTCGGCTACTGAAGCAGGAGAATGGCATGAACCTGGGAGGCAGAGCTTGCAGTGAGCCAAGATTGCACCGCTGCACTCCAGCCTGGGTGACAGAGCAAGACTCTGTCTCAAAAAAAAAAAAAAAAAAAACAAAAAAAAAAACAAAAAAACAGTTATTTTGCTCCAGGACAAAAATTCATCATACGAAATTCTTTCTCATACAAACTTACTATCTTCTCTTTATAACCAAAAAATATATCTTCATATCCATAACTTTCTCTCCCCTACCTTGTTGCATAAAAACATTTTCTTTTTTTTTTTTTTTTTTGAGACAGAGTCTCCCTCTGTCACCCAGGCTGGAGTACAGTGGCTGGAGTGCAGTGATGCAATCTCGGCTCACTGCAAGCTCCGCCTCCCAGGTTGGCACCATTCTCCTGCCTCAGCCTCCCTTGTAGCTGGGACTACAGGCATGTGCCACCATGCCTGGCTAATTTTTTTTTGTATTTTTAGTAGAGATGGGGTTTCACTGTGTTAGCCAGGATGGTCTTGATCTCCTGACTTCGTAATCTGCCCACCTAGGCCTCCCAAAGTGCTGGGATTACAGGTGTGAGCCCCTGCGCCCAGCCATAAAAAAATTTTTCATGTCCATAATTTGAATTAACTTTTAATAACTTCTAAATTAGACAAAATTATTTCTTTCTCACTAACAACGTCTTTTGGCCCATTTCATATACAGAATTATATATTAACTATAATTCTTATCCTTAATAACCTTAAATTTTAGTGAAACCCTAAAAAGCAAGAAATCCTGAACTATCAGATATGAGCATTTTATAGATGAGAACAATTCCACAACTTTTAGAAACATATTTCTCCATATCATAACCTTTTTTTTTTTTAAATTTTTTGAGATGGAGTCTCACTCTGTCACCCAGGCTGGAGTGCAGTGGCGTGATCTCGGCTCACTGCAAGCTCTGCCTCCTGGGTTCACGCCATTCTCCTACCTCAGCCTCCTGAGTAGCTGGGACTACAGGCACCTACCACCACTCCCGGCTAATTTTGTTTTGTTTGTTTGTTTGTTTGTGTGTTTGCTTGTTTGTATTTTTAGTAGAGACGAGGTTTCACCGTGTTAGCCAGGATGGTCTCGATCTCCTGACCTCGTGATCCGCCCGCCTCGGCCTCAGCCTCCCAAAGTGCTGGGATTATAGGCGTGAGCCACCGTGCCCAGCCCATAACCCTTTCTTAATTGGAAATGACCCAGATACCTAGATAGCCAATGAGCATCAAAAATAATTTTAAGATTTTAAGTTACACAAAAAGTTTACCTAAAACATTTATCCCATTGACATGTATTTGGTTTCTTCATTTTTAACAGTTTATCTAGATTACTTCTGAAAACTGAGGTATTAGACACAATTATACAAAGTTAGTTATTTCCTTGTTAACCATTTCTTTTTTTTTTTTTTTTTTTTTTGAGATGGAGTCTTGCTCTGTCACCCAGGCTAGAGTGGAGTGGCACACTCTTGGCTCACTGCAACCTCTGCCTCCCAGGTTCAAGCAATTCTCCTGCCTCAGCCTCCCGAGTAGCTGGGACTACAGGCGCATGCCACCACACCCAGCTAATTTTTTTTTTTTTTTTTTTTTTGTATTTTAGTAGAAATGGGGTTTCACCGTGTTTGCCCAGGCTGGTCTCGAACTCCTGAGCTCAGCCAATCCGCCCACCCAAAGTGCTGGGATTACTGTGCCTGGCCCAACCATTTTCTTAATAGCCAGTGAACATCAGGTGCTCACCTAAATAAGAGCCTCAAAGTTAAGTACATAGGTATTTTTGCCAATAACTCAGAAGATTCACCTAACAACATTAAATTAGTCTCATCTGTCAAAGAAGGCATACCAAGATCATTTTGTTTTGGCTAGATTAACAGCTTTATAACCTTCTATGCCAAACACTGAAACCTCAAAATATCTAGCAGAGATGTATATAAAACCCAAACAAAAATATATGCTGACAATTCTGAAGACATATTTTCATTCTACCAATAATTTTAAAGCCAGTTTGTTTAGTAAAGATTTACATAATTCACGTGAACTTGAAAATTGCTTGGACTTTTTACTTAATGTATGAGTGCTCTTTTACTTATAAGCCAATTTGGTAGACACAACATGTAACAATAAGTGTACATACAAATAAACACATACAAGTAGACACACAAATGAAAATCCAATAATTTTACCTTAGAACTCTAGCCATGAAATGCCAATACAAGCTCACTGGTTTTACATGGTTATACGTTGTTTGCCCCAATAGTTAATCCAGTGAAGAATGTGAACCAAAATTTTGGGTAAAGCAGTTTCCATGGCAGTTTGATTTTTAAAGGCCAAACTTCCCCAGACTCCAGAGAACATTGGGGCTACACAGCACCAAAGGAAAACATCACATATTAACCAGGCCCAACTCTGCTTAGAACAGCAGCACAAAAGCCTGGATCCATGCAACTCCATCCCACTTTTCCATTCAACAGCAAAGTCCAGATTCCAAACAAGATTGGGGCCAAACAGTATTGCAAAAGAATATCAAGTTGGCTAAATTCTGATTTCCCATGACTAAATCAAACACACACAATCACCAAAACACTATCCAACTGCTGCAGCAACAAACAAGCCCCTAGTGTCCAAACTGAAACAGCCAGGGTGCTCCCTTTCTCTACTGGTTGGGCTTGATCGACCTGCAAATGGAAATTCCATAAAGAATTTCCCAAATTGAGAGGAGCTGATCCCACTGTCTGGTACCCAGAAGAGACACTCACTTGCCGGAACACAACACACAATTACAAACAAGTCCCCAAGAGTGTCCATACTGAAACAGGGTGCTTCCCTCTCAGTCAGCTGGGCTTGTTCCACCTACAAATGGAAATTCCTTTAAAATTTTCCCAAATTGAGAGGAGCAGATGCTGCTCACCTATCTGGGTACAGACGTCAAATTTCAAAGGCAGTTCTTCCAAGGCAATCAGGAACAAAGTTGGGTCTAGCTGTGGCAGGGCCAGAGAGAGATGGAAATTCACCTCCAGCCAAAATTAGGTGGGCAGCTGCTTAGGAGGGCTTCTGAGACTGCCAGCCCACAGCAACCGAGCTGCCATGAGCAAGACATTCCCAGTCAAGGAAACAAAATATATTGCTGAAACACCAGGAGTTTGGTCAAGGTCCTGCTGCTTGCAGCATAGAAAGCCAATCACTGGCTTTCTATTATTATTAATAGAAATTAATAATTTCTATTACCAAGTATTACCAATTTATATTACCAAGTATTACCAAGGAAGAACGCTTTAATCAGGTGCTGCAGCCAAGGAGATGGGAGCTCAGTCTCAAATCCGTATCTCTGACTGACTAAAACGGGGGGGTTATATACCAGGGAAGAAATGTTACATGGGAAAGAAAACAAGAACTAGGGAGGGGCCAAGGGCGACCTGGTGCAGTGATCTGGTGAGTTTCAGTTCTTTGACATTTCTTTTTTAAGGAGCCTGAAGGTCCTTTCCTGAAGAATGAACTCAGATAAAACAAATACAGGTTTCAGGCTTTAAGAGCAGAAGGGTCAATTTCTATGTTTATTCAAAAACAACTGTCTATGGAACTATTGAGACAGTTTCATTAGCAATATGGACATATAAAATTTCGCAAATGAAAAAACAAAGCAATTATTAACTTTAGGAAACACAAATTATTGTATGGAAAAGAGAAATGAATCATTGTATACTACGTGGCTCAACTGTGACTAGCAGTTATATAAATCATAATTAAATTCTGACTATTGATCTACTAAAAATTAGGAGGATGAAAGGATGTGAAGTATGCGGGGGCAGGGGAGGGTGCTGAAGGAAGGCTAAATCCTCGTCTTTCTTAGAGAGAAGTCAATAGAGAATGCCTAAAAATGATAAGTCAAAGAAGCAATGTAAGCACATTAATCAAAGCAGAGTATGGAAGTAGATATCAAAATAATTAGCTAAACTAATTGAAATTGTTGCCTCTGAGGATTGAGAAATTGAATGGAATGTAGAACAAGAGATACTGTTATTTGTAATAAGCCTTATAGGGTTATTTGACTATGAGCATATATAGCTTTCATAAATAAATTAATAAAATATTAGGAAAACCTTGCTTTCCTTCCAGTTTACTATTGCAGGCACATTTTTATTTTTCTCCCCTTATGCATATGGGAAAACTGACAAGGATATCTGTTTTAAAAACAAAGAAAAAAAAAGAAAGAGTCAAAGCAAAATAGAATGAATTAAGAAACTAAAGGTTGACTAGAGGAGAAAACTTATCTTGCATAAGAAGATGGGTGAGAAGGTGTTGGTGTCAATCTTGGCTCTGGATGAAGGAAAGAAAAAACTTCAGACAAGGTCTCTGCATGACAATTTCTAACCAAAAGTCCCTACTCAGACAAGTTTTAGTCTAGAATTTGCATTCAGTTTGTGGCTCAAGGCAGTCTTAGCTGAAAATTTACCTTAAAAGGACCCCACAGTAGTAGTGTCCCTAGGCCCCAAGCAGAAGCAAATGCAAATTTTCTCTGGAGGAGTACCTTTTAAATACAGGCTTCAAAGAATTCCCATAAATACTGTTCTGAGGAACATGAGCTCACAATCAAAAGTTACTAAATACTTGAAAAAATAAACCACCAGGAGTGCAAATCAACAAAAAAAATCAAACTACAGAATAAAACCAACAAAGACTCATAGCTAGTATGTTTATTAAAATAAGAAAATTTCGTCTGAAAAAATAAAAAAGGAATTTGAAAATAAGACAAAAAAGCAAAAGTCTTCCAAAATTGCATAGGCAGATTTGAAAAGGAACCAAATAATACTTCTAGAAATGAAAACTATTATAATTAGAAGCTCAATGGACAGATTGAACAGTAGATTAGACACATCTGAAGGGGGAATTTGTGAGCTAAAAGAATAAATTGCCCAGATTGCAGCCCAGAGAGATAAAGATATAGTAAAAGACAAAGAGGAGAGAGTGGGATAATGCAATGTATGTCTAATTGAAGTTTGAGAAAAAAAGAATGAGGAGAGGCAAAATTACAATAAGGCACAGCCAAGAGTTTTTCCAGAATTGATGAAAGATGCCAATCATCAAATCCACGAAGCCTAATGGATCCTAAGCAGGGCGCATGGGACAGGAGGACAAGGCAACTAGAACACTAAGGGTGCTGTTGGGAAGATGGAGGAAGAAACTCACTGGGGTCTAGGTGGCCAGAAAAGGGAGTAAATCTAAAAGGAGCCAATTTGGTAGGCAAGAAATTGAGTTGTGCAGGAAGAGGGGGTTCTCAGTTCAGTCCAAGATCATGTGTGTCATGCATAGAGCAGTTACAGCAGTTGTGGTCAGAGAACAGTGCTAGAGTGAAAGACCTAAAGCATGGCATCAGGGGAAGCCACAGGAGTGGGTGCTGGCATGGCGTGGAGGCCAAGGTCACTAATGCTGCAAGTTCAGCCTTGTGGGGCTGGGGTGAGCTGTGGACCCTGGTGGACACTGCCATTGCCCAGGATGATGCCAGCACCTGAGACAGGGAGGATGACTCAGGGGAGAAAGTCCTCAAGGAACAAGGTATAAGTGGACATGCCTGGAGGGGCACGAAGGGTTCTGTCTCCAGGAGCAGGGGTTTTGCACAAGGAGAAAGACTGGCAGTTCAGAAGCCAACATAGGTCAGCAGAAGAGTGCCATCCTGCTAGGATGTGGAGAACGGGAGAAGGGCAGCCTTCATGGGTGGGGCCTCTGTGCAGGCGGATCTGGGGGCTCAGGAGAGGGGCTGGGCTGGGGTGGTTCTCAGTATTCACCTCATCACTCTGAAGTATGCTGCTTCACTTCTCCATCTCTCTGCAAGACAGCAACATGGCTTATCGCTGTACCTCCAGCATCTGGGATTGAGTGCTCCACAGTAGGTGCCCAATAAACGTTTGAGGAAGCAGGGAGGGAGGGGAGGAGGATCGGCTCTGCAGCAGTGCAATGGACATGCCCACATGAGTCCTGTTGTCCCTTACAGAACCCAGCAGGGACGTGCTCAGCACGGCTCCCACCGCAAGGTTGAACGAGCAAGAAGAAACTGGGAGGATCATCGAAATGCAACGCCTAGAAATCCAGCGCCTCAGAGACCAGATCCAAGAGCAGGAGCAGGTCACAGGGTTCCATGCCCTCGCTGGAGTCCGGCTTCCTTCCCTCTCCAACTCCGAGGTAGACTTAGAGGTGAAGACCAACTGACCCCCTCTGGTGAGCCATCTCCAGCCACAGCCAGAAGAAACACAGCATGTCTGTCCCCAAGCCAGACTTGCGGTTGGAGTCTGTATGGTCCCTGCAGCACTGACCCCAGCAACCTCTTTTGCCCTGGGGAATTTGGGACACAGAATAAAGGTGTTTGCCCACACCTTGTCTAACTTCTGTTTAGCTGGGGGGGCCAAGGCCAGGAGAGGGAAAGAGGGGAGGCTGAGGACTGGGGGCTCCAGCTCATCTGAAGCCACCTCTGCTTGTCTCTGTCTGGGCACAGGACTGCCTGGCACTGAGGGATCACACTGGACTTGGGGCTGGCTTTCCTGCTACCCCCTTTCTTCCGGGCCTTGCAGATGGGGCTCCCTGCTTCTCCTCGCCTGGTCTCTCCTCTGCCAGCTCAGTCAGGACTAAAGCCTGCTCATTCGTATCTCCTTCAGGAAATGCAGTGAGGCTTTCTAAGGACTTTTTTTTTTTTTTTTTTGAGACGAGTCTCACTCTGTCGCCCAGGCTGGAGTGCAATAGCGCGATCTCGGCTCACTGCAAGCTCCACCTCCTGGGTTCACGCCATTCTCCTACCTCAGCCTCCTGAGTAGCTGGGACTACAGGCACCCACCACCACACTCGGCTAATTTTTTGTATTTTTAGTGGAGACGGGGTTTCACCATGTTAGCCAGGATGGTATCCATCTCCTGACCTCGTGATCCGCTGGGATTACAGGCGTGAGCCACCGCACCCAGCCACACTCAGCTAATTTTTGTATTTTTAGTAGAGACGGGGTTTCACCATGTTGGCTAGGTTAGTCTCAAACTCCTGACCTCAAGTGATCCACCTGCCTTGGCCTCCCAAAGTGCTGGCATTACAGGCATGAGCCACCGTGCCCAGCCTCTGAGGGTTTTTTTTTTAAATCTGTGTAAAGAAGAAGGAAAAGATGACAGTAAAATAACAGACATGGAAGTGTTGGAAAAATTCCCCAAAGTCTTACATTATCTGCTCACCTTGTTCTTGGAACTGTAAGTAGAGCCCTGCCCTCATTTCCCTTGCCTGCATGTCATTCTAGACTTGTCATCTTTGTTCTGCAGGGTCCTGCTCTGCTCCTCCATTTCTGGGGTGAGAGAGGATGCACTTCTCCCTCTGGTTATTCCTCTCAGGCCCTTTCCTGGGAGACCCAGCCACACACAGGTACCAGGAGAGATAGTTCTTTATGCATTAAAGAGCAAAAGAATATAATCCAATGTCCCTCTCTTCTCCCACCTGCAGAAGCCAGACACTCCTCTAATACCCAAATAAGAAATATTTAAGCCCACAGTCCCTGCTGGTCCCTGCTGGTCACCTCTGGCTGTCTTAAACCTGGCATTGTCCCATCTTTCCCTAGTCACTTTACTGAAACTCTGGGCACTGCTCATGGGTTGACTTTCACAGAGAGCTGAGGCTTGGCAGTCACATTTGGCAAGGTCTGCCAAAGGCTGGGGTAGCAGAAGGAGCATGCAGGCAAAGGCCGTGGAGCAAAGGGCCCCACAGGGTCTGCAGGAGACTCTGTCTGCTGAGCAACAACCCCCACCCAGCCTGCACCCTGTCACAGCAGCCAGCCCATTCCCCCATGCTGGCATGTTCTTCACATGTACTCGCCCCACTGGGAAGTCAGATCCAGAGAGCAGGGAAGGATCCAGGCACTCCCAGGGAGGTTCAGCTGCAAAGATGACAGCCCATTACATTATTATGATGGGTAGGTGGGATCTTCCAGGACCCAAATTCCTCCACTCCAAACTAGCATGTTGGCTTCACCTTTGCAGAAGAAATGGACTTGAAATGAGACTGGGGATGAGGGGCCAGCAGGGGCAGATTGTGCAGGACCTTGAAGGCACACAGAAGCTATGGGCCACCCAGAGGCTAACGCTAAGGTGCTGGGAGTCACTGCCGCTTCTCACCAAGCTCTTGCCACACTGGTGTCCTTTCAGTTCCTACAAGAGGCCAAGGTCTTTCCTGCCTTCAGCGCTTTCCACATACAGTTTCCTCTGCCCCCTCTGCTCTTGCCCCCACACCTCACTTTGTGAACTTCTATTTATCCTTTAGATCTCACCTTAAATGTCACTTCCTCAGAAAGGCAGTCCTTGACTCTCTCCCATCTAAACTGCACCCACCGCATCGTTTTTCTTTGTAATCATCACTATAACATGTCTGTTTAGTTGCTTAACATCTGTCTGTCCTGCTAGGAGAGTTCTACAGGGTACGGGGTGCAGTAGTGGACAGAAAGGATGTTTGGTTGCCCAGATGAAACAGGACAGTGGCTTGGACCAGGATGATGGCAGTGGGGAGGAAGAGACGTGAACTCTTCGGACTTAAGGACTGGTAAAGATTAGCCAAACCAAGGTGCATGGAACAGGGGCCTGGGAAAAAGAAAAATGCACTAGAAACTGGAGCTTTCCTGAAGACCAGAAGGAAATTCTTAATGGCTAGGACATATCAATATTCAAGTGGTAGATTTTTCAACTGCAAAATGTCTTAGAATCGAGATGTCACATTTCACATACAAGATGGACCTTGGTTCGCAGACAAGGAAATCAAAACCAAAGAGGAGTAAAGTGACTGGCACGTAGTCACACAGGCAGGGGTGGGGCCGCAGGCCAGTCGGCCCTGTGACTCCAAAGGTGCTGCTCTTATGCACTGCACTGGAGAGATGCCCAAACAAAACACCATAGGCCAAGTGAAGGTTATAGGAACTTGAAACCCTGGGAGTCTAAATCAGAAGTTAAAGGAGTGGAAACTGGCAGTCTGAGCTAACCTAAGCCTAACCTAAACCTGGATGCTGTCCAGCTGGTGAGGAGGAAGTCTGGGCCAAGGGAGGGCCCCACCCTAGCAGAACCTGGCACCTTGGCCAGCAGGTCAACAAGGTCTTTTCTTGGCTGCACAGGGGTGCACACAGCTTCTTGTTAGTAAATGTAGGGCCAGAGGTTCAATCTTGCTTATGTCTCCATGTTCTGTCTTCAGTGCTTGCTCCTAATCCACCCATCGGGAGGCATTGGTTCTCTAGCATCCGAGACCTCCGTCCACTTTGTCTATCCAGACTCCGTGGGGAAACTGAAGGCACTCACCCCATTGGTGCCCCCTTTTCCTTCACGAGTCTCTTCATCCAGTTTACTGCTTCAGCCCCCTCAGTGCTGGAGCGGGCCTAGCAGTCACCTCCTCCTGTAAGCAGCCTTAGGGCCCCTTAGGGCCCCCCACTCAAGTGACTAGGCATTGGCACACAGACTCCACTCTTGCTCTCCCGGTTGCAGTCCATCATTGAGCTGTAGGTACTCATTCAATTCTGGTGTGATGGCTGCTGCCTTTGGGGAGTGCTGGGCCTCTTTGGTATAATAGCCTCCAGAATTCCTCACTGGGCCCTCTCACCTTCTTCTAGAGTTTTGGCATCAGCTGTGGCCAAGCCGTGTGAGCTACCTAGCTGAGACTCCCCTGGTGTCCTGTTACCTCAACACTGAAAAGCCTGACCTACAGAAGGTTCTAGCATCACTGTCCTGCTTCTTATACAAAATATGGCCAGCCATTGCTGGTCCCAGGAGGTACCTGAGGGCCTGGGAACATCTGTGTGCCCAGGCAGGACCCCCTTATAATCATTCCTTTGGATTCGGAGTGAGAAGTGAAAGGGAAGGCATCTTAGGGCCAGGAACGGGGGTTCACTCTTTCTGAACTCCAATGGGGTGAGCTCTCCTAGACCACTGGGGTTCAAGGGCCTACTTAGGCTTCAAGCATGTCTAAGATGTGCCCAGACTGCCCTGAGCTGAGGTAGGCTGGGGAGCAGATTTCCAAGAAAATAAGCCTGCTCTGTGCACCTGGAAGCAGGAGGGACTAGCATGACTAATCACCTACTATGACCAGTAGCATACAAGAATTTGTATATGTTGCTCATCTACTATGTGTCACATGATGGGATTTGGCAGGGACTACAAATAGGAATTAGTGCTAAAACACCTACTGCATGTATTAATATATTAAGTGTATTGTAAGTGGAACTATGAGAATGTTAGGGAAACACCTGAGGTTTGGTCCAGGTCCTGCTGCTCACCACACAGAAAGTCAATCACTGAGAGGACAAGTATTGCCAAGGAAGAAGGCTTTAATCAGGTGCTGCAGCCAAGGAGGTGAGAGCTCAGCCTCAAATCTATCTCCCTGACTAAAACTAGGGGTTTATATACCAGGGAAGATATGTAACAATGTGCAAGAAAACAAGGACTACAGAGGGGCAAGGAGGCATCTGGTGCAGTGATCTGGTGAGTTTCAGTTCTCTGATACTGTTTTTGAAGGTCCTTTCCTGAGGGAGGAACTCAGATAAAACTAATACAAGTTTCAAGCTTTAAGAGCAGAAGCATCAATTTCTGTGTTCCTCCAAAAGAACAGTCTGTGGGAGTCTTGGGCCAGTTTCAGTGCTCACTTTCTATTTATCAACTGCTCAATCATAAGGAATCTGGCTGTCGATCTTTCTGGCTGCTTCGTGCTGAGGAGGGGTTGAGTGACCATGTGGCCACTGAGGAATCAAAGGTTAAGCTAATATAGAGTTTTCTTCTGAAACACAATCTTTATGTCTCCAGTCTGCCACTTCCACCAAAGACGAATCACAGCAGGACCAATCTACCTGTACAATAGGCTTCAGTCCCATATGCTTGACCTGATTATCTACACAAAGTACAGCGAGAATCATTGCCAACATAAGCTCTCCAAAACTGGCTTTGCTGGAACCTATCATAAGGCCATTTCAGTCAAAGCACTGGGAAAATAACCAGTTCCTCCAAGTGTGTCCCATTACAAGAGAAAACAGGTTCTTATTAAATGTATGAAAACAAACACATTGCCATGAATTAAGAATATTCGTCTGGGCACAGTGGCTCACGCCTGTAATCCCGGCACTTTGGGAGGCCAAGGCGGGCAGATGACGAGGTCAGGAGATCGAGACCATTCTGGCTAACACGGTGAAACCCCATCTCTACTAAAAATACAAAAAATTAGCTGGGTGTGGTGGCAGGCACCTGAAGTCCCAGCTACTCGGGAGGCTGAGGCAGGAGAATGGTATGAACCCAGGAGGCGGAGCTTGCAGTGAGCCGAGATCATGCCACTGCAGTCCAGCCTGAGTGACAGAGTGAGACTCTGTCTCAAAAAAAAAAAAAAAAAAAAGTACAAAGAAAGCTGGGCATGGTGACTCACGCCTGTAATCCCAGCACTTTGGGAAGCAGAGGCAGGTGGATCACGAGGTCAGGAGATCGAGACCATCCTGGCTAACGTGGTGAAACCCCATCTCTACTAAAAATTAAAAAAAAAAATCAGCCGGGTGTGGTGGGGGGCCCCTGTAGTCCCAGCTACTTGGGAGGCTGAGGCAGGAGAATGGCGTGAACCCAGGAGGCAGAGCTTGCAGCGAGCTGAGATCACGCCACTGCACTCCAGCCTGGGCAACAGAGCCAGACTCCATCTCAAGGAAAAAAAAAAAAGAATATTCACAAATAGTTTCCAAATTCTGGAGAAATTAGGCAGCGAGAGAAACATGTTTCAAATTCTGTTTACAAAAGTATACTCAATACACTTAAAGTACATTTCAAGGATATAAATAGCTCAAAAGAAAAAAATTCTCCAGACTCTGAAAAACAAAAGGAATCGGCAATATTTCAAACAACAAAAGCCATTAAAAACTTAATTCAGTCCCTTACTAGTTCAGTCCATGCAATCAACTCCTGCTCTGCTTCATATTGGGATATGAACACATTAGCCTTTCAATAAGGGCCCTGAAAGTTTTCTCTCTAATCCAGTGGCACAATCTCCAAAGTTATCAGAAACCTGTGTTCAAGAGTGCAGTGTGGCACCATCTTGGCTCACTGCAACTTCCACCTCCTGGATTCAAGAGATTCTTGTGTCTCAGCCTCCCAAGTAGCTGGAAGGCATACAACACCACACCCAGCTCATTTTTGTATTTTCAGTAGAGACAGGGTTTCGCCATGTTGGCCAGTGTGGTCTTGAACTCCTGGCCTCAAGTGATCCACCACTTCAGTCTCCCAAGAGCTGAGATTACAGGCATGAGCCCCCATGCCTGGTCCCAATTTTCTATTAAAGAGCAGATCCATACTCCAAGACAACCCTGTTATTCCAAAACATGGGCCCAGATGCTGGCCTTGCATCACTGTCCTGAGGATTTGACTGGTATCAATGCTGAAAGTTTATCGGGTTGGTGCCTTCTTGAGGCTCAAGAGTCAAAGCCCTGTAACTTAACAGCACAAGCATTAGTTAATAGGATATTTATACTACAGAAAGTCCTGTCGTTTTCTCTAACATGTTACAAATTAAAACACTGTGATTTGGTGTTTAGGAATAACTGCCTGCAGTATTTCAAACCAGTGTATTAAAGTAGTTGGGTTACTCATTGCATATGTCTAACTGCTAGTATTCTAGTGACAGAACTGTGACCCAAAGTATCAAAAATGTGATAAGCCCTATGCCAAACTTATCAAACTAAGACAACTTTTTCCTCTATCATTGAAATATGGTAAATGCAAATATCAGTTTTGGAAATTCAATATGAGAAATAATCTCCTTTCACTTAAATACTGAGAGGTGAAGCTGGCTGGGCTTCTGGGTCGTGTGGGGACTTGGAGAACTTTTCTGTCTAGCTAAAGGATTGTAAACACACCAATCAGCACTCTGTGTCTAGATAAAGGTTTGTAAACACACCAATCAGCACTCTGTAAAAATGCATCAATCAGCGCTCTGTGTCTAGCTAAAGGTTTGTAAATGCACCAATCAGCACTCTGTAAAAATGTACCAATCAGCACTCTGTCAAAATGCACCAATCAGTGCTTGTGTCTAGCTAAAGGTTTGTACATGCACCAATCAGCACTCTGTAAAAATGGACCAATCAGTGCTCTGTAAAATAGACTAATCAGCAGGATGTGGGCGGGGCCAAATAAGGGAATAAACACTGGCCACCCGAGCCAGCAGTGGCAAAAGGCTCGTGTCCCCTTCCACAGTGTGGAAACTGTGTTCTTTCGCTCTTCACAATAAATTGCTGCTGCTCACTCTGGGTCTGCATGCACTACCTTTTTTTTTTTTTTTTTTTTTTTGAGAAGGAGTCTCACTCTTTCACCCAGGCTGGAGTGCAGTGGCGCGATCTCGGCTCACTGCAGGATCCGCCCCCCAGGATTCAAGCCATTCTCCTGCCTCAGCCTCCTGTGTAGCTGGGACTACAGGCGCCCGCCACCTCGCCCTGCACTACCTTTAAGTGCTGTAACACTCACTGTGAAGGTCTGCGGCTTCACTCCTAAAGTCAAGGGAGATCACAAACCCACTGGGAGGAACAAACAACTCCAGACGCACCACCTTTAAGAGCTCTAACACTCACTGCAAAGGTCTGCGACTTCACTCCTGAAGTCAGCGAGACAACAAACCCACCAGAAGGAAGAAACAACTGGTCATGCCACCTTTAAGAGGTGTAATGCTCACTGCGAAGGTCTGCAACTTCACTCCTGAAGTCAAGCGAGAACACGAACCCACCAGAAGGAAGAAACTCCAGACACATCTGAACATTGGAAGGAACAAACTCCAGACACGACACACCATCTTTAAGAACTGTAGGCCGGGCATGGTGGCTCATGCCTGTAATCCCAGCACTTTGGGAGGCCGAGGCGGGTGGATCATGAGGTCAGGAGATTGAGACCGTCCTGGCTAACACAGTGAAACTCCATCTCTACTAAAAATACAAGAAATTAGCCGGGCGTGGTGGTGGGTGCCTGTGGTCCCAGCTGCTCGGGAGGCTGAGGCAGGAGAATGGCGTGAACCCAGGAAGTGGAGCTTGTAGTGAGCTGAGATTGCACCACTGCACTCCAGCCTGGGTGACAGAGTGAGATTCCGTCAAAAAAAAAAACAAAACAAAACAGAACTGTAACATTCACCACGAGGGTCCGTGGCTTCATTCTTGAAGTCAGCGAGACCAAGAACCCACCAGAAGGAACCAATTCTGGACACAATACTATAGAACAAAACAAGGACAAAGTAAGAACAAGTACAAAACAATTTCTTTTCAGCTATTTTAAAAACACATCATCACACTTCCAAGACTGGTTTCTAGACACAGTACTGACAACTGATTAGGTAAATTTTACTGCCAAAATCTTCAAACCAGTGCAACAGTTGCACATATTTTTTTTCAAGTTACACACATGAAGGTCAATCAGTGATAAACTACTTGAGATAAAAAAAAAAATCACTAGAAAACATCACCTTTTTTTATTACTACTTAATCCAAGTGAATGTCACTTTAAATTCATTTGAGAGAAATTCTAATCAATATAATTTCATTAAGGACAAGGCCAATCTTTCCTGAACGTTAAAACTTTGTATCCATATCACAGTTTTTCTTCATTAAAGGAAAGGATCTGAAACCAACCCAAACTATTGTTGACTCACCCTGGAAACAAACACCACGCAAACAGTTCCACTCTCATCCACCTCTCCAAACAACAAAATATATAACGTACTATTTCTGTTCAGAACTTAAAAAAATAAGTCTTTTGTTTTTTAGCTCTAGATCATCGGAGGCAAGCAAAACCAACCAAATTCCAAATGGCTGGTGTGCTCCATCAATTCTTGCAGACCCAACAAAGGTAGCTTAGGAATTCCAGATAAACAGAACAAATGATGACTTCCTAGAAATGCACAGAAAACAAAATAACTATTCACAGAACCAAATAAAAGCCTTCCACTAGAAACTAAAAACCATAAATTGTTTTATATATATACATACACAAGCAAAACCCAAAGCAGAACAAACAGCAAACAAATGAAAATTAGAAGCAAAAACAAACAGGAAACCAACCCCAACCTTTCCCCAACTCAATCTACCCTGGAGGCTACCATGCTATCCAGAGCCCCCCAAAAAAACAGGTGATGAATATTATATTCCTCATACACAATTCAATATCCTTAAGTCCACCAATATCACCATACATCCTGTGCAATCAAGAAATTCACTCTAGGCACATGACCAGTAAGTACTCTAGCACCAGCATTATCCATGCAAAACAGCAAACCTAGTGTGAAGCAATGCAGGCAGGTATGTGAGATTTGGCACCACACTAAATCTGGCTTCATGCTTAACTGTATTAAAAAGGAATTGCCAAACTGCTCATGTATTTCTTTGCAATATTTATTACTTTACCTTCATCAAGACTAAGAGCTTTAACTATGAAAATGTTAAGTATCCAAATTTCTCCAATTCTCTATCAGGTTTTAAAGAACATTTTATTATCTAAATTTCTTCAACTTATTAATATTATTTTTTTTTTTTGAGAGAGAGTCTCACTCTCGTCACCCAGGCTGGAGTGCAATGGTGCAATCTCAGCTCACTGCAACCTCCGCCTCTCGGGTTCAAGCAATTCTCCTGCCTCAGCCTCCTGAGTAGCTAGGATTACAGGCACTCACCACCACGCCTGGCTAATTTTTGTATTTTTGGTAGAGATAGGGTTTCACCATGCTGGCCAGGCTGGTCTCAAACTCCTGACCTCAGGTGATCCACCCATGTCAGCCTCCCAAAGAGCAAGGATTACAGGCGTGAGCCACTGCACCCAACCAAAACTTTTTCAACTTTCTATTTTTCTCTGCATGTGCGGAGAAACAAGAAAAACTACATACAACTTACACAGACTATGCACAACATGCCTGGGCTTTCCATCCCATCCCAGGTTTTTTTCTTCTTGTTTTTTCTTTAAATAACCAGTTATTTTACTCCAACACAAAAAACTCACCACACAAGACCCTTTCTCATACAAAATTATTATCTTTTCTTTACAATCTTCTTTGCCAAAAATACATCTTCGTATCCATGACTTTCTTCACACCTCTCTCCCTTACTTACTGGTTCCTTAGTACTTTGTTTTATAAATAATCATTTTCAAGTCCATAATTTGAATTAACTTTACTTTTAGATAACTTCTGAATTAGACATAATTATTCTTTTTCTCACTAATAGCACATTTGTGGCACATTTTGTAGACATAATTATATATTAACTATAATTCTTATCCTTGGTAACCTTAAATTTTAGTGAAACCCTAGGAAGCAATAAATCCTGAACTATCAGATATGAACATTTTATAGCTGAGAACATTTCTACAATTTCTAGAAACGTATTTCCCCATATCATAACCCTTTCTTGACTGGAAATGACCCAGATGTTAATGAGCTTCAAAAATAATTTTAAGATTTAAAGTTACACAAAAAGTTTACCTAAAATATTTATCCCATTTACATGTACTCAATTCTTTCATTTTTAACAGTTTATCTAGATTACTTCTGAAAACAGTTATTAGGCACCATCATTTAAAGTTGGTTATTTCCTTGTTAGCCAGTTTTTTCTTTTTTCTTTTTCTTCCTTTTTTTTTTTTGTTTATTTGTTTGTTTGAGACAGAGTCTCACCCTGTCACCTAGGCTGGAGTGCAGTGGTGCAATCTCAACTCACTGCAACCTCTGCCTCCTGGGTTCAAGCAATTGTCCTGCCTCAGCTTCCCAAGTAGCTAGGATTACAGGCATGCACCAGCACACCCAGCTAATTTGTATTTTTAGTAGAGATGGGATTTCACTACATTGGCCAGGCTGGTCTCAAACTCCTGACCTCAAGTGATCTTCCCACTTCAGCCTCCCAAAGTGCTGGGATTACAGGCATGAGCCACCACACCCGGCCTAACCAGTTTTTTCACAGCCAGTGAACTTCAGGTGCTCACTTAAGAGCCTCCAAGTTAAGGGCCGGGCAGGGTGGTTCACACCTGTAATCCCAGCACTTTGGGAGGCTGAGGCAGGTGGATCACGAGGTCAGGAGATCAAGACCATCCTGGCTAACACAGTGAAACTCCATCTCTACTAAAAACACAAAAAATTAGCCAGGCGTGGTGGCAGGCGCCTGTGATCCCAGCTACTTGGGCGGCTGAGACAGGAGAATAGTGTGAACCCGGGAGGCGGAGCCTGCAGTGAGCCGAGATCACGCTACTGCACTCCAGCCTGGGCGACAGAGCAAGACTCTGTCTCAAAAAAAAAAAAAAAAAAAAAAGAGCCTCCAAGTTAAAAACATAGGTATTTTAACCAATAACTCAGAAATTCAGCTGTTTTCATTAAACCAACAACATTCATTAGTGTTATCAAAAAATTTGCACAAAGATCATTTGGTTTGGGCTGGGTTTATAGTTTTATAACCTTCTATGCCAAACTCTGACACCTCAAACTATCTAACAGAGACAAATATAAAATCCAGACACAAATGTATGCTGACAATTCTGAAGACATTTATATTTTCATTTTACCAATAATTTTAAAACCAGTTTGTTTAGTAAAGATTTACTTAAGTCATGTGAACTTGAAAATTGCTTAGACTTATTTACTTAATTTGTGAGTGCTCTTATAAGCCAACACAACACATAACAGTAAGTGTACATACAAATAAACACATCTAGGTACGTAGACACATACATGAGCAAAAATCCAATAGCTTTTACCTTGGAACTTTACCCATGCCATAGCAATACAAACTCACCGGCTTTACATAATTACACTTTGTTTGCCCTGACAGGTAATCCAACAAAGGCTATGAGCCAAAATTTTGGGTAAAGCAGTTTTCATGGCAGTTTGATTTTTAAAGGCCAAACCTCCCCAGACTCCAAAGAACACTGGGGCTAAACAGCATCAAAGGAAAACATCACATATTAACCAGGCCCGACTCTGCTTAGAACAGCAGAACAAAAGCCTGGATACCTGCAACTCCATCCCACTTTCCCATTCAACAGCAAACTCCAGATTCCAAACAAGATTGGGGCCAAACAGTATTGCAAAAGATTATCAAATTGAATTCTAATTCCTCATGCCTATATCAAATACACACAATCACCAGAACACTATCTAACTACTGCAGCAACAGACAAGCCCCTAGTGTCCAAACTGAAACAGTCAGGGTGCTTCCTCTCTCTTCTGTGTTTGGGCTTGATCAACCAGCAAATGGAAATTCCTTAAGGAATTTCCCAAATTGAGAGGAGCTGACCCTGCCGTCTGGTACCCAAAAAAGAGGCTCACTTGCTGGGACATAACACACAAGTACAAACAAGTCCCCAAGAGTGTCCATACTGAAACAGTCAGGGTGTTTCCCTCTCAGTCAGTTGGGCTTGTTCCACCTACAAATGGAAATTCCCTTAAACATTTCCCAGGTTGAGAGGAGTAGATCCTGCTGTCTGGACCCACAAAGGACACTCACCCATCTGGGTGCCTAGCTTGAGTCTGAAGCTCTATCTCATCAACTATAGCTGCAGTGGTGGGTCACAAAACATAATCTGGGTGTTGGGATTCTTCCTTGCAGTGAGGATGGTCATGGTGATGGGACCAATACTCCAAAAGATGTCTATCTCGGGGAACTATCACTCACTGAGAAGGGAATGGGTGCCTGGAGGCATTGGAAGCCTGTAGGTACTATGCCTTATGCCCATTGTTTCCTGAGACTGCCCTCAGGATGGCAAGAACAGTGCCTCTCCACTTACCACTGTATCTCCAGCACCTGCACAACACCTGGTCCACAGGAGGGATACTATCAATGGATGCTGAATGAACTAATTCTTTTTTTTTTTTTTTTTGAGATGGAGTCTTGCTCTGTTGCCCAGGTTGGAATGCAGTGGCACGATCTCGGCTCACTGCAACCTCCACCTCCCAGGTTCAAGCGATTATCCTGCCTCAGCCGCCTGAGTAGCTGGGATTACAGGCGCGTGCCACCATACCTGGCAATTTTTTTTTATTTTTAGTAGAGATGGGGTTTCACTGTGTTGCCCAGGCTGGTCTTGAACGCCTGACCTCAAGTGATCTGCCCACCTCAGCCTCCCAAAGTGCTGGGATTACAGGTGTGAGCCACTGTGCCCGTCCTAATTATATTATTTAATCCCCCTACAACTATATAAACTAAGTTTTGTCATCCCCATCTTACAAAAGAAAGAGACTGAGACACATGGAGGTTAAGCAATTTTTCTCCGGTTATACAGCTAGAGCTGGGGCTTGAACCATCAAGATCAATCTAGCTCCAAATCCAGTGTTCTTTCCACTATTCATTCATTCATTCAACAAATGTTTATTGAGCACCTACTCTATGCCAGTCCTATTCCAGCAGGTAGGGATAGGACAGTAAACACACACAAATCCTTTTCTTCATGAAGCTTACAGTCTAGGAGACAAAATTCCAGATTGATAAGAAAGATATATAGCATGTCAGAGTGATAGTGCTAAGGACAAACATAAGGAGATAAAAGACATAAGGGCAGGGGATAGGAAGTACTGGGAGGTTGCAATTTGAGACAAGGTGGCCAAGAGGTGTCCCTGAGAAGATGCCATTTGAGAACATTCCTGAAGGAGGGAGGAAAGGCGGGGAGGGAGGGAGGGAGGGAGGGAGCCATGTGGGTCGGAAGCATTCCAGGCAGATGGAGCTGCTGGTGCAGAGGCTCTGAGGCAATAGGAATGAAGCCAGAGAGAGTCTTAAGGCCGTGGGAGGACTCTGTTCCTCTGAGGAAGGTGGGCCGCTGGAGGGACTCTGCACCTCTTAACTGGATCACTCGGGCCACTGGGTTGAGAACAGCCTGTGGTGGGAACATGGCAGCAGCTGGGAGACAGCCCCACAGCCTCTGTGTTCTCCCCACAGTACTCCCATTCGCCACCTTCTTGTGGATCTGTGGGTGGTTTGTCTGCACCTTCCGCTCTGTGCCCGCAGCCGTCTCCTCCTCCTGACCTTCACCGTCACCAATCTGAATTACCCCAACAACCTGTGCTTTGGGGCGGAGTTTAATAGCCCTGTGAGGAGCCTGCCTTTCCACTTGACTCCAGGTTACTTGACAAGACCCAGAACTAGAATAGAGACTTGCCCAATCAATGTTTAAACCAACGAAGCTTTTAGGCTTTGTTTCTCCCCTCCAAAAATTTCCCTTCAAACCCCTAAGGGAAGGGGAAAAGGAAGGAAAATTTCATGGGTCCCCCGCTGCAGCTCTGCCTGGGACAGCTGGCCCATGGGTCTGGCTGGGACTGGACCTGAGGACCAGGGTGGGTAAATAAATGTCAGATGTTTGCAAGAGGGATCTGCAGCCAGCAAGCCCTGTTGGGCCCCTGGCTTCCCCGCTCCTCTGAGTCAAGCCCCTTTATTATAAAGGGGATACCTTTATAATGCTTTGCAAAGTGGCGGGACGAACACCTGCAATGTCACACCACTGTCTCCCTACCCCACTCCGCCCAGCCATCCAGCCTGCACTGACCTTCTTCTGAGGGGAAGGACATCTAAAGCCATGCCATGGAGTAAGGACACAGCCACATGGCAGATGTGGTGCCTGGGCATTTGCAATGTGGCTGGGATAAATGAGATGCACTGTAAGTATAAAATAATACCTACCACATTTTCAAGACTTTTGGTTCACGCCTGTAATCTCAGCACTTTGAGAAGCCAAGGCAGGAAGATCGCTTGAACCCAGGAGTTTGAGAACAGCCTGGACAACATAGTAAGACCCCCATCTCTATTTTTAAAAATAAAAATAAAATACCTTGTACAAAATAAAACTGTAAAATAGCTCATCAATAACATATATAAAAATGTGTTTTGGAATTAAAATATATTAATTTAAATGTATTAATCTCATGGGTTTCTTTTTCATTTTTGAATGCAGCTATTAGAAAAGTTTAAATTATATATGAGGCTCACACTATATTTCTTTTTTCTTCCCCGCGCCCCACCTCCCGGTCCCCAGACGGAGCCTTGCTCTGTCACCCAGGTCGGAGTGCAATGGTGCAATCTCGCCTCACTGCAACCTCTGCCTCCCAAGTTCAAGCAATTTTCCTGCCTCAGCCTCCTGAGTAGCTGGGATTACAGGGGCCTGCCACCATGCCTGGCTAATTTTTGTATTTTTAGTAGAGACGAGGTTTCACCATGTTGGCCAGGCTGGTCTTGAACTCCTGACCTCGTGATCTGCCCACCTCAGCCTCCCAAAGTGCTGGGATTACAGGCGTGAGCCACCATGCCCGGTGGCTCAGGCTATATTTCTAGTGGACAAGACTGTTCTAGAATTATGACTGGCCTCCAGTCATCTCCACGGAACAAAGGAAACAGATGCAAAAGCAGGTCGAGCACCATTATTTTGTGAACTGATAATGACAAGATAAGGGTGATCTTGTTTTTCTTTTCTAGTTCATACACATCAGGAGGAGAAAGCAAGAGACATCACAGGGGCTGATCCAGGAGATGAGGGACAGCCTACAACAGCTCCAGCCAGCCTGCCCTTCACCAGTCCAGAGGGTGGTGTGTGTGGTGCCAGATTTGCCTATTAGAAGCTCCAACCATGTCCCTGTTAAACTTCAGAACCCTCCATGGGCCCCTTACACAGCCCAAGTGCCTCACTATGGGCCTTCAAGACCCTGAACAGCCTGAGCCGAACTTGTCTTTCCAGCTTCATCTCACATGCTTCCTGCTCAAAACCCCCACAGCTGTCAGTTCACGCTATCATTTAGTCTGCTAATCAATCATTCAACAAATATGTATTGATTACATCCTACACACTAGCTACCGAGGTCATGATGATTAGCAAAAGAGGCACTGTCCGTGTTCTTGCTGGGGACCACACATCTAGCAGGGAATGACAGGTAAATACATAATAGGCAATTAAGCACATTGCAGTAAAAGTAGCTGTTGGGGAAGCACAGGGGCCATGGGTGCACCAAAGAGGCACCTAAACCAGCCTGCAAGTCAGAGAGGGCTTCCTGGAGGAGGTGGCATCTCAGTTGAAGAATGCAAGTCACCCAGACTGAGGCTGGGGAGTGGCAAATGTCCCAGGCAAGGGAGAACTCTTGAGTTCAAAAACTGGAAGGGCAGAGAGGAGGGCAGGGTGCCAGTGGCAAATGACTGGCCTGGTGTATATGGAAGGGGCTTTATGAGCCTTATGAAGGACTGTGGCATTTCTTCTGAAGTGTTTATTCCGGGAGCTCGTGTCTCCCGCCTGAAAGGCCTTCACCCCTCCTCCCTGTTCACTCAAATCCTGCTTCCCCAGTAGGATCCAGTCTGTGGGGCAAGCCAGGCATTTGACGGAGAATGAGCAAAGGGCTTTTGGAGGCTCCAGCCTAGGGCCAAGGGATGGAGGTACTGGGGCTGTGTTTGGGGGTCCGCTGGTGTTGGAGTTTGGGGCTAAAGCTGGGTTTGAGGTTGGCGTTGGGTTTAGGGGCTGGATTCAAGAACAGGAGTTGAGGTTCCGGCTGAGCGTGAGGTTGGGATCTAGGACCTTAGTCCAGAATTTGAGTTGGAGTTAGCAGTTGGGGGCCGAGGTTTCCAGCCAGATTTGGGGTTGGATCTGGAGTTGGGACTTTAATTGAATTTGGAAATGGGGCTGGGGGTTGGGGCTGAGATATGCGGCAGGAGCTGGGGCAGGGGTGGAAGCTGGAGGTTCTAGCTAGGGTTTGCAGCTGCAGCTGGAGTTAGGGGTTGGTTTTGAAGCTGGAGCTAAAGCTAAATCGGGGTGGGAGCTGGGAAATGGGTTGGCGCCCAGGCTCTGGGGCAGATAGACGACATTCCTCCTGCTGCCCAGGTCTGCGAATTGTGTTCCGAGCCCTAACTGCAGCGGACAGAAGCCCCTCCCTTCCCAGGAATGCCTCAGCACAGCAGAAGGAGCAGTGCCACGTCAGCCAATCGGCTCAGGCCCTGCCCTGGAAACGACACCTGTTCATCCTCCTCCCCCCAGGCTCACCTGAGTGCAGGTTAGGCAGGTGAAGTGTCTCCCCGGAAACCAAGCTAGAGTGCCCCACCTGCTCGGCCCTGCCTTATCGGATCGGATCCAGCACATCCAGGCTTCTCGTGAGTTCCCCCATTGTCCCCCAACGCCCCGCCGCCCCCACGTTCTCCCACTCGCTTTTCCCCTGAGAACCTCCACCCCGCCCCCATTCTGGCCCCCGTTGTCTCAGCACACCTGTGCAAGCACTTTCAGACCAGCGAAATCACAGCCCAGGGGAATGCTGGGACTGACTCCACGGCCACGCCCACCTCCCCCACTTCCTTGAGGGCATCGGCACCAGCCCCCGCCCACCTGGGGGGTAGGGGTCAGCCTCTGCAGAGGAGTCTCCGGGAGGACAGATACCTCGTCAGGATGTAACCTATGCACGGCCACACAGTAATATTCCCAGAATGACCCAGGACCTACGTCTTCTGCCCTGTCCTGCCTTGGAGGGGTAACATCGTTTTCATGTATTCAAAAAGCACGCTTTGAGCATCTATGAAGGCTCTAGGCCCCACTGGAATTCTGAAACGAAGATGTCAGGTGACTCATCCCCACCCCTCAGGATAAATGTTATTGTCCTCACTTTTCAGACAAGGAGACTGAGGCTGTAAGAGATGAACCACTCAGGCTTCCTGGCCCCTCCCCCAGACCCCTCTCCTGGGCTCTGCAGGGCTCTGAGCTGACTAACCCACACCCACAGTTAGCACAGGCACCAGCCTGCTTGCTTCTGTCTCTGCCTTCCGTTGCAAAACTGGGGCTCCTTGAGGGCAGGGACCTCATGTGCTTTATTTTTGCCCAATGTGAGACATGCTGTCCTCTGGAGGACAGGTTAAATCAGCAGCCACCGTTAGGTGCCTGGCCATGATCCCACCGGTGGGAAGGACTGGAGCTGGGGGTTCAAATCCAGAGCCCTCCTTTTTCCTTTGCTCCACTTTAGAGAAATCGTGGAGGAGGATGGCATGGGGGAATGGCGAGTGTGAAGAAGAGCAAGGGGAGCAGAAAGACCAGTGAGGAGGTGGAGGCAGGAGCCGAGGATACAAGAGCAGGGAGCTGGCTAGAGAAATGTTTAGAGGTGGAGCCCCGGGGACAGGATGTGGATTAGATACAGCAGAGGGAGGAGGAGCTGGCTGAGAGGGTGGTGATGTCATGCCTGAAGTGAGGAACACAGGAGGAACAGGTTGGAGTAAGATAATGAGCTTGGTTGGGACCTGTTGCATCACAGGGACATCAAGGTGACAATTGACTCAGGAGGGAGATGTAGGTTGGAGAGAGGAACTTGGGAACTGGCAGCTTATATCACCGAACTCATGGCTGTGAGATTGGATGGGATGTTAGGGGAAGGAGGGTGTTAGGGGTCTGGTCCTAACCCACAGAGAAGGAGGAGACACAGCCCTAAAAGAGAAGTGTCAAGGTCAGTCAGGCTTCTGGTTCCAGAAGGGTTAAGTCATAAGCACCCCCTCCGTCCCCACAGCTCCCCCCCAGGAACCAGTGGTGACAGCTGAGGCCATGTGAGTAGGATCCTGAATGAGGCTTTATCTCTGGCTGTTCATCCCATTGTCCACCGTGGCACCAGCTCCCCCAGCCAGCCGGGATGGGACCAGCGACTGAGACAGCCAGAGGCAGAGAGGTCAGGGCCTGGGTGAGGGGATTCCCTGGAGGGTTTTAGGGGGTACCCTATGGGCGGGGTACTCCCCTGGGGTCATCAGAGAGCCATTCCCAAGGGACAGTGCTGCAGAGGGGGCTATCCCGGGGGGATTTGGGGGGAACACCGGGGTGGATTCTCAGGGATCATCCCCAAGGCTCCCAGGTGGGACCATGGGGGACAGGTGGGCTGGGAAGTTAAGACTGTGATCCTTCCCCTACAGGTGAGGGTGACCATATCCTGGACTGTGAGAGGAATGGGACTCTGGGCCTGTAGCTGCCACGCAGGTGGCAGGTGCTCCAGGCTGTGATCTGCACCCTCTGACGCCCGACATTGACCTCCTACCCTGACCCCTGCCTGACCAAGCCATGTCTGAACAGCAGGGTCAAGCCCCAGGGGGCCGGGGGCTGCCCCCGGATATGCTGGCAGAGCAGGTGGAGCTGTGGTGGTCCCAGCAGCCGCGGCGCTCGGCGCTCTGCTTTGTCGTGGCCGTGGGCCTCGTGGCAGGCTGTGGCGCGGGCGGCGTGGCACTGCTGTCAACCACCAGCAGCCGCTCGGGTGAATGGCGGCTAGCAACGGGCACTGTGCTCTGTTTCCTGGCTCTGCTGGTTCTGGTGAAACAGCTGATGAGCTCGGCTGTGCAGGACATGAACTGCATCCGCCAAGCCCACCATGTGGCCCTGCTGCGCAGTGGTGGAGGGGCCGATGCCCTCGTGGTGCTGCTCAGTGGCCTCGTGCTGCTGGTCACCGGTCTGACCCTGGCCGGGCTGGCCGCTGCCCCTGCTCCTGCTCGGCCGCTGGCCGCCATGCTGTCTGTGGGCATTGCTCTGGCTGCCTTGGGCTCGCTTTTGCTGCTGGGCCTGCTGCTGTATCAAGTGAGCGTGAGCGGACACTGCCCCTCCATCTGTATGGCCACTCCCTCCACCCACAGTGGCCATGGCAGCATCTTCAGCATCTCAGGACAGTTGTCTGCTGGCCAGCGTCACGAGACCACATCCAGCATCGCCAGCCTCATCTGACGGAGCCAGAGCCGCCCTTCTTCCCACACCGGCCTCAGCGTCCCCAGAGCCGAGCCAGGGTGTGAGTGCATGTGGACATTGAGTATACATGAGTGCGTGTATGCCCCCAGGCTGGGTCAGCTCTTCTGTGGATTGCATGGCATGTGATTAAGAGCCCATGTGTTCCCACATATCCGTATCATGTGAAAGTTAATGCGTGCCTCCTTGGAACTGGGTGTTTGTGTCCATGGAACTTCCTCTCTATATCTCAGGTCAGTAGGCGCAGAAACGCCTCATGATGAAGATTCTTGAGCCCCGTTTCCAAAACCCGTCAAATCCAATCCTGTCCTGTAACATCCATCAAGGATTTCCTTAGGGGTGACTGCTGCCCACCCAAGACTGCACCAGTGCCTGCTCATTGAGGAGAGTAACTGCTGGCCAGGCAGAAGGAATATGGGCTCTGCAATGAGACACACCTGGAGGGGACTCTCCCGTTGAGCACTAGCAGCTGGAGGAGTTGGGAGTTCGTGGCTATCGTGGTTGTGTTCATCGATTGTGGGGATGAAATGTCATTGTGTATGGAAGGTGGGGCTCGTGGCTGATGTGCAATAAAATGGCGGCTGCCGTGTCATTGTCTCCATCTCAGGATCTCACCTCAGAGACCCTTCCTCCCTTACCCCAAGCCCCGCCCCATCCAAAGCGAATTCCTCACTCCTATCTCAGCCTCATAAACGGTGCCTTGAGGGTCTCCTCAGTCAGGCCTGTGGTTTCTCCTCTTAGGTAGGGAGAGGACGGAGTGGATGCCAGCCTTGGGAAGGTGGTTGGTTTCCAGTCCCAGGGAGAGGTGAGGGACCTCAGTCCTTCACATTTGCTCACATGCTAGTTCAAGATGAGGCCTTAAGTGTTTGGTGTTATCAGCTGGTTTCTCTGGCAACTGCACCTCCCTTTGGCTGTGCCTCTTCAGCAGATTCCCTGAGGGTGGCTGGGAGGCTACGGCTCCCTGCCCCACCTCTGAAACCAGAACATCCCGCGTCTGGGCAGTGGCTGCACCAGCTGGCCTGCTCTAGGTTCCTGGGCATGGGAGAGGTGTTTCAAATCCCCTAGGGTGGTGAGAGTCACTTCCTGCTTGGAGTCAGCCCTGAGAGGATCTCCCCTCTGTAGCATGCGGTGCCATTTCCTGGGTGATGGAATTCCACGGGAAGCAGCACTCAAGTGTTTCATGATTTCCTGCTTCTCGAGGTGCAGACTGCATGAAGCCCGTGGAAGATGCCCAGAAAAGCAGGGAAATGAGACCTGTCTCCAAAGAGACGTTACAGTAGAGCTACAGAGGCTCTGACAACAAAAAGTTGGCTTTCAGCAGAAAAGGTCAAGGATGTCTCCTGGAGAAAACACCAGGCTGACAGATGAGGGGAAGAGTGTTGCCAATGGAGGGAGGGAACAGCGTGAACAGACCTGGGAGAGAAAGACAAGGCGTGTCCCAGAACGCCAAGGAAAACAGAAATGGCTCTCCTGGGTGCTCCAGGGGTGCCTCATACCCACCATATTCAAAACGGACCCTGCTCCTCTCATCTTGAATGAGCTCCTCTCTCTCACCCGGAGGTGCCATGCTCAGGGGGCATCTAGGGTAGAGACTCGTTGCAGTGCTAGTTGACACCGTCACTGTCTCCTCACCCAAGTCCAGTGACAAATCACCAACTCCTCTGGTTTGCCTCACACAGATTTCTCTGACAATCCATATCTTCATGCTCACTGCCCAGAAGGGACCCTGTTCATTCCTGCCTGAGTGGCACATCAGCCTCCTCCTCTCTCCCTGCTTCTGCTCTTTTCTCTTCATTCCCCTTCCCCCTGCCATGCACACACACGTCCCTTGAGCCAGAGTGATCATCCTAAAGCTAAAACGAAAATCTGCCCCAGAGCCTATCTGTGGCTGCCCATACCTCAGCCTTCCCAAGTGCTGGGATTATAGGCGTGAGCCACCGCGCCCAGCCGACATAGAGTAGGTTCTTTATTGGATGGATGAAGGACTCTGGCATGGCCAGATGGCAATGAGTGTGCAAAGAGCAAGGAGAGACCCACCTCTAACTGGGAGGGGATAGGGAAGGTAGGCCACTGCCCCTGTTGGCCCTGAATCTGTCCCTCCCAAAGCCCCCTGCTCTCTACCGCAGTTCTCACTCTTCCTGAGTTCCCAAGAGCAATCTATCACTATGACCCACTCCTGGCCTGATATGGGACTACAGAATGTCCTGCTTTCCTGTAATATGGGGAGAAATACCCTTTCCTTTCATCTGAGACAGGGTTAGACTCTTTTGCAATTCTCACATTATTTCTTTCCTTTTCTTTTGAGGTCAAGTCTCACTCTGTCACCCAGGCTGGAGTGCAGTGGCGTGATCTCTGCTCACTGCAACCTTTGCCTCGCAGGTTCAAGCGATTCTCGTGCCTCACCCTCCCGGGTAGCTGGGACTACAGGCGCATGCCACCTTGCCTGGCTATTTACAATATTTCTTTTAAGAAACTAAAGAAAAAACAGAAGCACAGAGGCTTAGAAAATGGGGAAAGAGAGGGTTACCTGGCATAAGCATCTGACTGAGCAGCTGCCGTGGGTGAGTCCAGCACCAGGCTCTCCTGGGAAGGACGGGGGATGCAGACTAGGACTTATGGCCCCAGAGCACTGATCCCATAGGGTAATGGACACCCAACTGTAACAGGAGACAGGTGATGGTAGCAGCTAGGTGAGGCACGGGCAGGGAAGAAATGTGTCTACCTCCTCAATCACTAAAGTAGGCTTCTCACAACCTCTTGCCTTCAGCCTGCTCAAATCATTTCACTAAATACTTTCTCTGCCTCCATTGCAAACAGAAGCCCACTGGCATCTCCGTTCTCCCTCTGTAAAGCTGCTGCCTCCTGACTTCACTGCTCCCTCCTGCCCATCCCCTTACCATCTAGTTAAGGTTCTGTGGCCATCATTTCACCTGCTCTTTGACAGACTTGTCAAGTCCTTAGCCCCCTACCCTTGGGTCCCACCCTCCCAGCCAAACCCCCTCCAGAGACAATCCACCCATCTGCCTTGGAGGCACCTGCCCCACTGTAAGTGGCCATTAGAGAAATCTGCATAGCCAGACAGCCTGCTGTCACTGCGAACTCCTCTATCAAGTTCTCAGCTGAGGCCAGGCATGGTGGTTCATACCTGTAATCTCCGCGCTTTGGGAAGCTGAGGTGGGTGGATTGCTTGAGCCCAGGAGCTCAAGACCAGCCTGGGTAACATGGCAAAAACCCCGTTTCTACTAAAAATACGAAAAAGAAAAGTTCTCAGCTGAATCTGCACTGCGGCTCCTCAGTGACACTGCCTTTTCCTGGTTGGCTTCTGCTCCTACAGTGACTCTGAAGTTCTCTCCACCCTCTTCACCACCCCCCACCCCCACATCCCCTCCCTCTGCACTCACCTCCCACCCCCAACACCACTCTCAGCAGAAGACTTAGCCTCCTCTTTTCTTGAGAAGGTGAGAGCCCGTGACAGGAGCCCTTCACCATGGCTCCCACCAAATCCCTTACTCCTACTTGTCCAATGGCCTTGGAATTTGAACTTTGTCCTCAGGACACTGGAAAACATGGAAAGACTTTCCCCAGGGGAGTAGGGTACCATGGCCAGAATAGGATTTGGGACATGCTGGCTGCTGTGTGGAGCCAGGGACTGGCCTTAGAAGAAAAAGAATGAGAAGAAATGGCCAAACAGCCTGTCTCGGCTGGCCACTGAGGGACGAGAAGCAGCTGGCCCAGCTAGAGAGGTTAGGAAGAGTATCCCGGAAAGAAGGAGTAAGTAGCACAAAGAAGGGTCCAGATCTGGAAATCTAAACTGGCATTGGATGAATGAAAAATCCAAAACAGGGGCTGATGGAGAGACAGCATAGCCTGGTCTGGACCTAGAGGCTCCCATCGGTAGCAGTGAGGTGGAGAGAGGAGCTTGACACATGTCCCTCCTGGGTTTAACAGTCAAACTCTAGGTTCTCAGCCATGTCCCTTCATATCTGAGCCTGGAAGAATATGCTCTAGAAACTCCCAAATCTGGTCCAGTCCAGGTGGCCCTCACATCACATCCAGTCACATCTCACAGGAGACCTCGAGCCTCTGGACACCCAGGTCTCAGACCTTGGAGGAGCTTCCTCCAGGCCCCAAGGGACCTGCACGTGCCCCATCATACTCAGCTCATGCGGGAGCCCAAGGACAGGGGCTGCCTTCCTGCCTTTTGCAGGGGACCTGTGAGACTCCCCTGGGCATAGCCCTGGCAGCCACCCCAGATACCAGGAGGGCAACAGAAGCTGAGGGCCAGGCCCAGCCAGGGACAGGACACACCAGCTCTACCAGCTCTACCCTCATGACCTGCTCTCCCAAAACTGGACCTTGTACGCTGAGACTTCTCAGCCCCTATTCACTATAGAGGGTAAAGGTGGGAGGACCCAGCCCAGGCAAGATGAGAGTCCAACAGCCGAGACGGTCCTTCTCTGAGTCTATTTCATCGTTACTTCAAGGTGAGATAATGGTGTTATTGCAGAGTGAGGTGGGCAAATTGCAGTGAACTTGTTTGAGCCTCATCTTCTCAATCTATAACATGGATTAAGCAGGGCTGTTGTAAGAAAATGCTAGAACAGCCTGGTGTGATGGCTCAAGCCTGTAATCCCAGCACTTTGGGAGGTCGAGGCAGGGGGATCACTTGAGGTCAGAAGGTCAAGACCAGCCTGGCCAACATGGTGAAACCCCACCTCTACTAAAAATACAAAAAACTTAGCTGGGCGTGATGGCACGTGCCTGTAGTCCCAGCCACTCAGGAGGCTGAGGCAGGAGAATCACTTGAATCCAGGAGGTGGAGGTTGCAGTGAGCCGAGATCGCACCATTGCAGTCCAGCCTGGGTGACAGAGCAAGACCTCCATCTCAAAAAAAAAAGTGCTACAGCAACATCAGTACTATTATTCTACAGCATCAGAGATTCTATTTCAAACCCTTTGCTGTCCTGACCAGATCTTCCAACCTAAGTCCTGAGAAAGAGAGAGTCAAATCCCCAGCGGGAAGGGAATGAGGAGGAAGGAGACGGGGCAAGCGCCTCCCTCAGGATGAACACAGGTTACCTCTTATGAGGAGTGCCCACAGGGATATCACTAACACTGCAGAGCACTTGCTCGGTTCCACTTGGCATAGACTCATTTACTCTTGCTAACTTTATGAGGTAAGTACTGTTATAATCCCCATTTCACGGAGAAGTTGGGGCACTGAGAGGCTAAGTAACTTGCCCAAGGTCTCCCAGCATACATGGCCGAGCCAGGATTTAAATTCAGGTAACATGTGCCCTCAACTCACCTTGTCAGTCTGCTAGGATACTGCTGGAGTTTCTTTTTTTTTTTTTTTTTTTTGAGACAGAGTCTTGCTCTGTCGCCCAGGCTGGAGTGCAGTGGCGCAATCTCGGCTCACTGCAAGCTCCGCCTCCTGGGTTCACACCATTCTCCTGCCTCAGCCTCCCGAGTAGTTGGGACTACAGGCACCCACCACCACGCCCGGCTAATTTTTTGTATTTTCAGTAGAGACTGGGTTTCACCGTGTTAGCCAGGATGGTCTGCATCTCCTGACCTCGTGATCCGCCCACCTCAGCCTCCCAAAGTGCTGGGATTACAGGCGTGAGCCACCACGCCCGGCTTACTCCTGGAGTTTCTTAAACGCCATGTTGGTGGCTTTGTGTGACTCCATCTTTGGCCTCCACACAGTGCAAGGAATGTGGCCTTGCCTTTGAGATAGCAGGATGAGACAGTGGGTAGCTGGGCTGGGATTCCCAAGGCAGAGTAGGTAGTGGCAGCTGCCAAGGAGTGGAGGACAAGGTGCAGGGCTGGGGGCAGAGGCAGGCAGGGCCAGGACCCAAAGCCAGAAGAGGCCAAACCAGAGAGGGCCTGGCTGAATCCCAAGCTCCCAACACCCCCAGCCCTTTGCGCCTGTTGGCCCAGGTCATGCTCCCTCTTTGCAGTTGGGGCCAGGGATGCAAATCACAGTGGGAAGAAATTCCTCCAAGGCATCAAGGCCTTGAAGGACAGGGTCCAAAGTTCTTGTGACTACAGGGCCCTGCTCAGCCAGTCTTGCCACCCACAGCAGGTTCTGAGGGGAAGCCCCAGCTCGGGCACCCTGTGGGGCATAGGCTCAGCAAAATCAACTGCGAGTCTGGGATCAGGCCCCTACCTTCTTCTCCTGGGTCCCTCAGATGTTCTGACTGAGGCCTCAAAGAGTGCAGAAGAACAGGGACAGCAAAGCATAGAACTGCACGCAGGGCAGCTCCTCTGTGGTGGCAACGGAAGGAGCCCAGGGGCAGGGGGTAGGCCCAGCTGCCTGGGCAGCAGCTTTTCCTGGTAGGCCAGGAAATGCCCCTTAGGTCAGCCTCTGGGGTCCTCCTCCAGGGTCTCAGGCTGGGCAGCCTCTGCTCTCCCCAGGCCTGTGAGGGGCACACCATCTCTGGACTCAGGAACCGTGGCCAAGTTGAGGGTCACGTGAGCTGGGCTTCCCTCCTCTCTGCTTCCTCCAACTCCCCTGCCAGGCCTTGGTCCGCTGACAGTCTTGAGATGTGTTTCCCACTCCGCTCCTCTCTGGCAATCTCATCCATTCCTGCTCTCAGTGACCCTGGTGCCAAGTGTTCCCAAGCCCGTGTCTGCAGACTAGACTTCTCCCTGTGAACCCAGCAGCCCCAAGGCATCTTCCCTGGAAATCCCGTATGCAACACTGAATCCCCATTGCCCCGACCTGCTCTTTGTCAATGTACCCAGTAACCAAGCCAGAAGCCAGGGTGGTTTTTTCTGACACCTCTACCTACTCCCCATATCCAACGTCAACAGGTCCTGTCAGCTCTTCCTCCTTCTTGTCTCAGAGTCTGTTCCTATGTCACTCTCTAGTCAGGTCTTATCACCTTCTCTCAGTGTCTCCCCTCCAATCCGTCTCTGCACAGCAGCCAGAATGATTATGTCATGCCCTTGCACAAAAAAAAGTCCACAGATGAGCTTCCGTTGCTCTCAGGTTGAAGTGTGAGCCTGGCATCCAAGGCCCTAACAGATCCAGTCCACTCTTGGGCTTCCTCACTGCCATGGGCACCCCTCAGACACGACACTCAAGTCCTCTTTAATCTCCTGCCTCTTTCCCAAGCACCTCACTACATTTGCCAATGCCTCACTTTCCTTCTGTACCAGCTCATTCCTCAAAGGCTGACACTGTACTTGGGGAACACATGGGGGTGGCTGCCTGGCTCATGAGAACTGCCCCTTGTCTGAGAATGATCTGGAACAAACAGATGGGCTCCCCAAACTATGCCCCCCACTCATAGCAGATTGTGCTTTAAGCCCATGTATACTTGACCCAAACTGGGCCAAACTGATTCTCTTGTCTGAGCACTTGAAACTTGGAATTGAGAGTCTGGAAGTCCTGGTTACAGAGACTCCCATCAGTGCCCCTAAACGACAGGATGGTAGAGGTGAAATGCCTGACCTCTGGCTGCTGGGACCGCCTGCTTCCTACTGTCCCTTTGATTCTATGCAACAGTCAGGATTCTCCCCCAAAGTCCTTTCTATTGCTTGCAATTAAAAACAGCTTAACTCAAGTCTTTTCCATCTTAAAACTAGCTCCCTTGTGCAAGAATCTGAGGATACAGAATAAGACACAGTCTGGGGCCTCAGGGAGCTCCCAGTTTAGCTATGGGGGCAGGCGTAGTAAGGGGCAAGTATGAACTGTCATAAAGATTAAAATAAGCCTGTAAATCCCAGCACTTTGGGAGGCAGAGGCAGGAGGATCACTAAAGTCTAGGAGTTCGAGACAAGCCTGGGTGATACAGTGAGACCCCATACCTATAAAAAATAATTAGGCATGCGCGGTGGCACATGCATGTATTCCCAGCTACTTGGGAGGCTGAGATGGGAGGATCACTTAAGCACAGGAGGTCGAGGCTACAATGAGCTGTGATAGCCCCACCATACTACAGCTTGGGTGACAGGAGACCCTGTGTCAAAAAAAAAAAAAAATGGCCAGGTGCGGTGGCTCACACCTGTAATCCTAGCACTTTGGAAGGCCGAGGAGGGCGGATCACCTGAGGTCAGCAGTTTGAGACCAGCCTGGCCAGTATGGCAAAACCCCATCTCTACTAAAAATACAAAAATTAGCTGGGTACGGTGGTGGGTGCCTGTAATCCCAACTACTCGGGAGGCTGAGGTGGGAGAATCGTTTGAACTCGGGAGGTGGAGGTTGCAGTGAGCCGAGACTGCACCATTGCACTCCAGCCTGGGCAACAAGAGCAAGAGTCCGTCTCAAAACAAACAAAAAGATGAAAACAAAATGTGGACAGGACAATACTAGAGAAGGACTCATGGAAGGTGTCCTGGAAGGGGGAACATCTGAACAGTGTCTTCTAGCTCTGGGTGATAAAGCCCAGCTCGAGAAAAATAAAAATGAGTGACAACTTTTTATTTTTATTCAAAATGAAAATAGATTTATTAATTCCTGTGAAAAACATATTATAACCAGATTACCCACTTTATTTATAGCAAAATATTTCATTAAGAACCTGGCCGGGCACAGTGTCGCACGCCTGTAATCCCAGCACTTTGGGAGGCCAAGGCAGGTGGATTACCTGAGGTCAAGAGTTCGAGACCATCCTGGCCAACATGGCAAAACCCCGTCTCTACTAAAAATATAAAAATTAGCTGGGCATGGTGGCAGACACCTGTAATCCCAGCTACTCGGGAGGCTGAGGCAGGAGAATCGCTTGAACCTGGGAGGCGGAGGTTGCAGTGAGCCCAGATGTGCCATTATACTCCAGCCTGGGCGACAGAGTGAGACTCCGTCTCAGGAAAAAAAAAAAAAAAAAAAATGAAGCTTGGCACTGGTTTTCACCTGCACAAATGTTACCATCTGGGCATATCTGAAATGCTGGCAGGTAGGCAGGCCATCACAGTCACAGAGGATATAGGAGAAGAGTAGCATAGGCAGGTGGACCAATGTGAGCAAAGGTGCCTGGGGAAACTGCGTGGGAAGTGGTGGGAGGGAGAATAATATTTAGTTAGAGAGTAAAGTAGGGGAAGGCAAGAAAAGAAACCAAGAGGCCCAGAGGCATGATCACAGAGGGCCTTATGTCCACACTCAAGCCTTTGTTTGGCTTTATCCTGAGAACAGCAGGGAACCATTGAGAGTTACTGAGCAAGACAGGGTCATTGTCACTTTGCTGGCTAGTGTCAGGGAAGTGGGGTTTACTCCATCCCTGGCCAACCTTTAAGCCCCAGCCACCTCTGTCCCTGAGGTTCGAGGCCCCCATGTCATAACCACTGTCCTTAAGCTGTCAGGCATGGAGGGAGTGGGGAGGGTCCAAAGATGGGAGCTCAGAGGGAGAAGTGGTCCCTGCTACCCTCTGTCCCCAGCTCGCCAGTCCCAGGCTGAATGTAATTGTCCTCGATGAAGCCATCATCATCCTCATCTTCAGCCACCTGTGGGCGGCCCCCCCTTCCTGTCTCAGGCAGTGGGCGGTGCCGGTAGCTGGCATGGTATCGGCGGCAGAGGTGGCATTTGGCAGCAAGTGCGATGAGGAGCGAGAGGACCACAGCCCCCAGCACAAATCCTACCAGCACAGGCCATGCCCGAGCCCCAGTGCCTGGGCCAGGGGCCACAGCAGACGCTGTGGGGAGCTCCGAGGGCCCCACAAGTGCTGCAGAGAAAGGGACAGCATTATAGGTGAGCCCCAGAGGGGGCTCCCTGGAGAAACCAAGAGGGCTGCAGGTAGGGTCCTTCCCTCAACCCCAGCATCTAAGGGGAGGCTTCCCACCCCCATCATCCTCCCACTGTCACTCACTTTTGTTTGTCTCATTCATGGAGGGGCCTGATGACACCAGTGAGTCTCAGCCTCAAGCAGAAAGAGCCCTGGCTCTGAGGAGGCCCCCAGATGCCAGGCAGCCCCAGGGCACAAGTCCTAGAAAATAACACAGGTATGGGTGTCAGGGACGGTCACAGGGTACACTTTCCAGGTCACACTCACAGCCATGGTAGCACTGCACAAACTCTGGGGACTGGACAACTGACCACACCAGCTGTCCACAGAAGAGAAACTGGCTATTTGTAAGGGACCATCACAGGGTTTGGCTCTGGAAGCTGCTAAAAAAAATAATAAATTGTAGAACTTACTGAGCATTCCTTATAATTCAAGCACCAGGCATCATGCTCACAAAACCCAGTAAGGTAGGTATAAACATCATCCCCACTTTACAGATGAGGGCTCTGAGGCTGAAAAAGGTGAACTGACTCAACCAAAGTCTTCAGATTCGAACCCAGAGCCCAGTCTGTTGCACTGCTTGGTAAGCTGAGGATGGGAGACAGGGGCAGAGGTGGGTCCTGGCTCCCAAAGGTCAGAAAACAGCAATTGCTTGACATACCCAGCCAAAGCAGAGACCACATATGGGGAGGGTGATGCAAGTTCCTACTGAGGACAGGGGCCCTGGACACGGCCAGAGCGGCCCTGGCCCTTCTAAGTTGAAAGCCGCTGCTGCCCACCTCTACCCTCAGCCCTTCAAGCAAACCCCTGTCCTTTCACCTCTACTCACAGGAGGCCCACGCTCTGCCCCCACAGGGAGGCTCAAGCCAGGGAGTATCCAAATGAGGATCACCTGAGTGAGGAAATTATCACCCAGGGCTGGGGACACCTAGAGGAGGAACACTTCAATTAGGGGAGTAGCTGGAGGAAGATCATCCAGGCATGGAAACACCTGTAGGAGGAGCACCTGGATCAAAGGAGTGTCTGGAGGAGGCACACCTGAATCTGGGGAGTATCTAGAGGAGGAGCATGAAAGTTAGAAGTACCTGGCAGATGAACAGCTAGGGCAGCAGCATATCTGCCAGTGGAGCACCTGAACCAGGGGAGTCCTTGGGGGCAGAGTAGCCGGGCTAGGGAAGTACTTAGGAGAGAAGTTGAGGGGAGTATCCCAATATATTCTTTGATACAAGTGCCTTCAAAATCCTCCCCCCCACCTCCTCACGTCCAACCTAGCATCAAGCCCCATCATGTCTTCCACTAAACATCTCTGGAATGACAATACCCTCTTCTCCACCCCGCTGCCACAGCTGAGTCCAAGCCACCTTCCTCTTGTACTCTAGCCATAATCTCCTAACTGGGCTCCCCACCTCTGGTCTCTTCCCCAGAGTGATGGGCCTACAACCCAAATCTGACCCCATCACTAGCCTGGTTAAAATCCCTTCAAAACTCCCCATGCCCCACAGTGCCTTGCAATCCAGCATATGGCCCTCAAGCCAAACTCTTCTTCCTCTTCTCCACAGTTCCCTCCCCAGCACTTCAGACAGACACACACGCCCTCCTCCCACTCAGCCACCCTCCTGCTCCCTGGCCACGCCCTCCTCAGTTTTTAGGGCGCCAGTCTGTCAAGGCCAAATCAGACCATACCTGCCTGTGAGGTTGTCCCTGGACCTGCCCTGGGTGACCTGTCACCATCCTGCCCAGTCAGCCACCAGTCAGAACCAGTCATTGCTAGGCGAGCAGCTTCCCCCCGTGGGCAAGGGCTGGCCGACGGATCTGTACCCTGGTGCTGCAGGGAGCTGGGCGCTCAGCCCCTCAGTGTGGTGCTTGTGAAATTAACGAGGGGAGCGTGAGAGTGAATATACAGGTGGGAGCGCGAGAGACGTCCTGGGAAGGAGAGGTCAGCTGCTCATTCATTCCTCAGCCTGCTGTGGGCCTCATCCTAGCGCTAGGTCCGCAAAACATGAGAATGTGTTACACTGGAATGAACTGAATTCAATCTGACGTTTCTAAGGTTGTACTCCTATTCCTTTCCTCCCTGCCCTGTGAATTCTTCCCAAGAAGACACACACACACTAACCTTCCAAGGGTGCATATACACTCCCCAACAGGCCTCTGAACTCACAGCCCACACTGACCTGCCCATCCCCCATACGCACAGCCCCTCCCCCCAGGTCGCACTTTCCTCCACCAACAAACACCCCCTCTGACATGCACAGACACCTACCCCAACTCTGATGTGTAGCTTCTTTCCTGCTGCCAGGAGCCCCTTGGGGATCTGTGCAGAGCCTGGGTACCCCCTCCCCGGCCCCCCCGGGCCTTCTCTTCTGTTCCCACCTTCAAGAACTGTGCACAATCCGCGGAGTAAGCTTCCGGCTGGGGCCGGCAGAACCTGGACAGGTGGGCGGGTCGAGGCCGAGCTTGGCTCACCTGCGGAGGCAGTGGGCGGGGCTGAAGCTGCAGGTTCGGGCAGAGGGCGGGCTGCGGCAGCGCCTCCAGTGGGGAGGGATCATTCTACCTCTCCCCCAAGCTTTTGCCAAGAACTTTATGGGTGTAGACCTCACCCTCACCCCCCAATGCTGGGGATTTGTACAGCTGGGATCCAGAGAAGGGTCCAGCGGGCCCTAGAGGGGCAGACACCTCAGCAGGCAGGTGCTCAGGCTGATAAACAACTGAACGTCCGGTGACTGGTACAAAGTCCAGAGTTGAAGAGGGAGCTTTGCAGGCCTGTAAGGGTGGTGGGCTGGAACCAGAGCGGGTGGGGAGGGCATTCTTTCCAGGCAAAGCCAGAAGGACCAAGAACACTCCCAAATTGCCTACAAATGTGTGTGTAACTGTGTAGGGGGTGAGGGGTGGATCTGGATGGGGGCTCAGCCTTCATCTGGATCTCAGGATCCTGTGACCCCACAAGCCAGGCTCTGAACCTCTCCTGGGTGCTCTCTGATTCCCTTTAGCTTTACTCCTCGTCTCTGGGCCTGGTGCCCCCTGTTCTTCAAGCTCCAGTTCAGGAATCACCTTCCCTGAGCCCTCCCTCTACCCTGCAAGTCCCCACTCTTCCATGCCCAGAGCACCCACTGTCACAGCATTCCTCATAATCTTGTGATTATTCGCTCTCCCAGGGTGGGGCCAGGCTTTGACAGCCTGCGGCTCCCAGCACAGTACTGACCCAGGGCAGACTCCCCGTAACTACCTAAGGGAGGAAGGACAGCACGTGCCAAGGCCTGGAGGCCCCAAATTCACAAGGATAGGCAGGGCACAGTGGGAGCAAGGGCTGCAGAAAGGCCAAGCATGGTGGCTCACGCCTGTAATCCCAGCACTTTGGGAGGCGGAAGCGGGTTGATTGCTTGAGCCCGTGAGTTGGAGATCAGCCTGGGCAACATAGGGAGACCCCATCTCTACTAGAAACACAAAAATCAGCTGGGCGTGGTAATGCTCACCTGTACTCCTAGCTACTGGGGAAGCTGAGGCGGGAGGACTGCCTGAGCCCAGGAATTTTAGGCACAGTGAGCCGTGATTGCGCCACCATACTCCAGCCTGGGCGACAGAGCAAGACCCTGTCTCAAAGAAATAAAAGAGGGGTACAGAGAGGAGATGCAAACAAGGCATGGTAGAACTGTGGCTGGAAGGTGGAGGCCAGTTCACACTTGGCCTTGAAGATCTTAGGATGAAATCTGAACCCTCAGGGCCATCCCTTCCCACCTTTCCTGCCTCCTCTGCTGCAGCTACACCAAACTATTTTCTTTTTTTTTTTCTTTTTTCTTTTTTTTTTTTTTTTGAGACAGAATCACTGTGTCACCCAGGCTGGAGTACAGTGGTGCGATCTCAGCTCACTGCAACCTCCAGCCCCTGGACTCAAGCGATTCTCCTGCCTCAGTCTCCCGAGTAGCTAGATTACAGGCATGTGCCACCACACCCAGCTAATTTTTGTATTCTTAGTAGAGACGGGTTTTCGCCATGTTGGCCAGGCTGGTCTCGAACTCCTGACCTCAAGCGATCTGCCCGCCTCGGCCTCCCAAAGTGCTGGGATTACAGGCATGAGCCACTGCGCCCGGCCACCAAACTGTTTTCTGTTCCCAGAACCCACCATGCCCTCTCATCTCCCTGGCTCTGCAGGCTCTGTTCCCTTCTCCTGGGACTCCCACCTTCCCCACTCTCCACTGCACCCCTGCAGATGGTGGCCCTTCTCCCCTATATCCCTGAACATGTGGGGTGTGATTTTCTCTTTAGTTTCCCTGCCAACCTGTAAACTCTGGGAATGGGCTCTGCATCTGTCTTGTTTCCATCATATCCCCCATATAATATGCTAAAATGGCAACAGTATACTCTTCTGAAACAAATTTGAGGAAAGAAAGGATTATCCTGGATGGGGCAATGCGGTGCCAAGGAGGGCTTAGGGTTTTACTTTATTTTTGAAGCAAGGAAATCATGAGATTCAACTGATATTCATTGAGCACCTACCGAGTCCTAGACACTGTGCCAGGTTTTGTTAAATTGAGGTGTTCATATACCATAACCTAATTCATATAACATAAAATTCCCCATGTTAGCCATTTCCAGGTACACGATTCAGTAGTGTTTAGTACATTCATAATGTCCTGTAACCATCACTCTAGTTCTAAAACATCTAAACACCCCCAAAGGGATACCCCTGGCCAGTTAAGCAGTATTCCCCATGTCCCTTTCCCCCTGGCCTTTCACGACCATTAATTTGCTTTCAGTCTCTATGGATTTGCCTGTTCTGGATATTTCATATAAATGGAATCATATTTGTGCCAGCTTTTTAATGAACGATTTCACTTAATCCTTGTAACCATGCTATGAGATAGATGTTAACTGTCCCCTTAACAGAAAAGGAAAATGAGGCTGTGAGAAGGTAATTGGTATGAAGTCCTGCAGAGGAAAACAAGCAGAGGGCCTGCATATCCATCATTCAGTAATTTACTCAATGAATATTTTTTGAATGGCCACCAGAGTCACAGCCAGCCCATATGTCACACACTGCTAAATGGCAGATGGCTATCTGCTGAATGGCCCCACATCGTGGAGAACAGAGGGCAGACTAGGTGTCAGCACCCGCGGCTCCTCAGCCAGGAGCTCTGATGCAGTGAACAACCTTTACAACCTTCTGTGGCAGCCCTGACAACCATGCAGTAGGCTCTGTGCTAGCTTCTGGGACAATTTGTGCCACCATAAAGCTTCCATTCTGGTGGATAAGACGAACAATACACAAAGAAATAAATAAGATTATTTCAGATAACAGTAAGTGTTGGGAAGAAAACAGCTTCATGATAGCTCCATGTGAACATGAGAGGCAGGTGCTACGTTAGTCAGAAGAGGGGACTCACTGAAGAGGGCACATTTGAGCTGAGATCTGCCTAAGAGTGAGACAGAGATTGTGCCAATATCTGGGGGCAGAGCATTCCAGGCAAAGGGAACCACCAGCACAAATGCTGAGATGCTGGAGCACAGCTGGCTTGTTCAGCTACAGCAAGGCGGCTGCCTGAAGGAGTACAGAAAGAGGGGGGCAGATCCAAGGGGCTACACCAGGTGCATGTCAGGAGCTATTCCTGAGGGGCCTCATCGGATCCCTCTGGGAGATGGGAAGTCACTGGGTGTTTGAGCAGAAGACAGCTGTTTGCATTGTAAAGGAACCTGTCTGTCTTCTGCATGAAGCACGGACCAGGGGAGGCCAGTTAGGAGGCTGCTGTGATCATCTAGGGGAAAGGATATGTGGCAGCCGGGAAGTCTGGTGGAGGTGGGGACAAGTGCTCAGACTCCAGATATATTTTGAAGGTAAAGTTGACATGACTGGCTGATTAAATGTGGGGCTTGAGAAAAAGAAAGGATTCAAGAATAACTCCAAAGTTTTGGCCTGAGCAACTGGAAGACTGGAGCTGTCGTTTAATGAAGTGGGAGGAGTCTGGGAGGGAAGCTTTGGGAGGGAAACTAGGACTTCAGTTTTGGACACATTGGATGCCTGTGAGCTATCCGGTAGCATCCTAAGTAGAGTGTAGCATCAAGTGGCCTGGATGCAACAGGCGGTGGGGACTAGAAACATACACTTAGGAACTAACAAAATGTAGATGATTTTCAAAGCCAGGCATCTGGATGAGATCCTCAAGGATAAGTATAAAGAGAGGAAAGCCCTGGGATGTGCCAGGAGTAGAGGTCAGGGTAGGGAGGAAAAGCAGGAAAGGAGACCAGGGAGGGGCCCACGTGGTAGGAGGCAAATACGGGACAGTCCTGGCCAGGGAAGAAAGCGTTTCAAGGGCAAGGGCTTAGCTAGCTTGGTAAGTCAAATGCTGCAGGAAGGTTTGTGAAGATAAGGAGTGAGAATTGACCTTTGAAATTGGTGAAGTGGAGATCACCAGTGACCTTGACAAGAGTAGGGGTTTTTTTGTTTTTGTTTTTGTTTTTTGAGATGGAGTCTTGCTCTGTAGCCCAGGCTGGAGTGCAGTGGCGTGATCTCAGTTCACTGTAACCTCTGCCTCCCAGGTTCAAGTGATTCTCCCGTCTCAGCCTCCCAAGTAGCTGGGAGTACAGGCATGTGCCACTATACCTGGCTAATTTCTGTAGTGGAAACGGGTTTTCACCATGTTGGCCAGGCTGGTCTTGAACTCCTGACCTCAAGCAATCCTCCCACCTCGACCTCCCAAAGTGCTGGTATTATAGGCACGAGCCACCATGCCTAGCAATGAGAGCAGGTTTTGTTTTGTTTTTTTTGTTTTGTTTTGTTTGAGATGGAGTCTTGCTCTGTTGCCCAGGCTGGAGTGCAGTGGCGTGATCTCAGTTCACTGCAACCTCTGCCTCCCGGGTTCACGCCATTCTCCTGCCTCAGCTTCCCAAGTAGCTGGGACTACAGGCGCTCACCACCAAGCCTGGCTAATTTCTTTGTATTTTTAGTAGAGACAGGGTTTCACCATGTTAGCCAGAATGATCTTGATCTCCTGACTTCGTGATCCGCCCATCTCAGCCTCCCAGAGTGCTTGGATTACAGGTGTGAGCCACCGCGCCCAGCCAAGAGCAGTTTTAAGAGACAAGAGAGTGTTCTGGGGACAACTGCCTGATTGGAGTGAAGCATTAAGTATGGGACCAGAGGAAGTGGAGACCACACCTGCAAGGAATTTTGCTATAAAAGGAGCAGGGACATGGGACTGACATTGGAGGGGGTGTGGGACTAAGGGAGGATTTTGCTTTAAGGGGAGGGGCTGTTAGACCATGTGTGGTCTGGTCTCTTGGCCAGAATAAGCCAAGAGAGCCTGGAAATTGATGATGCAGAAGGAAGAGAAGGGAAAAGGCAAGTGTGGAGTCCCTGAGGAATCGAGAGGGCGGGGTCAAGTGCACGGGGAGGGTTGGCCTTGGACAGGAGCAGCAGAGTCCCTCTGAGTCAAAGGAGGAAGGTGCCTTAGACAGGTAAAATGCACTAGGTCTGTGATGGAGCCTTAGGAAGCTTTCCCCTGATGGCTTCTGTTTTTCCAGAGAAATAAGAAGCCGTGTCCTCAGCTGACTGAACAGCAGGAAGGGGGTGCTGAGACTGAAGAAGAGAAGAGGTGTGAATTCACCACCCCAGAGCATGGCAGAGAGAATGGGCCCAGCCGTGTAATGGGCTTGCCAGACAGCCTCAGGCCTCCTTTAAGGTCGATGGGCATGGTCAGTTAGGGTGTCTGAGTTTTTTCCTTTTCTAGTCCCTCCAAGTGCAGGTGGGGAGAAGATGGAAAGAGGGGTTTCACCAAGATTAGGGATTTGCTGGGCAAATATGATAAAGCAAGAAGGGAGTGGGCAAAGGAGCTGAGCTGTAGACAAGGGAGTGGTTGTAGCGATGGCCCGCAGTATCTGGTCAGGTTAAAGGGGGAAGTGGGTACAGAGGGGTGCAGAGAACCCAAAAAGGTGGTAGGATCGATGGATTTTAGGATGGGTTGCTGGTGTACTAGAGAGAGGGAGTAGAAAAAATAGATAAACAGGAGGTGGTGGGCAGATGGCGGCAGAAGGAAATTGAAGTTACACGAGGGATGCAGTTTTGTTTTGTTTTTTGGGTGTTTTTTTTTTTTTTCGAAACAGTCTCACTCTGTCACCAGGCTGGAGTGCAGTGGCGTGATCTCGGCTCACTGCAGCCTCCGACTCCCTGGTTCAAGCGATCCTCCTGCGTTAGCTTCCCGAGTAGCTGGGATTACAGGCACGTGCCACATGCCCAGCTAATTTTTGTATTTTTAATAGAGACGGTGTTTCACCATGTTGGCCAGGATGGTCTCTATCTCCTGACCTCATGATCCACCCACCTCGGCCTCCAAAGTGCTGAGATTACAGGCATGAGCCACTGTGCTTGGCCTGCAGGTTTTATTTGTTTGTTTGTTTGTTTGTTTTTTTGTTTTAAGAGACCGAGTCTCACCTTTTCCCAGGCTAGAGTGCAGTGGCGCGATCATAGCTTACTGCAGCCTCTGTCTCCTGGGCCCAATCAATCCTCCCGGGTAGCTGGGACTACAGGCATGTGCCACACGCTCAGCTAATTATTTTATTTTTTGGAGACAGGGTCTCGCTTTATTGCCCAGGATGATCTCAAACTCCTGGCCTCAAGCTATACTCTCACCTCAGCCTCCCAAAGTGCTGGGATTACAGGCCTGAGTCACCGTGCCTGGCTGCATGCAGCTGTTGACAAAGACGAGTCCTAGAATATTAACGATGGAGTGGTCCCAAGGTGCAGTCTACAGACCAGTGATGGTTTTGCTCTTACCCAAAGCACAAGATTAACTCAACCTTCAAAATCAGAGGTCTATAGATAACATTTGAAAAACTCTGTTAATCAATGGCAGAGCTAGAATCCAAACTCGGGCTTCCGACTGTCAGTCCAGCACCTTTTCAGTGGCGCAGCAGCTAAGTTCCTCTGCTCCTGTGAGTAAAACTGACCATCCAGGTGTTGGACTCCTCAAAATCTTTGGAGTGACAGATCGCAATCACTTCCTTTAAAAAAAAATGTGATTGTATTTCCTAAGAAAACTCAGGGTGCTGCCACCAGAAGATCAGGGAATGGGTGCTGAGCAAGCAAAAAACCGAGGTGCCCTAGCCCCTCCCCACACCTGCTCCCTTCCGCATCAGATACAAGCCCTCCCTGCAGCAGATGGGACTTCTAGCTTGAGGGCCTTCGCCTCAGGGTAGCTACAGAGCCCTTCTGAGTAGCCAATGAATGCAGGAAAATGCATGTGTGCACCCAATCACAGATATGCTCACAGGCCGGGTGCTAATAAGATGCTCCATAAAAACTTATTGGATGAATGAATGGTTAGAATTCCAGGCAACTCACTTGCTCACTCCAGATTAAGAACTGGTGTTATGGGCTGGGCGCGGTGACGCTCACCTGTAATCCCAGCACTTTGAGAGGTTGCGGCAGGCCAATCACTTGAGCTCAGGAGCTGGAGATCAGCCTGGACAACATGGCAAAACCCCGTATCTACAAAAATAAAAAAATTTTTAAAAAAATTAGCCAGGCATGGTGGTATGCACCTGTGTCTCAGCTATCAAGGGGGCTGAGGTAGGAGGATCACTTGAGCCTTGGAGGTCGAGGCTGCAGTGAGCTGTGATCACACCACTGCACTCCAGCCTGGAAATGAGACTCTGTCTCAAAAAAAAAAGGAACTGGTGTTAACACTTTCCACTCTGTGTACAGGGACCTCTGTTCTGTTGTAAGCAGATGCCCCTTTTGAATCAGTAGAGGACACTTTCTTTCTCTTTGTAAGCCTCTGGAGAAAGGCTGCCCATTTCCCAGGCTTCCAGCCTCTTCCAGCCCCGGCCTCCCAGAGAGGAATTAGCCCCTTCTTGGGACTTATGACTGTCCTTAGGGACACCACACTCTTCCTCCTTCATTCAAGCTCCACCTTCCCAGAAGGCTGCCTTTCCCTATTCCTAGTCTGCCCTCCCTGACCTCCTAGACATGCCCTGGCATTGGAAGTCCCACTGAGGGCTGTGCTTGAAGCTTGGCGAAAATGAGCCCTCTGACCCAGTTATCCCTAAGAAGTCACAGTTCCCTGAGTCAGCTCAAAGGATCTATCCTCAGTGGAGCTTCCCAGGAGACTGAGACCAGGAGATGTTTCGAGACACAACTTCTAGGGTTTCCTCACTTCTTCAGGGGGAGACCAGCCTATCCAGGGCCATGTATGCCATGAAACCCTGAGGGGGAGAGCCCACCAAGCCCCATGGATCACCAGTCACACCACCCTGAAACTCCAGAGTGATTAGGTCATGGAGCTGCCACATCGGACCTAACTTCGGGTTCATGGGATAATTTCTTCCCAAGCCACCAGCTCCACCTCACCACATCTGACCTAGGAAGATAATTAGATATCACACATGCACGGTGTAATGATGGCAGTCTATGAATCCCCTTGGTTGTTATCTCTGGGGTAGCCAGGTCTCGCAAGAACAGAGCTCAGCAGGTCTGCCAGGGACTACCACACCCTCTCTTGAGGATGTCATGTCCATGCAGCTGGCCAGAGGCCGTAGACCCACTGGACAGAGCTGCCCCACCACGTTGCCCCTCCCAGCCCTGCCTCCCCGGGCCCCAGCAATACCAACAGTCATTTCTGCCACATTCTTGCTTTCTCATGGGGGCCCTGTTAGAAAGGCGAAAGGAGGAAAGCTGGTGCCCACTTGAGACCCCAGCTCTGAGACTCCAGGGGTGTTGGAGCAGTTCCCGTGGAGAAATCCTCTGGGGGCAGGCAGCACTTAGGCCTGTAGGAGAGGTCTCTCTCCAGGGGAGCAGGAAGCCCACACCCGTGTGCTGGTGCCATAGTTCACTCCAACTCCCCAGTGGGAATCAGTGTCCCTTCCTTAGGGTGTGGGCAAGGGTGGAGCTGCAAAGCACCAATATGCCTTCAGGGAGAAAGGGCTAGGGAAACAGGAGTTGAGACACTGCCTTCAAGCCTTTCCTTGTCATCCCTGTGTCATCACGAAATAAATCATGCATCATGAGCACTAATGGACTTGTGTTGTCACTACCTCTTATCCTCAAAGTAAGACTGAAGCCAGGGGTGGTGGCACACACCTATAGTCCCAGCTACTCAGGAAGCTGAGGTGGGAGCATTGCCTGAGCCCAGGAGTTCGAGGCTGCAGTGAGCTATGATTGTGCCACTGCACTCCAGCCTGGGTAACAGAGCAAGACTCTGTCTCTAAAGTAATAGTAATAATAATAATAAAAAATAAACAAAGTAAGATTGAACAACCAGAAAGCAGCCCCCATGTGCGGCTCCTGCGAAGAATGCATGGCTGTGGCCCGAGGCAGCTTTGTCTCATAGAATGTGTTTTGTATGCGAAGTAGGCTGCTGTTGTTTGAGGCAGAAGGACAATGAGTCACTTGTGTCGTGTGCTATTGGGTGTGCTATTCTTCTAGGATTTCAGAGTGACCTGGGGTGAAGCAAGGACCTGATGGAACTTAAAGGCAAGACATCCTGAAAATTCATGCCTGCCCATCTCTCCTGGTCAGTCTTTGCCTTTTAAAGGGCACCACTCCATGATCACACAGCACAGAGTTGAGCTCATTGTTTTCCAGAATAAAATCGCAGATGCATGCCGGATACAAAAGGATTGTTTTTCTTAAATCATTTTTAAGAGTTTGAGGGATGACATGCAGATGAAAGCAGCCTCTCTGGGTGTGCTGGCCTTCTTCCTGTCTAGGTAGTGTAGTCTAACAGGCCTTGGGCATAGTTAAGCTCTCTGGCTGTGGATCAAACTGTCTGGGGTCAAAGCTGAACACCATCACTTAACTAACCAGAGGAGGCCGGGTGCAGTGGCTCATGCCTGTAATCCCAGCACTTTGGGAGGGGCAGGCGGGCAGATCACGAGGTCAGGAGATCGAGACCATCCTGGCTAACACGGTGAAACCCCGTCTCTACTAAAAATACAAAAAATTAGCCGGGCGAGGTGGCAGGTGCCTGTAGTCCCAGCTACGCGGGAGGCTGAGGCAGGAGAATGGCGTGAACCCCAGGGGGCGGAGCCTGCAGTGAGCGGAGATCACGCCACTGCACTCTAGCCTGGGCAACAGCGAGACTCCTCAAACAAAACAAAACAAAACAAAACAAAAAACTAACCTGAGGATGCATCTGTTTCCTCATCTGCAAAATGGGGATAATAACAATGACAGCCGGCTGGGTGCAGTGGCTCACGCCTGTAATCCCAGCACTTTGGAAAGCCAAGGAGGGCTGATCACCTGAGGTCAGGAGTTCGAGACGAGCCTGAGCCTGACCAACATGGAGAAACCCCGTATCTACTAAAAAAAATACAAAATTAGCCTGTAATCCCAGCTACTCAGGAGGCTGACGCAGAAGAATGCCTTGGACCCAGGAGGTGGTGGTTGCAGTGAGCCGAGATTGTGCCATTGCCCTCCAGCCTGGGCGACAGAGCGAGACTCCATCTCAAAATAATAATAATAATAATAGTGACACCCATCTCAGAAGGCTGAGAGTCCATAGGGTGTAGCCAGCACCTTTTTCCGGCACCTGTAAACCTATAGCAACTGTTAGCCATTATAATTGAGGTTTGTTGGTGTTCTAGCATAAGACTCTGCATTGCTGGGTAAATTCCATTCTGACCAAAGTGGGTAAAAGTTTGTTATGCTTTATTAAGTACGCTCTGAGCTTCTAACTGCCTGAACCCTATGTGGGGGTTGATTTCAGTTTCTGACCTCACAGGACTCCTCTGGGCCAAATGGCCTTTGTCAAGCAGTTTCTACAAAAGGGACTTCTTTCAGAGCCTTGTTGAATTAACTGGGGCTTCCTTTAAATAAGGGCTTGTTTTTAGAAGCTTTCTTTTTCCAACAAGGAAAAGAACACAATGGATTCCAAGTAATCTCCAGTCCTCATCACAGCTTGTCACAAACACCTGGCACGTCTTTTCTGACCAGAGTGAAAACACACACACACACACACACACACACACACACACACACACACACTAGCTTCAGGGACGCAGCCTCAGCCTGATGCTCCAAAAGCATTTACTGCAAACTTCCTCTCACTACAGAGTTATTTCCTGGAAGAACAACAAAAATTGTTTTTGAATTGACAATATGGCTTTAGTTGCTGCTGAAGTTAAGTGAAAGTACCATTGTTACTATTAACCTAAACAAAATCTTAAAAGAATTACTTTCTTTTTCTTTTCTTTTTTTTGGACAACAACAACAACAAAAAGATATTTTTCCTTTCTTTGCTGATCAGTAGGAAGAATGATTTATCAGTAAAGTCAATTTCAGGCAAAGGCAGAACTTAGGAATTGGGCTAAAGTATTGCTTATTTCAACCAAAAGAAAACTTTCTAATTTGTTTGGGCAGCATTTACTTGGTTCTTCGAAAAGCAATTGTGACAAACAGTACAGAGAGTTAAGGCACTTACGGCATATAAAAAGATGCCAGCATTTGGAGTTGCACATAACAAAGAAATATCTTAAATACTTTTCAAAATATTCTAGGAGCCAAGCCACAAGGGCATGCTTCAGGAGAACACAGGAATGTAATTTGGGAGGAAAATTGCAACTATCCCTTCGCTTTAAAATCACTGAGCAAAACAAAGCAGCATTCTACTTCACATACTGACTTTACATAGTTTATATATAATAGTTTGACTTTAGGAAGCAAAGATGGGACTCTCACTGTTCATTTTTTATTTATTGTTTTTTATTTTTTGAGACAAAGTCTCACTCTGTCACCCAGGCTGGAGTGCAGTCGCATGATCTCAGCTCACTGCGACCTCTGCCTCCCGTGTTCAAGCAATTCCTGTGCCTCAGCCTCCCAAGTAGCTGGGACTATAGGCGCGTGCTACCACATCCGGTTAATCTTTTTGTATTTTTAGTAGACATGGGGTTTCACTATGTTGGCCAGGGTGGTCTTGAACTCCTGGCCTCAGGCGATCTGCCTGCCTCGACCTCCCAAAGTGCTGGGATTACAGGCATGAGCCACCATGCCGGGCCTCTCACTGTTTGTTTGTTTGTTTATTTATTTATTTATTTATTTATTTATTTTGAGACAGAGTCTTGCTGTCACCCAGGCTGGAGTGCAGTGGCGCGATCTCGGCTCACTGCATTCTCTGCCCCCCGGGGTTCACGCCATTCTCCTGCCTCAGCCTCCCGAGTAGCTGGGACTACAGGCGCCCGCCACCTCGCCCGGCTAATTTTTTATATTTTTAGTAGAGAAAGGATTTCACTGTGTTTGCCAGGATGGTCTCGATCTCCTGACCTTGTGATCCGCCCACCTCGGCCTCCCAAAGTGCTGGGATTACAGGCGTGAGCCACCGCGCCCGGCCTCACTGTTTATTTTGAAAAATAATTGCATGATCACCCATGTAACCCATCCCAGTCTAGCAAGTTTAATTGGGAGAGGTCTCTGTTACTTAGAAGAGCACCAATTTGACACTTTAATTCAGATAGCCCTGACTTCATTTTGGGGGAGCAACTTGGAGAGGTTCATTCTTTCCCCCCTGACTCATCCTCTGTTGATCCAGTCCCAAATTTCACCAGCTTTTTTATGCATAATTTGCACAACAATTTCACCCAAATGGATCTCAACGGAGCATCATTTCTGCAAGAAGACTGTGGAGTTTGTCTATAGAGAAAATTAAATCAAATTCATAGACATTTTTAAGAGTCTGTCAGATGTTTCCACATGTATTTACATGTGGTCTAAAACCCTAAGGGCATTGTAAGAAGCTACACAAAAGACCCAAATGAATGTTCTAAGGGGCACAAAGCAGTTTGTTGTCTGAGCCACCTGTTAAGGGAAATGAGTGGAACTTGGAGAGTCAGGCTTTCCTGTCCCTCTTGATCATGATGGTCACTTGGAGAACAGTGAATCCAACCCGCTGGGGTGGCCACAGGGGATGACCTTTACTTTCTTAACATAAAAGAAAAATAAAAAAAAAAATTCTTTGACTGGTTTCCAAATGCGCACTCCCTCCAAAGTGGAACTTAATACCACAACAGATATTCACCCTGTGCAAATACAGGTTGAGCACCCCTAATCCAAAAATGTGAAATCCGAAATGCTCCCAAATTTGAAACTTTTTGAACACTTTGTGATGCCACAAGTGAAAAATCCACACCTGACCTCATGTGATGAGTCATATATATCATATGAAATACCGTTTAAAATTACCTTCAGGCTATGTGCATAAGGTATGCATGAAACATAAATGAATTTCATATTTAGACTTGGGTCTTATCTCCAAGATATTTCATTATGTATATGCAAATATCCCAAAATTCAGAAAATCTGAAATCTGAACACTTCTTGTCCCTAGCATTTTGGATAAGGGATACTCAACCTGTACAAGCAGTATGAATATATATTCCTATTTTTTTCTTTTTTAGGCAAACGCTAGCATACGATATACACTTCTGTACCTTCTTTTTATCACTTACTAATTAGCATGTCTTGGATAGCTTTTAAAAACCAATACATAGACTTGGAGAGTTTCTTCAACTAATTTCACAGCTGTTACATTTTACTATATAGCTACATCAAAATTTATTTAACCATTTCCCCATTGATTGACGCAGGAATTGGTCCTAATCTCCTGCCATTACATACAATGCTACAATGAATAACCATGACATTTTGTACTGTGGGAGTATATCTGCAGGATAAATTCCCAAGAATGCAATTGTGAGTCAAGGATACATGTGTTCATGAATTTGACAGATATTGCCAAGTTGCCCTCCATCAGAGTTACATCAACATGCCTACATAGAGCATGCCTGTTTCCCTACAACCTTCCCCAGACAGCGTGTTATAAAACTCCCAGACTTCTGCCAAACTGATAGGTGAGTATGGTAGTGAGGAAGAGTTTTTTATTTTTATTTTTATTTTGGAGAGGGAGTCTAGCTCTGTCACCCAGGCTGGAGTGCAGTGGCGCGATCTCGGCTCCACTGTAACTTCCACCTCCCGGGTTCAGGCGATTCTCTTACCTCAGCCTCCTGAGTAGCTGGGATTACAGGCATGCGCCACCACGCCCGGCTAATTTTTGTATTTTTGGTAGAGACGGAGTTTCACCACATTGGTCAGGCTGGTCTCGAACTCCTGGCCTCAAGTGATCTGCCTGCCTCGGCCTCCCAAAGCGCTGGGATTACAGGTGTGAGCCACTGAGCCCGGCTGTTAAAAAATAAATTACCTTGAGTTGACCGGGCGCCTTGAGTTTAACTCTATCATTATCAGCTGAGTTTGTTTTGGGTTTGGAGGTTAGCCCTCCAATGTGTAGAACTTCATATTTGCATTATTTTTGGCCTATAACTTTCCAGTGACTGAGACTTCAAGATGTGCATTATGGCTTAAGTCTTCTTATGCATCTGCAACAGCAGATGTATACACAACCCACTCAAAATTTGTTTGTGCAGTAATATTTCATTTGGGATATATTGTTTGTAAACTGATGCTATTTAAATTACTTGCAGCATAATCTCAACACATGTAAAAATACTTTTACACTTGTAGGATATTGTTTTATAATACAAATTCTTGTGTACAAACTCCATTAACATTTTATTTATGTACAGATCATTATTACCAGTTTTTGTTTCCCATTTGAGAGTGGGGAGGGCAGATGGGCTCAGAGTCTTTGCATGTGCCAGGATCCTGCAGTCTCAAACTTTTCCATTCAAAGCAAATACCTCTGCCAATATCTGTGTCACTTCCAAGAAGAATGAATGCTGCCTAAGTGCTCTCCATACATTTGCAAAATGACATCAGGCCCCCCAGGTCTCCCAAGAACCAAAGGAAAAGTTCCACAAAAGTGAATCCTGCCACACAAACAGTCCCAGCATCTTCCAGCTCCTTTTTTGTTCCAGATTCAATAGTCTGGCACCAGGATGAGCTGAAGTCTAAGGCATCCACCACTCTCCCCCTGCTCCTACTCCCATCCCACCCAAAGCCTTGTCCAGAGAAATCTCCCAGCCTCAGGCCCAGGAATGGGAGTCTCTGTGGGTCACACATCGGTAGGGAGGTCTTTCCTGATCCTTTTCTATGCTACTCCAGGAGTCAAAGCGTCTCCTGGGACTTTTCAGGGCGCTTCAGAAGAGCCCTGGGCCTATACCAGCTCCATCAAGCTGCAGGAACCCAGCCTCCTGCGAAAAGTGAATGTGAGCCCAGTGCATTCAGAGGAGAATGAAGCCTTCACCCAGAACAGACTCTGGGAAGATGTCCCAGGCCCAGGGGGAGGGTTTGTACTTCCAGACCTAAGTCACCTAAACTGACACCAGGTCTTATCCATCCCAACCATTCCATTCCGGGTCAGAGGGGTCATCGATTTAACCAGCAAGGCTGCCCATCCGACGGTTGCTCCCTCTGCTCCCTGGAAGGGCCTCCTCGTGGGCATTCTATACCTACAGGTCTTGTTCTGTTCTGGGAACTCCCAGTGGTGGCAAGAGGTGGAGCAACGGGTGCCAGGGCAGGGAGAGGTGAGTCTGGGAGGGAAGCAGAGGCAAGATCCATGGGGCTTTAGAGACTTTGCCAAGGCAGCGGGACTGCTCCCAGGTTGTTGTCAGCCGTCAAGAGTGAGTGCACCTCCCTGGGCAGACTCCTGCTGCCCCAGTGCGCAGGGATAGGCAGGGGTTTGCTGCAAAATGAATGACACCTGGCAGACAATAAGCTTAAGCTTTCATTAGCAGTTTAAGCTGAGGACTATCTGTGCAACTGACACTCCCTGTGTGCTCCCCTGGGTCTGCTTAATATGAGCCCTTGTGGAGCGACTGGGACCAAGAAAGCAAGGACTAAGTTAGAAGTTCAAGTCCCAGCCTTGCCACAGCCTCAGGGTGCCCGCGAGCACAGCAAGCCTGTTTTCCCATCTGTACAACGAGAGAGGTACACAAGGTAGACTCGAAGGCTCTTTGTTGCCGGAGCCCTGTGTTCCTTTGAGTGTATGTGCTTCTCAGGCCCACATTGTGTTTCATATGTGAACTGCTCTCTAGGAAACCCATGTAACTGTCTGTGTCCTGGGGCACATACATGAGGACTCATGTGGGCCGTATTGTGTGTTTGCGCTGGGGGGAGGGGAGACCCCAGAACAATGTCCCCCACCCCACCTCCCTCCTCAATAGGCGGAAGCCACTGGCTTCCTCCCTTTCCTGCCTCCTGCCTCCTTTGTGCCAGCAAGACTGAGGACTGGAGGGAGACAGGGGATGGGAAAAATCAGTCCAACTGTCCCCAGGTCTGCCCTTACCATAACCTTCCCCCCACCTCAAGTGACTCCTCCCAGGCCGCACCCATCCCCAGCCTTGTGGGGGCCAGACTGGGGGGCCTAGAGGCTCAAAGGCAGAATAAGTCCTCCCACCCCCTACTCTGCCACCCCTCCCACCCAAGCCACCTCATTTCCTCTTCCTCCCCGGCACCGACCCACACTGACCAGCATAGGCTGAGCAGTCAGGCCCACAGCATCTGACCCCAGGCCCAGCTCGTCCTGGCTGGCCTGGGTCGGCCTCTGGAGTATGGTCTGGCGGGTGCCCCCTTTCTTGCTCCCCATCCTCTTCTTGGCTTCTCATGCGGGTAAGTCTCCCCTGAGTCCCTCACCCCATTTCTAGGCCCTGAGGCCCTGATTTCTACCCAAGAAACCCTATTTTATCGTAGAGACAGAAAGTAGGATGGTGGTTGCCATGGGCTGCAGGGAGGAAGAAATGGGGAATTTTGTTTAAAGGGTACAGAGTTTTTACAAGAGTTTTACTCGGTTTTACAAGATTAAAAGAGTTACAAAGATGAGGCCGGGTGCAGTGGCTCATACCTGTAATCCCAGCACTTTGGATGGCCGAGATGGGAGGATCACTTGAGGCCAGGAGTTCAAGACCAGACTGGTCAACACAGTGAGACCTCATCTCCATTTTGTTTAAACTTTTTTTCTTTTTCAAAAAAAAACAAAGGATGGATGGTGGTGATGGTGGGACAACACTAGGAATATATTTAATCACATTGGGTTATATGCTGCTTATAAATGGTTAAGACGATAAAATTTGCCGGGTGTGGTGGCTCACGCCTGTAATCCCAGCACTTTGGGGGGCTGAGCGGGCGGATCACAGGGTCAGGAGATCGAGACCAGCCTGGCAAACATGGTGAAACCCCATCTCTACTAAACATACAAAAATTAGCCGGGCGTGGTGGCAGGAGCCTGTAATCCCAGCTACCTGGGAGGCTGAGGCAAGAGAATCGCTTGAATCTGGGAGGCGGAGGTTGCAGTGAGCTGAGATCACACCACTGCACTCCAGCCTGGGCGACAGAGCGAGACTCATCTAAAAAAAAAACAGATGGTAGAATTTATGTTACATGCATTTCACCACAATAAAAAACTTTGGAAAACAAGCCCTATCATCACTGCCGTCACTTTGATCCACTAGAAAGTGAGATCAAGGCCAGGAAAACACAGGCAAGTGCTAGAAATCACTGCCACTTGGGATCGGGGAGGAGTGAGGAGTAGCCGCTGACTGTGTTGGATCTGAGGATCCGTGGAGGGCCATTTTCAGGGGGTGTCCACAGGGTCATTGTGTTGGATTCATTCAATTGTTCACTGGACAAACATTTATTGAGCACCAACAATATTCCAGGAGTTGTGCTGAGTGCTGGGCCATTAGTTGAGAGGCTGGCAACCCCCAAGTCTGTACAATGAGATTAAATGATGCCAGCCTCCTATGGTTGTTATGGGGTTTAAATGAGAAAATGATGCAGAGCAGTTGGCATAGTGCACTGCGCTTGGTAAGGATTTCTGAGTAAGTGGCAGCTGATTCCTTCAGTCTGCTGGTCAGAGGATTAGAACACAGAGGCTGCCTTTGAGTGGTTCATGGTCTAGTGCAGAACACAGGACGGGGAAGAGGGCTAAACAGGGACAGACACAGGAGCTCTAGAGGAGCACTGAGGAGGGGTCAGCTTATACTGCCTCAGGTAGGAGACAAAAAGGGAGTCAAGGAAGATTTCACTAAGAGGGGTGGTCTTCATTCCAGGCAGCCAGAACATAAAAAATGCAAGTCTCAGAGGCATGGAGGTGCATGGGAGAGAAGGTGCCTGTTGGGAACACAGCAGGAGGGATAGCGTGGGAGCAGCGCGGGGCTCAGCAGCACCAACATTATCCTGAGGGCAATAGGGAGCCATGGGAGGTCACAGGCAAGAAAGGCACAAGGTCAGATTTGGTCTTAGATCACTGTGGAGGATGAGTTGCAGAAGGAGGGGCTGTGGCTGTTGGGATGGTCCAGGTGAGTAAGGATGAGGGCTGAACAAAGGCAGGCTGGAGGGGTGGGGATGAAGTCAAGAAGCGTTCAGGAAGCAATGTGCAGAATTCTGTGTGATGGGGCAGGCAGCACAATGCTCAGAGATGTGGACTTTAGAATCAGACAACCTGGCCCTGCCACTCACTGATTGTATGACCTTGGGCAAGTTACTTAACTTCTCTGAGCCTCCCTTTCTTGGCTATAAAACAGGGATAATAACATCCACCTCCCAGGATAGCTGGGATGGTAAAATGAAACAACATCAGTAAAGTGCCTGGTGCGTAACTGGCTGCCAATAAACACTCATTATCATGACCATGGGAGTAGAGATGACTCCATAGTTTGTGTCTCAGGTGGCAGGTGCTGTCCAGTGAGGCAGGGAGCACTGGAGAGGAGCAGGTTTGGGAAAAGCTGATGGAAATGCAGGTCCAAGCTGAAAGACCGTTCCCCAAGTTACTGACTCAGAGATGATGGTTAAAACCGGGGGAGTGGGCGAGCTTGCTCAAAGAAGCCAGTAGAATAATTACCATGATCCTCCTCTGTAAATGGAAAGAATATCCACTTCACTGGTTGTGAGGATCCAGTGGAAAATGGGGGCTTGGTATGTGGTGGGCGGTCAGTAAATGCCAGCTTCGTTTGCTCATGGTAGCCTTTCAAACACTGATAAGCTAGGTGGCATTTAAACTAATGAGCTGCTTGACAGTCAGCTAGCAGAGACAGAGAAGGAAGGGCTTGGCTGATGGACGGGTTCCTGGTCCTGGAGCTAAGGCAGGCTCGCAGGCCCTCCACCGTCCAGCCTGGACTCTGACTCCACCTGGTCTCTCCTGCCGCAGCTTCACATTTTGTACTCCAGTCACACAAACCTGGAGAGCCCCCTCCACCTGCCATAATATTGCCACTGCAGGCCTTTGTCCAGGCTGTTCCCTCTGTCTAGGATGCCCTCTCCCTGCCCCTGACTTCTCTCCCTCCCCATTGTCCTCACGCCAATGTGCCCTGCTCCAACTTTACCTCCCAGGAGGCATCTCTTCATCTCCCTGAGCTCCCCCAGGCTGGATCAGGGGTCCCTTCTCTGTGCTCAAAAGCACAGCGCCCTACATTTGGCAGCTGTGTTCACGACTGTTCCTCCAACTAGGGCGTGAGCTCTTTGGAAGGCAAACAAAGACCAAGACCCACTCATGTCTGTGTCTGTCTATGCTCCAGGCCTTGTCCTGGGGCTGCCCTCCCTGGCTCTGGGCCCAGCCCCAAGCTTAGCTCCATTTCTTCTTGTTTTTCTTTTTCTAGAGAATGAGGTCTTGCTATGTTGCCCAGGCTGATCTCAAACTCCTGTGCTCAAAGGATTCTCCCACCTCTACCTCCTTAAGTGCTGGGATTCCAGGCGTGAGCCACCGCACCCAGCCCCAGCTCCATTTCTGTGCCACAACCTTCTGGCTGCAAAACTCAGCCTCTCCCACCTCAAATCCCAGCCCACCAGACATTTCTAGATCTCCATAGTGACAGAGAGGGGGACCCATGGGACACTTCTGTTCTGGCTGGCTCTCCTGGCCTGCACTTTCGTGGTGGAGGCAGGGAAAAGTGGCTCACAGCAACCTTTGCAGGGCAGTTTTAGAGACGAGTGGGGAAACAGGACTGATAGAAATAAAGTGAGGAAACGGAGACAGGGAGCACAGATAATTCTTTCCGAAAGCTGGGGCGAAAGGGAAGCCATCTGGCAGGAGAAGGGAGGGGACACGGCCAGAGAAGGATTCGTGGTTTTGTTTTTGTTCTTTTAGAATGAAGAGACTTGAGGGAAAGAGGCCAGTGCGCATGGAAGGGGAAAGGAGGGGGATGGGAATGCATAATAAAGTGAGGCCTGTGGGGTCTGAAGAACCGGGCAGGGGAAGGAAGCGGGGTGAAGGTTGGAGACCCTCTTCTGAGTGGACGGTGGATCAGTAAGACCACAGGGCTGGGGCTGGGGGCTCTGGGGCACTAGGGTTGGCTGGGACTACAATAGAGTCACTGGTGTCCTGACCCCAGGCGCGGCTGTGGACCTGACGCTGCTGGCCAACCTGCGGCTCACGGACCCCCAGCGCTTCTTCCTGACTTGCGTGTCTGGCGAGGTCGGGGCAGGGAGGGGCTCGGACGCCTGGGGCCCGCCCCTGCTGCTGGAGAAGGACGACCGTATCGTGCGCACCCCGCCGGGGCCACCCCTGCGCCTGGCGCGCAACGGTTCGCATCAGGTCACGCTTCGCGGCTTCTCAAAGCCCTCGGACCTCGTGGGCGTCTTCTCCTGCGTGGGCGGCGCCGGGGCGCGGCGCACGCGCGTCATCTACGTGCACAACAGCCCTGGAGGTGAGTCTGGCAGGCGCGGGGATGGCGCGGGGAAAACCAGGCCGCTGACCCACCTTCCACCCCGCAGCCCACCTGCTTCCAGACAAGGTCACACACACTGTGAACAAAGGCGACACCGCTGTACTTTCTGCACGTGTGCACAAGGAGAAGCAGACAGACGTGATCTGGAAAAGCAACGGTGAGAGGGGCATTTGAACTGGTGGGGCGGGTAGACCCATGGTTCTGAGGCCTCAACACTTTCATCACCCATGGAACCTTCAGCTTTGGCCCCTGACACACCCGACCTCCAGGGCCTCTCCTCTGTAGTGGACCAGGTCCCATGGGATGCGCCTGCACCCATCTTTTCTGTAGTTCTGAGCTGCCCTCCTACTGTACACAGAGGGCCAGGAGCCTGTGGTCAGCTGCCCCTTCCCTCTTGGCCCCAAATGAGCATGATGTTAAACTCTCATCTTTGACTCTCCCCTGGGAGTTAGCAGGTGCTGTCACATAGCCCACCTGGCGGACCGCATCCGTCCCCCTGAGGAAGAACAGAACTGGTAACATCATGCCTAACACAGGCAGGGCAGGGTCTAGCGTCTCCCAAAGATCGGTCCAGCCCAGATCCTTGATGCCCAAGAAAGCCTCATGCTGAGGCCTGGGTAGACCCGTGGGATCTCAGTCCCAGGCCTGTCCTCCACCCTGACCCTTTGGCCACCCCATAGAAGGAAGCTGTTTTCCTGTGTGGCCCCAAGATTCCTGCCTCAGTCCTCAGATTCACAACCCCTTGGCTGACTCTTGCATACCTGGGCTCCTGAGGGAGGAAGACCCTTCCCTTTGGCCAAGGGGGCTGCCTCCTGAGCTCCGGACCCCTTGAATTGACAGGAAATGTGAAGAGGCACAGGGAGACCTGGGTCTCTAGGCTCTCTGTTCAGCCCTGAGCAAAGAGGCAAGAAGCGGGTGGGGAAGCGACTGGGGCACTCTTCTAAGAGGGAGAGGCTCAGAGGAGAGACCCCAGAGTAGACGGCACTTGAATTGTGCTCAGAGGAGACGTGGGAAGACAAAGAAGGCAGAAAAGGAAGGAAGGGCATTCCAGGAGGAGGGACTGAGAAGAGCAGTGGGGTCTGAAACACAAGGGTGTTTCTAGAAGAGAAACAATCCATTCAGGAATTCAGGAATGTTAGGAGTCAAGAAGGGTGTGAAGACAAATGGGGCTGGATGGCTTGGCCACGGCCAAATTGGTGAAAATGATGTCTAAGGAGCTGGATTTTTGTCCTGAGGTCACTGGAGAACCAGGATAGTTTCAGGAGAGGAGTTAGAGAGGAGTCTGTTGTGAAAAATGACCCTGGCTGCTGGGTGGAGGAGGGACAAGAAAGGGTGACGCTGGAGGCAGAGGAGGCTTGTGAGGCCCTGGAGGCTAGGACCAGGGCAGTGGCAGTGGGTGTGGGGAGAAGCGGACTGGGTTAGGGGATGAGGAGGAGGTGGACTGAGCAGGACTTGGTGATTTACTGAGTGGTTGATGGAGCAGGAAGAAGAGGGCGCTTCTGAGCTTTCTGGCGTGGGCGTAGGCTCTCGTGGTGCCGGCCCCAGGTCTCATCACTGTGCGTGGGGCCCATTGATGTGACCTGAGCAGGGGTGGACAGAGAGAGGTGACACAACCCTCATGTAGTGCTGAGGCCCCTGACCCATTCATGTCCCCCAGGATCCTACTTCCACACCCTGGACTGGCACGAAGCCCAGGATGGGCAGTTCCTGCTGCAGCTCCCAAATGTGCAGCCATCATCGAGCGGCATCTACAGTGCCACTTACCTGGAAGCCAGCCCCCTTGGCAGCGCCTTCTTTCGGCTCATCGTGCGGGGTCAGAGGCAGAGGGCAGAGGTTGTGGGTAGGGTGGGAGGCTGGGAGCCCTATGGGTACTTCCTGTGGGTCCCCTGGAGCCCCTGGATCTTCAGTCCTCAGTGGTCAGGTGGGTGAGGGTCAGCTGCTGAAGACACCTTCCTCCAGGTTGTGTGGCTGGGCGCTGGGGCCCAGGCTGTACCAAGGAGTGCCCAGGTTGCCTACATGGAGGTGTCTGCCACGACCATGACGGCGAATGTGTATGCCCCCCTGGCTTCACCGGCACCCGCTGTGAACAGGGTAAGGAGGAGGGGAGCTAGGACCCAGGCAGGAGAGGATCCCTGACTGGGAGAAGACCCTAGAACCATGTGGGTGGAGCTTGGAGGGTGAGGGCGACTGGCAGGTCCTGGGCCCGGGGGCCCACAGAGGCCCATACACCCCACACACTCTCTTTCTAGCCTGCAGAGAGGGCCGTTTTGGGCAGAGCTGCCAGGAGCAGTGCCCAGGCATATCAGGCTGCCGGGGCCTCACCTTCTGCCTCCCAGACCCCTATGGCTGTTCTTGTGGATCTGGCTGGAGAGGAAGCCAGTGCCAAGAAGGTATGCCTAACCTACCCTCATGGTCCCTGACCAAGACAGCTGGCCACGAGCTTGACCCGGACCCTTCACTCTGCCTCTGACTTACGCAGCAAGCCCCCCTGCTCACTTGACCAGTCCTTCTACCCTCAGCCTGTTGTATAACCTGTGCCCCATCTGTGCCCTCATCTGTGCCCTCATTGCCCCCTGTCCCGTGCCCCTCTAATCATACCTCCTCTATTCCCAGCTTGTGCCCCTGGTCATTTTGGGGCTGATTGCCGACTCCAGTGCCAGTGTCAGAATGGTGGCACTTGTGACCGGTTCAGTGGCTGTGTCTGCCCCTCTGGGTGGCATGGAGTGCACTGTGAAAAGTCAGGTATAAGCACTATGACCTCTGAGAGCCCCCCAAGATAAGTCGGCCTTTACCAAACACATCTCCCTGGTGGAAGAGACTGGTCCCTCCTTTTCCTACAAGGGTCCAAGTCCTGCCCTCAGGGAGCTTAGAGTCTGGTGGGCAGGGAGCTCTGGCAGGGAGTCAGTCCAGCAGGGAGCTCACTGCCAGCCAGCCATAGCGGAAAGGGCAGCAGCCCAGAGAATGTGGGAGCCCAGAGGATGCCCCTGGGCAGACTGAGCAGGTCAGAGAAGGGTCTGGAAGCAGGTGTGATCTGAGATTATATATGAAGGACAAGAGAGAGATAACTGAGGAAAGAACAAGAGCAAAGACCCAGGGATTGGGGACTCAGGTTTGGGTGCCAGGACAGTGGGGTAGGGGACCCAGGGATTAGGGACTAAGGCTTGGGTGCCAGGGCAGTGGAGTAGGGGACCCAGGGATTGGGGACTCAGGTTTGGGTGCCAGGGCAGTGGAGTAGGGGACCCAGGGATTGGGGACTAAGGCTTGGGTGCCAGGGCAGTGGAGTAGGGGACCCAGGGATTGGGGACTCAGGTTTGGGTACCAGGACGGTGGAGTGGGAGATTGGGGAAATGGTCAGAAGAGGTCAAATCGTGGGGCCTTTGAATGAAGGCCAAAGAGTTTGCACTTCATATGATGGGGCAAGAGGGAATTTTTAAAAAGGAACAAGGTGGTCAGATCTCTGTTGGAGAAAGGACCCCTAGCTGCTGGCCGGGGAGCGGGAGCAGGAGACCCTGGAGGAGTCTGTACCTAGAGACCAGAAATGATGAGGCCTGAGCTAGTGCGCTGGCTGGGAGGATGGTGAGGGGCCTGCTGGCAGGTATTAGACGGTATCGGGAAGTGGGGAGATGGTTAGGAAGTAGACTTTGCAGCTGATGGGATGTGGGGCTGGGACGCTGGAGGAGTCATGCGGGCCTTTGCTGGTTTTCAGGCTGGAGGGACTGGGTAGATACCTCCATTGAGAAACAGAACATGGATGAGGGGCACTTTGGTGGTCACGTGTCTACCCCTGTGGGAGCTCCAGGATGAGTGTCCTTTCTCCCCAGACCGGATCCCCCAGATCCTCAACATGGCCTCAGAACTGGAGTTCAACCTAGAGACGATGCCCCGGATCAACTGTGCAGCTGCAGGGAATCCCTTCCCAGTGCGGGGCAGCATAGAGCTACGCAAGCCAGATGGCACTGTGCTCCTGGTCAGCCCCAATCACCCCAACCCACCAGCCCCGCAGGCCACTTGCTTTACAGCTGATCCCTAAGACCCCCTAGTTCCTCAGAACTTTCTGCAGGGCCCACCCATTGGCCTGCCTGACCATTGCTCACATGAGGTCAGGCTGATTGGTGAGGGGCTGCCACTGGGCCTCCGTCCTGCCATCAGTCCAGATGGACACCTGGGTGCCTGCCACAGGGGTGCTCATTCCCTGTGACCTGTCCCCTTCCCCCATCTCTTTTAGTCCACCAAGGCCATTGTGGAGCCAGATAAGACCACAGCTGAGTTCGAGGTGCCCCGCTTGGTTCTTGCAGACAGTGGGTTCTGGGAGTGCCGTGTGTCCACATCTGGTGGCCAAGACAGCCGTCGCTTCAAGGTCAATGTGAAAGGTCAGTGTGAAAGGTCAGATGTCCTAGGTCCACAGGGGATGGACGGTGAGCAGAGTAGGCTCTAGCTGATGCTGCTTAGGCTGGAGGTACTAGCAGGAAGGACAAGGACATCTAAGGTCATAGCCTAGCACCAGACAAAAAGAGGGGTTGTGGTCAACCAGAGGTCCAAGCTGGGCAGTGTCAAGGCTGGAGTACAGCTTAGACCCATCTGAAAAGGACATCCCGTGCCCCAGAAACTGGGGACACTCTCCAGCTCCGCCCTTCCTCCTGCCCAGCCATGCTGTCCCCCACCAACCATCACACACACACAAGTATACCTTTAACTCTGCTCTGGGATGCTGCCTCCCATCTCTGAGTCACCCCACAGACACTCAGTGCTAGCCCAGGGGAGAATATGGGGCTGTGGAGCTCAGAGGGTGACCAGCTTGGCTTCCTAGAAGTGGTGCATGCCTAGAAATCTGCCAGGCAAATAAGGAGGGACCTCCCAGTGCCCAAAATTACTCAGACCAGAGCACCCCCACCCTGCTCTAAGGCTTCCTTCGCCTTCTCCAGCACCCTAAGCCTTAACCTTCACACCCCTGCCACCCCCTGACCTTGCTGTCCCTCTGCTCCTGCCACCCCATGTAAGTCCCCTCTCTCACCTTCTGCTTTCTCGTTGCCACACTCTGCCTCCCACGTCCTGGCCATCTCCCCATCCTGTGACTATGCATGCCTCCCTGCCATCAAGCCTCACCTTCCGCCTTTCTCTTCTCACTCTGCCCAGGCTTAGGAGCCAGACCACCTGGGCTTGAATCCTCTCTCCACAAATTCCTTGCCCCATCACCTTAAGCAAAGTACTTAACCTCTCTTACTTTGTTTCTCTCTCTGTGAAATGGGGATAGTTAGCACTTGATGGGGTTGTTACGAAGATTAAATTAGATGATGTATTTAAGCATTTAGCACAGTGCCCGATACAGGGTGTGTGCTCAATGTATGTCGATAATTATTGTTGTCATTATTTAAAATGTCACCTAGTCCCTAGATTTTTATTGTTCTCTGGCAGCTCTCACATATGATCTGCAGCCGGGCCCCCTCTTCTGACTCCAGATCATTTGGTGGGGCCTCCAGGAAGTGGGGCATCTTCTCTGGAAGTCTGGTTTTGAAGTTGGTGTGGAAAGTAGCTGCTGTATAGGGTTCAGAGGCCCATTTTATATCCAGCCACTTCCTGGACATCTAATCCCCTGCATGAGCCAAAGGCACCAAGGGCTTCTCCGCACCCAAAACGGACCTTCCTCTCCCCCAAATCAGCACCGCCCTCCTGACATGCCCACTGCTGCCTGACACTCCCTCAGCTTACAGCGCGGCGTCCTTTTCCTCCCTGGCTCCCTCCCTCTTTCCTTCCTTCCTTTCCTCTCGAAAAGCCAACCTGGTAAACATTTGTAAGAGTCAAGGGAACCTGTTAAAAGCACTAATGCAATAATCTGGAGAGAAAAAGCTGGGGCCAGAATAGGAGCAGCAATCATGGGGTGAGGAAGTGGGGCAGGAACAAGAGGCTGTTTTGGAGTAGAATTGGATAGATCTGAGGTGGTCTGCGCAGACAGAGCGAGTTCAACACATGGCTGTATCTCCTCCTAGTTGTGTGTCCTTAGGCAAGTTATTCGGTGTCTCTGAGTCTCGTGTTTTCATAATGCAGGGTAATAAGCCCTGACAGAAAGGTGGCTGTGAGAAGTAGAGGTCATGCTGTGAAGCATGTGGCGGGGAGCAGGTGCTTCAGTGCCGGTGCCATTTTTTTTTTTAAATAAGAGAGTGGTGAATGAGGGCAGGGGCAGAGAGCAGAATGATGCCCAGGTAGTCTCCGTGCCCTGGGTTTTGGCCCCTTCTGTCCACCCCCACACTGCATGGGAAGAGTGCACCCCCAAACCATGTCTGGCCATGTCACTTCCTCATCTACCATCTTTTGGGACACCCTCATGCCTTTATTGCTTAATCCTTGTGCCCCAAGCTACCCAGGGGCCTGAACTTTGTCCTCCCTGGGCCCTGGCCACTATGGTCACCTGTTGAACTTGGTGTCCCTCAAGCCCAGAGGGTCCCCAGCTCGAAACAAACATGCAGAAGTGGACTGGATAGGCTGTGTGTCCATGCCTTACCCTGAGTCTCCTGGCAGTGCCCCCCGTGCCCCTGGCTGCACCTCGGCTCCTGACCAAGCAGAGCCGCCAGCTTGTGGTCTCCCCGCTGGTCTCGTTCTCTGGGGATGGACCCATCTCCTCTGTCCGCCTGCACTACCGGCCCCAGGAGAGTACCATGGACTGGTCGACCATCGTGGGTGAGTAGGGAGAGAGTTGGGGCAGGACAGAGGTGTTGGGTAATAGTGAAGGGATGCAGTGAGCAGGAGAGGGAGGGCAAATGGTGCGAGGGGGCTGAAGGGAGCATGGCAGCTTCTAGAAGAGGTGGGGGCTGAATGATGTGTGCTTTACACCCCACGCCCAGTGGATCCCAGTGAGAACGTGACGTTAATGAACCTGAGGCCAAAGACAGGATACAGTGTTTGTGTGCAGCTGAGCCGGCCAGGGGAAGGAGGAGAGGGGGCCTGGGGACCTCCCACCCTCATGACCACAGACTGTCCTGGTGAGAGGCCAAGAGTCATCCCTTCCTGTCCCCCCGGGGGTTACTGTCCTGTCGACCCCGGGGACCCCTGCCTTTCCCATTGGAGGTTGTTCTTCCTTATTCACTGGGGATCACTGTCCTGTCCAGCCCCAAGTACCTACTGGACAGTTCTGACCCCTGACCTCTGGCCCCAGAGCCTTTGTTGCAGCCGTGGTTGGAGGGCTGGCATGTGGAAGGCCCTGACCGGCTGCGAGTGAGCTGGTCCTTGCCCTTGGTGCCCGGGCCACTGGTGGGCGACGGTTTCCTGCTGCGCCTGTGGGACGGGGCACGGGGGCAGGAGCGGCGGGAGAACATCTCATCCCCCCAGGCCCGCACCGCCCTCCTGACGGGACTCACGCCTGGCACCCACTACCAGCTGGATGTGCAGCTCTACCACTGCACCCTCCTGGGCCCGGCCTCGCCCCCTGCACACGTGCTTCTGCCCCCCAGTGGTATGTGCAAGGCGCAGGGATAGCTGGGGGTTGGGGGACGACGTGGGACGCAGGGACACATAAGACCTAGGAGACACGGGAGGCCATAGGAGATTAATGGACATGGAGAGGACACAGGACACACATAGGGTATTAGGCAGACGTGACCCCAGCGGGGACATGGGACTTGGGGAAGATCCAGGGTACCAGGAGGACACAGATCACCAGGAGCATGTGGGGAGAGCATGGGGAGGTCAGGGTTCATGGCGAGAATCAGGGTCATGGGAGGGCATGAGACTTGCGGAGCACAGGGCATGGGTGGATGTGGAGAGGACTTGGAATACAAGAAGTACAAGGAGAAGCAGAAGCTTGAGGGTGAAAGTGGCCTGGGGGAATGGAGAGGAATTCAGTCTGGTGGGGAGGAGGAAGTTGGCAGGGTGGCTCCTGTGCTTGGACCCACAGAGCAGGGAGCACAGCTAGAGCAGATGTGTCCAGCCCCACAGCTACATAGCCCGGTCCCATCTGAGCCTTGCCTTCCCCACCCATCTCCCCAGGGCCTCCAGCCCCCCGACACCTCCACGCCCAGGCCCTCTCAGACTCCGAGATCCAGCTGACATGGCAGCACCCGGAGGCTCTGCCTGGGCCGATATCCAAGTACATTGTGGAGGTGCAGGTGGCTGGGGGTGCAGGAGACCCACTGTGGATAGACGTGGACAGGCCTGAGGAGACAAGCACCATCATCCGTGGCCTCAACGCCAGCACACGCTACCTCTTCCGCGTGCGGGCCAGCGTTCAGGGGCTCGGGGACTGGAGCAACACAGTAGAAGAGTCCACCCTGGGCAATGGTGAGAGGGCAGGGCCCGCAGGACCCCCGGGCTCTGAGCCGGGAGAGCTCAGCATGCTCCCCTTCCACATCACCCCCTACTGTGGAGCTAGGGCATCCCAGGCCCCTCCCGACAAAGACTCAGCCCTGGTCCTGGGGACTCAGCCTTCCCTTCTCATGATCCACTGTCCCAGGGCTGGGAAAATCATGTCGCCCCTCTGACACCCCTCATCCCTTCCTTCATGTGGCCCAAGTGATTTCCTGACAGTCCTGGCACTGGGATCTTTCACCTCTCCCTCTGTGTAACCCCATGGTGGCCTCTGGGTTCCCTGACCCAGGTGTCCCCACAATCTGCCCCTCTCACTGTGTCCAGGGCTGCAGGCTGAGGGCCCAGTCCAAGAGAGCCGCGCAGCTGAAGAGGGCCTGGATCAGCAGCTGATCCTGGCGGTGGTGGGCTCCGTGTCTGCCACCTGCCTCACCATCCTGGCCGCCCTTTTAACCCTGGTGTGCATCCGCAGAAGCTGCCTGCATCGGAGACGCACCTTCACCTACCAGTCAGGCTCGGTCAGTGGCCCGCCCCGCCCCCGGCTGAATGCTCGCAGCCCGTGTTTCTGTTTCTACCTGTGTACACACAAGACCTTGGACACTTTGTGTGTGTGTGCGTGTGTTTGTGTTGCAGGTATAAGATTACACTCAACAATGTTCAAGGGTACAAAATATAATTTTCTTTATTTCTCTAAAACTGAACTCAGCTCATAAGCCCATTTATATCAGTGGTGAACTATTTAATATTCCCATTTCAAAAGAATTCCGTGATGACCATATTTCACAAAGGACATTCCAGTTTTGGGCTCCGTCAACTGGAGATTTTCCTCTCCCCTCTTTTATTTCTCCCTAGTGGTTATCTAGGCCTAGACAGCAAGGTGATCAAATGGAAGGGCACTTGGGGTTCATGCTGGCCTCTGTCCTTGCAGGCCTTCCCGGGCTTGGGAGCCAGCCTCTGCCTGCACACATCTTTGGCTGATGTCCTTAGCCCTGCTCTGGCCACCTGCCAGTAGGCCAGTCATGCTGTGAGCTCTCATCCTAACCTCCATTCTTGCAAATCCCAGGGCCTCCTTTCGGAGACTTAAGAAAGGGACCGGGCACAGTGACTTGCGCCTGTAATTCTAGCATTTTGGGAGGCTGAGGCGGGTGGATCGCCTGAGGTCAGGAGTTTGAGACCAGCCTGGCCAACATGGTGAAACCTTGTCTCTACTAAAAATACAAAAATTAGCCAGGCATGGTGACGCACGCCTGTAATCCCAGCTACTCGGGAGGCGGAGGTGGGAGAATTGCTTAAATCTGGGAGGCAGAGGTTGCAGTGAGCCGAGATGTTGCTACGGCACTCCAGCCTGGGCAACAGAGCAAGACCCTGTCTCAAAAAATTAAAAAAGAAAAAGAAACAGAACTAAAGAACTGTAGGGGCTTCCTTATACCTTATGGAGGGAGGCATATTCTGTGGCCCTCAGACCACTGCCACAACCCCTTCCCACTTAGACGACTGTTTCTACCACTCTAGAATTGTGCTGGCCTGCAACCTCACCCATCGCTCCTTGAAAGAGGAAGCACAAACTTCCACTCCCCCTGGCTTCCCTGTAATCCTGCCTGAGTTGTCTGTCCTCCTGTAGCCCACACCCTTCCGTCCCTCAGGCCCCTGCTTAGAGGTGGGGTGTGCGAGGGGACCCACTGTCACTTCATCCTGCCATATTCTAACCGCCCATCTGCAGGTCCTGTCTCCTCTGAGGGCTTCTTCATTGTCGTCACTTAGGATCTGAACTCTGTCCTTGGCCTTCCAGGCCTGGACTCTTGATATTTAGAGCTAAGCTTTGGCATTTCAAATAAAAAATAAAAAAAGAAAGAAAACCCTTTTCTCTCTCAAGGGCTGATCCTTGTGATAGAAAGGCTAGTGTCTCTGCTATGCCTTTAAAAAATCCATTCAGAGGCCGGGCGCGGTGGCTCCTGCCTGTAATCCCAGCACTTTGGGAGGCTGAGGCGAGAGGATCATGAGGTCAGGAGTTCAAGACCAGCCTGCCCAACTGGTGAAGCCCCATCTCTACTAAAACTACAAAAATTAGCCAGGCACAGTGGCAGGCGCCTGTAATCCCAGCTACTAGGGAGGCTGAGGCAGGAGAATTGCTTGAAGCTGGATGGCAGAGGTTGCAGTGAGCCAAGATCACGCCACTGCATTCTAGCCTGAACGACAGAGTGAGTGAGACTCCATCTCAAAAAAAAAAAAAAAAAAAAAATCCATTCAGAGATTCAATTGGCTTCTTTGTTCCAAGCTGCGTTGGCCCTTCCTCTGAGGTCAGTGCACACAGAAAGCCCTCACTGCTGTGGTGGGGGAGGGTAATGGGTACAGATGTTGAGGGCAGGAGGTGGGAAAGCAGTCTTTAACATAAATGGTGTCATACTATATATCAAGATATATCCCCCCAGCCTGGGCAACATGGCAAAACCCCATCTCTAAATAAAAGAAAATATGAAAATTAGATGGGCATGGAGGTGTGCACCTGTGGGCCCAGATACTCAGGAGGCTGAGGTGGGAGGATTGCTTGCGCTCAAAAGCTCGAGGTTACAATGAGCTGAGATCATGCCATTGCACTTCCGCCTGGGCAACAGAGTGAGACCTTGTCTCAAAACAAACAAAAAGATATATCCCTGGTACATGTGCCTGCATATGGATAGGAAATGTGTGTGCACAAATGTGTGTGCTCCATGTATGAGTGCACACGTGCATTCCCTGTGAGTGCCGCATGTTTAAATGCGTGTGTCCCAGATGCACGTGTCCTTATGCCTGTGCACCTTCAGGCCTGCATGTGTGTATGGACCTATACATGATGCACCTACATATGGTGCTGCCCAAGAACATCATGTGCATTTGCTGTGTGCCGTCAGCACCAGTGCTTCATGCAAATCCCTGGGCCCCAGGTCCTCAGCCCTTGCCCATCAAGCTGGGCTTCAGTGCACTTAGGAAGCCCCACCAGAAGGTCTGTCTTAACCCTGCTTCCAGTTCTCATATTGGCAGCTTCTTTGGTCCTGTTCACTTATTTCCTTTTCCTGCCATTAGCCCTGCCCAGATGGCCTCCTCCTACTGAGTGAGGGAATTGGACATTCCTCTTTGTTATAGCCTTGCTATTTTCAGGTCCTGGCCTGATTTTAGAGCTATGGAGAGAAGCCAAGTGTGTGGACAGGGTAATCTCTGCTTCTGCTACTGTGGAGAAAACTCCTCCACTGGCTCCCAGCAGCTCAGGGCTGAGCATGTGTAGGTGCTCAATAAATGTACCCCGGCCTACTCCCTAAGGCTGGAATCTTCTCCAGAGCTTCCCTGGTGACCCCCCGCAAAAAAAAAAAAAAAAAAAAAAAAAAAAAAAAAAAAAAGCCTGGTTGTGGGATTAGCACAGTCACAGGAAACTCATTCCGATCCTTTTCTGTTTGAAATATTAGAAATATCTTCCTTCCATTGACTCACATCATGGCTTCTAGCAACTTTACCCACAAGCCCTGGTTCTGCCTTCCAGAGTCCCGTACACTAGATCCCCCGGCTGCAGCCTCTGCATTTCTCTCCTTGGACATCTGTCCACCCAGCAGCCTACCTGTGGCCCTGTTACCTATGATTCTGTCTCAGTTATGTCCTCTGTCTGCCTGTCTGTCCCTGGCTGACCACCAGGGTGCCCTCCATCTGGGTCTCTGCCCACTTGTCTGACACTGAAACCTCCTCGTGTGCCTGTCTGTGCCTCCTTCTGCCCCCTTTGACTCTTGTGTGGACCGTCTACCCTCTTGTCTCATCCTGTGAAGGGCGAGGAGACCATCCTGCAGTTCAGCTCAGGGACCTTGACACTGACCCGGCGGCCAAAACTGCAGCCCGAGCCCCTGAGCTACCCAGTGCTGGAGTGGGAGGACATCACCTTTGAGGACCTCATCGGGGAGGGGAACTTCGGCCAGGTCATCCGGGCCATGATCAAGAAGGACGGGCTGAAGATGAATGCAGCCATCAAGATGCTGAAAGGTCCACTGGGGCGACCCCTGGCCCAGCCCTGTTGCTCTCCTTTGTCCCACAAATCCCAGGCCCTACCTGGCTTCCTCCAGCAATTGACCCCAGCCCTTGCCAGCCCTTTCTCCAGAGTTATTTCTGGCAAAAGTAATACTGGATTCTTTACACAGAGTATGCCTCTGAAAATGACCATCGTGACTTTGCGGGAGAACTGGAAGTTCTGTGCAAATTGGGGCATCACCCCAACATCATCAACCTCCTGGGGGCCTGTAAGAACCGAGGTGAGCCCCCAGCTCATCACCTACCCCTTCTTCAAAACCCCCATCCTCAGCCATCACCTCCACCACATGAGTAGCTTGCCAGGGGCTGCTGGTGACCTGTGCATCACCCTTGATCCTCCTTCATCCCTGTCGGTTACCATCGGGTGTCTGCTCCCACCCTAGGTTGCTTGTGTCTCAATCACCACTATCTGTCTCTTTGCCTCTCAGGTTACTTGTATATCGCTATTGAATATGCCCCCTACGGGAACCTGCTAGATTTTCTGCGGAAAAGCCGGGTCCTAGAGACTGACCCAGCTTTTGCTCGAGAGCATGGGACAGCCTCTACCCTCAGCTCCCGGCAGCTGCTGCGTTTCGCCAGTGATGCGGCCAATGGCATGCAGTACCTGAGTGAGAAGCAGGTGTGTGAGTGGGGGCGGGTGGAGGCCAGACGGGGAAGCCACTGGGCTGGTGTCAGGGGAAGAAGTCAGCTGGCCCTCACTGTATGTGGGGATTGAGGTTCCTGGCCCAAGTGGGTGGGTGGGTGCAAGCACAGCGAGGAGGCAGGGCCAAGGGGCAGGTCTGGAGGAGGTGGGGACTTCCAGTATGGAGGGTGCAGGTGTTGAGTGAGCAGGTCTAGATGCTAGCCTGGAACTCAGGAGAGAGGCCCAGGCTGGAGACAGCATCTGTGTGTGAGCTGTCACCCCACAGATGGTGCCTAATGGCAATGGGCCTGGTGCGATCTGCCGGAGGGGGGAAGGGCAGAGATCCAAGCCCAAGTCAGCTCATGCCTGAATGAAAGGACAGGGGGATGACCATCCAGGGGAACGTGAGACTGAGGGAAGGCATTTTATCTTTTTTTTTTTGAGACTGAGTCTCACTTTTTTGCCCAGGCTGGAGTGCAGTGGCGCGATTTCGGCTCACTACAACCTCTGCCTCCCGGGTTCAAGCAATTCTCCTGCCTCAGCCTCCTGAGTAGCTGGGATTACAGGCATGCACCACCACACCCAGCTAATTTTTGTATTTTTAGTAGAGACGGGGTTTCACCATGCTGGCCAGGCTGGTCTCGAACTCCCATCCTCGAGTGATCCACCCACCTCAGCCTCCCAAAGTGCTGGGATTACAGGCATGAGCCACTGCACCTGGCCAGCATTTTAAAGATAGTAAAGTTTTGAGTATGTTTGAAAGCAGAGGGGCAGGGGAAGGGGCCAGTGCAGAGGAAGAGGCTGGTGGAGAGAGGTCTCTGGGAAAGCTGGAGGGCTAAGGGAGAGAAACTGGAACCCAGGGGATGGGAAGAGGGAGGGGGAGAAGCACGGAAAGAGGAGAAGGTGCAGTATGGCCACCACTGTCTCAGGAAAAGGGATCCAGTCTGAACTTGGCCATGGCCCAGGAAGGAGCGGGTGAGAGCCAACACTGATCTTTCTCAGATATGAGTCAGCTGACGAGATTGCAGCCAGGAGGGTAGGAGTATGGGGTATTGAAGGTAATGAGGGTACCCACGAAGACTGACTCCTTACTGGCCCGACTGTCCTGGGCTCCCTCATCCCCAGTCTCTCCTGACTTCTGACCCTGCCTACAGTTCATCCACAGGGACCTAGCTGCCCGGAATGTGCTGGTTGGAGAGAACCTGGCCTCCAAGATTGCAGACTTCGGCCTTTCTCGGGGAGAGGAGGTTTACGTGAAGAAGACGATGGTGAGTCTCATTCAACCCTCACCCTTAGGGCTTGTGCCTGGCCCTGCCCCACAGGAGCCTCAAACAGGCCCTTCCTCCACACTCAGCCCCTCAAACCCATTCTCTCCTAGGGGCGTCTCCCCGTGCGCTGGATGGCCATTGAGTCCCTGAACTACAGTGTCTATACCACAAAGAGTGATGTGTGAGTGTGAGACGAGAGGGCACAGGAGGGCTTGGCCCCCAAGAATCACCCAGGCCTGACCTAAACATATCTCAGAAATGTCACGGGTGGTCTAAGGCATGACCTGGGCTGTGTTCCAGGTGTGACACAGGTGTGTCTTGGGTATAAAGTACCCAGCCAAGGTGGGGCTTGCTGGAAGGAGTCTCGGAAGGTGTTTCAGGAATAGGACTGGGGTAAAGGTAGTTTCGGGTTATGTTTGTGTAAGTGTTGGGGGATGCCTTGGAGAGGTTTGGGAATGCTGGCGGATGCTTCCTGAGGTAGATGGAGAGGCCACTCAGGAATTGCTCTCATCTTCCTCCTTGAAGGGCCAAGGTCATGCCCACCTGAGGATCTTACCAGAGCATGACCCCCAAGTCTCCCTCTCTGTGCCGCCTCCCCTGCAGACAGCCCTCTTGGCACACTCTTCCTGTCTCTCCAGGAATGTCCATCTTGGGCTGAACCCGCCCCTTGCCCCAAGCCCTTTGGCTTTGCCTACATGGCTCACTGCTTACCACACTGATTGCTCCTCTGGCCACTACGTGCCGACTTCCTGCTTCTGCCCCAACACTCCCTAGATTCCCTCCACCCCCTGGAACTCTCTCCCCTGGTCTCAGGGCTGATGCACACTACACAGAGGCTGTTAAAGTGTGAGATGCAGTCAAGAGTAAGAGCTTTGGAGCCAGACTGCCTGAGTTTGAACGCTTGCTCTGCCACTAACTAGCTGTATGGCCTTGGGCAATCTAGCTAACCTCTCAGTGCCTCAGTGTCTCCATCTGTAAAATGGCAAGACTAATAGAACCTGTATCATAGGGTTAGTGTGAGGGTTAAATGAATTAACATGTCTATTAAATGACCAGTGCCTGGACCACACAGTAAGTGCTCAATAAAAATGTTAGCTCGGCTGGCTGTGGTGGCCCACGTATGTAATCCCAGCACTTTGGGAGGCCAGGCAGGCAAATCACTGGAGACCAGGAGTTTGAGACCAGCCTGGGAAAGATGGCAAGACCCTGTCTCTACTAAAAATACAAAACATGGCCGGGCGTGGTGGCCCACGCCTGTAATCCCAGCACTTTGGGAGGCCGAGGCGGACAAATCACAAGGTCAGGAGATCGAGACCATCCTGGCTAACACAGTGAAACCCCATCTCTACTAAAAATACAAAAAGAAATTAGCCGGGCATGGTGGCGGGCACCTGTAGTCCCAGCTACTTGGGAGGCTGAGGCAGGAGAATGGCGTGAACCCAGGAGGCAGAGCTTGCAGTGAGCCGAGATCTCGCCACTGCACTCCAGCCTGGGCGACAGAGCAAGACTCTGTCTCAAAAATAAATAAATAAATAAATAAATAAATATACAAAACATTAGCTGAGCATGGTGGCACACACCAGCTAAAAGGGAGACTGAGGCGGGAGGACCACCTGATCCTGGGAGGTCGAGGCTGCAGTAAGCCACTGCACTCTAGCCTGGGTGACAGAGTGAGACCCTGTCTCAAAAAAAAAAAAAAAGAGACTTAGCTCTAATTGTGTTGAGCCCAGGGATGGGGGCAGTATGAAGGAGCTTCATTGGCACAGAGACAACAGCTGGCCAAGGCCAGATACTTACAGAGTAGACACATACACGGGGGCTGGGAGGCGCTGCACATCTTAGGCAGGTAGAAGCTAAACTGCTAGGGGCCAGGGCCTAGAAGGTAACTAAGTTCATCCTTCTTATTTCAGCTGGTCCTTTGGAGTCCTTCTCTGGGAAATAGTGAGCCTTGGTGAGTTCCTGATCCCCGTCCCCCAGAGTGCCCCACCTTACCCCATGTGGAGCCCTGGACCGAGAGCACTTTGTCCCCTCCTGCAGGAGGTACACCCTACTGTGGGATGACCTGTGCCGAGCTCTATGAAAAGCTGCCCCAGGGCTACCGCATGGAGCAGCCTCGAAACTGTGACGATGAAGTGTGAGTCACCCCATCCTTGAGCTCCATGATCCTATCTCTGTGATGAGTGACCTCAGCTTTGATCCCTGTGACCCCATACCCCAGGCTGGCCTGACTCCTCATCTCAGCAATGCCCCCTCGCAGGTACGAGCTGATGCGTCAGTGCTGGCGGGACCGTCCCTATGAGCGACCCCCCTTTGCCCAGATTGCGCTACAGCTAGGCCGCATGCTGGAAGCCAGGAAGGTGAGGAGACTGGGGCTGAGGTGGCGGGCTGGGCTCACAGAGTGCTCCAGAGTGCCCTCTCAGAGGTGCCATGACCCCTGTCCCAACCACACTGCCTGCCCAAACTCCCTCAGTGGGAGCTGTCACCACAGCTAGGCTGGGCCCCAGGATGCAGCCTGCCCTTCCAGCCCTCACTGGGTTAGACACCAGGCCCTTCCAAAACTCTTCCAAGGCTACTGCTTAGCCCCAACAGCAAATCCCTCCCTTAAGCCCCAAGTCCCAGACTGCTTGCCTGTCCTCTGCTGAGGCCATCAGCCCATCCTCATCTGGGACACCTCTCCCCACCTGCCAGAGCCAGAGCAGAGTGCATGAATGGTCACTAACCAAATGGATGGATGGGTGAATGAGTGATACAGTAACAGTATGAATGAATGAATGGAATTAGTGGATAGATGATACAATAATCATATGAACATGTAATTCGATAACTGAATCTACTAACCATGTGAATAAGTGAATTATCAAATAAATATAATGAAAAATATATCAAAATTAGTAAATATGAAGAGTTCTTCAAGTAAATTAATGATTAAATAACCATCTTAAGAATGAAGGAATGATCAAATAACCATATAAATGGATGAGTCGTCTAAAATGGCTTTTGAACAGATAAGTTACTGAATGAATGAATGCATAAGCCAAGAATTCATTGAAAGAATGCATGGAAAAACCCTCCTCTAACAATGGCATTGAGAGCCTCTCATCTGAGGCCCCAGCTGTGGCCTGATGCCTTCACTGCCCTGGGCTGGTAAAGGCCACTCTTGGCCATGGGGCCATCTTAGGTCTCCAGAACAAATCAGTGTCAGTTCAAATGCCCCCACCACATGGAAGTCAAAGAGCTTGAGGCCAGCTGCACCCCCATTCCTGGCCCCCACTAAAGCTTGCTCTGCCCCCAGGCCTATGTGAACATGTCGCTGTTTGAGAACTTCACTTACGCGGGCATTGATGCCACAGCTGAGGAGGCCTGAGCTGCCATCCAGCCAGAACCTGGCTCTGCTGGCCGGAGCAATCTCTGCTGTCTAACCCGTGACCAGTCTGACCCTTACAGCCTCTGACTTAAGCTGCCTCAAGGAATTTTTTTAACTTAAGGGAGAAAAAAAGGGATCTGGGGATGGGGTGGGCTTAGGGGAACTGGGTCCCCATGCTTTGTAGGTGTCTCATAGCTATCCTGGGCATCCTTCCTTCTAGTTCAGCTGCCCCACAGGTGTGTTTCCCATCCCGCTGCTCCCCCAACACAAATCCCCACTCCAGCTCCTTCGCTTAAGCCAGCACTCACACCACTAACATGCCCTGTTCAGCTACTCTCACTCCCAGCCTGTCATTCAGAAAAAAATAAATGTTCTAATAAGCTCCATTCAATGTCTACCTTTTACTGCTGGTCAATCTTGGGGTGAGGGGCGTAGTTAAACCCAAGAGACAGAAACTGGCCAGGTGCAGTGGCTCACTCCTGTAATCCCAGCACTTTGGGAGGCCGAGGTGGGCGGATCACGAGGTCAGGAGCTCAAGACCATCCTGACTAACATGGTGAAACCCCGTCTCTACTAAAAATGCAAAAAATTAGCCGGGAGTGGTGGCGGGCACCTGTAGTCCCAGCTACTCGGGAGGCTGAGGCAGAAGAACGGCCTGAACCTGGGAGGCAGAGCTTGCAGTGAGCCGATATCACACCACTGCATTCCAGCCTGGGCAACAGAGCGAGACTCCATCTCAAAAAAAAAGAGACAGAAACTGGGCTTTCTAGGAAAAGAAACACTGTCTGAGGCCTCAGCCCTCTGTTGAGGTTGCCTGTCCAGGATGGGAGGTGCTCTAGAAGACCCATTTTACACAAACACCACCAGCCCCTACCTCTGTCCTAATCAGAAGGCCGGTTTTCCCCTCGTCCCTTCCCTGCTCTCCAGCTTCCATCACTAACGTGTCTCCCTGTGTATCTCTAGGTAGCAGCCAGCCTAGGATTCTTTGCTCTGTCCAAATAGTCCATGCCAGGATCAGCTATAGCCAGCCTCAACTCTGCCTGGCATCTCAGCGCCAGACGGATCCTGGCCTGTCTAGAGTTTCCTTAGGTGCCTTCTCCTTTTCCTTATGCCTCCAGGCAGCCTTCCCTGGCTTGGCAGCCACTTCACTGCCCAATGTATGAGCCCAAAAGGAGGAGGGCAGAGACCACTCCCAACTTCAGCCAGCCATGGTAGGATTCCTTTGCCATCTTCAGGGTCTCATAGTGCTGTGAGAGGTGCTTCTCTCCTGGTCCTGAAAGTGAGTCCCACACTACTCCATGCTGTGCAACCTCTGGGCTTGCCTACTCTTTGGATTGCTCATGGCTGGCCTTAGATTTCTCCCCTATTGGTCCTTAAGAAACAAGATTGATTGTGTTTTACACATTTTTTCAGTGAATCAGAAGACATCAAAGAAGGCATAACATGGTGTGGCACTGCGATGAAGAGCACAGGTTCTAGGATCACACCGACCTGTGTTCAAGTCCCTGCTATGTCACTTACCATCTGTGTGGCCTTGGTCAAGTCTCTGAGCTTCAGTTTTCTCATCTAATTAATGGGGTTAGTAATAGCTACCTCGTTGTTTGTGTTAAATGAGACCACACAGGCCCATCTTTCACAGCACTGGGCCTGGGCCATAGTAAGTACTCAGTGTCAGCTGATATCATTATATACAAATGCAGGAAGCTGCAGGGAGGTAATGATTAGGATCTGTATTCTGAAAATACTTGGATGGTTGGAGGAGGATGAATTTAGGAGCAAGTAATTAATTGGAGTAAGTGAGAGGCTACGTAGGATGAGGGAGATGGGAACTGCTAGAATAAAACTTCATTTCAGATCCACATTCACTGCAGGGATATTCCCAGGTCCAGGCTGTGGAGATTAAACTGTTGTCTTTGATGGAGACCAATATGTAAACAAGGATGCCTCTGTGAGGTGACAGCTATGTTAACAAGCAATAAAATACAGTGGTGTATGCTCTAAGAGAGCGGGGGAAGCTGGGGAAGGCTTGAACAGGAACTGGAGTCAGAACAGTTTCCCAGAGAAAGTGACGTTTTAATCTGGACCATGAAAAGGAAGCAAGGTTTCACCAAAGGAAGAGACCCTGGCACAGGAAACAACACCTGTGATATGTGGCATGTTCAGGAGCTGCAAATAGTTCTCTGTGGCTGGAGCAAAGGGAGAACAGGGTAATGAACCCAGAGAGGTGATGGATGCCAGGCTGTGCTGAGCCTTATAGGCTATGAATCTTTATCCTAAGAGCAGAGGAGCCACAGAAGAGCTATAAGCAGGGGTGAGTCATAATGAGATTTGCATTTTTTTAAAGTCACTCTGGCTACCCTGTGGAGAACAGATTATATAGGAAAAACAGTAAAGGTGAGGAGCATGGCTATAAATTAGAAACCTTAGATGAGATGAATGAATTCCTAAAAATACACAAACTACTGAAACTGACTCCAGAAGGAATTCACCAATCTAAATAGACTTAAACAAATAAAGAGATTGAATTAGTAATAATAATTTTAAAAAAAACAACCCACAAAGAAAAAGCCCAGGCCCAAATGCTTCAATGGTGAATTTTACCAAACATTTAAAGAATAAATACAAAAATTCTATACAAACTTTTCCAAAAAATAAAAAAGGAGAGAAGGCTTCCCAATTTATTCTGTGAGGCCAGTATTACCCTGATACCCAGAACAGACAAAGATTGCACAAGAAAAGAAAACTACAGACCAATATCTCTTATGAATATGGATGCAAAAATTCTCAACAAAACACTAGTAGGAAGAATCCAGAAACATAAAAAAAAGATTATACATCATAATCAAGTGGAATTTATCCCAAGAATGCAAGGTTCGTTTAATATCTGAAAATCCATACGCTCTATCAATAGACTAAAACACAAAAACTACATGGTCATTTCGGCAGACACAGAAAAAGCATCTGACAAAATATAACACCCTTTGTGATTTAAAAAAAAAAAAGCTTTAACAAATTGCAAATGGAATCTTTGTTAACCTGATAAAAGATGTTTACCAAAAAAAAATACAGTTAGCATCATATTTAATAGTAAAAGACTGAATGCTTTCTCCCTAAGATCAGGAATAAGACAAGGATATGTGCTCTCCTCACTTTTATTCAACATCATACTGGAGGTCCTAGCCAGAACAGTTGAGCAAGAAAAAGAAATAAACAACATCCAGACTGGACAGGAAGAAATAAAACTCTATTTGCAGATAACATGATAGTATATACACAAAATCCTAAGGAATCCCCTAAAAAACTAATAAATGAGTTCAGAACAGTTGCAAGATACAAGATCAAAATGAAAAAAGCAATTTCTTCTATATACTTGTAATAAACAATCTAAAAATGAAAATAAAACAATTCCATTTATGATTGCCTTAAAAAGAATAAAAGAATAAAATTATCAAAGACTTATACTCTGAAAACTATAAAACATCATTGAAAGAAATTAAAAATATAAATAAACAAAAAATGAAGCATCTCATGTCCATGAATTGGAAGGCTTAATGTTGGTAAGATGATAATACTTCCCAAATTGGTCTATAGATTCAATGCAGTCCCTATCAGAATCTCAGCTGGCTTCTTTGTAGAAATTGGCAAACATTGACCAGGTGCGGTGGCTCACGCCTGTAATTCCAGCACTTTGGGAGGCTGAGGGGGGTGGATCACGAGGTCAAGAGATCAAGACCATCCTGGCCAACATGGTGAAACTCCATCTCTACTAAAAATACAAAAATTAGCTGGGCGTGGTGATGGGTGCCTGTAATCCCAGCTACTGGGGAGGCTGAGGCAGGGGGGTCGCTTGAACCTGGGAGGCAGAGGTTGCAGTGAGCCTAGGTTGTGCCACCGCACGCCAGCCTGGCAACAGAGTGAGACTCTGTCTCAAAAAAAAAAAAAAAAAAGAAATTGGCAAACTTTTTTTTTTTTTTTGAGACAGAGTCTCGCTCTGTCGCCCAGGCTGGAGTGTAGTGGCGTGATCTCAGCTCATTGCAAGCTCCATCTCCCGGGTTCACACCATTCTCCTGCCACAGCCTCCCGAGTAGCTGGGACTACAGGTACCTGCCACCACGCCGGCTAATTTTTTGTATTTTTTTTAGTAGAGATGGGGTTTCACCATGTTAGCCAGGATGGTCTCGATCTCCTGACCTCGTGATCTGCCTGCCTCAGCCGGGATTACAGGTGTGAGCCATCGTGCCCAGCCAAAATTGGCAAACATTTTAAATTCATATGGCATTGCAAGAGACCCAGCCAAAATAGCCAAAACAATCTTGAAACAGAGGAATGAAGTTGGAGGACTCACATTGCCAGATTTCAAAACTTACTACAAAGAACAAAAATCAAGACGGTGTGGTACTGGCATAAGGAGAGACATATGAGATCAATGGAACAGAATTGAGAATCCAGTATGGTCAACTGATTTTCAACAGAGGTGCCAAGGCCATTTAATGGGGAAAGAATAGTCTTCAACAAATGGTGCTGGGACAGCTGGATAGCCACATGTAAAAGAATGAATGTGGACTCCTACCCAAACACCACATAAAAAAATTAACTCAAAGTGGGTCAAATACCTAAATATTAGAACAAAAATTATAAAGCCCTTAAAGAAAGCATAGAAGTAAATCATAATTACCTCAGATTTGGCAGTGGATTTTTAGATATGACAGCAAGGTTATGGGTAACAAAATCAAAAATACATAAGTTAGAATTCATCAAAATCGAAAACTTTTGTGCATCAAAGGACACTATCAGGAAGGTGAAAACCACAGAATAGAAGAAAACACTTGCAACTCACATATCCTATAAGAGACTTGTATCTAGAATATATTAATACAAAGAAGTCTTATAACTCAATAGTAAAGTGACAGATAACCCAGTATCTTTTAATGGACAAAGGCTCTGAATAGACATTTCTCCAAAGAAGATAAACAAATGCCAATAAGCCATGAAAAGATGTTCAACAGGATGAGTCATCAGGAAATGCAAATCAAAACCAATGTGAGATACTACTTCATACACACTAAGATGGCAATAATCAAAAACATAACAAGTGTTGGCAAGGAAGAAAATGAACCGTCATACACTGTTGGTGGGAATGTAGAATTGTGCAGCCTCTTTGGAAACCAGTCTGGCAGTTCCTTAAACGTGTGGAAACTCTACACATAGAGTTCTCAGAAGACCCAGAAATTCCACTCTTAGGCATATATACCAAGAGAAATGAGAACATATGTGCACACATATATGGATGTTTATAGCAATATTATTCATAATAGCCAAAAAGTAGAAACAACTCAAATGTCCATCATCTGATGAATGGATAAATGGTATATGGTATATCCATACAGTGGAATATTATTCAGCCAAGAAAAGGGAATGAAGGCTGGGCATGATGGCTTGTTCCTGTAACTCCAGCACTTTAGGAGGCTGAGGCAGGCAGATCACTTAAGCCCAGGAGGTCAAGACCAGCCTGAGCAACATGGCAAAACCCTGTCTCTACAAAAAATACAAAAATTTGCCAGGAGTTGTGGTGCATGCCTGTAGTCCCAGCTACTCGGGAAGCTCAGGTGAGTGGATCACCTGAGCCTGGGAGGTCAAGGCTGCAGTGAGCTGTGATCGTGCCACTGTACTCCAGCCTAGGCGATGGAGTGAGACCCAGTCTCAAAAAAAAAAAAAGAGTGGGGGGTGGTGAATGAAATACTAATGCATGCTATATTGTAAATGAACATTGAAAATACCATGCTAAGTGAAAGAAGCCAGTCACAAAAGACAACATATGGTAGTCGTATTCCATTTATATGAAATTTCCATACTAGGCAAATCTATAGAGGTAGAAAGTAGATTAGTGGTTGCTTAGGACTAGAAGGAAGTTGGGGAGATATAAGGATGAGTGTAAAAGGTACAGGATTTCTTTTTGAGGTGACAAAAATGATCTAAACTTGACTGTGGTTGCACATATCTGTGAATATACTAAAAACCACTGATTTGTACACTTTACATGGGTGAGTTGTATGGTGTGTGAATTATATCTCAATAAAGCTGGGTTGTTTTTTGTTTGTTTGTTCGTTTGTTTTTTTGAGATGGAGTCTTGCTTTGTCGCCCAGGCTGGAGTGAGTGCAGTGGCGTGATCTTGGCTCACTGCAAGCTCTGCCTCCTGGGTTCACACCATTCTCCTGCTTCAGCCTCCCAAGTAGCTGGGACTTCAGGCGCCCACCACCACGCCTGGTTAATTTTTTTTTTTTATTTTTAGTAGAGACAGGGTTTCACCGTGTTAGCTAGGATGGTCTGGATCTCCTGACCTCATGATCTGCCCACCTCGGCCTCCCAAAGTGCTGGGATTACAGGCATGAGCCACTGCGCCCGGCCAAGCTGGGTATTTTTTTTAAGTGAAGGCAAGGAGATCAGTGAAAGACCACTATATATAGTAGTGTGGGTGAAATGATGGTGTGGTGGTAGCAAACTGGAAGAAATAACACAAAGAAAGGACAGGGGTTGAATATGGGACTGAAAGAAGAGTCTAGGATCACTGCCAAGCTTCTGTTTATATGATGGGTGGGTGGTGACACCAGTCACTAAAAGAATAAAAACAGCTAATATTTACATAGTACTTAATTGCCCGGCACCATTCCAAGCATTTTGCATGTATTAATTCATTCAGTCTTCAACAACCCTATTAGTAGGTACCATTATTATTGTCATTTTACAGAGAACAGGACCAGAGAGGCTAGTAACTTGGCTAAAATCTGATAGCTAGTAAGGGGCAGAGCCGATTTTTGTGGGTTTTTTTGTTGTTCTTGTTTTGAGACAGGATCTCGCTTAGTCTCCCAGGCTGGAGTGCAGTGATTCAATCACAGCTCACTGCAGCCTCAACCTCCTGGGCTCAAGCAATCCTCCTGTCTCAGCCTCCCAAGTAGATGGGACTACAGGCATGCACCACCATGCTCAGCTAATTTTTTAAAATTTTTTTGTAGAGAGAGGGTCTCCCTATGTTACCCAGGCTGGTCTCAAACTCCTGGGCTCAAGCGATCCTCCTGCCTCGAGCCTCTAAAAGTGCTGGGATTACAGGCATGAGCCACTGCACCTGGCCAAGAGCTGATATTTAAACCTGGATATTCTGGCTCCAGAGTCCCTCTCTTAGCCACAGTACTATGCTGCTTCTCTGGCACAGTAGAAAGGGCCAGATCTGGATATAGTACACTTCCAAATTCACCACAAATATATCAATCACACACCACGTTCCAGGTTGTGGGCCCCAAAGATACCCTGCCCCAACAGAAGGTCTCCCCATTCCCACTGTAGCATTGAAGACCCAGAACCCCAATACAAGCAAGCCAGCAAACTGCAGGTCCAGAGCACAGTCCTAAATGCTCAGCCTCACCTGTCCGCACCTGTTCCAGCCTCAGTTCTCACTGCTTCACTCAACAGCCATATTCTCACAGGAGATGGCCTGGGTTGGGTGGGGCTTGGAGCAAAAGACCAGCCCAGCAGCACAAACTTGTTTCCAGGGATAGAATGGAAAAGGCCAGAGGAAAAGCCTCATTAGGAGGCAGCTGGGAAAGGCGAACCCAGTGAGTACTTCATCTGAGGAACCTCCCTACAACCCGTCCTGGCCACAAAAACAGAACTCCCACCAGTTAGCCCTGAGTCATTCATTCCCCTCCCGCCCCCAGGGAAGGGGTGATTTCCTGCAGGCAGCTCAGGCTCCTCCCAGGGGCTGTGCATCCTCTTATCTCACCCAAGGCCCTCTCCTAGGGCAGGGCAGGCAAACCAGAAGCTGGCTGCAGTGGGGCTGTCCTCGTATTTCCTCAGCGGGCCTTGGATTCTGGGGTCAGGAAGAGACCTAGCAGCTTAAAGAGCCAGGATGTCTCATGGAGAGCAGAGGACAGAGGGGTGATCAAACTGGGTTCTCTGCAGCTCTCTCCCTTGGGGTTACTGCTGGGCAACTACTGGTCCTGTTTCCATTTACTTGAGTTAAACCTCTCCAGATGCCTGTTTTGAACTCAGACTCATCCAGCGGAAGACTCACACCATGCCCTGTGCCAGGCTCATAATGTTAAATGAGTGAGTTAAATGGAGGAAACAGCCATAACATGGTCTTAGTCAGAGGTATCTGTGCAGTAGGTAAAAGAACAGGCTTTGGAGTCAAACAGACCTGAATCCAAATCTCAGCTCCATCCTTTGATAGTGACTTTGAACTCACTGACTCCTTCTAAGCCTCAGCTTTCTCTTCTGTGAAGTGAGGACAAGGGCACCTAACAGGGTGGTTGTGTGATGAAATGAGACAATGCATTCCCACAGTGCTGGCAAACAGCAAGTGCTCCTCACTGCTAGGTGGCAGGATCCTGGCAAGAGAGAGAGTCAGGGAGGAGGGGGCAGGCCCACTCCCACCCAGCACCTACCCCAGGAGGAGGGCCTTAAGATGGCAGTCCCTGGGCTGGGTGCGGTGGCTCACGCCTGTAATCCCAGCACTTTGGGAGGCCGAGGTGGGCGGATCACGAGGTCAAGAGTTCAAGATCAGCCTGGCCAACATAGTGAAACCCTGTCTCTACTAAAAATACAAAAATTAGCCAGGTGTGGTGGTGCCTGCCTGTCATCCCAGCTACTCTGGAGGCTGAGGCAGGAGAACTGCTTGAACCCAGGAGGCAGAGGTTGCAGTGAGCCAAGATCGCGCCGCTGCTCTCCAGCCTGGGCAACAGAGCAAGACTCCATCTCGGCGGGGAGAAAAAGAAAAATGACAGTCCCTACTTGGGGATTCAGTTCTTATCTAGCTAGGGTGGGGGCACAGCATGTCATTTTATAGATAAGAACCCCCCAACAGAGGCTCAAGTTTCTGTGGGAACTCAGAGGAGGAAAGGTTATGTGTGTGCACCCAAATGACCTCAAGGGGTGCCCTTTGGGGTCACCCTTTTGATTTGTGTCTAATTATTATGGCTCAGTGCCTGTTCCACATCCTTTGGGAGGCACATGCCTTCCGTGTTTCTACCAGGACTCTCCAAGGGTTTCCATCCGACAGGTGTCGTTACCTCTTTTACTTTGCTCTGAAAGCACCATGAATGGAGGGTTTTGTGTACAGGACACTTTACTGGATGTCTGGGCATGCTGTAGGGAAGCCAAGCACTCACAGAATAGGGAGCATACTGAGGATTTGGCATCATCATTCTGGAATTCTCCTCAGACCGTCCTACCTGGAATTTCTCACTGGTTGACCTTTCTTCTCCTCAGGTGGCCATCTTTCACTTACCGGCCCTCCTCCGTTTTCTCTGGAGTTACCACAGGACATTCTAAAATTCCCATCCATTTCATCTCCCCCAAACTCAGCTCTCTAATGCTTCCTATCAAGGCCATGCCCAAAGGCCCATCCAGTTTGTTTCTGATCACAAAAGAGCTACAGGGCCTCTAAAAGGAATGTGAAGCTGTATTTCGCTTTTTTAATTAGCCTTTTCCCCCAGTTGCATATAGTTGTGGGGATAAGAAAAGACTCCCAAGAAATAGTGACTTAGGGGCAGGCAGAATCACAATGGAAGTTCCAACAGGCTAAGTGGGGGAGGGTCTGTGACTGGGGGAGCAATGGGAACAAGTCCCCGTGCCTAGAAAGGGGATTGGGTATGGGGACTAGTGAATGGAGCATCCTGAGGGGGAGATTCCAGCAATGGGGGTCTTGTGCTCCAGCACTGAGGGATGAGCCTTCCTCATCTTGTGGAGCTGCAGAAGGATTTTCAGCAGGAAGAAAATAAACAAAAGCACATTTGAACCTCAGAAAAAGCACTGAGTAAGGAGATACCATTTGTCAACTATCAGAACGGCAAACTTAAAACTTAACGTTGACTGGCCGGGTGCAGTGGCTCATGACTGTAATCCCCGTACTTTGAGAGGCCAAGGCGGGAGGATCGCCTGAGGTCAGGAGTTCGAGACCAGCCTGGCCAACATGTTGAAACCCCATCTCTACTAAAAATACAAAAATTAGCTGGGCATGGTGGTGCACGCCTATAATCCCAGCTACTCAGGAGGCTGAGGCAGGAGAATCGCTTGAACCTGGGAGGCGGAGGTTGCAATGAGCTGAGATCGCACCACTGCCTGGGCGACAGAGTTAAGATTCTGTCAAATCAAAAACAAACAAAAAACAAAAAAAGTTGACAAAGATGTGGGGGAAATACAGCACCCTAACACGCTGCTAAGTAACAGAACCATCATATTTATTTATTTATTTATTTAGAGACGGAGTTTCACTCTTGTTGCCCAGGCTAGAGTGCAATGGCATGAACTCGGCTCACTGCAACCTCTGCCTCCCGGGTTCAAGCAATGCTCCTGCCTCAGCCTCCCGAGTAGCTGGGATTACAGGCATGTGCCACCTTGCCCGGCTAATGTTGTATTTTTAGTAGAGAAGGGGTTTCTCCGTGTTGGTCGGACTGGTCTCGAACTCCCAACCTCAGGTGATCCACCCGCCTCAGCCTCCCAAAGTGCTGGGATTACAGGTGTGAGCCACCACGCCCGGCTGGAACTATCATTTTACAGAGACAACTAGTAATGTTGAGAAAGAGATGAGGCGATAGAGAATCCTAGTGCCTAAAGCTACCTGTCCCAAACTTTCTAACTGGAAAAAACTGGCAGGTGCTGGGAAATCTGGAAACATGGGGAGATAAAGGGCAAGTGCACAGGTACAGGCTCATGAGAGCCAAAAGCCAGGTATCTTCCCAGCTCACTGCTTAGTGACATCATGTTAGTAGCTTGAAACAGGCCATGACGGAAGTATTTACACCACAAAAAGCAGCAAATGCTACCAAACAGAACACCCTACCTCACCGCGGCCAGTTTGTCAGCACACTACAGCCTGAGCCAATCCTCATCCAGCAACCTCTTGAGTTCTCTGAACAATGGCTACCCAGAGATCAAGTACCAGTTTTATAAGCCAGGTCTTTGGCCTTACATCCCAAAAGGAAAGCCTAGGCCTGCTGAGCAGCACTGGACTTTCAAGATCCTGCTGGACTCCTTCACCAAAGCAGGCAGACCTATATGGCCTCCTTTCTCCTAGATATCCCAGTTCCTGCTTGATTTTCTAAAGAAATCAAGGCCTGGCCCAAGCGTGGTGGCTCAGCCTGTAATCCCAGCACTTTGGGAGGCCAAGGCAGGCAGATCACGAGGTCAGCAGTTCAAGACCAGCCTGGCCAACATGGTGAAACCCTCTCTCTATAAAAATACAAAAATTAGCCAGGCGTGGCTGGGCGCGGTGGCTCACACTTGTAATCCCAGCACTTTGGGAGGCCAAGGCAGGCAGATCACGAGGTCAGGAGATCGAGACCACGGTGAAACCCTGTCTCTACTAAAAATACAAAAAAAATTAGCCGGGCATGGTGGCGGGCGCCTGTAGTCCCAGCTACTCGGAGAGGCTGAGGCAGGAGAATGGCGGGAACCCGGGAGGCGGAGCTTGCAGTGAGCCGAGATCGCGCCACTGCACTCCAGCCTGGGAGACAGAGCGAGACTCCATCTCAAAAAAAAAAAAAAAAAAAAAATTAGCCAGGCGTTGTAGCAGGCGCCTGTAATCCTAGCTACTCAGGAGGCTGAGACAGAAGAATTGCTTGAACCTGGGAGGCGGAGACAATGCTATTGCACTCCAGTCTGGGTGAGAGAGCGAGACTCCATCAAGAAAGAGAGGGGGAGAGAGAGAGAGAGCGAGAAATCAAGGCCTGGAGAAGACAGCTTTTTTTCAGCTGTGTGCAAGCAAAAGAAAATGGGAAAATGACAGGGACAGAGAGTGGACCTCCTCCCATGCAGAAGCAGAAAGCCCCTGTCTCAACTCTCTTGACAGTCATACACAAGCCCCTTGCAATCTCTACACCTTTAGCCGCTATTATACTGCCTCCTTGTAGAAGACACAGGACTTAGACATAGGTGTAGAGGGAGAAGGAAGGTTTGAGGATAACTCTCAGGTGCCAGGCTTAGGAGCCTAGGTAGTCCATGAGAGATGCAGAACAGAGCTTGAAGAGAGGGCCCAAAGGGTGTATGGGAGTTAGTTATATTTGGGGCTTGGTGAATTTGAAGTGCCTATGGGACAACAAATAGAGATGTCCGATTGAGAATCTGAAGTTTGAGAAACTGACGAGATCTTGCAAGTTACCAGTGTGTGGATAGAGTTGAAGCCATGAGATCACTCTGGCAACAGAAAAGGCTGAGCAGGGACACCTGGAGGCAGCAAGATTTAAGAGAAAGAGCAACCACAGAAGGAAACTGAGTGGGCACATGATAGGAGGTAGGAGGAAACCAGGAGAATGTGACATTGGAAGGATGAAGATTATCAAGTGTTGCAGAAAGGTTGAATACGAAGAGGATTAAGATGAAAGACACAGTGAGATGATTGTGGCTGGCTGAGAGGGAAGAAAGAAAGTAGGAGATAAGATTCAAGTAGGCAGGGGCCAGGTCAGGCAGGGCCAGGCATGCTATCAGAAGGCGTTTGAGTGGTATTCTAAGTGGGAAATCTTTGGAGGATTTTAAGAGGGGAGTAAAGAAATCCGATGTGCATTTTAAACAAATCATGCTGTTGTGTGGAGGACAGCCTGGGGGGCGAGGGTGGGAATGGAGGTGAGGACACCAGTTAGGAAGCTATTACAGTAACCCAGACTTGAATTAGGACAATAAGGGTGGAGGTGGTTAAATGTGTTCAGATTCAGTGTACATTTTGAAGGAAGGTCTGACAGGACTTGCTAATTAATTGGATGTAGAATGCAGAGTAAGAGAAAGGCAGGGATCAACGAGTATGGAGGGTGTTGGTTCGAGCAATTGGGTAGGTGGTAATGCTATTTACAGAGGTAGGCAAGGCTAGAGGAAAACAAAATAAACAGGGTTAAGGGTGGGAATGAGAATCCAGAGTTTTATTTTGACCACCTTAAGTATAAGATACTTGCCGGGTGTGGTGGCTCACACCTGTAATCCCAGCACTTTGGGAGGCCAAGGCAGGTGGATCACCTGAGGTCAGGAGTTCGAGACCAGCCTGGCCAACACGGTGAAACCCCGTCTCTACTAAAAATACAAATACAAATACAAATACACTCCAGGCATGGTGGCAGGTGCCTGTAATCCCAGCTACTCAGGAGGCTGAGGCAAGAGAATTGCTTGAACCCGGGAGGCAGAGGTTGCAGTGAGCTGAGATTGCACCACTGCACTCCAGCCTGGGCAACAAGAGCAAAACTCCGTCTAAAAAAAAAAAAAAAAGAAAAAGTATAAGATGCTTTTATATATGTAAGTGGAGAAGTCAAGTAGGCAGTTGGCTATCCAAATCTGGAGCCCAGGGAAGAAGTCACAGCTAGAGATATCATTTGAAGTCATCAGCATACACAGAGAATCAAAGCCATGGGACTGCATGAACACTAAAGTTGAGTTTCCCCTCTCACTTATCTCACAGAAGTTTGGGTAGCCCTTGCCTGGGGACTGGGGAAGGCATCCAAAGTCATTACCATCAGTCCTCGTAATGTGAGAGCTAGGTACAGCTAAAGACAAATCTGAGTCAGGGACTGCTTGCAGAGAAATGGTGCCAGAGAAACTAAGACTTCACAGGAGAGCTGAAGGAGTTCCATCTCCTCCTTGATATTGAGGATACTTAGTCTATACAGCCAGCAATGGGAGCCCCAGCTGAGGCCTAAGGGGCTAAAAATGGGAGTTAATGTGGCTATGCACCCTCCCCACAACTCACCTCCTGTCCCCACCTCCACCCACACAAGAGTCAAGGCTCCTAGAATTGGCATAAAATCCACATACAGAGCAATCCCAGGAGGAGGCTTGGGGTTTAGTGACAGGAGATGAGCACAAGCTGAAGAGCTGAGACCAGCCATCCACTGAATTTTTTTTTTTTTTTTTTGAGACAGAGTCACCCTGTCACCCAGGCTGGCGTGCCATGGTGCAATCTTGGGTCACTGCAACCTCTGCCCCCTGGGTTTAAGAGATTCTCATGCCTCAGCCTTCTGAGTAGCTGGGACTACAGGCAAGCGCTACCACGCCTGGCTAATTTTTTTGTATTTTTAGTAGAGACAGGGTTTCACCATACTGGCCAGGCTGGTCTCAAACTCCTGACCTCAGATGATCCACCCACCTCGGCCTCCCAAAGTGCTGGTATTACAGGTGTGAGCCACTGCACCCAGCCCCATCCACTGATTCGGAGCAAACAGGATAAAAGTACTGAAGACCATTTCTTCTCCAACTTTAAATTACATTCAAACTATCTAGGGATTTTGGTAAAATGCAGATTCTATTTTCGTAGGGGCCAGCTCCACAGGGTCGGTGGGTTTTTCTCCCCGTGTGCAAAGACGAGAGATCTTAGAAATAAAGATACAAGACAAAGACATAAAAGAAAAGACATCTGGGTCCAGGGGACCACTACCACCAAGATACGGAAACCAGTAGTGGCCCCGAATGCCAGGCTGGTTATTTACTGGATACAAGACAAGGGGGCAGGGTAAGGAGTGTGAGCCATCTCCAATCTGAGCAAACAGGATAAAAGTACTGAAGACCATTGCTTCTCCAACTTTAAGTTACATTCAAACCATCTGGGGATTTTGGTAAAATGCAGGTTCAACTTTAATAGGCCTGGGGCGGGGCCTAAGATTCTGCATTTCTAACAAGTGCCCACCTAATGCTGTTGCTCCTGGTCTACAGACCACATTTTGAGTAGCAAGGGATTAGAGGCAGCCGTGGAGGCCGCCCATAATGGAGAGGGCATGTCCAGTTCCAGCGAGAATGTGTTTATTCATGCACAAAGTCACAGAACTATTAAAGTGGAAATACCCACCATTTGGCATGGTTGTGGGGCAGATAGTCATTTCTCAGCAGATTAGCCTCCAAGAGCATAGCACAGCATGGTTGTTATGCACGTGGGTTCTGAAGGTTGACCCCCTGAGCTTTATGTCTTAGTATGTAATCTTGGGCAAATCTTTAACTTCTCTGCATCTCCGATTCCTCATCTCTATAATGGAAATAACAAGACTATTGTGAGGATTGTCTAAGCAAATGGATATAAAGTGCTTAACACGTGGCAGCATAGTAAGTGCTCAGTAAAGGTTGCTATTCTGATGCTATTATACCATTCTATAATCGTTAACACAGATACAGAGGCTGACTTGCCTTTTGGTACATGGTCAAATATACAACCCCCATCTCCCTCCCACCAAAAGGCCTATGTCCTCTCTTTCAAATTCCTCCTTCCCTCCTGCCCACTCCCCCTCCCCTGGCCCCTGGCCCCAGTGTGGTCTGGATGGGCCCCAGAGGGGCAGGGACAGGGACAGGACGTGGGGCTGTATCTGACAGGAACCTGAGGGGCTGGCCTGGGAGGGGATTGGGGCCCGGCTTCCTGAAAGGAGGATGGGCTAAGGCAGGCACACAGTGGCGGAGAAGATGCCCTCCTGGGCCCTCTTCATGGTCACCTCCTGCCTCCTCCTGGCCCCTCAAAACCTGGCCCAAGTCAGCAGCCAAGGTGAGGTGCACAGAGGGTGGAGATCACCTATGCCCAGGAAGAGGGAGCCCTGGGAGGTGATGCAGGGCCCTGGGAGGGGAGGAAGAGTAAGAGGCTCTCCTGCTGGTCCCCTCCCCTTCCACATAAACATGCCTGGGAGGACCCAGGGTCAACTCACCAGCTGTTCCTTAGATGTCTCCTTGCTGGCATCAGACTCAGAGCCCCTGAAGTGTTTCTCCCGAACATTTGAGGACCTCACTTGCTTCTGGGATGAGGAAGAGGCAGCGTCCAATGGGACATACCAGCTGCTGTATGCCTACCCGGGGTAGGTGCTGGACTGTGCCCCACTCCCCATATATCTGTCCCTGCACTTAGCTGAGTCCCACTTCAGCAGCTTTCCTGCCTGTCCGAGGACCACTCTGAATACAAGCCCTAAGTACCTACTTTTCGAACAGATGTGCTTTGGATGTATGTGGGCCCCAGCTCCAGCCCTACATAACCCCTAATGCCACCTATCCCAGGCAGTGAGAAGAAAAGTGGCAGTACTAGAGACAGAAGTTGGGCATGGGCCCAGGTCTGGGTCCTCAGGGCTCCACATGGTGGCTGTGTAGGAGGGACCTCTTCTATGCCAACAGGGAGAAGCCCCGTGCTTGCCCCCTGAGTTCCCAGAGTGTGCCCCACTTTGGAACCCGATACGTGTGCCAGTTTCCAGACCAGGAGGAAGTGCGTCTCTTCTTTCCGCTGCACCTCTGGGTGAAGAATGTGTTCCTAAACCAGAATCGGACTCAGCGAGTCCTCTTTGTGGACAGTGTAGGTAAGAGCCATCCTCCTGTCACCCTGCCCCCTCTACTTGCTGCCCCCAGTCCAGCTCCTGGAATCAGACTTGCCTGTGCCCTTCCAGCTCAGCACGGATACCCCTATTACCAGACCCCCAGAGGCACCCCAAGACTCCCTTGTCATTCCTCCCAGCATTGGCATCTAGAGCTAGAAATGCCCCACAAATCATTTCACACCCTGGCCCTCCCATCGTCAACAAATCATTTATTCATCCATTCAAGAGTTACAGAATACCTACTGTGTGCCAGACACTGGGCTAGGTGATGGGGATATGGAGAGAAAAAGGGATCCCTGCTTCCAAGAAGCACTGAGTCTAGCAAGCCATCATACTGCAATGAAGTCACTGTTCTCATGAGGGAAGAGCAGAATCAGGAGCCTCCCTAGCCTGCCCTCCAGGAGAATGACACCCTACAATTTTTGAATCCAGAAGCTGCCCCAATTCAGCCCCCAGCACCCCTCTCTGCAGTCCAGGGGCTGAGCCATAGACTGTGGTACTCAGAGTTCTGATGTGCCCTGTCTTGCCCTCAGGCCTGCCGGCTCCCCCCAGTATCATCAAGGCCATGAGTGGGAGCCAGCCAGGGGAACTTCAGATCAGCTGGGAGGAGCCAGCTCCAGAAATCAGTGATTTCCTGAGGTATGAACTCCGCTATGGCCCCAGAGATCCCAAGAACTCCACTGGTCCCACGGTCATACAGCTGATCGCCACAGAAACCTGCTGCCCTGTTCTGCAGAGGCCACACTCAGCCTCTGCTCTGGACCAGTCTCCATGTGCTCAGCCCGCAGTGCCCTGGCAAGACGGACCAAAGCAGACCTCCCCAAGTAGAGAAGTATGCTGACCTTCTTCTGCCCCACCTCTTCTCTCCTACCTTCAATCTTGCCCCAGGAAAGGACAGACCATACTTTGGGGATTCCAGACCTGGGTTCATCCTTGAAGAGTTAGTATAGGCTCAGATATGAGCCATGCCTACTTAGGGGCTTCCTACTTTGGGTCATTCCCACTGATAAAAGCAAAGGCTTTCAGGCCTCCAAATTAATGGAGATTTCCCAACAAAACCCTGAACACCACCTGCAACCCACCAACTTGGCCCCTGGTCTGTGTGCATATCTATCCAGCAAGGAGCTGAGCTCCTCTCCACAGGGATGCTGTGCAAATATAAGGGTTGGAGGCTCTCTCAGCTGACAGGCAGGCCTAGATTGTGAAGCTGGGATTTTCCTCCCAAGGCTTCAGCTCTGACAGCAGTGGGTGGAAGCTGCCTCATCTCAGGACTCCAGCCTGGCAACTCCTACTGGCTGCAGCTGCGCAGCAAACCTGATGGGATCTCCCTCGGTGGCTCCTGGGGATCCTGGTCCCTCCCTGTGACTGTCGACCTGCCTGGAGATGCAGGTGAGTCAACAAAGGAATAGGGAGATGGGGAGGAGATAAAAGAATATCTCTAGGGAAGCCTGGGCTGGATCTGAAGCTCTGGGAACCATGGTCCTTCCTGATGATCTCGAGCTTGCCATTGGACAGGATGAACTATGTTCAGGGAAAGAAGAGAGAATAGGAGTCAATGTTCTAAGTTATATGTGTAGAAATTATCTGAACACCCTATACAGTAGGGGCACACAGACCCTGATGGGACTTACTTCTTTGACTTTAGTGGCAATTGGACTGCAATGCTTTACCTTGGACCTGAAGAATGTTACCTGTCAATGGCAGCAACAGGACCATGCTAGCTCCCGAGGCTTCTTCTACCACAGCAGGGCACGGTGCTGCCCCAGAGACAGGTGAGAGCCGAACTGCTGATTGAGGTTGGTGTCGTGGGAGTGAGCCACAATCTTGCAGAAAAAAGGAAGAGATTGTTCTTGGTCCTCTTCACTCTCCTTCCTTTGTCTCCAAACCATACAGCTTTCAATGCTCTCTTATCTATTCTCTCATCCTCCAATCGATATTTTATCTTCTCAACCCCTCTGTTCCCATTGGGAATGCTTCGGTTTAGTTCAGCCTTAATCATGTCACTGGGACCACTGCAACATCCTACAGTCTAATTCACCTCCAATGTATTCCCCATGCTGCTAACAGAGTGATCTTTGTTAAGTTCAAACTGTGCATGACCTTTGTAAAGCTCTAACTTTGCATGGTCTCCCCTTACTCAAACATGTACTGCAATTTCTCATTAGCAAAGCCATAAAAAATTTAGACTGGACTTCAAAGACTTCCACCAAGCACCTCATTAATTCTTCATCCTCTCTGTATCTAAATCTATAACCAAGTTGTATTGATTTTACCTATTAACTATCTCTAGAATCTGCCCACTTGTCTATCACTGCCATTATCCTACTACAACCCATCATTAATTCTCTCTTGGGCTACTGAAAAGACATAGTAGGCCGGGCGCGGTGGCTCACGCTTGTAATCCCAGCACTTTGGGAGGCCGAGGCGGGCGGATCACGAGGTCAGGAGATCGAGACCACGGTGAAACCCCGTCTCTACTAAAAATACAAAAAATTAGCCGGGCGTGGTGGCGGGCGCCTGTAGTCCCAGCTACTCGGAGAGGCTGAGGCAGGAGAATGGCATGAACCCGGGAGGCGGAGCTTGCAGTGAGCCGAGATTGCGCCACTGCACTCCAGCCTGGGCGACAGAGCAAGACTCCGTCTCAAAAAAAAAAAAAAAAAAAAAAAAAGAAAAGACATAGTAACTGATCACCCTGAGTCTTCCAAGTAATTCTTCACATAGGTGCTGAAGGGATCTTTTTGTTTTGTTTTGTTTTGAGACAAGAGTCTCGCTCTGTTGCCCAGGCTGAAGTTCAATAGTGCAATCTCGGCTCACTGCAACCTCCACCTCCAGGGATCAAGGGATTCTCCTGCCTCAGCCTCCCAAGTAGCTGGGATTACAGGCATGTGCCACCACACCCCATTAATTTTTTTTGTATTTAGTAGAGAGGGGGCTTCACCATGTTGGTCAGGCTGGTCTCGAACTCCTGACCTCAGGTGATCCACCTGCCTTGGCCTCCCAAAGTGCTGGGATTACAGGTGTGAGCCACCGCACCTAGCTTGAAGGGATCTTTTAAAAGTGCAAAAATGAACGTAACACTCCCTGCTTAAAAATCTTCAATAGCTTCCCACTAGTCTTAGGATAAAGAAAAAAACCTCTACCATGGACTTGAAAAGTTCTGAGACTCAGCCCCTACCTACTTCTTCAGCTTCATCTTGTGCTATGCTGCCCTTTGATCCCCATGTTCCAGCACAGGGCTTCTGTGGTCCCCTCATATCTGGCATATTCCCTCCTGCTTCTAAGTCTTTACACTGCTGTTTACCCAGCCCTCCTGTCTTTACTTAACTTCTACTTATCCTCCAAATCTCAACTCAAGCGTCACTTTCTTAGGGACCCTCCCCTGGCCTTCTTTATTAAGTCCAATAGCACTATTATACATTCTTGTTGTACCATGTACCGCTTTTTTTTTTTTTTTTTCGAGACAGAATCTTGCTCTGTCGCCCAGGCTGGAGGGCAGTGGCGCCATCTCAGCTCACTGCAAGCCCCGCCTCCCGGGTTCATGCCATTCTCCTGCCTTAGCCTCCCAAGTAGCTGGGACTACAGGCACCCACCACCACGCCTGGCTAATTTTTTGTATTTTTAGTAGAGATGGGGTTTCACTGTAACTGTTAGCCAGGATAGTCTCGATCTGACCTCGTGATCCACCCACCTCGGCCTCCCAAAGGGCTGGGATTACAAGTGTGAGCCACCGCGCCCAGCCGTACCTCTCCTTCTTAAGCACTTATCACAGTCACACTTTTATATTTATACTTAATATGATTATTTGGTTGATAATAAAAATCTGGCCAGGCCCAGTGGCTCACACCTGTAATCCCAGCACTTTGGGAGGCTAAGGTGAGAAGACCACTTGAGGCCAGGAGTTTGAGACCAGCCTAGACAACATAGTGAGACTTCGTCTCTACAAAATTTCTTTAATTAGCCAGGCATGGTGGCACCTGTATTCCTAGCTACTTGGGAGGCTAAGGTGGGAGGATGGCATGAGCCTAGGAGTTTGAGGTTACAGTGAGCTATGATTGCACCACTGCACTCCAGCCTGAGCAACGGATCAAGACTTTGTCTCAAAAAAAAAATCTCTCAGAACTCCAGTTGAGAAAGGCTGATCTTGACCACATATGATCCATGAGGGCAAGATCAATGGGTTTTTATTCACCAATATATTCTCACCAACCAATAGTAGGTGCCCAGTAAAAAATTGTTGAACACTATTAACTAAATGTATTCTTCCAGTTTTTTTTCTATGTACTTACATACATCTCTATACAACATTTAAATTTTATTATTTTTGAGATAAGGTCTTGCTCTGTTGTCCAGGCTGGAGTGCAGTGGCATGATTATGGCTCACTGCAGCCTCGACCTCCCAGGCTCAAACGATCCTCCCACCTGAGCCTCCTGATTAGCTAGGACTACAGGCATTTTCTTTCTTTCTTTCTTTCTTTCTTTCTTCCTTTCTTCCTTTCTTCCTTTCTTCCTTTCTTCCTTTCTTCCTTTCTTCCTTTCTTTCTTTCTTTCTTTCTTTCTTTCTTTCTTTCTTTCTTTTTCTTTCTTTCTTTCAAGTAGAGACAAGGTCTCCCTATGTTGCCCAGACTGGTCTCAAACTCCTGAGCTCAAGCAATCCTCCCATCTCAGCCCCCCTACCACGCCCGGCCTAATATTTAATTTTTTTTTTTTTTTTTTGAGATGGAGTCTCGCTTTGTTGCCCAGGCTGGAGCGCAGTGGTGCGATCTCAACTCACTGCAACCTCCGCCTCCAGGGTTCAAGCGATTCTCCTGCCTCAGCCCCCCGAGTAGCTGGAATCACAGATGTGCGCCACCATGCCCGGCTAATTTTTTGTATTTTTAGTAGAGACGGGGTTTCATCATGTTAGCCAGCCTGGTCTCGAACGCTTGACCTCAAGTGATCCACCCACCTCAGCCTCCCAAAGTGCTGGGATTATAGGTATGAGCCACCACACCCAGCCTAATATTTAATTTTTAAATATAAATTGGATTATATTACATATATGGTTTGTTGACTCACCTTTTTGCTTAAAAACATGTCTCAGAGATCATTACAAAAAGATGTAACTCATTCTTTTTAATAACTGCATAGATATCCATAGGATTGAGATGCCTGAGTGGACTAAAGGGTAGCAAAACTGAAGTCATCATTTCCTCTATCAAAACTTGCTTTTCCTGCTGGGCACAGTGGCTCACACCTGTAATCCCAGCACTTTGGGAGGCCGAGGTGGGTGGATCACCTGAGGTCAGCAGTTGGAAACCAGCTTGGCCAACATAGTGAAACTTCATCATTACTAAAAATACAAAAATTAGCCGGGTGTGGTGGCACGTGCCCGTAGTCCCAGCTTCTTGGGAGGCTGAGGCAGGAGAAATGCTTGAACCCGGGAAGCGGAGGTTGCAGTGAGCCGAAATCGTGCCCCTGCACTCCAGCCTGTGTGACAGAGAGAAGACTGCTTCTCAAAAAAAAAAAAAAAAAAAAAACTTGCTTTTTCTTTATTGTCTCCGATCCTACCATGAATTCAGTTTTCCTGGACTGAAAAATAGAAATCATCCTGGACTTCTCCCATTCCTATACCCTCCAGGCCTAACCAGAAACAGTCTTTTCATTTTTACCTTTTCAATGTCTCTTCAATCATCTCTTTCCCTCTGTCTCACTGCTGCTACCCTATTTTCACATCCTCATCACTTTGCACATGAAAAACTACAAGAGTGTCGTAATGGATTTCTCTGCTTCTAGTCGGCCCTCACAAATCCTTTCTACAGACTGTAGTTAGAATGATCTTCCTAAAGTACAAAGCTAGTTATGGCACTTCCCTGCTTAAAATCCTTAAATATCTACATAACTACTACAAGGTTAGTAGTAATTCAAGTTCAAGCTCCCCAGAAAGGCCATAAGGCCATCCATAACATGGTCTGCAGTCTCACATTTACCACTTACCACCAGGCCCTTTATGCGAAAACCATCTGCACCACTTAGAATTTCCCCCAAAGCACCACACTCTCTTATCTATGCACAACCATGTGCCTGGGATGCCTGTTTGTCCCTTTTGCCTATCCTATTTTTAGTACAAAACTCAGTCTAAACATTGCCGTATCCAGGAAGCATTCCCTGACCCTCCCAGTCTGTGTTGGATGCTCCCCTTTGATGCTCCCAAGCCAGTCTATGCACATCACAGAAAAATATCATGTTTGTTTTTCTGTCTTTCCCACTGAAATTAGAGCTCTTTGAAGCTTATTCCTCTATGCACTCATAGGGCCTGGCACAGTACCAATTGACACATAGTATCAATTATTTGTTGATTAAATGGGTAAACATACCCATTTTAGTGACAGTGAGCCACTTAGGGGTGACAATCAAGAGGGAGACATGATTCAATTGTTCAATAAAGAATTATTGAGGGTGACTTTGTGCAAGGTACTGGGGATAAATAGTGCAACAAATAAAATGGAAAAGGGGCCAGGCTCGGTGGCTCACACCTGTAATCCCAGCACTTTGGGAGGCCAAGGTGGGCAGATCACTTGAGGTCAGGAGTTCGAGACCAGCCTGGCCAACATGGCGAAACCCCATCTCTACTAAAAACACAGAAATTAGCCAGGTGTGGTGGCGGGTGCCTGTAATCCCAGCTACTCAGGAGGCTGAGGCAGGAGAATTGCTTGGACCCAAGAGGCAGAGGCTGCAGTGAGCTGAGATCGCACCATTGCACTCCAGCCTGGGCAACAAAGCAAGACTCTCAAAACATTTTTAAAAATAAATAAAATGGAAAGGGTTCCAGCATTGTTGGGGCTTACATTAGTAGAGGGGAGGGGAAAAGGAGGCGGAGACAAGTAAGTAAAGAAATAAAGGAACAAAGTTATAATAGAGACTAAAGGGGGGCGTGTGGTGGGTGGGGGGGTGGGTGTTGCTAATTTAGACTGAGTGGCCAGGAAAAGCCTCACCAGGGAGGTGACAGATAAGCCGAGATCTAAATGGCAAGAAGGAATGAGTCACATGAAGACCTACAGTCAGAGCAATCCAGGGCAAAGGCAAAGTGCAAAGATAGCGCATTTGGCATATCTGTGGCACAGAAAGAAGGCCTGTGCGGATGAAGGGTGATAAACTGGCATGAGAATCGTAAGAGATGAGAATGGCGAGGCAAGGAGAAACCAAATCACAGAGTCCCGTAGGCCTGGCAAGGAGTTTGGGTTTTATTCCAAGTGGGATGAAGAGCCGCTGAAGGATTTTAAGCAGTAAACAATGACAATTTGACTTACATTTTTAAAAGATATGTTTCTCTGTGAATAAATAAATAAGAGTAGAAGCAGGATCACCAGTTAGAAATGTGCCTTAATCTAAGCAAGGAATAATAGTGGCTTCATCTAACATAGCAGTGATAAAGATCAAAATCAATAGTTTGTGACATTATATTCTGGACATTATCACATCAACATTTTTGGAAACAAATTCTGGTAGCTGTATGGAGAACAACTTGAAGGTAGTGGCAAAAACAGAAGCAGAAAAGCCAGTTAGGAGACTATTGTAATAATCTAATAGCAAAATAACACATAGGGCAGAGTAGGAGGAATGACATATGGGAACACGTTAAAAATAGAGGATATTTTTCTCCAGAAAGATGAGGGTTCTTTAATCTTTGAAACAATCCTGTGAGGTTGGTATCATTAACCCATTTTACAAACAGAAGGAAACTGGAGCAGAGATAAACCAAGTAATTTGCCCAAAGTTATACAAAGGTAAGCCAAGACCTGAACTCGTGGTGAAAACCCATGCTGTTTTCACATATCATGCTAGGTCTTTCCTCAAAGGGAAGAGGCCAGACACCAAAGCTGACTTCAGAAAGCATCATGGCAAAATAGCAAAAACAAACAAACGAACAAATGAACAAAGGAAAAAACAAAAAGAAAACATCATGGCATAAAGACAGAGGGAAAGCTCTGGAGGCCCCTCGAAGGAAGGAGTTAGATGATAATCCCTGCAGGCCATCGTTCTTGTGGGATGGGAAGCCTTGGGATTAGTCTCTGGGGCAGGCCTGATTCAATGACTCTGTGGGGCTGGGTCTTAGGTACCCCATCTGGGAGAACTGCGAAGAGGAAGAGAAAACAAATCCAGGATTACAGACCCCACAGTTCTCTCGCTGCCACTTCAAGTCACGAAATGACAGCATTATTCACATCCTTGTGGAGGTGACCACAGCCCCGGGTGCTGTTCACAGCTACCTGGGCTCCCCTTTCTGGATCCACCAGGCTGGTAAGAACTTTCTTCCCCATTCTTCCCACATAGTTCCCACCCTCACTGAATCTGACCCTGTGCCCAGGATCCCCAACTCTGACTCTTCTGACCGATGGCTCTGGTGGCACGATGCCTCGTGCACAGAAGGACTTAAGCTGCTCCCTGCTGACATCCCTGTAGTGCGCCTCCCCACCCCAAACTTGCACTGGAGGGAGATCTCCAGCGGGCATCTGGAATTGGAGTGGCAGCACCCATCATCCTGGGCAGCCCAAGAGACCTGCTATCAACTCCGATACACAGGAGAAGGCCATCAGGACTGGAAGGTATGGTCAAGCAACAAATGCCCACAGACCTCACTATGCAGGGGATCCCTGGGGTTGGCCATGCCTGTTAGCAGGAGTGAAAGTGTCTATGTATCCAGTCTCTGCTTATCAGACTGGATATCTATGTTTATCAGATTTAACTGGTATCTTAGTCTCTCTTGGGCATCCGATACTTCTGGCTACTCCTACTTAACATTTCTCTTCCCTTTGTCTTTGGGATATCAGTCTTCCCCGATTTTCCTCCTACCTCTCTGACTGAACTTTCTCACTCTCCTCTCCTGGCTCCTCCTTTCCAGCCTTCCACAAAATGCTGTGCTTCCTAGAGTCTCATCCTAGGCTCTTTTCTCCTCTGATAAAATAAATATGTTCTTCCCAGGTGAGTGCTTTAATTCCACGGTTTCAATGTCCATACATTAACAATCGCAATTTTACCATTTTAACTCCCACATGGAAAGGAATTTACAAACCACAGGCAAATTACCAAAATGTTTGAAGTCTGTTTCCTCATTGGTGAAATGAGGATGAAGCTATCTACCTTATGGAGTTATAGTAAAGATTAAATACTATATCTAAATACCTACCATACTGCCTGGCATAAGGAAGGTGCTCAATATACATTACTTAAATATTAGTTTGTCTACTTTTATTCTCATTTGCCACACATATATACAACTATGTACAACATCTTATGGTTCTACCAAAACTTCCTCCCCCTGGACATTTCAGACTCAGTCTACCCAGAATGGAACTCCTCTTCCTCCTGAAGCTTTACTTTTTTATTGTGATAAAACTTACATAAAACAGAGTGTACAAATTTTAAATATATAGTCTGTACTTGTGTATACATCCATGTAACCATAACCAGGATCAAGATATAAATTATTTCCAGCATCTCAGAAGCTCCCAATGCTCGGACACATCCCCCCCCACCAAAGGTAATCACCATCCTGACATTACCATTGATTCATTTGGACTGTTGTTGAACTCTATAAAATGGAACCCTAAAGTATATCTTCCTCAAACTTACTTCTGTTCTGTTTCCTGTCTCTGACAATGGCACCGCTACTTACCCAGTACCCAAGCCCGGAAGCACCCTTGACTCTTCTTGCTCTTCCCTTATCCCTTCCCCGTATTCATCAACAACTAAGTTCATGGCAATAACGTACTAAGAGTCCTCAGATTCCTACCAGGATTGCCTTAGACTCATCTGTGACCATCCAGCCGTGTCATCCATGCTTTTAGCACACTAAACTACTCTGTGGCACAAAACCAAGCATTAAATGCTTCTCTGGACTTCCACGGTGCCTTGCACTAATTAATTGTGATTATTTACCTGTTTGGATGTCTCTCTCATTAGATATGTAAGAGACGGTGTTTTATTGCTTTCTCCCCAGTGCCTAACCCAATGTTTGGAGTATCACACAGTTCATAAACGTTTGCCGTCTTCCTGTTTGTACACATGATGCTTGTACCCCAGCGCCTAACGCAAATCTGGCATCCTCTGCAGCATGAGTATTATTTGTGGCATGGTCTGTGTGGCTCTGAATATATCTGTTTCTGGGGGTGTCCATCGCCCGACCTGGAGTTGTGAGAACACCCGGCAGGGTGTGTGTGTACCGGGATCCCTGCCGAGGGTGTACCTGGGTGTGGGTGTTAGGATACGTAGCTCTCTGAGGTGAGGTCTGTGTCTCAGGAGGTGGGCCTGGCGTGTTTCTCTCGGGCAGAGCGTGACCCCGTTAGGGAGAGGCTCTCGGTTAGGGCGCTCTATCCTGTTTCTGCCGGGAAGCGTGTTTTCTGCCGGTGGGGCTCTTTGTGGGGATCTCCGACCGCCTGGGGATTCGGAGCTGTAGGATTTGGGTCAAACAGACGCCGGGCTATCGAAGCCCCGACGCCGGGCCACCGCACGCTTCTTTGCGCAGGTGCTGGAGCCGCCTCTCGGGGCCCGAGGAGGGACCCTGGAGCTGCGCCCGCGATCTCGCTACCGTTTACAGCTGCGCGCCAGGCTCAACGGCCCCACCTACCAAGGTCCCTGGAGCTCGTGGTCCGACCCAGCTAGAGTGGAGACTGCCACTGAGACCGGTGAGACATGCCCCGGCCGCGCCAAAGCCGCACAGCGCCTGCGCCAGGGCGGGGAGCCGGTGCGAGTGGGGCGGGGCTCGGAGGGGGCGGGGCTCGGAGAGGGGCGGGGCCCTGGCCTTGAGGGCCGACAGCTGCGCGGGTGCCCGCAGTGCCAAGGGGCGGCGAGGGGCGGGGCCAGAGCAGGGGCTGGCGGGCTGAGGGCGGGGCTCCGGCCCGGGTGGGCCGAGGTCTGACCCTTTTTGTCTCCTAGCCTGGATCTCCTTGGTGACCGCTCTGCATCTAGTGCTGGGCCTCAGCGCCGTCCTGGGCCTGCTGCTGCTGAGGTGGCAGTTTCCTGCACACTACAGGTACCGCCCCCGCCAGGCAGGAGACTGGCGGTGGACCGGGTGGAGCCGAAGGCCTCTAAACAGGCATTCTTGGTTCGCTCTGTGACCCCAGATCTCCGGCCACCGCCCGTGCGCACCTACGGCTTCGCCACTTCCTGCACGTCACCTCTGGGACTCGCCGCTGCTCCTTACACTCTAACACGCCCACTATACCGCACACCTCGAACAGCCCCGCCTCCTGCTGCTCACCTCGGCGACTAGGCCACCGTCCACCCTTCAGCCAAACTGCCCAGTCCACTCCCATCCAATCGGCCATCAGGTCCCACCTCCTAAACCTAGTCCAAACAATGGCCGCCTTTCTCTAGCCCTACAGACACGACCGGACTCCCTGAAACAGAACCTCTTCCCCCTCCGATCTAGCCTCACACAGCCACCAGAATAATCTTTCTAAAATGCGCACATGAACCTATCAATTCCCTCCCTAAATCCTTTTAATAGCTCCCAGGTTATAGTCCAGGCTCCCTGTGATGACAAGCGAGGCTCTGCAAAATCGGCCCCTGCCAGCAAGCACTTCGGCCTCTTCTCCCCTGTGCATCAGCCTTTCCAAACTGGTTTTCTCCACAAGTCAGGTTTTATTTCTCAGTGCCTTTGCACATAACGTCCGCTTTGCCTGAAATAGCCTCCCTGTCTGACTAAACCCATTCATCTGTAAATAACTTTCTTCACCAACTCTTAAGAAACCTTTCCTGACCCCTCCCCCTTTTGGCCGCTGCTTTGTGCTCCAATACAGTACCAGTAGTGTTTTACTGTGTTTATTTCTTTATATATCTTCCCTATTATACCTTACTTGGTCATCTTTAAATCCTTAGCACAGTGCCTGCCAAAAAGCAGGCCCTTAAATAAATGTTATTAATGAGTGACTCATTTATGTGGGAAGACGAAGGCTGAGGAGAAATGCCATTGGTGGCTATAAACATGAAGGGTAGAACGCATCCCACCTCCGTCCTTCATCTGCTGCTTCTTTAAGACTTAGCTCAGAAGTCAGCTCCTCCAGATGGTGTCTTCTGATGGTCCTGGGCTGGTTCAGGTGCCACTCTCGTGGGCTACCATCTCCCTCTGAACATACCTCTCTTTGAACTTTTAATCTGCCCATACGTATGAGCAGACTGAAAGGTAGCCTCCATGCAGGTAGCCAGATCCAACAAAAAAGTTGGAGAAGTAGGAGGAGGTGGTCTGCTGAGCCAGGCATACTCAGTTCCTTTTCCCCAATTTACCAAGTAAGTCACACCGCCTCCCCTGGAGAGACATGAGTGAGGTCACTGAAGCGGCCTGAAATGTTCTACTGATTTCCCTCCACATGGAAATATGAGGCTAAAGAATTGAGGTTCTGGCCAGGTGCGGTGGCTCACGCCTGTAATCCCAGCACTTTGGGAGGCCGAGGCAGGCAGATCACAAGGTCAGGAGATCAAGACCATCCTGGCTAACACAGTGAAACCCCGTCTCTACTAAAAATACAAAAAAAAATTAGCCAGGTGTGGTGGTGGGCACCTGTAGTCCCAGCTACTCGGGAGGCTGAGGCAGGAGAATGGCGTGAACCTGAGAGGCGGGGCTCGCAGTGAGCCAAGACCACGCCACTGCACTCCAGCCTGGGCCACAGAGCGAGACTCCGTCTCAAAAAAAACAAAAAAAAAATTGAGCCTCCTTCAACACACCTTAATCCATATTTTTCCCAGATAGACTACCCTCCCCAGTAACTTACTAATAAGCTCCACTCGTTTTCTTCATTCATTCATTCAGCTAATTTACTGAGCATGTACTATGGGGTCAGACACTATTCTACACCCTAGAAATATAGGAGTGAATAAATAGACAAACTCTCTTTTCTCGGGGACCATATGTTCTAGTGGGGTGAGACAGACAAAAAGAAATATATATAACAATATAATAAATGTACAACAAGTCAAGTACTATAAAGAAAAATGAAGTACAGCAGGAGATACCCTGTCATGGGGAAAGGAAGTGGCACTACAGTGGTCCCCTCTTATCCACAGTTTCACTTTCTGTGGTTTCAGTTACACGCAATCAATTAAGGTCTGAAAAAAATTAAATGGAAAATTCCAGAAATAAACAATTAATGTATTTTAAATTGTAAGTAGCATGATGAAATCTCTTGCCATGCCGCTCTGTCCCACCCGGGATGTAAATCATCCCTTTGTCCAGCATCTCCACGCTGTATATGCTCCCTGCCTCATAATCACTTAGCAGCCGTCTTGCTCATCAGATTGACTTGTTGAGGTATTGCAGTGCTATGTTCAAGTAACCCTTATTTTAGTTAATAATGGCCCCAAAGTACAAGAGTAGTGATGTTGGCATATTGTTCTAATTGTTCTATTTTATTATTAGTCATTGTTAATCTCTTACTGTGCCTAATTTATAAACTTTATTGTAGGCATGTACGTATAGAAGAAACATCTGCTGGAAGTCTTGAAACATATCCCCTGCAGATAAAGGGGGACTACTGTGTTTCAGGCAGTGTAGTCAGGGATGACATTTGAACAGAGGCCTACAATGAGGTGAGGGAATGAATCCAGTGTTCCAGACAGAACAAACATTGGAGTATTTGAGGAAACTGCAGCACCCTTTGTTGAATCTGCCCACCACTGACTTCCCTCCCCTACCTGAGGTTTTCTTCTTACTCTACTCCCCTGCCTGACTTTATTGCCTTGACCATGCTCTTATATCTCCAAGCCTTACTCCCTGGCCTCACTGCTCCCCCACCCCAACTGCTGTCCTCCTCCCTGCCAATTCACTGCCATGGCTCAGTCTGCTTCTCTTCCTTCTCCCCCAGGAGACTGAGGCATGCCCTGTGGCCCTCACTTCCAGACCTGCACCGGGTCCTAGGCCAGTACCTTAGGGACACTGCAGCCCTGAGTCCGGTGAGTGTGCTTCCCTCCCCTGTGCCCACCACCAACCCTGCCTGGTACTGGATCCTCGCCCCAACAACACAACTTGTTCAAGGTCCTTGCCCTACCAGTATGCCATCCCCAGGCACTACCCCAGCACTACCCCAGCCCTTCTCCTTCCTGTACAGTCCAGCCCCTCCTCCCACAGGATCTGCTTTAATCCAGCGCCTCTCCTCATCTCTCCCAGCCCAAGGCCACAGTCTCAGATACCTGTGAAGAAGTGGAACCCAGCCTCCTTGAAATCCTACCCAAGTCCTCAGAGAGGACTCCTTTGCCCCTTTGTTCCTCCCAGGCCCAGATGGACTACCGAAGATTGCAGCCTTCTTGCCTGGGGACCATGCCCCTGTCTGTGTGCCCACCCATGGCTGAGTCAGGGTCCTGCTGTACCACCCACATTGCCAACCATTCCTACCTACCACTAAGCTATTGGCAGCAGCCTTGAGGACAGGCTCCTCACTCCCAGTTCCCTGGACAGAGCTAAACTCTTGAGACTTCTCTGTGAACTTCCCTACCCTACCCCCACAACACAAGCACCCCAGACCTCACCTCCATCCCCCTCTGTCTGCCCTCACAATTAGGCTTCATAGCACTGATCTTACTTTACTGCTGCTGACATGAAACCAGGACCCTTTCTCCACAGGCAGGCTCATTTCACTTTACTCCTTTACTTTCTCTCTCCTCTTTAATGTCAAATGCCTTGAAAACAAGCCTCCACTTCCCCACACTTCCCATTTACTCTTGAGACTACTTCAATTAGTTCCCCTACTACACTTTGCTAGTGAAACTGCCCAGGCAAAGTGCACCTCAAATCTTCTAATTCCAAGATCCAATAGGATCTCGTTAATCATCAGTTCCTTTGATCTCTCTGTGAGATTTGTCAAGGCTGACTACTCACTTCTCCTTTAAATTCTTTCCTACCTTGGTCCTGCCTCTTTGAGTATATTAGTAGGTTTTTTTTATTTGTTTGAGACAGGGTCTCACTCTGTCACCCGGGCTGCAGTGCAATGGCGTGATCTCAGCTCACTGCAACCTCCACCTCCCGGGTTCAAGCGATTCTTGTGCCTCGGCCTCCCTAGTAGCTGGGATTACAGGCGCACACCACCACACACAGCTAATTTTTTTTTTTTTTTTTTTGAGACGGAGTCTTGCTCTGTCGCCAGACTGGAGTGCAGTGGCACAATCTCGGCTCACTGCAACCTCCGCCTCCCGGGTTCAAGCAATTCTGCCTCAGCCTCCCAAGTAGCTGGGAGTACAGGCGTCTGCCACCATGCCTGACTAATTTTTTTGTATTTTTAGTAGAGACGGGTTTTCACCACGTTGGCCAGGATGGTCTCGATATCCTGACCTCGTGATCCGCCTGCCTCGGCCTCCCAAAGTGCTGGGATTACAGGTGTGACCCACTGCACACGGCCCCAGCTAATTTTCATATTTTTAGTAAAGACAGGGGTTTGCCATGTTGCCCAGGCTGGTCTTGAACTCCTAACCTCGGGTGATCCACCCACCTTGGCCTCCCAAAGTGATGGGATTACAGGCATGAGCCACTGCACCCGGCTGAGTGTACTAGTAGTTAAGAGAATAAACTAGATCTAGAATCAGAGCTGGATTCAATTCCTGTCCTTCACATTTGCTAGCTGTGCAACCTTGGGCACATAACTTAATGTCTTTGAGCCTTAGTTTTTTCATCTGTAAAACAGGGATAATAACAGCACCCCATAGAGTTGTGACGAGGATTGAGATAATCTAAGTAAAGCACAGTCCCTAGGACATAGTAAATGATTAATACATCAGAACTACTGTTGTAATTATTCCTTCTTACTCTCCTCTTCTAGCATTTCTTCCAATTATTACAGTCCTTCAAGATTCCATTTCTTAACAGAGTCTCCAATCCCGTCTATTTTCTGCCTTTACCATATGTTGGCCATTCCAAAGTTCTTATCTCTAGCTCAGACATCTACTACAGCACTGTGATGCTTTATGCAACTAACTGTTTACATATCTGTCCCCTGCTACTAGATTGTGAGCTCCTTGAGGGAAAGGACCATGATTTATTTGTCCTTTTCCCCCAGCACCTAGAGTAGTGCTTGGTGCATGATAGTGGGCCTTCAATAAATTTTTTCTAAGTGAATGAAATCTTTCTGGACAAGGTTACCTTAATCCCATGCCAGCTGTCCTCATCCTCTAAACCGTTCATAGGCAGCAGTAAATGTGCTCAGACAGTTCTGGTTATGGACTCTCCTAACACATTCTAATTCTCAAGCAAATGGTTTTGTTGTCATTGTTTTTTTTGGCTCCAAACATAGCCACTGTATCAGTCAGGGTCTTGGCAGAAATAGATGACACACTCAAACTGGGTAATATGATGACAGTGTAATAAATGGCAAACAGTATTTACAAAGATGAGGGCAAGATTTGGGAAAACCATCAAGGAACAGTGCGAGTGCCTCTGAGGCTAACAACAACAAGGTGCTGGCACTAGCCCTAGGCATCAAGGGGTAAGGGAGGGAGTGGTTCCCAGATCACCAGAGAGTAGCTGTAAGACAGGGCAGCCAGGAAGGAGTCATGGCCTTTCTTTGGTGGAGGGGTGCAGCCAACCTATGGGCAGGTGGCAATGAGACAGCCAGGGGGACAGACAGCTCAATTTCATGCTCTTCCCATTCCAGTCTTGGGTCCCTAGGAGTAAAGTCAGAGCCTTTCACGTGGTTGGGGAGGAATTATGGAGATTGGGTATACTGGATGTCATCCATTTGTCCCACCCAGACCTATTCTCCATTCTTCTCCATCTTGTCCTATGCTTAGGAAGGCTGATTCATATGGCCGGCATCCAAGCATTCTCCTGGGCTTTGGTTTCTGCTTGGGTTCCAACAATAGGAGGATATTATGGATTGAATTCTATTCCTCTCCTCTCCCTCAAATTCACATGTTAAAGTCTTTTTTTTTTTTTTTTTGGCCGGGTGTGGTGGCACACACCTGAAATCCCAGCTACTTGGGAGGCTGAGGCACAAGAATGAATTGAAACTGGGAGGCAGAGGTTGCAGTGAGCCAAGACCACACCACAAAAAAAGACTTTTGTCTTTTTTTTTTGAGACAGGGTCTTCACTCTGTCACCCAGGCTGGAATGCAATGGTGTGGTCACGGCTCACTGCAGCCTCAAACTCTTGGTCTCAAGCCATCCTCCCACCTCAGCCTCCCAAGTAGCTGGGACTACTGGAATTACAGGTGTGCACCGCTAGCTTGGCTAATGTTTTCTGTATTTTCTTTTTGAAATGGAGTCTCACTCTGTCGCTCAGGCTGGAGTGCAGTGGCACGATCTCGGCCTACTGCAAGCTCCGCCTCCCGGGTTCACGCCATTCTCCTGCCTCAGCCTCCTGAGTAGCTGAGACTACAGGCGCCCGCCACCACGCCTGGCTAATTTTTTTATATATTTTTCGTAGGACGGGGTTTCACCATGTTAGCCAGGATGGTCTCTATCTCCTGACCCCGTGATCTGCCCTCCTCAGCCTCCCAAAGTGCTGGGATTACAGGCGTGAGCCACCGCGCAGGCCTGTTTTCTGTATTTTTTTTTCAGATACGTTCATATATATATCACCTTTTCAAGGCTATTTCCATCCAGAATAACCTTGGTTTGCCAGGGCCAATAGAAAGAAGTCACAAAATCGCCTTTAGTCAAATTTGTGTGTTTGCTTTCTTCTATAATTCCAATACCTCCACCATCAACGACTTGAGATAGCTGCCAAGGTGTTATTATATAATCAGTGCCAGTGTCTTCATTCATTCTACAACGAAGGCTGTCACTTCACACTTGGAAGGTTGCACAGCGGCCAGGCAGAGGCGCTCCTCACTTCCCAGATGATGGGCGGCCGGGCAGAGGCGCTCCTCACTTCCCAGACGGGGTGGCGGTCGGGCAGAGGCACTCCTCACTTCCCAGACGGGGCAGCCGGGCAGAGGCGCTCCTCACTTTCCAGATGGGGCGGCCGGGCAGAGGGGCTCCTCACATCCCAGACGATGGGCGGCCAGGCAGAGACGCTCCTCACTTCCTAGACGGGGTGGCGGCCGGGCAGAGGCTGTAATCTTAGCACTTTGGGGGGCCAAGGCAGGCGGCTGGGAGGTGGAGGTTGTAGCGAGCCGAGACCACGCCACTGCACTCCAGCCTGGGCAACATTGAGCACTGAGTGAGCGAGGCTCCGTCTGTAATCCCAGCACTTCGGGAGGCCGAGGTGGGCAGATCACTCGAGGTCAGGAGTTGGAGACCAGCCTGGCCAACACGGTGAAACCCCGCCTCCACCAAAAACACAAAAACCAGCCAGGCGTGGTGGTGTGCGCCTGCAATCCCAGGTACTCCGCAGGCCGAGGCAGGAGAATCATGGGAGCCCGAGGCAGGGAGGCTGCAGTGAGCCGAGATTACACTGCCGCACTCCAGCCTGGGTAAGAGAGGGAGGCCGTCCCTAAAGGGAAGGAAGGAGGGAAGGAGGGAGGGAAGGAAGGAGGGAAGGAAGGAGGGAAGGAAGGAAAGAAGGAAGGAAGGAAGGAGGGAAGGAAGGAAGGAAGGAAGGGCTCTGTATTTTTTTAGAGACAAGGTGATACTGTGTTGCCCAGACTGGTCCCAAACTCATAGGCTCAAGCAATCCTCTGGCCTTGGCCTTCCAAAGTGCTGGGATTACAAGTGTAAGCCACCACACTCAGCCAGAAGTCTTAACTCCCAGTACTTCAAATATGACCTTATTAGGAAATAGGGTCACTGCAGATATAATTAGTTAAGATGAGGTCAGCGCCCTAATTCAATATGATTGGTATTCTTATAAAAAGAGAAAATTAGACACATATACACATAGAAAGAAAGCCAAGTGAAGATGAAGGCAGAGAACAGGGCGATTCTTCTATAAATCAAGGAATAACAAAGATTGCTGGCAAACCACCACCAGAAGCCAGGGGAGAGGCATGGAACAGATTCTTCCTCACAGTTCTCACACAACTCTCATGACACCTTGATCTGGAACTTCCAACCTCCAGAATTGTGAGACAACCAATTTCTGTCATTTAAGCCAGTTTGTGGTACATTTAAGCCAGTTTGTGGTACTTTGTTACAGTAACTCTAGCAAACGAATACAGAGGATATCAGGGGATGGGCTTACACAAGTGGCCTATACCTGCCAGCTTCCTGTTCTCCCTATTTCATTCTTTCTGCAACTCCTCCAAAATGGATCTCAAGCACCCACTTTCCTGATCCTGTTCTCTCCAAAGTCATCGGTGATTTGATTTTCAATGGCCAAATCTGACCCTTTCTGTCATCATTCCACTTGACTACATATATTAGAGTATCTCCCACTTCAAGATCCATGTCTGGATAATTTCCATTGCCTTCCTTCATTCATTTATTATTATTATTATTTTGAGACAAAGTCTCCCTCTGTCACCCAGGCTAGAGTGCAGTGGCGCAATGTCGCTCACTACAACCTCCGCCTCCCAGGTTCGAGCGATTCCCCTGCCTCAGCCTCCCGAGTAGCTGGAATTACAGGCATGCACCACCACACCTGCTAATTTTGTACTTTTAGTAGAGACAGGGTTTCGCCACATTGGCCTGACTAGTCTTGAACTACTGACCTCAAGTGATCTGCCCGTCTCGGCCTCCCAAAGTGATGGGATTACAGGAGTGAACCACCACACCTGGCCCAAATCCTTTATTTTTAAATGTACAAATTCCCTGAGGCTATACCCTTTATCCTTCTCTACAGCTACCACCAGAAGTTGCAAATTATTGCCATATTCCCCCTCTCAGATGTTTTATTTGATCCTTCCCTACACAGAAACCCCACAGGTACCACAATGCCTAGCAGATGAAGTCCAAAGTCTTTAGGTTAACATTTAAGACCCTGACCAACTTGACATGAGGTAACCTTTTCTATGTTTTCTGGGAACTCCCCACCTCTAACCTAAGCATATCCAATTCCTTATTTTCCAAGGTAATTGGAAATAGAGAATGCAAAGGCTTCAAGTCAAAGATAATAACATTATCTGTCAGCATCGGAGTGGAATTTAGGCTAATGATTGAAAATGATTTTTCCAGCCTCTTTCTGGGACAGTATAGCGTATTGTTAAGATTGCAGGGATTAGTCAGATAGTTTGAATCCTGGGCTCCCCTACTTATTATTGGCTGCATGCCTTTGGGCAAGTTTCTAATCTTTCTGACCCAGTTTCTTTTTTCTGTAAAGGGAAGATAGAGTATCTATCTGCCTTATGGGATTAAGGATTGAACTCGATAATGTATGTAAACTTTTTTTTTTTTTTCCGAGACAGAGTCTCGCTCTGTTGCCCAGGCTGGAGTGCAGTGGCGCGATCTCGGCTCACTGCAAGCTCCGCCTCCCGGGTTCACGCCATTCTCCTGCCTCAGCCTCTCGAGTAGCTGGAACTACAGGCGCCCGCCGCCCCCCCGCCCCCCGGCTAATTTTTTGTATTTTTAGTAGAGACGGGGTTTCACCCTGTTAGCCAGGATGGTCTCGATCTTCTGACCTCGTGATCTGCCTGCCTCGGCCTCCCAAAGTGCTGGGATTACAAGCGTGAGCCACCGCGCCTGGCCTGTAAACTGTTTTAACACAGTAGTTAGATGGTCCATAAATGGTACCATTATTATTTTTATGATTGCTGCTCCACCTTTGAGCACATTCATACAATTCACTCAAGTCGTTATTAGAGCACTAGATTGAGTGGGACTCAGACCTGGATTCCCACAAACTTCTTTGTATGACCTCGGGCGCATCCCTTCCCTGGGCCTCCGTTTCTCCATCTGTAAAATATGGATTTGTTGTCGGGGTGGGGAGGGTGCACCACGCACAGGTTAGACTAATGGATCTCTAAGGTCCTCACATCTTTAAAGCCCCAAGGGGGTAAGCCACAGTGCCTCCTGTAGGGTAGTCTAAGCTTATCTTCCAGATAGGCAGGTTTGAATACCGATCCTTCTTCTTGACCTTAAGGAATTCATTCACCTTTTTCAACCTCATTTCCCTGTTTGTAAAACAACATCAAACGAGACAAACACACGTTACTTCCTTTCTAGCAGGGTTCCCACCCGGCGCCAAGCAAAAGTGGAATGTACCCTAAGTAGCTCTGGCCTTCCTCCTGCTCCCAAGCTTCCCAATTCCGTCCCCTGCCACGCTGCCGCCCGCGGCTCTCCTTCCCCTTCTAGGAACGGCTCAAGCGCCTTGGGCACGCCATCGGGTTCTGCACCGAGTTCTGCATCATAAATACGACCCTCGTGTAGGATTTAAGTGTGAACTTCTGCAGGTTCTCGGACCCTGAAGCACCCGGGGCCAGACATTCCGAGCTCGCGGCGGTAGAGGGGACGCAGAAGGGCGAACCGAGACGACTCGAGGACGCTGAGGCAGCGCAGGCCCCACCCGGCCCCACCCGGCCCCACCCGGCCCCGGCCGGCTTTCCGGCGATAGTCCTCCGGTGCCGGCTCCCAGCCTCTCTCGCACCCTTCAAATCGCGCTCCGCGGCTAGACTCTCGTGATAGCTGAGACTTGCCCCGGAAGGCCCGCCCCCTGCGCCGGAGAGGCCAATGGGCGAGGGCAACGGTTGCGACGGTTGGGTTTTGAAGGAGCCAATAGGCGCTCGGAGCGGAGAGTTTAAGAGGCGTAAGCCAGGCGTGTTAAAGCCGGTCGGAACTGCTCCGGAGGGCACGGTGTGAGGCGGCGGAGCTGAGCCGAGGTGGGGCCGAGCCGGGGTGGGGCCGTGGCCGGGGGAAGGGGGTGCTAGGCCGGAAGGGGCTGCAGCCGAGGGTGGCCCTGATTGTGTGGCCGGCCAGGAGCGAAGGGGTCCCATGCTGTCCCCTGAGCACCGTCGCCTCCTTTCCTCCAGGGCTCCGTAGGCACCAACTGCAAGGACCCCTCCCCCTGCGGGCGCTCCCATGGCACAGTTCGCGTTCGAGAGTGACCTGCACTCGCTGCTTCAGCTGGATGCACCCATCCCCAATGCACCCCCTGCGCGCTGGCAGCGCAAAGCCAAGGAAGCCGCAGGGCCGGCCCCCTCACCCATGCGGGCTGCCAACCGATCCCACAGCGCCGGCAGGACTCCGGGCCGAACTCCTGGTCAGTGAGGTGCCAAAGGGACTGAGTGAGAGCAGCCTTCATACTTTCTTCCCGGGGAGCCTGGTCAGACTGTCTTCTCTTTCTCCGCCCCAGGCAAATCCAGTTCCAAGGTTCAGACCACTCCTAGCAAACCTGGCGGTGACCGCTATATCCCCCTTCGCAGTGCTGCCCAGATGGAGGTGGCCAGCTTCCTCCTGAGCAAGGAGAACCAGCCTGAAAACAGCCAGACGCCCACCAAGAAGGTATGTGTCCCAGAGGGGCTTAAGGCACGGGACCTGACTGTTCTTTGGATAATACCATCTTGCCTCTCCACTACCCTTTATGCCAGGAACATCAGAAAGCCTGGGCTTTGAACCTGAACGGTTTTGATGTAGAGGAAGCCAAGATCCTTCGGCTCAGTGGAAAACCACAAAATGCGCCAGAGGGTAAGACCCGAAGTTCCTGGTTCCTGGAGGGAGGTGTCAGTTCATCTCCAGGGCTGAGCACAGATATCTGTCTGCTCTTCCTATCTAAGATTGAGGGCAAGGGAGGTGTTGATTTTCCCAGCGTCTAGACTCACTCCGTTGCCACAGGTTACCAGAACAGACTGAAAGTACTCTACAGCCAAAAGGCCACTCCTGGCTCCAGTCGGAAGACCTGCCGTTACATTCCTTCCCTGCCAGACCGTATCCTGGATGCGCCTGAAATCCGAAATGACTATTGTAAGTGCATCCTTATCCTCGCCTCATGGATGGAGAAAGAGGGCCTGGGACCACACAAACAAGGAAGCTCATGCTCTTCTCTCCGCCTCTGACAGACCTGAACCTTGTGGATTGGAGCTCTGGGAATGTACTGGCCGTGGCACTGGACAACAGTGTTTACCTGTGGAGCGCAAGCTCTGGTGACATCCTGCAGCTTTTGCAAATGGAGCAGCCTGGGGAATATGTATCCTCTGTGGCCTGGATCAAAGAGGGCAACTACTTGGCTGTGGGCACCAGCAGTGCTGAGGTGCAGGTGAGACGTGTCCTGTGCTGTCATTCTCACCAGTCCCAATGGGCTTGCACAGCTGGAGGATATTAATGCCAAGTCCCAATCTCTGATCCTAGTGGGCTTCTCTCTCTAGCTATGGGATGTGCAGCAGCAGAAACGGCTTCGAAATATGACCAGTCACTCTGCCCGAGTGGGCTCCCTAAGCTGGAACAGCTATATCCTGTCCAGGTCAGTGGTTTTTGTTGGTCTATGGTAGTCTGATATTTGCCCACCCTACCCTTGACTGTACACCCCTGAACTGAACCAGCTCTGGCTTGCTTGCATTTGGTGCTGCCACAGAACCTGATTCCCTTCTTTCCTCCTCCAGTGGTTCACGTTCTGGCCACATCCACCACCATGATGTTCGGGTAGCAGAACACCATGTGGCCACACTGAGTGGCCACAGCCAGGAAGTGTGTGGGCTGCGCTGGGCCCCAGATGGACGACATTTGGCCAGTGGTGGCAATGATAACTTGGTCAATGTGTGGCCTAGTGCTCCTGGAGAGGGTGGCTGGGCTCCTCTGCAGACATTCACCCAGCATCAAGGGGCTGTCAAGGTGAGTAGGGTTGGGCTGAAGCCTCTGCAGACCCTCACCTATAACCTGGGGACTGTTAAGGGGAGAAGGGATGGTAGGATTGGACTGGGTTAATTTGTGACCCCTAGAGCTCCTTGTCTAGCTCTAGTACCTGCTGACCCCACCTTTATTCCATCTAGGCCGTAGCATGGTGTCCCTGGCAGTCCAATGTACTGGCAACAGGAGGGGGCACCAGTGATCGACACATTCGCATCTGGAACGTGTGCTCTGGGGCCTGTCTGAGTGCCGTGGATGCCCATTCCCAGGTAATCTTTTGCCTGTTCCTGCCTCTCCCACATGCATTCTTACTGGGCAACTACATTCACTCCAATGGCTTCACCAACTCTATGCTCTGGTGATTCCCAAACTTCTAACTCAGCTCTCACTCTTGAGCTTCATTTCCAACAGTCTGTGGCTATCTCCAATCCTATGTCCTATAGGCACCACCACCTTGATCTGTCCCAAATTAACCTTGTCACTTCCCCTTTCCTTCCTGAAATGTGTTCCTTCCTGTCTCACATTGCTTTGGAATGGCAGAACCTGCTCAGAAATCTGAAAAACCTCCTAGAATTTTTCATCCTCCTCACCAGGATCTATCAGTTTTACCTCAAAATATCATTGACATCTGTCCCCTCCCCTCAACCTCATCCTTCCAAGTGGAGGCCCACTACAATGGCTTCCTCATTGGTGTCAAGCATTCTTTGTTATCTCCTGCAATGCATCCTCCATGCTGTCGTCTGTTATACTGTACTGTCCTTAAACCTGTGATGGCTTCCCATCACTTATGGCATATAATCCAAATCCATTAGAAAGATACTTGAGGCTGTCTCCTTCCACTCCCCCCACATTCAGCCTTCACTGTAGATATGGACTCTAGAGCCAGATGGCCCAAGTTAAAATTCTGGCTCTGCCATCTACTAAACTTGAATGTGACCTTTGGCAACCTATTGAACTTCCTTCTGATTGATTCCTCATCTATACAATGGATAATGCAGATGCTCCCTGATTTAAGTCCCAGTAAACCACTGTAAAATTAAAAAATGGTTATGTCAGGGAGTGTCTTTAATTTGCCTCTGAAGGAACTTTTGTATGGACCGTGATCATTCAACTCTGAGTCTGGAGCATGTGGCAGGGTGCCTAACACTAGAATGGGCTCAGTTCTGATATAAGTAGCCTTGGCTATGTGTCATGCCCACACCAGCTCCTCTCCACAGGTGTGCTCCATCCTCTGGTCTCCCCACTACAAGGAGCTCATCTCAGGCCATGGCTTTGCACAGAACCAGCTAGTTATTTGGAAGTACCCAACCATGGCCAAGGTGGCTGAACTCAAAGGTAAGTGGCTAGGTGAAAAGCTGGACATAAAAGGCCACATAATATATGACTGAAATGTCCAGAATAGGCAAATCCAGAGGAAAAAAAACATTAATGGTTGCCAGGGGCTGAGGAGAGATGGTAATGGGAAGTGTTGAAAATGTCTTAGTTTTATCAGTTGTACAATTTTGTGAATATACTAAAAACCACTAAACTGTACACTTTAAAAGGATGCATTTTATGGCGTGTGAATTATATCTCAGTAACACCATTGAGAAAAAGGGAGGAGGCCAGGTGTGGTGGCTCACGCTTGTAATCCCAGCACTTTGGGAGGCCGAGGGCAGATCATGAGGTCAGGAGATAGAGACAATCCTGGCTAACACGGTGAAACCCTGTCTCTACTAAAAAATACAAAAAATTAGCCAGGCGTGGTGGCGAGTGCCTGTAGTCCCAGCTACTCGGGAGGCTGAGGCAGGAAAATGGCGTGAACCCGGGAGGCGGAGCTTGCAGTGAGCCGAGATCGCACCACTGCACTCCAGACTGGGTGACAGAGCAAGTCTCAAAAAACAAAAAGGCCGGTGGCCCAGTGCCTCCTTTATGGGAGGGCTATGGCCGCATCAGCATTCGTATGTACTGTTCTCATTTGCTCCAGGTCACACATCCCGGGTCCTGAGTCTGACCATGAGCCCAGATGGGGCCACAGTGGCATCCGCAGCAGCAGATGAGACCCTGAGGCTATGGCGCTGTTTTGAGTTGGACCCTGCGAGGCGGCGGGAGCGGGAGAAGGCCAGTGCAGCCAAAAGCAGCCTCATCCACCAAGGCATCCGCTGAAGACCAACCCATCACCTCAGTTGTTTTTTATTTTTCTAATAAAGTCATGTCTCCCTTCATGTTTTCTTTTTTTTAATCTGTTTCAGCTAATGCCTTTCTTCTTTCATGACCCATGTCCCAGCAGCCTTCCTAGGGGCTCTACTCTACTGGGATCAGAGAGCTAGATATGTCCTGTGGGAGCCTGGACCATCCATCCCTTTTGTTTGTGGACAGGGCTAAGCATGTTGTGTTCCCCCACCTCCTCCATTCACATATGTATACACACAGCCTCTGTGGTTTCCTGTCACTTTTAATTAAGACACAAGTGAGTAAGCAGCCTCCACAGGCTGTATTCCCAGGCCCCCGCCCACCCTGACCTTTGGCCCAGAAGCTACTGCTTCAGTGTGTGGGGTGGAGAAGTGAGACTGGGTCCACAGTGACATTATTGCTGACCTCTTCTGTGTGAGGAAAAAGGCCACGAGACCCTTGTGGGGCCAGCCCTGAGTGCTCCTCTCCCAAGTTTAAGGCAGGGAGGGGGAAATAACTGTACAGCCCTTTTAGCCCCCAGCTCTGGAGTGGCAAACAGCAATGAGGCCACATCCCTGGAGCTGCCCGGGGGAAGTGGGTGCGGAACCAAAGCCATGGTCCCTGTAGAGCAGCTGTGGGGAGGGGAGGGCCAGTCCCCTGCTCAGTCCTGACCACATAAGCCTTGGTCACAGGTGTAGGTGGAGAGGGCACTGACGGACGCTGCCCAAGGTGCAGTCCTGAGGCACTTAGGTGGGCGCCTATCTAGGCCATGCTTCTCAGTTGGCCTTGACCTTGGCAATACCTGGAGCTCCATTTTGCTGAAGTGCACGGGGCAGCCGCTTGCCCTTGGTATAAGAGTGATACCAGAAGTTGGAGAACAGCACGAAGAAGATGGTGCCATACATCCAGATGAGGTGAATAATGACTGGGTACTGGTAGTTACAGCTGGACATAAAGTAGTACTGGGAGATGTGCAGTGAGACCAGGACAAACTGGATCTAGGACAGAGAAAGACCAGGGTCAGAGGGAATAGTGAGAGGACTAGAGGGAAAGAGAGGGTAGAGAAAGAGACAAACGTTGAGTAGGGAGAGACGGGGTCAAAGGTGAGACAGACTGGATAAAGGCAGGATCCAGGCTAGGAATGTGGGGGGATGGTTACAGGTAAGTCAGGCCAAGCCCCTCACCAGCTGAATGGCTGTCATGTGCTTTTTCCACCAAAGGTAGGGTTGTGCCACAGGGCCAAAGGCAGACAATCCGTAGTACAGGTACATTATGACATGCACAGAAGAGTTTATCATGGCATGGAAAGAGCCCATTCCTCCTGTAAGTGGACAATAAGACAGGGTCAGCAGAGTCCAGCCTCTGGTGCCCACCCTTTCCCATAGTGGCCTTCACCACTCACCCGGGGCAATCTTTACCCCCCACCACCAGCTCCAGGGAAGCACAGAGTGATGGAAGACATGTAGGAAGGTCACCTGCCCGTCTTTCTTTCGGAGAATAAAGATCACCTGAGAGAAGAGTGAGGGAAGGGGATTCAGAACCTGGGCTTCTCCACCTCATTCTCCCCCCAAGTTCTCACATCTCATATAACTACTCACTGTGTCCATCAGCTCAATGAACTTGGAGAAGAGGAAGAGCCAGGCCACCCGAACCATCTGCAAGAAGTTGGGATAGCCTTAGGACCTCATACACTATTCTAAGAGCCTCCCTAAACTGGGCCTTGAGCACAGGCCCCAAACTGGTCCTATCTACCAGGTTGCTTATGACCTAGCCCCAGCCCCTACTTACCCTAAGTGCCTCAGGGCTGTTGGAATAGTCCACAGGGTCACAGCGCCAGGTATAGGTGCTCAGCCAGCCCGACATCAGGAACTAGGAAGGGATGTGGATTAGACCTCCCTTCCCAGCCATCCCTCCCCTTTGCTAGCTGAGGACATGGATCTGAACCTCTCTGGAAAGGAGAAATGCCATGCTCTGGCTCTATGGCCTGCTCCTTATCCTGCTGACAGAAATTAAAGCCCGGCATCCCAGGGGCCCACCTCATAGACAATGTAGAGGGAGAGTGCCACCAGTGAGAAGTTGTAGACAATCATGAAGCCACGGAGCTGGAAGGGCTTCCGATTAGCCATGATGCGAGGCCCAAGTGAGAGAACGAAGTACACGTAGGTCAGGAGGATGGAGGTCATTAGCAAGGGGGACCCCATCAGAGGGTAGCCCTGGATCCGGGGATCTATGAATAAGGGTCAAAGGAATCAGGAAGAGTCACAGGATTCGAAGGGTCTTCATTCGAAGGGTCTACAGACATGAGGTCAGGTCACAGGGTCAAGGGGTTCATAGGAACCCTCCATTAGAAGACAGCCCTAGATCCAGGGATCCCGGGAAAGAAGGGAGGAAAGGGCTGGTGGATAGCATCTTACCTCCGTGCTTCATCATCTCTTGGTACAAGTTCACAACAGCCTCCATCCTGGCTAAGGACTCTGGGGAGGTACAGAGGGCGGATGTCAGACAGAGCCCACTGCACACCCCCATCCCACAGAGATAAGACACAGAACCAGACAAGACAACTCCCAATGCCTCATTGCAGAAAGGACAGAACAGTGAAAGGAAGGAATTACTGGGAACTAGGGGGAGGAGGCAGTTTAGTTGAGGCATCTGCTCCCCAAACATCCTGCCTGCCTGGGAAGAGCTGTTCCACCTTTCCTCTCCACACCTTACTCTCCTCTCCTCTCCACAGTTTTACTTCCTGGCCTCCCTTCCCCTCTTCCTCCACAAGATAACTCTCAATTCCAGGTCTCTTACTGGAGAGTCTTACCTTCTCACCAACAGGGAGCTCTTGAATTCCGTCTCCCTTCCTCACCCGAGTCCCTCACCTCCCCAGCTCTGGGTCTTTCTTCTCTCTAGGGATTTTCCCCTTCAATCTCTCCTCTCCTGCCCTCTCCTCTTCCCATCCCTCTGGACCCTTCCTGGAACTCTCTTCTCCCCAGGGTCCCTCCTGTCCCTGCCAGGACTCTCACCTCCCTGGGCCCTTCTGTCCCTCCAGAACCTTATCCTGGGATTCCTCCTTGCCTGTGCTGGGACACTTATCTCCCTACGTTTCTCCTCTGCCTTCCCTGGGGCTCTCACCTCCAGCCTCTCCTCTCCAGCGCTCTCCTCTCTCCTCTGGCAGAGCCCTTCCTCTCCTGGAGCCTGGCTCTTTCAGACTCCTGCCCCGGCGGCTCCACCTGTCTGACTAGATCTGGCAGCAGCCCCGCCCTCTGCCCGCCCCCGCTGTACTGTGCAGGGGGTGGAGGGTGGGTCTGGGCCACAGGTCAGTGCCTGGGGGAGCAGGACCCACCAGGATTGGGAAAGCCAAGTAAAGCCCCAGACTCACCACCCATCCACCCACGTGGGACCAGCCTGGCGACCTAAGGTCCTAGATTCTGAGCCAGAAACCTCCTCCGACCCCAGCCCCAGCCCCAACCCTCTCCCAAAGCACTGCTGAAAATCCACACCCAGCATCCTCTCCTAAGCCGGCCATAACTGCTCAGTTTGTCCTACTTCAGAATGGGTACAATCACTCTTCCCTTCCTGGGAAGGGCAGGGAAGCCAGTGGCATGTGAAGGGGTTGGGGAGTGGGGCAGGTCGCAGGAATCTTCCCCTCTCTCAGGGAGGGGCCCCGTTGGGCTAGGCCCCCTCCCCCTCAGGGCCTGAAGGAACGTCGGGGGAAGGCTCCCAGGGACACAAAAGCCTCTGGCCAGACCCAGGAGAGCATGGTACTGACAGTCCCTGAGGGACAAGGCATTCTTGGAACAGAGCAGGGCCCAGGGCAGCAGGTGCCCCAGACTCCCTGCTTCCAGAGAAGCACCTGTGCAGGTGCCAAGTGAAGAGGCGCATCTCTGACACCTCCCCGCCCCGCACACCCCTCACCTCCAGGAGGCCCGGCTTCTTTAGGCCCACGGTGGTCAGGCCCCAAGCCTGCGGTCCACACCCACCTCTCACCCAGCTCTCCACCCCCAACGGCGAAGGCACCACGCCGAGGGCTGGCACACACGTCTCCTGCCTGACACACCACGCAACACCTCCGTGGGCTGACACGCATGGCTCCCGGCCCTCACGCAGCTCGGCCACCGCCCAGGTACACGCACGGGCTCACCCGCGGGGCCACTCACACACGTGTGCGCGCTGCCTGGCCACGCTCGGATCCCCTCCTTACTTGCTCCCCCACCATCGGGCTTGCTGGCCGCCCATCGCCGGCAGGGCCCAGACCGAGGAGAGGGCGCCAACACCGGTTCCTCCCCGACACATGGGAGCCAGCCAGCCTGTTATCTCTCAACCACCAGCCCCCAAGATCAACCCACACACCCAGCAGGCCAGGAGGGACCAAGGCTCCTGGGAGGACCTCTCCCCAAGCTGCAGGAAAATCTGGGTGTGTCCCTCGTCGGGGACCTCAGCCCGTCCCTTCCTTCCTTTAAGATGGATGGAAGGGAAAAGGAGCCTGGCAAAGTTAGGGTAGCGGGGGGAGGGAGGGGAGAGGAGGAGGGAGACGGGTAAATGCAGGGGTGGTGGAGGAAAGCCCGGGTGTAGGCAAATGGGGGCCAGAGACGGGGGTGTGGGGGAGGGAGGGTGCTGGCAAGGCCCGGCCCCAGGGAGCTGGGACCTCCCACCCACTGGCCCGGGGAACAGCCTCGCCCACAGCCTGGGCAGGGCAAGGCAGGGCAGGGCTGGGCCGAGCTGGGCCGGGCTGGCCAGGCAGGGGGCGCCGGCACGTGGAGAGCCCGTGGAAGGTCCAGACTCACCCGTAGGGGCCAGGCGGGCAACGGCGGAGCGCTCGGAGGGAGCAGGGCCAGAGAGAAGTCCCCGGGGCCAGCCTGCCTGCCTGCCACTTCCTCATCTGCTGGGCCGACTTTCTGTCACCAGAGGGGGAGGGGCGGGACGCGCGGGGGGCGCCCGCTGATTGGGCGGCCGGCGGGGCCGGAGGCCGGCAGCGCAGGCTCGGCCGGGGCGGGGGCAGGGGCGGGCCGCCGGGTCCCAGCAGGAAGCGCCGCGGCCCGGGCTCCCCACCCCTTCCCTCGCCGCCCGGGCCCGCCCTGGCCAGTTGCAGCGGCCTGGCCACTCGGGAGCACGCCGTCTCTTCCCGACGTGCAGCCCGGGGCCCGGCCCTGTCCCCGGGTGACTGCTCCCCGGCAGGACTGCACATCTGTGGCGGCAGGCCCAGCTCAGGGCTCGGGGGAGGGTTCGGCCGGATGCCCTCAAAGAGCTCCCTCTCCTGCAGGGTGAGCGCAGAGCGGCGGGCGAGACCACACTGCGTGTGCTGAGGGCGCAGTGCTCTTAGCGGGAGGGAAGCCTCACGAGCCTGTACACTTGGAGGAGCCCCAAGCGTTAGGATCTGCTGCGAGGGCTGCCTGGAATGGAGGTGGGAGGATACAAGTGGCCCGGGGCAAGCATAGTGAATCACTGGCTAAACTGGCCTTCGAGGTAGTGAAAGGAAAAAAGGGAAATGAAGCTGACTGTGGCTGAATGTAGTAGGTCTTGAAGGCCAAATGGGGCGATCTGATTTTTATTCTAGAAGTAGAGGAGAAACAGTAAAGATTTTTTTAGGAGACTATTATCAGGCTTGTATCATTAGTTCATCAGACGTTTATGGACCACCCACCGTCCCTGCACTCACGGGGCTTGCAGTCTATCTGGCTGAATCACTTTGGCAGCCAGTGGGAGGAGGGAACACAAAGGAGACCAGGTGAGAAAGCCAGCCTGACCAAAGATGTGGCAACTGATTGGATCGGAGGAGGCGGACAATGTCGAGCTTTCCTCCAGACAGCTGGACTGGCTCTCTCTATATTTATTTATTCTACACCCCCAGCCCCCACCTCCACACTCACTAACTGGACTCAACTAGTGGGGGCAAAGGACGGACTAGATTTTAGTGAAATGGAATTTCTACATCCAGCGGCCCCTGGAACAGGAGCACACAACGATCTAATAACTGCTTGTAGGATTGGATGGTGTAAGTGCGGACAGAATTAGTGAATTTGGGCTACTCTGGGCACACTGCTTATGGGGCAGCCCTGCTCCGCAAGGAAAATAAACACATTTTTTTAAAAAAGGCTGGGCGCGGTGGCTCACGCCTGTAATCCCAGCACTTTGGGAGGCTGAGGCGGGCAGATCACCTGAGGTCAGGAGTTTGAGACCAGCCTGGCCAACATGGCGAAACCCCGTCTCTACTGAAAATACAAAAATTAGCCAGGCATGGTGGCGCATGCCTGTAATCCTAGCTACTCGGGAGGCTGAGGCAGAAGAATTGCTTGAACCTGGGAGGCGGAGGTTGCAGTAAGCCGAGATCCAGCCACTGCACTTCCAGCCTGGCAACAGGGCAAGACTCCACCTCAAAAAAAAAAAAAAAGAGGGAATTCGGAGACCAGCCTGGGCAACACGGTGAAACCCCATCTCTACTAAAATACAAAAAAAAAAAAAAAATCAGCCAGGCACGGCAGCGTGCGCCTCTTGTCCCAGCTACTCGGGAGGCTGAGGCAGGAGAATTGCTTGAACCTGGGAGGCAGAGGGTGCAGTAAGCCGAGATCGTGCCACTGCACTCCAGCCTGAGCAACAGAGTGAGACTCGTCTCCAGAAAAAAAAAAGATGTTCATAAATGGTAGGATAGGCTGGGGATGGTGGCTCACACCTGTAATCCCAGCACTTTGTAAGGCCGAGGCAGGCAGATCACTTGAGCTCACAAGTTCCAGCCTGGGCAACATCGTGAGACCCCGGCTCTACAAAAAATACAAAAAATTAGCCGGGCATGGTGATGCATGCCTATAGTCCCAGCTACTCTGGAGGCTGAGGTGGGAGGATGACTTGAGCCCAGGAAGTGGAGGTTGCAGTAAGCCCAGATCACGCCACTGCACTCCAGTCTGAATGATAGAAACCTTGTCTCTAAATAAATAAATAAATGACTCCACAAATGGTGGGATATAGCTATGTGAAAGTTTAGTCCTAGAGTTTAGGTAAGAGGTCTGAGCCAAAGTACAGATATGACCCAGCCTATTAGTACCCATCCTTGAAAGGAAATGGCAGAAGAATTCACTATTTAAAAGGCTCCAACACTAAGGTCCTAACTGATCTGGTCCCTGCCTTGTCCTCTCATTCTACCTGTGACACTCTCCTGGGCCCCACCTGGTGCTTTAACCATTCCCTGAGGATGTCAGCAGCGTTCATACCCCCCTCAACCCTCAGACCTTGCCCCCTGGCTCAGCACAAGGAACAGTCAGGTCTCCTAGGCAGTAAATCACTCCCTCCTCTTGCTCCCACAATTGTAATTATCTGCTTATCTGCATTGCAAAACTATAAGCTCCTCTCAGCATGGGCCATGTTTTGTCATCTCTGTATCTCCAGCATCTGGCCCGTTATCTGGTACTCAGTTGGCCCTCTACCTTTGTTGAATGAATGTTAGTGTGAATGGGATGACGTGGGAAAGAAAGAGAGGCCAAGGGAACCAGAGTCAAGTGGAGAGGACAATAAGAATTAGAAAGCCTTTCCATTTCCCTTGGGAACAGTATCACTGAGTCCATAAATATTTATTGAAAGCCTGTGTTCCAGGTATACTCTAATGACTTCGGGTTCACACCCGACTCCAAAGCCATGAGTTTAAATGTTCCAGTTAGTACCTGTGTGACCTTATGTAAGTTGCTGAACCGCTATAAAATTGGAGCAATAACAGTACCTATCTCATAGGATTGCTGTAAAGACTGAAGGAGATAACATATGTAAAGTGCTTAGCACTGTTTCTGTCTCAATATTTAATGGACAAGGTGGGAAAGTGCCCAAAATATCAGGAAGGTACATACTTATATGTAGATTCATGAGCATTCTTTTAATAATACTTCCTAAACAGTTACTGTGTGCAAACCACTGTTGTGAGAGCACTATTGAGAGATTTTGGATTAAATGTCCATCGTAAGAGTGCACTAGAGACAAAGCGGACTATTATAGATGATGAAACTGTCCCAGAGGCCAAACACAGTAGTGATAGGAAACTTCAACTGTGTTTTTATTTACCTGGACCACGTTGGTAAATGACCATGGCAGGCCCTCAATAAATGCTGACAGACTACATGAATGAACATGCTCAAAGACAGTTGTTCAGCTCTTGTCCCAGGTTCTATCATACCCCTCTCCCCCTTCCTGAGTTTCTTTTGTTCAGTTTGGCAAACAGTGAATGGATGTTTGCCAAATATTTGTGGATGCTCAAATATCTGATATAGACCACTTAGCCCCAAATCCTACCAAATGGCATCTTCATGGCCCTGGGGTTCCTGCAAAACACTCAGTCTGATGGAAAAGACAGACATATAGATGAGCAATTATACATGTGGTGAGTGTTCCCATAGAGATAAACCCAGAGGGTTATGAAAGCACTGGGCTGCAGGGGCACCTTAACTCAGTGTGGAGGCTAATTCTTAAAGGTGACGCAAAAATGACACTTAATTGAGCATTAAAGGTCACTTTCTAGGCCGCGTGAGGTGGCTCACACCTGTAATCCCAGCATTTTAGGAGGCCAAGGTGGGTGGATCACCTGAGGTCAGGAGTTCGAGACCAGACTGGCCAACATGGTGAAACCCTGTCTCTACTAAAAAATACACAAAAATTAGCCAGGCCTGGTGGCAGGCGCCCGAAATTCCAGCTACTAGGGAGGCTGAGGCAGGAGAACCACTTAAGGCAGGAGGCGGAGGTTGCAGTGAGCTGAGGTTGTGCCACTGCACTCCAGCCTGGGCGACAAGAGACTCCATCTCAAAAAAAAAAAAAAAAAGAAAAAGAAAAAAGAAAAAAAAAAGGACACTTTCTAGAAAGCAGGGAAAGGCATTCTAAGCGGAGCGAAGCATGTATGTGAAGGCATAGAAGCAAGAGATGTGGCGGGTTTGGGAACGCTAAGTAGTTTGGTATGACTCCATTTCAGAGGGCATATGGGAAGGCAAGAAAGGTAGGCATGAGTCAGTTTATGAAGAGCCTTGTATGCCACAGTAAGAAGACTGGATTTTATTCTGTTTATGTTTTTCAGCCCTGGCTGCAACTAGAATCAACTGGGGAGCTTTTAAAATATCAGTGCCTGGCTCTCACCTCCAGATTGATGCTAGATGGTCGTTCTTAATGGGAAGAAGCCGAAGCATGTTTATATGCTGTGTGGAGAGAGACAATGGGATCCAGCACACACATGAAGAGAGTAGCCTCTGGCTAAGGAGAACGGAAATAAGTAAGTTCATCAGTGGAATGGGAGGAATTGAGGGAGTTTTGTCTAAAGGAGTCTATTTTTTCCTTCAGTCAGATGTTAGGTATTTGTTGAACATGGGGGATGGGTAGGTGATGGGATAAAGAATTGTAGGGAAGTGGTACAGTCTGGAGTAACTGATGATGGAATGCTGGGAAAGCTTGGTGAACAGAGTGTAAGGCCCAGCTGGGTGGGAGACCATAAGGAGTGTACCAGTTTAGGAGGCTGTGATGTTTTCCAGCAGAGCTAAGTGAGTGGGAGTCAGGAGAGCAGAAATAGGACCATTTGGGATCTGCAGGGAAGTGAGATGGAAGGCCTTGCTTGGGGAGAGGGTTCAGTGAAGGCTGAGTAGATGAAACTAAACCAAGGGTACATTGATGAACTGGATAAACTGAAGAGGTCAAGGAACTCATAGGTTCGATAAGGATGAAGGCCAGGTGTAGTGGGGAAAGAAAACCCAGTCCAACAACTAAAATTCCATCCCTTTCATGGAGCCTTCCTGACTAATAGGAAATGAGGTGGCGACTTCCTCCGGGTCCCACCCTGTCTGACTCACTCCTCACTTACTGCTCTTCAAAGGGCCCGTCTCCATCCTCTTTCTCAAGAAGATAAACCATGGATGTTGTTTCTCCAAAAGTTCAGCCTGAAAACCACTATCTGTATGAACTCAATTCCCGTGATTTTTTGAGGCTTTATATGTTTCAGCACAAATATTAAATGGAGGTAGGATAGAGAAGCAGAAATGGCAATGAGGAAAAAAATGGAAAAGGTATGCCTGCATGTTCATGAGTGAGTGAGCGGAAGAGTGGAGGGAAAAGACAATAAGAGACGGGGTATCAGCTATGAATAGGAACTGAAGGTCCAGATTGAGGGGCAACAGAACTGGCAGGTGGAGATAGAAGCAGCCTCCTGGGGGCTGTGTCAAGCTTCTCCATTCTCCAACCTGTAAAGGACAAAGGACACTTCCTACACAGTACCCACACAGAAGAGCTGATGGGAGGGTTAGCCTGTGAGGACGAGAGAGTGAAGATGAGGGCAAAGGGTTTGCCAGTTAATAATTCTGCACGTCCCTGGGCCCCAGCCAGCTAGCTGGTATCCTCTTCCGAAGCAGGCTGGGACCTTGGCTGAAGGAACCAGGGCTGGAAAGACATCGGGCTGGCAGAGGGGAAAGACTGCATGCAAACATTCTGTGTATCTTCTGGAATTTGAGAGTTGGCCTGGAACCCTGAAAGGTCAGGGCCAACGTCTGATCTATCAGTGGGTAACCAGTGCCTACATACTATGGGTATCATTCACTGTTCATTGAACTGAACAAAAGAAACTTAGGAAGGGGGAAAGGGATGTGATAGAACCTGCAGGAAAAGCTCCAGAGAGAAAAAAGGAGAGGCTTTTTGTTAGGGGGCAAACCAGGGGATGCTATCAAGATGGAGGAAAGGGAGTTAGCAAGATCCAGAAGACACGTGAGAAGGACCAAGAGGGGAATGAGAAGCTTATTATTCTATTAGTACTTTTTCTGGCAAGGATGAAGCCAGATGCATTCCCTACATTCAAATGTTTCCATCCCGTAAGGTAAGTTCTATGATCACCTCTTAACAGATAAAAAAAAAACTGGAATCAGAGGTTGAATGCTTTGCTTAAGGTCACAGACTGGGTAAGGTGAAAGCAATACAGGTGTTTCAGGCTGAGGAAAAAGCACAGACAAAGGAATGGATATAGGAAAACACAGGACAGGTAGAGAATTGCAAGGGATTCCATTTGGCTCAAGTAACAGTCCCCAACCTTTTTGGCACCAGGGACCAGTTTTGTTTTGTGGAAGACAATTTTTCCAGGATGGGGGCTTGTGGTGATGTGGGGGGCAAGGGGCAAGGGGATGGTTTCAGGAGGAAACTGTTCCACCTCAGGTCATCAGGCATTCGTTAGATTCTCATAAGGAGTGCACAACCTAGATCCCTTGCATGCACAGTTCACGATAGGGTTCCCGCTCCTATGAGAATCTAATGCTGCTGCTGACCTGTCAGGAGGCGGAGCTCAGGCATTAATGCTTGCTCACATGCCCACCACTCACCTTCTGCTGTGCGGCCTGGTTCCTAACAGGTCACAGACCAGTACTGGTCCATGGTCCAGGGGTTGGGGACCCTTGGGCTAAAGGCTATGGCTAATGAAAGGCCTTCATATGATAGAAGGTTAATGAGTGGCCCCAGATCATGAAATGTTTTGAATTTTAAAAACTGAGGAGTTTACTTTACATTGGGGTGTCTCTGAAGATTTTTTTTTTTTTTTTGAGACTGAGTCTCGCTCTGTTGCCCAGGCTGGAGTGCAGTGGTGCGATCTCAGCTCACTGCAAGCTCTGCCTCCTGGGTTCACACCATTCTCCTGCCTCAGCCTCCCGAGTAGCTGGGACTATAGGCACTCGCCACCACGCCCGGCTAATTTTTTGTATTTTCAGTAGAGACGGGGTTTCGCTGTTAGCCAGGATGGTCTCGATCTCCTGACCTCGTGATCCGCCCGCCTCAACCTCCCAAAGTGTTGGGATTACAGGCGTGAGCCACCACACCTGGCCTGTCTCTGAAGATTTTAAGTGGCAGGCTGATATGATCCCCACTATACCTTAAAAAGACAAACTCGGGGACGGGCATAGTGGTTCATACCTGTAATCCCAACAATTTGGGAGGCCAAGGTGGGTGGATCACTTGAGGTCAGGAGTTGAAGACCAGCCTGGACCAACATGGTGAAACCCAATCTCTACTAAAAATACAAAATTAGGTGGGTGTGGTGGCGTGTGCCTGTAATCCCAGCTACTTGAAAAGCTGAGGCAGGAGAATTGCTTGAACCTGGGAGGTGGAGGTTGCAGTGAACCGAGATCATACCACTGCACTCCAGCCTGGGCGACAGAGCAAGACTGTCTCAGAAGAAAGAAAGAAAAAAAGACAAACTTGGCAACAGTAAGGTATATTATCAAGAGGAAAGCAGAAGAAGGCAGGGATACCAGCTGGGAGCCAGCTCAGAGGTCTGGGTGTGACATAACAAAGGCCTGACCTAGAAGAATGGCAGTGAGAAGGAAGAAAAGGGGATATAGCAGAAAGAGGACCCAGAACTGACAGCAGATGTCCAGATGGATAACTCAGGTGGGGCAGGATGGAGAAAATGAATGCAGTTTGGGACATCCTGAGTTTGAGGTGAGATGGCCCATTCAACAAGCAATCTAAAACACAATACTGTGCATTCAGGAGAAAGGACGGAGCTTGAGAAAAAAATGTGAGGATTCTCTATATAGAGGTGAGACCACACAAAGTGGACTGGAGTGTGGTAGCTCTAGTTTTGGCTGTATTCAGAAACTTTCCCATCCCCTGCTTTCATTTCCTTTGAGAAATTCCCCACCCCACTGGCTCATTAATGCTGGTATTCTCCCCTACTTCCTCCTAATGGCACATAATCCAGGCAAAACCAGAGCTCTCCCATGAGATGAGTTCTAATAATGTAGAGTGGAGAAATGCAGAGACAGAGAGTCCAGACAACATTTGAGCCTCTAAGCCTACCTAGAGGCATCCACATAACCCAAATACAGCTGGTTCCCCCTTTTTTTTTTTGATTAAGCCAGTTTAATTGTAATTTTGATTAGGCTAGTTTAATTGTAATGTCTTGCAATCCAAACAGTCTACTAGACCATCACATAAAAATGAGATTGCTCAGGAGAAAGTAAAAGAGACTAACAGTTACCATTTGAGTGTTGACTATTTGCCTGAAGAGCCTTTTTAAGAAGCTTGGACTTTATCTGGTAGAAAATTAAGAGCTACTTAAAGATTTAAATTTAACTTTAAATATGTTTTGTTGAAGGTGCTCTTTGAAGTTGGTACTATAATCCCATTCTATAGAGCTGGAAACTGAGGTTCTTGGGAGTGAAGTAACTTTCTAAGGCTACACAATGGATAAGTGTCCAAACCAGGATATGAACTTGAAAATAAACTGCAATAGAACTATGGGTGCTAGAATGGAAGTGTGTACAGGGCACAGGAGAGGTACAGTTTAAGAATGGTCAAGTGGGGCTGGGAGCGGTGGCTCACGCTTGTAATCCCAGCACGTTGGGAGGCCGAGGTGGGCAGATCACGAGTCAGGAGATCGAGACCATCCTGGCTAACATGGTGAAACCCCGTCTCTACTAAAAATACAAAAAAAAAATTAGCCGGGCGTGGTGGCGGGCGCCTGTAGTCCCAGCTACTCGGAGAGGCTGAGGCAGGAGAATGGCATGAACCCGGGAGGCGGAGCTTGTAGTGAGCCGAGATTGCGCCACTGCACTCCAGCCTGGGCGACAGAGCGAGACTCCGTCTCAAAAAAAAAAAAAAAAAAAAAAAAGAATGGTCAAGTGTACAGGGGAGGCAGTAGTAAAGACTTTACAGGAGTAGGTGACATGTGAACTGGAAGGATGAATTGTTTATCAGGTGAATAAGGGGGTTGGAGCAGGAAAGAGAGAGGGTATTCTGCATAGGGCAGAGCATGTGTAAGCCACGGAGGTATGAGGCAACACCTGACTCCCAGCTATTTCCTTGTGGCACAGCTGAGAGCACTTATGGCAAAGTGGCAAGAGTCGTGGAGTATGCCATGACAAAACAGTCTGAAGGACTGGTGGTCAATGTGGCGGGAAGAGAGGCAAGCATGGCACCAAAGAGCTCCGGTTTTGATCTCCAGTGAATTATACACAGCCACCCACGAAGAACTGAGCCCGACCTAGCAAGCACAGACAAGCGAGGCAAGAATTCATCACAACTGCACAGAGAAAGCTATGAGTGGTGAAGGGCCTCCTTTAGGGACAGACTGTAGAAAAACTATGGAACTGAGTGGTTAGCTAGTTTAGACAGGGAAGAGATACAGTTCGTAAGGCATGAAAAAGAGTATTTCAGGTGAGAGGTCTTATCATTTGGCCTCAAGTCAAAAGGACACAATTTCTTAAAGAATGTAGGCAACAACAATGTAGGTGGGAGAAATACAATTCACAAAACTAGATTTGAAATTGACTTATCATGTCAGGTAATCCAATATCAAAATGCTCCAGTACCTACTCTGCACGTTACTAGGGAGATACCACGGGGGATGAAATATGCACAAAAAGCGTCTCCTGAGGCTAAGCTCCTGAGACATGAGCACAGGGGAGCTGCAGAGGGAAGGAGAGGTATGACCTCTTAGAGGAATTGGTGAATCGTTTATTCAAGCAACAATCACTGAGAGCAGAGATTCCCAGATGTTACCCTATGGATAGATAATATGTATTGTGCTTCTACTGTTGTCAGCATTATCCTAAGCACTTTATATGTATTAACCCATTTAAACCTCACAGCAACCCTATGAAATAGCCATTATTATTGACCCCAGGAATAAGGAGGCAAAGGCATAGAGAAGTGAACTAACTTGCCCAAGGCCACACAGCTGGTAAGTAGCACAGCTAGGATTTGAACTGGGGCAGTCTGACACGAAAACCTGCTTTTTAAATCAAAATGTTATTTTGTACTACTTCTCCAAAGACAAAGAAATCATAATAGTAATAATAATAGTAGCACTACCATTTATAGTGCTTATGATGGGCTAGATGCTATAGTATGCCAGGCACACACATTATCTTGCCTAAGATCACTCAGTTCTCAGGTGGAAGAGCTGGATTCAAAGTTCAGGATGCTTGAACCCGGGAGACAATAAAGTGCACCAGGAGCTAGAATAAGTTTGTACAAGGTACAAATGTGGAGCATAAAAGAGGAGGTAATTAATCTTACCTGGTGGGAGTGGTATTGAGTTATGGGTTACTGGAAAACTTCACAACTTCACACAGGGGTGACTTTTTTTTTTTTTGAGACAAGGTCTGGCTCTGTTGCCCAGGCTGGAGTGCAGCAGCACAATCACAGCTCACTGCAGCCTTGACCTCCCAGGCCCAAGCGATCCTCTCACCTCAGCCTCCCAAATGGCTGGGACCACAGGTGTGTGCCACCACACCTGGCTGATTTTTTAGTAGAGACAGGGTCTTCCTGTGCTGTCCAGGCTGGTCTCGAACTCCTGGGTTCACGCAGTCCTCATGCCTCAGCCTTCCAAAGTACTGGGATGACAGGTGTGAGCCACTGCACCGGCGAGAGTGAGGCGACTTGTGAGCTGATTTTTGAAAGATGATTGGGTATTCATCAGACAGAATGATAGGGCAAACTGTTCCATGCAGAGGGAACAGTGGGAATAAAGGAATGGAGGTTTGAAAAAGCTGTCACATTCAGCAAACTGCAAGCAATGTGGATGGCTTGGGAATTGAGTGGGTGGCATGACAATAAGAAGGAGGAAGGGGGCTGCATCACACAGAATCTTACTTGCCTTTCCAGAAAATCTGAGCTATTTTTTAAGCTTTTCCAATGAAGTAAATGTAATGGCCAAACAGAGCAAATAAATATCCCTAGGGAATCTGGTGGCTTAGTCTGAAGCTGTTCAGACTAGTAGGAATTCTTTGAAGACTATTTTCTCTTAATAATGCATGCATGCTGGCTGGGTGTGGTGGCTCATGCCTATAATCCCAGCACTTTGGGAGGCTGAGGCAGGAGGATCACTTGAGCTCAGGAGTTTGAGACCAGCTTGGGCAATGTGTCAAAACCAATCTCTACCAAAAATTAAAAAATTAGCCTGCTATGGTGGTGCACGCCTGTAGTCACAGCTACTTGGGGGCTGAGGTGGGAGGATCACTTGAGCTGGGAGATGGAGGTTGCAGTGAGCCAAGATCGCACCACTGCACTCTAACCTGTATGACACAGTGAGACCGTGTCTCAAAATAAAATAATAATGCATGCTGAATGTGTGTTCTGTTTTAAATTACTCTTAAAATGAACATTGCAGGATGATTTTACCTTGTAATTTTCAGTATGCCTGGCACACCCACCCCTACCAACTCGCCCACCAGGTATGTTGTCCATATACCCCCATCTCTACCAAAAATACAAAAATTAGCCAGGTATGGTGGTGCGTGTCTGTAGTCCCAGCTACTTGGGAGGCTGAAGTGGGAGGATCGCTTGAGCCTGAGAGGTGGAGGTTGCAGTGAGCCAAGATCGCGCCACTGCACTCTAGCCTGGGTGACAGTGAGACAGACCGTGTCTCAAAATAATAAAATAATAATACATGTTAAATGTGTATTCTGTTTTAAATTACCCTTAAAATGAACATTCCAGGAAGATTTTATCTTGTGATTTTCAGTATGTCTGGCACACCCACCCTACATTGGGAGTAAACTATCAAAAGGCTTTTAATCAAAGGAATAATGTGATCAGATCTGCAGTTCAGAAAGACCTATCTGGCAGCCTTTTGGAAGACAAGTTAAAGTGGGCAGGACTGGAGATAAAGGATTTTAATCAGGGGAGTAATGTGATCAGATCTGCAGTTTAGAAAGACCTATCTATAGCCTTTTGGAAGACGAGTTAGAGTGGGCACGGCTAGAGATATGGAGTCTGAACAATACTTTTGGTAAGAGAGGCCCAGAGCCTAAACTGTAGGACAGGGTGGATGGACACTGGGGAGACAGAATTGGTAGGATTTAGGATCTGATTAGGTATGAGGGGGTTGGGGACCCAGAGGGAGAATAGTTTAGAATGGTTTCCATATTCCTGGCTTAGAAGAGAAACAGGTGTGTAGGCTAGAATAACTGGATTTGGACATTCAACCAGGTGTGGATCATATAGGTAGAGATATCCACCAGGAATCTGCAGCTCAGCAAAGAGGTCTGAGCTGAAAATAAAACTCACTTATATTATGCACATAAAAGTGGTGTCACAGAAAGCAGGTAGAATAAGAAGAAAAGGGGGTTAAGGACAAGTCCTAGAGAATAACATTTAAGAAGCAGGCAAAAGTATAAAAGTCCAAAAGCTGCACAGAAGGAATGGCCAGAGAGGGGGATGAACAAGGAGAGCGTGTGCCATAGAAGCCATGGGGGAGAAAGAGACTGAAGGAAATGGTCAGCATTAAATGCTGCAGATACATTACTATGGGGATTGAAAAAACTCTGGATTTAGCCATTAGGTCAACAATGATCTCTGAGTTTCTGAGGAATGGTGGAAATAGAAGCCCAAACACAGGGGTTGAAAAGTGAATGGGAGGTAAAAGAAACAATGATTCTAAGCACTTTGTTTCAAGAGCATGGCTGCGAGTGAGTCAGTGGGAGGAGATGTAGGGTCAAGAAGGATCTTTTAACATGGAAGAGACACTAAAATGCCACTATCTAAGGCCATGAAATGTAGCCTAGAGAAATTGGCAAAAAGAATGAAGGATAGACTGGGTGTGGTGGCTCACACCTGTAATCCCAGCACTTTGGGAGGCTGAGGTGGGAGGATGGCTTGAGCTCAGGAGTTTGAGACCAGCCAGGGCAACATAGAGACCCTGTCTCCATTAAAAATAATAATAATTTAAAAATTAGCTGGACAGGGTGGCACATGCCTGTGGTCCCAGCTACTTGGGAGGCTGAAAGGTGGGAGGATCACTTGAGCCTCGAGGATCACTTGAGTTGCAGGATCACAGTGAGAGGTGATTGTGCCACTGCACTCAAGCCTGGATGACAGTGAGACCCTGTCTCAAAAAAAAAAATGAACAAAGGATATCTACGTGGGGAATGTGGGCAAGAAAAGATGAAGAATCAAAATGACCACAAACTAGGGAAATTAGGGTGAGAATTAGGGAAAGCAGTGGAATGGCAGAGAAAACACAGGAAGACGAGCATCCCAAGGCACTTTATATTTGATTCAGTAGGAAAGGTTATCTTCATGTGGAAAAAGTATAATTTATTGCCTATACTGGAGGAGTCTCTTTGGTACATGTATCTTGCCCAAGGAGAGAGAGATGTCTGAGAGGGGGAGGGTGACTTCTAACACAAAAGGTATGTCAGAACTTGTAACTTGTGATAACTTTGTGGTAACTTACCATCTCTTTGATGAATCTTCACTTAGAGAAAAATGTTTTAGAAAACAGTTTCAAGGTTGTGGTCTAGAAGGATGTTGGTATGTTAAGGTGTAGGTGACAGCGAGGGAACTTCAGGAACAGTTTATAGGAGTTTGAGGGACTTAGGGGCTGATCTAGGAAAATTTTGGCCTATTTATGTAACAGTCATGCACCACGGAAAACAAAACAAAACAAAATGCCTGGGGATAAATGGGTTTGAAAATCATTGCCACAGACTTTAGACCTAAAAAGGATCACTGAGATCACCAAGTGAGAAAACTGAGGCTTAGGGAAGTGAGGTGCCTTGTCCACGATGTACTTAGGGAAGCTGCCACGTCCAAATGGCACGTGACTCACTGAGAGACCACAACAGGAACCCAAGAGCTGCCTCAGTGACACATGGAGCTCAAAAAAAAGAGATAGAAGTTAAAGGGAAGAAGAAAGGAACTTTGTCTTGTGGGACAAAACACATGCTGAAGTGATAGGGCACCATGGTCCCGTCAGATGGGTTGGAGTTTGCCTTCTGTTCCAATCATAAAGCCCCATCTGCACAGTGGCAAGCCCTTTCCAAGGGTTAGTCCCCATGTGTTCGAGGTTTCCAGGCAGGAGCCACATCGAGCCTCAATAAGCAGGCACTGTGAACCCTCAAGACTGAACAGAAAAGGACCACAGCCCGTTCCTACTCCCGGCCCAATGCTAAACTTCAGTAGGCTATTCCCCTAATTCTGGAGCAGATAGGAAACGCAGATGGAAGAGAATGTACACTCCTTCGTAGTTCATCTGGACAGTAATCAGGAGCTGACCCAGGGTGGGCGTTTGGAAGGACTCAGCCTCCGTCCTGCCTGGTGCTGGGATCAGCTTACACAGCTCCTGTGTCCACAGGGCACAGAGAATACATTGTCCATAAGGAGGATTATTCTGTACAAGAAGCTCAGACAAAGGGAGAGGTTGTTTCCAGCTGCCTGGGGGAGGTGAGAGGGGGTGGGAAAAGGGACCAGCCTTGCACTGGGGCATTCCTGCAGAGTTGAGCTTCTTCTCTGTGGCAGCACAACAGGAGGTGGGCAATTACACCCCCTCCAGCTCAATCCTAATGCCAGGACCCATTATGGAGTTGTAAGGAGCACTTGGCTACAACCTATCTATCTTGGCTGTTTCCCAAAAAATGACAGGGTTGAATGAGGTACACCAGCTAAGTAGGGAGGAATAAACACTAGAAGGGGAACAGAATGGGGTGACTGGCACAATGAGCAAAAGAGAGGTTCAGCAATGACTGAATCCCAGGCTCAGGGCAGGGCTGGAGAGGGAGAGGTCCTAGGAAATGGGCCTTATGCTGACATTGATTGGATAAGCTTCCACCTTCAGCAGGATGAACTCTGTCCTGTAGTAAGCTCTTGACATTTCACAGCTGCTGCTTCTTTCTCCATCCTAGACACAAACCTAGGAGACAATGGCCTAATCTCTTTCTCCAGGGGACCCAAGAATAGGAGAAAGCATGATCTCCAAGCAAAACAGGGCAGCAAAAACAGAGGAATGTTACCAGAGTAGGCCAATAGTCACCTCTTGCAAATCCTAAATCTGAGCCAGTAAATAGGTCATGTCCCCTTCTTCAAAGGAAAACTGTATATGTATTCCCTCCTGAGGGAATGAGTATGCTAGGGGTGGGAGATACATACTCTCTATTGAGGCATTTACTAGGCTGTATGGACCCCAAAGTGGGAGACACTACTGAGATTTGTGTACTCCAGATGATTTGAGGATGGGGGATAAAAACAACAGCATGTGCTCCTACAGTGATGAATGTAGAGGAGTCCCTCTAGAGGAAGGAGTGTTTGCTTAGGGCAACAAGATGTAGGTGACATCCTGCATATGTTCCTGTTGGGGCAAGAGGATATTTCCATTATTGTATGACAAGGAATCAATTTTAATAGTATGGTGGGGATGAAGTCAGTATTTGCCTGGGACACAAAAAAACTTGGGGTTGGTGCCATTCAATAGGAGGGAATCTTTTGGTGGAGTAAAGGACAACAGTCACCAAAAGATGCTCCAGGGGTTTCAGAGAAGCACAGCTCAAACTCTACCCAATATGCCAGTTAACTGACATTTCCAGTGGGAAGGGAAGAGGTGAGAAGATAAAGAACACCTGAGTGGGCTGATGAGCCAGAACAGTTTAAGTGGGGGAAAGGTCTGGCACTGCCTTAGAGCTGGTGACCAGACTCCCCTACTGCTATGTATTGTGGTCAGTGAGCTTTGTGGATACCATTCCTCATCTTGATGGAATGGTAACAGATGTGACATCTGGGACCACTTTTCCAGTCCTTTGCTGCCACAGCCTGGCAGAACTTTGTTTGGCACTGAACAAATGCCAAAGTACCAGTGTGTGACAGAAGAGAACAGAAAAAAGGCAGCTGGAAGGTATGAGCAGGAGGGAAGTTGCAGGATTTTTAGATCAAAGCTAATTAAAGATACAGAAATTTTTTTATGGAGAACAAATTAGAACTGCCTTGCAGCACTCTTGAAACTGCCCCTCTGGTCCCTATGTAGTGCTCTCATAAATTACTGTCAGACAACCCTGAGCCAGTGAACATCAATTTAAATAACTTTATTCAGAGGAATCTTTTGGTCCACTTCTGCTGACTCAACCCCTGCGCATGCCAACAAAGGAGTACTAAGAAAGGCAGGTTAGCCTGAATGTCTAAATTCACTTTGTTCAACTTTATAAAAGCAGGCAAAGCTACTGGGGGTTGCCCCCTCCCACCATCAATCTGGTCCACCATTTGGGCCACAGGATTACGGAAATGAAGGAAAGCCATCCTGGCCAAAGTCGAGAAACTGGGCACCATTATGAGGTCAACTAAACCCTGATGGCAGTGTGAAGTGCAATTCCCTTCTCCCTCCAAAGTAAGAAACATGAGTCCAGGGGAAGGGGCTTTTTCATGTGCTAAGGAAAAACCCTTTTCCACATAGTCCTGCCTGGCAGAGCCACTTCCTGAGAAAGCCTCGTGTGTATAGGGTGAGGTAAAGGATAGGGGACTTTATGACTATTTGCCAGGTAAAAGCCAAGTTGGCTCCTTAGAGGACAGAAAGGAGAGCAGGCCCAAGCTTCACCAGAGCTATAGGTGGGCATTTTTTTTTTTTCTTCCTGGCCCAGAAGCTTCTTCACCTTGCACCTTAGAGGGATAGCCAGAATGAAACCTGGGCAGGAGGGCCTGAAAAGACAGTGTGCCTCTAAGAACACAGAGGTTGCTACAGTTTCTGGCAGCACAAAATAAGCATAGCCTTATTTGATCTTGTGTCCATCAGCTCACCATTGACGTGAGGCAGTTATCAGATCAGGGTAAGTTCTGGATCAAGGACTGTGGAGGGTGGTGGGGAGAAGGATCTGTAGAAACTATCATTTATTGAATACCCATTATTTCATATACTGTGCTAAGTGCTTTACATTCATTTCCTCATTTGAATCCTCACAACAACCCTATGAGGCAGGTATTATCACCATTTACAAATGAGAAACAGGCTCAGAAAAATTAGGTCACTTGTCCAAGGTCACACAGCTAGTCAGTGGTGGAAGTGGGATTTGTCTGCTGCTGAAAGCCCATGTTCTTTTTATTGTACCCATCTAGGTGAGCCTTGAGCAAAAGGTAATTTCACTTCCCAACTCTGCAAAGAGCACCAGGGAGTCGAGGTTGCCAGCCACACTCACCGCTGGTAGGGATGCATGGAAGCCGACTTGATGTTGGTTTTTATTCCACTTGGCATTTTCCCTGAAAGGAACATGAAAAAAGTCATCTCAAGCAAGGTAAGACTTTCCTGACAAATCAGAAATGTGGTATCTCAGCCTCCCTCTGTCACTTCCTCTATCATCTCAGAACCTCTGTGGCATCTGACCCTGTTTGACAGAGGTCAGAAGTATGATTCTTCACCCAGCTGTCTCCCTGAAGGTGTCCAGGAGGAAAGAAGTGACATGGGAGAACAGTCTGTTCATCCAGTCCTAGAAAAGATAGCTAAACCTGTGTGACTCCCATTTAATGTCACAGGTAAAAGAGTACTATGTTCTCTCATTGTTCTTCTTTTTTTATATCATAAGAAGTGCAGAATCTCTCTTTAATTGTCCCTTTTCCTAGACAGCTTGGAGGAAATAACTCTTCTAGCTGCCTGCATCTAGACCGTTCTAAAAATGAGTAGGAGAGAAGGCAGGAAGCCAAGAGCAAGAGAGGCAGGATACAGAGAAAAGAACACATGTAGGACTGGAAAACTGGCCTGCGTGTCAATTCCTGATGCACCTACCAAATGGTCTTAAGATCTGACTGCTGATTTCTCTACCTAACAAGAGACACTGACAACATATCTAATACCAGAATAAATGGGATAGAAGGATAGTTGACACAGAGATGTGAGATGCGGATGAGAAATTAGAGCAGTTTCTGTTACTCAAAGTTCTTCCTCACTCTCTGGTGCCTGTTGCAGAGTCTCAGATGAGATTATTTTACTTCTGAAAATTATTTCCTGGGTCACAGTGCAAAGGAGAAATAGAGAAAACCTCTAGGTCTAGAGATGCTGGAAGCCCAGATAATCTAGCTTATTCGCTCCCACTCCCCTGCTCAAAGTCAGCTTCATTTCAACCCCTGCCACCTTACCTGGTTGACTTGCCTGAGCCATTTGTACCCCACTGAGCATTGGCTGCTGCTGGCTTGGAGCTCCTGCCATCTGCACCTGCTGTAATCCTGAGGTTCCTGCAAGGATCGTCCCAGCTCCTGCCTGGCCTGGCTGGCCAGGACCACTGCTGCCTGAAGGTCTCCAATTAGATAGTCCTTTCCCAAAGGCAACAGCTGCCACCAAGGCATTAGTGTCTGTAGGGTTAAAGGTCTGCTTGTTCGGCCGGAGACCTGAAGAAAAAGTAAGTGGGGATCCTGAAGTATGCTTCTGATGCATGACTGAACGTGGCAGCTGGAAGACCAGTATGAGTGCCAGGGTTTGGAGTTCTGAATTCAGCAACATCTAGACTCCCTCACAGCCCAGAAAAAGAGCCAGAGGACCCCCAAGCCTATCTCAGAATTCTCTCTTCTTACTTTGCCCATTTCCTCCACCTGCTTCAGTGCTGGCCTTAAATACAAAAGGCTAACAGAATGGATGCAAACCCTAAAGCAGTTCACTCTTGTGTCCTAACTTCACTACTCCCAAAACAACCATTCCCATTCCAGTGATCTTATACACCTCTCCTTCTCTGTTTAACCACCAGTCCCGTCATACCTCCACTCTCTGATTCTCGCTCCTCTTTGCTGATTTTCTCCAGAAGGTTTGAACACATTTTATTCAAGCTCTGGATCTGCTTCTGTAACACACAAATTTGTGCAGAGATTAGAGTAACTAGGAAATGATATGGAGAAATTTATTCCTTGGGTTCTGCCAGAAGCAACTTAGATGCAACCAACTATGCATCCCTACTAGACCGGAATGGTAATGCCTAGCTTCTCATGATGGGATGGGGATGGGGCAGCAAGGCAGTGACTCAGTCAAACCTGGGCTGCATCTGCACCAATGCGGGCAGCATCTGTCGTCAGTTGCTTCTCCTGTTCTTCCACTTCAGGGTCAGGCTTGGTTCTCAGATGGTCAGGGACTACCTCATGGCTGAAAACGGGCACCCGTCCTTCAGTCTGCCGCTGTAACACACAGGTTTTATTGATCCTACTATGTACTCCAAGAAGATTCTATCTGGCCTGATATACAGTCCCATCCACAGGCAAACAGTGCATTTTCAAGGAAAATACAACCTGAGACATAATATCTAGTTTGCTAGGACACACTCTCCTTTACTCCATCCTTCATTTTTTGTGTCTTCTCACATCCCTATCTCTACCAGAGCTAGAGGCAAATTAAACTATCACTGTCTGCCACGCTTCAAAGACTGGAATAGACAAAGTCACAAAAGGGCAAACTTTGCGACTTAAGACAGATGTTGGAGAAGAAAGGTATCAGCCTTGGTGATATACCCCTCAGCTTATTACAGCACTATTTGGGAGTGGCTCTCCTGCCTTCAGAAGAACAAAAAGCAAGGCCTCCAAAATTATTTCTAGGCTCTCGGCTAATAACTTAATTTCCCTAAATACTAAAGAAGCCTAAAAAACCCCTTAATTTCCCAAGTTGTATTCTTTTTCTCCTCTTACCATGAGATCTTCATCTCGGTCTGGAGACAACACCAGAGGAATGATGACCTGGTTACGGAACAGCGGTGTTTTTTCATGCTTCAAGACCTTGTTCAGAGTGTTCAACTGTCCAGAAAGCAATGCAAAGCTGTCCAGGACAGATGGCCTGGTGGCAGTAAGAAGGTGTCAGAATGTTGTACCCCTTCCCTGGGTGGTTCTTGGTAAAATAGTCCTAGTTCCTTCAGGCTAGGAACACTCGGATTCACCTCCAAAAGTCTCATAGCCCTATGACTAGCCTAAGTGGGAACAGACTAACAGGGATGACAGGGATATGAAAGAGGGACGCAGTTTCAGTTTATGAAACAGATGTAGAAAAAACCCAGTTCATTGTTTGAATGGGGTGAGGAAAAGTGGCAAAATAGGAACCAGGGCTACACTGTTATAACTAAAACTTCAGAAACCGGGTAAAAGCCTCCTTTCCAGCCTGGAAATAGTATCCACACTTCAGAGTAGGTTGGCTCTAAAAGACTCAGCCACATCTGTGGCAAGAGATCCAGCACAAATAGAGCTGTAGTGGGAGGACCTCCTCACCAGAGAAGTCAAAGGGTAAGAATTGAAAGCTAGAAAGAACTTGGGTTAGGAAACTGAGCATTTCTCTACTTCCTTGCCATGGAAGCCACTTGCTAAATGTTAGGAAACTCAGCTCTTTCCAAATCAAAAGATGTGTGCAAACTGATAAATGGTTACATCATTAGAAATGTCCTATTCATCAGGAGGCTAGGCCCCCCCACGCATAAGCCCTTCCTAGCTTGCCCTGGCAACTCTTACCAGGTCAGCCGGCCATACTCGTTCTCCAACTTGCAAATGAAACTCCCCAGTGAGTTCTTCAGATCAGCCACTTGACTCAGCAGTGCATCTAATGATGCCTCAAGCTGCTTCTCCTCTCTCTGCACCAATAGGAACAGGTTGGTTACCCAGATAAACGAGTATGACACACAGAAAGGAGGGCTGAAAAGCCAAGGAGATGGTGTGCAACACCAGTCAGGTAACACAGGATCTCATTGGCATAGGATAGCCAGGTTGTTTTCTATCTTTGGTATTTGGGTTATAGACAGCATCAACCCTGAGACCTTTCAACCTGTTTGCCTGACCCCAAGTCCTTCCACCAACTGATTCCTTTTCCCCATCACCTCCTAATCTATGCCTCGTTTTTCTCTGTGTTAGGTACACCCTACATTCCCTCACTGAGACATTTTCGACAGACCTAATGCCAGGAGATCATTCTGTCATGTGCACCTCTGTAGCACATGCACTCCAGCTTCCTCCATCCTAGCATCTGTGAGCCTGGCTGTCTTGTCAGTCTCTGGGAAATCTGCCTACTCATGAAGACTTCTCTGAATACCAGCCCTGCTCTCCCCTTTCCCTCCCCGCACCAACGACTCCAGCTTTCCATCTGCTCTCATCATTTTGTTTCAACCTTCTCCTTGCTGAATTCATATGCACTCATCTATCTCTGTGTCAATATTTCCGTGCCTCTTTCACAAGCTCGGTCAACCCATTAACATTTATTGAGACTACCAGCTGCAAGAAACTAAGTGACAAATGAAAAACAAAAACTACACATGCTTCTAAGCACTGGACAAACAAATTAAAATGCTGGGGGTCTGCAAAGCATTTCCTTCCCATCGGTGGTCTCCTGTTTTACTCCATTTCTTCACCCTTAACAACTATAGGGCACAGGCTGGGAAGAGTGATGCAAAACTGTCTTGCAAACCTGCCTGACAGGAACTTGATCCTGGGTTCCACCATGGCCTCTGATTATAAGCTGCTTAGCTTTCGGCCACCGCGGCCCACAATTCCCTCACTGCTTGGGCTTCTTTCCAATTAGATCCCCTGCTATATCGGCATCCAACAGCCTCCATCCAGCAGCTTAGGACAGGCCCTGAGCCACCCCACCATCTTCTTGAGCCGTCTTCCTTAGACTGCATCTCAGCCTCCCCGTATTACAACCTAATCCTTTCCCACGCCAAGCAAATCGGTGCTGCCTCCTCCCTCCGGATTTAGCCCGACTGTCTCCGGTCAGGCAAGCTCCACCCCCACTTCTGATCTCCGCCGCTCCCTCTCCAATTAGCCTCGCCCCCCAACCCACGTTCCCTTATCAGCCGTGGGTTCTGCCCTCTCTTCTCAGTCCCAACTCTTCATTCTCCTTAGCCAGCCCACTCTCGGTCCCCGTACCCGAAGCTTGCCAGCCGCTAGTACGCCCAACGCAGTTCTCACCTGCATTGCGGTGGCCCAGGCGGCTGCAACGATTTCCACTTCCGGTTTTCCAGTCAGCAAACGCCTAAGAGAAGGCTTCGTCCACCAATCAGAAAACTGGAACTCGGACCTCCCACCGACTTCCGGTTCCTTCTGGGTGCCGAGATAGCCAGGTCAGGGGTCAAGAGTGGAACACCCTCACTGGCCCGGGCCGGCGCGGGAGGGCTGTGTGATGGCCTCGGAGCGCCCCGAGCCGGAGGTGAGGGGCGGGCGGGCGGGCGCAGCACTGGGCCCGGAGATCCGAGGGGGAGGGTCCGGCGGGCAGGCGTGGCGTTGGCCTCCTCTAGGTCTGGGGGTGGCCGGGCTGCGTAGCCTCGGCAGGGACCAGCCCAGCCCGGAAGGCCCGACTGTGGCACCGCTGCGGACTATGGGACGCGGTCCGCAGTTTCCTCGGGGAGCTAAAGAAGTAACTCTTCGCTTTGTTTTGTTTACTGACATGTCATCCGCGTCGTCGACTCTTTGACTTAATAGTGGTATTAACAAAACTTGTATTTTGACTTTCTGTTGCCGTTCCAGTGGGCAACACGGCAGTAGATTTACTTTGCCGGTTTTTGCATTTCTTTAGGCATTGGAATGCCGTAGACAGCATGGATTCATTTAGTTCTAGGGCTCATGCTTTTAGAAAAACAGCTTTAATTTCATGAAAAAAACATTTGAGTCGGACTGAGACCTTGTTCCAATGTTGGCGCTGTCATGTAGCTAATCTGTGCAACCTCAGGCGAGTCTTCCCAGATCCTGTTTCCTTCTTTATGAAATATCTGTCTTATAGTGTTTTGTGTGGATCACATGTAATAAACCAGAAAGGTCATATGATATATTCGTTAAATGCTAAGGAACATGCAAGGAACCTTATATGTGTTGTGTCATTCAGACTTGTGCAAGGAAGATGGCATTCTCACAGAGGAGAATACTGAAAAATGAGAAAGATTTAGTACCTTACTCAAATGCCACTCATCCAGGAAGTAGCAGTTTGGAGTTAGAAGATCTGAGCTTAAAATCTCCGATTTGGATGAAACACCACCACCAGGAAAGGTGCCAATATATTAGTAGGTGGGAAGGGTGAGAGATGTGTATAATGATACAAATAGTATTCATTACTGCATACATACTGCATGCTCGGCACCATTCTAAGCTCTTTACCAATATCAGTTAATCCTCAGCCCTATGAAGTGGACACTGTTATCATCTCCTTTTTTTAGTTTAGGAACTGAGGCACAGAGATATTAAGAGTAACAAAGTAAGCCGGGCGCAGTGGCTTACGCCTGTAATCCCAACACTTTGGGAGGCCGAGGTGGGCGGATCACCTGAGGTGAGGAGTTCGAAACCAGCCTGACCAACATGGAGAAAGCCTGTTTGTACTAAAAATACAAAATTAGCCGGGCATGGTGGCCCAGGCCTGTAATCACAGCTACTCGGGAGGCTGAGGCAGGAGAATCGCTTGAACCCAGGAGGTGGAGGTTACGCGATGAGCTGAGATCATGCCATTGCACTCCAGCCTGGGCAACAAGAGTGAAACTCCATCTCAAAAAAAAATAAATAAATAACAAAGTTACACAGCTATTAAGTATTAGAGTCAGGACTCCAAAACAGATGGCCAGGCTCCAGTCCTTGTGTTCTTAACCATATTGTTCGTAGTATAAATAATAAAGTAGCCACAGAATGGTAAATCTCCAGTTCACTGGGATTTGGTGTGGTAAGACCCAACATTGAATATGGTGGTAGGAAACCATGCCTTATTTAAAATAGTCATGTTCACAGAGGTGGTAGAATAGCCCATGCATCAGAAATATCAATCAAGATCAATCAGAAATATTAATACAAGAAAAACTATGAAACAGTTTAGAGGATGTTTCATTATAGATTAAAGTGAAAGGAGGTGGAGGGATGTTGTGGGGAAATACAGCATACCTTTTAGGCAGATAGTCTAGAACAACACCGTCCTGTAGAAATCTAAAGCCAGCCACATGTGTAATATTAAATTTTCTGATAGCCACATAAAAAAATGAAACAAATGAAATGAATTTTAATTATATATTTAACCCAAAACTCCCAAAATTTTCAAAATGTAATAAAATACAAAACATCGTGAGATGTTTAACATTTTTTTTGGTACCAAGTCTTTAAAATCTAGTGTTGTATTTTACACTGATAGCACATCCCGTTTTGGTCTAGCAACATTGTAAGTGCTCAGTAGCCCCATATAGTAGTCTTTACCATATAGAGCAGTACAGAGCTAAAGTAATTTCAAGTCAAGACACACAATCCTGGGAGTCTCAGCCAAAAGTTAAGCATTTTTTTTTTTTTTGAGACGAAGTCTTGCTCCATTGCCCAGGCTGGAGTGCAGTGGTACGATCTTGGCTCACTGCAACCTCCGCCTCCCGGGTTCACGCCATTCTTCTGCCTCAGCCTCCCGAGTAGCTGGGACTACAGGCGCCCGCTACCATGCCCTGCTAACTTTTTGTATTTTTAGTAGAGACGGGGTTTCACCGTGTTAGCCAGGATAGTCTCGATCTCCTGACCTCATGATCCACCCGCCTCAGCTTCCCAAAGTGCTGGGATTACAGGCGTAAGCCACTGCGCCTGGCCTAAGTTAAGCATTTTTTAACTTCCTGATTTGCATTTCTGAAAATTTTATCAGAAGGTAAAGAGATTGAAGAGTTCTGCCCCTGGGTGTAATAAAGTTATTGACTTTTAGAGGCTGTTAGGATCCCAAGAGAGAAAGATTGGGTATAGTCAGATTTAGGAAATCGTTCATTCATCACACTCTTGAAATATTTTATGAGTGCTGGTAGGAGTCAGAATTGTGCTGAGTATCGGGGATACAGAGCAGTGTAAGACAGACATGCTCCCTATCTTTATGGAGTAAACAAGGATTGAATTAGGATAATAAGTGCTGTAAAGGAGAGAATTAGGGTGTTTAACAGTGGTTCTCAACCTACCTTGTTAAGAAATGGGGAGGCAAGGGGTCGTGAATAGGAAGACTCAGAAGAATGACATTTAAGCTGAAGCCTGAAGAGTAGGTAGAAGTTTTCTAAAAGAAGAGGCAGAGAGCATTGCAGGCAAAGGGAATAGTGAAGATCTTCAGGTGAGAAGGAGCCCAGTGGAGCCTTCAGAGAACTAAGAGGAAGCAACTCCTAGTGTGGATGCAGTATGACAATGAGAATAGCTAGCACTTATTGAATGCTTACTGAGTATCATCTGATACTCAAAAATTATCTGAAAATAAGCACTTTTATTATCCGTGTTTCACAGATGAGGAAACTGAAGCATAGAGAGTGTAAGTCTGCCAAAGCCATATAGTTAATAATCAGCAGAACAAGCAATTTATCCTAGGTGCTCTGACACTGGAATACATGCTTTTAACGGAGTGGGGATTGGTGAGAGATAAGGCTGGGGAAGATGCAGCTTGAGGCCATGCTAGAGGCTCAGGACTTTGGTGTATAGTGGTAAGAAGATTTTAGCCAGTTTAAGAGGGGGAAATAATCCACATTATTTTGTGCGAATGTGTTAACAAAAGACAGCACAAGGGTTAGAAAAGGCTGAACAAATCAGACCTTAATCACAAAGGGACAGGTACAAAAAGACAAAGCAACAAATTAATGAGATGGACCATGCCTCATTCATCCTGGTATACATGGTATGCAGCACAGTGCCTGGTAATGTTTTATTCATCTTGGTATAAATGGTATGTAGGCCTCAATAAATGTTCCAAAGAATGATAGCCTTCCTCTCCTGTTTAATTGCAACGACATCCCTATGAAGATATTCTTATCCACATGCTATCAATAAAGAAACTGAGGCCTGGAAAAATTAAGTAACTTTTCCAAGGTCACCTATATAGCAAATGATAGAATCAGATTTGAATCCAGGTCCCTGACCCCGAAACTCTACTTTGTCTTCCTTGTCAGACTACTCCAAGAGTAATGAACTTCAGACTCAAGGAGGATTAATATGAGGACTTGAATCTCCATGTGGGTGGGATGCTCTGAGAACTAATTCAGGGATTCTCAAATGTTAATGTGAAAGAATCACTTGGAGACCTTTTTAGAATGTAGATTCTGGAGCCCATCAACTTTTTTTTTTTTTTTTTTTTTGAGATGGAGTCTTGCCCTGTCACTCAGGCTGGAGTGCAGTGGCGTGATCTTGGCTCACTGCAACCTCTGCCTCTCAGGTTCATGCAATTCTTGTGCCTCAGCCAACCGAGTAGCTGGGACTACGGGTGTGAGCCACAGCACCCAGTCTGGAGCCCATCAACTCTTAATTCAGTTGGTCTGGGGTGGTGCCTGGGACTCAACGCTGTATTTTCATAAGCACTTCAGGTGATTTTTCATGCAGCTGGTCCTTGGATCCCACTTTGAAAAATACCATTCTAGCTGCTTAAATTATTTAAGTCTTCTAGTTATGATAAATTACATCTTGAAAGTGAAGAGAACTTAGAAATGATGTTTTGAAAATATAGTTGTTGAGCTGGGCACGGTGGCTCATGCCTGTAATCCCAATACTTTGGGAGGCTGAGGCAGATGGATCACCCGATGTTGGGAGTTTGAGACCATCCTGACCAACATGGAGAAACCTTGTCTCTACCAAAAATACAAAATTAGCCAGGCGTGGTGGTGCATGCCTGTAATCCCAGCTACTTGGAAGGCTGAGGCAGGAGAATCGCTTAAACCCACGAGGTGGAGGTTGCGGTGAGCTGAGATGATGCCATTGCACTGTAGCCTGGGCAACAAGAGTGAAACTCCCATCTCAAAAAAAAAAAAAAAGAAAAGAAAAGAAAATATAGTTGTTGACTTTGAAGGATCATATGTAAAGGGAGATGTTGCAAGAAGGCTAGGCAAATGTTCAGCAAATGTTCCTGATTTCAGGAAGGTGGATTCTGTAAGAACTGATTGATGAGCTAGACCTCATTGTGCCTTTGGAGAGTCAGTCCATCATTCAAAATAACCTCCAAGAAAAGGTGGGAAAAAATGGAAGCTGTACAGTAGTAAAACTTAGTGGCCTACTAACTGGTAATCGGAAGAAAGCTTTCTAATAGTCTGTGCCCTCCGTCTCGTTTACCCCCATTCTCTCCTCACTTAACAAGCCTTGCTCAACCTTCAGCATCACTTTCTCTTAAGGTATTAGCTTGAATCAGGTTACTTTGTTACTTGCTTGCTTTTTTGGGAGGAGGAGGAGGTCAGGGAGTGGGGCAGGGTCTTGCTCTGTCACCTAGGCTGGAGTGCAGTGGTACGATCATGGCTCACTGAAGCCTCAACCTCCCTGGGCTCAGGAGATCCTCCCACCTTAGTCTCCTGAGTAGCTGGGACTACAGCCACATGACACTACACCCAGCTAATTTTCATAATTTTTTGTAGAGACAGGGTTTTGCCATGTTGCCCAGGCTAGTCTCAAACTCCTGAGGCTCAAGTGATCTGCCCGCTTTGGTCTTCCAAAGTGCTGGGATTGCAGGCATGAGCCACTGCACGTGGCTGTTACTTGTTTTTGTAGAACCACATTCTTATCCTTCGGAGCACTTAGTGTGTAATTATACAATAGTTACAGTGATTATTTGATCAATGTTTTTGTCCTTCATTATAGAGTACGTTTTATGAGAGCAGGGAATGCATGTTTTTGCTTTTCATTGTATCATTAGGACCCAGCCCAGTGCCTAGCATGTACCAGGCTTTTCATAAATTTGTTGAGTGAATGCATGCATGCTTACCTTGCCTTTGTTCTTTTTGGAGTTCAATGAGGACATGATGGCACCCTGAACAAATTAGCATGGAAATCGAACTGGAGAGATTTAGTAGAAGAAGAAACAACACTCTTAAGCTTCACCATAAAATAATAGGCTGAATTTATCCAAGTGACAGGACTAATTGAATGATCGTATGTGTCCAAAAAAGCCAGCTGCATAAGGATAAAATGGGAGATGTGTTTGGACAGCAGCACAAGTGAGAAAGTCATGGAGGTTTCCTGAGCAAGTATAACCTAGGAGAATCTGAATCTATGACCTCACTTGAGTATTATGTTCCATTTTGGTCCCCATATTTTAAGTTGTAAAGTAGACCAGCCAGAATTCATTCATGGGCACATAATCTAAGATATAAAATACTGAGGAAACTTGAAACCATGCCATTTGAGGCATACTTAAAGAACCCAAAGATGTTTGTTTTAGAAAAGCAAAGACTCAGGGCTGTCATCACATGTTTAATAGACTCTCGTTTAGCAGAGGGTCAGATTCTCCCTGTGTGGCCTTACAAGGTAAAACAAAAAGTGGGTTAGATATTTTCAAGACAACAGATTTTAAGAGCAGGTCAAGATATTATCAAAAAGACAGATTCTGGCTTTTTGTGAGGACATTCCCAACTCTGCCAACTAAACAGGTATGGGCAAAAAAAACAAAAAACAAAAAAAAAAACAACACAAGTGAATGGCTGTGCGGGACTTCTGACTCAAAGAAGAGAGGTAAACAGCAACACTTTGTTATTACTAATCTGTGCATTTATACACGTTACGTTTTACAAGGTGCTTTCACACATCATTGGGCTAGCTGATATTTTTATACAGGAGGAAGCTCACCCACAGTCTTAGCTGTCAAATCACAACACTTTCTTTCCATAACACTGTTCTTTCTAAAACAAAGCTAATGGAACATAAAGCAAATCTATGAGAACCCCCATTTGCACTCCCCCAGGGTTCCAGGAACAATAAAAAAGAAGATACTGGTAAAAACATGGTAAAAACGATGTTTGTGGAAGCAAAGGAAAAACTCCAAAAATAGAATAGCTTACTTTGTCCATAAATGATTGAAAGGTGAAGTGAATAAAGGACAGGAACTCTTCAGCAACAAAAACCATGTTGATAGAAGAGTGAAAAATTAGAAATTATTGGTAACAAATTAAGAATAGCTGGAAACAGAATAAATACAGCTTGTGAGATTAGTTTTCCTTGTTCATACATGTATTCAACAGTTATTATTAGAACACTTAGTATGTCTTGGCACTGTGCTAGGCTCTAGGGTTATAGCAAGAAACAATGTATAGGCCAGGTGTGGTGGCTCACACCTGTAATCCCAGCACTTTGGGAGGCTGAGGCCGGTGGATCACCTGAGGTAGAAGTTCAAGACCAGCCTGGCTAACATGGCAAAACCCTGTCTCTACTGAAAATACAAAAATTAACTGGGTGTGGTGGCACGTGCTTATAGTCCCAGCTACTGAGGAGCCTGAGGCAAGAGAATCACTTGAACCAAGAGGCGGAGGTTGCAGTGAGCCCAGATGGCACTGCTGCACTCCAGCCTGGGTGACAGAGCGAGACTCCAATTCAAAAAAAAAAAAGAAACAATATGTAGACATGGCCTCTACCTCGCTGGATCTTCAGACTTATACAGGAAACAAACATTAAAGTATACAAATTCTTTTTTTTTTTTTTGAGATGGAGAGATGGATGGAGTCTTGCTCTGTTGCCCAGGCTGGAGTGCAGTGCCGCAATCTTGGCTCACTGCAGCCTCCACCTCCTGGGTTCAAGCGATTCTCCTGCCTCGGTCCCCTAAGTAGCTGGGACTACAGATGTGCTCTACTATGCCCGGCTAATTTTTGTACTTTTTGGGAGAGGTGGGGTTTCGCCACATTGGCCAGGCTGGTCTCGAGCTCCTGGCCTCAGGTCATCCACCCGCTCCGGCCTCCCAAAGTGCTGGGATTACAGGTGTGAGCCACTATGCCCGGCCCCTACAAATTCCTAATTATAAACTCTGGCAGGTGTCATGAAGAAAAAATACAGAGTGCTGTGTGAATGCCCAACATAGGGCCCTAACTTAGTGCAGACAGTCATGGAAAGGTTCATTTATCAAACCTAGATTTGCCATGATTTTAGTCCTAGAAGATGAGGTGACCACGTGCCCAACTCTGTCCTTATAGTGCTGACCCACGGCCACGTGCTCTTCCCCTTTTAACCCTAGCCTTATGGGGGCCAAAATGCTTTTCCTTGGTTATTCCTTGCATAGCTGAAACAGGCTGGCATTTGAAAAAAAAAAAGTATTTAATACCAAAGAACAAAAGGAAAGTAGTATTGACACTAGTGTTAAGATGATCTCATCTTGAGAAAAGTTGCAATAATTATGATTAGTTTTAAATGTCCAGTTTACTGTGCTTAGAACATATAGTGAGAGGGGAGGAGGTGGTGGTGGGGAGAAAAAACCATAGCGAATTCACTTATTTAGCGAAATGTTATTGAACATCCTATGTGCCAGGCACTGCACTGGGCTCTGGAGATAGAGTGATAAACAAATGACTGCTGAATTAGGATAGCCTTCCTGTTCTGATAATGCTCTGAGCCCCAAACCATCCCTTAACAAAAAAATTCTTTTTTAAAACTCCAGTAAGTCTCTTGTACATCCTTTTTTAGATAAGAACTTTGGCAGTATCCAGCATAGTCAACACATAATATCCCACCCACACTAGCTAAGTCAAACCTGAAGGAGAGGTTGCCTGGTTTAGTATCCCACCCTAAAACCAAGGATCAGAGAAAGAAAGGGTGAGTAATTGCTGTGATTTCCTTCTTTGCCAATAAATAGACCCCTTTTCTGTTTTTAGGAGCATGGCAATAAGAGTGTACAATTTGATGGGACTTTTCAATGGGATGTGGTAGTCAGGAATAACTATCTAATTTTTGTAGCTAACTTAGAAATCATTTTGCAGTAGGTTGGGTGCGGTGGCTCACGCCTGTAATCCCAGCACTTTGGGAGGTGGAGGCGGGCCGATCACAAAGTCAGGAGTTCGAGACCAGCCTGGCCAATATGGTGAAATACTATCTCTACTAAAAATACAAAAAATAGCCAGGCATGGTGGCATGCCCCTGTAGTCCCAGCTACTCAGAAGGCTGAGGTGGGAGAATTGCTTGAACTGGGAAGGCGGAAGTTTCAGTGAGCCGAGATCGTGCCGCTACACTCTAGCCTGGGCGACAGAGCAAGACTCTGTCTCAAAAAAAAAAAAAAAAAAATCATTTTGCAGCATAGTGGTTTCCAATGCTACTTTAATCATCCTTGACACCTTCCTTTTTGTTACTTTCCTCCTATGTCCTGACTTATAATTAATCACCAGTTCTTTTCTGTCCTGTTTTAAAGATCCCTTGAAATGCAACTAAGTTCACTGTTTAGTTCAGCTGACTTTTTGTTTTCCATGGTAAGACTTTCACAGTGAAAGATAGTGGTGGTTTTGCATCCTGGCATTATCTCATCAAGACCCAGTCTCACACAGTTAACAGAATGGCTACTTTGAGTAGCTCTAGTCTAAGCCACTGTCATCTCCCCTAGTTGTTAGCCGGCGGTGCGGGGGTGCTTTCTAAATCGCACAGTAGCCAGATGGAATTTTTTTTTTTTTTTTTTGAGACGGAGTCTCGCTAGGCTGGAGTGCGGTGGCGTGGTCTCAGCTCACTGCAAGCTCTGCCTCCTGGGTTCACGCCATTCTGCTGCCTCAGCCTCCTGAGTAGCTGGGACTACAGGCACCCGCCACCATGCCCAGCTAATTTTTTGTATTTTTAGTAGAGAGGGGGTTTCACTGTGTTAGCCAGGATGGTCTCGATCTCCTGACCTCGTGAACCGCCTGCCTTGGCCTCCCAAAGTGCTGGGATTACAGGCATGAGCCACGGCGCCCGGCCACCAGAGGGAATTTTTTTTTAATGCAGATATAATGTTACTGTCTTGTGGAATCCCTTTAGTAGCTTAAACTCACTCAAACGATGAATCCAAAATCCTAGCCAGGGCCTGTCTCAACACTGTATTGGAAAGCAGTGTAGTAGAGAGTAGTATCTCCCAAGGTGTATTTTCATTTTATTATTATTTTTACTTATTTTTTGAGACAGAATATTGCTCTTTTGCCCAGGCCGGAGTGCAGTGGTGTGATCATAGCTCATTGCAGCCTCAACCTCCCAGACTTAAGCGATCCTCCCACCTCAACCTCCCAAGTAGCTAGGACTACAGGTGCTCACCACCATGCCGAGCTAATTTTTATATATTTTTTTTTAGAGATGGGCTTTCACCATGTTGCCCAAGCTGTTCTCAAACTCCTGGGCTTAAGTGATTTGCCCGCTTTGGCCTCTCAAAGTGCTGAGATTACAAGTCTGAGTCACAGTGCCTAGCCGCAAGATGTGATTTTAGATGTTACAGAGAGAATATAATACGCAATCGCAACATATTGATATTTAAATTCTCTTTTTATCTTTCTGATTATGTCAAAACATCCTTTCTGCTCATTACCCCCATTGTGCTCCTTTTCGTGACTTAAAATCTCTTCTGCTCATAAGCCCTCAGTTTTATCCATTTGTCACTCTCAGTAGATGGGCTTTTGCAGCTCACCAGGCCTTGGTTTGACTTCTGAGCCTATACTTACTACTTATGTTGAATCACTTAACTTTTTGGACCTCTGTTTTCTCCGTTAAATGTTTTGTTGTGAATACTGAATGAGCTTACTTATGTAAGAAACTTAGTATAGGCCGGGCGTGGTGGCTCACGCCTGTAATTCCAGCACTTCGGGAGGCCAAGGCGAGTGAATCACCCGAGGTCAGGAGTTCCAGACCAGCCTGGCCAACATGGTGAAACACAGTCTTTACTAAAAATACAAAAATTAGCCGCGCTTGTTGGTGGATGCCTGTAATCCCAGCTACTCGGGAGGCTCAGGCAGGAGAATCACTTGAACCCAGCAGGCGGAGGTTGCAGTGAGTCAAGATCGTGCCACTGCACTCCAGCCTGGGCAACAAAAGCAAAACTCCATCTCAAAAAAAAAAAAAGAACCTAGTATAGTGTTGTAATAGTTAACTATAATAAATAGTTAACTTTTTTTTTGGACAGGGTCTCGCTCTGTTGCTCAGGCTGGAGTGCCATGGTGCCATCATGGCTCACTACAGTCTCGACCTCCTGGGCTCAGGTGATCTTCCCATCTCAGCTTCCAGAGTAGCTGGGACTATAGGCACGAGCCACTACGCCCGGCTAATTTTTGTGTTTTTTGTAGTAGAGTTGAGGTTTCATCGCGTTGCCCAGGCTGGTCTTGAACTCCTAGGTGCAAAGGGTCTGCCCACCTCAATCTCCCAAAGTGTTGGGGTTATAGGCTTGAACCGTTATGCCCAGCTGTTATTGTTAATTTTTACTCTTACCAGGCATTGTGCTGAGCACTTCATATGCATGATATTCCTTGATCCACAGAACAGCACTTTAGACTGGTATTAGAATTATCTCTGTTTTACAAAGGAGGACACTGAAACTTAAAGAGGTGATACAACCTTTCCACTGTCTCAAAGCTAATAAGTGGCTGAATTGGGATTCAAACCCAGACTTTCTGAAACTGAAATTCTTGAACTTGGCCTCTACAGAGTACTTTTTTTTTTCTTACTTTTTATTTTATTTTATTTTTTTGAGATGGAGTCTCACTCTGTCACCCAGGCTGGAGTGCAGTGGCATGATCTCGGCTCACTGCAACCTCCGCCTCCTAGGTTCAAGCAATTCTGCCTCAGCCTCCCAAGTAGCTGGGATTACAGGCACCTGCCACCACGCCTAGCTAATTTTTGTATTTTTAGTAGAGACGGGGTTTCACCATGTTGGCCAGGCTGGTCTCGAACCCCTGACCTCAGGTGATCCACCCGCCTCGGCCTCCCAAAGTGCTGGGATTACAGGCATGAGCCACTGCACCCTGCCTTTTTTTTTTTTTCTTTTACATAGTACTTTTGCATGTATTTTAGATGCTCAATAAATGTGAGTTCCTCCTTCTTGCCTTCTGCTATCATGCTTATCACTTTCCAGTACTTCTTTCTGTATCTTTTTACCCTTTCCTTCTGTCTTGGAGCAGAAGAAAGACTACAACTTCACAGCCATCGTGTCTGTTCTCCACACTTTGACATTAGAAACTCTTCATTATTGCTTTTCCAGGGCTTTTTCAGTCTTCTCTCCGTGCATATCTCCCCATTTTGGAAAAAATAATTCTTCACTTTCTTTCAACATCATGTTTCTCAACAGGCAGTTATTAACTTCTGTTCATTTCTCCTCTACTACTTGCTCTTCAGTTCTTGCCGCCTGGTGTTCTTCCCCTCATTAATCAGGGACACAGGAGAAATTTGCCATTTGTGTAGGACAGACAAGAGAAAGGGAGTAAGGAATGTGACAGATAAGGATTAATCAGGAAGAGACATTGGGGAGTTCAGACCAATTGACCTTTATTTCCTTGGTGAACTGTGGGCAAGTTTATCTGCTGGGAGGGGATTGAGAGATTGGAAAACCTCCTGTGGGGAACAGGAAAGGCTGCTGGCCAGGAGAATTCAGAGGACTGGTAAAGGCCTGCTAGAGTGGGCACTGCTGGCAAGGTGACAAGTTTCTTTCTGTCCAAGTGCAGCTGCCATACATAGTATATGTCTGGATAAGGGAAAATGTCAGATTCATCCCCAGATAAGATTTGACAGGACATGTGTAGTGGAAGGACAAGGACATGGGCAAGGGAACCGATGCTTGTTAGAGCATTGTTGAAGTGGCCACCTATGAGGCAGTGGAGGCAAGAACTAGAGGGCTGACAACTGAGAAGTGCGGGGGTGGGGACTATGACCCAACAGAGGTTTGATTTTGAGGTATTCGGAAGGCTTGCTGTTCCTTCGGTGAAAATTTCTTCAGTGCCTGCTGTTGTCAAGACTTGTTAGGAGTAACTGACTGGCATTCATGTAATGTATTAGGGACTTGTCCTGGTATTTGCTTTGTTTGTAGCAATTTGCCAAGCACAGGGGCACAAAAATAGAATCAGACACAGCCCCTGCCCTCAAAAGCTTATAGTTTATAGGTGAAACTCACATAAACTTTGTGGAAACAATATGGAAAGGTCACTTCATCTATATGGAGGTCTGTATCGGGCAAACAGGAACAGAGAGTTGAGAAGTGACTCCCTGGGAACACCTTGCATGGAGGTTGGGGTAAACTTTTCACTTCTGCTGCTTTCCCTCTCACAGATGGTGAGTTCCATGGGCAAATTATTTGCACAGTGATCTGTGTGTTCCAGGTACTCGGTGCCATTTTTTAAAGATGTATTAATGTCTCTTTGTTCCCAGGTGGAAGAAGCTGGGCAGGTGTTCCTGTTAATGAAAAAGGATTATCGAATCTCCCGAAATGTTCGCCTGGCTTGGTTCCTCAGTCATCTGCACCAAACTGTGCAGGCCACACCCCAGGAGATGCTGGTGAGGCCTAGACACACAAAAGATGTGAGGGGCCAGCCCAGAAGGATCTGTTTTTTAGGAGAGTGCTAGAGACAGATAGGGAGGGAGACTAACTCTTAAGTCTGGTTAGGGCAAGGGACTGCCTACAAGATGATGGAAATTTTAAAAAATAATTTTTCCAGAGAGTGAGAGGAAGAGTATATGGTTAGATTGAGGGAGGTAGAGCCAATGATGTGTCATTTGGGATATAGAAGGCAGGTCCTGGGAAGAAAGGGGTACTTCCCTGATCCTTTCCTTTTCTTTCCATCCTAATTTTCAGCTTCAGTCTGAACAGGAATTGGAAGTCCTCAGTGTCCTGCCCCCTGGGTGGCAGCCAGATGAACCAGTGGTCCCAAGGCCATTCCTCATTGTACCTTCCACCCGGGTCACCTTCCTGGCTTGGCAGTATCGGTTTGTCATTGAGCTGGACCTTAGCCCATCTACTGGCATTGTGGTAAAGGATTGAAGGGAGACTGTAGGAAGAAAGGATGGGGTGGGGTGTGAGGAGAGGGAGAGGCCTGTGGGGAAGTGAAAAATGGTCCCAGCCTACCATTTTGGAGAGAAGACAGGCTCATAAAGGAATGGTGGGTGTTTAAAAACAGAACTGGGCCAGCTGTGGTGGCTCATGCCTGCAATCCCAGTGCTTTGGGAAGCCGAGGCGGGCTGATTGCTCGAGCTCAGGAGTTCGAGACTAGCCGGGGCCACGTGGCAAAACTCCCTCTCTATAAAAAATACAAAAATTAGCCAGGCATGCTGTCATGCACCTGTCCTAGCTACTCAAGAGGCTGAGGTGGGAGGATTGCTTGAGCCCGGGAGGTCGAGGCTACAGTGAGCTGGGATCAGGCCACTGCGCTCTGGCATGGGCAACAAAGCAAGACCCTGGTTTTGTTGTTTTTGTTTCCAAAAAACACCCCAGAAACTGTTCCGTGTGTGGCACTGTATTTGGATGTGCGATCAGCCATAAGTGTCCTACTGACCCATGGAAGCTGCATGTTTCTGCCCTCTGGTTAGGGCTGCCTTTGGACCCCCTTGAGTGTTCTTTCTCTGCCCGCAGGATGATTCCACAGGGGAGATCTTGTTTGATGAAGTTTTCCATGCCTTGTCCCGCTGCCTAGGCGGGCTGCTTCGGCCCTTCCGAGTGCCTGGATCTTGCATCGACTTCCAGCCTGAGATCTACGTAACTATCCAGGCCTACTCCTCCATCATTGGACTGCAGTCCCACCAGGTATTGCATCATCTCTCCAAGTTTGTACCCTCAGACCAAATTTCTGTTAGTCCTCTGACCAAGTCCTTATCCTGTCTCTGCTGTTTGTCCCCAAAGTCCTGAGCTCTGCTGGCTTCTTGAACCTGTTTTCTAGTCATCCTCATGAGTCTCTCTGCCCTTGAGAAGAACCAGTTCCTCTGGACTTAAAGGGCTTTCCTATAGACTTCGGGTCAGTTGGTGTTGATTGGACAACTGCCTTTTTCACCGCTCCTGTAAATCTCTTTGGTTCTGGCCACTGGATGTCTGTTTTCTCCGTTCCCCTCTTCTCCTTTAGTTCTATTGGATGGTTTCCTGATGTGCTGGCTCCGGCTAGTACCCTCAGGAGATGGTCTTTTGGAATAGTTTTGTGATTTTGAAAGACAACAAATAACCCAGAAATTGGTTTCAAGGATAGAGGAGTGTCGTTTTTTGTTGTTTTGTTTTTGTTTTTGTTTTTGTTTTTGTTTTTTGAGATGGAGTTTCGCTCTTTTCGCCCAGGCTGGAGTGCAATGGCACAATCTCGGCTCACTGCAACCTCCGCCTCCTGGGTTCAAGCGATTTTCCTGCCTCAGCCTCCTGAGTAGCTGGGATTATAGGCACTCACCACCAGGCCCAGCTTATTTATTTATTTATTTTAGTAGAGATGGGGTTTCGCCGTGTTGGCCAGGTTGGTCTTGAACTCCCGACCTCAGGTGATCTGCCCGCCTCGGCCTCCCAGAGTGCTAGGATTATAGGCGTGAGCCACTGTGCCCAGCGTGGGTCATTTTTTTTTGAGGGCCATGTGAACTGTTGGGTATAATGCTGACCACACAGATAATTACAGGGCTTATCCAGCATTCAAGGAGGCTATCACAAGACACTCCTTTTGGAGAATGGCCAAGTCTGTTACTGGAATATCTGTTTTTGACTTAGATAAGCATTGACCCAGTTTCCCCTCATCTGCTTTTAACTACCCTTAACTCATTGGTAAAGGCTTTCCCTGAAACTGTCCCTGATGGCTGCATTGTCACCTTAGCTATCAAACTGGATTTGAGAGATAAGATGTTGGGAACATGATCTAAGGGTCTGAAACATACAGCAACAAAATTGGTGCATACCTGGATCCCAGGGCAGGGATTGCCAGCCCTCTGCCCTAGTTTAAAGTGCTTTCCTAGTATAGCCGTTAGGACTATCAGTTGTGGGCTGCATCCCCAGATGCGGGCCAGGTTTTTTTTTTTTTTTTAATTATTATTATTTTTTCTTTTTAATTTTTTTTATTAATTTTTTTTGCACACATAAACAATAAACATTTTCTAAAAATACATACAAACAAAAAGATGCGTATCAAACATATTAGGAAGGTTGCACATGGGAAGTCGGGGAATAAAAATGGGGGGTGGGAGTTAAAATAAATGAGAGAGGGACTTTATATGGATCAGTGATAATAACTCAATCCTCTATTTGACAAAGAAGAGGGAGAAGGAAGAGAAAGAAAAAGAAAGTGGGATAAAGGATCAGAAAGGGAGGAAAATAGAAAAAATTAGAGTATGACTCCAGGGTAGACCGGTTTTGTTGTCACTGAGTTGGTTGGTTGGTTTGTCTGCTGTATTTTTCATGCTTCGCCAAGTTGGCCAGACTGGTCTTGAACTCCTAGCCCGAAGTGATCAACCCGCCTCGCCCCCCAGAGTGCCGGGACCACAGGCGTGAGCCACCACGTCCAGCCCCCACATTGCCCCTGGCCTCCGTGGTAGACCTCCCAGACGGGGCGGCCAGGCAGAGACGCTCCTCACTTCTTCCCAGACGATAGGTGGCCGGGCAGAGGCGCTCCTCACTTCCCAGATGATGGGTGGCCGGGCAGAGGCGCTCCTCACTTCCCAGACGATGGGTGGCCGGGCAGAGGCGCTCCTCACTTCTTCCCGGACGGGGTGGCCGGGCAGAGGCGCTCCTCACTTCCCAGACGATGGGTGGCCGGGCAGAGGCGCTCCTCACTTCTTCCCGGACGGGGCGGCCGGGCAGAGGCGCTCCTCACTTCCCAGACGGGGCGGCCGGGCAGAGGCGCTCCTCACTTCTTCCCGGACGGGGTGGCCGGGCAGAGGCGCTCCTCACTTCTTCCCAGACGAGGCGGCCGGGCAGAGGCGCTCCTCACTTCCCAGATGGGGCGGCCGGGCAGAGGCGCTCCTCACCTCCCAGACGATAGGTGGCCGGGCAGAGGCGATCCTCACTTCCCAGACGATGGGTGGCCGGGCAGAGGCGCTCCTCACTTCTTCCCGGACGGGGCGCCCAGGCAGAGGCGCTCCTCACTTCCCAGACGGGGCAGCCGGGCAGAGGCGCTCCTCACTTCTTCCCGGACGGGGCAGCCGGGCAGAGGCGCTCCTCACTTCCCAGACGGGGCGGCCGGGCAGAGGCGCTCCTCACTTCCCAGACGATAGGTGGCCGGGCAGAGGCGATCCTCACTTCCCAGACGATGGGTGGCCGGGCAGAGGCGCTCCTCACTTCCCAGACGATGGGTGGCCGGGCAGAGGCGCTCCTCACTTCCCAGACGATGGGTGGCCGGGCAGAGGCGCTCCTCACTTCCCAGATGGGGTGGCCGGGCAGAGGCGCTCCTCACTTCCCAGACGGGGTGGCCGGGCAGAGGCACTCCTCACTTCCCAGACGATGGGTGGCCGGGCAGAGGTGCTCCTCACTTCCCAGACGGGGCGGCCGGGCAGAGGCGCTCCTCACTTCCCAGACGGTGGGTGGTCGGGCAGAGGCGCTCCTCACTTCCCAGACGGTGGGTGGTCGGGCAGAGGCGCTCCTCACTTCCCAGACGGGGCGGCCGGGCAGAGGCGCTCCCCACTTCTTCCCAGACGGGGCGGCCGGGCAGAGGCGCTCCTCACCTCCCAGACGGGGCGGCCGGGCAGAGGCGCTCCTCACCTCCCAGACAATGGGTGGCCGGGCAGAGGCGCTCCTCACCTCCCAGACGATGGGTGGCCGGGCAGAGGCGCTCCTCACCTCCCAGACGATGGGTGGCCGGGCAGAGGCGCTCCTCACCTCCCAGACGGGGCGGCCGGGCAGAGGCGCTCCTCACTTCTTCCCGGACGGGGCGGCCGGGCAGAGGCTCTCCTCACTTCTTCCCGGACGGGGCGGCCGGGCAGAGTGCGGGCCAGGTTTTGCAGGCACTGATAGCCAAGGCAGGGAGAGCATGGATGTTAGGTAATCACTCAAAACTTGGTTCACGTTGGCAAACACTTAATGAAGCCTGATCTATACCAGGCCTGAGCAGGTCCTGAAGACACAGATGAATCAGACCTTGTCTTTCTCCTGATGGGAAGAGTTGAGATTTTAGTGGGGGAGATAGATACTAAAGGGAGGTAATTGTAGTTGAATGTGATAAGGACACCGATAAGATGACTCAGGTGCTATGGGAGCACCAAGAGGGAGCACCCAACCAAGCATGGGGCCACAACAGAGAAGTCTTTCGGACAAAGCAGCATTTGTTTTTCATGTTTTTGAGACAGAGTCTTGCTGTGTTGCCTGGGCTAGAATGCAGTGGTGCAACCTCGGCTCACTGCACCCTCCACCTCCTGGGTTCAAGCGATTCTCCTGCCTCTGCCTTTCAAGTAGCTGGGATTACAGGAGCCCACCACCACACCCGGCTAATTTCTGTAATTTTTTTTTTTTTTTTTTTGGTAGAGACAGGGTTTCACCATGTTGGCCAGGCTGGCCTTGAACTTCAGACCTCAAGTGATCCACCTGCCTCAGCCTCCCAGAGTGCTGGGATTACAGGCATGAGCTACTGTGCCTGGCCCAAAGCAGCATTTGAACTGAGTTTTGAAGAAAGAATTGAGGTTAACCATTCAAAGAAGGGGAAATGGACTTTTCTGACAGAGGGACCAGCAAAAGCAAATACGTGGTACTATGAACCTGTACTCTCAATCACAGGTGTTTTAGGGAACTACATATTATTCAGTGTCAACAGAGTAAAATTTGAAGGTGGAAAGGGATGGTAAAGAGGAGACTGTAGACATAAGTGGGAGCTGGTTATGAAAGGCCATGAATGTGACGCTAAAGACTTTGTGCTTTATTCTGTGGGGGAGTTCAGTGTGGAGGATAAGAGCACTGGATCTGGAATCACATTGCCTGTGTTTGCTTCCTAGCTGTACCACTTACTGGTTGTATGTCCTTGAGCAAGTTACTTAACCTTTCTGTGCATCTGTGTCCTTTTTCCAAAGGGATATTAACATTGCCTATATCATATGGTGATTGAATTAATACATGTCAAGCACTTAGAACTGTGCTTGCCACATACAAAATGTGCAAATATTAGCTATTAAAATAATTAGCCATAGGTAGTGGAGAACTACTGAAAATTTTAAACGGACAGTAACAGGATCACATGTGTACATTGGGAAGATCACAGTATTTTGTGGCTAATATGGAGGATGGATTTGGGACAAAGTCTGGATGGGAGAATAGACGAGGATTATTGTAGCATGGGAGAGAGGAGGAGGCCTGCATAAGGACAGCAGTTATAGGGAAGGAGAGGATTTCATCAGTTAAAGCCCCAGGGCCACTTGGCCGCCCTGAGCCAGCCTTTTCGTTTTCTCTGTGGCTCCCTCAAAATGTATCCTGGCTGGGCGCAGTGGCTCATGCCTGTAATCCTAGCACTTTGGGAAGCCAAGGCAGGTTGATCACATGAGGCCAAGCGTTTGAGACCAGCCTGGCCAATGTGGCGAAACCCTGTCTACTAAAAATACAACAACAACAACAAAAAATTAGCTGGGCGTGGTGGTGCATATCTGTAATCCCCGCTGCTTGGGAGGCCGAGTCATGAAAATTGCTTGAACCTGGGAGGCAGAGGTTGCCATGAGCCAAGATCACGCCACTGTACTCCAACCTGAGCAACAGAGTGAGACTCTGTCTCCAAAAAAAAACAAGATACATCCTGTTAAATCACAGCACAGCAGTGCGTGCCTGTAATCCCAGCTACTTGGGAGGCTGAGGTGAAAGAATTATTTGAGGCCAGGAGTTTGAGACTAGCCTGGGCCACAGAGTGAGACCCTGTCTCAAAAGAAAAAAAGTTAATTCACATATATAATACATGTCCGCGAAGATTTGAAAAATACATTAAAATATAAAGAAAAAAACAAAACCCATCTATAATACAATACCCAGAAACAACAGGAGTTGTGCAAACAACAGTAGTTGTTTCTGGGTATCGTATTAAATTCTGACCTTTTTTTTTTTTTTTGAGACAGAATCTCACTCTGTTACCCAGGCTGGAGTGCAGTGGCACAATCTGGGTTCACTGCAACCTCCACCTCCTGGGTTCAAGCGATTCTCCTGCCTCAGCCTCCCGAGTAGCTGGGACTACAGGCGCCCGCCACCACGCCCAGCTAATTTTTTGTATTTTTAGTAGAGATGGGGTTTCACCGTGTTGGCCGGGATGGTCTCGATCTCCTGACCTTGTGATCCGCCCGCCTCGGCCTCCCAAAGTGCTGGGATTACAGGCGTGAGCCACCGTGCCTGGCTTAAATTCCAACATTTTATGGAACTTTCTTCTAATTTTGTGTGTCTTTATCCTCCCTCACCTCCATCTCTTTACCCAAAGAGAAAGGGAGAATCAAGAGTCTCATTCTAGACACATGATTTTATGTCCTGTTTTTTGTTTTGTTTAAGAGACAGGGTCTCACTCTGTCACCCAGGCTGGAGTGCAGAGGCATGATCATAGCTCAGTGTAACCTTCAACTTCTGGGCTTAAGTGATCTCCCACCTCAGCCTCCCAGGTAGCTAGGACTACAGGTGCATGCCACCACACCTGACTAATTGTTTTAAATTTTTCTGTAGAGACAGGATCTTGTTATGTTGTCCAGGCTGGTCTCAAACTCTTGGCTTCAAGTGATCCACCTCAGCCTCCCAAAGTACTGGGATTACAGGCACGAGCTGCTGTGCCTAGCCTGTCCTGCCTTTTTTTTTTTAACATACAGTATGGGCAATCTTCTGCGTCACTAAATATTCTTTGAAAATGTGATTTTTAATGTCCTGTTAACTTACTGTTTCATCATATCTTACCATATGTTTAGCCAGCCCCTTCTTGGCCACTTGAGTTGTCCCAATTTTCATTATTCTAAACAATATGAATAGGAACATCTTTCTCACCTTTTTATGGCTCCACTTCTGCTCATTTTCCTTCCCATGGGCCTGTAGAGTGAGACAATGTCCCACTTTCCCTCTTCTGGCTCGCCCCACCCACTTACCCGGCTGGGAACAGGGAGTAAAAAAGTAGTTGTTCCATGGGGTCAGGGTCCGGGAGAAGTGGGCATGTGGGGCAGGTTGTACGAGTGTGATGGGGTGAGATCCTGAGGGCCACCGCAGGGACTGCTGGGTCTATATACAATTTTAGGATGGGGACACTTATGTTTGAAGTAGAAGAAAAGGAACCCATGGAGAAAGAATGAAGACATTAGACAAAAGGCTCAAGATTAGATGGACAGCTCAGCTACAGGGAAAAAGAGGAGGAAGAGGAATCCTTTCTTCAGCACCTCGAAGAAAGAACAAGACACAGATGTAAACATTCAGTAGACTTTGGGGTGCTTTCAGAGAGTTAGAGAGTAGTGTACCCTCCAGTTTGGGGTAAGCAGGGCGTTCCTGTTGACTGACTTCCTTTCTCTTTGAAGAGGGCACAGGGCAGGAGTTATCTGCTGAGGGCAAAGGGAAGGAAGGAGCATTCATTAGGGGGATAAGGAGAGGATTTTGAGCGTAAAAGAGAGAAAAGGGAAGTTCTACCTAGAATAGTCAAACAAGAGAAAGAAAGAAAGGGCATCCAAACTGGAAAAGAAGAAGTCAAATTATCCTTGTTTGCAGATGATATGATCTTTTATCTGGAAAAACCTAATGGTTCCACCAAAAAACTATTAGAGCTGATAAACAAATTCAATAAAGTTGCAAGATACAAAATCAACATACAGAAAATCAGTAGCATTTCTATATGCCAGCAGCAGACAATGTGAAGAAGAAATCAAGAAAGTAATCCCATTTACAATAGTTTAAAATAAAATACCTAGGAATTAACTTAACCAAAGAAGTGAAAGATCTCTACAATGAAAACCATAAAACGTCAATGAGAGAAATTGAAGTGGACTCCAAAAATTGGAACGATATTCCATGTTCATGGATTGGAAGAATCAGTATTGTTAAAATGCCCACACTGCCTAAAGCAGTCTACAGATTCAGTACAATTCCTATCAAAATGCCAATGACATTCTTCATAGAAATAGAGAAAACAATCCTAAAATTTATATGGAACCACAAAAGACCCAGAATAGCTAAAGCTATTCTGAGCAAAACAAACAAAACTAGAGGAATCACATTACCTGACTTCAAATTATACTACAAAGCTGTAGTAACCAAAAACAGCATGGTACTGGCATAAAAACAGACACACAGACCAATGGAACAGAATAGAGAACCCAGAAGCCATATATCTACAATGAACTCATTTTTGACAAAGATGCCAAGAACGTACATTGGGGAAAGAACAGTCTCTTCAATAAATGGTTCTGGGAAGACTGGATATTCATATGCAGAAGAATGAAACTAGACTCCTATCTCACAAAAATCAAATCAAAATGGATTAAAGACTTAAATCTGGCCAGGCGCAGTGGCTCACACCTGTAATCCCAGCACTTTGGGAGGCCGAGGCAGGTGGATCATGAGGTCATGAGTTCAAGACAGCCTGGCCAAGATGGTGAAACCCCATCTCTACTAAAAAACTACAAAAAAAATTAGCTGGGTTGCAGTGGTAGGTGCCTGTAATCTCAGCTACTTGGGAGGCTGAGGCAGGAGAATCACTTGAACTCGGGCAACAGAGGTTGCAGTGAGCCGAGATCATGCCACTGCACTCCAGCCTGACCGACAGAGTAAGACTCTGTCTCAAAAAAAAAAAAAAAAAAAAAAAGACTTAAATCTAAGACCTCAAACTGAAACTACTAAAAGAAAGCATTGGAGAAATGCTCCATGACACTGGACTGGGCAAAGATTTCTTTTCTGTGTCTAATCTAGCAGATTAACTCAATATCCTGCTCTATTTAATACTGTTCAGCAGAAGGAAGTAACTAATTTCAATTTTAAACAAACTCACAAAACAAAGGAAACAAAATCATCTCACTACAGGCCTTTGACAAAGAACATGAGTCGTTTGCTGTAGCTGCCAGGCATCAGTGTATGGCGAGGAACAGGGGGGCTTGAAGATGCTCAGGCAAGGCCTCTGAGGTGGGGTATTTTGGGGGTTGGGGGGATCTTGATAGCACTGAGTTGCTGGATCCTGTGCTGCCCTGCCTGGGTGGGGAGCAGGGTGAGGGAGGCCATTCCTCTTCTGTAGAAAATGCCAACCCCCAGTCCAGGGACTCTGGCAGCTGAATTGGTGACTGTAAAGCCTGATCTATATGAAATCAAAGGCACATGTGGAAATCCACTCCCAGCAAAGGGGGAGTCCTTGGGGGAAGCCAGCTGGGCTTCTGTAGGGTCCCCTCTGAAATGTCAACATTTGAAAAACACAACCCAGGCCGGGTGCGGTGGCTCACGCTTGTAATCCCAGCACTTTGGGAGGCCGAGGCGGGCGGATCACGAGGTCAGGAGATCGAGAACACGGTGAAACCCCGTCTCTACTAAAAATACAAAAAATTAGCCGGACGTGGTGGTGGGTGCCTGTAGTCCCAGCTACTCGGAGAGGCTGAGGCAGGAGAATGGTGTGAACCCGGGAGGCGGAGCTTGCAGTGAGCCGAGATCGCGCCACTGCACTCCAGCCTGGGCGACAGAGCAAGACTCCGTCTCAAAAAAAAAAAAAAAGAAAAAAAAAGAAAAACACAACCCAAAAGTAGAGGATCTACAGGGAACTTTATTCTCTCACTTCTGTCTTCATGGGGGGCACTGCCCCTTGGGAAGACCAGGTTGGCTTCTGGCACAGGTATCCCCCATCTTCTTGGGCACCTGTGGCATTGCCAGCAGGCCAGAGGGGGCAGCTGGCAGTGTTGGTTCTAGCCTGACCCAGGGGGCCCAGTTGGGATCCCCTCTACCCATGGCAGGGGTGATGACTACTTTTCCATGGTTCATACGTAAAGCTTCCAGCCCTTTCCAGCTCAGGGAACACATGCAGAATGACAGTCACCCAGCAGACTGGAAACTGCCTCCTCTCCAAAAGTCTGGCTCCTGAATACCCTCCTCCCTGGGAAGGGCTTTAGCCCCTTTGAGATTGGGCAGGAACCAGAAGAACAGTTTCTCTGCTTTGCCATGTCTGCAACCTAGGGCTCACCCAGCCCCATCAAGTGCTGAGCTCCAGCACTGTCCACACAGTGGAAACCAAGTGAAATGACTTTGGCTTGTGGAGGGGGAAGAATGAAAAACAAAAACAAAAGCAAAATCACCTGCCCACAAGATAGAGCAGAAAAGTTCATCCACTGTCTTTTTTTTTTTTTTTTTTTTTGAGACAGAGTCTCACTGTCGTCTGGGGTGGAATGCAGTGGCATGATCTTGGTTCATTGCAACCTCCGCCTCTCGGGTTCAAGCAATTCTCCTGCCTCAGCCTCCCGAGTACCTGGGATTACAGGCATCTGCCACTACACCCAGCTAATGTTTTGTATTTTAAGTAGAGACGGGGTTTTACCATGTTGGCCAGGCTGGTCTCGAACTCTTGACCTCATGATTTGCCCGCCTCGGCCTCCCAAAGTGCCGGGATTACAGGCGTGAGCCACCGCACCTGGCAACTTCATCCACCGTCTATCCGCTTCCCATGTAAGGCCAACCACCCAGCCCCCAAACAACCCTTAAAATGAGACCCAAACCAAAGACCTGGCATATAAGCCCCAAATCAGTAAACCTCTCCTGAAACAGGCAAAGGAACTGCCTGCCCAGAAATACCCACAATAGGCTGTGCAGATTGTAAAGAGATCAACAGCTTCACCCACCCTCTGCATAAACTCTGGTACTGGCTGTGTTCTCCATGGAAGGTCTCGCTGTGTTGCCTGGGCTGGAGTGCAGTGGTGTGAACACAGCTCACTGCAGCCTTGATCTCTTGGGCTCAAGTGATTCTCCACCCTCAGACTCCTGAGTAGTTGAGACCACAGGTGCATTTCACCACACTTAGCTAATTTTTAGTTTTTTTTTGTGGAGATGAGGTCTCTATCAAGCTGGTCTCTAGCTCCTGGGCTCAAGCGATCTTCCCACCTTGGCCTCCCAAAGTGCTGGGATTACAGATGTGAACCACTGTGCTTGGCTCAAAGATTTCTTGATAATACCCCACAAGCACAAGCATGCAAAGCAAAAATGGACAAATAGGATCACATCAAGTTAAAAAGCTTCTGTATAGCAAAGGAAACAATCAACAAATGAAACAACTACAGAATGGGAGAAAATATTTGCAAACCACCCATCTGACAAGGGATTAATTACCAGAATATATAAGGAGCTCAAACAACTCTATAAGAAAAAAAAAATCTAATAATCTGATTTTAAAATGGGATTTTTTTTATTTCTTAAAAAAGATCTCAATAGACATTTCTCAAAAGAAGGCATACATATGGCAAACTGGTATATGAAAAAGTGTTCAACATCATTGATCATCAGAGAAATGCAAATAAAAACTACAATGAGATATCCTTTCACCCTAGTTAAAATGGTTTTTATCCAAAAGTCAAGCAATAACAAATGCTGGTGAGGATGTGGAGAAAAGGTAACCTTGTGCACTCTTGGTAGAAATGTAAATTAGTACAACCACTATGAGGAACAGTTTGGAGGTTCCTCAAAAAACAAAATAGGCTGGGCGCGGTGGCTCACACCTTTAATCCCAGCACTTTGGGAGGCCGAGGTGGGTGGATCACAAGGTCAGGAGTTTGAGACCAGCCTGGCCAACATGGTGAAACCTCGTCTCTACTAAAAATACAAAAATTAGCCGGGTGTGGTGGCGGATGCCTGTAATCCCAGCTACTCGGGAGCCTAGGCAGAGAATTGCTTGAATCTGGGAGGCGGAGATTGCAGTGAGTCGAGATAGTGCCACTGCACTCCAGCCTGGGTTACAGAGCGAGACTCCATCTCAAACAAAAAACAAAACAAAACAAAACTGAAAATAGAGCTACCATATGATCTAGCAATCCTCACTCCTAGGTGTATACCCAAAAGAAAGGAAATCAGTATATGGAAGAGATACCTGCACTCCCATGTTTATTACAGCACTATTCACAATAGACAAGATCTGGAAGCAGCCTCAGTGTTCATTGACAGATGAATGGATAAAGAAAATGTGGTACATACACACAATGGAATACTATTCAGCCATAAAAAAGAATGAGATCCTGTCATTTGCAACGACATGGATGGAACTGGAGGACATTATGTTGAGTGAAATAAGCCAGGCACAGAAAGACAAACTTGGCATGTTACTTATTTGTGAGAGCTAAAAATTAAAACAATTGAACTAATGAAGATGGAGAGTGGAACGATGGTTACCAAAGGCTGGGAAGGGTAGCTGGGGGAGGTGGAAGGGGAGATGGTTAATGGGTACGAAAATAGAGTTAGAAAGAATGAATAAGATCTAGTACTTGATAGCACAGTAGACTGACTACAGTCAACAGTAATTTATTGTACATTTAAAAATAACTAAAAGAGTAAAATTGGATTATTTGTAACACAAAAAATAGGATAAATGCCTAAGGTGGGCTAGGCATGGTGACTCATGCCTGTAATCGCAGCACTTTGGGAGGCTGAGGTGGGTGGATCACTTGAGGCCAGGAGTTTGAGACCAGCCTGGCCAACATGGTGAAACCCCGTCTCTACTAAAAATACAAAAATTAGCTGGGTGTGGTGGCCCATGCCTGTAATCCCAGCTGAGAAAGGCTGAGCACAAGAATCGCTTGAACCCGGGAGGTGAAGGTTGCAGTGAGCTAAGATCGCACCTGCACTCTAGCCTGGGCGACAGAGCAAGGCTCTGTCTCAAAAAACAAACAAACAAAAAAACTTGAAGTGGTGGATACCCCATTTACCATGATGTAATTGTTACACATTGTATTCCTGTATCAAAATATCTCGTGCTCCATAAATATATACACCTATGTAGCCACAAAAATTTATAAAAAAAAATTTTTTTATACAGTCTCGCTCTGTAGCCCAGGCTGGAGTGCAGTGGTGTGATCTCTGCTCACTGCAACCTCCGCCTTCCAGGTCCCGGTTAAGCAATTCTCTTGCCTCAGCCTCCCGAGTAGCTGGGATTACAGGTGCCCACCACCATGCCCAGCTAATTTTTGTAAAATCGAAAAGGTCCAGAATAGCCTCTGTGTGTACAGGAGGTAGGAGTCTCCATGGTGACAGCTGATCTTGGGCTGGTCAGTATGCTTAGAAATAAAAAAGCATTAAAAAGTATGAGAATAAAAAAGGCTTTGCCAGGCTGAGGAGGGGCAGCTCATAAGACATCCTGTAGGCCAAGGTAGAAGAAGCTATTAATAGAAGATCTTATGGTGCCCCCATGTGGGGGGTTGGGGAAGCCCAGTGTGGAGGACCCTAAGCAGAGGGAAGTTGTGACCCCAGATAAAGATGACTAATGACTGGGGACCTGGGCTGAGGACTGATGGAGATTGGATAAGGGGGAAATTGGCTGTGGAGTCATACCTTAAGACCCTGGTTGGGTAGGAAGTCAGGATCGCCTAGATGGAGCTATGGAGAATAAACAGAGCAGAAGTGTGGTGGTCTGTGCCACCCTGACCGTCGTGTCTCAGTCTTTCCCTTGTGCTTCTTAGGTGCTGGTACAGGGCTGCCTCTTGGACCCTTCCCAGCGGGAGGTGTTCCTGCAGCAGATATATGAGCAGCTCTGCCTCTTTGAAGATAAGGTGGCCACCATGCTGCAGCAGCAGTACGATCCCCAGAGCCAGGTATGTAAGAGAGAAAGTGGGCAGAGGCAACTTAGAAAGAGGAGCAGCTAAGAACAGAGGGCAGAGAGGAGGAATAGTCCAAATAGGGCAAAAAAGGGCTAAGAACTGGGGCAAAGTGAGACAAGGATAGGCATGCTCATGACACGCTCCCTGTTGGAGCAGGACTCAGATATACTCCCCAAAACACAGATTCTTTCAGGGAGAAAATGTGAAATCCATTTGTTTGCATTTTTTTTTTAGCCCCAGATCTTCTCCTCCAGTGGATCTGAGAAGGTGATTGTGCGTGGCTCTGACCTCTAGGTAGCATTTTGTACAATGAGGGATAAAGCTGTCTGGGCCCACTAGACTTCCCTGTCTCATCCCTTTGGGTACCCCAGAAGTAGCCAGGCAAATGGCAGTTCTGTGTGCCTGATGACTGGTCATGTAATTTGATTGAGGTATAAAATATTTCGTAACAGTGATGGAAAAATTTGGAAAGGGGCCCTTCTTGGCAAAAGATGGAGAAGCCCTACTTCAGTACAGTCTGAAGCTTCACCTGGTGCCGAACTCCCTTCACCTCTGAGGTTCAGTATCTGAGCACACACAGGGAGGGAGCACAGTCAAGACTCAGCCGCATAGTAGGGGAATTGAGGTTCTCACAGGATTCGGCCTGTCTGGCCTGAGAAGTGCTGGGCTGTAAATTCTGGCTTTGCTATGGATGGGGCAGCAATGCCATCTGCCCCATTCTGTCTTTTCTGTAACTTGGGGCAGGCAGAAGACCAGTCCCCAGACTCAGGGGACCTACTGGGCCGGAAGGTAGGCGTCTCCATGGTGACAGCTGATCTGGGGCTGGTCAGTATGATTCGTCAGGGCATCTTGGCGCTGCAGTTACTACCCTCAAACTCTAGTGCAGGTCAGTAGAAGGAATATTGGTGGGACTGGGGAAGCAAGCATACAGGAAGGGTGGGGCTGACTGCTAACAAAGATAGCAGTTCGAGGGAATCAGTGGGCCCCAGGGAAGAGGATCTGTTTCCTTGTTTGCAAAATGTAAGTCTGTATTAGTGTGTATCAGGAACCCTCGGCTCTGACAACCATCAGAGACCCTAGAAGGAGTAGAGCTCCAAGGATATCACTTAGAGGAGGTTATGATCTGGCACTCAAGAGGAAGAAGCAGGAGGGTAAGGGAGAAGGAAAGGTGTTTGAAGTTTATAAAACTTCACAGTTTATGAAACTGCCCACATTGGTGGGAAGACATTGAGCCCTTAAGGACCCTGTCAGTTGGGCGTCTCCCTGTGACTTTGGTCTGGCCAGTGTCTCCAGGTCTGATCTGGTGTTTCCTGCCCCAGGGATTATCGTGATCACCGATGGGGTGACCAGTGTACCTGATGTTGCTGTCTGTGAGACGCTGCTGAACCAGCTTCGCAGTGGCACTGTGGCTTGTTCCTTTGTCCAGGTGAGGACTTTTTAGAAAGGACAAGAGAGAAATGGAATATCTCACACAAAGTTGGGATGGCTGATTACTTTCTTACAGGCAATGATTTCCCAGGTAAAGTCAATTACTTAGTTATATGGGGGGAAGGAGTCATGTCTAGAAGGTAGGTAGCATGGTGGGAGAGGACTCCCATTTTTTTCCTCTTTCCTTAGGATTTTGGAAATAGCTGTTAAGCAAAAAGAATGCAGAATTTGAAATCTGACAGTCATTTCCAGTCCCACCTCCACCTGTAGATTAGTCATTATTGTTTTGAGTGCAAGGGTCAGAAAACTCCGCTCAAACTAGCTTAACCAAAGGGGGAAAAGGCATAGTCAGGGACTGCAGCTAATTTGGATTGATGGACTGTAGGGAAGGAGGTAAAAAGCTATGGGAAACAAGGCTGAAGGGGTAGGCACAGGCCAGAACATGAAAATCTGGTTCTGCTTTATTAATGAGGTTTAGCATAATTCTGTGGGTGATGCAGATAGATAGAAGGAAAGTCATTAGTTGGGTTTATGTTTTATAAAGGTCACTCTTGCTGCTGGGTGAAGGACGGGGGAAAGTCGGGGAGGCTACTAATTGCAGTGAGAGGATCAGGGCTTAAATTAGGGGTAGGAGGATTGAGAAAAATGAAGAGGCGGAGTCAACTTGACTTCATGATTAGCAAGATGGGGGTAGGAGATGAGAGAGAAGAGGGCTTAAAGGTGTCTCCAAGTCTGACTCCAGTGATGACTGGGTAGCAGCAGAGCAAAAGGAAGAGAAGCAGTTGTGGTAGAGTGAGGATAAGATGATGAATGCAAGTTTGTGTATGTTGTGTTTGAGGTGCCTGTGGTTCAACACAGACAGTTAAGAACATCACCTTTGGAGTTAGGCATGCTGGTCTAAATCCTGACTGCACTTACTAACTGTGTGACATTGGGAACCTCACTTCACCTCTAGGTCAGATTCATTTGTAAATGGAGATTGTAAAAGTACTTATCTCACTGGGAGGTGAGATGCATTTAAAGTATGTAGCATTGTACATAATCACTTAAGAAATGGCTGCTATTGGTAGCAGGTAGCAGTTGAATACACAGATCCTGATATTCAGGAGACAAACACTGCTTGAGAGGTAGAGATTTAAGATTTATCAGGGTACAGATGGTAATTGAGAACAGAAGAGGGTCCAGGAAGAACTTTGGGAACACCAGTGTTCAAGGTCTTTCATAGGAAGAGGGACCAGCAAGGAATGAAGAATCAGCCAGGAACCAGAAGATTGTGGTGTCAGAGAAGTCAGAATTTTTGGAAGAAAATTTTACTTGATCTTTCTGCTGCCTCTCACAATGGTAACTACACTGTGAGAAGTAACAAAAAGATCAAGTAAAATGAGGAATGAAAAGTGCCCTTTGGATTCGGTGATTAGGAGGTCACGGGGATCTTTTTCAGAGCCATTTTAGTGAAGAGGTGGTGAGGGGATTGAAGAGTGGATAGAAGGAAGGAAATAGGGACAAGTGTTAACACAAGAAATTTGGCTGTTGAGATCAAGAGCAGAGCAAGAGAGAGAATGGTAACCAAAGGGAAGTACAGGGTAAAGGAGTGTTTTGTTTTCTTTTTAAAGCTAGAGACTTAAGCATGTTTCTAAGGATCTATAGTGAAGAAGAGTTTGAAAATAAAGGAAGGAAAAGGGAGGCTGGTGGAGTAAAGTCTCTAAACTGACAGGAGGGCATTGTCTTAAGAAACAGATTGAGGGATTCTTTTGGAGCAGGGAAGTGTCGTTTCTTTCTTTGAAAATAGAAAGTAGAAGTGAAGATGTCTGCGAAGGGCCTCCGATTTCTCTCTGAAGTAAAAGGTGAAGCCGAGTACTGTAAGGAAGAGAGGCCAGAGTTGGGAAGAAGGAACAGTATTGAGGACTGCCCTGAAGGACTAGCTGAGTTGGGTGTCATATGTTTTGATGTGGTGCCAACCTACACAACTGTCAGTTTTCTCTGTTTGGGCACCACTGGCCAAGAATAAAGGCTGTCATCCTAGTTGGGGTTTCAAAGAAGCAGATGAGAGTGAAGAGGGCCAGGGATTTGAGAGCGATGCTTATGAAGTTGTCTGAACGTAGGGTCCAAGCTGGGTCAAGAAAGGAGGGTCAGGACAATGTGGATAGATTTGGAGAGAGCAGAGGTTCAAGGCCTGGCAGTCTCAGTGAGGTCAAAGAGCAGCAGCAGGAGGAGGGTGGGAGGAAGCTATGGGAATAGTGCTGTATGTAATCAGTAGGTTATGGCAATTTGAAATTGCAAAGATGAATTTGTTCCACCTGAAGCCAAGAGCCAGCGTGTAGCCTATAGGCAGGTGAATGTAATAGAGAAAGTTACTGGAGATGAGAGTTAAGGAACTGAGAGGGCAGAGACTTGAATGAGTAATCTGGAGCAGGTCTGCAAACACTTTCTGCAAAGGCCAGTCAATCTTTAAGCCTTGTGGGCCACTTGGTCCGTCACAGCTACTCAGCTCTGCTGTTAAAGCATGAAAGCAGCCACAGACAATACAAAATGAATGTGTGTGGCTGTGTTCCAATAAAACTCGATTCACAAAAATAGGTGATGGACTAGATTTGGCCCTCAGGGTATATGTAGTTTGCTAATTTCCCGCCTACAGCTATTGTATTCAAAATGTAGTCCACAGACCAGCAGAAAGCTTGTTTGAAATGCAGAATCTCAGGCCCCACCCCAGACCTACTGCATTTTAACAAAATCCCCAGGTGTTTTTCATACACCCTAAAGGTTGAGAAGTGTTGAAGTCTCTCAGGATGATGACAGGAAGTCAGTGAACCAGTTGCCAAAATCTTTAGTGAAGGAGGTGGTGAGCCATTAGGTATCGAGGAGGAAGCAAAGAGGATGATGCTGTGGCCGGTTAGCATGGGCATCAGACAGAAGGGCTTAAGGAAGGAAAGACACAGACAGTGGTCTGTCCTGGGAAAACACTGGCCTACTTCCCACTCTGTGGTCCAAGGAATGGGAGCAGCCACCTAGCCCAGTCTCTTTCTCTCCTGTTCTTCCTTCTCCTATGCCTCTGTCAGAGCTAGGTCTTCAGTTGCTCACTTTTTCCAGGTGGGAGGAGTTTACTCTTATGACTGCAGTTTTGGCCATGTGCCCAATGTGGAATTAATGAAGTTCATCGCAATGGCAACATTTGGTTCCTACCTGTCCACTTGTCCTGAGCCGGAGCCAGGCAACCTGGGTCTGACTGTCTACCACCGGGCATTTCTCCTCTATTCCTTCCTGCGCAGTGGGGAAGCACTGAACCCTGAATATTACTGTGGTGAGAGGCACACTGAGGTGGGTGTGGGAAGGAGGGAATATAGAATGGGCCCAGAGATCATGGGGCCCTGGAGGACTGAAAGTGTAACTGGGGCTGGCTCTGCTGGCACTGTTACCTCACAGTGATTTCAGCATAGCCCCTTCCCCCTACAGATCTGTCAGTTGGCAGATAACCAGTTTCTCCTTCCCCATCTCCACTGGTCTTCCAGGCTCTCAGCACCGCCTATTTAATGAGCACCTGGTCTCTGCAAGCAGCAATCCTGCCCTGGCCTTGCGCCGGAAGAAGCACACTGAGAAGGAGGTGCCAGCCGACTTGGTCAGCACCGTGTCCGTGCGGCTTCGAGAGGGCTACAGTGTCCGAGAGGTCACACTGGCCAAAGGTAAGGGTCATTAAGCCCTGCTGTAATCCCACAGATCTCTCAAGAATTTGTGTGTGGGAAGACCCACATGTATCACACATGAAAGAGTGTCACAGTGAAGACCTTATCGCTTGAGACAGTGGGTTTTGAATTGTCATCAGGGCTTGATTCTCTTAGCATAGAGCTTCCCAATTCTATCTCCTTTTGCCCAAGGTGAACCAGCTGAGGGTGGTATAGGGTCATGAACTTGGCCTGGTTTTCGGATTGTTTCTACAAACTTGTGTTTGTGTCAGTTGGCCAGCTCTCGGCCTGAAACCTGTGGAACCGTGCTTGGAACCTTTGGCAGGGCTAGGTTCCATGAAGTAGGTGGGGGTTTCAGATAGAACTCCATCCCAGGCCTAGAGTCCTATGCCTTCTCCTAACTGGCCCTCCCGCTTCTCCCTAAGGAGGGTCCCAATTGGAGGTAAAGCTGGTGCTGCTGTGGAAACACAATATGCGCATTGAGTATGTGGCTATGGCACCCTGGCCCCTGGAGCCTGAGGGCCCTCGAGTAACACGGGTGGAAGTGACGATGGAAGGCGGCTACGACATTTTGCATGATGTGTCCTGTGCACTAAGGCAGCCCATTCGTTCATTGTATCGTACCCATGTTATCCGGCGTTTCTGGAACACGCTGCAGAGGTCAGTGAAGTCATCACTCAATGAGTGCTGCCCCATTTGTTGTGTGTAGGGACAGATTTGCGAAAGTGGGAGCTGGGGAGCATCACCCAGAGAACCAGGCTTATATCCAGGGTCCCATGTCCCCCTAAGGCTCCCCTCATCTGCACCCAGCAGAGTCAGATATGGCTCAGGCCTGGCCCTTATTCTACAGCATCAACCAGACAGACCAGATGCTTGCCCACCTTCAGTCCTTCTCCTCAGTGCCTGAGCATTTCACACTTCCTGACAGCACCAAGAGCGGAGTGCCACTCTTCTACATCCCTCCAGGCTCCACCACCCCGGTGAGTAGCTCTGAAGTGTAGTAGCCCCATTTCATGCCAACTTGGGTTGCACAGCATCTGGAGCCCAGGACCACCACCTTCTATTCCTTTCTGTCTCACGTCTAAGGCACCTAAGCCAGAAGCCCAAGCTTTAACCTTGAGAGCTTCTCTTCTCCCTCACCCTAAGGCCCCAGGGAAGAGGAGGATCTATACAGACAGGCTGTCCTGAACAGAGCACAGGTGGCAGAGGCAAAGACTCACACAGTGTCTAGGTGGTGGTATCCCAGTCCCAGCAGACCGTGAGCCCTTGCCCCCATCTCCATGTGGCATACTCTGGCTCCTCCAGCCACCTTCACCTGTGTGCATCCACCACCAGCCACCATGAACTGTGTACTCCCTGAAGACCACAGCTTCCTTGGTCCTGTGCTATCTCCACACTCAGTCCATGCTGTCACCCTAACACTGACGGGCAGGTGGCTTATGCTAGTGTGGAGTGGCCACATCATGAGGTCCTGCCACCATTTAGGGGCTTTTCTCCCAAGTCGGTGACATAAGCTGGGCTCATGGTTCCATCCTTCTCCTGGATTCAGCTTTAAAGGGCTACACAGTCTGTCCCTGGGCCCAGTCATCCAAATCTAGCCTTCATAGCAGAAACAGTTTTTGCCTGTGCTTCAGGCTGGGCTGTAGCCTTAAACCACTGCTGTCTCTGACTCTGAACGGAGTCCACTCATGGTTTTGTTTGCTCTTTGGAGTTTGTACCCTGGTCCTCTACAAATGCTCCTATAGTGCTGTCCTTCCTGTCCTCAGGTGCTCTCCCTCCAGCCCAGTGGTTCTGACTCATCCCATGCCCAGTTTGCTGCCTACTGGAAGCCAGTGCTGTCCATGGATGCAAATTCCTGGCAGCGATGGCTGCACATGCATCGCCTGGTGCTAATCCTGGAGCACGACACGTGGGTGCCCTTAGGGCTGGGCCATAGTTGGGGTGGAGTATCGGGGTCAGGGGGATAGGGAATGATGGGAAGGGGAGCAGCAGATGAGCTCTTACCTACTGTGGCCAAGGAAAAACTACAGCCTTTTACTTGCCTCCCTGTTCTTCAGTCCCCATAACCTCAGGCAAGGCCTAGAAGAGAGTGATAGTAGTCTATTCCTTTTCTCCAAGACTGGGGCGGGGAGGTCTAACCTCAGTCCTCACCCCTCTTCCTAGACCAATCCCCAAGCACTTGCACACCCCGGGCAGCAATGGGCGCTACAGCACTATCCAGTGCAGGATCTCCCACTCCTCCCTGACCTCTCTGCTTCGGGACTGGAGCAGCTTCGTACTAGTCGAGGGCTATTCTTATGTCAAGCTGCTTTCCAGGTGGGCAAAGTGATGTCCCTTCACCCCCCCACCTCATCCCACGTCTCCCTCTAACCCCAGACCTCACTCCTACTTCCTACCAACCTTGGGCTGCTCACTGACTCCCATTTCTCCCCAGTGCCCCAGACCAGCCCCCCAATTCCTTCTACATGGTCCGTATCATTTCCAAGGCCCCATGCATGGTTCTTCGCCTGGGTTTTCCCATTGGCACACCAGCACCTGCCCGGCACAAGGTGAGCTGGGCCCTGACTGACTCTGACCAAGGAGTCCTAGGGTGTAGACTAGCTCCCTCTCCCCAAACCCCACAGGGCCAGGTCTAATAGAGGGAGGAGCCCCCAGACCAAGGAGGACCTGGAGAAGAGGGCTGTGTCTCACTTTGTCTGTGAGCCCCTTCTCCCAGACCTGTAGGAGATGGGAGTAAGAGGATATGACCACATGTTCCCCTCAGATTGTGTCAGGCTTGAGGGAAGAGATCCTGCGGCTGCGTTTCCCCCACCGGGTACAAAGCAAGGAGCCAACGCCCAAGGTGAAACGAAAAGGGCTAGGGGGCGCTGGTGGGGGCAGCTCTCCCTCCAAGTCACCCCCAGTGCTGGGGCCACAGCAGGCCCTGTCTGACCGGCCCTGCCTTGTGGTCCTGCATAAGCCACTGGACAAACTGCTCATCAGGTTGGTACAGAGGTGTGGAAGGGCATGGCTTAGGGTATGAGTGGTATAGAGGTGTGGAAGGGTGTGGCTTAGTGGGGTATGAGTGGTACCGAGGTGTGGAAGGGCATGGCTTAGCAGGATATTAGTAGTACAGAAGTGTGGAAGGGCATGGCTTAGCCCGGTGTGAGTCTGGCCTAGCGGGGTATGAGTGGTACAGAGTTGCAGAAGGGTGTGGCTTAGCGGGGTATGAGTGGTACCGAGGTGTGGAAGGGCGTGGCTTAGCAAGGAATGAGTAGGTCAGAGGTGTGGAAGGGTGTGGCTTAGGGGGATATGAGTGGTAAGGGATGTGGAAGGGCATGGCTTAGCCAGGTATGAGTGGTGCAGAGGTGTGGAAGGGTGTGGCTTAGCCGGGTATGAGTGGTACAGAAGTGTGAAGGGCGTGGCTTAGCAGGGTATGAGTGGTACAGAGGTGTGAAGGGTGTGGCTTAGCCGGGTATGAGTGGTACAGAGGTGTGAAGGGTGTAGCTTAGCAGGGTATGAGTGGTTCAGAGGTGTGAAGGGTGTGGCTTAGCAGGGTATGAGTGGTACAGAGGTGTGAAGGGCGTGGCTTAGCTGGGTATGAGTGGTACAGAGGTGTGAAGGGCATGGCTTAGCCGGCTATGAGTGGTACAGAGGTGAAGGGCTTGGCTTAGCCGGGTATGAGTGGTACAGAGGTGTGGAAGGGTGTGGCTTAGCCAGGTATGAGTGGTACAGAGGTGTGGAAGGGTGTGACTTAGCCGGGTATGAGTGGTACAGAGGTGTGAAGGGCGTGGCTTAGCGGGGTATGAGTAATACAGAGGTGTGAAAGGGCATGGCTTAGCCGGGGATGAGAGAGATCGCTGGGGAGTTGTCCCATTTCCTAGGTATGAGAAGCTACCCTTGGACTACCGGGCACCCTTCTTGCTGACACTGGAGCCACCAGGTCCACTGCCCTTGGTGTCAGGCCGCTCAGCCTCTTCTAGCCTGGCGTCACTATCCCGCTACCTCTACCATCAGCGCTGGCTTTGGAGTGTCCCGTCAGGACTGGCCCCTGCGCTGCCTCTCAGTGCCATTGCCCAGCTCCTCTCCATCCTCACTGAGTATGTCATCCAAGCCTGTCAGGCCACTCAGGGCAAGGAGAGAGCAAGTGTAGACTGGGACACTAGCAAAAAGCCTATAGCACACACTTCCCTTCTCTAATTCCCAGTCTGAAGTATAGAGCAGCATCTGCTACTGCCCTCCCTGTCTCCTCCCATCACCCAATTTGTTCTGTCCTCTCTCATCCTCACTGGAGTTGTTATACCCTGAGGGACTGCCAGTCTAAGCAGGGCCACCAGCAGACTTGGCTCCCTGAGGACTGCTGGGAGGTGGGTGTATCTGGGGAGAGCTTGTAGACTCAGTGTCTCTTCTTCCCTTATCTTATCCTGGCCTTGCCCCGGCCTTTATGGGGCTTCAGAGTCCGACTTTCTGAAGGATTCCACTTTGCCTGTAGTGGAGAAGGAATCATCAACATGGTTCTGGAGCTTCCAATTCAGGTACGTGCCATCCCCCATGACACCTCCCTGCCAAGGTCTGTCATAATCCCAGGGACACTCACCTCTGAGCTGGGTTGGGACTACTGGAAACTGCCTCACAGGGACCATGTGGCCAGAGGATGCTCAAGGTCTGAGGCTGTAGTCACAGGACAATGTGGTGAGGAAACTGAAATTCTGAGGGCCAGAGCTAGACCAGGCCAGATCTCTGCCTTGGCTGGGATTTGCCCAAGATCTCCCATTTTGCCAACAGAATGAACCATCAGGGCAGGCTGCAGCTGAAGAGAAGCACACCTGTGTTGTCCAGTACATCCTCTTCCCCCCACACTCTACCTCCACCAAAGACAGGTGAGACAGGCCATCTGTGAGGGCCGCCTCTGCAGAGTCAGGCTTCTACCCACTATCCCCTAGAGGTCTGGCTCCCATATCCTGAGATGATCTTGATCCCAAAGTCAGGGAGGGGTGCGGTGTTTAGATGCTTCATCAGGCAGACGCTGGTCTGGGAAGGCCTTGTGTGACTCGTGGCTGTCCTCTGTGCCTGCCTCCTTCCCTCTATGAGGTTCACTCCCTGCCATGAGGCTGTGCATTGGACTCAGAACCCTTCCTCCTTTAGCTTCTCGACAGATGATGACAATGATGTGGAAGTGGAGGCCCTGGAGGGAGACTCAGAGCTCAATCTGGTCACTGAGGTGTGGGTGGAGCCACAGTATGGGCGAGTGGGACCTGGCCCTGGAAGCTGGAAGCACCTCCAGGACCTCACATATTCTGAGATCCCGCAAGCTGTGAGTGTCCTCAGAACGGTACCCGCACCTCTCTCACTGGATTGGGGTGCCATCTCTTTTGGAGTACTGCAGTCTGTGGGCTTCCTGGTCCCTCTGAATGGCTGGGACTGTTGAAGCTTCCTGAAGAGCTGGAACCCAGGGTATCCTGGGCTAAGAGGGGTTGACTCCTGACCTCTGATGTTCTTCCTGTAGCTCCATCCACGGGATGCTGCCTGCATGGGTTCCATGCTGAGCTTTGAATACCTGACACAGCTGTGCCAGAGCAAGGAATGGGGTCCTCTGCCCCCAGAGCCGCGGGTCTCTGATGGTGAGTGGGGCAGGCAGCCCACTGGTGGAGCAGGGGAATGGGTAGGGTAATCTGGGTCTCACTGTGTCCTGTCTTTCCTCCCTCGTAGGATTGGATCAGGGAGGAGACACCTGCGTCCATGAGATCCCTTTCCATTTTGACCTAATGGGATTGCTGCCACAGTGCCAGCAGCTCCAGATGTTCTTCTTCTTGCTTGCCAGAGGTAGGTGAACCTGGTACCCTTTCACCCCACACCTAAAGGGCCAGCAAGCCTGGAAGTATTACAAAATAACAAACAGATGGGTCAGCAAGTGAGCAGATGAGTGGCGGGGGCAGGAGGAGCCCATGAGGCTGAAGGAGGGGCCTTGCTGGTCAGGGCTGAGCCGGGGGCACCGGGCAGCAGGAGGCTCTTGGTGCTGAGCAGAGTGTGTGTCGGGCAGAGCCAGAGGGTGTCCCTTTCGCCGAGGGGTCCTGTCCCGCCAACGACATGGTGCTGTGCCTGCTGCACAGCTGCCTGGGGCAGGAGCTGAGTGACCGGGAGATCCCACTGACCCCCGTTGACCAGGCTGCCTTCTTGAGTGAGGTGCTGCGGCGGACCTGCCACGTTCCAGGTGAGTTCCCCACATCCTCCTGACACCAGACCTGGCCCAGCCCTTTTCCCCCACCCTCACAGGGTGGTTTCTGTCTTGATGAGTTTTGGCTTTCCCCTTCCTCCCCCTTTCTTCAACCCAGAGTCCTGCCTCTCTGCTGGCCCTGCCCTCTTTCACCCATCTCTACCCCCATTGTAGGTGCCGAGGGGCCACTGCTGGGGGTTCATGGGATCCCGAAGGAGCAAGCAGTCGGCAGCACCCAGGCCACAGGAGACTCCACTTTTACTTCCCTGGTCAGCACCGATTCTTCTCCCTGAGCCCTTGTCACACTGACCTCCTTCCAGCACCACATCTTCAGGCCCCAACCTTCTATCGCCCTTGAGACTAAATGGCATCTGCCAATGACACAATGCCGTCATTTTCCATTGTCCTGGATCTTTCAAGCTATACCTAAGATGAGTCAGCTCTAGGGTGGAGGAGGGGAACAGGGGTTGGACATTCCCTTATAGATTGCTCTAATTTCTGTTTTTCTCTTACAGAGTGTAGGTCTTCCTGAAACTCTCAAGCCTCTCATCTCTGCCCAGCCCCCTCAGTGGCGCTGCTATGCAAGGCTTGTGAACCCCCAGCATGTGTTTCTGACTTTTCTCCCAGCTACCTTCTCAGGTGCCAGCTGCTGACCTCCTCACGAACCTCCTCAGATACAAACCCCTGAGCTCCCTCACTGGCCCACCAGGCAGCTCTGATTTATGTCTAATCCTCTTCAGATGTCCAGCGTCTGGCTGCCTGTGGCCTGGAGGGACACCCTCAAGAGGAGACAAAGCCTAAGTTTGGGGATTGGAGTGGGGCTCCCAGTCTGAAAGATCTAGGAGGAACTGGGGTCAAAGCTACAAAGTCCCAAGTCCCTGTCCTCAGTGTGACTCTGGCTAGTGGTAAGGCTGCCGACTCAAGGTGGGCAGGAGTGGGAGTGGGAAACAGATAGGGCTGGAAGACCACGTGACACCTTTTCTTCACAGACAATGCCCAGAATCAAGGAGAGCTAAGCCCACCCTTCCGTCGAGACTTACAGGCTTACGCGGGGCGTCAGGCTTCCCAGACAGAGAGTGCAGATGGGCCCCGGACCCGGTGTCCTGTCTACATCTACAACTGTTCACTGGAAGCGCTGAGGGAACAAATGGTTGGCATGCAGCCCCCTCAGGCGCCCCGAGACCTCGTCTTCCGGTGAGTGCCTTCATTGTTGACCTGTGTCCTCGCCGGGCCATGGCTCCCAACCAAGAAGTAAGTACACACTAACAGGCATGGGCAGGTAAGTTGCTGCCATATCCTGCTGGCTCCTTGCTTGATTTCCCTCAGCAAACCCTTGAACTTGCTAGGCCATGAATACACTTGATATGTGTCTGTAGATGATCCATTGGAGTGTGGATGGCTAATGAGTCTGAGGTATCACTTAAGGGAGTTGGTCAAGTTCCATTTTCCCTCCCCTTCCTAGGACTCAGTTCCTCGACCACCCCTCCCCATCCTCAGCCTGGATGGAACCCCGGTACAAGGAGGCAGCTAACCACTGTGCCCTGCTGCAGGAGCATGCACAGCGGTGCTATGTCCGTGGTGAGCAGGAGGGCCGTGGGAGGGAGGAGTGGGGCCCTGGGGGAGATACAGGGATTACAGGGTGGGGACTGGAGAGGCCATTCCAGAGCTTGAGCCTCATGGCCCCTTCCACTTCCATCAGGGCTATTCCGCAGCTTGCAGCAAGCACAGAGTGTGACCTCCCAGGATTTGCTGACAGCAGTAGATGCCTGTGAGGAGCTACTACAAGAAATAGACATCACCCCATTTCTCCTTGCATTGTGTGGCCACACTTGGGGTTTGCCTCATGTACCCCCAAGTCCTGGGCCTCTCAGCCCTGGGCCCTTCAGCAGCAGCATGGAGGAGGGTGCTGAGCCTCGGGAACGAGCTATCCTAGCTTCTGAATCCAGGTTAGGATTATACTTGAATGATGGATAAGAGGGTACACAGACCAAATCCCTATAAACTAGGACCTTCCAGTCCAGGGGAATGACTGTGCAAGGTAGTATCTAAGCACCTGAGAAGCAGTAGTGCTTTGTCGCCGGCTCCCTGACTCCCATGCAGCCTTCCACCCCGATTTGGCACAGGCAGCAGTCTCCCTCCCAGGCTCTCCCCATCTCCCCTGCTTTGGTGTTGAGTGATGAGCTAAGTCAGGGATAGGGAGTCCCCTGGTGCTAACCGTGAACGTAGAGACTTGTTCTGAGGACATCCACACAATAGTAGGAATCTCCCCAACCAATCTGTGAATTTCATGGGGGCCAAAACTGTATTTTGCTCACTGCTAAGTCCCCAGCTCACCTTAGGGGCTCAACAGGTCCCTGTTGAAGGGAGGAAGGGGAGGAGAGAAGGAGAAAGGCAAGCAGGCAGACAGCTATGGGTCTAGCATCTGCAGTGTGTTAGCGTTGGGGAAACAGAGGAACCAGAAGGATGGATATGCTGATGACTCCTAGGTTGGAACTCCAGTCTGGTTCTCTCTCTGGAGCTCTAGATACTCACTTTTCATGCCCCCCAAATGAATGCATTTTCTTCCCACTAACCCTTGATTTTTCTTCATTCATGGTGAAAAATATCACCCTCAATCTAGTGATCCAAGTCAGAAAACTGGGAGTTATTGCTACTCTGTTTCATAGAAATCCCCATCCGTTAAGAAATATGAAGGTTAAGGCTGGATGCAGTCACTCACTCCTGTAATGCCAACACTTTGGGAGGCTGAGGCAGGAGGATCACCTGAGCCCAGGAGTTCAAAACCAGCCTGAGCAACCAGGGGAGACCTTGTTTCTACAAAAGAGTTTAAAAATTAGCTGGGCATGGTGGCACATGCCTGTGGTCCCAGCTACTCAGAGGGCAAGTGGTGATGGCGCCACTGCACTCCTACCTCAGCAACAGAGTAAGACTCTGTCCCGAAAAAAAGGAAAGAAAAAAGAAAAAGAAATATGGAGGTTAGAGCCAAAATGTGTAGGTTGGTTCTCTTTGCCTCTTTCACCACCCATGACATTACGCTAAGTACTCTTCCTATGGACAAAAAGGCTTCCTGTGCTGCTCCCCAGTTGGGAGGCAGGCTACTTCAGAACTTGATGGTTCTTAACACTTCAACATCCTTACCCCAACCATTCAGCATAGAGACCGAGGACCTAAGCGAGCCTGAGTTTCAGAGCACCCGTGTCCCTGGCGTTCCAGACCCTGGGCCAGAGATCTCTCTGACAGATGTCTGCCAGCTCAGAGGAGAGGCCCATGGTGCCCTTCATAACGTCATCCAGGTGGGAAGCTTGGGTGAGGGCAGAAGAGGTGTAGAGTCCTGCCTGTGCAGAGGGACAGGATTCTCTCCTGGGTTGGGGGTATGCATGTGTCCTGCTCTAGGGTAGAGAGTAGTGTCCTGTTGAGGGGTGGCTGACATTCTAACCTCCTTCTAAACCCCACAACAGGAGAAGTTCCTAGAGATCAGTCGTCTCCACTTCCGCACAGTGCCTTCCAATCCCCACTACTTCTTCTATTGCCCTCCATCCAGCAGGCGAGAAGTGAGTGGCTCTCTTCCTTACCTCTCTCATGCCCTCAACCCAGAGGCCCACCCAGACCCTCTTGACTCTTGGTTCCCTGAGGCCTGAATGTGGCTCTTGTCTTGCCTTAGATCAAAGCCATCTCTTTCTTTTGCCTAGGATGAGGGACCTCGGGACACAGTAGACAGAAAAATCAGTGACCTGGAGTTTTCAGAGGCTGAGCTTATGGGAGAAGAAGGTGTGTGGGCAAGTGAGTCAAGGTGGGGAAGGCTGCTTCACGCCGAGATTCAAGGGTTCCACTGCCAGCCTCTCATTGACCATGTGACATGCACTACTAGGAGACACATCTGCCTGCTGTGTGGTCACTGAGAGTGACCCAGAGCTAGAGGTAGAATACCGGGAGAGCCGTGAATCAGACCTGGGGCCTGCTGGGCTAGACTCTGCCTCGCTGTCAGACGTAGACACTGTGAATCCTGATGAAGACTCCTTCAGTATCTTGGGGGGCGACTCACCCACTGGACCTGAGAGCTTCCTTCATGACCTGCCACCGCTCTTCCTGCACCTCACGTGCTCCGTGCGGCTACGTGGGCAACACAGCTCAGTACCTGTGTGCAGCCTGCCTACCTGCCTGGGTGAGTTGGAGGCAGCCCAAGGGAAAGCCAAAGGTCCTGGAACAGCCTGCCTAAGTGGGAGTGGAGGGGAGCCTAGGGGTTATGTCTTTTAACACATAGAACTTGGAGTCTGTGCTTGTCTTAGAGCCCTCAGCAACCGCTAACTTTCCCCCTCTCCCAGGCCAGGTGCTTTCCAGTCTGGAGGGCCCCCCAGTTGGAGGCCGAGTTCCCTTGAGGGACCTCAGTGTGACTCTGGATGTCTTCATGCTGACTTTGCCCCTGGAAGTGGAGCTCCCCACGGCCTCGGACGCTCAACACCACCGGTGTGGCAGCAAGTTTGGTGGGGGGGTTTGGGACCTTGTTAGGGTAGGGGGACCACTAAGGGAATCTAGAGCACTTGGGGACTAAGGAGACCTTGAGGAATCCAAGAAAGGAGTAAGGAGGAGGCCCTGGTAGGATAGTAACTCCTGACCTTTGACTTTTGTTCCCACCCTGTTCAGGTCAACATCTGAAAGCAGTGCTTCATTCCCACGATCCCCAGGGCAGCCATCATCTTTAAGGTCAGATGATGGCCTCGGGCCCCCACTGCCACCCCCAGAAGAAGAGAGGTACTTCCTTATCTCCCTCTCAGAGTTCATTACTGCTTTTCAATTTCATTTTCTGGAAACCAATATCTTAACCTTTCTTGCAATTAGGCACCCAGGATTATCCAATTTGGCCACGCCCCACAGACTGGCTATTGAGACCACCATGAATGAGGTGAACCCCCACCCCCAACACTGTAACTGATTGCCTTTCCATCGTATGAGTGAGATAAGGTACCCCCTTTGTTCTGGGATAGAAGTGAGGCCTCTCAGTCTGTGAGGTAAAGTATCTTCTAGTCCGGGAGTAAGGGGATGCCCAAGGAAGCCAGGGAGTTGCCCTTTGTCACTTGCTGTCTAACCGTAGATCCGCTGGTTGTTGGAAGATGAGATGGTAGGGGCACTCCGAAGAGGGGGCATCCCACAGAGCCCTGCCCTGCACCGTGCAGCTGCCCATATCCATAGCTCTCCTGGACGCTCCACCTGCCTTCGCCAAACTCTGCCACTGAGTTTTGTATTTGGGCCAGAGCGTTCCCTCACACAATTCAAGGAGGTAAGTTGCCCTCCAAACACTGCAGGGTCACCTTAGGGCCCGTCCTTCCCTGGGCCCCAGGTACAGGACTGGAAGGCCCTCTGTTAGTTCGAGCTCATAGAGTTATCCCTCCTGTCTCCCTACTCACATCGTCTGCCCTAACCCCTGTGCTTGGCAGCCCAACTCAGTGGAAGGAAACCCAGCTCCCACTTGAACCTGTTGAACCTTAGGCAAGTCACTGAATCTTTTCTTACCTCAGCAGTGGGGGTGCCAGCATCTGCTTTACCAGGTAGTTAGCGTCTCATGAGGAAGCGTAGCTCACCGTGTGTAGGGAGGGCTGCCCTGCCTGAACTGTGATCTTGGCTCCTGCTCTCTAGGAGTTCCGCCGCCTCCATCTCCCTGGCCATGTTCTTCTTGAAGACCCTGACAGTGGCTTCTTCTTTGTGGCAGCTGGCCAACAGCCAGGTGGGTCCCATGGGGAGCCTTCTTCAGCGGCCTGGGCTTGGCACAGTCATGAGGACAGGGCTGAAGGCATCGAAGGGGAGGTGAGTCTCACCTGGGAATGGAGGGGGGTGGTGGGTGTGTAGGGCCTATACCTCAGTCCTGACTTCCTATTCCTCAGACCCTGACAGCCAGCCCCCAAGCACCTGGGTCCCCAGAGGATTCTGAGGGTGTCCCCCTCATCAGCCTGCCCAGCGTGCCACAGGGAGGTAAGAGAGGACTTGGGCAGCAAAGTCAGGAGGCCAGGACCAGATCCCTGACCATGCTTCCATTTTTGGAGGGAGGCCCTAGACAGGATTGAGAGAGACTCCAGGAATTTTCCTTCTCTATCCAGGGAGTCAGCCTGGGCCCAGCCGGGGACTAAGTCTCATGTCCAGTCAGGGCAGTGTGGACTCAGACCACCTAGGTAAGCTGGGGGGACGGGGTGAAGGACTCTAAGCTGATGGGAGGTGGGCTTAGGGCTGTACCGGGAACGGTCTGGGCAGAAGGCATCAGAAGGGACTAATCTGAAGTGCATCAAGCCAGATGCACCTGGAGGATCAGATGAGTCAGGCCCAGCTTCGGGTGGGATTGACCTTCAGTGCATCTGACACAGGTTATGATGGTGGCAGCAGTGGCTCAGACAGTGAGGGTCCCAATGACACCCTTGGTGAGAAGGCCCCCTTCACATTGCGGACTCCACCTGGGCCAGCACCTCCACAGCCTTCACTCTCAGGCCTCCCTGGGCCCTGCCTGCCTGACTTCTGGCTCATTGTCCGGGTCCTGCAGGACCGTGTGGAAGTGTATGCACATGCACGGTAAGTAGAAGCCAGGGCCTGAACCCTCATGCTCCCGTTAACCTCTTCTCTCTGCTCCCACAGTACCTCTCTCCAGTGTTGTTAGAAGTAAGACTTGGGACTGAGAGCTTGGGTAGAGATCCAACTTGTATTCTTAGGTTGGTGGCTCCCGATCACTTCCCACATCTTACAGCTAAGCACATCACATTCAACTGTCTTATAGATGAGAGTCGAAAAGCTGATGGGGATTTTGGCTTCTAGCTGAGCATTAATGACATCTAAGGATCAGAGCAGCTTTAGAAGCTCATGTATAAAAATAAAGCATAATAAGGCTGGGCATGGTAGCTCATGCCCGTAATCCCAGCACTTTGGGAGACCAAGGCAGGCAGATCACTTGAGGTCAGGAGTTCGAGACCAGCCTGGCCAACATGGTGAAACCCCGTCTCCATTAAAAATACAAAAATTAGTTCAGTGTGGTGGCAGGCGCCTGTAGTCCCAGCTAATTGGGAGGCTGAGGCAGAAGAATCTTGAAGCTGGGAGGTGGAGGTTGCAGTGAATGAGATTGTGCCACTGCACTCCAGCTGGGGCAACAGAGCGAGACACTGTCTCAAAAAATAATAATAATAATAATAATAAGGCATAATAGCTAATATTTATCAAGTGCATACTATGTGGTAGGCACTGTTCTGGCGCTTACGTGAATCCACTCATTTATCTACATAACCCTAGGGCGTATTAATATACTTATCATATGGGTGAAGAAACTGAAGCACAGGTCAGTTAAATACTTGCCCAAGGCCATAGTAAGTGATAGAGCCAGGATTCCTGCGTAGGCATCGGTTCACTACTGCTCTCATCTCGGGTGGGTGGCATGTGCAGGGTAAGGTGGGGCTGAGAAGAAAGGAAGACCACCATTCTGAAGAAGACTTGAGAAGAAAGAAGAGGTGCACAGCATAAAGGAGCCTCAGTGTGGTGCCCATATGGGAGCTGGTGAAGCAACCGTGGAGCCTCGGCATCCAGAACTGCTCTTGAGAATTCTGTCTCTTCCATTTCCCACCAGGTTTACCTCTGTCTAAGCCTGCTCTCTTTTCTTGGTTTCTCTTGGCCCCACCTCCATGACTTTCTCTCCCCTTTTTGATACGTATAACTGCAGTTATGTCATATCATATACATATCATGCCATTACATATAACTCCTCGCCACTGTAGTTCTGGTCAGATTATCCTTCCTTCCCAGGAGCCTGATTCGGGAGGATGGGGGGCCGGGCACTGAGTGTCGCCACCTGCAGCAGCTCCTGGTGAGGCGAGTTGGGGAGATCTGCAGGGAGGTCAACCAGGTAAGGGGCAGGACTCTCCAGGCCCGGAGACACAGAGCAGATGAGAACCAAATTTCTAAGAACTTGATTTTCAGAGGCTATTGGTCCATTTCAGAATCAATAATTATGGAAAGTCTTTGACTCCCCCAGTTAGTAGGATGCTGTTTCTCCCCCAGCTCCCTAGAGCCTTGGGAGTGCTCCACAACCCACCCCCAGTAACACTGGGTTACTCTCTCATACCTTCCCAGTAACCATGAGATACTCCCTCTCATTGCACTATGCTAGCATTAGTGATATACTAGTGACCCAGACAGAGGTACGCTGTAACTCTGTGGAGCTTGTGTAGAATGGGGGACAGTTGAACAACTGAATTACACAACTTATTTCAATTACAATTGTGAAGAATCCTAAAAGGAACAGTAGTAGCTGCTATGAAAGCATGTAACAGGGATCCGACCATCTGAAGTATCAGGGAAAGCTTCTTAGAGGAAGTGATTTTTAAGCTGAGACTCAACAGATGGTGAACAGATTCTGGCACCAAAGGGGCAAGTGTTCCTGACAATCACTCTCAGAGGCCTGAGCTTTGACCTCTCTGTGATGACTGATACTCTTGTTGACCTCCAATCCCCAGTGATAGTGGTCGTTCTCTCTGGCGTTTGATCACCCCTGACCACCACCACTCACTTAGGAGGAGATATTTCAGTTCCCTGACCTCGTGCTCCTTCTCCTAGCGACTGCTTCTTCAAGACCTTCATGACAGCCACGTGTGTAACTCTCTTCTGGTGGCTGAGAGTGAAGAAGATCTGTGGCGCAGTGAGACTCCCTTCCACTCCCGTCAGCGGGCACCACTGCCCAGTGATGGTGAGATCCCACCCAGCAGCCTCCCTCACAAAGCAGTGCTGCCGCCCTTTCTTTTACCAAATACTCCGGTGAAAGCTGAGGGCAGAATCCTCATGACCTGGTCATCAGTGCCAAGTACTAGAGAGAGAGCAAGGAGGATAGGACAGGAAAGGATCACTGGACTTGGCTGCTGCTGCGAGTTCATCAGTGATTTTCATGGAAGTAATTTCAGTAGAGAGATGGGAATAGAAAGCAGATGAAATGAAAAGTGAAAGAGGGTGATAAGTGGGGCAGAGAATAACTACTCTTACAAGTAGCTTGGCAGTGAAGAGACAGAGGAAATAGATATGGCAGTAACTAAAGGAAGATGGGGGCAAGGAAGGAGCTTTAAAATAGAGACTTGAGCATGTTTATATTCTATAGGGAAAGAGCCAGGCGGGGGGAGAGGTTGAAGAATACAGAAGAGGAGAGATCACTGAAGGGGCACCAGGCCATGATCTGTCTTCCCAAGAGCCTGCCTCTGCCTGGCCCTGTCTTGTTACCCAGAATGACCATCTTTCCCTGGCAGGGAAATAGACAGGAATGAGGAGTCTGGGGGAGTGAGGACAAGCAGGCCAGTTCCCAAGTAAGAGAAATCCAGAGGAGAGGAGCCTGAAGGCCAGTAGAATTGCCTTCTGATTGGCTGTTCCTCCAGACAGGCAGCCACAGGACTGCTTTGGGATTTCTAGTCATGGTAAGGGAACATGATAATCCACTCGAGATGGTAACTGAAGACTCAACACTTCTCCCTTCTCTTACTCCTAATGACCTCTCACCCAAACGGATAGAGGAAAAGCTGAACCATAACATTCCTTTGCAGTTCTCCTCTGGTTTGAAAGTAAAATCAGACCACTCCTTATTTTTAACATTCTCAGCAAGTCGTAGACAAATGTTTCTGACATCTCCAGGAGAATGCATCTCTCAGCACATCCTGGGATCTCCTCCATTATCGAAGCAGAGTCCCCATAATTAGTGGACTCCCATGGTTTCAAAGGCATCTTCTGCAAATTGAAGATGAGCTAGGACAGGTGAACACTTTTACTTCAAATGACTTCCGGCGTCCTGAGATGTAAGACCAGTCAGAACCCAGACGCAGCCCTTCCTCATTTTAGTCTCTCCAGAATTTTTCCCTGAAACCCTTAGCAACCAGTATTCCATTCCAGAGCCTCTGCCTCTACACAGAAACTGCAGCCTCCTGGGTAGCCTGTGTGCTGTTCACACTTGACAGCAGCTTCTCTGAGAAACAAAACTGCCACTTTGATTCACCGGAAGGCTCCCTGGAAACCTGAAAAGGGTCGAAGGAGGCATTGTACTGTAGCCATGGGTTCCTGTGTACTGCCACACTACCCTTTGGGTTTATTGGCGTTTCTGTCTTCCAAAGCCCAGGACACAGTTTATCCCTCCTCTGCAGCTGGTGTGCATAAGCAGCCATACCCTTTTGGTTTTAATGAGGTTACTGTTGCAACTCCCTGGAGGACATAGAGTGCTACTGACATATATTGTGACAGGGTCAGAATCTCTTGGCATGATCTTGAGGATTTCCTCATGCTTTGCCTGCCTTGATACCTCTCATTAGCTCCTTCTCTAAGTCTCCTTGAGATAGTTCCAGAAGCCTTTGTGCTATGACCTGTGTTCCTAAGGGCATGCGTCTGCCTGGCCCTGTCGTGTTACCCAGAATGTTCATCATTTCTCTGCAATAGTCAGGGAGGAGTCTGGAGGAGTGAGGACAAGTAGGCCAGTTCACAGGTGAGAAGTCTGTGGAGGGCAGAGGGCAGTGTGTCCCATTTCTAATCCCTGTTCCCCCTCACCCAGATTATGCTGCTGATGAGAGCTGTGCACCCCGAGGGTACCTGGCAGCCACAATGCAGTTTGTCCCTGGCCATTTCTCCTGTGACGTTGTGTGGGGAACTGTGATCCGAGTCCATTCACGCCTCAAAATGGGGCCCAGCATGGGGGTCTCTCGGGGTATGTGATTGGCATGAGAGGGCAGGTGAGCATGGGAAGAATCTGGAAAAGGCAGTTTCCTGAGCCCATATTATTCCCCCAGCCATCCAGGCCCTGCGCTCTGTGCTCAATGCCTTCTCTGTGGTGAACCGGAAAAACATGTTTGTTTACCAGGAGCGAGCAACGAAAGCTGTGTACTATCTTCGGTATGTGGCCCTTGGAAGGTGAGTAGGGCATGAATTAAGGATGGCATGGGAGGAGGCATGTCCAAAGACATGCTGCTCTTTCCCAGGCTCCTAGAGACATCCTGCAGTGACCGGCCATGGAAAGGGGATGCGCTGCCCCCTTCCCTCGCTCTGTCCCGAAGCCAAGAGCCCATCTACTCTGAGGAAGTCTCGGCATGTATCACTCCCACTCCCTGATGCCCCTGTGTGCCCCTTGCCCTTTGCTCTCTGGAGCCGGGGCCCTGACCACAGTTTTCCTTGTAGGGTCCTCGTTCTCCCTTAGACATGGCCTCCAGCCGCAGTTCAGATGCTGCTCGTCCTGTGGGCCAAGTGGACAGACATATCCAGCTGCTGGTCCATGGTGTTGGGCAGGCAGGTAAGGTCTGAGGAGGGGGCAGGGGAGTGGCCACATCAGGCTCCAGAACCCTCTGGGACTTCTCTTAGAACCTTGCAAGCATTACACTAGAAGTTATGTAACAGTCTCAGCCCAAGACCTGGCACATGTTAAGTGAGCCATAAATATTAGCTGGAGGCTCCAGACCCTCTGGGACTTCTCTTAGAACCTCCTATTACTCTGTCCTGGGCCCCTCCTCTAGTTCCTGCTGTGCTCGGGGCTTTCCTCAAGCGGGAGCTGCATGGGAAGGGACTGGCTTCTGCCATGTTCAGGGTTAGGACTGCAGTTGATTGAGGCACAGCTTGGGGAAGCGGAGCTGGGGTGGCTGGAGAACTGGTAGTGCCACCGGCTTGATACCAGACTGGGTTCGGGGTGAAGAGGATGGTTATTTGGGATATATTTTGTCCAAGGTGTCCAGTAGGCAACTGGATTTTCCAACTAATATTTATAGCTCAATTAACATGTGCTGGTCTTGGGCTGAGACTATTAAATAACCTCTAGTGTAATTCTTGCAACAAACCTATGAGGGCGATGCTATTATAATTCTCATTTTATGGATGAAGGCACAGAGGTTTTGAGAGTAAAACTCAAGTGTCCACAGTCACATAGCGAGTAGTTTGGCAGAATTGGAACCTAGTGCTGGCTACCTCCAGAGCCAGCACTCCTAACACTGCCTCTAGTATACAGTGTTTGCATATTAGGGCTGCTATGGGGGTAGCTGGATCCTCTACCAGTGTCCCCACCTTCCCACCATGGCTGTGTCAAGGTCCTGAGATCACGGATGAGCTCGTGCGAGTTCTGTGTCGGCGCCTGGATGAGGCCACGCTGGACGTCATCACAGTTATGCTTGTTCGGAACTGCAAGCTGACACCAGCTGATGTGGAGGTCAGCCCCCCTCCAGGCAGCAGCATCCTTCCCAGACTCAGCCACAGGTGCCGGGACAGTCTAGGCTGGAACTTCTGCATTCAGCTCTGCCCTCTTCTTCCCACTCTGCAGTTCATCCAGCCCCCTGGAAGTCTCCCCTCAGAGGTGCTGCATCTGGCCCTACCCACCTCCTGCAGGCCCTGGCTTCCAGCCCTGGCATGGTACCTACGGCAGAACTTGCTCATCTTCCTGCACTCTCCCAAGTACACAGATAGCAACAGCCGGAACCACTTCCAAGTGAGATTGCACTCATCTCTTTCCACACTCGTGCACCCCTGCCGCCTGCCCCACGCACACCCTTACTTACTCTTTTCCTACTGATACCCCTATATGTACTTTTGCCCATGGACCTGGGTACACCCATGCCCCCCCGGGGACCATTATTACCCGCCTGTGTCTTCTCGTGCTCCCATGTCTACCTGCACCACATTCCCCACTGTGGGCACCCATCCCTGAGGGTTTTGTCCATTTGCTTGGTCTTAGTGCTCTGTGGCTGTTCTTTCCCCAGCATCCACTCCCACCACAGGGTGGCCTCCCTGACTTGGACATCTACTTGTATAACAAGCCTGGTGGACAGGGCACTGGGGGCAAAGGTACGGCGTAGGGCACGGGCCTGTGGCACCACCAGGTGAGGGAAAGCCTTTTGTCATCCTATTGCTGAGAGGACCTTTCCCAGGCTTGCAGCTGAGTGGAGGGTCTTGGGAGGGGTGGTCTGCAAGTCTCAGAGCTGAGCCTTCCTATGGATTTCTACCCAGGGGTTGCCTGCATCACTCTAGCCTTTGTGGATGAAGGAGGGGCCCCCTTGTCACTGGCGTTGTGGCCCCCCTCCTCTCCGGGGCCGCCAGACCCACTGCGAGAGGAGGAATTTGAGCAACTGACCCAGGTCATCCGCTGCCCGGTTGTTCTGGACAGTGCTTCAGGTGGGACAGCTTGGTCAGAGGATGAGGTGTTCAGTTATTGCTGTGGGAGGTAAGGGTGGTGAGTACAGTGGGATCTAGGGACACCCTCAAGTGTCCCCGTTCTCCTTCCAGCTCAGAATGGGGCCCCACGGCTTCGACTGGATGTGTGGGAAAAGGGGAACATCAGTATTGTGCAGCTGGAGGAGAAACTCCGAGGAGCAGCTCGCCAGGCCCTGGCCGATGCCATCATCGAGCTTCAGCTGCTGCCAGCTTCACTGTGTACAGAGGACACGCCCACAGGTATGCAAGTCAGGAAGCCCAGAGAATGTCACAGATGCAAGCAGGACAGTGTGGCAGGTGAGGGGAAGCATGACAGAGAACTACTACATCAGAACCACTTATTCACAGTTGTCCGTGAGCTTGTCTGTGCGTCATCCAGGTGCTACACTGGCAGCAGTGAACGGATGCAGCTGCTCACCCACTTAGAGAGGGCTATTGCATCAGAGGCTCACTTCATACAAACACATGCGGCAGCACACTATCAGTTGTATATACTGTCATTCACTGACAGAGTAGGTGGCAAGTCACTGTCATACCACTCTTGAGGTTCAGTTTTCTAGAATGGGGATTGATAATCAGTGATGGGTGTCTGTAATGTCTGATGTCCACAGGAAGTCTCAGGAACGGATCATTGGAAACTAAGAGCTCTGCAGGCCGAGCTAGCACCTTTCCCCCTGCCCCTGTCCCTGGGGAGCCTGTGACTCCACCCAGCAAAGCGGGCCGGCGTAGCTTCTGGGATATGCTGGTAATGGGAGGAAGTGGTGAAGTGGGCATCTGCCTTTCTGCCTGCCTCCTAGCTCCTCCTTCACTCCCTCCTGCCTCCCCGTCCCCCATAGGCCTTGCCACAGTGTCCTTTCACATAAAACTGCTCTGTCCTGCCAGACACCATGGCATGTACCTTTAGTCCCAGCTCCTCAGGAGGATGAAATGGGAGGATTTTGCTTCAGGCCAAGAGTTCAAGGCTGTAGTACATTGTGATCATGCCTGTTAATGCACTCCAGCCTGGGCAACACACAAACACTCTGTCTCAAAAAAAACAAAACAAAAACTGCTCTGTCTTTTGGACTGGAGTTTGTAGAATGTGGCAATTCTCACTGATGTAGAGGGAGCCTTAACTTACTATGTGCCTTCACTTCCATTTGTCGGATCCTCACAACAGCTTGCAAGATAAGTAGAGCTTTTACAGTGACGAAGGTGAGGCTCAGGAAAGTTGAGTAACCTGCCCAAGGCTCCTTAGCCAGCCCCTGGGGAAACCATGGTCTGAACCCAGACCTCTGAATCCTCCTAGCTCACTGCTGTTCCATAGTGCCTCCATCCCAAACCTTTCCTCTTCCTAGTAGCCCTTCCTCATTCACTGCATTGCCCCCAGAGTAAAACAGAATGTGGGGATTTGGGTTCCCCCAAAACAACTGACGACATTGTCCTGGATCGGCCAGAAGACACTCGGGGCCGGAGGCGTCACAAAACCGAGAGTGTTCGGACTCCTGGTGGAGCTGAGCGGGCACCAGGCTCCGATTCTGGAGCCCAGAGACAAAGGTATGTGTGTGGTGATGGTGTACCCTGGGAGGATATGGCTGTGAAGTCACAGATGGGCCTTGGTCTGTATAAACAAAGAAGTGTCATGTATGGACATGAGGCTCTTACTCCCACTGTCTTCAGACGCCGGACAACACAGCTAGAAGAGGGTGAGGTGGGGACCCTTCATCCTGTGTTTGCCCGTGTTGCTCAGCGCTGGATGGAGTTTATGGTTCAGATTGGTGAGACCCCAGCCTCCCCTCCCATCCCCCAACCCCAGCCTGGCCTCCATCCTGCAGCTCCACAGTGACTCCTCTGCCTCCCAGGTTGTGCCTCAGTGTCCAGAAGCTCCGCCCACATGGTGTCCCGGTTCCTCCTTCCATCCATCCTGTCTGAGTTCACCACACTGGTCACCTCAATGGCTGGAGACACCAGTGTCCGCATCTTTGAGCAGCATTTGTGAGTGTAGATCCTATAGAATTGAAGGGAACTACCCTAGACTTCCTAAAAGCTGAGCCTATAGGAAGCCAAACCTGAGGAAGTTGAGCTAGGAGAGGTGGAAACGAGGCCCAGGGAGGTGAAGGCTAGGCCAGGGAGTGGTGTCATGGATGGCCTTTCTGTCTGTCCTCCCTTTCAATAGGGGTTCAGAGCCAGAGATCTTCAGCCCTTGTTCCCCTGGGCAACTGGGCCCCTCTGCCCGCCCTGCAGCTGAGCGGCGTCTGCTGCTTCTGGGAAGGAACTTCTTGCAGTGGAGGAGACCAACACAGCAGGGTGAGGGCATGGCCGTGGGGGCAGGTAGGCTAAGAGTAACTGGTGGGGTCTCCAACCTTGCAGAGGGGAGGGTGGGATCAAGGGGGATCTGTTCCCAGGCCCCTATTGTGCCCCTCCCCTACCCTGTAGCTGCCAAAGCCATGCAGCGCTTCGAGCCAGGAGGTGATGGGAACTCAGGGCGAAATGCTCCCCGGCAGAGGCTCTTGCTACTAGAGGTGGTGGACAAGAAGGTAAATATGGGGCCAGGGACTGGGTGGGAAGAGGGGTTCCATGATCTCACTGACCCTGACCCCTGACCTCCAGCTACAGCTGCTGACCTACAACTGGGCTCCAGACCTGGGGGCAGCATTGGGCCGAGCGCTGGTTCGCCTGGTGCAGTGGCAGAATGCACGAGCACATCTCATCTTCTGCCTACTCAGCCAGAAGCTTGGACTCTTCCATCATTATGGCCAGTTGGACTTCCCCGTGCGAGATGAAAAGGTGCCTGCTGCTCTGGCTCTTCCTATAGTTTTGGCTACTGAGGGGTCAGTTAAAGGAAAAACCATCTCAGAAGCTGGAAAGATGGGACAGACTGAGGGCAGAGGTAGTGGGGAGGGAGAGTCTGAGAGAGGAAGCCCTGGGATGGGAGAGAGGGTCCGAGGGCAAAGGCTATGAACCCATTGCAATGCTCCATCTCTCAGGAGCCAAACCCATTCCTGCTGCCGACCATGGAAGTGGAGACCCTCATCCGGAGTGCAAGTCCCCCTCTGAGCCGTGAGCAGGGCCGGCTGAGTGGGTCCTCTCGTGGTGGGGGTCCTCTTCCCCTGGACACATTCCCCTTTGACGAGGCCCTAAGGGATATCACGGCTGCCCGCCCCAGCTCCATACTTGGTCCTGTGCCCAGACCTCCTGATCCTGTCACCTACCATGGACAACAGTTCCTAGAGATCAAGATGGCAGAGCGCAGAGGTGAGGATACTGGGCCAGGCAGCGGGGACAGGAAATCTGTGCAGTCTGGGAGGAAGGGGGTAACAATGCCTGGGGCTACTACTAATGCCTTCAACCCTCAGAGCTGGAGCGTCAGATGAAGATGGAAAACCTGTTTGTAACCTGGCAGCAGCGTTCCACCCCAGCCACCATGCCCATCAGTGTGAGTGACCCCAGCTTGCATCTTCCTCGAGGATCTGTGATCCTGCCCCGTCACTGCTCCATGCTCACTGCCCTGTTTCCCCAGGCTGGAGAGCTGGAGACCCTGAAGCAGTCATCCCGCCTGGTGCATTACTGTGCAACAGCCATGCTCTTTGACCCAGCTGCCTGGCTGCATGGGCCCCCAGAGACCTCTGGACCCCCTGACGGGCAGGTGAGGCTGACTCCCAGACTTCTAGCAGACCTTTGCTTACCCCACAGTGACCCCCCTCCTCCATCCCCAGCAGGATGGCTGATAGTGGGGAGAGTCTTCCCTGATCTTTACTCTCACAGCGGCGCCATCGCCCGGAGTCAGGGTCTGGGAGCCGAGAGGCCCCCACAAGCTGTGAATCCCTGGATGTGTCGCCCCCGGGAGCCCGTGAGGAGCCTTGGCTGAAGGAGCTGAGCTTGGCTTTCCTGCAGCAATATGTGCAGTATCTGCAGAGCATAGGTTTTGTGTTGGTGCCACTGCGGCCCCCCTCACCCGCCCGCAGGTAAGCCCGTCCCTGTTTTCCCTTCTGTCTTCTCCTCCTGCACTGCAAGTGAGGCCCCACAGGCCCTTCCTCTCTTTACAAAGTCCTATGTTGACAATTTGGGCTGGGCCTTGCATGTTCATCCCACCAGGCTCACATACATGTGAGGGTCTTGGATACTTTCACACAGCCCTCATGTGTGTCCTGCAGACCTTGTATGCTTTGTGGAACTCATGACACTCGTACACAACTGTATCCATTCTCACAAAGCTCATGTCCACACACATCTTGTACACTTACACGCTTGCATACATCCCCACATGTGAATTTTTTTTGGAGATGGAATCTCGCTCTGTCACCTAGGCTGGAGTGCAGTGGTGCGATCTCGGCTCACTGCAACCTCCATCTCCTGGGTTCGAGCAATTCTTGTGCCTCAGTCTCCCAAGTAGCTGGGATTACAGGTTAATCCCTGGCTAATTTTTTGTATTTTAGTAGAGATGGGGTATTACCATGTTGCCTAGGCTGGTCTTGAACTCCTCAACTCAGGCAGTCCACCCACCTCAGCCTCCCAGAGTGCTAGAATTATAGGTGTGAGCCATCACGCCCGGCCTGCCCATGTGAATCTTGTACATGCTCCTAAGCCTCTGGATCTAGGCCTTAATGATTCCTGTCCTCATCATCCCACTGACCTCTCCTGAGATTTGATGTGGTTCTCGGCCCAGGGAAGTCCTTTTCTCACCAAGGACCTCTGTGCTAGGCCTACTGGCATCACTGTCCTTGGCCTCTTCTCGGTCATGTTCACCCACTGGCCAGTACTGACAGGTCTGAGTCTTGGGAAGTAGGCAGCCTGTCTGTTGCCACCTCCATCTCCCCTGACCTCAGGGACAACTCTGCAGCCACCTTTTCATCTACCGTCAAATCTCAGATTCCCGTGTTTGTGGCCCCTGCTCTATGTTCCTCTCCAGATTCTGTGTTCTCTGCCCTTTGCCAGTGGCTGTATGCGAAAAATGAGCTGTTCACCTTACACACAGCTACTTTCGTATCTCCAGATTTGTGAGTTTATCAAGGCATGTCCTCCCTCCTCTGTTTTCAGTTAGAACCTTTTCAAGCCAGTAGTCCAGAAATGCCAGTTCCAACTCTCTCTTGTTTCTGTGACCAGCTCTCCACTCCCCAGGTTTTCCTCTCTTCCAGGCATTAGGAAGAGAAGGCGTGCCTGCCCCTCCTGTGATCCCATCTCAGAGGCCAGGCTGGCCCCTCCTACCCTGGGGAGGAGCTGCCCAGCTTGCTACCTTGACAGCCAGTTCCCAGCTCTAGGAGCTTCTCTAAAGGACTTTAGTTTGCACACTTGCCATCAGTTATGCTCTTCCCCCCAAATCTGAATTCCTTTAGACACTGGGTTAAAAAAAAAAATGTTTCTACAGCAAAATTTAAAGCCAGGCCTTCCCTTCCCACCAATCTTTAACAATCACCGATCACTAAGTCTTGTCCCAGTTTCCTTGAGGTTTAAGTGGGACATTTTTTCCACCAGAGGTTTTGACCACCAGCAAGAATTCTGGCAGTTTATAGCCCCTTGGCGTGAGTGGGTCCCCCCAACCCCTTCTGTTCTGTCCCTTCTTCCCAGTCCCTTCCCTGCTTCCCTTCTCCCCTATCCTCTGCACTAAACTGTGACGAGCAGTAGGCCTCTGAAAGCCTGGAACTGCCATCCCCCAATCAAAAGACAGCAGCTTTGCCCTCTCAGAGGAAAGTACCTAAGCAGGCATCAAGCATCTCCTTGAATTTTCCTAATCAAATTGTAGACAGGCATCACCCTCCCCCTTCTCTTGCCTGCCCAGCACGCACCCTCTCAGTAGCAGAGAGGCTTAGTCTCCACCTCCCCACTGAGCACTGTTTTTGCCTCCCTTAAAGCAGCAGCTGCTATGGAGAGAGCCCAGCCTTGCAGTCTAGACCTGGACTCCAGGCCCAGCCTTGCCACTCACAGTGGCACCTTTGTGGGCCTGTTTCCTCCCTTGCAAAATGATTCCATATAAAACGGATTCTGGATCTGATCACCATGACTGCATGCCACTAGCCCGCCTCGTCCTCTTATCCCTCCTTTTCTACAGCACCAGCCGGCCACGGGCCATGGCTGTCCTTGGAACAGAGGGTCGAGGCTCCTTCTCCTGCCCTAAAACCAAGACTGATGGGAGCCCCAAGGTAACTTGTCATGTAATGGTAAAGTTGCTGATGCTGAATTACTTTCCCACAGCCTGAGGTCATTGACCCTGAGTGATGTACCGAGGTCACTGATCCCAGACTGACACCATTAAAGTCAGGGTCCAGGGGACTTCCACCCTACTGATTCGAGGCTGGTGAGCCCCCAAACCTTTCCCCCTTTTTCCTTTCTTCAGAGCACTAGCTCTCCAGTAACCACCTACCACCTGCAGCGGGCACTGCCTGGGGGCATCATCCTCATGGAACTGGCATTCCAGGTAAGCAGGAGGAGCACTGAGTGGAGACAACCAGACCCACCTGTCTCTCACCTTCCTGATCTCATCTTCACCTTCCCTCCAGGGCTGTTACTTCTGTGTCAAACAGTTTGCCCTGGAATGTTCCCGAATCCCAATGGGGCAGGCTGTCAACTCACAGGTATGTGGATGAGCTGCGGGCACAGTCAGTGCACCCCAGTGTGCTGTGGGCAGCATGGCTCCATGTCCCATTTGCTGGGCAGTAGAGTAATGCAGTGGGCGGGCTGCCCCAGTGACTGATCCACTGCTATGGCCTGGCTAGGTCAGTGCTCATTCTGGTGCCGTGACTGCACTCACTACCAGGCTGACCCCATCGGTCATCCAAAGCGTGTTCAGCTGTAGCCCTGAGGCAGCACAGTGCCTGGTCTGGCCTGTAGTCATCTAGAGTCTGTGGCAGACCCTGGTGGAATCTGGGATAGAGCAAAATGGCCCAGTTTCTGACAATGGCCCTAGTTTCATGGAAATAGTTAAAATACAGTATGAAAAAGGGAGGCTAGAATGGGGAGGCCTTCCCACAGAAATCATTCTGGCAGAGGGCGTTCCACTGGGCCACAGCAGCAGGGGAAATCTTGCGCTTCTTCCCACGGAAGGAGGAAAATGTGTATTGGGCAGCCAGTGCAGCCACACCTTAACCCTGTCTCCTGCTGCTGCCTCCCCAGCTGTCCATGCTGTTCACAGAGGAGTGTGACAAGGTGCGGGACCTGATGCACGTGCACTCGTTCAGCTATGACTTCCATCTGCGCCTCGTGCACCAGCACGTGCTAGGCGCCCACCTGGTGCTGCGGCACGGCTACCACCTCACCACCTTCCTGCGACACTTCCTGGCCCACCACCCTGACGGACCCCACTTCGGCCGCAATCACATTTACCAGGGTCAGTGCCCAAGGACAAGCCAGTGAACCCAAAAAAGAACAGGCCACAGGTGCCTCCAGGTCAGGGCTGGTGGGACCACCTCCCTGGACAAGTGGTCCCATGTTGTTAATCATCTCATGTCACACATACCATGTCCCCATGTTTCTGTCCTGTGTCTGTTTCTTACCAGAATTTGGACCCCATGTCACATGTCCCCTGCTCACTTTTGTCCCGTCTCAGTGTTCCACAGGAATGCAGGAGCTCCTAAGGAAAGCAGACCCACTCTGTCTGCCAGTCAGAGCCTTAAAGACTCCCATCCCTGTGCCCCACCAGATCAGTGTGTCTCTCCTAGGCTTAGTGTCTGCTGTCTCCTGTTACTTACCCCTCAGGGACATTGGAGCTCCCCACACCACTCATTGCTGCCCACCAGCTGTACAACTACGTGGCTGACCATGCCAGCTCTTACCACATGAAGCCATTGCGAATGGCGCGGCCAGGGGGCCCAGAACACAATGAGTATGCCCTGGTGTCGGCATGGCATAGGTAAAAGGCTGGGAGGGGCATCCAGCATGCACACTGCAGGAGCTGGGGTTGGGACATACTTGCAGTAGGGAGATCAGTGTTTTCTTGGGCAGGGGTGAGGTCTGTTTCATTAGAACCCCAGAGTTGACATCTCCCCAACCTGTCCTGCACAGCTCTGGCTCCTACCTGGACTCTGAGGGACTTCGCCACCAGGATGACTTTGATGTGTCTCTGCTTGTCTGTCACTGTGCTGCACCCTTTGAGGAGCAAGGAGAGGCTGAGCGGCACGTTCTGCGGTCAGCAGATCCCCTACCTTGAACATGCCCATTTCCCAGCCTGCCCCACCCTGCCCTGTGTGTGTCTTGCTATAACCGCCACTCTCCTGCCCTGCTCCCCACCCCAGGCTACAGTTCTTCGTGGTGCTCACCAGCCAGCGAGAGCTCTTCCCCAGGCTCACTGCTGACATGCGCCGCTTCCGGAAGCCACCCAGACTGCCCCCTGAGCCAGAGGCTCCTGGGAGTTCAGCTGGCAGCCCTGGGGAGGCCTCAGGGCTTGTTCTAGTGCCTGGACCAGCTCCTCTGTTCCCACCACTGGCTGCAGAGGTGGGCATGGCACGAGCACGGCTGGCTCAGCTGGTGCGGCTGGCTGGAGGGCACTGCCGTCGGGACACCCTTTGGAAGCGCCTCTTCTTGCTGGAGCCACCAGGGCCTGATCGACTGCGGCTCGGGGGGCGCCTGGCCCTGGCAGAGCTGGAGGAACTCCTAGAAGCAGTCCATGCCAAATCCATTGGGGACATTGACCCCCAGCTGGTAAGGAACTGTGGGCTCCCGAAAGAGCTGGGATAGGTGCCAGGAATTCCACTGGCAGCCAGGGCAGAGGGCACACGAATCTGAGGTGACTGGCACAGAAGACTCAGGCCTGTGGCTCCTCCCCCAGGACTGCTTCCTATCCATGACGGTCTCCTGGTACCAGAGCCTGATCAAAGTTCTCCTAAGCCGCTTCCCCCAGAGCTGTCGCCATTTCCAAAGCCCAGACTTGGGAACTCAGTACCTGGTAAGTCCCCTTGAGCTTCCTCTGAAAAGGGAAACACAGCAGAAATCCTCACCAAATAGATGCACCCCTCAGCCTGACCAAACAAGCTCTGCTCTGGAGGGAGCCCTAGACAGAATGGGACTACACAGATACATGTAAAACCCTTCCAGTACTGGGCGTCGAGCTACAGCATGTGATTCTCTGAGCAGCTCTGCCCTCAAAGACTCACCAAGAATACAAGCCTTGGCTTGAGATCCTGAGGGCCAGGCTCTGGCACTGACAACCCAAGGAGCTCTCAGAACTTCGTCAGTAGGCTGGAGCCCCAGAAAGGACCCCTTGGGCTTTGAAGCCTTGTTACTCAAAGTGTGGTCCACAGACCAGCAGCCGCAGCACCTGGGAGCTTGCTGAAATGCAGGCTCTCTGGCCACATTTCAGACTGCTGATTCGGGATCTGCAGGTTGACAGTCTCCCCAGGTGATTCGTGTGCACACTGAGGCATGAAAGCACTGCTGTAAAGGACAGGTAGAGAGAGCTGTCGTGGTGGACACGAGCATGGGGCATTAAGGAGCCCGCAGAGATGGGCCCGGCCAGAGCTGAGGTTCAAGAGAGGAGGCAATACAAGAGAAGACTTCAAGTGAGAAAGTAGGAGGTGGAGCCAGGTGAGGGGTCCTGCAGCACAGTGCTTGTGCAGAGGATTCATTTCAGGGTGCAGGAAGGGTCTCCCAGAGAAGTCGAGGTCAGTTAGGATGAGGCTGCAGTAGTGTCGGCGGTTGTGAATAGAGGGGGGTGCCCCTGCGGGTGATGGGAAGGCTGGAGCAGGAGTGGGTTTTGGGGAAGGGTGACTAGCCCAGCTTGGGGCAAGCTGAGTCTGGGGTCCATAAGGCCCTTCACTGTCTGCAAGGTCTGTGGGCATCAGAGATTTGAGCTCAGGAGAGTCCTAGGCAGCAGCTCTGTGAACAGGCGGTAACTGAAGCCTTGGGAGAGCAAATCATCCCGGGGTGGATCACCAAGCAGAGCGTTAGGGAGCAGGCGACATAAGGGGACGACAGGACAATCCCAGGGGTGGTCAGAGAGGAGTCCCAGGACAGGAGGCAAGGAGGTTGTGCCAGGGGTACAGCACTCTCCGTTGATTGGCTTCAGTGTGCCAGGCTCTGTGTGGGGCCTCCAGGATCAACTGTTACCCCTCATTCTGACGCAGCTCAGACAGGCTGACCGGCAAGCCAGCGAGGATGAGGACTGAGGCTCAATTTGGAGACGTGGTCCTATGTGACCTCAGGGTGCAGGCGGGGTGAGGTGTGGAGATGGAAGTAGGCCTCTCCTCATCCTCCCTTCACCTCAGGATGCCCTGTGGGAGGGTCTGTAGGGTCTGTGTCACCTCAGGGGCGACAGACCTCAGGCCCCTCCTCATCTTTCACTGCAGGTTGTGCTGAATCAGAAGTTCACTGACTGCTTTGTGCTCGTGTTTCTGGACTCCCACTTAGGAAAGACGGTGAGAACGAGTGGGGGGCTTTGTGTCAGCCTCATGGGAGGCCGTACCCCAAATGCTCCACCTCGGAGCCTGCTGAGGTTGGGGTGCCCACCCTGAGCCCTGCCTCCTGTCCCAACCCATGCCCTCCTCTCACCAGTGCACCCCCACTGTGTTCCCCAGTCTCTGACAGTGGTTTTCCGAGAGCCCTTCCCAGTACAGCCCCAGGACAGCGAGAGCCCCCCTGCCCAACTGGTCTCCACCTACCACCACCTGGAGTCTGTCATCAACACAGCCTGTTTCACCCTCTGGACCCGCCTCCTCTGAGGGAGTGGACTGGACCACTGAATGTCACTGTTCCTTGAATCATGGGCCTACAAGATTGCCTGCCAGAGGCAGGACTGACCAGCCCTTCTGGGCCCCAGGGCAAGCCAGACACTGAGTGACACCAAAGGCTTTGTAACTATGTCTTGGGGGTCTGCTGCCCCAGCCTGGCAGCAGGAACCGCCCTTCCCAAACACCCACAGCTACTGACCCATCCAGGATTCCAGAGGGTCAGGTCAACCCCGAGGACCCCTTGGGCCCTTCTGGGGTACTCCTTTCGGCCCCCCGGTAGAGTCTCGGGAGTTCACACAGGGTGGCAAACACCCCCTAGAGCTCCTCTGCCTGAATCCTGCCCCCTAGCCTTTGATCACTGTCAGCCACCTGTATCCCTTGAGCCCTTGGGTCTTCACTTCCCACTTGGACGTCACTGCTGGACATTCCCATCGAGATGACACCTGGGTTCCAATCCCAGCTCTGCCTTTGAAGCACTTGTGGCCACCGTCAAGTCCCTTTGCTCTCGGACCCTGGGTTTCTCATCCTTTAATGAGAAGGTGGGTTCAGAAGCTCTCCCATCTTCACAGCAACCCTGGCACTGGCTTCTCAATGGGAGGGAAGCAGCAGAGAAACTGAAGTGTTAGACACTATGTGTCCCACCACCCCATAACAGAGACATATGACAATGTTCAGCAGGTCATCTTTAATGCAGAGGAGGAGATGGGATCTCACTCGCGGTCTGGAGGCACGTGGGTGGTGTGCAGGCCCTCACTGGCCAGCCTCTGGGTGGCCCCGCCTATCCCAGTATGAACGTAGCCAACTCAAGCCCTCTACTGTGTCTCCTGCAGGGAGAGGGAGGCCTCGGCACCTCAGCCCACAAGGAGAAAACAGCCCCTGTCCAGGTCCCTCCAGAGCTCCCTTCCCCAGGGCCACACCTCACCTCGAGGCTGATACTCGCAGCCCACAAAGCCTTTGTAGCCTTCATCTTCCAGCAGTTGAAACAGATAGGGGAAGTTCAGCTCTCCGGGGCTGCTGGGCTCCCCTCGGCCTGGGACCTGTGCCACCTGCACATGCCCTGGGGACAGATGTGGACAAATGTGGGGTCCAGGCTCCTGCCAGGGCCTGAAGGACAGATGTGGGGATTGAAAGGGTGGGAGGGCAAAGGAAGGTCCTCTCACCAACAATGGGCAGGAACTCCCGGATGTTTCCTGTCAGGTTCCCATCCATGATCTGCCAGTGGAATATGTCCTAGGGAAGAGGATACTACAGTCCGAGACCACAGGCCCCGCCCTCCTCCTGATCTGCGAAGTACCCCCTTCCACTTACCATTTGTAATTGGAGGTTGGGTCTCCCCACCTTCTGTAAGATGGCTGCCGCTGTAAGAGAAGCCAGGGAGGGGACCGTGAGCCTCAAGAGCACAGGAATCAAAAGGGACAGAAGGAGACACAGGGCTGGGGTCGTACCCTGCTGGGGCGTGTCCAGGAAGTACTGGGGGTCAGTGATGCGGGTGTTGATGGGCTCCAGCAGTCCCACGAGGTCCTCCTAGCAGCATGTCGGGTGCTGTGAATAGAGCTCCTTCCCAGGTTTGTCCCCCATCAGTCAGTCTGGTCAAGGCCCTCACCTGTCCCTCTGACCTAGGCTGGCAGCCTCACGTGCTGTCCCCACTGTGCACCCCCTCCTCCGCACACCCACAGAGACATGTAAGTACATGTGTGTTTCCACCTTTCTCACCTGAGCCAAAACCCCAGCTGCATGCCTCAGGTTCTCCAGAAAAACGGTCTCCATCTCAGCCTTGACTGCTATTCGATCAGCCCCCTGGGGTACTCGGCCCGCCATCAGGTGGATCCTGCGGGGAAGATGGACTGGAGGCCTTGCCTCCCTTGGCTCTCTCTGCACCTCTTCCAGGATTCCCTGACTGTGCCGGCCCTCGTCTGTCTCCCCAGGTCTCCAGTCCATGGCACCTGGGTCACGATGCCCAGGTATCCCAGCACTTTCAGAGACACTTCAGTGACGGCCAAGGGGCAAGCCCTTTCCCAGACACCTCAGCGTCCACCCACCGCCCCCTGCCTCCAGTACTTCCCAAAACCTTTCCTTCCTCAGTCCTTCTCCTCAACCTATAACCTGCTAAATTCTCACCTTTAAAAACTGTCCTGACCTTTGCTTGCCCTTCTCAGGTATTCCAAGCTGCTGTCTCTACTTCCTCTCCTAGCATCTACTTCTTAGCCTCTTGCCATCTGTTTTCTGTCCCCGCCATTGACCAGTAGTGATCCCCTCTTGCCAGTTCCTTCTGAGCCTGTTTGGTCTCTGCAGGATTTGACATTTGAATCAGCCCCACTTTGAGCCGTCCACCTCCTCCCATCATCCCCTGATCTTATCAGCCACATTCAGCTCCAAGCAGACATTCCAGGCCTCCCCACCCCGACAGGCTACATACATGTCCAGCCTCAGGAACGCTGCCAAATACACCAGGCCTCCTCTTGCCACAGCACCCTTGCCAGGAATACTCTACCTCCTGCCCATCAAGCAATGCCCACTCCTTGAAGACAGTCCAAGCATCACTACCTGTAAGCAGCTTTCTCTGATCCAGACAGGGTTAGGTTCCTACCCTGCTCCCACAGCTTCCTGGAATAGGCCTGTCCTCAAATGGATCACTGTATATGTTTACTCTCCTATCTCCCTAGGCAGACTGAGCTCCCAGCATGGGATCCCAGCATGGGGTGAGCATGAAACAGTGGCAAACAGACTGGCATAAGACAGATAAAATACAGAAGGCAATTTACAAAGGACCAGGACCGCAAAGGCAGAGAGAAGCCAGTGGGCTCAGACTTCTGAGCGTCTCAGATCTGGCGTCCTCGACTCCCTGAACCTGCAGCAGGGTCATGGGTCACGGGGGGTGGGGGTGGGGTGGAGCGGGGTACCTGGGACAGTCCAGGGCTTTGGCGTACCGCACGGCCTGCTCCAGTCCCTCTCGGAAGGCCGCCTGTCTCCCGGGGACGGCCCCCAGCCCCATTTCCCCCTTCTCTTGGTCTCCTGCAGAGAGAACGGGCCTCAGCCCCCGGCTCGGGCACTCCCCGGCCCCCTCCCCACAGCCCTCCCGGCCCGCGGCGCACCCGGGGGCGTGTTGATCAGTACAAGCCGCAGACCCGCTTCTCGCGCGGCGCGCGCCAGCCCCTCAGGCGTCTCCGCGTACGGCCAGGCCACCTCGACGGCCTCGAAGCCCGAGCTGCCCGCGGCCCGCAGCCGCGCGGGGAGGCCGGAGAGCTCGGGGAATAGCCAGGACAGATTGGCGGAGAAGCGCAGCGGCGCCATGCCTGGGGAGGTAGGGCCGGGTGGAGTCCGCAGGCTCGGAGGGCGGCGGGCGGCGGGCGGCGGGCGGGGCTCTCCTTGCTGGCCCTGCGAACAAACGTGCACTGTTGGTGGTTAGAAAAGCGAAGTGCTGTAAAAACCCGGGCCTTCACGAAAAGCGCCTTCCATTAGCGAGAGAGGGAGCGCGGGGAGAGGCGAAGGGGCGGAGCGAGGGCGGCCGGAAAAGGAGCAGGGCCTGCGCCGGGAGAAGGTGGGGAGGCCGAGCTCCAGGGCCTGAGAGCCGGGCGCGGGGCAAGAGAGGGCTGGCTGCCCGAGGGCCCGGTTGCAATGAAAAGTCGGCGCACTTTAATACTGAGTCTTTCCTCTGATTATAAAAATGCTATCTGTTCGTTAAGCAACATTTGAAAGCTGTATGACCAAATAAAGAAGTACTTTTATACCGCCAGTTATCTCACCACTAGCCTGTTAGCTTCCCCGTCCAAATTTTAAAATATGCAATTTTTTTCTTTGGAAATTCTGATCATTCGGTATATGCGGTTTTATAGCCCTTTTTCATGGAATATTATTTTGTGAGCATTTGCTCTTGTTTTCCAATAGCCTTCAAAGTCAGTGCCTTCGCTGCTCATTGTGGCACACCTAAGCAGCAAGTCATTGTACTTTGTGGTTGGATATCGTGTGTGCGCGCTCGCGCTGCAAGCGCACTTTCAGGCACTTCCTAGTCCCTATCTCTGACTCTTTTCCGAGTCTTTTTCTAGAGATTTCCATCACAGTGTTTGCTCGTTCACGCCGCTCGTCTTTTGCAAGGGAAACCGCCCCATTGAGCAGCTATGGGTGAGCTGTCCCTTCTTAGCCTTAGCCTCAGCTGATTGGACCAGGAAGGTCATCTGATCCCAGGGCAGCCAATCCATAGACTGGCCAAAGACCTCTTACTGGCGTCGTTTGGAAAGATAATCTAACCAATCAAGAGTTCAAACAAGGAAATGCTGAGAGTCAACAGGTGGTGTTGCCAGGGGGTGACTGGGCTGTAGAAACGAAATAAGACAGTCCTATGGTAAAGAAAAGCTAGAGCGGAAAGGAGGGGAACCAAGTCCTGTGAACAGAGGTAGCACACTGAGAAACCCATGCCGTCCCAGGGGTGACCAAACCCATAGCTGCTCCCAGGTCTGTGCACTTAAGGCTGGGGTGCTTAGACTTTCCTGGGTTTCTGTGTCTGTATAGCCTCTTAATGTTTCTTGAGATAATTTGAATGACTTGACTTTCATCTACAATAACCCAACTGATTGGGCAGGTTCTTACGGGTAGAATTACATGGTCAAAAATAGGAACATATTTAAGTTGTTGATATCTTAAATTTCCTTTGAAAAATATAAATTTATATCCCAACAATTCATGAGTAAACGTCATCTTGATCTATCGTCTGTGCTAACTTTGACAGAGAAACTTAAAGTGCAACATTAGAAACCCCCAGCTCCCACTGATTGTTCTGTCAACACTCAACTCCATCTCAAATGAGGCCAACTCAGACACCAGGGATCCAGCCTGATCCCGTGGTGAACCCAAATTCTTGGCAGGTTCCGTTTCTTCAGCTCCGCCTCCAAGAACAGACTGCTGCCAGCTGACACTGATCACATGATTTCTTGCTCATTTGCAGCTGGTTTTACACTAGGACCTTTGCCTTGTCTTGGAACGTGTTTCTTGTCCAATCAAGATCTCACTAAGCTTAACATTGTAATCAATCCCAACTTTACTGTGTTTGCAATCCAAAATTGACAACAAAGGGTAACATCTAGAGGAAGTAATTCCTTTATTACCACCTCACTGTTGATGTCCGAGTATGCAAATTCTATTTATGATGTTGACAGCACCACCATCTGCTGAGCTCTGCGTCAGAAACAAAATGTGTCCAACTCCCAATGGTCCACCCCTTTTTTCCTTGGACATCCCTTAGGGCAGTAAAGATTATGCATAAACTAGATACACGTGACTCACTTTCCCCTTACTTCCTTTACAACACCTTCCACCTTCACATAATATGCCCAAATAAATATATAAGGAGTGCAATGTCCATGAAAATTATTTGCTTTATTCACATTTGACTATGTCTTATCCCACCTTGCAACCCAGGCATGACACTAAGTTATCACAAGTTTTGATTCTTTGCATTTGCCTTTTTTTCTTTTTTTGCTTTATTGTGTTTCACAGGTACGTATTTGACTTTTAACCAAATAATTTGCACAGGTGTGATGTTAAAGTAACAACAACTTGTAAATAGTTGCATGGATAATGGCAAAAACTTCAGTACAGAGTTCAGAGTCTCATTTGATCATTGGATAGCATTTAGCAATGCAGTAAAACATATTACAACTCATGTGAAATGCAAATCAAAACCTCAATGAAATTCTATTTTATGCCTTCCAGATTGGCAAAAATAAAAAAGACATTATCAAATATTGGATAGGATTTGGAACAACTGCTGATAGGAGTGTAAATCAAATATTGGATAGGATTTGGAACAACTGCTGATAGGAGTGTAAATCACTATAACCAAATTGGAAAACAATTTGGCATTGTCTCTTAAAGCTGATATGCCTGTGATCCAACAGTTCCTTTCCCAGGTGTATCCCCTGAAGAAAGTTTTGCACAAGTGTACCAGGAAAAAAGTAAAGTGATGTTCACAGCAGAATTATTTATGTAGCAAAAAGATGGAACTAACCCAAATGTCCATCCATCCATACATAGATGAGTTGTGTAATAGTATAGTCATACCATGTTGTACAAGAGAAAGCTGGTGGCTCAAATGATAAAACTGAGTTTGTTCCTGTGTTAGGACAATATATGAAGAGCTTAGTGAAGTTTGTATGGAACTGAAAAACATCAGTATGAAAGCATCAAGTGGATAAATCTCAGAAACATAATCTCTAGAGGAAGAAGCAAATCACAGAGAAACACCTACAGCGTGATTCCATTGACACAAAGTCAAAGGCAGGGAAAACCAACAGTATCTTGTGTAGGAATATGGACATCTCTGATAAAACAATGAAGAACAAGTGAATAATTATCACAAAATTCAGCATAATGGTGACCACCTCTAGAGGAGGACAGAAGAGGGTAGCATTGGAGCCTTCTCTTACGTTGGATAGCACATTCATGTATGTTAATTTTACTACTCTTCTTTAGAGCTAACATATATTTTATAAATATCATTTTTTATCTGTTTTGTATTTAATAAAAACATATTTTTAAAACCTGTATGCATTACTGCCATCTGTCAGCACATTTGATATTAACATCCTCATTGTGGTATGATTATAATCTCAAGATTTTTCTACAGGTTCAGCTTGTTTGTATTGTTTGTCTGGTTTGAATTATAATGATCACTTTTTAGACTCAACTTGTCACTGCTCAGCATAGTGGTCTTTTATTGTATTATCTGCCCAGAACCTGTGGCAGGTAGCCTGTAAAATGGTCCCCAGTGGGTCAGAGGGAATGGCTCACACCTGTAATCTCAGCACTTTGGGAGGCTGAGGCAGGAGGATAACTTGAGCCCAGGAGTTTGAGACCAGCCTTAGCAACCTGGTGAAACCCCATCTCGACAAAAATATAAAAATTGGCCAGGCGTTGTGGCATGTGTGTGTGTAGTCCCAGCTACTCCAGAGGCTGAGGTGGGAAGATCGCTTGAGTCTGGGGGGTCAAGGCTGCAGTGAGCCATGATTGCACCACTGCACTCCAGCCTGGGTGACAGAGCAAAACCGTGTCACAAGAAATAATAAAATAAAATAAAATAAAATTGATGAACCATTAGCAAGATTAACCAAGAAGAGTGAAAATCCAAATAACCTCACTAAGAAACGAAACAGGAAATATTACAACTGACACCACAGAAATACAGAAGATCATTCAAGGCAACTATGAACATCTTTATGCACATAAACTAGAAAACCTAGAAGAAGTGGATAAATTCCTGGAAAAATACAACCCTCCTAGCTTAAATCAGGAAGAATTAGATACTCTGAACAGACCAATAACAAGCAGCAAGATTGAAATGGTAATTTAAAAATTATCAACAAAATAAAGTCCAGGACCAGACGGATTCACAGCAGAACTCTACCAGACATTCAAAGAATTGGTGCCAATCCTTTTGACACTATTCCACAAGACAGAGAAAGAAGGAACCCTCCCTAATTCATTCTATGAAGGCAGCATCACCCTAATACCAAAACCAGGAAAGGACACAACTAAAAAGGAAAACTACAGACCAATATCCTTGATGAACATAGATGCAAAATCCTTAACAAAATACTAGCTAACTGAATCCAACAGCATATCAAAAAGATAATCCACCACGATCAAGTGGGTTTCATTCCAAGGATGCAGGGATGGTTTAACATGTGTAAGTCAATAAATGTGATACACCACCTGAACAAGAATTAAAAACGAAAATCACATGATCATCTCAATAGATGCAGAAAAAGCATTCAACAAAATCCAGCATCGTTTTATGATTAAAACCCTCAGCAAAATCAGCATAGAAGGGACATACTTTAATGTAATAAAGGCCGTCTGTGACAAACCCACAGCCAACATAATACTGAATGGGGAAAAGTTGAAAGCATTCCCTCTGAGAACGGAAACAAGACAAGGCTGCCCACTCTCACCACTCCTCCTCAACATGGTACTGGAAGTCCGAGCCAGAGCAATCAGACAAGAGAAAGAAATAAAGGGCATCCACATCAGTAAAGAGGAAGTCAAACTGTCCCTGTTTGCTAACAAAGTGATTGTTTATCTTGAAAACCCTAAGGACTCCTCCAGAAAGCTCCTAGAACTGATTAAAGAATTCAGCAAAGTTTCTGGATATAAGATTAATGTACACAAATCAGTAGCTCTTCTATACACCAACAGTGACCAAGCAGAGAATCAAGTCGAGAATCCAACCCCTTTTTACAATAGCTACAAAAAAAAATAAAATACTTAGGAATACACCTAACAAAGGAGTTGAAAGACCTCTACAAGGAAAACTACAAAACACTGCTGAAAGAAATTATAGACAACACAAACAAATGGAAACACATTTCATGCTCATGGATGGGTAGAATCAATATTGTGAAAATGATCATACTGCTGGCTGGGCACAGTGGCTCACGCCTGTAATCCCAACACTTTGGGAGGCCGAGGAGGGCAGATCACTTGAGGTCAGGAGTTCGAGACCAGCCTGGTCAACATGGTGAAACCCCATCTCTACTCAAAATACAAAAATTAGCTGAGCGTGGTGGTGCACGCCTGTAGCCCCAGCTACTAGGGAGGCTGAGGCAGGAGAATAGCTTGAACCTGGGAGGCAGAGGTTGCAGTGAGCCGAGATCATGCCACTGCACTCCAGCCTGGACAGCAGAGCAAGACGGATACTCACATCCAACTGATCTTCGACTAAGCAAATAAAAACATAAAGTGGAGAAAGTACACCCTTTTCAACAAATGGTGCTGGGATAATTGGCTAGCCACATGTAGGAGAATGAAACTGGATCCTCATCTCTCACCTTTTTACAAAAATCAACTCGAGATGGATTAAAGACTTAAACCTAAGACCTGAAACTATAAAAACTCTAGAAGATAACATTGGAAAAACCCTTCTAGACGTTGGCTTAGGCAAGGATTTCATGACCAAGAACCCAAAAGCCAATGCAATAAAAACAAAGATAAATAGCTGGGATCTAATTAAACTAAAGAGCTTTTGCATGGCAAAAAAATTAGCCGGGCGTGGTGGCGGGCGCCTGTAGTCCCAGCTACTCGGAGAGGCTGAGGCAGGAGAATGGCGTGAACCCGGGAGATGGAGCTTGCAGTGAGCTGAGATTGCGCCACTGCACTTCAGCCTGGGTGAGAGAGCGAGACTCCGTCTAAAAAAAAAATAAATAAAATAAAATAAAAGGAACAGTCAGCAGAGTAAACTGACAACCCACAGAGTGGGAGAAAATGTTTACAATATATACATCTGACAAAGGACTAATATCCAGAATCTACAACGAACTCAAACAAATCAGTAAGAAAAAAAAAAAAATCCCATCAAAAAGTAGGCTAAGGACATTAATAGACAATTCTCAAAAGAAGATATACAAATGGCCAACAAACATATGAAAAAATGCTCAACATCACCAATGATCAGGGAAATGCAAGTCAAAACCACAATGTGGTACTACCTTACTCCTGCAAGAATGGCCATAATCAAAACATCAAAAAACAGTAGATGTTGGCATGGATGCGGTGAACAAGGAACACTTCTACACTGCTGGTGGGAATGTAAACTATTACAACCACAATGGAAAACAGTGTGGCGATTCCTTAAAGAACTAAAAGTAGAACTACCATTTGATCCAGGAGTCCCACTACTGGGTATCTACCCAGAGGAAATCATTATTTGAAAAAGATACTTGCACATGCATGTTTATAACAGCACAATTCACCGCTGCAAAATCGTGGAACCAACCCAAATGCCCATCAATCAACAAGTGGATAAAGAAACTGTGATATATATATATATCTAGAGGAAGAAGCAAATCACAGAGAAATACCTACAGTGTGATTCCATTGATATAAAGTTAAAGACAGGGAAAACCAACAGTATCTTGTGTGGGAATATGGACATCTCTGGTAAAACAATGAAGTACAAGTGAATAATTATCACTAAATTCAGCATAATGGTGAATTTTTTATATATATAAATTTATATATATATATATATATATAATGGTGAATTTTATATATATATTATATATATAGTGAAATATTACTGAGCTGTAAAAAGGAACGAAGTAACAATATTTGCAGTGACCTGGATGAGACTGGAGACTATTATTCTAAGTGGAATAACTCAGGAATGGAAAACCAAACATTGTATGTTCTCACTGATATGTGGGAGCTAAGCTATGAGGATGCAAAGGCATAAGAATGATACAATGGACTTTGGGGACTTGTGGGGAAGAGTGGGAGGGGGTGAGGGATAAAAGACTACAAATAGGGTGCAGCATATAATACTCGCAAATCACCACTAAAGAACTTACTCATGTAACCAAATACCACCTGTACCCCAATAACTCATGGAAAATAAAATAAAAAATTTAAATTAGCCAGGCACGGTGGCTCACACCTGTAATCCCAACTCTGGGAAGCCGAGGCGGGCGGATCTCTTGAGGTCAGGAGTTCGAGATCTGCCTGGCCAACATGGTGAAACCCCGTCTCTACTAAACATACAAAAATTAGCTGGGCGTGATGGCGCGTGCCTGTAATATCAGCTACTCAGGAGACTGAGGCAGGACAATTGCTTGAACCTGGAAGTGGAGGTTGCAGTGTGCAGAGATCGCGCCACTGTACTCCAGCCTGGGACAGAGTGAGACTCCATCTCAAAAAAATAAAACAAACAAACAAAAAGTGGTTCCCTATATGTCTGTCTCCTGGTATTCATGCCCCCATGTACTCCCCTTCCCTTGTTTGTGAGCTGGACCTAGCAACTCACTTCAAACAAAGAGAATATTGCAGAAGTGGTATGATGTCATCTCAGAGATTACATTACAAAAAGCCTGTGGCTTCTGTCTTGGCTCCTTTCACTCCTTCACTCGCTCTGAGGAAAACCCACTGCCATGTTGTGAGCTGCCCTGTGGAAACACCTGTGTGTCAAGGAGCTGATGTTCTGGCTGTTATGGACTGAGTGTTTGCATTCCCCCAAAATTTGTATGTTGAAGGCCTAACTACTAATGTGATGGCATTTAGGAATGAGGCCTTTGGGAGGTGATTAGGTCTAGATAAGGTCATGGGGGTGGGATCCCGTGATGGGATAAGTGTCTTTGTAAGAAAAGGAAGAGAGACCAGAGCTTGCTCCCCACCCCCTGCTCTCTCTCTCTCTCTCTCTGGACACATAGAGAAGGAAGCATCTGCAAGCCAGTAAGAAAGCCGTCACCAGGAACCCAATCTGCTGGCACCTTGGTGTTGGACTTCCCAGCCTCCAGAGCTGTGTGAAATCCATGACTATTGTTGAAGCCACCCAGTCTATGGTATTTTGTTTTCACAGCCCAAGCTAATACACTGGCCAATAGCTGGCAAGAACCTGAGGCCTGCCAACAGCCACATGAGTGAGCTCTGAAGCAGATCCTCCCTTGATTGAGCCTTAAAATGCCTGTCCCCTGGCCCATGCTTTGATTACAGCCTTGTAAGAGATACCCAGCTAAACTACACCTGGTCTCCTGACCCACAGAAACTCTTTGGTAGGAAATGTTTGCTGTTTTAAGCCACTGAGTTTCGGGGTAATTTATTAGCCACAATTGATTATTAATAGAGGATCTCTTTCTTTTTCTGGGAACAATTCCCTTGTTTGGGGGAACTATATCACTTTCACCGCTTCTTCACCTTAAGGTGTGAATGGAGCTATCATCTTCTTATATGATTCTTTCTTCTGAGCCTTAATGATTGGTCAATGAGCGGGCACCTGACCCAAGCTGGCCCAGACATAATACCTGTTTCAGTTGTTGCAGGTTGCCCATCCAATACATGTTTCCTCTTCATCCTAATAGAACCATACTCATGGGGACAGTCGGCCAGAGAGAATAAAGCTAATGTACAAAGAGACGTGGCAAAGAAAAACCAAGAGATGCATTGTGTTTACATTGTTTAGCACTTGGAGCTTCTATAAGGGAATCAACCAGGTTGGCCTTCTTTTTTTTTTTTTTGTTTGAGACGGAGTCTCACTCTGTCACCCAGGCTGGAGTGCAATGGTGCAATCTCAGCTCACTGCAAGCTCCGCCTCCTGGGTTCACGCCATTCTCCTGCCTCAGCCTCCAGAGTAGCTGGGACTACAGGCGCTTGCCACCACGCCTGGCTAATTTTTCGTATTTTTAGTAGAGATGGGGTTTCACCGTGTTAGCTAGGATGGTCTCGGTCTCCTGACCTCGTAATCCTCCCGCCTCGGCCTCCCAAAGTGCTGGGATCACAGGCGTGAGCCACCACGCCTGGCTAGGTTGGCCTTCTTACTTCATCTTAACCCTTTCCAAAATCAAGATAACCCAGAACTAACTTGCTTTTCCCATCCAAAAATCTAGCATTGTGCACATTGCAGGAAATACTTGGATCTCTCAGTAAAAAGAAATTTAAAGACCCAAACCCTGGGGCTTTGGGGCTATGTATTTACATCATTTCATGAATTTATATAATTTAATATAACTTACAGTGGAGGCTGGGTGACCCCACAGCGCATTAGGGACTTCAGTGTCTAAGAGGAATCTTTGTCTTTCAAACATTATACTAATGTTTCTTATTTCATCCAGTCTTCTTTAAACTCTTTCCTATCTTGCTCTAAACAAGAGCATCCTCATTTCTATTTAACTTTCTTGTTTGAGCTACTAATCTTTCTACTACTTTCCTACAGTCTGCTCAAATCAGATTCCATATATCATGTTATATATTTTCACACCCAACCATGTGTTCAGTTATAGCTGTCTAGATTTAGGAATATCAACATTCAAGAGTCACTCTATTATTATTATTTTTTGAGCCATTAAGCCTGCATTTCTAAAGCTTCGGAATTTTTCTTTCCTACTTTACTCAATTTTACAAGTAATAGTCCATATCACATGGATTCATGACAGCTTGTAACAATGTCAAAAAGGAAACTAAATCTTGGGTAAAATTTTTCTTTCATAGTTTTCTGTTGTATCCAAGCATTCATACAGGAATATCCATGGTACATCTACGTTAGAACTCTATAACTAAAATTTCAGCAGATTTAAACAGAATCATCTCACACACAGTACATTGAATAATAATAGCATTATACAAAACAGCACTGAGTCACTTTACAAAATTTGTGCTTGCATGAGCTATCATCTATATTCTTGGAAGAATATTATAATATTTGCTGTTCCATATTATACATTTTTGTCTTTAAAAGGAACTTCCTATCACTGGCCCTGTATCTTTAGTTTATGTTCTATAACTGGGTGGTTGGATCTCATCCAGAAACCTTTCTGGGGCCCCTCCCTTACATTTGCATGCTGTTGGTAACACACAAAGGGCCTTGGCAGTCTCAGTTTATGGAATGTTAACTAATGGCACACTCAACCACATGCAAACTTAGTTAAATACAACCAGCATTTGTATAGCTCAAAGGGTACAGGTGTAAACAGTTTTTTACATTAAGTTTGTAATTTGGAAAAAATCTCAGTAACCCTGACTACACAATCCTTTCCTTCCTTCGTTTAATGTTTACACTCATGAATTCTACCCATGGTATTATGTATGTATTTTTTACAACTTGTTTTTTTCCCCTTAGCAATATATATAGGAAGTCTTCCCTTAAAAAATAAAATCAGGCCAGGCGCAGTGGCTCACACCTGTAATCCCAGCACTTTGGGAGGCCAAGGCGGGTGGATTATTTGAGATCAGGAGTTCGAGACCAGCCTGGCCAATATGGTGAAACTCCTGCTTTGCTAAAAATACAAAAAATTAGCTGGGTATGGTGGTGGGCTCCTGTAGTCCCAGCTACTTGGGAGGCTGAGGCAGGAGAATCACTTGAACCCGGGAGCCAGAGGTTGCAATGAGCCAAGATCATGCCACTGTACTCCAGCCTGGACGACAGAGCAAGACTCCATCTCAAAAATAAAAAAATAAAAATAAAAAATCAATTTACCTTATTGTGCTCTCTCCCTTTAGCCAGTCTTTTAACTGTGTTTATATTAAAAATATGTTTTTGTTATTTCCCTACTCATAGATAACAATATTGTTTCCAAATCTTTACTATAACAAGCAATACACATCCTTGTATATGCTTTCTTGTGGCATACAAGTATGCATATTTCTCAAGCTTAGGTCCCCATAAGTGGACTTTCTGGGTCAAAGGTTATGCACATTTAAGGTTCAAATTCACTGCCAAATTGTCCTTCAGCTTTATCAACTTATATGCCTACTAACAACCCCTAAGAGTGTCTGTTTCCCTACGTCTTCATCAACACTGGATAACATCAGTCTTTAAAATGTTTACCAACCTGAAGGGGAAAAAAACATTTGTAAGAATCAGGTCCTCAACTATTCCTGAGGTTGAACATCTCTCTAGATATTTATTGGCCATTAGTATCTGGATAGATGTTCAACCTCAGGAGTCATAGTAATAAAAATTCTGTGAGTTGCTTATTTGAAGTCTTTGTCCCCCTTCTTTTTTTTTTTTTTTTTTTTTTTGTAGAGGTAAGATTTCGCTCTGTTGCCCAGGCTGGAGTGCAGTGGTGCAATTATAACCTTGAACTCCGGGACTCAAGCGATCCTCCCTACTCAGCTTCCAAAGTAGCTGAGATTACAGGAGCACACCAGCTAATTTTTATATTTTTTTGTAGATATGGGGTCTTGCTATATTGCCCAGGCTAGTCTCAAACCACTGGCCTCAAGTGATCCTCCTACCTCAACCTCTCAAAGTGCTGTGATTACAGACGTGAGCCACTGTGCTTGGCTATCAGTTGGATTCTCAGTGTTTAATTAATCAGTTTAGAGGAGTTCTTCATAAAAATTCTAGATATTAAGACTTTGGTTGTTTTTGCTTATCTTTTGATTTTATTTAAAGTGTCATTCACTATTCAAAATATTGGCACTCTCGGGACTCTGTTCTTTTGTGGAAGGAGCCTTCGAGAATAAGGCTCCTGGCCTCTTGCCCCACCTCCCCAGTCTTACCCTGGGGATGGGGAGTGATTCAACTGGTGGGTAACTTTGGCAGAAGAAGAAGCTGAAACGCTCAGCTCAGCCGCATCCTCCCTCCCCTCTGTGAAGAAGCATGCACCCTGCTCTGCCTCCGTGCCTACCCGTAAGTTTTACAGGAGCCAGCCCTTGCGGTTGACCTCAGGAGTGAAATATTAGCAAACCTGCCTGCCTAGCAGACCTAAGCCATATTGTCCAGTATCAGTTTTGATGGTAATAAAAGTAATATTTGTATTTCCATCTGCCACATTCCTGTGTCTATCTCTTAATAGGTTCTTGAATCAGTCAGAGTCCAAACAAAAAACAGATGGCATGCTCAGATTAGGATAATTCAGGAAATTTAATAACAGGACTATTTATGAAGGTGTGGGCAGAACCTAGAGGAGACACAGGGGATACTGCAGCAACCTAGGGCCCCTGAGGCCTACAAGGGTGATGGGGGGCACAGGAGTTACTGGAATCCAGGAGGAGAGAGTCATAGCTGCCCTCAGAGGAGCAGAAGCCCCTGGCTGTGGGACACAGGTGGCCAAGGCAAGCCTACAAGGAGGAAGCCCGAGAAATAAATAACCTGACCTTACTCTCTTTCCTCCCTCTAATCTCCTGCTAGGCCTCCCTGCTTGATAAAGCAAACAGAGCCAAAGGGCAAGGGAAGCCATTGATGTAACCAACACAGGTCCATCTACTTGGGCAGAGAGAGAGGAGGAAAGAGATCTGGGGGCATAAATAGAATATATCTGGCACAGTTCACTTTCTTCCCTCAGTATACACTTTCATCTTCTGTACAGGTGAAAAATTCATGTCCTCATCAAAGGGAATGCACAAAGTCCCATTGGCTACTGTTTTATCAAGAGGCAATCTCAATCTGGCATAATTCCCCCTGAAACCTAGAGCATGACTTCCACTGGTGTTCTTCAAAGAAGGAATTGGGTAAAAGTGAGGTGCAGTGTGGCAGGCAGAATTCAGAGATAGCCTCCCCAAATTCCTGCACCCTCCAGTGCCGCACACCTTCTCCCAGTTATTCAGTCAAACACAAATCAAGGGGCTGCTGTGATGGGATTTTGCAGAGGCAATTTAGTTCTCAAATCAGTTAGAAAAGGGAGGTTATCCTGGGTAAATCTGACCTAATTGGGTGAGCCTTTAAAAGGAACTGGGCTCTTCCTGGTGAAAGAGATTTGAAGTGTGACACATGAAAAATTCTCCATTGGTGGCCTTGAAGATGGAGAGGGCTTTGTGGCAAGGAGTGTGGGTGGCTTCAGTGAGCTAAGAGCAGCCCCTGGCTGACAGCCAGCAAGGAAATGGAGCCTCAGTTCTCTAGCCACAGGAACTGAATTCCGCTCCAACCGTGTGAGCTTGGAAAAGGACCCTGAGCTCCAGATGAGAAGGTAGCCCATGCAGCACAAGGATTTTAGTCCTGTGAGACCCTGAGCAGAGAATCCAGCCGTGTACACCAGGCCTAGATTTCTGATGTACAAAACTGTGAACTAATAAATGGGTGTGGCTTTAAGCAGCTTAACTTGTGATAATTTGTTATATAACCCTAGAAACTAATACAGGAGGCCAGGAGCACAGCTGTAATCCCCCAGCACTTTGGGAGGCCAACACAGAAGGAATGCTTGAACCCAGGAGTTCAAGACCACCCTGAGCAACATACTGAGACCCCATCTGTACAAAAAGAAAAAACATTAGCTGGGTGTGGTGGGGCACACCTGTAGCCCCAGCTACTTGGGAGGCTGAGGTGGGAAGATCACTTGAGCCCGAGAGGTTGAGGCTGCAGTGAGCCAAGACTGCACCACTGCATTCCAGCCTGGGTGACAGTGAGACCCTTTCTAAAAAGAAAAAAAAAAAAAAAAAGAAAAGAAAAGCAGCAGCAGCTAATACAGGGAGCAAACAGTAAGGTAACATAAAACCAGTTTTTACAGTCCCCATTTCCATAGCTGGGAATGGGGCCTAAACTGCTAATCACCTCTGCATTCTTCCATCACTCGATCCAGGTTCCCTTTGTCCTCATCCAGCACCTCAGGTGGATGGGTGTCTTTACCTAGTGAAATGACCCTAACATTCTTTCTTGTAGGATCTGAATCTTTGATAGTCTTGACGTTATTGGGTTGTCACAGTTTTCCACTGACCAGGACTTTAGAACAAGAGAGGACTAAGAGGTGCCCTAAACGTATACCAGCAACACAATTATCCCCTGGGAATCAGGACCAATTGCCCCAGTGAAGAAAGAAGCCTTCTTATTTGTCTGTTCACTGGAACAATGGTCATTTTTCCTGGTAGAAGAATTACCACTTTGAACACTAGGACATTCAGATCCATGGAGCCTAAGATTGCAAGGATAGTCTTTAAGCCTTTAAGTGGATTATTAGGTATGATAGTGAGAGGGACCACTCCCACCACTATCCCTTTGTTCTTACACCTATGCAGCCTGGCTATGGGTACCGTATATTGACTTCTGATTGAAAGCATACACTGTACCCTATGAGAGAGCACCCCAACATTGGAGGGTGTTGCCTTCCGGAGGGCACTACAATGAGCCTTTAGTCATCTGTTTCACCATTCTCTCAAGCTACTTGCTTCCAAATTGTTGCAGGATCCTTGGTGTGTTGCATTTCTGGCTGGAAACCTCTGTGGCAAGTAGCGCCTTTGCCCGAGTTTTGCTTGGGCCCACTGGGCTCATTCCTCCCACTCAACCTGGCAGGCTGCACTCGGCTTATGCCACTGACCTGGATGCCATGCCCGCCAAGGGCAAGCCAGGCGTAGAGCAGTAAGGGATATGTGAGTGAGCAAGCATGAGGTCTGGCCACTGCTTACAGGCAAGCATGCTGGCTGCTGCAGCGGGGTGGGCAGCTCCAGGTGTCAGCACAGGTGCTGGCTCTCTGCAAGGCTGCAGCTAGACCAGGTGCACCGCAAGCAGCTTCTATGGCTGGCACCAAGGAACATGGTGGCACTCGGAAGCTTGGAGACTTCAGGAACTTCAGGGCCTCAAAGAGGGAGTCACAGCCCTGGCTCGGGGAGCTGCCAGGTCTGGGGTCCCCAAAGGGCCACAGCTCTTCTTTCTTCTTCTCCTGCAATGTGGTGAGCAAGGGGTGTGTTTCAGCTCTGTTTGTGTTACAGCTCTTTCAGCCCCACCATTCGGCAGGTCCCAAGTTCTTGTCCTGCATCCAGGAAGAATGAGGTACACGGACAAGTGCAGGATGAGCAAGGCAAAGAGGAGCTGTGTGGAGTGACACAGTAGCTCAGAGGAGGCCCTGGAGTGGGAAGCTCCTCTCTGCAGCTGGTCATCGGGACATCTGCTCAGCTCTGGCTGAGCCTGGGGCTTTAATGGGCCTCAGAAGGGACAAAGTGTGTACTGATTGGTCCACGGGTGGCCATGGGTGGGCCCAGAAAAGGCACCACAAGTTCAGACTGGCAGTCCCACCCCTGGCTTTCAGGCCCTCCCTGGCCTGAAGGTGGGGCCTCACCAAAGACCCGTTCCGTTCTGTGCAGGATCCCTTCTGTGCAGGAGCTCGTCTGCCTCCTGCTGCTGTTGATGGTGCCCAGGCTGTTTGTGCCAAGGAGCACCTGCAGGCCTGTGCCAAGATGCCCTCAACTTCCCCTTGGCTTCCCTCCTATGCTTATTAGTGCCCAAAGTCTGGAGGGGGCCAAGGTGGCAGGGGGCTGGCGTGTTAGCACTGCCCCAAGCGTTCTCACACCCAGCCAGGCTATGGCAGCACCCAGGCTTGGCCCCAACCTTGCTCTGAGATTGGAGCAGACATGGGAGTGGGAAGAGGTCAGGCAGTGGGAGCAGACACCTCTGAGTCTGCAGGAGGAAGGAGGACTCTCCCAGGCCCCTGAGAGTGCCCAGATGCCTGGGTCCACAGCTGTGGCTTGGGCTGTTGCAGCTACACCCAGATAGGTGGGGCTCCTGCCTGCTCCTGGACCCCCAAAGATCACAGGGATGCCTGGGTCCACAGCCATGACTTGGGCAGTTGTAGCTGTACCTGGAAGGGTGGGGCTTCTTCCTGCTCTGTGGAGTGAAAGGCCCGAGTCCGCAGCCATGACTTGGGCAGCTGCAGCTGCAGCACCCAGGGAGCTCCTTCCCCACCAATGCAGAAGGGGCAGGGCTTCCACTCTGTCCCCAGCTCCTGCTGGCTCTGTGGAGTGTGCAGCCGTGGCCGCACCTCCCTGCTGCAGCTGGCATGATGGCAGCAGCCACTCCAGACAGGCTGCCACTGCCATCAAATTGATAAGCCATATCATAATACCAGAGAATTTTATGGGCAGGAGCCCACTGCCATACTTCCTATGCTATAAAATGGGTCCCCTTATCAGAGATGAGGTTGTATTTGATACTGTGGTGAAGAATAAGGCATTCCGTAAGTCTACAAGTGATGCTGGAAGAAGCACTTCGGGCAGAAAAGACAAATGTGTACCCAGAATACATATTTACTCATGAAAGCAAAATTGTATTCCTTTCAAGATGGAGGAGTCCAAGGTAGGCTTACCCCAAACGAAGTGTGTCTCCATCATTGTGTTGTGAAATTCAAGGGCAAGCAACTTGTCTCTCACTTTACAGAAGGATTACCCAGACCAATGACCCTCTAGAAACTTCACTTCTATAATATGCCTCTTGGCCTCAGACACACATATGTCTTACAAAGGCATCTAGAGTGCTTGATGCTTCCTACTCACCAGGTCCAGTTAACATAATTCCATCAATGTCATGGACCAGAATGACATCCTGTAGGGTATCAAGATGATCAAGTTCCCACCACACTGTGTTATGACAGAGAAAAGGAAACTTGATATTGTCCTGGTATAAGATAGTAGAGGTATACTATTTGCCCTGCTATGTAAATGCAAACTGCTTCGGATTTTCCTGGGGGAAAAAATGTTTTCTAGGTCAGAAGCTGAACGCCAGATATCATGGGCTGTGTTGAATTGCCACAGTAATTTCATATTTAGTGCTGTAGCTGTGACTGACATCACTATGTGAATAAATGTACAAAGATCTCTTTCTCCATGCGCCATCTGGCTTTTGCACTAGCCAGATAAGTAAGTTAAATGGGGATGTACTGGGAATTGCCACCTATGCATATCTCAAGTTGCTGGTAGTAGCATTAATCACTGTAATTTCCCCCCGGGTTGAAGTATTTTTTACTTTCTTGGTGTGGTGGGCATGGAAGTGAGCGCTGGAGGGATCTCCATCAACAGGAGCTTCCACTTTGCCCTCCTTTTCACTACAAAAGCCTTCATTTCATGGGTCAAGGACCAATATAATCATACTGCCAGTTATTACGTATCTATCTCTCTTTTCTCTACACATTCTAGGAGTCAGGGAAAAACACAGGATGAATACCTGATCCTGTGGACACTGTGTTAGACAGACTAGGATGTATGGGCTAGGATTCCATATATCACCTGATTTTCATAAGTTCAAAATTTCACTGGTGGATGATGGTGGCACTTCAGGGTTCTGGGGATCAGAGTGAGTTCAGGGCCAATATTTATTAACCTTGGGAATATCTAGTATTTTTCCTTCTCACTAGTGTATAGCTGCCCTGGTAAATGGCTGCAGGCCATTCTGAGGAAGGCTTTGGAGAAGACACACAATATACATCCGTGACCACATTGCAGGGTCCCTCCTCAGTTGAGGATCTCCGAGTTTATGAACTGACTTAGGTCTAGGAATTGGGTAAAAGGCCGTGAATCCTCCTCCAGTTTCTACCCAGAAACCTAGAAATTTTCTGTATTTGTCAGGCAGTGCCTTCACAGGCTACCCAAGTATTTCATTTCTAGAGAGCTGCACCACAATTCACTACAGATTACAGCACCCTGATGGCCACTCTGTCTCTGTGGCTCACCGGGGGCTACCTCCTCTCTGACCAGCAAGCATGGCCACCTTGCCTCATCTACTGTGGGGTCCCATTATTCTCTTTAAGATCAAGAAACCCAATTCCTTTGCATTGTCCCCAACTGTCATCTCCAGCCTATAGATGACAGTCACCACAGAGCTCTTTAAGGACTTCCGAATACCTTAGCGAGGGAAGTGTCCTTCAGACCTTCTCGGGGGCCGTGGTGAGGGAGAAGTGAGCAGGTTTGCACAGCACAGTGGTGCTCACAGTGCGGTGCTTCTGATCCATGCCGGACTTTGAGAGCCACCGCTGTGGACCAGGGCCTCTCCCACTTTAATGCACAGGCACAGCACCCAGGGATCTTTTTAAATGCAGAATCTGGCTTGATAAGTCTAGGGTGAGGTCGAAGGTTCCGCATTTTCTGATGCAGGTGATGCCAGTGCCTCTGATCTGGGACAACAGCTCTGAGTAGCAATGCTGTAGAGGAAGGTGTCTGAAGATCAGGAACATGAGAATCTAATGGATCTATTAAGTCAAGGAGTGGGGGGTATCAAACTTTAGTGCGAATCAGAATCACCTGGAGGGCTTATTAAAACACAGATTTCGGGTCTCAGCCCTACAGTTTCTGATTCTATAGATCTGAGGTTAGGCCCGAGAATTTGCGTTTCTAACAAGTTCTCAGATGATGCTGATGCTGTTGGTCCAGGGACCACACCTAGAGAAGCGGCTGTCTACCATCCTCCCAGTCCACTCCCTGACCTTTCCCTTGACTATCCTGACTGTCCACCTCGTCAAGGTTTCGCACGTCTTTAAGAGCACAGCTAGCTTTTTCTGGAGCAGGCCTCGTACCTTGTTATGGGCCTGAAGGTAATAAGAGGTAAGGGAGGGGACCTGAGGAGAGTTAGCATTAGCTTATGGGGCAACTGCCCTGGGAACGATGATTGTAAGGCTTTTATGCAGAAGAGAGATAGCTCCTTCAGCCAGAATAAAAGGTTCGGAGGAGAACAGAGGTTCAAGAGTCTCAGTCCCATCAGGCCTGCCTTTCGGGCATCCTGTATCCCCTTCCTGTATCTGAGAGTCCCACTCCTCCCCAAGAACCTTGCCTTGGCATAAGAGACTTGGCCGCGTTATGCATTTAATCGCTGCTGCAAATCTACAACGTTAACAGTCAGACCCTAGACTTAGTTCTTAGCCATATTTACCCTTCAATTACCGGAAATAAGGAACCCCTCAGGGCCACCATGGAGGCATTCTGGTTTTCCATGCGTCTTTTTAATTGTATTTCCATAGTTTAATTTTCTGTTTTTCTGTATATAAACTTCTTAGGATAGTAAAAAGAATCCAGTTGGTTCTACTATTTTTTAATCACTGTTGTTGCCATAGTAATTAAGTCCCAGCGCCACTTGATCTCTTAACGCCTTGCCCATCACCTGCATTCCCTCCCATGCTCCCACCATTGATAATGTGGGTAACGATGATGTCACCACATGCCATGGATTACTCACTTCCTCATTCTTCCCCAGCAAGGTTATCGCTGTGTTCCTCAAATACATGAGCAACGGAATTCCAGAATCCCATTTTGAGGAACTATTTTCTGATTTCACAATTGCTATGTCAGTCTGAGTTCAAATAAGAAACAGATGGCACACTGAAATTAGTGTAATTCAAGGAGGCTTTTATGAAGGGGCCATTTATGAAGGTTTGGACAGGGTATCGGGGACTCACAAAGGATAATGTAATCATCCAGAATTAATAACAGCAGAATTACTGACATCACTAGGCCTGAAGGGATGAAGACAGGGAATGGTTTCTGGAATCCAGAAGGAAATTCCTGTAGAGTGGGCCACGTGGAGAGCAGTGGTGACTTGTGGTCAAAGGACACAGCCAGCCCAGGACCTGTAAGGGAGCTCTCTGGCTGGGGATCTGCATTGGCTGAACCCAACATGAAGCCAGGAGGCAAGGACTCCACTGACATAGACCATGCGGGGGCTCTCCTAGGAAAACGAAGGGGGAGGAAGGGTGGAGAGTGGATTTGGCCTGGTGAATGTTCCCCTAAAATTTTTCCGATACAGTTACTGTTTATTTTTCTTTACATTTAAATCTATTGTCTTGCTCTTTGTTTTCTATTTGTCTCATCTGGTTTTTGTTCCTTTATTTCTCTGTCCTTGCCTTCTTCGGGACTAATTACGTTTATTATTCTATTTTTTCCTCTATTACCTTGTTAGTTTTATTAATACATTCTTTCTTTATTCTTCTAGTGGTTACTATAGAGATTAAAATATCTCCTTACATCACTATGAACTCATGTTTAGTTTAATATATACACAGATAATTACATCCAAAAATATGTTTATGTATCACACATACATATATACATAGGCACATACATCATACATACTTGTATATGACATACACATATATATATACATGTGTGTGTACACAGGCTAGTGCACACACATATCTTCCCTTACTCTGTCAGATGAGACGCCCTAGGAGCAAAGAACACCCTTAGCATCCAGTTCTAATGCCATTCTCATAACAGAAACCGGGGCTCCTCAGAGAAATGGATGGCTCAAATTGAAACAGAAAATATACAGGAGGACCCTGAATCATATTGTAGCACCAGGAAGTAAAGGAGTGTTAAAAAATGATGAGAGTATGCCAAAAGGACACAGGAGTCAAATCAAAGAGCTCCCAATGGGCAACGCTGAAAATTTTTAAGCAAAAGAAAAAATAAGTAAAATAGTACTGGATTATAACTCAAAGTATAAAATAAATATCCAGGACTCCAGACTGATATAAATGAATGACTAAATATATAAATAAATGGGAGAGGAGAAATCTCCCTTGCACCACGATTCCAAATAATTTATGTAGATACTCTGCCCTTGAAGAGGAGGGAAAGAATAATACTCCACTCCTTAATTATGGGGTGTACGTAGTGACTTCCTTCCAAAGAGTACACTATTGAAAGGTGAAATAAAATAATTTTACAGTGGAGAAACCTGACAAACACTACCTCTGCCAGGTGATCAAGGTCAACATCAATAGCAATAGGTCATGTGGATAGTGTGTTCCTCTTGATAGGATGTGATGCAAATGACACTTTACCACTTGTTCTTCCTTCCTCCCCCTGAAAACAGATCACCCCAATCTAATTATGAGAAAAACATCAGACAAATCTCAGCTGAGGGACATTCTACGAAATACCCAACCAGTACTGCTCAGAACTGTGAAAAACAAGGACACGTTAATGTATATGTGTATGTCATATACATATCCATTTGAGAAACTGTCACAGCCACAAGGAGCCTAAGCAGGTATAACAAGTAAATGTAATGTGGGATCCTAGATCAAATCCTGGACAAAAAAAGGGCAGTAGGTAAAAATTAGAGAAATGTAAATACAGTGTGAACTTTAGCTAATGTATCAATATTGATTCATTACTTGTGACAAATATATCATAATGTAAGATGTTAATAATGAGAAAGGGGATGTGGGGCACAGGACAGCCCTCTGTACTATCTTCTCAATGTTTCTGTAAATCTAAAACTATCTAAAATAAGAAGGATATTTTAAAAATAGAACTCCTTGGCTCACTAGAGTTTGCCTTAAATTAGTATTTTTATTACTTCTCAAACAATGAAAGAAACTTACAACAGTTTAATTCCATTTATCCTCCTCTTCCTCCCTTTTGTGTAATTTTTGTCATCTATGTTATTTCTTTTTTTTTTTTTTTTTTTTCTTTGATGGAATCTTGCTCCATTGCCTAGGCTAGAGTGCAGTGGCATGATCTCGGCTCACTGCAACCTCCACCTCCGAGGTTCAAGGGATTCTTGTGCCTCAGCCTCCTGAGTGGCTGGGATTACAGGTTCCTGCCACCACGCCTGGCTAATTTTTGTATTTTTAGTAGAGACAGGGTTTCACCATGTTGGCCAGGCTGGTCTCGAACTCCTGACCTCAAGTGATCCACCCACCTCGGCCTCCCAAAGTGCTGGGATTATAGGCATGAGACACGGCACCCAGCCTGTTATTTCTACGTGTGTTTTAAACTCCACAAGACATTATTGTTGTTGTTTTAAACAATCAATATTCATTTAAACATACACCATATGTATGATATATGACAAATAAATGAGGGGATATAGACAAATGGATATATATCATATATATGTATATGTATATGAAAGATATAAAATACTCTTGGCCAGGCACTGTGGCTCACGCCTGTAATCCCAGCACTTTGGGAGACCAAGGTGGGTGGATTGCTTGAGCCCAGGAGTTCAAGACCAGCCTAGGCCGCACGGTGAGACTCTGTCTCTACAAAAAACACTAAAATTAGTCGGGCATGGTGGTACATGCCTGTAGTCCCAGCTGCTCTGGAGGCTGAGGTGGGAGAATCACTTGGGCCCGGGAGGTTGAGGCTGCAGTGAGCTGTGATCACGCCACTGCACTCCAGCCTGGGGAACAGAGAAAGACCCTGTCAAAAAAAAAAAAAAAATTACTCTCCACCCTTCCTCCTCTTTCGTTTTCCTAGAAGAGCCCCCGCATGGTCTATGTCAGTGGAGTCCTTGCCTCCTGGCTTCGTGTTGGGTTCAGCCAATGCAGATCCCCAGCCAGAGAGCTCCCTTACAGGTCCTGGGCTGGCTGTGTCCTTTGACCACAAGTCACCACTGCTCTCCACGTGGCCCACTCTACAGGAATTTCCTTCTGGATTCCAGAAACCATTCCCTGTCTTCATCCCTTCAGGCCTAGGGATGTCAGTAATTCTGCTGTTATTAATTCTGGATGATTACATTATCCTTTGTGAGTCCCCGATACCCTGTCCAAACCTTCATAAATGGCCCCTTCATAAAAGCCTCCTTGAATTACACTAATTTCAGTGTGCCATCTGTTTCCTATTTGAACTCAGGCTGACATAGCAATTGTGAAATCAGAAAATAGTTCCTCAAAATGGGATTCTGGAATTCCGTTGCTCATGTATTTGAGGAACACAGCGATAACCTTGCTGGGGAAGAATGAGGAAGTGAGTAATCCATGGCATGTGGTGACATCATTACCCACATTATCAGTGATGGGAGCATGGGAGGGAATGCAGGTGATGGGCAAGGCCTTCTTTTGGACTTAATTAAGGTTTTTCTCTCATTGCATTTTTCCTCTGCAAGTTTCGAAAGCATGCATTCATTTTAGTGGTTACTCTAAACCAGTTTAGCATTCACATTTTATCTAAAAATGTCTAAAGTCAATATCTGTATCATCCTCCCAATCAAGTCAAGGATTTGGGGATGTACGACTCCAATTGCCCCACTTCGGACATACGTGCTACTGTCATCCTGTGTGTTAGATCTATGTTGTTGTCTTTAACCTCACAAATTTGACACCAACAAAATTTTGTAGTTTTATTTTTAAATTTATTCACATGCTTTTCATGTCTGTTGATAATTTTTTTCTTGCATTTAAGGTGCTGCTTTTGAAATTTGCGATATTACCTTATGCCTGATATACATCCAGTGGTGACGAGTAAGGGGTAGGGAAGGGCCCTGAATTGTAGTCAATTTCTGGTGTGGAAATGTACTCCCACCATGGCTTATTCCAAGCCATCAATGTAACATCATTAAATGTTCAGGTGCGAAGAGATGTTCAAATTGTGTGGGCTCCAGCACACCACTGAATTGTTTCTTTTTCTTTTCTTTTCTCTCTTTCTGTTTTTTTCACAGCTTTATTGAAGTATAACTGATGTGCAATTAACTATATGTATTTAAATTAGATAAGTTCTCACATCATCATCACCAAAATCAAGATAGTGAACATACCCATCACCTACAAAAGTTTCCTCATTTTCTTCCCACCCCTGCCTGACCCACCTGTCCCCAGATAATCACTGATGTTTTTCCATCACTAAAGATTAATTTGCATATTCTAGCATTTCATATGAATAGAATGATGCAGAATGTCCACTTTTTGGTCTGGCTTCTTTTAGCATAATTATTTTGAAGTGCATCCTTTTGTATGTATCAGTATTCATTTCTTTTTATTGCCAGATAATATTTACATCATATGTATATTCACGATTTATTTATCCAGTCACCTGTTTATAGACTTTGGGCTGTTTCTAGTTTTTTGCAATTACAAATAAAGCTTCTATAAACACTAGGATGTCTCTGTGTGGACATAGATTTGCTTCTGTCTTAGGTAAGTACCAAGGAATGAAATGGCTGGACTATGTAGTAGATGTATGTTAAACTTTTTAAGAAAATGCCAAACCGTTCTCCAAAGTGATTGTACCACTTTATATTTTCCATCAGCGGTGTATGAGAGTTTCAGTTGCTCCACTTTCTCACCAGCACTTGATAAGGTCAGTCTTTTTAAATTTTAGCCATTCCAGTGGGTATGTAGTGGTATCACTGTGGCATTAATTTGTATTTCCCTAATGATGAGTATGTCATGTGATTACCCTTTAGCAGTTTCTTTAGTCAACTGAAAGTAAATACAGTGTATTCTGGTTTTGTTTGCCTGAAAAATGCCTATATTTTGTCCTCCGTTTTGTTTTTATTTCTGGTTTTTAGAGACAGGGTCTCCTTGTGTCACTCAGGCTGGAGTGCAGTGGCACAATTATGGCTCACTGCAGCCTTGACTTCCTGGGCTCAAGTGATCCTCTCACCTCAGTCTCCTGAGTAGCTGGGATTACAGGAGCATGCTATCACACCTGGAACATTTTTGTGTGTTTTGTAGAGACAGGGTTTCACCATAACCAGCCCAGGCTGATCTGGAATTCCTGGCCTCAAGGGATCCTCCCACCTCCGCCTCCCTAAGTGTTGGGATTATGGATATGAGCCACCACACCCAGCCTGCTCTCACTCTTGAACAAGATTTTGCTGAGCATACAATTGAACAATTACTTTTTTCCAGTATTTTGCAGATAATATTCTCCCATCTTTTTTGTTTCTTTAAAAATGATATCTGTATTTAAAAAGTCTTAAAGAGACAATGATTAAATACATAGAATTAAAAATTAGAGTCCTCGTGGTTCATCACAACAGTTAAATTTTGCCCTTTGTTTCTGGAGGAATGCCCTATAACAGAAAATTTGAAAAATTTAAAAATAACATAAAAAGGGCTGGACATGGTGGCTCATCTTATAATCCCAGCACTTTGAGAGGTCAAGCCAGGTGAACCCTTGAGTTCCACAATTCAAGATCAGCCTAGGCAACTCTACAAAACACACACACACACACACACACACACACAAATTAGCTGGGTGTGGTGGTGTGCACCTGTAGCTGGGAGGCTGAGGCAGGAGGATCACTCAAGCCCAGAAGGTTGAGGCTGCAGTGAGCTGAGATTGCACCACTGCACTCCAGCCTGGGCAATGCAGTGAGACCCTGTCTTAAAATTATACATATATGCATATATATATACATATAATAAAAAGGGAGCTAAATACCTGAAATTCTGAACAGAGGCAAAAAAAGAAATAAATTTATTGCAAGAGATGGAATTTACAGTTTAAACGCTTAAAATAACAAAGAAATTCACTAAACAACAGGCCCTTCAGAAAGATTACTGAAAAGAAAATGGCAAGTAGTTTGGGGAATAGCAGATTCTGAGATATGATGGAAAGTTCACAGTTTGGCACTGGCTGGACAGCTTTGTTTTCTTTTTTTCTAATTTTTTTTTTTTTTTGAGACGAAGTCTTGCTCTGTCACCCAGTCTGGAGTGCAATGGCATGATCTTGGCCCACTGCAAACTCTGCCTCCCGGGTTCAAGTGATTCTCCTATTGCAGCCTCCCGAGTAGCTGAGATTACAGGTGCCTGACATGATGCCTGGCTAATTTTTGCATTTTTAGTAGAGATGGGGTTTCGCCATGTTGGCCAGGCTGGTCTCGAACTCCTGACCTCAGGTGATCTGCCCTTCTTGGGCTCCCAAAGTGTTGGGATTACAGCCATGAGTCACCACGCCCAGCCAATTCTCCCATCTTTTAACTTCTACTGAGGCTATTGAAAAGTCAGCTTTCAGTCTAATTATTTTCATCGTATAATAATCTGTCTTTTCTCTCTTCTCTTCATCTTTGATGTTCTACAGTTTCACTAAGATGTGTGCTGATGTATATTTCTTCTTATTTACACTGTCTGGGAATAGTGTGTCCTTATGAATCTGATATTGATAATTAGCATCTTTTATTTAGTATTGAAATTCTCAGGCACAGTCTCTGAATATTGCAGCTCCTGTTCCTTCTAGAATTCCTGTTAGGTTTATGTGAGATCTTCTCATTCACTCCTCCATGTCTCTTAACCTTTCATATTTTCACTATCTTCATGTCCTCTTAATGCATTCTGGGCAATTTCCCAGATTTATCTTCTTTCCACCTGTGTATAAACTACCCTTTTGACCTCTATTTTTTTCCCATTTTATTTTCAGTTTCCAGAAGTTCTGTTTGGTTTCTTTTCAAATCTGGTTAATCCCTCTCAATGGTCCGTTGTTCCATTGCCAAATCATCTAATAATTCTGGTAGCTATCATAGGTACAGGTCTGCTTCTGCTGTGTGTTGTTTCTGTTAATTCACACCTAGTGGCTTATTATCTCTTGTGTTTGAGGACTTTTTTTTTTTTTAATGTGTGTGAACTCACATTCTTTGGAAATTTATCTGTGAGAATTGAGCCCTGGATGAAAATGTGTTCCTCCATGGAAGATTTATGTCTGTTTCTTTTTCTTTTTTTTTTTTTTTTTTTTGTTGTTGTTGTTGAGGTGGAGTCTTACTCTGTCACCCAGGCTGGAGTGCAGTGGCATGATCTCGGCTCACTGCAACCTCTGCCTCCCAGGTTCAAGCGATTGTTCCACCTCAGCCTCCTGAGTAGCTGGGGTTACAGATGCCTGCCACCACACTCAGCTAATTTATGTATTTTTAGTAGTGATGGGGTTTTACCATGTTGGCCAGGCTATTGTTGCTTCTAACCTCAAGTGATCCTCCCGTCTCGGCCTCCCAAAGTGCTGGGATTACAGGCGTGAGCCACTATGCCCAGCCAATTTATGTTTGTTTCTATGGGGCAGTTTGGGGCACTACAATCCCAGAATCACTTTAAATCTTAGGCTTAAAGATTTTCGTTTTGAAGCACACAGTTATGAGGCATTGCTTCCAAGTGAGGACAGTCCCATGGTTAGGAAACAGGTCATCTTCATTGTCCTTTTCTGTTGGTGGGACTTTTCTAGTTGGCTCAATTCTCTAGTTTATCCTCAGGGAACCCCAGCTTTATGTGGTGAGTTCCAATCCAACCTCCCTGCCCCTTAAGCCTCACACTTCAACTCCTGTCCTCTGCACTCTGCTAATTCTCCAGGGATTGGCAGATGTCACCTGGCAAACACCAGCTCTGGCCGGAATTTTTCTGGAGTGGTGTTTTCTCCTTACTTCTGATTATTCTTCTTCCTTTTCTGACAACATTGCCATGCCTTTAAAAAGAAAGATGCTTCTTGTATTTCATCCAGCATGTTAAGTGCTCTATACTGGGAGGGTTTCTCCAGACAGCAGTCGCTTGAAATAAACTATTTATTTTTTTTACCCATCTGGAACTTATTTTTGTGTTGTACAAAGCAGAGGTCTAAGAGTCCTGCTACCATTTTCACTGTTCCTTCTTTTTGCTCAGAAGTGATATCTTTGAATCAACTTTTAAAACAATATTTCCTCACTATTTTCTGTTGCTCATTGCCAGCTGGGTATCTAAAAAAGTCATAGAAACCTGCTTTTAAGTGAAATATCCCGAAAACAAAATTATCATACTATTGACTGGCGTAGTGGCTCTGAGTTTTTTACTCCTGTGCATTGCTTTAAGAATTGGCCCAGCACCGTGGCTCATGCCTGTAATCCCAGCACTTTGGGAGGCCGAGGCAGGAGGATTGCTTGAGGCCAGGAGTTTGAGACCAGCCTGGCAACATGACGAAAACTCGTCTCAACAAAAAATTAGCCGCACATGGTGGCGTGCACCTGTAGTCCCAGCTACTCAGGAAACTGAGGTGGGAGGATCCCTGAACCCAGGAGGTCGAGACTACAGTGGGCTGTGATGGCACCACTGCACTCCAGCCTGGGCAACAGAGTGAGAGCCTAAAAGAATAAATAAATAAATAAACAAACAAATAAATATCTCAAAATCTATATAACAAAAATTGTTTGCCCTAACAATCCAATTTTATCATTTGATCAGAGGGAAAAGGGTTCTAGATCCTCTCCTGACCTAGAGATGAAGCAAACACAGGTCAACAGCATTTTGCATTAAAAATTCATAACTGAAAGAAGAAAGAATTCATAACTTCGTTTTCTCAAAAATTATACCAGAACAGAGTTTAATATCAGTTTGAAGACCAAGTCAACTTCATATCAGCCAAATTCATACCAAAGGAAAGAAAACTGAACATGTTGCAAAATAATTTACCATGTGCTTTTCATAAATGTTAATATAAATGGAGTGAATTATACACTGCTCAGCCACATTCACACATAGACAGACAGACGTTTAAAGGAAAACATCTGTTGCAGTTTTCACAACATAGATTTATAGCTTCAGTCACATTAAACTGTTACTTGGAAAGCACAATCCCAAGGAAACAATAATTTCTGAAGGCCTATACATGCTGGGTTTTATTTGATTAGCTCTCCGTCAAGCTGAAAATAACAAAGAAGACTTCTCGAACCAAGCTAATTTTTCAAAATTTAAATTCCACTTAGAAGGAAAGATATGGGAGAAAAGTTAAGCATATTCTTTAAAGATCCTTTTTTATTTTAATCAATGGATGCAACTTTTTTTTTTTTTTTTTTGAGACAAGAGTTTTACTCTGTCACCCAGGCTGGAGCAGTGGCGTGATCTCTACTTACTGCAACCTCCACCTCCCAGATTCAAGCAATTCTCCTGCCTCAGCCTCCTGAGTAGCTGGGATTACAGGTGTTTGCCATCACGCCCAGCTAATTTTTGTATTTTTAGTAGTGACAGGGTTTCACCATATTGGTCAGGCTGGTCTCAAACTCCTGACCTCAAATGATCCACACACCTTGGCCTTCCAAAGTGCTGGGATTACAGGTGTGAGCCACCGCACCCAGCCAAAAAGAAAAAAGTTGTTTTATATTTAAATATACACAAACCCTTTCCAGTACTCTTTATTTCCCTGCAGTTTTCTGTCTGGTAATTCTTTCTCCAGCTGAAGAACTTCCTTTAGCACTTCATGTAGTGCAATTTGTGGGCAAAGAGTTCTCTCAGCTTTTGCTTATCTGAAAATGTTTTTATTTCACTTTCATTTCTAAAATACATCTTCAGCCAGGCATAGTGGCTCATGCCTGTAATCCCAGCACTTTGAGAGGCCAAGGAGGGAGGATTGATTGAACCCAGGAGTTTGGGACCAGCCTAGACAACATAGTGAGACCTCATCTCTACAAAAAATGAACAAAATTACCTGGGTGTGATGGCAGGCACTTGTAGTCCCAGCCAATTGGGAGGCTGAAGTGGGAGGATCACTTGAGCCTGGAAAGTTGAGGCTGTAAGTGAGCCATGATCATGTCACTGCACTCCAGCCTTGGCCACAGAGTGAGACCCTATCTCTAAATAAAGATTAAAAAATAAGCCGGCCGAGCATGGTGGCTCACACCTGTAATCCCAGCACTTTGGGAGGCCAAGGCAGGCAGATCACGAGGTCAGGAGATCGAGACCATCCTGGCTAACATGGTGAAACCCCGTCTCTACCAAAAATAAAAAAAATTAGCCAGGCGTGGTGGCGGGCCCCTGTAGTCCCAGCTACTCAGGAGGCTGAGGCAGGAGAATGGTGTGAACCCGGGAGGAGGAGGTTGCAGTGAGCCAAGATCTCACCACTGCACTCCAGCCTGGGCGACAGAGCGAGACTCTGTCTCAAAATAAAATAAAATAAAATAAAATATATAAATAAATAAATAAAATATGTTTTCACTCAATATAGAATTCTAGGTTGATCTTTTTCTTTCAGTGCTTTAAAGATGCCATTCAATTGTCTTTTGAATTATATTGTTTCTCATGAGATCTTGGCTGACATTCTTATCATCATTTCTCTATGTATAATGTGTCCATTTTCTCTGGTTGCTTTTAAGATTTTTTCCTTTATTTCTGGTTTTCAACAGTTTGACCCTGATGTGCATCAGTGTTATTATTTTTGTACTTATCCAGCTTAGGAATTTCTGAGCTTTTTGGATCTTGAGTTGTTATATACTTTTATCAAATTTAGAACATTTTCAGGCAATTTTTTTTTAATTAAAAAATTGTGGCCAGGCGCGGTGGTTCACGCCTGTAATCCCAGCACTTTTGGAAGGCCGAGCCAGGTGGATCACGAGGTCAAGAGTTCAAGACCAGCCTGGCCAAGATGGTGAAACTCTGTCTGTACTAAAAATACCAAAAGTTAGCCAGGCGTGGGGGTGGGCACCTGTAATCCCAGCTACTTGGGAGGCTGAGGCAGAGAACTGGTTGAACCCAGGAGGCAGAGGTTGCAGTGAATGAGACTCCATCTCAAAAAAAAATTTTTTTTATTTGTATAGGTAGGGTCTCACTATGTTGCCCAGGCTGGTCTGGAACTCCTGGGCTCAAGCAACCCTCCCTTCTCAGCCTCCCAAAGTGTTTGGATTACAGGCGTCAGCCACCATGTCCAGCCCAAAACTTCTTTTTCTTTTTTTCTTTTCTTGAGAGAGTCTTGCTCTGTTACCCAGGCTGGAGTGCAGTAGCACAGTCTCAGCTCACTGCAACTCTGCCTCCCGGGTTCAAGCAATTCTCCTGCCTCAACCTCCTGAGTAGCTGGGGTTACAGGCACCCACCATCACACCCAGCTAATATTTGTATTTTTAGTAGAGACGGGATTTCACCATGTTGCCCAGGCTAGTCTCAAACTCCTGACCTCACGTGATCTGCCTGCCTGAGCCTCCCAAAGTGCTGGGATTACAGGCGTGAGCTGCCGCACGTGACCTCCAACACTTCTTTAAATGGAATCCAAACATGTTTTCTGCTCCACTCTGTTTCTCTTCTCCTTATGGGACTTCAGTTACATGGGTGTTACCTTTTGATGCAATCTCACATTGCATCAAATCTCACATCGCTCATTGATGAGCCCTTCTCTCATCTCTTTTTTCCTTTTTCTATCTCTGTGCTTTGGTCTGGATTATTTATATTGATCTATCTTCAAGTTCCCTAATCTTTTACTTGATTGTGTCTAATCTGCTTATTTTTAATTGAGATGTAACTCACATACCATAATATTCACCTTTTTAAGTGTACAATTAGTGGTTTTTAGTATATTCACAAAGTTGTGCAACTACCATCACCATTTAATTTCGGAACATTTCATCACCTTAAAAGGAAACTCTATCACCATTAGCAGTCACTTTTTATTCCCCCTTTCCACCATCCCTGGGCAACTAATCTACTCTCTGTCTCTATGGATTTGCCTATTTTGGGCACTTCATTTAAATGAAATCATAAAATATTTGACATTTCATGTCTGGCTTCTTTCACATATCATAATTTTTCAAAGTTCATCATATTGTAGTATGAATTAGCACTTCATTCCATTTATGCATAAATAATATTCTATTGTATGGATATATCACAATTTGCTTATCCATTATTTAGTTGTTGGACATTTGCGTTGTTTCCACCTTTAAGCTACTATGAATAATGCTGCTGTTGACACTAATATATAAGTTTTATGTGGACATATGCTTTTATTTCTCTTGGAAATATACCTAGAATAGAATTACTAGATCATAGCTCTGTGTTTATCTTTTTTCCTTTTCTTTTTTTTTGAGACAAGGTCTCACTCTGTCACCCAGGCTGGAATGCAGTGGTGTGATCATAGTTTACAGCAGCCTGAACTCCTAGGATCAAGTGATCCTCCCACCTCAGCCTCCCAAGTAGCTGCGACTATAGGCATGTGCCACCATGTCTGGCTTATTTATTTATTTATTTATTTATGTATTTATAGAGATGGAGTCTCACTATGTTTCCCAGGCTGGTCTCCAACTCCTGGGCTCAAATGATCTTCCTTCCTTGGCCTCCCAAAATGCTGAAATTATAGGCATGAGCCACCTGTATTCAGCATTCAGCCTCTATATTTAACTTTTAAATGAACGGCCAAATTGTTTTCCACAGCAGCTACACCATTTTACATTTCTACCAGCATTGTATGAGGCTGAAATTTCTCCACAGCTGTACCAATGCTTGTTATTGCCCTTTTAAAATTATTATTATAGCCATTCTAGTGGGTGTGAAGTGATATCTCTTTGAGGCCTTGATTTGAATTTCCCTGATGACTAATGACATCAAGCATATTTTCATGTGCTTATTGGCCATTTGTAAACCTACTTTGGAGAAATACTTATTCAGATCCTTTGCCTTTTTTTTTTTTTTTTTTTAGATGAGTTTTTGCTCTGTTGCCCAGGCTGGAGTGCAGTGGCTTGATCATGGCTCACTGTAGCCTCAACCTCCCAGGCTCAACCAATCCTCCCACCTCAGTCTCCCAAGTAGCTGGAACCACAGGCACAGGCCACCACACCCAGCTACTTTTTTTTTTTTTTTTTTGGTAGAGATGGGATCCCACTATGTGGCCCAGGCTGGTCTTTAATTTCTGGCCTCAAGCAATGCCCCCGTGTTGGCTTTCCAAAGTGCCAGGATTACAGACATGAGCTGCCACACCCAGCCCCCATTTTAAAATTGGGTTATTTGTCTTTTTTTAATTATTGAATTGTAGGAGTTCTTTCTATTCTAGATACAAGTTACTTGTCAGATATATAAATTACAAATATTTTCTCTCATTCTGTGGGTTGTCTTTTCATTTTCCTGTGAGTGTCCTTTGATGCACAAAGGTTTTTAATTTTGAAGTCTAATTTATCTATTTTTTTCTTTAATTGCTTGTGCTTTAGGTGTCATACCTAAGAAACTATTACCTAATCCAAAGTCATGAAGATTTAGCCCTATATTTTCTTCCAAGGGCTTTATAGTTTTAGCTCTTAATTTGATCTGGCTGCGGAGGCACTGTGGCTCATGCCTATAATCCCAGCAATTTGGGAGGCCAAGGTGGGAGGATTGCTTGAGCCCAGGAGTTCGAGAACAGTCTGGGCAACATAGTGAGAACTTATCTCAAAAAAAAAAAAAAAATCTTTGATCCATTCTGAGTTAGTTTTTTGTACATGGTGTGAGTTAGGGATCCAAATTCACTCCCTTGCATGTGGATATCCAGTGTCCTACTATTATTTGTTGAAAAGATTATTATTTTATTCTTTTCTCCATTGCATGGTCTTGGCATCCTTGTTGAAAATCAATTAACCATAGACTCTCCCTTGTATTCCATTGATCTATATGGCTGTCCTTTTGCCAGTACTACACTGTTGTAATTACTGTAGCTTTACAGTAAGTTTTGAAAATCAGAAAGTGGGAGTCCTCCAACTTTGTTCCTTTTCAGGATTATATTGGCCCTTCTGGATCCTTTGCATTTTCATATGACTTTTAGGATCATCTTGTCAATTTCTGCAAAAGAGGTAGTTGAAATTTTGATAGAAATTGCATTAAATCTGTATATCAATTTGGAGAATATCGCCATCTCAACAATATTACGTCTTCCAACTTAAGAAAACAGAAAGTTTTTCCATTTATTTAAATCTCCCTTAATTTCTTTCAACAATGTTTTGTAGTCTTCAGTGTAGAAGTTGTATTAGGCTATTCTCACGATACTATGAAGAAATACCAGAGACTGGGTAATTTATAAAGGAAAGAGGTTTAATTGACTCACAGTTCCACATGGCTGGGGAGGCCTCAGGAAACTTACAATCATGGCAGAAAGGGAAGCATATACGTTCTTCTTCACGTGGTGGCAGGAGAGAGAAGCGCCAAGCAAAGGTGGAAAAGTCCCTTATAAAACCATCAGATCTCATGAGAACTCACTGTCATGAGAACAGCATGGGGGTAAGCGCCCCCATGATTCAATTACCTCCTGCCAGGTCCTTCCCATGACACATAGGGATTATTCGAACTACAGTTCAAGATAAGATTTGGGCGGGGACGCAGAAGCAGACCATATTAGAAGTCCTGCACATCTTTTGTTAAATTTATACCTAAGTGCTTTATTCATGTTAATGCTATTATGAATAGAATTGTTTTCTTAATTTTATATTCAGAATTCATTGCTAGTGTATATTTTATGGAATACAATTGATTTTTGGTTGGGTGCAGTGGCCCATGCCTGTAATCCCAGCACTTTGGGAGGCTGAGGTGGGCAGGTCACTTGAGGTCAGAAGTTCAAGACCACACTGGCCAACATGGAGAAACCTCGTCTCTACCAAAAATACAAAAATTAGCTGGGCATGGCGGCCCACACCTGTAATCCTAGCAACTCAGGTTCTGAGGTGGGAGAATCACTTGAACCTGGAAGGAGGAGGGTGCAATGGGCCAAGATTGTGCCACTGCACTCCAGCCTGGGTGACAGAGTGAGACTCCATCTCAGCAAAAAAAAAAAAAAAATACAATTGATTTTCGTATATAATAAATTCTGCAACCTTATGTATCTTGTTGATTATTTCTAATAGTTTTTAAGTGGATTCCTCAGGATTATCTATATACAGCATTATGTCATACCACTCACAAATAGAGATACTTTTACTTCTTTCTTTTCAATCTTGATGACTTTTGTTTCTTTTTCTTGTCCAAGTGCCCTGGATAGAACCTCTAGTACAATGTTGAGTATAAACAACAAAAGCAGGCACCTTTGTCTTGTTGCTGATCTTAGTGGGAAAACATCTAATCTTTCATCATTAAATATGAAATTAGATGTGGGTTTTTCATAGATGCCCCTTATCAAGTGGAGGATGTGCCCTTCCACCCAAAAAAGGCTAAATGCACTTTATTCTCAAGTGCACATGGACTATTCCCCAGGATACACCATGTTAGGCATAAAACAAGTATCAATAAATTTACAAAGATTGAACTCATACAATATATCTTCTCCAACTACAGTAGAATAAATTCAGAAATTAATTTCTAGTTTGTTGACTGTTTTATCATGAAAAGGGGTTGGATTTTGTCAGATGCTTTTTCTGCACCTATTAAGATGATCATGTAGTTTTGAGGTTTTACTCTATTGATAAAGTGCATTATGGTCATTGATTTTCAGATATTAAACTAACCTTGCATTCCTGGGATAAATCTTACTTGGTCAAACTGTATAATTGATTTTATATGTTGCTGGATTCCGTTTATTATCTTGTTGAAGTTTTGCATCCATATTCATAAGCGGTATTGATCTGTGGTTTTCTTGTCTTGTGATGTCTTTGTCTGGTTTTGATATCAGAGTAGTAGTGGCCTCACAAAATGAGTTGGGAAGTGTTTACTTTTCTCCTATTTCTTGGAAGAGTTTGTGAAGAATTTGTATTAATTCTTTAAATGTTTGACAGAATTCACTAATGAAGCCATCTGGGCATGGGATTTTCTTTGTGGATAGTATATTATTATTATTACTATTACTACTACTACTATTAATTCAATCTCTTTACTTGTTATATGTCTGTTGAGATTATTTGTTTCTTTTTGAGTCTGTTTCAGTAGTTTGTGTCTTTTTTTTTTTTTTTTTTTGAGACAAAGTCTCACTCTGTCACCAGGCTGGAGTGCAGTGGCATGATCTTGGCTCACTGCAACATCTGCCTGCTGGGTTCAGGCGATTCTCCTGCTTCAGCCTCCCGAGTAGCTAGGATTGCAGGTGCACAACATCATGCCCAGCTAATTTTTGTATTTTTAGTAGACCATGTTGGTCAGGATGGTCTTGATCTCCTGACCTCATGATCAGCCTGCCTCAGCCTCCCAAAGTGCTGGGATTACAGGCTTGAGCCACTGCACCCAGCCTAGTTTGTGTCTTTCTATCAATTTGTCCATTTCATCTGGAGTATCTAGTTTATGGACATACAACTATAGTCCTTTTTTTATTTATGTAAGGTCAGTAGTAATATCCCCACTTTCATTCTTAATCTTAATAATTTGAGTCTTCTTTTTTTAATCTGTCTAGTAAAGGTTTGTCAATTTTGTTGATCTTTTTAAAGAAATAACTTTTAGTTTTGTTAATTTTCTCTATTATTTTTCTATAGTGTATTTTGTTTATTTCTGCTTTAATTTTTATTATTGCCCTTTTTTACTTGCTTTGGATTTAATTTTCTTTTCTTTTTCTAGGTTTTTAAGGTGGAAGTTTGGGTTGTTGAATTGTGATCTTCCTTCTTGTTTTATGTATGCCTTTAACAGCTATAAATTTCCCTCTAAACACTGTTTTTCCTGGATTTCTTCTTCTTTTTTTTTTTGAGGTGGAGTCTCGCTCTGTCACCCAGGCTGGAGTGCAGTGGCACGATCTCGGCTCACTGCAAGCTCTGCCTCCGGGGTTCACGCTATTCTCTTGCCTCAACCTCCTGAGTAGCTGGGACTACAGGTGCCCACCACCACGCCTGGCTAATTTTTTGTGTTTTTAGTAGACACAGGGTTTCACCATGTTAGAGAGGATGGTCTTGATCTCCTGACCTCATGATCTGCCCGCCTTGGCCTCCCAAAGTGCTGGGATTACAGGTGTGAGCCACCGCACCTGACCTTTTCCTGGATATTATAAGTTTCGTCATGTTGTGATTTTTTTTCATTCCATTCAAAGTAATTTTTAATTTCCCTCGTGATTTCTATTTTTTGAGATAATCTCGTTCTATGTTACTCATGCTGGTCTTGAACTCCTGCCCTCAAGTGATCCTCCTGCTTTGGCCTCCCAAGTAGCTGGGATTAGAGGCACACACCACTCTGCCCAGCTCCCTGGTGATTTCTTCTTTGACTAATTGGTTATTTAGGAGTGTGTTGTTTAATTTTCACATATTTATAAATTTCCACATTCTTTTTGTTTTTGATTTCTAATTTCATTTTGTTATGGTTGAAGAACATATATTGTATGAGTTCAATCTTTGTAAGTTTATTGACACTTGTTTTATGGCCTAATATATGATCTATCCTTGGGAATAGTCCATGTGCACCTAAGAAAAATGTGCATTCTGCTATTGTTGGGTGGAGTGTTCTATAGATGTCTATAGTGTTGTTTAATTCCTCTTTTTCTTTCTAATCTTTTTTTCTAAGTGTCAATTTTTGCATTTGTAATTTGAAGCTATCTCCAAAATCACTATTTCTTCCATAAGCTCAAACTTGCTATTTAGCCCCTCTAGTGAATATTTTATTCTAGTTATTGTATTTTTCAACGCCAGAGTTTCTATTTTTAAAAAAATAATTTCTCAGCCAGGCATGGTGGCTCATGCCTGTAATCCAGCACTTTGGATGGCCAAGGTGGGTGGATGGCCTGAGCTCAGAAGTTTGAGACCAGCCTGGGCAACATGACAAAACCCTATCTCTGCCAAAAATACAAAACATTAGCCAGATGTGGCATGTGCCTGTGGTCCCAGCTACTTTGGAGGCAAAGGTGGGAGAATTGCTTGAGCCTGGGAAGCAGAGATTGCAGTGAACTGAGATTGTGCTGCTGCACTCCAACCTGGGTGACATAGTAAGACCCCAACTCAAAATAGTAATAATAATAATTTATATCTCTCTATTGATATTTTATACCTAGTGACACATTACAGATACAGATATATTCTCATACTTTCCTGTAGTATGTAGTATTCAGACATAGATTTTTTTCATTGTTTTGAACATATTTAAATAGTTGATTTAAAGTCTTTGCCTAGTAAGTCCAATATGTGGCTTTCTTCAGAGGCAATTTCTATGTATTCCTTTTTTCCTGTGAATACCTTTTTGTTTCACAATTTTTGGTTGAAATTGGACTTTTTAAATGCTATAATGTGGTAACCTGAAAGTCAGACTCTTCCCCCCACTCCTGTGTTGTTGTTGTTACAGTTGTTTATTTATTCAGTGACTTCTCTGGATTAATTCTGTAAAGTCTATATTCTTTGTTGTATGTGGCTAATGAACTCGGTAGTCAGCCATCTTAGTGATCAGTTAATGATTGGCCAATGATTTCCTTTATTAACTAGAAGGAAAAAAGTCATCCCAGTCTTTACTGAGGGGTGCTGTGTGTGCTTGTGTGAGTGTGTGTGTGTGTGTGTATGTGTGTTGGGACACATCTTTTTTTTTTCTTTTTTTTGAGACAGAGTCTCACTGTCACCCAGGCTGGAGGGCAGTGGCATGATCTCAGCTCACTGCAACCTCCAGTACCAGGGTTCCAGTGATTCTCCTGCCTCAGCCTCCCAAGCAGCTGGGATTACAGGCACCCACCACCATGCCCAGCTAATTTTTATATTTTGGGTACAGACAGTGTTTCATTATGTTGGCCAGACTGGTCTCAAACTCCTGACCTCATGATCCGCCCACCTCAGCCTCCCAAAGTACTGAGATTACAGGCGTAAGCCACCTCGCCCAGCCTAGGACACACCTTTAACACTCAGCCAGGTAGTGTCCAACTGCACCTTAGCCTTCACTTCCTACTTGCACAGAAAATCAAAATCAGCCACAAGTGAGAGCTTAGAGCTTTCCCATTCTATCCTAAGCACACACACAGCCCTACACATGTGTGTCACCTTGCAGATTTCCAGGAATATGGCAGAGTTCTTCTAGGCTCCAGTGGACATCTAATTCCCCAGCTTTTCCTTTTAAGCCTTTTAGTTAGTCTGAGTTTGTGGGGGGTGGAAGGGAAGTTCTCTGTGTGTGTGTGTGTGTGTGTGTGTGTGTGTGTGTGTGTTCTCACTGTTATTCATTGCTTCAGGCAGCCATGAAGTTAAAACATTTGCCTTTAATTGTTTTCAACACACATTTCTTCCTACACCAGGAGGAGGGCTGTTCACAGTGGGCTAGCTTCAAGCCAGCCTTGTAACTGGGGTCTTCCAGGGAACTACCAGACAAGCCAAATAATGACAATTTCCTTAAGCACAGGTCTTTGGAAGGGTTCCACCTCTATTTGCCTCTTCTAGTGGCTGCCAAGAGGCCTTCCTAAGAGGGAATGCAAGCTGTTATTTTTCAAGGCTACTGCCAAGCTAGTGAGTGGGGAATGAGACTAGAGCAAGTTAAAATGGCACAAAGTTGCTGTTCTTACTGAGATTCAACTTTCGTTTCTTCTAAGTACACTGTCCCCAAGTAGCTGCAAACCTTTGGTTAATTTTCAGAATTTTGAAAAAGTTGATTCTACCCATTTTTGCTGGTTTTTGTTGTTGTTATCATTGTTATTGCTGCTTATGGGGCCTCAAGGGGTAAAGTTTTGGAGGGTCTTTTGGAGGCCGTTTTCCCAATCTGCTTTTAATCTTGTCCAATGAGTATTTATTTATTTATTTATTGAGACAAGGTCTTGCTTCTCACTATATTGACCAGTCTGGACTTGAACTCCTGGGCTCAAACAGTCCTCCTGCCTCAGCCTCCTGGGTAGCTGGGACTATAAGCATGCACCACCATGCCCAGTGCCAATGTGTCCCTGATGGTTTCTATGGGAGTAAACAAAGGGGGATGAACACAGAAATAAAGACAAATACAAGAGGATCTATTTTAAAAGAAGGGGTTGGGGGCTCCTTGCTTCCCGTGAGCAAAGTCAGCCCTGAGCTTCCACAGCCCTTCATATTTACTAGGCGGAAAAAGCAGGGAGGGAGAGGTAACAGTTGGTCAGTTGCTTGATTTATCACAGGTACACATAATTGTTTTTTTTGTACAACAGGCTTCAGATTTCCTACAGATAATCACAAGGAACACTGTGCTGGGGACGTGACTGCCCTCAGCATCCCTTCTGGCAGCAGATGCAGTTGTCAGTTTTCCAACATCCTGCTTTCATGAGAACAGTTTTCCGTTTGCTCATATAGCCTCCAGTGGTATACTGAGTTGGTCACGACCCCCATTTTCTCTGCCTGTAACACCAATGAGTGTTTTTAGTTTAATTAGTATGTTTTTTAGTAAAAGAATTTTCATTAGGGTGTTTTGTTTTGGTTTGTTTTTGAGACAAGGGTCTCACTTTGTTGCCCAGGCTGGAGTGCAGTGGTGTAATCATAGCTCACTGCAGCCTCAACCCCCTGGGCTCAAGTGATCCTCTCACCTCAGCCCCTTGAGTAGCTGAAACTATAGGCATGTGCCACCACACCTGGCTAATCTTTTAATTTTTTGTAGAAATGAGGTCTAACAATGTATCCCAGGCTGGTCTCAGACTCTCGGGCTAGGATTACAGACATGAGCCACTGTACCAGGCCAGGCTTTTTTTCTTTTTAATATAATACCTTTATTCAAACATAATTTATATACTATACAGTTCACCAGCTAAAGTGTACAATTCAATTCACATTTAGAGTTGTGGTATAACACAGAGTTGTAGTTGTTTTTTATTTTTAACCATTTTTATATCTCTATTGAAATTCTCCATCTCTTAACACATTATTTTTAACTTTTCCTATGGGATCTTTAACATATTTATCACTTATCTTGCCTGCTAATTCCAACATTGGATTATCTGATAATTTGTTTCTATTATCTTATTTTTTTCTTAACTAAGAGTCATGTTTTCCTGTTTCTCCACATGTCTGGTAATGTATTATTGCATACAGGACATTGCAGGTAAAACATTGTGGAGATTCTGGATTCTATTACCTGCCTTCAAACAGAGTTGAGTTTGTTCTAGCAGATAGTTAGATTACTGGCATATCACCCGGAACTAGGCGAGGCTTGGTTTTCACACTTTATTAGAATGCATTTATTTTAGTTTTGTCCTCATTCCTAGCGAGAATCTCTTGGACCTGGGCATGGTCTCCCTGGGATGTCAATGGAAAGCCCGAGGTGTTTACCAAGTTCGCCTAACATAATGAGACTCAAACTCCAAACAGTGTTTGCCCTGAAGTGCACGGGTGCAGACATCTCTACTCAGCAATTTCAGGCTTCTAGCTGTTATTTTCCCCTAATCTCTTTGGAACCTTCACTCATGTAGGTTAGGGGTCAGCCGCAGATTTGAGAAAAATGTGCACATAGATTCAGTGCTCTGCTTAGCTCCCTCCTGTCTGGTTCTCCCTCCTCAATTTCCTGCTGCTCCAGCAGCCTCCAACTCTGTCCTCCGACTCCTCAGGCCACAGCTTCTATTTGTTCTGTGTCCCCACATTCCACAAGAACTGGGAGGTGCTCTCCAAAGAGAAGCCATAGAAATGTGGCTCTCACCCAGCATGGTTCCTTTCTTCTAAGAATTAAATCCCATCAAGTTTCTGCCTGGTTTTTTTAGCTTTTTTTGTTTGTTTGTTTGTTTGTTTGTTTGTTTTTGTCATTCTCCAGCAGCTTCAAATCATTTTAAAAAATATTTAGATCAGAGTTTATCATTGTTACCTTAAAGAGGACTAGTCTGATATAAGCCACTCTGCCAATACCAAAAGTTAAGACCTTGTTCCAGAACTGTTACCCTTGTAATATGTTATTAGGTATTCATTATCTATTTATTGTACAAGTAATAAATACTCAATTGCCAAATGATGCAGAAATATACAAAAGAAAATTTAATTTTTAGGTAATTAAAAAATTAATCACTTTAATTATCCCCATCCCACTACCCTCTCCATGATAATTTGGCATGTATCCTTACAAACACAGACAGACACATATATGGCTTTTACATGAATGGTATGATTTCATGTGTATTATTTAGTAACCTACTTTGTTTTCACTTAGTATGTTTTTTAGAGATTTTCTGTGAGTACATATTTATTCTTTCATTAGGTATTCATAGAGCACTTGCTATGTATCAGGCACTGTTCTAAGTCCTGGAGATAAACCAGTGAACCAAACTTACAAAAAAACTTGCCTTCGTGGAGGTTATAGTCTAGCCAGGGTGAGTGGAGGTGAATCAGAAATAAATAATTAACAAAATAAATAAGCTGTTGCGTGCCATGGAGAAAAATTAAGTAGGAAAGGCAATAGGATTGCTGACCATCTGGGAAGAGAAGGTGTTTGCAAATTATTTAAAGAGTGAACAAGGAAGGTGACGTTTGAGCGGCTCAGAAGAAGTGAGGTGGTATGAGAAAAGAACTCTCCAGGCACTGAGAACAGCAGGAGGGAGGACTTGGCAGGTGCCTGCCAGTGTGTTTGGGGGAACAGCCAAGAGGCCAGTGTGTGTGATGTGGAGTGAGCGGGTGCAGTAAGAGATAAGGTCAGATTGCTGTAGAGGCCCAAGTGGCGCCACGCCTTGGAGGCCACTGTAGTTTCCTGTCTCTACATGTCATTCCATGGAACCGGGTTAGCTGGATCCCCTTTCACTTCAGCTGGCACCACAGGGTGTTCATGTTGAGCCCCGGCCCCCACAGTCCCATGAATGTGTCTCTGCTCTGTGCTCCCTTGCTGGCCTGAGTCTTTCTTAGTGGTGCTGCAACTTAGCTATAGATTCTCAAAACAGCTTTCCCTATGATCTCTTGGATACTTGCTTTGAGTCCAGATTCTACCTTCATGGTGATTTCCCCACTGGAAACCATAGTATGTTCTCCTGCCAGCAGACCTACTTCAGCATCACGCTCCCCCTGACCAGGTCTCTCCCCAGTCCCAAATATCAGAGAAGAGGGGCTAAGATGACTATCCACTCCTTCCCGGAAGGCCTTGGACTTCTTTGCAAATCCATTCACCTTCTCCTCAAAAACCAAGTCTACATATTGAAGACATATGTAAGAATCCTGCTTTTATGAAGCCATGCTCCATTTCACCATTCTCTTAAGGCAAGGAGTCCCTATCTAATATACAGTGCCATAAATAACGGATACCACTAAAGTTATCCTACCCTGAAAGGAAGAGATCTGTTTCAAGGTGAAACATTCAATCCATATAAGCAGAGAAGTGGGGCAGCCCGTTGGCACTCTCTTACATATGGATGTACTATAATTTAATTGGTCGTTCCTCTAGTTTTGGGTATTTCTTTTCCTCCTTTTTTATTATTATAAATAATTCTGCAATGAATATCTTGGCATGAGTGCAAAATATTTCTTTAGACTAGATTCTTGAAAGCAGAATATTGGGTCAAAAGACATAAGCATTTAAATTTAAAACATTCCCAAATTGCCCTACAAAAATGCTTTACCAATTTTTATTCCAATAGGAATGTCTGTTTCCCCCCTCCATCACCATCACTAAATATTAAGAATCAGTTTTCCACCTTTGACATTAGTATTGTTTCAATTTCCATATCTCTGGTTCCTAGTGAGGTGGAACTTTTTTTATGTTTATTGGCTGTTTTTCTTTTTCTGTAAACTGACTATTCATAACCTTTGCTTTCTATTGGATCGTTTGTCATTTCCTTATCTTGCACATGTTGTTTTAAGCTTATTCCTAGGTATTTTGAAGTTGTTGTAAATGATTACTACAAATGAATAGAAAAGCTATTGATTTTTAGTACATCAGTCTTATTTCTGGCATTCTTCCTGAACATTTTTCTTGATTTTAATAGTTTTACAATTGATTATCTTTTTTGACTAGGGAGACTATCGTATCATTTGCAATAATGGTTTATTGTGATTACTGATGTATTTGGACTTATGCCTACTATTTTTATTCTATATATATATATATATTTTTTTTTTTTTTTTTTTGAGGCAGAGTTTCTTTCTTGTTGCCCAGGCTAGAGTGCAATGGTGCGATCTTGGCTCACTGCAACCTCCGCCACCGGGGTTCAAGCAATTCTCCTGCCTCAGCCTCCTGAGTAGCTGGGATCACAGGCACCTGCTGCCATGCCCGGCTAATTTTTTTTTTTTTTTTTTTTCCAGATGGAGTCTCGCTCTGTCGCCCAGGCTGGAGTGCAGGGTGCATTCTTGGCTCACTGCAAGCTCCGCCTTCCGGGTTCATGCCATTCTCCTGCCTCAGCCTCCCAAGTAGCTGGGACTACAGGTACCCGCCACCACACCTGGCTGATTTTTTATAGTTTTAGTGGAGACAGGGTTTCACCATGTTAGCCAGGATGGTCTCGCTCTCCTGACCTCGTGATCCGCCCACCTCAGCCTCCCGAAGTGCTGGGATTACAGGCGTGAGCCACTGTGCCCGGACACGCCCAGCTAATTTTTTGTATTTTTAGCAGAGATGGGGTTTCGCCATGTTGGCCAGGCTGGTCTCGAACTCCTGGCTTCAAGTGATCCACCCGCCTCGGCCTCCCAAAGTGCTGGGATTACAAGCTTGAGCCACTGCGCCTGGCCTCTATTCTATATTTTCCATTGACCATGCTTTCTGGTTTCTTTTTTCATTGCCTGCCTGTTGAGGCTTGGTAGCATTTCTTTTTCCTTTCGTGGTCTAGAATTTCTGTGTTCTGTTTCTATGCTTCTTGTGGTTGCTCTTGCATATTTTGTTAAATACTGAAACAAGTTTTTCTGTCAATGTCAGGAATCCAATCAATTCATAACCTCCCCTAAACAAAATAAAAATCATTAATACACTTGAACCCAACTTCCCAGGCCTCATTTCCCTTGTTTTATTAAAATCGTTTGAGATCTTAGTACCAGATTGGGTTTTTTAAAATCTTTTTTCACATTGTGTCTCTATTACTTAGGGATACTTTATTTTTTGCTCTTTGCTATATACAAGTTCTATGATTTCTTTTGTCATCTCCCATGATTTAAAAGATAGTAATCCTGTTTTTGATTTTACTACTGATCTACTTTTATATTCCTGAAATTTCTCTGATGATGAAAGGTAAAAACAATCAATATCTCCTAACTCCTTTACTTGATGTCAAATGAAGGTTTTAGTGTACCTTTACCCGCCTTGCCCACTTCTCACTCATTTCCCAGTCTTTTAAAATTTACTGTGGGTTTATAAAGCCAACTAGCATTATAATTATGTGCATCTTCTTTAAGAATAGATTTTTGTTCAATTCTTGATTTACTTAGTTGGTTTTAATGCTTGCAACCAGTCTTCTATATTACTACGTTCCTATTTCCAAGATTTAATTTTTATTTCTCTCTTGAGTAGCTGAAGTTTGTCTTCAAGTTGTTTACTTAGGGAGAACACGTTTCTACATCATTCTTCATCAATCTGGATGATATTTCTGTTGTTTTCGCACAACAATGACAACTTGTTGGGTACAAAATTTTTGTGACCATCTTTTTTACTCAAAACTATAACCATTGCTGCCTGTCTTCCGGTGTTTAGAAATGACAAGGCAAAACCTAAGGCCAGCCTAAATTTCCCGCTTTGTAACACAATTTCATGTACGGATTCATTTTAAAAAAAAATTTTTTTTTTGAGACGGAGTCTCGTTCTATTGCCCAGGCTGGAGTGCAGTGGCACAATCTCGGCTCACCACAGCCTCTGCCTCCCGGGTTCAAGCAATTCTCCTGCCTTAGCCTCCCATGTAGCTGGGACTACAGGCGCACACCACTATGCTTGGCTAATTTTTTTTTTTTTTGTATTTTTAATAGAGATGGGGTTTCACTATGTTGGCCAGGCTGGTCTCGAACTCCTGATCTCATGGTCCGCCCACCTCAGCATCCCAAAGTGCTGGGATTGCAGGCGTGAGCCACCGCACCCGGCCAGATTCATTTAATATTTTTCCTTAATCTTGGAAAATTTCTTTTTCTCTTTTGAGACAAGGTCTCGTTCTCTCACCCAGGCTGGAGTTCAGTGGCATGATTATAGTTCACTTTAGACTCGAATTCCTGGGCTCAGGCGATCCTCCCACCGCAGTCACCCAAGTAGCTGGGACTACAGGCATGTGCCACCCCACCCCAAAAAAAATACAAAATTTTTGTATTTTTTTGTAGAGATGGGGTTTCACCATGTGGCCCAGGCTAGTCTCAAACTCCTGGGCTCAAGTGATCCGCTTGCCTCCGCCTCCCAAAGTGCTGGGATTACAGGCATGAGCCACTGCGCCCCCAGCTGAAAAGATTCTTTTCAGTAAGGATAGGTCCTGGTATATAATTCTGTATAAATTTTCTCTGGAACTTATTGATTGGCTTGCCCAGTCATTTTCAGCTCTGGAAATCACTTCCTCTTGGGTATGTGACTATTACGTCCGTTTGTTTGGTTGTCATGATCACAAATATCTCTTGGCTGTGCCCTCCTCTCCATCAGCTCCCATCAGAGGAACGCAACAGCCTTCAGATGGATCTCTCTGCTTTACTTCAGCGCACTTCCTTTTCTGTCAATGTCAGGAAACAAATCAATTCACAACCTCCCTTAAACAAGAAAAGATCATTAATACACTTGAACCCAATTTCCCATGCCTCATGTCCCTTGTTTTATTGAAATAATTTGAGATCTTAGTACCAGTTTTGTTTGTTTGTTTGTTTTGTTTTTCTTGGAGATGGAGTCTTGCTCTGTCACCCAGGCTGGAGTGCAGTGGCGTGATCTCGGCTCTTTACAACCTCTGCCTCTCGGGTTCAAGAGATCTCCTGTCTCAGCCTCCTGAATAGCTGGATTACAGGGGTCCACCACCAAGCCCAGCTAATTTTTGTATTTTTAGTAGAGACGGGGTTTTGCCAGGTTGGCCAGGCTGGTCTCGAACTCCTAACCTCAAGTGATCCACTCGCCTTGCCTCCCAAAGTGCTGGGATTACAGGCGTGAGCCACCGCACCTGGCCTAGATTCTACATTTCTAAAAAGCTCCCAGGTGATGCCGACACTGATGGTCTTTGGATTCACTTCAGCAAGGTTGTAGCACCTGGCCAGTACCAGGTTTTGTTTTTTTTTTTTTAATCTTTTTTCCCTTTGCATCTCTATTACTTAGGAATACTTTATTTTCTGCTTTTTCCTATATAGAATGTTCTATTTCTTTTGTCATCTCCCGTGATTGAAAAGACACTAATTTTCTCCACTTCCATTCATGACTTTTGAGGGCAAAGCCCCTGACAGCTTCACTCACTACTGCAAATGTTGGCTGTCTACAGCTCTCAGAATATGACCCAAACTCCTTAGCATGGCCATGGCAGCCTCTGGCGAGTGTCCCCAGTGGCCTCACTGGCCATGACACTCCTCCCTGCTGCCTGTGATGCAGCTGCACTGGCCTCCGCTTGCTCCTTCACAGATGCCTGTTCCCTCCTGCCTTCTCTTCTCTTTCTATTCCTTCTGCCTTCACGGTCTGGCCAACCCCTCAGGGTTGTTTAGATGTCAGCTGAAACGTTGCTTCCTCAGGAAAACTCTCCCTAACTCCTCCACTTTATGTTCTGTTACAGCTCCCTAAACTTTGTCTTTCATTCATTTTTCCCCGTAAGTATTGATTGAGTGCCTACTATGTGCCAGGCACCATTCTAGACATCAGGGATACTGCCGTGAACGAAAGAGACGAAGGTTTCTGCCCTCATGGAGCTTAATTTCATAGATGTTCCTTCATAGCATTTCTCAGACTTATCATTTAAACTAATTGATTGTGGAAGCGTTTTTGTTCTGTCTCCCCCACGAAACAGTAAGCTCTGTGAGGACAGGGATCCGATCCACTTGTTGACTCTTGTAGCTCTAGGATATAAGATCACGCCTGGTATATAATAGACGTTTGAGGGGTGAATTAATGCTATTTGTGGAAGTCAGGACTCTTTCATGTTGCAATCCATCTCAAACTAGCTACAGCAAAGAAAAAAAAAGAACAAGGGGGTAGATTTATCAGCTCACTAGCTGGGAAGGCTGTGGGCAGCTCTAGCATCCTGCACAGCTGGGCCCAGAGTCTTGCTCAGTGCCAACAGGGCTCCCTCTGCTCCCCTGCGTGTGCTGATCTTATTTTCTCCAGCTCTAGATGGATTTCCTCCATGTTGCCAGGGGAGATGGGTACTGACAGTTCCAAATTCACATATTCTCAGCTTAGCAACACCAGGAAAAAAAGAAAAGAAAAAAAAAGAAAAGCACTTGTTTCTCTCGGCATCTGCAGATACACAGGGCCCAGACACCTGGGGACTGGTCCAGCTTACATCCCCTAGTCCTGTTTGCTCTGTCCAAAAGAAAAAAGCATTCTGATTGGCTGGGTCAGGGTGGTCCACTTCTCTCTGAGGGTCTGGGGAAGTCAGGTAGGCAGGGCACCGCAGTTGACCTTTGCCCCAGGATGTCTCAGAGTTCAGGAGGTATTCCCCCGAAGGAATAACAGGTATTGCCAACAAGAAGAAAGAAGTGTGCCACCTGGACAAATGCAGTAACTACCCCGTTTTTTTGCATAATGAGCTTCTTGCCTTCCTTACTTTTTGCAGCCAGTGCTTTTCATATCTCCCTCCCTCTCAGCCTGCCCCTTCTGTCTTTTTGTTAGTAACAGTTTCCTGAAGGTGCTGGCTTCATGCTGAGGATGAGCAATGGAGGAGTCCAAGGCGCCTTGTGCCTGCTCTACACAAAGCTACATTTTGAGGACAGGGGCCTCAGGTGGCTTCTTCATACTCTGGGAAGCTCTGTACTATGAGCACCATGGTAATGATCCACCGGAGAAGAGCTACACAGACTCAATCAGGTCATTTTGCCCCTCTAAGCCTGAAAAGCAGGTGAGTAGAACCCCCTTGCCCCCCACAACCCTCTGATTTCAGGTGTTGAGCTAGCGTTTCATGTAGAAGGGGGCTGCCCAGATGCCCACTTCCCTGGCTGTGTTCAAGGGCCAGGCCACAGACTAGAGCGCCCCTTCGTGCATGTGCAGTGCCCTCGGCATTTGCCTCATCAGTTTAGAGGCTCCAAGTCCCAGGGCCACAGGGTTTTGAGGACACCACACACTGTTTTTGTATAACGCAGAGTTAGGGTCTAGATTTAGATCATTATAAGCCAGTTTATGCACTTGCATGGAAGTCCAGCGCAATATTCCCGAGTCAGGCAGGATATGGAGCCATTCTCCACTGTGCAGGATCGTCCCAGGCTCCCAAAACATCCAGCGTCCCTGGCTCCTGACCACTAAATGCCAATGGCACATACCCCTTTCATCACTGTGACCGCCAAAAAGTGTCCCCCACAATTTTCTAAGTGCGTGCCGGGGGACTGTCTACACATGGCTTCTCACCTTTTGAAGGTTTTGAACCTGGATTTACTGCTCCCCATACCCCCAAGTCCTGCCGGTACCCCAAGCCACTTCACTCCATCACGGATCCCCTCTCCAGGAACGCGGCAACTACAATGTAGATCAAGGGAAGAGTGACCTTTGTTTTGCTTAGAACTTTTCCAGTAGTTGCTCAGCATTTAGGAAAACCACCAGGAGCAAAGCCCCTTGAGATATTTTCGTGCCAACACATCACAGTGTCTCAGGCTGCGTTTATGCCTGTGATGTTCAGTGACTGTACATCCACATATAAGCCTGCGGCCCCTTCATGATGTCTGCAGTGCTGTCGTGATTGAGATCTCATCCTACATCATGTTCCCTTTATTTCTCCTTTATGTTACTGTCGGGCCCTTATTTGGATATTTTGACATTTGAACATGTTGGATGTTTGAAACTATATACATAGTAGGTAATATTATTTATGCATTTCTTTCTTTCTTTTTTTTTTTTTTTTGAGAAGGAGTCTTGCTCTGTTGCCCAGGCTGGAGTGCGGGGACGTGATCTCGGCTCACTGCAACCTCCACCTCCTGGGTTCAAGCAATTCTTCTGTCTCAGCCTTCTGAGTAGCTGGACTATAGGTGCCCGCCACCACACCTGGCTAATTTTTGTATTTTAATAGAGATGGGGTTTCATCATGTTGGTCAGGCTGGTCTCGAACTCCGACCTCAAATGATCCGCCTGCCTGAGCCTCCCAAAGTGCTGGGATTACAGGCATGAGCCACCACACCCAGCCTCTTTATGTATTTATTTCAAGATTGTAAAGAGAATGTTATTTGGTTGGTGCAAAACATTTGTTATAAATATGAATTGGGTATGATAGACTTGAGAACAATAAGCCTAGAAGTTAGGCAGAGGTCAGCAACAAGAAGGGATATTTTTGTTGTTGTTGTTCAGAATGATCTTACTTTTTTTCTTCTTTCTTTTTTTTTGAAACGGAGTCTTCCTCTGTCACCCAGGCTGAAGTGCAGTGGTGCAATCTCAGCTCACTGCAAGCTCCGCCTCCTGGGTTCACGCCACTCTCCTGCCTCAGCCTCTCCGAGTAGCTGGGACTACAGGCGCCTGCCACTATGCCCAGCTAAATTTTTGTATTTTTAGTAGAGACGGGGTTTCACCATGGTCTCAATCTGCTGACCTCATGATCCGCCCACCTCGGCCTCCCAAAGTGCTGGGATTACAGGCGTGAGCCACCGCGCCAGGCCTATGAATACAATTATTTTAAGGCTCTTAATTTTTTTTTTTTTTTTAACTTTAAGTGCCAATTATCCAGATTAAGTATGGTGGAGAGACTTTGGGAGGCCAAAGCGGAGGATCACTTGAGGTCAGGAGTTCGAGACCAGGCTGGATAACATGGCAGAAACTCTGTCTGTACTAAAAACACAAAAATTAGCCAGGGGTGGTGGCACACGCCTGTGGTCCCAGCTACTCAGGACGCTGAGGCACAAGAATCGCAACTCTGATTTGGGTTGTAAAACCTGGGCATCCTTAGCCAGAGGCCCCCTAGGAGGCCTTGGTTCATCTCCCCACCCGGGCAGTAGAAATTACAGTGAGCTGAGGTCACCCCACTGCACTCCAGCCTGGGTGATGGAGCAAGACTCCATCTCAAAAAAAGAAAGTGTGGTGGAGAGGGCTTCCCACATCCCCACAGATGTATGGGTGTCTCGCCCCAACTTGGGGTCAAGGTGTCACTGGGTTTTCATTTCAAAGGGTCACCGGTCAACTTTGTCTCTCCATCCTCCTCCTCACCATCTATCTCCTCCTACTCACGCCTCATCAAAAAAGAAGGCTGGCTTCTCTTTGGCCTCTCTGGGGCATTTCCTGTTCAGCTTCTCATGGGAGGTATAGTCAGTGTCCTCAGACAGGTGGATTCCCACTTTTCCAGGTCTCTCTTGGGTGGCTTGCTGTTTGGACATACCACCTTAACCGCCCTGGCCTCTGGCTGCATGTTAGAAACTGTCAGGAGTCCTGCCCCATCCCCTCTCAGATATGGAATTTTCTCGATTGCTAAGCTATTTCCTGCCTATCTGGGGCCACCAAACCCATTCTGAAACTCAATCTCCAGTCTGCAAACCTGGCTCTACACCTGGATAAATTGCAAGAAATCTTTCAGTTGCAATAACAGAACACCAGCTCAAATTACTACAGGGAAAAAGGGGAATTTGCTGGTTCGTTCATTGAAAAAATCACGGAGGCAGTTAGCTTCAGGCTCAGCTGGATCCAGGTGCTTAAACAAAGAGTTGGTAAATGACAGCCTGTGAACCAAATCTAGCCTGCCACCTGTTTTGTAAATAACTTTTTATTGGAACACAGCCATGCTTATTTGTTTACATATTGTCTATGGCTGCTTGTACCCTACAACCACAGAGCTGAGTAGTTGCAACAGAGACCACATGGCCCACGAAGCTGGACATATTTCCTATCGGCTCTTTATAGAAAAAGTTTGCCAACCCCTGGCTTGAACAATATCATCAGGAATCTGCCTTTATCTCTCATTGCCTAAAGGCTGTCGTTAGTGCCCTTGCCCTTCCCCCTAAACTACAAAGACTGAGAGTGGCTGAGGTGTGACTCCCCAAGTAAAGACTGGGGAGAAACATAAATGGCTTTGGAGCAGGCTAAAACAACAGATGTCTGCTCTACAGGCTCTGATCTTGCTTTCTGTGCAGTGACAAGCCATAAGCCACTTGGAGTTTATCCTTCAGCTTGGTGGCATCCTGAATGAGACTGTCCCTGTCTCCTTGTTGTCAAGCCCAAAACAAGATCAACAAGTGATCATGGCTACAGCCCGACTATCACGATAGAGAGTGCTCAGTCAGCAGCACTGTTCCGGGGGCAGCGTGTGGATGAGGACATCTTCGCACCAGCCCCACGGCCCTATCCGATCTGCATAGAGCATGCCAAGCACACTTAATCATGTGCTGTTCAGTCCCTTGGGCTGGGGAGTCCCCTTGGGGAGCAATTCTAGTCTTGCCAATTGAAGTTCTGTGGGTAAAATAATTCTTAAACTCTCACCATTTTTTGGTGAGATGATCTCAAAACAGAAAATCCAAAAACTGAGAAGAACTTTTCCTACCACCCTCCTGCCACCGAGGATGCTTCTTGATCTTTGCTGGGGTAGCTGGGCACAGGAGGAAGTACGCCCTCTAGACTTGACTGTTCAGTTTCAGAAGACAGCAATCAAGGTGTGCCAGTTTCAAAGAGCATCCCACGCTGAGTCATCTCCAGAAGGGCGGGTTGGTGGGCAGTGTTTTCTATGAACTGCACTGGGGTGCAGGTGTCATATTTTATTTGGACATCCTGTGCCATCTTGGGCCAGAGGAATCATGCCCTAATTAGCCCCAGCATCTGTTCCCTCCCCAAGGCCTAAAATCATCATGCGTGGACTCAGTGCCGCGGGGTAGCCTTTTTGAAACAGTACCAACTGCTTCCACAGACCATGTATGAAGCACAAGGAATCCTGTACAATACCTAATAATTGGGGCAATTTCTGTCATTCCTAGATAATGGCGTTTGGGCCATAAGAGAAACTTTGTACCCTTCCTGCCAAGAGACCTACTTCTTCCCTTTCACTGTCAACCACAGCTAGACATCTTCCTAGCAAAGCTCTTTGCCAGTCCCCCACATTCATCTGGGGCAGAGAGGTAGATTTGGGTTATATAATTCAAGGCTATAAGTACAGCTTCTGAGCATTGCCGTAGGCTGTCAGCCAAGCCTCTTTTCCAGACCCTTTTGCCATTCCAAATGGTCGACGCTCCCTCATTAAAGATGGTCTCGGTGATCCGAGGACATGACCTTTGTAACATAGCAGCTGCACCTTCGGAGCACATGAAAACAACGTTAGAATTACAGACCACTGGAGCATCCCCCAGGCATGCTTCCCAATACCCAATCCAGTGCTGGTAAGTGAAGGGTGCAACAGCCCACACCTGAAGGGTGCTCCAAATTCACATTCCTTAGATGTATTCTGATAACCCATATCAGCATTAAAAATGCTGGTCTGGGTCTGCTGCGGTGGCCAACACTTATAATCCCAGCACTTTGGGAGGCCAAGGCAGGAGGATCACTTGAGCCCAGGAGTTTAAGACCAGCCTGGGCAACATACTGAGAACTCATCTCTACAAAAAAAAAAAAAAAAAATTAAAATTAACTGGGCATGGTGGCATGCACCTGTAGTCTCAGCTACTCAGGAGTCTAAGGCAGAAGGATCACTTGAGGCTGGGAGGTTGAGGCTACAGTGAGCCATGATCAAGCCACTGTTTTTCAGTATTTCAGCCTGAGTAACAGAGCAAGACCCTGTCTCAAAAAAAAAAAAAAAAAAAAAAAAGCTGGTCTGTTCATGGAGTATTGGGCCTTACTGCCAAATGGCCACTGATGAGCAACATCACAATTTTATTATCCCCATCGACCTGATATAACACCACCTTCCATTTGTTTGTCCTAGATCAAGATTGTCTGCCGGCATTCTTTCCTTTAGGGAACCACCTCTCCCTCATTCCATGTGGCTTAGGGGGCACTGATCCCCACTCAGTCCTCATCCTCAAGACCCAAAGGTGGGTGTGTGACATGAGCCTGCAAATCAAACTACTCCATTTCCAATCTCTAGCCATAGTGATTAGTTCACGGATGGGCACATGACCAAGCTGAGCCAATCAGAATCTTCCCTGGGAGTTTTCTGTCAGAACTATCAAAAAAATGCTCCTGTATTCTCTGAGAGTGGAAGATGGAGCTGCCTTAGCCATTTTCACTGTCCATGTGAAGGAATAATTCTGCAATAGAAGAGAACGAGGCCAACAAGTAATGTGAACCAGAGAATAAACCAAGATGAGAGATGGAGAGGGATGGAGACAGGCACAGAAACAGAGAGAAACGTGATGACTGTTATTTGAGTCCTTGAACCCAGCCATTTCTGAGTATCTAGTCTAGGCTTTGAGAAAATAAAATATTATAAGCCCCAGTCTATTATTTCACCTTTGTTTAACATTGTAATTGAAACCAGAGGTTTCAATCCCAATAAATAAGGAATCTTCAGAGAATGAACAGTTATTGACACAGTGCTTTTGAGAATGCAAAACACTGGACTGGACATAATTGTTTGTGTGGCAAAAATTAGGAGTAAGGTGAAAGGTACAAAGCACAGAGAAAGACACATATACACACACAGAGAGAGAGAGAGAGAGAGAGAGAAAGAGACTATTAACCATATGGAGTTAAGATCTCATTTCAAATTACATTTATTCTTATTTTATACCTTGTCATCATGATATTGAGTAGTTTGTATGCATGAAGCTCTCCTCTGACATTCTACTCTAACTGCAATGGTTTATTGTTTTACAACCCTTAACCCTGAGACTATGATGCTTGTTTATTGTAGAAAATTGTATTTACTCCTTGTAAGTTTGTTATAAGGAATTGAACTTTCCAGCAACCCTGTAATATTTCACCTGAGCCGAGTATGACTTCAGTGCTCTTGTTTTATTTAAACCAAACAGCAGTACAAGGCTGGTGTAGTTTCTTGGTGTTGGCAAAAAAGTATTTATAAAGTGTTTTATTTTTCCCCCTTGCTTAAGTTATACAAGAAAAACAAATACTGGTTATAATGGACTCACATTAAAAGCACAATGCACAATTTAAACTTTTTCTTCCACACCCTGGGCTTTTGAGTTATGTCAACCAATATATTGTCCTTTCTTGTTCAGGTGCAACAGAAAGAATCTTGAGTAATACACCTTCCGAGGGGGAGTGGTGAAGGAGGCAAGGGCTAGGTGGGCCAGCAGGGTGAGGTGGGAGCATGGACTAGCTGATCCCTACTGTTCCTAATACTCTGTCCTCTTTCAGGGCCTGAGGCTGCCCCTGACATTTTCAAGATACCTGGATACCATCTCTGAGCTAACACCGATTTCTAGAACTCCAGAATGATACCGTGATGCCGTGGTCAGAGTGGGAATGTATGGGGTCAGGGTAAACGGAGCTGTTGACCTGAGTCCACCCCGCAGAAGGCCCAGCAAGGCCCCAACCCTATGTTGCAGTCATTCTCCTGGTTTCTGAAGGTGTTGTTGAAATCCATAGCACCAGCAGCCTGCATTCCCACACCAGATCCTTGGTCTACGTGGATTAAGAGCTTTCTTTTTTTTCCAGAGGAAGGACCTAGTGTGATCTTCTGCCCTCTCCTTCCCTAGCCAAACAAAATAAAAGCTATACTACATCCCTGGGATAATTAGAGATGTTAGTGAAACCACTAACAACTTGAAATATACAGAATTGGTGATTCCTATCACATACCAGCTAATTCTCCAATTTGGCTGTAGCCAAAGAAAGACAGGCCTTGGAAACTGGCAGTGGATCACCATATGGTTCGTTAGTGACAACAGTTTGTGGCTGCTGCCCCAGACCTGGTCAGATCACATGTGTCCCCCTAGCTGTCTTCCTGGCTACCTCTCCTAAAGGTTGCCTGTGGCTGTCTGGTTGAACCGTCGGTTCTCAACAACCACACCCCCTGGCAGCGCCAGTGCCAGGAGAGACTGCAGCCTCCCCGATGGATGCCTTCTTGTTCCCTCTCATGCCAGGTGCCCTTTGTTCCTAGGTGTGTTGCTCACCATGTCTCAGATGCCACCACGCTGGCTCATTTCACAGATGTGATGGAATCTGGTCACAGCTGACACTGGCCTTGCTCCACACTTCTGGATGATTTCACTCCAAGATACAATCTAAGCGTGCAAGGAAGGAAAAAATTTCTCATAAACAACCATATCAGTCAAAAAATGCACACCTGAAGCATAGAAAAATGTACAAAATCCTGGATGCACTGGTAATCCCAGCACTTTGGAAGGTCAAGGCAGGAAGATCACTTGAGCTCAGGAGTTTGAGACCAGCCTGGGCAATATAGTGAGACTGCTTCTCTACAAAACAGAACAAAACAAAACAAAACAAAAAGTAGCCAAGTGTGGTGGCACATGCCTGTAGTCCCAGCTACTCAGGAGGCTGAGGTGGGAGGATCAACAGCCTGGGAGGTGGAGACTGCAGTATGCTGTGTTTGCACCACTACATTCCAGCCTGGGCAATAGAGCAAGACCCTGTCTCAAACAAAAAAATCAAAGAAAAATGTACGAAATCATTGTTGACATCTGACTTGAGTGTTTCTTTCAACACATGAGGAGAGTAGCCAGAGAAATGTTTTCAGAAATGGCTGAACCCAAACAGCACCTTAGTAAGCAAGGGCCTTTTCATGCGGGCATTCACTGCACCCCAAATGGCTACCTGCTGAAGGCCAGGAGGCAAACCTCTTCCAACCCCCTAGCACTTTCTCTGGCCTGGTTGTCTCCTCTCATCTCTTGCAGTAGTCTGCCTCTACCTCCTTGGAATCTGGTACAAGCTATCAGCTGTTCAATCCCTCAGTTTCTCTCCAGATGAGGAAAGCTGGGGTGGAGATGGGCACCACTTGTTGGTGGAATATCGACAAGAAAGACAGACTTTTCATACTGCCAAGATCCATCCCCTCTTGGCATATGGCCTGTGTCATGATGTGGAAAGAGCTTTTGTCTGGTGACAAGTCAGGTGACCACATGTCCCTTTGGTTATCCTGGTCATCATACATCACATGCTTCAGGAAGGCAGATATGGGCACAGAGAAGAACTTGCACCCCCATAGTTGTCATTTCTATCTCGAAGTGGTTGCCACGGTTTCCCCCTGATTTGGAGCTGGTATTCCAAATTCCATCCTCTCTCAGGCTGATCAATCTTCATTTCTTTGTGCCATAAATCTGCAAGCTTGGCAGTCCTAGTGAAGTTATACTCTGAAGTTTGAAAGGAACAATTTAACCAAGATGCAGCTGGGTATCACCCGATGGGGAGAAAATCCCAGACAAGGCCCAGCCTTTAACCCACACATGATTGGGTCCTCTTGAGCCATTGCATCTGACACGCAAGACCAGACTTGAAGTCAGTCCCTACATACCATGAAATGCCCCTCAGTACAAACCCAACTCCAAAGTGACTGAACATTTCTTGAAGAGCTGGAGAAGGTTATATGACCCTATGCGCAGCAGAATCCCTTGAGAATCTCCTTCAAAATCCATGCCCCTTTAGCATCTCTCCCAAAGGCATTAGCCACAGTTTTCCCCTTCTCATTCCCCTTCTCCCGCCCACTGTCCACTCCACAGCCTCTCCCTGCCAGGCTGGCTCTGGCCCTCCTCTGTTTTGTATATAAAAATCCTGCCAGCCTGAATATACCATTCAGCAAATGAGAAGCCAGCCAAAGGGTGCTCTGCAAAACAAAAGCACAGTCATTAGCTAAACAGCTCAGCTAACCAAAACATTGTTCCCCAAGTGTGCCCTGGTGGACCTCAGTTTATCCTACCACTCCATGTTCAAAAGCCCGAATATATCTATGTTAAGCCTTGTCCTATTTTTAAAAATAAAATTTCTACTCCTCTCCCCAGCCCGTCTTTCTGTCCCTGTTCTCAATGTGCGAGGTTATGAAAGTAGATTTAAAAGCTCTGCCCTGGCCAAAGTTGAGACGGCATCACTCTTTCACCACCATTTGCAACTCCAAACTTTTATGTGTTTTTACTAAACTGCCCTCCAAACCAGCATGTCCAACAGAACTTTCTGCATTGAGAGAAATGTTCTCTACAGGCACTGTCCAGTATGGAAGCCACTAGCCCATGTAAGCATTGAGAACTTGGAACTGACTAGGGTGACTGAGGAACCAAATTTCCAATTTTATTTAATTTTAGTTTAAATAGCCCCATGTCGCTAGTGTCTACCGTATTGGATAGCACAACTCTAGCTTAATTCCTCCAATGACAATAAGAGGCATTATATGAAACTGTCAAAAAATATTTAAAGTCACTGTAGGCTGGGCGCGATCGCTCGTGCCTGTAATCCCAGCATTTTGGGAGGCCGAGGCGGCCAGATCACCTGAGGTTGGGAGTTCGAGACCAGCCTGACCAACATAGTGAACCTCCTAAATACAAAACACTAAAAATACAAAAAATTAGCCGGGCGTGGTGATGGGTGTTTGTAATCCCAGCTACTCGGGAGGCTGAGGCAGGAGAATTGCTTGAACCCAGGAGGCAGAAGTTGCAGTGAGCCAGGATCACACCACTGCACTCCTGGGTGACAGAGCAAGACTCTGTCTCAAAAAAATAAATAAATAAAATAAATTCACTGTAGGCTAGTATCCAGGATGTTCACTAGTTCATGTATTATCCTCTCACTAGAATAAATTTTTCTTAGGTCTAAGGAACTGAAAAAACAAAGCTGCTCCTTAACACCTAGTTTAGTTTATTTTGGTTTTTAATCTTAAGGATACCTAGGAATCACATAATCAAGCCTGTTTCCCTTTTTCCTTTGACTGTCAGGAAGCTCCGTCATATTTAGAATCCATCTTTACTATGAGTACCTTTGGAGCTTAATATTACCCTCGGTTCCGTTTCTTTTTTCTACCCTGTTGTCTTTTTTAAAAAGTGTATAGTTCAATAATTTTTATTTATTTATGTATTTATTTTCCAAGACAGAGTCTTGCTCTGTCACCCAGGCTGGAGTGTGGTAGCACAATCTCGGCTCACTGCAACCTCTGCCTCCACTCCCAGGTTTAAGCAATTCTCTTGCCTCAGCCTCTGGAGTAGCTGGGATTACAGCACGTACCACCACATTCAGCTAATTTTTTTTGTATTTTTAGTAGAAATGGGGTTTCACCATGTTGGCCAGGCTGGTCTCAAACTTCTGACCTTGTGACTCACCCTCCTTGGCCTCCCAAAGTGCTGGGATTATGGATGTGAGCCACCGCGCCTGGCCAGTTCAATAATTTTTAGTAAATTTATAGAATTGTGCAACTATCACCATGATTTAGTTTTAAAACGTTTTTATCATCCCCCAAAGAATCCTTGTGCTCATTTCCAGTCAGTTCCTTTTCCCACAGTCAATCACTAATCGACTTTCTGTCTCCATAGATTTTCTTTTCCTGGACATTTTATACAAATGGAATCATACAATATATGATTTTTGTGTCTAGTTTCTTTCACTGAGCATAATGTTTTTGAGCTTCATCTGTAGCATCTATCCATATTGCATTCCTTTTTATTGCCAAATAGTATTCTACTTTATGGACATACTCCATTTTGTTTATCCATTCACAGTTGATAAACGTTTGGGTTGTTTCTACTGTTTGGCTATTACAAATAATGCTGCTATGAGCATTCTCATATAAATCCGTCTGTGGACATATGTTTTCATTTGTCTTGGGCAGATAGATACCTAGGAGTGAAATTACTGGGTCACATGGTAAATTTATGTGAAGAATCTGACAAACAGTCTCCAAAGTATGGCACCATTTTACATTCCCATAAGCGACGTATGAGAGTTCCAGTTTCTCCACATCCTCACCAACACTTGTTATTGCCTATGTTTTCTATTACAGCCTTTCCAGTGGGTGTGAAGTGGTATCTTGCTGGGGTTTTAATTTGTATTTCTCTAATGACTAATGATGTTGAGCATCTTTTCAAGTGCTTATTGGCCATTTATACTTGATCTTTGGTGAAATGTCTCTTCAGTTCTTATGCCTTATTTTATTTTATTTTTTGAGACAGAGTCTCACTCTATCGCCCAGGCTGGAGTGCAGTTGCACAATCTTGGCTCACTGCAACCTCTGCTTCCTGGGTTCAAGCGATTCTCCTGCCTCAGCTTCCCATGTAGCTGAGACTACAAGTACTTGCCACCACACCGGGCTAATTTTTGTATTTTTAGTAGAGATGGGGTTTCACCATGTTGGCCAGGCTGGTCTCGAACTCCTGACCTCAAGTGATTCACCCACCTCAGCATCCCAAAGTGCTGGGATTATAGGCATGAGCCACTGCGTCCGTCTGCAATTTTTTTAAATTTTAGTTTTAATTTTTATTTCTTTTTATTTTATTATTTATTTATTTATTTATTCGAGAAAAGGTCTTGCTCTGTTTGCAGGCTGGAGTGCAATGACGCAATCTTGACTCACTGCAATCTGCACCTCCCAGGCTCAAGCAATTCACCTGTGTCAGCCTCCCACGAATTTTTTTTTTTTTTTTTAGACGGAGTTTCCATCTTATTGTCCAGGCTGGAGCGCAGTGGCATGGTCTCGGCTCACTGCAACCTCCACTTCCCAGGTTCAAAGGATTCTCCTGCCTCAGCCTCCCAAGTAGCTGGGATTACAGGCGCACGCCACCATGCCCGGCTAATTTTTTTTTTTTTGTATTTTTAGTAGAGACGGGGTTTCGCCATATTGGCCAGGCTGGTCTTGAACTCCTGACCTGAGGTGATGAGCCTGCTTCAACTTCCCAAAGTGCTGGGATTACAAGCGTGAGCCACCCGCTCCCGGCCATCCCACGCAATTTTAAATTGAGTTATTTGCCTTCTTATTAGTTAGTTGTTAAGAGTTCTTTACATGTTCTGGGTACAAATCTTTTTATTAGATATATGATTTACAAATATTTTCCCCCAGTCTGTGGTTTGTCTTTCCACTTTCCTAATGGTGTTCTTTGGATTGAGAAGTTTTTAATCTTTATAAAGTCCAACTTTTCCTTTTTTTAATTATTTGTGCTTTTTGGTATTGTATTTAAGAACTCTGCCTAACCCAAAGTCATGAAGAACTATTACTATGTTTTCTTATAAGAGTTGTATAATTTGGTATCTTACATTTAGGTCTATGACCCATTTCCAGTTAATTTTTACACATGGCATGAGACAACAGTCTAAATTCATATTTTTTGCATGTGGATATTCAATTGTGTCAGAGCCATTTGTTGAAAAGACTATCCTTTCCCCATTGAATTTCCTTGGCACTTTTGTGGAAAATCAATTGGCCGTAAGTGTAAGGGTTTATTTCTGGACTCTCATTTCTGTTCCATTGATTTGATGTCTATCCCATGCCAGTAGCACACTGTCTTGATTCCTGTTCTTGTTGTCATTTTTTCTCTTTCTTCATATATTTATCTTTAATTTTATGTAACTGGGAGAATAGGTCCTCCCCTTTCCCCTTCCCCAAATTGATATCAGCCCTTGGCAAGGATGTAATTGAGGCTCCCTAAAATCAAACCATCAAAGCCTCTCTTGCAAAAATTATTGAGAAATCATTAAAGGGACTATGACCATATTCTTATTCGAACAAACCCCGAAGGGGATCAAGAAAGGAACAGACATCTACCCTTGCCACAATAATCGGATTTACTGATTCCCAGGGAATAGAGAAGACACACTGCTAATTATGAGGCAATTATGGAATTATTTCCTTTCTCAATGTGGCTTTAGAATCTACTAGACCTAAGAATTAATGTCTGTGTTTGAGCTATGGATACGAATGCATTTTATTTAGCAGGTTCAGTATGTAAAGAAGCCAATGGAAATATTGAATATTGAAAAGAAAGCCCTATTAGACGGCCCTCACCCGTCTTGAAGGATGGGCTGTCAAATGCCAATACCACAAGAATGATCTTGGGAGGAGGTTCCAACTTGAGCATTACTGATGCTGATGCAACTTGACGAAGCCTGCAGACATGACTCCAAAGGAGTTGTGCTGACTTGGGGAATTGCACAGGGGAAAGGAAGGAATCCAGGAGACTGTTGGGGAAGGAAGGGATTTTCTGAAAGTGAAAAAAGCTGCACTGGTGGGCGTGGGAAGAGTTGATGAAGAATGCAGTTGGAGAGAGGCTGTCTAATGGAGGACAGGAGAGAGAAGATAGCCCTCCACTCTTAGGTACTTTTCTCTTTGGTCTCTGGGAAAATCCTCGTTATTACCCAGCTACCACATTCTCTTCCTGCATTGTAATTCCTCTTTCAAGTTGCACTGCCCTTCATTAAAGCAAGTAAATATGGCAGCCGAGAGTTGGGCAATGGTCTTAAAGAGAATAAAAAGAGGCTGTGGTGAAGGGGCAGAGAACCTGCCTCATCCCCCACCTCTTCATTGGGACCCATGGAAATCCTTCCCAGCAGAGACAAATTGAAACACGTGGCAGCCCTTAAAATGCATCACATGCCCTTGTAATAGTTTGCTTACAGAGTTTCTTATGGATAATAACGACAGCAAATATTTATTTTCTTGGGGTAGGATATTGCAAGCTCCAGGTGGTGACCAGCATTATGGTATGTGATTCTCTGTAGAGCTTAGAAGAACATTTGAAATGGTGAGCCAGCTCCCAAGTGAACAATTCAAGAGAGGCATAAGAGTGAGTCTTCTACTTCACTGTTTACATTCGATGAAACCCACCTCTGAAGGGGCACTGGGGAGAGGTGAACATCTATGTGACATTTCAAAGTGTATTCATCTAGTCAGCTAGATAGAGAGCCCTACTATGTGCCAGGCATCTTCTATTACATGTTTTCTTTATGAGTCACTGAAATCTTTTCTGAAAGAAGGTAAAGTATGGAAATAGAAAGAAGAAAAAGCACTCAATAAATCTTAGTTGAATAAATGAATTGCAAGAGCCAGATGGCATGAGCCTTAAATGAGCAGGGATTTTTCCATGAGGCTGAAGGAATAATGATCTGGGAGTGGCTTTTGAGAGTGAGAAAGATGCTGCTCTGCCTCACTACTCTGTGGTTGTGGAATGGTGGCCTCCCCTGGAGGCAGCTGCTGTGTCCTCAGTTAGGCAGGAATTGCAGGGAGGAAGGCTGAAGGGGCTGAGAGTTTAAGAGGTTGAGGAAGGAGCAGTGGGGAGCTGGATGGGGGAGGGCAACTGCAGAAGAAGGTGGATGGATGTTGAAACGGGCTCTCATTCAGACAGTCGGGGATTACCAGGGTATGGGGCCTGGTGGGATTAGCTTTTAAATAGTTCTCTAAACTGGTGCTATTAGAGGCTTGATTATGCTAATTCTAATAATCATCAAATAGCTTCTATTTTCAAGAACCTACAATGTGCCAGGCTCTGATGAAGCTCTTTACAAACACAATTTCATGTCCTTCCTATAATGCTGCAAAGTATTATCCCCTTCTTACAGAAGAGGAAACTGAGACTTAGAGAAGTCCAAGACCACACAGCTAATAAGTGCCATGGGTCTTACTCAGAGCCAGGGCCATATTTTCCCAAATGCAAGGCCGCCCTCTCACAGCCTAGTCTGCCCTCACTGAGGCCAGTTTAGCCTGAGGCATTGGGTGGTGTTGGTGGCATGTATGTGGGGAGGTGTCCATGACATGCATCTATGCAGCTTCAAGCCCCTTGTCAGAAGCTCCCCTATACTTCTGAATCCCACTGCCCACATGCCTGGATCCCCATGGGCTCCATCCCACTTTGCACAAAGGGCTGGGGACCCAGAGAGATACACAGCCTTGGGGTGATGTCTGCTGCTTCAGAGAGGAGTTGACCCTCTATGGCCCCTTCACAAGCACAACTGTGTGGGCCACATTCTGGCCAGCGCGGTGCAGCTAGCACCCTATACATACATCTGGAGTTACCTGCCTCTCACCCAGCTGAGCACTCAGTGCATGTGCCTAATTCACTAACGCATTCATTCAAAAAAGATGGATTGAGCACCTCCTATATGCCAAGCACTGTCCTAGTGCTAAAGATCTGGCAAGAATAGAGTAATGTAGATTCCTGCCCTGCTAGACCTTAGAGTCTAGCAGCAGAAACAGTTGTTAAACAAAAATGAAATCAAACTAACTACAGATCGTGCTAAATTATGTGAAGGAAATAAAGAGAGTGCTGTTGCAGTGATGGAAAACTATTTTAGATAGGGTGGTCAGCAAAGGCTTCTCTGAGAGGGTGACATTTCAGTGGAGACATGATAGACCCCTCAGATCCCCTTCCACCATTTTTGGTGAGGGGGTGAGAGGCAGACACAGCCCCACCTTCAGCGTGCCTTGCCTTCCAGCAGCTAGCACCAGTTCTTTTATGGAGGACGGTCCTCAACTTTCTGGAGCCACTCTGTCTGCATGCAAGCTAGAAAGGCCCCGAAGAGGGTGTACTCATCACCCACCATTCTCAGCCCCTCTGGTAGCCCTCAACAGATGACTAAGGAGGCTAGGAGGTATGAAGCCTCCAACGCCCTTGGCAGGGGTGGGGACAACACTGAGGCATAAATTTCCACTCCAGGGTCCCCCTGAGGTCAGGCTGAAGCTACCCTTCCAAGAACATGGCCTGAAATCTCCCCTTGCTTGGCTTCTTCACCTTCTCTGTTCTGCTTCCCCTTCTCCTTTGCCAGTTTCCCCCGGGAACCCTTCCTTAATAAATCACTTCATCTCGGGATCTTCTTCTGGGAAACCTGACCCAAGACAGACATGAAGAATGAAAAGGAGCCAGCCACGCAACTATCTGGGAAAAGAGCTCCAGGTGCCACAGGAGGAGCGGCGTCTGAAGGGTGAGCCTAATAGAGGAAATGAGTGAAAGAGCAACTCTCCCCTGCTTTTCTTCTTTCCTTCTTAGTGACCGTTCCTTTTTTCTCCTTCGTGGGCTCTTCTGCCTTTCCTTGGTCTCCAGATATTGAGGATAACAATAGCTAACATTTATTGGGTAGTTACTGGGTGCCAGACATTACTCTAGACAGCTTATATGGATTTAACATATAGCTATTGAGTGAATGACATGGATGACAGGCATCAATCCATTAAATGTGTAATAAGAAGTGTAAAGGAATGCTCTGGTGGACAGCAACAGGGCCCTGTACTTATTCAGACTAAGGGTCAGGGAAGGCTGCCCCAAGGCAGTGATGCTTGAGCCAAAAGTGAAGAATGAGTTACCATGTGAAGGAGGTGGGGTGGAAAGTCTTCTAGAAAGAACGGGGAGAGGGAAGGGGGAAATGCAGTATGTTTGAGGAATTGAAAGGAAGCTGGCGCCACCGCAGAGGACTGAGCCAGGAGCGTTGTGTTGGATGAGGTGGGGAGGTAGGCAAAGGGTGGGCATTTCATCCATGTGGAGGAGCTGGCTCCTAATCCAGCCCCATGTAAGCCATTTGAAGGTTTTCATGGGGGAGTGACATAACCCCATTTGCGGCTGCAGCACAGAGATAAGATGGGGGAGGGGCAGAGCTGATGTAGAGAGATCAGTGAGGAGGCGCTGCAGAGGTCCAGATAAGGGTTAATGGAGGCTTGGACCAGTGAGGCATCAGCGGAGTTGAAGAGAAAGGTGCAGATTAGAGAGGTGCTCTGGAGGTAAAATGAACAGGATTTGGTGATGGCTCCTAGGATTCTGGCTTGCCTGTAGATGGACAGTGGGGCCACTGACTCAGACAGAAAACTTGAGAAAGGAATCAGTGAGTGAACATCGGGTGGGAGGTCTTGGGCATGCTGGGGCTGAGGTGCCTTTGGGACACAGGTGGAGATGTTGACTAGGCAGCTGGCTGGGCTCCTCTCCATCAAGGGCTTACACAAGAGGTTCCCTGGGTAAGAGTCATAAAGGTGTGAATCATCGGCAGATGGACAGTACTCAATGCTGCAGGTATGGATGAGATCAACAGGGGCAGAGTCCACAGTAAGAAGGGGAAAGGCCAAGGCATGGGCGTTGAGGGACAGGAGCACTTGATAGATTGAGTGGAGGAGGATGACCCAGCCAAGGAGACTGAGAAGAAGACCAAGGAGTTAAGAGGCAAACCAGGAGAATATGGTGTCAAGGGAGCCAAAGAAGTTAGGGTTTGAAGAATGCAGTAATCGAGAGGCCTAAGAAAATGAATACTGAAAAAAAAAAAATGGCCTCCAAATTTTAAGACATGGAGATCATAGCACAAACATTGTGTTTCGGGGAGATGTTGGGGGCAGAGACAGTAAAAGCCAGATTTGACCAAATGTTGGATGAAGTGAGTAGGAATGCCATAATGGCAAACAGAACACTTTTATGAAAGAAGAGGCTGGGGCCAGGCATGGTGGCTCACGCCTATAATCCCAGCAACTTTGGGAGGCCAAGGCGGGCAGATCACTTGAGGCCAGGAGTTCAAGGCCAGCCTGGCCAACATGGCGAATCCCCTAAATCTACTAAAAAAAAAAAAAAAAAAAAAAATGCAAAAGAAAAATTAGCCAGGCATGTTGGCATGCACCTATGGTCCCAGCTACTCAGGAGGCTGAGGCACAAGAATCACCTGAACTCAGGAGGTGGCGGTTGCAGTGAGCCGAGATCGCATCACTGAACTCCAGCCTGGGTGACAAAGCGAGACTCTGTCAAAAAAAAAAGGAAAGAAAGAAAGAAAAGAGGCCGGGAACTCAGGAATGGAAAACCAAATACCGTACATCCTCACTTACAAGCAGGAGCTAAGCTGTGAGTATGCAAAGGCATACAGAGTGGTATAATGGACTTTAGAGGCTTAGAACGGGGAGGATGGAGGTGGTGAGGGATACATATTGGGTACAATGTTCGATACTCAGATGACGGATGCACCAAAATCTCAGAATTCACCACTATATAATTCATCCACATAATTAAAAACCACTTGTACTCCAAAAGCTATTGAAATTTTTTAAATGTAAAAGAAAGAAAAGGCCAGGTGCTGTGGTTCACATGTGTGATCCCAGCACTTTGGGAGGCCAAGGTGGAAGCATCATTAGAAGCCAGGAGTTCGAGACCAGCCTTGGCAATATAGCGAGACCCCACCTCTACAAAAAATAAAATAAATAAATAAAGTTGATGGAGAAATGGAGGAGAAAGTAAGCATGCAGGGAGTAGGTTTATGGATGGCTCCAGCTGAAGATTGGGGGCGGTGCTCAGGGAAGGAGGGGACGATGGATAGGTGAGGGGTCTGAGAAGCAGGAGGGGGTAGGGAATCTAGGACTAGCAGAGACACTGGCCTGAGAGAGGAGGAGGGTGTTTCCTGTAAGGCAGCAGGAAAGAGGGCAGATGCGGGGAGGTGTGTGAATGCGCTAGTGGAAAGCCGGGGCAATTCTGCGGTGGCTTTAATCCTCTCTGTAAAGAGGTGGCAAGGTCCCATCTGACAGCAAGGGGAAAATGGGCTGGCTGAAGGTGTAAAGAGGATGGGGAGGGCTGGAATAGCCGTTACAGAGAGTGCGGTTCCAAGCTGACTGGAGAACTGCGCCGAGGGCCGTTATGTAGGCCCTGCCTTAAGGGAACATCCGTCTGACCTGTGGAGTCATGTGGTTGCTTGAGCACCGCCCTGTGACGGCAGACAGGAGGGCTCACTTGGAGCTGGCTTTTTGCCAGACAGATATGATAAAAAGGCAGAGAGGCCAAGAGGCTTGGGGTATTGACAAGAGTGTTATTAAAATGTTGGACCTTGGCATCTAAGTTGGACCAGGAGAAAAGTGAAAAGGAGAGAGCTGAGGAGAGCTCTCTAGGAGAACACGAGGTCAACAGCAGAGAGATCTGATGAGACGGAGCAGTGATCGCGAGGTAGAGGGAGCAAGGTGGGAGCAGGAGAGGAGCAGTTTTGGGAGAGGACAGGACCCAGCGTGGGATGCGTAGAAAGAGTAGTCTGGGCAGCCTTCAAGCGTCGGCCATGGTGACGAGAGGTCCAGTAGCTGTCTGCCTGCACCGGCACTGAAGTAACCCAGGCTGATGGCAGGAAGTAGCAAAGGTCACTGAGGAGTCCACTAAGCTGGAAACAGAGGCCCAGCCGTTAGCTTTGGCAAAATGGAGGGGAAGAGTCATTATATCAAGAGCAACATCAGGCCAGGCGCGGTGGCTCACGCCTGTAATCCCAGCACGTTGGGAGGCCGAGGCAGGCGGATCACTTGAGGTCAGGAGTTCGAGACCAACTCCTGGCCAACATGGTGAAACCCCGTCTCTACCAAAAAGACAAAAATTAGCTGGGCGTGGTGGCAGGCACCTGTAATCCCAGCTACTTGGAAGGGTGAAGCAGGAGAATCGCTTGAACCCAGGAGGTGGAGGTTGCAGTGAGCCGAGATGGCACCACTGCACTCCAGCCTGGGCGACAGAGCGAGACTCAGTCTCAAAAAAAAAAAAAAAAAAAAAGAGCAACATCAGTGAAAGCCAGAAAGCAGGGTTGTTGTGGGCTGGGGATCGAGCAGGAGATGGAGGAATAGAGGCGTCCTGTAGAAATGGCTTTTGGGTTTGTGGGGAAGGAGAACAGAGAGGCAATTGAGTCTCTCCCACTCTGGAGAGGCGTGTGGGGCCAAGAGAGGGAATTTTTTTTAGGATGGGAAAGACATGCGCATGGGCAGATGGGAATGCTATAGTGAAGAGGGTGCAGTGGACGGGGAACAGAGAGCAAAGCCTGGAGGCGCCGGAGCACCCTGAGCACAGGGGAGACACAGCGGAAGGAGGAGAGGTGTGTGGGTTTGCGGATTTGGTAGCGGGAGATGAGGGAGTCCTCCTGTGGTGGCTTCTGTTTTCTCCGGGAAACATAAGCAGTGTTCATTGAGAAATTAACTCCTGTATCATTTCTCCCTGCCCATAGTGACTCAGCCGGAAGAAATGAAAGGCATTAGCCAGGACCAGGCACTGCAGCTCATGGCTGCTGTAATCCCAGTGCTTTGGGAGGCTGAGGCTGGAGGATCTCCTGAGCCCAGGAGTTCGAGATCGGCCTGGGCAACATGATGAGATTTTGTCCCTACAAAAAAAAAAAAAAAAATTTTTTTTAATTAAAAAAGCATTAGTCAGGCTTTTGTGTTCTAAGTCCTGGGGCTTTTTTCTCCCACCTCATACCTGAGAAAGTAAACAGGCCGTTTTGTAGTTCTTGTGCCTGAGCTAAGAGGGAGAACACCACTGTGTCTTGGGGAATTGATGCTTTGGCACGGAGGAGAGGGGCAGGGGAACAGGCATTCTCCATCCCACCCTGACCTGCCCCCACAAGAAAGTGGCTGCATGCGATTGAAAAGCCAAGGACTAAGGGCTGCAACTGTGGGGGCCTGTGGGAGAAGTCCTCTTGAAAGAGCTGGGATGGAGGGAGTAGAGAGTTATCTTCCCAAGGACCAGGTTGGACAAGTGAGGCCCTGCAGATGGGCAAAAAATAGTGGAAGCCCTGTGACTGTGACCACTGATGTCTGCAACAGCAGCAGCAGCAGCCTGAAAAATCCTTCCACCTTTCTCTGCAAGGCTGTGGAGCACGGACTGACCATCTCTGGGACGGTGCAAACCCCTGGAGTTCATGGATGATCGGAGGGAGGTGAAGGGCAGCCATGAGTGATAGGGAAATCTTGCTGATCTAATGGGTAGAGACTCAAGCTGAATTTAATTTGGTTTAGACCAACTAAGGGATGACCAAGAGGTGTATTTACGTCATGAGTTGCAGAGAGTGTCCAGTGGGCCCAGGACCTGGACAAAGGGTGAGCAGTGAGTGGGAGTTGACATCTGGCTCTCTCCTCACCCTGCACCCTGGGGCTGGAACACAGCAGACACACAATGACCACGTGGTGCCACTCGGCCTTCACAGATGAGCACAAGGACATCCCTCCCCGCCAGGCCCGGGAGCAGGGCAGCAGGGCGGCCCCACATGGACCCCGTGCTCACAGTTTGGCAAACTGGACAGAGCCTTGGCTCTTCTCCTTCAGCAGCTATCACGCTCTCCCAGGCCCGGCCACCTGAGCTTCTCATCCATGTGGCTTTGGCACCTAGGCCTCTAGTTTCATTACCTTGGGTTTGTATCTAGTTCCAGATGGCGTACATGCAGAGATCTGGGCAGGCTGCTTACAGGCATTCTCTTGCCCTGCCTCGGCAAACACTTTGCCACATGTGGGTGAATGAGAGGGCAGACGCCAATGGGTTTGGATTCTGAGACCCCTGTGTTCCTGTGGGGTTTGGAGCAAGAGCCTGGTTGGCACAGCAGTGAGCACATCTGCTCACTTCAACCACAGGAAGCCAGGGGTCCCAGCTCACCTACCTTCCAGTACTGTGCTCAGTAGCCTTGACAATGCGGGGCAGAGGGAACAGGGCTGCCAGAGCTTCACGACTACCAAGGCCCAGGCTAGCAGGCACACAGGCTAGCGAACACCACGAGCCCCTCTTCTAGTGCATGCCAGGGCTACAGAAGACTGGGGCTGGATGAGCTCTAAGACTTGGTCAGGGAGCTCTTCCCTCACTTAGTCATTTATGTCTGATGGTTCCTTGAGCACAGATAGGAAAGTCAATCTTCATCCCTTTAACAAATATGTATCAAGTATCTATTGTGTGTGAGGACCTTGTGCTGGCCACTGGGATAATGACAGGGAACAAGGTGGACTCATTTCTCCTGCCTGCAAGGAAACTGCTGTCCATAGGTCAGGGAGACAGGCACAGATACAAACAGTGGTGACAGCCAGGATGGCTTCCTGGAGGAAACAATGGTTCCAAACAGGTACAGTTGGCTCTGAGGTGCCAAAACACACTAAAGGTAGAGCAAGTCTTTTTTTTTTTAACAGAGTCTTGCTCTGTGGCCCAGGCTGGAGTGCAGTGGAGCAATCTCCACTGCAACCTCTGCCTCCCAGTTTCAAGCAATTCTCCTGCCTCAGCCCCCCAAGTAGCTGGAATTGCAGGTGCACACCACCACACCTGGCTAATTTTTGTATTTTTTTTTTCTTTTAGTAGAGATGGGGTTTCACTGTGTTGGCCAGGCTGGTCTCGAACTCCTGACCTCAGGTGATCTGCCCGCCTCAGCCCCCCAAAGTGCTGGGATTATAGGCGTAAGCCACCGTGCCTGGCTGGTAGAGCAAGTCTTTTTTTTTTTTTTTTTTTTTTTGAGACGGAGTCTCGCTCTGTCGCCCAGGCTGGAGTGCAGTGGCGCAATCTCGGCTCACTGCAAGCTCCCCCTCCCGGGTTCACGCCATTCTCCTGCCTCAGCCTCTCCGAGTAGCTGGGACTACAGGCGCCCGCCACCACGCCCGGCTAATTTTTTCTATTTTTTAGTAGAGACGGGGTTTCACCATGGTCTCGATCTCCTGACCTCATGATCCGCCCGCCTCGGCCTCCCAAAGTGCTGGGATTACAAGCGTGAGCCACCGCGCCCGGCCTGGTAGAGCAAGTCTTAAGGGGCATTATATTATAACTACATGCAAGAGAAGTTAAGACCAGTTTGGCTTTGTGCGTGTGTGGACTGAAACCCAAAAGCCAGAAACTCTCTGCATGTGTCCCTCATGGAGCCATATGTCTCTAGTCTCTGTTTTTCAAAATTTGCAGGACTGACGACTGATTGGACAGTGGTGCAGGAGGAAAGGTCTCTGCATGTCAGTGATTAAGTGGCTGAAGATGCCACTGCCTGAGACGGGCACTATTGAAGGTAAGCAGATCTGGGGTGGGCAGGACAGAGGAGGCTCTTAGTTATATGGATCTGGAGCTCACAGGAGCGGCCCAGACTGGAGATAGAGACTTGGAAGTCATCAGCATATGGTTGGTAGTGGTCAAGATGATCCAGAGAAAAGGGGCTGAGCAGGAGAAAAGAGGAGGCCTAGGACAGAGTCCCGGAAGAGCAGAAGAGGAGGTGGTAAAGGGATCAGAGACAGTAGCCAGTGAGGAGAGGGTGGGCCAATGAAACCAGGGAAAAGAACTGTTTTAATAACTCAGCAATGGGCAGGCATAATTGGCTGAAAAGTATACTTTTAAAATTTGGGGGCCGAGAGGGAACCTCTAAATCCTCAAAGTTCTGGAAAAAAAGGCAAAAATGCTTAAGGATGCATAAAATTTGCAATACCTCCCCCATGGTGCACCAAAATTACTAATGGTGAAAAACCAGTCACTGGAAATATTCATTTTTGATCCGTTTGTCATCCAAACCAAATTGTTTTTCCAGAATCACTGGAGCCAGTCCCATCCCCTCCTCACACACCAGGGGGCGCACACGCATTGTTTGTGAATTCAAGTTCAGGACAAAAACTGGCAGTGAATCAGGTGGTTACCAGACCTGATCCCTCAGCCCAGATCCCTGAACACCACAGCAACCTTGCCCTGCACATTACCACGTGATCCCTGAATCCAGGCACCTCAACAATCTCCAAATTTTATTTCTCACCTGACTGCAAACTTACAGGGTTATCAGAAAGACGCCACAGAAGAAACCCCACAGAGGAGAAACCTCATTTCTTCTGCTCAGTTAACTGACCCAGGGCAGTGGGGGTAGGTCCCCCATCCTTCATGGTGAAGCCCAGCAAGCGGCGGAGGGGGGAGGAGGGGTGGGGTAGACAGGAAAGAGCTGGTGTGGCTTTGGCTGACTCTTAAGTGGTTGTAACATGGATTGCGTGGGGGCGGGGTCTGGAGGCAGGGGCTCTTGGATTGAAGCTCATCAAATCCCTCTGATCAGAAGGTCTTGGAATAAATCTTCACGTAGGTTATTAGTTTCACCCAGAAATTTCTAGGGTCATCATTTGAGTTTAGTATGAGAAGACAGAAACTCAGTACTGAGATTTAAATTAAATTTGGAGGGCATTATCACGTCTTTAATTCTGAAGCCAATGTAAGGTTCACAGCTGGAATTGGTATACTATTGGGGTATTAGCCAGTCTCTGCTTGGGGTTGACACTAGGTCAGAGAAGTGGAGGGTGAACATGAGGATGAAGGGGCTTTGTGTGGAGTTTCTGTAAAGCCAGTCTTATCTAGGGTTCCAAGATTATTATTAAAGCTGGGTTGGTTTAGGGTCCTAAATGGTCTGAAGGTTGGGTGGGGTTTCAGGTCAGTATCTGTGTTTGGGGGTCCTTTTATGATGACCCAATCCCAACTCTGGAATTGAGAATCCCAATTCAGAGTGCATTGGTGTTGATCTGGGAATGGGAGAGCAGTACTGGAGTTTTATGTAAGGCTTGGGGTTCAGAAGAGAGAGAACTGGGGTCCATAGCAAGGTAGCTTTTGGACTTTAGGGTTCATTTAGGGACTGGGGGCTGAGCATTAGTACAGGGGTCCATTTAAGGTTCAGGATTGGTGCTAGCGTCACTATCAAGGTTAGGGCAGGTAGAAGTAATAAAGAGGTTTAGAGTCAGAATTGGTATTTGGGATCAGTATAGAGGTTCAGAACAAAATTACTACTTGTGCTAATTTGGGGGCAGATTAGGGGCTTTGGACTCAATACTGGGTTTAGGGCAAGGTGTGGGCTCAGTATCAGGTTCAGATCTGTATGGGGAGGAAATGGGGTCCTAGAGTGGTATTAGGTTCATGCTAGGGCTGGGAGCCACTGGAAGGATCTGGATGTAGTATCAGAGTTTGGTCTGTCCATGTTCATTATTGGGGTTCGGGTTCAATATTGAGGTTCCGGTCGGTTTCGACTTGGCGTTAGGTTGTGGCCTCTCTGGGCCTCAGCGGCTCCGCGGCTCTACCAGCGAGAGTGCACGAGGGGAGGGGCGGCGCCGGGGGCGCGCACGGCAGGGGCAGGGGCGCGGGCGCGAGCGCGAAGGGAGCGCGCGGCTGGAGCTGGCGCGGGAGCGGCGGGAGCGGTGGCGGCGGCAGAGGCGGCGGCTCCAGCTCCGGCTCCGACTCGGGCTCCGGCTCGGGCTCCGGCTCCAGCTCGGGTGGCGGTGGCGGGAGCGGGACCAGGTGGAGGCGGCGGCGGCAGAGGAGTGGGAGCAGCGGCCCCAGCGGCTTGCGGGGGGACATGCGGACCGACGGCCCCTGGATAGGCGGTGAGTGACCCCCGGGCCCCCCGCCAGCCCCCTCCGCGCCCGTCTCTTCCCCGCTCTCCTTGCCCTCCCCGCTAGTCCACCCGGCGGAGCTGGGGGCGGTCCCGGGGGGACGAGGGCGCCGCTGAGGCCGGGCCGCGCCCCCACCTGCCGCGCCCGCAGCCTCGGCGAAGCCCCCCCCACGCCCCAGCCTGGCGGCTCCTCCCCGCTCACCCCGCGGCAGACGCGCCCCCAGCGCTGCCGGCTGGCTCGCTCCCCGCCGCCCCTCGCCGCCTCCCTCCCTCTCCGCCGCACCTTAGCCGCAGCCCGCTCCCCCCGCCCAGCGCAAAGTTTCCCGTTTGCGTTCTTGCTCCCCCTCATCGGTCCCGCCTCGTCCCCGCTTCTAGCGCGGACGCGCTCCGGGGGCGGCCCTCAGACCCCCCAGCTCCCCGCTCCGGGCGGGTCCAGGCCGCGCCCCCGCCCCCGCCGCACAGGCGCCCCCTCCCAGCCGGCAGGGGATCCGCAGCCGGCGCGCCCGGGTCTCGTTCGCGGCCCCGGCGCACGTGCGGTCCCGGGCTGCGCCGGGCGCGAGTTTGAAGCCCCCCACCCCCCTCGTTCGCGAGCACGGGATGGGGAGGGGCCGAACGGGCTGTTCACGCCCCCAACCGGGTGCAACGCCCTGGAGGCCCTGGAGCGACCTGTCCCGTGAGGACGTGGCCACTCGGACCCGCTCCGAAAGTTCACTCAGTGGCCGCCCCGCGTCCCGTCCCGTCCCGTGCCTGCTCCCCATCGCCGTGCCCGCGTCTCTGTCTCGACTGCTTTCTGTTTTCCTCGGCGTCTCTGCCTTCCCGTGTCAGTGCCTCCCAATCTCACGCCCCTGCAATCCCAAGGGTCTCTCCGGCTGTCTCCATTCTTTTTCCCTAGGTCACTCTGTTCTTTCTCCCCAGGTCTCTCCGTTCTGTCTCCCTGGGTCGTCTTGTACCCTGACCCTGAGTCTCTCTGTTCTCTCCCCTTGGGTCTGTCTGTTTCTTCTCCCTGGGTCTCTGTCTCCCTCCCTAAGTCTCTCTATGCCTCTTGTCTCTCACGCGTCTCTTGGTGTCTCTGCACCCTCTGTGCTAGGCGCCCCCCCCATTTCCCTGGAATGCTGCCCCTCTGGTTCTTCCACCCCGGAGGGGGAGGGGCTAGACTTTCTCCCCATTTCAAGCCCCCCTGTCCCCCAATGCAGGGCCCCTGAGTTGGAGCAAGTTGGGGGTGGGGAGCGCTACCTGCCTGAGCTGTGAAATGGGAGAGGGAGGCTGCCCCAGCCTGGGGGTTGTCTGGATCTCCCTGAGGGGCCACAGGGCAGGGCCGGGAGGCTGGATTAGGATGAGGAAGGCTCCACTTCTGAAGGAACAAGGGCAGGGATCCAGAGCGGCCTGGTGTCGGATCTGGCCTGAGAACCAGGGAAGTGCACTGGGGTGAGAGGCGTAGAAAAGGATGTGGGGTGGTGGTTCCAGGTGGGTGCTCATGGGGAGGGATCTGCTGAGAAGGGAAGATCTGGTGGGGAATCCTTTGGGAGGCTTCGGGGATATGAGGGATCCAGAAGAGAGTTCTGACAGGCTATCTAAGGAAATTTCTGTGCTTAGCTCCTTATTAACTCTTGCTTCAGGGAGCATGAAAATCCCTGTTTTTTACTGATTATATGAATGTGCCTAGGGCTTCAAGAAGGAGCAGGTGTAACTCCCCAAGTACAACCCCCTACATTCTCAGCTCCAGGCACAGGCCACACTTTCTCTACCCTCTTGCCTTCATTTCCACACTCAGCTCACCCCCTCCACCCCCACACACACTCCCTATTCAGCTGCTTTCTTGCCCCCATTCGCATACCTGGGCCCGCATGCTGGCCAGGGCTCAAGAAATCTGTGCCTGCACACTCTCGCAGCACACCTGTGCACATGCACAGTCATCCTTGTGTATTTTTGTATATGCACTTTCTTGCTCATTTTACTTGCTCAATCTCCCTCTTATCATTTGAAATGTCTTTATAGTGTTTTTTTTTTTTAGTTTCCTTTTCCAACTGCTCTTCCTCTTCCCTGTTTCTTTCCTTTAACAAGAAAATTGTTTTAACATAATTCCTTCCTTCCTCCCTTTCTTCCTTCTTCTTGCAACTACTGATACCTCCCCTTTATCCAGCTTTGTGCGCCCTGTGCGGGTTGGCTTGGTGTACAGGCTGCCAAGAGAGGAGGGGGTGGTTGGGTGTTGGTGAGGGAATTTGGCGGGGCAGAGTTAGACTGCAGCAAACGTAAACTAGCTACACATCTTTTACTGGGAGTCGTATTGATATGCAGCAAAATACTAGCCCTGGCAGATTGGTCACAGTCCACCCTTTTTTCCATCAGCCCGAACTATGGGAGTCTAGCTTTGAGGGTCCTCCCTGGCAGGGGGGGAGGAGGGGACCCAGACCTCCTGCAATAGAGGGGTTGTGATACACACCACGGCTCCTCCACTTTCCAGCTTCAGGCCTCAGAGAGTCCCCCTTTCTCCCTGAGTCTCAATTTCACTCCCTGTAAAATGGGGCAGCTAATCCAACCCAGACTGGGTCCCAGGGCTGTTGTAAGAATCCAAGGGAACTGTGTGGCAGTGCATCGTCAGCAGTGGCAGTCACTTCCCTTGTGACTGACACTGCTGTGTGCTTGGTTCCAGCTTGCAGTCAGGGCCCTGCCCTCGAGATGCTCGTGGTCCTTGGGGGAGCAGGTTGCACCATGGGAATGCAAAAGCAATTCAGTTACCTGTTATTGATTGCTGACTGTGTGCCAAACCCCGGGGTAGGCACTTTCAGCCCCAGCTGCCTTGCTTCCTTTGGGACTAACAGCTGTGTAGAAGAGGCAGCCCACCCCTAAGGTTCAGGCATCTGCTCAACTAAAGCAGCTGCAGTTCTGAGTTGGGTTAGAACATTGGAAGAGTCATCAAGAGATGGGGGAGAGTTCAGAGGTCAGAGTGAGATGAATCCCAGAGGAGACCAAGAAGAAGTGATCTGAACTGGGTTTGGAGGGATGAATAGGAGTTTGAAGAAGAGAGAAAGGACTTGAGGTAGATAAAAACCAGTATGAATAAAGACTGGGAGGTGTTGTCACTTGTGAAGTATTCAGAGATGTGGGAGGTCACAGAGGGCATTGAATGCCCTGTAAAGTACCTATGATTGTACTCTGAGAACCCAGAGAGAAAACACCAAAGGTTTAAAGCTTGGATAGGGAGGGTGGAGTGTGCTGTGGTCAGGTTTATGTTTCCAGAAAACGCTCTGTGGCTATGGGAAAAGGATGGAGACAGGATGCCCAGTGGGGCAAGAGGGTGCCGGTAAGTAAGGTGAGAGAAGATGCTGACTTTGATAGGTGGTAGCATGGAGCCATCTTGAAGGTACACTTGTCAGGACAGAATGATTTATTGGATGTGGGAGTGAAGGAGAGGAAGAGGAAGGAGTCCAGGTTCCTGGGAGTGGTTGAGTGGGCCTTCACTGAAGGCCCTGAAGCTTCACTGAGTTAGGGACTTGGTGAGGAGGGGCAGAGAATAAGCTCTTATTTGGACATGTGGCCCTTGAGGTACTTGGGGCATTTGAGGCTCAGTGGGGGAGGCGCATCAAGGACGGGCTTTGGTGTGAGGGTATGGGAGAGAAATGTCGGCCTCGCAAAGAGAAGCAAGAGCTGTATGAGAGAGCACCGAGCTGTGCACATTGAAAGTAACCTCCGACAGTGGTGAAGAGCTCGAGTTTTATACTGCTAGGATTGGACTCTGTTTGCTAGCAGCGTGACTTTAAGCAAGTGGCTTAACCTCTCTGAATCTGCTTCCTTATTTGTCAAATGATTATAATAAAAACCCATGCCTTACAAGGGTTGTTATGAGGATTAAAGATAGTATGCATAAAGTGTGCGTAGCACAGGGCTTGGCATCTAGTGAGTACTGTTTGTGTTTGCAGTTCCTGTAATCATCCTCAACAGGGGTGGGTAAACCCACCCTCCCATCAAGGGTCACATGCAGTTGCCTTTAATAAGAAAGACTGCTAAGGTTAGGGTACCTGTCTGCCTGAGGTAGCTGCAATTCTGAGCTGAGATTAGCAGGTCGAGGAGCTCAACAAAGGGGGTGCCCGCCCCTATTGTTATCGATGGGATTGTATGTGTTGCTCAGGTGTTTGACCTTCAGGTGGGTGGGCTTGACAACTAGAGGTGAGGCCTGCAGAAGAGACTTCATGTTTGGGGTAGGTGGAAGGGAATTTTGAGAAGGGGCAGCTTTGGGGTATTGAGCTCTCCATTTCCTCCCACCCTCCCTGGGCCCTGGGCTTCTACTGAGGCTCTTTCCGCCAGCATCTGCCTCTGTGGTCCAGATGCACCACATCTCTGTGTGACCATGACTTCTAGGTCTGAGAACTCTGGTTTTAGCCCCTTAGCAGTATTTTAGCTGCTGTTTCTGGGGACTGTCCCTGGTGCAGCCACAGGGGCATTCTGGGGGTTGCTCCAGAGGGCAGCTGTGCCTGCATTCCCCTAGATATCGTCGACTTGCTCCTGACCCACTGCCGGGCCAGGTTTCAGGCCTGGCAGATGATGGGGAACCCTACCAGGGCCAGCCCTGCGTTGGCCCCAGGGGCTTTCTTTCTTGATATTGGACATGACTGTGGACTTCACCCCTTCTGAGGCCTTCCTGGGTGCCAAGCAGTGTAATTTCTTTCTTTCTCTTTTTTTTTTTTGGTGGGGGGTTTGAAACAGAATCTCACTCTGTTGCCCAGGCTGGAGTGTAGTGGTGCAGTCGTGGCTCACTGCAGCCTCCACCTCCTGGGCTCAAGTGATCCTCCCACCTCAGCCTCCTGAGTAACTGAGACTACAGGTGTAGTCCCACCTGGCTAATTTTTGTATTTTTTTTAGCGACAGGGTTTTGCCCTGTTGTCCAGGCTGCTCTTGAACTCCCTGCTCAGGGATCCGCCTGCCTTGGCCTCCCGAAGTGCTGGGGTTACAGGGGTGAGCCACTGTGACTGGCCAGCAGTGTGACTTCTAACTTGGGTCTTGAACCATGCAGGCCCTTTCTGAGTAGCTTTCTAGTCAGCCTTCCAGGTGTCAGCTCTGGCTCTGTTCTGGGGGTGTATCTGGTTGTCCTGGGCTCTGTCCCAATGTGAGCGTACAGTGGTTCTGGGAGCTGCAGTTGGTGAATCTTGAGTCTTTATTTGGTTGCCTGATAGGTTGTTTTAAGGCCAGTTTGATCCCAGACTGATGTGGTTCAAAGTTACTGTCTGGCTTTTCTAGGATCCTGCCCTCATGCTGTTCTGTGTGCCTCAGGGTCTTTGCAAATGTTTAGTCTTCTAAAATGGCCCCTGGCCACTTTGGGTACACACCTCTTTCCAGGTGTGGCTTCTGCTCCATGTAGGGCCTGTCTCAGTCTACAGGCACGAGACCCTGCTGTGGCTGGGTGTGGCAGCAGCGCCTGGCCAGCTTGGGGGGCCTTTCCCATTACCCAGTTCCCTGCCTTGGACTCTGCCCGTCTGCCCAGGGTCTCTGCACAATGGTGCAGCCAAAAACCTCACTTGAATACTGTGAGGCCCTGCAGGCATCTCTAGACAAATGGGCCTTTAAGTTTGGGGCCTGGAAGCTGGTTTGTCTGGCCAGACCCGCTGGGCAGCCTGTATGCTGGGAGCAGCAGCTGCTGGAAACTCAGCTTGGGGAGCGGGGAGGGAAGCATGCAGAGAGGGCTGCGGGTTCTGGTGCAGGTAGGTGGGGCAGTGGAGGCTGGCTCGGTGAGCTGGCGAGGGCCATCTTGGGTCAGTTGGGATGGCCTTCAGTCAGTGAGAGCACCCCCATATTGGCAGAGGTGGTTAGTGCAACTTGAGGGTAATTCCCAGGTGCAGAGGTGTGTCCTTGTTTTCAGGATGACGGTCAGTCTTGGGCTGGTGAGGACATTCCCACGCATCACCCTCCCACTGTGGTTTCTTTGTGTCCGTTATAGGAGGAGCCAAGGTGGCAGAGTGGTGTGGGGCGGGGATCACTGTGCATGTGGGGGCTTGAGGTGAGAAGCCTGCTACAAGGTGCAGCTTGCGTCGAGTAGGCCAAACAGCTGAGCTTCCGTGAGGTGGTGATGAGGTGGTGTGGGTGTGTCTGACCCCCACCCCCACCCCCACCCCCACCCAGAATGGTACCCACGCTAGTGGGGGCTCAATAATGGCTCTAGAAGGAAGGGGCTGGGCTCTGTCGCTGCGTGTGTGCCAGCGGAGGAGGCATCCAGGGGCACACCTTCATTTTAAAAATTATAGAGAAGCAGAAAGTCAAAAATAAACATTGCTTCTGAAGCTTCTTTGAAGACTGGCATGTATGTTGGGGTGTATTCTTCCAGGCTGGGCTGTTTTCTTTGAACTCATTCATGCATTCATCCACTCATTCAGTGTATGTTGACTGAACACCTACTATGTGCCGGCTGTCAGCCAGGCGCTGGGGATACGGAAATGAGATGGGCAGCCACAGTCGATGCTCCTATCAAGCTTACGGTAGTGACTCAGTAATTGTAAAAATATATAAATAGTCATGTTTGTGGTCACGGCTCCAAGCCAAGGTCCAGGCAGGTAGTCTGGGACATCGTGGAAGGCTTCCCTGAGAAAGTGCCCCTGGATCTGAGATCCGAGGGTAAATTGGCCAGAAGAGCATGGGTACCCTGTGCCAGGCAGTGGCATTCAGCACCAGCAAGGCTGGGAGACAGGAAGAAATTTGGCACATTTGAGGATCAGAAGAGGAAGTTCCCATTCTGGCAGGAGGAGCGCATGGGCAGGTGCAGAGGTGGGAGGGGCCGACTCTGCTTGGCTTTGGGGTCATGCTGAGGTCAGGGACTTGGTCTGTGTGGCTCACAGCTATATGGGTGGTGCCTGGAAGGACGCCCAGCACATAGTAGGTGCTTAAGGAATATCAAAATGCATGAGCGAGGGAGTGAAGGGAAAAGATGGGCATTTTTACCAGGTGAGGATGGTTCTACATGAACATTTCCATAACCTGCTTTTTTTTCTGCATAAACAGCAAATTTTTAATGTCTTTCTATGTCAATACATATGCTGTTGTGATGAAATTCTTGATGTTTTCTCATGCTTTCCTTTCGGTCCAGGAAGGAGCGGAGGCCCTGGTGCCCTGCCCTTGGTGCTGAGTATCCAGCAAGAGTGACTGGGGTGAAGAAGCAAAGACTCGGTGAGTGTGCCCCACGGAGTGGCCAGGAGTAGGGGTGCACAGGGGTCCTGTGGGCCAGGCTGAGCAGCTTGGATTTGATGCAGGGTCAGTGGAGAGCTATAGAGGGGGTGTCAGCAGGGGGCATGACATGACCCAGTGTGCGCTGGTGAGAGATTGTGGAGGCCTGGACCAGGGAAGCACTGACAGAAGTGGAGAGAAGGGATGTGAGTGCTATTTAAGGAGGTGGAGTAGACAGAACATGGTGAAGGATTGAATGTGGGGCATGAAGGAGGGGAGGTGTCACGGATGGTGCCCGAGTTTCTGGCTGGAGTGGATGCTAGAGGTGGATGGGGAATGACATACAGCTCGTCAGCCACTGTAGGTGCGAGATAGGCTTCCAGGTGATGTCCTGGGACTTACACCAGGACCTGTCTTCTGCTTCTCCATTCACCACGTTTCTGTAGAAAAGACTGTTCCCGTCGACTGTAGGTTGTGGTAGAAAGAGCATGGTGCCTGCAGGATCTGGGCATGTCCTCTGCACCTCTTTGATGTCCCCTTGTCCTCCTCTCTGTCTGTTAGAAGCACAGAATGGGTGGGCTGGAGTTGCAGGGAATGAGGTTGGTGAGTTGGTTTAGAGTCAGCATCATGGGCCTTGGATGTCAGGCTAAGGATGTTAGACTTTTTCCTGAGGGCAATACAGCAGCATTGAAGGTTCTTAAGCAGGGAAGCAATATCCGTGCGTTCATCTGTCCATTGCCCATCCATTCATTCATTCATGGAACACTGTCTGAATGCCTGCTGTGGAATAAAGTGGCAAACAAAAGTGCAGATTTGCATTTTTATGTGCTGAAAGGTGGCATTGGTCTGTGTGCAGGATGGGTTGGAAGGGAGTGATTGAAGGCAGGAAGGCCACCGAAGAGGCAGGAAGTGATGAGGTCTTACTAACACAGTGGCAGTGAGGATGGAGGCAGGGCAGATTCAAACTTATTGATGGGTTAGATGTATGGGATGAGGACAAGGGAGCGTTTAAGGAGGGTTTGCGGGCTTGGTGACTGAGCAGATGGTGGTGCTGTCCCCAAGACTGGACACCCCGGAGGAGGAGTGGGGTTGGGGCAGATGAGTTCTGGTTGGGCCATCCTGAGCCAAGAGCTCGGTGGGTCTGTTCACCCTCTGTAAGCTCCTTGAAGGCAGAGCCTGTGACTATCTTGTTCATCACCCTGCCCACTGAACATCTGGACGGGTGGCTGGACTAACAAGGCTGTGGAAGAAATGGGTCTGGCCTGGGTAGGGAAAGGAAATGTGTATGTCCTGGGTGTCTCCTGGGGTCCAGACCCTACTCTTGGTGAGATGGGCACTGGGGTTATGTAGAGGGTGCAGCAAGAGGGGCTGTGTCACAGGCTGGAAAGGTCAGATGGGGAGGGTGGGTGTAGGGACGCCATGTGTCCCTTCGCCTCTCCATCCTCAGATGATGGTCTGACCTAACTCGAAGTCCAGTCTTGCCAGAAGAGGTACCTGAGGGTGGAGCCCTCTGTCCTCTTGGGAGGCCACTAGCTGATGGCATGTCTGGTGGGGTGCAGATGGGGTGTGCTATAGGGCCTGACTTCTGGAGGCCGGGTAGGGCTGATGTGGGGGTACAGGGGAAGATACTCTGAGATCCTGAGGCCAGGCGCCAGCTAATACAGGAGTTAAGCCAGGTTGGAGCTTCCTTGGGTACAAGGCCCAGGGTGCCCACGGGGGATTGGGTTCTTGGGCAGGGGCCAGGTCAGGCTCTAGGCTCAATTGGCAAAGGATCTTGTTGTCTGTGTTGGGGTTTCTCAGCCTCAGCACCGTTGACATTTTGGATCAGATAACCCCTTATTGTGGGGGCGGGGCTTGTTATTGTAGGGTGTCTAGCAGCATCCCTGGTTTCTTCCCCCTAGATGCCAGTAGCATCTCCCTGCTTTCCCCAGTCTCGACAATCAAAAATGTCTCCAGTCGTTGTGTAATGTCCCATGCGGGCAAAATTACCCTGAATTGAGAACCTCTGGTCTACAGCCTCTTGCTACTTTCACTATACTGTACAAACCTGGAAAACTGGGGAGGGTCAGTGGGGAAGATGGATAGTGATGAGCCACTTGAGCAGAGTTCTGAGGGGTGAGTGAGTACTGGGGCAGGAGGACATTTTTTTCCAATAGACAGAACAGCAAGTACAGAGGCTTGGAGGCATAAAGTTGGGAAACAGTAATCCAAGGGGGACCCCAGCCCCAGAGGCTTAGGGATTACAGCTGCAGGAAGATACCTCTGCTGGTCCCCTTTGGTCATTTGCCTCCAGAGTTAGTCTCCTGCTGACCCTTTGCCGCCTCCGAGTCTCTGCGACACTCCTCCTAATCTCCCCCTCCACTCCTCAGTGAGATGGAGAAACTGAGAGCTGCGATAGGGTGGGACTCAGTCCAGCTGGTGGGAGCCCCGATACCAGCCGTGGGAGGGAGGGCTGTTCCTGGCTCTGCTCACAGATTCTGGCCAACTGGCTGGAGGAGGGAAGGCGGCCTCACCCTCTTCCCCACAGGCCCCTCCTTCCCTGGGTCAGGGGTCCTGGCTGAGACTGTAATTTATTCCCGTCATAATCCAGTGGTTGATTTGGTGAGAGTTGGAAACATGTTGGTTTTCCCTTCCCAAGTATAACAAGGCCTGTTTCCGCCTCTGCGGCCGCTGCTGCAGTGCCACGCGGTGAACTGTCCAGGACATGACAAAAGGGCTCGGTTAGCTGCCCGCTGGTTAGAAGATGAACGGCTCAGAGCTCTCCCTGCCGACAGGCGCTTCCCTTCCTGTTGCCCAAGTGCTGGCCTTTCCTCTTGGCTGTCTGCTCTGTAGGGCCCTGGATACCCCTCCTTCTGCTCATGTCCATTTCTGAGCCCCAGGGTCCTGGCCTGGTGAGGTGAGGTGGGGGAGGCTACAGAAACAGGTGGTATTTGGAGACTAATTAATATTTGTGAATAATAATGCATGCCCAAGGAAAACAAATCCATCTGTCTTTGCGTATTTATGACGAGGACTCAGGAATGATCCCAGCTGTTCTCCAGCCAGGGAAGCCCCCATCACATGGTCCTTTGGGCCCCCACAGAGGCTGGCAGGGTGGTTAGGGTGGGCTGCATGGAGGTGACATGGCTTCTGTGTTTTGTAACGTGAATCTTCTGTGGCGTTCATATGTGAACGCTGTGGCTTGGTCCAGTGCCTGCTTCCTCCTTTTCCCTCAAAGCAGTGATTCCCAGGCTCCTTGGTTTCATGAACCAATACAATTTCCAAAAGTACTCAAGAGCCAGACATGGGGTTGGCAATTTTTTATTTCGCCAAGTAAAGGCATTATAAAAAAACAACTGCTATCTGCTATCCCCATCATTTCTTACAGGAAAGAACATTTTAACACCAAGGACAATATTTGAGAATAAAGGACAGTTCTTCCCAAGAAAGGGCAGTTGGCAGCTTTACACTGACGTAGCAAAGGAAAAGGATATATTAAAACCATTCTGAATGTGGAAAAATTGTGTCCAATTATATTCTGTAATATCATACTGTATGTAATTGTGTTCCTGCCCAAGTATGTCAGCTTGGCAGAACGGATGGTCCACAGTGCAATTCTTCAGAGACGAGCTTGAGTGCCCAAGTGCTCCGGCCTTGTTTTTATCTCGGTTGTTGAAAGCCCAGGCTCACCCAGCCATGCTGGTGAAGTGGGTGCTCTGCTGTGAACACTGTTGCATGGATTCACAAGGTGCTCAACCTCGCAACTGCAGTCAGGCCAGCAGCAGCCCTGCCCCCTGTTCCTCTCCCACCTTCTCCCCACAGGTGACCCTGGGACTCTGGGGGCTGGTGTAGGGCCAAGGTCTAGATTTGAGGCCAGGCCTGGGGATCCAGGGCTGCTCTCCTCTGATGAGGGAGGCCCTGGAGCTGGGAGTGGCCTGAACCGCCTGACACCAGGGCAGGCTCTGTGCCTGGAGTCTCGGGGCGGGAGGCAGCTTGCTCTCGCCAGGAGCTGGTGAGGGAGAGGCCCTGGCTCGTACAGCTGTGTGGTTGCCAGAGTAGTTGCCTGAGAATGTGTTTGTGTGTGTCCCTTGTGTTTCCCCATCTCCCTGGGCATCTGTGTCCATCATGGACCACTGGAAGAAGCTCTCTGTTCTACTTTCTGGATCTGAACAAAGTGTCCTGAGCACCCCAACCCAGATACACAGGGGGTTCCTGGAGGCCCCACGTTGGGGGTAGGGTTATCTGAGGCCCAAGTTCTCTAACACCCATGGCCAGACTCTCATCCAGGCTTGTACCACATGGTTGTCTGTTCTGGGAGTTTATCCCCACGATGGCTCTCCTGGGAGCTCTGCCCCCATCATGATGTCTGTAACAGCACGTTACACCTCTGTGATAATGTATGGGGACTTGCACCCCTGTAATGTCCTTATCAGGCAGCTGCACTCCATGATGTCTGTGCCCTCTGTGTCCACCCACGTGATGTCTAGACCACATGATTACACCTCCATGATGTCTGCACCTGGGAGTTACACTGCTATGATTACTGCACCAAGGCGGCTACAGGGGATTAAGCCTCTGCTCATTGTACTGGGGAGCTGTATCCCGTGATGACGGTGCTGTGCATTTTATTTTCATAGCAGGGAGATATGCTCGTGCTGGGGGCCTATGTCCCTATGAAGCCTGCCTGGCAGGGGTTGCATGCTTGGAATGCTTGTTCCTGCAAGTTAACCTCTGTGACTATTATATTGTTATACCCCATGATGCCGGTACTAGGCGACTGTACCCTGTCCTTTGGTGCAACACAACTATTGAGTTATAAACTCATGTATCTCAATCAGGGGCTCCAGGATGGTCCATCAGGGGACCATACTCCCATGATGACCTGGCCTGGCATAGGATACCAGATGTGTCCAAGGCCCAGGGAGGAAGAGCCACTCATAGTCCAGCACCTGATGGCCACTGGGAAGGTGCTCCATTGTTGGCTGCATGTGGCACCATAGCGCAAGCTCAGGCAGGGCCTTAGTGATGTGTGACCTCCATCCCAGTGTGGCCTTGCAGGCGTCATTGTGGTCTCAGCCACCTGAGCTCTGGGACCGTGGAACAGATCCATCCCCAGCGTGGTGTAATGGGGCTGGACACCTATCATGCCCTGTCAGTGTTCTTACTTTGTTGTTCAGCTCCTGTCTCAGATTTTTGGTGAGATCCTGGGACAGCGGACAACTCCCACCCCTTTTCCTTTGTGTTTGGCCCCATCCCACTTTGCAGGTCCCACCTTCTTTGTCCAACACCTTTGTTCAGCTGCTGCCTTCTGACCTTATGACCTTTGGTTATCTCAGTTGAGACAAGGGTTCAAATTTCAGAAAAGACTGGAGCACCTTTGAGCCCTGCCCATTCCTGTTCACCTGCCCTGTCACCTTGCAAATTCTCTTAACCATTGTGGGTCAGCGGGTACCTGGGTCTGATCACAACTCCCCTATCAAAGTCCATGTGTATCACTGCGGGGCCCCAAGGCGTGTCCACCGTCACGCACTCTGCTCTGTTGTGTCTTCACAGCATTCATGAGGGATTGACCACGTCTCACCCCTCTGCCCAGAGCATGGTGTGATCAGAGCTTGTGGGCACTTCCGTACAGCCCCTGGTGCCCCCCAGGTGAGGGGTATGGGAGAGAGACCCTGGGTAGCTCACCAGTGGGGCCAGGGAGTGATAGCAGCGTATCTCCCATGTATAGTGCGGCCACACTAGAGGCTTCACCCAGGTGCCTGCAGGCACTCCAGGCCAGGAGCCTTGGAAGTAAAGGCCTAAGAGGCATTCAGCCAGTCCCAGACGCTACTCAGTCTTTTTGTGCATAGCTTCCTGTCTCAAACATCGGCCCCTGAGGTTCGCACCCCATCCTCCCTACACTTGTTTGACTCCGGGCTTCTGGGGCAAGGGCAGAAGAGGTGTGAGGTTTGAATTCTAGGGTCTAACACCCCATTCCTGGCCACTAAGGCCTCTGTGTGGTTTCTCTGTGAAGTGAGAAGGTGCCACGGGAATTGGGTAGGATGAGGGTGGCCAGGCAGGGCAGCAGCAGCTTGTCAAGAGCACGTCCTGGCGAGCACTGATGGGTTGTGGCTTTGGCTGGAAGCCTCTGATACCTGGAGCCCGTCTTCTGCTAACAAGCCTGTGTTCAGGGGCCTGTGCTCAGCGTGCTTGTGGAGTCTGGCCTCCCACCTTCTCCCTCACTGCTCCTTGTCACTGTCTTGTCTCTCTGTCCTCTGTCCCACGTAAGCATCTCTCTGACCCTGTTTCCCTGTCCTCTTATGGGGGTGAGTTAGAAGCTCAAGGTTTGGAATGGAACACACTGTACATCCTCTGGTCTCACCCGCTCCCTGTACCCCCTACTCAGGTTTAGAGAATGGCTTGAAGGCCTCCTGCGCTCTTTCTCCCTCCACTGTGACTGTTGGGCTGTCCTTATGGGTGCTGGGGAATAAGTGAGGAGCTTGGGTGGTCACTGGGGTCAGAAGATCTAGGTGGTCATTGCACAGCCCAAGTGGGGGGGCTCTGTTGAACTAGGCTCTGGCTGGTCAGTGAGGATGACTGGGGGTCAGGAAGCGTCAGGGGTGGGCATTAGGGACAGCAGTAAATACCAGCTAACTGGCTCTGCCCTTCTCTCCATTACAGGTGGATTGTCCTGGGCTGTGGCTGGCTGTGGAGCTAGAGCCCTGGGTGGCCCCTGAGCCAGCCCCAGGGAGGACGATGGTGCCCCTTGTGCCTGCACTGGTGATGCTGGGTTTGGTGGCAGGCGCCCATGGTGACAGTAAGTCTGACCCCTCAAGGTACAGATCTCCCAGGTTGAAAGGTGGCATCCTTCCCAGCAGGACTCTGGGATGGGGACAGACCAGCTACTAGGAGAGACAGGATGGCCAGAAACCCTTTAGACCTTCCATCCTAGAGAGCCCCCACTGCTTGGAGAGCCTCTTTCTAAGGAACACCTGGGTACTTAGGAGCATCTTTAGGCACCAGAGTGGGGCAGTCGAATCGTGACCCTGTCTTATGGGGCTGGGGTGAGACCTGTCCTGGATTCATGTGGTCATTGTGTGACGTGCGCGTGCATGTGCTGTGTGCACTGTTGCAGATCTGTGCTGAAGGCACAGTGTGAGCTACAGCCAGGGGTCGGCATGGGAATGGGGGGGTGGCACGCAGGGCATGCGTATGGGTGTGTGCCCAGGACGCGGGTGTGTCCCTAGGCCCAAGGAGGGTCAAAAGCGGGAGCCACCCATAGCTCTTCCCCTACGCTGGACCCTCAGGATCCAAGTATGCAGATCTGAGCCCCTCCTTCTCCTTTCATGGGGACCTTCTAGGCAAAGGAGCATCCCCCCTTCTCCAGCTCCTCAGCCCTGGAAATGCGGGGAGGATTGTGTTTGGCCGGCAGGAAGCTGAGCAATGCCCCTCTGTGTGTGTTTGTGTTGGAGGGGGGTGGAATTGTCCCCATCCAGATCCAACTCCGAACTTTGGTCCCTTTCCTGCTGCCCTTCCCCCTGCCTGGCACTATGAGACTGGCCGCAGCCCGCCCCGTCACCATGGTTACCACTGCTTGGTTACTGGTGGGAGGCGGGGCACAGGGCAGATTTAGCCAATCTGCAGGCTGAGGGGGAGGGGCGAGGTCGGAGCCAAGGTCCCTAGGGGAAGGGGCCGTTCCCAGCCTGTCCAGAGCCCAGGGGTGATCCAGGGCCAACCCTGGGGTCACCAGGCCATAGGGCTCCCCCACCCACCTCCGTATCTCTGGGCACAGATCTCTCCCCTTGCCCCACCAGGGCTCTTTCTCCTAATGGCTCATTAATTATTCAGGAACTGATTCTGGAGTGGGGTGGGACTGGCGTGGTCCCGCCCTTTGTCCTCAAGTGCTGGGTCCTGGGTGGAGCTAGAAGGGAAAGGAGAAGGGGCAGGCATTCCCAAGGGGTGGGGCAAAGGGTCATGGGAGCACCAGGTACCAAAGAGAGGGCTGGGCAGGTGAGAGCAAGGAAAAAAGACAGGTGGGGAATCACATGGGGAAGTGGGGCAGGGGATCTCCAGGCCTGGCTGGAACCTGCAGGGGCAGGTTGGAGTAGAAAGCCCTATCGGGTGTGACCCCCATGGTTGGCAGGAAGGTGAAGGCTTGTCCAGGTATGGTCAGCAGCTCTTGGACATGGAAGTACTGTCCTTGCCCTCCTCGCCGACCCAACCCCAGGCACTTTCAGGGCCTTCAGACAGGAGCTCTAGGGCAGGGGAAGGATGGCCCAGTTGGGCTTCAACAGATAATCCTGGAAGAAGAGCTGCCCTCCTCCTCCTGCCTCAGACCCAACGTGCCCCAACCTGTACCCCTCACTCTCATCCCCCAGCCTGCTGTCTTCCCATGTTCTCTCCCGTGAAAGGCATTACCACCCACCCGGTCACCCAAGTCAGAACCTGGGCCTCCTCCAGCCTCCTCCCTCCGTGATATCCCACATCTAATCCATCACCAAGCTCCGTTGCCTCTACCTTCTGAATATCTTTGGAATGCATCCACTTCTGTCTCTACCGCCTTCATCCAAGCCACCCTCGGCTCTTGGGCTTTTGCACGCAGCAGCCTCCTGACGGTTTCCCTGCCTCCAGTCTTTCTTTTCCTTCCTGATCCATTCCGCATTCCAGAGGTAGAGTCATGTCACAAGGTGAAAACATCACCGTGTCACTCTTCAGTTTAGAATCCTTCATTCCCTCCCGCCCCCAGGGTCGTAACCCTTCTCTAGGCCCTGCATTATCAAGCTTCTATCAACCTCATCCCTTACTGTCCCCCCACCCACCCCACTCACCTGCCATGCTGACTTTTTTTCAGTGGATCACCAATTCCCGGTAGTAATTAGTAGGGGCAAGGCGAAACAGTTTTTAAAGCAAAGAACCTCCATGCTGGCTCCTTAGGAACCAAAGCCCAAAGACCAGGTCTTGAAGGTGTAGAAAGCAGCTGAAGAAGCTGAAATCCTGCCTTATCCAGGTAGGGGGTTCGGGGGACTCAGGCCTTCTCCCAGGCAGAGAGCCTGGGCTGGGGGTCATAGTGGCCGAGCCCCAGGAGCCAGGGTCTGTCTTCCAGGCCTGTCTTACACTGCATACACTTTTGGATCTCTCCCTGCACTGAGGCCGGGCTCAGGCTGAGCTTGGGCAACTACTAGCCAGAGGCAAGTGGCCATACATGGACAGGGCCGCTGCAGAAGATAGGGTAGGCACCCCAGAGAATTGACAGCTGGGGCAGTGAAGCGCGGAGCCGACAAATGTGTTTCAATAGGCCTCTTAACGAGACAAATGAATGGGGGCCCTGGCCTCTGAGGGGAGTGGAGGGAAGCGGGTGGAGAAGCAGCTGCCAAGAGTTAGTCCAGAGGCCCCAGTGTCAGTGCGGCACGCGCAGCTCCAGTGGAGATTTGGGCACACATTGGGGTAGGATCTGCCGCAGCACAGCTTCCCCAGCCAGGCTTCGTGGCTTCTCAGGAGGGGAGGTTGTGGGGCCAGAGGTGTCCTGAGCCAGGGCAGAGGTTTTTGCTGATCTCAAGTGCCTGTTGCGTGCCTGCCTTCAGGCAGGACCTGCAGGGTGGAGGCACAGGCTTGTGAGCAGTGACCACAGGGTGTGCTGGGTGGGTGGCACTGACACAGGCCATGGCAGAGGAGCTGGGAGGCTTCCTGGAAGAGGGGAGCCCTGAAGGGTGAGTGGACATTTGCTAATGGGGGGGTATTGCATAATGAGGTGGGGTTGGGGGGAAGAAGCAGGAATGCGGCTGGGCCTCTCTGTGGAACTCATGGGAGAGCCACAGTGAGAACCTGACAGCATGGGACAGAGGTGGGGTCCCGAGACCAGGTGGGAGTGAGACCCTGGTTATGGCCCATTTACCCAGAATCCTAGGAGCTCAGAGCAGGATGCGTGCTGGCTGGAGGGGTGGGTGGCGGGTGGGTAGACAGAGGTGGGCAGAGGCTGAGGAGCTGGGAGTGTGTCTGTTGTGTCATTTCCCTCCTCCCCAGAGCCTGTGGAGCACACAGGGTCTGTTGTCTGTCGTCGTGCTCTCCCCCTCGTTCTATGGGTGGCCTGTCTATAGACTCTGCTCCCTGTGGGACTTCCCGCAGATTCCCTTGCATTCTCTCTCTGGGCCTGTTTTCCTATTGCACAATGGGGATAATCACTCCTACCTGGAAAGGTTAACTGAGGTCACATGGATGAGGCGCCTGGAACCTAGTATGTATTCCCCTTATCTGAGGCCATGACCTGGGGCTCTTGCTGTGTCCCTGGGAACCAGGCTTGTCTCTGAGTGGGCTCCAGGGGGGTACCAGGAACAGTCACAGAAGCTCACTGAGTCCCAGCTTAAGCTGCTCAGAGCCGGGGAGATCTGTCTCTCCAGAAGCTCCCTGCCCTGCCTTCGCCGGCCCTCACGGCCCTGCCTCCGTGTGTACATGTGTATGTGTACTCCATGGGAAAGGCACAAAATAGCAGTCTCTCCACAGAAGAGCCTTGATGGTGGCCCAGTTTGACTCTCCCTGGGGCTGGACCCCTACAACCTCCCTGGGAGGTGGTTGCAGCCCCCTTCCTCCAGCCAGTTCCACTTACTCCTTTCTTAGGCCACTTCCTCCCACCCTGCATGGGCGTGGTGGCTCGAGAATGTTGCCGTCCATACCCCAGGAGCCGTGCTGAAAGGGCTGTGCAGCCCCCGACTGCTGTGTGTGTCAGGGAGGGGGCACGCTCTCGTGGGGTGTCAGGCCAGGTGGCGGTGGGTAACTGGCAGAAAGGCCCTCCTGGTGTGCTCTGGTGGCACCCTGTTGACCCAGTCTCAGAAGTTGTGTTCAGACCCTCACTGAACACCAGCTATGGGTCAGGCACGGAGCAGAGTAGTCCAAGTAGCTTGGTTTGCTGCCTGCCTGGGGACCTGACACTGTGGGATCTGGTCAGTGCTGGGATGGGAAGCCCCGGGCGCCTCAGGCCATGGGACACAGAGCAGGCTCCTACAGCAGCTTGGCTGGGTGGGACATGAGAGAGGGGCCGGGCTGGGCACACTCAAAGGCAGGGAGGAGCCTGAGGGCCTGGCCTGTCAGGGTGGCCTGGGTGGTGGGTCCAAGCTGTGCGCTCTGCACAGTGCTGGGCCTGTACTATAGTAGGTGCTCAAAATATACTTGTTGAAAGAGTAAAGAAGCCAGGTGTGGTGGCTCACAACCGTAATCCCAACACTTTGGGAGGCCAAGGCAGGTGGATCGCCAGAGCTCAGGAGTTTGAGACCAGCCTGGGCAACGTGGTGAAACCCTGTCTTTACCAAAAATACAAAAAATTAGCCAGGCATGGTGGTGTGCACCTGTGGTCCCAGCTACTCGGGAGGCTGAGGTGGGAGGATTGCTTGAGCCTAGGAGGTGGAGGCGGAGGTTACAGTGAGCCGAGATTGTGCCACTTGTACTCCAACCTGGATGACAAAGTGAGACCCCCCCCCCAAAAAAAAAAAAAAAAAAGAAAAAAGATTAAAGAAAAGTGAGCCTGAGAGCTTAGGAGGAGCACATTTCAGAGGGGAGCGGAGAGAGGAACATCAGGCCCCTTGGTAGCTGAGGAGAGGTGCGGTTAGATCTGTGCTCCCCGAAGATCCTCTGCTGAACATAAGGGGCAACGCCTTGTCTCCGGTGCTGTGTCCTGCGGGTGGAGGTGGATTGGAGGGAAGCGGAGGGCGAGGCCTGGTTTAGGGGCGGGGCCTGCCTGTCTGGTCCCCCGGGCTGCCTTGGGCCAGCCTGGCCGAGTCTGTTGGGTGGGCGGGCAGGGTGCAGGCTCCTCTCCAGCCTCCAAGGGAGGGGAGTTGTTCTGCCTCCTCGATAGCCCCAGGCCTTGGGCACAGCCCAGCCTCCCACGGCTCTCGGGCCCTCCTCCTTCCAGGCCGCCGGTGACCCACACCTGGCTCTCCTCCCCGGCGTCTCCTCTCCGCTTCTTTGTTTGGAGCGGAGGCCCCGCCCCGCCCCGCCCCGCCCCCAGGCGCACTCGCCCGGCCATTCCGGTTCAGCAGGTTCCAGCCCCCGGTTTCTGCCGCTGCAGGTCCCGGCAGGAGCTGGAGGGGCACTTTCTCCCCGGGTTTCTCTTCCCTGGTGCAGCAGGGGCCGCGGTCCTCATCCTCCTCAGTTCCTCAGTTCGGTCCTTTCATTCTCCAACCCTGGGTGCCAGGAACTGGGTCGGATACTGGGACAGGAAACCAGACAGGCATGCTATCTGCCCTGCCCAGGGTTATGTTCTAGGAGGGGAAGCAGCCATTAATCAAACACCAACAATGTGGAAAAGTAATAACTTCACACGTGTGCATAATAAACCGTGAGTGAAAGTTATAAGCTCGGCAAGTAGGTAATCAGCTAGGAGCAGTGCTGTGGGAGGCAAGGGAGTTACCCGGGAGTTTCAAACTAGGAACTGAGCTCATGGGTTGGGGGCAGGGGGACTGGAGAAGGCAGTGATACTTAAATGGAGAGCAGAAGGATGAATGGAAGTTAGAGTGTATGGTGGAGGTTGGCAGAAGAAGCAGCTTATGCAAAGGCCCTGTGGCTGCAGGGAACATGACATTGCTTCTTTAGAGGAACCAAAGCTAGGGCTCTGGGGAGAGCAGCTCGGTCAGACCCCGCGGCTTTGTCTGCCGTAACAGGTGTTTTGAGAGTGATTTGGGAGGCCTTTGGAGGGTTTTGATAAGGCGGGGTGTCGGGGAAGTCTGTCAGCTCACTCTGGACACTGAGTAGAGAACAGACGGGAGGCATGGGGCAGGCCTGGAGGCAGGAGCTCCCGCGCGTTAGGCCAGTGGAGTGCCAGTCAAGGGAAGGTGGTGTCTGGACTAGGGTGTGGCAGCGCAGGTGGAGAACCCTGAGCTGCTTTGTAGAGGGCTTCAAGTGTGGGGGAAGAGTGCACAGTATGGGGGTAGGGGACAGGAGACACCCCCAGTGGAGCCTAAGCAGGAGAGTCGTGTCTGAGAGGGCCTGTCTAGAAGGAGCAACAGAGGCCAACTTTGCAGACAGCTGCAGGTGGGAGAGCCTGGCGCCTCCTTCAAAGGGCATTCAGGGGAAGGGCAAGGCACACCAGGGGGTTCTGGACCTTTTGTGGTGTCTCCCTGTCTTTCTGGCCCCTACAGCCTCCCTGAGCTGGCTACCCCAGCCTGCCCTAAGCATTCTAAGAACATAGTCAGTCCCAAGATCTCCCTCCAGGGAAGGCCGTAGGTGAGCTTAGGAGTAAGAAGGCTGGATCAAAGCCTGGCTCCACGCCTGCATCCCTCTGACTTGCCAGTCATTTCACCCCCCGAGCCTCTATTTCCCCACCTCTTAAATGGGGATAATAATACTACCTACCTTATGGGATTGCTGTAAGACTGATAATGCTGGTACGAGTGACGGCTTCCCTCATGGAAGGCCCACCACGTAAAGCAGTTTACAGACATCTCATTCCATATATGACAGAATCCTGTGTCACTGTTATGGAGATGGAAAAAAAGAGGCTCAGAGATGGTGAGTGACTTGCATAATAATTACATAAAACCCCCAGAGCCCCTGGCCCCTGGAGTTCTCAAAATTTCCTTCTCTGTTGGTACCTGCAGCTGCCACTCCCTACCCTGCTCCCATAGACCCTTCTCCTCCTTGGAGACTCTGCCCCATCTGCCGTCCCTTGTCTGCTGGATCAACACCTTGTCCCTCTCTGCTGGCTCCCATCAGTATTTAAACATTGCCTTTCATATCTGTCTTCAAGAAAAAAAGAAAAAAAAAGTTCACAAACCTCCCTTCCCGCCTCATCCTTTCCAGCTGCCGGCTGTATAGTCACCTGTACTTCCCTCTCTCCCTCATCGCCTCCCAGTCATTCTTTGGCCTTCTTTGGTCTGGCTTTGGCCCCCACCCACCACTCCACTGACTCTGTTCTTGTCAAGGTCCCCAACAGTCTTGTGTGAACTGTTTTGCACCAGGTGTTTTACAGTCAAACATGCCTGAATTCAGGTCCCGGATGTGCCCCTCACTGGCATGTGATCTTGGACAAGTGACTTGACCCCTCTGAGCCTGTAAACTGGGGATAATAGCAATGAAGGACTAAAGATAAAGAACCTGGTGCCGAGTGGGTGCTTGGCAAAGGATTGTCATCACTGCACACGTTTCTGTGCCAGGGACCAGGCTGGGCCTGGGCTCCTGGGGACCGAACAGGTGGTCTGAAAGGTCGTTTCTCACAGCACTAGCCCTTTTTGGAGCTGTTTATTGGCCTGATTAATAGGAAACGGATCAGCTGTCAAGATTAACGAGCTATTGCTACAAGATTGTAGCAAATGGGTTGGGCTTCTCTGGGTTCATGACCCTAGGTGGTGAAATTCTTAGGGATAGGGGCTGTGGACTGGCCCTGGTATGTGTACTGAGGTGATGAGGGTGCGGCAGTGCCATGTCTGAGCCCTTACCTTTCTTTTCCTCCCTCTGCCTCCCTGTGGACACCTTGAGGAGACTGTCAGAAGGCAATAACCAAGTCAGTGGGGGAGGGATGGGAGAGGCAGATTTACAGGAAAGTATTCACCTGGGAAGACATCCAGAGAGACTTAGGAACTGGATTGTCTAGGCCTTTGGGACTGCTGCTGGTATGTGGGGGCTGGGAGAGAGGGAGGAGTCATGGTTCCTGGCCGGAGCCCCGGGGTGGATGGTGGTGCCATCACTGAGATGGAGAGCAGGGGGAGGGACATCTCTCAGGGAGAGCTGGAGCTCTTCCCAGCAGCTCTCCAGCACGCCTTTTTCCTGGAGCTTGGAATTGATGTGGGGCGGGCAACAGCAGGGTGCAGTGGTAGTGTGAACCCCAGACTTGGAACACCTGGGTTCGGATCTTAGCTCTACCACTTACCAGCTGTGTCATATTGGACAAATCCCTTAACCTCTCTAGGTCTCTAGAAACATACAGTTAATAGCACCCATCTCATATGCTTAACAGAGTTAAAAAATGTTAAACTCTCTGAACAGTGCCTGGCACATACTAAGCTCTACATAAAGGTGAAGTGTCCTTGTTTTCTTTGTAGGTCTTTCTCTCTGCCCCCATGACTGCCACCTGCCTCACTGGCCATTCCTGTAGTGACTGTGCTGTGGTGACTTGGTGTCTCCATCTCTTCTAGGCAAACCTGTCTTCATTAAAGTCCCTGAGGACCAGACTGGGCTGTCGGGAGGGGTAGCCTCCTTCGTGTGCCAAGCCACAGGAGAACCCAAGCCACGCATCACATGGATGAAGAAGGGGAAGAAAGTCAGCTCCCAGCGCTTCGAGGTGCGTTTGTGGTGGGAAGGGGTCGGCAGGGCTCAGGGTCTGCCCACACTCTCTCCTTTCAGTCTCCCTCCTCATGGACCTTTTGGAGGTGGGAGGACGACTGACCCTGAGCAGGCTCCTGTGTCCTGAGCAGGCTGTGACCCCATGTCTGTCCTCTGACAGGTCATCGAGTTTGATGATGGGGCAGGGTCAGTGCTTCGGATCCAGCCATTGCGGGTGCAGCGAGATGAAGCCATCTATGAGTGTACAGCTACTAACAGCCTGGGTGAGATCAACACTAGTGCCAAGCTCTCAGTGCTCGAAGGTACGTGCTAGGGAGACATGTGGCACCAGTGGGCTGCCGGGCTGAGGCGTGGGAACAGCCAGCCAGCCCTGATCCTGTCCTGGGCCCATGGGCATTTGGCAGAAAGGAGGACTGGCCACCTTGGGGTCGGTGAAAGTCGTGGTGGACAGGGATAGTCGTTGGATCTGGCCTGGATTGTGCGGTTTATGCTGAGGCCAGCCATGTGGGGCATGATGCCTTTGTATTCTCCTGCTGAGCCGGGTCGTTGCTTGGGTGGGGTCTGGGGTCTGACTTGAGGTGTGGAGCTGCAGCTGTGTATCCCTTGGGTTACGTGGTTATGGCTGTGGCTGTTTGGCAGTGAACCGGATTTCCATGTGGAGGCTGGCCGTAGGTGTCAGGCAGGTGTGTTCCTTGTTGCCCCTGTGAGCTGAGGGCTGGGGCTTTGTCCGTGGATTTTAGTGTGTTCTCTCACTTGGTGGCTTCTCCATTCATTCACAAACACTCCCTGGACCACCTCGAAGTCCTCTGAGCACCGAGGAGGAGGGAGCTGTGTCTAAGCCAAGTCTTGAGGACAGGTGGGAGTTGGGGGTGGCAGTTGGCAGCTAGGCAGGTGCCCAGGCCCAGAAGCAAGAGAGGATGGAGCTTTCAGGGAGCTCTGAGTAGTTCAATTTGGGTTTTCTGGAGGGCAGAGGGGGAGCTAGAGAGCACAGGAAGAAGGAGAAAGCAATTCAGCATGAGTCTGGAGAGGTTTGGAGGGCAGATTACACAGGATCTGGCTGAGAAATGAACACTCTCCTAGGGACATAGGAAGCCACAAACAAGGCGGGGGTGACATGATCAGACCCCAGCCACAAGTGATTCATCAGTCTGAATGTGTTTATGTTTTCAAAATATAGCATCAATTGTTGCTTGCTTTTTTTCTTTTCTTTCTTTCTTTCTTTTTGTTTTTTTTTTGGGGGGGATGCAGTCTCACTCTTGTTGACCAGGCTGGAGTGCAATGGCGTGATCTCAGCTCACTGCAACCTCTGTCTCCCGGGTTCAAGCGATTCTCCTGCCTCAGCCTCCCAAGTAGCTGGGATTACAGGCATGCGCCACCATGCCCGGCTAATTTTGTATTATTAGTAGAGATGGAGTTTCACCATGTTGGTCAGGCTGGTCTGGAACTCCTGACCTCAGGTGATCCGCCTGCCTCAGCCTCCCAAAGTGCTGGGATTACAGGTGTGAGCCACCGCACCTGGGCCGATTGTTGCTTTCTTTTTAAGAACGTGATGTCGATACCTGTTCCTTTTTGAAAAATTGAAAAGTATAGAATAGCACAGAGGAAAAAATTAAAATGTCTCAGTCTACCTCTAGTAATAACATTTGGTTATTTGCTCGTGGCCCATTTTCTGTGCATACATATATATGTGTGTGTGTGAACAGAAATGAGACCACATACTGTCCGATGATTTGTAGACTGCTTTAAAAAAAAAAAACATATGGCTAACATCTTCCTTGCCATTAAATATTCTTCTGTATCGTTATTCTTTTTTTTTTTTTTTGAGACGGAGTCTCGCTCTGTCGCCCAGTCTGGAGTGCCGTGGTGCCATCTTGGCTCACTGCAACCTCTGCCTCCTGGGTTCAAGCGATTCTCCTGGCTCAGCCTCCCGAGTAGCTGGGACTACAGGCGTGCACCACCACTCCTGGCTAATTTTTGTATTTTTAGTAAAGACGGGGTTTCACCATATTGATCAGGCTGGTCTGGAACTCCTGACCTCGTGATCCATCCACTCTGGCCTCCCAAAGTGCTGGGATTACAGGCGTGAGCCACCACGTCCGGCCTGTATCATTATCCTTAATGGCTATGGATAAGCTGTCACATGGAAGTACCCTAATTTATTTAGCCATTCCCTTATTGTTGGACACATATGTTCTCAGTTTTTTTGTTTCTATAAATAAGGTGCCATACACGTCGTTGCAGATGGATGTGTTCACCTTACTGATTATTCCCTTATTCTAGGTTCGTGGAAGTGGAATTGCTGAGTCAAAAGGCACATGCAATTTTAAGCCTTTCGATATTTCCAGAAGATTATGTCAGTTCATACTCCTGCCAAGCAGGGCAGAAGAGGGCCTCTTTCCTGCACATCTTCCCTACTGTTGGGAAATATCATCAAAAAAATATTTTTTGCCAAGTTAATAGGCAAAAAATGGCATCTCAATTTAATTTGCATTTCTTTGATTACAAGAACAGCTGAACATCTTTTCACATTGGCCATTTTTACGCTGTGGCTTTATCTGTTCACACACACATCTCCATTCAGTTACTCTTTTTGTTGTTGTTGTTGTTGTTTGGTTTTGGGGGTTTTTTAGTTTTTTTTTGAGACAGAGTCTCACTCTGTTGCCAGGCTGGAGTGCAGTGGCGAGATCTTGGCTCACTGCAACCTCCACCTCCCAGGTTCAAGTGATTCTCCTGCCTCAGCTTCCCAAGTAGCTGGGACTACTGGCAGGTGCCAACACGCCCAGCTAATGTTTGTATTTTTAGTAGAGATGGGGTTTCACCATGTTGGCCAGGCTGGTCTCGAACTCCTGACCTCGCCCACCTTGGCCTCCCAAAGTGCTGGGATTACAGGCATGAGCCACTGCACCCAGTGTCGGTTACTCTTTTGCATCTGTGTCTCGTATGAGTCCGTGGGCTCTACAAGCTTAGAGGAGCCATAGAGGACAGTGGTTAAGACTCTGGACCACTCACTTCCCGTGTGTCTTTGGGTTAGTAACTATGCCTCTGACCCTCATTTGCTCCATCTGTAAATGGATATAATGCCTCCCACCCAAGCTGGTTTGGAAGATTGAATGAAGATTGAATGCTATGTATGAGGCGCTTCCCAGGAGTGTGGTGGTGGTTGCTGTGGGGCTGGAAGCTGTACATCTTGAGGCCTCACCACGTGAGCTGAAGGTGGTTGGCCTCCGTGCTGCCTGGCATCATCCGGGTGGTGCAGCCCCACTACCTGCTCCCACGGGGGGACTTACCTGTGCAATAGGAACTCAGAGAACAGGCCCTGGGCCAGCATCACTGATTGCTGAGTGTTCCCAGGCTCCTCCCTGCCACTCCTGACCTGTTTCCCCACTCGTGACCTGGGGGCAAGTATTTCAACGCTGCCCAGTCCTCCTATTGGCATCTGTCCTGGCAGGGAGCCATCTGCCCTGCCCTGGCATTTGGGAGGTGGCTAAAGGACCAGAGGCCCCAGAGGGCTTCTTTTCAGGCTCTCAGATTGGGGAACAGGGCCTCCTTGTTAGTGTTGAAAGAGGAGTCCTTCAAAAGCGCCTAAGCCTCAGGTCCTGTGTCAGGAGCCCTCTTACCTCTGCCACTGCCCTGGGCAGCCTTACCTTTCAAAGGGTTGAGGAGGATGGAGGTGGTCTTTCAGGCCTGGGGTGAGGAGGACCAACTTCAGACTGACAGGAGGGGCTGCGTGTGGTGGCTCACACCTGTAATCTCAGCACTTGGGGAGGCAGAGGCCTGCACATCACTTGAGGTCAGGAGTTCGAGACCAGCCTGGCCAACATGGCGAAACCCCATCTCTACCAAAAAATACAAAACTAACTGGGCATGGTGGCGCACGCCTGTAGTCCCAGCTACTTGGGAGGCTGAGGCAGGACAATTGCTTGAACCCAGGAGGAGGAGGTTGCAGTGAGCTGAGATTGCGCCACGGCATTCCAGCCTGGGCGACAGGAGACTCCGTCTCAAAAAAAAAAAAAAAAAAGACTGCCAGGAGGTGTCTCTGCAGGAGGTGCCTCCGTTTGGTTTCTCTGCCGGGGACCGGCAGTATATGTTTGTGCTTCTGGGGTGTGAGAAGTGTCTGATGAGGCTGGGGAGAGTGTGGCGCAAGCACCCAGACCCTGTGCATGCCCCGGGGAAGAGTGTGGAGCTGTGGGCCTGAGTGAGCCCCTCCTGCTTCTGAAACACAGCACCAGGAAGACAAAATGCTGACTTATCCTGCTGGTCTGTATAACCTTGACTAGCACTGGGCTTGACAGAAAGGCGTGCTGCAGGAGGGCCAGAGGGAAGCAGCCCAGAGGGTGAACACCCGCCCCCTGCCCCGCCTCACCCCACCCCTCCCCTCCCTCCTAGGAGGGTCAGGAAAGCTGGTTGCCTGCAGGAACTGGGTGAAAGGATGGCTGGACTGGAGCTCTGGGTTGGGGCCGGCAGGAGCCAGGGCCATTCTTGGGAGGCCACCACAGGGTCCGAGGAGGGCTGGGGAGGGAACGGAGCTAGTTGGGGTCTGGGAAGTAAGAGTCCTTCCTGAGTTGCACACAGCTCTCCCTGTGAGCTGGTCTCCTTGGAGAGTGTCTGAGGGCTCTCTGGGGTGAACTGGCTCAGGTGAAGATCAGTGTGCCCCCAAAAAGGAGCCCAGGCCTATAGTCTGTTCTGTGCCCTCTGCCTTTGCCTCATGTCACACCAGGCCCAACTGCTCTGGCACCAGGGCCACTCCCATCACAGCCCGTAGGAGTGCCCCCCCAAATTCCCCACAGCCATGCCCTTTGCACCTCGCATCTGAGCAGGATTGTCATTCCCAGTGTGGCCTCCCCTCGACACCCCCGCCAGGACTGCATACGAGGTGGGGGTGCCCAGCACAAGCTGGCCAGAGTGAGCCCGTCCTGGCTGTGATGAGCGTGGGGCCCGCCGCCCAGCGTTCCTGTCTGAGTGGTAATTGAAGCCATTAGCGCGCCAGCCTCCCTCGCCGGGTAATGGCAGGAAAAGCTCTTCTCGCTCCGCACTCTTGAGGCGGCGGCTGAATCACTCCCCCTCCAACCCGCCTGCTGCCGCCACTGAGACAGGGAATCTGACATTTTCCCTCACGACGGAGGGGGAGCTCTGGGGGAGGGGAGGGAGGCAGGCCTGGATTCCTGGCCTTTCCCTTCAGGAGGTTGGGGGGCAGTGAAGGTCTTGGAGCTCAGTCTGTAAGTCATGGATTCACCTGGGGCCGCAGATTTCAGGCCTGGAAGGACTGGCCGGGAAAGCCCAGGAGGCCGCCAGACATTCAGTGGTGTGGGGAGGGCACTGATGACTTTGGGTAGGTTCTGGGAGGGACAAGGAGGCGGGGAGAAGAAAGAGGCTGTGGAGCAGAGATGAGCTGTTTTGGACTTGTCCTGGGGGGCCTAGCTCCAAGGGTTCTGAGTACAGGTAGCATTATTTGTCTTGGCGTCATTGATAGGGCAGATAACCTGCACTCTTTGTGTGGTGTGGGTGCCCTGTGTGCCACGTTTAAGGCAGTGTGTGTGTGAAGTGTGTGGTGCAGTGTATACAGCAGGGGTGCTGCCTTGCAAGCTGTGTGCACAGAACAGGGTGTGCAGTAGTGGGTGCACACGTGAGCATCAGGCAGTGGGGAAGGGGCAGTGTGTGCAGGAGGTACTGCATGCTTTATGGGCTGTGTATGCAGCGCGCAGTGTTTGTGTGCACGTATGTGCATCAGGCAGTGCGTGGGTGTGGTGTGTAAGCAGGTAGTGAGTACCTTAATGGGCTATGTATACAGCAAGGCGTATGCATCAGGCAGCGTGTGGGCAGTAGGCAGTGTGTGTGTTTGTATCAGGCAGTATATGTGTGCAGTGTGCCATGCGGCAGGCTACCTGTGTTTATATCAGGCAGCGTGTGTGTGTTTATGTGCAGCAAGGGTGTGCAATAGGTGTGCAGTAGACTGTGTGCAGCAGGCAGTGTGTGTGTACAGCAGGTGGTGTGCAGCAGGCAGTGTGTGTATGTATCAGGCAGTGTGTGGTGTGTGTTTATGTGCAGCATGCAGCGAGTAGTTTGTGTGGTGTACAGCAGGTGGTGTGCAGCAGGCTGTGTGTATGTATCACGCTCTGTGTGTGTGTGTGTGTGTGTGTGTGTGTGTGTTTGTACAGCAGGCAGTGTGTTTATCAGGCAGTGTGTGGTGTGTGTGTGTGCGTGTTTATGTGCGGCGAGTAGTTTGTGGGGTGTGCAGCAGGTAGTGTGTAGCAGGCTATGTATGTATCAGGCTGTGTGTGTGTGTGTGTGTGTGTGTTTACAGTAGGTGGTGTGTAGCAGGCTGTGTGGATGTGTCAGGCAGTGTGTTTGTGTGTGTGTGTCCAGCAGGTGGTGTGTAGCAGGCTGTGTATGTATCAGGCAGTGTGTGTGTGCGCAGCGGGTAGTTTGCAGGGGTGTACAGCAAGCAGTGTGCATGGTATGTACAGTAGATGGTGTGCAGCAGGCAGAGTGTGTATGTACATGTGCAGCAGGCAGTGTGTGTGTGCGTGTGTGTACAATAGGTGGTATGCAGTGGGCACTGCATGTGTGTGCATGCAGCAGGCTGTGTGGTGTGTACAGCAGGTGGTGTGCAGCAGACTGTGTGTATGCAGCAGGCAGTGTGTGTGTGTGTGTACATGCACATGCACATGTGCAACAGGCACTATATTTGTGCAGCAGGCCATGTGTGTGATGTGTGCAGCAGGTGGTGTGCAGCAGGCTGTGTGCTTGTACATGTAGTACGTGGTGTATGTGTGTGGATGTCAGACAATGCATGTGCATGTATGTGTTGTGTACAGCGGGTGATGTGCAGCAGGCTCTGTGTGTAGGTGTGCCTCGGGAGTGTGTGGAGGTGGGAGTGGACAGCAGGTGGTGTGTGCCTTACAAGCTGTGTGGGCAGCAGCAGGAGTGGGCAGCAAGCAGCCCGAGCTGAAGTGTGGTGGGGTCAGTCTGGCACTGGCAGGAGGTCGGAGATGCTGTGTCTGGGCTCATTGTCTCTGGGACCCCGCAGGATCCCTGTTTGGAGCTGTTGGTCAGCCAGGAAGTTCGACAGAGTTGGATGTGGCCAGAATGATCTGGCTGAGCTGTTCTCAGCACCTGTGGTGGTCGACCTCAGCAGCAACTCTGTAGCCAGGCCAGGAGGTGGGGTGCACCAGATAGGGATCCTGCCCAGACCTGCCTGCAGAGGAGGTCTTGGGACCCTTTCCTCTCCCTCCCCTACGCCACCAAGCCCACAGTCCCTTCTGTTTGTTCCCACCTGGCCTCAGTGTCCAGCCAGGACCATACCACCTATGCCATGCAGGCCAGGGAATCCAGGTGTCTTGATGGAGTGCCTGGTGTTGCCAGCCTTGGAGCAGGCTCTGGGGAAGGGCTGTCAGGCACATGAAGTAGTGACCAGGGTGGGGGCAAATCAGTGCTGTACTGGGCTTGGACCTCTGGGTTCTGCAGGAGCTCTGACCCTGGCTGGCTCTGGGGCTCGTAGGATGATGAAGGACCTCTTGATATACCCTCTGACCACTCCCCAACACAGTCCTTTTGGAAATAGCCCTAGAGACAGAGGTCCAATGATAGACATATGACCCTGTCCTGAGGTATCCTGGGCTGGGCTGGAACTGGAGCAGAGCTGGTGAGGGACCTACATTTGCAAGATGGGTGCATGTGTGTTTTCTCAAGGAGTCATCTCTCCCTGCTCCACCTCCTTCCCTGCTCCAAACCTGTATATTCCTTCCACCCATGGTGGAATGACTTGGCCCAGGCCTGACTTTGATGGCTGGGGAGTTGGGTAAAGGGCTATTGCAGGCACAAGATGGCTTCCCAAGTGGCAAGATGTGATCCCTTTCTATTGTCTACATGTGTGTCTGGGGTAACAGTCTGCTTTGGCAGAAGCTGGGTCTGTCACCTACCTGATTTGCAGCACAGAGGATGTAGAAGTAGCCCCAGAACCTGGAACCCAAGCCAGCTTCTACCCCTCCCTTAGCAACTGAGGCATGACCTGTATACCCCTGGTCCAGCTGCTGTGGTCCTCTGTGACCTGTCCTTACACCCCCATGACCACAGTAGATTTCAGATCCATGCAGACTTGAGGTTCTACAACCATTTCCTGGAGGTTCTAGGCCCCAGGGATAGGGATGGGAGAGGTATTAAGTAAGTTCTCCTGTTTTTATTAGCTGTGATCTGCCTTGAAGCACCCAAGTGGATTCCCTTCCGCATGAGTGTTCCTGTTTAGTAGGTGGTACTCCTGCCTCTTCTGTTAGCCATGGACACTGGGCACTTCCCCTGTGCCCAGCCTGCCCCCCTGCCCCTATAGTCACAGGTACTTGTAAGGCCCACTGTACATGTTCCCTAGCCTCATGACCACAGTGGAGCCAGTGGCTCTGGAAACAGGCTCACCAAGATGGAGGTTTAAATGCCCAAATGCCCTGTGTGTGCACATTCTCCATCCTTGGTAAGGTGCTCCCTCCTCCTGGTTTGCTTGCTGGGGAGAGAGGACTCTTTTTTTTTTTTTTTTTTTTTTTGAGATGGTGTCTGACTCTGTTGCCCAGACTGGAGTGCAGTGGCACAATCTCGGCTCACTGCAACCTCCACCTCCCGGGTTCAGATGATTCTCCTGCCTCAGCCTTCCAAGCAGCTGGGACTACAGGCACGCACCACCACACCTGACTAATTTTTTGTATTTTTAGTATAGATGGGGTTTCACCATGTTAGCCAGGATGGTCTCGATCTCCTGACCTTGTGATCCACCTGCCTCAGCCTCCCAAAGTGCTGGGATTACAGGCTTGAGCCACCGCGCCTGGCCCTGAGAGGACTTTTTTGAGACGGAGTCTTGCTCTGCCACCCAGGCTGGAGTGCAGTGGTGTGATCTCAGCTCACTGCAACCTCTGCCTTCTGGGTTCAAGCAATTCTCATGTCTCAGCGTCCCGAATAGCTTGGGATTACAGGCATGCACCACCACGCCCGGCTAATTTTTTGTATTTTTAGTAGAGATGGGGTTTCACGAAACATGTTGGCCAGGCTGGTCTTGAACTCCTGACCTCAAATGATTCGCCCGTCTTGGCCTCCCAGAGTGCTGGGATTACAGGCATGAGCCACTGCTCCTGGCCAAATTTTAGTCAGAGGAATGACATGATCAAACTTAAGCTTCAGAAAGGTCCGTGTGGGTGCATAGTCGGGGCTGGAAGGAAACCAATGACAGGTTGTTGCAGTCCAGGTGAGTGATGGCGTTGGCGCAAATCTGGGTATGGGTAGGGGAAGATAGGGGAGCAGATCACTAGAAGGTTAGAAAGAGGCTGGGCATGGTGGATCATGCCTATAATGCCAGCATTTTGGGAGGCCAAGGTGAGCAGATCACATGAGATCAGGAGTTCGAGACCAGCCTGGCCAACATAGTGAAACCCCGTCTCTACTAAAACTGTAAAAATTAGCTGGGTGTGGTGGCAGGAGCCTGTAATCCCAGCTACTCTGGAGGCTGAGGCATGAGAATTGCTTGAACCCGGGAGGCAGAGGTTGCAGTGATACGAGATGGCGCCACTGCACTCCAGCCTGGGCGACCAAGCGAGACTCCATCTCAAAAAATAATAATAATGATAATAAGATTAGAAAGAGTAGAGGCCTGCCTGGCTACCTGTAGGATTGGGGAGGTGCAAGGCTCCAGGTTCCTGGCTCTGGGGCTGGGTAGGTGGGGGTGCCATTTCTAAGATTCACGTACTAGAGGACCAGGTTTCAGGAGGCGAGTTGGTGAGTTCAGTTAGAAATCTGTTGAGCCAGGTGTGCGCAGGCATCCGGGGAGGTGTCAAAGAGGCCTCGTACACGTTTGCCTGGCACTCCGGGGGGACATCTGGAGTTGGAATCTTGCAGGCTGAGAAATAGCAAATCTCAGGGAGCCAGAGCCAGGACAGAAGGAGCCCCAGGAACCGACTCTTCATGTTGGGAGGAGGTTCCTGAGAGACTGGAGGGAAACCAGGAGCGTGTGAGGCCAAGAAGGCCAAGAGAAGAAGTGTGCGAAGGAGGAGGAGTGGTCAGCAGGGTGGGGTGCTGCGGAGAGGCCCGGCATGTGTCCTTAACAGTTAGTTCCGTGGAGCCATTGCTGGCTTTGGTGTTGGGAGACAGCGGGGCTGAGAAGTGAGAGGGAGGCTATCAGTGTCTATAGTGACTGGAAGCAGGGCCCAAACCTAGGGAGTGAATGGATGACAAGAGTCTCCCTGGAGTAGGGCTGAGGTTGGGGAACCACTGAAGGAGAGTCCATTGTGGGCCCGAGTCTGGAACTGCAGTGCGGGTCGGGTGTATGCGCAGGGCATGGCCCCTGGGTTCATGTGGTGGGGAGGCCTCAACCAGGTTGAGTAGGGCGATGTGGGGTGCCGGGGAAACCCGAGGAAGGGGGGGATGACTGGGAGGGGGAGGCCGTGCCTGCCAACAGGCCCCAAACAGCTCAGATTGAAAAACAAAACAGGCTTTTAAGATGCCAAGTTTGATGAAATCTGAGTGCTGGAAGAGGTGGGAGTTTGCTCTTGGAAAAACAGCTGAAAATCGAGACTCAAAGCTGCGAAGGGAGATGGGCCCAAGGTTCCCCAGGCCCCCCTTACTGCCTGGAAGCCTGGGGGTGGGGCTGGGCTCTCTGGGAGAGTGTGGGAGCGTGCAGTTCTGGCAGCCTTCGACTTTTGGAAGGCGTCTGGCCCTGGCCCTGCTGAGGATGGAGCTGCTGGAGGTGGCCTTGGCTTCTGTGGAGCGGCTGAAGGGCAGGGGAGCCAGCAGCCCTGCCACCTACAAGGTTCCTTCATGTGTCTCGTCCCTGCATGTGTCTCCAGGCGCACGTGTCTTGGCATAGGTGTGTCTGGCTCTGCATGTCTCCACATGTGTGTTTGCGTGTCTGTGTGCACCGCCTCTGGATCTGCTTGCATGTGTCTGTTTCCACAGGTGCTAGTCACTGCAGGTGCCCCTCCACATGCACATGTAGGTTTCTATTTTTACGCCTGTCTGTTTCTCCATGTATATTTCTGTGGGTTCCTGGCTGTGCATGTTTCTACGGTGTCTGTGTGTTGAGAGGCAGGGTGAGGCCAGGCCCAACACTCAAGCTTAGGGGAGGCGGTCAGGCTCACAGACGGTGCCACCCCAGGGAGCCTGTGTCTGTGTGTGCGGGTGCGTGCCTGCGTTTGCACGGAGAAGCCATGAAGCTGGGTAAACATGGGTGAAAAGGTCATACTGACAGACGGTGATGCTTGCCCCAGGACCCTGCAAGGCGTCTCCATCTGTCAGCTTCCCTGGTGCAGTCCCCTCCCTCTGGCCCAGAGACTCACCCTCAGGCGTCTAAGGCTGAGCTGGACAAAGAGACCTGTGTGTACTTTGTAGGGGGCCTCAGCAGCCTCCACCCCCATCTTAGGCTCATCTGTCAGGACCCCAACACATGCCCCAGCTCCCACCAGACTCGCCTTGGTACTGTCATCCCACCACCTTCCCCCACAACAGCCTTTACAAAGGCAGTTTTCCCCTCCTCCCTGGAAAGCTTTCTGCCTCCCATGCTCATTTGTTTCCTGTTCTTGAATCTCCCTCCTCCAGGAAGCCACCAAGATAGCAGGTGAGCTGTGGAGTCAAACCGATCAGCTCCAACACTGCTGTGGGAGGTTAGCCAAGCTCTTATCCACCTCTGAACCTTGGATCCCCACCATCGACCCCCGACCCTTCCCTCGCTAGGGCTTGTCATCGTCTTCTGCCCATGGGGCAACCAAACCTCTCCACGGAAGGGGACAGGTCTCCTTGCTGCAGTGGGTAAAGGCCAGCGCAGTTAGGTGCAGGAGGCATTCACAAACACGTGCACACTCCCCACCTTGCACACCGATCTGCGCGAGCCGGGGAGACCTTAGGGAATGTGTGTGCGTGCTGCCTATGCATGCAGGTAGAGTCCGCAAACGGTGTGGAGACTCGGGCTCCTGGGTACCTCTGAAGGCCCCTAAAGTCCCCATGGGCTTCTCCTTCCGTCCAGGGGACCCTCTTATCAGGCGATGGCCCTGAGACGCGTAGTGCGGACGCCCCCGGCGCTGAGGCTGCGGAGGCAGATGGCCCCTCCCCGCACTGTGCAGGGCACCCGGTTGGGGGTGGAGCGGGGGTCCGCGTCGGTGAAGCGGGAAAGCCTAGTGGGAAGATTCCCTGGAGCTGGGGAGCCGGGGCCTGGGAAGGGGCGCAGAGGCTCCACCCAGGCGGGGGCGGGAAGGGCGGTGCCGGGGCGGACAGCGGACGCGCGCGCCTGCACGGACTCGGGCACATGCAGCCCTTCCGCCGCGGCGCCCGCCGCTCCACCGTCGCCATGGCTACCGGCTGGCCTGGAGCGGGGAGGGGCCCTTCCTCACCTTCGGCGCCAACAGGAGGCGATTTGAGGGGACTTAGCGTGACTGGTGCATCCCGGGGTTGGAACGTGGGTGCGTGCCTGCGACTCTCCTCGTGTGGGGGACCCTGGGGTTCGCTTTGCGGTAAATGCAAACGCCGCGGCGCGTGTGCGGGGCTCTGCAGTGGAGCCTGAGCCCCGCTGGCAGAGGCGTGGTGTGGAGGAGGGCTGCCGGCCCTCTCTCCAGCGGGGTGTTCTCGGCTAGAGCGCTGGCGCTGGGGGCCTACCACCCAGTCTCCTCCCAGCCCCGCCTCCGATTTAGCTATGTGACCTTGGGCAGGTGTCTAGATGTCTAGATCTCTCAGCCCCTGGTTGCCCATGCACCTCATAAGGGTTTCGTAAAGATTAAGTCATTTTGTAAAGCATTTTAACATAGTACCTGGAACCTGGTAAATGCTCCATAAATCTTACTGTGCCTCGTACCTGGGTCTCAGTTTTCCCAGTTGTTGATGGGTTTAGAGTGATCATGTGACATCAGCTGAGGAGTTGCCCATGTCCTCAGCCTGAGTGTTGACGCCGCGGTAGACCCAGCTTCTGCGGGTGCCCGTGGGGGAAGGTGGTAAGTGTGCCAGTCTGGCTGATAGATCAGTTTACACCAGGATGCCCAGTGCTCAGCCAGGCCAGGCGCATGGTGGGCGTCGGGAAAGGGCTGCTGTACTTGGCTGAGTTGAATGTTCGGAGGCGCCTGGGTGGGAGAGAAGGAAGAGGCAGCAGCGAGTCACTCCTGAGGGGCTGGAGCCTTCCTGTAAGACCCACTTCCTTTCCCAAGTGGCAGAGTGGCAGACTTCCGAGTGCTGCCTAGAAGCCTAGTTGGCACAGGGGACTGGCTTTTGGGTCCCGCTGTTTTATGGACAGCTCTCCACACGTTCTGGTTTTAGGCTCTGGCGGCAGTGCCTGAGGGATGATCTGAGCCAAGGACAGAGCCGCTGAGGGCGTGATAATTGAGGGAGGAAAATTAATTGTCCTTAATTTGGCGTAAATCCCAAAGACCTTCCCCGTGTAAGGAATTCAGAGTAGATTCCAAGACACGGGGCTGCACACATTTGTACTTCCCTTCCCTTCCCTATCTGCGGGTGGAGATGAAGACCACTTGACTCCTGGGCCCTGACTCTGGCAGGCCGTGGCCACGTCTTCCCCATGAGCTGGGCAGGTAGGAATGAGGTCTTGAAAGAGTTAGACTGATGCTCTGGAGGGCACCCAGGATGGCCCTAGCAGCCCTGAGTGTCCCCAGGTGTTGGGGAGGTGAGCCCTGCACCCCTGGTCCCCGTCAGGCCTTCCTATGGAAGCAAGCAGCAGCTGGGCCAAAGGAGGCTGATCCCCTGCCTGGTGCCTCTCAGTCTTCTTCATTTCTGTCCTCCTTCCCTTCTCTTGCCACTGTTGAACATTTTACTTTTAAAAATCTGAAAGGGCACTGTGGGATCGTATTTACAGCCAAGGAGACACTGGGTTTATATCCAGAACTTCTAGGGCTACAGGTGGGGAAACGTACAGCCAGGTCCCAGGAAAGGCTGGGGCCGCAAGGCCGTGTTGGGAATCCTACTGCTCTGTAGCCTGAGACCTCTGCTCCTCATGGGCCACAGTCCCTTTGGGATGCCCCTGGCAGCTGGAGCCTTGGGGAGCGTCCCCTGGGGTCTGGCAGCAGATAGATAGGTATCTTGCTCCTGCCTATTGGGGCTCCTCCAACTGCCTCTTCTACCCGCCCCCCAATCGCTCTCCCCAGGTCTCCAAGAGGCTCCAAGGAGGGGTGGTTTCTGCCAGCCTTTACCTTCTTCGTGTCTGAGGATGCCATGTGCCTTTACTCTGGCATAGAAGCCTGACTTCCCTTGGCACATGGTCCCACACACTCATCTTGTGCTGGGCTTGTGGAGGGGAGGTACAGAGTGGTGCCGGTCTCCCCCACCATGAGCCCAGCTCCCCACCTTCCCCAGGAGACAGACAAAGGACACACATTCCCCTTGCCCCACATTGGGTGTGCCTGGCATCCACACTGGGAGAGACACTCTGCTGAGGCCTTGAAAATTGGTGGTTTGGTCCTAGTGGGAAGGGCCTCTCACCAGCCTAGGATGGAAGAGGGAGCTCCCGACTCTAGTCTCAATACCTGTCTGCCCCAGTGGCTCAGCCCTTACTAGTTACACCAGCTAATATTCACTGGGAGTGAATTCCATATCAGATGCTCCGCAACACCTTGCATGCATGATCAGATACAGACCTCACAGTGGCCTTACCATCAAGGTGGGCACTTGAACCGCGTGTGTAGATAAAGGAGACACAGAATGAGTAACATGCCAGGCCCTAAAGCTAGTTCGTGGTGAAGGTGGGAGTCCTATTTGGTCTATAGTAGTCCTGAGCCTGTCCTGACTTGTGCTTCCAAGGGTTGGAGAGTGGATAGCCTTGCCCTGCAGCCCCTCGGGGCTGATATGGGAGCCCATGTACAGTGGGAGTGGGTTTGCTGCTGACATCTGTTCCTCTTACTCCATGCCAGTGACTCCTCTGTGTGCCGCCCCCTAGCAAGCTGGGAGAAGGCAGGCAGGAGGGAGTTTTGCCTCCCCCTACCAACTTTTCATGTCTTTAGAGCTTATCTCCTTTGCCTCCACGCTCTCAGGCATGGTCCGCAGCCCTGACCATGACTCCCAGGGTCAGGACTGAGTGAAGGAGAAAGCTCAAGGTCAAGGCTGCAGTAGCGAATAGGTCAAGGTCAGGATCAGAGTTAGAACGGGATCATTGGTAGGGCTGGGGTGCCCCGGGTCAGGGCTAGAGACCAGGCGGTGACCTGGGGCTCTGCCATGTGATAGAGCTGAAGGCTGGATGAAGGGAACACTGTGTGCGGACAGGGGAGAGGGGGCTGGACAGCACAGAGGCCTTCAGGCTGAGCTGTGGCTGTTGGATGCAGTGTGAGCTCCCCGCTAGCTCTCCCACCCCCTGCAGCCCCAGCATCCATGCAGTGCTTTCTGCTGTGACCAGCAGAGCATTGATTATCGTTCTTCTCGGGGCCTGAAGAGATAAGTGCTGACGCCTTCAGTCTGAAGCGTTGCCTCTCAGACCTGGAAACTCCCTGACAGGGCAGGGGTGGGCCCCACTGCAGCCTCTGCCCTGCCAAAGAGACTTAGGACCCTGGTTCCTCAAATCGGGGTACGCTTCATGCTTAGAAGTCAAAGATTGGGGAGGGGATTCCTGAGGGCCCTGGCCAACCTGCAGTTGGGGAGGTTACCCCCAGAGGGGTCATAGGGGGCAGGCAGAGCCAACCCTAATACACACATTGCTCTTTGTCTGCAGAGGAACAGCTGCCCCCTGGGTTCCCTTCCATCGACATGGGGCCTCAGCTGAAGGTGGTGGAGAAGGCACGCACAGCCACCATGCTATGTGCCGCAGGTGGAAATCCAGACCCTGAGATTTCTTGGTTCAAGGACTTCCTTCCTGTAGACCCTGCCACGAGCAACGGCCGCATCAAGCAGCTGCGTTCAGGTGAGCAGAGGGCAGGGGTCAAGGGGCCTTGCAGACCTCAGAACAAGTGTCTTGTCAGATCCCAGCACAGCCTCTTCCCTTGGGCCTGGGCGCCTCCAGGGCTGGGCGGAGGGCACCTGGTGGGATGGGATGGGCCTTGCTGCAGGTGTGCCTGGCTCAGGGGAGAGAGCTTGTGGCTGGCTGTGCCTTTACCTTCTTGGGATTGTGAGATCCAGACTTTGGGCCAGTTCTGCCCCTCCCAGCACATGTGATGTGCCAGCGTGGTGGACTCTTCAAGGGTGCTCTATGGATGTTCACCCTCCTCCTTCCCTGTAGCCTGGCCTGAGACAGGACCTGGATGATGCTTCTCTTTGCTTCCTCAGATGGCAGGGCTTAGCTGGGATAAGAGGCCAAAGGTGCCTGATTCATCAGGCTTCAAAAGGCTGGATCTCAGGGGCCTGGAACTAAGGGGACTTGCTGTTGTCCCTCGACCACCAGAGCCACCTGTCTCCTCTGGATGTCTCCGTCGAGCCAGCTCAGAGCCCTGGGAGCAAGGATGCCATCGTGCAGGAGGGAGGTGTCACCCCATTGATCGATCTGCCTGTGAGGCTCCTGCCAGGATAATTGATTCAGTTTTTGTGGGAACAGAGCAGGCGGGAAAAGAGGCTCAGAATCAGCTTGGCTGCATTCTGCATCTGCTGCCAGCACGGCCTGGACCAATAGTCTTTGCTTCAGGAGCCCTCCTGCTAGCTGTGGGATGGTTGGCCTCAGGCAGGATGGCCAGTGCCGGCCAGAGTCCCTGCTGCCTGTCAGCTGTGATGTCAGTGCTGAAAAGGAGGACATGACTCTTGCCCCTTTCAGGGGCCTGCAGGCTTCAGAGGTGCCCTCCCACTCCCTGGGATGCCAGCCCCTCCCCATCAATTCCCACCAGGCTCACAGCCCCTTGGTGCCCAGCAGGAGGAGGGAGAGACAAGCCGCCCAGCAGGGCAAGATTCTGGCCCCAGCCACGGCCGCCTGAGACAGCCCACGAAGTGTTAGCTCATTTAATTTAATTAAAACTCAACAAGATGGAGGCAGCTGTAGCGCAGTTAATTAAAACAGCCATAATCAAGGCAGCAAACGGCCGGCAGTGTTTGCGGCCGCTGCCCAGCGCAGCACAGCGGCCGGCACAGTTCGGCTCCTCTGCGTTTTCTCATAGTTCCTCCAGGCAGGCTCCCCAAGCAGCCAGACGCTCCTCCCTGCAGGCCTGGGCCCCTCCACGGAACCACATGGACTTGTCTGGCAGCAGCTCTGGGAAGGCTCGCTCACACGTTGGTTCATCTAGTATTTATATAGTGCTTGGGGTGCCCGGCCCTGGGCCACCCCTTCCTTGCCTATCACTCCACTGGATGCCACTCAGGCCCCATCCTCCTTGTCCTCTCGGCAGCAGCTAACATTCCTCCCTCCTTCCCGACCACACTCCCATTTTTCCCTAGCCTTCCAGGGCTCTGTCTCTTGCGACTTCCCTCTTCCTAGTGCCCCTTCCCTGCAGCAGCATCTTCCCTTCCACCAAGCCCTGCCCTTGCCCTATGGACACAGCCTTGCCCTGGACAAGCTCACCCCCTCCTAAAGCTCCAACTGCCATCTCCTCACCTGCAACTTTAGCTTCAGTCTTTCCAGCCCATACCTCTTACCTGAGCTCTAGATCCAAAATTAGACCTGCCTTCTGGTCACCCTGACCAGTGATCAGTGAGGAGTGATGACCTTCTTTCCAGACAGCTGTACCCTCTTTCCGTAAGTGGCACCCTCCAGCCTAAGGAACATGGGTCTCAAGTTGGTTTGATTTGAGAGCTCTCGAATGTATCACCCTCATGGCTCTCACATTGGCCCCCTTCTCCCCTCCTGCTGCGTCAGTCCTATCCCAGGCACCAGACACTGCTTTCCCTGCCTCCAGGCCCTCCCAAGAATCCATCATCCTGCAGGTCAGGTTTGCTGCTCATACCTTGCTGTGCCTCAGTGGTCAAGTGACGCTCCCGAGCAAGGCTTGGAGGGCCCTCCTTGCCTACCTGGTCAAGTGACACTCCCGAGCAAGGCTCGGAGGGCCCTTCTCGGTCTTCCCCTGCCTGTGTCTCATCGGGTCCTGGCTACACCACTTACCAGCTCCCTGGCATTGGTTAACTTTTTCGTGTGTCAGTTTTCTCATGTTTGAAAAGGAGTTACAGTAAGCAGTGAGTGAGTCAATGGCAGTCAAACCTTGAGTTGATGGCCTGGCCTCTCGTAAGGGCTTCGTGGAGCTCTTTCTACTTTCTGTGCCCTCGACCCTCCTAACACTGAGCTGTGCTGACCCGTCCTTGGTCTTTGCCCACCTCCGGCCCTCTGCTCACCTTCCGGCTGCTCCACTTGAAAGCCTCCACCCTGCTCAGCCTCTGGCTGCTGCCTCACGCCTCACGTTGCTTTACATTGTCACCATCTGGCTCCAGTTCTGCTCAGCTAGGCCTTGCAGGGAGGGCCTGGGTCTGATCACACTTGGTGAGGTCAGCTGTAGGACAGGTCTTCTCTGAGCCCTTGTCAAGTGAATGATTTCATGAACTTGACCTTTGGCACTTGTCCCTGTAGGCTAATATCTGCTCTAATGTTCACTCCTCCTCCTGCTTTCCAGGTCCAAGGAAGACTTCCTTATTTGTTTTCCTGCCACCTGGAAGTTGTGACCTCAGGGTCGTGGGCCCAGGGTCCAGCTCCTGGGATGGAGCCAGATGGCACCTAAGGGGCCTCAACTGTCCCACCTCTGCAGTAATAACTGGGCTCTCTCCCCTCCCTGCCTGACCTGGCCTGGGACCGTTGGCCTCAGTTCTTGCTGGCCTTATCCCATTACCATTTAGAAGGGTGCTGAGGCTATTCCGTGCACATTTTTCAGGGACGGCCCTTCATGGAGTGGATTCAGGCCCCTGAGCACTCAGCTGTTTACAGGGACCTTCACGGTTTACGCATCACCGACAGTTTACAACAGAGCTTTCCCCCCTTTTGTTGCAGCTGATTCTCTTGCAGCCCTGTGAAGTAGGACAGGCTGTGATTACCATGCCCACTTCACAGCTGAGTTAAGGGAGTCACTTGGGGTCACACATCGAGACTCGGCCTAGGAGCTCTCCTGTGAGATCACCTCAGGACCTAGTATCACAATAGCAAACCTGGGGACGTGAGGAGCAGCTGGACCCTTCTGGGGCTTCAGAGCTGCACATTCCCAGCTTCTCCAGACCCCAGGCCCCCACTGACCAGTACCCAGAAGCCCTCCACCATCTGCGACCTGAGCCACAGCACATCTAACCAGAGCATGACCCCCCCCAGGCAGGAGCTAGACAGGAGGTAGCTGGCGGCATGCGCTGCCCAGATGTGAGCTCTGCTCAGCAGGCCTTTTCTTCTCTGTAGTGATGTGACATGCTGCCAAAACCACCTCCTGGAGAACTGGAACTTGAGACCGGGGTAGGCCCAGGAGGAACAGGAACAAGCTTATAGAGTGGAAATGGAGCTGTGAGTAGGGGCTCAGAGCCCCTGCTGGGTCCTGAGAGGAGCTCTTGGCCTGCAGGCTGTGCCGAGCCTGGACGGGGCTTGAGGAGATTCCCGCACTCCTGCCGTGGCCTGAACATATGAGCTGCCATCCTTCGTCGTAGAGGACAGCCTAACTCACTGAGTCCATGTGCTCATCCAGAGAGCAGTCTCCTCCCCGCCCCCAGCACCCTGAGGCGAAACCTGGGGGTCTTAAGAAGAGATGCAGCATCTGGCTTCAGGAGGAGGCCCGTGGGTGGGACGCAGAGGGCTTGCAGCCCCTCACCCTGCTGGCTGGCCCCAGCTCTGGCTGGAAGAGCCTGTCCCCACCGCACTCTGCTCTGCCATCTGCAGGGCCTGCCAGGAGGGCACACTGCCAGTGCATGCCCACAATTTCCCTTTGGCCCAGAGCTCCCTGGCACCTCTCGGACACAAGTACACCCCTAGGGATGCTGACTCCTGGGCCCCTTCAGTCCCCCACACCCATCTTGTGAAATGGAAAAGGCAGATTCTCTGTTTGGTGGGGAAATTACTGTTAGATTCTTTCAGAATGGGTTAGGTTCTGGAAGAGCTGAGACCAGGAGTGAGGGGTGCCAGCCCTGGACCATATCCACTGCCCCCACCCCCACCAAGCCCTGGCGTGGATAACAGGAAATCAGCAATGTCAACTTTTTGGTCTCAGGACCTCTACTTGTAAATATCAGAGAACCTCAAAGAGGGTTTGTTTGTGTGGGTTCTTTTTTTTTTTTTTTTTTTTTTTTTTTTTGAGACGGAGTTTCGCTCTTGTTACCCAGGCTGGAGTGCAATGGCGCGATCTCGGCTCATCGCAACCTCTGCCTCCCAGGTTCAAGCAATTCTCCTGCCTCATCCTCCTGAGTAGCTGGGATTACAAGCATGAGTCACCACGCCTGGGTAATTTTGTATTTTTAGTAGAGACAGGGTTTCACCATGTTGGTCAGGCTGGTCTTGAACTCCCAACCTCAGGTGATCCGCCCGCCTTGGCCTCCCAAAGTGCTGGGATTACAGGGGTGAGCCACCGTGTCCAGCCGTTGTGCAGGTTATTTCTGTTGATGCATACCATATTAGATATTAAGACTGAGATTATTTTAAAATATTTATTAATCCATTTTAAAATAGTAAAAACCTATTACATATTAGCATAAATAACATTTTTAAGGAAAAATAGTTATATTTTTTAAAACAAAAAAATTTACCAAGAGGGACAACATTGGTTTACCCTTATTACAAATCTCTTTAATTTGGGGCTTATATAGAAGGCAGCTGGATTTCCTAGCTGCTACTGCATTAGGCCAATTGTGATAGCACATGTCATGTAGCCTCTGAAAAACTCTATGTTCATGAGAGAAAGTGTATAAAGCAGATAATTTCTTAGTATTATGAAAACAGTTTTGACCTTGTGGACCTCCTTATGGACCTCCTGAAAGGGTCTCTTGGAGAGAGAGACTCATTGTGCGGATTCTTCCCACATAACCCTCACTCCCAGGTCCCAGCCTTTGCCCTCTCCCCTGCCTCTGCATCTGCAGGACTGGCAGCCTCATCCTGTGGGCAGGCTATGAGTTAGACGGACCTTGTCAAGTCCTTCCACTTCACTTAGAAGCTGGTGTGACCTTGGGCTTTGGGTAATTCCCTGAATGTCTCTCGGCCTCTGTTTTCTCATTTGAACTTAGAGATGAAGAATTCCTCTAGGTGCTGTTGTCAAGTCCCATGAAACGAATTGGTGTTGGTTTTTCTGCACACTTCCCAATCCCCAGACATGGGCAGGAAGCAGGCAGCAGGGCAGGGTAGACCCGGGCTGGACCTGGGCCCGTCTGTGGGCTAGAGGAGTGGTTGCACAGGGGGCTTGAGCCTCAGAGAAGGTACCTGTTGGGGATGAAACCCGCTCAGATCTCCTAATAGGCCTGGATATGGAGGGTGAGCGCCTGGCCCTCTGGGTTACCAACCCTCAGGGTTATGAGGTGCTAGACGGGCAAAGGGTAGGCCCTGATCTCTGCCTCTCACCAGCCAGGCCGAAGTGGGGAAGTTCAGTAGTCCCCCAGTTTTTCGCAGGGTTGAGTGGGCTTTCTAGGGACTCTGCCTCTGGGCTGTGAGTTTGCTGAGTCCTGCTGCCCGTTCCTCTGGGCTGGGCTGCGTGTTGTGGGAGGCCCAGTGTGCTAGTAGCCCCTGGCAAGCCCTCCCTTTAGCCTGTGTCCTGTCTGCCTTAACACCAGGCTTTGTTTTGGTAAGTGCTTTATTTTGGAATCTTACCCACCGGTGGGATTTGGGTGGCCCTGTGGGGTGGGGTTGCTACCTCTTTTCTTCACCTTCCCCCTCCATTGGCCCCAGCCAGTGGGGTCTGCAGGAGTCCTGACTCACCTCCCTGATTCTCGTCACCCCCAGCCCCACTGAGCCCCCTCCTCCTCCCCAGAGCACAGCCAGTGACCTGGGACACAGCTTCACCGACACTCAGCCTGGCTCTGCCTGGTGCTTGCTCACCCATCGTCCGTGTCGGCCTAACTCAGGCCTCAATTTCTCCATGTATTTAAGGCCCTTTCTTGTGTTTTATTTTACCTGATTTGGCTTTGTGTGGCTTTCCTTCCTTTTGTACTAATGCTTCTCTCTGATCTTATTTGCATTCAAATTACCTCGCCAGGTGGTTCACCAATCAGAGGTAAGAATGCTGTCCGTGCCTCTCGCCACACCACGCCTTGCCACTGCCGTCACCTCCACTCCATCCCGTCTAGTCTGTCACCTCCCCATCCCCATCCCAACCTCTTCAGCCTCCTCATCTCCAGATCCGGCACCCCCAACACCACCGGCCACCACACACATCCACTCTCAGTCATTCCCTCCTGTGGACTCATCCATTGCAAGTCTGAATTGTGAAGAGACTCGCCGGGCCCCGCCTTGGACGGCAAGTCCTGCTGCCCAGGCCTTCCAGGCCATCCCCACAGAAGGGACCCCATCAGCTCCTACTGTGAAACTTAGCCTGTCCCCCGGCTTCCCTAGACAGAAAAGCTTCCCGGGAGGTTGACGAGCATGACCAAGCCTTGCCTTTTCTCTTGACAGTCTCCTCTTTTGGGGGGACCTCAGTTATTACTTGACTTTCCCTTTAGTATCCTGGCTCTGCACTGTGGTAGAATGAGGATCATCCCTTCAGCCTGGCAAGGATTAGGAGGAACATTCACTTAAGACTTCCGTGTAGGTGCTGGGATGACAACAGGGAGGTAAACAGGCTCGTGCGTAACTCCATCACCTGACCTGGCAGCTCGGAGTCCCCGCTAGGCTGCCTCCATGCAGCAGGGCCCTGCAGCCTAAGAGTTAAAAGCACAGATTCTGGACTCAGGAAGATCCGGGTTCAAGTCTGACTTACCACCTATGTGATCTTCAGAAACTCAGTTCATCTCTCAGAAGTGTGTTTCCTCTTTAAATTGGGCCACGGCCACCTGCTGCACAGGGTCATGAGAATTAGAGGAGAGGAGGATGTGTGGTGTCTGGTGCAGAGCAGACACCTGTAAAATGGTGGCTTGTCTATTCACATCATTTTCTCTCCAGTCCTCTCAGTGTCTGGGCACATCTAGACCTTCAGAGCTGAGGACCAGGATGGCCTCAGGGAAGAGCAGCTGCCTTCCTGGGTGCTCTCTTGCCCATCACCCGGAGGCCGGCTCTTGCTTCACCTGGCAGCCCCGCAATCCCCCTGCCCATCTACTCAGCCTGTGCTGACTCTTTGCTGTCCCTGCTCCTGGGTCCTGGTGTTGGTTCCAGATTCGGGGGTTTCTGTATGCAAATAGGCACCCGGTCTCTGTTAGGCCCCCTGACCACTCTTAGGCTCTTGTTGCAGAGGAACCTCCTGTTTTCTGGGTCAGAAATTCCACCCAGGAACCACTTTCTGCCCCAAGCCCGTGGCACCAGCCACCAGGTCTCCCCCACCCCACCCCACCCACACCCCCCTGCCTCACTGAGGTGACCTTAGGGCAGCCTCGACCCCTCAGGGGCCTGAACCCCACCTGCTTGAATGAACATTTTCTGTACCGGTGTCCATCCATCCCATTAGCATGACCTGTTGAGTGCCCATCAGGGCTGCTCTTAAAGGAGATGGTATTTGGCATGTGCACTGGGCCCTGGTGCTCCCTGGCACCTGGTGGGGAGGGCTGAGGCCAGCACCAAAGAGGCAGGCTGGTCCTGCGTCCTGCATTGGTGGCCTCCCCTCTTCCTTCACCTCCAGCTCCTAGCCCCCTGGGGGTTCCCAGTCCCTCCTGCTGCCCTGGGTTAGATGGTGGAAGAGGGACATCAGGTAGTGAGGTGGCTATAGGTCAGACCCAGGGTGGTACCCCTTTGGGCCCCAACCATGAGAGCATGACTTGGAACTCTTCCTCTGGCTCCTGTCCAGTCCAGGCAGGGGGGGGCCCGGCAGCTTCTGTTCGTGTCCTGTTGTGGGTGTGATTGTCCATCAGCCTGGGCCCTGGGAAGGTGGGGGCTGTCAGGTCAGGCTGGCTGTTCTGTGCAGGAGGTGGTTTTGTCAGACTGTCCTGTGGGGGTTCTTAACTGTTGGACCGTCCTGTGTGGGTGTAATTGTCTGTTGGATTGTTCCAGGGAGGGGTGTGCTGCCTGTGCCCGGGGTGTTTCTGTCACAGACAGCTTGCCCAGTGTGCTTTCACAAGCAGTTTTTTCAAGTGTTTATTGGTGGGGCCAGGGGATGGCCAAGTCCAGTGGGTCCGCCCCCACCCTGCCGCTCTGCCTTGGCCTCCCCCACCAGGACCTGTCAGAACTGGCCTCAAGCCCAAGATTCCTCCACCCTTTCTGAGGAATCTTTTGCTACCCACCCCGATCCTGGCTCCTGTCTGTCCGTCTGCGGCCAGAGCAGCCCCTCAGGGCACTGGCCCGAATGGGAGCTCCAACCTCCATTAGCCTCTTGAATTATGCAGGAGCCGTGGTGGGTCGAAGCACTTTAGCAGGACAGGGTTGAGGAGAGGAGCCGGAATGGGTGGGGCTGGCGGGGAGGGGGTGGAGCAGGAGGGGAAGATGGTGCTGGGAGCAGAAGCTGCTGGGCACCAGGCCCCCAGGGCAAGCCCATTCCTTCCTGGTGGGCGGCAAATTCTCAAGCACCAGCCTGATGAGGGCATGGCGTGCTTGTGAATCCCAGACCCGCCAGTCTGCAGGCTGCTCCCACACCTGGCTCTGACTGGCTTAGCGAGGCTGCGGGGCCAGGAACACTAACAGGGATGTTGATTGGGAAACAGCCTCCAGTACTGGCAAGAGTGTGGCAGAAACTGAATGGAGCTGGGGGTTGGGGTACGGTCCCTGGCAGAGCAAAGACGGGTCTTGCTGGACCGTGGGGAGCATGAGATTGTGCTCCAAAGCACAACGCTTGGTTCTAGCCAGGAGGCCACTGGACTCTTCAGGGAGAGCTTCCTGGAAGCAGCAGGGGTGCCAGGGTGTGGCCTGGATGAGCTTCGACATCTGGTCAACATCAGCCACAGATGCTGTCGAGACCTCTCACCGTGTTCCAGGCCACACTCGACATGGGCCGTGCCTGACCTCTCGCTTCGTGTCCCCACAGGTGCCTTGCAGATAGAGAGCAGTGAGGAATCCGACCAAGGCAAGTACGAGTGTGTGGCGACCAACTCAGCAGGCACACGTTACTCAGCCCCTGCGAACCTGTATGTGCGAGGTAAGGACTCAGGCAGTGCCTGGCCCCTGTCACCACGGAGCTGTGCTGCACCTGCCGGGCTCTCTGCCCAGAGCCCTTGGTGCAGACACGCAAGGGACTGCCATGGGCCCAGTCTCTTCTCCTTCCTGCTTCTTTCTGCAGCAGCGATAGCAGCAGCAGCAACAGCTCCCACTGGGCAAGCTCCTGGCATCTGCCACTACTTTGCCTTCCTTTCCTGCAGGCCCATGGGGAAGCAGCCACTCTTGGGAGCATTTGTATCTCTTGTAGGTCCTGCCACATGGGCCCGGAGCCTCATGGGAATTTGGAGCCATCCAAGCCGACTTCTTGGTGTATGTGCATGTGTGTGTGCACACACAGGCACACTTATCTGTGTGTAAATGCATGCATACCTGGCCTGGCTTTCCTTCAGTACATCCTCCTGCCTGCTGCAGCGTGGTGGGCTCCAGAACCACCATGGCTCTGGGCTTTGGGGTAGTCAGGCCTCAGGAATGGACCAGGCCAGGTGAGCCTATCCTCTGACCAGGTCTGCCTGGAGCCTTCCTGGAGGAACCCTTGTGCTCAGCTGTGAGCCCCTGTGGTTATGTTGCCTCGGGTGAGCACCTGGTGTGTTCCAGATGTTCCTTGCTGGGAGCAAGTGGACAGTGTGCTTTCCGGAAGTCCCAAGTTCCCAGCAGAGAGGAGCCTGGGGACTGCTTTGGGGTTTCCAATCTCTGCTGTGCTCACAGCCTAAGGGTGACTAAAGCTGGCCACGTTGCCCTTTCCTGAGAACACACTGGGTCTGGTATACAGGTGCCCAGGAGGGGTCCTGAGAGCCCCTTCTGCCCTCACACTGTCCCCTCACCTAGCCCTCGTGCACAGATGGATGTCATTAAAAGTTAAACTGTCAGCCGGGTGTGGTGGCTCATGCCTGTAATCCCAGCACTTTGGGAGGCCGAGGCAGGCGGATCACGAGGTCAGGAGATCGAGACCATCCTGGCCAACGTGGTGAAACCCCGTCTCTACTAAAAATACAAAAATTAGTTGGGCGTGGTGGCGCGTGCCTGTAATCCCAGCTCCTCAGGGAGGCTGAGGCAGGAAAATCGCTTGAACCAGGAGTTGCAGTGAGCCGAGATCGCGCCACTGCACTCCAGCTTGGTGAAAGAGCAAGACTCCATCTCAAAAAAAAAAAAAAAAAAAAGTAAAACTGTCTCCACCCAGGGGTTTTGTAAAGGAAGGTGGACGTGGCTCCTTGCAGTAATGATTCCATCACGCCAAGTGCTTAGCGCGGCTTCCTGAGGGGTGTCGTCTGACTCTCCACCCAGTGCACTTGGTGGGTGATGGCGGTGTCCTCTCCGACTCTTTGGGACCATGTGGTCAGACTTGCTTACTCAGAGCAGAGAGAATTAGGCTGTCAACCAAAATACACTTATCAAGGGGTTGCTGTCTGTCATGGGAGAGGGTGGTTCTGGAGAGGCCACAGGCTGCCAGCCCATTTGGTGACCAGTTGAGCTGCAGAGGAGCTATTTGTGCCGGGCAAATTGTGCTTCAGAGATTATTAAAGATGCCTCATGAGAGGTGGGGGCATGGGATGGGAGGTCCCCTAGCTTACTGTCAGGTGTCTTGCTCATCAAGGCTCAGGCCTCAGGTCAGCTTGTCTGTCTTCAGGAACAAGAGCCTGAAAACGTCCCAAATGGCCTAGAGGAGTGGAGTTGTAAGCGGCACAGCCTTGGCCCCACCCTGCCCCAGGCAGAGTGTCTGGCAGGCATGGGGGCTGGCGAGTCCACTCCAACCGAGGAGCAGCTGGAATGACCCTTCTCAAAGATCTGCCTCCTCCCACCCTGACTATCGCAAATGCTGTGCTCTCTAGAGCTCTGCTCCCAAGACTGTAGGGTCGAGAGAGTGACAGTTCCAGGCCTCAGCAAGAAAGCCTTTGTCTGCATGTGGCCGCACCAGGGAGAGGAGAGGCCCAGTAGAGCCACTGTAAACCCAAGCCAGCTGCAAGGGCATGGCCTATGGGCACATTTCCCAGGGCACAGCTACAGGAGGCAATGCTGAGGCAGGAGAAGGCCCAGAGGTGGATGGACCCCTGCATTGTCCTCTTGACTAGGCAGCATTCTCTGAAGTCACTGTTACACTGGCCCCAGCCCTGGAGGCAGAGCAGTGGGTCTCTTCGGAGATCAACGGAGCTCAGCTGCTGTAGCTGGCAGCTCAGTCACTGCCCAGGGAGCTCTTACGTGCAGCCCCTTGGAGCATCCCTGTCTGTGGGGCTCCCTGTTTACACATGGTAGACTCAGGCAGGGCCCTGACTGGCTCCTGCCATGGCCCATCCCCTACCCCTACCAGCTCTTCTTGAATCTACCCTTCCGGCTCCATCCCCACATGCCTTTTGGTAGGAAATATGGGGGTTCCTTTAGTTCCAGCCCCACTTGCCAGGGACTCCAAAACAGCCAAACCTGACTTCTGTTGTCTCTCTCACACACACATACGACGTTCCTGTAGGCCCTGATGTCTCAGGACCGTTTCTAAGCTCTGTCCCCAGGACCTGCCTCATGTAGACCCTAACTGAATCTACACCACCCTGCTTTGCCAAGAGCAACCTGCCCCATAGGCCCAGGATAGGCCCTGCTGTCCTACTGACAGGACTTCCCCACACCTGAAAGGCCCTGCTCCCTGGGTCCCTTGCCTCTGGTGTCCCCACCGCTCGTCATCTCATGGTTGGCAAAACCCCTGCCTTCTGCCCTCGGCAGTACTAGCCGCCCTTCAGCCCCAGCGCCTGGGGACAGCCTGTACTGGGCTGACCACCAGCTCTGCATCCTGAGCCCTGCTTGTGGGTGGATGGCTGTGGAGGAGTCCCCAGTGCCAGCCTGCTCGCTGGCCTGCACCCCATCCATCTCCCAGCAGATAGGCTTCGAGGTTTCCTCCCACAGCAGGCTCCTGAGCCTCAGACGGCTTGATGTGGACTCTAGCCCTGAGCTGCTCAGCCGCAGCACTGTTGACATTTTGGGCTGGATGATTCTTAGTTGTGAGGGGCCGTCCTGTGCATTGGAGGGTGTTTAGCAGCATCTCCCGCTCACTACGTGCCAGTAGCACCCCTCAGTCAAAACAAACTTTGCAACATGTCACCTGGGGGAAATTACTGATGGCTTCCCACTGCCATTGTCTCCACCCATCTGACTCTTCTCCTGTGTCCACTGGCCGCAAGGCTTCGTCTCCTCATCAGACTTGGCTTCGGTGTCTACCTCACATCTCCCTTCTATGCCCCAAATTCTCAGGGCTCCCAGTGTCGCTCTCTGAGGCCACGCAACTGCTACATTTAATGGGACAGTACACATGAAGCACCCGGCACGTTGCCAGGCACACAGGAAGCACTTGCTAGTCAGTAGCCTCTGCAGCTAGCACTTGGCTACTAGTCAGTAGCCTCTCTGATAGCACTGTTGGGGGGATGTGTCATCCAGTTACATCTGACTTTGTTCACAGTTGCCCGCAGCTCCACCCACAGTCTAGCAGGCCCAGGCACGCTGGGTGGGCCAGAGCCTTTCTCCGTCACCACCTGACTCTCCCTGAGTGACTCATTCTCTCCTTCCATCTACAGCTCTCTGGGTGTACAGCTGCTGGGGCCAGGGTGGAGCCCTGCCCTCCTCAGAGCCTGGCCTCCCTGTGCCAGGACTACCAGCCTTCCCCCTTCTCTCCAGGGACCTGGCTGCGGGGCCACAGCTGTCTAAAACAGGGACAGTGCCTTTCTCCCCACAGGTGCCCAGACATGCTCCTCACACTGGTGGTGTGTGTGGGGGTGGCTTCTAGTGGCTCGTGTACCTTGGCAGGTTTGTGGGCTGGGTGGGCCTTGACCCCAGAGCCCAGTCCACAGAGTCTGTCTGAGCTGTGGGGTGCGTGTGAGGCATGGGGGCCTGCCTGTGCCCCATTTCCACCTGCCCCGGCCCCACCCTCGGCCTCCCTGGCGCCTGCTGGCGGGCCTCAGCCCTGTCCACCATGTCCTCCATGAGTCCTGAGTCTTTTGTGAGCGATGTGGTTCGTGTGCACCTGTGTGCATGTGTGTGTGCGAGGGGGCACAGGAGTCTCGTCTCGTCTCCGTGCTGTGTGGGCAGATGAAGGTTGGCCTGTTTTTACTCTCTCTGTGTTTCTCCTTGTCTTTTTTTTATTCCCTCCTCATCTTCATCGCACTCTGCCATCAACCCAAACTCTCATCTCTCAGATCAGCGAGAAGGTTGGTCCTTTTCACTTCTTATCCATCTACAGTTCGCCCGTCGATGGGACGCGCCTGTCAGTAGGGCCCAGTGGGCTCGGTCAGCTCCCTCAGGCTCACTGCGCCGTGCCTGCCTGCCAGTGTCTGTTGTTTGGGCCGGCGGGCAGGCAGGACCAGGGATGGGTGGGCAGACCCCTGACCTGCATGTTCCTGCTGCTTGAGTCCCTGGTGCACCACGTGTCTGCATGTCCCCTTAGCCTGGTTCCCCTGCAAGGGTGGTGGGGTGGGCATGCTGCATGGCATGAAACTGCACCCCACCTTTGCACCCAGGCCGGGCCAGCTGTCTGATCCAGGCGGTGCTCAGGAATGGTTGTGGGGAGCTGTGGTCAGAGAGAGGTGTAAGAGCTGTAGTGCTTTGTGTGCACCTGTGGGACCTTTCACCGCCCTCCTCGCCTAGAGACCCAGGCTCAGCCAAAACCACTGGAACATTAAGGCAAGAGGCTAGAGTAGGCTGTCCTCCCAATGTCCTGCAGCACAGGGCAAAAGTCCTGCAGTGTGTACCCTGTCCTTGAGGCCCTCAGGTCCCCCACCAGGGCTTAATGGGGCAGTCAGCCCTCGTCTGCCTCAGGGAGCTTGGTGTCCATGGCGCAGGGTGAGTAGCGTCATCTTGGCACCTTGAGGAAGTCTCCCATGAGGTTGTCTTTTCCTTCTCCAGCCACATCCAAATTAAGACCCTCCTACCTGCCCCAGGCCCCTCTGCCCAAGCTTCCCAGCTAGCTCCCGTGTCTGCCTGAGGGTGGAATTTAGCCCACCAGCCAGCTAACTGACATTCCTTAGCTTGATGCTTTGCATTCAGACTCAAGTTGCTTCTACCTGGAGTGACTGAACGGTCAGCTGCAACTTAGCAGGATCCATATGGGAGCCTGGAAGTGGCCCCTGACTCAGCCACAGGTTAGGAAGGGTTTCCTGGAGACTGTCCTTGAGCCCATTCCAGAGCAGGCCTGTTTGGGGCTTTGTTTTCCGCCCCACCCTTGGAGCCAGACCCCCACCCCTCATGCTGGGGTTGGCAGCAGGGGCTAGTGGTCATTCATGTATCACATGGTCTGTGTGGTCAGAGGAGACTCACCTGTCCATTGGGTTTTGGGAGTTTAGGATAGCAGTGTAGGACAGGCTGAGCCTCAGGGAGCAAACCCAGGCCATCCTGGTTCCCTCTGCCACATCCTCTATGGCTTGAGTTTCCTCTGTGAGGGTGAGGGAGCCAGTCGAGAGGAGGGCTATAGCCTCGGCTCAGATATCAGCCCTGAGCATCCATCCATATGCACTCCTGAGCACTGGGGCATTTCTGTTACACCATTTTGTTGACTGAGCATATCTGCCAGGGCCTCCAGAAAACAGTCATCAGCAGAGACAGTCCAGCCCACAGTGGCTCCTTCCATGCCCCTTCCTCTACCCTCCTGGTCCCTCGTCCCCTCCCTTCCCCCACCCCACCCCTGCCCCACCCTATGGTCCCACCAAAAATAAGCACATGCACAAATATTTAGCGGGAAGGCAGAAATGAGTTTTTAAATATTCCAGGGGGGTTTGCCGGGCTGGTAATTTGTTTGGTGCTGATAATTGCATCTTACATTTTTCCAGCTTTACTTAAAACGGTGTGCCGGGTATGCCGGCATTTAATTACTGCTCTGCGGCAGCCACAAGGTTATTTATTAAAGAGTTATTTTATCTTGATACAGTGGATCCTGCCCCTCATCCCCTCCTTAATGTTGTGTTATTTTCATCAGAGAAATTTCTCTGAGTGAATGCAGATTGCGGGGCTGCCTCCCCCTGCGATTAGGCTGTCACTCTACTGAATGCTGATGCCTCTCGGTGCCGCACCACCCTATTATAGGGGGTTGTCAGCGCAAATAATTAGACTTAAAAGTTACAGCTGAAATATAATCCAGAAATGGCAGGGCCCTGTTTTGGAAATTGTCTGTAAAATGTCAGCACTAAGGATGCACGGGGAACGGTAATAGACCGGCATTGTTGGAGCCCAAGATTAGACCTTAAGTGCATTTTTCCCAGCTCCAGTTTTTCCTTCCCTGCTGTTGCTTCTGTCAATAGACTGTCCAGGGTGAGGCCTGCTCCTTTTTGGAGGCCCCGCGCCTGCAGCAGTGGGAGGAGGATGGTTGGGGCTGCTGCAGTGAGATGCCAGCCACTCCAGCCTGTTGGCGTGGGGGTGGCTGTCTGGGCAGGTCGAGGATGCGGGTCCCTGTTGGCACTTGGAATACAAGGAGGTTGTCCCTTGCCTGTTTCCCCCACCCTTCCTCTGTAGACGTATCCTGACCTCCCTCACATGGAAAATGTCTCAGTCTCAGTAAAGTATCTGCGTGGCTGAAGCCCAGTGTTCTTGTGAGAGTGAAGGTGCTGTGCCCAGGAGCCTCTGGACCTGAGGCCCTTGCTTCGTGTTGCAGGTGACCCTAAAGGCCGCTGTTGACCTCTCACACTTATCCCTAGCCCCTAGAGTTCTCCCTGTCACCTGCATCTAGGAGGGAAAAAATAAACACAACTATTCTGTGAAGCGCCTCAATTTCCTGACAGCCGCAGGAGTTGGAGGCTTTAGAAGGCGTGGCTCAGCCAGGCGCGGTGGCTCACGCCTGTAATCCCAGCACTTTGGGAGGCCGAGGCGGGTGGATCACGAGGTCAGGAGATCCTGACCATCCTGGTTAACACGGTAAAACCCCGTCTCTACTAAAAATACAAAAAATTAGCCGGGCGTGGTGGCGGGCGCCTGTAGTCCCAGCTACTCGGGAGGCTGAGGCAGGAGAATGGCGTGAACCCGGGAGGCGGAGCTTGCGGTGAGCCGAGATTGCGCCACTGCACTCCAGCCTGGGCAAAAGAGCAAGACTCTGTCTCAAAAAAAAAAAAAAAAAAAAAAAAGGCGTGGCTCAGGGCATTGGCCTGACCTCCAGGGCTGATCCATGAAGTCTGCCTTTTGGCCTGAAGACCCTGTCCTCCAGGGACAATTTGGGGGTAAAGTCCAGTCAAGTTTCTAGGTTGGTGCCCAAGGTTTATTGGCCAAGGACCTACTTCCTTCTGCTGGGGCTCTTTGTCCTGGTATCCAACGACCTGATTAGGCCCCATGATTCCACCACTGACTGGGGTCAAGCCTGCAGCCATGACCTCTCCCTGGCACAGGCTGTCTAAACCCATCTTTATGCCCGCTGGAGCAGCATCCCCTCCTGCCAGCCTCTGCTAATTCTGATGCTTCTCCCCAGAGCGTTCTGGGTTTTTTTTCAGGCCTGTCAGCCAGGGCTCGAAAGGGTGACAATTTTTCATCACACAGACCTGCTCCTACTACGTATATAAACTTGGTCATGTGGCTTGGTTTTAAATCAGTTCCCTTGACTGTAATTGGCAGGTGATAGCATCTACAGCATGGAAACCTGCACCTAGTAGGTGCTTAAGCGTAGCTTCCCTTCCCATGAAGAGGAGGAGACGGGGCACCCACTGGCCGAGAGGACAGGAGAGATTTGGTTCATTAAGGCTGCTCCTCTGTGCTGCCCCCACCCCGCTTCTGTGGCAGGCCTGGACCTGATCTGCAGACAGACCTGCCTGCCTGTGCCCGTCCCTGAGGCCCATCTCCAGAGCAGAGGGAGGGCATGCACCGCCAGGCTGGGTGGTGGTCCTGGCTGAGCCTCCTGCTCTCACCTTGGACCATCTGGGGAGCGTGCTCAGAGAGTCCTTTGTTGCCATGAGACACTTGCCAGCCATGCCCCGGGATCCACCTGTTCTGCCACAAGAACTGTGTCTGTGACATGCTGTCATCATTGGTAGAGACTCCTGGCACTAGAACAGATGACAGAAACCCACTTATACCAGCGTAAGCAAAACAAGGAACTCTTGTGTTACAAATCTGAAAAGTGTAGTAGATTTGGTGCTGGGCAGGGCGAGATCCAGGTACTTAAACAGGTTGGCCAGGCATTTGTCTGTCTGTTTCTGAGCTCTCCTCTCCTCTGTCGACATCTTTGTTCTCAAGCAGCTTTTCCTGTGTGTTGGGAGAAGCCATCCCCAGCTGCTCTAAGCTTAGCTACCTCAGTAGAGAGAGAAGGTCGCTTTTCTCATAGTTTCTGTGGAAGTCCAAAGGCTGTTTCTCCATAGTCAGATCTGGGTCACACGCCCCATGTACGAAGAATGCGGGTAGAAGTGGTTTCCTTAAAGACAATGGGAATGCTCATTGATTTGAGGAGGAGGCAGAACCCTGAATGTCTACAAGACACTCTCGTGCCCTAGGTGAACCTGGGGACACAGATCCAGCCCACCAGCACCTGTCAGGCCTGGTCTCTGGGGCTGCCGGGGTTTGGGTTCTGTCTGGAGCACAGAAGTAAGGCAGGCTGTGGAAGGAGCTGAAGCAAGTGCTGAGTTAGGTAGGGTCTCGTAGGCTGGGCAGAGGAGTCACTGGGAGCCATGCAGGAGCTTGTTAAACAGGGAGTGGCATCAGATTTGTGCCAGCTGTTTGTGGAGGGCCCGTGAGCAGGAATTGGGGCAGGGGACAACAAGGCAGGAGGACCAACGCAGAACCCATTGCAGCAACTCAGGGAAGGATGATGGTGGCTTGGACTTTGGTGGTGGTAGTTGCCTGTGTGTGTGGAGAGAAATACGTGGATTTGGAAGATATGTTAGGCCGCACTGTTGACAGGACCTGGTGACTTGCTGAATGTCTGATCTCTGGGCCTCAGTTTTGACCCCGTATAGTGAGGTCAGACGTTGGACCGGGTGGTCTCTGAAGTTGCTTCTAGCACTGGTTCTGTGATTTGGGGCTGTGTGAGCAGCATATTCTGGTGCTTATAGTGGACATGCTCCTGAAGTGGTGCTGTGGGGTCTTTGCATGCCTGGGCCCCGCAGCGAGGGTCCTCAGAGACCAGTGCTCTCAGCAGTGCTCTTGGGTACTGACTAGCCTGCTGCCTGCTGCCTTTGGCCCTGCGTGTGAGAGTGCCCGTGTAGGACACACCCTGGCCTCTGCTCACCAGCTGCATGGCCCATCTGCATGCCAGACATGCCTGTCCACGGCTGGGTTTCGTCACCTCCCTTCCCTCTGCATGTTCCTGTGTCTGTGCCAAGCTTACAACTTCGGGGGGGGGTGGTTCTAGGCTGTACCCTGGACTGAGAAGCTCAGAACAGCTTCTGGTGAGGGGAGTCCAAGGCTGGAGGTCGTGGCCAGGCACAGCCACCTCTCCCCTTGAGACCCTTGTTTGTTGGCGCAGGAAGCCGTCTGTTCGGCGCCCTCATCATGTTACTGCCATCGTCATGCCCATCCTGCCCGCAGACCACGTTCCTGGCCTGCCCTGACCTCTGCCCCTCCCCAGTCCTCCTGAGGGCAGCCCTTTTGCTTAGGTTCCCAGGTTGTGTCCTGAGCATGGCTGAGACCCTGGCAGGTGGCCCTGCCACTTGCCTTATTTCTTTCCCTCAGGCCATGGACTGGAGGTGGAGGCAGTGACTCCACAGCAGGTGGCTGTGTCCCTCTGGACTGGCCTTCTGCTCTGCTCAGCCATGCTCTGAGGACCCTCCACCCTAGGGCCTGCTTTCTCTCCCTGGTGTGCCAGCCAGGAGCAGGCAGAGATAGGCCCTGGAGGACACCCTGGGTTGTGGTCCTGACCAGGCCTGGACCTTGTACTGAGTCCCTGTGTGACCCTGGGCAGACAGGACCTTCCTGACAGGCCTCAGTTTCCTAGGCTATAAAATGGGAGCTTGGTTGCAAGATCTCTCATTGAGTAAAACATTGTGTTCCAGACAGTCCCTGAGTGTGGGGGCCGCTTCTAGGCTGGAAGTGGGTGGGGTGGGAGTGGATGGTGAGCTGGGGTCCGGCGGTGCCACCCCTCCTGTCTCTGAGCATGGGTTTGGCTCTGACCAGAGGGGCTTCCTGGATGAGGGGCCCCTGCCTTTCCATGCAGTCGTGTGTCCTGCCCGGCCTGTGAGTGCCTCTCTCCCTCCTCCTGCAGTGCGCCGCGTGGCTCCTCGTTTCTCCATCCCTCCCAGCAGCCAGGAGGTGATGCCAGGCGGCAGCGTGAACCTGACATGTGTGGCAGTGGGTGCACCCATGCCCTACGTGAAGTGGATGATGGGGGCCGAGGAGCTCACCAAGGAGGATGAGATGCCAGTCGGCCGCAACGTCCTAGAGCTCAGCAATGTCGTGCGCTCCGCCAACTACACCTGTGTGGCCATCTCCTCGCTGGGCATGATCGAGGCCACAGCCCAGGTCACAGTGAAAGGTGAGTGTGACAGGTGCTGTGACCAGTGCCCTCCCTGTCATCCGGGAGGTCCTGGTGGTGGGCGAATGTGAGCTGGCTGCCATGGGCACAGGCATGGCTGAGGGATTCTTACCCTTTCCTGGGTGTCCCTGCCCTGGGGTCCTCCAGCCCTTAGAGGGAGGGAGGGAGGGATTTCCGTTATTAGCCAGCTTAATGATAATAGTTAAGGCATATTGAGTTTCTCGGTGGCAGACATCATGCTAGCAAGCACAGTTGATTTTGTTTTTTTCTGTTTTACCCTGGGAGATAGGTGCTCTTATTATTTCCATTTTTGAAACGAGGGAACCGAGGCACAGAGAGGGTGTATCACTTGCCTAGGGTCATACAAAAATAAATGACAGAGCAGGGACTTAAACCTAGTGTGGTCTGAATCCGTAGCTCACCCTCCTAACCACTACATAGTACCAGACCTTCAGGTTTAATAGCCTTCCAGCAAGAAGGGTGTGGTAAAATAGTAGGGGGAAGTGTGTTCTCTCTGCCCTGATACCTGGGGACAGGCACACATATATTACACATATGTCACATATATATAACAGATTCTGGCCAGGCACGGTGGCTCATTCCTGTAATCCTAGCGCTTTGGGAGGCCAAGTTGGAAGGATTGCTTGAGCTCAGGAGTTTGACATCAGCCCACTTAACATAGTGGGACCCCCATCTCTACAAAAAAAAAAAAATACGGGGCGTGGTGGCACACACACCTGTGGCCCAGCTACTTGGGAGGCTGAGACAGGAGGATCACTTGAGCCCAGGAGGGTGAGGCTACCGTGATGCAGTGAGCCGTGATCACGCCACTGCACTCCAGCCTGAGCGACAGAGCGAGACCTTATGAAAAAACAAACAAACAGATTCCTTCCTGGTCTCCCTGCTTCAATTCTCAGCAGCCTCTGATCCATTGTCTGTTTTGCAGCTTGAGTGATCTTTAAAAAATGTAATTCAGGATCAAGTCACTCCCTTTTAGGAAAGGGAGAAACACCTTCCAGTGGCTTCCCGTTGTTTTAGGATACAGATCAGGATCCTCACTGTGGTCTCCCAGGGCCACTGGCTTCCCACCCTGTCACGCGCCAGCTGCCCAGACACACGCTGCTTTCCGTTTGCTGTGCCCCTTGCCCGGCCCCTTCTGTCACTGGCTTCATGTACCCCTCCAGGCCTCAGCTTGGTGATGCTTTCCTTCCCTCAGCACCCTGATTCCTGCTGTCCTTGCACGTGGCAGAATCATGAGTACGATCGACTCGTTTATTGATTCTCTCTTGTACTGAGGTGTAAACTCCATGAGAGCAGGGATGTGACTGTGTGGCATTGTAGCCCCAGCACAATGTCTGGCATTGAGTGGGTGTTTGTTAATTATTTGTTGAATGATTGTGGACTCAGGACCTTTCCACTTCAATTTGAGCCAAGCCACAGGGTCTGTAGGGCCAGCAGCCCCATCACTCTTTCTAAAATTCCGGGCCAGTCCCTAAGGAAATATCTCCCCTTCCCCTGCCTATTACACATACTGTCCACCAGGTGGGCTCAGGTGACCTGCAGAGGCAGATAGCTGCTACCCAGTCTGGGTGCCTTTCATCTACATGGGACTGCAAGGGTCACGTCACCTCCAGGTCTGTTTGTTAGATGAGTCGTGTGTGCTGATGGGAGGGTCCAGTGAATCCCACAGTTGATATGTGTACATACTAAATGACCCAAGGCCTGGCGGGGCACTGACAGGCCCGGCCACCGTCCCCCACTTGTGCCTTCAGAGGTCACCATAGCTTTTCCAGCCATTTTTCAAGGTAGGCTGTGGGTATCAGCCACACTCAGGTGGCCCCACCAGGTATCCTGGATAATCCCCAAGTCTAGGGTTAGTTCCTAAGGACCTTGACCTCGGGCAGCTTTGAGCCTTCCACTTTGTCTCCAGCTCTTCCAAAGCCTCCGATTGATCTTGTGGTGACAGAGACAACTGCCACCAGTGTCACCCTCACCTGGGACTCTGGGAACTCGGAGCCTGTAACCTACTATGGCATCCAGTACCGCGCAGCGGGCACGGAGGGCCCCTTTCAGGAGGTGGATGGTGTGGCCACCACCCGCTACAGCATTGGCGGCCTCAGCCCTTTCTCAGAATATGCCTTCCGCGTGCTGGCGGTGAACAGCATCGGGCGAGGGCCGCCCAGCGAGGCAGTGCGGGCACGCACGGGAGAACAGGCGCCCTCCAGCCCACCACGCCGCGTGCAGGCACGCATGCTGAGTGCCAGCACCATGCTGGTGCAGTGGGAGCCTCCCGAGGAGCCCAACGGCCTGGTGCGGGGATACCGTGTCTACTATACTCCGGACTCCCGCCGCCCCCCGAATGCCTGGCACAAGCACAACACCGACGCGGGGCTCCTCACGACCGTGGGCAGCCTGCTGCCTGGCATCACCTACAGCCTGCGCGTGCTTGCCTTCACTGCTGTGGGCGATGGCCCTCCCAGCCCCACCATCCAGGTCAAGACGCAGCAGGGAGGTAGGTGGGGGCATGCCGGCCGGGCAGCCGACGGCAGAGAAGGGGAGGCTGAGGTTGTGGCGGCGCCTCTTCCCCTCCCTCGGCTGTGAGGTTAGGGGCTCTTGGGAGGATCAAGGTGCCGTATTCCATAGATGTGTGGTCAGTTGGGATGTAGGATAAGGGTGTGAGGTTAGGACCTGACTTCCTCGGCTCCCTCCTCCCTGGGCACCCGTGACCTCATGCAGACGAGGCTGACCTGCCTGCTGTGGGGTGTTGCAGTGCCTGCCCAGCCCGCGGACTTCCAGGCCGAGGTGGAGTCGGACACCAGGATCCAGCTCTCGTGGCTGCTGCCCCCTCAGGAGCGGATCATCATGTATGAACTGGTGTACTGGGCAGCAGAGGACGAAGACCAACAGGTGTGCAGCGGGCAGAGAAGTGCTGAGGGGGTCTCCTGGTCCCTGAGGGTCTGTGATGGGCTTAACCCAGGAGGGTGTTTTCTGGATTCTGTGGCTTATGTGAGCACAGCCTCTAAAGTTTCTGCTGGAGGCTTGGTGGTGCATGCGTGTCATGTGGCCCGCACAGCCTGTATGAATCTGGAGTCATTGTCACCCTGTGCTAGGGGCAAAGTCCCCAGGGTCTGCCTTGGGTTTCCTAGGCTCTGTGGCTCACATGGCTGGCAGAGCCCTAAAGTTTCCCCAGAAGCCATGTGTCCCAGGTGGCTCCTGTGGCCCATGTGGTCTGTGAGGTACCTGTGGCATGGGCTAAGCCTTGAGTTCCTTTTGTGGTCCATGTGGCCTTATGGTGTGGAGCCAGTCGTGGAGCCATGGTGGGTCCAGAGGTGTCACATTGCAGCCCATGTTGGGGAGCAACCTCTGAGTGACCTTTGAGCTCAGAGCCGTCAGTGAGTGCTCCCTACTCTTCCCAGCACAAGGTGACCTTCGACCCAACCTCCTCCTATACACTAGAGGACCTGAAGCCTGACACACTCTACCGCTTCCAGCTGGCTGCACGCTCAGATATGGGGGTGGGCGTCTTCACCCCCACCATTGAGGCCCGCACAGCACAGTCCAGTAAGTGTCTCCCAAGTCCACTGCCTGTTACACCTGGGCTGGGACACACACACACACACGCGCGCACACACACACACGCACACACATCCTTCCCCCCTGGACCAGGCGGGTGGGGTGGTCAGGTCTGCTGGCCAAACCGACCTCTGGCCTGGGCTCTGAGTCTGGGCCTCGGGAGAGGGCCAGGTAAGTGCCTCCCAGTCTGTCCAGTCCAGGCGGCTGCTGCCCTCCCTGCTCCCTGTTCAGCCTCCTGCCCCTCTTCCCGCCCATGCCCCACACACTGCCCAGGTAAGTTCTGTGTCTGTGCCTCATCTCCGTCCCCACTCTGTGCCGGTCACACTAGCTTAGCTGATGGGCCATCTTCGGTGGGTCTGCCATGTCCCAGACCTGCTTTGGCGGCTGTTTCTCCTCCCTATGGCCCCGCATCTCGTCTCCCCATCACCCACGTTCCCTTCCTCATACTCCCGATGAAAGTTACCTGGGAGCCATGTGATCACCCTGAGCTGACTGCACTCGGGGACAGGTCTGAGAATGCGGCCATGTGACCCAGCCTGCCCATGTGTGCCTTGAATTGTGACCACGTGGCCATGCAGGGGACTGTCTGCAAGGCTGTCTGTGTGATGACTCTGGTATTGTGTGTGAGAGACTCCGATGCTGCAGCTGTGGGAGTGGTACTGCCTGTGAGTGTGAGTGTGTGACCATACCTGACCAGCTGGCTGTGCAGCACCTGTGTATGTGCATCAGTGGATCTTGGGCATGACCCTTGTCTTTGTGGGTGACTCTGTGGCCTGATCCTGTGACTGTGTTTGTGGGCCTCGGTAGCCCCCCAAACAGTAGACTGTGTGTGTGTGTGACTCTGTGGTTGCTGCTGGGTGTCCTGTATGTGGTCACACAACCACCGTCAGCTGCTGTGTGAGACTCTGTGTGATAGGGTGTCATGGATGTGACTGGCTGGGTAGCATTGTAGGATTGAGATGGTGACCACATCTGATGTGGCCATGTGACGACCATAAACGTGGCGGTGTCTGAAGTGGTCCTTATGAAGTGGGACCATGTGCATGTACCACTGATGTCAAGAGGCTGTGTGTGACCTTGTGTTCATGGATTCATTCCAGAAGCACCTGCTGTGCTCTAGCTGGGGGCCAGGCCCCATGCACGGTACAGGGCTGGCAGCATGACCAGACACATGGCGTCTGCCCATGGGGATCCCGCATTCCAGCAGGGCAGACAGACATTGCACCTGTAATTACCCAAATGAGCTTTTTTATTTTATTTACTTTTCGAGACGGAGTTTTGCCCTTGTCACCCAGGCTGCAGTACAATGGCACTATCTCAGCTCACTGCAACCTCTGCCTGCTGGGGTCAAGTGATTCTCCTGCCTCAGCCTCCCGAGTATGTGGGATTGCAGGCAACCACCATCACGCCTGGCTAATTTTTGTATTTTTAGTAAAGACAAAGTTTCACCATGTTGGCCAGGCTGGTCTCTAACTCCTGACCTCAGGTGATCCACCCACTTTGGCCTCTCCAAAGTGCTGGGATTACAAGCGTGAGCCACTGTGCCTGGCCTCCAAATGAGCTTTTAATGACATTTGTGTAAAGTAGGATGGAAGAGCCGGGCATGGTGGCTCATGCCTGTAATCCCGGCACTTCGGGAGGCCAAGGCGGGCGGGTCATCTGAGGTCGGGAGTTCAAGACCAGCCCGACCAACATAGAAACCCCATCTCTACTAAAAAATACAAAACTAGCCGGGCATGGTGCTACATGCCTGTAATCCCAGCTACTCGGGAGGCTGAGGCAGGAGAATTGCTTGAACCTGGGAGGCGGAAGTTGCAGTGAGCCGAGATTGCGCCATTGTACTCCAACCTGGGCAGCAAGAGTGAAACTCCATCTTAAAAAAAAAAAGGTAGGATGGAAGAGACAGGGTGGAGAGATGATGAGACCTCCTTTGATCCGAGGGGTCAAAGAGGGTTGCCTTGGGGAGGTGACACTTCCCCAAGGCCTGAAGGAAGGGTGGGAGCCAACTGGTAAATGAACAGGAGCAGGGAGCACACAGGCCTCGGGGAGAGTCTGCAGGCCTGAAGGCCCTCCAGCTGCAAGGCACGTGGTTATGGTCACAGGGTAAGCAGCAGGCCAGTGTGGCTGCAGTAGCTGCCGGAGCTGTGGCAGTCAGGGCTTTGGGGACACAGGGTAGGCAGGAGGGCTGACTCTGGCTGCTCTGTGAGAATGGACAGGGCAGCCTGTGAGGAAGCAGAGACCGGTTAGGAGGCTTTGTAGCAGTCCAGGGAAAAGATGGTGGCCCAGGTGAGGTGATGGTGGTGGATCTGAGAACTGTCAGGGATGCTGACTGGTCAGACTTGGTAATGGGTTATGAATAGGGGCCCAGTGGGAGGGAAGTGGAGGTGAATCTTGTTTCTGGTGTGTTAACCTAGGAGGACAGTGGTGCTGGTGTAGGATGGGAAATGGGGCAGAGGCAGGTGTGAAAACTGCAGCTGGTCTCAGACACCCAAGTTCAAGATGCCATGTGCCATCCACATGGCAGTGCTTGGCAGGCTGTGGGAATCCAGGGCTGGGCTGGAGCTGAAGGACCCTGAGAAGAAAGACTACAGATGAGAGGAAATCAGGGGAGGGGAGCGACTTGGAGGTTGGAAGGAGAGAAAGTTTCAAGAAGTAGATGAGATGCTGCTGAGCGGTCAGGAGTACCGGTTGGACCGAGCACCATGGAGGAGTGGCCCTGGAGATGAAGGTTGGTGCGTGATAGGACCAAAGCTGGTGGATGTTTCATGAGGCCTGTGTGGGTGCTGAGGATGTGGCGGCAGCAAGCGCAGACGTTGCCAGAAAGTGTAGCTCTGAACAAGAGGACCACTATGGCTAGAGAGGGCTGTGGAGCTGAGGGTGGGATTTTTATTTTGTTTTGTTTTGTTTTTGTTTTTTTGAGACAAAGTGTCGCTCTGTCTCCCAGGCTGGAATGCAATGGCACGATCTCGGCTCACTGCAACCTCCGTCCACCTCCCGGGTTCAGGTGATTCTCCTGCCTCAGCCTCCCGAGTAGCTGGGTTTATAGGCGCGCCCACCACCACACCCAGCTATTTTTTTTTTTTTTTTGAGACGGAGTCCTGCTCTGTCGTCCAGGCTGGAGTGCAGTGGCATGATCTTGGCTCATTGCAAGCTCCGCCTCCTGGGTTGACACCATTCTCCTGCCTCAGCCTCCTGAGTAGCTGGGACTACAGGCGCCCACCACCACACCCAGCTAATTTTGTGTGTGTGTGTGTGTAATTTTAGTAGAGACAGGGTTTCACCGTGTTAGCCAGGGTGGTCTGGATCTCCTGACCTCGTGATCCACCTGCCTCGGCCTCCCAAAGTGCTGGGATTACAGGCGTGAGCTACCGCGCCCGGCCTGGGATTTTTCTTTTAAGATGGGAAAATTTCAAGCATATTTAAATGCTATTGGAAACAGTCAATAGGAAAAAAAGAAACCATGGAAAAGAGGGTAACTGGTGGAGCCTCGGGAGGTGGAGAGAAGGGGAACAGTGTGGGTGGTGAGAGAGCTTAGCCTTGGACAGGGTGGCTCAACTCTCCATTCTCATGGGTGGAAAGGAGAGAATTGCTGCAGATGCAGGTAGGGTGGGGGGTTGTAGCAAGAGATGGAGGGAGCTGCTGTGAAAGCCCGGTCTTCTCTGCAGTGTGGGAGGCGTGGTCATGCGCCAAGAGGAGGCAGGCAAAGGGGGGCTGGAGGTCTGGGGAGCATGGAGGAGAGGGACCGTTTCATGTGAGGTGGCAGAGCGAGCCAGGCAGGGGGCAGAAACAGGCAGCATGGATTGTCCTGGAGGATGAGGCCTCTGGGGACATGTGCATAGGACGCCAACCTGCCTCAGTGCCGCTGTAGAGAAGGCGGGGGAGAGTTGGATTCATCTAGGGCTTGGCAGAGGCCAGGAAGGAGCATGGAAAGATCAGGAGGCGAGGGACTTTGTGATATTGGTGAGAGTGTGGTAGGTGGTGGCCTGTGGAAGCTGAACATGGAGGGTGGGAAGGACAAGGTTGATGGACAGGCATCCCGAGGAGCTGGCGAGCAGTCGCAGTGCCCGGGGCCTGGAGTAACTGAGCAAGAACAAGGGGGTGAGGTCTGCAAGGGGATGCGAGAGCCCGTGATTCTGGAGGGAGGGCCATCCCCAGTACTGGCAGCCTCCGGGGCGTGACCACAGCTGTGCAGGGGAGGAGGAAGTCCTGGAGATGAGGGGCTCTGGGGCCAGTGGATCGAGGGGCCGCTGAAGTCCCCATGGCAGGAGGTGGTGACAGAACTTGAAGAGGAAACCTGTGCATTGCAGCAGAGTCCTCGGTGGGCGTGGAGTCTGGATGCACCACTGGACACGAGGAGACACGTGTCTGCCTCCTAATTCCCAAGGAAGCTGTTGAGTGAGGGCACCTCTGTTGGTGGGTACTTTTTCTCCACCCCAGGGGCTGTTGGCCTTCATGTCCGGCCTCCTGTTGGTGATTACCTGTGGTACTGGCAAAGAGACTGTTTCCAGGCAGGCACAGGTGAAGGCTGCCTTATGCCAAAAGGGCCACTGGGGCCACTCTTCCTCAGAAGAGCAGAACTGTGGGCACAGCAGACGGGAAGCAGTTCTCCATATGTGACTGTGCGTGCGGGTGGCAGTGGGATGGCCACGTGCTTGTGTGTATCTGATACCGTGTATGTTTTGTGTGAGACGGCATATGTGTGGGAGAGACCTCGTGTGAGAGATGCTGTGTCAGAACTCTAAGACATTGTGTGTGTGAGAGAGACTGTGTCAAATCCCGTGTGTGAGACACCAAGACACTATGGGTATGTGATACCCTGTGTATATGTGAGTCTGTGTGAGAGACACTGATACGCCAAGACATTGTGTGTGTGCGAGACACTGTGAGACACCAAGACAGTATATGTGTGAGACAGCCTATGTATGTGACACTGTGTGTGTGAGACACCATGAGAGACTGTGTGTGAGAGACACGTGTGAGACACTCTGTGTATGACACTATGTATATGTGTGAGACTGTGTGTGTGAGACACTGTGTATATGACACTGTGTCTGTGTGAGACTGTGAGACTGTGTATGAGACACCGTGTATATGACACTGTATGTGTGAGACTGTGTGTGTGAAACACTGTATATGACACTGTATATGTGTGACACTGTATATGACACTATATTTATGTGGAGACTGTGTGTGAGACACTATGTATATGTGTGAGACTGTGTGAGAGACACTGTGAGACACCAAGACAGTATATGTATGAGACACCCTGTGTGTGTGACACAGCATGTGACTGAGAGATGTGTGTAAGGCACTGAGGCTGTGAGAGACAGATTGTGTGTGTATGAGGCTGTGTGAGAGTCAGTGTGTGTGATACTGTGTGTGTATCACCGTGCGTGTGTGAGAGAGGGAGGGAGAGAGAGGGAGGCAGGTCAGAGGGAGTCAGGCGTCCTTGGTGAGAGTGGCAGCAGCCTGCCTGGAGGGACCCTGGGATGGCCATTTCAGCACCTGAGGGGTAGCCTGCCCGGGTGAGTCTCCAGTCCACTGTGACTCAATCATTGTGCCTGTGATCCCCACCCTCCATCTGCTTGCTTCCCCCCCATTTGTCTTCCCCAGCCCCCTCCGCCCCTCCCCAGAAGGTGATGTGTGTGAGCATGGGCTCCACCACGGTCCGGGTAAGTTGGGTCCCGCCGCCTGCCGACAGCCGCAACGGCGTTATCACCCAGTACTCCGTGGCCTACGAGGCGGTGGACGGCGAGGACCGCGGGCGGCATGTGGTGGATGGCATCAGCCGCGAGCACTCCAGCTGGGACCTGGTGGGCCTGGAGAAGTGGACGGAGTACCGGGTGTGGGTGCGGGCACACACAGACGTGGGCCCCGGCCCTGAGAGCAGCCCGGTGCTGGTGCGCACCGATGAGGACGGTAGGCAGTGCCACCGGGACGGGAGGGGAGGCGTTCTGCCTCAGACACCACCCACCAAGCTCCCCAGGGCCTTCCTTTCCCGAACACAGGCCCAGGTCGACTCATCTTTCTGGTTCAGGCGTAATGGCCTAAAGTGGAGGGATGTCACTTATGGGATAACTGAGGCCCAAATCCCAGCCTTTGGGGCTGTCTCCAAAGCAGCTGAAGCCTTCACAGGCTAAGATGGGAGAAGCAGCCCTGTCTAAGATTTGAAAGGTCAAGATTGGGAAGATTGGTGTAAAAGATACTCAAAGTAGAATCAGCAAGACTCCACGTTGGCTGGACATTGGCATGATTTGGGGCCTAGGAGGAGTCAGGACAGGTTGTGCTGACTGGGGGTGGTCAAAGACCTGGTGCCCCACCTCCACCTGTTCCCCCGTGTCGACCCTCCCCACCAAGTGAGAGGCCTGGGCCAGAGGGGTGGGCAGGGCCAGTCCTGGGCTCTTACCCGTAGTGGGCAGAGGGAGCCTTCCGTGTGCCTCACCAGGGACAGATGATCTAAGGAAACTATATCAGGGCCTTTCCTGGGGGAGTGGGGTACTGAGGCAGGACCCTCGAGTTTGCTGTGCCCGCCTGAGCCAGGGTCGATGCCTCCAGGCCTGACTTCTTTCTCTACCTGACCCCCAGTGCCCAGCGGGCCTCCGCGGAAGGTGGAGGTAGAGCCGCTGAACTCCACTGCTGTGCATGTCTACTGGAAGCTGCCTGTCCCCAGCAAGCAGCATGGCCAGATCCGCGGCTACCAGGTCACCTATGTGCGGCTGGAGAACGGCGAGCCCCGTGGACTCCCCGTCATCCAAGACGTCATGCTCGCCGAGGCCCAGGTGCAGCATTGGGTGGTGGTGGGGTGGCAGGGTGAGCACAGACCGGCATGCACAAGCTCCCTTTTGGGGCCCAGATATGTCCCTCTTCCCCTGCCTGCCCTCAGCAGTGCTGTGACTGCTTTTCCTTGGTTGTGAGACCCAAGATGCTTTGCAGCATCAGGGGTTAGGCTGGGGTTTTTCGGGTGTGGGTTTTTTGTTTGTTTGTTTTGAGATGGAGCTTCACTCTTGTCGCCTAGGCTGGAGTGCCTCCTGGGTTCAAGCAATTCTCCTTCCTCAGGCTCCCGAGTAGCTGGGATTACAGGCGTCTGCCACCGCGCCTAGCTAATTTTTGTATTTTTAGTAGAGACAGGGTTTCACCATGTTGGCCAGGCTGGTCTCGAACTCCTGACCTCAGGTGATCCACCTGCCTCAGTCTCCCAGAGTGCTGAGATTACAGGTGTGAGCCACCGTGCCTCACCAGGTCGGGGTTTTGAGATGTGCCTTCCCCCTAGACAGTGCTGGGCTGGCATCCACTCCTCCCACAGAAAGGGTAGAGAGAGTGCTCCAGGGCTGTCTTCCCCCACTGACAGCCATGGGTCCGTGGCTGTTGCAGAGCTCTGTGAGTAACCAAGTAGAGTGTTGCCCTGCTCCTGGCCCTGCAGGGAACAGTTCAGCCCTGATGTTCACCCTCAAGAGCTAGGCCTGCTGGCCAGCCTCACATCTCCCTCTGTGCACGTCTGTCTTCCTGGGAAGATGGTCCTGCCCTTGAGCTTGGGGTGAGGTCCCTGGGGTATTCTGAACACTGGTTGCTATTCAGATGAAGAACTTGGAATGCTGGGAGGTTATGAGAGTGGTATGGAATAATTCAGCAAGTAGGTGGCTGCGCTTGGATAAGAAGCCATGTCTGTGGACCCCTAGGAAAGGGCCGCAGTTGCTGTCATGAGCCCCGTCCCGAAAGACCCTGCTGGAGAGTCAGAACACCTGGTGTGGTGCTCTCAAGGTCTCCCCATCCAGGAGCAGGGCCTCCCCATCGAGCCTCACCCCTGCCTGGGTGGAGAGCAGGGGTGCATGTACCACTCAGTGCTGTACACACTGTGCAGAGGGGTGGGGTCACCCACACAGACAGGAGCCTCACCCCTCCGGCTGGGTTCAGCCATATGAAGCAAAATTCTTTCTGCCCAGAGGGTGCTCTCTTCCCCCTGTCAGCCTGCCCAGTGCTAAGGCATCCGGGGTGGAGGAGGCGGGCATGTGCACCCACCTGCATTCCTGGGGCAGGTTGAGGGCTCCTCGTGGAGCCTCAGTGAACACACCTACCCAGAAATATCCCAGGAATGGGTCCCCCCAGCCCCTCCTCTCTGAGGGGGCCAGTGGCCACAGCTGCGGCCAGTGGGGTTCCAGAGAAGCCACTTCAAGTGCCCCCTTCTGGTCCTAAGAGGTTCGGAAGGGAGCTGGGCCAGAGGCTCAGGGACGCTGCCCATTTAGTCTCACACATCCCATCATGGGGGGTAACTCGAGTCTGGGCGCCTGGAAGACACAGAAGATGGAGGCCTGCTCCGTAGCCCTCTCTGGACTGGGTCATTCTGTTCCTCGCCAGTGGAAGAGCAGTGGGGCCTGGTCCCGAGCCTGGCCACAGGGCCCAGCTGTCCCTGCGCTTCTGTCAAGGGCACCACATTCTGTCCTTCACGCAACAGCACCATCTGCTCAGCTCAGGGCCCCCATCAGGCCTGAAAGAACTATGTGGTGCGTGTTCCCACCCCCCACCCCAGAAGTGTGGAGCCAGACCTGTCTCCTTTTATGTCTGATTCCATCTCCCTGCCTCCCTTTATCCCCTCTTATGGCCTTCATTTCTCTCTCCTTCTTGGAGTCTCTGTTTTTGTCTTGCTCATTCTCTTCTCTCTCCTCCCTCCTTCCCTCCTCCCCCTGCCATTCCTCTGACCCCTTCCCTTCATCTCCATTTGGTTTCATCCTCTGTCCTTCCCTTCTTTCTTTCTCTGCCTCTAGCGCAGGACAGGGTCCATGTCATGTGAGAACCTCCACGCCAAGGCTTGGTTGGGACAGCCCAGGTCTCCCCCCAGGCAAGGAGACTGGAACGGACGTGGGCCCAGCCACACCCTATAAAGTGGCCATGCACTAAGGACCTGTCCAGAGTCTCCTCTCCTATTCTGTTCCATGCTTCTTGCAAGGACTTTCCAACAGAGTGTTCCAGGACAGGAAGAACTTAGGCCACCCAGCATGGAGGCGAGTGGACAGAAGCCAGACCAGCACTGTGGGGGTGCTTGGGCTGGAGGACCCCAGGTACCTCCGGCTTGGAGACATCCTGGACCATCTCCCTGTGATGTTTCATGGGGCCTCAGAATGGAGACCTCACAGTCCCTCCACCTGTCCATCTAGAATATCTACATGCACCAAAGGCCCGCAACACTGCCAGCCCGGAAACATTCCCTCCTACCTTAATTCTCAGACACCCCGAGGAAGGAACAGGGGTATAGGTGGTTTCCCGTGCCTGTGGGCTACAGCCCAGGCTCTGAGCTTGGCACAGCCTTCATAGTCTTGCTGACTAGCTTGCCCATGGGCCCACCCTGGCCATGTGCCCTGTTCACCCCCAACTCTTACTGTTTTGGGACGCTTCTCATGCCTGGGGTGATTGTATAATGTATCATCACATCTGGGATGCTTTGGTGGGTGGAAGGAGACACTGAATAGTCATTCCATGGCAACAAGCACAGGCCAGGACTGTCCAAGGCAAACCAGGGCATAGGAGCACCCCATTCATCTCTCAGTGTCTTCTTTCCCGTCGGCCTGAGCTCTTGAACCCACCCTCCTCGTCTGGCAGCCTCTCCCTCCCAGCAAGCCTAAAATTGTCAGAGCATCTGTAGCTGCTTTGTGTTCTTAGGGCCCTCTGTCAGCGGGTCCTCTCCCTGCAGGCTGCCTGCCCTCCCAGTCTCCATACCCTCCTCAGCCCTGGCACACACAGTTGGAGCTCAGTGAGGCAGGGATTCAAATCTTTGAACCGGGAGTTGTCCTGGGGTGCTACCCCCATGGGTACTTCGAGGCCCAGAAGCCCTCCCTCTGTCCTCCCTGGGCCAGGTCCCTTCCAGGCCAGGCCCCCTCCAGGTCAGAGTCCTTCACCATCCTGTCTCCCTTTCTTTCCCTCTCCCGCGGTCAGTGGCGGCCAGAGGAGTCCGAGGACTATGTAAGTAACAGGTGTGCGAACGCGGACAAGACATGGGTCAAGCTGGGCTCGTGGGACACTCCTCCCCTCCCTCGTTTCCTGCCAGCCTGCGCTGCCAAGATCCACAGGGCTCCAGTCACATCCGGAGAAAATTGGCGTTTAGACACGAGCACTGAGCTGAGCAGTGATTGGCATTTCCTCTAATCCTTACTTCTTGCCTGTCGAGCAGCAATTTGAGGCCAGTGTTCATGATTGACCAGGGCCCGGCCCCTGCCCCGGCCAGACAGGGATGGAGTTAAATCCGATCCTGATCGTTAGGCCTTATTGATCCCTGGAGTGAAAAATCACCTGCTTTAGGGCCGAGGCTGGGAGGGCAGTCTGGAGAGTCGGATTCTGGCATTGGTGCATTCTGGAGCCCCAGCCCTGGGAGACCCTCCAGCTGTGGCAGGAGGGACCCGTGAGGGGGTGGTGGCAGCTGCAGGGGCTCCACTCAAGGCCAGAGCTGGAGGGATACCAGGGTTGGTGACAGCTCTGTTCCCTCTGCACGGTGGTCCCTGCCCTGCTTCCCACTCTTCTCTCTATGTGCTGTGGCTTGACCCCCCATGGTGTTTCTCCACATGTCCAGAGGTGATGCCTTTGCTGCAGATGGTTATATGGGCAGGGTCTGCCAAGGGGGGAGGACATTGCCCTGGCTGCTGTCTCAGGCATCACTGGGAACAGATGGGGAAGCCAGTTCCCCAGGTGTGGAGGTTTTCTTACTCTCCTGGCCCCTCCCCCACCTTTCTCAAGAGGTATTGCAGGGTATAGACATTCACAGAGTTAGTGGCCTATATGGGGGCAGCAGAGTCCTGACCAGGCCCAGGTCCTATAGGATGGCACCTTAGCCGCCCCGCCACCTTGCACTGTGTGTGCATGCATGCAATGGTGTCCACAGGTGGCCTTACGCCTGCTTATGCAGGAGCTGTAGGCTGTGTGCATGTGGGTGCCAAGAGCCACGCAAGATGCTGGGTGCGTGCGAGGCTGTGCCCTGTTTATATCCTCAGCCTCCGTTCACAGCACAATGGAGTGAGGGAAACAGTCTGGCCCTTTGTTCTTGTCTGAAAGGAATAATGAGCTGTCTGCCCCAGGCGTGCGGCTCCTGGGATGGGCGGGGTCCTCCCAGGCCTGCATCTTACCTGCCTGCTTCCTCTCCAGCAGAGGCCACCATTGTACAGCCCCACCTTCCACAACCCCTGGCCTTGTGTGCCCCGGGGCTCCCCTCAGGCTAGGGTCCTGAGGTCCCTGACAAGGTCTGGCCTCTCCCTGCATTCTTGTGATGGGAACCGACCCCTCCTCCTCCCTCAGGAAACCACTATCAGCGGCCTGACCCCGGAGACCACCTACTCCGTTACTGTCGCTGCCTATACCACCAAGGGGGATGGTGCCCGCAGCAAGCCCAAAATTGTTACTACAACAGGTGCAGGTGAGTGAGGGGTCAGGACAGACCTGAGGGTGGGGCAGCAGGAGGGCAGCACCAGAGCCCAGCCCGTGGTCCTTCAGTCCCAGGCCGGCCCACCATGATGATCAGCACCACGGCCATGAACACTGCACTGCTCCAGTGGCACCCACCCAAGGAGCTGCCTGGCGAACTGCTGGGCTACCGGCTGCAGTACTGCCGGGCCGACGAGGCGCGGCCCAACACCATAGATTTCGGCAAGGATGACCAGCACTTCACAGTCACCGGCCTGCACAAGGGGACCACCTACATCTTCCGGCTTGCTGCCAAGAACCGGGCTGGCCTGGGTGAGGAGTTCGAGAAGGAGATCAGGACCCCCGAGGACCTGCCCAGCGGCTTCCCCCAAAACCTGCGTGTGACAGGACTGACCACGTCTACCACAGAACTGGCCTGGGACCCGCCAGTGCTGGCGGAGAGGAACGGGCGCATCACCAGCTACACTGTGGTGTTCCGAGACATTAACAGCCAACAGGAGCTGCAGAACGTCACGACAGACACCCGCTTTACCCTTACTGGCCTCAAGCCAGACACCACTTACGACATCAAGGTCCGCGCGTGGACCAGCAAAGGCTCTGGCCCACTCAGCCCCAGCATCCAGTCCCGGACCATGCCGGTGGAGCAAGGTGTGTGCTGTGGACATGGCAGCCCTTCCCAAGCGTGGCGCATCTGGGGGTCTCTGCCCTTCCCAAGCGTGGCTGCATCTGGGGGTCTCTGCTCTCCTTGAGCCACTGACTCCTGGCGACTGTGATCCACCAGCCTCTGGTGTGTGACCTCCAATCTCTCATGACCGTGACCACTAACCTCTAGTGAATGGGCACCACATTTTTGGTGCCTGACCTCTGCTGTCCTTGACCTACTGACCTCTGCTCTATGACCTTCTGATCTCTCGTGACCTTGACTCACTGATCGCTTTTGACTGTGTCACTATTCTTGGGTGTGCAACCTCCTGATCTTTGGTGTGTGACACTAATCTGTTGGGGCCATGACCCACCGACCTCTAGTGAACATGCTCCACCGTGCTCTGTTGTGTGGCCACATGCTTCTCATGACCGAAACCCACTGACCCTCTGATCACTCTGGCCTGGTGTCCATCGGCTCAAGCTTTTACACTCGCGTTTCTGGAGATTCTGACCCTGGTTGCTGTGGCATCCCCCGCCCTGTTTGGTGCTCACTGTGGAAGAGCTTGGGCTGGGAGTTCAACTGTGCCATTTGAAGCTGGCTGGGAGTGGGGCGCTTGGTACTCTGCAGCCATCCTTCAACCCCCCGTTCCCCAACCAGTGTCTCATCCTGGCCATTCACCTTCCACCCTTCCAGCCCATTCACCCCACCTCATATACCCAGCAGAGCTGACTCTCTCTTTATGCTTTTGTAGTGTTTGCCAAGAACTTCCGGGTGGCGGCTGCAATGAAGACATCTGTGCTACTCAGCTGGGAGGTTCCCGACTCCTATAAGTCAGCTGTGCCCTTTAAGGTGAGTAAGGGCCACGGCCAGCTGAGCCTGGCACACACACAGGCCTGCTGGGTGCTGTCTTTCCAGTCCTAACCCATGTGCATCCGGCCGTGGAGCAGGACTGTGGTTGTGTATCCGTGCACTGTGCCTTGCAGCCCGTGGTAGGGAACCTCACCCAAAGGCCATTGCCCCTCCCGTCCCCCACAGATTCTGTACAACGGGCAGAGTGTGGAGGTGGACGGGCACTCGATGCGGAAGCTGATCGCAGACCTGCAGCCCAACACGGAGTACTCGTTTGTGCTGATGAACCGTGGCAGCAGCGCAGGGGGCCTGCAGCATCTGGTGTCCATCCGCACGGCCCCCGACCTCCTGCCTCACAAGCCGCTGCCCGCCTCTGCCTATATAGAGGACGGCCGCTTCGCCCTCTCCATGCCCCATGTGCAGGACCCCTCGCTTGTCAGGTGTGCACACGAGGTATCAGGGGAGGCGAGGCAGGGCTGGGGGTAACCGGCAGTGACAGTCCTGATTCCTGCCCTGCCCACCCAGGTGGTTCTACATCATCGTGGTACCCATTGACCGTGTGGGCGGGGGCATGCTGACGCCAAGGTGGAGCACACCCGAGGAACTGGAGCTGGACGAGGTACCTGGGGAGGGGATGGGGGGGACACTGACAGCCCCATTGCAGTGGTCGGCTGTGGCCTTCCTGCCCTGAGCACTGTCCCAGTGACTCTCGGATTCACTCCCCAAATTGAAATCTCTCTCCTGGCTGCTCTGGCTGGCAGCCCGCCCCTCGCTGGAGAGAGGGACTCTGAGGAAACCGTCTGGGAGTATTGACAGAACTCCCGGAGGGCTTACGAAGAATCCCTGGGGTGGGATGTCGTGGAGATGCCTTTGCAGGTCTAGAGAATGCCAAGTCCTGTAGACACTGCAGAGCCTCGCAGATCTAGAAGCCCTGGAGGGCTTAGTGAGCCTTATAGCCAGGAGTCCCTGAAAGTTTGAAATCCTTCAGTCCTTTCTCATAGCCAGTGTGGCAACAACCTGGTTAGGGTGGGGCAGCTTCCTCACAGGGCTGCTTCTCGTGGGCTGGTGGGGAGGAGTGGCTTCGCGGTGTCTGTTACTCTGTAGGGGCAGTGGGTTGGGCAGGTGTGGGCTCTTACACGGAAGGTGAGCCTTGATCTCGACCCAGGGAGCTGACATCCCAGGCCACAGCCCCAGGGCCGGCCGGCATGCTCCAAGGCCCCGCATGACCCCCGTGCTCTGCTCTGCCAGCTTCTAGAAGCCATCGAGCAAGGTGGAGAGGAGCAGCGGCGGCGGCGGCGGCGGCAGGCAGAGCGTCTGAAGCCGTATGTGGCTGCTCAACTGGATGTGCTCCCCGAGACCTTCACCTTGGGGGACAAGAAGAACTACCGGGGCTTCTACAACCGGCCCCTGTCTCCGGATCTGAGCTACCAGTGCTTTGTGCTTGCCTCCTTGAAGGAACCCATGGACCAGGTCTGCCTGAGCCGGCTTGGCTTTCAGCACCCTGATCCCCTGGGCCTGGCCTGAGACGCCGCCAGTCTCAAACACCACAGGACCCCAGGTCTTTATCAGTTTGGGGGCTTCGAGATCCTGGGGCAGCACTAAAGACCCAAGATCTGTCCCGGGGATCCTAAGACACGGCCCTGGGACCCAGAGGCCAGACCTAATGTGGCTCCAGGGACCCAGTCCTGCCAAGTCCACCTTGTAGGGTCTGGGAGACCAGGCCCAGGGTAACCCAGACCCAGAGCCCTTTCTCCAGGATTGATAGGCAGAGGGTGGGGGGTTCTCACGCTGAGCTCACAGCCTGCTTTTCTCCACTGGGCCACAGAAGCGCTATGCCTCCAGCCCCTACTCGGATGAGATCGTGGTCCAGGTGACACCAGCGCAGCAGCAGGAGGAGCCGGAGATGCTGTGGGTGACGGGTCCCGTGCTGGCAGTCATCCTCATCATCCTCATTGTCATCGCCATCCTCTTGTTCAAAAGGTGAGCACTGCCCTCAGAGCTCCGGGAACGGCCACCTGCCCCTCGCCTTTCAGGCCCTCTCCGGGTGTGGTGCCTGTGGAGGGTGTGCAGCCTTGCATCCTGGACCCTGGGCCTCAGGCTCAGCAGGAAGGCAGGAAGGCAGGAAGGGCAGGAGCAGTGTGTGTGCCTACCTGTGTCTGCAGGCCTGCATCTGTCAGGTGAGGGAGCCTCTGCGGCAGCCTGGGCGTGAGGAACTAAAGCCTCAGAGGGTTGTCTCATGTGCATCCCTGGCACGTCTGTCTGTCTCTGTGTTTCTGTGGATAAGAGTGTGTCCGTCTCCTCTTCAGTTTTAAGACACCGCCATCTCCTGAGCTCCTACCTCGAGTCCTTTCCTTCTGCCACCATTCCTGGATGATTCCCCAGCCCTACTCTCCTGCTTAGGCCTAGAGAGGTCGAGCTGGAGGCCCACAGGCCGTGGATACTCACTAACAGACATGACTGATGGCCTGCTGTGCCCGTGCCATCCACAGCGGCCTCAGCCTCAGTGTGTCTTTCCCACGCAGTTCCCTATCGGCAGTGGCAACCACCTGCCCTAGGACTCTCCCTTCCTATCGTGCACCTTCCAGCCTGAAAGGGATTTCCAAAGATTTAACTTTGTCACTCTTAGTTTAAAACCTTCTGATGGCTCCCCACGTAAAGCCCAGCCTCTTTAGCCTGACAGCCAAACACCTGGCTAATCTGACCCCTGCCACACTCCTGACATTGCGACACTGAACTCATTCAGTGTTCAGGCCCACACAGGGTGTGCCCTCTGCGGATCTCCCTCCCCCTGCCCACCTGGCAACAGCAATCTCATCGTTCAGGCCTCAAGTCCGTGCCCTGGTGCTTGCAAGGCCTTGCCTGGCCCCTACCCCTTCCTTGCACAGCCCCACATCTGTCCCCTGTGATGCTCCACTGCAAACGCAGCTGGGCCTGCGTGTGCCAAGCCTTCAGCCCCCAGCACTGGGCTGAGCCCACAGGCGTGTCAGTGAGCACCTGGCAGATGAAGATATGCTAGTGTGTGTGTGTCTGAGCACATCTCTGCACCATGCAGGAGTGCCTGTATCCTGTGCCCCTACCCTGGACCCACTGTTGCTTCCTAAAGAGTCCACTCCTTCCTCCCAGGGTGGATGGACCTGTGGGCAGGTCCCTGAGGAGTGTCCCGCAGACACACTCATCCTTCCCACTTCCACCTGCATTCTGGGTCTGTCCAGAGAAGTAGACCCCCTCCCTGTGAATGTCACGTGGGTATCATATAAGGGGTCTGCAGGGTCCCCATGTCATTAGAAGGCTGAGTGCTTGGTGGAAACTGTGACCGTTCCTTTCTTCTGTCCTTGCTTGTCTTTCGGGACCTAGTAAACAAGAAAGGTAGGAGTTGTTCCTTCTCTCTTCACACACCTCCCCCTCTACTTCTAATCCCTGGGCCAGCAGGGAGGGATGACGCTTTGACCAGAAGCCCCCTGGCCTATGGCTTTAAGCAGCAAACTGTCCAGTCAGCTCAGCAGGCGCCCCGGTTCAGGACTGAGTCCTCATTGGTGTGAGGAGGCAGGTTCTGTCTCACTCTTGCCAGTTCAACTCTGCAGAAGATGCTCCTTCTCTGGGGCACATGCATAATACAGACTGCATTGCTTTCCCTGAGCGTACAGAGCTCACCAGAACCGTCACCCGGCTCCCAGTTCTCTGAGAAGTTGCCTAAGTGCTGCGAGAGACAGTCTCGCACAGAGCAAAGAGCAGTCACTGTGCGGAACAGCAGAGAGGCGTGTCCTGGTACCCACCTGAGCACACTCACTGAAATTCTTCTTCCCCAAGCACATGCGTCTGCAGACCACAAGTAGCCTCTGGCTGTTTGTTGGCAGCTGAACCCTATGGTCTGTCTCTGACCCTGTCCTTGTAGATGGGAAAACTGAGGCCAGTGAGAGAGGACTCTGCCCAGCTGGGGTGACGCCTTTCCCGTCCCTCCCCTGCTGTCCTGGGCATTTATCCTGATATTCTGAGGGCCAAAAAGCTGGGGCCCTGTCTCCTGTGCTGTTTGTGTATTTTATGTGTCATTTGCATGTTTATTCCTGGTGGTTCCTGCTACTCAGCTGGGTGGCCTTGGAGATAGCAGCCACTGTTCCACAGTGACCTGCCTTCTATCCAAAGGAGCTGCCCGCCCCTGCAACCCCTTCCTCCCTGCTGCACTGCCCCTCTGCTCACGCCACACTCCTGCTCTCCCTACCCCTTCCCTGCCCTGTGTTCTCTCATGTCAAGGCTGTTCTGGCCCTGGCTCCTCTGCGCTCAGAGATCCTGGGAAGAGGTGGGGCAGTAGGAGGACAGAGCCGTGCACATGGGGGCTCCTTGGCAGCCAGCCATGCCATGTGTCACTGTCTCAGCCTGGACCTCGGGTTCTCACCAGCCTCCCTTCTGTCTCTCTAGGAAAAGGACCCACTCCCCGTCCTCTAAGGATGAGCAGTCGATCGGACTGAAGGACTCCTTGCTGGCCCACTCCTCTGACCCTGTGGAGATGCGGAGGCTCAACTACCAGACCCCAGGTAGGGCACTCCCATGGCCTGTGTGCCCCCAGCCCAGACGTAGCAGGCCTGTGGGTCTCTTCTGCAGGTCTCAGGGTCGCCACTGAAGTTCCTGGGCCGCATGCACTTGTTCCTGCTCCTTTTCTTACTTTCTGTCCTTCTCCCTGTGCTCATCCACTTTGGTTGGAATGACTGAGGAGCCCCCATATCCTGCAGCTGGACAGGTGCCCCAGGCCAGGACCCTCTCAGGTGGCAAAGCCACTTAGCCACTGCCTTGTCTTCAGTCAAGGCCTCTGAATATGGGCTAAGGACCTCCCAGAGCCCACATCTCTGCCGCAGGGTGGCCAGTGTCTGGCCTGCGCTCTGGCCCCTCCACGTGAAAGAGGGGCGTGTTAGCAGTGGGAGATGCCTGACCAGACACTCGTGGGGAGATGAAGTGCCTGCACCTGAGCTTCCTGGAGGCTGACCCCAGGTTTACCATACCACGTACCTGCCCGTTCTCCTAGCCGCTCTCGTGGGGCTGTCCAGCTGTTCCTTCTCCCTGAAATGTTACTCTTCCCAACACCCAGCAGACGCAGCTGAGACCTCTCCCCTTCCCCACACCCCCACAGGGTTAGGTGTCTCTTCTTGGCTCCAGGAACCTCCCTCCTTCTGAATCCTTTTGACGCCTCTCACAGTGAGCTGGGATTACCTCAGTGACAGTCTCTGAGCTCTGTGGTGCCAGGAACTGTGTCTTGTCATTCCCCATCCCTTGTATTCAGCGCACGATGGGTTCTTGTTGAATGCCTGTGAAATGAACACACACACAAATGAAGGAATGAGTGAACTAATGCATACACACAGGGTTTGTGTATGTATGAGCTGGTTATTACTGCATATCAAATTACCCCAAAACTTAGTGGCTTAAAACAACGATAATTGTGTATTATCTGTCACGGTTTTTGTGAGGCAGGAATTCAGACGGGCACAGCAGTAACAGCTTGTCTTTATTCCACAAAGTCTGGGCCCTCAGCCGGAAGACTTGAAGGCTGGGAGCTACAGTCATTTAAAGCAGGGGTTGGCAGACTATGGCCCATGGCCAAATACAGCCCACCACCTGTTTTTGTAAATAAATTTTTACTGGCCGGGCACGGTGGCTCATGCCTGTGATCCCAGCACTTTGGGAGGCTGAGCCGGGTGGATCACCTGAGGTCAGGAGTTCGAGACCAGCTAGTGAAACCCCATCTCTACTAAAAATACAAAAATTAGCCAGGTGTGTGGTGCCTGTCATCCCAGCTACTCAGGAGGCTGAGGCAGGAGAATCACTTGAACCCAGGAGGTAGAGGTTGCGTGAGCCAAGATCGCACCATTGCACTCCAGCCTGGGCGACAAGAGCAAAACCCCGTCTCAAAAATAAATAAGTAAATAAAATTTTACTGTAACAGCCACACCCATTTATTTATATGCTGCCTACCTATGGTTGCTTTTGTACTATAAAGGCACCATTAAATAGATGCAATAGATACCAGATGTCCACAAAGCCTAAACTATTTACGCTCTGGCCTGTTATGGATTCCAAGTTTGCCAACCCCTGGACTCTAAAGCCTCTTTCATCCATGTAACTGGTGGTTGATGAGCCAGCTCTGAGCCTTGCTGTGGCTGTCAGCCTGGGACACCCGACACGAGGCCTCTTTAGGTGGCCTGGGCTTCCTCACAACATGGTGACGGAGTTTCATGAGCATATGTCTGGAGAGTGTGCCAGGCAGACCTAGCAGGCTGTTGCAACCCAGCACGATTAGATCTCTGAAGAATCAAGCACCAGGATGCTGGGACCTGAGTGCAGAGAAGCCTCTTTGGGGATGGGATGCTGAGCCATGTGGTTATTGGTCTGGAAAAGAAGGGTGGGAGAGAGCTCCTCAGTGGAAGCATGTGCAGAAGCTTGGGCAGACTGCATGTGCATCAAGTTATGAGCACCTGAGGGTTTCTGCAGCATGAGAGTTAGGGGCTGGGGAAATACTGAGCCAAGAGAAGACTGGAGGGCTAGGCAGAGGTCCAGTCAAAAGGACCTTGAATGTCAGGCTAAGGGGCTTAGACTTTTTCTTGAGGATGCCAGGGAGGTATTAAAGGTTTTCAGCAGGGGAGCCAGATGGTCAGAGCCATGCTTTAGAAATGTCACTCTGGCTCCTTGAGGAGACTGGATTAGAGAGGAGAAATTGAGGCAGGAAGACCATTTAAAAGGCCACCAGCCAAGTGAAAGGTGGCAGTGGGAACAGAGGGGACAGACTTGGGAAACGTGAAGAAGGTGAGGACAGCAGAGTCTGGGCTTAAGTCCACGTGGGGAGAGGTAAGGGTGGCTCTGCAGTTGCTGGCTGAATGAGCAGGGGGTAGGGGTGTCCTGGGGCCGGTGAGTCTGTGGGTCTGAGGACTTCTGAGCTGACATCAGGGCTGAAGCCCTGTGGGAGGGGCCAAGGAGCATGTAGTAGTCAAAGCCTAAGAATAGATGGGCTCTCCCAGGGTGAGGGCTGGAAGGAGACCGGGACCAAAAAGGAGCCCAGGGCAGGGAAGGTGGTGCAGCGTTAAGGAAAGATGGATGGAGAGCAGCTAGGGAGATTGAGAAGGAGCAGCCACAGCCAGAGAGCAGGAATGCAGTGTCCCTGATGCCAGGGTGGGGGGAGTTGTGCAAGGGACGAGAGGACTTAATGAGGTAGGGCAGGGGACACCCACCCAGTGGGAGGACCGTTGGCTTTGGCAGATGGGGCTTTGAAGAGAGGGTGGTGGCCACGTCCTGTGGGCAGAAGTGTTTCAGTAAGCAGTGTGGCAAGTGGGGGCTGAGAAAGTGGAGAAACCCCTTTCAAAGATCCTGGGAAGGAGGCAATGAGCAGGGCACAGTGGGAGAGGAGAGGGTGTGGGATCTGAGAAGGAGGGCTCTTTTTTCCAACATGGAAATCATCTGAAAATTGCCAAGGCCAAATTTTGGTACCAAAAGGGGCAGGGCTGGTTTGGATTTATTTAATCATATTTAGTCATATTTGGACTTATTTAGTCATAGAGTCCCCCGAGGCTGCCGAGGCCGCCAGGGTTTAGAAGTGCTCGCCTTTGGGATGGGACACCCCGCCTGTATTAACTGGGAGACAGAAGGAGCCTCGACGGAACTTGTCCGCAGCCCCAGCCCCTCACTGCCCCATCCTCTTCTCCGCCAGTCCCTCGAAAGCCCGCTCGGCACCTCCACTGCGTGTGACGGTGCCGTAAGCAGAAAAAGTTAACGGGCTCTCTTTTCTTGCCTCGTTGTTTTTTTTTTGTTTGTTTATTTTTTTCTCTGCAGGTTCCAGTGTCCCCAGTTGCCCGAATACCTCAAGTTAGTTTTCAAAGTTCCCACGTTTGGGGGATACTTTGGCTTCTGTGTCTGTTTCCACTCCTTTTGTTTACCCCATCGCCTCCGTCCTTCCTTGAATTCTTCTCTCCCCTTCCCTTTCTTCTCCCCCAATCCCACTGTCTCCTGACCTTTTTCCTTCCCCACCCTCCCCTCTGCCCACCTTGCTTCCTCCAGGCCTGTTTTCTCTCCCACTGGCCCCATCTCTGTTCTGCCTCTCTGACCTCCAGTCCCGGCCTGACACCCTTCCTTCTGCGTGCCTCTACCTCTCATCTCCTCTCCTCTGTCTCACACCCCCTTCCTGATCTCTGCTTCTCTCTCCATTGTGTCTGTACTTCGTGACCACTCCATCTACACACGTGGTGCCCGGGATGACGATGGCCGTGAGTCTCCCATGGCGACTGCCACCATTGAGGGGCAGGAGGGCTGTCCACAGGCAGGCGCAATGGATCCCAGCTCCCGTCACGTCTGCTGCCACTGACCTGGGCGTCCCACCCCTCCTGGGAGGAAGGAAGCCTCTCCTCCATCTTGAGAGACCTGCCAGGCAGGGCCTAGTGCCCCCACTCAGCACCCCACTACCAAAACAGGCTCCACGTGCTCATGGCACAGCACCGCCCTTTGTCCTCTCCCACCCTCCGCCATCCCTGTCGCCGCATGTGCTGCTGTCTCCATGCCACCAGTTCCAAGTGCTCCATGGTCACACATGTTCACATGTGCACATACATGCGTTGGGGCTTTCTCTGCCACGCTGCTCAAGCCTCACACTAACGCTGCCCGTGTATGCCCTACCTCCCCCAGGTATGCGAGACCACCCACCCATCCCCATCACCGACCTGGCGGACAACATTGAACGCCTCAAAGCCAACGATGGCCTCAAGTTCTCCCAGGAGTACGAGGTGAGACGTTCCCGCCCCCTACCATGTACCTGGCCCAGGCCTACCCCAAACCAGCTCCTGTCCTGTCCTAGGTCCCAGCTGTGGTGGGTGAGGAAGCAGGGGTCCAGCTTTTTCAGGAGCACAGAGAGGAGGGTCGGCAGTAGCAAGGGTCAGCTGGGAACCAGGTGCCTCAGATGCTGGGTCTGGCCATAGCCTGGCCCAGCATCTTCTTGGGGTTACCCTTAGGAGATGGTTTCAAACGGCTGTGAGTGACGCCAGGGTCTGGACACTCAGACACGTGCTCAAGTGCTCACAGGCAGACACAAGGTCACAGGCATACAGACATAGATCAGTGATAACAGCCACAGTAGCTGGCATCTATCGAGCATCCTGCAGGCCAGCACCGGGCTGGGCACTTGGCATGCACTATCTCTTTTGGTCCCCCCACAGTCTTCAGAAATGGGGACTGTTATTATCCCATCTTCCAGATGAGGAAACGGGCTCAGAGAGGGGAAGTGACTTGCCCGAGTCAAACAGCTGATGAGTAGTGGAGCCAGGATTCAAACCCAGGCCTGCCTACTGCCCTGTGCTCTGCACATGCATGTGCTCACGTATGTACTCAGGATGCCACAGCTCACAGGGGGAGTCAGGGCCTCGAGACCGGCTGCTCAGGCTGCACAAGTCCCGCTTGGAGCCCTCCACACGTTCACCTTACTCTGGACTTAACTCCTAGGAGCCTGCTGGGGGCTCAGCCTTCAAGAGTCTGAGGGTTTCCCACCCACAGATGGTGTGGGGGTGACTCTGAGCATCCCCAGGTTGCCCATCTAGGAAGGGATTTGTTAGAGAAGGAGGTGATTTAAAGAAGAGACTCCTGGCCAGGCACAGTGGCTCATGCCTATAATCCCAGCACTTTGGGAGGCCGAGGTGGGTGGATCACCTGAGGTCGAGAGTTTGAGACCAGCCTGGCCACCATGGTGAAACCACATCTCTACTATAAATACAAAAAGTAGCCGGCTGTGGTGGCGCATGCCTGTAGTCCCAGCTACTTGGGAGGCTGAGGCGGGAGAATCGTTTGAACCCGAGAGGCGGAGGTTGCATTGAGCCAAGATCATGCCACTGCGCTCCAGCCTGGGTGACAGAGTGAGACTCCCTCTCAAAAAAAAATAAAATAAATACTCTTAAAAAAGAGTATTTTTACTTAAAAGAGAGAGACTTCCCCCTCTTCCACCTCCTCGAAGAAGCAGCCTGTGCTTGTCTTTCTGCCTTGTCCGCAGCTGTTTCCTCAGCACCTGGCACTGGCCTCAGTAGCTGGTTGGTGGACAGGCAATTGAGGGGTTGGCTCAGCGTAACCTGTGAGTTTGTGCCCCTTCCGATGTCCACCCTCAGCTGTGTTTGGGGGATGCATCCTAGGGCTCAAAGATTGCCCTTCCAAGGGCTGTGGGCCAGGTTTCTGAAGAGGAAGCTGGGCTTGGCAGGCAAATGGATGAGTATGTCTGCGGCACAGCAACCGTGCTGCCTCTGCCTATAGGGCCCCCCTGGGGTCCTGCTCCATACAAGGCTGGGCTTCGGGTCACGAAGCCTGTAAGGTGGGCTCCCTGCCTCCCATGGCCTCTACCCACACTCATTTGTACCATGTCCCACACCTGCCCTTCCTTCCAGCACAGCCCTGCTTCCCTATCTGGGCTCGTGGGGCCTCTGCTCACAGTAGTCCCCTTCCATCTTCTACCTGCTTCCCTCCTCTGATCAGAACTTTCCTTATAAGACCCTCCTCCTCCAGGAAGCCTTCGCAGGCTCCCCAAGGCTGCCGTGGGCTCTCCCTCACCTGGGACCCCATAGCTCTGTTGTCTTTTTTTTTTTTTTTTTTTTTTTGAGACGGAGTCTCGCTCTGTTGTCCAGGCTGGAGTGCAGTGGCACAATCTCGGCTCAGTGCAAGCTCTGCCTCCTGGGTTCATGCCGTTCTCCTGCCTCAGCCTCCCGAGTAGCTGGGACTACAGGCCACCACGCCCGGCTAATTTTGTATTTTTAGTAGAGATGAGGTTTCACCGTGTTAGCCAATATGGTCTCCATCTCCTGACCTCGTGATCCGCCCGCCTCAGCCTCCCAAAGTGCTGGGATTACAGGCGTGAGCCACTGCACCAGGCCTGCTCTGTTGTCTTTAACATTCGGTCAGTCATTGATCACACATTTTCCATGTGCCAGTCCTCGTGCTGGGGATATGGAGACTCATGCCCTCAGGGAACCCAGTCATGGGGAGCACGTGCAGACAGATAATCAGCACTGAATATGTGACTCTGACAGCACACCCTCGTGTTAAATAGGACTGACAGGCATGCAAAAGGTGGGCTGACAGCACCAGAGCAGCCCGAGGGGTGGGGTGTGCTGCAGGGTCTCACGGAAGCAGTGACGCGGTACTGTGGAGAGTAATGAGGCTGGGGACAACATATGGAGGACATTGCGTGCTATGCTGAAAACTTCAGATCGTATCCATCTGGAAAATGTGAAGATAATAATGGAACCTATCTCATAGGAGAATTTGAGGAGGGAATACATGCAAAGTGCTCACAGCAGTGCCAGGCACACCGCGGGTCCTCACTAGCGCTTCGCTATTATCATTATTGCTCTCCGAGGTGATGAAGAGCCACAGAAGGCCTTTAAGCAGGAAATTGATATTCACATCTGCGTTTTGGAAGGATTATTCTGGCTGTGGGGCTGAGGGGGTCAGAGTGGGACAAGAGGAAAGAGGCAGGAAGAGGCTGAGCCTCAGTTGGGGTGGCCTGGCCCAGGGCAGTGGCAGCAGGTTGGAGAGAGCTGAGGGGGTGGGAGAGCACCAGAACCTGGTGACTGGTGGGGCGGGGTGGGGGGAGGCCGGAGGAATTTTGAGGTTGACTTCTAGGTTCTGGCCTGGCACCGAGGGGTGAGGGTGCCTTTCGCTAAGGTGGAGTCCCAGCAGCAGCGCCAGGTTTGGAGGGGAAGCTGATGAACTCAGCTTTGAAAGGACTGCGGTTGAAGGACCTCCCAGTGGAGGTGTCAGAGAGGCTGCTGGGTACTCAGGGAAGAGCTCTGTGCTGCTGCTGAGGTTATGGGCAGCTCCAGCATATGGTGTAAGAATCGGGAGCAAATGAGGTCACCCAGGAAAGGTTGTAGAGAGAGAAGAGGGCCTAGAAGGACCCTGGAGGAGCTCTGTGTCCTGCCCATGGCAAGGGCAGGCGGGAGAGAGGAAACAGAGAAGGAGCAGCCAGAAAGGAAGAGAGCCGAGCAGGGAGGCATCCTGGAATACCTGAGAGGGGCCACCATCCCTTCCATCTGTCCTGGCTCATTTCATTAGGTGAGTGCAGGGCTTCGAGAGACCCTTCTCCTGCCCCTAACCCAGCTCAGACCACTCTACCAGGCAAGGGGATTTGGTACCATGGTCAGAGGAGTCCCCAGTCCATCACTTTCTGATAGGTGACGTGGCAACCTGTGAGCTCTATGGCTGGCACCACAAGATAGAGGGCCTGGCTGTGGCCTGTGGAGTGAAGGCAGGATGCGAGCATCACCGGGAAGGCTGGGTCCCCTGCAGGAGAAGCAGGTCAACCTTGGCTCTTACCCCACCCCACCTGCTTTCTCCATTCTCTGCAGTCCATCGACCCTGGACAGCAGTTCACGTGGGAGAATTCAAACCTGGAGGTGAACAAGCCCAAGAACCGCTATGCGAATGTCATCGCCTACGACCACTCTCGAGTCATCCTTACCTGCATCGATGGTGAGCCAAAGGGGTGCCCCTCCTGTCCCCTTGCTCTCCTCCCCCTTGCTAGCTAGGGCAGCATGTCATTCTACAGAGGATGTCCACGAGTCTCAGGGGTGCACTGAGGCATGGTGGGCTGGGCTGGGGACCCCGCAGTAATGCCCTCCCACCTCCTTTCTTATCCATAGGTGTCCCCGGGAGTGACTACATCAATGCCAACTACATCGATGGCTACCGCAAGCAGAATGCCTACATCGCCACGCAGGGCCCCCTGCCCGAGACCATGGGCGATTTCTGGAGAATGGTGTGGGAACAGCGCACGGCCACTGTGGCCATGATGACACGGCTGGAGGAGAAGTCCCGGGTGAGGCTGCAGGGCCCTGCCAGGAGGCGAGTGGGAAATGCCCAGCCACAAGGTGATACAGGGCACCTTCTTCTGTGCCGCTTTCTTCTGTGGAGGAAGTCGCTCAAGGGATCCCCAGATGCTATTATGTTTCTGGGGGTATTATGCTCCCCAGATACTGGGGTGTTTCTGGGATAGAGCATGTTTCCCAGATGCTAGTGGGTTCCTTAGGATGTTAATATGTTTCACCAAATGCTATCATTTTCTGAGAATGTTAATGTGTTCCCCAGTTGCTGGCGTGTTCCCGGGGTGTTCATGTGTTCCCCAGATGCTGGCGTGTTCCTGGGGCATTAACACATCTCCTAAGTTAATTAGTGGAAAGAGCTGCTGTTATCTGTTTTTGGACTGCAAAGCATTGACTGGAACGTAAAATTTACAGAGCTTGAAAATGGCACATAAACGTTATGGGTAAATTTGGCAGAAAATGTGCCTGGTGCGATCTGGCCTTGGATAAATAATTTTCAATTATGGCCCTTATTCCACTAGCTAGGGCAGGGTGGTGACGTAGCTTGAGGACCTGATGTGGCTTGTGGAGGACAGGGGGCAGTGGATCTGAGAGCTCAGGGCTGGGGGGCTTTGTAGCCAGAAAGGCTACAGCCAGGGAGTAGACCAGCCTCCACCCTGCTTCTGCCCGTCCGAGCCTGTGGGCTTCCTTCAGCCTGCCCTGCTCATCCCCCTGCAGGTAAAATGTGATCAGTACTGGCCAGCCCGTGGCACCGAGACCTATGGCCTTATTCAGGTGACCCTGTTGGACACAGTGGAGCTGGCCACATACACTGTGCGCACCTTCGCACTCCACAAGGTATAGCCTTTCCCCAGTGCGTATCTCTTACCCAGACACTGTAAGGACAGTGGCCTGGGTGTGGTGTGCTGGGTCGGGGGGAAGCTGGAGCCTGGGTGTTGGAGGGTCGGAGGCTCAGGTGTGAGTGAGTGTGGTGTGATGATCTATGTTATGGGAACAGTGCTAGGAGCTTCAGGCTACCCTGTGTGGCTTCTGAGTCCCATCAGGAAGTGGCGGGTCTGGCCTCAGCATCAGGTCATTCTGTCCTGATTCTATGGCAGGCAGGCTCCTAGTCGCCAGTATGTCCCCACTTTGTCCCCCAGAGTGGCTCCAGTGAGAAGCGTGAGCTGCGTCAGTTTCAGTTCATGGCCTGGCCAGACCATGGAGTTCCTGAGTACCCAACTCCCATCCTGGCCTTCCTACGACGGGTCAAGGCCTGCAACCCCCTAGACGCAGGGCCCATGGTGGTGCACTGCAGGTGAGAGGGTACAGTGCCACCCAGAGGGGTGGGGTGGGAGGTGGGGGCGCCTGTGCCTCAAGCTGAGCCCGTGTCCTGCAGCGCGGGCGTGGGCCGCACCGGCTGCTTCATCGTGATTGATGCCATGTTGGAGCGGATGAAGCACGAGAAGACGGTGGACATCTATGGCCACGTGACCTGCATGCGATCACAGAGGAATTACATGGTGCAGACGGAGGACCAGTACGTGTTCATCCATGAGGCGCTGCTGGAGGCTGCCACGTGCGGCCACACAGAGGTGCCTGCCCGCAACCTCTATGCCCACATCCAGAAGCTGGGCCAAGTGCCTCCAGGGGAGAGTGTGACCGCCATGGAGCTCGAGTTCAAGGTGGGGCTCGGGTGGGCCTGCTTGGCTCCAGGGCCTAGACTGGGCCATGCGGATGACCCCCACCCCCACAGGAAGCCTGGCCTGACCAACCCCTCCCTCTCAATAGTTGCTGGCCAGCTCCAAGGCCCACACGTCCCGCTTCATCAGCGCCAACCTGCCCTGCAACAAGTTCAAGAACCGGCTGGTGAACATCATGCCCTACGAATTGACCCGTGTGTGTCTGCAGCCCATCCGTGGTGTGGAGGGCTCTGACTACATCAATGCCAGCTTCCTGGATGGTTATAGGTCAGCATGCATGTCACTGCCCCACCGTGCCCTACAGGGGCCTAGGCCTGTGCCTGGCTGGTGGGGGTGGGCAGCAGAGTAGGGCCAGCCTAGAAGACCTGAGAGGGCTGGGTAGAGCAGTGAGGACTTCCTGGAGGAGAGGGGATCTGAGCAGGGCTCCAAGGGGCCAGGCAGCCTAAGGAGAGACTCTGGGGGCAGCAGCACCTCCAGCATGTCCAGTCTTATGTCCACCCCAGACAGCAGAAGGCCTACATAGCTACACAGGGGCCTCTGGCAGAGAGCACCGAGGACTTCTGGCGCATGCTGTGGGAGCACAATTCCACCATCATCGTCATGCTGACCAAGCTTCGGGAGATGGGCAGGGTGAGCCCACCCTTTCCCCCAGGGCCCCTGTCATACCTGGGAGAACACCAGCCACCCTTGGGGGAGCTGCCGCCTATGTTACTGTCTCCTTTCACACCCCAGCTGCTCGTCAGCGTAGCCTCAGGCGCCCGTTATTACCACCTGAGGCATCTGTCCCAGAATCCTGTGAAGCCTGGCACCCCTCCCCCATTCCTTCTCACCTGATCATGGGGGCCCGACCCTCTGTCCACAGGAGAAATGCCACCAGTACTGGCCAGCAGAGCGCTCCGCTCGCTACCAGTACTTTGTTGTTGACCCGATGGCTGAGTACAACATGCCCCAGTATATCCTGCGTGAGTTCAAGGTCACGGATGCCCGGGTGAGTGAGTGCACTGAGTGTGTCCATAACGCTGCCTGTCCACATGCAGGGTGGGTGGCTGCCTGCGTGGTACCTAGCTCAAGCCTCAGAAATCTGAGGCGGGGGGTGGGTATTAGGGTGTGAGCACATCTCCCCTAGTGGCCTCGGGTGCAGTGACACAGATGCACGCCTGTGTCATGGAACTACCCTGGTCTAGTCCAGAGGGGTGGCAGCCTAAGGCACGAATTCTAATCACGTCCCCCATCCACCTTTCCCAGGATGGGCAGTCAAGGACAATCCGGCAGTTCCAGTTCACAGACTGGCCAGAGCAGGGCGTACCCAAGACAGGCGAGGGATTCATTGACTTCATCGGGCAGGTGCATAAGACCAAGGAGCAGTTTGGACAGGATGGGCCTATCACGGTGCACTGCAGGTGGGACTGGCCCCGTGGAGGGCTGGGGTGGGTGGGCCTAAAGGCCTGGCAGACCCACTGCGTGAGGCAAGCAGGACTCCTGACGCAACTGTGTTTCTGAGCAGTGCTGGCGTGGGCCGCACCGGGGTGTTCATCACTCTGAGCATCGTCCTGGAGCGCATGCGCTACGAGGGCGTGGTCGACATGTTTCAGACCGTGAAGACCCTGCGTACACAGCGTCCTGCCATGGTGCAGACAGAGGTAACACAGACCAGCCTGCAGGGCCAGGGCCTTGGCAGCAGCCCTGCTGGGAACCCTCGGCTTCGGCTGCAGTTTGATGTGCACAGGCATGTGCATTCATTCATGCTGCCAGCCTTTCACGTGGCCTGCGATAGCCATGGTGGTGTGTGCTTATGGTCCTACCTACTTGGGAGGTTGAGGTGGGAGGATCATTTGAGGTCAGAAGTTCGAGGCTGCAGTGAGCTATGATTATACCATGGCACTCCAGCCTGGGTGGCAGAGCAAGACCCTGTTGCTGAAAACAAAACAAAACAAAACAAAAATACCGCACCATTGCCTGTGCTGCCTGGGGGCTCGGGAGAGATGAGTAAGATGTGTTCTTTCCTTCGGCAGCTCTCTGCTGAGCCCCAGTGGAGTGCCTGGCTCTGGGCAAGGTTGCACAGAGCGATCCTTATGGGGTGCCCAGTCAGGAGCAGAGAAACATGATTGGGGTGGCAGATGGAAGGCAGGTAGATGTGGGGGCCTGGGAGAATGACAGGAGAGAGATGAGCCTTCAGAGGCTCTTTCGGGCTCCCCCGCACACTGCCTGATGTAGCTGCCAGGGTCCAGCGCCTGCTCTTGGCCAGCAGAGGCTAACTCCATGGCCCATGGCTGCAGTGTGAGTGTCAGCTGTGTAGTGGGGGTGTCCACTGGCGTGACCCACACTGACCAGCCCCCTGTCCTGGCAGGACCAGTATCAGCTGTGCTACCGTGCAGCCCTGGAGTACCTCGGCAGCTTTGACCACTATGCAACGTAACTACCGCTCCCCTCTCCTCCGCCACCCCCGCCGTGGGGCTCCGGAGGGGACCCAGCTCCTCTGAGCCATACCGACCATCGTCCAGCCCTCCTACGCAGATGCTGTCACTGGCAGAGCACAGCCCACGGGGATCACAGCGTTTCAGGAACATTGCCACACCAATCAGAGAGCCTAGAACATCCCTGGGCAAGTGGGTGGCCCGGCAGGCAGGCACTGTGGCCCTTCTGTCCACCAGGCCCACCTGGAGCCCGCTTCAAGCTCTCTGTTGCGCTCCCACGTTTCTCATGCTTCTTCTCATGGGGTGGGGTTGGGGCAAAGCCTCCTTTTTAATACATTAAGTGGGGTAGACTGAGGGATTCTAGCCTCTTCCCTCTGATTTTTCCTTTTGCGAATCCATATCTGCAGAATGGGCCACTGTAGGGGTTGGGGTTTATTTTGTTTTTTTTTTTTTTTTTTTTTTGAGTTCACTTTGGATCCTTATTTTGTGTGACTTCTGCTAAAGGACAGAACATTGCCTTCCTCGTGCGGAGCTGGGGCCGCCAGCCTGAGCGGAGGCTCGGCCGTGGGCCGGGAGGCAGCACTGATCCGGCTGCTCCTCCAGCCCTTCAGACGAGATCCTGTTTCAGCTAAATGCAGGGAAACTCAATTTTTTTTTAAGTTTTGTTTTCCCTTAAAAGCCTTTTTTTAGGCCACATTGACAGTGGTGGGCGGGGAGAAGATAGGGAACACTCATCCCTGGTCGTCTATCCCAGTGTGTGTTTAACATTCACAGCCCAGAACCACAGACGTGTCTGGGAGAGCCTGGCAAGGCATTCCTCATCACCATCGTGTTTGCAAAGGTTAAAACAAAAACAAAAAACCACAAAAATAAAAAAACAAAAAAAACAAAATACCCAAGAAAAGAAAAAAAAAGAGTCAGCCCTTGGCTTCTGCTTCGGACCCTCAAGAGGGGAAGCAGCTCCGTGTGCCTGGGGTTCCCGAGGGAGCTGCTGGCTGACCTGGGTCCACAGAGCCTGGCTTTGGTCCCCAGCATTGCAGTATGGCGTGGTGTTTGTAGGCTGTGGGGTCCGGCTGTGTGGCCAAGGTGAATAGCACAGATCAGGGTGTGTGCCACACCCCATGCACCTCAGGGCCAAGCGGGGGCATGGCTGGCCTTTCAGGTCCAGGCCAGTGGGCCTGGTAGCACATGTCTGTCCTCAGAGCAGGGGCCAGATGATTTTCCTCCCTGGTTTGCAGCTGTTTTCAAAGTCCCCGATAATCGCTCTTTTCCACTCCAAGATGCCCTCATAAACCAATGTGGCAAGACTACTGGACTTCTATCAATGGTATTCTAATCAGTCCTTATTATCCCAGCTTGCTGAGGGGCAGGGAGAGGGCCTCTTCCTCTGGGCAGCGCTATCTAGGTAGGTAAGTGGGGGCGGGGAAGGGTGCATAGCTGTTTTAGCTGAGGGACGTGGTGCCGACGTCCCCAAACCTAGCTAGGCTAAGTCAAGATCAACATTCCAGGGTTGGTAATGTTGGATGATGAAACATTCATTTTTACCTTGTGGATGCTAGTGCTGTAGAGTTCACTGTTGTACACAGTCTGTTTTCTATTTGTTAAGAAAAACTACAGCATCATTGCATAATTCTTGATGGTAATAAATTTGAATAATCAGATTTCTTACAAACCAGGCCTCTGTCTCAGCTGTTTCTGGAACCAAAGAGTCTGGGCCAAATCAGTAGCTAGGATGGGTTCCGGAGATTCCCTGCTACTGAGGAGACAGGGAGGGTATCCTAAGTATTTGTGCCAGTGTAGGCTCCTGGCATGGCTACCCACTTTCAGAAAGGAGTGGTTATAAACCCTGAAAACCAGGCCACCAAGAGCCAGCCAGGCCGGAGCCACCAATGCATGTGAAGAGCACCCTAGGCTGGGGAGCATACCCTTTGCCTCTCTTTCCCTTTAAGATTCTGTGGGTTGCACTGTCGGGGCATTGGGACTGCCCCTCTCCCACTACCTGGGAGGAAAGGGATGGCCCTGTGGCAGTAGAGACTGACTGTATGGAAATTGGTTAGTGAGATCTCCTGTAATTATTGCACTGTGGATAATGGACACGAAAAACAGTGTGTCCATCTGGCCCCTGGACACACAGCTGCATCACCCACTGAGCTGTGCAGCTGCTCCACTGGTGAGCAGACAAGTCCTACCAGGTTGTCAAATTGTGGAACTTCTAGGGATACAGATGAAGGAGACCCAGAACAAGCTGCAAAGAGAAATGCATAAGTCAGCGACGACCACACCAAGGCAGCACCTGACCCAGGGAAGGCTTCCTGGAGGAGGTGACATTCAGAGTGTTTCGTGGAATGAGTAGTAGTTAGCTTTTTTTGTTTGTTTGTGAGATGGAGTCTCTATCGCGAGGCTGGAGTGCAATGGCACGATCTCGGCTCACTGCAACCTCTGCCCCCCGGCTTCAAGCAATTCTTCTGCCTCACCCTCCTGAGTAGCTGGAATTACAGGCGCCCGACACCACGCCAAGGTAATTTTTGTATTTTTAGTAGAGATGGGATTTCACCATGTTGGCCAGGCTGGTCTTGAACTCCTGACCTCAGGTGATCCACCCACCTCGGTCTCCCAAAGTGTTGGGATTACAGGCATGAGCCACCATGCCCAGCCAAAGTAGCAGTCAGTTTTTAAAGGTAGGGAAAGGTTTTCCAATGGAATATGTACAAAGGCTTGGAAGCTTGTAACAGACCCACTTCGTGTGAAACTCCAGGAAGTGCATTAAGATTGGAGTAGAGAGACATGGCTAGGAAGGTGGGCCAGATGGAGCCAGATCGTGCAGCTAAGGGGATTGAGGTGATTGTCAGAAGGATGCAGGTATCCCTGGCAGGTGCAGTGCTTCTGTTCTTAACACCCTGGGCCACCTCCGCTGAGTCCCTCACTGCGTTCTAGTATTGGCAGCTGGAGCCAGATCGTGCAGCTAAGGGGATTGAGGTGATTGTCAGAAGGATGCAGGTATCCCTGGCAGGTGCAGTGCTTCTGTTCTTAACACCCTGGGCCACCTCCACTGAGTCCCTCACTGCGTTCTAGTATTGGCAGCTGGAGCCAGATCGTGCAGCTAAGGGGATTGAGGTGATTGTCAGAAGGATGCAGGTATCCCTGGCAGGTGCAGTGCTTCTGTTCTTAATACCCTGGGCCACCTCCACTGGGTCCCTCACTGCGTTCTGGTATTGTCAGCTGTCTCCTTGGGGGCTGTGAGTGACTGAGGCCTGGCACCAAGTCTCTTCTGGGTAGCCCCAGCACCTAGTTCAGTGCCTGGCATATTTCTATTCAGAAAAAAGGCACCATCATGACATGATTGTTGATGGTAGAAAATTTGATTAACTTTGCTAAATAAAAGAACAAGCCATTAAACATTTTCAAGTAAGGGATAAGTACCAGGTGTTCACTTGAGGAAGACTGGTAGGACTGCCCCAGGCAGGCTCTGCACCTTGGGAGCAGCGGCGGAAGGATCCTCCTCTCTCCACTCGGATGAGGAAACAGGATTATGTGGAATCACTCATCAGAGACCACAGGGCAGGTAAGCGCCAGAGCTGGGACCCGCGTCTGCTGATGTCTGCTCCAGAGTCCCTGCTCTTTCCGTTGCCAGTGTCAGCCTTCTCTCTCCTCTACTTCCCTCCCTCCTCACTCCCCCCTGCAAGCCTGCTCTTCCTCCAGGGCCCCCATTGCAGTGCTTGGCACCCCACCCACCTAGTATTCCAGGCAGGCATTGCTTGCGTGCTCACCCCCACGTCCACTCATCGTCACACCCTGCCTGCTTGGCCTCCACGGAGCCTGTCGTCTGCATCTCCACGGCAGTCTCCCAGGCCGCTTTCCCTCTCACCTGGACTGCCGCTGTGCTTCCTGCCAGGCAGCCTGCCCCAGCACTGCCTGGGCCAACCCATTCTCAGCACAGTGGGAGTGATTCTGCCTCGCAGGGCAGACGTGACCAAGTCACTGTCCTGAGGAGACCCTGCCAGGTCCTCACTGTCGCCATGGTTTTCCAGGCTCTGCAGGACCTGGCCTGTGTGGCCTTATCTTCCTTCTCCCCTCTCGCCCCCTGCCCTCCAGCCACCACAGAGTCAATTCTTTAAGTTTCCTACCTGCCTCACTTTTTTTTTTTTTTTTTTTTTTTGAGACCGTCTCACTCTGTCACCCGGTCTGGAATGCAGTAGTGGCGCTCTCAGCTCATTGCAACTTCTGCCTCCTGGGTTCAAGCAATTCTCCTGCCTCAATCTCCCAAGTAGCTGGGATTACAGGCATGGGCCACCACACCTGGCTAATTTTTGTATTTTTAGTAGAGATGGGGTTTCACCATGTTGGTCAGGCAGGTCTTGAAATCCTGACCTCGGGTGATCCTCCCACCTCAGCCTCCCAAAGTGCTGGGATTACAGGCGTGAGCCACTGTGCCCGGCCCTGCCTCACCATTCTATCTCAGCTCTGGACCTTCCCACAAGCTGTTCTTCTGGAACATTCTCCCCCACTTCCACCTGGCTAACCCCTCATTGTTTAGCCCTCCCCTGAAAATATTTCCTTCAGAAGCCATCCTTAACTATCCTAAATGAGGCTAGATGACTGCTGTGCAAATTATTTGGAATATAGTATTTCACTTAATTCTGACAACAATGTATGAAGCCTATTGTACTGATAAGAAAATTTGGCCTCATCCACTCCTTCAACAAATATTTAATGAGCATTTGCTGTGTGATAGTCATTATCCTAGGTGCTTGGAATACACCAGTAAATGGAAGAGACTTTGCCTTTGTGGCATTCATCCTCTAGTATCAGGAAGCAGATGATACATACGAGAAATAAATAAATGTATTTATAGTTTGTTAAAAGGTTGTAAGCCTAATTAGTGGGGAGTACAATAAGAAGGACCAAGGGCTGGGCACGGTGGCTCACGCCTGTAATCCCAATACTGTGGGAGGCCAAGGTGGGTGGATCACCTGAAGCCAGGAGTTTGAGACCAGCCTGGACAACAGGGTGAAACCTTGTCTCTACTAAAAAATACAAAAACTAGCTGAGCGTGGTGTCACACGCCTGTAATCCCAACTACTTAGGAGGCAGAGGCTGCAGTGAGCTGAAATCACGCCACTGCACTCCAGCCTGGGCAACAGAGCAAGACTGTCTTAAAAAAAAAAAAAAAAAAAAAAAAAAGGACTGGGCATGTGAGAGAAGGTTTGATTATTTGATTTAGGGTTGTCAGGGGACACATTGAAAAGATGGGACTTGAGGAAAGACTTGAATCTGGTGAGGAGTTTCGCCTAAGTATCTTCAAGATGAGCATCCAGGCGGAGGGAGCAGCTATAGCAAAGGCCCTGGGTGGGAGTGTGCCTGATGTATGGGGGTGGGTGTGGCTATGACACCCTGAGCAAGGGGCAAGAGGGTAGCAGGGGATGAGGTTAGAGAGGAAATGGGGCCAACTCCTTTACCATTGAGAAGACTGCAGAAATCCAGTGGTGGAGAGAAGTGGCCAGATTCCGGTTATATCTTAAGGCAGATCTGATAGAATTTGCTGATGGACTCGATGAGAAAGAGAGGAGTCAAGGTTGACCCCACAGTTCTGGCCTGAGCAGCTGGAAGGATAAAGTTGAGATGAGGAAGGTTGTACAGAAGGGTTAAGTAACCTACTCAAGGGTCCCAACTGGAATTTGGTGGAGTTGGTAGGACTCCCAGCTCTGCTTAACTCCAGGGCTCTTCACACTGCTACCTGCCTAAAGCTAGAAATCGTCAGACGCATTAAGAAAAAAATATTTGGGGCCGGGCGCAGTGGCTCACGCCTGTAATCCCAGCACTTTGGGAGGTGGAGGCAGGCAGATCACGAGGTCAAGAGATTGAGACCATCTTGGGCAACATGGTGAAACCCTGTCTCTACTAAAAATACAAAAATTAGCTGGGCGTGGTGGCACGCGCCTTTATTCCCAGCTACTCGGAATGCTGAGTTAGGAGAATCGCTTGAACCCAGCACTTTGGGAGGCCGAGGCGAGTGGATCATGAGGTCGGGAGATCAAGACCATCCTGGCTAACACGGTGAAACCCCGTCTCTACTAAAAATACAAAAAAAAAAAAAAATTAGCTGGGCGTGGTGGCAGGCGCCTGTAGTCCCAGCTACTCGAGAGGCTGAGGCAGGAGAGTGGCATGAACCCGGGAGGCAGAGCTTGCAGTGAGCCAAGATCACGCCACTGCACTCCAGCCTGGGCGACAGAGCGAGACTCTGTCTCAAAAAAAAAAAAGATTCAATCTTGAAGGGTCCAAAATAAAAGGTCAGCTTTTCTTCCTCCTCTCCCCAACTCTAGTTTCATTTCCTGCAATTTCTGATTTTAATTCTTCCAGTGGCTACCATCACATGCCATTAATAGATGGTGCCTGTTGACTCTTTGGCTATAAAATGTGTGGAATTTAGTCAACTTACATGATCTCCTACCACTACCTCCTGATTTTATTAGATATATTATTACTTTTAATTCTTCTAGAGTTCCTTTCATGACTGTAAACACTTTATTTTATTTATTTTTGAGACGGAGTTTCACTCTTGTTGCCCAGGCTGGAGTGCAATGTCGCCATCTCGTCTCATTGCAACCTCCACCTCCCAGGTTCAAGTGATTCTCCTGCTTCAGTCTCCCAAGTAGCTGGGATTACAGGCATGCACCACCATGCCCAGCTAATTTTGTATTTTTAGTAGAGACAGGGTTTCTCCATGTAGGTCAGGCTGGTCTCGAACTCCTGACCTCAGGTGATCCGCCCACCTCAGCCTCCCAAAGTGCCGGAATTACTGACGTGAGCCACCGTGCCCGGCTAAACACTATATTTAAACATCTGTTTCTTGATTTATTACCTTTTGGCAGTATCTATTGATTACCCTCTCTCAAGAATGAGAAAATTAGCTCACTTTCCTTGATTCTCCCTTCTCCCTCCTCCAACTACCATTTTTTGTTATTTCACATTGTCAAGGCTTCTAATACTTTCTGTTCTCTTAATATAATTAGTTCTTTCATTCTAAATATTGAAAACCAATAAACAGCATTTTAATTGTATGTTTATGACAAATCGTTCAAACATCAATTTCAAACAAACTTCAGTTTCAAACTTTTACTTTTTTCTCTGTGTTCTTCACTTCTGGATCATATTCAGCTGCCACCACCACTTGTACCACATGACAGTCTTTCTTGGATTCTTTTTCACGTTGGTAGAGTACTCCCCCTCACATAATTTTTTCACAGAGCATTATAAACTTTCTGGTTCTTGCATGTCTGAAAATGTCTTTTTTTTTTTTTTTTTTTTTTGAGACGGAGTCTCGCTCTGTTGCCCAGGCTGGAGTGCAGTGGCGCAATCTCGGCTCACTACAAGCACCGCCTCCCCAGTTCACTCCATTCTCTCGCCTCAGCCTCCTGAGTAGCTGGGACTACAGGCGCCCGCCACCACGCCTGGCTAATTTTTATTTTTTTTTTTTGAGATGGAGTCTTGCTCTGTCACCCAGGCTGGAGTGCAATGGCACAACCTCATCTCACTGCAACCTCCGCCTCCCGGGTTCAAGCCATTCTCCTGCAGCAGCCTCCTGAGTAGCTGGGATTACAGGCGCCCGCCACCATGCCCAGCTAATTTTTTTGTATTTTTAATAGAGACGGGGTTTCACTATGTTGGCCAGGCTGGTCTCGAACTCCTGACCTTGTGATCCACCCACCTCGGCTTCCCAAAGTGCTGGGATTACAGGCATGAGCCACCGCGCCCGGCCTTGAAAATATCTTCTACATTCATGCTCCATTTTAACTTTGTCTGGTCTGGGCTTCCTTATACAAGATAATTTTCCTCAGAAACTTGTGAAGACATTGTTGCTAGTTCTGTATTAAGCAATTGTTGAAGGAGAAAGGCTGTCCAGCAACAAATTACCCTGATGTTTGTTTGTCCCATGACCCACTTTTTTTTTTTTTTTTTTTTGAGACAGAGTCTTGCTCTGTTGTCCAGGCTGGAGTGCAGTGGCGCGATCTTGGCTCACCGCAGTCTCTGCCTCCCGGGTTCAAGCAATTCTCCTGCCGCAGCCTCCCAAGTAGCTGGGACTACAGGCGCGCACCACCATGCCCGGCTCATTTTTGTATTTTTAGCAGAGACAGGATTTCACTATGTTGGCCAGGCTGGTCTTGAACTCCTGACCTCATGATCCACCAGTCTCGGCCTCCCAAAGTGCTGAGATTACAGGTGTGAGCTACCACACCCAGCCTTTTTTTTTTTTTTTTTCCCCCCCGAGATGGAATCTCACTCTGTCACCCAGGCTGGAGTGCAGTGATGCAATGACGGCTCACTGCAAGCTCCGCCTCCCGGGTTCAAGTGATTCTTCCACCTCAGCCTCCCGAGTAGCTGGGATTACAGATGTGCCACCACACCCGGCTACTTTTTGTATTATAAATTATTATATGTACAGAGTCGACTTCTGGGCCACGAGTCTGTTTCATTCATCTGTCTGTTCAGTCTAAGGTGAACGACTCATTTAACTTTTGTGGCTTTATTACCTGACGCAACTAATTTTTATTTTTTCAAAATTAATTAGTGCCATTCCCCTATTTTTCTTCCAAACAGACATTAGATTACTTTTTGAAAATTCCTCTTCCTCAATTTTTATTGCAGATATTTATTTTACTCAAGAAAGTTGACAACATTTCTGAAGCATGTATGTGTTGAACATAAAACAAAGAAAAGCAGGTTGGAGTCTAAATGAAGCTTAAATTTTCTGATGAAAAGAAAGCTGTGTTCCTCCAGCCTTGCTGAAAGAGAGGAAGCGCTGTCTGACTTATGCAACCATCCCAGGTTCTAGAGTGAGAGCTATGATGTAATTCAAGGATACTTGGGACCCGTCCATGGTCCCCCAGCAACAGCAGGCTGGCACTTTTGACACTTGATGCCCTTGTCCCTGCTAGTCTGTCTAACCTTCCATACATGGTCCATCTCTCTTTTTCACTCCAGCCTTATGTAAATACTTGTGGTTTCCTAAGCACACGATGTTAAACATTTATAACAATCAAAGGGTTAAATAACAGATAAGCCTTCTTTCAAATCAGTAATTACAAAAGTAAACACCCTAATAGAAAATGGACACAAATAGGCAATTTCAAAAGGAGATAGGCAAATTCCAGTAAAAATACTAAAGCTATTATCCTCACTACTAATAAAAGTACACATCAAAACAAGAATGAGGTACCGTCAGCCCTCTGTATACATGGGTTCTGCATCCATGGATTCAACCAACCTCAGATCAAAATTATTCAGGAAAGGCTGGGCGCAGTGTCTCACACCTGTAATCCTAGCACTTTCGGAGGCCAAGGTGGGTGGATCACTTGAGGTCAGGAGTTCAAGAACAGCTTGGCTAACATGGTGAAACGCCGTCTCTACTAACAATACAAAAATTCGTTGGGTGTGATGGCACACGCCTGTAATCCCAGCTACTCGGCAGGGGGCTGAGGCATGAGAATCGCTTGAACCCAGGAGGTGGAGGTTGCAGTGAGCCAAGATCATACCACTGCACTCCAGCCTGGGCGACAGAGCAAAAAATATATATATATATATGTGTGTGTGTGTGTGTGTGCATATGCATGTATGCATGTATGTGTATATGTGTATACATGTATGTGTATATATGTGTACATGTATGTGTATGTGTTTGCATGTATGTGTGTATATGTATGTATGCATGTATGTGTATATATGTGTGTGTGTATGTATATATGTGTATTAGGGAAAAAACTTTCATCTGCAGTGAACATGCACAGACTTTTTTTCTTGTTAGTATTCCCTAAACAATACAGTGTAACTATTTACATAGCACTTACAATGTATTAGATATTATAAGTGATCTAGAGATGATTTAAAGTATAAGAGAGGATGTGCACAGGTTATATGCAAGTACTACACCATTTTATGTTGGGGACTTGAGCATGGGCAAATGTTGGTATCTGTGGGAGGTCCTGGAAGCAATCCCCCGTGGATACTGAGGGAGAACTGTTCGACTGTTTGACTATAAAATTGGCAAGAGTTATGTGTCAATATTGATGCAGGGAATTAGGCACTTATAAATTGCTAGTGGGAATATAAACTAGTTCTACATTTTTGGAGGAGAATTTGCAATATCTATCAAAACCCTTAAATTATGCTTTAATTTGACCCAGCAATACATGTTTAGGAATTTATATAAAAATTGTACAAATAAGGAGGCCGGGCGCGGTGGCTCAAGCCTGTAATCCCAGCACTTTGGGAGGCCGAGGCGGGGGGATCACGAGGTCAGGAGATCGAGACCATCCTGGCTAACACGGTGAAACCCCGTCTCTACTAAAAATACAAAAAAATTAGCCGGGCATGGTGGCGGGCGCCTGTAGTCCCAGCTACTCGGGAGGCTGAGGCAGGAGAATGGCGTGAACCCGGGAGGCAGAGCTTGCAGTGAGCTGAGATCGCGCCACTACACTCCAGCCTGGGGGACAGAGCAAGACTCCGTCTCAAAAAAAAAAAAAAAATTGTACAAATAATTTAAAAATCTATGGGGAAAGATTCACTACATCATCATTCATAATACTGAAAAATTGAACATATTATACACACACACATATAGGCTACAACCTTGCTGAAGTGAATCCAAAGACCATCAGTGTCGGCATCACCTGGGAGCTTTTTAGAAATGTAGAATCTAGGCCAGGTGCGGTGGCTCACACCTGTAATCCCAGCACTTTGGGAGGCTGAGGCAGGTGGATCACTTGAGGTCAGGAGTTTGAGACCAGCCTGACCAACATGGTGAAACCTCGTCTACTAAAAATACAAAAAAAATAGCCAGGCGTGGTGGCGGGCACCTGTAATCCCAGCTACTTGGGAAGCTGAGGCAGGAGAATCACTTGAACCCAGGAGGTGAGGTTGCAGTGAGCCGAGATAGTGCCACTGCACACCAGCCTGGGCAACAGAGCGAGACTCCATCTCAAAAAAAAAAAAAAAAAAAATGTAGACTCTAACTCAGGCACGGTGGCCAAGTGGTAATGTGCCTGTCTCGTAGAAATGTAGAATCTTAGGCCCTACCCCAGACCTCCTGCATCAGAATTTGTATTTTGACAGTTCCGTATGGCATTTGTATGAGCATTAAAATTCGAGAAACACTGGCAAGGATAGACACCAAAATGTTAGCACATTTCTGGGTGGTTATGTTCCCTATTTTAAATGCATTTTCTAATTTTCCTACCTCTGATACGCACTTTTTCATAAGCATGTGTCACATAGAAAAACGGCATGCTGTGATTGCATGTTATCCCCTCTTCCTGGAGCCCTTCCTGGCACATCTCATCCAAGGTCAGTCTTCCAGGAGTCCCTCCTTAGCCCCTCCTCTTCCTTGTCAACTAGTCTCACATCCAGCTGTATTACTGGTCCAGGAACCATAGCCCTGTGCTGAAATTATTATTCGTGCTTCCTCAGCTGTTCAAATAGTAAAATAGGGGGAAAATACCAAGAAAATTATCCAGGCTGTCGCGCAGAAAGGAAATGAAAATTGGCATTATAATTATGGTTTGATTCATCTGTCTCCACTGGACTGTGAACTTCTTGAGGGCAAGAACTGTGTCTCACTTCCTTCCCAGCTTAGAGCCTGCCCACAGTCGGGACTCCATCCGTGTTTGCTGAGTGGATGCCGGCCCTGTGGTGGGAGGTCAGTCTGATGGTCAGAAGGAATGCCTGGCAGCTGCCAGCACCCAATCCTCAAGAATCTTCACTCCCAACTCCTCAGAGGCCCTTTTGCCCCCTCCCTGAGACACACCCTAGTCCACTCCAAGAGGGACTTCATATTTCACGAGGGATCTCTGCATCCACCACACCAAACTTCACCCTTACCGTGATAAGCTGCTTTTCTCCCAGCCCCCCACACCAACAATAGAAATAGTTTACGTGGAGATTAACCAAGGAACATTACATTTAAAATCAGTAAGGAGGTGGCCGGGCGCGGTGGCTCACGCCTGTAATCCCAGCACTTTGGGAGGCCGAGGAGGGCAGATCACCTGAGGTCGGGAGTTCAAGACCAGCCTGACCAACATGGAGAAACCCCATCTCTACTAAGAATACAAAAAACTAACCAGGCATGGTGGTGTGTGTGTCTGTAATCCCAGCTACTCAGGAGGCTGAGGCAGGAGAATTGCTTGAACCCGGGAGGGGGAGGTTGCAGTGAGCTGAGAACGTGCCACTGCACTCCAGCCTAGGCGACAGAGGGAGACTCCATCGCAAATTTAAAAAAATAATAAGGAGGGCTGGGTGTGGTGGCACACACCTGTAATCCCAGCTACTCAAGAAGCTGAGGCAGGGCCAGGCGCAGTGTGTGCCTGTAATCCTAGCACTTTGGGCAGCCACATTTGAGGCCAGCCTGGCCAACATGGTGAAATTAAAATTACAAAAATTCGCCAGGCATAGTGGCGGGCGCCTGTAATCCCAGCTACTCGGGAGGCTGAGGCAGGATAATTGCTTGAACCCGGGAGGTAGAGGTTGCAGTGAGCTGAGATCGCGCCATTGCACTCAGCCTGGGCAACAGCAAAAACTCCGTCTCAAAAAAAAAAAAAAAAAAAAAAAAAACAGGCAGGAGGATGGAGGATGGCTTGAGGCCTTGAATTTGAGCCTTTAGTGTCCCATGATCTTGCCTGTGAATAGCCATCCCACTCCACCCTGGACAACATATCAAGACCCCATCCCTAAAATAAATAAGGGTTACCCAGTCTTGAGCTGGAGGGAAGTTTTTAGCCCCAGAAATGGGATACTCCTCAGTCTCCCCGGAAGACCTTTTGTCCCAGATGCTTTTTCAGGGTTTGCCCTTTCCAGCCTCCCCTCTCTGGCACATTTTCAGGGCATTCCCTGTAATTACCCCCACCTGAGCTCCTATGTGGTCCTAAAGATTTAAATCCAACAAACATGATGTATACCTATTATGTTCTGTAATAATACCTGCTAGCATTATTAAGCACTTAAATATGACAAGCATTTTACCTGCATTGTTAACATTCAGTTCCTCCAAAAGCCCTGTATAGTAGCTTGTATTACGATCTCCTTTTGTGATTGAAGACAGGTTCTCAGAGGTCAACCAACTCACTCTTAAGTCACACAGCTAGGAAGAGAGCAGAACCTAGATTTGAGCCTGGTTCTGTGAGTCCAGAGCCTGAATGCTTAACTACTATACAAACTACAACCCACCTAGCTTCATTTGTCCATTCTTTCCACAAATCATATTCCAATGATATTTATTGAGCACTTACTATGAACCAGGCATTGTCAAAGGTACTGAGATTCAATGGTGAAATAATAAAGTCCCTACGCCTTTTTTTTTTTTTTTTTTTTGAGACAGAGTCTCACTCTGTCACCCAGGCTCGTGTGCAGTGGTGTGATCTGGGCTCACTGCAACCTCTTGCTTCCCAGGTTCAAGTGATTCTCACGTCTGCCTCCTGAGTAGCTGGAATTATAGGCACGTGCCACCATGCCTGGCTAATTTTGTATTTTTAGTAGAGACAGGGTTTCACCATGTTGGCCAGGCTGGTCTGGAACTCCAGACCTCAAGTGATCTGCCTGCCTCGGCCTCCCAAAGTGCTGGGATTACAGGCATGAGCCACCGTGCCCAGCCCAAAGTACCCTTAGAAACCTTAATCTGGCAGGAAGACAGACATCATTCAAATAAATCTTACACACACACACAATCAAAAGCTCAGATGCTTTGCAGGAAGTGTGCAGAATGCATAGAGAGCCCTTTTCTCACAGAAGCCTCTGACTCCCCATACTAGTCCAGGTCCCGCAGCATGGGACAGTAGGACCCAGACAAGTATGGGGAATCGGAGGCTTCTGCAAGGAAGAGGCTCAAAAGGGTGTAAAGATCCTGAGGCACGAGGGAACGTAGCTCTTTCAAGGGGTGTTTTAGAAAAACAGAACAAAGGCCAGCGTGGCTGCAGCCCAGCATGCAAGGGGAGAGTGGGGCAGGATGGGGTGCAGAATGGGCAGGGGCTCTCGCAGATATGAGCAAGTCACTTTGGATTCAGGATAAGGGCACAGAAAGCTTTTAAGGGGTTTTCAATAAGGTAGTTCATTGGATTTGCTTTTCTTCGTCTTTGAGACAGGGTCTCACTCTGTCACCCAGGTCTGAGTGCAGTGGCGCAATCACGGCTCACTGCAGTCTTGACCCCCCAAGCTCAAGCCATCCTCCCACCTCAACCTCCCAAGTAGCTGGGACTACAGGTGTACACCACCATACCTGGCTAATTTTTTAATGTTTTTGTAGAGACAGGGTCTCACTATGTTGCCCAGGCTGGGGACTTGTTTTTTTGACAGAGCACTCTGGCACCTATTTGGAGAACAGATTGGAAGCGGCAGGAGCAGAAGCAGGGAGTCCAGTCGGGATGTTGTTGTAATGTTCCAGGTGGTGGGTGATGGCTGCTTGAAGTACAACGATAGTGATGCGGAGGTAAGAGAAAGATTCAGGATATAGTTTTGAAAGTAAGTAAGGCTAATAGGATTGGATGTGGGCTGCTAAAAGAATCGAGAATGACTCTGGGCACCTGGGTGAATATTGGTGCCTTTACTGAGGTGGGGAGCACTAACAGCAGAGTAGACTCAGGGGAGAACCAAGAGTTTACTTTTTTTTTCTTTTTGAGATGGAGTCTCACTGTGTTGCCCAGCCTGGAGTGCATTGGTGCGATCTCGGCTCATTGTAACCTCCGCCTCCTGGGCTCAAGCAATTCTCCTGCCTCAGCCTCCCAACTAGCTGGGACTACAGGCACACGCCACCACGCCTGGCTAATTTTTTGTATTTTAGTAGAGATGGGGTTTCACTGTGTTGCCCAGGCTGAGCTCAGGCAATCTGCCTGCCTCGGCCTCCCAAAGTGCTGGGATTACAGGCGTGAGTGACTGTGCCAAGCCAAGAGTTTACTTTTGTTGAGTTGAAGTACCTGTAATTGTCCCAAGTAGAGGGATGGAGTTGTTATCTCTGTATTTCCAGAGTCAGCACAAAATAGATGCTTAGTAAAAAGTCTTTAAATAGAAGAATACCATCTCACACCAGTTAGAATGGTGATCATTAAAAAGTCAGGAAACAACAGATGCTGGAGAGGATGTGGAGAAATAGGAACACTTTTACACTGTTGGTGGGACTGTAAACTAGTTCAACCATTGTGGAAGACAGTGTGGCGATTCCTCAAGGATCTAGAACTAGAAATACCATTTGACCCAGCCATCCCATTACTGGGTATATACCCAAAGGATTATAAATCATGCTGCTATAAAGACACATGCACACGTACGTTTATTGTGGCACTATTCACAATAGCAAAGACTTGAAACCAACCCGGCCGGGCGCGGTGGCTCACGCTTGTAATCCCAGCACTTTGGGAGGCCGAGGTGGGCGGATCACGAGGTCAGGAGATCGAGACCATGGTGAAACCCCGTCTCTACTAAAAATACAAAAAAATAGCCGGGCGTGGTGGCGGGCGCCTGTAGTCCCAGCTACTCGGAGAGGCTGAGGCAGGAGAATGGCGTGAACCTGGGAGGCGGAGCTTGCAGTGAGCCGAGATTGCGCCACTGCACTCCAGCCTGGGTGACAGAGCGAGACTCCGTCTCAAAAAAAAAAAAAAAAAGAAACCAACACAATGTCCATCAATGACAGACTGGATTAAGAAAATGTGGCACATATACACCATGGAATACTATGCAGCCATAAAAAAGGATGAGTTAATGTCCTTTGTAGGGACATGGAAGAAGCTGGAAACAATCATTCTCAGCAAACTATCGCAAGGACAAAAAACCAAACACCGCGTGTTCTCACTCATAGGTGGGAATTGAACAATGAGAACACTTGGACACAGGATGGGGAACATCACACACGGGGGCCTGTTGTGGGGTGGAGGGAGGGGGGAGGGATAGCATTAGGAGATACACCTAATGTAAATGACGAGTTAATGGGTGCAGCACACCAACATGGCACATGTATACATATGTAACAAACCTGCAGGTTGTGCACATGTACCCTAGAACTTAAAGTATAATAAATATATATATAAATAAAAAAAAAGTAAATTAGAAAAAAAAGAATGCACGAATAGGTAAAATTTAAGCCAAGTCTTAAAGAATGGATGGCATTTGGCCTTGAGAAGAAGTTATTTTAGTGCCTGAGATTAAAAAGGCAAACAAATAGAACACAAGGTGGAAGCAAAGGATAAAGGAATGAGTGCAAGGTAGACATGGCCCATGGGGCACCTTGTTGCTTCTCCCCAAGGCTTTCTGCTTTTATTTTTTTGAGATGGAGTCTTACTCTGTCACCCAGGCTGGAGTGCAGTGGCGCGATCTTGGCTCACTGCAACCTCCACCTCCCAGATTCAAGCGATTCTCCTTCCTCAGCCTCCCGAGTAGCTGGTATTACAGGCATGTGCCACCATGCCTGGCTAATTTTTTGTATTTTTAGTAGAGATGAGGTTTCATCATGTTCGAGGCTGGTCTTAAATTCCTAAACTCAGGTGATCTGCCCCTGCCTCAGCCACCCAAAGTGCTGGGATTACAGGCATGAGCCACCACACCCAGCCATCCCCAAAGCTCTTTGTGCCTTTGCCTGTAACACCAAGCCATCCTCTGCAGAGTAGAGAGAATACATTAGCTAGGAAAGAAATCGATGTCTGTGTTAAACATTGGAACTCAGTGTATTTGTGGGTATGTGTGTCTGCCTCTAAGCATTTTTTTTTTTTTTTTTTTTGGATGGAGTCTTGCTCTGTCTCCCAGGCTGGAGTGAAATGGCACGATCTCAACTCACTGCAACCTCCGCCTCCTGGGTTCAAGTGATTCTCCTGTTTCAGCCTCCCAAGCAGCTGGGATTATAGGCATACACCACCATGCCTAGCTAATTTTTGTATTTTTAGTAAAGACAGGGTTTCACCATGTTGGCCAGGCTGGTCTTGAACCACTGACCTCAGGTGATCTGCCCTCCTCAGCCTCCCAAAGTTCTGGGATTACAGGCGTGAGCCACCACGCCTGGCCCTCTAAGCATTTTTATATTTATATTTCTATATTTCATAGGCTAGAGGGCCCTGGTATTTCCAACGGACCTTGTCTGCAAGGCTGAATTAAGGCTGAATTTTCTTTCTTATTTGCATGGACTAAACAGGCCTCAGAAGCCCCCTCCCCAGGGAACCAGGCTAAGCAGGTCACAGTGTGTCAGTGTGTTCCTGGTGCTTACTCTCATGGCTTCTTATCTGGGTGGCTCCTGTCAGGCTCTTTGTCCAGAGCTTCCCAAAGTACAAGAGAAGATTGTTTACTTTCTTTCAGCTGCTAGTGCCCACTGGCAAGGGTTGAATGTAAATGACCCAGAGGTGAAGGCTGAAGGCATCATTAGTATACAAACATAGTCCTTGTTCGTTTATTGATTCAGTTTCAGTTTATCATTCATTCATTCTATTTTTTTTTTTTTTTTTCCTGAGGCAGGGTTTTGCTGTGTTGCCCAGGCTGGAGTGCAGTGGAGTGCAATCTCGGCTCACTGCAACCTCCACCTCCCAGAGCTCAAGTGACCCTCTCACCTCAGTCTCCCAGGTGGCTGGAACCACGGGCGCACACCACCACCTGGCTGATTTTTGTATTTTTTTGTAGAGACAGGGCTTTGCCATGTTGCCCAAAACACGCTGGTCTTGAACTCCTGGGCTCAAGCAGTTCACCTGCCTCAGGCTCCCAAAGTGCTGGGATTACAGGTGTGACCCGCCACGCCCAGCCCATTATTTTATTGCACATACCTCCTCAGGCTGACTGCTCATTTCAAATTACTTAACCTCCCTGCACTCTAGTTTCCTTAGCTTTAAAATGGGACAGTAATAATGCCACCTTCTAAAGTTCATTGCATGGATGAAATTAAGGAATATTATTCCTTGACTCAACAAATATTTAATGAGCACATACAAGGAGCCAGGGCTACTCCAAGGGCTGGGGATAGTGGTGAACAAAGCAAAGGTCCCTGCCTTCATGGAGCAGACGTTCTTTTTTTTTTTTTAATATTTCCTTCCTTCCTTCCTTCCTTCCTTCCTTCCTTCCTTCCTTCCTTCCTTCCTTTCTTTCTTTTCTTTCTTTCTTCTTTTCCCTCTCTGGCCCAGGCTGCAATCTACTCGGCTTGCTGCTGCCCACGCCGCGGACTGCCTGGGTCTGCCGGCGCGCGCCACCGCCTGCCTTTTCTCCTTTCGCTGCAGGCACGCGTTCGCCATCTTGGCCACGCTGGTCGCCAGCTCCTGACGCCGAGTGCTCTGCCCGCCTCAGCCTCCCGAGGTACTGGGACTAGAGACGGAGTCTCGCTCACCCAGTGCTCGGTGTTGCCCGGGCTGGAGTGCGGTGGCGTGGTCTGGCCTCGCGGCAGCCCCCGCCCCCCAGCCACCTACCTTGGCCTACCAGGGTGCTGGGATTGCAGCCCCTGCCCGGCCGCCGCCCCATCTGGGAAGTGAGGAGCGCCTCTGCCCGGCCACCCACCGTCTGGGAAGTGAGGAGCGCCTCTGCCCGGCCACCCACCGTCTGGGAAGTGAGGAGCGCCTCTGCCCGGCCACCCACCGTCTGGGAAGTGAGGAGCGCCTCTGCCCGGCCACCCACCGTCTGGGAACTGAGGAGCGCCTCTGCCCGGCCGCCCCGTCTGGGAAGTGAGGAGCGCCTCTGCCCGGCCACCCATCGTCTGGGAGGTGAGGAGCGCCTCTGCCCGGCCGCCCCGTCCGGGAAGAAGTGAGGAGCGCCTCTGCCCGGCCGCCCCGTCCGGGAAGAAGTGAGGAGCGCCTCTGCCCGGCCGCCCCGTCCGGGAAGAAGTGAGGAGCGCCTCTGCCCAGCCTCCCATCGTCTGGGAGGTGAGGAGCGCCTCTGCCCGGCCACCCATCTTCTGGGAAGTGAGGAGCGCCTCTGCCCGGCCACCCACCGTCTGGGAACTGAGGAGCGCCTCTGCCCGGCCACCCATCGTCTGGGAGGTGAAGAGCGCCTCTGCCCGGCCACCCACCGTCTGGGAGGTGAGGAGCGCCTCTGCCCGGCCACCCATCTTCTGGGAAGTGAGGAGCGCCTCTGCCCGGCCACCCACCGTCTGGGAACTGAGGAGCGCCTCTGCCCGGCCACCCCGTCTGGGAAGTGAGGAGCGCCTCTGCCCGGCCGCCCCGTCTGGGAAGTGAGGAGCGCCTCTGCCCGGCCACCCATCGTCTGGGAGGTGAGGAGCGCCTCTGCCCGGCCGCCCCGTCCGGGAAGAAGTGAGGAGCGCCTCTGCCCGGCCACCCACCGTCTGGGAACTGAGGAGCGCCTCTGCCCGGCCGCCCCGTCTGGGAAGTGAGGAGCGCCTCTGCCCGGCCACCCATCGTCTGGGAGGTGAGGAGCGCCTCTGCCCGGCCGCCCCGTCCGGGAAGAAGTGAGGAGCGCCTCTGCCCGGCCGCCCCGTCCGGGAAGAAGTGAGGAGCGCCTCTGCCCGGCCGCCCCGTCCGGGAAGAAGTGAGGAGCGCCTCTGCCCAGCCTCCCATCGTCTGGGAGGTGAGGAGCGCCTCTGCCCGGCCACCCATCTTCTGGGAAGTGAGGAGCGCCTCTGCCCGGCCACCCACCGTCTGGGAACTGAGGAGCGCCTCTGCCCGGCCACCCATCGTCTGGGAGGTGAAGAGCGCCTCTGCCCGGCCACCCACCGTCTGGGAGGTGAGGAGCGCCTCTGCCCGGCCACCCATCTTCTGGGAAGTGAGGAGCGCCTCTGCCCGGCCACCCACCGTCTGGGAACTGAGGAGCGCCTCTGCCCGGCCACCCCGTCTGGGAAGTGAGGAGCGCCTCTGCCCGGCCGCCCCGTCTGGGAAGTGAGGAGCGCCTCTGCCCGGCCACCCATCGTCTGGGAGGTGAGGAGCGCCTCTGCCCGGCCGCCCCGTCCGGGAAGAAGTGAGGAGCGCCTCTGCCCGGCCGCCCCGTCCGGGAAGAAGTGAGGAGCGCCTCTGCCCGGCCGCCCCGTCCGGGAAGAAGTGAGGAGCGCCTCTGCCCGGCCGCCCCGTCCGGGAAGAAGTGAGGAGCGCCTCTGCTTGGGCGCCCCGTGCGGGAAGAAGTGAGGAGCGCCTCTGCCCGGCCGCCCTGTCTGGGAAGTGAGGAGCGCCTCTGCCCAGCCGCCCCGTCCGGGAAGAAATGAGGAGTGCCTCTGCCCGGGCGCCCCGTCCGGGAAGAAGTGAGGAGCGCCTCTGCCCGGCCTCCCATCATCTGGGAGGTGAGGAGCGCCTCTGCCCGGCCACCCCGTCCAGGAGGAAGTGAGGAGCGCCTCTGCCCGGCCGCCCCATCTGGGAAGAAGTGAGGAGTGCCTCTGCCCGGCCGCCCCGTCTGGGAAGAAGTGAGGAGCGCCTCTGCCCGGGCGCCCCGTCCGGGAAGAAGTGAGGAGCGCCTCTGCCCGGCCTCCCATCGTCTGGGAGGTGAGGAGCGCCTCTGCCCGGCCACCCCGTCCGGGAGGAACTGAGGAGCGCCTCTGCCCGGCCGCCCCGTCCGGGAAGAAGTGAGGAGCGCCTCTGCCCGGCCGCCCCGTCTGGGAAGTGAGGAGCGCCTCTGCCCGGCCGCCCCGTCCGGGAAGAAGTGAGGAGCGCCTCTGCCCGGGCGCCCCGTCCGGGAAGAAGTGAGGAGCGCCTCTGCCCGGCCTCCCATCGTCTGGGAGGTGAGGAGCGCCTCTGCCCGGCCACCCATCGTCTGGGAGGTGAGGAGCGCCTCTGCCCGGCCGCCCCATCTGGGAAGTGAGGAGTGCCTCTGCCCGGCCACCCATCGTCTGGGAGGTGAGGAGCGCCTCTGCCCGGCCACCCATCGTCTGGGAGGTGAGGAGTGCCTCTGCCCGGCCGCCCCATCTGGGAAGTGAGGAGTGCCTCTGCCCGGCCACCCATCGTCTGGGAGGTGAGGAGCGCCTCTGCCCGGCCACCCATCGTCTGGGAAGTGAGGAGCGCCTCTGCCCGGCCACCTATCGTCTGGGAAGAAGTGAGGAGCGTCTCTGCCTGGCCGCCCCGTCTGGGAAGTGAGGAGCTCCTCTGCCCGGCCGCCCCGTGTCTGGGTAGAAGTGAGGAGCTCCTCTGCCTGGCCGCTCCGTCTGGGAGGTCTACCACGGAGGCCAGAAGCAATGTGGGGGCTGGACGTGGTGGCTCACGCCTGTGGTCCTGGCACTCTGGGGGGTGAGGCGGGTTGATCACTTCAGGCTAGGAGTTCGAGACCAGTCTGGCCAACTTGGCGAAACATGAAGAATACAACAGACAAACCAACCAACCAACTCAGTGACAACAAAACAGGTCTACCCTGGAGTCATACTCTAATTTTTTCTATTTTCCTCCCTTTCTGATCCTTTATCCCACTTTCTTTTTCTTCCTCTTCCTTCTCCCTCTTCTTTGTCAAATAGAGGATTGAGTTATTATCACTGATCCATATAAAGTCCCTCTCTCATTTATTTTAACTCCCACCCCCCATTTCTATTCCCCGACTTCCCATGTGCAACCTTCCTAATATGTTTGATACGCATCTTTTTGTTTGTATGTATTTTTAGAAAATGTTTATTGTTTTTGTATGCAAAAAAATTAATAAAAAAAAGTAAAAAACCTTCCTTCCTTCCTTCCTTCCTTCCTTCCTTCCTTCCTTCCTTCCTTCGTTCCTTTCTTTCTTTCTTTCTTTCTTCTTTTCTTTTCTTCCCTCTGTGGCCCAGGCTGGAATCTAGTCGGCTCGCTGCAGACTCCCTGCCTCCGGCTCCCCTGATTCTCTTGCCCCGGCCTGCGGGCTGCCTGGGATTGCCGGCGCGCGCCACCACCGCTGCCTGCTTTTTCTCCTTTGGCTGGAGGCGCGGTTTCGCCATGTCGGCCAGGCTGGTCTCCAGCTCCTGACCCCGAGTGCTCTGCCCGCCTCGGCCTCCCGAGGTGCTGGGACTGCAGACGGAGTCTCGCTCACTCGGTGCTCGGTGTTGCCCGGGCTGAAGTGCGGTGGCGTGGTCTTGGCTCGCTGCAGCCTCCGCCTCCCAGCCGCCTGCCTTGGCCTCCCAGGGTGCTGGGATTGCAGCCCCTGCCCGGCCGCCGCCCCGTCTGGCAGGTGGGGAGCGTCTCTGCCCGGCCGCCCCGTCTGGGAAGTGAGGAGCACCTCTGCCCAGTCACCCATCGTCTGGGAAGTGAGGAGCACCTCTGCCCGGCCACCCATCGTCTGGGAAGTGAGGAGCGCCTCTGCCCGGCCACCCATCGTCTGGGAAGTGAGGAGTGCCTCTGCCCGGCCGCCCCGTCTGGGAAGAAGTGAGGAGTGCCTCTGCCCGGCCGCCCCGTCTGGGAAGAAGTGAGGAGCGCCTCTGCCCGGCCGCCCCGTCTGGGAAGAAGTGAGGAGCACCTCTGCCCGGGCGCCCCATCTGGGAAGAAGTGAGGAGGGCCTCTGCCCGGGCGCCCCGTCTGGGAAGAAGCAAGGAGCGCGTCTGCCCGGCCGCCCCGTCTGGGAAGTGAGGAGCGCCTCTGCCCGGCCGCCCCGTCTGGAAAGAAGTGAGGAGCGCCTCTGCCCGGCCGCCCCGTCTGGGAAGTGAGGAGCGCCTCTGCCCGGCCACCCCGTCTGGGAAGTGAGGAGCGCCTCTGCCCGGCCGCCCCGTCTGGGAAGTGAGGAGCGCCTCTGCCCGGCCGCCCCGTCTGGGAAGTGAGGAGCGCCTCTGCCCGGCCGCCCCGTCTGGGAAGTGAGGAGCGCCTCTGCCCGGCCGCCCCGTCTGGGAAGTGAGGAGCGCCTCTGCCTGGCCACCCGGTCTGGGATGTGGGGAGCGCCTCTGCCTGACCGCCCCATCTGGGAGGTCTACCATGGAGGCCAGAAGCAATGTGGGGGCTGGAAGTGGTGGCTCACGCCTGTAGTCCCAGCACTCTGGGAGGCCGAGGCGAGTTGATCACTTCAGGCTAGGAGTTGGAGACCAGCCTGGCCAACATGGTGAAACATATGAAAAATACAACAGACAAACCAACCAACCAACCCAGTGACAACAAAACAGGTCTACCCTGGAGTCATACTCTAATTTTTTCTATTTTCCTCCCTTTCTGATCCTTTATCCCACTTTCTTTTTCTTCCTCTTCCTTCTCCTTCTTCTTTGTGAAATAGAGGATTGAGTTATTATCATTGATCGATATAAAGTCCCTCTCTCATTTATTTTCTTTAATTCCCACTCCCCATTTCTATTCCCCATCTTCCCATGTGCAACCTTCCTTATATGTTTGATATGCATCTTTTTGTTTGTATGTATTTTTAGAAAATGTTTATTGGTTTGTGTGCAAAAAAAATTAATAATAATAAAAAATGATAAAACACACAAAAAAAAGTAAAAAAAAAATATATATATGCTTTTATTTTTCCATGATTACAAACACAACTGAATATCAAATGCACAAAGTAAGAATTATACGGGGAAAAAAATCAGATACGTTCATATATATATCACCTTTTCAAGGCTATTTCCATCCAGAATAACCTTGGTTTGCCAGGGCCAATAGAAAGAAGTCACAAAATCGCCTTTAGTCAAATTTGTGTGTTTGCTTTCTTCTGTAATTCCAATACCTCCACCATCAACGACTTGAGATAGCTGCCAAGGTGTTATATAATCAGCGCCAGTGTCTTCATTCATTCTACAATGAAGGCTGTCACTTCACACTTGGAAGGTTGCACAGCTGCCAGGCAGAGGCGCTCCTCACTTCCCAGACAGGGCGGCCGGGCAGAGGCGATGGAGCAGACATTCTAATGGAGAGGACTAAACAATAAAAAAATAAATAAAGGATATACTGGTGGTCAGGGAAGGCTTCACTGAGGTGGTGACATTTCAATGATGCCCTGAAAGGTGAGGGAGCAAGCCATTCAGACCTGAGGGGGAACAGGGTCCTGGAAGAGTGCGCAGAGAGCGGGTGGGGGATGATTGTCTGTAGGCTGTTAAAAGGATTTGGCTTTTCAGCTAGGAGCGGTGGCTCAATATCTGTAATCCCTGCACTTTGGGAGGCCAAGATGGGTGGATCACCTGAGGCCAGGAGTTCAAGACCAGCCTGGCCAACATGGTGAAACCCTGCCTCTACTAAAAATGCAATAATTAGCTGGGCGTGGTGGCATGTGCCTGTAATCCCAGCTACTTAGGAGACTGAGGCAGGAGAATTGCTTGAACCTGGGAGGTGGAGGTTGCAGTGAGCTGAGATCACACCATTGCTCTCCAGCTTGGGCGAAGAAGTGAGACTCCATCTAAAAACAAAAAATTAGCCAGGTGTGGTGGTGCACACCTGTAATCCCAGCTGCTTGGGAGGCTGAGGCAGGATTGCTTGAACCCGGGAGGCAGAGGCTGCAGTAAGCCACACCACTGCACTCCAGCCTGGGTGATGGCAAGACTCCGTCTCAAACAAAAAGAATAAAAGGATTTGGCTTTTCTTCAAAATGAGATGAGAAGTCATGTAATGGTTGTAAGAAGAGGAGTAACATGATGTAGCTTCTAGTATTAAAAGAATCACTCTGGCCAGGCACGGTGGCTCACACCTTTAATCCCAACACTTTGGGAGGCCAAGGTGGGTGGATCACAAGGTCAAGAGATTGAGACCATCCTGGCCAACATGGTAAAACCCCGTCTCTACTAAAAATGCAAAAATTAGCTGGGCATGGTGGTACGTGCCTGTACTCCCAGCTACTTGGGAGGCTGAGGCAAGAGAATCGCTTGAACCCAGGAGGGAGAGGTTGCATTGAGCCAAGACCACACCACTGCACTCCAGCCTGGTGAAGAGTGAGACTCCATCTCAAAAAAAAAAAAAAAAAAAAAAGAATCACTCTAGGCTGGGCAGAGTGGCTCACGTCTGTAATCCCAACACTTTGGGAGGCCGAGGCGGGTGAATAGTTCACTACCAGCCTGGCCAACATGATGAAACTCCGTCTCTGCTAAAAATACAAAAAATTAGCCGGGTGTCGTGGTGGGCGCCTGTAATCCCAGCTACTCGGGAGGCTGAGGCAGGATAATCACTTGAAAAAAAATTAGAAAACCCATTTTTTTTGTTTGTTTTTGTTTTTGTTTCTGTGTTTTGAGACGGAGTGTCACTCCGTTCCCCAGGCTGGAGTGCAGTGGCAAGATCTCAGCTCACTGCAACCTCCACCTCCCAGGCTCAAGCGATTCTCCTGCCTCAGCCTCCTGAGTATCTGGGATTACAGGCCCATGCCACCACAGCTGGCTAATTTTTGTATTTCTAGTAAATGTTGGCCAGGCTGGTCTTAAAATCCTGACCTCAAGCAATCCACCTGGCTCGGCCTCCCAAATTGCTAGGATTACAGGCATGAGCCACCGTGCCCAGCCTAGAAAATAATTTTTTAAAAAAATTAAAAAGAATCAGTCTGCTGTGTTGAGGAGACTGCAGGGGGCAAGGGCAGAAATACAGAGACATTAGCAGGCTGTGGCAATTATCCTATTCAGGCTAAGGATGGCTTGGAGCAGGGTGGTGGAGTGGAGGTGAAGGAAAGTGTTGAATTCTGGACATATTTTAGGGGCAGAGCAGAACTATGTAAATGTTAATGTCAATGCACCAAAACCACAATTCATAAAATAAACTGATAAATTGAACTTCATCCAAATGAAAACTCTTGTGCTTCAATAGACACTGAAGAAAATGAAAAGGCAAGCCACAGAAGGAGAGAAAATATTTTTAAAGCCTACATCTGATAAAGGATCTGTATCCAAATATATAAATAACTTTTACAACTCAATAATAAGAAGACAAACAACCCAATTAATACATCGACAACAGGTTTGAATAGACATTTCACCAAAGAGGATATATGAATGGTTAATAAGCACATAAAAAGATGCCCAATATCATTAGTCATTAGGGAAATGCAAATTAAAACCACAGTGAAATACTGCTTCGCACCCACTAGAATGGTTATAATCAGAAAGATAGACAGTACCAAATGCTGGCAAGGATATGGAGAAATGGGACTCCTCATGTATTGTTGATGGGAATGTAAAATGGTACAGCTACTTTAGAAACTAGTTTGGCAGTTTCTTAAAAAGATAAACACAAATTTACTGTACAACCTAGCAATTATTCCACTCCTTGTTATCTACCCAAGATAAATGTAAACATTTACACAAAGGCTAGCACGTAAATCTTCATAGCAGCACTATTCCTAATAGCCAAAAAGTGGAAGCAACCCAAACATCAATCAACACTACAGTGGAATACTATTCAATAATAAAAAGGAGGGAAATACTGATGCATGCTACAACATGGGTGACTCTCAAAAAAATTATGCTCAGTGAAAGGAGCCAGACGCAAAAGACCACATAGTCCATGGTTCTATTTATATGAAATGTCCAGAAAAGGCAAATCTATATAGACAGAAAATAGATTAATGATTGCCTAGGGCTGGAGGTGGGAATGGAGACTCATTATAACTGGGCAGGGGTAATCTTTTTGAGGTGGTAGATTTTATTGAGGTGACGGAAATGTTCCAAAACTGGATTGGGTAACAGTTGCATGCCTTTGTAAATTTATTTATTTATTTATTTATTTTTTTTTTTTTTTGAGACGGAGTCTCGCTCTTTCACCCAGGCTGGAGTGCAGTGGCGCGATCTCGGCTCACTGCAGGCTCCGCCCCCCGGGGTTCACGCCATTCTCCTGCCTCAGCCTCCCGCGTAGCTGGGACTACAGGCGCCTGCCACCTCGCCCGGCTAATTTTTTGTATTTTTTTAGTAAAGACGGGGTTTCACCGTGTTAGCCAGGATGGTCTCGATCTCCTGACCTCGTGATCCGCCCGCCTCGGCCTCCCAAAGTGCTGGGATTACAGGCGTGAGCCACCGCGCCCGGCTGTAAATTTATTTAAAAATCATTAAATTATGCTATTAAAAAGAACATTGTTAATGATAGCATATATCTAAATGTAAACAATTTTTGTGCATATAAAGCATTTAGCACAGTGTTTGAAATATAACAGCTCAATAAATGTAGTTAACTTTGTTTTTGTTTTGTTTTTTGTTTTTTTTTTAGACTGAATTTTGCTCTTGTCACCCAGGCTGGAGTGCAATGGCACGATCTCGGCTCACTACAACCTCCACTTCCTGGGTTCAAGCAATTCTCCTGCCTCAGCCTCCCGAGTAGCTGGGATTACAGGCGCCTGCCACCACGCCCAGCTAATTATTGCATTTTTAGTAGAGGCAGGGTTTCACCATGTTGGCCATGCTGGTCTCTAACTCCTGACCTCAGGTGATCCACTGGCCTCAGCCTCCCAAAGTGCTGAGATTACAGGAGCGAGCCACTGCACCCAGCTGTAGTTAACTTTTTTTTTTTTTTTTTTTTTCTGAGACGGAGTCTCACTCTGTCGCCCAGGCTGGAGTGCAGTGGCGCAATCTCTGCTCACTGCAAGCTCCGCCTCCTGGGTTCACGCCATTCTCCTGCCTCAGCCTCTCCAAGTAGCTGGGACTACAGGCGCCCGCCACCACGCCCGGCTAATTTTTTTGTATTTTTAGTAGAGACGGGGTTTCACCTTGGTCTCAATCTCCTGACCTCGTGATCCGCCCGCCTCGGCCTCCCAAAGTGCTGGGATTACAAGCGTGAGCCACTGCGCCCGGCCTGGGAGACCCCACTTCTATTTTTTTTTTGAGACAGAGTTTTGCTCTTGTTGCCCAGGCTGGAGTGCAGTGGTGTGATCTCAGCTGACCACAACTTCTGCCTCCTGGGTTCAAGCGATTCTCCTGCCTCAGCCTCCTGCGTAGCTGGGATTACAGGTGTGCACCACCACGCCCAGCTAATTTTTTATGTTTTTAGTAGAGATGGGGTTTCGCCATGTTGGGCAGGCTGGTCTTGAACTCCCGACCTTAGGTGATTTGCCCACCTTGGCCTCCCAAAGTGCTGGGATTACAGGCATGAGCCACCACACCCAGCCTCCCACTTCTATTAAGAATTTTTTGGCCAGGCGTGGTGGCTCACGCCTGTAATTCCAGCACTCTGGGAGGCCAAGGCAGGCGGATCACCTGAGGTTGGCAGTTCAAGACCAGCCTGACCAACATGGTGAAACCCCGTCTCTACTAAAAGTACAAAATTAGCCGGGTGTGGTGGCACATGCCTGTAATCCCAGCTGCTTGCGAGACTGAGGCAGGAGAATCACTTGAACCCGGGAGGTGGAGGTTGCAGAGAGCTGAGATCATGCTGTTGCTCTCCAGCTTGGGCAATAAAAGAGAAACTCCATCTCAAAAAAAAAAAAAAAAGAATTTTTTTTTTTAAATTTAAAATTTTAGTGGCCAGGTGCGGTGGCTCATGCCTATACTCCCAGCAATTTGGGAGGCTGAGGTGGGCAGATCACCTAAGGTTGGGAGTTTGAGACCAGTCCAGCCAACATGGCAAGACCCCGCCCGTGTCTACTAAAAATACAAAAAATTAGCTGGGCGTGGTGGCACACGCCTATAATCCCAGCTACCTGGGAGGCTGAGGCAGGAGAATCCCTTGAACCCAGGAGGTGGAGGTTGAAGTGAGCTGAGATGGCGCCACTGCACTCCAGCCTGGGTGATAGAATGAAACTGTCTCAAAAAAAAAAAATCTATCTATCATCTATCTATCTATCTATCTATCATCTATCTATCTATCATCTATCTATCTCTCTATCTAATCAATAAATAAAAATAACAGTTTTACAATGTGAACACACTAGCATAACCACCATCTAGATGAAGAAATAGAACATTGCCGCTGGGCGCAGTGGCTTGCGCCTGTAATGCCAGCACTTTGGGAGGCCGAGGCGGGTGGATCACTGTGGTCAGGGGTTCGAAACCAGCCTGGCCAACAGGGTGAAACCCCGTCTCTACTAAAAATACAAAATTAGCCAGGCGTGGTGGCACGTGCCTGTAATCCCAGCTATTTGGGAGGCTGAGGCAGGAGAATCACTTGCACCTGGGAGGCAGAGGTTGCAGTGAGCCGACATCGCACCACTGCACTTCAGTCTGGGCAACAACAGCGAAACTCCATCTCAAAAAAAAAAAAAAAAATTCCCAACACCCCAGAAGCATTCTTTGTGCCACCCTTCCCCATCATTCCCTGTCCCCTACCTAAAAGTAACCAGAACGTTGACTTTCATTGCTATAGGTTAGTTTTGCTTAGAATATTGACATTTAAAGTGTGCAAAGGGGCTGGGCACGGTGGCTCACGCCTGTAATCCCTGCACTTTGGGAGGCCGAGGTGGGTGGATCACTTGAGGTCAGGAGTTTGAGACCAGCCTGGCCAATGTGATGAAACCCTGTCTCTACTAAAAATACAAAAAAAATTAGCCGGGTGTCGTGGCGGGCACCTGTAATCCCAGCTACTCAGGAGGCTGAGGCAGGAGAATCACCTGAACCTGGGGGGCGGAGGTGGCAGTGAGCCGAGATCGCGCCTGGGCAACAAGAACGAAACTCCATCTCAAAAACAAACAAACAAACAAACAAAAAAAAGTGTGCAAAGGGAAAGGTGAGCTTAAAAAGGAAACAGAGGAAAACTGGTCAGAAAAATGGGAGCATATCACGAGAACTTGATTTAGACTCCACCTATCACATGCACATACCAATTGGAAGCTAGTGATACACAGTAGAGGGCCTTTGGAAATCATGTGGCAGCACCGGGAAATACAGCAAAATCCAGTTTATGGAACACAGTAACAGTAACTAGCGACTGTATCCATGTCCAGGACAGTGGAGTCTGTGAAGCAACTTGTAGTATCTTGTGCTTAGTGGCAGCAGGGAGTACAGCGGTGGATGAATTCTACCGCATGATTTGGGTTTTCTTTATGTGTCCTGCAAGTTGGATTCTTCAGACTTGGCACTTTTGTGAGCCACTCAGTATAATCTATTATCTAATACTGTCGATTACCTTACTGGGTAAGGGCGAAAACCCCTGTTGTGAAAGACTTGTGGCTGTGTAGCCAACGGCCATTCTTTTTGAAACAGTCATTTCTGTTTTTGAAACTATTTTCTTTAAACATTTTTTTTTTCAGTAGGCATGTACCCAGCCTGAGACATAAATCATGATTGGTCCATAGCATTCTATGTAATATGTTCTTTTCGCCAACATTCATTAACTCTCATCTTTACAAAATCTGCGAAGCATTATTTTTTACATTTTATTGATGTGAACTCCCAGGCTCAGAGAAGTTACTAGTTTTGAACACAGGCCTGACTCCATATGGCTCTTTCCAGGGCACTACCCCATTATTCATCCATGGTAATTTTGTACATTTTTTATGACTCTGGTTGAGGGTATTTTACTTTCCTATTTGACCTTCCCCACTACCCCTGACAATCTGGGAACTCCTTAAGGCGACTCACTACCCCTTAGGAACCGCTCCTAATGACTTCTAGGAAGCCCCCTCGCCCTCCAGAAGTGCCTCTTCTGATTCCCAGGATGCCCCCCTCTCCGCCCCAAGAGCTGCTCCTAATGATCCCCCAAATCCCCGCTCACTGAGGAACTGCTTTTTTTTTTTTGAGACGGAGTTTTGCTTTTCTTGCCCAGGTTGGAGTGCAATGGCGCGATCTCGGCTCACCGCAACCTCCGCCTCCCGGGTTCAAGCGATTCTCCTGCCTCAGCCTCCGGAGTAGCTCGGACTACAGGCATGCACCACCACGCCCGGCTAATTTTGTATTTTTTTTTTTAGTAGAGACGGGGTTTCTCCATGTTGGTCAGGCGGTCTCAAACTGCCGACTTCAGGTGATCCGCCCGCCTCGGCCTCCCAAAGTGCTGGGATTACAGGCGTGAGGGACCACGCCCGGCCAGGAATTGCTTTCTAATAACCCTAAGGAAAGCCTCCCTCAGGGTCTGTCCTAATGACCCTCAGGGCAGCTTCCCTTCCCTGTCCAGGCTTGACAGCGAATGAGGGGTTTCCAAGGACACAGGATTTTGTTTTGAAAACCGAGACACCCAGGACAAACCGGGACAAGACAGTCATCTTTTCAGCATTCTGAGCTCAGAAGCTGCCCCTAAGGGCCCCGACACATTTCCACGTTAGGCAAAGAGGATACTCATCCCAAGAAAACTTTGGCCCATCCTTTCGTTAGCGACATCCTATAGTAACCTCACCGCCCTTACCCATCTACCGGACCGGCCCACTTCCAGGTACTAGCTTCTTTCAACCCTGATTAGTTATGGGTGACCAGGAGCCCGCCTATGATTGGCCAGCTTCGCGATCCAGCTAGAGGCTCACTGGCCGCGGTCCCTAGTGGTACAGCGTTTCCTCCTGGCAACAGCCCGAGCCGGCGCTCATAGGCTGAGCACACTGAGGTCGGGACTGGGAGGTGGCTGCGGCGCGTGCTCATTGGCTGGTGTATGGCTTGCAGCCACCCTTGAATTGGTTGACTCTGTGCGGCTGCGCAGATGCCGACTTTGGAGGAGGCGGAGTTTCGTCCTTCGCCTGCTGGAAAAGCAGTAGGATCGGCCAGTGGCGACAGCAGGAGCTGAGCCTAAGCCCTGGCGGGGCTTAGCGCTGTAGGTGAGAACTATAGGGTTTTAGAATTCTTGAGGCTCGTTGCCGCTGTAGCCGTGACCGTGAGTTCTGGTGGGGGAGGGGCGGTGGGGGGTGGTTCTTCCAGCGGTAAGTGATCGGCATGTCCCCCGGCCAATAGGAGAAGGAGCCTCCAGAATGGGTTCTGAGATTGGCTCTTTCCAATCTTCAAGGCCAATGGACGTCGGGAGAGGGGGGCGGGTCATCTGGGCCTTATTTTCTTCTTCCTGCGGCCGAGCTTCACTCGCCAAGGCGGCGGGGCCGGGAGGGGCCGATCCTGTCCGTGGTGAGGTTCGGGGACCTTGGGGAGCAGGGTGCGCTGCCTTTGGAGTGATGCTCGCGGGAGCGGCTGCGAGGGAAGGGTGCGGGAGTCCGAGGGGGTTGTTAGCAACAGCTAGCTTTATTGAGTGGGTAAGTACCGGGCCTAGTGCTTAGTGTTTCGCTTGCATCATCTGAGCTAATCACAGCGACCCTGCAGGGCAGGGGGTTGGGATCCCCATTTTACAGGTGGAGAAACTGAGAGTCAACTCACACAGCCAAGGTCAGATAGCTAATAAACGGCAGAGCTCGGATCTGTATTCAGAGTTTTGACTTCGGAGCCGGTGTTCTTGAATCACTAGGCTTTGTTACTGATTGGGAGGGAAGGTGTCATGAAACGGGAGCTTTCCCCAGGGAATAGATTGGGGGAAGGGAATCCTAGGGTTGAAGAAGGGATGAACAATTGAGGTGAGGGTGAGGAAATCAGTTTTTCAACAGTTACCGATTGCCTACTCTGTGCCATGCATTGTTCTAGGCATACAAAGATGAATAGGGCCAGAGGCTGATGAAGCCCATTAGGGCCCCTTTGAAGGCCCGGGGAAGGGCCCCAACATTGTATTCACATGATTGTATGTTTTTATAAAATTTGCAAAAGTAAGATATTTTGGATTCATTTTTCTTTTTAAGAGGGTCTTCAAAATTAAATAAACTTCGGGTTTCTCCATACTTGGAGCTGCCCTTGCAAAGGACTTAGTCCAGGTGGAGATGAGGATGTAAGCAGTATAGAGCAGTGGAAGGTGCACTTAAGAGTGGGCTGTGGGCACATTTCCTGGTATGTAAAACAGGGATAACAGTATACCTGCCATGCAAAGTTTCTGCCAGGTTCATGAAAAGCGCCTGTTTAGAAACACGCCTTATTTTTGACAGAAAGGAAGCCTAGGAGATACGGGTAACCGGATTTGCCTTCTCTCCTACTTTACACAGTTCTGCTCCTTGTTCTGCTCCCAGGGCTGTAACTAGATTTCTGGTAGATTGGAGGCACTTTTCTCCTTTCTGAGCTCTCCAACTCTCAAAGAGACTCTTGGAGCTGAACCGCCATAGCTTTGGGCCCCAGATAGGGGGGTACAGAACTGCTGGACCCTCAGTGAGGAGGGTGGGTAAAGGAAAGGACATACTGGTGTTCCTTCTAGAACAGCCTATTTTCACTGATATGTTTTGTCTTTTTTCAGTTGAGATGGTCTATTGTGTTACCGAGCTGTGGGGATGCACCCACTTAGCTGAAGTCCTCATCTAAAAACAAAGTATTTATTTTGCTTTCTCCAATCAGTTATGAAGTTTGCCCTGTATGGCCAGTTTCAATTTTGTCCTTTGAGTTCTGGGTACAGTGCAATTGAACTGTAGCTTGATTTCATTAAGTACTGCTGAAACTGCATCTTAGTTTCAACAGAACAGTTTCACTTTAGGGTTTTAAAATTATGTTACTAATATCAAAGGATTTTTAAATTATGTTACTAATATCAAAGTACTTTTGAACCCTTAAGTTTTGTTATCTTGTAGCCACGTAACTTTTATTAGGTATCCGGTTTAGCTGTGCCCTAGGGAGGAGCCTTGGCCTCCCAAAGTGCTGGGATTACAGGCGTGAGCCACCGCACCCAGCCATGGGTGGCTTTCAAGTTGTAGTATATTCTGTTTAATACTCTGAAAAGTGATTAGCAAGGTGTTAATAAGGGAGTAGCTTGAAAGGATAAGGGTAAAATATGGGCATTTTAGCTGTACTATTAGACAGGACCAACAACTAAATCGTTTCCTTTTTTTAGCTGAAACAATTTTGTTTTTTTTTTTCATTCAAGAACAATCCTATTGCAATAACAATGTCTCTGTTGAAATAAGGTTTGAATCCATGCAGTTTTGATACATCAGGTTCTTTTTAAACAGAACCTTTTCTTTTTTCTTTTTTTTTTTTTTTTTTGAGACGGAGTCTCGCTCTGTCACCCAGGCTGGAGTGCAGTGGCGCAGTCTCGGCTCACTGCAAGCTCCGCCTCCCGGGTTCACTCCATTCTCCTGCCTCAGCCTCTCCGAGTAGCTGGGACTACAGGCGCCTGCCACCACGCCCGGCTAATTTTTTTTTGTATTTTTAGTAGAGACGGGGTTTCACCGTGGTCTCGATCTCCTGACCTCGTGATCCGCCCGCCTCGGCCTCCCAAAGTGTAAACAGAACCTTTTCGATCTGTGTTTCTAGTTTATTTAAATAACTTTTTGTTGTTTATTTTTTTTAATTTTTTTGAGACAAGGTCTCACTATGTTGCCCAGGCTGGTCTCAAACTCCTTAACTCAAGCGATCTGCCCACCTCAGTCTCCCAAAGTGCTGGGATTACAGGCTTGAGCCACCACACCCGACCCTAAATTACTCTTCTTTCTTTTCTTTTTTTTTTTTTTGAGACAGAGTTTCGCTCTTGTTGCCCAGTCTGGAGTGCAATGGCACGATCTTGGCTCACTGCAACCTTTAGCCTCCCGGGTTCAAGCGATTCTCCTGCCTCAGCCTCCCGAGTAGCTAGGATTGCAGGTGCCCACCACCACGCCCAGCTAATTTTTTGTATTTTTAGTAGAGACAGGGTTTCATTGTGTTGGCCAGGCTGGTCTCAAACTTATGACCTCAGGCGATCCACCTGCCTCGGCCTCCCAAAGTGCTGGCATTACAAGTGTGAGCCACTGTGCCCGGCCGCTAAATAACTTTTCTAGAGGTAGATTCCAGGTGTGAAGTCTTAACTGTGTCTTTTGCATTTCTATATTATTTTTTACTGTTTTCAGAGTTGATGTTTCCAGCACTTAATTTTAATTTTTATATTATTTTATACTCTTAATGTGTTTCTTCAGATTCCTGTCTGACTAAAGGGACCTCAAAAAGGAGGGAAAATGGCTTCTGAGTCTGAAACTCTGAATCCCAGTGCTAGGATAATGACCTTTTATCCAACTATGGAAGAGTTCCGAAACTTCAGTAGATACATTGCCTACATTGAATCCCAAGGAGCTCATCGGGCAGGGCTAGCCAAGGTAAGGAGCTGGGATTGTTTAAATGGTTTTGTTACCTAGGGCAGAGCTGTAAGATTTTTTTCCTAAATTTGGGCCGGAGCTGTGTTTTACTGAAAGTTGGGTGGGGTGATGACTTGAGTGAATGCGGTTCTATTTGCAAGTTAATTCCCGTTGTTAACATCAGAAGCATCTCTGCTTTTAGGTAGGAAGAGAGCTACTTGGAATCTTCAGAAAGGGGGAGGTAAAGAGCTAGTGTCTCCAGGCCTGGCTGCTGTTGTGCCTCAGCCCTCTTGGTAGAGCTGGGTGCTGTGGTGTTATTGAACTGCCAGTGAGTGCTTATGCCATCTGACTTCTCTTGCTCTCATTTCAGTCTCATCCAGCACTCTAGTAGCAATTTGGCTTCCCATGTGGACTTTCTTCAAGGGGAGAGAATGCACTGGCCAGCCAACATGAGTATTCTGGTCCTTGTAATTTGAAATTGGTTTCTGGTTTGTACTTCTTTCTCCCGTGAGTTGGATTCGTTATTTTTCCTGAGTCAAATCAGCTTTTCATATATTCTGTCACAATCAGGTTGAGTGCTGGAAGCTGAAAGAACTGCATTTCTGGAGAGATCCTCAAGAAACTGAAAGGCAGGGACCTCAGTCTAAGCCAGGAGGAAATTTTTTACACCATTTTATGTTGTTTGAATTTCCTACCATATGTGCTTGTTACATTTTCAATATGAAAAGAGAAAGCAAGAACATTGGCTACAAAGCTGAGGACCAGTCTTGGACCCTGGTGCCTCCAGAGACTTGAGACGACCACATCCTCTTTCCTCTTATCTGCAGATACGGTTACTGCTGGGTTAATAACAGCAGGCGGGAATAGCAGGGCCTGCAGTGCAGTTTTTCATAGCACATTGCTTTTTTTGGTTGTACTTTATTAGATTTAAAAAGTTACCAAAAAAAATGTCGGTTATTACAAGTTAAATATTTCAAACGCAGATAAAGAAAAGGCTGATCTTCATCCACCTTCTCCAGTGCCGTCTCCTTAAGTGGTAATAGCTCCCTCCACACCTTTTTCTCTGCTCATACAAACATACACACATATAAAATAGTGTTATTTGTTTTGTTTTTAAAAGAATGGCATCACGCCATATACATTCCTGTGTTGGTTCGTTCATTTTTCTTTTCTTTTTTTTTTTTTTTCCTTTTTAACAACATATATTCCTCCCTCTAGGTCAATTATGGATTCAACTCATTCTTCTTTTTTCTCATGTCAACTGTCTTGTTAATTTATTACTATTGGAATGGGTAATTTGATTATGTGAGTAAAAACAGAATGCTATTGGAAGGTAGCTAATGTAGAGGCTTGCTCCCTTTCCGTATTTTCTTGTATGTCCTTTCAGTGTTGCCTTATGCAGATGCTTGTGTGTGTGTGTTTTTCTCCCTTGTTACATAAAGTAAAACAATAATTAAAAAAAAAGCTGTATAGTAGTCCATAAAGCAGATCTATCTCAACTATTCAAGATTAGATTTTTGTTTTTTTTTTTTTGAGACGGAGTTTCGCTCTTGTTACCCCAGCTGGAGTGCAATTGCGTGATCTTGGCTCACTGCAACCTCTGCCTCTGGGTTCAAGCGATTCTCCTGCATCAGCCCCCAAAATAGCCGGGATTACAGTTGAGTGCCACCACACCAGGCTAATTTTCGTACTTTTAGTAGAGATGGGGTTTCACCATGTTGGCCAAGCTGATCTCAAACTCTGACCTCAGGTGATCCACCTGCCTTGGCCTCCCAAAGTGCTGGGATTACCGGCATGAGCCACTGTGCCCGGCCTCAAGATTAGATTTTTAAGAATGTTATGCTTCTTTGTAATTAAACTGTAATCTAGTGTGTGAAAAAAGGAAATTCTGTACAAGTATAGAGTTGACCAAATCAAGTAAAATTGTGTTTGTGATTTTTTTAAAGAGAGCACTGGGCTAGGAGATTGAGAGAGAATCAAGTCTTCAGTCTCCTTTGTTGGTGTCCAAATAAGATACTGAAGCTGGGAACCAGTATTACTTACCTTAGGTTGTTGCAATTAGGCAGCTGGTTGGTGGCAAAAGTGGATCAGGGTTAGCATGCCTGTGACATACTGTGTTTTGGTGAATGTGAGTAAATCAAAGTAACTGTCTAGTAAAATTGACTGTTAGGTTGGCTGGTAACTACATGCTTCCTGGACTCTGACTGGCTTGCCAGGTTTCTCATCTGTCTTTTTGTTTCTTGTGTTCCCTTCAGGTTGTTCCTCCAAAAGAGTGGAAGCCACGAGCATCCTATGATGACATTGATGATTTGGTCATTCCTGCCCCCATTCAACAGCTGGTGACGGGGCAGTCTGGCCTCTTTACTCAGTACAACATACAGAAGAAAGCCATGACTGTTCGAGAGTTCCGCAAGATAGCCAATAGTGATAAGTGAGTGGAAACCCTTTCTTACCTGACATAGCACCTAGGGCCCTGGTGTCTCATCCTGCTAGCATCTCCAGGACTGCTGCTGTCCTGATGAACAGTGTCTTCAGCAGGATGGCTCTGTTCTAGCTGTCTCCCTTTCTGCTTTTTTTATGGAAGCATTCCCTCCTCTCAGGACTGTGTCCCAGTCTAAACCTGTTCCTGTTCTTATAACAACAAATCCCATTGTTTTTCCATCAGAAGTAGAATCATTTTCTGACTCTAAAGTTGCAAGGAGAAAGTTGGAGGTGATGCACAAGGAGCTTTTGCTGGGTATTGATAACCACCTGCTCATCAAAAGTGCTTTAGTTCCACTTCCTCTCTCTCGGGATGCTCTGTGTTTAATTTTGCTGGAATTTCTCACTGCCCATCCAGCCTGCTAGCTCATTTCTGTTTTGACATTAACGAAGTGTGAGTAAACCACCAAGCTGGTTGCTATTTTCTGTCACTCTATTCTTCTTTCTCTGTACATTCCTGTCTCTTTTAGAGATATCTTTCTTTGTGTAGGCCTGTTTTCAGTTCTTCTCTGCTGTTGGTGTTTTTTTTTGTTTTTTTTTTGTTTTTTTGAGATGGTGTCTCACTTTATTGCCTAGGGTGGAGTGCAGTGGAGCGATCTTGGCTCACTGCAACCTCTGTCTCCCAGGTTCAAGTGATTCTTCTGCCTCAGCCTCCCACATAGCTGGGACTACAGGCACGTGCCACCATGCTTGGCTAATTTTTGTAGTTTCAGTAGAGACAGGGTTTCGCCACGTTGGCCAGGCTGGTCTTGAACTCCTGACCTCAAATGATCCTCCTGCCTTGGCCTCCCAAAGTGCTGAGATTACAGGCAAGAGCCACCACTCCTAGCCCTTCTCTGCTGTTTTTAATGTTTAGTTCTCATTTTTCGTGAGATTCACAGAGAATAAATTTTGTGTTTCCTTGTTCAGCTGACTACTCCATCTTTTTTTTTTTTTTTTTTTTTGAGACGGAGTCTCGCTCGTTCCCCAGGCTGGAATGCAATGGTGCAGTCTCGGCTCACCACAAACTCCACCTCCCAGGTTCAAGCAATTCTCCTGTCTCAGCCTCCCGAGTAGCTGGGATTACAGGCACCTGCCACCAGGCCCGGCTAATTTTTGTATTTTTAATAGAGACGGGGTTTCACCGTGTTGGCCAGGCTGGTCTTGAGGTCCTGACCTCAGGTGATCCGCCCACCTTTGATCCCAAAGTGCTGGGATTATAAGCGTGAGCCACCGTGCCCAGCCTTGACCACTCCTTCTAATCCTCTTCCCTGGATCTTCTCACTTTCCACTGACTCCTTAATTTTGAGTTTCCACAAGGAGTTTTTCCTTTTTCCCTTGCTGCTTTTCCCGAGCCTTTTGATCTGCACATGCCTTGATTTCAGCTGTCAGACATACTGTGCCTTCACTTGTTTTTTTCTTTTTTTTTTTTTTTTTTTTTTGAGACGGAGTCTCGCTCTGTCACCCAGGCTGGAGTGCAGTGGCGCGATCTCGGCTCACTGCAAGCTCCGCCTCCCGGGTTCCCGCCATTCTCCTGCCTCAGCCTCTCCGAGTAGCTGGGACTACAGGTGCCCGCCACCACGCCCGGCTATTTTTTTGTATTTTTAGTAGAGACGGGGTTTCACCGTGGTCTCGATCTCCTGACCTCGTGATCCTCCCGCCTCTTCCTCCCAAAGTGCTGGGATTACAAGCGTGAGCCACCGCAACCAGCCGCCTTCACTTTTAATAGTCCAGAGCCAGGTCTTGTGCCTGCCTGTCTTCATGCTGCTGGGGTGGCATTCCTGTGCTTCATCAGCTCTCACTCTGTCTCTACTCTTTGCCTTCTTTTCATTGACTTATCACACTTGACTTATCACAATTGTAATTGAGGTCTTCTAGTTTTATTGACAACTGAACTCTTTTTGTTTGTTTTTTTGAGACACGGTGTCGCTGTGTCACCCAAGTTGGAGTGCAGTGGTGCAATCATGGCTTACTGCAGCCTTGACTGCCCAGGCTCAAATGATCCTCCTTGCTCAGCCTCCCAGGTAACTGGAGGTATAGGCATATGCTACCTTGCTCAGCTGATTTTTTTTATTATTTGCTGCCCAGTTTGGTCTTCAATTCCTGGGCTCAAGTGATCCTCCTGCCCCAGCCTCCCAAAGTGCTGGCATGAGCCACTGCATCCGGCCGACACCTTAACTCTCTCTTTTTTTTTTTTTTGTGAGACGCAATCTCACTCTGTTGCCAGGCTAGAGTGCAGTGGCACGATCTCAGCTCACTGCAACCTCCGTCTCCTGGGTTCAAGCAATTCTCCTGCCTCAGCCTCCTGAGTAGCTGGGACTACAGGCGCCCGCCACCACGCCTGGCTAATTTTTGTATTTTTAGCAGAGACGGGGTTTCACCATATTGGCCAGGATGGTCTCGATCTCTTGACCTCGTGATCCACCCGCCTTGGCCTCCCAAAGGGCTGGGATTACAGGCGTGAGCCACTGTGCCCGGCCAACCTTAACTCTTAAAACATCTACCTTGCTGGCCAACCTGCTGACCAATGAGAGAATTTACATAAAGGCATGTTGAAGAAATGTGGGGTTCTGCAGATGAAAGGCTGTATCCTTCCTGCCATCCTTTTTGTCTGATTTTTGCTACGCATGAGGAGCAAGCTCACCTGCCTTCTGTTTCTCACATGGAATTCAACCAGGGGCTTCAGTCTCCTCAGCCTTTCTTCCCTTTTTGTTAACACACTAGGCTTTTTCTTTTCTTTTCTTTTTTTTTTTTTTTTTGTTTTGTTTTTTTGAGATGGAGTGTTGCTCCGTCACCCAGGCTGGAGTGCAGTGGCGCAATCTTGGCTCATTGCAACCTCCGCCTCCCAGGTTCAAGTGATTTTCCTGCCTCAGCGTCCCGAGTAGCTGGGGCTACAGGTGCCCGCCACCACGTCCGGCTAATTTTTTTGTATTTTTAGTAGAGATGGGGTTTCACCATATTGGCCAGGCTGGTCTTGCTTTTTCTTCTTTCAGCACACTTGTTTTCCTTTTAAATTAACCAGCCCTATGTCTGTTCCTTTCATCCTAATACATAGCAGATTACCTTTAGGGTAAAAACGTAACTTTTTTTTTTTTTTTGAGACAGAGTCTCTCTGTGTTGCCCAGGCTGGAGTGCAGTGGCACGATCTCAGCTCACTGCAATCTCTGCCTCCCAGGTTTAAGTGATTCTCCTACCTCAGCCTCCCGTGTAGCTGGGATCACAGGTGCCCACCACCACGCCTAGCTAATTTTTTTGTATTTTTAGTAGAGATGGGGTTTCACCATGTTGGTCAGGCTGGTCTTGAACTCTTGGCTTCAAGTGATCAGCCCGCCTTGGCCTCCCAAAGTTCTGGGATTACAGGCGTGAGCCACCGTGCCTGACCTAAAAACCTACATTCATGAAACAAATTAGTTGGCAATAGGAGAGTTAATTATATTTCAGAGAGAATGTTAGGTCTCTAAAATTTATTATTCCCTAGGTTGACATTAAACTGTAAGGCAGTTACTTAGTCAGATTTTTTTTTTTTTTTTTTTTTTTTTTTGAGATGGAGTCTTACTCTGTCATGCAGGCTAGAGTGCAGTGGTGCTATTTAGGCTCACTGCAACCTCTGCCTCTTAGGTTCAAGCAATTCTCTTGCCTCAGTTTCCCAAGTAGCTGGGACTACAGGCACCCGCCACCACACCCGGCTAATTTTTTGTATTTGTAGTAGAGACAGGGTTTCACCATGTTAGCCAGGATGGTCTTGATCTCCTGCCCTCGTGATCTGCCCGCCTCGGCCTCCCAAGTGCTGGGATTACAGGCGTGAGCCATTGCTCCTGGCCAGCTCTGCTAATTTTTAAAGTTTTTGTAGAAATAGGATTTTGCCATGTTGCTGGTCTCAAACTCTTGGGCTCAAGCGATCCTCCTGCCTCAGCCTCCCAAAGTGTTGGGATTACAGGCATGAGCTACTCGGCTAGTCTGAATCTAAAGGAAGTTTTTTTTTTTTTTTTTAATTAAATTTTCAGTATTAAGCTAAAGAGTATAGATATTTTTAGACTGGGTGCATTGGCTCACTTCTATAATCCCATCACTTTGGGAGGCCGAGGTTGGAGGATCACTTGAGGCCAGGAATTTGAGACCAACCTGGGCAACATCGCAGGACTTCATTTCTACAAAAAATAAAAACACTAACCAGATGTGGTGGTGTACACTTGCAGTCCTGGCTACTCGGGAGGTTGGGGCAGGAGGATTGCTTGAGCCCAGGAGTTCGAGGCTACAGTAAGCTATGATCACACCACTGTGCTCCAGGCTGGGCAGCAAAGCAAGGATCTTGTCTTTTTCAGGTATAGTTTTTTTTTTTTTTTTTTTTTGAGACAGAGTTTTACTCTATGGCCGAGGCTGGAGTGCAGTGGCGTTAGCTCAGCTCACCGCAGACTCCTCCTCCTGGGTTTAAGTAATTCTCCTGCCTCAGCCACCACCCTAAGTAGCTGGGATTACAGGCGTGTGCCACCACGCCCTGCTAATTTTTGTATTTTTAGTAGAGACCAGGTTTCACTATGTTGGCCAGGCTGGTCTTGAACTCCTGACCTCAGGTGATCCGCCCCTGTCAGGCCTCCCAAAGTGCTGGGATAAGAGGTGTGAGCCACCCCCTTGGCCAAAGTGTAGATATTTTTATGGCTTTATATGTAGATGGGTAGATGTAAATATGCGTATATGTGAGTACGTATTTTCCTAATTGGAATATTTGATGGGCAAAAATCTGTATTTTTAGAGCTATTTTATATTTTTACTAAAATATTTGTTGTTTTTAGGCGTGGTTACTTGGTGAGTGTCAGCCACTGCGTAGGGTGCTTGGGCATATAGCAGGGGCACTTACAAATGAGCCCTCTTGGGGCAACTTCCTTTTGGCTGGTTCAGGGAGGTGAATGCTGTTGGAAAGCCTCAGCTCTTCACATGCTGCTGGGTTTTGGTTGTCTGTGGATATGTAGGGACCTTGGGTCTTGGTCTGTAAGCCCATTTTCTCCCTGGGTGGCCACCTGAATCTAGCAAGGTGAAGTTTAAGTAGAGTCTCTTCAGAGAGTTGCGGATGTTGTGCCTGTTAAGACCGGTTTACATCTGTGTGTACATTACCTTCCTCAGGCTTCCTCAGGCCCAGTGCTCATGGAGGGGACGTTGAGGGACTGACTACGTATTAGAGCCTTGAAGGCCAAGATTATGCCTTGTTCATTTGAAATTCTTGCTGTCACTGGAATAGGGGATTATGTCTTGTAATGTTCATAATGCCTAATAAACCCCTGTAAGTGGTTTACGTGTTTCTTTTTACTTTCAAAAGGTACTGTACCCCACGCTATAGTGAGTTTGAAGAACTCGAGCGGAAATACTGGAAAAATCTTACATTCAATCCTCCAATCTATGGTGCAGATGTGAATGGTACCCTCTATGAAAAGGTGAGGCTCACTGGAAACCCTCTGTGCAGCATTTTTGTAATTTTGTAATACCTTTTTTTCGGCCCGGCACGTAGTAGGCACCTAAAAGCTGTTTGGTGAATGGGTGGATGAACAGATGATCTACCCCCAGCTGCTGTTGCTGTGCTGGCCTAATTGTGGGCCATTTTGCATGTGACTGAATTTTATTTCTCCTACTTTACATGTGAATTGGATGATGTGGTGTTCTTTTCAAGGGTTGTTAGCATAGTCGGTGGGTGGTAGCTGATGAGTTCTTGAAAGGGTGGGTTGGCTCTCAGATAATGAAATGAGGCAGTGTGGTTTCTGCAGAAAAAAGATGACTGACTAATGAAAGGGGTATACATTTAAGAAGAGAAATACATTTAGATTTTTCAGAACCCTCAAACAAGATTCTGTGGCAAAAGCTATGTTAACCACTTTTATTGGCTTGAAATCCTGCCTTAAATATGGTGAAAGGGGAGAATATTTGGGAATATCTTTGGATGACTGAAAAACAGTAGGGCATTTCAGGGATTATCACTCATAACTGTTTTCATATTTTAATTTTTTTTTTTTTTTTTGAGACGGAGTTTCGCTTTTGTTGCCCGGGCTGGAGTGCAATGGCGCGATCTCAGCTCACTGCAACCTCCGCCTCCTGGGTTCAAGTGATTCTCCTGCCTCAGCCACCCGAGTAGCTGGGATTATAGGCATGCGCCACCATGCCTGGCTAATTTTGTATTTTTTAGTAGAGACGGGGTTTCTCCGTGTTGCTCAGGCTGGTCTCAAACTCCCGACCTCAGGTGATCCACCTGCCTCAGCCTCCCAAAGTGCTGGAATTACAGGTGTGAGCCACTGCGCTCGGCCCATATTTTAATGTTTTAATCAATTATTGGAAGAGTTAAAAAAATGAATTCCAGGCCGGGCGTGGTGGCTCACGTCTGTAATTCCAGCACTTTGGGAGGCCGAGGCGGACGGATCAGGAGGTCAGGAGGTCAGGAGATCGAGACCACTCTGGCTGACATGGTGAAACGCCATCTCTACTAAAAATACAAAAAAAGTAGCTTGCAGTAGCGGGCGCCTGTAGTCCCAGCTACTCTGGAGGCTGAGGCAAGAGAATGGTGTGAACCCGGCGGGAGGCGGAGCTTGCAGTGAGCCGAGATTGCGCCACTGCACTCCAGCCTGGGTGACAGAGCAAGACTCTGTCTCGAAAAAAAAAAAAAAAAAGAAAACAAAAAAAAGAATTCCAGGCCGGGCGCGGTGGCTCACGCTTGTAATCCCAGCACTTTGGGAGGCCGAGGTGGGCGGATCATGAGGTCAGGAGATCAAGACCACGATGAAATCCCGTCTCTACTAAAAATACAAAAAATTAGCCGGGCGTGGTGGCGGGCGCCTGTAGTCCCAGCTACTCGGAGAGGCTGAGGCAGGAGAATGGCGTGAACCCGGGAGGCGGAGCTTGCAGTGAGCCGAGATTGCGCCACTGCACTCCAGCCTGGGTGACAGAGTGAGACTCCGTCTCAAAAAAAAAAAAAAAAAAAGAATTCCAGTTTTGTTGATAGCAGTTTTTTGGGGGTCAGGGAAAGTCAAGCTTGTAGGAGTGAATGGCAGGAAGATGCTGTAAGGATCTGGGATGGAGAGACAGCTACAAAAGTCAGGCATAATAATAATCCAGGACCTAGTTGTGGGAGATGGGCTCCCAGCTGGCCATTACAACTCAGGAAAAGGATATTGCACATTTTTATGAAGACATTGCCTGGTGGAAATCAGGGCTAAAAAGCCACAACACTGCCATAGTTTTTTGTTTTTGAGACAGAGTCTCGCCCTGCCACCCAGGCTAGAGGTTAGTGGTATGATCATAGATTACTGTAACCTCAAACACCTGGGCTCAAGGGAGCCTCCTGCTTCACCCTCCCAAGTAGCTGAGACTGCAGGCACATGCCACTTCACCTGGCTACTTTTTTTAATTTGTAATTTTTTTGTAGAGACTGGGTCTTGCTTTGTTGCCTAGGATGGTCTTGAACTCCTGGGCTCAAGCAGTCCTGGCTTGGCCTCCCAAAGTGTTGAGATTACAGTTGTGAGCCACCACACCTGGCCCACTGTCATAGTTCCCATGTTTTGCAATTTTTTTTTGTGGTCATAGAGTTTTTTTTCTATTTTGACCTAAATTTTAGCATCAGTTCAAACTTTTCCTCTTGGGGTTTAAAACAAGTGACTCTTGGCTGGGCGCGGTGGCTCACGCCTGTAATCCCAGCACTTTGGGAGGCCGAGGCGGGTGGATCACGAGGTCAGGAGTTGAAGACCAGCCTGGCCAAGATGGTGAAACCCTGTCTCTACTAAAAATAGAAAAATTAGTCGGGCGTGGTGGTGGGTGCCTGTAATCCCAGCTGCGCGGGAGGCTGAGGCAGGGAATTGCTTGAGCCCGGGAGGCGGAGGTTGCAGTGAGCCGAGATCACGCCACTGCACTCCAGCCTGAGCAACAGAGCAAGACTGCGTGTCAAAAACAAACGAGAAAACAAACAGGTGACTGTCATCTCTTTATTCATCTTTCCTACACTAGTATTCACAAAGTAATATTTGCCCTTTGAAGGTAAATGGTGTCAGTTCCAGTGGTAGCTGTGAAAGTGAATGAGGAATGCTGTGGTCTTCACGTCCATAGTGTTTTGACATTATTTCCAATGTTCGTCAAAGATGACAGCTTACTTGTGACCTACTCTAATTTGTAGGTTCAGAGCCTTGGTTTATATGCAAATGTAACTTGCCCTGGACTGTCATTGCCTTTGCAGCATGTTGATGAGTGGAATATTGGCCGGCTGAGAACAATCCTGGACTTGGTGGAAAAGGAGAGTGGGATCACCATTGAGGGTGTGAACACCCCATACCTGTACTTTGGCATGTGGAAGACATCCTTTGCTTGGCACACTGAAGACATGGACCTCTACAGCATCAACTACCTGCACTTCGGAGAACCAAAGTCCTGGTACAGTCTGCCTGCAGTCGGCACTGGGCTTCTATGCTAGAGCACGGGCTCACGTTCAGTGTGCGTGGGAAGCACCTCAGGATTGTGTTAAAGGGCAGACCCTGGTTCAGGCTTGGGGTGACATTCCATGTTTTAAACACACTTTCAAGTACTAAGGTGCTGTTGTAGCTCTGGTGCTTAGACCACCTTTTGAGTAGGGAGGCTTTAGAGAGCAGGGTGCTGGCAGAGTTACCCAAAGACACGGGGGCTCTTCCAGGCTATCCCACTGCTTTCTAATTTTTCTTCTGAACAGGCCTGAGGCATTTCTTAGCAGCAGACTTCCAAGACTAGAGTCACTCCCTCAGATGATAGAAAGCTTTCTTTTCATCATGGAAAAAATATTAATACTTGGGGAGCGGCAGTGTGTGTTTAACACACGAGGGATTGCGAGGCTATTCAGCATGCTTCCTGTTCTCCAGAGTGTTATTCTTGTTGGTGAGACAAACATTGGTTCTCTCTCCTCTCTCTGTGCTGACCCATCTTTGAGTCTCAGCATTTTTTTTTTCTATTTTGAGACAGGGTCTCACTCTGTCACCCAGGCTGGAGTGCAGTGGCACCATTATGGCTCACTGCAGCCTTGACCTGGGCTCAAGTGATCCTTCTACTTAAGCCTCCCAAGTAGCTGGGATTACAGGCGTGCACCACTATGTCCAGCTAATTTTTTTCCTTCTTTTTTTTTTTAGGGTAGAGATGGGGTCTCACTGTGTTGCACAGGCTGGTCTCAAACTCCTGGGCTCAAGCAGTCCTCCCACTTCAGCCTTGCAAAGTGCTGGGATTACAGGCGTGAGCCACTGGCCCGTCTCAGCATTTTAGTGAAGGTGCTGCAGATAACAGCAGTGAATAAGACAGATGAGATACCTACCCTTACACAGATAGGAGACTGGTCAGGAGGTAGAAAGTGTGAGAGAATTCTCATACGGTGTGGGGACAGCTCTGAAGGGGAAGAAGTGGGTGCTAAGGTCCACATAAGGATAGACGGGTGGGATTAAAGAAGGCTTCTTTCGAAGAGGTGACAAGTGAGATCTAAAATACGAGAAGGACATAATTGGGTGGAATGGTGGTGGGCTTAGCAGCTGGGAGATTGAGAGAAGTGTATCCAGGCAGTTGGAACCACAGATGCAGAGCTCCTGGATTAAGACAGCACATGAGGGCCAGGTGTGGTGGCTCACACCTGTAATCCCAGCACTTTGGGAAGCCAAGGTGGATGGATCACCTGAGATCAGGAGTTGGAGACCAGCCTGGCCAACATGGTGAAACCCGTCTCTACTAAAAATACAAAATTAGCTGGGGGTGGTGTGTTTAGGGAGCTAGGGGAAGTCTGCTGTAGTTTGGGTGCTGTGTAAAATGATGAGAAGTGAGTGATGAGGCTGGAGGGGACATCATGGGGCGCATTATGGGGAGTCATGAAAACCATATCCCCTTTCATGTCTTTTTTTCAGCATCCTCAGCCATGTTCTTTCTCAGGGGTTTTCCTTTCTTCTTTCAAGTGCTTTCTAGTTTCTAATCTTGGGGGAAAGAACCTTTTGAGCCTATGATTATCTCCTAACTACTGTCCTGTTTTTCCTTCCTCAGAAGGCTAGACTTGTAGGATGTGTAAATGTAGCTTTTGTGTCTTCACCACTGTTTACTCCAAAATTCACTGTTCCTGGATTTTTGAATTCTCTTATAAAAGAAGGTTTTCCAGTTATTATATGCATTCTTAGGTCCTCTGAAGTGGGACCTCCAGAGCCTTCTGTATAGGGTTGCCTGATGGATCCCGGAGTCCTTTAGGTGACATTTTTGTCAACTCTCCTTCTCTGTTTTGTTTTATAATGAAGCTGTTTGCAGTGGGAGGATTTGTTGTTACTGTGGAATAATCTTTAGAAGAGATTAAAAAGGTTAAAACAGAGTTACTGTGAGTTTCAGAATATAAAGTTTAACAATTTTGCAAAAGTTTTAATAGTCCTAGGTGTTCTCTTTTTCTTTTCATTTTTCAGGAAGAGCAGTTGCTATGGTATTTAGATACCCTACTGGGTAGAGAGGTAATTGATTGTTGGGTAATCAGTATATGTAGCTGTTGGGGAGATAAAGGGAAAGTGAGTTCATCAGCAGATACGGGGCTAGGTCTCTTAAATGTCAGATCCATCTTTCACTTTGTTTTCCATCTTCCTCTAGCCCGCCCCTAGTTAGGCCTTTCAAGCATTTAAAAATACTGAGCATTTTTAAATACTGAGGTTATATAGTGATATCGTTCTTTTTTTTTCTTTCAAAAAAATGTTATTATATGAACAGCATTATAAAGGAGAGTAATATTGTGTACCATAAATCCTGGCTCATCGTGAACACTTAATAAACATCTTATTAAGTGAATGAATATAGAAGAAATAAATTCACTCACCTTCTTTATGGGCTCTTTACTCCTGTGCCCAAACAGTCTAATATTTCATTTTTTCAGATTCCTTTCTACTGCTTGGGAAGTTAAAAAAAAAATCTGCTATTTCAAGGTGTTTTGAGAGTGGGAATAAGTCCCTTAGCTTCTGTACCTGTCCTCCGCCCAGCCTCTGATGCTCTCATGTGATTGCAGGTACTCTGTTCCACCTGAGCATGGAAAGCGGTTGGAACGCCTCGCCAAAGGTACTGTGTCTCCTCTGTTTGCTGGGTTGGACCCTCCTATGAGCTGTGCTCCTTGCTCTACACTAAAATGTGTGTTCCCCATGGTCAGATTCTTGCAGGTCCTGTCGCAGGCCTGCAGATGGGGGTGAGCCACACTGGTTACCCTAAGAGGGCAGTGACGGAGCCTTTTCTTCCTTTGGCCTGATTGTCTGGCCTCAGTTTTAACGAGCAGGGGTGTTTCTTTGACCAGCGATAATGAACCAGACCCCGTATGACTGGTGTTTCCACTAAAGACCCAAATGTTAAAGAAAAAATTGAACTTTATGCTTTGTTTCTTTTAAGTGGACTTAGATTTGTATGTCTAGAGAACATAGGAAAGCCTGGGTAGATGATACTATAGCTGCATTACTGAAAAAAGATCAGGGATACAAGTGACTGGAGAAGAGGTCCTAAATAGTTTCAAAACTCTATAAGAACAGAGGCAGCTTGGGTGACCTTGGTTTCCCAAACAGGATTTCATTACCCATGTAATGCCCTACATGGGAGTGAGCCTAGAGGCTCACTGCAGAATCTTAGAATTGGTGTGCAGCTATAAGGATCCTTGGAGGTCACATTGGTGATTCATCCTGTTTGTCATTCCGATGAGAAGCACAGGTGTGAAGTGACTCCAGGATTGCGGAGCTAGTGTGGAGCACTGTGCTAACCGATACCCTTTCAATTAAATAGGCTTTTTCCCAGGAAGTGCTCAAAGCTGTGAGGCATTTCTCCGCCACAAGATGACCCTGATTTCCCCGTTAATGCTGAAGAAATACGGAATTCCCTTTGACAAGGTGAGTTGATGTTACATGCCAAAGTTCTCAGGCACCACCCTTTCTGGCCTTTGTTTTACAGAGTTTTATTCTAGTTCATCACTATACCAAGAGGGGGCCAAAGCTTAAATAAACTATGTAACAACACTTTGATCTAGAAGCATTAAAGGTAGGGCCACTGTAGCTTCCTGGTACCAGAGGAGAGTCAGATCCCCTTGAACAGTGTTCATTTGGAGGAATGGTTAATTATAGTCATGTCATCTGATACGTCTGGGCTTTGCATTTTATAGAAGACAGCAAGGACCCCGGGAGTTTTATGACTTACCCTTTGTTACTCAGCTAAGTTGTGGTGGAGCTCAGAATTCCAGTTCTGTGGACTTCTGCCATTTGAAGCAGCTGCTTCAAGTCTGCTCTTGTTCAGGTGACTCAAGAGGCTGGAGAGTTTATGATCACTTTCCCTTATGGTTACCATGCCGGCTTTAACCATGGTTTTAACTGTGCGGAGTCTACCAATTTTGCTACCCGTCGGTGGATTGAGTATGGCAAGCAAGCTGTGCTGGTAAGTCTGCTTGATTTCTTCCTATAACACCATGACAAAAATGAGCAAATTCTGGTTAGATACATTGGCTGGTGATTAGAATATTTCTTTGAGCTGCTGGAATTCAGAAACAAGCAGCTAGCAATGTGTCAGAGTACTAACATTTTGTGTTCATAAGGAATTTTTAAAAATGTGTTCAGAATTGGGAAGTATAAAATGAGGTTCTTGAGTCCATTAGGCATTAAAACCACATTAATATTAACACACGTTAATACTCTTGCCTTAGCCATTCTGAGATTTCTGTGTTGAAATTTTTAGGGGTTTCCTTTACTCTAGGGAAGCAGCAGGGTCGGGCCTTTGACTGATAGTAGTAGACTTGCTTGTGTGTTCCTGGCTTGGACAGGGAACAAGGGCAGGTGGCTCACCATCCTGGGGGCCTAAGTGCAGAGCCTAACCACCCTCTGTGACCCTGAGTTAGTGCCCAGGTAGATTTGCCCCAGTAGCATGTACTCTCTGCCTTTTTTTCCCTGCTTCCCTTCATGTTTGAAGGTCCTGCAAAGATAATATACCCTCAGCCTGTGAACCAAAACAATCTGGTTATAAACCATCTTGCACTTGTTTCCACGTGGAAGGAGGAGCTAGGACGTGGGGGTGAGTTGGAAGCGGCAAGGTATGCTTACATGGTGCTCTTCTGGTTCCTGCGGACAGTGCTCCTGTAGAAAGGACATGGTGAAGATCTCCATGGATGTGTTTGTGAGGAAGTTCCAGCCAGAAAGGTACAAACTTTGGAAAGCTGGGAAGGACAACACAGTTATTGACCATACTCTGCCCACGCCAGAAGCAGCTGAGTTTCTTAAGGAGAGTGAACTACCTCTAAGAGCTGGCAACGAGGAGGAGTGCCCAGAGGAGGACATGGAAGGGGTGGAGGATGGAGAGGAAGGAGACTTGAAGACAAGGTAACCCAGCAGCCCTTTTGTCCTGGCTGCGTGAGGGAGGGGTGTCTGGGTAGGTCCTGTAATCTGTGGAGAGGCTGTTTCTTGTTTTTTTTTGTTTTGTGTGTTTTTTTTTTTTTTTTTGAGACGGAGTCTCGCTCTGTCGCCCAGGCTGGAGTGCAGTGGTGTGATCTCGGCTCACTGCAAGCTCTGCCTCCCGGGTTCAGGCCATTCTCCTGCCTCAGCCTCCTGAGTAGCTGGGACTACAGGCGCCTGCAGCCACGCCCAGCTAATTTTTTGTATTTTTAGTAGAGACGGGGTTTCACTGTGTTAGCCAGGAGGGTCTCAATCTCCTGACCTCGTGATCCGCCCACCTCGGCCTCCCAAAGTGCTGAGATTACAGGCGTGAGCCACCACGCCCGGCCGAGGCTGTTTCTAAGATGCTGTTTGTGCCTTGGCTAAGGGAGTGTTCTTGGTAAAGGCTCCAGAAACCTGAGAGCCAGAGCATTCAGGCACTTTCTGAATGAGAGACCTGTAGCGGGCGTGTAGTCTGCTGGAGCAAGGCATCATTTATATGAGGGTCGGGGGCATTTATGTGCGAAAGTCGGGCTCCCTCTGAGCCAGAAAAATCATGTTTTCTCATCATATCAGAGAGTCTTTTAAAAAGAAGTATAGTGGGGATGAGACTCAAGGGCATTGGTAATGTCGTGATTTAAGTCTGCAGTGCCATTGGTGGCTGAGCCAGGGGATCTGTGCTCTGAGGAGAATTTATCCTGGGCCATATGGGAAAGAAAGGAGGAACCGTTCCTTGGTACCTGCTATATGCCAGGCACTTTGCCAGCTACCCTGCATACCTTTTCTTAATCCTCACAACAAATCTGTTAGGTGGGTGGTAATACCTATGTTTTCCAGATGATGGAACAAGGTCAGAGAGGTGAATGAAGTCCCTTGTCTCAAGTCACAAATAAGAGGTGTCCCTGAGTTTTGGGCCAGCCCTGACAGGCTCTAGCCATTCACTTTGGGTTGTGTGTGGATGTGTATGAATGTGTTTGAGTAAGTGGATGTATATGTAGGCTCTTAAAAGATTTACCCTCTCCCTTGTTGCAGCCTGGCCAAGCACCGAATAGGGACAAAGAGGCACCGAGTTTGTCTTGAAATACCACAGGAGGTGAGTCAGAGTGAGCTCTTCCCCAAGGAGGAGCTGAGTTCTGAGCAGTATGAGATGACGGAGTGCCCGGCAGCCCTCGCCCCCGTGAGGCCCACCCATAGCTCTGTGCGGCAAGTTGAGGATGGTCTTACCTTCCCAGGTTAGTTGACTATGGTGTATTTTCCACAACCCTAACTCATGTATGTGTCCCGTGTTAGATGCCATATTGAGTGCTGGGTCAGAAATAAAAAAAGCAGAGTGACAGGTCCGTGAGCAGATAGCGTATTTGGAGTGTGAGAAATGCTTTGGGTAGGGAGGTACAGGGTGGACTGGACATGTAGGGAAAAGCTCCTCCCTCTGCCTGGTCAGGGCTCAGGGAAACACTGGAGGTTTTGGTGAAGGTGACTCTTACAAGGTAAGTAGGACCTTCCCAGGCAGACAGAGAGAGAGGAGGGATGTAGAAAGGGTGTCCCAGAGGGGAGGAGCAGGGCACAGGCGTGGAGATGGGAAATTTGTTTTTTTTTTTGAAATGGAGTCTTGCTCTGTCATGCAGGCTGGAGTGCAGTGGTGCAATCTTGGCTTACTGCAACTTCTGCCTCCTGGTCAAGCAATTCTCCTGCCTCAGCCTCCCAACTAGCTAGGACTACAGGTGCCCGCCACCACACCTGGCTAATTTTTTTTTGTATTTTTAGTAGCGATGGGGTTTCACCATGTTGGCCAGGCTGATCTTGAACTCCTGACCTCAGGTGATCCGCCTGCCTCGGCCTCCCAAAGTGCCGAATGGGATTACAGGCGTGAGCCACTGTTCCCAGCAGAGATTGGAAATACTAATAGCATGGTCCACTTGGGGGAACTGGTGGGGAGTTTCCCTCAATTGGATATTAGGGTGGAGGGCAGCTTTGTGGCCAGAAGGTGACGCTGGAGAAACAGGAGATGATGTAGGGCTGTCTGCCATTTTCATTTGCTCACTTGGAAGCTTAAGGAGCCATTTATATTTTAAGAGAGGGAGTGGTGTGATCAGTGTTGTTTAGCAGTCACTTGGAAGGTCATTGAGGCTAGATTTGTTAGAGAAAGGCTTGTATCTGTCTTGGGTCAGGTATGACCCAAACATGTGGTCTGCCGACAGCCAGGCAGCACTGTGGACTGACACCCTGGGCTGGGCTGGCTTCTCTTCAGCAGATTTTCTTTCCCTTTTTTCTCTTCAAATTTATTTATTTATATTGACAGATAAAATTGTGCATATTTGTCATGTACAACATAATTTTTTTGTTTGTTTTAGAAACGGGGTCTTACTCTGTTGCCCAAGCCTGTGCGAACACAGCTCACTGCAGCCTCAACTTTCTGGGCTCAAGCAATCCTCTTGCCTCAGCCTCTCAAGTAGGTGGGACTACAGGCATACACCCCCATGCCTGGCTAATTTTTTTTTTTTTTTTTTTTTTTTTTTTGAGACGGAGTCTCACTCTGTCTCCCAGGCTGGAGTACAGTGGCATGATCTCGGCTCACTGCAACCTCCGCCTCCTGGGTTCAAGTGATTCTCCTGCCTCAGCCTCCCAAGTAGCTGGGACTACAGATGCGTGCTACCACGCCTGGCTGATTTTTGTATTTTTAGTAGAGACGAGGTTTCACTCTGTTAGCCAGGATGGTCTCGATCTCCTCGTGATCCGCCCACCTCGGCCTCCCAAAGTGCTGGGATTACAGCTGTGAGCCACCACGCCTGGCCCATGCCTGGCTAATTTTTAAATTTTGTAGAGACAGAGTCTGACTTTGTTGCCCAGGCTGGTCTTGAACTCCTGGGCTCTAGCAATCCTCCCATCTTGGCCTCCCAAAGTGCTGGGATTACAGTTTTGAACTACTGCTCCTGGTTCAACATGATTTGTGAAGTATATGTAAGTTGTGGAATGGGTAAATCTAGCTGTTTAAAATACATATTCACATAGTGGTCATTTTTGCAGTGAGAACATTTAACATCCACCCTCTTAATATTTTTCAAGATCTTTAGATTTTCTAGCATGGGCTAGGTAGCCAGGTCTCTGTTGAGCTCAGACTTGCATTTCCTGCAGGAGACTTCGGAGGAAATGGCAGCTGCCCCTTAGTGAGTGTCTGCTGAGTGCCAGGCGGTGCTCGGGAGTCTTATTTATAAGCCCCGTAGATCTGTAGTAGCATCTTATTACAGAGGAAGAAGCTGGAGGCCAGGAGGCTGAGCAGATAGTCCTGGCTCACAGTGCCCCTCAGTGACAGAGCCAGGATTGGAAGCTAGGTCCCATTCCCAGCCCATGTTCCTTGTGCTTTGCTACTCTGCCTTTCATCAGGTTCACATGTGCAGGAGGAACTTGGCTCTGTCTAATGTGTATGTGTGTTTCAGATTATTCTGACTCCACTGAAGTCAAATTTGAAGAGCTTAAAAATGTCAAACTAGAAGAGGAGGATGAGGAGGAAGAACAAGAAGCAGCTGCCTTGGATCTTTCTGTGAATCCTGCGTCTGTAGGGGGACGCCTTGTTTTCTCAGGCTCCAAAAAGAAATCATCTTCTAGCCTGGGCTCTGGCTCTTCACGGGATTCTATCTCTTCGGATTCAGAAACTAGTGAGCCTCTCTCCTGCCGAGCCCAAGGGCAAACGGGAGTTCTCATTGTGCACAGTTATGCCAAAGGGGATGGCAGGGTCACTGTGGGAGAGCCGTGCACGAGGAAGAAAGGAAGCACCGCCAGAAGTTTCAGTGAGCGGGAGCTGGCAGAGGTATGGGCTCCAGGCAGTGGTGTGGGGTGGGGAGCTGCCCTGGAGGACACCCTGTCGGGGAGGGGATCTGTGTGGTGGAGGGAGGTGGATCTGTGTGATGGAGGTGCTGCAGGAGGGCAGGAGAGACCCTCAGTCAGTGTCTCTAGCCAGCAGTGGTTGTGTCAAACAAAAACCTGGGTGGCATTCACTCTCCCAGCTTGTTCTTTGCTGGGAGTTGCTTTTCTATTGTCCCTGTGGCTACTGATTCCAAGAATTGCGTCAATGCAGCCTGAGTCACAGCAGCAGATCCTCCTCAGCCCACTTGGATCACAATGCCTTTTTTTTTTCTTGAGATAGAGTCTCTGCCCTGTTAACTAGCTGGAGTGCGGTGGCATGATCTTGGCTCACTGCAACCTCTGCCTTCCAGGTTCAAGCAGTTCTCCTGCCTCAGCCTCCTGAGTAGCTGGTATTACAGGTGTGTGCCACCACGCCCAGCTAATTTTTGTATTCTTAGTAGAAATGGGGTTTCACCTTGTTGGCCAGGCTGGTCTCGAACTCCTGACCTCAAGTGATCCGCCCATCTCAGCCTCCCAAGTGGTGAGATTACAGGTGTGAGCCACTGTGGCTGGCCTTTTCTTTTCTTTTTTTTGAGACGGGGTCTCGCTCTGTTGCCCAGGCTGAAGTGCAGTGGCGTGATCTTGGCTCACTGCAAGCTCCGCCTCCTGGGTTCACACCATTCTCCTGCCTCAGCCTCCCGAGTAGCTGAGACTACAGGCGCCTGCCACCACGCCCGGCTAATTTTTTGTATTTTTAGTAGAGACGAGGTTTCACCGTGTTAGCCAGGATGGTCTCGATTTCCTGACCTCGTGATCCGCCTGCGTTGGCCTCCCAAAGTGCTGGGATTACAGGCGTGAGCCACCGTGGCTGGCCTTTTCAATCAGGGTAGGCGGGAATTCTTCCTCTGATCCTCATTGCCTTAGCGGCACAAGGGTTAGAATGGCTGCCGTTGGAGTCCACGTGTTTGGAGGTTTGGGATGAGATGGCCTTTCTTAGGTTGAAATTCAAGGGTTTTTTCTTACAACTCTTGACTGCCCTGTAGACTCCCAGTATGACATTGATAGAGCATCCTTTTGGAGACCGAGATCTATTCCCAAAGCTATAAATACGAACATGTGTGTTCAGGCTTCCTCCTTAAATACATGTTGTCACCAAAAGCTGATTCCTGCTTCTGTGCAAAATGGCTCTTGGTGGGTCTGCCACTCTGAGCGATCAGTCATGTCAGATGCAGCTGGACCCACACTACCCAAGTGACCTTCCCTGACTCCCCAGCCTTGGAGCTTATGTGGGTCAAGCTCCAGCCTTTGGTGAGGGGTGGGAGATAGAAGAAGCCAGTGCAGAAGGTCCTCGTTATTCCCTATTCCCTTACCTTTAGTTTTCAAAAATGTATCTTAAAAATCTTCACTATGGAAAATCTCTGACGTACGTACAGAATACCACCACGAGCCCCCGCGTGTACTCCTCATATATGTGATTAACATTTGGCACATTTGCTTTCTGTTTTCTTTGGCTGCAGTACTTGACACTCAGTCATATTCACATTTCCCCAATGTTGCCAATAGTCCCTTTTTATGGTAGGTTTGTCTCCTTGTTGTTGATATTCATAACTTTTCTCGGTGCCTTCTCTGAATCTCAGGGTACAGTTCTGGTAGACTTCCTTTTTACCTTGTGAATGTTCCTCTTTCCATCCCACTAGGGTTGCAGGCTAATGAGCTAATAACTACTGTGTTTCCTTCTCATTGCCTCTGATTGCAGTTCTCTGTGCCTTCTTATGGCAGCTTCCATAAAGGAGGGCTTTTTCAGTCTGGAAACCAGAGTCTCTTTAACTCCCAGTTGCCACCTAGCAATTCTTCCTTCGCAGAGGCCCCGGGCCATTTCATCCATCCTACTGTTCACTACAGTTCATACTGTCCTCTTGCTGAGTCTTCCTGACATTCTTGTTTCTAGTTGCAATCACAGTCACAAAAAGCAGCTAAGAAGTGGCAGGAGCTCACTGTATATTAAATACTTTGTTTATCTTTTTTGAAACAGGTTCTTGCTCTGTTGCCCAGGGTAGAGTGCAGTGGCACAGTCTTGGCTCACTGCAACTTCTGCCTCCTGGTTTCAACCCATCCTCCCCACCTCAGCCTCCCAAGTAGCTGGGACTACAGGTGCACACCACCACTCTTGGCTAATTTTTGTATTTTTTGTAGAGATGGGGTTTCACCATGTTGCCCAGACTGGTCTCGAACTCCTGGGCTCAAGTGATCCTCCTCCCTTGATCTCCCAAAGTGCCGTGATTTCAGGTGTGAGCCACTGTGCGCCCCACCGCCCCCCAGCTGTTAAATACTTTATATGCATTGTTCAGTCTTTGTATTACTGCTTAATTAATCTTATTACAGAGTCAAGTTTTTGTGGGATTTTTTGGCGGTGGGAGGTGCAGGAAGCCAATAAATAACACCTGTCCTTTTTCCTCTCAATTTGGAACTATTGATGATATAAGAGTCAGGCATATGGAGCTCAGAATGTCGCTTTATTTACAAGTTAAAATGATTGAAGAAAGTGACTTTTAACCTGTGGCTAAAGAGCCCTGCTACTTACTCTTTTTTTGGGGGGGGGGACTGACTCTCGCTCTGTTGCCCAGGCTGGAGTGCAGTGGTGTAATCTTGGCTCACTGCAACCTCCACCTCCCGGGTTCAAGTGATTCTCGTGCCCCAGCCTCCCAAGTAGCTGGGATTACAGGCATGCACCACCACTCCTGGTTAATTTTTGTATTTTTTTAGTAGAGATGGGGTTTCATCATGTTGGCCAGGCTGGTGTGTAACTCCTGAGTGCCCGCCTCAGCCTCCCAAAGTGCTGAGATCACAGGCGTGAGCCATCGCGCCTGGCCTACTCATTTACTCTTGATGTCTCCAGTCCCCTCTAGAGGCAAAGTATTTCCATGGAAGCACTCAGCTTCCATGTGGTGTGGATGTAGGCCAGAATGCACTCCTTCTCCAAAAGACAGATCCTAGTGAAGTGAAGCACAGCTTTCAAGGGAGTGGGGAGAAGAAAAGCCAGGACTCCTTCCGTTTGGAAGTATGCTAGGGGAAGGGGTCTTCTCTCTGACATGTCTCTCTTTTTCAGTCCTCTGCTCAAAAACCCTTGAGTGTCTTCTTGGTTCCTTTTTATTTTGGTATGTACTTTTCAGGTCGAGCCTGATGATAATACCCTAATAAATACCCCTCTCTGCTCCATCGCCAGCCATCCCTCCACCTCCAACATGTGCTGGCTTGTTTGTTTGAACTACTTAAAAGTCTCTAAAACTGTCTTGGCTGCCCTGCCTCTTCCCTCTACTTTGTAATCATTTACGGCATGCCTACTCTAGGCCAGGACTGTGCCTTCAAGGAGCTTATAGTCTAGGATAGATAGATAAGAGCAAATCATTCCAGTACTTAATGATACGTGTTGTGGTACAAGTGGGAGAGTTAGCAGCTCGGCCTGGGGTTGCAGTGTAGAGTTCTGGACTGCCCGAGAGAAGGAAACAGTTTAGGCCTGAGGTTAGAAGAATGCCAGGTGGATAGAATGAAATTGAAGAGAGAATCTGGGAGAGGAGGGTGTTCTAAATGCTCATGATAGCTCATGCCAGGGTCAAAGCACTTGGGGATCTGCAGTGGTTTAGTTTGTCTCAGGCATATAGGCCTGGAGAGGGCCTCAGGTGGTGCTGTTGGGGGATGTCAAGAGCCAGAACCTGGAGGGTCTGCCTTGTTGCTCTGTGAAGCAGTTTGACCTCCTAGTTGTGGTGTAGGGAGCAGCAGAAGGGTCCCCACCATATGCACCATATGGATCTGGAAATTGAAAACCTTCATAATTCATTCTTTTAAATGCACACACGAAGGGCTGGGTGCCGTGGTGCATGCCTGTAATCCTAGCAGTTTGGGAGGCTGAGGCGGGTGGATCACCTGAGGTCAGGAGTTTGAGACCAGCTTGTCCAACATGGCGAAACCCCATCTCTACTAAAAATAGAAAAATTAGCCGGGTGTGGTGGCGTGTGCCTATAATCCCAGCTGCTTGGGAGGCTGAGGCAGGAAAGCTCTTAAACCCTGGGGTGGTGGGGGGCGGAGGTTGCAGTGAGCTGAGATCACACCACTGCACTCCAGTCTGGGCGAAAGAGTGAAACTTTGTCTCAAAAAAATAAAAAAAAAAAAAAGAAAGAAAGAAATGCACACACAAAGATTCAGAGGGAGGACATGTAGGGTGCCATACACCTGTGGTCCCAGCACTTTGGGAGGCTGAGGTGCGAGAATCGCTTGAGCCCGAGAGGTTGAGGCTGCAATGAGCCGTGACTGTACCATTGCACTACAGCCTGGGTGACAGAATGACACAGTATCTTAGAAAGACGCAGAGCAAATAATACAGTGAACCCGCAAATAATTTTTTTTTTTTTTTTTTTTTTGAGACAGAGTCTTGCTCTGTCGCCCAGGCTAGAGTGCAGTGGCATGATCTCGGCTCACCTCCCGGCTTTAAGCAATTCTTTGCCTCAGCCTCCTGAATAGCTGGGATTACAGGCGCCTGCCACCACGCCCGGCTAATTTTTGTATTTTTAGTAGAGACAGGGTTTCACCATCTTGGCCAGGCTGGTCTTGAACTCCTGCCCTGGTGATCCACCCGCCTCGGCCTCCCAAAGTGATGGGATTACAGGTGTGAGCCACCGTACCCGGCCAAACTCACAAATATTCTAACAGGTGTCAGGATCTTTCCATATTTGCTTTGTTTGTCCTGTTTTCAATTTGCTGAAGTATTTATATTAAAATTATATTCATTAGTATATAATGTACATATTTTTGGGGTACACGTGATATTTTAATACATTAATTTGTAAAGATTAAATCAGTGTAATTGGTAAATGCATCACCTTAAATATTTGTCTTGTCTTTATGCTAGAAACATTCAAATTATTCTGTTTTGAAATGTACAATAGACTATTGTAAACTATAGTCACCCTACTGATTTGTCAAACACTAGGTCTTATTTCTTCTATCAGACTATATATTTGTGCCCATTAATCTGCCTCTCTGCTGAAGTATTTGAAAGCACATCCCAGATACCTTGTCATTTCTTCCCTACTTCAGTGTGTATCTCTGAATAATATGGTCACTTTTGGCTGGGCGCAGTGGCTCACACCTGTAATCCCAGCACTTTGGGAGGCCGAGGGTGTGGATCACCTGAGGTCAGGAGTTTGAGACCAGCCTGGCCAACATGGTGAAACCTCGTCTCTACTAAAAATACAAAAATTAGCCAGGCGTGTTGGCGGGTGCCTGTAATCCCAGCAACTCAGGAGGCTGAGGCAGGAGAATTGCTTGAACCCGGGAGGCGGAGGTTGCGCTGAGCTGGGATCGTGCCATTGCACTCCAGCCTGGGCAACAGAGTGAGACTCCATCTCAAAAAAAAAGAAAAATATGGTCACTTTCTTAGATGATAACTATGCCATTATTATACCTAAGAAAACTACAAAAATTCTTTAGCATAATTTACTATCCAGTCCATAATCAAATTTCCTCATTGTCCAGTCTGTTTTACAGTTGATTGGTTTGTATCAGGATTAAATCAAGGCCCACAACTTTGATTTGCTGATGATGTTCTGAAGTCTTCCTTAATGTAGGCCAGCGCCTCTCCCCCTTTTTTCCTCACCATTGACTTAATCAAGAAGCTGTCATTGGTTGTCCAGTAAAGCATTTTTTAAGTACTGCACTGATGTTTTGGAAGATTGTTCTGGAGGCAGTATAAAGATTTTGGGGGGGAGGAAGAAGGAGGCAAAATTAGAAATTGTTAACAGAGGTTCTCTTGAAGGTGGAATTATGGATGATTTCACTTCCTACATTTATGCATCATTTGAATATTTTTATGATTAACATGTTATTTTTATAACTAAATACTTCTGCTTCAGGAAAGGAGGAAAAAAGATTTGAAACAGGGAAACCAATTAGGAACCTGTTTCTTTAGTCTGAGAGAGAGGTAGTGAGGACCTGTGGGTGGTGGTGATAGGGATGGGGAGCAGAAAATGGACTTGAGAGCTACTTGGATGGTAGGCGCATAGGACTGGGTGACTGGATGGCCGTGAGTCAGAGGGTGGCATGGGGCTTGACTCAGGTTTCCAGCTTTGAGTTCTTGGTGTCATCCATATAGGATAGTGGTTATAAGAAATCTAAAGGGTTTTTAGTGTGGGCCAGGAAATGAGTTGAGTTTGGGTACGTCTGGAGGGGGACTTTTGTGGGGTAGGCTATGGAGATACATAGACATAGCCTTGAAGCTGGGGTGGAAGGGTTGGTCTGTGGGTGTGGGAGTCACCAGGAGGGCACTGGTGGGCATGGAAGAATGTGCATAGAGTGAAGAACAGTTTCACAGTGTGGGGTGACAGGAGAGGGCCCAGGTAGGAGAATGTGAAGGAGCAGCCAGAGGTCAGGAGAACTAGGAAAGAACAGTGTATCCAGTGCCAGGGCAGGAGAGAAGTTCAAGACAGTGGGAGATATAGCCAAGTGTGCCTTGTATTAAAGGGCAGGGTCCTGCTGAGTGGGGGAAGTTGAAGAGGTAGTGATTGGATTCTGGGGATCTAAGGAAGTGGGAGTTCAGGTGGAGGGACAGGAGGGGATGGCTGCAGATAGGTTTTTTGTTTTTTTTTTTTTTTGAGAAAAGGTCTTGCTGTGTTGCCCAGGCTGGAGTGCAGTGGTGCGATCTCAGCTCACCACAGCCTTGACCTCCCAGGCTCAAATGATTCTCCCACCTCAGCCTCTCAAGTAGTTGGGACTATAGGTATGTGCCATCATGCCCAGCTAAGTTTTTTATTTTTGTAGTGATGGGGTATCCTTATGTTGCCTAGGCTGGTCTTAAACTCCTGGGCTCATGATCCTCCTGTCTCGGTCTCCCAAAGTGCTGGGATATAGGCATGAGCCACCACACCCAGCCTGTGTTTTTAAATTGTGGTAATATATACATGGTCTGAGATTTACCTATTTTAACAGTTTCTTTAGTATACAGTTCAGTGGCAGTAAGTACGTTCACTTTGTTGGGCCACTGTCACCAGAATGCAGATGGTTTTGAGGTGGGAGGAGATGGGGAATTTATCTCTGAGGGTCGCCTAGAGTAGTCAGATAACTACCCCTGCTTATTGCAACCCAGCCCTTTTCAAAAGCCACGACTCTTAGAAACACTTCATTGCTTTCCATCTAGTTCCCTTTCTTCTTTGAAGCCCTAGAGTACTTGCTTCTTAATGCCCTTGCCATAGGCTGGTGAAGAATATAACCTTCTAGAAGCTGGGCTCTGTGCCACATTCATCCTCATTTCTTGAGTTACCAGCATGGTCCATAGGGCTTGGCCTATGAAACCCTCTGTAATGAGGATGGAATGAGTAAATGGAAGGTCAGGTTTGTTTTAGTAAGAAGCCACCATCAGAATTAATTGACTGGGAGGAATAAGGGACAGATAGTCAAGGTTTGGGGGCAGAAGCTGAACAACTTTGCCCATCCCTAGAGAGGTCTTATAGCACTGGATCTATATTTGTAGACAACTGGGTTCCTTAGAGGACCCTTATATTCCCCCACCCCCACTTTAAGCATCCCCAAGCTGTAATTTGGGCTGCCTGCTGTTCAGTTTCCATGCCACCATCTATGTCAAGGGTCTTTTTTTAGGTCAGTCTGGTAAACTGCAGTTTTTGGTAAAAGCACCTTGGCTGGCTGACACTGCCAAAGCTGTAGCGTTTTCATTACCTACTGACTGAGCCACAGCCATATGTCTGCTGCAGAAGTTCTTGTTAGTTCAAGCTGCTTTGAAAAGTGAGTTCCCAAAACAAGGTGGGAGAACAATTGGTTCTTCTCTGTACAGAATAAACCCTATCAGGAACACTAACCTTGACCCTGGTGCCAGATGTTGGATGAGGGAGGAAAGAACTCAGGAGCCTTGAGCTCCAGCTTTCTTGCAGGCAGGGCCCTGGGAGTCTGCCTGCTATCCCGCCCTGTCTGCAAAAAGAACGCTTTGGGGAAGGGTTTATTACTACCATTTTACTGGTGGGGCTGCTACTCGTCCAGGCTCACACAACTGCTAGTTGGTCAAACCCTGACCTTTCTGTTATCTACTGAGGGAATTTAGAAACTGGAGCAATCCCAGGGAAGGCAGCACCATGAGAAGGGTGCGGATGCCATGGTAGCAGGAGGAGTACTGGCCAGGAGATGAGGAAATGTGAAAAGATATTCAAATACTTGAATGGACCTGACTGCTTTGGTCAGAGGCAGCATGACGGTAGTGGAAAGGGCTCAGACTTCAGACTTGGACACCAGGTCTCCCTCCCTGAGGTTAGAGATCATGTCTTGTTTTTCTCTACATTGCCAAAACAAGTGTTCCCACCGTATACTGGATATATAGGAGGTGCTGTGAATATACTGATCATGGAAAAGGTGTCCTCTTCCCTTCCCAAGCTGCATTCTGGTGTTCTTGACCTTCACCCTTCCACCTCCTCTGGAACTTGGATCTTAGGTACCTCCTACCCTGTATTTGTTTCCTACTGCTGCTATAACAAGGTACCACAAACACAGAGGCTGAAACACTTGTTCTCTTACGGTTCTTCAGTTCAGAAGTCTGAAATGGGTTTCACTGAGCTAAAATGAAGGCGTCAGCAGGGCTGTGTACCTTCCTGGAGGCTCTCAGGGGAGGACCCATTTCCTTGCCCTTTCCAGCCTCCCTGGGCTGCCCACATTCCTTGGCTCCTGGACCTCTAAGTCCATTGTCAAAGGCAGCAGCATCCAGCTAAGTGTCTCTGGCATCACATCACTCGGACAGACTCTTCTTCCTTCTGTTGTAAGCCCCATTGGGATTACATTGGACCCACCTGGATGATCCAGGATACTCTCCCTATTTTAAACACTATCTGATTAGCAATCTTAATTCTCCTTTACCATGTTAGAATAACATATTCACAGGGATTGGGATGTGGGCATATTGGGGAACCATTATTCTCTCTATCAAATATCCTACTATCTCCCTTTCACAAGCTGCTTCTTTGCCTATAAAGCCAAGCTCTTGAAGCCCCTATGATAGCTAAAATACAATTCTAGAGGAAATTTCCTTCTCAAACTATGATCTCGTTTTTCCCTTGATCTTCTCAAAAATACTCCATGAGGTATTCACTCCTTAGTTTCTTATTCTTTGTCTACCGGAACTTATCTCAAAAAACAGTCCTGATAGCTCCCCGTTGCCGAGTGAGTCCCTTGGCCACTTCCCTGCTCAGCTCTTCTGTGTTCTTCGGCCTGTGGATCTCCCACTCCCTGAAGCTGTCCCCTTCTTGGCTTTCTGGTATTCCTCTTACCTGTCTGCTTCTGAGTCTCCTTTTCTCCCTTCTCTTCTTCCTCCTGTCCCTGGAAGGCTTAATCAATTTATCATCCAAGACAATCTCATCTTCTTCCACCATTGTAATTCTGAACCTGGTGCTGTGGATTCCCAGATCTTGCTCTGACTTCTTTTCTGAACCCCCAGTCTGAATTTCTTATTGCCTCCCCTGGGTATTTCCAAATGAAAAGACCCTTGGGTACATGTTGTGTACCCCACACAGCTTGTTTAAACTGGTTTGTTATTAGCCCCCACTTCTTCCACATGAGCCCTCTTAAAGCCTGTCACCTTGGTGGTCCAGGCTAGAAATCCCCACTGTTTCTGGCTTCTTTATTCCCATTCTTTTTTTCCCTAGTCTGCCACAGCCCACAGGTTTAGGCCTATTGTCCAGGTGCCCTCAAAGTGATGGCGGGGGCAGGTCAGGGGGAAACAAGAATATTATTGGGGTATAGGAATAAAGCAAAATGAACTTTGTTTTTATCTTAACCTTTTATAGTCTGTTTTTGCTTTAAAATGTGCATATGTGCATTAATATTAGTATATGTAATTGATTAGTAAGTAATATGTAGATTGGGGGTACATGCTCCTAAATTTTCTATTTACGTGGTAAGACTGTTGGGCAAGTATGGGTTTTCCAGTTTGTTTTAGCCAAAGAACCCTTTAACTTACTTATTGATTGATTGGAGACAAAGTCTCACTTCTGTCACCCAGGCTGGAGTGCAGTGGTGCAGTCTCAGCTCACTGCAGCCTTGACCTTCCGGGCTCAGGTGATCCTCCCACCTCAGCCTCTTGAGTAGCTGGGACTACAGGTGCATGCCACAACACCTGGCTTTTTTTTTTTTTTTTTTTTGTGGAGACGGGGTATTGCCATGTTACCTGGGCTCAAGGGATCCGCCTACCTCAGCCTCCCAAAATGCTGGAATTGTAGGTGTGAGCCACTGTGCCTGGCCAGAACCCTTTCTTTCAGTGAAATCTTAATTAAAACATATAAATCAAAAGCAGAGCCATTCTGGTTGGAAAGAAGGTGGGGCCTCAAGCCCTTTTTGTTCACTCTAATGGAGGCTCCTGAGGCACTTTCCGGATGTACATTTTGAAAACCATGGGTTTAGACAGTTGATATAGTTCAGGTCTGATTAAGTCTATGGTCATGTAAGTCTTCATGGACATCAGTAAGAAAAGGTCCCTAATATCCTCACTCCACCATATTCCTCCATACTGCTGCAGCATCCTTACTCACGTAAGCACAGATCACATCTTCTTTGCTTCTCTACACCTTCTTTTCCCGGGCAGGCCTTTGCACAGAGTAGGTGCCCAGTGAATATTTGTTGAATGAATGGCAAATGGACAGCAAAACTTGTTGGCAAAATTTATGTTTGGAAGGGCAGGTTCTGTTCTTCCTGGACATGGCCTGTTCAGAAATTGTTTTCTCTTGGCATTCCAACTGTGGTCCTTAACTCCTGGGGCTCTGTGTAGTTGCACATGGAGTCTGTAGACCCAGGGTGTGTTCTCTGAAGTAGCACTGCAGCATTTATGGCATTGGTTTTTGTCACAGTTGCAAAGTGGCCCTCTTTCAGGCCTCATTTCCTTGCTTAATGGATTTTGCTAACCCTGCATCTCCTAATGTCAGTATAACCAAGTTTTAAATATGTTGATTAGAAAGAAACCCTTCTGTAGTGTTTCTGAGTCAATCTTGTACATTTAAATCTAATTACATTTGCTCTGACATTATGTAAATGCAGTGTTAAATCAACCTTTCCCTTTGCAGCCAGGCCAGAGTTTCAGATGCACTTTCTGTCCTGGCTGATGTTCTCCCCTGGAGAAGCAGCAGCTAACTGAGGAATGAACAGTATCTGCTAGAGCTGAAGTCTTGGCAGTGTATAAGGAGAAGGTGGTCTATTTTACTTTTAATAGGTCAGCTGCTGCTCACCCCTTTGGGTGTCCCCTGGACACTCCTGGCCCAGCTGCCTGGCACATTGTAACAGGTACTGTTGACCTACTGGGCCAAGGAAAGGGGCACCTAGGCTCCTTGGGGGCTCTCTCACTTGGGCCACCTTGGTAGTCTCATGGCAGTGAGCTTAAGGGATGGGGCAAGGCTCTCTCAGAGCTGGAGCAGGCTTGTTTTTGGTACATTGGTTTCAGGCTGCTCCTGAGAAGGCCAAGAACTACACTTGGGTTTTGCCCTAAATTTACATAATCCTAGCTCAGACTAGTTTGGAACGTGGTATTGTCATTTGGCTTTTTCTAAGACAGGTATTTTCTGTTTGGTTTTATATGTCTTTTTGTTCCTCTGTGCCCCTCTCTTTCCTTTGGTTTTCATTGTAAGGGTGACTTGTGCTGTGTCTCAAGTGGAGACAAGACCAATTTAATTTCTTGTGGTTTGCCCAGGTTGCAGATGAATACATGTTTTCCCTAGAAGAGAATAAGAAGTCCAAGGGACGCCGTCAGCCTTTAAGCAAGCTCCCCCGCCATCACCCTCTTGTGCTGCAGGAGTGTGTCAGTGATGATGGTAAGTGTTGTTTTTTCCTCACCAGGAGGAAAGCAGCTCACCACATTAGACTTGACAGGACAGGACATCAGAAGGCCAAGCTGAGGGATAAGGGTGGGCCTGTGGCTTAGCTGCTCTTCCAGATATTCCATAAAGAGGACCGGATTTCCTTATATCTAATTGACTAACCAGATTTCATTGTAAGTTTGAGTATCTTGCAGTGTACCTTAATAGGGGATAATTGCAGGCAGGTTTTTTCCTTTCTTTTCCTGGGAGGTACAAGGCTGATTTTTCAGGACAGAAAATCTGTCAGTGATGCAAAGCCCTGTGCTGCATATGTGGCTGCAAAGATAACTAAGATATGTCCGTGCCCTCAAGACACTCACGGGTAGTGGGGAAACTGGACAGGTAAACAGATCTCAAGAAAGAAGAGGTGGCCGGGTGCGGTGGCTCATGCCTGTAATCCCAGCACTTTGGAAAGCCAAGGCGGGCGGATCACGAGGTCAGGAGATTGAGACCATCCTGGCTAACACGTGAAACCCCATCTCTACTAAAACTACAAAAAAGTAGCTGGGCATCATGGCACGCGCCTGTAGTCCCAGCTACTCAGGAGGCTGAAGCAGGAGAATTGTTTGAACCCAGGAGGCAGAGGTTGCAGTGAGCCGAGATGGCGCCACTGCACTCCAGCCTGGGCGACAGAGAGAGACGCCATCTCAAAAAAAAACAGAAACGGTGTTACTCTGGGGCAGAAGGACAGCATGTCATGGAGAAGAGGAGCAGGAGGCTGTAGTCAGAGGAACTATAGTCAGCTCAGTGTGGCTGGAGCTGGAGGGCAAGGCCAGGGAGTGATAGGTGGGGTAGGAGGAGGGGGACCAGATCCTGGACAGCGTTATCATGGAGGCCAGAGTGAGCACTTTGTCTTACTGGCATTCAGGAGCCAGTGACATGTTTTAAGCAGAGGAATGACATGGTCATTTAGATTCCTTTAGAAAAGATCACTCCTAGTGCTGGCATCTTGAGGATGGCTTTGATGGTCTGTCTGCAGTATGAGGGTCTGAAGTAGGATGGTGGTGGTAGGGAATATATTTGGAAGATAAAATCAACTGGATTTGGTGACTGGCTGTGGAGCTATGAGGATGGTAGTTGAGGAGGAGGAGTTGAGTGCCTCCCCGGTTTGTAGCTTTGGTTGGGGAAACCTGAGTTCAGTGTCTATGGAGGATGTAGACTTAGGAGTTGGCACTGAGGTGACACTGGATACAATTGTTGGAATAATGAGGCCACTCTTGGGGAGGGGACCAAGGGGGGTGAGCAGAGGCTGGGGCTAGGTGGACAGAGGAGGGAGGGGAGCCTGTGAAGGAGGCAGAGAAGCAGGGTAAGCAGACATGTGTAAGGAAAACCAGGAAATGTGGCACTGAAGCTCAGGGTGTGTGGACATCAGTGGAGCATGGTCTCCTTGGCTGCCTGAAGCCCAGAGATCCAGGATGATCAGCACTGCCGAGCCTCAGCTCCAGCTTGGTTGGTGACTGGGCCCTGGCACCCTCAGGGAGAGCAGAGTCAATCGTACATGTGACTCTTGACTAACATCAGGCTCTGTCCTACCTGGTCCTCTCCTTCCTGATCTGATGTCAGTGCCCCATCTCTGCTGTTTTTTTTTTTTTTTCAGTAGAAAGATCATGATATAGCTGGGTGTGGTGGCTCACACCTGTAATCTCAGCACTTTGGGAGGCTGAGGCAGGTGGATCACAAGGTCAGGAGATCGAGACCATCCTGGCTAACATGGTGAAACCCCATCTCTACTAAAAATACAAAAAATTAGCCGGGCATGGTGGCAGGTGCCTGTAGTCCCAGCTACTTGGGAGGCTGAGGCAGGAGAATGGCATGAACCCAGGAGGCGGGGTCTGCAGTAAGCTGAGCTCATGCCACTGCACTCCAGCCTGGGTGACAGCAAGTCTCTGTCTCAACAACAACAACAAAAAAGATCATGATAAACAGGGTGGGGAATATCCCTTCTGTCTTCCAGTCAGAAGTGTGGCAGGACCCTGAGTCAGGTCCTAGGAAGTTCTCTGTGTTCTTATGCCAGTTCAGACAGGAGTTTCTTCCATTCTATCTTGGTCACTCCCGTTTGGCCAGGATAAAGAAAAAAATCTGTGCTTGGGTTCTAGGCACCATGGCTCCTGATTGCAACTGAATGATGGGGCATATAGGGGTTGATTTTAATTGTCTGCATTGGTGTCCTTAGGGTACACTGAGGCGGCGCACAATGGCAGCTGCCAGATGCCTTCAGATTAAACATGACTGTGAGGGCAGCGTAGAATACTATCTGCACTGAGCTGGAGTTGCCAGAAATGAAGAAACAGGCACCTAATGGGAGTACAGACCAGAGCTTTCCTTGGCTGCTTTGAACAGATTTCAGGGGCCTTTGGGAAAGCACTTCTGTTTGGGAAGAAGGAGGGTCATAGCTGGGGACTGATGATGCCACTCAAAGCGAGATGCAGGGATCCCCTGGGATGCCCCGTGTGATGGGTCTGGCACAGAGCCAGTCTCCTGTCAGGGGCCACATACTTGGGCCTTGCTTGGTCACACTTGCCAAAGAAAGGCATAGCAACTGTAGCTTCATACCTCCCTCACATGGTAGAGCATCTGGAGAAACATTTTGGACATCTACCAAAGACTGCCCTCATTTACTTATACCTTCAGAATTATGGCGTTTCCTTTACTTCCCTGTTTCTGTTTCCTTGTTTCTGCTGGGAGCTTGTGGACTATGCCCCTGTTTTACTGATTTAGGAAGAACTGGGAAGTGTGCACCTTTATCACTTATATGAGTTTTGTGAGCAAACTTTTTTTGTTTTCCACTCAGCAGTATGTCCCTTTCTTGTAGGAAGATGCACCCAGAGGGGATTTTTCCTTCCCAGGCCTTGGTGAAGTCTGATGAGTTGTATGCCCTGCTGTCTAGCACACCTAGGAGACACCATCTGTCATGACCAGGGATAGAGAAAGGGCCAGGAAGTCAGTATTTTAGGCTTTACAGTCTTCATTGGTCTCTGTGGTTGTCACTGTCTTTTTTTTTTTTTTAAAGCTCCAATGCTGAAAATGTAAAAACAAAGCTGGGCGCAGTGGCTCATGCCTGTAATCCAAGCTACTTGGGCAGCTGTGATGGGAGGATCACTTGAGCCCAGGAGTTTGAGGCTGTGGTGGGCTATGATTGCACATGTAAATAGCCACTGTACTCCAGCCTGGGCAACATAGCAAGACCCCATCACAAAAATGTAAAAAAAATTCTTAGCTTCCTGAGTGGGCTGGATTCAGCCTGCAGGGTATTGTTTGCCAGCGTCAGGCATCACATCTTGTGGCTGGGAAGAGGATTCATCTTGGATGTGTAGCTCTGCTTTCTTCTGAGGCAGAGCTAGGAGGGGTTGGGGAGGCTTGTCCAGAATAGGTACATACCCCTGACCTTTCCAGAGGAAGCTGGTAAGTCCTGGCCAAGGACCATGATATTACAACTTTTTTTTTTTTTTTTTTTTTTTTTTTTTTGAGACGGAGTCTTGCTCTGTCACCCAGGCTGGAGTGCAGTGGCACAATCTCGGCTCACTGCAAACTCCGCCTCCCGGGTTCATGCCATTCTCCTGCCTCAGCCTCTCCGAGTAGCTGGGACTACAGGCGCCCGCCACCACGCCCGGCTAATTTTTTGTATTTTTTAGTAGAGACGGGGTTTCACTGTGGTCTCGATCTCCTGACCTCGTGATCCGCCCGCCTCGGCCTCCCAAAGTGCTGGGATTACAAGCGTGAGCCACCGCGCCCGGCCCATGATATTACAACTTTTAAGCTTTGCCAATTCCCTGTTATTTTCCTTCTTTGTTTAGTTGCACTAAAGGGAAAACTCTAAAAGGTAAAGGACTTAACAGGCTGACATTTTCGAGGCAGCAAATAAGATGGTTTCTGGCAAGATGGTGCTTCATTCTGCTGTCCTTGGGCAGAAGGGCTGAATGTGGCAGCTGTTAAGGGAGAGTAGAGCAAGCTGAGCTCGTGGGGCAGGAGGAAGAATGGAGGCCATGAGTCAGTCTGGTCAGAGAATGGGGTACTGGCAGGACTCCCTACACATCATCAAGATACTGAAAGAGTCTATTGACAAGTGCTTCCACCCTTTGCCTTTATTATCCTTAGGAATCCAGGAGTCAGCCTTGGTCCAAACCTAGGACCAGGAGTCCTAGTTGAACTCATCTGTTCTCCAGGCAGAGCCACAGATGTGCAGGGTTGGTGCTGACTCACATTTCTGTTTCCTCTTCTAGAGACATCTGAACAGCTGGCCCCTGAGGAAGAGGCTGAGGAGACAGAGGCCTGGGCCAAGCCTCTGAGCCAACTGTGGCAGAACCGACCTCCAAACTTTGAGGCTGAGAAGGAATTCAATGAGACCATGGCCCAGCAGGCCCCTCACTGCGCTGTCTGTATGATCTTCCAGACTTACCATCAGGTAACCCAGCTCCATGCACTCTGTTTACCCAGGACCAGCAATCATAGGGAAGCTAGATTTACTTGTGAGTATATAGCTTGTCACTGGTTGTCTTGGGAAAGGCCACCTCCACCCCCAGCATTCTCTGCCCCATCTGTGTATTGGTCAGTCTTCTCCAGGCAGATAACCCAGCAACGTGGGTTTCAATTGAGAATGCTTTGGAGATGAGCTGAGGGTGGGCTTAGGCTCCCCTTTGCACATGCAGTCATCACAGACATCAGTTTGCAGAGGAATCTGCATTTTGTTATTCTAGTCCGTGGTTATTCTTGCCAAGTGGTTTGTAGTCCTGGCCGGTATGGAGAACTGTGATTTCTTTACCACAGTTTGAACCTCAGCTGAAAATCCAGATCCTCTAATGTTGTTTTTCCTTTCCCATTGCCACAAGGGGTGTGGCCAGTAGCAGAAGGAACTTGGGAGGGTTAGAAGCAAGGGCCTGATATGTGAGGAGGGGCTGGCAAGCAAAATTGCTGAGCTCAGCTGTGTGCCTCCTGCTCTGGGGCATCTGTGGCTTCATTGGTGGATCTCTTTGGGTCCAGCTCTAGGATGCCAGGAAGGCATTCACAGCAGCAGGTGCCAGGGGACCAGCTCAGTCTCAGCTGGGACCTGCACAGTGTGGCAGGTAGGTAAGTGGTCCTTACCTGCTCTGGTGGTTAAAGTGGCATGGCTGCCGCTGAGCCTGGCAGGGCCCCAGATTCATGCTTGCTGAAAAATGGAACCTCAGGCCAACACACCTGGATTAGGAACTCGCTAAACCTTTCCACTGACAAAAAGCAAAACCAAAGCCTTAGGCCGGGCGCGGTGGCTCACGCTTGTAATCCCAGCACTTTGGGAGGCCGAGGCGGGCGGATCATGAGGTCAGGAGATCGAGACCACGGTGAAACCCTGTCTCTACTAAAAATACAAAAAATTAGCCGGGCGTGGTGGCGGGCGCCTGTAGTCTCAGCTACTCGGAGAGGCTGAGGCAGGAGAATGGCATGAACCTGGGAGGCGGAGCTTGCAGTGAGCCGAGATTGCGCCACTGCACTCCAGCCTGGGCGACAGAGCGAGACTCTGTCTCAAAAAAAAAAAAAAAAAAAACACCAAAGCCTTTGCCTATGAGGGGAGTGAGTGGCTGGGTTCTTACTATAAGCACATCTACTATGTAGGAGTTTCACAAATGGCATAGGCTCTGGGGTTGACATCTTCCTGGGCCTCATCCTAGGAATGGGGATGCAGGTGCCATCCAGCAGATATTTGCAATCAGTATAGTTTGCCAAGGGAAGTATGTGGACTTAAGTTCTTCCTGGAGGGACCCTGAGCCAGGAATCACACAGGTGGGGCTCCAGCCATGTAACAGTGCTGCAGCTCAGGTGACCTGCTGATAGGCACCACAAGAGTCAATTAGTGCTGGCCTACTAGGAGCATCTGCTCTGGGTACACTCCTGAGGTGGGGTCACCACACAGTGTAGCATGTAAGGGAGCCCACAGTAGCAGCCTAGCTGCTAACATCTCCGTGCATTTTTTTTTTTTTTAGATGGAGTCTCAGTCTGTTGCCCAGGCTGGAGTGCAGCTGGGACTACAGGCACACGCCACCATGTCCAGCTAATTTTTCTATTTTTAGTACAGACGGGGTTTCACCATGTTGGCTAGGCTGGTCTTGGACTCCTGACCTCTGGTGATCCACCCGCCTCGGCCTCCCGAAGTGCTGGATTACAGGCGTGAGCCACCTCACCTGGCCTCTCAGTGCATTTTATTAACCACTTGCTTTGGGAAGATTGAAATCCCAGTTGCCTCTTACCTTGCTCGGTTTCTCAGTTGTCCCCTAGGGGCCTTTGTATGATGCTGCTGTGAGAAATTGAATTTGAGTCATTAGAGGTAACTTCAATTAGCAGCTCCGGGATAATGGCTGTGCACCCGGGAGCTGTAGCCATAGTCAGATCGGTAAGAGAGCCAGCTCTCTGCTGATAGAGCAGGTGGAAGGCTAAGAGCATAGGCACATGCTCACTGAGGTGTACACTTGTTCTTTCCCCTTAGGTTGAGTTTGGAGGCTTTAATCAGAACTGTGGAAATGCTTCAGATTTAGCCCCCCAGAAGCAGAGGACCAAGCCACTGATTCCAGAAATGTGCTTCACTTCGACTGGCTGCAGCACGGACATCAACCTTTCTACTCCTTATCTTGAGGAGGATGGCACCAGCATACTCGTTTCCTGCAAGAAGTGCAGCGTCCGGGTCCATGCCAGTGAGTGCTGCTCACCATTCTGTGTGTCCTGTCCCAGGATTATGGGCCTGCTCACTGGAAGTTATTGCCACCTCCTGGCCTCCCAGCCCCTAAAAGATTGTTGATGTTTTATTGGGGAGTCTGTTGCTAGCTGATTTTTCACTGTGTCTCCAGGGGTCCATACTGGCACCAGTCATGTCTGTGCCATCCTCTTGGTTGCAGACAGCAGAAAGGGATTAGTCCTTGCCACTTACTAGGTGTTCGTACCAGTGAATCTACACTTTTTGACTTTTTGAGACTTTGAGCCATACTGTATGCCTGAGCCCTGGGGACTCAGACTAAAGAAAACTAAGGAGTTTCTGTGAGATTTGGTTACAGCTTTGGGAGGTGGTATATGGAAAGGAATTGCAAATCTACCTTTTGACTCTGACCACTGGGTTTAATTTGCTCATCTTGGTGTCCCTGTTAGGTTGCTATGGGGTCCCCCCTGCAAAGGCTTCTGAAGACTGGATGTGTTCTCGGTGTTCAGCCAATGCCCTAGAGGAGGTGAGTGATCCCACACTGTTACTGTCTTCACCATGAGTCTTGGTGCATATTCAGGGCCAGACGATTTCATGTTGGACTCAGTATTCCCAGCCGTCTGCATAGGGTCTGGTATGCGGTGATGTCAGAGAGCGAGTATTGTGAGAGTAAATCCTATGACAGTGAGAATGGTTGCTGCCCACTTACGGAGTCTGGATGCTGTGTTTGCTCTGTTGTGTAAAGACCAACTAGTGGTCTTCCTGTGGAAGAACAATAACTCCCTTAAAAGAATTCAGCCATTTTGAATTGGAGCCTCAGAAAGGGGCTCGATGATGCATTGTGCCGTTTTCTCTTCACTGTACCCCCCGGAACCTGGCTGTACCTAGCCCATATAAGAAGCAGTCAGAGCCCCGTCATGCCTCTAGTTTGAGCAAAGTATCTTTTGTGACTTTGCTGAGTTGTTATTAGCAACAACAGTGAAGAGGATTATGTGAAGTCACGCGAATACTTGGCACACTTTAGCCCTGAGTGGCCTCTCCTTCTGACAGGGCGTCTTGGTGCAGGGGCTGCCTGGGTGAAGCCCCAGATGCTATTATGCTTCTTTCTTATGTGGAGGAGTTGCCCAAAGCAGGTCCAGGGGAGAGCAGATTGAATGTTAATGACTTGGTGTTAACCACTTTTTCCTCCCTCTCCTTTCTTGGCAGGACTGCTGTTTATGCTCATTACGAGGAGGGGCCCTGCAGAGAGCAAATGATGACAGGTAAGTTTCCTGAGCAGTGCCTTGGAATGCACAGGCTCAGTTCCGAAGCACGCAGTGTCTTTGTGAGGGTACTAGCTGTTCTTCTGAATGACTGATGAGGATTTGGGAAGCACATCGTGTGGAGCTGGAACAGCATCTCCAAGACTCATTTTAGAAATGGAATGCTAAGGGAGCCAAGCAGTCCCAGAATTTCCAACTCCAGCTGCTCCTCTGCAGCAGAGATGTCAGTGACATCCTCCTTTGGAGGAGCTAAGAATGGACTCATGAGAATATGAAGACTGTGAAGATGATGCACAGGGACTGTGTGGGCTGGAGTGAGGACATTCACCTTGTCACAGCTGGGGCTGGTGTGCAGAGGCGGCCACACGCTAGCAAGCACTTCTCCACATGGCAAACTCCCTGGCTCAGACCTGGTGTTTGGAATGAGGCGAGTGTGCTCAAGGAGGACATTGAGGAGAGCTCAGACAGGCCTACCCACTATGGAACCGAATCTGCTGAATTTTCTGGGCTTCTCAGCTGTTGGGCAGCTCATTTTCATGGAGTGAATCTTTGTGCTTAGGCATGTGTTTGGTTGCTCTGAGGTGAAAACATAAGATGAATGAGGTTTCTGACCTGGAAGAGCTGGCTGTCTAGGGCATGGTGCATGCAGGTCAGTGCTGAGTATCCTGCTTCCAAGTAGAATCCCGTGGCAACTTGTAGCATATGTTTAGTCCGGCCGCCTGCCCTCAAGAGTCCCAGTTATGCTGTCCCTGAGAGATGGCTACTCTGCCTGCTGCTTCTGCTCCTTCAAAGGCACTTGCTGCCATTATTTGAGGTCACTGTGTTCCTCACAATCAAAGGATAGTGCTGGGAACATTCTTTCTTATTTGGAGTGGAAATGCCTGTGCTTGAACCTCTCACATTTACCTCTGAATGCCTGTTCTGCCCTCCAGGGCCACACAGAACAAATCTGTTCCCACTCTAAAAAGACAGCCCCACTAAGAACTGCAGACAGCTTCCATGGAGCCCCAGTGTTGTCTGGTGTAGGTTTTCACGTAGCATGATTTTAAGAGTTGTCACCATTTTCGTTCTTCTCCTCTTGATGCATGCTGGTTTCCCAAAATGTCCAAAACTTACTTTAATTCTGAAGGATGTCCGTTGAATAGACCTCTCAGAGTAAGTGGGGCTTGGGTCAGACCTTAAAGATTAAAGAGTGAGTCAGCTATGGAAAAAGGGAGCAGAAGGGAGAGGTCATTTCAGCCTGGGGAAGAGGTTTGGGCAGAGGCCAAGAGAGAGCTGTGATTACTGGCAGATTGGGGCACAGCTGGGGATGTTTTCAGGAAGCACTTGGGTCCTATGGTAAAGAGGTCTGCATAGAGCTCTCCAATTTATTCTCACTCCCTGAAACCTGCCACACACCATTAGCCTGCGGCTCTGTTCATTTTTCAACAGACAGTGAGTGAGTGGTGTAAGAAGCATGATCCTGTGCTAACCTAGGGCAGTGGGGGTGGCACTACTTCCACATACTCAGAGGAGAGACGGTTCTGGTTCTCACCTTCCTGGGTCCCAGGCACGTGCTGGTGGAAGTCAGTGGTCACCCAGGTGAGGGAGGAAGCGCTGTCAGCAGGCCCACAAGAGAAGGCCACAGAGCCTTGGGCCCAGAGGTGACTGAGGTAGCCTTTGCCTTTTGGCAGGTGGGTCCACGTTTCATGTGCTGTGGCAATTCTGGAAGCAAGGTTTGTCAACATTGCAGAAAGAAGTCCGGTGGATGTGAGCAAAATCCCCCTGCCCCGCTTCAAACTGGTAAGGGCTTGTAGACTCTACATAATTTCCCGACTTACAAGTCTCTGGGTAGAAGAGAACAGGGACCTCCTGTACCCCTTGGTTTTGGTTAGAGTTTGTGATTCTCACTCTGTGGTTAGATTCCTTAGTGGAGGCCAGGTGTGGTGGCTTACGCCTGTAATCCCAACCCTTTGTGGGGCTGAGGCGGGTGAACCACTTGAGGTCAGGAGTTCAAGACCAGCCTGAGCAACATGGTGAAACCCCGACTCTACTAAAAATATAAAATTAGCCGGGAGTGGTGGTGCGCACCTATAATCCCAGCTCCTCAGGAATCTGAGGCAGGAGAATCACTTGAACCCAGGAGGCGGAGGTTGCAGTGAGCCGATACTGTGCCACTGCACTCCAGCCTGGGCGACAGAGCAAGACTCTGTCTCAAAAAAAAAAAAAAAAAAAATTCCTTGGCGGATAAAGTTGTAACCAGACCTGGATTAGAGCAGGCTGGTGTGTCCTTGTATTTTGGGAAGGGGCTGGCTCTTGCTTGCTTGGCTTTGCATTTGGGAGGGGAACAACAGAGGAAGCTGCAGTGCCAGTTCCTGCAATCACTGGTTTTCTTCCCCTGTGCTACAGAAATGTATCTTCTGTAAGAAGCGGAGGAAAAGAACTGCTGGCTGCTGTGTGCAGTGTTCTCACGGCCGCTGCCCAACTGCCTTCCATGTGAGCTGCGCCCAGGCTGCTGGTGTGATGATGCAGCCTGATGACTGGCCTTTTGTGGTCTTCATTACCTGCTTTCGGCACAAGATTCCTAATTTGGAGGTGAGAGAGGGTGCCATTCTAGAATCCTCTTGACAGTTTTCATGATCATTTTCTCTGCATGTTTTCTGTTTGTTGTGTCAGCAACTATTTCCTCAAGCATTCTGCATTATGAAGAGTGCTAATGAGTTAAGAGATTGAGAGGTGGCCCCTGTCCATCTCCACTCCCTGCCTTGTACTCCATAAGCCAGTGACACCAAACTGCTTGTAGTTGATTCCTTTTGATTATCTCTTTACTTGTCTGCCTCTCCATCAGAATAAACTCCTTGAGGGTCCATATCTTATTAATGTGGGCATCCTTATTACTTAACCTAGTGTCCGGGACATGCAGAACCTCTGAAAATGTTGGGAACAAATGGGGAGAGCTCCCAAGAGTTAACCATGAATTGCCAGACAGTAGAGATTGCTGCAGTTCTCTGAATGGTAAAGCTTAGAGAAAAAGTGACATGTAATGTTAGCTAGAGGAGCTATGAAGAGGATTGGGTAGACGGTGGCATTTGAAGTGGGTCTTAAACAATAAGAAGGAATTGTATGCAGAGCTTGAGAAACATGTTGAATGAGCAGGTCGCAGAAGAAGGATCATGAAAGACTGGTTATGGGAGTGTGACGGTGTGTGGGAGTGTGATGCTTGAGGGGTGGACAACGGCAGAGGATGAAGGCCCTGCACTGCCACTCTCAGGACTCTGATCTCTCTTCACTGGATGAGGAGAACTTGTTGAATATTTTGATTCTGCACTATAGTTTTTGATAATCACTCAGGTGGTTGTTTGACGAGAGGATTCAGAGTAAGAATTTGAGGCCGGAAAACCAGTTAGCCTAGGAGAGAGTGAGGTCTGAAATGGGAACACATAGGCAGGGCTTTAGGGTACATTTAACTTTGAGATCCTCCAACAGGTAGAATTGATAGGGCTTATTGACCCTTGTGGGTTGAGGAGAGAAGGGGAGAGGAGGAGGAAAGGGGGAGTGAATATTGAAGATGACTCAGGTTACTCCCTTGAGAGATGGGAAGGATGCTAATATGATGTTAGTAACTGCAATCAGGAACTGAGTTGAAGCAGTGTTGCTCTGCAAGGGAGAGGAGGAGGGATGAGAAAGAGGAAAGTCAATGCTGAGGTCGCTGGAGCATTCTGGAGAGTAACTGTGAGGGTAAAGATTTGGCTATTAGCATTTAACAGCATAGTTAAATCTAGTTCCCATTAGAAACTGGGCTCCGGAGATTCCCAGTGGGAGAAGCAGGTAGCAGAGCATGAACCAGTGAAAGCAGCTGAGAAAGTGAAGCAAGCCAGTGGGAGGAAGGAGGGTCACATCCAACAGAGAAGGCAGGGCTGGTGTGGTGGTCACTAAGTACCACAAACTGGAGTGTCCCTGTGGGGTAGTCAGGTCAGAAGCCAGACCGTAGTCGGGGAAGGCTCTGCCATGAGTGAGTTACAATCTAATAGAAGAGGCGATCATACAGGTTTAACAACAGTGTGGTAAATACATAATGAAAGGAAGAACGTGATAGACGGCCAGCCCAGAAGGATGAACTTTTCACTCTGCCATTTGGGATTGCAGAAAAGTCCTGGTTGGCTGACTGCATTCTTTTTCATAAAGATGTTGAACATGACAGGTGGATAGGGGTATGGTTAGGACCTTAGGAAGATGGGACCATATTCTATGTGAGAATGAGACTCCGGAGTGTCTCAAGGGCCCTGCCATAGCCATCCCTGGTGCCCTCACCATGCCCTCATTCTGAACTTGCCCTTGATGCAAGTAAAAACTTGAGGTAGTACTGAGTCACAGCTATGATAGGGAAGAGTTTTTTCATACACAGAATAGTTATTTTGTGATAATCATTAGTACTCCACATGCTTAAGTTGGCAGCTGTAGACTGCTAGTGCTATGAGGAAATTGGGGGGACTGATGAGTTAGTAGTTCTTTCACTGATTTATTCTTCAAATGTTTATTGAGCATTTACTATACACCAGGCACAGTTTTAGGTGCCAAGACTATACCATTGAACAAGACAAAAAAGTCCTTGCCCTTCTGGTGCATACAGTATAGTTGAAGGATACATAGAAGCAAGTAAATACACAGTATAGCAGATGGTGAGAAGTGCAGGGATAAAAATTAAGTCAGATAAGGGGAATGGAAGATGAAGTAGTAAGGAATGACATCAATAAGTTGACACTGTGATGGGAGTCAGTGTGCAAGTAATCGGGGAATGGCATCTCAGGTAGAAGAACTAGCAGTGCTGAAGCCCTGGGTGGCAGCACATATGGCACACTCATTCAGGGAACAGCAAGGGGGGCCAGCATGGCTGCGGCAGAGTGCCTGGGCAGGCTAGCAGGTGTACTTGGAAATGAGGCTGTCACATACTTTGTGATCCTGTTTGCATCAAGGGCAAGTTCAGAATGAGAAGGGCACGGTGAGGGCACCAGAGATGGCAATGGCAGGGCCCTTGGAATGGGGAACAGTTCGTTGTGTGTAGCTGGAGACATCTGAGAAACCTGTCTTTGTGCCCTAGCCCTGAGGGTAATGCCGCAGGTGCTAAGATGTGGTGCAGCTTTGCCTGGCGGCCCAGGCCTCAGAGTACCTATTGAGTCTCTCCTTTGATACTTTGATGTCAGTTCTTGGCAAGATCAGAGAAGTCCTTGTTGTTGTTCAGAGAGTTCTGGGTAAGATAATATGGTATAAGGGCCAGTTGTGGACTAGCTAAATTTATGGGAGGAGCTAAATTTATGGAGGAAAATGTGGTACTGGTCTCTTCCAATGTCCTGGCTGGGATGGTGGGTATCTGGAAAGGCTTGTTTTAGCTCCCATCTCCTTTTTACTTTTACTTTCCATGCTTATCTTTCCCTGATGAGGAACTAATTGATCTTCTTCTCCATATACCAGGCCTGCCAACTCCACGTGTGAGTAACCAAAGCCTCTGTTTTTTTCCAGCGTGCCAAGGGGGCCTTGCAAAGCATCACTGCAGGCCAGAAAGTCATTAGCAAGCATAAGAACGGGCGCTTCTACCAGTGTGAAGTGGTCAGGCTCACCACCGAGACCTTCTATGAAGTCAACTTTGATGATGGCTCCTTCAGCGACAATCTTTATCCTGAGGACATAGTGGTAATATCTGCAAGGAGCTTCTCAGGCAGTTTGGAATGGGGGATGTTTCTAAGGTCTGGCTGGCAGACTGTGTGTGTGTGCCTGCTTCTTCTAGCCAGGTCCATGGTCCCATCACCATGTCTTCTAACAGAAAGAATCATCTGTACCAGTGTTTCTTTGCAAAGAAAACTGTGTGCTGCTAGGGTACCCTATTTTCCTTAGAAGTACCTGGGAATCAGTATTTTCTGCAATTCCTTGAAACCTGCATCCGTTGCCATCTAAATTATCCCTGAGGGCATTCTAGTGCAATAGGAGACCCCAGGCTTTGGAATCAAATATGTCAGTACCAGCTTCATTGCCTAGTAGCTGTGTGATTTTAGGAGAATTATCCAACTCTCTTTTCTATCAGGCCCTCTTAGTAGATGTATAGAATCTGCTTTTGTCTCTTCACAGTGGGCTTTAGGGCTAAGTAGAAACTGCCTGGAGACACCCTTGGCCTGTTTATGTTATCAACACCTGAGACACAGTGGCCCCACATGGACCCAGTCCCAGGTCTGGCTTGGTATTGAGGACTTAGTTCAGGTTTCCCCTACCCCCACCTTGCCTTTTCAGTTGGTAGACTAACCATCAAAGTAGAGAGGAATGAAACCATTTTTTCCTTTAACAAATCAGGTATTGTCCCATGTTTATACCACATTAGCCACTCAGTTGCTAAAAGCACATTCATTAGTTATGAAGTAGACTTATAGAAAAGGCAACATTAGTAGTACTCATAGCAGTAGTATAGCTATCATTTATTTATATTTTATTTGTGAGACAGGGTTTCACTCTGACTCCCAGGCTGCAGTACAGTGGCACAGTCTCAGCTCACTGCAGCCTCAACTTCTGGATTGAGGTGATCATCCCACCTCAGCCTCCCTGGTAGCTGGGACTACAGGCACGCACCACCACAGCCAGCTAATTTTTTAATTTTTTGTAGAGACGGGCTTTTGCCATGTTGCCCAGGCTGGTCTCGAACTCCTGGGCTCAAGTGATCTGCCCACCTTGGCCTCCCAAAGTGTTGGGATTACAGGCGTGAGCCACTGTGCCTGGCCTTATTTTTTTTTTTTTTGAGAGACCAGGTCTCACTCTGTCACTTAGGCTGGAGTGCAGTGGCTGTATCATAGCTCCTGCAATCTCAAACTCCTGAACTCAAGTGATCCTCCTGCTTCAGCTTCCCAGGTAGCTGGGACTACAGGCACATGCAGTCACGCCTGGCTAATTTTTAAATTTTTTGTAGCGACAACAGTCTTGATTTGTTGCTCATGCTGGTCTCGATCTCCCAGCTTGAAGCGATCCTCACATCTTGGGCCCCCAAACCACTGGGATTACAAGAGTTTGAGCCACCATACCTGGCCCTTGCTGTAATTTATTAAGCTGGTACAGTATGCCAGGCACTATGCTAAGTGGTTATTTCAAGTATCTCTTTATCTTCTCATACCCACTGTGAGAAGGATGTGGTATTATCTCTAACTTACAGTGGTTTCAGGACTCCATTTTCTACAAGTTAGAGACCCCAAAGAGTTTAATGTCACTTTTTTTTTTTTTTTTGAGATGGAGTCTCGCTCTGTTGCCCAGGCTGGAGTACGGTGGCATGATCTTGGCTCACTGCAGGCTCTGCCTCCCAGGTTCACGCCATTCTCCTGCCTCAGCCTCCCGAGTAGCTGGGACTACAGGCGCCCGCCACCATGCCCGGCTAATTTTTTGTATTTTTAGTAGACATGGGGTTTCACCATGTTAGCCAGGATGGTCTTGATCTCCCGATCTCGTGATCCGCCCGCCTCGGACTCCCAAAGTGCTGGGATTACAGGTGTGAGCCACCGCGCCGGCCTTAATGTCACTTCTTGATTCAATCTATTGTGATACACTGTTTAGGTTCAAGTATAGGAAGAAAATTCAGCTTTGCATAGATATGTAATTGGAAAAAGGAGTTTTTTTGTTTTTGTTTTTTTAAGATAGGGTTTCACTCCCGTTACCCACGTTGGAGTGCAGTGCAGTGATCTCAACTCACTGCAACCTCCACATACCAGGCTCAAGTGATTCTGCTGCCTCAGCCTCCCAAGTAGCTGGGACTACAGGCGCTTGTCACTGGTGCCCAGCTAATTTTTTAATTTTTTTTGTAGAGATAGGGCTTTGCCTTGTTGCCCAGGCTGGTCTCAAAACTCCTGGGCTCAAGCAATCCACCTACCTTGGCCTCCCAAAGTGCTGGGATTACATCTGTGAGCCACCACACCCAGCCAAGAGAGGTATTTTAATAGTCTTTCAGGTAATTGTGTTTATTATTCTCTGATATCCACCAAAACTCAATGGAAGTAACAACTTTTTTTTTTTTTTTTTTTTTTTTAAGAGATGATGTCTTGCTTTGTTGACCAAGCACTTCCCGAGTAGCTGGGACTACAGGCATGCCTGGCTATTTGTAGAAATGGGGTCTTGCCATCTTGCCCAGGGTAGTCTCAAACTCCTGGGCTCAAGCGATTCTTTTGCCTCAACCTCCCAAAGTGCTGGGATTACAGGTGTGAGCCACTGCTCCTGGCAGGTTCTTAAAAGTTAGTTGCAGTGTGGAATCTGAAAGGTCAGTGAACGTTTCATATTGTTAACACTAAAACCCATTGGTCTCTTCTGAATGGATCTTTCACCCATGCATCCTTTTATAACATCATACATTGGTCATTTAGAAAATATTGGTGCACTGGCCTATGGACAGCCTCCAAATGTTGTTAAATATTATTATAAATTTATTTATTTATTTATTTATTTATTTTGAGACAGAGTCTCACTCTGTCGCCAGGCTGGAGTGCAGTGGTGCGATCTTGGCTCACTGCAACCTCCACCTGCCAGGTTCAAGCGATTCTCCTGCCTCAGCCTCCCAAGTAGCTGGGACTACAGGTGCACGCCACCACGCCCAACTAATTTTTGTATTTTTAGTAGAGACAGGGTTTCCCCATGTTGTCCAGGATGGACTCAATCTCTTGACCTCGTGATCTGCCCACCTTGGCCTCCCAAAGTGCTGAGATTACAGGCATGAGCCACCACGCCTGGCCATAAATATTTTAAAAATTACATTTGTTAGTATCACCAATAATAATCAAAAAACTTAGAATTTTGGGAAGTTTCAAGCTCACAGTTGTGAATGCCGCTTCTCTGAAATGCTAATATTTGCTTGAAAGCCTGAATTTTATTATTGGCAACAGATACTGACTTTTGTTTTCCTTGACATGACAGGCGTTCACTTCATGCATTTTCAAGATGTCTGCCAGATACCTAAGTCTGAAAAGCCAGTTTGTCAGTCACTTTTTTTCTTTTTTAAAATTTTCATAGAGTTTTTTAAATACAGGGTCCTGCTCTGTTGTGCAGCACCACGGCTGGAGTGCAGTGGTGTGGTCATGGCTCACTGCAGCGTCATCCTCCTGGCCTCAGGCAGTCCTCAGTCTTCCGAGTAGCTGGGACTACAGGCGCGTGCCACCACACCTGGCTAATTTTTTATGTTTTGTAGAGATGGGATCTCCCCTGTGTTGCCCAGGCTGGTCTTGAACTCCTGGGCTGATGCGATCCTCCTACCTCTGCCTCCCAAAGTGAGGGATTACAGGCACGAGCCACTATGCCTAGCCTAGTAATTTTTTTCAAATAAAACTGGTATTCCATGAACAAAGCAGCTAGTGTAATTCACAACTCAAACAACACAGATAGATTTCTTTGAGACAACCAAAAGTGTCTTATGAGGACTTAACACATGTACTCAATGATTAAGATTTTAAAAGATTAATAATTTTTTACTGCTTCATCAAGGGATATTGTTACATGCAATCGAGAGTTTTTGCTCTTTTCTCCTAAATTATGAGTGTACAGTGGTGAAAAATGCAGTAACAACTAGTAGAGCTTAGGGTCAGTGCCTTGATTTGTGCTCAGGTGCCAGCGGTTGTACCTATCCTAGGTAAATGACAACACAGTGACAAAGGCTAATAGTTTAATATTATAAAAATAGTCATGTCTCACTTGCTCCCTGACAGTGTCTCAGGAACCCCTCAGAGGTTCACAGACCACATTTTCAGAAGTGCTGTTACAGGAGGTGGAACTGAATTGCAGAGAACTTAAGCAATTTATCAAATATCAAACATTTGAGTAGTTAAATCTTAGAACACCTCAGATATTGGGTGTAGGAGGCTGTAGTTTATGCCTAATTGTTAGATTGATACAAACTGTATTTACTGATTACCTATTCAATAAATGAATTGTCAATAAGTAGGGAACTGTTTCCACTCAATGTAGCATGATTGTAAGAGCAGATGTGAGCATCCACATCCTTTTAGACTCACTGCCCTGCCCCTCTCTCATTTTTATTTTTTAAGCCATGTCCCTAAGAACCTTCTCCCAGGTATACCCATCAGACCTTTCATTCAGCCAATATGCTGAGTGAAATATCCCCCCGTATACCAAGCCCTATGCTGGGAATACGATGAGGACTTGGGGTACTTACCTGCTTCTGGAAGGAATAAAAGTTCTGAAGTACTTTGCCAGGTCCCATGGTAGGTGATTCTTTTTCCTGTTAAGAACATATTTCTTGGTTGGGCACAGTGCTCATGCCTGTAATCCCACCACTTTGGCAAGCCAAGGCAGGCAGATCACCTGAGGTCAGGAGTTCGAGACCAGACTGGCCAACATGGGAAACCCCGTCTCTACTAAAAATACAAAAATTAGCTGGGCATGGTGGCACGTGCCTGTTGTCCCAGCTACTCAGGAGGCTGAGGCAGGAGGATTGCTAGAACCCAGGAAGCTGAGGTTGCAATGAGCCAAGATCAGGCCACTGTATTCTAGCCTGGGCGACAGAGCGAGACTCCATCTCCAAAAAAAAAATAAAAAACACTTTTTTTTTTTTTTTTATGAGAGGGAGCCTCGCTCTGTCGCCCAGGCTGGAGTGCAGTGGCACGATCTTGGCTCACTGCAAGCTCTGCCTCCTGGGTTCACGCCATTCTCCTGCCTCAGACTCCCGAGTAGCTGGGACTACAGGCGCCTGCCACCACACCTGGCTAGTTTTTTGCATTTTTAGTAGAGACAGGGTTTCACCATGTTAGCCAGGATGGTCTTGATCTCCTGACCTCGTGATTTGCCTGCCTCAGCGACTCTCCCAATGTGCTGGGATTACAGGCATGAGCCACCGTGCCTGGCCAAAAAAAAAAAAAAAACATTTCTTATAGTTGAGTACGGTTCTAGTATTTATTCATGGCAGAGCCCTGGAGAACCCTCAGGGGAACAGTTGAGGGAATGTAAGAAGGACTCTTGATTCTGGCATTTAACTCCTGTGTTTACTAAGTTTGTTATAGCTGGAATTTTTTTTTTTTTTTTTTTGGTCACCTAGAAGCAGGAGAGGGCAGAGATAGGGGCAGACTTTGACTTAGCAAGGTCTTTAACTGTTAACATTTTTCAGCCCAGAGAGCTGCCTTGCTCTCTAAAACAGTTACTTTGTCCTGTTTCACTCTTCCCTGAGTAGAGGACAGTTACCTTTGTGTGCAGGTGGACCTTCCTTTCACCCTCCTTCCTTCCTGTTTCTCAGAGCCAGGACTGTCTCCAGTTTGGTCCTCCTGCTGAAGGAGAAGTGGTCCAAGTGAGATGGACAGACGGCCAAGTCTATGGAGCCAAGTTTGTGGCCTCCCACCCTATCCAAATGTACCAGGTATCCAAAGTTCTACCTTTCTAGGGAGTGGGGGGTGCTTCATTAATTCTGTGCTTCCTGTTGGGCCAGAGGCGAGCCTTTGCTCTTAGGAGAACTAATAGGTTGGTAACCCTTTCAGAGCTAGGTATCTGCCCTGTGTCCAGTCTGCCAAATGTGAAGTAAGGTAGTCGTTATTTTAGTGTTCTTCCTCCTTCCTTTGACTGTAGGGGACTGCCACTGTGCATGGTGGACCAGGGAAAGAGTCAGGGATATCCTAGCCAAAAGGCCTTTGTTTCCTTGGTAGGTGGAGTTTGAGGATGGCTCACAGCTTGTGGTTAAGAGAGATGATGTATACACACTGGATGAAGAGCTTCCCAAGAGAGTCAAATCTAGACTGGTGAGTATTTTCTGTGTGTCCCCAGTTCCTGTCGTGGAGGGAGGGAACAAGTCAAGGATGCATCCCTTTGTGTTGTTCCTGGGGTAGCTGACATCTGGCTTGCTTATTCTCCTATAGTCAGTAGCCTCAGACATGCGCTTCAATGAGATTTTCACAGAGAAAGAGGTTAAGCAAGAAAAGAAACGGCAACGAGTTATCAACTCAAGATACCGGGAAGATTATATTGAGCCTGCACTATACCGGGCCATCATGGAGTAGGTGCTTCCAGGGTCCAAGGGATTCTCAGCCATCCAGGCAAGAGCACTCTGGGTTCCACAGCACAGCAGACATGGAACTCTGAAGTCTCTGAAAGTGAAGTTGTAAAAAGAAAAGGAATGAAATAACCGACCCATCATCTTCTCACCCACCCTCATTGCATTCCGCTGTAGTGAAAGGATGAGCCATTTCTGGGCACGTGGCAGCAGTCGCTGATCTCCCAGCTGAGGGGCTGAGCACTGGAATGCTGTGGCTGCACTGGCCCCAGTCCATAGAGGGGTCAACTATGCTGGCTGGAGTGGCTGCCCTGTTCCTGGCCTAGGACTTAGCTTCGTAACTATCACCTGCACCGACTAGGCTGAGGTGCTGGTACTTGCCCCAACCCCTACTTTTGTATTTATGTGTGTGTGTGTGCGCGCGTGTGTGCCTGTGTGTGTGTGTATGTTTGGTCTGGACCAGCTTCTGCCAGCCCCTGGCCTTTACTTTCTTCCTTGCCTATGCAGGGCAAACAAAATGTGAAATTCTGCCCTCAGCTGAGCTGAGTAAGGGCTCCTGGGGGTTGGCTGGAGATGGGTGTGGCATCTGTCCGGGCCTGGAACAGCCTCAAGACAGTGCTGGCAAAGCTGCAGTGTTGAGATGCTAAGGAGCTGATGCCACCTCTTTGTCTTCCCCTAAAGGAGAACATGGGGATAACATGGGTGTGTGCCCACAACACTGTAGGTGCAGAGCCCCTGTGGCAAAGTATTACAGGGTGTGGGTGGGGATTACCCTGAAGCGGGGATTTTAATGATGGAAGCAGGCAGAGCCTGGTGGGTGATTCTGTCAACAGAAAATTGCAATCATGCAGGGGCTGGGAGGGTTAGGATGAAAAAACTGGGGCCATTGGAGGCCCACTGTGGGTGGGAGGGAGCTGATTTTGGGGTGGGGGTGGGACTAGAGGGCAATACTGAAGGGGTTAAACAGGTTTTTGGTCCTCAAGAATTTGTTTGCCTGGGCCCAGGATTGGAGGGCTTCACACCAATACCCTGTGTATACAAGAATCAGATTTATAATACTTCCCCTTTTTTGTTACGTATGAACACTATAAACCAAATTATTTTGAAAACTGGTGCATCACCTTGTCCTTAGCAATAAAAATGTGTTGAGCAGAGGATTGGCTGTCTGCCCCAAGGAGCCCACGTGGCCCACATCAGGCTGGGGGTGTATCTAGAGTCATAGGCTCTGGAGCGGGGCTGTGTATTTTAAGACAAATCAGTAAGGCAGTCCCTAGGAAGTTCCAGAGAGTGGGTCCTTTGCTTGTCAAGCTCTGTATTAGGCCAAGTATGGTGGGTCATGGGAACAGGGACACTTCTGGCTCTGAGCACCTCTTTGTTGTGCTTGCTCTGCCTTAGAGACGGGCAGGATGAGGTAACAGAGGAAGCACCAGACCAATGAGTCCTCTCAACAGAGTGTCTCTCACTGCTGCCCCATTTGATACATCTTTGTTGAGCTGGCCTAAGTTCATGCCAGCATCTGTGTTCTATACAAATTGTGGAACCAGTGTGAAGGATGGGGTGCATTTTTGGTGCTTGAAAAGCAAGGGACTCAACCTCCAGTGGGATCTTCAGATTGCTCTCCGAGCTGTCTAGTTGGTGAGAACTTCCCCGGAGGAAGACCCAATCTCCTTTGGCTGCTGGGTCCCTGAGGTCAAAGTGGACAAGGATGGGGAACCATAGAGCAGGGAGGGGGGCAATGAATAGGTGCAGGACTTGGGTGCCCCGGAGCTGCACCGGCTGGCCCTTAAACAGCCAGGCACTTCCTGTGGCATGGCCCTGTCCAGGTGCAGGAGAGGCTTGGGTCAGCTCAGCTGCTCTGGATGCTTCCTTGTGTCCCTGCGGGTTGAGAGGTGGTTGCTACTTGGTATCTCATTGTGGAGAAAGGGAGGTGCAGGAGGTGATCTTTTCTATGTCAGCTCCCTCCTGGGGCCCAGAGAGGGATGTTGGCCTTTTTTTTTTTTTTTTGTGCCTACACGCCACCTGGGGATTCCCAGCGGATGTAGCAAGGGAGGCTGGGCAGAACCAGGCCTTAGTGGATTGGTGAGAGAGCACTAATCCATACATCTTTGGAAGAGAGGAACACTTCACCAGCCTTTTTACACAGGGTCCCTACCTTTCTTGATGACCCCACTGCCTCCAGGTGTGGGCGCTGGGTTTAATCCCAGCAGTTTTTACTCAACAGCTGACCAGTTTTCCAGAAACTGCACTTTTTATTTTGGTCAACGTAATAACTTAGGAAACTGCAACTCAGGTGATCCAAATCACACAGACCGGCCCGTTCTCTCCCCTACTGGCTGCCTATGCAGTCGGGTCGACCTCAAGAGAACCGGCCCCAGCCAAAAGCGGCACCTCCCGGCCTGCCAGTCCCCTCCTGCCTTAGGCAGCAACTCCCAGAAGCCTTTTTGTAGGGCAAACTGCCTTGCCTTTGTAAGGTAGGGCCTTTGGATCCAAGGTTGCAGTTTAAAGACCACTCGGGCTTTGTTGAGGAATTAAGTTTTTTAAATTCCGCCCCAGGCGGATAACACCAGGGCTCCGCCGCAGGAATGAAAAAGGAGTGGGAGGGCTGCAAAGTGTACGTGGCGCTTGGAGGCCCTGTGCCATGCGCGGACTAAAAATGTTCTACGAGTCTCTTAACGCTCACCCCCGTGCCCCCTTACCCACCAGGGCCCATGGAGGTCCGAGGCTTTCGGCCTCAGTGAGCGGAATGGGTGCGCTCACGACCTGGAGGGCGAGATGAGATGTCCCTCGGCGTGAAGTGGCCGTGACTACCCTAGCCCTTTGCGTTCCCCGCGCAGGCGACGAAACAGGCTCTCGAGGGGAGACAGCCGTGCGTCCTCTGGGCCGTGAAGCCGGGGGAAGAGGGTTCCTCTAGACGGCTCGATGTGCCCAGGAGAGACACCCACGCTGAACTTGCAGGCTGGGGCGCTCCACCAGCTCGAACCTCTCGCCCCGCACTCGCCGCGGCACTGGTCTCGTGGTAGGCGGGGTGGGCGGGACGGCAAATCCGCGGCTCCTGCGTCTATTGGGCTGCTCGGGGCAGTGCAGCTCCGCATTGGCCAGGCCCTCGCTCCGCCCAGCTTCCGCGAGCCCATTGGTCGCAGGCGCCCGACAGGGTCGCGGCCGCGGGCCCCGCCCGCCGCTGCGTCCCCACTATGGCGGCGCCCATGCAGCTCACCGCGTCGTGGGCGCCCGCCGGGGTACCCCGCGGCTGTCGCCGCCGCCTACGCCGTCGCCTCCGCCTTCCTGCCCCGCGTCGGGCCGGGCGCCACCTCCCCCCTGCCTCCCTCTCCGCTGTGGTAAGGGCCTGCCCAGTGCGCTTCGGGGCGCGATGGCTGACCGCGAATAACGGTCGCCGCGCTGCCCCGCCCCTCCCCCGCCGGCCGCGGGTCCCGGGCTGGGCGGGGCGCGGAGCCCGCGCGCTAGTGCCTGGGAAGGCGGGGTCGGGGCACGGCCCAGTCGTCCTTCGGGCTGGGGGCCCGGTACCTGGATGACCTCGCCTGGGTGGGGGCCGCCGAGTCTGGGGGAAAGGCCGGCCGGACGCAGGCCAGGAGGTCTGAGGTCATCTCCGTGTGAAATCCCGCAGCGCTGCGCACCTTGGCGCAGAGCACGGACACCATCATTCGGGCCCTGCTGTGGGAAGAGGGAAGAAAAGTCCAGGCAGCGCCTGAGCGGGAATCGGCAGCGTATGGGTAGCGGTTGTCATTGCTTACTGCTCTAGCGAGGGCCAGAACTGGGGTCAGTTTGATAGGCAAAGTACGCCTCTCTTGCTTCCTTTCCTTCTGGCACTTTCCCCCGTGTGTCCTCGGTGCTTTTGCTTGCAAGAGAAAATATCTTAGTGAGGGGAGCAGGTTTGGTTAGGAGAGTGTCCCATGAACATTTTGGATTCCTTTTTACAACAATGTCCATTTTTATGATTCCTCAGTAAGCCTCATTTTTGTTTGTTGCCTTCACGTATGAGGAAGGAGTGAAACCTGATAACTGAATGTAATTAATTGAGGGAGGGACCAGTGAAGGCAGCTATTACCTCAGAAAGTAAAATACTCAAACTTTTCAGTGGATGTGAATTATAGATAGCTGGACATGAAGGTAGGAAAAAACTCTTACTAGGTTACTAAAAGTAAGATAGTCCCCATGACAAATTAGGTTGTTTCTAAGTCAGAATTATCTTGTAGAGATGATCACTGAAATGTTTGGTGTACTTTCAAGTCAACAGAGGATTAAAAGGAAGCTGGCACAGAAATTTATAACCAAATGATATTTTCAAATAATCTCTTAAGGCAATACAGCTCCTCCTATGATTAGAGATTCTTAACTCAAGGATATTTTGAGATATTAAGTGGTGAATCTCTCCATTTCACATGTCAACTGTCTAACCATGGTTTAATAAAAATAAAATGTTAATGATGAAACAAGGCATTCATGTTCTCAGAGACTAACAGACTTTGTATCAATCAATGGAACGCCTCTTGAGTACATATTTTATGCAAGGCATTGACTGAGGGGGAACTCAAAACCATTTAAGATAAGAAACTTGCTCTAATGGGCCTATAATATAGTTGAGGGAATAAAGCACACACATGACAATGATAACTGTGATATGGTCTCTAGAATTCCAAGATGGTAGGTACTCTGAGAAACCGAGAAAAGGAGAAATCCATGTGTTTGAGGAAGGTTTCACAGGGAAGCTGAGACTTGAATTGGGTCATGAAGAGTGGGTAGGCCTGGCTGGATGAAGAGGAAGAAGTGAGCAGATGAGAAAGTGAGGATGACAAAGGTGCAGGGGAATCTGAGATGCTCATGGGTGGTTCTTAGCAGAAAAAGCAGGATATGAGGTTGCACAAAACGTAGGTTGATGGCATTAATCCAAGAGGTACCTTTGTCCCGTGTGGTGCAAAGAGTAAACAAGTAATAGAATTTACTTCAAAGGAAGCTGAAGCTAACTATCAGGAATACAGTAACACTTTACTTGCCATTGTCACTTTTCCTTTTTTTTTTTTGAGGCAGGGTCTCCCTCTGTCACCCATGCTGGAGTGCAGTGAACGTGGCTCTCTGCAGCCTTGACTTCCTGGACTCAGGCGATCCTCCTGCCTCAGCTTCCCAAGTAGCTGGGACCACAGGCAGGTGACCTGGAGAATTAAAGAAATTTTTTTTTTTTTGTAGAGACAGGGTCTTGCCATGTTGCCCAGGCTGGTCTTGAACTCCTGGGCTCAAGAAATCCTCCCACCTTGGCCGGGCGCGATGGCTGACGCTTGTAATCCCAGCACTTTGGGAGGCTGAGGCGGGCGGATCACGAGGTCAGGAGATCGAGACCACGGTGAAACCCCGTCTCTACTAAAAATACAAAAAAAAATTAGCCGGGCGTGGTGGTGGGCACCTGTAGTCCCAGCTACTCGGAGAGGCTGAGGCAGGAGAATGGCGTGAACCCGGGAGGCGGAGCTTGCAGTGAGCCGAGATGGTGCCACTGCACTCCAGCCTGGGCGACAGAGTGAGACTCCGTCTCAAAAAAAAAAAGAAATCCTCCCACCTTGAGTTCGAGACCAGCCTAGCCAACATGATGAAACCCCGTCTCTACTAAAAAAAAAAAAATACGAAAAATTAGCCAGGCGTGGTGGCAGGCGCCTGTAATCCCAGCTGCTCGGGAGGCTGAGGCAGGAGAATCACTTGAACCAGGGAGGCAGAGGTTGCAGTGAGCCAAGATCGCGCCACTGCACTCCAGCCTGGGCAACAAGAGTGAAACTCGGTCAAAAAAAAGAAATCCTCCACCTCAGCCTCCCAAAGTGTTGGGAATATAGGCGTGAGCCACCACATCTAGCCCATTGTCGCTTTTCTGATTCACCTCAGCTACTTGGAATAACAGTTCCCTCAACCCAGAAGCTGCACTGCAAGTTTATTCTTAACTTTTCTTCTTTTTTTCTCCCCTGTGTTTTTGGTTGGGTGCCAGGTCTTGTTGACCCTACTTACACACTGTTTCTGGCATCTGCTTCTATTTTTGAGTCAGAGCCTCCCTCTGTCGCCCAGGCTGGAGTGCAGTGGCCCCATCTCAGCTCACTGCAACCTCCACCACCCGGGTTAAAGAAATTCTCCTGTCTCAGCCTCCTGAGTAGCTGGGATGACAGGCGCATGCCACCACGCCCGGCTAATTTTTGTATTTTTAATAGAGACGAGATTTCACCATCTTGGCCAGGCTGATATTGAACTCCTGATCTCAAGTGATCTGCCCACCTTAGCCTCCCAAAGTGCTGGGATTATAGGCATGAGCCACCATACCTAGCCTGGCATCTGCTTCTTTTCACTCCTACTGTCATCACACTGATCTGGCGCCATTGGACCATTCCTGTGAATTACCACAGAAGCCCCCTAACATTTTTTTCCTTCCATCTATCATGTGTATTGCCATCACTTCCAAGTTTGTCACATCTCCAGCCAGGACTTCAAATGGCTCCCCATAATCTGTTGCGTTAGGCACAGACCAGCCTGGCATGGGCAATATGGGCAAACTGATTTCTTGCCATTCCGTTTTATTTTCCAGGTCAGTGGAACTATTTGCTCTTTGTGCTTTGCTGTTTGTGCTCTGTGTCTTTGCTCATGTTGGCTTTTTCTATCTTAAATAGTCTCCTTGACTTTAATTGTTCTTACGTATGTTTCAGGGCCATTTCATACGGAACTTCCTTTGTGAAGCTTGTCTGTACTTTTTCTTCTCATCTAGATGAGATGTCTCTCTTCTTTAAGTTTAAACCACCATAACATTAGAGTCTGCCTTTTTGCGATAATTGCCTTAAATCCTGCTTCTACCCACAGTATAAGACTGAAGCTATTTCAAGACATAGACTGTCCTCTTCATCATCCAACTTTGTACATAGTAGGTACTTGGCAAATATATTTTATATTGAAAATAGCTTTGAACCAGGATGGATGCAAAGATAATTCTTTATCCAAACAAAATGTTTGTCATTAAAATCTATAAATAAAGTTGTTTATGTGAGAGAATCCCTTACTGAGAGATCTGTATTGACATAGATAGCTTGGATGAGGCTGCACTAACAAAAACCTCAAGACTTCAGTGGCGTAACAGAACAAAACTTGACTTCTCATTCTTGTGACGTGTCCAGCATGAGTGTACAGGAAACTCTTCACAGTCACTCAGGAACTGAGGCTGATAGAAACTCCATCTTAATATGATACTGCCATGACCATTTTGATTAAACGAAAAGATAGTGGTCAAGTGGTCACTGGCTTTTCAAGTTTCTGTCCCACTGTGGCACATGCCACTTTCATTCCCATTTTCATTGGCCAAAGCAAGTCACATAGCCATGCCTAACTTTAAAGAAGGTTAGAGAATTTCAGTGTTAGCATATGTCTGGGAAGCAAAGAGCCAGAAATATTTGGTGCATAGCACTAATGACTACTGCCTCATCTGTGGTATCACAGCCCATTGAAGATTAGAGGTAGCACATCAGATGGGCTGCAAGAGACAAACATTGACAGTAGCAAGAAATAATAGCTCTAACCATGCATGGGGTAATGGTAGATTCAGAGTCAGAACTCTTACAAGCACTTGTAAATGCTCACAGGCCAAGGGTGTTGATACAAGGGCAATCTGTTACATCCCAGTTATAACACAGTCATTCCTGAGGAATGTCTTTTACAAAACTATGTTACAGCATTCTTAGTAACAAATACAGCAATGGTTCTGAGATAGCAAAAAATAAAAGTTAAATTATAATCAGGGTATTCAATTTATAAGAAATCGGGAAATGTAATAACTTTAGGTGCATTTTCACTCAAATGGTTAAAATTAAAAAATAATCTTAGTTTAACCTTATTGGTTTAATTGAACCTAGCAAACTTGGTATTTGAGGAGGAGGTTTCACTATTGACAAATAATAGAAACAGTGCTGGTTGGAGCCCTGGTTCAGGAGACAGAAGATTTGGGTTCAGATCTTGGCTCTTCCACTATTAATAGTTGTCTGACAGTAAGCAGGAATCTTATTTTTGAGCCTAAGTTTCCTCATCAGTGAAATGCATGGGGCAGTTGTGAGAATTAAACAAGTCAGTTCATGTAAAGTGCTTTGCAGAGCACGTGGTTCACAGTAAGCACTCATGATCACAGTACATCTAACCAGCTGCATCAAGGTTAGAAGAAACTTGAGAAATCAGGTAAGGAGCCCTCAGAAATACAGGTAGAAGGGTTCCCCTGGATTTCCCCACCTTTTTTCTCTCTTGGACAGCATCCCTACGATCTCTTATTTTCACATTTTTCGTATTTTACGTGAGTGTATACATTTCTGTCTCTCCTACTAGACCAGGTGCTCTCATCATTCCATAAATGTGTACTGAACATGAGCTCTGCCAGGCTCTGTGCTAGGTGGTGCCTTGATAGGTATGAAGGACATGTCCCTGGCCTCAAAGAGCCTCCAGTCTAGTAGGACCAGAAGCAAGTAAAGAATACATTATAACCAGAAGCAGAATATATTATAACAAGGGCTGTGGTTGAGGGTCTTGTGGGATCTTCTAAAAGCACACCTGATATCGTGGGGAATATGAGTAGTGGTTTTCTAGGGAAGTTCACATCCGACCTACATCTTGAAAAATCAGTAGTTATTAGCTGGGTGGATATGGGTTTAAAAGGCTTTTCACACGGGCAACAATGTGTGCTGTGGCCTAGAAGCAAAGAATGTGGCTGCATCCTAAAGACACTGGTGTGGCAGGAATATGGAGCGTGTTTGGGGAGTGTGTGGGAAATGAGGCTGCAGAAATCAGTCAAGAATAGATTGTGAAGGTCTTTGTGAGTTATGAAGTTGGAGCTTTATCCTGAAGGTGATTTGGTGCCACTGAAGGATTTGAAGATAGAAAGTGACTACTTTGTCAGCTTTGCCTTTCAGGAGCATCACTGTATGGAAGAGGCAGAATAGTGAATAGCTGTTACCCTCACGTGGGGAGTTCTGAGGTTTGCAGCCATAGTACCATACCTACTACACAGAAGTCATAAAGTATTTATGCAGGATGAAGGTTATAATGAGGTAAGAACTGGACGGAAGGATAGTTACGCTGCTGCAGCATGTGACGGGCATGTCTGTGTGCTTCCTAGAGCTAGATGAGCAGCAGACCAGGATTTCAATCATAGTCTCACCAGTTTCTATTGTGTCACCTTGGATAGGCTTCAGAATCTCATGTCTTCTTGGTTTTCAAATTTGGAAAATGAGGACAAAAATTCCTACCTTGCCAGGTTGTCTGAGGATTGGAGGGAATAGATGTAAAAACCCTGGTCTTGTGCTATTAGTAGATATATACAAATAGTTTAATAATAAAACAGCAGTTATAATATTTCTAACCTTTAGTATATTACCTGATTCATGGTAGGTGATCACTAGTCTTAAATCTCACTACCTAAAGATGCCAACATTGTGGGATTTTTTTTTTTTTTTAGGTAAGTCCTCACTCTATCACCCAGGCTGGAGTGCACTGGCAAGATATGATCACGATTCACTGCAGCCTCAACCTCCCCAGGCTCAGGTGGTCCTCCCACCTCAGCCTCCCAAATAGCTGGTACCACAGGCACTCACGCACCACCACACCCAGCTAATTTTTCGTGTTTTGTGTAGAGACGTGGTTTCACCATATTGCCCACGCTGGTCTCGAGCTCCTGGGCTCAAGCGATCTGCCCAGCTCTGCCTCCCGAAGTGCTGGGTTTACACATGTGAGCCACCACGCCCAGCCACGTTGTGGTTTTATGTATGCATTTATTTTAGGTCTTTTTCTCACCATTATACTAACAAGGATATGCATTTTAAGTGATGGATGATGCTGGGCTGGAAGTGTTAGGCATAAGGGAATTACTCTGAGATCAAAAAGAGGCAGTTGATAAGAATGCCATACGGGCCGGGTGCAGTAGCTCATACATGTGATCCCAGCACTTTGGGAGGCCGAGGTGGGCGGATTATCTGAGGTTAGGAGTTCGAGGCCAGCCTGGCCAATGTGTTGAAACCCCGTCTCTATTAAAAATACAAAAAGTAGGCCGGGCACGGTGGCTCACGCTTGTAATCCCAGCACTTTGGGAGGCCGAGGCAGGCGGATCACGAGGTCAGGAGATCGAGACCACGGTGAAACCCCGTCTCTACTAAAAAATACAAAAAATTAGCCGGGCGTGGTGGCGGGCGCCTGTAGTCCCAGCTACTCGGAGAGGCTGAGGCAGGAGAATGGCGTGAATCCGGGAGGCGGAGCTTGCAGTGAGCCGAGATTACGCCACTGCACTCCAGCCTGGGCGAAAGAGCAAGACTCCGTCTCAAAAAAAAAAAAAAAAAAAAAAAAAAAAAAACACAACAAACAAAAAAAACAAAAAGTAGCCGGACATGGTGGTAGGCGCCTGTAATCCCAGCTACTCAGGAGGCTGAGGCAGGAGAATCGCTTGAACCCAGGAGGCAGAGGTTGCAGTGAGCCGAGATCGTGCCACTGCACCCCAGCCTGGGTGACGAGAGCGAAACTCCATCTCAAAAAAAAAAAAAAAATACCGTACAAATTTAAACATTGTTGCCGGGCGCGGTGACTCATGCCTGTAATCCTAGCACTTTGGGAGGCCGAGGTGGGCGGATTGCCTGAGTTCAGGAGTTCGAGAACGGCCTGGGCAACACGGTGAAACCCTGTCTCTACTAAAATACAAAAAAAAAAAAAAATTAGCTGGGCATGGCAGCGTGCACCTGTAGTCCCAGCTACTCTGGAGGCTGAGGCAGGAGAATTGCTTGAACCTGGGAGGCAGAGGTTGCAGTGAGCCGAGATCACGCCACTGCATTCCACCCTGGGCGACAGAGCGAGACTCTATCTCCAAAAATAAAAGATTTAAACACTGTTTAAATGCCAACAGTTTATATGGCATTTAGCTATTCCTAACCCTGGCTCAGAGGTGACACAAGTGTGTGTGACCATAATATACTCACCAGATGGGGTTGCTAAAATATACACACTTCTCCTCGGCCTGTCATTGCTGACTTCTTCCCCCTGAAATTTTGCTCCTCCTCAGTCATCTTCTGATGATTTTTTTAAACATGATAATGGAAGTTTAATTCATATTTATTTTCCATTAGATTCTTTATCTGATCATCCTGGCTTGACATGAGTTCCTCCTCTCTGAACTCCTGTAGAACTTAATTTATGTTACTCTGATGAAATGTCATCTACTGCCTTGGCCCATTATTTGTCTATATATCATAAATTTCCTCTTCCTTGATGTCAGTTTTTCTTGCAAAGTAACTGAAAGGTGGCATGTTTATGTATTTTTAACACAGCTTAAAAACTCACTGAACCCTTTTGTTTGGAATATGTTAAATCAGGAAATTCTGTTACTGAGGATTTAAAGTATGTAGCAGTTGTTCTCTTGGTCTCAGGATTCCCTTAAAGTTTAAAAATTATTGAATATTCCCAAATAACTTTCATGTTTGTGAGTATTGTCTGTCGATATTTAATGTTTTAAAAATCACTGAGTACAAAAAAAAAATGATAAAAAATGTTCATGGCTGGGCGCAGTGGCTCACGCCTATAATCCCAGCACTTTGGGAGGCTGAAGTAGGGGGATCACTTGAGCTCAGGAGTTTGAGACCAGCCTGGGCAACAGAGTGAAACCCCATATCTACCAAAAATACAAAAAAATTAGCCAGGCGTGGTAGCACATGCCTCTGGTACCCCCTACTTGGGAGGCTGAGGTGGGAGGATTGCCTGAGCCTGGGAGGCAGAGGTTGCAGTGAGCCGAGATCATGCCACTACACTCTAGCCTGGGGGACAGAGTGAGACTCTGTCTAAAAAAAGAAAAAAAAGTTCAGCCTGGGTAACATAGTGAGACTACATCTCTTCAAAAAATTAAAAAATTAGCCAAGCATGGTGGCACATCCCTGTAGCCCCAGCTACTAGGGAGGCTGACAGCAGGATTGCTTGAGCCTAGGAGGTTGAGGCTGCACTAAGCTGTGATCATGGTACTGCACTTCAGCATGGGTGACAGAGTGAGACCCTGTCTCAAAAATCACAATAACCCACAAGCATGCATACTGTTAACTGTGAGAAGAATCGTGGTCACCTCATCATGTTATGTAACCTCTAGAAAACTGCTGGACCCTCATAAGAGAACAAGAGTGAACAAGGCAAAGAATGTCTTAGAATTACTGTGAAAATAGTTCTAAACTCGTGGACCCCCTAAAAGGGTCTTGGGGACCCTTGAGGGTCCTTGGACTACACTTTGAGAACTGCTGGTATATAGATACGAGTTTTTGTGTGACTTTTATATTCTTTTGGTAACAACATAAGGATGGAAACATTAAAAACGTCTGTTCAAAATGCACTCAACAGTTTTCTTTAAAAAACAGCTAGTTTCTAGCCTCTGATAATATTAATGGCAAAGACCACAATTACTTTTGCACCAACCAAAATAGATGTTTGTCTTGGAAGGGCAGCTGTGTATATTTTTGGAGTATCTGCTAGGTGCCATACTGCTTACATTTGCCATCCCAGGAAAGGTCACTAAACTGAGAACAACAACATTTTTGTAGAAGAAAAATATGTAACTGCTCTTTAAGTTCTAGAACTCTTATAAGCACTTGGTGACATGATAACTGGAAAACTTTTTCGTGGTGCAGGTTTCAGAGTTTCTCGCTGTCTCATTGTCGAGTTTAGTTATGATCCTATTTAAAAGATCCCATTACGGGCTTGCTTTGGCAGCACATATACTAAAATTGGAACGATACAGAGAAGATTAGGATGACACACAAATTTATGAAGTGTTCCATAAAAAGATCTTTTTAACATCCAATTTTTACGGAACTAACCATATTGATGTCATCTGTACTGCATGAACCGTACTACATTAGGACGTGAATGAGTGAATGGCGGTACCACACGCTCTACGCTGTGGAATTTTCACACTTCCTGAGGAGTCTTCCTGAACCTCATGTGCCACAGACATCTGATTTAGGGACTGCGTGAGGAGGCCAGTGTCCATGAAATTAAATACCAGAGAAGTTTATAAATAAGAGGTGTGGTATTTTTCTTCTAATACCCGGCTGAATCACTTTGAGTGCCCTTCGAGGTATACATCCCGTACATTCCCTCTTTGAGGGCAAATGGCCTGGGCTGTTATAATGGCCTCTTCTTGCTCTGTGCTTAGCCTTCTCCAGTCTGTTCTCCATATTGCTACACGAGCAGCCTTTCTAAAACGTAGATTTATGTCATTTGTCTGTGTACGTGGTTCCTCATTGCCAATGGGATAAATTTCAGACTCCTTAGCGTGGCTTATAATCCCTCTCCTGCCCTTCTGCTTCAGCTTCCCAGAGTCAGTTTAATTCAGGCAACGCCTCTGAAGCTTTTCCTGAGCCTCTTAGATAATTATTAATTGCCATAATCTCATAACATTTGTTACTTGTTTATTCCATAACTGCACGCATCACCCTGCTCCTTGAGGGCAGGCACCACTCCCTGTGTGTCCACTGCTTTACTCAGGTGTGTAATAATGGCTTTTGCTGGGACTGATAAGATGGCATAGCTGCTAGCATAGTTCCAGCATAGTTACTTTGCAATAGTCCAGCATAGTTTTTCTAAAATATGTCTTTCCTTTCTAAAAAAATATATGAGCAGATAAACAATATGGAACTACTGCATAGGCCTAAAACATGTAAAGTCTCAGAAATAGTAGCAAGGAAAGGGAACATTTATATTTTCTTTTTCTTTTTTTTTTTTCAAAATGGGGCCTTGCTCTGTTGCTTAGGCTGGAGTGCAGGGGTGCAGTTACAGCTACTGCAGCCTCGACCTCCTGGGCTCAAGTGATCCTCCCACCTTAGCCTCCTGAATTGCTGGGATTACAGGTGCACACCACCATGCCCTGATAATTTTTTTTTCTTTTGTATGTTTTTGTAGAGATGGGGTTTTGCCATGTTGCCCAGGCTGGTCTCAAACTCCGGAACTCAAGTGATATGCCCACCTTAGCCTCCCAAAGTATTGGGATTACAGGCATGAGCCACCGTGCCCGGCCTATATTTTCTAATGATGTATTTTACACATACAAGAACAGAACAAATAGTTATACCTATCATTAATTTTTTTTTTTAAATGAGACAGAGTTTCACTCTTGTTGCCCAGGCTGGAGTGCAATGGCACGACCTTGGCTTACTGCAACCTCCACCTCCCGGGTTCAAGCGATTCTCCTGCCTCAGCCTCCCGAGTAGCTGGGGTTACAGGCATGTGCCACCACTCTCAGCTAATGTTTGTATTTTTAGTAGAGACAGGGTTTCTCCATGTTGCTCAGGCTGGTCTTGAACTCTGGACCTCAGGTGATCCACCCACCTCGGCCTCCCAAAGTGTTGGGATTAGAGGCGTGAGCCACCACGCCTGGCCCTATCATTAAATCTTTTTTTTTTTTTTTTTTTTTTTTGAGATGGAGTCTCGCTCTGTCGCCCAGGCTAGAGTGCAGTGGTGCGATCTCGGCTCACTGCAAGCTACCCCTCCTGGGTTCACACCATTCTCCTGCCTCAGCCTCCTGAGTAGCTGGGACTATAGGTGCCCGCCACCATGCCCGGCTAATTTTTTGTATTTTTAGTAGAGATGGGGTTTCACCGTGTTAGCCAGGATGGTCTCGATCTCCCGACCTCGTAATCTGCCTGCCTCGGCCTCTCAAAGTGCTGGGATACAGGCGTGAGCCACCGCGCCCATCTATCATTAAGTCTTAATATGCCATCTTGCTTGAGTTTTTTTTTATTTTTTAAATAAAGAGAACATTACATTTTTACTGAAAGGCTTCCTAATGTGTTTTTCCCTTCTTCTCCCTCCTTCAACAGAAAAAAGCCACTGTTTGAGTTAAAGGTGTTTAAAGTTCCCATACGTGTTTTTATCCTTCTGCTACATCTTTTTTTTTTTTTTTTTTTTTTTTTTTTTTTTTTTTTTTTAGGGTGGAGTCTCAGTCTGTCACCCAGGCTGGAGTGCAGTGGAGTGATCTTGGCTCACTGCAACCTCCACCTCCCAGGTTCACATGATTCTCCTGCCTCAGCCTCCCAAGTAGCTGAGATTACAGGGGCCCACCACCACGCTTGGTTAATTTTTGTATTTTTAGTAGAGACAAGGTTTCACCATGTTGGCCAGGCTGGTCTCAAACCCCTGACATCAGGTGCTCTGCCTGCCTTGGCCTCCCAAAGTGTTGGGATTACAGGCGTGAGCCACCACACCAGGCCTCTGACCTACTTCTAAAGGGAGTACCTGGCCAATGACAAAGTATTTTTCAGCTTTACTCTTCTGTTCTCTGTTTTTAAAACCATTGTAGGTCATCTGATTTCTACTCAGGAAGTCACTGACTACTCATCTTGCAGGAGTCTGGATCCAATTAAAAGAGATAAATCACGTGGTAATTTGAATAGATAAGGTTTAATGTAAGAATTACTTAACTATTACAGAGAATTGGAGTAATGCAAGACTAGCTAATAAGAAGTAAAGAAATAAGCACACAGAAAGATGGTTAACATCATCAGCCTTCAGGGGAGTGCAGATCAAAACTACCATGAGATGCTACCTCACACTCTGTGGTGGCTGGAATCAAAACAGCAGATAAGAATAAGTGGTGGCTTGGGGCCAGGCACGGTGGCTCATGCTGGTAATCCTAGCACTTTGGGAGGCCAAGATGAGTGGATTGCCTGAGCTCAGGAGTTCGAGACCAGCCTGGGCAACATGGTGAAACCTCGTCTCTACTAAAATACAAAAATCAGCCGGGTGTGGTGGTGGGTGCCTGTAATCCCAGCTACATGGGAGGCTGAGGCACGAGAATTGCTTGAACCTGGGAGGGTGAAGTTGCAGTGAGCCAAGACCATGCCACTGCACTCCAGCCTGGGCAACAAAGTGAAACTGTGTCTCAAAAAAAAAAATAAGCAGTGGCTTGGGAGGCTGAGGTGGGCGGATCACTTGAGGTCAGGAGTTTCGACACCAGCCTGGCCAACATGGCGAAAGCCTGTCTCTACTGAAATTATAAAAATTAGCCAGGTATGGTGGCATATGCCTGTAATCCCAGCTACTCTGGAGGGTGAGGCAGGAGAATCACTTGAAACTGAGAGGCGGAGGTTTCAGTGAGCCGAGATCACGCCGCTGCATTCCAGCCTGAGCGACAGAGCAAGACTCTGTCTCAAAAAAAAAAAAAAAAAAGAATAAGCAGTGGCTTACATCTATAATCCCACCACTTTGGGATTTGAAGTGGGAGGATTACTTAAGCCCAGGAGTTAGAGACCATCCTGTGCAACACAGTGAGACCCCATCTTTACAAAAAATAGAATAATTAGCCAGGCATGTAGTCCCAGCTGCTCAGGAAGCTGAGGCAGGAAGATTGCTTGAGCCTAGGAGGCTGCAGCTGCACTGAGCTGAGGTCATGACACTGCACTCCAGTCTGGATCACAGAGTGATACCCTGTCTCTTAAAGAAAAAAATAATAAGTGTTAGAGCTGGTGATGTGAAGAAATTGGAATGCTCATTCGCTGCTGGTGGGAATGTAAAATGTGTAGCCACTTTGGAAACACGCTGTCATTTCTTCAAGCAGTTAAACAGAATTACCATACAACCAGTAGATGTCGTTCTAGGTGTCCTAGTCCATTTTGTGTTACTATAACAATAGCTGAGACTGGGTAATTTATAAAAAACAGATTTATTTCTTACAGTTTTGGAGGCTGGGTAGTCCAAGATCAAGGGGCTGGCATGTGGTGAGGGCCTCCTTGCTGTATCATCTCATGGCAGGACCTGGAAGGGCAAGAGAGAGTGAGGGAGAGAGAGAAAGAGACTGAACTCACAGCCTCAAGCCCTTTTATAATTGACATTAATCCGGTCATGAGGGTGGAGTCCTCATGACCTAAATGCCTCTCATTAGGCTGCACCTCCCAGCACTGTTGTATTGGAGATTAAGTTTCCAACACATGCTTTTTTGGGGGACATGTTCAAACCACAGCTCTAGTTACATACCCACTTCCACTCTTAGGTGTATGCCCAAGAGTATGTCCATACAAAAATGTATACGTGAATGTTCATAGCAGCGTTATTCAGCCAAAAAGTAGAAACAACCCAAATGTCTTGCCAGCTGATGAATGGATAAATAAAATATGGTATATTCCTAGATTGAAATAGTATTCAGCAATAAAAACAATGAAGTACTGGGCCAGGCATAGTGGCTCATGCCTATAATTCTGGCAATTTGGGAGGCTGAAGCAGGAGGATTGCTTGAGGCCAGGAGTTCAAGACTAGCCTGGGAAACATAGTGAGACCTCGTCTCTACAAAAGTAAAAAATTAGCCAGGCGTGGTAGTGCATACCTGTAGTTTCAGTTACTTGGGAAGTTGAGGTGGGAGGATCACTTGAGCCCAATAGTTGGAGGCTGCGGTGTGCCATGATCGTACCGCTGCACTCTAGCCTGTGCAACAGAGCAAGACCCTGTCTCTTAAAAAAAAAAAAAGAAGAAATGAAGTACCTATCATTAAATCTTTTTTTTTTTTTTTTTAATGAGATGGAGTTTCCCTCTTGTTGCCCAGGCTGGAGTGCAATGGCATGACCTTGGCTTACTGCAACCTCCACCCACCAGGTTCAAGTTATTCTCCTGCCTCAGCCTCCCGAGTAGCTGGGATTACAGGCATGTGCCACCACGCCCAGCTAATTTTGTAGTTTTAGTAGAGACGGGGTTTCTCCGTGTTGGTCAGGCTGGTCTCGAACTCCCGACCTCAGGTGATCCGCCCACCTCAGCCTCCCAAAGTGCTGGGATTACAGGCATGAGCCACTGTGCCTGGCTCTTTTTTTGTTTTGTTTTGAGATGGAGTTTTGCTCTTGTCCAGGCTGGAGTGCAATGGTGTGACCTCGGCTCGCTGCCACCTCCGCCTCCTGGGTTCAAGCGATTCTCCTGCCTCAGCCTCCTGAGTAGCTGAGATTACAGGCATGTGCCACTGCGCCTGACTGATTTTGTACTTTTAGTAGAAACACGGTTTCACCATGTTGGTCAGGCTGGTCTTGAACTCCTGACCTAAGGTGATCCACCTGCCTCGGCTTCCCAAAGTGCTGGGCTTACAGGCGTGAGCCACATGCCCGGCCCTCTTATGTATTTCTTTTCAAGCACACTGTAACTGATTGAATAATCAGTTAGTCAACAGACAGTTTTTGAGCACCTACCAGGGATAAAATGGTGAACAAAATAGACATGTTCCTTGCCTGGATCAGCCAGAATATAAATATTAAATTATTGTAAATACTTAGAAAATTATAAGTGCACAATGTAATGGGATAGGGATATATAGGTATGGTAGGACTATATGACAGGGAGACCTAACCTAAAGCCTGGAGACAGGTAATACTTCCCTAAAGAATTAAGGTTTTAGCTGAGACGTAAAAGATAAGTAACAGTTGGCTAGATGAAGTGGTGGGGTCAGGAGGGCTTCAGCCTGACATTGGGAGGTAAATAAAGTGGTGGGTCAGAAGGGCTTCAGCCTGACATTGGAAGGGCATGATAAGTTGAAAACACTGAGAGAAGCTCCATGTTGCAGGCTCATAAAAAGATGAGGTGGCAAGAGATGTGGAGGAGAGCTGGGAAGGGGCCAGATGTCTAGGCTTTGTTTAAGGAGTCTGAGACTTTACCCTAAAGAAAATGGGAAATGTATGAAGTTTAAGCCTGGGAGTGAAATAATCCTATCACGTTGGCTGCTGTGTGGAGAATGAATTGGGCAAGGGCAAGAATGGATGTAGGAGGCTTACTAGGCTATTGTAGTAGTCCATGCAAAAGGTTATGGTGACTTGAATTAGGATGGTGGCAGTGAAGAGGGAGGGATGTGTGGCTTCAGGAAGTATTTAGGGATAAAATTTGTAGGACTTGATTGATGATGTGTGCAGGATGAGAGTGAAGAGGAGTCTAGTGTCAAGGCTAATTTCCAGGTTTCTTACAGAAGCATCTGTGAAAGGGTTGACTTTGATTGAGATAGTAGATGCTGGAGGAAGAGGAATTCCTTGGGGTGAAACATCTAGATGATGAGGTGTAGCAAGAAGTTACATACTTGGACTTGGAACTCAGAAGGGATATCTACGCTGAATATGTAAAATTTGGGATAGTGACATAGTTTGGATATTTGTTCTCTCCAAATTTAATGTTGAAATTTGATCCCCAGTGTTGGAGGTAGAGCCTAGTGAGAGGTCTTTGGGTCATGGGAGCGGATCCCTCATAAACTGCTTGGTGCAGTCTCTGCATAATGAGTGACTTTTCCCTCAGAGCTGGTTATTTAAAAGAGGCGGCCGGGTGCGGTGGCTCATGCTTGTAATCTCAGCACTTTGGGAGGCCGAGGCGGGCGGATCACGAGGTCAGGAGATCGAGACCACGGTGAAACCCCGTCTCTACTAAAAATACAAAAAATTAGCCAGGCGTGGTGGTGGGCGCCTGTAGTCCCAGCTACTCGGAGAGGCTGAGGCAGGAGAATGGCGTGAACCTGGGAGGCGGAGCTTGCAGTGAGCCGAGATTGCGCCACTGCATTCCAGCCTGGGCAACAGAGCGAGACTCCGTCTCAAAAAAATAAATAAATAAATAAAAATAAAAAAAAAAATAAAAGAGGGTGGCAACCTTCCCCTCTCTCTCTTCTCTCCTTTTTTTTTTTTGAGATGGAGTCTCGTTCTATCGCCCAGGCTGGAGTGCAGTGGCATGAACTGGGCTCACTGTAACCTCAGCCTCCCAGATTCAAGTGATTCTTCTGCCTCAGCCTCCTGAGTAGCTGGGATTACAGGCATGCACCACCACACCCAGCTAAGTTTTGTATTTTTAGTAGAGACGGGAGTTCACCGTGTTGGCCAGACTGGTCTCAAACTCCTGACCTCAGGTGATCCACCTGCCTCAGCCTCCCAAAGTGCTGGAATTACAGGCGTGAGCCACCACGCCCAGCCTTCCCTCCTCTCTTGGCATGTGATGTCTGCTCCCTTTCCCCTTCTGCCATGAACGGAAGTACCCTGAAGCTCTCATCAGAAGTGGATGCTGGTGCCTTGCTTCTTATACAGCCTACAGAACTGTGAGCCAAATAAACTCTTTTCTTTAGAAATTACCCAGTCTCAGGTATTTCTTTTTTCTTTTTTTATATCAGTCGCAAGTATTTCTTTTTTCTTTTTTTTTAGACAGAGTCCTACTCTGTTGCCCAGGATGGAGTGCAGTGGCATGATCTCAGCTCACTGCAACCTCTGCCTCCTGGGTTCAAGTGATTCTTCTGTCTCAGCTTCCCGAGTATTTGGGTTTACAGGCACACATCACCATGCCTGGCTAATTTTTGTATTTTTAGTAGAGATGAGGTTTCACCATGTTGGCCAGGCTGGTCTCGAACTCCTGACCTCAGGTGATCTGCCCGCCTCGGCCTCCCAAAGTGCTGGGATTACAGGCGTGAGCCACCGTGTCCAGCCTCAGGTATTTCTTTATAGCAAAGTAAATGGACTAAGAGTCAGCATAATGGTGGTAAATGAAGTCACAGAAGAGGATGACATTGCTTTGGGGATATCTGCAGAATGAGAATGTAAGAAAGCCTAAGATAGCACCCTGAGCTGCTCTCTATATTTAAAATTGTTGTGTGTGTATGTATATATATGTATGCATATATATATGCATTCAAATTATACCTTTAGAATGTATTACTTTTTGGAATGTGTACAAATTATATTGTGTCTAGAGTTGGGGAATATAATTGGAAATATATTTATTTATTTATTTATTTATTTATTTATTTATTTTTTGAGATAGGGTCTCACTCTGTTTCCCAGTCTGGATTGCAGTGGTGCAATCTCAGCTAACTGCAACGTCTGCCTCCCGTGCTCAAGTGATCTTCCTGCTTCAGCCCCATGAGTAGCTGGGACTACAGGCCCTCACCACCACACCTGGCTATTTTCATTTTTTTTATTTTGTAGAGCTGGGGTTTTGCCATGTTGCCCAGGCTGGTCTCAAACTCCTGAGCTCATGCCATCTGCCTTCCTCAGCCTCCCAAAGTGCTGGGATTACAGGCTATTTTATTTTTAAACAAACTCTTCTTGAGTGTTACTATATTTGAGGCACTATGTTGATAAATGTTAGTGATTTAACAGACCTGAATTATAGGTTCTTTTTTCAAATTGTATGCTAATTATCTGCAGAGACAGAAAAAGAGACAAGATGTTTTCTAAATGCTATGATAGAGATGAGCATGGGATGTTATGGAGCACAGTCATGGTGTAGGACTGTGATTAAGGAAAGCTTCCTGAAGGAGCTAACACTTGAACACAGTCCTAAAAGATGAGTGGCAAAGAAGACAGAGAAAGGCTCTTACCACCTCTCACAGTTTCAGGGGCTGTATAAAGGTCAAATTGCAGGAGGACTGTAAGGTATCCAGTGGATTTGGCACTTAAGAGGTCAGTGGTAAACTCATTTACCACAGTGACAGGTGGGATTAGAAGCCAGATCGGATCACAGAGTTGAAGAATTAATGAGAAGAGAGAAGTCAGAAGTCCTCTAAGGTGGGGCCTGAGTTTCTGTGTTTCAGTGTCCTCGCTGCCATGTGTAATCCCTAGCACATAGTGTTTGTCCTGTTAGCTTTGGACGGAAGAGAGCCACTTCCCTCTCTGGGATAAGATGCATGTGTGTGGAGAGGATGAGTCCAGATCGCTGTGCTCCATCTGCATTCTAGAGGGAGCATCTGCAACTCTTTACCTGCATGCTTTTTTCTTTTTTCTTTTCTTTTCTTTTTCTGTGAGATGGAGTTTCACTCTTGTTGCTCAGGCTGCAGTGCAGTGGTGCAGTCTTGTCTTACTAAAACCTCTGCCTCCCAGGTTCAAGCTATTCTCCTGCCTCGGCCTCCCAAGTAGCTGGGATTATAGGCATGCGCCACCACGCCCAGCTAATTTTGTATTTTGGTGGAGACGGGGTTTTACCATGTTGGTCAGACTGGTCTTGAACTGACCTCAGGTGATCCACCCACCTCGGCCTCTCAAAGTACTAGGATTATGGCATGAGCCACTCCGCCTGGCCTGCATGCTTTTTTCTGACCATACAGGGAGGCCAAGTGCAGTCCCACAGCCAGAATTCTGTCTTAATCTACTTCTAGCATTTTTATTTTTTATTTATCTTTTTCTGTCTCTCATGGTTGAGTGCCTGATACTCTTATTTAATTAAATTAATTAATTAATTTTTTTGAGACAGTGTCTCACTCTGTCACCCAGGCTGGAGTGTAGTGGCATGGTCTCAGTTCACTGCAGCCTCCACTTCCCAGTCTTAAGTGATCCTCCCACCTCAGCCTCCTGAGTTGCTGGGACTACAGGCACGCACCACCATGCCTAGCTAATTTTTGTATTTTTTGTAGAGACGGTTTCACCATGTTGCCCAGGCTAATGTCGAACTCCTAGGGTCAAGTGATGTGCCTGCCTTAGCTTCCCAAAGTGCTGGGATTATAGGCGTGAGCCATTGCACCCGGCCGTATGTTTTATTTTTCTCATTTAGTACGATACCAAAAACATTTCTCTATACCATTAAGAAATTTTTTTAAGTTTATGCAGCCTTTTTAAGTGGCTGCATAAACTCTCATTTAGATGTTTATTTGAACATTTAGTTTAAAATTCTTTTCGCTTTTAACTGTTCATTTTGAAATAATTTCTCATTTACAAAAGAGTTGTAGAAATATTACAAAGAACTCCCATATATCCCCTTCAGCTAGCTTATTGTGATGTCTGTCAGATTTCTCAACTGCAAAGTTACTCTGTTCCCCTCTGTTAATAATTAGTGAGGAAATAGTTTAAAACTATTTTATATCTTATTTCTTATTTATTTGTTTATAAGAGACAGGGTCTTGCTCTGTCACTCAGGCTGGAGTGCAGTGGCATGATCTTAGCTCATTGCGGCCTCTAACTCCTGGGCTCAAGCAATCCTCCCTCCTCAGCCTCCCAAGTAGCTGGGACTACAGGCACATGCCACTACGCCTAGCTAATCTTAAAATTTTTTCTAGAGATGGAATTTTGCTGTGTTGCCCAGGCTGGTCTTGAACTCTTGGCCTCGTGTGATCCCCCTACTTTGGTCTCCCAAAGTGCTAGTATTACAGGTATGGGCTACTATGCCTGGCCTATATCCCATTTCTTTTTCTTTTCTTGAGACAGAGTCTTGTTCTCTTGTCCGGGCTGGAGTGCAGTGGCACGATCTTGGCTCACTGCAACCTCCGCCTCCCGAGTTCAAGCAATTCTTCTGCCTCAGCCACACAAGTAGCTGAGATTACAGGTGCGTGCCACCATGCCTGGCTAATTTTTGTATTTTTAGTAATATGGGGTTTCCCCATGTTGGCCAGGCTGGTCTCGAACTCCTGACCTCAAGTGATCCGCCTGCCTCGGCCTCCCAAAGTGCTGGGATTACAGGCCTGAGCCACTGTGTCTGGCCCTGTATCCCATTTCTTGTAAAACTTGTACACATTAATTTTAGCATCCATTGATGTTTCTTAGGTGAATTATTACTATAATGGTTCCTAAATGGTGATTTTCTAATTACATTATTCCTTCTATTTTCATCAGCTGTCATTTCACTCTGAGAGCTTTCTCCCCTCTTCGTTTATTAGATTCTTATTTAATGGATTATTTATCTTGATGCTGAATTGCTCCATATCTGACCAGTAGGAGCTCCTCAGGCTAATTCCTTTTTCCTTTTGACCTGTTCTCTCTCTCAGCGTTTTCCCACTTTCAGGCACAACAAGGTGGCCCAGACTTATCTTATGCCTTCTCTGCCCCAGCCTTGGAGTCAGCCATTCTTCCAAGGAGACCTGCTTCCTTTTTTTTTTTTTTAAACAATTGTTTATTAAACTCCTGCTATATGCTATAAGATGATAAGCAAAACCAGACACAATTTCAGCCCTGGCAAGAGAAAAGGGAGGTCGGTATTAATCAAGTAATAACATTAATGGGGGCATTTCTCAAGTGAGAGAAGTGCACTAAGGAAAGAAATGTGATTCTATGATAGGGTAATAAAAGATCCTTGACTGGGGAGGGGCAGCTTACCAGTAATTAACTGATCTGAAGAATCAGTAGAAATTAACTTGGTAAAAAGTGAAAGTGGATGGCTGAGTGGGACCAGCGTTCAGAAGGCAGGTGCCTGCAGAGAAAGCCATCAGTTTTAACAAGAAATGCTGTATCAGAGATGAAACTAAACCTGTTCCTCATCTTTTCTTCTTGCTTCAAACATAAATTTGAAAAATCATTTGTGCTGTCTTTAGCCTCATCCTTTCCCCAAACTTCACATTGTTCTGGGTTTTAGGTGTTTCACATTTTTTTTTCTCCCAGAAGACCCATGACTCCTCTTGAATATTAAGTGCCTTTTTCTATCTGTGTCCTAAACCTTTTTTAAAAAAATAATTTCAACTTTTATTTTCAATTCAGTGAGTACATGTTCAGGTTTGTTACATGGGTATTGTGTGATGCTGAGATTTGGAGTATGATTGATCCTGTCACCCATGTACTCAGCATAGTACCCAACAGTTCATTTTTTAACCCTTGCGCCTTCACCCCTCATCCCCATCTAGTAGTCTCCAGTGTCTGTTATTGCCATCTGTGTGTCCGTAAGTACCCAGTGTTTAGCTGCCACTTACAAGTAAGAACATGTGGTATTTGGTTTTCTGTTCCTGAGTTAATTTGCTTAGGATGATGGCCTCTAGCAGCAACCATGTTGCTGCAAAGACCTGAATTCATTCTTTTTTATGGCTGCACCCTGCTTCTTGTTAGTGGAGAATAGTGTTTCAAAACCAAGATCTACGGAGGTTACAGTGAGCTGAAATCGCACCATTGCACTCCAGCCTGGGCAACAAGAGCGAAACTCCGTCTCAGAAAACAAAAACAAAAACACCACCAAAATCTAGGTGCTAGATATGCTTCATGCTGTTTATGACCACTGCCAGGCTCTTTCTTTGGGCAGAGCTAAAGAATATATGTTGGGGGGGGTGGGCACAGTGGTGCACGCCTGTAATCCCAGCACTTTGGGAGGGCAAGGCAGGAGGATCGTTTGAGTCTAGGAGTTTGAGACCAGCCTGGGCCACATAGCAAGACCCTGTCTCCACAAAAAGTTAAAAATATTTTAGTAGCTGGGCATGGTGACACGTGCCTATGGTCCTACCTACTTGGGAAGCCGAGATGGGAGGATCACTTGAGACCAGGAGGTCGAGGTTGCAGTGAGGTATGATCACGCCACTGCACTCTGGTCTGAACGACAGAAGCAGTGTTTAAAAAAAAATTATATGTGTGTATACACACAAATGTACACACACTATCCACACTGTATTTATTTTTATATCTTTGTATATATACACACACATATATACACATATGTATACACATATATGTACATATACACACACACATATATATTTCTGTATTATTGTTAGTTTTGAGACAGAGTCTCTCTTTGTCGCCCAGGCTGGAGTGCAGTTGCATGTTCTCAGCTCACTGCAGCCTTCACTGCCTAGGCTCAAGCGCTCCTCCCACCGCGGACTCCTGAGTGACTAGGACTACAGGCACGTGCCACGAGGCCTAGCTAATTTTTAAATTTTTTGTAAAGACAATTTTTTCTCTTTTTTTTTTGAGACAGAGTCTCTCTCTGTCACCCAGGCTGGAGTGCAGTGCCGTGATCTGGGCTCACTGCAACCTCTGCCTCCCCAGTTCGAGCGATTCTCCTGCCTCAGCCTCCCAAGTAGCTGGGATTACAGGTGTCCACCACCATGCCCAGCTATCGAGACAATTTTTTGTAGAGACTATATTGCCCAGGCTGGTCTCAAACTCTGGGCTCAAGTGATCCTTACGCCTTGGCCTCCCAAAGTACTGGGATTACAGATGTGAGCCACCACACCTGGTTATATATTAAAAACCACTTTTTTTCCCCCACGGAATACCTCCGATTTCAATACAAGTCAAAAGATTAATTCCAGTTTTCCCTTTCCATATTTGTAACTTTCTTCTCCATCATTGGGAAATCTTGTTCCCGTTAGCTTCAATACATTTACTTACCTGGTCAATCCCAAATCACCTGTTGCCACAACCTAGACCCCTCACATGGACTAATGTCCCTCTCCCCTTTCAACCCAGGCACGTGTGACTCTCCCTAAAGCCTACTGGTTTTTAGATTAAATTATTTAGAAAGGAAGGGATAGAGGGACTTCATTTCTTTTATGGATGCATAGTACCTATTTTGTGTATGTACCATAGTTGATTCAACCCCCGTTGAAGGACATTTGGAGTACATTGAGTCTTATTCTGTTATGTTACAAATAGTGCTGCAGTAAGTGGCCATTCACATAAGACTTTTTGTATTTTTGTCAGTGTATCTTTGGGATAGTTTCTTAGAAGTGAGACTGTTGGGTTAAAGGGTTAAAAGCATGTGTAATTTTGTCAGATATTTTCAAATCTCTTCCACCACCAGTAATGTATGAAAGAGCCTGTTTTTACCCCACAGCCTCACTTCTAGAATGTGTCAGACTTTTGTCCTAGCGGCGAGTTTGCAATTACATCTCTCACAGGATCTCGGGATATTGTTCTCCTTGTCTTGGAGGCTTTGGCTTCCTTTAAGCTCTTTTTTGCTCTTGTATATGTTGTCTACTTTCAGAAACCAGTTTCTTCCTTGGGATTTGTTTTACTCTTGCCATTTGAAGATTGTTTTCGCTAATGGAAAAGACTGAAATAAAACAGGTGATTACTTCAGTCTTCTCACTGCCGTATTTGTTGAAAGAATGGGTACATCTGTTGACTCACTGACTGTTGCGTGTCTGCCAGAGCCTTGGGCTGTGGTCACTGTATGGTTGTGACAACTTAGCATCACATCTCTTGCATTCGGCACAGAAAGAAGGGAGAGGGGTGGTGCCAGCCACTTCTGCCCCCTTCTAAAAGAAAAGAAAATTCTTTCTAAGAACCACTTGCCTTTTGTGTGCAGACTACTTACAACTTAAATTTTTAGTTATTTTCGGTGGGAAGTTTGGACAAGATATATAGTTCTTTGTGTAGTTAGAAATACAAGTTTCTGATTTCTTTTTCCTTTCTTTTTTCTTTTTCTTGTTTTTTTTTTTTTTTTTTTTTTTTTTTTTAAGACAGAGTCTTGCTCTGTTGCCCAGGCGGGGGTGCAGTGGTGTGATAATGGCTTACTGTACCTCAAACTTATGGGCTCAAGCGATCCTCCTACCTCAGCCTCTCAAATAGCTAGGACTACAGGCCCACGCCACCATGCCTGGCTGATTTTTAAATTTTTTCTGGAGACAGGATCTTACTATGTTGCACAGGCTGGTCTCGAATTCCTGGCCTCTCAAAGTGCTAGGGTTACAGGCATGAACCACCATGCCTAGCGATCAAGTCTCTGATTTCTATTTCACTTAAAACTTTATGTATTTACTTTTACAAATACAAACATTAAAAATAAATATATGGATAAATAAATACCTTGTCAAAGTATTCCATCTGAACCCACTTTTCAGAGATAATTATTCTCAATAGTTTGGTGTATATTCTTTTATGTATGTACTAGATACTTAGTCTTTTTTTTTTTTTCTTTGAGATGGCATCTCACTCTGTCATCCAGGCTGGAGTACAGTGGTGCAACCTTGGCTTACTGCAACCTCAACCTCCTGGGCTCAATAAATCCTACCTTAGCTTCCCAATTAGTTGGGGCTATACCACCAGTACAGGCACATACCACCATGCCTGAATAATTTTTTTTATTTTTATTATTGAGATGGAGTCTCGCTCTGTCGCCCAGGCTTGGAGTGCAGTGGCACAATTTCGGCTCACTGCAACCTCCACCTCTTGGGTTCAAGCGATTCCCCTGCCTCAGCGTCCCAAGTAGCTGGGACTACAGGTGTGTGCCACTGCACCCAGCTACTTTTTTTTTTTTTTTTTTGAGATGGAGTCTTGCACTGTCGCCCAGGCTGGAGTGCAGTGGCGCGATCTAGGCTCACTGCAAGCTTCACCTCCCGGGTTCACACCGTTCTCCTGCCTCAGCCTCCCGAGTAGCTGGGACTACAGGCGCCCGCCACCATGCCTGGCTAATTTTTTTTTTTTTTTTTTTTTTTTTTAAGTAGAGACAGGGTTTCACTATGTTAGCCAGGATGGTCTCGATCTCCTGACCTCGTGATCCGCCCGCCTCGGCCTTCCAAAGTGCTGGGATTACAGGCATGAGCCACCGTGCCCGGCCTAATTTTTTGTATTTTTAGTAGAGACGGGATTTCACAGTGTTAGCCAGGATGGTCTCGATCTCCTGACCTCGTGATCCACCCACCTTGGCCTCCCAAAGTACTGGGATTATAGGCATGAGCCACCCCGCCCGGCCCTGACCAATTTTTAAAAAATTTTTTTTGTAGAGACAGGGTCCTCCTACTGTGTTGCCCAGGTTGGTTTAGAATTCCTAGGCTCAGGTGATCCACCAGCCTCAGCCTCCTAAAGTGCTGGGATTACAGGTATGAGTCATGGCGCCTGGCCCTTAATCTTAATTTTTAAATATTATTGTCATCTTCATTTGTTGTTGCCAGTATGGGGCCATATATATACATAACTATTCTACAGCTAGATTTTTTTCACTTAGCAGTATGTTCTAGACACACTTCCCTGTTAGTACATGCAGATATGCCTCATTCTTTCCAGCTGGTACATTATATTCTACACTGTTATTCTCCTGCCCTGGCAGATACTTTATTCACCTTCGTTTCTTCTGTGTACTGGCAGCTGGTCTCTGTTACCTGCATCATCTGGGCTTCCTTGCCTTCTGGCTTCCAGCTGGGATCAGCTGATAAAAGACACTGCCAGGAGATCTGAGGGCCAATGTTGGGAGATGACTCCCAGATGAAACACAGTAGCAGACTATGTTTTATCCCCCATTGTCCCTTGCCATGGTTCTAGTAGTAGCTGTGCTTGTTGTCTGTGATCACTGCTCTTGTAGGGTGGCTTCTCTTCTCCAGCCAGCTCTTGCTGGGCTCCAGTGACACCCTTCTCTTCTTTTGCCCTTTCGGGTTGAAGGGTAGAAATAGCTTCCTGCCGTTGCTAGTCCCTGGCTGCTTCACCATTCCTTGTTGGTTCCTTTAAATGCTGCTCACAACAGCGATAAAAAATCCTGTCATTAAACTTCCTTCAGTTTACTCCTTTGCATATGCCATCTCTTTCCTGCTAAGACCTCAATGGATGTGACCAGGGAGACTTACCATAATTTAATTATTGGGTCCCTATTATTGGGCATTTAAACTGTTTCTAGTATCTTGCTGTTGTACTCAAGAGTTGCTAATGAACATTCATGTACATGTCCTTTTTAATATTTGTGGGAGTATCGTTTGAGAAAAAAGTCATAGGAATAGAAAGACTGGGTTAAGGTATATGAATATTACAAATTTCAGTACATACTTCTAAATTGTTCCTGAAGGAGTCTACCAATTTACGTTTCTACAATGTGTTGTTTGATTTTTTTAATAGTAAAAAATTAATGGAGGCAGTACTTGTGACTTTATAAAAAATACTTTTTTTAAGAGACAGCGTCTCTCTTTGTTGCCCAGGCTGATGTACGGTAGCATGATCGTAACTCACTGCAGCCTCGAACTCCTGGGCTCAAGCAATCTTCCCGCCTCAGCCTCCCAAGTAGCTGGGACTATAGGCACATGCCACCATGTCCAGCTAATCGTAAAATTTTTTGTAGAGATGGGGGTCTCATCTCATCATCTTGCCCAGGCTGGTCTCAAACTCCTGGGCTCCTGCAGTCCTCCTGCTTCGGCCTCTCAGGTCTGAGCTGCCATCCTAGGCCCTATGACAAATAAATTTAATTCAGAAGTGTACTAAGGGAAAAGTAAAAGTCCTCCAAGTCTCACCTGCTTCTCATCATCCCATCCTATTCCCTACAGGTAAGCATGCTAACAGCTGTATAGCCTGTCAGGCCTTTCTCCCATTTTTATACGTGCATGCTTAGCATAGAGTAAATTGAGTGCATTTATATGTATAAAGTAAACTCATTCGTGTATGTGTGTATATGTATCTCTTTCTCTATTTGAGATAACATATTTCTAGACTCCGTTCCCTTCCATTGACCTGTTTTTTCCTCTGCCAGTACCTATCTACCTTAGTAATTATAGCTTTGAGTTGGTTCGATATCTGGCAAGGCAGATTCTCATCCCATTATTTTTCATTTTAAGAAATTTCTTGGCCCTTCTTGGGCATGAACTCTTCAGATTATCTTTAGATCCAAGTTCAGAAAATTCACGGATTTTGACTGGAATGAAACTGAATTTATAGAAAACTCACATTTCAGGAAAACTGACATATTTCAAATTGAATCTTCTCACTCAAGAACCTCTTTCGCCGGGCGTGGTGGCTCACACCTGTAATCCCAGCACTTTGGGAGGCCGACGTGGGCGGATCACAAGATCAGGAGGCCATCCTGGCCAACATGGTGAAACCCCATCTCTACTAAAAAGACAAAAAAATCAGCTGGGCGTGGTGGCGCGTGTCTGTAATCCCAGCCACTCAGGAGGCTGAGGCAGGAGGAACGCGGGGAGGCGGAGGTTGCAGTGAGTTGAGATCATGCCATTGCACTCCAGCCTGGGCGACAGAGGGAAACTCCGTCTCGGGGGAAAAAAAAAGAACCTCTTGTGTCTTTATTTACCAGATATTTTATGTTCTTTGGTGAAAGTCTTGCCCATTTCTTGCTAAGTTTATTTTTAGTTATTTTATAGATTTTGTTGCCATCATGAATGGAATTTTTTCACTTTACGTTTTCTTTTCTTTCTCTCTTTCTCTCTCTCTCTTTCTTTCTTTTTCCTTTCTTTCCTTCCTTCCTTCCTTCCTTCCTTCCTTCCTTCCTTCTTTCTTTCTCTTTCTTTCTTTCTTTCTTTCTTTCTTTCTTTCTTTCTTTCTTTCTTTCTTTCTCTCTCTCTCTCTCTCTCTCTCTCTCTCTCTCTTTCTTTCTTTCTTTCTTTCTTTCTTTCTTTCTTTCTTTCTTTCTTTCTTTTGACAGGGTCTTGCTCTGTCACCCAGGCTGGAGTACAGTGGCATGCTTACATCTCACTGCAGCCTCAACCTCCTGGGCTTAAAGGATCCTTCTGCCTCAGCCTCCTGAGTAGCTAGGACCACAGGTGCACACTACTAGGCCTGGCTAATTTTTTAATTTTTCTTTTTGTAGAGATAGGATCTCATCATGTTGCCTAGGCTGGCCTCAAACTCCAGGGCCCAAGCAGTTCTCCTGCCTCAGCCTACCAAAGTTCTGGGATTATAGGCGTGAGCCACTGTACCCAGCGCACCTAACATTTTCTAATTGGTTATTGCTCGTATGGTTTTTAAGAATGTGTTGATTTTTGTAAATTAATCTTATAATCACCTACTTTATTGAACTTCCTATTCTAATGATTTTTTAGTATACTCTCTTGGCTTTCCTAGGTGGACAATTATCTGTAAATTATAATGTTTTGTCACACCATTATTAATATTTATACATCATTTTTTTCTCTTATGTCATTGTCATTTCGTGGCTGAGATATCTGATTGGGTTTGGTTGGGGGCCTGACCCAGGGCAGTCTTCTTGGCCAATGTTACATTTTATATTTAAGGTGTACCTGCTATGCATCCTTTTACATCAAAGGATGCATAGCAGGTACAGTAGCAGGGTGGGTGAATTCCAGACAGATCTTGAGGACAGAAACAACAAGGCAATGTTTAATGAATAGAAAGTACAATGACTACAGCACAGGGCACAAATGAGGTTGAGAGAAGCAAGAGATGGATTGGAGAGTAAATCGAGGCTTGGTCAGAAGCCACTAGGCTTTAAGGAGCAATTACTTTATTCAGAGGAGTTGAGAATTGAATGAAAGCTGTGTTAGGCAGAATGGCTCTTTAAAGATACCCACACCCTAATCCCTGGAACCTATGAATTTGTTACTCGACATGGCACAAGGGACTTCACAGATATAATTAAGGTTTTGGGTCTTCAAATAGGGAGATTATCCTGGATTATTAAGGTGGGCCCAATATAATTACATGGGCCCCCAAAAGCAAAGAAGTTTCTCCAGCTGGAAGAGAAGCAAGGTATGGTAGAGGGGGAATTTGGAGAGATTCAAAGAGTGAGAGAGCCTGAAGGGGACCACATGGAAAGCATGAAAAGGACTGTAGGCGTGAAGGCTGGCCCCTGGCGGATAACCAGCCAGGAAACGGGGGCCTTGTGCCTCCAGCTGCACGAACTGAATTCAGCCAACAGCTTGAGTGAGCGTGGAAGTGGATTCTTCTCCAGGGCCTCCAGAAAGGAACACAGCCCTACCAGCACCTTGGTTTTGGCCTTGTGCGACTCTAAGCAAGGATCCAGCTGAGCCTCACCATACCCAGATTTTGGCCTTCAGAACTCTGAGATAATTTTGTGTTGTTTTAAACTGCTAAGTTTGTGACACTTTGCCACAGCAGCAGTAGAGAACGAATGCAAAGGGGTTTAAGCAGGGATATTGTCAGATTTTGTGCTATTAAAAGACTTCTTGTGCCATGTGGAAATGGGTTTGGAGAATGTAAATTTGGAGGCAGGGAAACGTGTTTGTGGGAATGCTGTGATAGCACAGTCTAGGGTAGTGATCATGGGAAGGGGATATGATTTGAAATATATCTGGGAGGCTAGAATTGCCAGAACTAGTCAGGGACTGGATGTCAGCGGCTGGGGGGGAAAGCAAGGATGATTGCTGCTTTCTAGCTTAGGCGCTGGCTGATGATGAAGCTGTTTTTTGAGATGGGGATGAGCAGGTTAGAAGCTGCCATGATATGAAAGTGACAACTCTTAAGTTGTTCTTCATTTGGAAATTCTCTCTATAGATACTTTAAGAGAGAATATATCAATAAGATGAGTGCTTTGTCTTTTAAGAACGAAACTTTTTTCTTTTCTAGGTCATTTAGGAAATCGTAAATCATGTGAAGATGGGACTCTTGGTATTTGTGCGCAATCTGCTGCTAGCCCTCTGCCTCTTTCTGGTACTGGGATTTTTGTATTATTCTGCGTGGAAGCTACACTTACTCCAGTGGGAGGAGGACTCCAGTAAGTATAGTCACTCTAGCTCACTCCAGGAGAAGCCTGTTGCAGGTCAGTTACTGGTTTTTCGTGTGGCTTCATCTCTCATATTCTTCAGAGATGGGCAATGAGAGTAAACTGAACATTTCTGGGACTTTGGCCTAGAAATTGCCTGCCATTTTAGCTGGTATAGGCTGAGAACTTTGATGTTTTTTAAAAACTGCATGCCATGACAAATCTCAGTTCCTTTTACAAACTTGGTGAGAATGTGCTATTCTTCAATAAAAACCCAAACTATACTCATACTTCTAGTTCTTGAACGCTTTTGTTCTTTCTAATTGCTGTAGCATATTGCCACTCTATTTTGCCATTTATTGCCTTAGGGATTAGTATTGAACTTGGTTTCCATCTGCCCTTAAAACATTCATCTTTATGTTGAATTTTCAACATAATATTGTCTCTGTTTTGTTTTCCCTAAAGAAACTTTGTCTACTGAATCTTTGTAGCCGTCGCTGCTATTGAACTTGCACCTGGCTACAATAATGGCTTATTTTCCCTACCCAGTAACTCCTAATTTTTTTCTTCTCTTTGTGCGCTTTGTCTCATGTGTTACATAGTGTTTTCCACATGGCCTGAATCCCACTAGTTTGGTTTCTGTTTACCTGATGTGGCCTGTGTTTTGGTTCTAGGCTTGCAGTTGAAGGGCTTACATTGATCAGCACCAGCCTTTGCACATTGTTTTCTTGGCTGTAGCTTGACATATCACACAGTGACCACAGTGGTTTTCTTTGTGGTTATTTTGTCTGACTGTTATCTGAGCTTGGTGTGGGAAATAATATAAAATCAGAACAGAGTGGCCTGTTTTGACCTGCAGTGCTATGTCTTCTCTTAAAATAGTTTTGTTTTTACTAACATCTACCAGATACCAGTATAGAACTCACTTGAGGAGAGAGTCAGTCTCTAGGTATGAGGTGAAAGTGAGCTGCAGTGAGTGGGAAGAAGCAACGGGCAACTGGCCTGCTGTTGTTCTAAGACCCTAACATGGGAAGTATTACAATGAAGTAGCTCATTTATTTCTCCATGGCTCAAACTACTGAGACAGTTCCAAGCCAGTTTTTAAAATATAGTGTTAATATCCTTAATTTATTGTTTTATATAGAATGTTTAAGTGCCGTTTAAATGCTTAGCTTATAATTATCACTAATTACTTGTGTTTCAAAAGTTTACTTAAATTTCTCTGCACTGACTTATTTTTAAAACCAAGGAGACTACCCAGGATAAGGAGTGTTTATATCAGTGAAATGCAGAATTCTGTATTTAGAGGTATTCATTGTCTGTATTGGTAGTGGTGGATCCATCTGTATCAATCATATAGATGGAAATGTGTGTGAAGAACAAGGGTCTCCTTTTCTGCTAAGAGCTGCTGACCTGTAGAAGACATAACCAAGGATCAGATAAGATTTTCCTAGATCAGTGGGGAAGGGAATTAACTTTATAGAAGACTCATTGTGTTTCAGGCATTAGGCTAGACAATTTGCAAATATAATTTCATTTAATGTAATTCTTACTACAGTTTTGTGAAGATGCCATTATTATCCCCATTTTCCAGTTGAGCAAACTGAAACACTTTAATTTACCAAGGTTATATTGTTGGAACTGGAATTCAATTCCTGTCTTTAAAACCTATGTTTATTATTTTATTGAAAAATATAATAAATACTGAAGGCAAGACTTAATTTAATATTCTACCTGGTAAAAAGAGAGAGAGAAAGGGGCTCAGAGAAGTAATAGTAGAGAGTGTCAGGAAGGGGGTGTGAAAAGAAAAGGAGGGAAAGAGAGAAAGTTATCAAAAGAAGACAGAGAGGCTTATTAGGTTTGAAGGTGACAAGGTGCTATTCACTTGGGCTGTAGGCTTCAGAAGTTTATTGCTAGTTATCTGCTGTCCTTTCCATTAATTGTTAGCTGACTAACCAGTATTTATAGCTTTTCTATTCTGACTCCTAAGCCTTTTAGATGTTTGACTTTGAATAGGTTGTTTAGACCATCTCACCAAAGCATACTATTTTCTGTGCTGTAATATCAGAGAACAGAGTAATAGGACCCACCCTGCATGGCTTACTAAATCAGACGGGTCCGCTATTTTTTTTTTTGGGAGATGAGGTCTCACTCTGTTGCCCAGGCCAGAGTGCAGTGGTGCAGTCATAGCTCACTGTAGCCTCGACCTGCCAGGCTCAAGCTATCCTCCTACCTCAACCTCTCGAAGTAGCTGGGACCACAGACTCACACCACCATTCCTGGCTAATTTTTGTGTCTTTTGTAGAGATGGGGTTTAGTCATGTTGCCCAGGCTGGTCTCAAACTCCTGGGCTCAAGTGGTCTGCCTGCCTTGGCTTCCCAAAGTGCTGGGATTCCAGGCATGAGCCACTGTGCCCGGCCAGAGAGGAGTCCTTTACTTAGAGTCAAGCTGAAGGAGCGTCACAACCCCGGAGACTGTTATGTTGTGAAATTTAGGCTGCGTTTTAATAATACTGATGATGATAAGATGAAATAGTAATTTATTGATTACTGTATCTACTATATGTCCGTAAGATAGCAGGGTCTTTATATTTGGAATCTTATTTGATCCTCATAGTTTTTATTGGTTATTATTATCCTCATTTTACAGATATAGAAACTGAGGCTTCAGAGAGGCTGTGTAATCAAGAGTTTGTGTGCCTTTCATCTGAGGAGGGTGAGGACAATCCCAAGTTAGAAAAATAAATGTCTTTAGCATTATTTTTCCTTAATGTTTAGAATATTAATAAGTTACTCAGATAACCTATTGGAATTTCTCCATGGTAGGGGGAAGAGCCTAGAGTTGGTTTTTGATTTTGGTTTTTGACACAGGGTCTCACTCTGTCACCCAGGCTAGAGTTTTGTGGTGTGATCTCGGCTCACCGCAGCTTCAACCTCCTGGGCTTCTACCTCAGCCTCCCAAGTAGCTGGGACTACAGGTGTGCACCACCACACCCAACTAATTTTTCAGAATTTTTTTGTAGAGATGGGGTTTCTCCATGTTGCCCAGGCTGGTCTCAAACTCCTGAGCTCAAGTGGTCTTCTCACTTCAGCCCCCCAAAGTGCTGGGATTACAGGCATGAGCCACTGCACTTGGCCTGAGGCTAGAGTTTTTTATTATTAAATTATTCATTCAATAAGCAGTATGTTCTTATTATGGTCTGTGTACTGTTCTGGGTAAACTGGATATAAGATGAACATAGGCCTTCATACTCTTAGCCTATAATATGAGAACAAAACAAAACAATTATTATAATATATTGAGTTCTAAAAGAGCAATCTGTGTGAAATGCTGTGTTGGAGCATAGGATTCCTTCCAGAGAGAAAATTTATATTTTCATTAATTCCAAGGTGTATTGTAGAGGGCTACAAACTGCTTTGCCTTGGGTAGTTTAGAGACACTTGTGACCTAGGCTTGGTCAGGTTGCCAAGACTTGAGTCAAATGCTTAATGTGAAAAGCTTCAAGTATGAGAATAGTCTAGTTATCAACCTGTTTTAAAAAGTACTGTAGAATTATTACACATGTAGTTTGATAAAATACGTATGCATACATATATTTTAATTAATGAACAAATCACCAGTATCTGGAGTTAGCAAGAGTTGGGTGTGCTTGTTTCTTCATCTCCAAAATGAAGATAAAAGATTTATTTCTCGGCCAGACACAGTGGCTCACACCTGTAATCCCAGCACTTTGGGAGGCCGAGGTGGGCAGATCATGAGGTCAGGAGATCGAGACCATCCTGGCTAACACGGTGAAATCCCATCTCTACTAAAAATACAAAAAATTAGCCAGGCGTGGTGGCACGCCCCTGTAGTCCCAGCTACTTGGGAGACTGAGGCAGGAGAACCGCTTGAACTCGGGAGGCAGAGGTTGCAGTGAGCCTGGGCCACAGAGCAAGACTCAGTTTCAAAAAAAAAGACTTATTTCTCTTTGCTCTGATGCTTTATTTAGGTCAGTACCTTGTATAGGAGTCGGGTAGTTGCCTCTTTGCAATAGCCCTTATTTCACAATGGTCCATTTCATGGAAGCCTTGCATATTTTTATTAATTTAAAATTTTACTTATTTCTGCTGGGTATGGTGGTTCATATCTGGAATTCCAGCACTTTGAGAGACTGAGGAGGGAGGATTGCGTGAGGCTGGGGGGATTACTTGAGGCCAGGAGTTTGAGACCAGCCTGGGTAATGTCACGAGGCCTTGTCTCTACAAAAAAATTAAAAAATACTATCCAGGCGTGGTGGTGCACACGTGTACGGTGTGTGGTATAGCTACTCGAGGGGCTGAGGTAGGAGGATCACTTAGTCCCAGGATGTGGAGGTTGCAGTGAGCTATGATTGCGCCACTGTACTACGACCTGGGCAACAGCATGAGACCTTGTCTCAAGAAAGAAAGAGAGAGAGAGAAGGAGAGAGGGAGTGAGAGAGGGAGGAAGAGGGGGAGAGAGAGAGAGAGAGAAAGGGAGGGAGGGAGGAAGGAAGGGAGGAAGGAAGGAGGGAGGGAGGGAAGGAAGGAAGGAAGGAAGGAAGGAAGGAAGGAAGGAAGGAAGGAAGGAAGGAAAGAAGGAAAGAAATTCATTTCTAATTAATAAAGTAGATCTTTCATAGGATTAGTTTCCTGTGCTGTGAGACCTTTAAAACTTCATGACTGAGTGAGGTGTTTCATGCCTATAATCTCAGCACTTTTGGAGGCTGAAGTGGAAGGATTGCTTGAGCCCAGGAGTTCAAGACCAGCCTAGGCAACATAGGAAGACCCTGTCTCCACAGAAAAATAAAAAATTAGCTGAATATGGTGGTACATGTCTATGGTGCCAGCTACTCGAGAGGCTGAGGTGGGAGGATCGTTTGAACCCAGGAAGTCAAGGCTACAGTGAGCTGTGGTCGCGCCACTGTACTCCAGCCTGTGTGACAGAGTGAGACCCTGTCTCAAAAATGTTTTAAAAATTAAATTCATGCTACTGTGTTTATCAATTATTACAACTCCCTTTGTGTTCTTCCCTATATTTATAAAAGATTATAACCAGATAAATTATAAAATATGCATTCAGATTACAAAGTACACATTGTTGATATGCTTGCTCTGGAGAATACTCTCTGGCACATAAGCGGAAGTTGGATCTGATATTAGGAGGACAGGTTGAAGTGAGTTTAATAGACATAGGACATTGTATTAACTCTTAGTTTTCTGCCTTAAAAATGAAGAGGAGGCTGGCATTTCTGGCCTCTGGCTTAGGGAGGTACTCTGCTTCCAATGGTAAGGAAGTAAGTGGTATCAGAACTAGCCTTCTGTCTATAGGAAGCTATAAAACTGGACAAAAGAAATGAAGCAATTGTGTCAGCCTGTAGACAATAGGCAGCGTAAAATTTCAGTTCCTGAGAGAAGGAAAACTCGAGGTGAGTGCCACATTTGCTGAGTTTTCTGTCTGAGGACAGTTTCCCAGCCCTGTTCTGTGCGTGGAGTCTAGACAGGCTGTGATGATTTCCCCTGAGCTGAAGAGGTGGAGGTCAGAGTTTGGGCAGCTGAAGCAGTTGGAACCTGTGGGGTGGACCATCATAGGGTAGGGAATTGTTCAGCAAGAGCATCTCAGAAGTCCGTGGGGGCATTCCTGTGAGGCTGAAGCTAAGGACTGGCCTATTATTTATACATGGGGTGAAACCACCTGAAGCTTACCATATAGAGAGCAGCTGGTACAGGATGAATAGAAAAGATACTAGAGGTCAAGTCCTGTTGGGGTGAAAGCAATGCCAGGAACGCTGATGGTCCAGCCCTCCCAGTAGAAATATCTCATTAACACTTTGTTAACACCCCTGGCATCCAGCTGAGACCCCAGAAAGGCCATGCCTTATGCATAAAGATCTTACCCAAGAGTAGGATCTACTGTAGAGCCACCCTAACAAGGCCTAAAGCCAACCCCCAGCAAGACAGATTTCGAAGTTTGGGTCCTATCAAGAGAGGTCAAAAATGCCATGCGCTTTCCTCAGATCCACACTCATGATGCATAAAATCAAGACCACACAAGTTCAGGGCCATCAGGTAGTCATTGAACTATCTGCTAAAATACAAATTGACACTCTTCATAGGAAGATAACAGTATTCATAGTTTTTATGTGTAATATCCACAGTGGCTAATGTTCAAAAAAAGTTACTAAGACATGCAAAGAAACAGGAGAATATCCATATTCAAGAAGAAAAATCTATGGATAAGATGGCCTCAGTGTTGCACTTAGCAGACAAAGTAACTATTATGAATATATTTAAATAATTAAAGGAAAATATGGTAGTGAACAATGAGTAGTCTTAGCAGAGAAATGGAATCTGTAAAAAAGAACCAAATGCAAATTCTAGACCTGAAAAGTGTAGTAACTGAAATGGAAGTTTCACTTAACAGCAGATTAGATAAAACCAAAGAAGCCCATGAGCTTGAAGAGAACACAATGGAAATTATCCAGTCTGAAACACAGAAAGAAAGATCGAGACCAGCCTGGCCAACATGGTGAAACCCCGTCTCTACTAAAAATACAAAATTTAGCTGGGCCTGGTGGCACGTGAAATCTGTCTTGCTGCTTGGGAGGCTGAGGCAGGAGAATCGCTTGAACTGGGGAGGCGGAGCTTGTAGTGAGCCGAGATCGCGCCACTGCACTCCAGCCTGGTGACAGAGCGAGACTCCGTCTCAAAAAAAAAAAAAAAAGGACAATTGGGCAGGAAAAAAATTAACATTTTATTTTTTGAAAATTAATTTCCCATACCTACTCATCTGAAGGAAAAAAAAAAAATAATGGCTGAAAACTTCCTAAGTTTGATGAAAAACATTGACTTACAGATCCAAAACAGAGCCCCCTTATAGAGCCAACAACCCCAAGAAAGATAAATATTGGGGGAAAAAAACCTAGTTATCATAGTTAGACTTCTGAAATCTAAAAATAAGGAGAGGCTGCTGCTGGTGCTGCTGATGAGCTCGTTTGGTGTGGACCTGGTGCCTCTTTAGTGAAGCAGCAGCTGGTATCTCTGGTGTTCCCTGTGGCCCATGAAATGCCAAGAGAAGCGTTAACACTAAGAGCAACGATCATACTAATTTGAAGGTGATGGGGCAGATTGGTTCTGTGGTGCAGTTTCACCATGTTAGCCAGGATGGTCTTGATCTCCTGACCTTGTGATCCACCTGCCTCGGCCTCCCAAAGTGCTGGGATTACAGGCGTGAGCCACTGCGCCTGGCCTAGTTTTTGCTTTTTTTGAGACAAGTTTCACTCTGTCACCCAGGTTGGAGTGCAGTGGCGTGATCTCGGCTCACTGCAACCTCTGCCTCCTGGGTTCAAGCAATTCTTTTGCCTCAGCCTCCCAAGTAGCTGGGACTGCAGGCGTGCGCTACCATGCCTGACTAATTTCTTTCGGATGTTTAGTAGAGACGGGGTTTCACCAGATTGGCCAGGCTGGTGTCAAAATCCTGACCTCAAGTGATTCACCTGCCTCAGCCTCCCAAAGCGCAAGGATTACAGGAGTGAGCCACTGCGCCCGGCCTAAAATGGTAAATTTTATGTTGCATATATCTTACCACAATAAAAACGTAAAACAAAAAAATGAGACCAGGCACAGTGGCTCAGGCCTATAATCCCAGCACTTTGGGAGGCCGAGGCAGGCAGATCACCAGGTCAGAAGTTCGAGACCAGCCTGGTCAGCACAGTGAAACCCCGTCTCTACTAAAAATACAAAAATTAGCCTGCCGGGTGTGGTGGCGTGTGCCTGTAATCCCAGCTACTCGGGAGGCTGAGGCAAGAGAATCGCTTGAACCCAGGAGGCGGAGATTGCAGTGAGCTGAGATCATGCCACTGCACTCCAGTCCGGGCGACAGAGTGAGACTCCATCTCAAACAAACAAACAAACAAACAAACCAGCCAGAGGCAGAGATACCTGGGGTGAAGGATGGGGGAACGGGCCCAGGGCTTACGTGCTGTCTCCAGGCATGCCACTCTCCAGCACCTCCACGTGTTCAGCGGTCTGGAAACTCTGCAGACCCTATAGCTCAGGGATTTTTATGGAGGATTCGTTATGTATGCAGGATTGACTAAATTATTGGTCATTGGTGATAATAAACTCAACTTTTAGCTCTCCAAACACATTGTTGGTTCCCCTGGTAACCAGCCCTCATTGCGAGGGACTGTCCAGGAACCCACTAAGAGTCACCTCATTAGAACAAAAAATGCTCCTACCACCCAGGAAATCCCAAGGGATTTAGGAGCCCTATCTCAGGAACTAGGAGCAGAAACCAAATATATATTTCTTATTATATAACCATATCACACAATATATAAAACTCAATTGTGTTTCTATATACTGGAAGCACACAAATAGAAAATAAGATTAAACAACATTATTTGCAATAACATAAAAAAAGATACTTAGAAATAAATCTAAACATATGCAAGACCTCTACACTGAAAACTATAAAAATACTGCTGAGAGGAATTAAAGATCTAAATAAGAGATTAAATAAAGACATCTAAATAAGGAGAGATTTATGATGCCTATGTATTGGAACACTTAATGTTGTTAAAACAGCCCCCATTTTTTTTTTTTTTTTTTTTTTTTTGAGACAGAGTCTGGCTCTGTCATCCAGGCTGGAGTACAGTGGCAGGATCACAGCTTACTGCAGCCTCAACCTCCCCAGCTTAAATGATCCTTCTGCCTCAGCCTCCTAAGTATCTGGGACTACAGGCATGCCCAGCCAATTTTTTAAAAACAATTTTATAAAGACAGGGTTTTACATTGTTGCCTAGGCTGGTCTTGAACTCCTGTTGTCAAACAGTCCTCCCACCTTGGCCTCCCAAAGTGCTGAGATTACAGGTGTGAGCCACCTTGCCAGACCTGTTTTTAATTTTTATGTTTTATTTTTGTAGAGATGAGGTTTTGAGTTGTTGCCCAGGTTGGTCTTGAACTCCTGGCCTTAAGTGAAGATCCTCATTTTTTCAAGATCTATAGATTCAATGCAATCCTAATTAAAATTTCAGCAGGCTTAAAAAAAAAGAAATCAATAGCTGATTCTAAAATTTATATGAAAACACAAAGAATCTAGGCTTTGGAAAGTAGAAGTTAGCTTACACTGCTTCACTTCAAGTCTTACTGTGGTAATCAGGACAATACAGTATTGGTGAAAGATCAGTAGACAGAATAGAGTCCAGAAATAGACCATGCATATGTAGTCAATTGAATTTTGCTAAAAGTAATAACATAATTCAGTGGGATAGGGAGTCTTTTCAACATACTATGGTGCAATAACTAGATATCTATATAGAAAAATAAGGAACCACAGTTCCTACCTCACACCATAAACAAAAATCAATTTTAAGTGGATCATAGACCTAAGTGTAAAATTTATAGAAAAGGAGAAAATCTTCATGCTGTTGGGGTAGCACAAAAAGCATTAACCATTAAAGAAATACTTATCAATTGTATCCATTGAGATTCTTTCTGCTCTTCAAATTGTTCCATCAAGAAAATAAAAAGCAAGCCACATGCTGGGAAAAATATTGGCAAGATACATTGGGCAAAGGACTTGATCCAGAAGATATAAGGAACTCTTACAACTGAATAAGAAGGCAAACAACCTAGTTAAGGAGTTGACAAAGTACTTTCGGGAGACCAAGGTGGGGGGGTCACTTGAGCCCAGGAGTTCAAGACGAGCCTGGACAACACAGTGACACCCCATCTTAAACAAACAAACAAACAAAAAACGAACAACAACAAAAAGAAACTGACAAAGAATTTGAACAGATATTTCATACAAAAAAAATTACAAATGACTGATAAGCACCTTGCTATGGTTTGAATGTTCTTGTCCCTTCCAAAAATTCATGTGTTAGAAACTCAATCCCCAGTGCAACAGTGTTGGGAGATGGGGCCCTTCAGGAGGTGATTGGGTCATGAGCGCTCTGCCCTCATAAATGAATGAATGCCATTATAAAAAGGGCTTGACAGAGAGAGTCTGGTCCCTTTTTGCCCCTTCTGCCTTCTGCCATATGAGGACACGCTGTTTTTCCCTTCCTGTGGATGCAGCGTTTTAAGGTGCGCTCTTGGAAGATAATACTGGGGCTTTTCCAGGCACCAAACCTGCTAATGTTTTGATCTTTGACTTCAGAATCTCCAGAACTATGAGAAAATAAATTTCTTTTTTTTTTAAAATAAATTACCCGGTCTCAGGTATTTTGTTATAGCACACAGAGTGGATTAAGACACACCTCAAAAGGTTCATCATCATTAGACGTCAGGGAAAGCAAACACCCGTTAGAATTGCTGAAATTTAAAGATTGGCATTCTTCAACTTAGCAACTCTCTTGTGTTGTCAAATGGAATGTAAAATGGTACAACCACTGTGGAAAACAATTTGGCAATTTCTTTTGAAGTTAAGCATATATTTAGTACATGACTCAGCAACTCATACTTCCCAAGATCAGTGAAAACCTTTGCCTACAAAAAGAGTTGTAAACAAATGTTGGTGGCAGCTTTATTAACAATAGCCAGGTACTGGAAACAACCTAAATTTCCATCAGTAGGTAAGTAAAACAAATATACACCTTAGACAAAAATAAATTTCAGCTAGATTAGATATTTAACTGTAAAGAACTAAATTAAAATACTAGAAAACAATAAAGAATATGATATTAGGGTTGAGAAAGGGATTTTATTAGCTTGATACCAAACTATAAAAGAATGGAAAATGTTATCTTTTGGCCCAGCACAGTGGCTCATGCCTGTAATCTCAGTACTTTCAGAGGCTAAGGCAGGAGGATCTCTTGAGCCCAGGAGTTTGAGACCAGCCTAGGCAACATTGCAAGACCCTGTCTCTACAACAAGTAAAAAAAAAAAAAAAAAAAAAAAAAGCCCGGCATGGTGGTGTGCGCCTGTAGTCTCAGCTACTTAGGAAGCTCAGTGAGCCGTGTTCATGCCTGAGCTGTGCTCACGCCTCTGCACTCCAGCCTGGCTGACAGAGTGAGTGAGACTTTGTCTCAAGAAAAAAAAAAGCTATCTTTTATTAAAACTTCTGTTTTAAAAAATTCTCTAGAAATTCTAAGCAAAGTTAAGATGAATAACAAGCCAGGAAAAATATTTTTGGTATATATGACAGAGAGATGATATTCTTTTTTTTTTTTTTTTTGAGATGGAGTCTCGCTCTGTTGCCCAGGCTGGCGTGCAGTGGCGCAATCTCGGCTCACTGCAAACTCCGCCTCCCGGGTTCACGCCATTCTCCTGCCTCAGCCTCCCGAGTAGCTGGGACTACAGGCACCCGCCACCACGCCTGGCTAGTTTTTTGTATTTTTAGTAGAGACGGGGTTTCACCGTGGTCTCGATCTCCTGACCTCGTGACCCGCCTGCCTCGGCCTCCCAAAGTGCTGGGATTACAGGTGTGAGCCACTGCGCCCGGCCAGAGAGATGATATTCTTAATATGTATAAAGAGCTTATATAAACTGGAAAAACCAACACTTAAATAGAAAAATCGATAAAATGCAGGAACATCTTAATTTCACAGAAGGAAAATTATAAGTGGTTAATGTTTATTTACAAAAATATTCTCACTTTTTAAAAGAAATACAAAGTATAAAAGAATGATGGTACATAATTGTTATTTTATTCTTCCATATCAACAGTACCTTTCATGCTGGCAAAGAGTTTAGAATGATAATGCCCTGTATGTGCATAAGTAAGCCGTTATTCTTAGATAATATAAGTGGGTTCCTGGAAGGCAATATAATAGTGTGTATTCGAAAGTATAAATATACATACCTTTTGATCCATCAGTTTTACTTCCTAAAGAAATACAGAACAAGCATGCACAGATATATGTACAGGTGTGCACATTGCATTGTTTCTAAGAAAAAAATGGAAATAATAAAAGATTGAGTAAATAAATAATGGCATGTCCATTTGACAGATACTCTGCAGCCATTGAAATGGCTAAGGTAGATCTTCATGTATTCCTACATGAAGATGGAAAGTATATAAGGATGATCTTTTTCACTTACATACACACAGAGACACACTCAAATGCATATGTATACAGATAGGTCAGTCCCACATTTTATTTGTAGGAAGCTCAAAATCAACAGCAGTAAACATTAATTGGCAGTTAGAGTATTCCTGGCATATTCTGTGTCAGGTCTTTGGGATAGAAAGATGAATATAGGCCTGTCCTACTCTCATGGTCGTTATAATCTAGCAACCTTATGAGGTTATAATCGGTTACATTTTTTTTGTTTTGTTTTGTTTTTTTTGAGACGGAGGTTCTTGTCACCCAGGCTGGAGTGCAGTGGCGCGATTTCAGCTCATTGCAACCTCCACCTCCAGGTTCAAGCGATTCTCCTGTCTCAGCTTCCTCAGTAGATGGGATTACAGGCACCTGCTACCACACCCAACTAATTTTGTCTTTTTAATAGAGACAGGGTTTCCCCATGTTGGTCAGGCTGGTCTCGAACTCCTGACCTCAGGCGATCCTCCTGCCTTGGCCTCCCTAAGTGCTGGGATTACAGGTGTGAGCCACTGCACCCGGCCTAAATTTTTTGAGCATTCAACTATGTGCTTGGAGCTCACATTGTTCTAAAGCGCTTTGCATGCATCATGTTATTTAATCTACTAGGTATGTTTGATAGTATTTCCACATTTTACAGGTAAGGCTAATGAGGCTCAACAAGTTAATGCGTTTTTTGAGATCACACTGGTAAAGTGGGGACTGCTCTTGTTCCATTTTGCAGGTGGGAAAACAATTTTAAGTGGGTTGGTCACTAACAGAGACAAAGCTTTAACTAAAGGTTTCCTATCTTCAAAGTTTGTGCTCTCAGTAACAATACTTGATATCTGAAGCCCCTGATTCACCCACCTGTTTCATAGACTAAATATTTTTTCCTTGGCTCTTCTTCCTCACTTATTCCCTCACAATTTTTTGTTTGTTTGTTTCAGACAGGGTCTCGCTGTGTGTCCCAGGCTGGAGTGCAGTGGCACAATCACGGCTCACTGCACCCTCCACCTCGCTCAAGTAAGCCTCCCATCTCATCCTCCCATGTGGTTGGGACTACAGGTGCACACCACCACGCCTAGCTAATTTTTATATTTTTGTAGGAATGGGTCTCACCATGTTTGCCCAGGCTCATCTTGAACTCCTGGGCTCAAGTGATCCTCCCACCTCAGACTCCCAAACTGCTGGCATGAGCCACCATGTCCAGCCAACAAGTTTTCTTGACTATAGCAAACTTTAAGGCAAAAAACCTCTTGTTCTACTTTTCATCTAATTTCACTTTTCAGTAGAGAAAGAACTGGATGATAGGGATGGACTGTCTCTCTACAAACAAATTTTAGAGGATTATGTATACATCTTTAAAAGATACTCATATTTGAACAGTAACTCATATATGCCTTGAGACCTTGTAATTGGAAAATTAAGTCAGAAATCTTATTGATGTAAATATGCATCAGTACTCCTTGTAAATGTTATAACGAAACAATTTACAGAAACTGAACTAATGGCTAAGCTAACTCAAATTTATAATTTAAAAGCAGTAACACAATGGCACACCATGTCCAATTCAAGACAGCACTGATGGCACACTGATAACAGAGTATATTCCAGAGAACTGTAGGGACCCTGTACACGCGTGGGCATGAGTTAGAGCTGCTGTGCAGTGCAGTTGAATATTGCCTGCTGTGCAGACCGCTTAATGAAATAGTGGTATAGGGCTCAGAGTACACTCCAGTAAAGTGCTATTTTTGGTTTTACCTATAGCACATTTTTGTAACTCAGTAATTTATTTTGTGGGTTTCTAGTAACTAAGTAAGCCCTAATGGTAAATAAAAGTGAAAGTTTGTGGATTCCGTATTGTGTGTCACAAAGAAAAACTTGCATTTTTGGATCAGTTTATAGGCCATTGTAAGAACCCATCAGTAGGCTGTGGACTATACTTTGAGAATCACCACTTGTTCTGAGAGGGTATGTGATGGTGGGAGGAATGCAGATAGGTCTCAGTTCCCTCCCTGCTGCTCTCTACTACTTTTTCCATCCTTGCTGATGTCATGCTCTAAACTTCATGTTACTGTAATCTATTCTAGACTGCTGACCTTTGTCAGTGGCTTTCTTCCTCTTTGACCTGATGAAAGTTCCTCCTACTTCTAATGAGCTGCTCTTTCTGAAGGGATTCCCCTAGCTGGGCCTCTGGTATCCCCTAGCTGGGACTACAGGCACCCACCACCATGCCTAGCTAACTTTTGTATTTTTAGTAGAGATGGGGTTTCACCATGTTGGCCAGGCTGGTCTCAAACTCCTGACCTCAAGTAATCCGCCTACCTCAGCCTCTCAAAGTGCTGGGATTACAGGCATGAACCACCGCACCTAGCCCCCAATGTGTTTTAAAATGCAATACATTCTGTCAATCAAAATCCCAGAAGGCTTGGGTTTTTTGTCTCTAAAAAAATTTTGCTTTGGTAGAAATTGAAAACTGATTTTAAAACTTATGTAGAGATATAGAGATTCAAGAATAGTCAAACCATTTTGAAAAAGAACAAAGTTGGAGGGTTTACATTACCTGCTTTCAAAACTTACCATAAAGCCAGCAGCAATCAATATAGAGTGGTACTGGTATAAAGACAGATGTATAGATCAATGAGACAGAAAACAGAGCCCAGAAATAGACCCACACATATATGGCCGATTGATTTTTCACAAAGGTGCCCAGGCAATTCAAAGGAGAAAGTATAGTCTTTTCAATAACTGGTTGCACAAAAACAAACAAAAGAACACTGATTCTTATCTCTCACCATGTACAAAATTAACTTGAAATGGATCATACACCTAAACGGAAGAGCTAAGACTAAAAAACGCATAGAACAAAATATAGGAGAGAAATGTTAGTGATGTTGAGTTTGGTAAAGATTTCTTAAATAGGGCAGAAAAGCATAAAAAAATACATTGAACTTTATCAAAAGTAAAAACTTTTGCTCTTTAAACAACACTGTTAACAAATACTTAAAGGCAAGCCACAGCCTGGGAGAAAATATTGTGAAACATCTACAACAAAGGTCTTGTACTTTACTGTTGTACTTTACTAAGTCAATACAAAGTCAAAACAAAGTCAACACAAGACAAAGGTCTTGTACCTTACTATTCAGTAATAAGTAGACAAAGAGCCAGCTAAAAATAGACAAAGATATGAATAGACACTTCACCAAAGTAGACATACACATGGCAAGTAAGCACTTGAAAAGATTCTCAGCATCAAATTAGTATAAAATGCAAATTAAAACCACAATAAGACACTACTCTTACACTATACTATACTCCATTGGCTGCATACCAACCCCCCCCCCTCAAAAAAGGCAGTATCATCCAATCAATATTTGGCATTATAAAAACAGAAGAATGGAACTGTACTACCGGTTAGTAATTTAAAAACAATTTTTTTGAGACATGGTCTTGTTCTGCCACCCAGGCTGGAGTGCAGTGGTGCAATTATAGCTCACTGCAGCCTCAAAGTCCTGGGCTCAGGCAATCCTTCCACCTCAGTCTCCCGGGTATCTAGGACTACAGAAGTGTGCCTCTATACCTGGCTAATGTTTTTAAATTTTTTGTAGAGACGGGGTCTTGCTATATTGCCCAGGCTGGTCTTGAACTCCTGGCCTCAAGTGATTCTCCTTCCGTGCCTCCCAAAGTGTTGGGATTACAGGCATCAGCCACCACACCTAATCTTAATAATAAAATTTAAATTGAGAGACAGCATTAAGATTTAAAGTATTTTTCTTATATCCTTTGGTAGGTCAGTTAAGTATGTTGATAAACTTAGACTTTTTTCAGTTAATTATGTAGGCTAAAGATTTCTAGGTCAACCACAACAAGAATAGAAAGAGTATGTAAAGTGCATAACTTAAAAACTAACTAGAATAGGTCAGGCATGATAGTTCACACCTATAATTCCAGCACTTTGGGAGGCTCAGGCAGGAGGATCATTTGAGGCTAAGAGTTTGAGACCAGCCTGGGCAACATAGCAAGACTCTGTCTTTACTAAATAATAACGATAAATAATTTAAAAATCAGGTAGGCATGGTGGCGTGTGCTTGTAGTCCTAGCTACTCAGGAGGAGGCTGAGGTGAGAGAATCAGTTGAGCCTAGGAATTCAAGATTGCAGTGAGTTATGATCATACCACAGCCCTCCAGCGTGGGCAAGAGAGCGAGACCGTCTCCTAAAAAAACAAACAAACAAACAAAAACACACACACACAGAAGGGGATGTATAGTGATGAAAAAAAGAAGGCATGAAACTCAATAAAAGAAAAACTAGGCTGGGCGTGGTGGCTCACACCTGTAATCCCAGCACTTTGGGAGGCCGAGGCACACGGATCATGAGGTCAGGAGATCGAGACCATCCTGGCCAACATGGTGAAACCCCATCTCTACTAAAAATACAAAAATTACCTGGGCGTGGTAGCGCATGCCTGTAATCCCAGCTATTTGGGAGGCTAAGGCGGGAGAATTGCTTGAACCTGGGAGGTGGAGGTTGCAGTGAGCTGAGATCATGCCACTGCATTCCATCCTGGGTGACAGAGCGAGACTCTATCTCAAACAAACAAACAAACAAACAAAAAACTAATGTTGAGGGAATAGGCCAACACTTAATATCTGAAACAGAAAGCTGAGTTTATTGGTAGTTTAAGCAAGAAGAGCTGTGCTTATAAGACTTAGTCTCTTTGAGCAAAAAGCAGAGAACTACTATCTTTTGTAGAGGGGTTCTTAAAGTTTGGTCAAGTGTGTTTTGGTTGCCTGTTGCACTGTGTTGGCATCTGCACTGATGCTACAAAGCGATGGCAGATAAAGCTGCTTGCCCCTTAGCACAAGTCAGATCAGTAGCATTAAACTGCTATTATAGTTGTCATATTTCTCACTTCCACACGTGGTAGGAAATAAAATGAAGCCAATTTTACTTAAAAATGTTATTGACGAAACATTTAATTTCATGAAATCTCAATTTTTGGATATGCGTCGTTTCACTCAAAAACAAATGTCTACTCAGGAGGTTGAGACAGAAGGATCACTTGAGGCCAGCCTGAGCAACACAGTGAGACCCCATCTCAAAAAAAATGTAGTGATGAAATGGGAAATATGCATAAAACACTACCACTGCACACTGAAGCTTTATTGTTGCCCCAAGGAAAAGCCCTCATGGTGTGGATTGTTTGAACTACAAGCTGAACTAGCTGCTCTTTTGGGGGTACCATTTTTACTTGAAAGAAATGATAGACAAAGTATGGTTATTTAGACTGGGTTTTGACAGACCTTTTCTCAAAGATGAATGAAGTAAGCCTGTCACTTCAAGGGAAACCACTGGCAGTATTTTTTTGCAGTGAGAAAACTCTGGCTTTCAAGTGAAGACTAGAATTCTGAAAAACTTACATCTGCTGCCATAAGCCTGACATCTCAATATTTAAACACTTTTCTGATACGATCAGTAGAGATATTAACAAATGAGATTTTTTGATATTTTATAATGAATGTGAAATCATTGGAAGGATGTGTATAACTCAGTGAACCCATAATGCGCAAATGACTACTGTTAGGATGTTACAGAATCATGCATGGATAAAAGATCTATTCAGGCCAGGCGCAGTGGCTCACGCCTGTAATCCCAGCACTTTGGGAGGCCGAGGCGGGTGGATCACGAGGTCAGGAGATCGAGACCATCCTGGCTAACACAGTGAAACCCCGTCTCTACTAAAAAATACAAAAAATCAGCTGGGCATGGTGGTAGGCACCTGTAGTCCCAGCTACTCGGGAGGCTGAGGCAGGAGAATGGCGTGAACCCAGGAGGTGGAGCTTGCAGTGAGCCGAGATGGCGCCACTGCACTCCAGCCTGGACGACAGAGCAAGACTCTGTCTCAAAAAAAAAAAAAAAAAAGATCCATTCAAAGTATAAGATAGGCCAATGGATTTTAATGTAAGAGTATAAAAATGGTCACTGATACAGCTTCAGATTCCATATTGCAACCAACCTTTAAGAAACTACCAGTTTTGAGTTTTGGTGTAGTGTCAAGGAGGAATATCCACAATCATTTGAAAAGATTATTATAATACCCCTCCCTTCCTTTTCTAGCTATTTTTGTGAGAGGCCTGTTGTTTTCCTACATTTCATTCAAAACTGTTTTACAACAGATTGAATGCAGAAACAAATGAGAACCCAGTTTTCTCTTATGAAGCTGGAAATTAAAGAGATTTGCAAAATTCTAAAGCAACGCCACTCTTTTCCTACTATTTTTTTGTTTTAGAAATATTTTTTCATGAAATTATCTTGTTACAGTATTTAATGAATTTATTATTGTGAATTTTAAATGAACTAGTAAATATTTTTAAGTGTCTTAGTTTTAATTTCTAATGTAATAAATACTAACATAATTCTTAACGCCCACACACTAACACTCTCTGGTGTCCTCAGTAAGTTTTAAGAGTGTCCCAGCCTGGCCAACATGGTGAAACCCCGTCTCTACTAAAAATACAGAAATTAGCTGGGTGTGGCAGTGTATACCTGTAGTCCCAGCTACTTGGAAGGCTGAGGCACAAGAATCGCTTGAACCCAGGAGGCAGAGGTTCCAGTGAGCTGTGACCACGCCACTACACTCTAGCCTGGGTGACAGTGACAGACTCTGTCAATTAACTAACTAACTAACTAACGAACTTTTAAGAGTGTAAAGAGTCCTGAAGCCAAAAGTTTTAGAAACATTGTTTTTTAGAGTCTTCAGTGGAGATCAGGGATTGGTGGCCGTAAGAAGTAAGAGTAGGTATTGGCTAATCTGTATCTGTGGATTCATAGTTAGACTGAGTTAGACCATTGTTGATTTTTAGGTAACTTTCAGAAGCACAGTCATTGAAGTGAAGCTGCTGTTAACTGGCTGGCTTTCAAAATCTTGTATACTGGTGTGAAATAACCAATGGTCAATTCAGGTGGGTTTAAAACAGTTCTTGTGGTTACTTCTTGCTATAGAAGAACAATCAGTACCTTCCTAGGTGGATAGGAACTCAAGAGAGATGAAAACATATGTCCACATTAAGACTTATACACAAATGTTGATTGAGCTGAGCGCAGTGGCTCATGCCTGTAATCCCAGCACTTTGGGAGGCTGAGGCAGGTGGATCACCTGAGATCAGGAGTTCAAAACCAGCCTAACCAAACATGGTGAAACCCTGTCTCTACTAAATATACAGAAATTAGCAAGGCGTGGTGGTGGGCACCTGTAATCCCAGCTACTCGGGAGGCTGAGGCAGGAGAATCGCTTGAACTCAGGAGGTGGAGGTTGCAGTGACCCGAGATCATACCACTGCACTCCAGCTTGGGTGACACAGCAAGGCTCCGTCTCAAAAAAAAAAAAAAAATGTTGATAGCACTATTATTTCTTGTAGCCAAAAAGTGGAAACAACTCAAATACACACCAGCTGAAGAAGGGATAAATAAAAAAATAAAATGTGATGTATCCAAACGATGGACTGTTCAGCAATAAAGAGGAATGAGATACTGATAATGCTGCAATATGGATAAGCCTTGAAAACATTATGCTGAGAGAAAGAAGCAGGACACAAAGGCCACATATTTAATGGTTTCACTGACGTGTCCAAAACAGACAAATCTATAGAGTGAGAAAGTAGATTAGTGGCTGGAGGGGATAGGAGGATGATATCTAAGGGAAATAGGGTGATTCTTCCTTAACCATTATCTGCCAAGGCCACACCAGGCTGAGCAGTGGAAGAATGTCCCTCCTGGGAGCTGGACAGCTTCAGCAGTTCATTTCCTGTTGTTGGGGGTTTTGGGAGCTTGGGAATTCTTGTAAGATTTAATAGTTACAAGCCATTGCAGGCTGGGCTTGGAGTTTATTTGGCTATACATTTCCTTCAAAATTTAAGTAGCTAACATTTTTTTTTGGATAATTGTGGAAATATGAATGTAGCTTGAGCATTTGATGAAATTAAGAAATTTACCTTGTGTTAATGATATTGTGGTCGTGTAAGGAAATGTCTTTGTGTTTTATAATGTCCAGAAGGATGTATTTAGGCATGAAATGACATGGTGTCAGGAACTCGTTTTATAATAACGCAGCCCAAAAAGAGAGAAGGAGGAAGAAAAGGGGGCGAGGGAAGGAAGGAAAAAACAAAAGAAAAAAGGAAGCCAGAAGCAAAATGTTTTAATTGTTGAATCTGTAGGATGGGGTTCATTATACTATTCTCCCTACTTGTGGTTAAAAACTTTCATTAAAAAAAAGTCAGGCTGGGCCGAGTGCGGTGGCTCACTCCTGTAATCCCAGCACTTTGGGAGGCCGAGGTGGGCGGATCACGAGGTCAGGAGATCGAGACCATCCTGGCTAACATGGTGAAACCCAGTCTCTACTAAAAATGCAAAAAAATTAGCCGGGCATGGTGGTGGGCGCCTGTAGTCCCAGTTACTCGGGAGGCTGGGGCAAGAGAATGGCGTGAACCCAGGAGGCGGAGCTTGCAGTGAGCCAAGATGGCGCCACTGCACTCCAGCCTGGCAATAGAGCGAGACTCCGACTCAAAAGAAAAAAAAAAAAAGGCTGGGCTTGGTGGCTCACACCTGCAATCCCAACATTTTGGGAGGCCAAGGCAGGAGGTTCACTTGAGCCCAGAAGTTTGAGACCAGAGTGGGGAACATAGTGAGACCTCGTCTCTACCGAAAATAAAAATGAAAAATCAGCCGGATGTGGTGGCACATGCCACCTTGGGAGGCTAAGGCAGGAGGATCGCTTGAGCCCAGGAGATTGAGGCTCCAGTGAGCCACTATACTCCAGCCTTAGCAACAGAGCAAGACCCTGTCTCATTAAAAAAAAAAAAAAAAAAAAAGAAAAACCAAAAAGTCAAACCAAACCTTTACACAGGTATGTAACCATATCTGCGAAGGAAATTATTTAGTCTCTGATGTTTTACTTATTGGCCTTTGTGCTCTATCCTTCCCTCTAGCCCTTAAATTAATGCATGGCTACTTGGCGAGTAGTCCAGGATGGGAGATAATACTTTTAATCTTCCCCTTTGAGTTCACTCCAGTTGGCTGGCAAAGAATTCAGCTATAGGTTGAAAAGTGTTGGGGGCCACAGTTTTATCTCCTGTGAAGGTTGTTGCTTGGTGGCATCCCCTTAAAACTGCTTCTGTTGAGGATATAAACGCTACCATTTATGACAAGGGGACGGGGAAGTTGTCTGTGTGTATATTCATAGTTATACATACATAAGCATATATATTATATATAGGTTTGCATACATATGCATAAAATAACTGGAAGCATAAAACCCAGAGATAATAACTTTGTTTCTTTCTGGGAAGAAAACTGATAGCTGGAAGATAAGAGTGGGTGAGACTGCTGGGGAGAGAGGAGATAGGATGAAAGGGGACCAAAAACCAAGTCCTGGGGAAATGATAACCAAGGAGGGGTAAGCAGGAGGAAGGAGACAATGGGAAGAAGCCTGAGAAGGAGCAGCCAGACAGATGGGGGGGGAAACCAACAGAAGAAAAAGTTTCAAGAAGTCGTGCAAAGGCATGTATGTGCCCTTGCCCTTGGACCCAGCATTTCCACTTCTAGGAATTCTACTACTGGGGATTCTTGCACACTTGCAAAATGATATATGCACAAGGTTACCCATCACAGCACTTTATTTGCAGCATTGTTTTTAATAGCAAAAATTTGGAAGCAATTAGAATGTTTACCAGTAGAGAACAAGTTAATTAAGTCATGGTTCCCCCATCCAGTGAGTACTCTGCACCTGAAGATGAGGAGGCTCTGTGTACACTCATATGAAAAGATTCTGAAATATACTGTTAGGTGGAAAAAAGCAAGGATGGGGAGTTTTGTTTGGGGCTTATAATGTTTTAAACTTTTATCATTGTTGTAAATGGATGTAGCTGGTTGTCATATTCCTTACAATTACGAGATACTGGGTTCTTGGGTTTGTTTTTCTATGAGTTCTAGTATTCTGTTATTCTTTCTAACTTTCTTATTATGAGCAATAGTTGGCATGGAGGAGTGGCGGATCAAATTTTTAGGTTATTAAATCGGTTCCATTTCAAGCTAATGAGCGTTGCCTTCTGCTGTTTTGTGCCTGGCTGCCAAGTGCCTTTATATGGTGTTTCAGCTTTTTAATGGAGCTTTGATATGTAGCAGTCACCCTGAGCCACAAGAGGGCAGAAGAACCTTTTGATTGCCACAGGACAGATTAGCACTGGAATCACTTCTGGCAAAATCTTGCATGGTGTAGTTCTTCAACTCACTTACTAGACCGTGGGCATCCAAAGGCAGGCCAGTATCTAAGCCATCAGAGGAGGCAATGGAGGGGTGAGAGGAGAGAGTGTGTGTTTTGGAATCCTCTATATCTGCCTTATGTTCCAGGCTCCCCTGCAAATTACTTAGTGAACTATACTCCTTACAGTGTTAACCTCTCTCACAGCTTGAATATGCAAGACAGTAGAGGCATTACAACATGATGGAGCATAAGAGTTGAGGCTTTCGAATCCACCCCACCTAACGTTGAGTCCTGGCTCTGTGACTTTGGGTCATTTCTTAACTGTCATTTATTCAATGAGATAGTGTGTGAGAGCTCTTAGCACTGCGTTGTGAACACTCAGAAAGTCATTGCTATAACTACAATAGTACAAGGTATCAGCACAGATGAATAATATTAATAGATCCTTAATAACTTTTGTTATGTGGCTCTGTTATGTATTTAATAATTTGTTTGGTTATAAGCAAGGAGGTAATATTTTCCTTAAGACAATTTCAGAGCTCCTTTTCTCAGAGGGGCCCTCAAAATGTCTGTGGTATTTCTTACTTTCTTATAAATAGTCTTTTAATAGTATAGTACATTCTGAATTTTTGCAGAGTCTCAATTTTAAAGGTCCCATCCCACTGTGATTTTGTGTATTTTTGATTGGAAAATACAGTATTTGGGCTATATAATGAGGTAGAGTCGGGCAGCACAATATTGCATCAGGATATAGTACCTGTCTCAGGCCAAGAACCAGGGGAAGCAAACTCTGAGATAAAGGTTAGGGTGTGAAAGGCTTATTAGGGAGTAGTTGTGGAATCAACACTCCTGGAAGGAAAAGAAAGGAAATGAGGAAGAAGGGAAAAGAAAAGGGAAAGACGTGGAGATTGTATAGAGGGAAAAATCGGGCTGTGATTCAGTCTCAGTAAAAGGCCTCAGCCCACCCCATGGGGACTAGGGTTCAGATAATTCATGTTTTCTAAGCCATGGAGTGAGAGAGCTGTGCCTTTACAGCTCCTCCTGACCTGTCATTGGACGAGGGCTGCTCCAGGTAGGGGCATGGCTGTGGGCCAGGCAGTGCCCTTCAGCGGATGGATGCATTCCCTGAAGAGGGCTGACAGTTGAGGCCTTTCTGTCCTTCACGATCCCAGCAGCTGGGGAATAAGCCCTTCAGTTATTGAGTGGCCTCTACAGCTTCCACCATAGTGCCCAAAGGGCTCCCCTGAAAGGGGTGGTAGAGTAATAGAAGATAGCTTTAGACAGAATTGCTTTGAAGCAATACTTAAGAATAATTGTTATTTTTAAATTTAAGAATAAAAATAAAAATTTTTTCATTTATCATTTTAGTGTCAGGGTGAACTGTAGTGTAACCAACTACCCCCAAATTTCAGTAGTTTAACACAATAAAGGTTATTTCTCTCCTGTCACAATCTGGTGCAGTTCTATATTGGTGGGGAGGGATTCTGTTCTACCTAATTCATTTAGGGCCACAGACTTCATCTAGTGACTCCCCCAGGCCCTAGGGCCTGGAGTCCTTCATTGGATTCTCTAATCCAGCTCCCAGAGGAGAAATGGACAGGAACATGGAGAACTGTGCAGGTCTCAGTGAAGAGACCTCTCTCTTCAAGCTTCTCTCTTCAAGCACAGAGAAGTTCATGTGCTTCCCTGCAGCCACGTTCCACAGATCAGTACTCAGTCGCATGGTCCCACCTAACTGAGAGGAGGCCACGTAGCCCTCACAGCTACACTGTGATGTTGCTCATACCTGTGTGGTGGCTTCATTTCATCACTATTTTGGTAAATCAAAGACACTTCTAAAACTGTATGTTTTAGGTTCCCCACACTTAAAATACGTAAATTGCCACCATCATAATATCATAGTTTTACTTACCTGGGGACATTTTAAAAGGCTGAGGAAAGCTAAACTTTATCAGAGAGAAGGAATAGAAGGGAGGAATATAGAGCTGAAAATTTAAGGATTCCTTGCTCTGGAAAGGCAAAAAAAGGTAAAACAATTTCGTGTGCGCGTGTGTGTGCGCGCGCGTGCATGCTTTTTTTTAGTGGTATAGGAGAAGATTGAGAAGTTTCTGATCCTTCCACGTAGCTGTAAAAACAAGCTCCTCTTTCCCTCAGCCATAACAGGATTGATGTCTTTCACGTGGTAACATGGAGATAGATGTGTGCTGCAGGGAAGCAGATGAGCTTCTCTGTGCTTGAAGGAAGAAGCTTGAAGAGACAGGTCTCTTCACTGAGACCAGCACTGTTCTCCATGTTCCTATTTCTCCTCTGAGAGCTGGAATAAAAAATCCAGTGGAGGAAATTACAAGGAAATAGTCATTCAAATAGCCCTGACAGCTCCTTGCCCGGATTCACATGTATACCACCCAAGTAGCCCTTAAGTCAGAGGAAGAGAGGCCAAGGGAGAGATATCAATGCCTTCTTCTGTCAGTCTATGAGGATTACTGCTGACTGACAGCTTGTTGCTTACTCAGCTTTATTCCAGGCAGTGTGAGGCATTTAGGAAGAGAGGCACCTGGGCCTGGGAATTTTAAAGACTGAAAGCTGAGACTCACAGGAAGTAACCAAGGGAAAGACAATGAGATGAAGTGTTTCAGAGACAACAAAGAAGTGGCGATTTAAAAACAAATAAGTAAATAAATAAATAAGAAGTGATGTCAAGGAAAGCTTTGAGGAAGGGATGGGCACTGAAGCAGGGACCTAGAGGTTGGGGTAGGACATTTGGGGACCTGGGAAAGTGCTCTAGCAGACAGAACACTAGAAATATTTTGTAAGCTTCAGTGAGAGCTGAGAGGGGCTTGTGAGGAATTGGGGGAGGGGGGCGGGGAGTAGTGAGACCGAGGATTGCAGAGCAGGGTAGAGTCACAGAAGGCCCTAAGGTGAGGTGTGGAGTTTAGATTTAATGCAGCAGGGTCATTAAAGGCTTCTACCCTTAATGGAAAGACCTGGTGGAAAAGTAGTGTTCTGGACTTTTGTGTGAAGGAAAATTAACAGAACACAGAGATCTCTTCTGGAATTTCTGTTGAGCACCTAGAATTTAAAATGCGAGGTTGTGTTCCTTTATTCCCTCAGCAAAATAAGAGGAAGTAACTCTCAAGCCTGGACTTGAAAGATGAATGAATAAGATGAGAAATGCATTCTAGGCAGTGATAGTAGCATGAATAAAGTGGAGGGGCCTGGAAAAGGGCTGGGAGAATCTTGTGTGGAATGCAGAGTTTGGATTCTGAGTTAGGCGGAAACAGCCGATGAAAAGGAGAGAGAGAAATGTGGTTGGGTTTGCATTTTAGAAGGCTCACTTTGGCAGGTGTGTGGAGGCTAGATTGAGAGAGAAAGAAAAGAGGTAGAGATAACAACAGCCACAGCACTTCACCACTTGAGGAGTTTCAGACATGGACAGATGCTTGGAAAGGCCTTGTGGTGGAGGTAACATCTGAGCTGAGTAGGGAGGGCTAGGAGGAGCAGAAAGGCAGAGGGAAGATTATGGATAGAGGCGCAAGAGTGCAAGGCATGGCATGAGTGAAAACCAGGGGAAGATGGACGTGGCTGGTATATAGAGTCACTGGGGGTTGGTACTCCCTGGGCAGGTAGGTAATGAGTCAGGTCACAAAGGGCCTTCTTTATATGTCACAGTGAACAGTGAACAGTTTAGACTTCATCAGGTAAATGAAGGTGAAGCCACAGACCATACGTAAAGCAAGTCTCAACAAGTGTCAGAGGAATGATCACATGCAGAATCAATCCTCTGACCACAGTGAGATTAAGCTAGAAATGAATAATAAAAAGATAACTAGAATATTAAGAAATGAATTTGTAAATAATCATTGGGTCAAAGAAAAAATCATGGGAAGTAGAAAATATTTTGAATTGAATGATACTGAAAATATTAAGACTTGGGTGGGGGGCTAGGGGAAGGATAGCATTAGGAGAAATTCCTAATGTAGATGACGGGTTGATGGGTGCAGCAAACTGCCATGGCATGTGTATACCTATGTAACAAACCTGCACGTTCTGCACATGTATCCCAGAATTTAAAGTATAATTTAAAAAAAAAAAGAAAATATCAAAACTTGTCAAAACTTGTATGATGCTACTATAACCTATAAGCATAGAGGGAAGTTTGTAGACTTTAATGCATGTTAGAAAAATAACAAAAGGTTGAAAAAAATTAGTAATCTAAACATTAATTTCAAGAAGTTAGAAAATGTACAGCACATTAAACCCAAAGAAGGAAAACAGAAAATAATAGTTTGATAGAAAAGAAAAAAAATCAAAAGATTAACATACTTTTCTGAGGAGCAAGTTGTTTTAAAAAAATATTAATAAAATTGGCAAATGCTGGGCACAGTGGCTCATGCCCATAATCCCAGCACTTTGAGAGGCCAGTATTTGAGGATCACTTAAGGCCAGGAGTTTGAGACCAGCCTGGACAACACAGCAAGAGCCTGTCTCTACAAAAAAATTTTTTTAAATTTGCTGGGTGTGGTGGTACATGCTTGCAGTCCTAGCTACTCCAGGTGGCTGAAGCAGGAGACTCACTTGAGCCCAGGTGTTCAAGGCTGCAGTCAGCTATGATCACACTACTGCATTGCAGTCTGGGCAACAGAGCAAGACCCCATCTCTAAAAATAAAATATAAATTTTTCAAAATTAAAATTGACAGACTTCTGGCAAGACTGATTATGGAGGAGGTCAGGGAAGAGAGAAATTGAAGCACAAGTGCCAGTGAACAATGCCAGGAATAGGAAAGGAGACCACACTACAGGAGCTATAGACTTGAAAAAGATAAAAAGAGGCTGTTACGAACAATTTTATGCCAAAAGTCCTGAGAATTTTGTGAAAATAGATCCATTTCTAGAATAATATCCGACTAAAACTGAGTCAAGACATCATGGAAAACCTTAGAATCCTATAAACTTTTTAAACCAATGGAATCAATAATCCAAAATCTTTCTCCCCAGAAAACTTCAAACCCAGAGGGCTTCACTGGAGATTTCTTCAGCAGATTGAAAAGAATAATTAATTCCAGCTTTATACAAACAGTTTCAGAGAACTGAAAAAGAGAGACACTCCTTACTCATTTTTTTGAGACTAGCATAACCTTGATACCAAAACTGAAGAAAGACAAACTCAAGAAAGGAAGATTAAAGGCCAAGCTACCTAAAAATATAAATGTAAAAGTCCTCAACAGACATTTAGCAAATTCCACAATATATGAAAAAGATAATATATCACCATCTAGTAGTTGGGCTTATCCTAATATACATGGTTGATTTGTTAGAGAAATCCATCAATGTAATTAATCACATTCATAGGTTAAATAGGTTTTAATAGATTAAAAAGAAAAACATTTCAGTAGATACAGAACAAGCATTTAATAAAATTCAGCATGTGTTGATGCTGGAACTGCTTAGCAGACTAGGATTAGCAGAGAGCTTTCATCAGAAAAAGGGTATCTGTTCGTAAAACTCAAGCAAATATTTTAAGGCTGAAATTTTGAAAGTTTTCCCTTCAAGATCAGGAACAAGACAAGAACATTCCCAAACCACTTTTTTTCTAATATTGAGCTGAATGCCTAGCCTGGTGCACTGAGGCAAGAAAAACCCATGATGAAAATCTAAACTGAGGAAGTAATAGGATGCGGAGGGGAGGGCATGGGCTTGGGAGACATTTGGGAAGAAGCCTTGTCATGCCTTGGGTTCCTGTGTTCGTTTCTTTTTTTCAACACATATTGACTAAATATAATATCTGGTAATAGGGAAGGTAGGAAAGAGAAGCAAAGGAAAGGGGCCTAACATTTATTCAGTTCCTACCCCGTGAAGATGCTAGACTAGATGGTTCAAGTGTTTTAGCTTATTTCATTCACATATTCTCTTTGCTATCTTGAGAACTCATGTAATTAGTCATCAGGGAAACTACATAAGAAAAAGGTAATATACTATATATTTGCATAAAATCATTCCCATTGTAAAATACTAGTTCAGGCTTGTTTTTAGGTATAAAAGGATGTTGTATTTTATGTAGTAGTTTTGCCTTTATTTTTTCTCTCTCATTTTTATTCATATAGCAGGTCTTTGAAGTAGAATAAAGTCTGGCAAATGGTCTTTTTCTAATTTTATAGATAAAGAAGCAAGTACAAAATTACACTGATTAGCTCAATTGTCACTATGGGACTGAAACTTTAATCTCTCATCCCAGGGAGTAAATAATTTAAACTATAACTTGAACCATGGAGTAAATAATTTAAACTGTAACTTGAAAGCACATAATCAAAAGATTTTTGAAATGGAAATATGTTGGGGTCCTGGAAGCATGGTTCAGGGAATCAAGCAGAATATTCTCTAGTAAAAGTCTTTGTAAGACTAACTATGAAAGAGAGAGAGAGAGAGAGGAGACAGAGAGAAGTGAGGAGAGGAGAGGGGAGGGGAGGAGAGGGGAAAGAGTAGGGGAAGGAGTAGAAGGGAGAAGACTCGTGGACAGGCCTCAAGTTTTTAGCTGTGTGCGTAAATTAACAAACACGAACAGAACAGATTTTAAAAGCACTGACATAGGAGGGAGGGAAGGTTCAACCTCATTATGACTTGTCGAGGTGGGACTGGTGACAAAAACAGGATGATAAAAAGATAGGACATTTCAAAGACTACATTTAAAGGACAAGAAGAAGCAAGCTGTCCTGGAGGCAAGACTAGGGATGAAAATTGCTTGGACAGTTGTTTTCTTTTTTTTGAGATGGAGTCTCAGTATGTTGCCCAGGTTAGTCTTGAACTCCTGGGCTCAAGCGTTCCTTCAGCCTCAGCCTCCCCAAGTAGCTGAGAGTACTACAGATGCACATGAGACTTGGATAGTTGTTGATTGACTGTTAACTCTAGAAACAAAGCATCTAATAAAATCTTGCCTTGCTTCTTATTGCTTGGAAGGGATAAGTTATTCAATTTAGCAAACATTTCTGAATTCCTGCTGCATGCCAGGTACTTTGCTAAGTACCCAGGATATTATGTCTGGTGAAGTTCGATCTCTGAGCCAGAAGAAAGCTCTGAGCCCTGATCTCTATCAGATAGTCCAGAACGTCCTCTCATGGTGTACAAGGCCCTTCATATTCTGATCTCTGACTGTCTTTACAGCTTTATCTTCCAAAGTAACAAAGATAGCTATCATCAATGGAGTTTAAGTGCTTTGCATGCATTACCTTCCTTAATCAGATCTTCACTCTTCCAGCTGTAGTTGCCATTTCCAGTGGAATTCTTTTGTCCCTCATCAGTTATCCCCTTCTTTTGGACATTTTCATCCTCTACTTTGTCATGGCTGTTTCCCTTTGGGCAATAAACATGCTTATTGACATGTAAATGAAAACTGAATGTATTTTATATTCAAATTGAGTGTCTGAATATATCTGTTATATATAGAATGGCTGGCTTAGAAAACATGAATTAGAGACTTATTTTCCAGGTACTATAAAAGTGATTCTTGGAAATCATTATATTTAAATAAGCAAGACTGTTGGGTGACTTCTTTTGGAAACCACTTTTGACCCCTAATTTAGTCCAGAACTCAGATTATAATGTTTTAATTAAGTTGCGTGTGTGTGTATATGTGTGTGTGTGTGTAGTATCTGCACTATCCAGATCATGGTTGTTATAGTTGTGATGCTTATAGTGTTAATTTGAGGAAAATAACTTTCTTAGACAAATGAACACCTCCCTTTGTTTTTTTACAGAAGATGGCCTGTTTCAAAGGTGTATGCTCCTGGATGTTGGGTCCATCATTTTTCTCTCAGGAGCATGGAAGTTAAAAGAAAAAATAAGGGGGAATATGAGAAGTCAACTGACTTGAAACTGAGCATATCCTGCAGAGGTGGTCTTTTTTTTTTTTAGATGGAGTTTCACTCTTGTCACCCAGGCTGGAGTGTAATGATGGCATAATCTCTTCTCACTGCAACCTCCGCCTCCCGGGTTCAAGCAATTCTCCTGCCTCAGCCTCCCCAGTAGCTGGGATTACAGGCATGCGCCACCACACCTGGCTAATTTTGATTTTTAGTAGAGATGGGGTTTCTCCATGTTGGTCAGGCTGGTCTCGAACTCCTGACCTCAGGTGATCCGCCTGCCTCAGCCTCCCAAAGTGCTGGGATTACAGGCATGAGCCACTGCGTCTGGCCGGTGATCCTTTTTTTAATTCTATATGTATATTTGGTTTTTGTCATGATGGACAGATTTCCTGGAATCTAGAGCGCCTGTGACAGACTCAGCCTTCCGTCATGAGCTCATTGCTTATGTCTTATTCTCTCCAGCTACACTCTTGGTGCCCTTTCCTATTGCAGTGATTTTTTTGGTTTGTTTGTTTTTGTTTTTGAGACAGGTTCTCATTCTGTCATCCAGGCTGGAGTGCAGTGGTGTGATCATAGCTCACTGCAGCCTCAAACTCCTGGCTCAAGCGATCCCATGGCCCCAGTGTCCCTTGCAGTGATTTTTTTTTAGAGACAGTTTTAAAATTTGTATTCAGTAGGGTTGTTTAATAAAATGAGGAAGTACTTTTTCTTGGCAGATACTGACTTGATTTTATTTTTAGTTTTTTGAGAAAGAGTCTCACTCTGTCACCAGGCTGGAGTGCAGTGGCGTGATCTCGGCTCACTGCAACCTCCGCCTCCCAGATTCAAGCGATTTTCCTGCCTCGGCCTCCCGAGTAGCTGAGATTACAGGTACGTGCCAGCAGGCCCAGCTGATTTTTTTGTATTTTTAGTAGAGATGGGGTCACCATGTTGGCCAGGATGGTCTCGATCTCTTGTCCTTGTGATCTGCCCGCCTTGGCCTCCCAAAGTGCTGGGATTCTAGGTGTGAGCCACCTCGCCAGGCCTATTCTCAAATTTTTTTTTGAAAAATCACTCTACGAATTTCCTAGTTAGTTTTGAATGCTCTGATAAGTGAGAAAGTGAAAGTGAGAAAGGAAGATGTGAGGGGTATTGAGTATTGTAACTCTAAATTAATGCCTTCTGAGATAGCTGGATCTGGGGAGCCACATCCACCTCACTCCAGTGGGCGTGATTTTGGCTCCTGATTGACATCCTACCTGTGATTTTTTTGTTTTTGTTTTCCAAAGACTGGAAGGATACTAACTCATGCCTTCCTTGCCTTCCTTGGCATCTCAGTGTTGTCTTACTGAGCTTACTACGTGCTCTGGTCCCAGGGCTCCAAGTTCTGACCCATTGTTAATCCTTTTTATTTATTTGTTTCCTCTTAGCTTTTTTTTGAGACGGAGTCTCGCTGTGTCGCCCAGGTTGGAGTGCAGTGGCGCGATCTCGGCTCACTGCAAGCTCCGTCTCCCGGGTTCACGCCATTCTCCTGCCTCAGCCTTCCGAGTAGCTAGGATTACAGGCGCCCGCCACCGCGCCCGGCTAATTTTTGTATTTTTTAGTAGAGACGGGGTTTCACCATGTTAGCCAGGATGGTCTCGATCTCCTGACCTCGTGATCCACCCGCCTCGACCTCCCAAAGTGCTGGGATTACAGGTGTGAGCCACCGCGCCCGGCCTCCTCTTAGCTTTTTGCTTTGGAGAAATTACAAGTCATTGGAAAAGTTGAAAGAACAAGCTGATGATCATCAAGATCCTGTTAACTAGATTCCCCAGTTTATATTTTAACATTTGCCACATTTGTCCTATCTTTGTACATGGATAGATAGATAGATGATAGACAGATAGGTAGATAGATAATAGACATTTTTCTGTACAATTTGAAAGTAACATGCAGGTTTTTGATACTTCCTCAAATATCTCAGTTTGCACCTCCTGAAAAAACAAAGTTTTTCTCCTTCATAGCCATGGTACCATTATCACACTAAGACAATGGACTTAATTCTTACATTAATTATTTAATAATTAACTTACTAATCACAAGGGCAAAACTGTTCTGTGGTTCAACACCTTAACCAAATGATCCAATTTAATATCACCAGTAGTGGGGCAGTCTGTCATTATGTGCCTTATGATGTGATGCAGTGAGAAATACATATCACCTACATAGTGTCTGTGCCAAGGTGTTTAACCTGAATTTGATCATTTAAAAAAATCAGATGAATTCAATACACAGGACATGCTACAAGCCAGCTGGCCTGAACTCTTCAAAAGAAGGCAGTCATGTGAGAAAACAAAAATGGAGAGGGTGAGCTGTTTCTAATTATAAGAGGCAAAAAAGACAGACTAGCCAAATGCAATGAGTAAAATTTATTCAAACACAGATATAAGGGAAAAAGACATACTTGGGGGGGGCAATTGGGTACATTTTAATATAGACTATAATGACAATATTGACTCCTTGTTATTCTTATATATAATAAATCCCTGTTAGTAGTAGTTTTGGATTCCAGTTCTAACTTGATTTTTTCTTTTGCTATTGTTACTCTTGTTTCACTGAGCACATGGAACTATATATCTTATATTTTAATTTAAAAAGGAAGTATTTTCTGTCTTATTGCCTTGTGGAAGGTTTTGTAATGATTTGTTTCCGGAAGGCCACCACCTTGCTGCCTATTCAGGTGTTGAGTGGATCACTGAGGGAGCTCCACTCTCTGGGATCTTCAGGACCTTTGCATTGCTGATCGTGGACTGGAGTTTTTAGGATAGGGGCCCAGCAAAAGAATGAGAGGAGTCAAGGCCAAGTGTGGGCAACCCCCATGTGAAGAAATAGATGACTCACCTCTGTGGAAGGTGGAGCCAAGCATCTCCAGGGCTGTAGATGTCCTAAAATACAGATTTGTAAAAGTCTGTTGTAGTTCTGTGTAGAATTTGGTCATCTTTTCATTTGGAAAAGTGAGTGGTAGGATTTTTGTTTCCTAAAGATGACCTGTTTTCAGATCCTGTTTTATAGTATTGTTTGTTCATTCATTAATTTCTCACTCAGCAAATACATATTGAGTGTCTGCTGTGTGTCAGGTACTGTGCCAAGTGAAAAGGATTATGGAAAAGACATTACGTGTCACCTCAAGTTTTCAATCTAGACAGGGAAACCAACATTAAACACAGGTAAACCTTCAGTTACATCCGTGGTAAGTAAAAGCAGGGAGCCTGAGAATACCAGAAAGATGCCAGTCTGAGATGCTATCTCAGAGTCTAGCTCTGAAGATGCTTATGCCACACCTCCGTCCTCAGCCCCTAGTTACTTCCAGTCCCGGACTCCCTGATTCTGGCACATTCTCTTTCCTAGTGTAAGAGTGAGAACCAGCTAACTTAATCCATGAGTACCTTGGATATCAATTTATAAAGATAATTTGTTACCCTTGCTGAATAAAAGAACCTCTTCCTGATTGCCAGAACCTCCCTATTTTTCAAGAGAAGCTGGAAATCTGAAAATTTTTTTTTTTTTTTGAGACTGAGTCTCACTCTTGTCACCCAGGCTGGAGTGGAATGGTATGATCTCAGCTCACTGCAACCTCTGCCTCCCAGATTCAAGCGATTCTCCTGCCTCAGCCTCCAGAATAGCTGGGATTACAGGTGCCTGCCACAATGCCTGGCTAATGTTTGTATTTTTAGTAGAGATGGGGTTTTGCCATGTTGGCCAGTCTGGTCTTGAACTCCTGACCTCAGGTGAACACCTGCCTCAGCCTCCCAAAGTGCTGGGATTACAGGTGTGAGCCACCATGCTCAGCCGGAAATCTGAATTTTTATGTGAAATCTCCTGACTTATAAATGTTAACAAATTCAGACATTTGCAAACACTTCGTGGGGTAAACCTAATACATCTGTGAGCCTCCAGTTTACAACTTCTACTTGGGAGGACACAAAAGCATAGTTATGCAAGAATTCTAATTCAGAGATTAAGGAAGTTCCCTTTTTCTTGTCCATACCCTTGTTCAGCATAGTTACCAAATAAAAGATCCAGAATACCAAGGACACAAACCAGAAGTTTTTTTTTAAGTCCCTTTTATGTTCTCCTCAATATAATATTAAGTAATAAATAATTATGACTTTCACTGATCTTCCTTCCTTAACCTAAGCAGTAAAGAGCTCCCTATCTTGCAAGAGGCAGGTGAAGGAGATTTGTCCACAGTCTGGTCAGTGTTTCCCTGGAGGTGAGGTGACCTGCCTTCTATTCCTTTTTTCTTCCTTTCTTGTAGATAATAGTTTTCTTGAAATATAATTTACACACCATGCAATTTACCTACTTAAAATTCAAAATTCAGTGGTTTTTAGTATATCCACAGAGTCGTGCTAACATCACCACAATTCATTTTAAACATTTTCATTACCCCAAAAAGAAATCCTACAGCCATTTGCCGTCAGGCCCCATTTTCCCTCAGTCACTCGTAGCCCTAGGGCAACCACTGATCTACTTTCTGTCACTGTAGATTTGCATATCCTGGACATTCCATATAAATAGAATCATATAATATGTAGTCTTTTGTGACTGGCTATATGGGTTTTTGCACTCAGGATAATGTTTCAAGCTTTGTCCATATTATAACATTTATCTCATTTCTTATTATGGCCAAATAATATTCCATTATAGGATAACACATTTTATTTATCCATTCATCAGTTGATGAATGGATAAATGTGGATGATATTAGGTTACTTTCACTTTAAACTCTTATTATCAATAATACTGAACATTTGTGTACAAGTTTTTGTGTAGACATACTGTTTTCATTTCTCTTGGGTGCTGTCAGTGGAATTGCTGAGTCACATGGTAACTCTATACTTAACTTACTGAGGAACTGCCAGACTGCTTTCTAAAGCTGCTACATCACACCCACCAGCAGTGTGTGAGGGTTCCCTTCCTCCCTGTGCCCTCCATTCTTAATACTTACAATGATCAACAGTGACGACAACCCATTACAACTTCACATCCTCAGTTGGGGCGCTCGAAGCTATATGTCCTCTTTTTTTTAATGGAAATATTATAAATTGCTAGGCGTACAAAATTTCTCATGAGAAAGTATAAAGACTTTGTTGAGCACCTTTCATTTTTGCCCCTTCTCTGGCTTAACTTAAGAATGGTATCGCCGGGCGCGGTGGCTCACGCTTGTAATCCCAGCACTTTGGGAGGCTGAGGCGGGCGGATCACGAGGTCAGGAGATCGAGACCACGGTGAAACCCCGTCTCTACTAAAAATAAAAAAAAATTAGCCGGGCTTAGTGGCGGGCGCCTGTAGTCCCAGCTACTCGGAGAGGCTGAGGCAGGAGAATGGCATGAACCCGGGAGGCGGAGCTTGCAGTGAGCCGAGATCGCGCCACTGCACTCCAGCCTGGGCGACAGAGCGAGACTCCGTCTCAAAAAAAAAAAAAAAAAAGAATGGTATGATACCGTGCTCTTTTAAGGACAGCCTATCAAGTTCATCTTTTTCCCAGGTGAAAGGAGGAATGTCATATGGCTAATGACTTCAGAGTCTCATCATGTCTAAGGGTCTCTGGCACATGCATATTATACAGGTCCTGCTGTCAGAGAGATTCATATCTTTTTTATTATTTGGGTTTTTAAAGCAAATCCCAGACATGCCATTTTACCCATGAATACTTAATTATGCATCTCTAAGTCATAAGATCTTTTTTAAAAAAGCCAATGTGTTATTACCTCACATTAACAAAAATTCCTTAGCGTCTTCCAATACACAATCCATATTCAGATAACCCCAATTATTAAAAATGCCTTTTTGAGCTCATATAGCCAAGACAATCCTAAGCAAAAAGAACAAAGCTGGAGACATCATACTACCCAACTTCAAACTATACTTCAAGGCTACAGTAACCAAAACAGCTTGGTACTGGTACAAAAACAGACACATAGACCGATGGAACACAATAAAGAACTCAGAAATAAGACCACACACCTACAACCATCTGATCTTCGACAAACCTGACAAAACAAGCAATGGGGAATGGTGCTGGGAGAATTGGCTAGCCATGTGCAGAAAATTGAAACTGGACCCCTTCCGCTGGGCGCGGTGGCTCACGCCTGTAATCCCAGCACTTTGGGAGGCCGAGGCGGGCGGATCACAAGGTCAGGAGATCGAGACCATCCTGGCTAACATGGTGAAACCCCGTCTCTACTAAAAATACAAAAAATTAGCCAGGCTTGGTGGCGGGCGCCTGTAGTCCCAGCTACTCAGGAGGCTGAGGCAGGAGAATGGCATGAACCCAGGAGGTGGAGATTGCAGTGAGCCGTGATCATGCCACTGCACTCCAGCCTGGGAGACAGAGCGAGACTCCGTCTCAAAAAAAAAAAAAAAAAAAAGAAACTGGACCCCTTCCTTACACATTATACAAAAATTAACTCGAGATGGATTAAAGACTTAAATGCAAAACCCAAAACTATAAAAATGCTAGAAGAAAATCTAGGCAGTACCATTCAGGACATAGGCACAGGCAAAGATTTCGTGATGAAAATGCCAAAAGCAATTGCAACAAAAGCAAAAATTGACAAATGGGTTCTAATTAAAGAATTTTTGCAAAGAAAAATAAACTATCATCAGAGTGAATAGATAACCTACAGAATGGGAGAAATTAGTTCAACCATTATGGAAGACAGTGTGGCAATTCCTTAAAGATCTAGAAGCAGAAATACCATTTGACCCAGCAATCCCATTACTAGGTATATACTCAAAAAATGTAAATCATTCTATTATAGAGATACATGCACTCATATGTTCCTTGCAACACTGTTCACAAGAGCAAAGAGATAGAATCAACCCAGATGCCAATCAATGATAGACTGGATAAAGAAAATGTGGTACATATACACCATGGAATACTATGCTGCCATAAAAAGGAATGAGATCATGTCCTCTGCAGGGTCATGGTTGGAGCTGGAAGCCATTATCCTCAGAAAGCTAACACAGGAACAGAAAACCAAAAACCGCATATTCTCATTTACAAGTGGGAGCTGAACCATGAGAACACATGGACACATGGTGAGAACAACACATGCTGGGACCTGCCAGGGGCTGGTGGCGGGAAGGAGAGCATCAGGAAGAAAAGCTAATGGATGCTGGGCTTAATACCTAGGTGATGGGTTGATCTGTGCAGCAAGTCACCGTGGCATACATTTACCTATTTAACAAACCTGCACATCCTGCAGATGTACCCCAGAACTTAAAAGCTGATGGGAAAAATAAAAAGCCTTTTCCTAGCACTTTGGATCTGGGTCCAAACAAGGTCCACACATTTGGGGTTTTTTAAAACTTATCTTTCATTCTAGATTAATTCTTTTCAATCATATTTAGACAAAGCAATTACGAAATAATATGAGTATTTAGTAAGATATTCAATAGAATATGATCAAATGTGAGGCATCTAGATTTATTTTATTTTATTTTATTTATTTTTTTATTTTTTTTGAGACGGAGTCTCACTCTGTCGCCCAGGCTGGAATGCAGTGGCGCGATCTCGGCTCACTGCAAGCTCCGCCTCCCGGGTTCACGCCATTCTTCTGCCTCAGCCTCGCGAGTAGCTGGGACTACAGGTGCCTGCCACCATGCCTGGCTAATTTTTTTTGTATTTTTAGTAGAGACAGGGTTTCACCATGTTAGCCAGGTTGGTCTCGATCTCCTAACCTCGTGATCCACCCGCCTCAGCCTCCCAGAGTGCTGGGATTACAGGCATGAGCCACCGCGCCCGGCTATTCTTTTTTTTTTTGAGACTGAGTTTCGCTCTTGTCAACCAGGCTGGAGTGCAATGGTGTGATCTCAGCTCACTGCAACCTCCACCTCCCAGTTCAAGTGATTCCCCTGCCTCAACCTCCTGAGTAGATGGGATTACAGGCACCTGCCAGCAGGCCCAGCTAATTTTTGTATTTTTAGTAGAGATTGGGTTTTGCCATGTTGGCCAGGCTAGTCTCAAACTCCTGACCTCAGGTGATCCACCCGCCTCAGCCTCCCAAAGTGCTGGGATTGCAGGTGTGAGCCACTGCACCCAGCTAGATTTCTAACAGACTCTTCATTGGCCCTATTGGTAGGTATATGATATGCTGTAATAATTAAAGAACCAGATCAACTAGATTTGAAGCCCCAGTCCTATCCCTATAGGCTGTGTAATCTTGTGCAAGTTACTTTAGTGTTTGTTCGTACTGAAGTTATATATGTGCATAGTTTACAGGGCTTGTTCCCAACAACAAAAAAAGCACTTCCTCATTATCACCACTAGTTGACTTCCTACCTCCAAGAGGCATTCATTTTTAAGTCTTTCAAATAATTTGTTTGGATTTTAACCTCTGAATCTCTAATAACAAGTGTATGTTGCCAGTTCTTGATTTTTCTGTTTTGAGTATTACCTACTGACTTTCTTCGGTGGAAGATGAATATTTAATACTCTGTCACACTCACCACTCTTCTACCACAGCCATGCAATCTATCCTCCAATTCTCCTAATATAGTTAGAGCAATATTCAGTCTATATACTATGACCATAGAAACACTATTCATAGATACCATCATTACTGGTTTTTCACTGCATGTTTTGTTTTTCCTGAAGTCAGTAAAAGTCTTGTTTTCCTTAGTTTTCTATGTATTTGTCACTAATTCAACCCTAAACTCTTCCCCAGTTGTATAAATCTTTCTCCATATGTTCAGACATGTTAGATTGCCTGTCAGCTTCATTTTCTTGAAGAACTCTTTTTGGGAGCCTCTGACATGCTCTCCTTGGATGGTTTGCTCTCTGTGTAGCTGCACATCTGTGGTCTTGAAGTCCCTGTCACCATCCTCTTGTGGTATATCTCATTTCCTGGGCCCCATATTTTTTTACTTCTTCATTTAATGGAACACATCTTGTACTGATTTCCTGAGAAAGGATACATGAGAGGTAATTTTTTGAGAACATACCTGAAAATGTCTTTATTCTGATTTCACATTTAATTGATAGTCTGGCTGCGTATAGAATTCTAGGTTAGAAACCATTTTCCCTCAGTATTTTGAAGATACTGCCCCCATTGTATTCTAGGCTTTTGGTGTTCCTCTTGAGGAGTCTTAATGCTATTCTGATTTTTAATTATTTATATAAAACCTGTTTGTAGTTGTTCTATCTGGAAATTTGAAATTTCATGATAATGTACCTTGACGGAGGGCTGTTTTCATACTGTGCTGGACACTCAGAGGGCCCTTTTAAGCTCAAAAAACTCAAAACCTTTAGTTCTGGGACAACTTTATTGAGTTATTCTTTTAAGCATTTTCTCCTTTTCATTTTTTCCTGTATTCTTTCTTTCTAGAACTCCCATATTCAGAAGTCATGTTTTCTGGACTTGTCCTTTAATCTTTTAAAAATATTTTAATCATTTTCCATCTCTATCTTTTTCTTCTATATTGTAAGAAATTTCCTTAACTTTTCCAATCCCTTTTCCAGTCCTTTTTATTTCTGCTATTATGTGTTTCATTTTCCAGGGTTAGTTTTTTCTTTTTGTTCACCTCACCAAATATATTTTTTATGATATCCTCTACCTGTTTCATGAATAACATTTCTTCTCTCTGAGGAGTTTAATGATTTTTTTTCCTGAGTTTTCATCCCCCTGAGTCTCTTCAGTTTTTCCATGTTGCATTTAGGTTTCATTTGTTTTGGTCTCCTGTCGTTATAGCAAAAACTTTCCTCTAATGCCTCAAACAATCTTGGCTGTCTGCTCATATTTAGAAACCGGGAATCTTGTTTTTAGTATCATCTTCATTCCCTCTTCTCTTGGTACCTGATGCTGCCAGTGATTGAGTCTTTGCGGAGTTCTGCGATGTATTTTACGTTCAGTTCAACTTTTCCCGCTACCAGCACAGGATTCAGCTTTCTTGAGTTTGCTGACTTCCACTTGTCTACTTGGTTTCTAGTTTTGTGTCTCTTCTGTCTTCGTCCTGGGTGCTTCTGCTTTACAATGAACATGCAGTTGTTTCTGTCACTGGGGGAGATTTGAATGGGGAGTAATCTAAATCAGGTCAACAAACTGGTTCCTATGCCAGATCTAGCCCACAGCTTGTTTTTGTGTGGCCTGACTTAAAAATGATTTTTTTATTTTTAGGCCAGGCACAGTGGTTCATGCCTGTAATCCCGGCATTTTAGGAGACTTTAGGAGGCAGGCAGATCATTTGAGTCCAGGAATTTGAAACCAGCCTGGGAAACATGGTGAAACCCCCACTCTACTAAAAACACAAAAAATTAGCCAGGCATGGTGGCACACGCCTCTAATCCCAGCTACTCGGGAGGCTGAGGCATGAGAATCACTTGAACCCAGGAGGCAGTGGTTGCAGTGAGCTGAGATCACGACATTGCACTCCAGCCTGGGTGGCAGAGCAAGACTGTCTCAAAAAAAAAAAAAAAGAAAAAAAAACAAAACAAAAACAAACATTTTTAAAGGGTTGCTAAGCAAACGAAACAAAAAAACAGAAGGATATGTGACAGAGACTGTGGCCTACAACGCCTAAAATATTTACTGTCTACTTACAGAGAAAGTTTTTCAACCCCCAACTGAAATCTCCTATTTCAAACCAGAAGACTAGTTCCTTCCCTCCCAATTTCCATAGCCAATGATCACCTCCCATTTCACAGAGAAAACAAATCTATTGGGCAATCTACTTCTTACTCTCCCATCCCTATACCAAACCACCGTGGTTTGCAGGTTACCCATAATACTTCATTACGTCAAACTGCAATGAATTTGAAAGGTCATTGAAAACCTCCTTGTTACTGAATTCAGCCCCCTGTTTTTCAGTCTGTATTTTACTGGCTGCTCTATGACATTTGATAATGTGTGGCTTCCATTCTCACGGAGTTAACTGAGCCTGCTCTTTCTGAGATGACCAGTAGCATCCTAATTGGCAAACCCAAAGAATGCTTTCCACACCTTATCTTCTCCTTTCTTTTGCTACATTTAACATTATTGCTGCCCATCTATTTCTGGAATATTTCTACTCCCTTGTATTCTGTGGTAGTATTTCCTCTTAGTCCTCACCATCCCACATCTGATCAGTTTCCCAATCCTGTCCATTCTCCCTTTGAATTTCATGCCGCCCCCAACAGCCTCACGTGAGACCCTCATTGTCTGTCACCTGGCTTACCACAAAGCTGTCCTGCTAGGTCTTAGCCTCCTTAGGCTCTGTCTTTCACACTGCCACTAAAATGGTTTTCCTGAAGCAAAAATCTGTTGATATCATTAATTTTCTGAAAAATGTATAGTGTCTTTCGCTACTCTGTCTACTTTTACTCAATAACATCCAAACTCCTAACTTGGTATTCAGAACCCCATCTGGTCTGCTTTTCTGCCTTATTTTCACTCTGTTTCTCCCTCTCTATATTCCTCTCCACTTATCAGTCCCCATTTTACTTCAGCCACACTGTCATTAACGGTGATGATGCTGATGAGAAAAACACTAACAGCAGCATGTATTGAGGACTTAACTACATGCCAGGCACTGTGTTCAGTGCTTTATGTTAATTTGGACATCTAATCCTCATGACATGGCCTTATGAGGTGGGTTCTATTAATGGTCCACCAGTATGGCAAATATGAACTTGAAACATCTTTAAACTTTTTTTTTTTCAATAGATCAGTGTCAAAATTCGTTTGGCAGTAAAATCTGACCTGAAATTGTATGAATGTATTTATAGTCCCTTTTAGCCTAAAGATTCATTTCATAGAAGAAATATTAATATTTAGTTACGGGATGCTGCCCCAAACCTCATAGGGAGATGTTAAATAATATATGGTTTGTGCAGTATGCTGCTTTCCTAAAATCTGAACACTTTGGGATTCTAATACTATCTAGTTTGAGGGGGCTCAGATAAGAGATTTTGAACTTTGTGTTACTCTTTTTACAGATGAGGAAATTAAGGCTCAGCAAGATTAAGTAGGTTGCCCAAAGTTACATAGTGGGAAAAACAGCGGAGCCCAGATTAGTACCATGGTGGCCTGGTTCAAACGCATGCCTTGTCTGCTGTGCTGCACAGGTCCATGCCACCTGCAGGTCCCTGCCCTCGACCTCTTCTGGGTTGCTGGCTTTCTGCCCTCCCTGTTCTCCCAGTGCTCAGCCCTGGCTGACTTCCCTTCCATTCCTATTCACCCAGGCTGGCTCCTTTCAGTAGCAGCCTCCATGCCTTGACCCCCTTGTCCTCCTGAAAATGTCCCACTGATACCAAGCTCTGACCAAATCTGCCCATCTGTCTCTGATTGGGCTGTCTTTCATTTGAGACTCGATAGAAAGGCGAATCACACTCATCTCCCAGTTTCAGACTGTGCCCTATTCAGTACTTGGCAATATTGCCTTTTCCATTTCCTTTATCAGCTTCCTTTCCTGTTTCTGGAGCAGCTGTACTAAAACTTTTCCCATCCCCTGAGCTCCAAACCTTATATACCATCTTACTCTCAGTTTCAGCAGCACATGCCTAGTTCCGTATTCATTCCACCTGCTTGAGTCGTACACACAGGGGTTTGTAAGCAGTGCCACCCTTACACCGCACCCCCCCTCCCCCCCAGTCTTAGAGGGCAGCAGCTGGTAGAATTCCAACTACTCCCAGACTTCCTGATCTCCCTGTGAGCGCTGTTGCCCTAGGGGGTGTCCTGCCCCTGATCTGCAGCCAGGTACCTTTTGTCTCCTGGCATGACATAGCAGTTTCTTCCTCAATTTCATGGTGACTCACTTTTTAAAAATAGTCTTTGATGTGTCAAAGCCTTTTTATGAAGGTCTAAATAGATTGTATTGACTGGTTCCCTTTCAGTCACATGCATTTTTACCTCCTGAAAGAAACCCTACTAAATTAGTTAGGTATGATTTTACCTTCCTGAAACCACACACCCCTCACTTTCCATGCTTCAGTGCCTTTCCATAGCTGTTCCCACACTACCAGTACAGCCTGTCCTATAAGGTCATCTCATACCAGCTTAAGTACTATCTCCTCCATATCTTCCCAGTTTCTCCCAGCCAAAAATTCTCCTTGCATCTAAACTGCTACAGGCCAGGCGTGGTGGCTCACACCTGTAATCCCAGCACTTTGGGAGGCCGAGGCAGGTGGATCATTTGAGGTCAGGAGTTCGAGACAAGCCTGGCCAACATGGTGAAACCCCGTCTCTACTAAAAATACAAAAATTGGCCGGGTGTGGTGGCACATGCCTGTAGTCCCGGCTACTTGGGAGGCTAAGGCAGGACAATCGCTTGAACCTGGGAGGCAGAGGTTGCAGTGAGCCGAGATCGCACCACTGTACTCCAGCTGGGGTGACAGAGCGAGACTCTGTCTTAAAATAAATAAATAAGTAAGTAAAAATAAACTCCCATAGCAACTTCTCTAGAGACTTGTAATATCGTTATTTGAATCTCTCTATTATCTCTCTGATGGTTCAAAAGCTCTTTGATGTCAGAGACCATGTCTGATCTTTTCATACAGTCTCTCGAGCTTAGTAAGAACTCTATATGTTTGGTAAGTTAAATTAATGAAATCTAAGGAGAAACTTCTTGACATAAGTCTGCTGCATCAACAGCTTCCATTCACAGTTGAGTCTTTGCCATCAAACTGTTGTACAGAAATTGTTCCCACTGAAGTTACAGATGCCCCCCAGTGAATAATTCTGTGCTATCTTTTCATCCATCAGCTTCTTCCGCCTCTTTGCCACATTGGGATACTCCTTGTGATCAATTCTCACCTCCTTTGGCTTTCTCTGTCCTGCTACTCCTGTCTCTGATTATTTCACTGTTTTCTTGTCCATATTATCACATCCTCCTAAATTAATGATGATGTTTTTTCTCCTTAGACTTTTCTCTGTTTGTCTGCAGGAATCTCATTTACTCAGGTTTTGTTTGGGATTGGGGTTGGGAGGGAAGAAATTGAGGGACTAAGACTAGGGGTTAGATCCCTTCAGGATCTAAACAGTGGAGAGACTAAAAAACAAGAAACAGGTGGTGATGTGAACATTGAGGTATCAGTTCTGTTAACAGACTGCTAAACCTCCAAAGTTAAGGGCTGTTTCATAAAGCTAGATTGGAGAAGAAAGTTGAGAGCCGTGGTCCAAGTGGAGCCTCTGCTTCTGAGCTTCAGACCTTGTTGATGAGACATGTTTGGCTCAGATCCAGCCTGGTGGCAGGTTCACCTCACACAGCCATCCAGAAGGCAGAGGCCCCAGGGTGTTGAAGCGCGAGGGCTGGAAGGTGAGGTGAGCCCGCTCAGACTGCAGACAGCTCCAGCGTAGCAAGAGACATGAAGAGTATCAACTATAGGCAAGGCCTTCTGGGAACTGAAGAAAAACCAAACCTCAAGGCCTCTTGGAAAGATGATCCATGGGATAGCTGGTTGTCACAGAGACTGGAACAGGGAGAACGTTCTGAATCTAAAGTTGTCTTGCTGCCCTCAACAGCAGGGTTGTGACTCTTGGCTCTGATGCTCTGCCACTAATGTGGGCGCTAGGGCCCAGCATCTAGCGCAGCCTACAGCATCTAAGCCTCTACACTTCTTTGTCTGCTTGTGTCTCCTACCAATCCCCCAACTCTCTGTACTTCCCAATTTAAATTCCCATAAGAGAGACCCTATCTGTCTCTAGGTGGATGATGAAGTCTATGGATTACCTTCCCTTGAGCCCATGGGCCAGTTGTCAGTGGCCAGAGGGGAGGAAGGGTCATGTGGTTAGGATGCAGCCTACTTTCTGTCAAGCAACAGTCAGCATCCATTTGCCCAAGCCCAAGCTGGATATCATCCTCTTCCCTTCCTGTCTCACTCATGTCCCATCAGTCACTACATCCTGAAGTTTTCCCTTTTAAGCATTTTTTTGGCATTTCTCCTTTTTTCTCTGTTCCCATTGCCATCGACCCGGTTCAGGCCACCATCACTTCTCACCCAGAGGATTGCATGAGTCTCCTCCTTACTGATCTCCCTGTCTTCAGTCTCTCTCCCCTAATCTACCTTTTACTCAGTTGCCAGAATAATCAATTTAGTTCCCACATAGTGGCCAGAGTTTTTATTTTTAAAATATAAATCTGACTCTGTTACTTCCGGGGTTTTAAGCAGGGCTTCTCATTGCTAATGAAATAGAACACAGACATCTTTCTGTGGCCTGTACACCCTCCTGCAGATGCGGCTCCTGTCTTCCTCTCTGACCTCGTTTTCCCACCTCCTGCTTTCTGTGCTCTGTGCGCCAGCAACACTGACCTTCTGACTTCTTTAGATGTAGCAGGGCTGCTGTACTTGCTTTTCCTTCTGCCTGGAACTCTTTCTCTTGATCTTTTCTTAGCTGGCTTCTGTCTCCAGGTCTCAGCCTGGGTGCCGCCTCCTCAGAGAAGCCTTCCTGAAACACCCTGTCTAACACTGCCTGTACCTCTACCCTTGGTCTCCATTACATGCTTTAATATTCTTCGTACTGCTTATCACTGTTCAATTATTTTGTTCATTTCATTTGTTTGGTTGTTTCGTATCTCCCTGACTAAAACAAAAATTCCTTGAGAATAAGAACATTTTTGTTCTTACTCACTACTGTATTTTCAAGCCTAGTGTGTAGTAGTTTCCCAGTAAACATCTGTTAAATTGATAAACAGTGAAATCTCCCTTGTTACTGTTTTTCCCATGGCTGTGTCTTGTGTTTAGCTTTATATGTATTTTTATTTTACCTGTTAGGTTGTGAGCTACTTGAGGGAACAATTTTCTTTTAGTTCATTTTTACGTCTCTCAGGCTTACACATGGTAATTGGCTGACGATAAGTATACCCCAAAAGGTAGCTCATTCGCCACATAATTTGTGCTCTGGAAACTTGTCCAATGGCAGAAAGACTGATCCCCATTCTTCTTCATACTCCCTTTAGATTCCTTTTATTCCACTTCAGAAACCAGACACAGGAAACATCTGACTATAATAAAAGATTGCCAGTAAATTCTAGGTTTCCTCATTGAACAAAGTCATGTGCAGCAAGGCTGTGCTGTACTTTGGTCTGGAATTCTGTTTGGTCACTTCTATGGCATGCCACATGGCTGCCTCTGGCCTGGGAGCCATGAACAGCTGGAGCCTGGGGTGACTGAAGTAAAAATGACATATTTGCTAGCCTGAAAGGGAGAAGTCTGGATATTCTTGCTCTGTTCCTTGCAAAGCAAGTTTTCCCATTAGCTGTCAAAGTGGTTTATAACTAAAATAATCTTACATCCTTTAGAATAAATCACAAAGAATGAATGGCCAAACTGTTTCTGAAGTCAAAGCAAAATTCATCAAAACAAAATTAATCAAACCTTCAATGTTCACAGCAGATTTCATTAAAAAACTTACACAAAACATGCATATGTCACTAACTTTCTCTGAAAATTTCTGCCCTCTCACTTTCCTCTTCTGAGGTTTAAAAATGTGTGATCGTAGGAGCATTCTACTACCATTGGAAATAATATTTGCAAAGACTTTGACTCTTTCCAGTAGACTGTCACCTGTTTGATGCTTACCCTTATCACTTTATTTTTATCATAAGTGCTTATGAAGTGGTCTGTCTTCCTTGGCTTGAAGGCGAAGGCTATCTCTAATTTGGCTCCATGGGGCCTTTCGCATAATAGCCACTTGATAATATTTGTGAGAAGGAGGGAGAAGTAAAGAAGGGCGAGGAAAGCCCAGTCCATTTAGACTGATATTGTTGGGGTATATTTAAGTATCATGAACTATAAGGATGACCTCAGTAATTAAAGAGAAAAGCTCAACAGCGTTTCAGCATGTACAATGAATAATGAAGGCATTCAAGAACCTGCCATTCTTTGGCATTGGTACCAGTGAGTTGGAGGTTAAAATCCTAGAGCGGGATTCAGAAGTTCTTTTTTGAACTTTTTGTCCCCTCAAATGATGCAAGTAATACATGTTTACTGTACAAATTTTACAAAAATGCAGAGAATAAGCGTTACTATAATTCAGCCACCCAGAGACAACCACGTTTTTAGTCTCTTTTAGTCTTAATTAGTTTTAGTCTTTTAGTTAACTTTTAGCCTTTTTTCTGTACATGTCATTTGAAAAGTTTAAAAGAGACTTTATATCAGGACTGCTTGTGAGTACAAAGAAGATAAATTGCAATTGGAAAAATATTTGTCAACTGCAATAAAAATTTGAAATGCTTGTTTTTATTGTTGCTCATCTGGGCAGTCAGCTCCTCAGAATTCCATTCCCATTCTTCAGGGGAATGTGATCTCTTGCCTAGAAAACTCTTAGGATGCTTTTCTTATTCCTCCTCTGCAGAGACTCTTTGTGTGAGCACTCATTTTCCTAGGGTGAGGCCAGGTTTGGACCCCTGAACCTTCACAGGTCAAGCACACTTCAGGACTGATTGGAACTGATGGGAGTCAATACCCAGAATGGATTTTACCTCCAACTTGTAAAATATCACTTAGATAACATCACCTTTGAAAGAAAGCAAGAATATTCACCAGCTTATTTCTTAGTTGAATAAACATATTGACCACTTTGTATGTGTCTGTCATTAGTTAGGCATCAAAGCCTCAAAATGAATAGACAATCTTTGTCTTCAGGGAATTTTCAGTTTAATGAAAGAAGAAGAAAAGCAAACAAGGATTATAATGCAGTATAATGAATGCCATAATAGAAGTACAGTGATGGCCTAAAGAAGTAAGTGAGCAGAATTGATCAGAGAGGTCTTCAAGAAGAAGGGGTCAATTGAGTTGGTCTTAATGGAAAAGTGGGAGGTTTTTTTGTTTTTTTTTTTAATGCAGACCTGCAGAGAAGACAATGTGTTCAATGTCTGAAGACATGAAGGCGTGCATCTCTTGGGAAATAAAAGTAATTTTGCATATCTGGAACTCGAGGTGGTAAATGAGGCAAATGGTAAAGACATTGAATGTCAGAGCTTGAACTTTATCTTACAGGCCACAGGAAGCCTCTGAAGGGTTTTATTAAAGAACAGAGACACAATCTGTTATACTTTTTGGAGAAATCAGTAGAAAGGATGGATGGAAATGGGCTATGTTGGAGGCAGAGGTGTGTTTTGGGGGCAATGAGAGCAGTCCCAGCAAAAGATGATAGGCAGATGTCCAGAAAAGCGAATCTATAGACAGAAAGTAACTTGGTGGTTCCTGGGGTTGGAGGTGGGGACAGGGAATGACTGAATGGACATGAGGGATCTTTCTGGAGTGATGAGAATGTTCTAAATTGGATTGTGATGATGGTTATGGAGCTCTGTAAATTTTCTAAAAATCATTGAATTGCACACTTATATGAGTGAATTTCATGGTACGTGAATTATACCTCAATAAAGCTGTTTTTAAAAGCAGGGGTTGGAGGAGTCAGTCTTCTCAATGAGAGGAGATAAATGTGAGAAATGCTGATAAAGAAGTAGAATTGGCCAGGCATGATGGCTCGTGCCTGTAATCCCAACATTTTGGGAGGTCAAAGCAGGAGGATCCCTTGAGGCCAGGAATTTGAAACCAGCCTGGGCAATATGGCAAGACGCTCATCTCTAAAAAAAAATTGAAAAGTTAGCCAGGCAGGGTGGCACATGCACCTGTAGTCCTAGCTGTTGAGGAGGCTGATGTGAGTGGATGACTTGAGCCCAGGTGTTAGAGGCTGCAGTGAGCCACAGTTGCACCACTGCACTCCAGCCCAGGGGACAGGGCAAGACTCTGTCTCTATTAAAAAAAAAAAAAAAAGAAGAGTAGAATTTATAAGAGTTAGACATTGATTGTATGAGATAGGATGGTCACCTATCTGTTCAGCCAAGTGTCCTGATTGTGATTCTACATTTTGTAAAAAAGTGGCAACCCTACCTTTTTCTTGGCAGATTTCAAAGCATATGGATCTATCTTTAACTGGCAGTACAGAGTATCTGCCTCAGAAACCACATCCTCCAGCTCTCTGCCACCCAGTTCTTAGCAAACACATGGCTGTGAGAAAAAAATATTGATGAAAGAGTGTCTGAAGGTTTGTGATTCATTCATTTTTCTATACATTGTTATTCAGCAAATATTGAGTGCCAGGTGTAGCAGTGAATAAAGCAGATTTGGTGTCTTGCCTTTATGAAACTTACAACCTAGCAGTGGGAACAGATGTTATGTACAGTTATGATAACTGTTGTGTTGAATGTCCATGTGCAATGAGAGAAAATGCCGATAATGCTTGGGTGGGGTGTGGCTCTAGACTCTGGTGCCATTTGCATCCCGCTGACACTCCTTTGGAGTAAGTCTTTGGAATCTGATCCCTTTTGAGTCTGAGGTCTCGGGTTATCTTGGGCCTTACATCATCTTGGTGCCCCTTATAATTTTTTTATTGAACTCTATGTTTAATTTATGCCATCATTTGGCATTGGCTTATGTTGTAAGAAACAGCCATACAAGATTTACAGCTGCTTAGTATAGAAATGTAGAATATACAATCTTCAACATCATACGGCGTCTCCTTTTTTTTTTTTGACATGGAGTCTCGCTCTATCACCAGGCTGGAGTCCAGTGGCTCACTGCAACCTCCGCCTCCCAGGTTCAAGTGCTTCTCCTGCCTCAGCCTCCCAAGTAGCCGGGACTACAGCCCACCCAGCTAATTTTTTTTTTGTATTTTTATTGGAGACTGGGTTTCACCATGTTGACCAGGATGGTCTCGATCTCTTGACCTCGTGATCTACACGCCTCAGCCTCCCAAAGTGCTGGGATTACAGGCTTGAGCCACCGCACCCTGCCGGCATCTCTTTTTCTTACGCCCACCAGAGAAAGTTCTCTCTGATCACTGTACAGTATTTGCTTTTATGTTTTGGTCTTTCAGTTGCTCTGGAGCACCAGACTCCATTTTGCCTCAGGTCTTCACACATGGCCTTCCCTCTGCTTTGAATGTCCCATTCCATTCTTGTTGGGTTTGACCCTCACTTATCCTTCAGCTATGAGTTCAAGTGTCACTTCTTCAGAGATGTCTTCCCTATCCAGCACCCACTCCCCTTCTGTACTCAGTCCAGTTCCTACTATAAACTTTCATAACACTTTCTTTTTTTCTCTTTTATCAGTTTCTGGTTAAATAGTTTGTTCTTTGGTAACATTTTTTTCTCCTAGACTGATAGCAGAAAGATCAATAAGGATAGAGACCATGCTTTTTCTGTTTGCTGCTGTATCTCAGTCACAGTATAGTATCTTGCACATAGCAGTTGCCCAATGCATATTTATTGGACATTCGATTGAATGAATGAATGAATGAATGCCTGTGGGTACTGAATCTTGTAACTGTTCATTTCCTTTTTTCTTTGGCTCTTTGGAGGCTCAGGCCCTGATTCTGCCTGCGGTGTTTGCATAGGTACTCATGGCATGCATTTTGCGCACTAACATTTCCCCAACTATATAGTCTTTTTCCTTTCTTTGACGTCTTCATTTTAAAATTCTAGTGTATACTGTAAATTTCGATATGCCACTATAAGCCTTTTTTGGGGAAGAAACAATAAACAATTGAGTATATAAGTAGAAGAAAGGGCAAGATCAAAGGGGAAATGTTAGTGCCTTTAACTAGATTCAGGAAGGAAGTTTTATTTTGCTTTGTTTTAATTCCATTTTCACTAGAAGAAAGAAAAAGAAGTAAATTTGTCCCCTAATCTGGCAAGAAATGCCTCTAAAGAATTTGAGGCCTGTCCCTGCCCTGAGATGTCTCTTCCTGTGGCAGGAGGCAAGGGGTACTGGGCTGGGCAGGGTCTCCTGGCTCAGTGGATGGGTGGGCATGGGCCTGGGAGGCTGGGCTATTCGACTGAGTTCCCTTCCAGTTGACTCTCCTTTGAGGGAGGGTTTGGGCAGAGCCAGTGGGAGCTTGCTTTTTTATTATAAGAAGGAGAAAGAAATGAACTTGTCCTCTTGTGTTGCAGATTCAGTGGTTCTTTCCTTTGACTCCGCTGGACAAACACTAGGCTCAGGTACCAACTCTTCCCCCTCTATCATCTTTTTGGCCTTCAATATTAGCCGTATTTTTTATGAAGCCTAATCAAGTATGGGTGGGGAGGGCAATGGAATATCCCAGAATTGGGGGAAGTCTCAAGAAGCCTTTCTAGAGACTTTATGGTCAGGGAAGCAGAAGAGGGACATATCCAGATAACTTTTCCAGTTACTTTAAAAGTGTGCACAGAGGAGTTGCAGTAGATGCTCCCTCTTCATTCAGAGTTGTCAAGAGTCATATAAAAGGATGTCTGTTTTCTGTGCATATATCCTGTCTCAGAAGGTGGGGCAGAGGGCATTGAAAGACCCCAGGCTGTGGGAATGCTGGAGCAGATAACCATCAGGGCTGTCTACTAGAATGCTGGGCTGGTGGGAGCATCCCAGTTTCCTGAGGACATACACTCCATTGCATGTTTACACGCACACCCCATATATTCAAATACAGACCTCTTCCAGGAGAGGAGTACCACACTGTACTGTGTACTCATGCCAAAATGCACGGAGGTAGACACACTCCTCCTCTTCCCTGTTTACAGTGCAAGACACACAGATCAGCACACCTGCCCCAAATTCGCCCAGACCCAGTGGAGCCTGGCTCTGCCATGTCTGAGGCAGTTTACCTGTTCCACATCACTGTGCCTGTTGACAGGAAGTGGAAAGAGACTACTTTGATTCCTCAGCTTGCTGCCATTGGGTCCCTATGGGAGCCTCAGAATGACGTGACTTTGAGGGAAGAGTATCTCTGTGTTTTTAGGTAAAGTCAGGTGGGCCTCGTACCATGGGTACTGCTAGTGAATGCCAGGGAGACTGCTGGCCTGTTGAGGGCAGTTAATTCATTTTGCCATCCTTAGATATGGTAGATTGATGATTCACAAAACAGCCATGAGGTTCAGGCAGTTGTAGTAGAGTGGACGAGGAAAGACATTCAGAGAATATGATCACAGCCACCACTATTTACTGAGGGACTGCCTGTTTTACTGTGTGCCAGCACTGTGCTGAGTGCTTTATACACCTCTCAGCTATCTCTTACAATCGCTTTTAATTTTTATTGTATTTTTATTTTTAATGTTTATGGCTACATAGTGGGTGTATATATTTATAGGGTACATGAGATGTTTTGATACAGGCATACAATAAGTAATAATCACATCAGAGTAAATGGGGTATCCATTACCTGAAGCATTTACAGTTTATTTGTGTTACAGACATTTCAATTACACTCTTTTAATTATTTCAAAATATACAATAAATTTTTGTTGACTGTAATCACTCTACTGTGCTATCAAATACCAGATCTCCTTACAATAGCTTTGATATCTTTAATTATAGATAAAGAAGCTAATGCTCAAAGACATGAAGTAACCTGTTCAGGGCCATTCGTATCTGTCTAACTCTAGAGCCCATCCTCTCTCCCTTAGCATCTTTCTGTCACATACCTTGTGTGCTTCCCACCAAAATGCTGAGGCTATGAGAAGTCACTTTAAGGTAGAGTGGACAGACAGAAAGAGTTCTTAAATGGATCCAAAACTTGTGTCTATTTGTATAGTAAAAGATTCGTCATTTTATTACATAAAAGTTAAGAACTTCTATTAATCAAAAGACCCTATTAAGAGAGTGAAAAGCCAGGCTGGATAGGCATAGTGGCTCACACCTGTAATCTCAGCCCTTTGGGAGGCTGAGGCAGGAGGACAGCTTGAGGCCAGGAATTTGTGACCAGCTTGGGTAACACAGTGAGACCCCAACTCTACAAAAATTTTTTTAAAATAGTAAGGGCATGGTGGCGTGTGCCTGTAGTCTGAGGTACTCAGGATTCTGAGCAGGAGGATCACTTGAGCCCAGGAGTTAGAGGCTGCAGTGAGCCATGATTGCACCACTGCACTCCAACCTGGGTGACACAGTGAGACCCTGTCTCTGAAAAAAAGAAAAAAAAAAAAAAAGAAAGAAAAAAAGAAGAGAGAGAGTGAAAGGAAATCCAGAGTGAAAAAAAGATCTTTACAACACAAATAATCAACCAAAGCCTTGTTTCCGGAACAAAGAACGACAGAAATCAATAGGAATAAAGGAGCAACCCATTACAGAAATGAGCAAGACTTGAACAGGCATTTCACAAAAGAGGAAGTCCAAATGGCCAATAAACCCATGAAAAGGTGTTTGATTGTATTAGTACTCAGCAAAATGCAAATTAGAATCCCAATGAGAGATCAATACACATCTACCAAATGGCAAAACTTGAAAAGCCTGACAATTCCAATGTTGATAAGGATGTGGTGCAGTGGAAACTCTGATTTTCTACTTGTTGGAGCATAATTTGGTACAACTACTGTGGAATAAATTATGGCAGTATCTAGCTAAATTTGGATATACACATACCTGGTGACTTAGCAATTCCTCCTCTAGGTATATTATCTGCAGAAATGGATGCTTATACATAACAGGACATATATATGCAAGATGCGTGTATAAGAATGTTTATAAGAACATTGTTCATAATTGTCAAAAACCAAAAACAATCCAAATACCTAACAACAGTAGAATGAATATGCAAATTGTATTATATTCATAGGGAACAGTAAAAATGAGCAAACCATAGCCAGATGCAACAATGTGGATAAATATTAAAGACATATTGTTGGGTGAAAGAAGTCAGACAAAACAGTACATACTGTGTTTATCCTTTCATAAAAAGTTCAAAAACAAATGAAATTAAACCATATTTGCTTTTAGATATATAATTCAGTATTAAAACTATAAAGAAAAGCAAGGAATTGAATTCTATAATAGCTAGATGGTGGTGTTCAAGGGGGTATGTTGAGGGATAGGCACGGGAGGCTTCTAGTGTGTTGATGTATTATTTTTAGTGACCTGAAGGGGTTATATAGGTGTCCGTTTTACAGTAACTCACTAGCTGTGAGTTGTATTAAAAATGTAAAATATAGCAAATATATAGAAAAGTACATAAAACCTCAATGTACAGCTAATAACGTACAAGGGGATTTTGGTCCTCAGCCTCCATTGCCCTTGGAGTTATAAAAAGATCTTGGGCTTAATCTGCAAATAACTATGGACCATGGCAATAAGCCTCCCGGGTTTGTACATGGTTCTCAGTGAAGGCTGGCAAAGAATGAGAATTCAGACATTTTTCCACTGATTGCCTCTTAGTGGAGGATAGATCAAGCTGATTCAGAGTCAGCCTCAAATTATAACTGGTTTTCAGTTTACCTAGCCTTCAGTTTTCCCGACAACACCTACCAGCTTCCACACCTAGTTCTGCCTTATTCATGCTCTCATGGAGTATTCGCAAGAGGCCAATAGTTTTGCTATCTCATGCTTTGCATCAAGCCTAAAAGGGAATGGTACCAGGCAAGAGCTGGGCAGAGGTCTTCACAGTGGCCACTTTACTGCTTTATTTGGAGAGAATTTACAAAGCTCTGGGCATACCACATTGCCAAAAACGTTTTAGAACTTTAGCAGGATAACTTTGGAATTAATCCCTATTTGACTTTCTTTCTGTTAGTTTAGGTACTTAAAAGTAAGAAAAAAGGTTCCAGTTCCAGATAAGACGGAGTGAGCACACTCACTCTATCTCTGAATGCAGCTAAAGGCCTTTTCAGAATGCATTTAATAGCAGTTTGAGGACTCTGAAACATAAATAGTAGCAGACAGATAGGGGAAGAATACCAGAATTCAATGTATTACTGAACTGGCAGTGAATTTCCTATTTTCCCTTCAGTGTCCCATGTCTTGGACTCTAGGCACCTCAAACCCCAGCAATGGACACCAAGGCATAAACAGCTTCAGGAAAATACCTCTAGTTAAAGCTCTGGGGTGGGAAAAGGGCTCCCAAGGCTCAGACAGAGGGGGATATCCCAAGAGTTGTTCCTCATGCCCCAGCCCCCAGGCAATCCCACAGTGATGGTGGTTGGGACAGTGGCAGCAGTAGGCCCTTCAAGCACCTAAAACTGAGAGAGAGGAACCTTCCTCTCTGATCAGAGGAGCTATAGTCCCAAAAGGATGGGGTGCAATTTTGGTTGCTTGTTTTCTGTCTTTGCCTTCCTGCTGCTTGGCCCCAGATTTGAGTGCAGTTCAGAAAATTCATGGCAGAATGTGGTAACTAAAGCCCCAGCTTTCTGGCCAGAGGCCCAGGAAGGGGAGGCCCAAGAAACCAGAAGGCACAAAAGAGAAAACAAAGGGAAAGGGAGCTCAGGAAAGCAACCCCTTTAAGTTATTTATGGACTTAAGGATAACCCAAACTGTGCATGTGTGCATCTGATTCTAAACAACATACCAAAGACTTTCAGAACTGACCTAAGGGACAGACCACTGCCCAAGTCCCAGACTGGATGCACACACAGAGAACTCTTCTGAATAGGCTTTGAAAATGGAACTGATGTTGAAACCACAACCCACAGAAGGCTAGTTGGAATTTGCTGCCTGAACCCAACCTGGTTGATTGTCTGCTAAAACAAAACTATGAACATTCTCCACTGGATTTAAACAAGATGTAGAGTCTCATAATAATATTCAAAATATCCCAGATATGAACCAAAATGAAGAACAAGGAAAATATGAACTTGCATGGGAAAAGTTGATCAACCAATGCCAGTGCTGAGGTGACACAGATGTTTGAATAATCTAACAAAGACTTTTTAAACAGCTATGATAAAAATGCTCCCCAAAGTAAAGGCAAATTCTGTTGAAATGAATAGAAAACTAGAAAATCTTAGCAAACAAAGTAAAGGTTAGGTGCAGTGGCCCATGCCTGTAATCCCAACACTTTGGGAGGCCGAGGCAGGAGGATCACTTGAGACTAGGAGTTTGAGACCAGCCTGGGCAACACTGCGGAGAACTCTTCTCTACAAAATTAAAGAAGAATATTATCCAGGCATGGTGGCACACACCTGTAGTCTCAGCTACTTGGGAGGCTGAGGCAGGAGGATCACTTGAGCCCAGGAGTTCAAGGCTGCAGTTAGCTATGATCACACCAGCCTAGGTGCACTCTGCACTCCAGCCTAGGTGACAGTGAGACCCTATCTCTAAAAAATTTAAAAATATAGAAGATTTTTTTAAATGAAGGTCTTAGCAAAGAAAAAAAGAGGAAGAAAATATAAAGAAGAACCAAATAAAGCAATAAAACTATCCAATTGGAACAACAGAGAAAATCTTTTAAAAGTTAAACAGAGCCTAGTGACTTGTGAGACAATACCAGAAGGTTTACCATTCGTGTCTTCAGAGTTCCATAAGAAATATTTGAAGAAACAGTGGCTAAAACGTCCCAAATTTGGTGACCAAGTGTGGTTTATCCTGGGAATGGAAGGCTGGTTCAACAATGAAAAAATCAATATAATCCACCGTATTAACTGTCTAAAGAAAAAAAACTGCATGGTCTTACTAATTGATGAAGAAAATGCATTTGACAGAATGCAACATCCATTTATGATAAAAATGCCCAGCAAACATAGAAAGAAACTTCTTCAGCCTGACGTCGGCCATCTGCAAAAACCTACAGCAAACTTGATACTTTATGGTAAATGACTGCTCTACCCCTAACATCAGGAAACACTTCTGGAAGGTCTAGTCAATGTAATAAAGCAATAAAAAGGATACAGAATGGAAAGGAAGAAACAAAATTAACCCTTTTCATAGATGACGTGATTGCCTACATAGGAAATCCCAAGGAATCTACAAAAACATTCCTAGAACTAATAACTGAGTTTAGCAAGATGACAGGATACGAGGTCAAAACACAGAAGTTCATCATGTTTTTAAGTACTAGCAATGAACAATTGAAAACCAAAATTTAAAACACATTTATAGCAGCTTCCCGAAACCAAATGCTTATGTGTAAATGCTTATATATAAATCTGATGAAACATATATAGGACCTGTATGCTGAAACTAGTTCCTCTCCCACTTTTTCTTCCCCATCTACCCAACTGAAAGTTCAGGCTGCAAACCTAGAATCACCCTGATTGTTCCTCTTCCTTTACCCTCTCCCCCTTTCCTGTCTTCACAACCAGTTCTTCTCTAGCTGGTTCTTTCTAGCACCACTGCCCAAGGTACCGTCTTCTCTTCCCTAGACTAAAACATCTCCTGACTGGCCTGTCTGTGCCACTTATTGCCTTCTGTACATTGTAGCCAGAGTAATCTTCCAGAAACATAAATCGGATCCTGTCTTGTTACCACTGAAGCCTCTCCAGTGACCTTACAGTACACTTACAATAAAATCCAAACTTGTCCCTCCTTCCTGAGTCCTACTTACCTCTCCGATTTCCCTGTAGTTCATTTGCCCTCAGCCCACTGCCCTCACGCTACATTGGCATGCCTGCGGCTCCTTGAGGATGTCAGGTCCTTTCCTGCCTCAGGGTCTTTGTGCTTGCTGTTCCCACTTCCTAGACTGTTCTTACCTCCTGCTTTGCATTGCTGTCTTCAGGCCTCTGTCCCACTGTCATCTCTGCCAGAAGGTCTTCCCAGACCACTTCATCTAAAGTAGTCCACTCCTCTAACCAGTCCTTCTCTAAAAAGGTATGTCTTCAGTTTTTCTTAGCACGCCTCCTTCCTTCAAACTGTTTGCTTATTTACTTGCACACTGTCCATCTCCCCCACTAGAATGTAGGCTTCATTTTGGCCAAGGACTTCGTCTGTTTTGTTCATCACTGTATCACCGGTATTTAGAATGCGCCTAGCACATACTAGGTGCTAAGTAAGTGTTAAATAAATAGGTGTTAAAGAACAGAAAATTAGGAACGATAATATTCACTAATTAAGGAGTGCTTGAGGTCAAATAAATAATGGCATATCCATGCATTAGAGTAACTGCAGTCATTTAAAATGATGATGCAGTTTTCCTTTTATTGACACAGAAGATGTCGAGGATATTGTTGAGTGAACAAAACAGAAACAAGCAGCATGCATATTAAGGCCAAGTGTAAGTAAAATTATATATGTACATTCATACATATACAGTATTTATGGAAAGAGAGATTTCTGGGGAAATAGTCACCAAAATATTTGTAGCAGTTAGCCCTAGGTAAATAGGGGTTTCAAATGGTTCTTACTTCATTCTTTATAAGTGTTTTGGATTTGGATTTTTGTATTGAGCATATGTTATTCTAATAACTGGGAAAAAAGTAAGTTATTTTTGTTTGGGGAGTAGAGCTCTTTCTTATTTAGTTTAATAATTGCTTTGTGATTGTCATAGTCTCTTTGGGCTGCTATAACAAAAATACCTTAGACTGGGTAATTTATAAACAACAGAAATTTATTGCTCACAGTTCTGAAGGCTGGGAAGTCCAAGATCAAGACATCAGCAGATCAGTGTCTGGAAGGGGTCCATTCCTCATAAATGGAACCTTCTGTGTGTGTCCTAACAAGACAGAAGAGGCAAATAGGCTCCCTCAGCTCTCCCTGATAAAAATATCCATCCCATTCCTCGGGGTGGAGCCCTCATGACCTAATTACCTTCTAAAGGCCCCACCTCTTAATACTATCACATTGGATATCAGGTTCCAGCACATGAATTCACGGGGGACACCCAACATTCAGACCATTTCAGTGAGTATTTATGCCCTATCTATCCTATGAGGTGGTAAGCTCCATGAAGTTTAAGATACAAACTGCAGAGTGAGCCATTTTTTCCCATTTCCTGTACCAGCAGCTGTTTTGACATGCTGTCCCTCCTAATCCTCCTGCAGCTTAGTGCAAGATGCCCTGGGATGGCCCGGACACAGTTGATGCTATGAATAGGATTAAATTCACTGCAGTACTCAGCCCTAGATATCTGCTATTTTCCCAAGACAGAAGGGAGATAGATGGGTGCAGTGACATCTTTGGCTGCCGTGGGAGGGGGCTTCCAGGGCTCCTTCTCTTACTTGTGATTCTCTTACTTGGGGCCAAGGACATGTCATGCTCCCTTGGCCCCCAGTATGCCACGTTGGAGAAGAGCTGTGCTGTGCTCAGATGGAGGCCTGATAGTCACAGGGGACTGTTACCAGAAGCTTCCTCCTAGGCCTCTCACCTCCCCCACACCAACATACACCCATTTGAGATTGGATCTTAGTTTGTAAACTTCTAAGTTATTTTACTGAATCAGTTAATTTAGTCTAGGTCAGTGGGCTTTTCTGTGTTTATTTTAGAAAAATGCTTTTCCTTTTAGTTTCTCTTTGATTAATTGATCCCATGTTGTGGTTTATTTCCCTGACTTGAGATGATGTGGGAGCTATTTGCACTTTGGCCAGCCCTTCTCAGGCCTCTTTTGACTCCCATGATTCATGTGTGGCATGGCCAGGGCCTTCTGACATCACCCTGGGGCAGGAGATGGGAGGTAATAGTACATCATTGCTCTCATGGAAACTGTGCTGCTAATGTGAGGGTCTGCTTTTCTTGTTTCCTCTGAGAGTCATTGTGGGCGTAACGTAAAGGAAAGAATCAGCCCTGGGTTGGTTCAACGGCATCCCTGCTAGCCTACTTCATGATTGGGGAATCTTGAACTTATCTCCCCTGTCTGAACCTGTTTCCTCATCTGTAAAATACAGTACCTGCCTCATGGGGCTGTGTAGGTGACAGTACTGAGAACAGCATGAATACAAAGGAAGATGCTCAATAAATAGTAGTTCCTCTCAGTCCCTTCATTCTGCAAGCCTGACAGCCCATTTGGAACTATTGCCAACTTCTTCCTCCACCCAAGCCATGGCATATATTACATATGTTTAATATACCCCATGACTTTTTTTTAGAGATTGTACAGTGACATTTCTTAAGAAATGATAGAGCTGTTTTGGCTAGGGTAGGTCCTCATTCCATTTACTGCCATTCCCTTTGTACTTAGCAATTCATCATAGCCCAGAGATTGGAGCCAAAGACCACTTTAAAGAAGATCTGGCAGCAGAGCTGCTTCTCTGGGTAAATGGAGTTTTCTTGCCTCATGGACTATCCTGCCTATGTGGCTTTATGAATTATAATTCGAAGCATTGCAATTTCTGATAGAACCAAGTTCATGTTTTTATCCCATAAAATACCAAACTTTATATACCTCAATAATGCTCCTTAAATTGGTGTTCATGGGCAATATTTGTGGTTGTCATCAGTAGCAGTCATTTAATAAGCATCTTCTTTGTGCCAGGTACAGTGACAGCTGATTGGAATTTGTGGTGGTTCATTACAATGAAAAAAGGAAGTGGGTCACTCACAACGGAAATGCCAGTAGCATGTTAGGCTCAACATGTACAACCGTATTCCTTGAAATTCCATTCTGGGGCTCAGTAGCCTGAAGGTGAGGCTACAGTAGGACATCTGGCTTCGGGAACCTTCAAGAAGCTCTCTCTTTTGTCCTGGAACAGGATGTGACTGCACAGCCTGGTGCTCCCAACTGCACGTCAGAATGTAGGTAGGAAGTAATACTTACGTGCTATACTAGGACAAATAGGAGAGGACCTGGAGTTGTCTACATAGGGTGTTGTGAAAACATGTGTGATTTTTTTTTTTTTAAATATTACAGAACTGTGATGAACAGGCCAGGTATGGTGGCTCACACCTGTAATCCCAGCACTTTGGGAGGCCAAAGCAGGAGGATCAGTTGAGCCCAGGAGTTTGAGACCAGTCTGGGTAACATGGTGAAACTTGTCTCTACAAAAAAATAAAAAATTAGCCAGGCGTGGTGGCGTTGCGCCTATAGTCCCAGCAACATTGCACCTTTAGTCCGAGCTACTCAGGAGGCTGAGATGGGAGGGTCACCTGAGCCCAGGAGGTCAAGAGTGGGGTGATCCGAGATTGCACCACTGCACTCCAGCCTGGGCGACAGAGTTAGACCCTGTCTCAAACAAACAAACAAACAAACAAACCAAAAAGAACTATGATGAGCAAAATGAAACACAAAGTATTAAGAAATGTATTAAATATTGAATTGCTATACCATAAAAATATTTTCAAGTTTTTAATTAAAAACTAGAGCTTGTTTCAGTGTTCATAAATTTTTATTCAGGAGTTTTGTCTGGGAAGGCTTCACATAACTCCTGTCAAGGCTTTTTAATGATACTCTCTTAAAAAATACTCAGTTATCATCAAAAAGAAATTTCACTCACACAAATAACTGACAAAAATATAAAATCATTTTTATACTTATTCAGATGTTTACAGCAGTTGAAATTATATTTTAAAAATCCAACAGCTCTTCCTTTTCCTTAATCAAAATTGTAAGATTGAAATTTCTTCAGTTAGAACAAATGGATTTCAAATCTAATCTCACTTTTTTGCATCAGGTATTTCAAAATAGCATGAAGCTCTATTGCAAAATGTATGTGAATTCTTAGAGCCGTCACCCTGGAGTTGGTTGGAGATCATAAAAGGCTACACTCAATGCACATAAGCAGAGATATTACCCAATATGTGAGAAAGGGTGTGTTGCCCTTCACCTGGAGCTGTGCTCCCCTGGGAGTCCCCACCTGGCTGGCCTGCCACTGACCAGCAGCCTTTTGGGCAACACTGCTCCATGAGTTTTTCATGCAACATTTTTCATGGAACATAATTTTTACTTGAAAGTACAGTTGACAGACTGTGGTTTTTCAGACTTTGGAATTTGGCAGACATTTTCTCAGTAATGAAAGTGAGCACTATCACTTCAAGGGAAATAACTGACAGTATTGTGTTGCTGGCAATAAAATGTTATTCCATGCGATAGCTTCTCAATACTTAAATTTTAAATTAAGGGTTGGAGGCTGACCCTATGTTATGGCCTCACGGTTGGTTTTTGTTTTGTTTTTGTTTTTGAGACGGAGTCTTGCTCTGTCGCCCAGTGCAATGGCGCCATCTCGGCTCACTGCAGCCTCTACCTCCCGGGTTCAAACGATTCTCCTGCCTCAGCCTCCCAAGTAGCTGGGACTACAGGCATGTGCCACCACACCTGGCTAATTTTTGTATTTTTAGTAGAGATGGGGTTTCACTGTGTTGGCCAGGCTGGTCTTGAACTCCTGACCTTGTGATCCACCTGCCTTGGCCTCCCAAAATGCTGGAATTACAGGCATGAGCCACCGTGCTTAGCCTGGTCGGTTTTTGTAAATGCTCTCTACATGGCTTGTAGGCCAGGCACAGTGGTATGCACCTATAGTCCCAGTTACTCAGGCTGAGGTGGGAGGATCACTTGGGCCCAGCAGTTTGAATCCAGCCTGGGCAGCATAGCAAGATCCCACCTCAAAAAAAAAAAGGAATGTACATTCTCCATTTGTTGGATGTAAGGTTCTCTGTATGTCTGTTAGTTTAAATTCAGTAATTGTTCTGTTCAAATCTGAATTCTCACAGACTTTGTGAGCCTGATTTTTCAGTAGTTTATGATGGTAGACCAACTGTGTAGTTTTCTTTTAGTTCTGTTAATTTTGCTTTATATGTAACAAGGTTTCATTATTACATGTATTCACACTTTAATACGTGGGATCCTTTTGTTTATGTCCAGTTTCTGAACCTTCTAAGAGTTTACATCAGTGTTCCAGTGTTCATCCAACAAGTTATATCAATCTTTTGCTACGACATCTAGACTGACTTATTCCTTTAAGGCGGCAATGGAAGAGTTAATGGTTAATTTCAAAGACATCTGAAAAAGCACTTTGTGCATTCACCACTCTGACTTGGTGCACGTGCAGGAGGGGAAGGTCAGGGATTTCCATCAGCCATGTCACTCCCCACCTGGAGCTGGGCAGAGACACATGTGCTCCTTAGTCAGTGATTTTTGTAATCCTGGGCTTTCCAGCCTGGCCAAGGCAGGAAGCCTAAGCCATCAGACTAAACACTTCTGCTGGCTTTCTGCTTTCATACCTGGGGAGGAGAGTATCTTCAGGTGCAGGAGAGCTGGAATATGAGTGCATATTGTGCCTGGCTGGCCTGGGATTCCTAGAGTGTTCTGTTCTTAGTACAGATCTGGGATCATTAGGCTGCTGGTGAGACCCAGACTTTCATGCCACTACCCCAGAGGTGAATAGTCCCTGAAGTGTTGGTACACTCAAAATAGCAGTTCCTCTGTATAAGGCAAATTCACATGCAACTCTAAGAACACATTTGTATAAAGGAGATGCGCTGGGATCTGTAACCTTGCTCAACCCCAGCAGTAGAGAAGCTCTGCTCCTGTATTCCTGGAGCATAATGCCTATGCCTTCCTGATTACTTTCTTTTCTCATTTGCACTTCCTAAAGATGATGCTTAAATTTTCCTGCTAGTCAGGGAACTCTGTGAGGGGCCACACACAGATTTAATAATCAGTAACATGACTGTGAGGCTGGGGCTGAGAGTAAAGTGCTTGTCAGGTAAAGACCTTGGTTGGGATGGAGCAGACAGACGCCAGTGACTCAGGTGACTCGGGAAGTCTTTGTGGAAAGGGTTAAATTTCAGGCCTTTATACATGATGGGAGGGAACTACCTTGGCAAACTGGGAGTTCTTAAAAGGGAACCCCAAAGCAAAACCCAGAAAATAGAAGGTGTGAAGGGCATTAAATAAACAGTGTGGCAGACAGTTAGTTGCGCCTAAGAAGAGCCAGAGGAGGCTCGCTGTGGGCAGGTGACAGTGATGTAATCAGATAGGCTGGGAGCCAGGAAGGGCCAGAGCAAGGGAATCACTGCAGTCGAAGATGGCAGGCGAGGGAGAAGGAGACGGAGAGGAAGCCCCTGCTGCTGCCGTCTCTGCTACCACCAGCACTGCCCTCTCACTGCAAGGGGTGGAGGAAGACAAAGACTCCAGGTCTCAGGGCTACTTATTAGGCTGCCTTGCTTATTTGGTCACTCTGTCCACTCTTCCATCCATTCAGTACATTATGGAATACCAACTCTGTGCCAGATGTGATATTTGGTGCAGAGGTGAGCCCTGCCCTTTAGGAGGACCCAAATACATGTAAGCTAGGATAGTTTAATTGAAAGCAACAAAAACTGACTGGGGATAACTGTTTTTAAAAAGGAATTTACCAGAAGGACATGGGTACCCACAGAATCTAATTAGAAGCTAAACATCCAGCCCTCAGAAAGAACGTGAAGGGCAGCCCCAGGAATCTAGGTTGCAGGAACAAGTGGTCCTTCTCTTCAGCACATTATTTTTCTCCCTGGTGTCGCTGAGTTTAAGGAAGAAATTGTCCCACTAACCTAGCTTTTGTCAGGTGCCTACACTTTGGACATAAATCCCATTGACAGTCTCACCACTTGCCTGCAATGGGAGAAGAGCAGTTCCCTGAAGGAAACCCAAGGGGCTTGTTTCTAAAAGGACAGAAACAACAGATGTGCACTGCAGGTTCATGAATAAGTTCTGGAAGGGCTGGAGAGCACAGATAAGGTGCATTTAGGCTAACAAGTTAGATCAGAGAAGATGTCATTCGTTCAACATTCCTTCCGCATGCCAAGCGTAGTGTTAGGTGATGCAACTGTGAGGAAAAGAAGTCTTAGTGGAACTTCTAGACTAGCAGAGGAGAGGCATCTGTCAGTAAATGTATAATTACAAACTGGACAAAGTACAGTGTGGCACAGGAACATGTGAAGGGTGAGGACTACATAGGGAGGACAAGGAACGCTCTTCTTCTTTCTTTTTTTTTTTCTTTTTTGACGGAGTCTCACACTGTTGCCCAGGCGGAAGTGCAGTGGTGCGATCTCGGCTCACGGTAACCTCCACCTCCTGGGTTCAAGCAGTTTGCCTGCCTCAGCCTTCTGAGTAGCTGGAATTATAGGCACGTACCACCACATCCGGCTAATTTTTGTATTTTTAGTAGAAACAGGGTTTCACCATGTTGGTCAGGCTGGTCTTGAACTCCTGACCTTGTGATCCTCCCACCTCAGCCTCCCAAAGTGCTGGGATTACAGGCGTGAGCCACCGTGCCCGGCAAGGAATGCTTTTCTAAAAGAGGGCCTTTGAACTAGGGTCTAAAGAATGAGCAGGAATTAACCGAATAAAGAGGTGGCTTATTCAAGGAACTGAAAGAGGCCAAAATCACCAGAGCACACAGCAAGGGGGACAATAGTATAAGACAGGGCTGGAAATTTAGGGAAAGATGTAAAAGTCCTTGTTGTATTATAAAAACATCTGTGAAATTGAGCTTTAGTGATGGCTTTATCTTGAAGGATGAGCAAAGTGAGTGAAGGCATTGTAGGAGAAATGCCACCTGCACTAGCTCTCAGGCATAAAGGCTCCCAGGCATAAAAGAAGGGAGTGGCAGGAGATGAGACTGAGAAGACAGATCAAGAGGTTGCCACGTGAACCAAGCAACAGTGAAGACTCAAGCAAAAGCAATGACGGGATAGGGAGGGGGACAGGGTCTGTATGTAGAAATGAGAGACATTAGGGTTCACCAAAAATTTCCTTCTTGGAGGACTGGATGTTATTGCCATCATTTAAAAACAAGAAGAAGGATCAAGGCTGGAAGGCTGGAGAACAGGCAAAGATAAGTCTGATTTGCACCATTTTGAGCTAGAGGTAACTGTGGGTCATTTAGGAATAATGTGTAGGAAATAACCAATATGAAAAGGGATTGGGAAATTATTTAATTTAATTTTTTTATTTTGAAACGGGGTCTCACTCCCGTTGCCCAGGCCAGAGTGCAGCAGTGCAGTCATGGCTCACTGTAGCCTCGAATTTCCGGGCTCAGGTGATCCTCCCACCTCAGCCTCCCTAGTAGCTGGGACCACAGGCGCACACCACCATGCTCAGGTAATATTTCGTATTTTTAGTAGAGACCAGGTTTCACCATGTTTCCCAGGCTGGTCTCACACTCCTGGGCTCAAGTGATCTGCCTGCCTTGGCCTCCCAAAGTGTTGGGATTACAGGTGTCAGCCACCGCACCTGGTAGGGAAAATATTTTAAATAAAGAGAAAGATATGTTCAAAGACCTGGAGATGATAAAGTTATGTTGGCGAAAGATAAAATAGTTCAGCCTGGCAGGAACATCAAATATGGCAGGGGTGATGCTGGGAATCAAGAAGTGAAGTAGGAGGCTGGGCACGGTGGCTCACACCTGTAATCTCAGCACTTTGGGAGGCTGAGGCGGGTGGATTACCTGAGGTCATGAGTTCAAGACCAGCCTGGCAAACATGGTGAAACCCCCATCTCTATTAAAATACAAAAATTAGCCGGGGGTGGTGGCACACCCCTGTAATCCCAGCTACTCGGGAGGCTGAGGCAGGAGCATTGCTTAAGCCCGGCGGGGCAGAGGTTGCAGTGAGCCGAGGTCGTGCCACTGCACTCCAGCCTGGCCAACAGACCGAGACTCGGTCTCAAAAAAAATTAAAATTAAAATTAAAAAATGAAGTAGGAATGATAGCTACAGGCCAGGTCTTGAGGGATCTTGTAGATGAAGAGATTGGGATTTGTTCTGAGAACAATAGAGTCCAACCAAACGTTTTAAGCAGGATTGTGATATGGCCATATTTATCTTACAGAAAGATAGCTCTGATTACAGCACAGAGCATCTATTAGACAGGGGCAGGGAGACCCGGCTATAACAGGAGGCTAGTACAGCAATCCAGGTGAGAAGTAAAGCTGGCTTGGCCGAGGAGAGTAGAAATGGAGAAAAGTAAGTAGATTTGAGATCCATTTAGAATATGGAATTAAAAGGACATAGTAATGAATTAGAAGAAAGAAGAGAGAAGCAGGAATAAAGGAATTCTCCCAGGTTTCAAGTTTGGGCAGCTGGGTGAATAGTGGTGGTGTTCGGTAAGGTGGGAAATCCAGAAAGAGGTTCTGGGTGTGTGTGAGGGTGATGAAGAGGGGATGTGGTTTAGGTTTTAAGTGCCTGTAGGACACTGAACTGGAGCTGTCCAGGAGGCAGCTGGATATACACATGTGGAGCTCAGCCAGGCACAGCGGCTTACATCTCTAATCCCAGCACTTTGGGAGGCCAGGGCAGGCGGATCAGGAAGTCAGGAGTTCGAGACTGGCCTGGCCAACATAGTGAAACCCTGTCTCTACTAAAAATACAAAAAATTAGCCAGGCATAGTGGCGGGTGCCTGTAATCCCAGCTACTTGGGAGGCTGAAGCAGGAGAATCACTTGAACCCGGGAGGCGGCTGTTGCAGTGAGCTGAGATGGTGCCACTGCACTCCAGCCCAGGCAACAGTGTGAGACTCCATCTCAAAAAAAAAAAAAAAAAAAAAAAAGTGGAGCTCAGGAGAGAAGGCCGAGCAGGAACGAGAGATTTAGTTTGGGCGCAATGGAAAGATAACTGGGCAGGCTGAACTGAGTGTTGAGCAAGGTGAAGTCTAGACTGAATAAAGAAAAAGTGAAGAAAGGAGAAACGACTGAAAAACAACAGAAAAAAATATATGGAAATATTTTCAGACATTGAACAATTGGTAGCACAGGGCACTGATAGCTGAAAGAAGGGAAGCAGATGAGGTTAGCCCTGTAATTGCCCAAGCCAACTTCCTGGAGAGTTTGCGGTCCACATTGCAGGGAAGGAGAACCCAAGAGTCTGAAGCTGAGGTAACAGTTGAGCATTTGAGGAGGCCAGGGCAACTAGAATTCGCAGATCATCAGAGAGGAGAGACCTGCACAGAGAGAGAGCTCAAGGGATTTGTTACAGGTCCCCCTTGGACTTCTCAGCTGATGAGTACATGTGGATGGGAAAACTACCAGAATCTGGGGAAAGAACCACTGGAAGGGGGCAGCCAGGATAATCCCTAGAGGTCACACAGGACTGGGAATTGTGGGAAAACTGTATAATGCATGGGGTATCCCATAGTGTACTCAGGAAGGTATTGCCTTAGCAGTGGGGCAAAATTAGTAATAGTGCAAAATTAGCCTTAGACTAGCCTTTAAAGGATCAAACTGTTTCCAAGTGACTTAATTGTATCTCAAAAACACTTAAGGAATGCACAAGTGTCCTGTCCCCAACAAGCTAAAATTCACATGGCTGGCAGCCAGTCAGAAATTACAAGGCAATTCAGAAAAGCATGAAAATACAACCAATAATGAGGGAAAAAAAAAAAATCAGTAGAAACAGGCTTAGAGATGATGCAAATGAGAGAATTAGGGGCATTACATCATATTCCTATGTTCAAGAAGGCAGGGGAAAGCATGAGAATATTAAGGAAAGGCATGGAAGCTAGGAAAAGAACTCCCAGAGATGAAAAATACAGTGTCTGAGATGAAAAATATACTGGATGTATAATCAGCAAATTAGACACTGTAGAAGAAAAAAAATAGTGAACTAGAAGATATAGCAATAGAAACTATCTAAAATGAAACAGAGTGAGTGCTGGGTGCAATGGCTCACACCTGTAATCCCAGCACTTTGGGAGGCCGAGGAGGGAGGATAGCTTGAGGCCAGGAGTTCAGCCTGGCCAACATAGTGAGACTCCTGTCTCTACAAAAAGTTTAAAAATTAGCTAAGTGTGGTGGTGCTTGTCTGTAGTCCTAGCTACTCAGGAGGCTGAGGCAGGAAGATTGCTTGAGCCCAGAAGTTGGAGGCTGCAGTGAGCTGTGATTGTGCCACCACACTCCAGGCTGGGCTACAGGTTGAGACCCTGTCTCTTAAAAAAAGAAAAGGGCCGAGCGTGGTGGTTCACGCCTGTAATCCCAGCACTTTGGGAGGCTGAGGTGGGCGGATCACTTGAGGTCAGGAGTTCGAGACCAGCCTGGCCAATGGTGAAACTCCATCTCTACTAAAAATACAAAACTTAGCCGGGCGTGGTAGTGCATGCCTGTAATCCCAGCTACTCAGGAGGCTGAGGCAGGAGAATCGATTGAACCCGGGAGGCAGAGGTTGCAGTGAACCGGGATTGCACCACTGTACTCCAGCCTGGGCCACAGAGCAAGACCCTGTCAAAAAAAAAAAAAAAAAAAAAGAAAGAAGAAAAGAAACATAGAGTGAAACATTACTGGGGAAAACAAATGAAGAGACCACTGGTGAGCTATGGGACTTCAAGCAGCCCTAATACATGTGCTATTGGAGCCCCTAAAAGAAAGAGGAGGGCAGAAAAATATTTGAAGAAATAAGAACCAAATTTTTTTCAAATGTGATTAAAACCCATAGATCCAAGAGCCCCAAGGATGCCAAACACAGGAAAGATGATGAAAATCGCAGCAAAGTATGTCATAAGCACTCCCCTCTCATTCCCACAGGTGCTTGGCAGAGGAGAGGAAAAGCAGCCTCCCCTGGAGAGCCTCAAGAAAAGCCTCGTAGGGTCTGCCAGGCTTCAGCTGTGGCAGGAGGTAGAGACAGGTGGGCCGGGTGGTTGGAATCGTGAGTCAGAGGGCGTTATGAGAAGGGTTTGACGGAGGACTGAGGATGAGAGAAATGGGGTCCGTGGCTCATTGTAACTGGCTATGCATTTTCCTGGGAGATTTAGCTAGCTCTTTAGTTTTCCAAAGATTATTCCTATTGTTCACAAGGGGACTTTATTTGTTCAGGACAACACATTTCTTCTGGGAATGCTCCTTGTAACCATGTGTATCACATGGGAGTCATCATTTTCCACAAACCCCATCTCCTCAGTCTCTGTGACTAGAACAGAGTGAAGTGCTGGTATAAGCTCCACCAGCCCTAGCCTTTCCCCAGGAGTTTTGCCCTTGGGAGCAGAGGGGCGAGGAGCTAATGCAATCCCTTGCCAGTGGCAAAGCGGAAGATGTTTGCCTACAGGTTGCTGGTGGCCACGTTGCCTCACTTACGAAGAAAGCTCACCAGGAGAGCGTACAGGCAATAGAGGGAGGCCCGATGGCCTCCCTCTATTCCAGTCACTTTCAGTCACCCCTGACACCCTCCTCACTCTGGCCCTTCCTACGTTTTGGTTATGTGAACCACTAAATCACCCTGTTCCCCTGAGTTAGTGCAACCAGTATGTTGAGCATGCAGGAAATGTCAAGGGATCATCACAGACACCTTCATTTTGTCTCCTACTGTTCCCTTAAAATGTTTTCATGTCTTCAATACATCTGAAGTAATGAAAATTCCATGGTCACAGTGAGTTGCCATTTCCAAACTTAGAATGTCCCATCTTGTGTAACAGTCACAGCTTTCAACTCATAGTGCCGGCAGGTGCCTGGTGGGGAAAGGGCATGCCCTGCCTGTCTTTCCTCTTCCCTCCTCTCCCAGCTACTAGCTGCTGCCTCTGACCTCTCTGGGATTGCTGTGGGAGGGAGAGAGAATGAACAGTAGAGACCTAGCGTGTTTGCACTCTCTGGACCTGACAAGTAGTTAACGCTGACTCTGGTGGGGTGCTTTTGTGAGTGTTCTGATGACCCCTTTCCATCTTAGGGGTCTCTTCTCTGCAGTTCCCCCGGTATGGGTAATGCCCATGCCACCGCCTTGCTCCTCACTTCTGCAGCTCCTGGAAATCCCAGCATCTACCTGCTGCTTCTGTTGGCCCAGGGCCTGTCAACCCTCCAGGCAGATCTTCTGGAAAGGACCTGAAACAAGCCCACACCAGCTCCTTCATGCATTAGTTTTTGCCACAGATTCTGGGAGTGCAGGCCAGTCCCCATGCAGTGTTCTCCTGCAGCCAGCCCACCCATTGCCCATTGTGTCCTCTAGACTTGTTGGGTAGGAGGTGGGCCCCACGCAACCCACTGTGTTCTCCAAACCTTAAGGCCGTGTTAGGCGTCCTTCAGAGGCTGGAGTGAGAGACAGGTACCCATCCTGCCCTGTTCATAACACAGCTCCCCACGAAGTCGTTTTTCAAATCCTCTCTCCCTTCATCTCTAGCAACCAATTGCTATTTATATTTGATGTAGGGAAGGCCTTTAGAAGTACGTGATAAGTATTAAGAGATTTCCTTTGAAAATCCGCATCTTAGTCTGGCATTTCACTGTGGTGTCTGAAATGTATCACCTTATAGTCCCGGCTAAAATTTTCTTTCTAGCATCCTGTTACACTAATTTGATTTGGACTTGTGACTGTTGTGACCAAATAATCCTGATAACAGTCAACAAATATTTATTGAGCATCTACTGTGAGCAGCCACAGCCCTCATTAGCTGTCAGTCCACATAATCTTTACATTTTTCTCGAATCCATTTGCCAATGTTTATAAACTTAGAAATTTTGCCTTAAAAATCCAGATTCCTGGCTTGAAAAAAATCAGAAGATGTGGTAATGCGGGGTCTGCGTTGCTGCCTGGCACAGTTAGCAGGAGCTGGTGGGAGCCGCCCGTCAGCAGGGCACACACTCTCCAGATGGACTCAGTTCCCTCTGGGCTCTGACGCTAGAGCCAAGGGCCTGCTGCCATTTATCATCAGTGGGCTCACAATGACCTTTTCTTAAATTATTCTGGTACTCATGTCTCTTTTCTGAGGGCTGTGGGGATACAGTGACTCTTCCCCATGTTGCCCAGGCTAGGGTGCAGTGGCGTGATCACAGCTCACTGCAGCCTCGATCTCCCAGACTCATGCCATCCTCCTACCTCAGCCTCTGGAGTAGCTGGGACTACAGCTGTGCAACAACACGCTCAGCTAATTTTTTAAAAGTTTTTTGAATAGATGAGGGCTCATTATGCTACCGAGGCTTATCTCAAACTCCTGAGCTCAAACAAGCCTCCCAGCTTGGTCTCCCAAAGTGCTGGGATTACAGGTGTGCGGCACTGTGTCCTGCACTCATGTCTCTTAATGAAAGAGAGAAAACAATAGATAGACCAAGAGAGACATGAAGGGACAGACTTGCTTTAGAAATGCAGAGTTCTTAGAAATGTAATATGCAGTGTGTGTGTGTGTGTGTGTGTGTGTGTAAAACAAAACAAAACTTAAGATGCCATTGGCAAATAATAAACCACAGATATAATTATTTTTACTATACAGAAAATATACGGGAGGAAAAACAGTGAATTGAAAAAAAAAGACATTGCAACAGGATTTGTTTTTTAATGCAACTAAAATAAGTAGTGTGAGCTGCTGTATAAGAGTATTACATTCTCCCACTTCCCTCATTTGTGTTATGCTCTTGCTTGGCCCCTGACATTTGAGTTTGCAACAATGAGGGAAACATTCTCTGGCCTCTCTGGAAGGAATCCGCCTAAGTATGGATTCATTGTCTAAGGGAGTCTTAGCTCAGGTCTGAGCAACAGCATGAGAGTTCCCCCAGGGTTTTCACCATACAGGGAAAAGTAACAGGTATTTGGCAAGTTGAGGCTTCCTTTTTATGGAATGGTAAGATAGGATTGTTGAGAGAGCACTTAACTTTGACACTAACTCTTTGCAAATTGTATTTTTCGTTTTATTTTATATTTAAGCCTTTTTTTGTTTTTCTTACCAATGTTTGTAAGTTCTTAATATGTTAAGGCAAGTCTTTCATCCATTCGCCTGCGTTAGAGCAAAACCAGAATTATTTTGAGGAAAGACTTTCACTTGCCCAAGGCCATTCTCTTGGGAGGCAAGCCTTACATTGAGCTGTGTGTCATAGTTGGTATCTTCAATTTTAAGAAGAGGATTTATTCTCTCTCCACAGCTCAGATGATTTTGAAAGCAATGAGTCTGGCCTTAATTGGCCTTGCAGAACGACTCCTGGGAGGTACTTGTCAGCGTGTGTGACTTCCCTCTTTTTGCTGTTCACTGCTTATTAAAGCCTGAGTTCCTTGAAAGCTTTGCTGCCTGGCCTTTTCCATCCAGTATTTTGGTCTTGGTATTCTGTTTTATCCTCTGATTGAGCCAGGCCAGCTAAGAACCGCATTCATAGGCCACCTTATTTTGGCTAGACACACACACACGCACACACACACACACACACACACACACACACTGCAACTATGGAGCAGAGCCATAAGAAATAATCCCATGACTCTTCCTATCATTTTCCTTATACAAATGTTTTTGAGGACACAGGAAATTTCCCTCAAGTCTTAGTATCAAGAATAGCTGTGATTCTCCTGGTTTATTTTCTAGATACTGCTGAACCATGAAATTAGTGCTTTGCGCTTAGTTTTGGCTATGGAAAATCTTGGGGACAGATCTGTAATCTTCCTCCAGCAAGCACACAGAGCCCTAAGATATTCACTTTTGCTCTTTTCCTTACCCCACCTGCATTTTCCTATGTTTATGTCCACTTTGGCCCCCAGATTTCTCCTTTTTAAAATCTTGTACTCCATACAATTTTATAGAACTGCTTCAACCTCATTTGAGAATGAAGCAAGATGTAAAGAACTTAGATTACAATACTGATTGATCACTTGTTAGAAACATCAATTTATCTTTAAATTTTATTGTAAACTTGCTATTCTTTATGTAATCTGATCTATTGGTTCTTTATGATGACCATGAAGAGAATTGGCATGGATTTGGGGACCCGTTGGCTGCCACATCCTCACCCCATGGCTAAGGTGGCTGATTCAGCAAATGCTGTGTTTAGAGCTTAGAGGAAGCAGATACTGCATCTGAGCCTCTTACTTTTCGAGGTCCCAGTTTCATGGTTTACTAAATTTCAGTTCCAATTACCACATTTATACAGGAAGGAAGGCAGTTGTATACCAACAAAGGACTGGCTGCCCTAGAATGCATAGGAAATACCTGGCATTGAACTTGGTCCTTCACAAAACAGGTGTTCAGCTGGTGTTTTGTGGTTTATGTATTTAGTTATGTTCTTTGAAGCAGTTGAATTGTGTTCTTTTCCAAGGGTTGTCTGTCCCCGTGGTCTAGGTCTGGGGGATGCGGTATGCTAGTATCATCAGTGACTTGACTTCAGTGACATTTTCTGCTTTTCTTTTTCAGAGTATGATCGGTTGGGCTTCCTCCTGAATCTGGACTCTAAACTGTGAGTAGAATGAGAAGATGCCTTGGCTCTGTGGCAGAGAGGTCTGTGAGAGCTGGGTCTCACTTTGAAGGGTCAGCTCTCACCACTCTTCTGGTGATTGGGGGACTCCCTGGGGCCTCTGTCCTCAGGCTGTCAGCACAATCTTGGGGCATGTTACAGTCTGCAGCAGCCAGAGAGGGTGGGATGATGGGTGCAAACATAAGGCCTTCGATTTGGCTGGCACAGGCAGCTCATTATAGAAGGAGGCCACTGCCAGGAGTTTGAAGGACTAGGAGGCTCCTGGAAAGGCTTCTCCTGCAGGGTAGAGGACAGTTGAGTCACAGCAGGAGGTAGGGGCCTCTCAAAGATGCTCTGGCACCTGAAATGCAGAGCCTTCTGTGATCACTCCCTGTCTTACTCTCCAGTTTCAACTCCTGCCACTCTTGCCACAGGTGAACCCTCCTTTTCCCTCTACCTTTGCATGTGCTTGTTATCTGTGCCTGAAATTCTCTTTCCTTGCTAGCCTACTTGGAAAACTAAAAAAACTACTTCCTCCCCACACAAAATTGTCTCTTACTCTGTGCTTCCTTTAAATTTTCTACCTCTGTTACAATTATCTCACTATACTGTAATTGCATAATAATTACTAATTTTTTAAGGGCACAGGCTCAGTGCTAGGCCTAGTAGATAGCTTGGTTCAAATCCCAGACTGACCTTTATTCTCTTTATGATTTGGGGCAAGCCACTTAACCACTCTGAGCCTCAGTTTCATCTGTAAGATGATGACAATAAACTTATTTCACAGAGTTTTTGTAAGAATTTAATTGAAATTATTAATTCATAGAGGACTGTCAAGTATTGAGTATCTAATCCTTCCAGGATCCTTCTCTACTGGCCTTCTTGGTCTCTCTAGCACCTAGACAGTATTGGCATATGTTTGTCAGGTGCCCATTAAACACTGAATGCTTGGTTTGATGGATGGATGGATGGATGGATGGATGGATGGATGGGTGGATGGATGGATGATGGTAGGATGACTGCGTACTTTCCTTTTTGACAAGCATGTCTTGAGTTGCAGCTCTCTCTACTCAATGTGTTCATGTCCCTGCAAGCCTGCTTACATGGCTGATGCTCAATAAATCCTTGCAGAACCACCTTACTACCTACTGTGATTCCTTTCTATTGTTAGTCATCTTTGTGCACCTATGTCCCTTGCCCTGTACCAGGCAGACATCATGAAGGATCAGAATTGGGTCTCTTTCCTTTTCTCTCTTGAATAAAGCCTTTTCCACAGTTGATTCTGATGATGATGGCCACACCTACATACAAAACATCAGACGAGGGGCTGGTTGGTTTTCCCACTGAATAGTCTGGCATCTGGCTTCTTGGCTCTGGTGCCTCATACTATGAGTTCAGGCATTGTAAGTCTCCCAACTTTTACACATTATGAAGGCAACTATGAAGGAAAAAGTGTGTGTTCTGTATACCAGGCTAGTAGAGAGATGTCAGCTGCATGTTAACGTCTAGGGAATGGGGTATTTGATTGTGGTAGAAAGCCATAGGCTTCACTCTTAGAAAATCCTTAATTTAGTACTCTGGAAAAAAACAAATCAGGTATAAGCCATAAGCAAGTGAAATGCCACCAGAACGGAAGAGATAGAGTAATTACCAAGTTGAATCACATTGATGAACAAAAGGCATGTTCTCTAGGACATACTACAGTATTTAAACTGTCTTCAGCAGTGAAAGGAGGAGGATGAGGAGGACACTCGTCCCCTGCTCTCCTGACAGTTGGGTCCTGCAGAGTAGGCTGTTGTGTAGCTTTCTGTTGTGTACCAGGCCAGTTCTTTGAACTATGTGAGTTAACTTGGTCTTTAGCACAGTAAATTGGCTTGGCCTCATTTGATTTAACTCACAATCTAAGGTACAAGCTAGAACTGTCCTGCCTCTAGCTGCAAAGGTTTTTCTAGTCCAGTACTGTCTTCAGAAGTCCAGTGCTGTCTCTCCTGTCTCACAGATACCTGAGAAAGGTTTCCACCTACTTCCAGAGAGAAGTTTCCAAGTTAAGGATTCTGCTTTTGGTGGGGGCAGTTCCTCAGCAAAGTTGAGATCTCCCCTTACCAAGTCCCTCTCTAGTTGTGTTATATTCTATTTCTGAGGTATAGGAAAGGACCTGAACTTGAATCAGAACTGGATTTGAATTCTGTCTCTGCTGCATAGTATTACATGACCTTAGATAATTATTATATTTTAGCTTTCTGAATCCCAATTTTGCTTTATGAAAAATGTAGATAATAGCACTCACTTCCTATGGTTTTATGAAGAATAAAAGAAAGCGTTCTATAAAGTATGAATAAATATGCCAATGTAAGGCTTTCTTTTTACTTAACTTGGTTGGGATTTATTTAGCAGCAGCAGCAGCTGCTGCTGCTGCTTCTTCTTCTCCTTCTCCTTCTTCCTTCTCCTTCCTTCTCCTTCTTCTTTCTTCTTTCTTCTCCTTCTTCTCCTTCTTCCTTCTCCTTCTTCTTTCTTTCTTCTTCTTTCTTCTCCTTCTCCTTTTCCTTGTTCTTCTTCTCCTTTTTCCTTCTTCTTTCTTCTTCCTTCTCCTTCTCCTTCTTCTTTCCTCCTCCTCCTCCTCCTTCTTCTTCCTCCTCCTCTTCTTCCTCTTCTTTCTCTTCTTCTCCTTTTCCTTCTTCTCCTCCTTCTTCTCCTCCTCCTTCTTCTCCTTCCTTCTTCTTCTTCTTCTTCTCCTTCCTCCTTCTCCTTCTCTTTCTCCTCCTCCTCCTTCTCTTCCTCCTACTCCTCCTCCTCCTCCTCTTTCTTCTTTCTTCTTCTTTTGGTACAGACAGGCTCTTGCTATGTTGCCCAGGCTGGTCTTGAACTGCTGGGCTCAAGTGATCCTCCTGCCTCAGCCTCCTAAAGTTTTAGGATTATAGGTGTAAGCCACAGTATCTGGCCTCTTTTAGATTCTTGGGTATATGAATTTCATATGTTTTGGAAAAATTTTCAGCCATTATCTCTTTAAATATTCCCTCTGCCCCACTCTCTCTCTGCTCCTCTTCTGAAATTCTGGTTAAATTTTAGACCTTATCATTATATTAACTTATCCTCCATATTTTTCATCTTTTAATTACTTTCACATTAACTGGAACCCCAAAGGACTCAGCATAAGGATAAACTAGAACTATTAATAAACCTACACCCCCAAAGCAGGCTGCAAGAATAATTACCAAAGCGCTGAGTATGTCATGGCACTAGAACAAAAACACTTGGTATTTGTTGCCAGAGTTCTCATCACTCAGGTGATCTAGGGAACCTCAAACCATGAGTTCAGTTTAAGGTATTCCAGACTGGCAGTGCCTCCAAGCACCTGGCAGAAATAAATGCAGATTTTCCATAGAGGAAGACATATGCATTCTTCACAAATAACTTTTCAAGGAAATGAGCAGCTCACAGTAAAAAGTAACTAAACACACAAGGAAACAAGCTTCTATTGAAGCTTGTTCTCATGATTTTATGAGAACCATGTAAAACAACTGGCAACAGAGGAGTACCCACAAAGATTTCTGAAATTAGAATTACCACACATCATTTATGAAGCAATTAAATATACTGTATTTAAAGAAATAAGAGACAGTACTGAATTATATGCATAGAATAGGGAACTATGAAAAGCAAAATACCAGATTTGAAAAAACAATGAACTTCTAGAGTTAAAAAATACAATGACCAAAATTAAAAACTCAATAAAAGGGGTTAACAGATTAGATACAACTGAAGATACAGTTAGTGAACTGGAAGGTAAGACATAAGAAATTATTTATAAAAGTGGTTGGCAAACTCTTGGCAAAGGGCCAAATGGTAAATATTTTAAGATTTGGGGCCTTATTTTTTCTGTCACAACTACTCAGCTTTGCTGTTTTAACATGAAAGCATCCATAGATAGTACATAGATGAATGAGTATGGCTATATTTCAATAAAACTTTATTTATGGACCCTGAAATTTTAATTTTATATATATATTTTTGAGATGGAGTTTCATTCTTGTTGCCCAGGCTGGAGTGTAATGGTGCAATCTTGGCTCACTGCAACCTCTGCCTCTCTGGTTCAAGCGATTCTCCTGCCTTAGCCTCCCGAGTAGCTGGGATTACAGGCATGCGCCACCACGCCTGGCTAATTTTGTATATTTAGTAGAGATGGGGTTTTTCCATGTTGGTCAGGCTTGTCTCGAGCTTCTGACCTCGGGTGATCTGCCCACCTTGGCCTCCCAAGGTGCTGGGATTACAGGCGTGAGCCACTGCACCCAGCAATTTTATATAATTTTTATGTGCCATAAAATAGCTCTTTGACTTTTTTCCCCCATCTATTAAAAATGTAAAAGACATTCTTAACTCACAGGCCATATATTAAAAAAAAAGGTGAAAGGTTGGCTTTGGCCCACAAGTATAGTTCGCTCACCCTTAATTGAGAATGCAACACAGCTATATCTTGAGAATTATCTCCTCACTGCAGATGTTTTCTATCCTTGGAACCCTATTGCATAGAAGTACTCCTTTAAAAAAATGGATTCTGGGGTAAATGTGCAGGCTTGTTACATGGGTTTATGGTGTGATGCTGAGGTTTGGAGTATGGATGGTCCCATTACCCAGGTAGTGAGCATTGTACTCAACAGGTAGTTTTTCAGCCCACTCTCCACTCCCCCCTTTAGTAGTCCCCAGTATCTGTTCTTATTTTTATGTCCATGTGTATTCAGTATTTAGCTCCCATTTATAAGTGAGAACATGTGATATTTTGTTTTCTGTTCTGTGTTAATTTGTTTAGGATAATGACTTACAGCTGCATCTATCAATATCATTTTTCATAGAAGTAGAGAAAACCATTCTAAAATGTATACGAAACCAAAAAAGAGCCAGAATAGCCAAAGCAATTCTAAGCAAAAAGAACAGAGCTGGAGGCATCACATTACTAGACTTCAAAGTCTACTATAAGGATATAGCAACTAAACATGATACTGCTACAAAAACAGACACGTAGACCAATGGAACATAATAGAGAACCCAGAAATAAAGCCACACAGCTACAACCATCTGATCTTCAACAAAGCCTACAAAAATAAGCAATAAGGAATGGGCTGCCTATTCAATAAATGGTGTTGGGATAACTGGCTAACCATATGCAGAAGAATGAAACTGAACCCCTACATTTTACCATATATAAAAATTAAGATGGATTAAAGATTTAAATGCAAGACCTCAAACTATAAAAATCCTAACAGAAAACCTAGGACATACCCTTCTCGTCGTTGGCTTTGGCAAAGAATTTATGGCTAAGTCCCCAAAAGCACCTGCAACAAGAACAAAAATTGACAAGTGAGACCTAATCAAACTAAAGAGCTTTTGCACAGCAAAAGAAACTATCAACAGAGTACACAGACAGCTTACAGAATGGGAGAAATACTCCTGAAATACCTTATGTCTAGTGATATTCCAAAAGCCTGGAAATAGACATTTTAGATTTTTTTTTCTTCACTGTATTTGTTTAATTATGTCTTTCTGGAATAGAGTGGCTTATATTTTCTTCTAGAATTCCCTGCTGCTTGTATCTACATGACAAAATCACTTGTTAGTGCTGTGAACATTATTCAGAATACTGATGTGCAAAACCTTGTCTTTTTACTACAAGATCTGTTGTTCAAGAAGGCAGAACTTTTTGGTGGTTAAAAATGTGAGCTATGGCCGGGCGCGGTGGCTCATGCTTGTAATCCCAGCACTTTGGGAGGCCGAGGCGGGTGGATCACGAGGTCAGGAGATCGAGACCATGGTGAAACCCTGTCTCTACTAAAAATAGAAAAAATTAGCCAGGCGTGGTGGCGGGCGCCTGTAGTCCCAGCTACTCGGAGAGGCTGAGGCAGGAGAATGGCGTGAACCTGGGAGGTGGAGCTTGCAGTGAGCTGAGATTGTGCCACTGCACTCCAGCCTGGGTGGCAGAGTGAGACGTCTCAAAAAAAAAAAAAAAAAAAATGTGAGCTATGGAGTCAGATATGGATTTTTGAGGCCCAGTTCCACATCTTACTAGCTCTAATCTGGAGCGAGTTATTTAACTACTAAGTCTCAGTTAAAGTGGTGACAATAGTAATACCAAGGATGAAAGTTAGCCCTTATCAGCGTCTGGTAAACTAGCAGGGATATAGCCCAAAAATGAGACCTGGACTTCAGCTTGCCTCCTGCTCCATACCCCAGATTTCATTTCTTCATTTCTTCACTCTTTCATTTAGCAGATATTTCTTGAGCACCAGCTATGTGTTTTCTAATTGGAATAAACGGAAAATTCTAAGACATAGACACAGCCTTATAAGCTTGATTGGAAAGCCTATCCTGTGAGCTGAAGTCTTAGCGAATGGGGAGGAAGCAATTGAGAACAGGAAGGGAGGGTAAAGGGTAGTATTGCTGGATAGCATGAGCAACAGACAAGTTTTTGGTTGTTTCTTTTTTTATGATAAGCATGACATATTGGTGGTTTGGAAGCATTAATGGAGTACAAAGAGGATAACCAGGGATCCCAAGGTCTATGGAGTATAGATGAAAGAGCAACTTCCTTTGCAGAGGGCTGTAAAAATGTCATTTTCCCAAGAGACCCAGGTTTCTATGAAAGCAAAAATGGAAGGAACATTCACCGAAGAGTTTGAGGATATAAAGGAACACAGTTTTATGCCACATAATTGAAAGTTAGAGTGTGGGCTGTGCCAGGGGATAAGTAGGAAACTAGACCAAGAAGAAGCAGAGAGCAGTGACTTGAGGATAAGAAAACTGAGAAGAATATGGTTTGGAGAGAAACAGGAATAACTAGAATGCGAGACTGGTGAGTTGGTGACATTGCCAGCCTTGTGGTTGCCTGAGAATTGACCCCGTCTTCCCCAGGGGTTGGGCACTCAGGCTGCTACGTGCAGGCAGCCACAACCTGATTTAATGATACCTCCAAGGAGAACCATCTGCTCTCTGAAAGGGGTCTACGGTGGTCTGGTTCAAAGTTGAGGGCCTGGGAAAAGGCTCAGGGGTAAAGGCTCTTGCCCCAGCAACAAAGTGGATACTCCCTCATTCAATCTACAGATTTGTTGAGCAACTAATATGTATCAGGCAATATTCTGTGGTCTGAGGATATACCAGTGAACAAGACAATCAATAAAAATTATTATAAATAAAGTTTTTAGGATTTTGGAAGGTGATAAGTGCTGTGAAAGAAAATAGAGCAAGACAAGGGAATGCTGTTGAAGAGATTGCAAGTTTCAATGGGACAGTCAAAGTAGAATTCATTGAAAAGGTGACATTTGGCCGGGCGCGGTGGCTCAAGCCTGTAATCCCAGCACTTTGGGAGGCCGAGGCGGGCGGATCACGAGGTCAGGAGATCGAGACCATCCTGGCTAACACGGTGAAACCCTGTCTCTACTAAAAATACAAAAAATTAGCCGGGCGTGTTGGCGGGCGCCTGTAGTCCCAGCTCCTCGGGAGGCTGAGGCAGGAGAATGGCCTGAACCCGGGAGGCGGAGCTTGCAGTGAGCCGAGATCGCGCCACTGCACTCCAGCCTGGGTGACACAGCAAGACTCCGTCTCAAAAAAAAAAAAAAAAAAAAAAAAAAAAAAAAAGAAAAGGTGACATTTGAGCAAAGAGTCAAAGGAAGAGAGGCAGAGCATTCCAGGAAGAACCCTAAGGAAATCTCAGTCTCCATTATAAGGAATATGACACAATGAGCCAGGAATGTACCCATTAGTCCAGGGGAGAGATGAGCCATCTGGATTCTTTGAAGGAGCCAGATCCTGGTGTCCAGGTGTGACTTTCCTGAGCCGACATGGGCCTTCTGGGAGCAGATTTAATTAAATGGAAGTTTCACCTATTTCTGCTGGGTGTGGGCAGGGGCTCTGTGCTCTGGGAAAGCTCCTGTCTGCTGCCACAATGTGGTGTTTTACAGTTGCCATGTGGGCAAGAGCATGGGGACTTTAATGCTCAGTCTAATTTCATAAGGAATTCCATGTGAAGACACAAAAATATGAAAATGAAAGCAAACAACTCTTAACCCCCAGAGCCTTGTGAAAAACCAGGTCATTTGTAATAGTGTATAAACATGGAGCAGTCTAAACATAGCCTGAGGTGAGTTTAACACTTCTAAAACAGCCTGTCAAGTTCCCTAGGGCTGCAAGGGGAAAGCATTTATTGAGCACCTACTATATGCCCAGTGGTGCACTAGATACTTTCTATGTTACCTGTTCCCACAACATTTGCTTAGATAATCTAATCCAGTATCATGGCTTTAAATATCATCCATATGCTGATGACTCCTAGATTTATATCAAGCCCAGTTCTCTTTCCCCACACTCCAGACTCATTTACCCAATTGCTTCCTTCATTTGGATGTGTATTAGGCATCTCACACTTAACATGTCCAGAACCAAATTCCAGATTCACACCCCTGCCTCCTAGAATCTTTTCTACCCCAGGAAATGGCAGCTAACTACATCCTTCCAATTGCTCACATCAAATACTGTAGCATCATTTCTTTGACACTCAAATCTGATATCAGCAAACTTTATTAGCTTTACCTTAAATATCCTCAGATCCAGCCACTTCTCACTACCTCTGTATCATCACTCTGTCCAAACCACCATCTCTCACCTAATTTTTGCACTCCTAACTAGTCTTCCAGATTTTATGCTTGCTTCTCTGTGGTCTATTTCCACGCTGAAGCCAAAGTGATCCCGTTAAAATACAAGATAGATCTTGTTACTCCTGTGATTAGAACTCCCCAATGGCTCCCCATTTCTTGTAGAATGAGAGCCAGAACCTTTACAATGCTCATCAAGGCCCTACATGGTCCACACCTTCGTTTCTTGTTGCTCTCCTTCATGTTTATTGTTTTATCCTGGGCTCCTTGCTGTGATTCGGATACTCCAGACCTGTTCCCGCCTCAAACTCGTGGCATTTGCTCATTCCCTTGTCTGGAACACTCTTCCCCAGATACCTGCAGAGATTGCACACTCTCTCGCCTTTTTAGAACATAGCTCAAATGTCACCTGCTTAATAAAGTCTCCTTTGCCCATCCCATTTAAAATCATAGCCCCATCCCCTATTGGCGTTCCCGGTTCCCCTTTACTGTGTCATTTTCTCCAGGGTATCTATCACTCTCAGATGCCACATGTGTTTTATTTACTTGTTTATTGTCTGTCTCCATCTACTAGAGTGTTTCTTCTGTTTTGTTCCCTACTATTTTCTAGCACCAAAACCAGTATCTACTGTATTACTTAGTGATCAATTAATAAATATTTGTTGCATGGATAAATGGTGGACAACTGTATGAAGTAGATGGTATTTAAATGCATTTTAACAAACGTGAAAATGACTATAGAAGGGATAAGTAATTTGCTTATGTTCACAGAGCTAAATGTGATCAAGCTAGTCTGTGAACCCTTCTCTGCCTGGATCCAAACTTTGTACTTTTCTCACTATTCAACATAGCTTTCTGTTTTTTTCCAAATTCACAGTCAGTTTGATCCTGTTTTAACTATACCGAAAGCTTTGTAAGGGCAAGAACTAGGAATGTTCTGCTCACAGATATATTCACAATGCCTAGTATAGTGTTTATGTACGTAGTAAATATTCAGTAAATATTTGTTCAATCAATCGAGGACAGAAGGAAGAGGATATGAGTAAGAGAGAATAGAGCCACCTTTAATAACAAAATCCAGATCTTTCAAGTATTGTTATTAGAAGATTTTTAGGGAGAGGGAGTACAGTGGTGAGGACTGTCAGGTGGCCCCTTCCTTTATCTAACCCTGACTTTCCCCATCTCCTGGAGAGACTGTCACTTGAAGAACTTCTGCCACCATCATGCTGACTTCAGAGGGCCAGCTTCTCTTTAATGCCTTAAAAAAAAAAAAAAAAAAGAGGAAAGGGGTGTGTGTGTGGTGGGGGGGATACTTTCTCTTGGCTTCTCTAAGCAAAGCTAAAAATATTTCACTAAAGATTAAAAGAGGACAACAGAGAAATTAACCTTGAGAGGACAAGAAATCCAGAGTAGTAGTCTGGTTTCCAAAATGCAGAATTCTGTCTCTTCTATAGCTAGCACAAGCCAGGGCCATACTTACTTCACAGCAGGAGAGCACAGCATTGCAGGATTTGGCTAGGTTCTTTGTTTCATGACATCTAGCCTTTTTCACAGCCCACTGTTCAAAGACTTTCTCCTAGATGTCTTGAGCTGTGTGATCAAGACCGAAAAAGCCAAATTCCCACTTTGCAGCTCACCGAGGACTGTCTCTGCACAGTGGTTTTTGACCTTGACTGCATATTGGAATCACCTGGAGACCCTAAAAAATCACTGATGCCTGCATCCCCCTCTCTAGAGATTTTGCAGTCATTGAGCGAGGACACAGCCTTTGCATTAAGATTGTTAAAGCTGCCCAGGTGAGTCTAATATGCAGCCAAATTGAGAACCACTGCTTTAATAAAAGATTCTGTTTCCTGTCTGAGGAAGTCTCCACTTCCCCAGGTAATTGATACCAAGAATAAATCTGTCTGTACATAGGAGTATGTCTATGTGTGATGATTCGTAACTAAGACCTCATTACCCAGAGGTTCTGATTTAGTTGGTCAGGAATTGGGCTCAGGTACCTTTATGTTTAAACATTCTCCCAGATGATTCTAATGTGTCAGGGTCAAGAACCATGAAGCAACCTCAGGCCTGTCACTATAATCATATCTGAATATAATATAATAACTACTGCAGAATATCATAACAGTTATGTTAGGGTAGTGGCATTGCGGCTACTTTCTTTTCTTTTGATCCTAAGTATTGTTTTTATTACACCTTTACAATAAAAAAATATATTTGGATGTTTCTGTAATTTTTTCAAACTTTCATTATGGGCTATAGATCTCTAGACACTATTTTTGGAAATCCATTTTATATTAGTTTTTGGTTACCAATTTTTTCTCTAGTTTTTCTTAATGGTCTTTTAAAAATCTCAGCCAATTGAAGAACTTCCTATACATTATATTGACTAATTTATCTCTTCCTTATCTATAATTGAAATAAATATATGTGTAAAGATGTAATATTTGTCTTTTCTATGCTGCCAAACTCCAGGAGATCTGAAGGTGGAACTTGAGAAGTCTGGAGGAATGGGCAGAGACCAAATTATGTGGGGTTTTAGAGATAACAAGGAGAGGCCAGGCGCGGTGGCTCACGCTTGTAATCCCAGCACTTTGGGAGGCCGAGGCGGGCAGATCACCAGGTCAGGAGATCAAGACCACGGTGAAACCCTGTCTCTACTAAAAATACAAAAAATTAGCCGGGCGTGGTGGTGGGCGCCTGTAGTCCCAGCTACTCGGAGAGGCTGAGGCAGGAGAATGGCGTGAACCCGGGAGGCGGAGCTTGCAGTGAGCTGAGATGGCGCCACTGCATTCCAGCCTGGGTGACAGAGCGAGACTACGTCTCAAAAGAAAAAAAAAATAAATAAATAACAAGGAGAAATTTGGGCTTCATCTCAAGGGCAAAAGATGCCTTGAAGGGTTTTAAGCAGATGAGTAGTGGCATAATCAGTTTTGACCCTTAGGAAGATGTTTTTGGCCGCAGGAAGGTAATTTGATTAGAGACGGGCAAGAATGGAAAGGGAGAGGATACTTAGGAGGCTATAATAGAAGTACGGAGTAGAAATCAACAGAGAAAATCAACAAAACAAATCTGGTTCTTTGCAAATATCTATAAAATTGATAAACCTAGAGCCAGAAAGAGAGAGAGAAAGAGAAGATATAAATTACTAATATCAGAAGTGAACATACTAATTCATAGATATTAAAAAGAATAATGGGCCAGGTGAGGTGGTTCATGCCTATAGTCCCAGCACTTTGGAAGGCTGAGGCAGGAAGATTGCTTGAGCTCAGAAACTTGAGACCAGCTTGGGCAATGTAGGGAGACCTTGTCTCTTCAAAAAAACCAAAATTAGCCAGTTGTGCCTGTAATCCCAGCTACTTAGTAGATTGAGATGGGAGGATCACTTGAGCCCGAGAGGTCAGGGCTGCAGTGAACTGTGGTCACACCACTGCACTCCAGCCTGGGCAACAGAGTGAGACCCTGCCTCAAAACAAAAGAAAAAGGATAATAAAAGAACATTGTGAACAACTGTGTACTCACAAATCTGATAACTTAGATGAAATGGACTGATTCCTTAAAAGACACAAACCACCAAAACTGACACAAAGAGAAAAAGACCATCTGAATAAATCTATATCTACTAAAGAAATTAAATCACTAATTAATAACCTTCCAAAACAGAAACAATAGTCTCAGATGGTTTCACTGGTGGATTCTATCAAAATTTAAGGGAAAAAAATGATACCAAAAGATACCAGTTCTCTACAATGTCTTCCAGAAAATCAAAGCAGAAAGAACGCTTTCTAACTCATTCTATGTGTCCAACATTACTCTAGACATTACCCTATTACCCAAATAAAGATATTATAAGAAAGGAAAACTACAGACAAATATCTGTCATGAACATGCTCCAGAAATCCTCAACAAAATTATTAGCAAATTGAATTCGGCAATGTATAAAAAAAATTACATGTTGCTGCCAAGTGGGATTTATTCCAGGTATGCAAGACTGGTTCAGCTTTCAAAAATCAATTAATGCATATTCTGTTACATCAACAGGCTAAAGAAGAAAAATCGTATAATCATATCCATAGATGTAAAAAAACCATTTGATACAATCCAATACCTATTCATGATTTTTTAAAAAACTATCAGCAAACTATGAGTAGAGGGGAACTTCTTCAATTTGACCAAAAAACCTATAGCTAACATCTTGCTTAATGAGAAACTGGATTCTTTTCCCCTAAGATTGAGAAAAAACCAAGGATGTCCCCCCTCTCATCACTCCTGTTCAACATTATGCTAAAGTCTTCACTAACACAGTAAGACAAGAAAAGGAAATAAAAGGCATACAGATTGGGAAGGAAGAAATAAAACTGACAGTGTTCACAGATGACATGATTGTCTATGTAGAAAATCCCAAAGATTGGCAAAAACATTCTGGAACTAATAAGCAATTAAGGCAAGTTTTCAGGCTGTAAGGTTAATATACAAAAGGCAATTGCTTTTCTATATACCAGCAAGAAGCAATTGGAATTTAAAATTTAAAACACGGTGTCATTTACATTAGTGCCAAAAAAAAGAGAAATAGGGATAAATCTGATAAAATATGTGTGAATGTGTTTGTGCATAGATTCATATATGAATGAGGAAAACTACAAAACTCTAATGAAAGAAATCAAAGAAATCTAGATAAATGGATATTCCACATTTTGATAGAAGGACTCAGTATTGGGTTTTGGTGGTTTTGGGGTTTTTTGAAACAGGGTTGCCCAGGCTGGAGTGTAGCGGTGCAACCATGGCTCACCGCTGCCTCGACCTCCCAGGCTCAAGTGATCCTCCTACCTCAGCCTCTCAAGTAGCTGGGACTACAGGCGTGCGCTACCACATCCAGCTAATTTTTTTTTGTAGAGTCAGGGTCTCGCTATGTTGCTGGGGCTGGTGTCAAACTCCTGGGATCAAGCAGTCCTCCTGCTTTGGCCTCCCAAAGTGCTAGGATTACAGGTGTGAGCCACTGTGCCCAGCCTCTATATTGTTAAGATGTCAATTCTCTCCTTGATTTTTAATTCAATATAATCAGAATAAAAATTGCAGTAAGTCATTTTATGAATATCAGCAAACTTTAAATGTTAAAGTTCATATGGAAAGGCAGAACACCCAGAATCTACTGACGAAGAAGAAGAAAGTTGGAAGATCGACACTGCCTGACTCCAGACCTACAATAAAGCTATCAAGATACAATCAAGATAGCATGGTATTGGCAAAAGAATAGACAAATAGATCAATAGAATAGGATAGAGATCCCATAAATTGACCCACACAAATATAGTCTGTTGATCTCTGACAAAGGAGCAAAGGCAATTCAATGGAAAAAGGATAAGTTTTTCAACAAATGATACTGGAATAATTAGATATCTGTATGTACAAATTATTCACCTTGTACCTTTCACAAAAATTAACTCGAAATGGAACCTAAATAGACTAAATGTAAAACCTGAAACTATAATAAACTTCTGGAAGGTAACATAGAAAATTTATGTGACTTTGGGTTTGGTAATGAGTTTTTAGATATAAAACCAAAAGCAAAATTCAGAAAAGAAAAATCAGTAAGTTGATTTTATTAAACTCCAAAACTTGTACTCTGTGAAGTTCACTGTTAAGTGAATGAAAAAACAAGCCACAGACTGGGGAAAAAAATTGCAAACACATACCTGATTAAGGACTTGTATTCAGAATATACAAAGAACTCTTAAAACTCAACATTAAGAAAACAACCAACCCAATTAAAAAAATGGGCAAAAGAACCAAAAAGACACCCTTTCCAGATGGCCAAAAAAGATATGCAGATGGAAAATAAGTATATGAAAAGAAGCTTGCATTATATGTCATTAAGGAAATGCAAATTAAAACAACAGTGAAATACTATCACACCTATTAGAATGACTAAAAAACAAAAACAAAAACCTGACAGTCTCAAATGCTGACAAGGATGTGGAGCAGTAGGAACTCTCATTCACTGCTGGTGGGAATGCATAATGGTTTGGCCACTTTGGAGCACAGTTTGGCAGCAGCTTACAAAGTGAAACATAATATGACCATATGTTCTAGCAGTCACCCTCCTAAGTATTTACCCAGTGGAACTGAAAACTTATGTTTACACAAAAACCATACATGAATATTTATAGCAGCTTTATTCATAATTGCCAATAACTGGAAGCATCAAAATGTCCTTTAGTATGTATATGGACAAACTGTGGCACATCTAGACAATGGACTACTATTCGGCACTAAAAAGAAATGTAGTCTGTTAAAAAAAAAAAAGAAGCACTACTAAGGGCTTTGAAATCAGGAAATATAAAAAGTATATTTTATAAAACAGCCACAACCAACACCCAAGGGCTTTGAAATCAGAAAGCTCTATATTCAAATCTTCCTCCTGCCACTTCCTAGCTGAATTTCTTTATTTCTTTGTTCATAAAATGGGAAGAATAATACCTATCATATAGGGCTGTTTAAGGATTGACAATAATGTAAATAAAAATAAAAACAAAGCCCCAGATACTGCTGAATAATTGTTAGTTACATTCCTCCACTCTATTATTTTGCTTCCCAAATATATCTTACAAATATTCTTCCTGTCTATATCCACTGTTACCCCTTCTTCCAGGTCTCCTCATTTCTCTCTTGGACTAGTGCATGTCATTCATCTGCATAAAAATCCTTCAGTGGCTCCCCATTGCCCCCATCAGCAAGCCCAGGCTCCTTGTCCTAGCAGCAAGACCATGCTGTGGTCTCACAGGCTTTGTTCTGTCAATACTAATGTATTTGCAATTCCCAATATGTGCCAGGCTCTCTTTCTGCTTTGGACCCTTGCACATGTTGTATCCTCGGCTGAGAATGCCCTTCTACTTTCTCTCTTTTCTTGACAGTACCTCCTCAAGATACCCGCCCTAATTCCCGAGACCACTTTAATTGTCTGCCTCTTCCATACCTTGTATATAACAGTGGTTGTACTTATACCCAAAGGTAATCTTTTATTTACTTACCTATTTGCTTACTGAAATTCAAGCTTTTTGAGAGTAGGAACCAAAATGGAAAACTTAGGTTCCTTAGTGCAGTGCTTCTGAAACATTTCCTCCGGAGGACCCTTAGTGGCAGAGGAGAGTGAGCATATATTGCAAAGCAACCCACTGCAAGCATAAAAATTCCTTTTTTTTTTTTTTTTTGAGACAGGGTCTTGCTTTGTTGCCCAGGCTGGAGTTCAGTGGTGCAGTCTCAGCTCGGTGCAGTCTCAACTCACTGCAGCCTCAGCTCAAGCAATCCTCCCAACCTCAGCCTCCCCGGCCCAAGCAATCCTTACAACCTCAGCCTCCTGAGGAGCTGGGACTGTAGGCACATGCCACCATGCCCAGCTAATTAAAAAAATTTTTTTTAAATAGAGATAAGGTCTCCTTATGTTGCCCCTGGTCTCAAACTCCTGGGCTCTAGTGAATCTTCCCACCTTGACTTCCCAAAGTGCTGGGATTACAGATGTGAGCCACCACACCTGGCCCCCCAAAAAAGAATCTTCAAGAGCTTTCATTTTGCTTGTAAAAATTCTGCATTCTATACCATAGTACGTATGTGTTTTCTTAATACATTCTTCCTCATATCTTCAAGTACATGTATTGCTCCAGGAAGATACACTAGTTTGTACTGTGGCTTTGAATAACTCCAACCTCTATTATATAGCCCCTAAACTGTGACACCTGCTTTGAGAGCCTGGACTTAGTGGATTTAGGAACAATGTTATCTGGAAATCATGGTAGTGACCTCTATCTTATACTGGGGACCTATAGAAGAATTGAACAGAAGATTCGACTGTGATTTTCACTACAAATTTTATGAGATATAGCCCTTCCATTGGGCTCACATAAGTGCTAGGATGCTAGTTTATAAGAAGTTCCTGCACATAGATGATGGAATTGTTTTAGTGGCCCTCCCTCTCTGTCCCCTGAAGTCTCTTGACCTCCCTGCCCAATAGGCATACATTTACGGACAGCCATGTGAATGACAGAGAAGAATCCAAATAAGAAAAATGAAGGAGCAGTTATTTTCCTTCTTAAATTATTGAAACTATGATAATAATTCAGATGAATCTAGAAGGAATAGTAAAAGCAGAAGTCAAACATTAAAACAGTAGGAACAGTGACTAATATTTGTATAACCTTTCAAAGGGCACTCTGACCCACGTTGCTGTAGGTATTCATTGATCTTCCCATCAGCCCTATAAAATGTACATTACTATAGCTATTTTAAGAGTTAAGGAAACCAATTGTGTCTTACCTGAGGTTGCACACCTAGTTAGTAGAACTGGTGACTTAAACTCCAATCTTCTTACCTTAAGCTGATGACACTTTACATCAAAGAAAGTAGGGGCTTTGGTAAGAACAGGAGAGAGTTTTGGAGTCAGTTTTCTCTTGTCAAAAATGAAAATAATACTTACCTTAGAGTAGGACTGCTCCAAAGGTAGATAGGGCCCTGGCCAAATATGTTTTACAAGGCGTCTGCCTGTATAAACCAGTTGATGGGTCCATGTATGGTATAATGACTTACTAAGGATTTAGAACAATGGGTAAAGAAGAGATACTTATGTATTTGTTATCCAATCAGTGCATATGAAAATTCCTTTTGCTACCCGCACACCACCAACTCTTTCTGTTCAGGTTCAGGAACGATCTCTTTGTGTTTTCTATTGTCAAATGTATCATTGCTGGAAAGTTTCGTATCTCCTGCCACAAACAACAAGTATCTGTATTATTAGTAGTCAATGCCATGGCTTTTTGGAAACTATCTTGTGGAAACAGTGATCTTCTCCCTTCAGTTCTCCAGTACCGTTCAGCTCATGCTGGATATATCATTTCATGAGGCCACACTATCCTTTCTGAGACCCAGGAGTATCTCAAAGATGGGACTGCTTTGTTGGTGATGACCACACACACCAGTGTCAGAGAGTGCAGGGAAAGTGTGAATGGTAATTTGCTTTCTGGTCATGTTAAATGTATCATTTGACATTTTATAGTGTAAACAGAACAGTGCATCTTCCAATCATGGCTTCTCCTGGACTCCTTCAGCCCCACATGCCTGGGGCTAAGGGAGGTACTACTTTTTAGAGGATTGTTGTAAAGCTGAATTAGATCATTAGATCCACTGTCTGGTGCCTGGTTTGTGCTCAGTGAATGTTACTTCTCTTGTGTTTTTCACTACCACCCAGAAAGAGGATGTGTTTTTATTTTTAAGGAAATAAAGTGTGGAAGCAAAATTGAATTGGAGAGTCACAGCAGATCTCTGGTGGAGTGCCTCCGTGAAAATTGTCTGTTGAAGCACTTGGAGAACTTAGTGGGGAGCATCCCTCCAGCTAAGATGAAGTAAATTACAAGGCTCTGGAGACAAATGTAACCTGGAGTTAATGTCAGCTCCAGAATCACTGATCAAATAGGAATGTGGCCTGGTTTGATGAAAAGGTATTGCAGTGCCTAGCAGCAAGAGCAGAAAGTCAGGGCCTCCGGAGCTGAGAAATACCACAAGTTTCAGATGGCTCAGATCAAGCAGTCCCTTTTTTCTTAAAGTGATAGAAGACATTTGACAGTGCTTCAGCATTTATCATAGATGGCTGTACATGTATCATGATGGCAAAAGCTATAGAGAAACCCGAGTCTACATTGGAAGCCACAAAGAGCAAAGAGTCAGTGATTTCTAGGGTAGAATGGATTGGCACAGCCCATATGTGGGTAGATGAAGAAACTGGTGACAATGCAAGCAAGACCCAGCAGACCTGGAGTAACAGGTCAGACAGGTGGCAGTCAGAGGAGATAGAAGTTGTCCTTAAGGAGAAACATTTCCATCTTGGGGCTTGAGAGGATCTATGGCAGTAAAGGCTATTTAAAAAAAAAAAATTAAAGTGAAAATATTTAATGACAGAATAGGATTACTCAAGCTAGGCAAAGCTGCTTCTGCCATTTCCCTCATCATGTCATTATCCCAGAAACAACTCTCTAGTACTTGGAGAAAGGCATCCTCATGAGGAAGGTAGAAGATGGAATTGAAGAATTCCCTGCTCTGTGGATGGAGCGAGCTCTGTGTGGAGAGGCTCATCTGCATACTCATGCATGTCCCCGTAGCATGGTAACACTGGCTTTGATTAAGCTGCTGCATTGTTAGGCAGTGTGCTAAGTGCTGCCTACACGGTCTTCTTTTCTCATAACGAATGCTTTAAACTAAATTAGCACATGAAACGAGGGAGCAGGCATGTTAGGGGCTGATCTGAATCCAGTTCTCTCTGAGATGGTTCTAGAGACTAGACTGATGGTTACACAATGTCCATCACTGATCTGTAGAGTCTTCAGGAATAACTGTCAATGATGCTTCCCCAGTTTCCCTGGCCATCACCCCACTTCCCCCTTACACTTCCTGTTGGTTAACCTTCCAAGGCAAGGTAACCAACTGATTTCAGTCCAGCATTTTATTGGGTACTTGTATACTCTGTGCCATACATGCTTTGCTAAATGATCATATTCTATGAGAGAAAGATATTTAAATGGACAATTACTCTTCAGTGTAATGAAGTGTAATGCTAGGCCTTAACTATGTCCTAGTCATCATTGTATCCTTAATCCCAGACCAGTTAGTTAGCATGTACTGAGCACCAACGAGGGGCCAGGCACCATACTCAGTGCCAGCCCTTCCTTCTCAGCATAACTCTTAACAAAAAAATTTTATAAAATAAGTACTAGTATAATCCCACTTTTACAGATGTGCAAATTAAGGGCACAAAACGATTTAAAAGACATGCGCCAAATCACACAGCTATTAAGAGAGTCAGGCTAAAAATCCAAGCAGAGTGACTCTGTTGTCTCTAAATATTTGTTGCCTGTGGAAATGAGAGGCAGAAAGGGGAAGGCGGTAGGAGAGTGGGGAACAAGTGAGCAAGTGAAGATGAATGTCCGCCCTAGGTAACGCAGGTCCACAGGGGGATGGGTTCTACCTGAGAAGGAAAGTATCATGGAAAGTTTGCAAGAGAAGTGGTGCTTAGAAAATAGGCATCCCTGGCCAAGGCGGGCTAAGGGAGCAGAGCTAAGGCCAGCCCTTAGCTTAGCCCAGTTTTGTGCTAGATCCTTTCCCCCTCCGCCTTCTCGCAGACATTCTCCCCCAACCTGGCCAACATGGTGAAACCTTGTCTCTACTAAAAATACAAAAATTAGCCGGGCGTGGTGGTGGGCTCCTGTAACCTCAGCTTCTCGGGAGGCTGAGGCAGGAGAATCACTCGGACCTCGGAGGTGGAGGTTGCAGTGAGCTGAGATTGTGCCATCACACTCCAGCCTGGGCAACAGAGTGAGACCCTGTCTCAGAAAACAAACAAATAGACAACAAAAAGAAACATTCTCCCTACAACTGTCCTATCTCTACTGCATTATGAGTTTTTCTTTTATTCTAACCAGCTTGTAAACTTGGGAAAATATTTCCTAACCTCAAAAAACACTTTACCCTCCTTCCCCGCTCCGGCTATTGCCCCATTTCTTTGTTCCTTTGTAGCAGAACTCCTAAAAATAGTCTGTGTTTCATGACTTCAGTTTGTCTCCTCCTGTTTTCTCTTAAACCCAGTGAAACGAGTTTCACCTCCACATTCCAGTGGAGTGGCTGTTGTCGAGGTCGGTGGTGACCTCCCTGTTGCCGAATCCAGCGTTTAGTCCTGTGGCCACACCTTACTGGACCTCCACAGTGTGACGCAGTTGGTTTCTGCGTCCTTCCTAAGACACTTCGTTGACCGCAGCCTCACACTCTCCTGCTCTTTCAGCCTCCTGCAGTGCTACTCCTCATCTTCCAAATGCTGATCCTTCAGACACACATCAGCCAGGGCACTCTCCCACTAGATATCATGTGGTGACTCTCCCTGTGATTGGATCTGAACCCGAGCCAGGCGCTTATGGCAGCCACGTGTCTCACACAGCGTGTGTGTGGTGCCCCAGAGGATGGCCATCCCCTCCAAATGTGCTCCCTCACCACATCCTCATGCGATTCTTGGAATTACGTGGTTTCCACTGCACATGGGGAAGCTGAAAATCAGATTTTCCATCACTTGCTTGTCAGTGTCCTCTGTGACAGTTTCTGATTCCAGATCTGATGCTTTTTCCATTTATGACCCATTGCTTGGCCTGATTCCTTAAACTCGGTCCTCCTGAGTGAAGCAGGAGAGTGGAAGCGTCTGGTTCCTTCTTTGGGGCTCCAGCCTGTCCATCTGGATTTCCTCTTGTGAGTGCAGTGGTGACACTCTTCACCCCAGGGGCTTGGTAGTCACGTTTGCAGGACAATGGGTGCTCTTACTGGGTTTAATGCTAAATCTCCCAAAATGAAAGGCCAGCTGCAGAGTAGGAGAAGAACAAGGGCTGAGTGATTTGATCAGACATGTGTGGGGGCCTGCTGGCATTTGGAGTGTGAGTGCCTTAGAGAGACTAACTATTCTGGCCCCAGGGAGTTGGCGACCGTTAATCTTGGTGGTTTTGACTGCTAACTGCCCCAGAGGTCCCAGCCTGCTGGATGACTCAGAATCCCCAACACTCCCCCTATTCTTCTCTCACTGGGATAGTCAGGAGGCCATTTCTAAGGCATTTTAATTTGGTAATAACTTGACATGACCCACTGTACCCAGAGTTGTACGTTTTAGGAGTTACTGTCGCTTTCTAAATGAGGGGTTGATTTGGAGCCCATCATCCTTGCTATTGGACTGCCTTGCACTGCCATGGAGAGAGCAGCATCTCCTGCCTGGCCTGCTGGGCTCCAGCTCCCTCTCCATTGTAGATGACGTGATCCTGTGCCCCCTGGACTGTCCCACAGCCCTTATTCTTTAAGCACCTTGCCAAAAGTTGATGGGGTAAACTAGAGAGAAAAGAGGTAGTCAAAGGTCTGTCTGTTGTTCATTTATTTCTGCACTGCACTGTGTTAAGAAGGGCACCTGCTGTCCATCTTTCTGCTGTTTATGAAACTTTCTGGAATTCAGAAAGACCACAGGAACTCACAGCACAAGGCAGGCAAGCAGATGGTGGGGATTGGGAGACAGGACATGAAGAGACTCAAAATGCCTCACTGCCGCAGACCAAAGCTGTGTAAGGCCTTCTGGACCATATTCTCCACCCCATCTCCGACTGTGTTGACCACTCCGGTGCTGTCCTGTGCCTTCCTCTGTGACTGTGTTGGTGGCAGTGCCCTGTTAAGAGTTCCTGCACTGGTGTTAGAGACCTTGGGTTCTAATCCAGTGTCTACCACTTGTATGATCTTGGATTAGTCTCTTCATCTTTCTAGGCCTTGTATGTAAATTAATTCATAGCACCAACTCAGAGAGTTGTTGAGAGAGCTAATTGAAGACATCTAGAATGTTTTCGTCACTGTGCCTAGTCAAAAAGCTTCTAGTCAGTTCCGTAATTGCACTGAGGTTTATATTTCATTTCAAAAATACAGTTGTTTACATAAGAAAATATTGTTTTTCTCTTGTTAAAATTTTGGCTTTCTTTTGCCTACCAAATAAAGTCCCAACTCCTCGGCTTGTCACTCAGCCTTCAGGTTTGCATTTCAGGCTTTGAATTTCCTTGGTGGGGGATGCTTGAAAATGTAGATTTCTAAAAGAAATTGTGCGTTGATCAGTTGAGTTTGTCTATGTTCAATGAGCAGTTACTCTGTGTAAGCCTCTGGGCTAGGCCCGAGGGGTCTATGGTGAATCAGACATGACACACACGAGGCAGTGGCATCATCATTTCTGGTACCACCACCCCACACCCACCCAGCCCAGACCCTGCAGAAGGCAGCCTGGAGGGTAGGCTTGCCACAGGGCCCCAGCACAGTAGAGCAGCTGGGCACCAGAGTGTTGGCAGCAGGCCCAAGGGTGGGGGCGGAGGAGGTGGGGACTCAGAACTGGCAACCAGCCAGGGCTCACTCAGGTGCCCCAGCATGCAGGGCCTCCAGTCCCGGCAGTCACGGAACCCATTCACTGACTATATCCTGTTCTTTGGCTGTGATCTTCTCTAGACTGCATAGTGCAGAGATTTTGATGGCAGGGCAGTGACTCCAGACCCACATTGAACGCATAAGGACGTTGAAACCCAAATATGTGAGGTGGCATGATTGTGGTCACACAGCAACAAGCCAGGATTAGAACACAAGTCTTCTGAAAAATATGCAGCATCTCAGCCTCGTGGGTTCCTGAGATTGCCTTGTCTGCAGTGAGACTGTCAGGGTCATTTTGTTCCTTAAGAAAGTTTTGGCTGGGCGCGGTGGCTCATGCCTGTAATCTCAGCACTTTGGGAGGCCGAGGTGGGCAGATCATGAGGTCAGGAGATCGAGACCATCCTGGCTAACACGGTGAAACCCCATCTCTACTAAAAATACAAAAAATTAGCCAGGCGTGGTGGCGGGCACCTGTAGTCCCAGCTACTCCGGAGGCTGAGGCAGGAGAATGGCGTGAACCCAGGAGGTGGAGCTTGCAGTGAGCCGAGATGGCGCCACTGCACTCCAGCCTGGGTGACAGAGCGAGACTCCATTTCAAAAAAAAAAAAAAAAAGAAGAAAGTTTTAGGGGTCTTCTCTGTGCACATTTATGCAAGGCACTGGAGAGGGTAGGCAGTGTTAAATCAGACTCGACCTTAGGAGTTTACAGTGTGTCAAAGGAGATATACTACCAAAAATTACAATACAGAATAGCAAGTGCTGAGGGGTAAGTATATGATGTGAGGGGCAGGGGGAGTGACTGTGCAAGCACAGAGGAAGCACTTAGCCCAATCCGAGGGTCAGGGAATCACTCCCAGTGAAGCTGATATTTCAGTTTAATCATGAAGGACCAATAGTTATTAGCCAGATGAAAAAGGACAAGGAATAACATTCCAGGCAGAGAGACCAGGAAAGCATCCTCAACTAAAAGTCTAATGGTTACGTCAGTAGCCCCAACATTTATTGTGTCTATATTCGGTCACTGTTTGTGACCGTTCCCACTACTGGGGAATGGTTCCCACTGGGTGGATCATAGCATGAGTGGAGAGAATAAAAGCAGATGAGGCTAGCCATGTAGGAACATACAAGGAAGGTGGAAAGGCCCGAGGCTCTGACTATCAAAGCCTGAGTAGCTATATCCTGTGAACTCCAAGCACCACTCCCCCGGGTATTGGAGCCTTGATAGAGCTCCTCATTTCCTTGGTATCAGGCTTCCTGCAAAGAATCTATGAGTGGCTCAATGCCTGTAATCCCAACACTTTGGGAGGCCAAGGCGAGAGGATCACTTGAACTCAGGAGTTTAAGACCTGCCTGGGCAACATAATGAAACCCTGTCTCTTAAAAAGAAATCTGTGAGGCCGGGCGCGGTGGCTCACGCTTGTAATCCCAGCACTTTGGGAGGCCGAGGCGGGCGGATCACGAGGTCAGGAGATCGAGACCACGGTGAAACCCCGTCTCTACTAAAAAATACAAAAAATTAGCCGGGCGCGGTGGCGGGCGCCTGTAGTCCCAGCTACTCGGAGGCTGAGGCAGGAGAATGGCGTGAACCCGGGAGGCGGAGCTTGCAGTGAGCCGAGATTGCGCCACTGCACTCCAGCCCGGGCGACAGAGCGAGACTCTGTCTCAAAAAAAAAAAAAGAAATCTGTGAGAATCCAGTTAAGTTCCCTTTACAGATATCATCCAGGGGCCTGACTCATTATCTATCTATTCCTTTAGGGTTTGGGGATTTGTTTTGTTTTTACCCTTAAAGCCTTAATGTGGAAAAGTGCCTGAAGTGCTGATTGTAGGGAATGAAGCTTCATTCAAGGTTTAAACACCTTGTCCCAGCTACTCGGGAGGCTGAGGCAGGAGAGTGGCGTGAACCCGGGAGGCGGAGCTTGCAGTGAGCCGAGATTGCGCCGCTGCACTCCAGCCTAGGCGACAGAGCAAGACTCCATCTCAAAAAAAAAAAAAAAAAAAAAGGCTTAAACACCTACAGCTCCTTAGGAAATAATAACCCACTCAGTGCTCAGTGCCTGGCAAGCTGTAACTTTCCTTCTCTTCCCATAGGCCTGCTGAATTAGCCACCAAGTACGCAAACTTTTCAGAGGGAGCTTGCAAGCCTGGCTATGCTTCAGCCTTGATGACGGCCATCTTCCCCCGGTAAGTGCTCCTGTTTCCCTCCACTGCCTAGACAGCCTGGTCTGGGGTCCAATAGCCAGAAACTCTGCCTCTCACAGCCAGTCATGTTCTCCTATGCTCTGGAAACCATGGGTTCCTGGAAAGGACTCTGCCTTTAAGTTGGTTCCTACTCCAGTCCTACTCCATGCCCTTGCTTTGCCTTACTCCCATCCTGCCTCTGGAGCTTGCACCTTGTGGCACAGCCTGTTTCTACAGAAGGATAACCTACATGGTTGCCGCATGCAAGCCAGGTATCCAGAGGCAGCCAGAGAAGGCTGCCAAGCACAGAAGCTCCTAGACCTAGTATCAGTGGCCAAACAAATTTTTTTGGAAGCTGGGACCAACTAGCTGGCTTCAGGGAGGCATATCCAAATAAAGCAGGGAACAAAGAGAAATTTCTGAGGCTGTCTTAAGTTTTAGCACTTTCCTTCTCTGTCCATTTTGCATTCTGGAGCTGCTGGCTTCTTTGGCACCTGAAAGAATCTGTGCATAACCCAGGGAGTTCCTTTTACCAAATGCTGCTAAGGGATCTTGCTTACTGATCCACCTTCTCCTTTTTGGTTTTCTTTTCTGAAGCCTTGGTGTGGAAAAGGAGCTAAAGTGCTGAGATTGTCTTTGGAGTGCAGTGAGACTGTCAGGATCATTTCGTTCCTTCTGATTTTGAGGGGCTGGAGGAAAGGCTGCCTAGGATTGTCTGGGCACTTGGACCACCAGAGGAGTGCTAGGAGTGGGCTCTGCTCACTGGGGGAAGGACTTGCCTCCCATCCCTTAGAAGGCTGAGGTTAGGACACACAGTGTGCTTGCAAAGGAATGCTGAGAAACAGCTGGCCCCAAAGTAACTCCAGGATATTTGGTTTTTATGCTCCCTTTCTTTTCTAACGTGAGCAGTCTCAGCTTAGCTCCTTGTGTAAAGCAAGATCTATGCTGGCTGAGTATCCGGTGCTCAGATAGAGATCTCTTTGTCCAGGGTCTGCCTTCTGAATTGATTCCAAATATTTTGCTTCCTCCAGCTATTTATTGAGTGCCCCTGTGTCTGGCTTTGTGTTCTGTATTCTTAACACGGGTTTTTGCAAGCCTATACGACTCAGTCCCTTGGCCCAGACACCTGTGAGTTTTCCTTTACCAATATATAGGTTTCTTTTACTTTTTCTAATTGAAAGTAATACAGGCATGTGGAAACAAAACAAAACAAAACAAAAAACCTCAAACAGTACAAAAGGGTATATACTGCCACGCCAGACCCCTTCCGCAGAGACAGCCAATATTACCAAAAGTGGGAACATACTGTATTTAATATTCTGTACTGTGTATTAGGCCGTTCTTGCTTGTCTATGAAAAAATATCTGAGACTGGGTAAATTGTAAAGAAAAGAGGTTTAATTGGCTTATGGTTCATCAGGCTTTATAGGAAGTATGGTGCTGGCATCTGCTTCACTTCTAGGAAGGCCTCGGGAAACTTAAAATCATGCCAGAAAGCAAAGGGGGAGCAGGCACGTCATATGGCAAAAGCAGGAGCAAGTGAGTGAAAGAGAGGAAGTGCTACACACTTTTAAACAACCAGATATCACACGAATTCACTCATTATCACAAGAACAGCACCAGAAGGATGGTGCCAAGTCATTCATGAGAAACCACCGCCATGATCCAGTCACCTACCACCAGGCCCCATTGGAGATTACATTTTTTTCCCTTCCTTTTTTTTTTTTTTTTTTTTTTTTGAGACAGGGTCTTGCTGTGTTGCCCAGGCTGAAGTGCAGTGGTGCGATCTTGGCTTGTTGCAGCCTTGACCTCCGGCCTCAAGCAGTTAGCCACCTCAGCCTCCCAAGTAGTTGGGACTCCAGGCGCATGCAACCACACGTGGCTAATTTTTATATTTCTGGTAGAGGTGGGGTTTTGCCGTGTTGCCCAGGCTGGTCTCAAATTCCTGGGCTCAAGCAATCTGCCCACCTTGGCCTCCCAAAGTGCTGGGATTACAGGTTTGAGCCACTGAGCCTGGCTGGGGATTACCTTTCAACATCAGATTTGGGCAGGGACAAATATTCGAACTGTATCATTCTGTCCATGGCCCCCACAGATCTTGTGTCCTTCTCACATTTCAATATACAGTCATCCCTTCTCAATAGTCCCTGTAAAATCTTAGCTCATTCTAGCCTTAACTCAAAAGTCCTAAATCCCAAATCTAAATTCTTATCTGGAAATGAGTTCCTTTCACCTGTGAGACTGTAAAATCGAAACAAGTTGCTTACTTCCTAGATACAATGCGGTATAGGCATTGGGTAAACATCCCATTCCAAGAAGGGGTAATCAGCCATAAGAAAAGGGCTATATGCCCCATGCAAGTTTGAAACCCAGCAAGGCAGTCATTAAATCTTAAAGCTCCCAAATTATCTCCTTTGACTCCGTGCCTCACATTCAGGGCACGCTGGTGCAAGAAGTGGGCTCCCAAGATCTTGGGCAGCTCCGCCCCTGTGGCTTTGCAGGGTGCAGCCCCTGTGGCTGCTCTCATGGGCTAGCGTTGAGTGCCTGAGGCTTTTTCAGGTGCAGGGTGTAAAATGCTGGTGGATTTACCATTCTGGGGACTAGAGGATGGTGGCCCCCTTCTCACAGCTCCACAAGGCAATGTCCCAGTGGGGACCCTGTGTGAAGGCTCCAATCCCATGTTTCCCCTCCACATTGCCCTAGTAGAGGTTCTCTGTGAGGGCGCCAGTCCTGCAGCAGGCTTTTGCTTGGGCAGCCAAGCTTTTCCATACATCCTCTGAAATCTAGGTGGAAGCATCCGAGAATCCTCCATTCTTGCACTCTGTGCACTCTTAATACCACATGGAAGCTGTCAAAGTTTACAGCTTGCATTCTTCAAAGTGGCAGCCTGAGCTGTACCTTGCCCTTTTTGAGACATGGCTAGAGCTGGAGCAGCCAGAATGTGGGGAGCAGTGTCCTGAGGTTGCATAGGGTTGAGGCCCTGGGCCTGACCCATGAAACCATTTTTGTCTCCTGGGCCTCAGGAACTGTGATGGAAGGGGCTACCTCAATAATCTCTAAAATGCCTTTGAGGCTTTTTCCCTATTGTTTTAGATATTAGCATTTGGCTCTTTTTTAGTTATGCAAATGTCTCTAGCAAGTGGTTACTCCACAGCCTGCTTGAATTCCTCCTCTGAAAAAGCTTTTTCATTCTTTGCCATGTGGCTTGGCTGCAAATTTTCCCAATTTTTATGCTCTGCTTCCCTTTTAAATATAAATTCCAACTTTAAGTCATTTACTTGCACCCGTATCTGAGTGTAAGCTGTTAGGAGCAGCCAGTCATATCTTGAATGCTTTGCTGCTTAGAAATTTCTTCTGCCAGATATGCAATCATCACTCTCAAGTTCAAACTTCCACAGATTCCTTGGGAAAGGGCACAATGCAACCAAGCTCTTTGCTAAGGCATAAAATATTATGACCTTTGCTCCATTTCCCAATGAGTTCCTCATTTCAATCTGAGACCTTGTTGGCCTAGATTTCATTGTCCATATCCCTATCAACATTTTGGTTACAACCATTTAACCAGTCTCTAAGAAGTTCCAAACTTGCCCTCATCTTCCTGTCTTCTTGTGAGCCCTCCAAACTCTTCCAACCTCTATCCATTACCCGGTTCCGAAGTCACTTCCACATTTTCAGATATGTTTCTAACAATACCCTACTCCTGGTACCAATTTTATGTATTAGGCCATTCTTACATTGCTACAAAAAAATATCTGAGCTCTCCATTTGCCTTCTGCCATGATTGTGAGCTTTCTGATGCCTCCCTAGAAGGTAAGCAGATGCCAGCACCACACTTCCTGCAGAACTGTGAGCCAATTAAACCTCTTTTCTTTATAATTTACCCAGTCTCAGAAATTTTTTTTAGAGGCCGGGCGTGGTGGCTCACACCTGTAATCCCAGCACTTTGGGAGGATGAGGTGGGCAGATCACATGGTCAGGGGATCAAGACCATCCTGGCTGACACAGTGAAACCCCATCTCTACTAAAAATACAAAAAATTAGCTGGGCGTGGTGATGGGCACCTGTAGTTCCATCTACTTGGGAGGCTGAGGCAGGAGAATCGCTTTAACCCGGGAGGTGGAAGTTGTAATGAGCCGAGATCATGCCACTGCACTCTAGACAAAGCAAGACTCCATCTCAAAAAAAAAAAAAAAGAGTTTATGTTCACTTTTTGCACGTGGATGTTCAGTTGTTCCAGAACCATTTGTTAAAGACTCTGCTTTCTCCATTGAATTACCTTGGCATGTTTGTTGAAAATCAGTTGAACATATATGTGTAGGTCTCCTTCTGGACTCCCTAGTCTATTCTGTTGATTTATGACTTTGTGCCAGTACCATTCATACATGGACAGTCTTGTCGTCTGTTACTAAAAACAGTTTTATTTCTTCCTTTTTCATCTGTGTGTCTCATTCCTTTTTCTTGCCTTACTGCATTGGCTAGACTGTTCAGTGCAGTATTAAATACATGAGGTGAGAGTGAACAGCCTTGCCTGTTCCGAGTCTTAGGAGGAAAACATCTAGTCTTTCACCATTATGGTGTTAGCTGTAGGTTTTTCATAGATACCGTTTTTTAGGTAGAGGAAGTTCTCTTCTGTTCCTAGTTTCTTGAGAGTGTTTATCGTGAATAGGTGTTGAATTTTGTCAAATGCTTTTTCCGCATATTTTGAGAAGATCATACGGCTTTTCTTTTTTAGTCTATTAATATGATGAATTACATTGATTGATTTTTTCTCATTAATTGATTTTTGAATGTTGAACCAATCTTTCATTTGTAGGATAAACTTCATTTTGTCTTGGTGTATTGTTCTTTTTACACATTGCTGTATTCAATTTGCTAAAATTTTTCAAGGATTTTTGTGTCTTTGGTCATGAAAGATACTGGTCTGTAGTTTTCTTGTGATGTCTTTAGTTTTGGTAATATAGTAATGCTGGCTTCAGAATAAGCGGGAAAATATTTCTTCATCTTTCTACATATTTTGTGTACAATTGGTAATATTTTTCATGAAATGTTTGATAGAATTCACCAGCAAAATCTAGGCCTGTCTGAAGAAAAGACAGTTTTTTTATCTCTATTCTCATGTGCCACTGAACACACTTCTGACACCAGATGTGTGGCAGTTTTTCTCACACATCAAGGAATTCTTCAGCAGACACTAATGGGTGTCCTATAATTCAATTCAATTCTGATATTATCCACCTAGAGATGGCATCAGATCCCACAGGTTGACGGCTGAATAAGACTATACCTCACTTCAGATGCTAATCACAAGTAGTAGGTTATTACCTATACATCTCACCAACCAGCTATAAATTGTGAATTCCAAGACCACCCCCTCTTGGGTTTGATCTGTTTGCTACAGCAGCTCACAGAATTCAGGGAAGATTATGTTTATCCATTTATTATAAAGGATTTCACAAAAGATACAGATGAACAGCCAGATGGAAGAGATGCACAGGGCATGGCATGTGGTAAGGGGTTCACAAGTCTGAAAGCTCTCTGAACCTTGTCCTTTTGGGTTTTTATGGAGGCTTCTATAAACCCTGTGGAGGATTACATAGGCATTATTCATTGCATCATTGACCACTGGTGATCAAATCAACCTTCAGCCCTTTTCCCATCCTCAGAGGTCAGAGAGTGAGACTGAAAGTTCCAGCCCTCTAATTGCATAGTTGGTTCCCCTGCCAACCAGCACCCAACATAAGGCTATCCAGAAGTCACCTCATAAGAACAAAAGATATTCCTATCACCCAGGAAATTTGAAGGGATTTAGCAGCTCTCTTTCAGATGTGCTCTTATCAGTCAGGAAATTACAAAGGTCTTAAGAGCTCTGGGTCAGAAACTAGGGTCAGAGACTAGACTAGCTATTGGTGGCCGGGCACGGTGGCTTACGCCTGTAATCCCAGCACTTTGGGAGGCCAAGGAGGGCGGATCATGAGGTCAGGAGATCAAGACCATTCTGGCTAACACGGCGAAACCCTGTCTCTAGCAAAAATAAAAAAAAAAATTAGCCAAGCACTACGGTGGCAGGCGCCTGTAATCCCAGCTACTCTGGAGGCTGAAGCAGAAGAATGGCGTGAACCCAGGAGGCAGAGCTTGCAGTGAGCCAAGATCATGCCACTGCACTCCAGCCTGGGCAACAGAGCAAGACTCTGTCTAAAAAAAAAAAAAAGACTAGATATTAGAACAACAGATTCTCTTAGTGCCTCTATCTGTAAGGATTTTTAGGAGCTTTATTTAGGGACCAGGAGCAGAGACCAATATTTGTATTTTTTATTATTTCATAGCCTGCAGTCTTTGTAGGAAGGCTTTTGTTGTTTTTGGTTTCTTTTTGAGACATAGTTTCTGTCACTTAGGCTAGAGCACAGTGGCGCGATCTCAGCTCACTGCAACCTCCGCCTCCTGGGTTCAAGCAATTCTTGTGCCTCAGCCTCCCAAGTAGCTGGGATTACAGGTGTGCACCACCATGCCCAGCAAATTTTTGTATTTTTAGTAGAGATGGGGTTTCGCCATGTTTGCCAGGCTGGTCTCAAACTTCTGGCCTCCAGTGATCCACTGGCCTCAGCTTCCCAAAGTGCTGGAATTACAGATGTGAGCCACCGTGCCTAGCCAGGGAAGTTTTTTATTATTATTATTATTACAAATTAAATTTCTTTAATTCTAGAGTTATTCAGGTTTTTCTGTTTCTTTAGTAGCATGTCTTTCAAGGAAGTTTTGCCTTTCTTCTAAGTTGTTGAATTTATTAGCATAAAATTGTGTATAATATTCCCTTATTATTATTTTAATGTCTAGGATAGAGACAGAGCCCTCTCTTTCATGCCTGATATTGGTAATTTGCATTTTTTCTCTCTTTTTCTTAATTCGTCTGGTTTGAGGTTTATCATTTTTTGTTGATCCTCTCAAATAACTAGCCTTTAGTTCCATTGGTTCTTGTCTATTGATATTTTTTCCGCTATATCATTGATTTCTGTGCCTACCTTCATTTTTTATTTTTTCACTTTTCTCTTAGTTGGACTTTATTATTTGTTTTTTTCTTAGGCTAGAAGGTTAGATCGTTGATTTTATTTATTTCTCATATAAACATTGTAATGGTATAAATTTCACTCTGTATATTGCATTGACTACATCTTACAAATTCTGATATGTTGTATTTTTATCTTTGTTGAGTTAAAAATATTATCTAACTTTACTTGTGATTTCTACTTCGGCCTATTAGTTCTTTGAAAGTGTTTTTGCTTAATTTCCTAATATTTGGGGTGTTCCAGATATCTTTGTGTTATAGATTTCTGATTTATTTTTGCTGTGATCCAAATATACGTTATATGATTTTAATACTTTTAAATTGATTAAAATCTGAGTTATGGGACAAAATATGGTCGATTTTGGTGAATATTCTGTGTGTGCTTGAAAAGAAAATACTTCTGTTTTTGGGTTTTCTATAAATGGCAATTAGCTTAGGTTGGTTTATGGTATGTGTCTAGTTTCCTGTATCCTTACTGATTTTCTGTACACTTTTTCTAACAATTACTGACAGAGGGGTAATGAAGTCTTCATTTATCAGTTTTTATTTCATTTGTTTTGAAGCTCTATCATTTGGTGTGTATACACTTAGGATTGTTGTATCCCATTTCTAATAGATTCCTTCATTATTTTGAAATGTCCCTTTTTCTTATTGATAGACAAATAATTATTGTTCCAAAATCTTCCTTGTCTGATATTAATAAACCACTCTGACCTTTATAAAAATAAGCTGTATCATGGTGTATGTTTTCCATCCTTTTATTTGGTTGGTGCAAAAGTAATTGGGGTTTTTGCAATTACTTTTGTTTGTGGGAAGCAGCATGTTTATATTTGCCCTTGAGCTGTCCCAGGGGTGGTTGGGGAGCAGCCTATCCTTTTAACCTATTTGTGTCAGGCAGTCCTCCTACCTCAGCCTCTCAAGTAGCTGGGACCACAAACACATGTCACCATACCCAGCTAACTTTTGTATTTTTTGTAGAGACAGGGCTTTGCCATGTTGCCTAGGCTGGTCTCAAATTCCTGTGCTCAAGCAATCTGCCTGCCTCAGCCTCCCAAAGTGCTGGGATTACAGGCATGAGCCACTGTGCCCAGCTTATTTATTTTTGTTTGAAATAGTCAATTATTTAAAATAATTTAAAAATGAGAGTGGAAGGGAGAAGATATTTGCAAATCATACATCTGATAAGAGGTTAGTGTTGTTATCCAGAAAATATAGAGAACTTTTAATACTCAACAACAACAAAAAACTGATTTAAAAACAGGTAGAGAACTTGAATAGACACTTCTCCAAAGAAGATACACAAATGGCCAAAATGCACATAGAAATGTGCTCAATGTTACTAATCACTAGGGAAATGCAAGTCGAAACCACAGTAAGATACCACCTCACATCCATTAGGATACTATGGCTATTATCCCAAAACCAGAAAATAACAAGTGCTGACAAGCATGTAGAGAAATTAGAATCCTTGTGCACTCTTTGTGGGAATGTAAAATGTACAACAGCTTTGGAAAACAGGATGCAGTTCCTAAAAACATTGAAAATAGGATTGCCATATGATCCAGCAATTCCACTTCTGGGTATATACCCAAAATAACTGAAAGCAGGGCTCCAAAGGGTGTCTGTAGCAGGAATTATTCATCATTGCCAAAAAGTAGAAGCAACCCATGTTCATTGACAGATGAAAGGATAAACAAAATGTTGTATGCATAAGCAGTGGAATGTTATTCAGCCTGAAAAAGGAAGGAAATTCTGACACATATTACAACATGAATGAACCTCGAGGACACTATGCTAAATGAAATGAGCCAGTTACACAAAAACAAATACTGTGTGATTCTATTCATATGAGGTGCCTAGAGAAATCAAATTCATAGAGACAAAGTAGAATGTGGTTTCCATGTGCTGGGAGGAGGGAGGAATGGACAGTTACTGTCTAATGCATATAGAGTTTCAGTTTTGCAAGATAAAAAACAGCTCTGGATATTGGTTACACAACAGTGTGAAAATAACTAATATTACTGAATTGTACACTTAAAAATGGTTAGGATGGTACATTTTATGTTAGTGTATGTTACTACAATTCAAACATTTTAAAAGTTTTTTAATGAGAGGGAAAATTCTTTTATATTTACTCACAAAGTTTTCTTTACTGTTGGTCTTTCTTCCTTTGTGTAAATACATATTTCCATATGGTATCCTTTTTCTTCTGCCTGAAGAACTTCATTTAACATTTCTTGTGGGGCAGGTCTGATGACTGTGAAGTGTTTCAGCGTTGGTTTGTCTGAACAAGTCTTTATTTTACCTTGAATTTTGAAAGATTTTTAAAAATTTTTTGGCTAGGTATACACTTCTAGGTTGACAGTCCCCCGTTCTCACTTCCACCACCCCTTCCCCCACTACTTTAAGTATGTGACTCTATTTACTTGCTTCATTCCTGACAAAACGTCTTCTGTCATTCTTACCTATATTCCTTTGTATGTAGTATTTCCATTTTCTTCTGGCTGCCTGTTGAGATTTTTCTCTTTACCACTGGTTTCCAGCAATTTTATTATGATGTCCCTTGTTGTGGTTTTCTTTTCTCTTTTTTTTTTTTTTGACATAGGGATGGAGTTTTGCTCTTGTTGCCCAGGCTGGAGTGCAATGGCGCGATCTCGGTTCACTGCAACCTCCGTCCGCCTCCTGGGTTCAAGCAATTCTCCTAGCCAGGTGGCATGCGCCACCACACCTGGCTAATTTTGTATTTTTAGTAGAGACGGTGTTTCACCATGTTAGCCAGGCTGGTCTCAAACTCCTGACTTCAGGTGATCCACACGCCTTGGCCCCCCAAAGTGCTAGGATTACAGGTGTGAGCCGCCATGCCCGGCTGTGGTTTTCTTTATATTTATTTGGCTTGGAGTTTATTTAACTCCTCAGATACGTAGGTTCATAGTTTTCTTGTTTGTTTTGTTTTGTTTTATTCTTGTAATCACATTTGGACCTTGTTTACATATTTTCTCAAATATTTTCTCTGCCTCATCTCCTTTCCCAGGATTAAAATTACGTGGATGCTATATTATTTGTCCCACAGGTCACTGATGCTCTGGGTTTTTGTTTTTCAATCTTTTTTCTCTCTCTGCTTCATTTTGGATAGTTTATATTGCTATGTCTTCACATTTATAGCTTTTTCTTTTGTAGCATTTAATCATTTGTTAATCCCACCTAGTATATTATTATGTCAAATACTGTGTTTTTAATCTCTGTAGGTTCCATTTAGGTCTTTTTATATCTTCTGTTTCATTTCTTATTATGTTTATATTTTCTTCTGCCTTCTTGAACATTTTGAGAGTTGTTGGCAAATTGCCTTTCATAGCAATTTTGGGATTTACATACACACGTAGTAGTTGATGATGGTGCCATCCTTTGTTTTCTTCTGTTTTATAGTTCTGTTATTTATATTTAAATTATTAATTCATCTATTTTTGGTTTTGTGTGTTAGGGATGAGGTTGAGATCTAGGATTCTTTTTTTTTTCATATGGGTAGCTAGTATTTCTTGGTATTTTGATCACAAAATACTTAAGTAAATTCAAGTTTTTGATATCTGCAGCATCAATATTTTGACAGAAAAGGACTTGATAAAGCTCTTTTTGATGTGTTAATTTTGAGATGATCTACAAAAACCATTAAATCTTACCTTTTTTAACTTTTTAAGAAATTAATCTGAGTTCAAATATTTTTGAAATATAAAAATTGTATTTTTAAAGCTGTAATTCTTGTAGACATTCAGTGGTTAAAAATTTGATTGTGCTTATTAAAAATGGTCATATATGTTTTGCACTTCAGCTACGTGAAAATAAAGTTTCTTTGGGAAGGTGACATTTGGTTTCCTGATTATGGGAGGGAGTTGGTTATCTCAGGTGGAGCAGGAAAGCCTGGTTGATTCTCACACCAGGATGGGACTGGGATTTCCCAGGATGGAGGGAGGAGACCCTTTCTACACCATACTTTGAACTACTGACAGCAAAACCCTCCCACCATACTGGGTGCACGTTGTGTACACTTGGCTAATGTACACTTCTGATTTACAGCACACAGCAGAAGCTTCAGAGGCGAATTCAGTTCCCCTTTGGCATGCTGCTGGGTAACAAGATAGTAAGAGTGGCAGTGTGTAGAAGCTGTGGACAGGAGCATTTCCTCTCTACTGCAGCAAGGCAAAGGAAAGCCTAGGGAGAGTAAAACGCTAGAATCTTTCTAATAGCTCTGCCCTACACCACGGTCTAAATGATTATGGCCAAGTGGCTACACAGTATTTTTATTTTTCTAGAATAATTGTATCCAGCTGTGAGAAAGCCAGGTTCAAATTAAAAACCTGTAATAACCTGTCCCAGAATTACTAACAATGAAACTTAAACAAATATTGATTTGTGAAGAAAACATGAAAAATGTCCAAAAGAAACCCCCTCAAAGGACACAAGTGTCAGTGGGTCCCTCGTGGGGCAGCTTGTACATCTCTCAAGGGAATCCTCCGGCAGGCAGCTTCCTCTGTGGCGCCAGGCGCGTCCAGGGTGGGCTGGCTCCTTTAGAAGTCAGGCAGGCCAGGCAGAGGGAAGAGAGAGTGAAGCTCTCAACCTCCTCCTGCAGAGCCTGCACGCCCCCCTGGTATTTATTTATCCCCTGCCAGTCTCTCCTTGAACTCTTTCAGGGTGGCTCTGATGCCAACGTTGCTCTGGATCTGCAGGGTTAGCTCTATCCCTCTGTGGATAAAGTGGGCTACTTTTTGGAAATCTTTTTCCAAAAGTCCAAGGGATGTCAGTGCTGGGGTCCCCAGCCGCAGTCCACTGGGCCGTAGAGTGCTTCTGTCACCTGGGCAGGTGTTCTTGTTACAGGCAATAGAACAGGCTTCTAGGACCTTCTCAGCCCTTCTGCCATCTGTGCATTTGATTGAATGGAGATCCATGAGGATCAAATGGTTGTCAGAACCAACTGTGACTGTTTTGTAGCCCAGCAGTTGGCTACACCTGGTGTAGCCAACAGACAGAGCCCTGCAGTTGGCCACCACCTGGTGCTGATAAGCTTCAAATTCCAGAGTCATAGCTTGCTTCAGGGCCACAGCAACCCCAGCAATGGCGTGGTTGTGGGGACCTCCCTGAAGGCCAGGGAACACAGCAGAGTTGATGAGAGACTCCAGGTTGTACAGAATCTCTTTGCCAGTCTTAGGATCCTTTCTGTAGAAGATCATGCCGGCTCGGCAGCCTCTCAGGTTCTTGTGAGTGGTGGTGGTCACCACGTGGCAGTGTTCAAATGGGGAGGGCACCATGCCAGCTGCCACCAACCTGCTGATATGTGCCATGTCCACCATGAGATACACCCCATTCTCATCTGCAGTCTTTCCGCAGCGGGCATAGTCCAGGTTTTAGGAGCAGCAGCTGGTTCCTACAGTGATCAGCTTCAGGTGGAAGAGGCGGGCGTTCTCCTCTAGCTGGTCATAGTTGATGTAGCCAGTGTCTGGGTTCACCTTAATAGGGCATAGATTCAAAGAAGATAGATGTGGCAGAGATTTTCTTCTTGTCTGTCATGAACCCATGGGTCAGGTGGCCCCCAGCTGGCAGGTCCAGGCCCGTGATGCACCCATGGGGTTCCACCAGGGCAGTTACACACAAAGTTTGCAGGGGAGCCTGAGCAAGGCTGGACGTTGACCCCCCAGCACTATGGGTCCAGCTTATAGGCCTGCAGGGCTCGCTTCTCACAGAGGGTCTCCAGCTCATCAGTAAAGTCAGTCCTGCCTTAGTATCTCTGGCCCGGGTACCCCTCAGTGTATTTGTTATTTAAGCAAGAGCCTAGGACCTCCAAAGCTGCTCAGCTGGCGAAATTCTCCAAGGTAATCAGCTCCAATCCAACCCTCTGCTGGTACTCTCCTTAATGATGTTGTAAACTTCAACATCACTATCTTGGAGGGGCTGCGCCAGCATCTTGTCATGTGAGGACCACAGGTCAGCATCCTTGTGGGCCCCGTTGACTGGCATCACCATTGCATAGGTTCGAAGCTGCCGGAACACGGCCCCGCACACGTGTCTAGCCTCAGTCCCACGCCGCCACCAGTGCCACCAGAGTCCCAGACCTGCTGACCCAACACCCTGTACACTGCCACGCGCCAGCCACATGACTGGATGCACCAACCCCAAATCCCAAACTTGGTGTGGGACTGCTAGTGCTCTGCTAGGTGCATCCCTTGCACCAGGCTTAGGCTTGGCCTAAATCTTACCTTTTTTAAAAAAATTCACAAATGCTATGTGAAGCATACATTCTCTTTTCCTATGCTTCACTCTTCCCTGAGCCCACCTAGTCATTGACTCCCATCCCTAGGTGCAGACTAGGGAGCAGGCAGTGTAAAGGAAGGGGTGTTGATGTGCCTGCCTGTCCAGACCAGAGTCCTGCTTCTTTGGGAAGCCAGCCTGTTTGCTGTCACACTTTCGTACTCTCTGCTGGGAAGTCCTCCTTTCCTCCCTCGAGTATTGCTAACTTGGATACATCTTCCTCTAATTAGAGAGATGGGGAGGGGATGGCAGTAGATCCAAAGGAACTCAGATTTATTGAGCACTTGTTTTGCTTTAAATTTGGAGTTAGGGCTTTTGAATCTGTTTGGTCTCGTGGAATGCAAGGTCTTCCCTTACGTAGAAATACACTCCATTACTCTTTCCCCTACCCTGTGCACCACCACAGTATCTCACACATAGCTTTGTTATTGCGTATATAACTATTGGCTGGTATTTCTTCTCCCATAGAGACTGTGAACTTCTCACATAGAGGCATGGTCTATTCATGGCTGCCAACACCTAGCAGAGCCTTTAGCACACAGCAGACACTTGGTATTTGTTTTGTGAATGGAAATTAATTTCTGCCCTCCAGAGATTGAGAATGTAAGGATGTGGGAAATGTTGATAAGACACTTTTAGTGGAGAGAGTTACTGAAGAAAACTAATTATTGTGACGTATTCCAATATATGATAGATTGAAAGGAGATGAAGATTTGGAGACTGAAAGTTCTCACAGCTTTCTCACTTCACAGGCTATGTGATCGTGGAAGAGTCTGAGCCTTATTTCACTCATTAGTCAAGAGAACGAAATGAGAGGCTGTGTCTTGGGGCCGTAAATGTTAGATCACTTCAATAACATTTAATGTTAGACACTTAATTAAGTGAATTCTGTTTTCTCAGTGACTTTCATTATAATTAGATAAGTTTTTTTTCAGGAAGAAAAATAAAGATCCTAGAGTAGGTCACAGTAAACATTTTGAATGTTTTCTTTAAAAAGAAAAAATATAACTCGTAAAACCTAAATTGACACATAATTGGCATACCCCATTTTCCTGCCGATATTTTGCCTCGTACATTTGAGTGGTTTTTTGTGCTTTGGTGAAAGACATGATTGTCTTGTCTTTTAATTGGTGGCCAGTGGGGCCACTCAGTATTGGGAGAAAGTGAGGCGCCTACAGGCTAAGCCTGTGGCCAACAGTTTCAGCAGAAAGCAGAGCCCTAATCCATGCCACATCCATGCTGCAGAGTGATACTAGCAGCAGTGACAGTGATAGTTCACACCTACTGATGTTTACTTTGGATCAGGTCCCATGCTGAGACTTTTTCCTATTCTATTTTAATTCTCCCAACAATCATGTAATGAGACTAACCCTTGTTAGTCCAGTTTTAAATATGAGGAAATAGAGGCATAGAGAAGTCAAGCAGTTTGCCCGAGGTCACACAGATAGGAAGTGATAAAACTAGGTTTTGAACCCAAGCCCACATATTTAACAACCGCTTTCTACTTCCTCTCACAGCTGCTGTTTCATGGACAGGCTGGCTAGTGGCCAAGGTACCGAGGTCTACCAGATGCCTGGTGGTAGCTAATGAGGTGCTGATGTAGAAATGGTTCCCTTACCCAGCTCTACAGAGGAAAACCACACTTCTCTTGAGATGCATTTTGTTTTAGGAAGGCTGGGGTGTGTGGTGTGTATCTGTGACTGTGCATCTGTGATTCACATACTGCTAAGGAATCATTGCTACGGTCCAAGCTGGCTGAGTTTCCAGAGTGCAAAGATGACCATTGAAACTTTGCAGAGCTCTCTGAGGCAGGAAGTCTAGAGAGTTGACACACAGTCCCAGCTGCCTGATTTGGGACCCTTGCATGAGAAGGTACAGGAGACCTATTGCACTGCCCTGGGGACTTTGAAAGCTTGTGGGCTCCTGGCCAGGATATCTGAGTATCTGGTATCCCCACATTACAAAGCCCCTCCCTCTCTGCCCTTCCAGAAAAAGATCCTGGGATTTTTATCACTACAACACCAGGGAGGGGTGGTAAGATTGAGAGGCATCCTTGCCAAATTTTGCCCCATACCATAGATTACGGAGAAGAATGGAGTACCGTCTACTTCTCCACTTCTGCAGAATCGTTGTCCTTCTAGGCTGGGAGCACATTGGACACCCCCATACCCCTACCAGGAATGTGCAAGACTTGCTACAGTTACCTTCTCTCCTTCCTCATGTCCCTCTAACTCTTAATCCATGTAGTCTGGCCTCCACTCTCGCTTCTCTTCTTCTCAGAATGCTCTTATCCAGACCACCAAAAAGCACTGACAAATCCGACAGATAGATAGTCTTTCTCTTTTTATGATGTCTCTGAAGCATTTGGCAGTATTGATCTCTTCCTCCATTTTGAAACTCTGTCTTCTCCTTAATTCTTTGTTCAAACTCCCTCCCAGTTCTCCTGCCTCTCTGTTCCTTCGCAGTCTCTATTGCAAGAGATCTTCTTTTCCTGTGCCCATCCTTAAATGTTGGTGTTTGCTGGGTTTCAGTTATAGCTCGTCTGTCTTCTCACTCCACTGCTTTAGCTAACATCATATATGCTGATGACTCTCAATCTTTTTGCAGCCCACATCTCTACTGATCTTTAGACCCAAATACCCAACTTCCTGCTGGATAGCTCCACTTGGATGACTCAAAAGCATCTCAAGCTCAGTGTATCCAACTCACCAAATTTCGAACAAATCTAATCAGCCTATGTTCTTATTTCAGGAAATGGCACCACTATCCATTCTCACCCAAGCAAGAAATCTGGGAGTTATTCTTTCCCCTTCCCCTCTCAACCAGATATCTAATGAGTCATCAAGTCCTGGCACTTGTGTACTGTCGTCTTTCCGAGGTCAGTTCCTTCCCCTGAACCCTGATTCTCCAACCTCTCCCACCTCTGCAGGAACCTGGTTCTTCATTCTCTTCACTGGTTCCTTCTTATCACTATTTAATCATATTCAGGTCTCTCTCATCTCTTAAAAAGTTGCCACATTGATCCTATTATTCTGTAAATTCATTCAACAAAGTGTTTTTACATAGACGCACAATCGTTACACACAAAGTCAATGTGATAATGCACTTCTATGGAGTCAGATTTGCAAAATCCCTTTACAACAACCCCATGAAGTAAGTATTGTTACACCCATTTTGTAGATGGGAAAGCTAATGACTTGCTCAAGGTCATAGTAGCACAGAGCCAGGAATCAAACCCACCAACCCCAACCTATGTCCTGAATCGAGGCTCTGAACCATGGACATAGAGGGGAATGCAGATTCCTTTTGTTTGGAGAATGTTTTAAATATTTTTCAGTAGGTACCCGCTGAGGTGAAATCCTTGGGTACAGGCCTTTCCGGGAAGAGCAGAGTGCTCTATAACTAAAGCTTCTCTGCAGAGTGTCTCAGAGTAGCCTGCATGGGCAAGACAACTTCAATGCCTGTCCATGACCTGGACTGCAGCTTACAGCTGGAGGAATTGCCATTTGTGTCCTCTCCTTTTCTCTGCCCACCAATTTTTTTTCATATATTCCTTAGTGTCAGGTGTTAGGACCTCCTCTGGGAACTAATCCATGTTCTGCTTTTAAATTAATTCCACATCTTGTCTGAGCTTACTGCGTCCTCCATTATTCAAGGAATTTAGCCTGCCAGTTCCCTATAATGGTACACCCCATCTCTTTCCTCTTTGCTGTATCTTCCAGTTCTCATAGGTGGAGCTGCAGTAGACATCCAGAAGTTGTGGGATTTTTTTTTTAGATCTCCTTCCAGATGACTAGGGACCCACACTTGTTTGCAAAGGTGAATCCTGCAGACCTAGCTGGTTATAAATCCATCTGCTATAGGAGAAGTTCTAGGCCTCAACCTGCTGACTGTTTCTGATGGTGTCAGAGTACATTGTTTCTCCTACCCCAGGACAGGACCTGAGGAGCTACAGCTTATCCCTTTCTAACTTCTACTGGAAGGTGAATGACAGGCAAAGCCTTGGTAGAATGTCCCAGACAGGTAAAAGGCAATTTGGAACCTGTTGTATGCTATAGAATCAAAAGTGATTTGAACTGGTCTGTCACAAGATTTTTGAAATACTGGAAGTAAGGTTTTTGAAAACATTTATGGCAATTAGAGTAAGTTTATGTTGCTGAGTCTAATAAATAAAAAATAGGTCTGGCACAGTGGCATGCACCTGTGGTCTCAGCTATTTGTTACCAAAAAAAAAAAAACTTCTAAAAATGGAGCTTATATTTTATATGCATATTTCCTTCCTTCCTTCCTTCCTTCCTTCCTTCCTTCCTTCCTTCCTTCCTTCCTTCCTTCCCTCCTTCCCTCCCTCCCAACCTTCCTTCCTTCCTTCCTTGGAGTCTTGCTCTGTCTCCCAAGCTGGAGTGCAGTGGTATGATCTTGGCTCACTGCAACCTCCACCTCCCAGGTTTAAGGGATTCTCCTGCCTCAGCCTCCCAAGTAACTAGGATTACAGGTGCCCGCCACTATGTCCAGCTAATTTTTGTATCTTTAGTAGAAGCAGGGTTTCACCATGACGGCCAGGCTGGTCTCTAACTCCTGACCTCAGGTGATCCACCTGCCTCAGCCTCCCAAAGTGCTGGGATTACAGGCGTGAGCCACCATGCCTGGCCTTATTTAATTTTTCTAGTGATTCATTTTTATTCTATTTTATAAAATTGTCATTCTGTGACAAAATAGAAATTTAAAAAGCAAAACCAACTGATCCCTCTTCATAGATGGTTTGAGAAGTGTTGGAATACAGTGGAAAGGGAACAGGTTCTAGAAGTGAATAGGGCTGGGTTTCTCAACCTCTCTGAGCCTCACCTTCCTCATCTGTACCTACCTTCCCCAGAACTAAGAGAAATGATGCATGGAGACAAACACATATCCAGGCGTATGTGCTCTGCCAGAGGTGAGGACAGAGGGTTGTGGGGACCCAGAGAAGGCCCTTCAGCTGGAGGAATGATGAGAGATTGACTGGGGAGACGTCCTGGTGAAGGTGATTCCTGAGCTATGCCGGGAAGGGTGGGGCTTCGGCAGCAAGAGCAGACACACCGGTGGGGACAGCTTCCTCCTTTGCAGACCAGTTCCAGGCTCCAGCCTAAGAGCAGGAACTGTAGGGGTGCTTAGAAGCACAGTCCCTGGTGAGAGCAGGCAGGCTGGCTGCATTCCTGTGGTATTTGAGGATTAATCTTGTCAGATTAGCAGCTTTGCTTTTTTTGGTTCAGGTACAAGATCCCCACGTGGGGAGTTCTTGCTGCTTGTGAAGAGCAAAAGCTGGTGAAAGCACAGAACATGATCTTGGCCCTCCTCCCGAACTGTGTGAGGCTCCCAGCCAGGAGCAAGCAGCCCTGCGAGTTCCTTGGTGAGAGGGAGGGCCCAGGTCTGAGCTCCACCCACACAAGTCCCAGCGGTGAGGCAGCAGCTCAGCAGAGAGCAAGATGCTGGCACCTTCAGGACTGTGTCCTGCTTTCCCTACTCTGTCTGCACCTGGGGATACAGGTCACTCTCTGACTGGTCTCCCCAAATAAATAGCCAGAGCTAGAGGGGAGAAGGAGGGCTGAAGCCTCACCTCCCCACGTGGAGGCAGGACACCAGTCTATGCCTGCCTGCCATGACGAGGGCCCTTGGCTCTGCCTTCTGCCCTGACGCAGGCAGAGTCCAGATCCAGGCAAATGAAGTGTCAGAGGGGAGCCACGGCCCTACGCAGGGAGCCTGAGTTCAGTGAATCTCTCAGGAGAGAGGTCTGGGCTGGAAGAAAACAAATTGCAGGTAGGTCCATACACAACCCCCAGAGTGTGGATGAGATTGTCCAGGGGTGATGTGGCGAGTACTGGGCCACATGGCGTCTGTTCTCAGGAGTTCCTGGTCAGGGAAACACACACCTGACAGGTGGCAGCATCACGAAAGCAGGCCTGTTGACAGCTGGCCTTGTGACATCTTTGTGGCCCTTGTGTTGGGATAGACCCATCCTCTCTCCCTGGGTTCCAAGGGCTTAGTATGCAGAAGTTTTCCACAGTGGACAACTTCCGAACATAGTTTGAAAACAGAAGATTGGGGCTGGGCATGGTGGTGACCAGCCTGACTGACATGGAGAAACCCCATCTCTACTAAAAATACAAAATTAGCCGGATGTGGTGGCGCATGCCTGTAATCCCAGCTACTCAGGAAGCTGAGGCAGGAGAATCGCTTGAACCTGGGAGGCGAAGGTTGCAGTGATCCAAGATCACGCCATTGAACTCCAGCCTGGGCGACAAGAGTGAGACTCCATCTCAGAAAAAATAAAAAGAAAAAGAAAAAAAAAGCAGATGATTGGAAAAACAAAATGACACCTTTCGCTTTGCTGCGCAGCCCCTTCAGATAGTGTGTCTGGGCCAGAGGCCAATTGCCAGTTGCAGAACTTGCTCTAAGAAGCAAATGCCCAAATGGAGCAAGTCCTCCAAATGGGTCAAGGCATGTGCTTGAGGCCTGAGCTCGGAAACCAGCTCTGATGAGGGCTGGCTCTGTACCTGCTGTCTCCACTGGCCTTGCTCCCATGTGTCCAGGGTGACTATGATCAGTGAGGTTCTGGCCAGGTTGAGAGCTGTCTCCACCACATTCCCCATCTCCATCACCCATCCTTATGCGTACCTCAACACCAGCAAGAGGGATTAAGGGCAGGACTCTGCCAGCTATATGTTCACCCTTAGGCCACTTCTGACCATCTCAAACCCCCTGCCTCTGCTCCTGTGCCCTTCTCTTCCTGCCCTGTGGCTGTTGCACACACAGGGGTCCCTGATAACCAAGTCCCTTCCCCGGAAGGGCTTCTCTCTGCCCCGCCCTACCCCTGAGTGGGTATGCAAGGAGAATGGCCACTGGTTGGATCAGGCCCCGTGATCCCATGTGGGCCTCCTGATGGAAAGAATCCTTCTTCCAAAGTAATGACCTTTTTAAACATGGTCAGCAGCTGCCTCTGATTTAGCCAGTTCTGCCTATAGCCTAGTCATTTTGGGGGCAAAATGAAGAAAAGTGCAAGAGGCAGTAGGGCAGAGCACAGCAAACCGTGACCCACACTCAAGGCTGTGGGGAAAGACAGCTCATCCAGGAGTCCTAGGCTCCTGATGCAGCCCTGTCTCCAGTGGGCCCGCTCCAGGAAAGTTGCTAACTCTCGTAGAGATGCATTCCCTTGCTACCGCTCAGATTATTGGGAGGAAACACAGGGTTCAGTGTGGCCAAGGAAAGCTGTCGGCAAAGGCACAGCTTCATGTAGAGTGACGTTCAGGAGCAAAGGGTGAGCCTTGCTCTATCCATCTCTGTTCCAGTCCTCATCAGGTACTCCACAGAAGAGCATTTGCTAAAGGAAGAAAGGTAGGACTGGCCATTTCTGCCATGCATCTGGATCCCAAGGGCCATCCTCCATGAGCAGCAGGTCTTTTCTTGTCTAGCCATGAGCCCCTTTCCCTAACCCCTGGAGTGCTAGATGCAGAAAGAGAGGGCAGTGGAGGGATGTAGGCTATGTGGGTTACAGCCACCATGTTCTCCCTAGCCAGAGGTTGATCATTTTTTCCAGCCTGTAACTGGGCCTAATTTCAGACCTTTTCTGAGGGTAGGTTCAGGAAGTAGAGAGCTTTTGAGCTGAGGCAAAAGTGGTCTTACTGTACTTAGACTGTCATCTGTTGGCACTGCGGTGAGGCTGGACGGAGGAAGAGGGGTACATCTTTACCATCTGGCCTCACCGCTGTTTCACCGATCCCTGTGTGCCTGTGCCAGGTTCACAGCATCTCCTTCGTGCTTTCTCAGCAAAGATGGAATACAGCTGGGAGCTCCTCTGCCTCCGTCTGGGCAAGTGAAAAGAGCTTAGGTTTTGAAATCAGGCAAACCTGGGTTAGAATCCCAACTTTGCCACTTTGCTAGCTGTATAACCTTGGACAAGCCCTTAGTCATGTTAAACATCAGCCTGCTTATCTGCAAAATGCGAATAACAACCCCCATCTCATGGGCATTTATGGGGATTACACTGAATAATGTCCATGACATGTGTGCCCTGGTGCCTGGCATGCAGTGAGTGCTTCGTCTGGGGTGGTAAGTGTGGTTCTGTCTTTATGCTCTGACTGCCTCGATTCTCATGGAGACCTTCCAGTAATATGTCTTGGTGTGGAGCTGTCAGGACTTGTATAGATTGCATACAAACCCAGGTGATTGGCATTTGTTGATACAGAAGTACTTCCACATATCGGGAAGTGTGGCTTTTGGCAACTCCAGCTACACAGGATGCAACCGATGACTTGTAATTTATGCTGATGCTTAAATTAATAAATAAATTAATAATTTAAGCTGATGTTTCCTGGTGCCCTAACCCCTAGATGCCAGTGCCTTACTAATCCATATTCTTTTATGCCTTTGTGCTGTGCCTGCTAGTCCCCCAACCTGAAGTGCTTCTCCATATTCTTTGCCTTAAGAACTACTGCTTTGGCCGGGCACAGTGGCTCATGCCTATAATCCCAGCACTTTGGGAGGCCGAGGCGGGCGGATCACCTGAGGTCAGGAGTTTGAGACCAGCCTGATCAACATGGAGAAACCCCATCTCTACTAAAAATACAAGATTAGCCGGGTGTGTTGGCACATGCCTGTAATCCCAGCTACTCAGGAGGCTGAGGCAGGAGAATCGCTTGAACTCGGGAAGCAGAGGTTGCGGTGAGCCAAGATCACGCCATTGTACTCCATCCTGGGCAACAAGAGCAAAACTCCATCTCAAAAAAAAAAAAGAGAGAGAGAGAGAGAGAACTACTGCTTTTACTTCAGTGAGTAACTTGAATGTTGCCTGGCATCAGGCACAGCAGTCTCTGCTCAGAGAACTGCTTGTAGCAGGCCTCTCCCCTCCAAAGGGGCCTGGACAAGGCAGGCTCTCAGCTTGGCCAGCTGTCCACATGCATATACTGTCTGGAGTGTCCGTCCTCGCATTCTCCACCTTTAAAACTCCAGCTCAGATGTCACCTCCCTGGTGAATCTTTTCCTGCCCTGGAGCTCCCCTAGCTCTGTGTGCACCTCTATCTGTAACAGTTCTGTGTATTGCTGCATTATAGTTCCCTCCTGAGACCTCTGCTGATCCTTGTCTAATTTTTACCTCTATGTTACCCTCCATCACCACTTGGTGACTGACTAAATTGGGGACAGCTCCCATTTCTCTTGCCTTTATCTTATCACCACACTCCTTGCAGCTGGCTTGGGCTTGGGGAGGGAAATGGAAGCAGTGGGTCCTACTGACCTAGTTGTGCATTTTGCCATGTCCAGGCCCACTGTGCAGCTGGGCCCAGCACTCTGGGCTTCCTTCCCAGGACCAACACCAGCAGCATCAACAGTGGGCAGAGCCAGGCACAGTGGCTCACACTTGTAATCCCAACACTTTGGGAGGCTGAGGCGGGAGGATCACTTGAGCCCAGGAGTTTGAGACCAACCTGGGAAACATAGCGAGACTCTGTCTCTACCAAAAAAATAAAAATAAAAATAATTAGCATAATGGTGTGCACTTGTAGCCATAGCTACTCGGGAGGCTGAGGCAGGAGGATCACTTGAGCAAGGGAGTTTGAGGCTACAATGAGCTGTGATCATGCTACTGCACTCCAGCCTGGGTGACAGTGTGAGACCCAGTTTCAAAAAAACAGTGGACAGAGTCTAAAGTGGCTCTAAGGACATACTAAATTCTGGATTATTCTTCCTTCAAAACATTGAGTTTGATGGTCTCCCTCAGTTGGCTCAAATAACTGGATATTGCATGTCTGTCTGTTCACTCATGTAATACATTTTTATCGAGTGCCGGGCACTGTGTAGGCACTGGGGAAATGGTTTTTAAAAATGCAGGCATGGGCTGGGCGCGGTGGCTCACGCTTGTAATCCCAGCACTTTGGGAGGCCGAGGCGGGCGGATCACGAGGTCAGGAGATCGAGACCACGGTGAAACCCCATCTCTACTAAAAATACAAAAAAAAATTAGCCGGGCGTGGTGGCGGGCGCCTGTAGTCCCAGCTACTCGGAGAGGCTGAGGCAGGAGAATGGTGTGAACCCGGGAGGTGGAGCTTGCAGTGAGCCGAGATTGCGCCACTGCACTCCAGCCTGGGCGACAAAGGGAGACTCCGTCTCAAAAAAAAAAATGCAGGCATGGTCCCAGCTTACTGTCTGGGGAAGTAAATTTAAGTATGGCTCAGGGTTTCAGAGACATTCAAGTCAAGTTGAAGAGTGAGAGACTTGGTTGGGTGCTCCCTCACAGCTGCATTTCAGTGCCTGGCTCTGACCTGGCCACAGCACACACCATTGCTAAGTGTGGGGCTGTGGGGAGGCCGAAGCCCTGCACCCACTCCAGGCTGGAGGCAGTCACACATTAGCTGTGCGGGCTGTGGCAAGAATGAGACTATGACAGCCCCGGAGCCTCAGAAAAACTGGCTTGTGAATGACTTTGCATGGACCAGGGTTATAGACAAACAGAAATGACATCTGAAAAGACTTCTCTGAGCAAGTCCCCTGGCACATTCACACAAGTCAAGTTCAAACAAAAGGCTGTTGATGACATTTCTTCGCACAAGTCACGAAAAGCTTCAGACCAAGGGTGAGCAGTTTCTGCTTCTGCAATTCGGAGATTATAAAGAATAAAGAATGGGTTGGGGAAAGCATAGCTCCATCACTAAGCCAGCTTCCACCCCCCAGAATGGGGCCTGTCTGCTCAGTGTGATGTTCTTAATCCTGGGAGACCCCACAGAGGCCCCAGTCCGGCAGAGAGTGTCCTCAGGGTGTGGGAGAAGCCTCCTCCTCCTCCTCTTCCACCTCTGTGGAGCAGCGACCAGGCCTCCAGAGAAGAGCATGCTTGCATCAATACCTCATAGATCCGATCCGGACCTGCCCATGGTGACTGCTGCCCCACTTCCAAGCTCCAGAGACCCTAGGTATTCTGCCCCTCCCTGAACCCCTAAGCACTCACTGTCTACCAAGCCTTGTGCAGAGGTCTAGGGGAGAGTGACAGATAAGAAACTGAGTGGGGGCCAGGCACGGTGGCTCATGCCTGTAATCGCAGCACTTTGGGAGCTCGAGGCAGGCAGATCACCTGAGGTCAGGAGTTCGAGACCAGCCTAGCCAACATGATAAAATCCCGTCTCTACTAAAAATACAAAAATTAGCTGGGCATGCTGGCGCACGCCTGTAATCCCAGCTACTTGGGAGGCTGAGGCGGAGAATCATTTTAACCTGAGAGATGGAGGTTGCAGTGAGCTGAGCTGGCACCATTGCACTCCAGCCTGGGCAACAAGAGCAAAACTGTCTCAGGGAAAAAACAAAGAAAGAAACTGAGTGGGCAGTGTGGTTACTGTAGCAACAGAGCAAGCACAAGGAGCTGTGTGTGCTCTGATAAGGGCCCCTGACCAAACTGCAGGCAGGAGAGGCTTCCTAGAGGTGGTGACACCTGTGCTGCCTATTGGAGGACAGTTAGAAACTGGCCAGGTAGAGAATCCAGGGAAGGGCAGGAATCATGTGGAGGGAAGGAGACACCCTTGGAAGTAATTTGGCTGTTGGAGTACAAGTCCTTGGTAAGAGGCCTTGAATGTCATGCTGAGAAGTTTGAACTCCACAGAAGAGCATTTGCTAAAGGAAGAAAGGTAGGACTGGCCATTTCTGCCATGCATCTGGATCCCAAGGGCCATCCTCCATGAGCAGCAGGTCTTTTCTTGTCTAGCCATGAGCCCCTTTCCCTAACCCCTGGAGTGCTAGATGCAGAAAGAGAGGGCAGTGGAGGGATGTAGAGAGTGTCCTCAGGGTGTGGGAGAAGCCTCCTCCTCCTCCTCCAGCCAAGGTTTCAAAGCAAGGAGGGAAGGACAGCATCAGATTTGTGCTTTAGAAAGGTCATTGCCTGAAATGGGGAGAAATGGTTACAGGAGGTGGGACTGAGGAAGGTAATGCTTGGGAAGAGGTGATAAGGACAAATTCATGTGATATTAGGGGAGGAGAAATGACAACATTAGGTGGCTGGTGGAGGAATGAGTAAAAATGGATTCCTAGTTTCTGTTTCAGGCAGCTGGCAAGATAGTGGCACCATTTCCTAACATAGGGAACACAGGGAGAAGAGCACGCTTATGGGGCAGTTGTTGAGTTCATCTGGGGAGAACTCTCAGCTTGAAGTTCCTGCAGAACATCCCTGTGAAGCACCGAGGTCCTTTAAGGGATTTGTTTTTCCAATCTCTTCCTATTGTAAACAGAATATCTATGTACAACATTCTTTTTTTTTTTTTTTTTTTTGAGACGGAGTCTTGCTCTGTCACCCAGGCTGGAGTGCAGTGGTGGCGCGATCTCGGCTCACTGCAAGCTCCGCCTCCCGAGTTCACACCATTCTCCTGCCTCAGCCTCCTGAGTAGCTGGGACTACAGGCGCCCACCACCACGCCCGGCTAATTTTTTTTTTGTATTTTTAGTAGAGACGGGGTTTCACCATGTTAGCCAGGATGGTCTCGATCTCCTGACCTCGTGATCCTCCCGCCTCGGCCTCTCAAAGTGCTGGGATTACAGGCGTGAGCCACCGCGCCCGGTCACAACATTCTTATAAATAAGTCTTTATGCAGCTTCCTCTCTGTCTCTGACATAGTGAAATAAATTTTTTCATTACATCACATGAATTTGTAGTATCTATACCTTTTAGTCACCAAACTTCTCAACTTGAAACCTGTTTACTTAAACTTCCTTCCCTCCCCTTCCTCCATTATTTATTTTATAAGTATTTCCATATATTTGGCACCATGCTGGGTACTAAGGATGAAAAGTAATACATAATCCTTACCCCAGAACTTGTCTAGAGTGAGTCAGACATGAAAGCAAAATTATAGAGTGCTGACATGATGGTAAATGAAAGTCTAGGGTGCCGCGAATACACAGAAAGGAGACACCTAATCAAAGTGAGGTGTCAGCAGGGGCTTTTTTCCTAAGGTAGATCACTGGGCTTACTCCTCTTCTGCCATTATTGTTTATAGGACCTCTTGACCTTCATTCTGATCATCTGCTTCTAGAATTAAAGGACCAAAGAAGACCTTTTCATTGGTTTGCTGGTGATTGCTGACTCACCATCATGAAGTTGAAAAGTAGTCTTTCTTTTTTGTTTTAGTTTTGTTTTTGGCATGGGTCGGTGCCATAAGTGTCAGTGGGTGGGATACATTATGTCAGTAGCTCCTTAAGATATGTGGTCTGTGGACCTGAAGTAGTCATGGCCCCTCAAGGCCACAGGCAACCAGAGCCAAGCAGCCGGGCCTTTTCCAGGGCTCCTGACCTCCGCTGGAATCATCACTGTCTGCCCCACACTCCCATATGTTTTCAGCACTGCCTGTTCTCAAAGACACCCAGGTAAGGACATGTCATGGCCCCATTCAGCAGCCTGGGAAAATGCCTGGGAAGTTTCTTTTTCTCCCCTACTGTAAGCCTGCAGGACAGGGAGGATCTGTAACAGAGAATACTTGGGAGAAGCCATCTTTTGGGGGAAAGTGGTCAGAGAAGGATTTTTGAAGGAGGTGATTTTTTTCAAGGTGCGGTAGCTCACACCGGTAATCCCTGCACTATAAGGCTGAGGCAGGCCGATCACTTGAGCCCAGTAGTTTGAGGCCAGCCTGGGCAACATGGCGAAACCCCATCTCTACTAAAAATACAAAAAAAAAAAAAAGTCACATGTGGTGGTGTGCACCCATAGTCCCAGCTACTCGAGAGGCTGAGGTGGGAGGATCCCCTAAGCCCAAGAAGTTGAGGCTGCAGTGAGCCATGATTGTGCCACTGCACTCCAGCCTGGGCGACAGAGTGAGACCCTGTCTCAAGGAAAAAAAAAAAAAAAAGATTAAGGAATTAGGCAGTTGAAAAATGACAGGGTAGGTATTCTAGACAGAGGGAATGCATAAACTGATAACATGATGCACATAAGGACATTCACATTACTGCACGTGGTTTGCTATGTTTGGCACATGGTGTTACATCCTAGATGCTGGAAGACAGGCTAGAAGTAATCTAGAGCGAGATCATGGGAGACCTCACAAGTCACTCCAAAAGGACTCTAGATTATATCCTTAAAGATATAGGAAATTAGGCCAGGCGCGGTGGCTCATGCTTGTAATCCCAGCACTTTGGGAGGCCGTAGCGGGTGGATCATGAGGTCAGGAGTTCAAGACCAGCCTGGCCAAGATGGTGAAACCCCGTCTCTACTAAAAATACAAAAATTAGCCGGGTATGGTGGCGGGCACCTGTAATCCCAGCTACTTGGGAGGCTGAGGCAGAGAATTGCTTGAACCTGGGAAGCGGAGGTTGCATTGAGCCGAGATCACACCACTGCACTCCAGCCTGGGTGACAGAGCAGACTCTGTCTCAAAAAAAAAAAAAAAAAGAAAAGAAAAGGAAATAATTGACATGTTTTAGGCAAGAGACAAGGATGACATAATCAGATTTGCTATTCCAAAAGATTGCCCTCATCCAATGTGGAAGATAAATTGGAGGAGGGAACTTGGAAGCATGAAGCCCAGTTAGGAGGCTGTTGCGATGACTGGTGAAGGCAGTCCCATGGGGATGGAGAATAAAGACTATTTGAAAAACACTGAGGAAATAGAATCAAAGTGTCCCTTCTCTCGTCCCAGAACATCTTGTAAAGTACTTCTCCATCACCACTGCATGTCTTGATGACAGTGTTGTCTGTCTGCCCCTCCAGAGCACGGAGTGCATATTATTTCTCTTTGTGGCCAGCACTAGCCCCTGACAATACTTGGCACTGATTAGGTGCTCAGCAAGTGCTTATTGTGCCTATGGAATTGACTTGATGATTAACTGAGTATGGAAGGCTAGGGAAAGGGAAGAATCTGGAATAACTCCCAGGTTTTTGGCTTCAAAGGTGGGTGTATTAGTCTGTTTTCATGCTGCTCGTAAAGACATACCCGAGATTGGGCAATTTACAAAAGAAAGAAGTTTAATGGACTTACGGTTCCATGTGGTTGGGAAGGCCTCACAATCATGGTGGAAGGTGAGAGGCATGTCTCACATGGCAGCATTCCCTCACATAGCAGGGAAACTCCCATTTTTAAAACCATCAGGCTGGGTGCAGTGGCTCATGCCTGTAATCCCAGTACTTTGGGAGGCTGAGGTGGGTGAATCACCTGAGGTCAGGAGTTCGAGACCAACCTGGCCAACATGGTGAAACCCTGTCTCTACTAAAAATACAAAAATTAGCTGGGCATAGTGGCACATGCCTGTAATCCCGGCTACTTGGGAGGCTTACGCAGGAGAATTGCTTGAACCCGGGAGGCAGAGGTTGCAATGAGCCAAGATCACGCCACTGCACTCCAGCCTGGGTGACAGAGCGAGACTCCGTCTCAAAATAAATAAAGCCATCAGATCTCATGAGATTCATTCACTATGATGAGAATAGCGCAGGAAAGACCTGCCCCCATAATTCAGTCACCTCCCATCAGGTTCCTCCCACATAGGAATTGTGGGAGTTACAATTCAAGATGAGATTTGGGTGGGGACACAGCCAAACCATATCAGTAGGAAAATTGGAGGTGCCACTGGTTGAGGTAGAGAACCCAAGAAGAAGATCATTTGTTTCTTATATTTGATTTCTGACTTTTGGGAGGAGGAAAGGGCAGAGATCATGAATTTGGTTGTGTGCATAATGAGTTTGAGATGCCTCTGGGACACTTAAGGAACGATGTAGATAGTCATTTGTATATGTGGGTCTGGGGTTCCCAGGGAGAGGACAGAGTTAAAGTGGGAGTTATCAGCACAGAGATGAAGTCTTGGCAGTGGTGAAGTTGTGTGGGGAAGGTGTGTTAACTGGGTCCCAAATTGGCAGCTTATAAGACAAATCTACCTGTAGACATGCTTTATGGCACAGTGTTTTAAAATAATGTGAATGCTTTTAGACAGTGTGTAGTTCTAGCTTGCTCTAACCCTGCCCCTTCTTGTCTTATATGTGGCCCAGTTGACATATTTACTGTACCTTCTTGGCTCTTGTAGGCATTTGAGTTGGTAATTTTTTAAGGAAGAAGAAAACAGAATGACCTAACTCTGGGAAATACCAATATATAAGGGTTGAATAGGATGAAGGAGAATAGGAAAAAATGGCTGGAAAGATTAGAGGAAATCAGAAGAGAATAGAATTTCTCTCCAAAATTATGGGAGGCTATATAGGTGACGTACTTGTATAATAAAGTATAAAACGTGGATTCCACTTCATCCAACAATTCCACTTCTAAATATTGTACATACAGAAGTAATCATGTCTGTGTATGCATTATTGTAATATGCTGTTGCAACATGTTTATGATAATAGCGAAAAACTGGAAACAGCCTAAGTGCCTCTGAGCCGAACTTGATTCATGTAGTATGTCCCTATGATGAAACAGTATGTGGTCATGAAAAATGATGTCAGGTTGTATTTACTGGCATACTCCCACAGTTTATTGTTAAATTTGTTAAAAAGCAAGTTATGGGACACTATATATAAGATAATTCCATTTATGTTAAATGTCTGTTTATGGAAGGAAAAGTCTGGAAGCCTTCACACACAAATCACAAGAACTTCTCAATAGCTAAATCTAGTAGACCTTTCTCTGGCCTCTGTGCCTTTGACCTGTCTGTGGCTTTTGACACAGTTTAACCTTTCTTGGCTTTCTACTTCTTGTCTTTTTTCCCTAACTTTAGTCCCATAGGCTGGCACTCAGGACTGAAAAATGGCAGAGTCATTCCTGGGAGAACCCTTCAAAACTAGCAGTTTGTTTAAACCCTGGGCATACCCAAAGCGGGGCACCTACTGGGCAGTTCTTCCTGGAAAGGAGCAGTTAGTGACAGTATCTTCCTGACCCTTACCCCCTTGAGTCTACATATCTCTTCTGGGATAAAACCCTTCCCAGGGCTCTGGGTACAAGTTTCCTCTCCTTGCCTACCTCCCCCACCCTCAAGCAAAGTTGCCTGGCTAGCCCCTTTCTCCCACGCCTTCTGTTCAATCAAGGGGTTATTTTTAACTGTGTTGTGTATACCATGCTTAAATCCTGGCAAAACACCAGAGCTTTGGAAGAGACACCCGAGATGGAAATAGTCTCCCACAACCCCTGGCCCCTTTCCAGAGCTTTTCTTTTAAAGAGAGAAAACAACTAATCCAAACTGTAGACAGCCCAATGAAGAAAGTCCCTAGATGCTAGCACTGAGCAGCTGAACCCACAGCCTTGGCCATGACATTAGACTGGAGGCTGGACCTGCTGCCTCTTTGGGCCTATCTTCAGCCCAGGGTGAGTCCAGGGAGAAGATGGTTCTTGCCACTTTCCTGGACTTGGTGGTTCTAGAACCCTATATCTTGGAATCATGGAGATTACCTAGTCCATTCCCCATTTCCAATAGCTGGAAGTCCTTAACCTGCAGAAACAGCCCATTCATTTCAAGATACTCATCAGTAATTGGAGAGGTTTAACTATGAAAAGCCAAAATCTGCCTTTCTGCAGCTTCCCCCTGTGGTCTTAGTTCTGCCTGCCAGAGCCACATAGGACAAGTCTAATCCCTTTTCTCCATCAGTTGTTCAGAGATTTGAAGCTGGTGATGTCTCTTACCAGACATCTCTGCCCTTATAGGGTATCATAAAGGGCCCCTCCCTATCACAGTGGTTTTCTTCTCTGGTCAGTTCCATCTTATAACTGTTCCCTTTAGGGTACACCCAAAATAGAGCTCATGCTTGCTCCAGGTGGCTTAACAGGGAGCATAGAAGGAGAAGCATCTCCCCATTTTTGATGCTCCTCATAATGCCTCACACCCAAAAGATGGTATTTTCTTCAATGGTCATGTCCCACTGACCATAAGCCTATTCTTCACATGCTTTTGCCAAGCTCCCTCCCTTCCTACTCAGCACGTATGATGGAATGTGTGGGTCCAAACCAAGCCTGGCAAGGTAGCTGTCATTCTGGAGTATTTTGGATCCTCTTTGTTCTCAAATATAAACTGTTTCTTTCCTTTCTCTTTGTCTTCCATAGATTTGAGGATTAAGCCATTCTGTTCTTGTCTAAGCAGTGCACATAAAAACAGCGACTGAGATAAGCCTAACGCAGAAACTTGCCCCCTACGCTGCAGGCAGTTAGCAGGGCTGTTTACCAGCTTCTGTCTCTCAGACCGCCCTCCCTGTAGCCAAATCCACCTGGAAGGGCAGTTGCCTCATGCTTTCCTAGACCTTGTCATGGTCCGCATGTGGTATCTGAGAGCTCCAGGCAAGGACTCATGCCCTAAAGGAGAGCCACAAAGTCTAGAAGGAGCATTTACCCCAGAGTCAGAAGTCAGAGGCTCAAACATGGCTCAGCACCTTCTCTCTTTGGACAAGTCACTCAAACTCTAAACCTCAGTGTCTTCATCTGTAAATTAGGGGGAATGCCTACCTACTTACTTCAAATGAATTTTGTGAGGCTAAAATGATATTGTATAATGAAGAACAGTAAGAGCGAGGTGGTGATAATTATTTCATAAACATTTATTGAAACCTTGCCAGTATGTAAGCCCTGTAAGTGACATAAGTAGAAATCCCATGAGCCCTGTTGAATTTTGATCCAGCAGGAGGTCTGCTTAGGCCTCCAGGCCATCGCAATCACAGGCCATGCTGGGAGCAGGGAAGCCCAGGTCTGGGGAAGGGAACCTGGGACAGGGCAGAGCAAAGGCTTCCCAGAAGGGGCTGGAGTCAGGCTGAGAACAGGCCACCTTCGCTGGACTGGTCTGGTGTCAGGACACATGTTGTGCATAAAAGGCCTGAAACCCAAGGGAGGCAAGGGAGGAGTGAGACCTCAGGGGTTGGAACTGGAGATGGAGAAGCTCTTGGAGAGCTGTGTCTCTGGAGGGTGGGGGTGGGAACTGGTTGACATGAGGCTGAATCTCAGGCCAGGACCTGTGGTTTGTGCATGTGAACTGTTCCTGGGAGAGCCTGTGATGGGAAGAGGATAGGCTTGAAGCTAGGGGGTCGTGGCCATGGAGTGAAGTGGGTGTCTGCAGAGAGGCAAAGTGGAATGTTTGCAAGGGCCACTGTGGAAAGGAGAAGAGGCTGGTACTAGGGACCCCCAAAACTGTTGAGCACAGAGCAGGCCAAGTGGGCCAGGAGTCTGTGGCGGCCACCTGTCTGCTTGTGTAGTTTTGCCCAACAAGCTTAGTCCTCCCAATGCCAAGGTAAGGATTCTGAGAAGTAACCCCTGTGCCAGAAAGCTTGGCCCAGATTGATTGTGCCTCCTAGGATTCACGTGTAGGAATCAGCCTCTGTTCCTGAAGCTAGGAGAAAGGTGGTGGGGCTTGGGGCAATGACAGGACTCAGGCCATTCCAGAAGGGAGCAGCCATGGCCCGAATGAGCAGCTGGCCACAGATAATAGTTCCCAGGGCTCTCCTACATGTGGGACAGCAGCAGGCTCCAGTGGATGGAGCACTCCAGCCTCTTTGGAATGAGGTGGCCAAAGTACTTGGCAGGCTGTGCACTGTAACAACGAGGGGACCAGAAGAACCCTGGTAGAGAACTCAGGAGAAGGAGGCTAGGAATACAGACAGGCAGTGTGCCACATGAACCTTTGAGACTGAGACATGAGTCCATGCATGAGGGCTGTTGGACCTGTGTTAATGGAATGTGAGGGAGAGGATGGGATATGAGGGAGAGGATGGGGTATGAGGGAGAGGATGGGATGTGAGGGAGAGGATGGGGTGTGAGGGAGAGGATGGGGTGTGAGGGAGAGGATGGGGTGTGAGGGAGAGTCTGGGGTGTGAGGGAGAGGATGAGGTATGAGGGAGAGGATGGGGTGTGAGGGAGAAGATGGGATATGAGGGAGAAGATGGGGTGTGAGGGAGAGGCTGGGGTATATGGGAGAGGCTGGGGTGTGAGGGAGAGAATGGGGTGTGAGGGAGAGGAGGGGTGTGGGAGAGGAAGGGGTGGGAGGGAGAGGAGGGCGTGTGTGAGGGTAGGAAGGGGTTTGTGGGAGGGAGGAGGGGGTATGTGGGGGAGGGGGAATGGTGTGTCGGGGGAGGGGGTGTGTGTGGGAGATGATTGGGATGTGAGAAAGAGGATGGGGTCTGAGCAAGAGGCTGGGAGTGAGGGAGAGGAGGGGGTGAGGGTAGGAGGGGACATGGGGGGAGGAGGGGGTCTGTGGGGGAGGGGGGAAGGTGTGAGGGGGAGGAGGGGGTGTGTGGGGGAGATGATTGGGGTGTGAGAGAGGATGGGGACTAAGAGGATGGTATATGAGGGAGAGGCTGGGGTGTGAGGGAGAGGAGGGGGTGTATTGGGAGGGGTGTGGAGGGCCGGGAGTAGGAGGAGACGGAGGAGGAGTGTGGGGGGAAGGGGGGAGAGGATGGGATGTGGGGGGGAAGGAGGAGAGGGTGTGTTGGGGAGAGGTGAGAGGGGGAGTGTTGGGGAAGGGTGTGGGTGAGACGGGGTGTGAGGGAAGAGGACTGTCTCAGGGCAGAGAGAGTCCTGCCAGGGCTGCTGGTGAGGCACCTGGTGCTCTTCACCCTACCTCTGACCAGGCACTCCCTGAGGGAGAGGGAGGGCATGGCAGATACCAAAACTGGGAGGGGAGAGAGGGAGGTAAAGGAAACTGACAGTCATTGAGCAACATGGTGTGCCAAGAACTTCACATGCCTTATCTCACTTCATCTTCACAATAATCCACGAGGTAGTAGCTATTATTAGCCCCTTTTTACAGTCATTCAACAAATATTTAGTGAGTACACTGCTCTTGTACTGGAGGTAAAGCAGTGAGCAAAACTGACCAACACTCTTGCCTTCATGGGGCTCATATTCTAGTGGGAAGCAGGCAAAGAAATGATACAGAAATAAGGTGTACAGTATTTTTGATGGTGGGAAATACTAGAGAAAAATAAAGCAGGAATGGAAGTTAGAGAGGGGCTGCCATTTGAGATTGGGAAAGACCTTCATGGGAAGGTGACATTTAAGTAAAAACCTAAAGGAAATCAGGGAAGGCCATGCTGATATCTTGAGGATGAGGCTTCCAGGCAGAGGAAACAGCCAGTGCAAAAGCTCTGAGGTGGGATCCAAATGCAGGAAAGAAGCCTGTGTTAAAGAAGTGGGAAATATGAGAGATGAAGTAAGAAAGAGAAATGTGAATCATGGGAGTGTTGGAGGTCACTCTAGGAATGGAGGATTTGGAGCAGAGGAGTGACTTCAGTTTTAAAGGATCCTTCTAGCTGCCTTGATGAGAATAGACTGTTACAAGGCAGTCCAATTGGGAGGCTATTGTGACCTACAGGAGAGATGATTGTGACCTGGACCACGGTGGAAGCAATGGAGGTGGTAAGAAAGTGTCAAGGTCAGGGTATATTCTGAAGGGAGAGCTGACAGGTTTGCTGCCAGCACAGGTGTGAGTATGAGAGAAAGAGTAATTTAGGCCAACTAAAAGTGTGTAGCCTGAGAAACTGGAAGAATGAAGATGCCATTTACCAAGGTGGAGAAATGACTGCAAGAAGAGCAGGTTTTAGGAGCATTGTGAACTCAAGTTTAAACACGCAGAGTTTGAGATGCCTCTTAGACATCAAAATGTAGCTATCAAGGAGGCAGGGGAACGGCCAGGTGTGGTGGTTCATGCCTGTAATCCCAGCACTTTGGGAGGCTAAGGCGGGCAGATCACCTGAGGTCAGGAGTTTGAGACCATCCTGGCCAACATGGCAGAACTCCATCTCCACTAAAAATACAAAAATTAGCTGGGTGTGGTGGTGCGTGCTTGTAATCCCGCTACTCAGGAGGCTGAGGCAGAAGAATCTCTTGAACCCGGGAGGCAGAGGTTGCATGCAACGTGAGCCAAGATCGCACCACTGCACTCCAGCCTGGTTGACAGAGTGACATTCCGTCTCAAAATAAATAAATAAATAAATAAATATACAAAAAGAAGGCAGGGGAATATAGCAGTGTGTGGAGTTCAGGGAAGAGGTCCAGACTATGAAAATGGATGAGATCACCAAATAAGTGAATATGGATGGAGGAGAGAAGCCAGGACTGAGCCCAGAGAATGGCCCACACTTAGTGGTGTGGGACATTGAGGGAGCAACTGCAGGAAGGAATGAGAAAAAGGAGTGCCCAGTGCAACATTAGGAAATCTAGGAAAATGTGATATTCTGGAAACCAAAGAAAGTATTACAAAAGGAGTAATTAACTGTGTAATATGTTGCTGGTAGGCAGGATGACTGCATAAGTTACTATACAAACTAGGACTTTTTTTTTTTTTTTTTGAGATGGAGTCTCGCTCTGTCCTCCAGGCTGGAGTGCAGTGGCGTGATCTCGGCTCACTGCAAGCTCCGCCTCCCGGGTTCATGCCATTCTCCTGCCTCAGCCTCCCGAGTAGCTAGGACTACAGGCGCCCGCCAACATGCCCGGCTAATTTTTTTTTTGTATTTTTAGTAGAGACGGGGTTTCACAGTGGTCTCGATCTCCTGACCTTGTGATCCGCCCGCCTCGGCCTCCCAAAGTGCTGGGATTACAGGCTTGAACCACCGTGCCCAGTCACTAGGACACTTGAGAGTGAAAATGGACAAGATTAATTACTCCAGGATAAGACACATAAACCAACATTGTCCCAGGCAAATCACAATGTATAGTTACTCTGTTGATAGGTTAAGTAAAGAATTGACCATTGGATTTAGCAGCATGAAAGTAATTTGTGACCTTAAAGGATCATTGGTATGGATTCAAGAGAAATGGGAGGAGAGAGATTGGAGATAAGCAAATGTAGATAACTCTTTGAAGGAGTGTTTCTGTAAAGAGATGGAGATAAAATGAATAGGTGGTCACTATATGGGTGACAGTTGTACTGTTCTTCTGACTTTTCCGTATGAATGTTTTTCATAATGTAAAGTTAGAAGAGTGCAAATTTTAAAACCTTAGAAAAGAAGAGAGAAGGGGTTTAATATGGATAAACAACATATTTGTCTGCCTATGGGGATAATCCAGAAATGAGATGATGTAAGAGTGAAGACTTCCTGGAGCAGTGTCCTTTAGTAAATGAAAAAGATAAGGTCTAGGGCACAAAAGTTGGCCTTAGTTACAAATATGGGCAGTTCAAACATAAAGTAGAGAATATAGGCACAAATGCAGGCAAGTAGTGATATGCAGCTTGTAAACGTTCTATTCTGTTTGTTTCACATATTTCAGTACCATGGTAAACAAGGTTATCTATGGGAACAAGAATGAGGGAGGTGTTGGAAGTGTAGAGAGAAGAGAAAGTATGAGTAGTCATCCAGGAGATTGGAAGAATGACTGAGCTGATAACATATATGATTGCCAGGAAGCATAAGGGCCTCACTGGAATTTTGAGTGAGACCAGCCAGCAACCAGCATGGTTTTTCTCCAGCCAGCCATATTCAGCTGTGTAGGTACCTCCCCAGAGTAGGTAGGAATTTCGATTTAATTAAAGCTGTGTTTCCCCCAAATGAGAGAGGAACAGAGAAGCTGAGGGTGAATGCAAAGAAGTGATTATAATGATTGATTTGGAATTTAAGCTGGATGAGAATTGCAGTAAGAATATAAGGAAGTAAAGGACAGTGAAAAGATGGCCAAACCAATGGCTTGATGATTTCAGTGTGTTGAGGATTGTTGGAGTTTAGCTACAAGAGCAGGTGAGCTATAGATACATAGATTCATGGAGGCAGTCAGGGAGTGAGAGCTTGAGACCGATATTAGAGAGGGCTTTAGTTATTAGTAGCGACCCAGTTTAACATATAATTTAGGAGTAAATAGCTGAGATAGGAAAGAAATTAAGATCACTGGAGGAGGGGAGGCCAAGGCAGGTCTGCCTTGGAGTTTACCACTTTCTATGTTTGGAAGTGATATCACTTGGCTTTGTCCACACCCAAATTTCATCTTGAATTGTAATCCCCATAAACCCCACGTGTCATGGGAGGAACCTGGTGAGAAGTGATTGGATCATGGGGGGTTTCCCCCATGCTGTTCTCGTGATAGTGAATGGTTTTATAAGCATCTGGCATTTCCCTTGCTTGTATTCACTCTGTCTCCTGCCACCTTGTGAAGAAGGTGCCTGCTCTTGTTTCACCTTCCGCCATGATTGTGTTTCCTGAGGCCTCCCCAGCCATGCAGAACTGTGAGTCCATTAAACCTCTTTCCTTTATAAATGACCCAGTCTTGGGTATTTCTTTATAGCAGCGTGAGAACAGACTAATACATGAAGAAAATTCATCTCTCCTGTTTCCTGCTTTTTGATAAAAGAATACACAAAAAATACTGCACCTGATGATAATTGCTTTAGAATTTCTATTATTATTATTATTATTATTGAGACAGGGTCTCACTCTGTCATCTAGGCTGGAGTACAGTAGCATGATCTTGGTTCACTGCAGCCTCGACATTCCATGCTCAAGTGATCCTCCCCACTCAGCTTCCCAAGTAGTTGGGATTGCCTTGCCACCATGGCAGGATAATTTTTTAAATTTTTTGTAGAGACAAGGTTTCACCATCTTGCTCAGGCCGGTCTCAAACTCCTGGGCTCGTGCAATCCGCCCGCCTCGGCCTCCCAAAGTGCCAGGATTACAGGCATGAGCCACTGTGCCCAGCTTAAAATTTCTCTTCACTTTATTTTTGACTGAGCCTATAGTTGAGCAGAGAGAGATCTGTCAAGGAAGGGAGTACTAGACTTGCCAAGCACAGGGATCATAATTGATTTGTGGCCCTAGAACATCAAGACCGGAAGAAAAGCAGCTTAAGTCATAGAGCAGACCCTGAGGGGAGAGAGCCAGTCAAGCATCAGGATTGAGGCTCTTAGCTGTCAGGTATAAAAGATTCAGACCATAGAGGCCATCGTAAGGTACTATGGCAGGAAAGGCTAGAGATTTGGGCCTGAGTCAGTAATGTGGAGCTGCTGAAGATCTCCCAGTGAAGGGACAAGATAGGCTGGGACTTGCTTATCTCCGTAACTTTACCAGGTATTGGCAGTACCATGGCCTGGAAAGGTGTCATGTGTCTAGAATGACCTACAGCAAGTCTCTGGTCCTCCTTCCTGGTGGTTGGCTGGATGGCCATGGGGTGCTCGTTGCATGTGGATGGACGAATGTGAAAGAGGAATGCTGCAGCCCAGTAGTTATGGTTGTGACAGGCCCCTATCCAGTGGGCAGGGCCCATTGTTGTAGCTATTCATTCATTCATTCATTACCTATAATATGCCAGGTGCTGTTCTAGGTACTAGGCATGTGATGTTAAAGACAAGGCATGGTGATAAAACTGTCACCTCTCAGCTCGCCCAGGAGGCATGCAGAGGTGAAAAATGGCAGAAATAGTAGGAATACCAGCCTCTGCATTTGTATGGGTGCTGGAATTCTTATTGTGGGACAGTTCTCCCTATGCATCTTGACAATAGTCTGTGACAGGTTTCTATCACTAGCTTGACCCATCCCATTTGATCGGGTGTTCAGAGAGAGAGGATTCTGCCCCTACAGCCTCACCCAAGGTCTCCAAAGTCAGGAACAATGTTTGAGCCCCTGGACTGAAGAAGGCAGCTATAGTATTTTCCTGTAGGAACAGAGTCCCCAGCTAGGACTAAGGGAGACCTGCATGGGAAATTCCAGGAGCAGTCTGCATTCATGCATTGCCCAGGCTGGGCGATGATGATGATTGTGATGCCATCTAGCTACGTGGGTGCAGGGTCTTCTGACTTCCCTGGTCAGCAGAGTTGGCTCACCCTTCTCACTTCCCTGCAGAGAAACACACAGAGGCCATATTCAGAACCCCAGAGATAGCAAACAAGCAGATAGGTCTCCCCTTAATCTGTGACTTGGATGCTCTTCACTGAAGAAAAGAGAGATGGAATAGGTTTAGGGGAAGATAATGGGCTCCTTTTTTGATATGTTGAGCCTAGGTGCCAGTAGGATATCTTGGGCAAGATAATCCAGGTGCAGTTGGATATATAAGTCTTGAGCTCAGGATACAGGTCTAAGTTTGAGATGCAGATTCAGCATCCCCCAGTTAGAAATATGTGTCAATATCTGGAACTTGAACCCTCCTGTAAACAGTCACATTTTCCAGCCTTTTCTTTTTAAAACCTGCCTGGGACTGTAAGCAATGATGGGATGCAGAGCAGATAGTGGTCAGCAATGACTACCCTCATGCCCCTCCCCTGAAGGTAGAGGGTCTCATCTCACAGGACAGCATCTGCTCATTCTCTGTCATGTTGTCTCACTCTTTAGCAGAGGAAAAAAATGGCTGAAACCTTCCTTTCCAGGAATCCCATTTCTAGGGGTTCGGAAAGTAACGTATCTGTATTAATTTCCTGTGGCTGCCCTAACAGATGATTCCCTTACAGTTCTGGTGGACGAAGTTCAAAGTCAGTATTCCTGGACTGAAATCAAGGTGTTAGCAGGGCTGGGCTCCCTCCAGATGCTCTAGAGCATATCCATCTCTCACCTCTTCTGCCTCTGGCGACTGCTAGCATCTCTTGTCTCGTGGTCGCATCTCTCCAGTCTTGACCTGTGGTCACATTGCCTTTTCGTCTGTGTGTGGTCAAATCTCACTCCACCTCTCTCCTCTAAGGATTCACAGTGCTGTTAGGGCTCACCTAGATAATCCAGGATTATGTCCTCATCTCAAAATCTTACTTTAGGAAGTGTACATCCTACCGGAAAAACACAAGCAATAAACAACTAAGAAGTAAAATATTTAGTAAATTACCACAAGATAAATGCCATGGGAAGAAAGAAAGTATGGCAAGGTGACAGGAGCAAGTTGCATTATTAAATAGGATGATGAGGGTTGGCCTCACGGGAAATGAGAGATTTGAATAAAGACTGGAAGGAGGCGAGGAATGGGCCAAATGTATGTCTGAGGAAGAACATTCCAGGCAGAGGAAACAGCTCTAGTCAAGGCCCTAAGGCAGCAAGGAGTGTGGCTGGGGGACTGTGAACAGAGGGAGAGTAGTAGGAGATGAGACCAGAGAAGAAGTTGGGGTGAGGGAGATCATAGATGGCCTTATAGGCTGTTGTAAGGATGTCAGCCTTTACTCTGAGATAGGAAGATGTTTCCCATGTGGAAATATTGATCTTTGATAGAAGAATAGAATTTTGCTCAGTTTTATCAAGAGAGAAGAGCAGACACAGTAGTTTTGTAGATTTGGTGGAAGGCAGATCTCTGATCTCACTTACCAAATATTTATTCAGCACCTTTTATGCTAGGCACAATTCTAAGTACTGGGGGGCATGACAGTGAACAGAATGGGCAGCTCCTGTTCACATGGAGCTTACACCCTCCAGATAATAACGAACAAGTGCACATGGGAGACAGGAAGCAATGCACAAAGAGTGATACTTGCTTACGGAGAAAGCAAGAGAAGATGACATGTTAGAGAATGACTGTGGCAGCAAACCCACTTTAGACAGAAGAGTCAGGGAAGATGTCCCTGAGGAGGTGACATTTGAACAGAAATCTGAATGAAAACATAGAACCAGCCTTGGGAAGATGCAGAGCTGTTCTGGAAAGGTCCAGACTCAGAAAAAGGTTTGTATTTAAGGACTGGACAGAAGGCCAGTATGCTGTAACAGGGTGAGGAAGGAGGAGGATCTGGGGTGAGGTGAGATGTGAGCATCGGGCCCTTTAACCTGTGGTTTGGCTTTATTTGGAGACAGTGGGAAGGTTCGAACCTTCATGGCATGGTTGGCATGGTATGGTTGATGATTTATCATGCTGGCCTCCTCGAGAGAATGGACTCTGAGAGAAAGACAAGAGCGGAAGCTGCACATTGACCATCATAGTGGTCCAGAAATGATTATTTGGACTAGGGCCTTAGCAGTGGAGAGAGGTAAGTGGGTGAATTTAGAATATGTTTAGTGATTGTATTAACAAGACTTGCTGATGAATTGGATGAGAGGCAGCCAAGAAAAAGAGATGAGTCAAGAATGACTCCAAGGGATGCCATCCAATTGTCAAGAGAGAGATTTGTTTGTAAAATAGGTGTTGCTCTTTGTGAGGATCTGGGAATATGGGACTAAAAGAGAAAAAAGAATGACTCCTGGGTTTTGGCTTGATCAAAGGGTTTTAGCTTGGCCCCTGGGTTTTAGCTTGGCCCCTGCCTTCCTCACCATCAAAGCCAGAGCCGCTGCTCCTGCACTGTGACCCTGCGTATCACTGGTACTCTCACCACTGCTTTGAATCCCATCATACTCCTATCCTTCCATCAAACCTGCTACAGCAGGGCCCAAACGTGGTTGGATCCATCCGACTTTTCCTGCTTCTACTTCTGGGCTGCTTGGCACCATTGCCTTGGCGACACACAAACACAGCCTTGGCACTACTGTGGCTTCATGCTCTCTAGCCTCTGTGGACAGCTTAGCAATCCTTGTCCCTGTCCCAGGGGAGCATGAATTGGTCTGGTTGGCCCTGGAAAATCCACATGGTGGAGGCTGTCACCCCAAGCTGCTCCTGTCTCTTGCAGCCCACAGGCATTTACGGAGCACCTGCTGTGTACTTGGCTGAGAGCTAGGGGTGCCACAAAGTCTGCTGGGGAACTGGGCAATAACATTAGCATGTGCTAAGTGCTAACAGGTCAGTGTGACTTACCATGGTGACTGTCCCAAATCTTTCCTATTCATAAGTCCCTACAGTCTACACCCTCACACCACAACCTCAAATCTTCCCAGGGAAAAGAGTCAATCTGGTGAGCATTTTCTCAGGTTCTCCATACCTCTAAGCTCACCTATCAGAGTAGCCATCTTCACTTTCTCCTCCCTTTCCAGGGAAAAGATATCCTGTCTTCTGTGTTCCTCCCCTCATACTCTGGATCTATCCCCTTCCTCTCCTCCCGGGCTTCACGCCCGCTGTCACCTACCCCCTCCCTCTCTCTGCTTGTCTCCTTTCCATCTGAATACAGACATCTCAGTTCTTCACCATCCCACTTCATCTCCAGCCTCCATTCCACTTCTGTCCTCTCCTTCACTACCAAGTCTCTTTAGAAATTGTCTGATCTCTGTCTTGAACACTTTCTCACTTCTTTCCCTCCTCAATCCCTGCAGTTGGTTCTGTCCTCTCCATTCCCCGATAGTGTGTTCCCTAAGGGGCCAGTGACTTTCATGTATTACCAGAAGCAATGCGGTTAATACGAACGTGGATATAAATAGTGCCCATCCTGAGGTCATTGTGAGATTAAATACAAAAATGGAGAGAGCACTTAGACAGTGCCAGGAATGCAGTAAGAACTCAGTTGTCATTGCTATTATTACTGTTGTTATTATTGTGACGTTGATCATATATTTCATAACTGCCTCTCAGTTTGGCTGCCTCACCCATTATCCACCAAGGCAGGGACTCTGAGTTCTTTTTTTTTTTTTTTCTTTGAGACAGAGTCTCACTCTGTCACCCAGACTAGAGTGCAATGGCGCGATCTCAGCTCACTGCAACCTCCTCCTCCTGGGTTCAAGTGATTCTCCTGCCTCAGCCTCCCAAGTAGCTGGGATTACAGACGCCCGCCACTGTGCCCAGCTAATTTTTGTATTTTCGGTAGAGACGGGGTTTCACCATGTTGGCCAGGCTGGTCTTGAACTCCCGACCTCAGGTGATCCACCCACCTCAGCCTCCCAAAGTGTTGGGATTACAGGCGTGAGCCACCACACCCAGCCTCTGAGCTTTTTATATTCCCAGTGACTAGCACAGAGCCTGAGATAAGCTGGGGCTTAGCACATATTAGAGACACAGACGGTAGATACTGATCACTAACAGGACCGTGCCTTTGGGCTTTGGGTTATGTGGCCTCTGCAGACAATCTGGCCATCAACCAGGCTTTTACTGGGGCAGGGGCGCCTGCCTGTCATAGCAGCTTCTCAGCTCACAGTTTCCTCCCCTACGTTCCCCACTTCCCTCCCTCCTTCCTCTACACAAGGCACAGGCTGTCAGCAGAGTCAGTGGGAGCCTGTCAGCAGGAGCCCAGGCACTGCCCCCTTGAGGGCCTCTGGCTCAGCCTCTCCTCTCCTCCTTCAGCACAGGCCTCCCTGCCTGTCAAACGTGTCATGCATGTGGCTCCAGCCTGTCTGGACACAGATGTGGCCACAGTTCCTAGGCAGGCGGGGTGGGGGCAGTAGCTGGCAGTATTTCAGAACGGGGAGTGGGGGTATCTGTGAACATTGGAAATATCACTGGAAGCCTGGTGCTTTGGAACAGGGAGATCAAAGTGTCCATGAGGATCCACACAGAGTCGGTCCCCAGACCGCCACAGGTGAGCAGGAATTGGCCTGGATTAGCCCTGGAAGATCCACATGGTGGAGGCTGTCACCCCAAGCTGCTCCTGTCTCTTGCAGCTCACAGGCATTTGCTGAGCACCTGCTATGTGCTTGTCTGCGAGCCAGGGGTGCCACACAGCCTGCTGGGGAACTGGGCAATAACATTAGCATGTGCTAAGAGGTCACTGTGCACAAAGAACACTGATGACCCAGAGGAGGGTTTGGTCAGCCCTGTGTGGCTCAGGGAAGACCTCAGAGAGGTAGAGATGCTGCAGTCCAGTCTTGAGGAGTGAGCAGAAGTTCAGCATGTGAATGATAAGGAGACAAGAACCCCAGGCAGAGGGAACAGTGGTATAGAGGCATAGAGGCATTAAAGAGCCTAGCAGACTCTGGAAATTATATGTAGTTGTACGGGGCTAAAGCGTAGGGAAAGGGAGGAGAAGAGGGGGTATCTGAGGCTGGAGAGGTAGACAGGAGCCTTGTAAATCAGACTGAAGAGCTTAACCTTTACCTTCTAGGTAGCAGTTGCAGTTGGTAAGATCCCATGTCAAACTAATTCAAGCAAAAAGGAAATTGTATTAGTTTACATAACTGTGAAGTTCAGGACCTGAACTATCTTTAGGCCCACCTGAATCTAGGACTCAAACAGTGTCTTTCTTCCTACAGCCATAGAAGATGTCTCCAGCAGTTCTAAGCTCGAAGTTGGCACATTGTTTTTCTTAAAGGGCCAGATAGTAGATGTTTTTGGCTTTGTGGGCCATATAGTCTCTGTCACAGGTGCCTGCTGTTGTAGGACAAAAGCAGCCATACATTGTTTAAATGAATAGGCGTGGCTGTATTCCAATAAAATAAAACTTTATTTATAGAAACAGGCAGCTGGCCTATAAGCTGTAGTTTGCCTGACCCTGTTCTAGGCTTGCATGGTTTGTATAGCTCACTATCTTAGAGAAAAAAAGAGAGTCCCACAGCCACCAGTGTCCAAATATGAAATCTCAGAGAAGACCATGGTGCATAGCACTTAGGTCAAGTGCCCATTCTATTTATTTATTTATTTATTTATTTATTTATTTTTGAGACAGGCTCTCACTCTGTTGCCCAGGCTGGAGTACAGTGGCAAGATCATAGCTCACTGCAGCCTTGACCCTTCCAGGCTCAAGCGGTCCTCCTGCCTCGACCTCCCAAGTAACTGGGACTACAGGCGTGCACTACCATGACTGGCTAAATTTTTCAATTTTTTTTTTCATAGTGACAGGGTCTCACTGTGTTGCCTAGGCTGGTCTCAAACTCCTAGGTTCAAACAGTCCTCCCACCTCAGCCTCCTAAAGTGCTGGGATTACAGGCATGAGACACCATGCCTGGCCAGGTGCCCATTCTTGAGCCACTTAGGAAGCGGTCTCCTGATTGGTCAGCCCAGACATGTGCCCATCCCAGTGGCAGTGATGGGGATCAGCCAAACCAAGAGCATATGGAATGAAAAGGGGGATGCTATTGTAGAAGACAGGGGAAAAGATGTGGATATCCACTGCAACATGCCAACAAGAAAGAGCATGAACTGAGTGCCTGAAAGTACCAGTGATGATCCAGCTTGAAATTGGTCCTGACACAGCCTCAGGCACCAGGCCGGCCCTGCAGTGCTGATGCACGCCCTGCCTGGCCTTTTCCTTCTGTGCAGTATTTGCATCTCAGCTGCTTTGTTTACACCTAGTCAGAATGCACTTGCCCGCTCATTCTTCCTCACACATTGCTCCACCTGCCTGGGTGGAACTAGAGGGCAGAGTTACAAGGGTGCAGGGTGGGGAGGGTGCCAGGCTGAAGCTCCTCTGCCCTTGATGGGGGCTGCTTCCCTCCTCCAGCCTCAGCATTCTCTCTCAGTATCTTGAAGGGACAGTTACTTATGATTCTCTTCTCTTCTGTGCCTTTGTCTTACAACTACCCTTCTCAACATTCTCCACCAGGCTTACATTTATTTGCTTGTCTTTCAAGGCTTAGCTCAGCTTTGCTGTTATCTCCTTTGAGAAGTCTTTGCAGTAACCTCAATTTGGTCAGTGACCTTTGTACCAAAATATAGGATGCTATTCCAGAATATAGAATGTGGACATATATTTTCTTATGATTATTTCTCTACCTGTCTCTACCACTAGCTTCTTGAGGAAAGGACCGAGGCTAATTTACTTTTAGGTTCTGAGCTCGTACTCAGCACAGGACCTAGCACTGAGTAGGCAAGCAGTTCTTGGATGGGGCTGTGTTTTCCAGCTCCGTCTAGTCCCGTGTAAGATACGGAAGCAAGAGCTTCTTGAACAGGCTTGGAATAGTACTTGTTGGTTGGCACCTGATGTTTGTCTCTTTACCTCTGAGCTGCCTCTCTCAGGACATACGATAACTTACCATCCTTTCTCCTTCGACTCCTGCTCTCCCATAGGACCCATCTCGCATGGGATTCATTCAAGGGGTCAGCAAGGGGAACACAGCAAGACATATATTTGACAGGGCATTTAGAAAGTGTTTGCATTACTTGCTTAGACATACACCAGGCTCTTCCTGTGCATGGCCCTTTATGGTGGGGCTGCAGCAGCTAGATCCCAAGCAAGACCATGTAGACTGTAGAACACCCATCTCCCTACGTTATGTCTATCCCACCACTACTCAGAGAAGGTTCTAGGAAGGTGGATCTGTGGGATTTGGCTTCATGCTGTTGGATGACAGTCTCACCTTGTGGGAGCCAAGGCCTGTGGTTGAATATAACGGACTGATGTGCCGTGGTCCCTGGTCTAAGAACTCATTGCTGGACTCTGCCTTCCCTTTGTCTCATGGGCTGCTTGCACTTGTCACAGTCATTGGGAGAAGTGGCTAAAAGGCTGGCCACCCAACCAACCAGGCACAGATGTCAAGCTGAAGCCATCTGTTACCCTAATCCAGCAAACCCGTATCTGGAAGCATATCTGGAAGCACCTCTTTCAGTTGGGTTGGTAGGAACTAGGAGGAAGACCCTACCCTAGATCTGCTGGTGCCCACACATAACGCCTCCCTCACCTCACTCCTTAATAAGACCAGTCAGCTTTCTTGTCAGTCTGTGGATACAGGCTTAATATTCCAAGCCTCAGAACATGGTTTAGGTTGATGAGCCAGCGTTGAGGACATTCACCTTATATGCTGCACCTTAGCCACATTTTTGAGCATTAAGTGAGCTGGAAGATCTCTTAGGAGGGCCCCAGGTTGCCCTTCCTGGCTGGTTAGCCTGACCCTTATGCCTAATCATAGTCCTCTTTCAGTCTACAGGTCTGGGAGCAGGGCAGCCTCCTGGCTCCTGAGGTTCCACCTATGCTGTGAGAGACACAGGGGTCAGATCCACACTCAGCATGTACTCTCCCAGGGCCCAAAACCCCCAAACTACTAGGCTGTAGGATCTAAGGAGAAAGGATAGGCAAGTTCCGGTCTCCTTCCCCGGGTCCTTCTCACGCACTCACACACACCCTGCTGAAACCTGATCCTGAGGTTGCCTCGCGTGCCGGGGTGCTGGCGGGGCTGGCGGGCTGGGGCCTGTCTTTTGGAGCCTGCCCCACCCTGCCCTGCTACCCCCTAGGCCAGGGCAAGCAGTTCAGGCGTCCCACACCCCTGCTAGTCTGACTAGTCATTCTATACCTTAAGGGCCACCTCCACCCTGGCCAGGCCCCCAAACTGGCACACTGGTCTGGACGGAAGCCCCTGGATTCTGTTCCAGGCATAGCCTGAGGTTAGGCCACCTGCATAATTAACACACACACACACACCATCTCTACCATCACCCTACCCCCACATTTCCTGTTGTTTATAGGCCCCAGCCCATTTTCCAAGGCCTCTGCAGGTGCCAACCCACCTCACAGGGGATGAACAAAGTACAGTGGGAACACTGGAGGAAGAGTGCAAGCCTCCCTGGGGGAGTCAGGGGAGACTGTCCTGAGGAAGTACTCTTTCAGCTTAATAAGAATGAAACAGAACAGAGGATGCCAGAGGCTGGGGAGGGAGAAATATGGAGAGACTTGTTAAATTATACAAAATCACAGCTAGATAGGAGGAATAAATTCCAGCGTTCCATGGCACTCTAGAGTGATTGTAGTTAACAATAGTATATAGTTTCAAATAGCTAGAAGGAAGATATTGAATGTTCTCAACACAAAGAAATGATAAATGTTGACCGGGTGCAGTGGCTCATGCCTGTCATCCCAACACTTTGGGAGGCTGAGGCGGGCAGATCACCTGAGGTCAGGAGTTTGAAACCAGCCTAGCCAACATGGCGAAACCCTGTGTCTACTAAAAATACAAAAATTAGCTGGGCGTGGTGGTGCACGCCTATAGTTCCAGCTACTTGTGAGGCTGAGGCAGGAGAATCGCTTGAACCTGGGAGGCATAGGTTGCAGTGAGCTGAGATCACACCACTGCATTCCAGCCTGGGCAACAGAGTGAGACTCTGTCTAAAAATAAATAAGAAATGATAAATGTTTGAGATGATGGATATGCTAATTACCCTGATTGGATCACAATACATTATATGTATCACAACATCACTTTGTACTCCATAAATGTGTACAATTATTATGTACCTATTAAAATTTTTTTTAAGAATAAGAATGCATTTTTTCCAGGCAAATAAAGAAGGAAAGTGGTTGGGAAATAGAGCAGAGGTGTACATTTCAGGCAGAGATAATGCATGTGTAAATGCAAGAAGACGGACATGTCTACAAATAGTGCTGCGCTGGGAGTATATATAACAGTAGTCCCAGGGGAGTAAAATCTAGATTGCATTAGATTGGAGGGTGACTAGGAGATGAGGAAGTGGAGAGAGAATATCCACTGCTCTTCCTAGAAATTTTGCCATGAAGGGATGAAAGAGAGGCTGGTAGCTAAAGCGGGTATATGGCCAGGAAGCTTTGTCAAATTTGTTTGTTTGTTTGTTTGTTTGTTTTCACATGGGAGAGACCTGAGCCTTATTGTGTGCATAAAGAGAAACAGAAATGGAATCCATAGCATGATAGAAAGATCTGCTTTGGTGTCATAGGGTTGGGGTAAGGAGGCCAAATTTAAGAATAGGTAAAGGGGCTGATAGATTTGTGGGTAAGGAAGCCAGAAGCTGAGGGAGTACCTATCTGTTGGTCTTGGTTTTTCTGTGAGGTAAGAGAAAAGATACCTGGTTAAAGAGAGTTGGAAAAGGATAGAGTTTATGGAGAGTAGGGAATGTTTGGAATAGCTGCTGAGCAAAGTTGAGGGCCTAGCGCCTCATAAATTTGTGGTGGCATCGGTGCATTTTAGTGTGTATGTGTGTGTGTTCTCACAGCCTCTCAAGTATAAAAGGTACAACAGTGTAAGATTAGATAAATCTCTGGTTGGATTTTGCCTAATGTGTGGGACAAAAGGACAGTGGAACCAAGGAGTACAGGACCCTGGCAAGAGTGAGACTGAGGAGATGGATGGGATCTAGCCAAGAGAGATAATAGACTAGAAGTATGTATAGAAATCAAGTGGGTTTGGAGTGAAGAAAGCAAAGGAGAGAAAGAGAAAATAGAACGTGAAGAAACTGCATTCAGAGAGTACTGGAGATTAATATCCTCAAAGTGATGAACAGTTTCAGAATGGGGCTGTAGGACTGAGTGCCTGACGTGGAGTGAAGATGAGAGGGTCACTGGAGTCAAGTAAGTCATCTTCGAGGCCAGAGTTGTAGTAGGCATTGAAGTCTCTGAAAATAATTGAGCAAGAATTGGGTTTGCATAGAATATGAGACAGATGCTGAAACCTTGAATGAATATGGCAGAGTTGGTAGATGATCGGTTGAAACTTGGTAATAAAAGTGATGGTGGTGTAGTAATAGAGGTGAGGATGATGTTGGGGAAAGTTATGGTGCTGGCTGTGATTGTTAGAAATTCCACATCCACCACTGTCCTTTCTGGGAGTTCTAGGGTAACAAGAATGTAGAGTGTTGCAAGTCCTTGTTCCCATCTTGAAACCTGATCTCCCCATCACCTTGAAAGCATGCCTGTGGCCAAGAGAAGGAGGAAGAGGCTAGAGCACAGCACAGGACATGTTGAGGGAACAGTCCTTGAATCCGTGCAGCTGCAATCAATGATACAAGGAGGGGAAACCAGGAAAAAAAACAAGCATGCAAATCTCCTAAGAAAAGGTGAAGAAAAGCCACAGGATAGTCTTAGAACAAGTAAAGAGAGGCCTTTGTTAGTCACATGGAACTAGATAAAATAGGATCTGGGCTTTACACCAACCAGAATAGACCAGAGATTTAAATGTAAAACATGAAAACACACAAGTACTAAAAAAAATGGATGAATTTCTCTATAACCTGGGGATGAGAAAAACTTTCCTATGACTCAAACTCCAGAAGCAATAGGGCAAAGACTGATAAATTTGACTTAAAACAACAACAACAACAACAGCAACAACAAAAACCTATTGTGTTGGAGGCCAAGAGTGACCATAGCAGCAGCTTTCTGCCTCCTGCTTTGAGAAAAAATAAAAATATTTTGCAAAAATGAGGGGGGAAATAAAACACCATAATCCAAGTAAATAAATAAACAAACAAGGGGAAATAGTTATAACTGTATCTCAGAGAGTTTATATATTAAATATATAAAGAACTTTAAAAAAAGAAAAGAAAAAAATACCTAAAAAATAGGCAAGAGATACGAATAAAGTTTACAGAAAAAGAACTGCAAATGGCCCTTCCATATATGAAATAATGCTAAATTCCACTCATAACAAAAGAAATGCAAATTAAGATGACAGTGAAATACTATTTTTTTTTCTATCAGACTAACAAAATGGAAATGTTTGACAGTGTACTCTTGGTGATGTTGCAGGGGCTGTGGGGGAGTGGCACTTTCATACATCACTGGTGGGTATTGCAAAATGGCACAATCCCTGTGGGGGGGAATTTGGTAGTATGGAGCAAGATTAAAGATACACACTTTCCCTTTGATCCAGCAAACCCACTTTTAGGAATCTATTTCAAAGATACATTGGCAAATAGAAAAGACATATGCATTAAGTTATTCATTGTAACTACGACTAGTAGAACCTGCTTTACAAAAGACTGGAAACAACCCAGGAGATTGATTGAATAAAATAAGGTACATAATCAATCATGGAGTATTATCGAGTATGTAATTATAATGGAGTGCTCACCAGGATATATTGTTTAGTAAAAAAAGAAAAGTAGACAAAACAGTATGTATACTGTGTTACATTTTTAGTGAATAAAGAAGGGAACAGGAATACACACACACACACAGTTTCATTTATTTACTTATATCAAGAAAAAAAAGGATACAATAAAACTAATAAAAATGAATACTGTATGGGACTAGAAGTAACAGGCTGACAGAGATGAAAGCTAGACTTCTTTGAATATATTTTGTTTGTGAATTTAATTGTGTAACTATGCAAAACTCTATATAATCATTAAACAAAATCGATTAAAATGAGGGAAAAGCTCTCCTTTAAAAGCGAAAGCAGAATGAAACAAATGAACCTAACTATGTATCATGTCATTGATAAATTAAACTCAGCAGAATTATTTCAACTGGCAAATGCAAAGTAATTTGTCTGTTCTTCTAGTGGGGTATACCCTAAGGCAGAAAGAACTGCAAAGAAACCTTAAATTGTTTTTAGTAATGGTAGTGTTAGTAGTATACTAGTATTGTTTTTCTGAAACCATTATATACATTTTCTATATGTATATGTTAGGATCAAGCAAAAAAGGTAATTGTGTTAATGTCACTGGAAACAAGGATATCAGCTTAAAAGAGATACGAATATAAAGTCAAATATAGTAGGTAAACAATTTTTTGCTGTGTGAATTATATATCATAAAGCTGTTTTAAAAAAGAAAAAGAAGATGAATACAAATCTTATAATCCTAATTTTGAATTGGAAATACTAGTTACAAATGAATGATGTATTCTTTTCCTCAAAAAATTAATTCCCACCCTGAGCAATATAGTGAGACTCCATCTCTACAAAAAATAAAAAATAAGCCAGGTGTGGTGGCACATTCCTGTAGTCCCAGCTACGCAGGAGGCTGAGGTGGAAGGAACGCTTGAGCCCAAGAGTTTGAGGTTGTAGTAAACAAAGATCACACCACTGTACTCTAGCCTGGGCAACAGAGCAAGAGCCTATCTCAAAAAAAAATTATAGTTAAAATTTTAGGTGTGATAATGTTTTAAGAAAGGTTGTTTAGGTATGGTTTATGTTTTAAGGTGTCCTTATCTTTTAGAAAATAATGCTGAAATATTTTATGGATGAAATGGCATAATGTCTGGGAATTTTCAAAATAGTATACAAAGAAAGTGGATGGGGTATAAAAGAAGCAAAATTGACCATGATTGAAAATTGCTGAATCTGGGTGATGGGGGTGGCATGGTTGACAGTACTATTTTTTCTGCCTTTTTATATGTGAAATTTTCCATAATGAAAAGTTTAAAAATATATACACCGGAGGAAAAAATGAGTTCCCTTTGCAAAGAGATGCACCTAACTAGCGGAAGTGTTAGAGGAGAGCTGGCTGAATCATTCAAGGAATAGAAAGAGCAGCTACAGAAAGAAAATCCAAAGCCAAAGGCCTGATAAAAGAGAGAGACGAAGTGGAAAGTGTTTGAGGCTGAGCATGGTGGCTCACGCCTATAATCCCAGCACTTTGGGAGCCTGAGGCAGGAAGATCGCTTAAGCCCAGGAGTTCAAGACCACCCTGGGCAACATAGTGAGACCTCATCTCTACCAAAGATAAAAATAAAATGAGAACTTAGCTGGGTATGGGGGTGGATGTGTGTAGTCCTAGCTACTTGGGAGGCTGAGGTGGGAGGATCACTTGAGCCCAGGAGTTTGGGGTTACAGTGAGCCGTGTTCACGCCACTGCACTCCAGCCTGGGTAACAGATGTATATGGGACAGATGAACATGCTCAACAATATCTGAATGCAACTGGGAAAATATGGAATATGGGGCACTCTACAGGACAAATAACCTTATACATAGAAGTAGGAAATATGTGTATGTTCTAGTTTTGACGAGCCTGGAAATAATGACTAACCCATAACAACATGAGCTTCCCTAGCTACTCTGATGGTGATCTGTAAATACCATTACCAATTAAAAGGAACCAGGGTTCCTTGGGAAAATGACTGATTCCAAGTCGGGGCAAGAAATGTACAAGATCAGCCTCAAAAATCTTTTCATACAAGAAAGCCAGGACATTATCAAAGATTACTAGGATGTGTGCAGAAGATTCAGGAGCCAAATTGAAAAGACTCCACTGGCCAAAGATGGGATAATCTGAGCATCAAAAAATAATGATTGGCTGGGCTCAGTGGCTCACGCCTGTAATCCTAGCACTTTGGGAGGCCAAGGCGGGCGGATCACCTGAGGTCAGGAGTTCAAGATCAGCCTGACCAACATAGTGAAACCTCGTCTCTACTTAAAATACAAAATTAACCGGGCATGATGGCAGGTGCCTGTAATCCCAGCTACTCGGGAGGCTGAGGCAGGAGAATCACTTGAACCCAGGAGGCAGAGGTTGCAGTGAGCTGAGATCGCACCGTTGCACTCCAGCCTGGGCAACAAGAACAAAACTCCATCTCAAAAAAAAAATAATAATAAATAAATAAATAAATAAGAATAATGGCTACAAAAATTACAGTAGATTGACATATATCAAATACATGAAAATGTCTGAATTCCTAATGATTAAAACATAAAGCCTCATTAATCATCTTTGGAGGCTGCTAAGGAATCAGCTCATTATTCTGCAAATGGGTAAATAAGGGGGAAAATTAAGCATTTTATCTCATCTTTTCTGTAGGACTGCTACCAAAGAGTTAGTGAGAGAAAGTTTATAGAAGTACTGTAGCATCTCCTAAAGAAAGGATGGATCTAGGCGGTGATCCTCAGTGGCTGCTACAAGCATTCTGTGCAGAGCCGCTGAGAACTTGTATCAGTTCTAGCCAAGAACACTTGAACCTAGTCTTTTTTTAAATTTGAGATGGAGTCTCGCTCTGTCGCCCAGGCTGTAGTGCAGTGGCGTGATCTCGGCTCACTGCAACCTCTACCTCCTGGGTTCAAGTGACTCTCCTGCCTCAGCCTCCCAAATCGCTGGGACTACCAGCGTGCCCACCATGCCTGGCTAATTTTTGTATTTTTAGTAGAGACGGAGTTTCGCCATGTTAGCCAGGCTGGTCTCAAACTCCTGACCTCAGGTGATCCACCTGCCTTGGCCTCCCAAAGTGCTGGGATTGGAGGCACGAGCCACTGGGCCCAGCCTGAACCCAATCTTGATCAATAATTTTTTTTTTTTTTTTTTTTTTTGAGGCAAGGTCTCACACCGTCACCCAGGCTGGAGTGCAGTGGTGTGATCTGACCTCGCTGCAGCCTCAACCCCCTGAGCTCAAGCGATCCTCCCGCCTCAGCCTCCCAGATAGCTGGGACTACAGTCTCTGTAAAGCAGGAGAAAGGCAGTCTACAAAGCAATCTACAAAATAATATAGGAAAAGGAAAATCAGTTTGGATGTATACCATAAGGTTAATTATCTCTGTGTCGTACAATTACGGGTATTTTTATCTTTTATGTGTGCTTGTCTGTATTTTTTCCAAAATTAACACGATACAGGTTGCACAAAAAATGAGGTGTTTTTAAAAGTAAAACTTACCGAACTTTCCAATCATCTGAATAAAAAGAAAGCAGAGGAAAAGGAAAAAAAAATGTCGAGATCATTTGGCTAGATCTTAGGCATATTTTATTAGCATATGACATCTAGTACATATTGGAAAGCAGATAAAATCCTGTCCAAGCTTGACTCTGAGAGAAACTTTCCAGAAATTTTATAAGCTCAGTCCTGACACAGAAGAAGAGGTTCTTGGTGCAGGCTTATCCAGGGACCATGTTTGCTTTGATATTACACATAGACCATGACCAGGATCCTCAGAGCCTCTGGCAAAACATCAAATATATTAATTTATGTAGATTTTATATACTTGGCACAAGAAATATGCATTACCCTTTTACATGGGGTGGTAGTGGGAGTGCACTGACTCAGTTGCTGGGACCCAGCTCATTGCTCCCAAGTGTTGACATCTTCCTAGCAAGAGTGGTGGGGGAGGGAGCAGGATTCAAAGTTTTTTGCCTCTTTCAAGTTCGTGTCAAAATCTCTAATAATACCAGACCTCTGAGTGATAACTGATATTGTTCCTCCTGGGACTGCTGGTTATAATGGTGTTAGTGATGATAGGGATGAGAAATCCATGCTGTGGTTGCTTCTGGGATTGGAGGGCCACCCCTACAGCCTCCAGTTATTCAGTGGCTGATTCAGGGTGAGTTAGAAATAACAACACAGGGCCACGGAGGCCCAGGCCTCCACACATTCATTTATGGCCAGGAAGGTCCTGAGCAGGCCCCATGGCAGAATTCTCAGCACACAGTGAGTGATCAGGAACTGGCCATCTTTGGGGCTGCCAGGTTCCCTGAAAAGGGCCTTCAAAGCAGGGTGCTAGCGCCCATGTGAAGTTGTGCTCTCCCGTCATCTCTGAAGAGCTCAATTCCTGCTGCACCTTCTCCCTCTTCCTCATTTCCCTTTGCCTCCCTTCAGACTTCATCTCCTCCTCCCCAAGGCTGTCCCCTCCCTGCCCATTCCAAGAAGAGTAAGACTTGCCTGTTCTTTCACCCCAGCTCAGCATCACTTCACCCTCCTTCTCTCGCCTTTCCCCCCATCTCCCCTCCAGGCCCAGATCAACCCTTCCCCTGAAGCTCTGGGTCCCTCCTCACTTCCACAGGAACTTAGCCTCCTCTCTTTCCTTCTCTCCACCAGCAAATGCACTCAAATTCCTACTGGTCCGAAACCTCTCCCCTCGGCCCTGCCTCCGAGGACTCTGCTTTTTCTTTCTCTTCCCTACCAAACTTCTGTCTCCTGTAGCTTTTAACCTGCTTTGCCCTCCCACCATGAATTCTCCTTATTCCTCGCTGAGGGTGGTCCACTTCCCAGAATTCTCTCCAAAATCTGTCTCCATGTACCGGCTGTATTTTTGGATATATTTCTGCTCAACTGGACAGTGTTTCATCTCTGTGTTCCCAGATTGCAGGAACAGTGTGGGCAGCAGTGACTATTTGATGGATGCCTGCACAACCTTCCAGAGAGCTTCCAGCTCTGAGAAATTGATCCTTGCTGAGCAAATCTTGTCTCTCCACTCCTACAGCTGGCCAAATAAAGACGGACCAGGCCTACTCCCTCAGACTCAGGCTCCATTGAACAAGATCTGTCAAACCCCTCAACAGCTACCCAGTGAACAGGCTGGGTGCAGGGGGGTATGCCGGAATGCAGGGGAGGCTTCCAGCAGATCCTTAGCCAAGACCGATGCACAGAAGTGCCACCAGTACTCCAGGCTGTTGCGTTTTTGTGATCCTCCTTAACAGCCCTGTTATATTCCAGGTTCTCCAAGCCAGCACCCATGTTCCTGGATGATTCCTTTCGCAAGTGGGCTAGAATCCGGGAGTTTGTGCCGCCTTTTGGGATCAAAGGTCAAGGTATGTTGGGAACCCTGACCTACATTAACATCTCATCCCCCTGACTGTCTCCCTATCCTTCGGGATAAGGCTACATCCTCCGAAGTCCCCATGCTGAGAATCCACCCTTCCTCTACTCTCAACAAATCTTCTCTACCTTTTTCCCTTCCTTTTCCTTTTTTTTTTTTTTTTTTTTTATTGAGATAGATCCTTGCTCTGTCACCCAGGCTAAAGTGCAGTGGCATGATCTCGGCTCACACAATCTCCACCTTTAAGATCCTCCTACCTCAGCCTCCTGAGTAGCTGGGACCATAGGCATGCACCACCATGCCTGGCTAATTTTTTATTTGTATTTTTAGTAGAGACAGGGTTTTACCATGTTGTCCAGGTTAATCTCAAACTCCTGGACTCAAGTGATCTGCCTAAAGTGCTGGGGTTACAGGCATGAGCCACCATGCCCGGCTTCTTCTTTAATGGAATATTTACACACAGCCCACCACTTTGCCAGGGGCTAAGTATACAACAGTGAAGTAGACAGATTGTTTCCTCTCCTCAAAAAGCTCCAGTGTAGCGGAGATTCAGATACTCGAGTGCAGAGCTCTGGTGAGGGAAGTATAAGGAGCTGTGAGAGCACAGAAAAGGTGTGCTGTAGACAGGAACACTAGAGTACTAGGTATAGTAGGGACATTCCCAGAGAAAACACAGACTGTCCCCCAAGAGTGCCCCACGCCCCGCCCCTCTATCAGCCCATCCTGATATTTTTCACCTGAACCTCGTCTCCCTTGCAACCCTTCCTTATCCTGTCCAAGGCTAACCTTTCCCCTACACTGTCACAAACTCCCCTTCCATTGCCTTGGGGACCTCACCCACACAGCTCCCTCCTAACTTAAGACTTTCCCATCCCTAGTAGTTGAACAATTCTGCTTCTTTGTCAAGTTCTGTGCTATTTCATGGCTTGGTGGAAAATAATCTGGACTTATGGGTCAGGCAGAGAGGGATCAGCTCCCCATACTGCCTCTTTACTAGCTGTGACCCTGGACAAGTTGCCTGTCTGTGCTTTAGTTCCGTCAGCAGTTAAATGGAGAGAATAATACTACTGTGTAAAGTTGTGGTCAGAATTATATAAAATAACTGCTAAAGGGGTGATATCATTTGGCCAGGAGACCCAAGAATACCCGAACCCTCTACTCAGCCAGACTACCTCTCCCTGAAAAGAAGACAGTGGCCAGGAAAAACACTGCTGAACTGGAGCTTTGACCTCAGACCTCCAAGGACAAATCTAATGGGTCGGGTTAAACCATATGAAGAACCCCTTTTCCCTGGGTGCAGGCAGCCAAGAAGGCCACTCTTCTCTCTTGAATCTGCACTCGAGACTCAGATGGGATAGCTACAAAGGCCAGGGAAGTTCGATATGGAGCCCATCGGCCAGCAAGCAGAGAGCATCTGCTCATGTATGCTCTTTCTGCTGAAGTTCTCCTAGAAAACAAAGCCCAATCCATATCTTTGACCTTGGCTAATTTTAGTAGCAATATGTTCTTCCTTAAAGGTGAAATCGGAAGTGGGAAAAGGAGGGAATCTGTGGCCTTTCCTAAAGCCCACCATAGGGTATCTCTGAAGGCACTTAGTGTAGAACATTGCTTAAAGGTTTGTTTCCCTACCCCATTCTCACTCAACTTCTGGAAGGATTAGCTGCACCTACTGCCTCCTCTTTCTCACCATTTACTCCTGAAGAATATCTGCATCCCTGCCCATCCCACCCCACCATTCCAGTGAAACTGCTCCGTGTCCCGGAGAAATCCAAGGGATACTTCTCAGTCCTTAACATGACCTCTCAGCTACCTCTGCTTCCTTTAAAAAAGTATGTTTGTTATTTTTAATTTTGGAGACATCTTTTCTTTACATGAAATATTTCAAGCATACAAAAAATACTAGGAATAATGAGCATTGATGTACCTTCTACCCAGCTGAAGAAATAAAATATGAGACACAATTAAAGCTTCTGTGGGGCCCTTCCCACTCCATTCTCTTCCTTCCCCAGGAAGCCATTATTCTGCATTATCCTGGCTTCAGTGTTGGCATTCTTATGCCTTGTTTATATATGTTTGAGACAGGGTCTTGCTTTGTCACCCAGGCTGGAGTGCAGTAGCACACACTCGACTCACTGCAACCTCAACTCCAGCGCTCAAGCAATCCTCTCACCTCAGCTCCCCAAGTAGCTGGGACTACAAGCACACACTAGCACTCCTGACTAATTTTTGTATTTTTTTGTAGAAACAGGGTTTAACCATGTTGCCCAAGCTGGTCTCAAACTCCTGAGCTCAAGCAATCCTCCCTCCTTGGCCTCCCAAAGTGCTGGGATTACAGATGTGAGCCACCACACCCAGGCTTGTTTATGTATTTTCACTACATATTTATATATTTATTAGAAATACGGTACCGCTCTTACACGTCTTTAGACTTTACAAATGGTGTCATTATATGTACATATATTTGTGTATATGTGTATGTATATTCTTCATTTTTTTGAATATGTTTTTGAGATTTATCTATATTGGTACATACAGCTGTAGGTCATTGATTGTTTTTTTTTTAACGGCCGTATAGGATTTCATACACCACATTTAATCTGGTTTTTTTTTTTAGTGGACATTCAGCTTGCCTCCAACATTTTGCTATTACAAACAGTTCATCAGCGAACACTCTTGCATGTCTCCTGGAGCAAGTGAGTGACTTTTTCAACACTCCGCGCCTAGGGGCATAGTTGTAGGATCTTAGTGTATGCACATCTTCGTGGTTATTTGATGTTATTAAGATACTCTCCATTATGGTGATACCAGTTTACTTTATTTTTAGGTCTTTATGTACATTATTTTGTATCTTCCTAACAACTCCACAAAATAGGAATTACTTTCATTTTAGAGATGAGGAAACTAAAGCTCCAAGAAAGGAAATGATTTATATAAGGTCACAGAGCACAGCCGGTATTTGACTCCAAAGCCAATACCCTTGCTATTCACTATACATCATACTATAGTGCTCTCATGATACCAGAGTTTGGAAGAGCAGTCCTTATTGCCAAAGCCAGAGAGAGGTCAAGGAGATGAGGTCTAAATAGTGGGCACAGGTCTGAGAGCACAGAAGTCATGGGGGTCTTTGCTGAGTGGACTGCAGGTGGGCAGAGCCAGGCTCAGGGAGTAAAGAGGTGAGGAGGTAAAGACAGCCTGGCAAAGAGCAGGATTCAGGCTTGGCAATGTGAGTGGGAGGAAGTGAGGGAAAGGGGATGTCAGATAATGAGGCACGTGGTGAGCTCTTCAGTTGCTGGGTGTCTCCTCATTTGTTTCCTGGTATCTGCTGGGTGGGAGCACAGAGATAAGTACAAGGTGGTCTCTAGCTCTGAGCAGGTGCTCCCGTTCCAGGGAGACTGTGTGCTCCAGCTTCCAGGGAAGCCCCTGGCCTAGGAATGCATGTCCTGGGGCCTGACTACAGAGCCTCAGAAAACCAGATGAGCCTCCCAGAAGCCTGGGAGAGAAGCTGCATGCCAGTGTTAGGGACGGGCTCCCGGCAGTGATATGCCTGTCTGTTTCCTGCCTTCACTTCCTTTCTCGGGAAGAAAGTCAGGGCAGTGGCCCAACACATCCTTGTGTCCAGAGCTCTCTCCACTTCCACTTTCACTCTAGCTCCTAGGAACTTGTGCCTTCCAGTAGGATTATCAGTAAACATTTTATAGGAACATAAGTGACCCTGTAACAGAAACCTCTCTCCTCTGTCTGCAGACAATCTGATCAAAGCCATCTTGTCAGTCACCAAAGAGTACCGCCTGACCCCTGCCTTGGACAGGTGAGCCACATACTGCGCAGCCTCCTACCTGCCGCTGCCTGGTGGTGGGCAGAGGTGTTGAGGCCCACTGGCCTTCCCTGGACATGGGCAGTTTCTCCAGCACATCCACACATGCACATACAGTACACACACAGGGTGGGTGGAGCAGGTAAGTGGAACCACTCCACCTGACTTGCACCCCCATGGGCTGTCAGCACTTGGCAAGACATCCAAGTCCTCAGATACCAGAGGTTTGAGGGTAAGAACTGAAGACACTGGGGCTGGGACTAGCCCAGCAATGGGACTGAGGTCCTGGGTGGCAGGGGCAGGTGAAGGGGGCAAGGCTTAAGTCCAGAAGGCAGTGACAGCTCCCAAACCAACAGACCCTAGAGCGGGAAGCCCCAGGGTCAGGGATGGGAGAAGCAAGATGGGTGAGCTCTCTAGTGGCTGCTGGGAGTCTTGAGTCCTAGAGCCTCCTGTCCTGTTCCCCTTTTCTTGCTTTCCTGGTGTAGCCCCAAGCTCGGCCCACTTTTCCCTCTCCCCTGAAGCGTGCCTAAACACCACTACCCCTTGGGGAAGCTTTACCCTAGAATGTCATCTTACCAAAGCTCCCTCCTCACCACCTAGGCCTGGCACCCAACCTTTCCATGGCCCTGTTTTCCTGGGGAAGTGTCAGGGCCTAGATAGAGATGCTGGAGAGTCTCAGGGCCCAGCTACCCATTGTATGGTTCAGGCCTTCTCTCAGAAATGCTGCCAGAAGCCCATTGGTCTTCTTCCTCTATCCCAGCCCGGTCCTGGGCAAGGGCGTGGGGTCAAGGGCCAAAGGAGCAGGGGAAGAGACCTGGTGGGCAGCTCTCTGTACAGAGGTCTCCGCCTCTCTCCCCTCAGCCTCCGCTGCCGCCGCTGCATCATCGTGGGCAATGGAGGCGTTCTTGCCAACAAGTCTCTGGGGTCACGAATTGACGACTATGACATTGTGGTGAGGTGAGCTCCCCAAAATGGCACCTCGGGTGAGTGTCCTGGCCCCAACCCTTAGTCCTGAGTCCATTGAGAACTGTCTGTCTGGCTAGTTGGGCTGGAGGTCAACGGAAGCCTCAAGAACTCTGGGTTGGAGGGCTTTGGAACAGACAACTAGGGGTGGCACCTGGGGAGAATAGGTCCAGGTGACCTGGACTCCCTATTCTCCGTGCCTGGGATATTCTGGGGTCATGGTGCCTTCCCAAACACAGGCCCAGGCTCTGAGTGGGCCTGCTCTCTGTAGACTGAATTCAGCACCAGTGAAAGGCTTTGAGAAGGACGTGGGCAGCAAAACGACACTGCGCATCACCTACCCCGAGGGCGCCATGCAGCGGCCTGAGCAGTACGAGCGCGATTCTCTCTTTGTCCTCGCCGGCTTCAAGTGGCAGGACTTTAAGTGGTTGAAATACATCGTCTACAAGGAGAGAGTGGTAAGCTCTCCTGGCACCAGCTCCTTCCCCTCTTGCCCTGGCCTTCCGTAACTCCTAAGCAGTCCCGCCCCTTGAATGCAGCAAAGAACGAGTAAGAACCTTCAAAACAAGCATTAATGACCCAAAGCCAAAATCACCCAATGGCAACCAGGGGGCAAAGAGGTCAGGAGATTGCCAGGGTTACTGGCCAAACTCCGGGAGCCAATATGCCTGAAACTTGCTACCTGCTTCCAGGTGCCCAGATGCAGATGCTTTCTCAGCCTTCTGTAGTCAGACCTCAGCAGCCCCAGGGGCCCTTCCCTGGCCTTAGATCTCCTGGCCGAGGAAAGCTCTGCCTCTCAGGCCAGACTTCATATCACTCCCAGTCTTTCTACTCTCCTGCCCTGACCTTGTAGCTGCCTCCCTTGCCCCCTCTTGTCCTCTGTAAGGTCTCTCTGGCTCTGGTCTTAGGGGTCCCTGCCCTCTTTCTCAGCCTGTGTTCTAGGACAGCAGACCCCTCAACTTGAGAGTGCCAGCTCCCAAACTTAGAAGTCCTGGCCTGTTTCCACTTTGTACTTTTACCACTGACTTATAGCTGAATCCCCAACCTGCCACTGAGTCTAATCATTGGGAATGATCAGGTTCTACTGACTGTTCTAAGCAGGTAAGGGTCTGGGCCCATTTCTTTAGGGTGCTTATGTGGCAGAGTAAGGTCAACTGTTCTTTAGGAGACCACCACTGAGTTCCCTCCCGAGACCTCAACTTCCCAGCTCAGGGCCTGCAGGGACATCCGTGAACTTGTCCAGGCCCACTCCCCCACAGCCAGCTGTCACCAGCAGCCCCAGGGGTGGGGTACTGCAGAGCTCAGGCCATTCATCTTCTAATACCCAAGCCTCTTACTAGAGGAGGAGGATGACAGACGGCCCTCTGCCTGCAGTGAGAAGCTAATTGTTCTTCCTGGAGGTTTAGAGAAGAGTTGGGAGTGGGAACAGCTTCCCTTGCCTGTAGGGTCTCAGTGCAATTTGGTTTAACTCCACAGCTCTTTCCCAAGCAAGGCCAAGTACAGGCAGTGTCAAGTAGGTAGGAAGCAAGAGAGAAGACAGAAGTCAGGTCCAGAAATTCAGGTAGGTGGGACAGTGGGGAAGGGGAATCCATTTCAGAACCAGACTGGATGAGACAGCTGCGCTCCACAGTGTCCAGTCCACCTCCCCAAAGGGGAGGAAAGGGCCAGGCAGCAGAAGCCAGGCCCAGCTTCAAGCAGGCCCACTGCCCACACAGACCAGGTAAATAACAGCGGTTCCAGGAGTACCCTACTGTTTTCAGAACCCTGGGGACTGAGACACTAGTGTTTTCAGAGTCCCTCTCTGCCTTGAGGGCAGTAGAATTAGGGTCACAGACAGACACTTTTAAGGGAGAATTGTAGGAAGTAGAGTCTGTCCTGGTGAACCCCAGTGAGCCTAAGGGCTGCTGTCTCACTCTGGCCTTCTGCCATCCTCCTTTCACATCGTTTCCTCTGCCCATGGGCACCTGTCACAGCCTCCCTCCGGGCAAGAGCTCCTAAGGGGCAGGGCGTGATCCTATTGGTTTTTACCCTTCAGTGCTCAGTCACCATAAATGATCTGGAATTGGGTCAAACACCAGTTCCTACTTCCTACTGGGCAGACTGGGAAAAGCCAGGCAGTTCAAATAAGGCCAGGCCAAAGGGGGTGGGTCAGAGCCTGTCGTGGGTGTTATCACATGTTCCTTCCAAGAACACCAATGTCAGTTAATTCAAGGTTCTTAAAATTCATCCCCGGGAGTAAGGAAAGAAAGAAGAAAAGGAAGGAAGCCAGCTAGAGTCGGAGAACTCACTATACTCAGGCTACTCAGGAAGCAGACAGCAGGGCCTTGCTTTTCCCAGGAAGCTGAGGAGCTCTCCGCCTGGCCTGGCCTTGGCAGCAGGCAGATTCAAGGTACCAGCATTGCAGGACGAGGCACAGGCACAGGCTCACTCTTGCTGACATCTGTGTCCGTCCTGGCCACACCCAGGGCTCTAGGACCAGCCTTGTATTGGTGAGCACTCCTACCCAGGGTGGGTGGGGGTGAGTGGGAAGGGGAGAGAGGAGACAGGGAGGAGTCCTCTGAATTACTGTGGGCCTTCCTTGGCTCCAAAGTGAAAGATAATTTGGGCCTTTAGAGTGAGCTGCCAGAAGAATGCCGGGGTTGCCCATGGCCTCACCTCCCCCATCTCTCAGAGTGGACCTGCCCAGGCCCTTTGGCTGCCCAAGGGACCTCTTCTTTAGTGTCCTTCTCCACCCCAAGCGCAAGGCTAATGCCTTCCTAGGACCTCACCCATGCTCTGCCTCACTTCCCTGGCATCTGAGACCCAGGAAAATGTGAGAGGCTGCTTCTCCAGGTCCCCTCCTGTCTGGTGCCCTAGTCACCAGCTTGTCCTGCTCCTGTAGAGATGTTTCCAGTCATGCAGCCTCTGGGCTGCTGGAGAGCTCTCTGCACCTGTCTGGAGCCTCACCTGCAGAATTCTGGCAGGAGGCAGCTCTGTGTTCTGGAGCCAAGGCCTGGCAGGGCAGGGCTGGAACCGGAAGTAGGCCTCAGTCACAGCTGCTTCCTGCCACTTACTACATGAGGATACTTTTAAAGCCTGTAACTTTCTAGTACCCAGGAGTCCTCATAGGATATGGGAAGGGGCAGGGGGGAAGATGCAGGAAAGGACGGCCAAAACAACCCAGAGAACAGCCTGTGCCAGGGCTGGCCTTACCTTCTTCCATCTGAGAACTCTCCTCTTCATCATTTGTGGCCATTTGGGTCCCTGACACACTGGACAGTGGCACTGATATCTCCAAACAGGTTACAAAAAGGCCCTTTGTCTCCCAGATCCCAGGAGCCGTGGCCAAGCCAGCAAGCAGGTGTAGGAGTTCCCAGCAGGCTGTGTGCTCAGGGCAGCTCAGAAGAGCACCAGTGGATGAGCAAGCACAGCACAGAAGCTGAGACTTGGAGGAAGGGTGGAGCCAGGGACATGGGGGTGCAGCCTCCAGCTCCGGTGCAGGTCTTCTCAGAGGTGCCTCTGCAGTCTCCCCAACACACTCACTCACTTATCAGATGTCCATGAGGTACTCTCTTTGCAGGCTCTACATTGGCCCCTGGGAATACAAAGAGGAATTAAGCACCGTTCCCAACCAAAGTAGCTTACAGTCTAGTGGGAGAGAGAGTCCCAGAGCTAGAGTTACAGTACAGTGTGGAGGCTGCTATGATGAGGAAGGCCTAATGCAGCTCTGGGGCAGGTGGGGGACAAAAGAAGGTCTCTTGGAGGAGTCACTCCTGAGCTGGATCCTGAAGGAAGAGTTAGGAGTGAGTGGGCGAAAGGAATTACAAGCAAAGGGAACAGCATGTGTAGACCCAAGAGACCATGCTCCCTTCAGGAAACTGGAGGCGTGCTGTGTGGATCGATCATGGTGCAATGAGGGTGGTGTGTCAGAGCATGCTGCCTAATGCCTCCAATGCTGTGGCCTGTGCATCCTCTTCCCGGTATTGGATGAAGGCTGGAAACACCCCATCCACTGTCCAGAGGATGGAGCCCTGGGGTCTGGAGAGGACAGGACATGTGAGAGGCAGAGCCTTCCATCCCCATCCCTCAGGCCCCACCCTCCTGCCTCTGCCAGCCTCCCCCACTGCGCCTCAGCAGGCCACAGAAGCCCCTGGGAACTGCCTTCCAACCCCATTTGCTGCCTCCTCTTCCTCCTCCTCCCCACTCCTAAAACCAGAAAGCTATCCTCACTGCTGAGCACCTCTGACTGGTCATCAATTCAGTGAGGCCCTGGGACCTAGGATGGATGGGTGTGGGGTGGTCCCGGCCCTATAGGGGGAAGGGAGAGGACAGGGCTGGGAGTGGGTCCCTGGATAGCCTTGACACAGCACTTACCCTCCAGCTGTACTTCAGTCCCTGGGAAGAGAGGGAGGAGGGCAGGATCTAAGAGGCCAGCCAGGGCCCCACATTCAAGCACGGGGAGACTGAGTCCCTGATTTTAGAATGACAACATGGCTTAAGAGGGGAAAATGGCTTAGGCCTTGGAGTTACACAGATTTGGGTTTAAGTTTAGACTCTCACTTATTAGTGGGCTACCTTAGGCACATCACCTAACCTTCTTAGATTTATGTCATTGATACAGTAAATGAGTAGTGCTGTGCATCTTTCAGGGTTATTTTTAAAATTAGGTAAGATGAAATCTAGAAGCATCTAGCATAGAGAACTTAGTAAGTTCTCAGTCTATAGCAAATAGTAATGTTATTTTTTTTTTTTTATCATTGGTGGTGTTTTTGCTGTTAGAAAAGCCCAATTATCCCAGGGAGCAAAGCATTTTTCTGTCAGGCTGTAGGGCTTGACGTAGGAGGTGACCCAGAAGCAGGGATCAGAGACCAGGCCTAGAGGAGGGAGAGACAAGGAGCCTCCTGGTGAAAGGCAGCTGGACCATAGGGCAGATGGGGCCACCACATCCCCAAATATAAGGCCTCTTATTGGACCAGGCCCAAATGGGGATTGAATGATGTCCACTTGCACCTTCACCTGTTCCCTGTTCAAGCCTGAGAGGGATGCAGAGCCTTAGCGTGGACTCTGTCCTGGGAGACTCAGTGCAGGCCTGCTGCTGCCGAGCTAGCATTCACCACCCAGCCCAGGCTTCTCACCAAGCCTCTGAGACCAGCTCTTCGAGGATTCTCCACCATTTCCTTTGCGGCCATCACCAGTGGCCGCAGCTCTTTCTCCCATGCCTCTTATCCCTGGGAGGGCCAGGAGATTTCACGTCACTGCCTGTTGCCACATCTTAACCATTGCTCCTCTGCCCTCAGATAAAAATGCTCAAGAATGGGTACTCCCTCAGCTCCTCTTCCTCACTGTCTTCTGTAAGCCCTTGGTCACTGCCTCATAATTATTACCATGTCATTCTCCTCCTCCTGCTCCCCTTCCTGCCACTCTTCCTCCCCCTCCCACTCCTGCTCCTCTTCCCACCACTCTCCCCCTCCTCCTGCTCCTCTTCCTGCCTCTTCCTCCCCCTCCTCTTGTTCCTCTTCCTGCCACTCTTTCCCCTCCTCCTGCTCCTCTTCCCGATACTCTTCCTCCCCCTCCTGCTGCTCCTCTGAACACCACTCTCCCTCCCTCTCCTCCTGCTCCTTTTCCCACCACTCTTCCTCCCCCTCCTCCTGCTCCTCTTCCTGCCACTCTTCCTCCCTCTCCTCCTGTTCCTCTTCCTGTGACTCTTTCCCCTCCTCCTGCTCCTATTCCTGCCATTCTTCCTTCCCTTCCTCCTGCTCCTCTTCCTGCGACTCTTTCCCCTCCTCCTGCTCCTATTCCTGCCACTCTTCCTTCCCTTCCTCCTGCTCCTCTTCCTGCCATTCTCCCTCCCCATCCTCCTGCTCTTCTTTCCGCCACTCTTCCTCCCCTTCCTGCTCCTCTTCCCGCCACTCTTCCTCCCCCTCCTCCTGCTCCTCTTGCCGCCACTCTTCCTCCCCTCCTCCTGCTCCTCTTCCCGCCACTCTTCCTCCCCTCCTCCTGCTCCTCTTCTCGCCACTCTTCCTCCTCCTCCCCCTGCTCCTCTTCCCACCATTCTCCCTCCCCCTCCTCCTCTTCCTGCCACTCTTCTCCTCCTCCTCCTGCTCCTCTTCCCACCACTCTTCTCCTCCCCCCCCTCCTGTTTCTCTTCCTGCCACTCTTCCTTCTCCTCCCCCTGTTCCTCTTCCTGCCACTCTTCCCCCTCCTTCTGCTCCTATTCCTGCCACTCTTCCTCCCCCTCCTCCTTCTCCTCTTCCCACCACTCTTCCTCCCCCTCCTCCTGTTCCTCTTCCTGCCACTTTTCCCCCTCCTTCTGCTCCTATTCCTGCCACTCTTCCTCCCCCTCCTTCTGTTCCTCTTCCTGCCACTCTTCCCCCTCCTTCTGCTCCTATTCCTGCCACTCTTCCTCCCCCTCCTCCTGTTCCTCTTCCTGCCACTCTTCCCCCTCCTTCTGCTTCTATTCCTGCCACTCTTCCTCCCCCTCCTTCTGTTCCTCTTCCCGCCACTCTTCCTCCTCCTCCTGTTCCTCTTCCTGCCACTCTTCCTCCTCCTCCTGTTCTTCTTCCTGCCACTCTTCCTCCCCCTCCTCCTCCTGCTCCTCCTCCTGCTCCTCTTCCTGCCACTTTTCCTCCCCCTCCTCCTGTTCCCCTTCCCGCCACTCTTCCTCCTCCTTCTGCTCCTCTTCCCACCATTCTTCCCCCTCCTCCCTCTGTTCCTCTTCCCACCACTCTTCCCCCTCCTCCTTCTGTTCCTCTTCCCGCCACTCTTCCTCCCCATCCTCCTGCTCCTCTTCCCACCACTCTCCCCCTCCTCCTGCTTCTCTTCCTGCCACTCTTCCTCCCCCTCCTCCTGTTCCTCTTCCTGCCACTCTTTCCCCTCCTCCTGCTCCTATTCCTGCCATTCTTCCTCCCCCTCCTCCTGCTCCTCTTCCTGCCACTCTTCCTCCCTCTCCTCCTATTCCTCTTCCTGCCACTCTTTCCCCTCCTCCTGCTCCTATTCCTGCCACTCTTCCTTCCCTTCCTCCTGCTCCTCTTCCTGCCATTCTCCCTCTCCCTCCTCCTGCTCCTCTTCCCACCACTCTTCCTCCTCTTCCCGCCACTCTTCCTCCCCCTCCTCCTGTTCCTCTTCCTGCCACTCTTCCCCCTCCTCCTGCTCCTCTTCCCGCCACTCTTCCTCGCCCTTCTCCTGCTCCTCTTCCCGCCACTCTTCCTCCCCCTCCTCCTCTTCCTGCCACTCTTCCTCCTCCTCCTCCTGCTCCTCTTCCCACCACTCTTCTCCTCCCCCTCCTCCTCCTGTTTCTCTTCCTGCCACTCTTCCTTCTCCTCCTCCTGCTCCTCTTCCTGCCATTCTCCCTCCCCCTCCTCCTGCTCCTCTTCCCACCACTCTTCCTCCTCTTCCCGCCACTTTTCCTCCCCCTCCTCCTGCTCCTCTTCCCGCCACTCTTCCTCCCCCTCCTCCTGCTCCTCTTCCTGCCACTCTTCCTCCCTCTCCTCCTGTTCCTCTTCCTGCCACTCTTCCTCCCTCTCCTCCTGTTCCTCTTCCTGCCACTCTTCCTCCCCCTCCCCCTGCTCCTCTTCCTGCCACTCTTCCTCCCCCTCCTCCTGTTCCTCTTCCTGCCACTCTTTCCCCTCCTTCTGCTCCTATTCCTGCCACTCTTCCTCCCCCTCCTCCTGTTCCTCTTCCTGCCACTCTTCCTCCTCCTCCTGTTCCTCTTCCCGCCACTCTTCCTCCTCCTCCTTTTCCTTTTCCTGCCACTCTTCCTCCCCCTCCTCCTCCTGCTCCTCTTCCTGCCACTTTTCCTCCCCCTCCTCCTGTTCCCCTTCCCGCCACTCTTCCTCCTCCTGTTCCTCTTCCCGCCACTCTTCCCCCTCCTCCTTCTGTTCCTCTTCCCGCCACTCTTCCTCCCCCTCCTCCTACTGCTCCTCTTCCTGCCACTTTTCCTCCCCCCGTCCTGCTCCTCTTCCTACCACTCTTCCTCCTCCTCCTCCTGTTCCTCTTCTCGCCACTCTTCCTCCTCCTCCCCCTGCTCCCCTTCCCGCCACTCTTCCTCCCCATCCTCCTGTTTCCCTTCCCGCCACTTTTCTTCCACCTCCTCCTGTTCCTCTTCCCACCACTCTTCCCCCTCCTCCTCCTGTTCCTCTTCCCACCACTCTTTCTCCTCCTCTTGTTCCTCTCCTTGCTTCTTTTCCTTCCTTTTGTTCTCCTCTTCCTTCTGTCATCACTATCATTATCATCATAGCTGTCACTTATTAAGCTCTTCAGTTTATCAGCTTTCCTTGAATTCATTCAGTTCTCATAATAACCCTATAGCAAGGTACTGTTATTATCTCCATCCTAGAGATTAAGAAACTAGGGTACAGAGAGGATATGTTACTTGTGTAAGGTCACACAACTAGTTAAGTGGTAGAGCCTAATTAAAACTCAGACCTCACTGCCTCAGGGATCTTCCTAAGAAATAAATCTGACCACATACCTTCCTGGTTAGAATCCTCCATCAGTCAGCTCCTATCTGCCGTGGTCTGTGAGGATGGTAAGAACTACTGTTTACTGAACTCTTCTCCATGCCAGGCCCTGGACAATACGGTTTATATGCATCATCTCAGCCAGCCATCTCCACAACCCTACAAGGCAGGTACTATGAGTAGTAGTAAGCAGTAGAGCCGCATTTTGGACCGAAGGTGTCTCACTTTAACCATTGCACTATAACAGCTCCCATTTATTCATTGATTCAGCAAATCCAAAGCGATCACCAACATCACGTGGAGTCCCATTCTTCAAGCACAGTCTCACTCACTCGACAGCTCCCTTTCCCAGCGCTTTCCTTCACATCCAGCCAGTCCAGTACCAGGGACTGAATGTCACCCATGGGAGAGAAGCTACAGCCGAGGTGGTAACACATGTTGTCACCTTAGTAGCATCTCAGTACTGCTTCCCATTCCTATGTCCTGTCCGGGGTCCTTGATCATCTCAGATCTCTACCCTCATCATCTTCAATTCCACCATACCTCCATCCTATTCCAAAGAAATTGCGTGTCCAGCTGCACAGGGAAAATAAAGGTTGTCACCAGCTAAGAACTCTCAGCTTCCTGCTTCCCATCTACAAACTTAACTGCATCCCCATTCATCCCTGCTTCCTCCTCTACCATTCCTCCTGTGCCTCTGCCATTCACCATCAGTTCTCTCCTGTCCTGGATGCCATCTCCCTTCACCTTCTCAGGACTGTCTTCATTCCTTTGTCTCCTTTCTCACCTCTTTGCCGGGTCCTCCTCTCACATCTGTGAATGTATTTGGATCTCTTTCACCTTAAAAATAAAAGCCCTCTCTTTAGCTTATGTTCACCTCTCTTCTCTTTCAAGTTTCTGGGAAAAGTCATCGCCTGTCCCAGTGTCTTTCTGTTTGCCATCTGTTTCTCAGCCTCTCTATCCTGGCTTCCAAAGCCACTCTCACCTGGCAGTGACCTTCTGATTCTAAATCCAGCAGACTCAACCTCTGCCCTCCCTTTAAAGGAGCAGCTTGTCAGCAAGCATCCAGTGAGCATTTACTGTGTAGTGGGCACAGTGCTGGGTTCTAGGGATAGCCCCTGATTCTTAAAACTCATGACCAAAAACCTGGGAAGCATCCTGATTCCACCATTGCCATTGCCTTCCATATTCAACTCTTTAGTCTCCAAATCTTTCTCCCTTCTAAATCTGTCTGGTTTGGATTATTTCAGTAGCTTTCTGTCTGTTTCCCTGCCTCCAGTCAGGTCTCTCTCCAATCCATTCTCTGCGTCTGTATTCTAAAGAATCCTCCTAAAGTGACCAGGTGTTTCATTCCCCTGCTTTAGATCCCCATTTCCTAGATGCAGTGGTTCTCAAAGTTCCTTCTCATACCAGCAGCACCAATATCACCTGGCAACTTGTCAGATGTGCATTTTTCAGTGGGGGCCTCACCTTAGAGCTTCTGAATGAGAAACTCTGGTTGGGCCCAGCATTCTCTTTTAATAAGCCCTCTGGATGATTTGCACAGGCTCAAGCTCAAGAACCAATGGCCTGCAGGATAAAACTTCAGTTCCACAGCACAGAGCTCCATGATCTGGCCCCTTCCAAGCCTTCCTTTCTCCTTGCCACTCTTTTTTTTTTTGAAATGGAGTTTGCTCTGTCACCCAGGCGGGAGTGCAGTGGCACGATCTCACCTCGCTGAAACCTCCGCCACCCCCTCAAGGTTCAAGTGATTCTCCTGCCTCCGCCTCCCAAGTGGCTGAGATTACAGGTGCCCGCCACTACGCCTGGCTAATTTTTGTATTTTTAGTAGCGATGGGGTTTCGCCATGTTGGCCAGGCTGCTCTCAAACTCCTGACCTCAGGTGATCTGCCTGCCTCAGCCTCCCAAAGTGCTGGGATTACAGGTGTGAGCCACTGCGCCCGGCCCTTGCCACTTTTTAGCACCCGCCTTGTACTCTCCACTCTGGCTATATGGACCTATGGATCCTATTTCACGCCTCTATGTTCTACCTGTTTCCCTGCCCATGGATGTATGAGATGCTCCTCTTCTTATAAGCCTCAGGAGGGCAGCAGCTGTCTTGTTGATCGCTTTAAGCCCATCACCTCCAGCAGTGTTTGAGGCATAGTTGGTATACATAAGTGAATAAGCCGATGTGGAAACTGAGGCCTAGAGTGCAGCAGTACCTTCGAGGAGAGTCGGGATTCTAACTCCAAACTCCTGCCTTTCAGTCAGGCTCTTTCCTCTCAACTAGGCTGCCTCCTTGCATTGCCCTGGAAGGTCTTTCTTTTAGGTTCAGACCCTTGCATCCTTTTGCTCTCTTCTTGCCTCTCCAGGGCATCTCTTTCTTCTTAGCCATGTTTGATCTTCTTTATGCAGTTCCAAGATCATTCTCCTTGATAAAGAAATGAGGACTGAACAGTCCCTGGCGCTCTGCCTTTCAGTTGCCTGTTGGCATCACACGGACCGCCCCAAGCCGGCTCTTCTTTTTGTTCATCGCTTTTTTCCAAATATAGCTTTCAAAAAGTTTTCTGACCCTCTCCTCATAGCACACATCAAAATAAATTCCAAACGGACTAAAAAGTGAAATATAAAAATACAACCAAAGGGAATTTTAAAGTAAGGATAGGAATCAAATCCCTGGAGGGAAAGAACTTTCAAGACACAAGTGCTAGAAGAAATCAAATTTGATAACATATTAGAATTTCAAGTTAACACAAAAAGACTGCCGTACAACTTTGAAAAACATATTTAGAACATATGGCAGGCAAAGGGTTATTATGAGAGTTAACAAGGAAGCCATTAGAATCCCAGCAGACAATGGACAGGAAACTGAACAGATCACACAGAAAGAAAGATAACTAGTAAACAACAGAAATATGTTTAACCTTCCTAGTAGTCAGAAATTCATGTAAAGGAAACAGGCTGCCATTTATCACCTACCATGTTTTCAAATAATGTGTTAAATTATCCTACATGATGCTGCCAAGAGTGCAGTGACAGTTGTGTCAGAGGCTACTGGTCGGAGTACAAATAGGGACCAGTTTTTTGGAAAGGAAATGGAACTTGGTACCGAGAGCCATCACCCAGAGGAAGGAAAAGTCTGTGCACAAAGATTTTTATTGTAGTGTTACTTTATATTTTGTAGTGTTATTTATAATAGCCAAACCCAAATATTACCTAAGGGGTTTTTTTATGTGAGTTATGGTCTCACTACATGATGGAATATAAAGCAGTAGCACAGCGGTCCTGCCGAGGGTGTGGGCACCTGGACCAGCCAGCACAGCTGCTATCCCCAAACCTTCAGTGCAGGCAGGATTGGCAGGTAAAGCACTGGCCTCAGTGTTAGGAACTGAAAACAAATCTCTTCTTCTGCCACAATTCACATCTTTGAGTTTCATTTTCCTTATCTATAAAATGGAAATCATGAAAGCTTCCCTGCATAGCTACCTGTTATTCTGCTATAAGAACTAGTAGGACAATGCACAGAACAACAGTGACACACTGTGCTCATCTGCAATGACAGTCACCTTCTGAGAAGTGAGAATGGGCACAAGAAATATTGCCTGCCCACTGGGCAGAATCCCAGACCACAGGATGAGGAGTGAGAGTGTCGGCGAGAGCAACAGGGCCTGGGCGCAAGGGTACAGATGCCACCTGATCAGGAGGGTCCTGCCACCTTGTTTCTTGGCCTTCAGGATACAGATGAACCTGCATGTTTTGGGCATAGAGAACAACATTGGCAAAGAGCATGGTGTATTTAGTGAATTTAAAATAATTCAGTATAACCGGGGCGTGGCATGGGCGTGGTACTGCCCTTTGACCTGAGAGTGGCATCTGCCCTGGGACCCACTGTGGTCCTCCTCTGGCCACAGCCTTTGCCGTGGAGTGAAGAGGAATATGCAGAGCCAAGAGGGATGTGCCCACCCCGGGTCCATCTGCCTTGAGAGACCACTGTCAGGTAATGGAGACCTCAGAATTTCTTGCCCTAAAAGTGACAAGTCCAAGTCCACTTCCGTCTTCTCGAGGGCAGAATATAACTCTCTGTGCATACCCTAAGCCCAAGGAGGGTATTTGCAGAGGCTGTGGGCAGAGCTTGGATGTGTGGAGTGAGGAGGAGTCTACACACATGCACTGACTTCTTTTTTTTTTTTGAGACAGGGTCTTACTCTGTTGCCCAGGCTGGAGTGTAGTGGCATGATCTCGGCTCATTGCAGCCTTGACCTCCCTGGGTTCTGGTAATCCTGCCACCTCAGTCTCCCTAGTAGCTGGGGCTATAGGTATGCACCACCACACCTGACTAATATTTCTATTTTTTTTTTTTTTTGTAGAGATGGGGTTTTGCACAAGACTTCTTATGGTATGGTATGGGACCAGGAGTGGGAGGTGGGCCAGACCACCATGGTCCAGCACAACACATCTCCAGGGTCAGGATTTCAAATTTAAACCTGTCCTTCTAGGACATTTTTCAAGGAAGCATGTATATATATATATATATATATTTTTTTTTTTTTTTTTTTTTTTTTTTTTTTAAACAAGGTCTGGCTATGTCACCCAGGCTGGAGTGCAGTGGTGCGATCTTGGCTCACTGCAGCCTCCGCCTTCTGGGCCCCTGCCATCCTCCCACCTCAGCCTCCCAAGTAGCTGGGGACTACAGGTGCACGCCACCATGACTGGCTAATTTTTGCATTTTTTTGTAGAGACGGGGTTTCACCATATTGCCCAGGCTGGTCTCAAACTCGTCAGTTCAAGTGATCCGCCCACCTCAGCCTTGCACAGTGCTAGAATATATTTAACAGCTTGATAGCTTGCCTCATAACTTTCAGATATTTCGAATTAAGTTTTAGACATGTGATGTGTGTGTAATACATCCATTTGTAATTTTGTCCTTGGCCCAACAATGGTAGGGGTGGACCTACATGGATGTGGTGGCAATGGCTGGAGATGAGGCTAGGTGAGCAGGGGACAGATGGTGAAGGGTCTTAAAAGCCAAAGTCTCATCAAGGAGCTTGGACCTTATCCTGAGGACCAATAATAGCAGAAGCTAACAAGAGCTGACTTTGTGCCAAACATATTATATGCATGACTTTAAACTGTCATAACACAAAAACACTATAAAGGAGAGCTAGTATTACTGCCCTTATTTTATAGGAGAGGATAATGAGACTTTGAAGGGTAAAGAACTTGCTTAGGGCTACAGAGTTACAGTAGTTGGGGGTGTGAGGGTTCACAATCAGACCTGCACTCTTAATTGTCAACACAAGCTGTTGCAGTGGGCAGTGGAAAGCCACTGAAGATTTTAAGCCTGAGAGTGTCGAGATCAGATTTGTGCAGAGATGTGAATAAACCGAAGAGAAAGCAAGAGGGGTTTAGAGAGAGCTGATGGCTGTTAGAGTCACCCCAGGAGAGTTGGTGGCACATCCTAAGGCAGTAGCAGCAGGGAGCATAGGCATGGACACATCTGCCTACTCTTGCTGTGAAAGCCTGCCATGGTTAATCTCTATTCCCAGACCTGTGAGCACACCAGGAAACATTCTCTCAGGAGCCTGGCGGGAAAAGTGCTTTCTTCCCAGATGTTTTCCCCATTGCTCCTGGATGTTCTGACAAGAGCAGAACAGGTTGCATCAGCAGGAGTCTGGCAGCTCCACACAGAGGAGCTGGGTCCAGACTTGACTGAGGCAGGGACATTCCTGAAGGAGGAGGGATTCGACAAGGAATGCAGCCCACAGCTGGCCTTGAGGAGAAGCTGGACCATGCCGGGCCAGCAGCACTGGCTGGCTTTATAGGCCTCTGTTGTGTCCTGTGGACTGGGGAAATGAGATATGAGAAGCCTTGGGCCAGATGTGGACACTTGCAGGCACAGGCCTTGTGGAATAGGACTGTGTGCTGGCAGCAGGACTGGCAGTGTCTCCAGCAGCAGGCAGACCTCCCCACGGTGAGCCAGGGGGAAAGGCTGGCTCTCCCATTCAAATGCATGCACGTGTGCAGGTGTGGATGTGTGGATGTGTTCTGGCCTCTCTGGTGGCTGACGTTGCTGACCACACCCTCCGCTTCACTCTCCTGGCCTCTGTGACACTCACTATAATCATAATAAGTAAGATTTATTGAGCTTGCTATATACCAGACCCCGTGCCAGATGCTGTAAAATGTACAGCATCTCTAATCCTTACAGGTATCTGGGAAGTAGGTCTTGTCAGCCCTATTGTATGCACAAGGAACTTGAGGCTTAAAGAGAGGACACAGTGTGCCCTGGGTCACAGAGATGTGGAGCTGGGATTGAGCCTCTGTGTTTCACGCTGCCAGAGCCTCTGCAGTGGTGCACAGATGGTCTGTGTATGTGCCTGTATACGTTTTTCTGAGAAGAGGAGTTACAGCTTTTTTTTTTGGGAAACAGGCTGAGAGTTTTGTTGGTACTTGATGTTTTTGTGGTTGGGGAAACACGGAAATGCCCAAAGCATATCTTGGTCTTACTGTTTCTCCTTTCCCTGAAATCTCTGAGGAAACTACACCAGGCCAGTGGCAGATGAGAAAGAATAAAAGGAGCGCTGGACTGTCGCTGGGTTGGGCTCCCAGTTCTCCAGTGCAGGGCTCCCTGGGATTGTGACCTAAAACAGGGCTCCTTCCCCAGGGTCCCAACATGACTCTCAGCCGCTGCTGGCTGAGTAAGAACCTAGGGCAGTAAGACCTCAACGCAGTGAGCCACGAAGGGCAGAGGCAGAGGTGGCCTGCTCCAAGGAGGAGGCCCTGCCCAGCTCACCCACTGCCATGCAGAGGCAGCAGGTCAGGAAGGGCTGCCTTTGTGGGAGAGAATTTTCACCTCACACCAGTAATCGTGACACACTCAGTATCCTCAAATCTAAGCAGTCACATCAGGCATTTCTCCTCCCAGGAAAGAGTAAAGATGAGAAGAGAGGAGGCAGCTTTCCCCTCCCCATCAGATCGCCAAGGGGGTTGAGTTAATAAGCGAATTTCCTACCATTTGAGATGGTGATTAAATCCGGGACTTTTAGCGTATGGAACAGACCAAGAGGGATTGTTTCAGAGAGGGCATCTCATGTGCAGAAAAAGGTTGTGAAGTCAAACGCAGCTCAGATTCTCGCCAGCTGTGCGTGTACCCTGACAAGTCCCCTCACCATTCTGGGCCTCAGTCCTCTCTGAAAAATGGGACATGGGCACCAGAGAGACTCCTAAGAGCTCCCTTAGTGCTCTTAGAGGAGACAGGGGAGGTCTCCTTTATCTTTGACCCCTAACCCCTCAGACTTCCAGAGGCGGGAACTGCAGCGATGATACAAATGGTGTGGTGGAAAGAATGCCGTTTTGGAGTCAGGACACTTGGGTTTGAATCCACCCACAGCCACTTGCGGGCTGCTTGACCTTGAACGTGTCGTGTCGTTTCATCTTGGGACCTGTACCTGGGAAGTGGGTGAAAGTGAAAGAGATGATAAAGTAACACTCGTGAAACCGGCCTGGAGCCTCCTCACACATGCCCCCAGCTGTGCCTAATCCTGGTTCTCCCTGCTCCTCCCGAGCAGCCCCTGTGCTTTCTCCCTCCTCTTTAGGTGTGCAGGGCAAGCACAGGCAGGAACCCTAGGTGGGAAGGAAGCTGTTGGGGCCTGCTGGGCCTGGAGAAGGGACAGGGGCTCTGCTGTGCTTGGCACAGGCTGGCACCTGCTGTTTCTGTCAGTCCACATCTGGCCCACCCAAGAGGGGCTTCCCCTCAGCTATGCCTAAGGTTTTGGCCATTTCTCCACCCTTCCCTTCTCTACTGTCTCCCACCATCCCTCCCTTTACCTCCCTTACGCACACCCCACTTCTGGAGACAGGAGCAGGGAAAACTGGGGTTGGTTTGCTCAGCCTGACTGGGGCTGAAACAGAAGTTTGCCACAAGGTTCCATTTTTTGAACTGACCTTTGGAAGACAGACAGTTTGCCAGAGAAAGAGATGTTGCCACAGAGGCAGGAGCCATGAGGAGGGAGTGGCTGGAACAGAGACAATCCACCAGAGGAGCAGCAGCAGAAGATGCTGAAGAGCTGCTGGTCACTGGGGGCCCTGGGTGGAGGTCAGGTCTCCTTTAGTAACCGTCACTGATGCCTCTTTGCTGCCTGTGCTGGGCCACGCCCTGGGCTACAGAGGTGAATCAGATGTGAGTCCCTGCCCTATGGGGCTAGTGTGCACTCAGCCTGGATTGGCTCATTTAATTCTTACAATAGCTTTTGAGCTAAATACTCATGATGTCCCTGGTTTATCCGTAAGGAAATGGTACATTCCTTGCCCAGGATGTGCACATGGTGAGTGAGCAGATCTGAAGTTAAATCCTAGGACCAAGGATCTGAACTCCATATTTTACCACCTCTTGAAGGTTAGATGTCAGTTCTGCCTTGGGGTGGAGGGAGTGAGGAAGGACATGAAGGAGAAGCAGCTGCTGAGTCTTAGAAAATGGATGGGTCATGTGGATAGAGGTGGGAAGGAGGTTAGAAACAAGGAGCAGCATCAGCAAAAGTGTGGGGCATGAATTAGCAAGTGGGGACTTCAGATGGACCGAGACTGAAACGAGAGACAGATGGGTTACTGGCTAAAAGGCTCAGCTCTTCTTTAGGCAGTAGTGATGTGATCTGATTTGTACATGGAAAATCATTCTGGCAGAGAGAAAGTGGTTTGAGAGGCCAGGCGCAGTGGCTCATGCCTGTAATCCCAGCACTTTGGGAGGCCAAGGTGGGCGGGACACCTGAGGTCAGGAGTTGGAGACCAGCCTGGCCAACATGGTGAAACCCCATCTCTACTAAAAATACAAAAATTAGCTGGGCATGGTGGCATGCACCTGTAATCCCAGCTACTCAGGAGGCTGAGGCAGGAAAATTGCTTGAACCCAGGAGATGGAGGTTGCAGTGAGCTGAGATCATGCCACTCAACTCCACCCTGGAGTGGTTTGGGAGGCAGAGGCAGCCCATCCTAGGCACTCATTAATGCTTGCTGAATACGTGAATAGAATTTTACAATTATGTATTGTGTACCATTTATGTTTCAGTTTTATGTTTCAGTTACTCTACTGGGCTTTGGGGTGTTCAGCAGTCAAAAAGACAGACACTGTAAATGGCCAGTCATTAGGATAGTCCAGATGAAAGATGACAAGACCTGCCCTGAAAGTGGTGGCAGTAGGTTTGGGATCAAGGGATGGATCTGTAAGGTTCTAAGCAGCTAGACTCTAAAGAACTTGATGACCAGCAGCACAAGATAAGATGGACTGAAAGGTGTAGGAGAATCTCAAGTCAGTTCCCAGGTTGCTGGTTTGGAAGACTGGATGGACAGTAGAGGATAGGGAACAAGGAGAAGGAAGAGGTCTGGGGAAACTGGAAACAATTTAGATATCCAACAACAGTGTTGGTTACATACATTATGGTACATCCATAAGACAAAATTCCTTTTTTTTGAGACAGGGCCTTTCTCTTTCGCCCAGGCTAGAGTGCAGTGGCTCGATCACGGCTCGCTGCAGCCTAGAATTCCTGAACTCGAGTGATTCTTCCACCTCAGCCTCCCGAGTGGCTGGGACCACAGCCGCATGCCCAGCTAATTATTCTATTTCTCGTAAAGACACTGTCTCACTATATTGCCCAGGCTGGTATTGAATTCCTGGGCTCAAGTAATCCTCTCACCTCAGCCTGCCAAATGCTGGGATTACAGGCATGAGCCAGCCACCGCACCTGGCCCAAAATTCTTAGAAGATATCATTTTGATAACTCTAACATTCTTCTACATAAATGTATCATTTAATGAAACCTCTGTTGTAAGCTTTTGGATTTTTTTCTGTTTTTTTACTTTGTAAGTAATACTGTAATAAAGAGCTTTTTACAAAGATCTTCATTTTGATTATGTTTAGAAGGAAAATTTTGAGGTCATAAGATATAAACAGCTTTGAGGCCTTTGACACATAGATTGTTTTTTAGAAAGGCTGTGCCAAATTTACTCCTATAGCCGTCCAGGAGAATTTTCTCTCAGCAGACTACCACTAGCACCAAGATACAGATACACAAATATATACATACACAGATTTTAGTGGTTAAAAAAATAATAACTTGTTAGTTTAATGTGCATTTCTTTGTCATTAGTGAGTTATTAACCTTTTGTTTATGTGCTTTACCCATTTTTATGGGGCCTCATTGATTCTTCATGAGTTTTTAAAATATGCATTTCTTACTATTTGTGACAAAATTTTTACCACTTTTTTGTTTCCCTCTCTGTACTGTCTAAGGATTTTTTTTTTTTTTAAACAGAGTCTCACTCTGTCATTCACGCTGGAGTACAGTGGTGCCATCTCGGCCCACTGCAACCTCTGTCCCCAGGTTCAAGCGATCCTCCCACCTCAGCCTCCCCAAGTAGCTGGGACTACAGATGTACACCACCACACCTGGCTAATTTTTGTATTTTTTGGTAGAAACGGGGTTTCACCATGTTGGCCAGGCTGGTCTTGAACTCCTGACCTCAAGTGATCTGCCCCTCGGCCCCCAAAAGTGCTGGAATTACAGGCTTGAGCCACCGCACCCAGCCTTATTTTGCGTATATTTTTGATGTGCCACAGCACTTAAAAATGTTTATGAAGTCAAAACATGTCAGTCAAAACATGTTTTTCTTTATTTCTTCCATTGCATTAATGTATATAGATAATTCAGTGATAAAATAGACATCAAATTTTTTTCTTTCTCTCTTTTTTTTTTTTTTTTTAGACAGGGTCTCACTCTGTCACCCAGGCTGGAGTGTGCAGTGGCGTGATGATGATGACTCACTGCAGCTGCCACCTCCAGGGCTCCGGCAGTCCTCCCACCTCAGCCTCCGATGGTGTGAGACTACAGGCACACGCCACCATGCTCTGCTCATTTTTGTATTTTCTATAGAGACAGGGTTTCTCTATGTTGCCCAAGCTGTTCTTGAACTCCTGGGCTCAAGCAATCCGCCTGCCTCAGCCTCCGAAAGGGCTAGGATTACAGGCATGAGCCACCACGCCCAGCCTAGATTTCCCTTTTTTTGTTTTTTAAACATTTGCTTATTTTGGATATGGTGTGAGGAGAGAAAGTAAATGGATCTTCTTCCTAAATGGAGAATTTTCCAATCTCATTTGCTCCCATAACCTATACCTGTGTTGAACTGCTTCTAGGCGACCGTGTTTCACTGATCTTGGTTTTGAATCATATATATATGTCGTTGTAATAAGTGCAAACCCATAATATACTGTAATACCTAATTTTTAATTTGAGGGTGTTATGTTTACCTGATAAATCTTTTGGATGGGTTTTTAGAATCCATTTGATAAATCTCAAAACATCCTACTGAGATTTTTTTCTTAGAATTCTGTTAAACCTGTACATTAATCTGGGAGGAGCTGGCATTGGAGCACTCCCATCCAGGAATATGATTTTGTCTTTCCTATTTTTTAAGTCATCTCTTTTTTTTTTTTTTTTTTTTTGAGACGGAGTCTCGCTCTGTCGCCCAGACTGGAGTGCAGTGGCGCAATCTTGGCTCACTGCAAGCTCCGCCTCCCGGGTTCACGCCATTCTCCTGCTTCAGCCTCCCCGAGTAGCTGGGACTACAGGCGCCCGCCACCACGCCAGGCTAATTTTTTTTGTATTTTTTAGTAGAGACGGGGTTTCACCGTGATCTCGATCTCCTGACCTCGTGATCCGCCCACCTCGGCCTCCCAAAGTGCTGGGATTACAAGCGTGAGCCACCGCGCCCGGCCTAGGTCATCTCTTTATATCAGTAAAAGATTATAGTTTTCCTCCTAAAGTTCTCACATATTTCTTACGTTTATTGCTCAATAGTTGACTTTTTTGTTAGGATTGCAAATAAGATCTTTTTGTTATATCTGATGACTGTTTCCTATTGCTGCAGTAAATTATTTTATCCATTTTAAGTTTAGTTGATTCTTTTAGGTTTTCTTTCGTTCTTTCTTTCGTTTTTTTTTTTTTTTTTTTTTTTTGAGACGGAGTCTCACTCTGTCGCCCAGGCTGGAGTGCAGTGGTGCAATGTCAACTCACTGCAACCTCTGCCTCCCGGGTTCAAGCAATTCTTCTGCCTCAGCCTCCCAAGTAGCTGAGATTACAGGCAACTGACACCACGCCTGGCTGATTTTTTGTATTTTTAGTAGAGATGGAGTTTTGCCATGTTGGCCAGGCTGGTCTTGAACTCCTGACCTCAGGTGATCCACCCGCCTTGGCCTCCCAAAGTGCTGGGATTACATGCATGAGCCACTGCATGCCCAGCTGATTCTTTTGGGTTTTCTATGCAAATAACAGTTCAGTTGGAGCCCGTGGTTTGGCAGTGCCTCCAGTCTGCAGGGTTGGTTTGTGACTTCTCCAGCAGTGCTCAGGAGCTCAGTTGTAAAGGCAGAAGAAGAGGATGTATGGGTTGATCCCAAGTTCAGGATTTCCCTAGACTAGGGTAATAGAAGGACAAGGGGCAGAGTACTGGAGGAGCTCACAAGAGAGTAGCTGACGTAATATACTTCAGGATCTAGACAAGGAGGGGTGGACGAACTGAACAGTAAGGGCTGGGGAGCTAAAGGCCTCTGTGTCCTGGAAAGGGAGGAAGAGAGAGACTTGGAAGGAGGGGAAGCTGTGCCCCAGAATGGACACTGGGATGTCAGATTTCAGAGGTGATGCCTTTCTAGTACAGTGCAGAGATCCTCAGGTAAGAACGATCCCGTTTTATGGTTAAAGAAACAGGCTTGGAGAGCTTGTTGCCCAGTCACCCAACTCTAGTCAACAGCAGTGTTGGTCTGCTGTATTCTACTTGCTCACGCTCTGTCTCCATTTTTCAGGTCCACTCTAGAACAGTCGATGGAGACAGCCAGGAGAGACAGCAGCAAGGGAAGTGGGAGCACAGGAGGGCAGACAGGAGACACGGCAGGCTCCTCCCAGCCCCTCAGCTGCTGCAGATAGGGAGGCAGGGCAGCTGCACTGCTGGGTCTTCTCATTGGCCCAGGAGCCCCCTCAGGCCACAGTAGCACACCCACAGCATCCCACATCCTGTGTCTGCCCGACGACTCCCTTCGTGTCCTCCTCTGTTACACACTGGAGCCCCACCACACGCTCTCTTCACCATCATTCCCCTTGTCCCTGTCACACACCCCATTTCCCCAAACACAGATGGGCTTCCTACACCACAGGCCCTGGGTTCCCCATTAAACGCCTCATGCTCCCGCCTCACTGTCCCTACTTGGGGTCCCTGCCACTCCCCTAGGCTCATCCCTAGCTGTGTGCCTCGTTCAGGCCCGCTTTTGCTGTGTCCACAGAGTGCATCGGATGGCTTCTGGAAATCCGTGGCCACTCGAGTGCCCAAGGAGCCCCCTGAGATTCGAATCCTCAACCCATATTTCATCCAGGAGGCCGCCTTCACCCTCATTGGCCTGCCCTTCAACAATGGCCTCATGGGCCGGGGGGTGAGAAATCTGGGCCCCGGGAGAGGGAGGAGGAAAGCTGGGTCAGAAGTGCCTTGGAAGGAAGGGTGGGTGGTGGGTGGGGTAGTGCTTCTGCAAAATAGCTTTCTGGAGAAGAGGGCTCAGTCCTTGGGCATGGAGGCTAGCTCTAGGGAGCTTGGCTGAAGTCTCAGCTGTCCCAGCCCTCCAGCTGAACTCTGCACGCCTTCTCTCCCTCCCGCCCCCGTCTTCCAGAACATCCCTACCCTTGGCAGTGTGGCAGTGACCATGGCACTACACGGCTGTGACGAAGTGGCAGTCGCAGGATTTGGCTATGACATGAGCACACCCAACGCACCCCTGCACTACTATGAGACCGTTCGCATGGCAGCCATCAAAGAGGTTCGGGGCTGGGTGTGGGGGCAATCCCTGGGTGGGCATGAGGGGGAGGTGCATAAATGAGTAGTAAAGGGAGGAGCCAGTGGCTGGTCTGGCTGCCCAGAACTCCCCAGGAGGTCCTGACACCAGGCATCCTACGTGCCCTCTCCACAGCCTGAAGGCCTGAACCCAAGGCCTTCTCCTTGAACTTTCCTTCCAAGGGACTCCCCCTGCCCTGGTCCTGCACCTCCCTCCCCCTCACTGCATTCCCCAGCCAGGAACACTAGTCTAGCACCAGCTCAGCCATCCTCTCTACTGTAGTTCCTGCCTTCCCCCAGAGGACGCCATTTTCCCTCAAAAAAACCCACAACTAAACACTGCCTCTGGGTCTCAGGACTTCTCCATATCTCTTCCACCCTTCCCCACAGCCAAGCACTGCAGCTCTTCATACCCAGAATTGTTTCCCAAGCATCTGTATGTAGGGTACATTACAGGTCTCCAGCCTGTCAGCCAGCCTCTTCTGGCATTTCTCCCTCCCTAGCCAAGACCCCGTGTGGAAAATCTGAACCCCTCTTGCCACACTTCCACTTTGACCACCAGCCTTCCATGATCCCAGCCTGAAACCTGGAAATCTTGGGCCAGTGCTTCAACAGCTTCTCTGCTGCTACATCTGGGTGATGGGAGGTTGTTGGAGGGAACCTCCCATCTGTGCAGATTCCTGCTTCTGTAAGTCTGGGGGCTCTGGTCTCAGCCCTCATTCCTGCTTATCAGTCTTCTTACCTATCCTTCTCCATCATCCCCCTCCACTATTCCAGAGCCTTCCATGCCCCCAAAAGCTCCTCCCTCTTCCAGTGAAGAAACTGAAGCCACAGAGGGGACTCTGGTCTGTCGGGCCCTGCACTGTACTCCCACTTGGCCCTTCACCCCTTGCAGCCTGGCTCCCCTCACACCTGACCCAGCTCCCACCAAGGTCACCACCTCAAGGTGGCCAATTCCAGTGGACACAACATCGTCTTTCCTGATCTCTCAGAAACACTTTTTGTTCTTTGAACACTCCTTCTTTGAACTTCTGAGTCAGTAATTTCCAACGTTCCTCCTATTTCACTCACCATTCTCTCACATTCTCTTTCTCAGCATCATCGATTCTGATCTACGCCTTAAAATTCATCATGGCTGGGCACAGTGGCTCATGCCTATAATCCCAGCACTTTGGGAGGCCAAGGCAGGGGTATTGCTTGAGCCCAGGAGTTTGAGAGCAGCCTGGGCAACATGGTGAAACTCCATCTCTACTAAAAATAGGAAAAACTGGCTGGGCGCGGTGGCTCACACCGGTAATCCCAGCACTTTGGGAGGCTAAGGTGGGCGGATACCGGAGGTCAGGAGTTCAAGACCAGCCTGACCAATATGGGGAAACCCTGTCTCTACTAAAAATACAAAAATTAGCCAGGCGTGGTGGTGGGCACCTGTGATCCCATCAACTCAGGAGGCTGAGGCAGAAGAATCACTTGAACCCAGGAGGCAGAGGTTTCAGTGAGCCGAGATCACACCACTGCACTCCAGCCTGGGCAACAAAATGAGACTCCATCTCAAAAATGAAAAATAGGAGGCAGGGCACGGTGGCTTACGCCTGTAATCCCGGCACTTTGGGAGGCCGAGGCGGGTGGATCACCTAAGGTCAGGAGTTTGAGACCAGCCTGGCCAATATGGTGAAGCCCCGTCTGTACTAAAAATACAAAAATTAGCCGGACGTGGTGGCAGACAACTGTAGTCCCAGCTACTCGGGAGACTGAGACAGGAGAATTGCTTGAACCTGGGAGGCGGAGGTTGCAGTGAGCTGAGATCATGCCACTGCACTCCAGCCTGGGTGACAGAGCAAGACTGTCTCAAAAAAGAAAAGAAAAAAAAAAAAAAAAAAAAGGCCAGGCACGGTGGCTCATGCCTGTAATCCCAGCACTTTGGGAGGCCGAGGTGGGCGGATCACAAGGTCAGAAGATCGAGACCATCCTGGCTAACACGGTGAAACCCTATCTCTACTAAAAATACAAAAAATTAGCTGGGCATGGTGGTGGGCGCCTGTAGTCCCAGCTGAGGCAGGAGAATGGCGTGAACCCGGGAGGTGGAGCTTGCAGTGAGCCGAGATCACACCACTGCACTCTAGCCTGGGCGACAAAGCAAGACTCCGTCTCAAAAAAAAAAAAGAAAAATAGGAAAATTTGTCTGGGAGCGCATGTAGTCCCTGCTACTTGGGAGACTGAGGTGGGAGGATCACTTGAGCCCAGGAAGTCAAGACTGTAGTGAGCCATGATTGTGCCACCGCACTCCAGCCTGGGTGACAGTAAGACCCTGTCTTAAAAAAAAAAAAAAAAAAAAAAAAAAAGGCACTAGCCAAGGCTTCATCTCAGACAGCCGTCTCTTCTCACTCTGCGTGTTCTCTGGGAGATTTACATCCCCGTCCATGACTTCAGGTACCATCTATATTGTGTCAGGCTTTTTTTGAGGCCGGGCGCGGTGGCTCACGCCTGTAATCCCAGCACTTTGGGAGGCCAAGGCAGGCGGATCACAAGGTCAGGAGATCGAGGCTTTTTTGGTTCTTAGCCCCTTCAGACTGCTATAACAGAATATCACAGTCTGGGTGGCTTTTAAACAACAGAAATTCATTTCCCACAGTCCTGGAGGCTGGGAAGTGCAAGACCAAGGTGCGGGAAGATTCAGTATCTGGTCAGGACCCACCAGAGAGGTGGTTCATAGACAGCTGTCTTCTTGCTTTCCTCACATGATGGAAGAGGCAAGGCAGCTCTCCTGAGTCTCTCTCTTTTCTTTTTGAGATAGAGTTTCACTCTGTTGCCCAAGCTGGAGTGCAGTGGTGTGATCATAGCTCACTGCAGCCATAAACCCCTGGGCTCAAGTGATCCTCCCACCTCAGCCTCCCTAGTAGCAGACTGCAGGTGTGTGCCATCACACCTGGCTAATTTTTTTTATTTTTTGTAGAGATGAGATCTCGCTATGTTGCCCAAGCTGGTCTTGAACTCCTGGCCTCAAACGATCCTCCTGCCTTGGCCTCTCAAAGTGCTGGGATTACAGGCATGAGTCTGCACCTGGCCCTGAGTCTTATAAGAGCACTAATCCCATTCATGAGAGCTCTGCCCTCATGACCTGATCACCTCCCCAAAGGCCCCCACCTCCAAATTCCATTACATTGGGGGTTAGGTTTCAGTATATGAATTCGTGGGGAGGACATAAATATTCAGTCTACAGCAGGTTTAGTCCAACTACCTCAAGTGATTGGGAGTTATTTCAAGGATATATAAGGTACTTGGAAATCTCATAGGAAGCTAGAAACAGCCTTCCAGCTGGGCCTCCTGTTGTCTCGGATAGGGTTCAGGAGTGAGAAGCTCATTGTGGGTCTGGGACAGTTTTAGAACTGCCTCACCATCACCGTGGCCCCGAAAGTCTTCCATCCCTGCCACGCTTCATGTGCCTTCTTGCTGCTTTGTCCGCAGCCAGCACCCACTTCAGATTGCTTTCACAGCTTTTATCAGCCTCGTGGCTTCTACGTTTGCTTATATCTTTGGTCTTTTACAAACGCCTTTTATGAAAACTTTATGTAAAGTTGTATGCAGAGGGTGAGAGCCATAGACATGGGCAATGGCCAAATCGCAATGGGCTTTCTATGCCGCGGAAGGAGTTTGCACTTTATTTAGAAGGCAGTAGGGAGCCATGGGTGAGTCTGAGACCTTACATCAGCATGTAGTGGATCACTGTGGCTGCAGGATGAAGGAGAGGGGGCGAGGCAGGAACAGAACCTAGCTGGGAGTTGCTGCACTTTGGGCAAGAGATGGTGACTCCTGAATCAGATCTTTGGCTGAGACAATGAGGAGAGAGGTGATGAGAGAGGCGATGATCCAGATCTTTGGCTAAGGCGATTAGTCAGAGGCAAGAAGTCCAGGCTGGAAGTATAAGGCGATGAGACAGAGGCAAGAAATAGGATTTGAACTCAGTAGGACCTACGGATTGCCTTGGTGCAGGAATGAGGTAGGACACTGCCTTCCCTGCAGCCCTCTCTGCTGGAGTCTTTTCATTTGCTTCCACCTGCCATACCTCCATTACATGTAAAACCTCACTGGCTCTGAGGCTCCCAGCATCTGCTGCACTGCACTCCCTGCAGAGTGCTTAAGAGTGTAGCCTCTTGGCCGGGCGCAGTGGCTCATGCCTGTAATCTCAGCACTTTGGGAAGCTGAGGCGGGTGGATCACCTGGGGTCAGGAGTTCGAGACCAGCCCGGCTAACATGGCAAAACCCCGTCTCTGCTAAAAATACAAAAATTAGCCAGGCGTGGTGGTGCATGCCTGTAATCCCAGCTACTCCAGAGGCTGAAGCAGGAGAATTGCCTGAGCCCAGGAGGGCTCAAGTGGAGGTTGCAGTGAGCCAAGATAGCTCCACTGCACTGTAGCCTGGGTGACAGAACAAGACTGTGTCTCAAAAAAAAAAAAAAAGTGTAGCTTCTCAAATCATAAAAGATGACTTCGGGACCTTGGTTCAGGGGCTGACTCTAGACCTTCGTTTCCTTATCTAGGAAAGGGATAATAACAGCACCTACCTCCTAGGGTTTGGAAAGGACCAGCTGTGATCATGTGTAAAAAAGGCCTGGCACATAGTGAACACTCAGAAATCTTAGCCATTATCATTAATATTTTACCCCTACTTGCCACTGTTATTTGCCAATCCCCAGAAAAGGATTCACTGAGAATGTTGGTGCCTGGGTTTAGAATCCCTCTGTTACCTGGGGTGTCTCATATGGACGATTCAACACCTTGGCTTCCCCTCGCTGCACCTGCACTTGCCTTGATCAGCTCACTCTGCAGGCCCAGCAGGAGTGTGTGGGATGTGGAGACACATGGACCAAGGATTGGATGCCGGGGATATGGAAGGGATGTCAAGGGAATTCATAAAGGAGACAGAGGAATCAGGAAGGTGCCACATCGTGGAGGCCAAAGGAGCAGCATTCCAGGAAGAGCATCTACATTGTGGTGCTGGGAAACCCAGTAAGATGAGGGCTGAGAGGTGGCCGTTGGATGTAGCTGTTAGGAGTTAACTGCTGACTGTGGTGAGAACAGTTTCAAAGGAATAGTGGAGTGGAAGCCAGATTGCAGTAGTGAACAGTGAGTAGACGGCACCTACATCTGTGGTTAGAGACCACAGATGTTGCTCGTGGTAAGGGATCTTTCAGGACGCTTGGAAGAGAAGGGAGGAGAGAGACTGGGCAGTAGCTAGAGGATGACGTGGCTTCATACAGGAATCTGTCACACAGCAGAGAAGTCCAGGCTGGAAGTACAGATCTGTCAGTTGTGTGCACAGCCGCTTCTTCAGATATAAGGATGAGATTTCCCAGAGAGAGGACAGAAAGTGAGAAGCGCAGCTCATCCTGGCAGGACCCTTGAACGTGGATACTTAATGGTTGGGCGAGGAGCCAAAGGAAAAGAGCTTCTGGCCGGGCGCGGTCCCTCACGCCTGTAATCCCAGCACTTTGGGAGGCTGAGGGGGGTGGATCATCTGAGGTCGGGAGTTCGAGACCAGCCTGACCAACATGGAGAAACCCCGTCTCTACTGAAAATACAAAATTAGCCAGGTGTGGTGGCGCATGCCTGTAATCCCAGCTACTCGGGAGGCTGGGGCAGGAGAATTGCTTGAACTCGGAGGCAGAGGTTGCAGTGAGCTGAGATTGCACCGTTGCACTCCAGCCTTGGCAACAAGAGTGAAACTCTGTCTCAAAAAAAAAAAGAAAAGCTTCTGAGAGTGTGGACTGTGACATGGGATGGGCATCAATACTCAGAATCAAGGGCCCTGGTAAGGCTGGAGACCCCAGGATGACCAGAATCCTCCACCAGCCACAGCCAGTTCGGAGCTCAGGTGAACTCAGAAGTTGTCTGCATAGAATTAGGAAAAGAGCACCAGAGAGGTGGCATTGCCGGATCCAAGACAGCTACACCCCAGGGCTGACTTTCTTGTTTACTTTTTTATGATGGAAATTGTCAAGCATATTACGAGTACAGAGGATAATACCATGAACTCCCACATTCCTGCCCCCCACCTTCCACAGGCATCAACAGGCGGCCAACATTGTTCCATCTCTTCTTTGTCTCATGCTCCCACTCCACTGATTCAAACAAGTCTCAGATACCATGTATCCCTCCAACCATAAATACTTAATTCAGGCTGGGCGTGGTGGCTCACGCCTGTAATCTCATTACCTTGGGAGGCCAACGCAGGTGGATCACCTGAGGTCGGGAGTTCGAGACTAGCCTGCCCAACATGGCGAAATCCCATCTCTGCTAAAAATACAAATTATCCGGTGGTGGTGCATGCCTGTGATCCCAGCTACTCGGGAGGCTGAGGCAAGAGAATTGCTTGAACCCGGGAGGCAGAGGTTGCAGTGAGCCGAGATCGCACCACTGCACTCCAGCCTGGGTGACAAGAGTGAAACTCCATCTCAAAAACAAAAACCACACCAAAACAAAAAACTTCATTTTCTCTAAAAGATAAGGACTGTTTTTTAAATTATTACACCTAAAAACATGAACAGTAATTCCTTAATATCATCAAATGTCCAGTCCTCTGCTGACCTTTTAACCCTCAGTGACTCCTAGTGGGTGCTGTTGACCGTGACCCATCAAATTGATTACTGCTTCTCCAGAGGATGATGAGGATGAGGGATAAGTAAAGGGGCAAACGAGTTTCCACATCTGCTTCAATCCTGGCCCTGTCATTCCTCCAAGCCTCTGTTTTCCCTGTAAAACCTAATTTCATTCAACAAATATTGAGGCACCTACTCTGTGCCTAACAGTCCCTACCCTCAAAGAGAGACAGTGAGCCAGATGCTGACATCGTCAAAGAATGGGGATGAGTCGCCCAGGGATCTGCAATGAGGAGGGGCAAGTGCAGATGACAGAGTATAATGACAGGAACCTTGAAGGGGCTGGAGGGCTTTAGGGAGTCTGAGGGACAACGGGGTGTAAGGAAGACCCTTCCCGCCTTCAGAGGCTGTGGAGTGTGGAATGTGGGGGAAGAAACGGTCACCACTTGAGAGGGGGTATGGGGGCACTGTCCTTCAGAGCAGCTGGGTTTGTGGTTAGCACAAGAGGTTGAAGGGAATGCTCAGAGAAGAGGAATATTGGGAATTTGGCTGATGACTGCATGAGTTTCAGATGTAAAAGATTTGGAAGGTGGAGAAGGTTGACTGGATCAGAATAAGGGTTAGACAGAGCGAGCCATAAGTTCTTTTTAAAAAATTCATTTATTTATTATTTTTCAAAAGATGGGGTCTCGATATGTTGCCCAGGTGGACTAAGCTCAAGTGATCCTCCTGCCTCAGCCTCCCAAGTAGTTGGGACTACAGGCACAGGGCACTGCATCCAACTCACTTCTCAGCACCAGTAAATAGTGGCTGTTAACGGTTATTGGTCGGGCACGTTGGCTCACACCAGTAATCCCAACATTTTGGGAGGCTGAGGCTGGTGGATCACAAGGTCAGGAGATCGAGACCATCCTGGCTAACATGGTGAAACCCCATCTCTACTTCAAATACAAAAAATTAGCCAGGCGTGGTGGCAGGCACTTGTAGTCCCAGCTACTCAGATGACTGAGGCAGGAGAATCCCTTGAACCCGGGAGGCAGAGGTTGCAGTGAGCCAAGATCGTGCCACTGCACTCCAGCCTGGGCAACAGAGCAAGACTCCATCTGGAAAAAAAAAAAAAAGACAAAAACCATTTATGTTGGTCCGGGCACAGTGGCTCATGCCTGTAATCCCAGCACTTTGGGAGGCTGAGGCAGGTGGATCATCTGAGGTCAGGAGTTCAAAACCAGCCTGACCAACATGGTGAAACCCCCATCTCTACTAAAAATACAAAATTAGCTGGGCGTGGTGGTGCACACCTGTAGTCCCAGCTACTCAGGTGGCTGAGGCAGGAGAATCACTTGAACCTGGGAGGCAGAGGTTGCAGTGAGCTGAGATCACACCACTGCACACCAGCCTGGGCAACGAGAGCGAAACTCTGTCTCAAAAATAAATAAGTAAATAATAAACAGTTATGGTGAAGCTCAGTGCTGACAAACGCAACAGAGAGGTCACTTGGGGACAAACTCTGATAAGGCTGCTGTCATTCAGCCCTTCATTCATTAAATCAAGGCTTTTTCATCAAAGTTTTCTGGTGAGAGTCCTGGGGTTAGGAAAGGACCCTATCCTGGGTACAGCCTTCCCCAGAAGCCTCTTCTAGTAATTTTGAAATATATGACATTATTATTAACTACAGTCAAATGTGCTCACCATAAAAAATTGGTAAGTCGGTGAGGTTGGCTTGTTTTAATTATCCCACAATGTATACATCTATCAAAACATCACATTCTACCCCAAAAATATGTACAATTCTTTCAATTAAAAAATTATTACTATTATTATTATTTTTTGAGATGGAGTCTTGCTCTGTTGCCCAGGCTGGAGTGCAGTGGCGCGATCTCGGCTCACTGCAAGCTCCGCCTCCCAAGTTCACACCATTCTCCTGCCTCAGCCTCCCGAGTAGCTGGGACTACAGGCGCCCGCCACCGTGCCCGGGTAATTTTTTTGGTATTTTTAGTAGAGACGGGGTTTCACCACGGTCTTGATCTCCTGACCTCGTGATCCGCCTGCCTCAGCCTCCCAAAGTGCTGGGATTACAGGCGTGAGCCACCGCGCCCGGCCTAAAAAATTAGTTTCAATTATTATTATTATTTATTTATTTGAGACAGAATCTCTCTTGCCCAGGCTGGAGTGCAGTGGTGCGATCTCGGCTCACTGCAACCTCTGCCTCCCGGGTTCAAGTGATTCTCCTGCCTCAGCCTCCTGAGTAGCTGGGATTACAGGCGCTACCATCACACCCAGCTAATTTTTGTATTTTTAGTAGAGACGGGGTTTCACCATGTTGGTCAGGCTGGTTTGAACTCCTGACCTTGTGATCCGCCCGTCTCGGCCTCCCAAAGTGCTGGGATTACAGGCGTGAGCCACCGCGCCTGGCCTATTTTTAATTTTCTAAAAAAGATTTGCCATCTCTCTGCAGGCCCCATGGCTTCTCTGATCTGGGAGGCAGGATTTCATCCGCCGCCTCCAGGCCTGGAGAGTAGATTGCATCAGGCCAGGGAGTGACTCAGCCACCCCTTGCTGTTGGACTTCAGTGACTCACACTGCCTGCCCGCAGGGTGTCTATAACCTAGGTGCTTCGTGACAAGAAGTGGCTTGAGGTCTGTGGGAACAAGGTCCTTGCGCCAGCACTGAGGAGGGAGGTTGGGAAGCTTAACGGTTTCCCTGGGACGAGGAAAGGGGTATGAAGGTTCTTTTTTCCCTGTCTTGGGAAAGGAGGAGGATGAGCTGTGGCACTTCTAGAGCAGGGTCATCATTACCTTGTAGACACAACTGATTACCAGTATCTGCCTTCAGGTTTCCACAGTCACAGAGTATTGGAGAGTGGTGACTGGAAGAAGGCACCGAGCCCCGGAAGGGGCAGTAAAGGTTTGAGCAAAGGCCCGACTGATCACTTCATCTCTCCTTTCAGTCCTGGACGCACAATATCCAGCGAGAGAAAGAGTTTCTGCGGAAGCTGGTGAAAGCTCGCGTCATCACTGATCTAAGCAGTGGCATCTGAGTGGGCCTAGCACATGGCCATAGAGGCCCAGGCACCACCAGGAGCAGCAGCAGCCAGCACCATCTACACAGGAGTCTTCAGACCCGGAGAAGGATGGTGCCAAGGGCCCCAGGGGCAGCGAGGCCTTGGTGGAGCAGCCAGAGCTGTGCCTGCTCAGCAGCCAGTCTCAGAGACCAGCACTCAGCCTCATTCAGCATGGGTCCTTGATGCCAGAGGGCCAGCAGGCTCCTGGCTGTGCCCAGCAGGCCCAGCATGCAGGCGGTGGGACACTGGGCAGCAAGGCTGCTGCCGGAATCACTTCTCCAATCAGTGTTTGGTGTATTATCATTTTGTGCATTTGGGTAGGGGGGAGGGTAGGGATAATTTATTTTTAAATAAGGTTGGAGATGTCAAGTTGGGTTCACTTGCCATGCAGGAAGAGGCCCACTAGAGGGCCCATCAGGCAGTGTTACCAGTTAGCTCCCTGTGGGGCAGGAGTGCCATGACCAGCCTGTACCTTGCTGTGGGGCTACAGGGTGGTGGGCAGGATCTCAAGCCAGCCCCCTCCAGCTCATGACACTGGCCTTTCTTGGGGAGAAGATGGGGTATTCCCACTCACCAGCCCTAGCTGTCCCATAGGGAAACCCTGGAGCCATCCCTTCGGAGCCAAAAAGACCGCCCCAGGGCTACAGCAGAAAGAACTTTAAAGCTCAGGAGGGTGACGCCCAGCTCCGCCTGCTGGGAAGAGCTCGCCTCCACAGCTGCAGCTGACCCATAGGACCACCGCAGGCCCAGACCCACCAACTTGCCACAGCTGCAGCTGACCCATAGGACCACCGCAGGCCTGGACTCACCAACTTGCCACATGTTCTAGGTTTCGGCAACAAGACTGCCAGGTGGTTGGGTTCTGCCTTCAGCCTGGACCAGAGGGAAGTGAGGCCCAAGGACCTTACCCAAGCTGTGGCAGCCATCCCAGGCCACCCCCCTGGAAGCAATAAAGCTCTTCCCTGAGCCTGGCCTTTTTTTGCCTTCTCCGACTTTCCTGGAAGAAACAGGAACCTAAAGCCTCAGCAACTATGCCAAACCCTCGGGCCCTCTCTCCAGTCCAGAGTCCTGGGTCCCTTTCACTTCTTGTGTCAATGCAGGACCTAGGTAGCCATCCAGAGGCCTCTGGAGCATCTCCTGTATCCTCTTTGCTTTGAGACCAGAGGTTTCAGGGCACGCTCTTAGAGGAGACAGAGGCACAGGACTGGAGCCCTAGGACATTGCCTTGGGGTGCCACAGCCCCACCTCTGGAAGGACAGATATTCCTGCAAGCACAGGAAAGATATGCTGCTGAGCCCCTGCAGCAAGCAGAGGCCACAGACCTACCCTACTACCCACACTCCCGTCCCTTTGGGAAGGACATGCCCCACCCCCCATCATTAGCACAGAGGCACACCCTCTCCCTTCAGCCCTGCTCTAGGCATCCTCTGTCATACTTTAGAAAAGATGTCACCTTGCCTTCTTAAGAGTCCTAGAGTCTGATCCCTCTCTTCCCCAGCATCCCCAGGCAGGCCTGAGAATGGACAGACCAGACTGTCTCCTGCACTTGAGGCCATGAAGTGAGCTTCCTGTCACACACTGCCACTGTGGCAGGCAGTAAGTGGGGTGGCCAGCCCCTGCACCTCTCTCCTGCCCACCCCAATCCAAGAGTCCAGGCAGCCCTGGGCTACCCTCCCACTGGTGAGCCCTAAGGCTGGAGTCCTGGCCATCCCAGGGACCAGCAGCCCCCTACATGCTCCTTTCCACTGTGGCTGGCCTTAAGCAGAAGCCTCCTGGGCTGGGGGGTAAGGGAGGCCCTGACTGAGGGACAGGTCAACCCCAAAACCCCCTCCATTTCTACCGGAAATAAGGCCACTACCATGCACATGTTCCTGCCTGGATGGTGCCCTGTGGAGTTGTACAGGGCGCAGGCTGAATGCCCATAGGTGGTAACCCTGGCTGAAAAAGCCCCAAGGCAGGTGCCCCAACTGAGCAGCCGGTTGTGGGAGGTGACAGAGCAGACTGCTCCCTGCTTGGCCTCCTATCCCAGGGGGCTCCTGGCACGCCTGCAGCAGCCCCACCACCTCCAGCAGCAGTTCTCTGTGGTCTGACTTCTAGTCCTCACCACCGTGGAAAACTACTTTCACACCAGCTATGGTTCTGAGCCCTGGTCATGCATCACAATCACCTGTGCAACTTGAAAACTGCACATGTCCACCCTGAAAGTCTGATTCGGGTCTGGGTTGAGGCCCGGATGTGGGTAGTTTTTAAAGGTCCCCAGTGGTTCTGAGGCATAGCCAGGGTACAGCTGGTCCACACACATCCCCAGTACTCTCATCCCTGACCACAGCTTCCAATTGCCAGTTGGTTGACAATTCTCTAATTGCCTTTGCCAGCGCAGCTCTCTCTGCTTCCCTCCAGGCTACAAATTCACCTGCTTTCCACTTGGATAATCCACAGGCCCTTCCAACTCAACATGTCCAACACTGAACTTATGAGCCCCTGCCTTTCCTCCCAGGAGCCGGGATGTGCCCCTCCCCCAGGCCACCCCCAAAGGCACACTTTTGCAGGGCCTACCTACCTCCTCACCCTATCCAGTCAGGCACCAATGAATTTTCAAAAGTGCGTGTTCCAGATTGGGGCCTGGCAGCCCCATGCTCCCCTCACGCCCTGCATCAGACCTCATCCTCTTTCCGCAGCAGCCTCCACCTTTCTCTCCAACCCCATCCTCTTTACTACAGCCAGAGTCATCCACCAAAAATGCCTGTCTGATCACACCATTCTGCTCAAAACCCTCCCGTAGTCCCCAGTGTCAGGATCTTTCCATCCATGTTACTCACCCAGCCCTCACCCCACCTGCCAAATTGCCATAATTAGGCATCTGAAATGCTGCCCTCCAGCTACCTACTTCAAGCCTCAGCTCAGATGTTCCTCCTCTGTGACCCCTGCCTTCAGCCCTCAGTACCCACTTCTACCAACACTGCCCTTGCTGTGCCCCAGTGACCCCCGTGTTTGCAAGTGTGTCCGTACTCCAAGCCCTAAGCAGCACAGGAGGTGAGCTGTGGGGAGACTAGAGCACAGTCAGACCCTGAAAGCTGCGCAGAGGCTAAGCAACCCAACAAGGCAGGTGAACTGGCCGCTGAGAGAAGAACGGGGTGGAGCAGAGAGCAGTTGCTGCAGGGCAGACAGCCAGGACCCCCAAATCTGCACGTACCAGCAGTCAGCCGCCCCACGCAGGGACCGGCTTACCCCTCGCTCCCTGCCCTCACTCACTTTCTCCCGCCCTCGGCCCGGCCTCCCAGCTCTCTACTTTGCGTGTCTACAAACTCAACTCCCAGTTTCCGTGCCTCTCCACCGCTCGAGTTCTCTACTCTCCATATCCGAGGGGCCCCTCCCAGCATCTACCTCCCTCCCAACCTCGGGGGACCTAGCCAAGCTAGGGGGGACTGGATCCGACGGGTGGAGCAGCCAGGTGAGCCCCGAAAGGTGGGGCGGGGCAGGGGCGCTCCCAGCCCCACCCCGGGATCTGGTGACGCTGGGGCTGGAATTTGACACCGGACGGCTGCGGCGGCGGGCAGGAGGCTGCTGAGGGATGGAGTTGGGCCCGGCCCCCAGACAAGGCCCGCGGGCTCCGCCAGCAGCAGGTCCCTCGGGCCCCAGCCCTCGCTGCCACCCGGGCCTGGAGCCTCACACCCGAGGTAAGCCAGCCCACTTGCCTGTTTCTGGTCCCAGCCCTGGATGGACGCTCCTGGGCTAGGGGAGTGGACAGGACCACCCCCCTCGTCTCCTTTCTTGCATCCTCCCTCTCTCGGGCCCTCGGCACAGTTCTCCGCCCCTCCCAGCCCCTCAGTCCCTCTTGTCGCTTGTTGGACTGTGCTGGCCTTGCCGGCCCACTGTAATGTGAGGCTCCCGCTGCCGCTACAGGGTACAGACTGGCTGCCAAGGCCACACTTTTGGCTAAAAGAGGCACTGCCAGGTGCACAGTCCTGGGCATGCGCCGTTTGAGCTTCGGGGGAAAGCCCAGCACTGGTCCCCGGAAAGGTGCCTAGAAGAACACGGTGCAGGACCCCGTGGTGAGTAGCGGGCTGGTGGATGGGGAGGCAAGGGCTAGAGAACCAAATGGCCCTAGACCACAAGGAGGTAGGAGGCAGGGCCTGAGCTGCCCTCAAGAGACCTGCTCCCGGGCTCCCCCTAGCGCAGAGGGCTCCTAAGGCTGCCCTGCCTGCCTTTCCCTCCATCACGGAGAACAGTCACCGGCCTGGCTCGGAGGCCCTGATTCCACTTAGCCAAGAGGCGCATACCAGGACCTGGAAGACAACCCCAGGAAGACCTGGGGGTCTGTTCCACAGGTGTGCAGGCATTCTGTGTGCTAAAGGATGGGGATGAGGGTGGCAGCTGGGACCCAAGAGGAGGCTGGCTAATGAGGACTTATGAAGGCTCTGGGACCCCATAATGGTGTTTGGGAGTGCCAGCAGTGGGAGCTTAGGAAGGCTGGCTGGGATCAGGAACGATGGCTCAAGGGGGAAACTTCTAGGAGCATGACTATGCTGCCAGATCCATAGGAGGCTGGGAGGGGGACAGACCTAGACCAGCTCCCAGGGTGGCTCAGCTCTGAGAGACCAGGCTGGTATGGAAGCCTAGCTGGCCCTCCTGGGAGTGGCTCAGGCCTGAGCGTAGCTGAGGGGATAGAAAAGCCCACCCTGCTTGGAATCTGCAGGCTTGGCAGACTCTGCCCCCTTGTGGCCACAGGAAGCCATGGCCCAGGCCCCATGTTTTCAAAGGGCCCATTAGCTCCCACCATCCCCCGACTCTGTGGTCATCGAGGGACACCTGTGGTCAGAGGAGAGCACTCAGGTGGCTCTGGGTCCAGAACACAGTTCACAGAGGGGCAAGGTGAAGCAGCTCTGGGTGGGCAGCACAGGCTGAGGCTTGGGGCTCACTATCATGAGATAACTCTTAGAGTGACCAACTAGCACCCTAATTCTTCTCCAGCCCTCACCTTCCTCTCCGGCAGCCTGGGGTGAAGGCCTCTGTAGGACCAAGTGTGTCCAGCTATAACTCCCTCCAGCCACTTCTGGCATCTCCAGCCCTACAGCACAGAGCAGGAAAGTTCTGGGAAAAAAGGACCCCTCTCTCCCCTCTGGCTGTGTGACCTTGTAACCTTAGACAACCTCTGAGCCTTGTTTGCTCATCTGGAAAAAGGGGATTAAACCATTTACCTCATGGAGTTGTGAAAGAATAGCTGCAAAGCACCTAACACATAGTAAGGTTCCCAGTGCAGCTACTTCTGCTGGGTTGAGTACAGCTGTGCAGGCCCCTTCTTCCTCACCTGGAGAAACTGGGGTGGCAGGACGGCCCCCCAAAAGATAACTCATCTCTTAATTTACAAGCTACCCTCAAGAGGAGGGTGGGGAAACAGCTCAACAAAGGCTGATGGGCGCTCCTGGTGTTGATAGAGATGGAACTTGGACTTGGAGGCCTCTCCGCGCTGTCCCACTGCCCCTGGCCTAGGCGGCAGGTGAGTGGTTCTCCCAGTGACTCCTACCTGGTACTGAGGAAAGGCAGCTTGACTGGCGAGGGAGAGCAGGGCTTGGCTTGGGCAGCGGTTAGGTGTGGGAGGGGAAATGGTCAGGGAGGGACCAGGTGAATGGGAGGAGGAGCGGGACTACTCTGAATGGTCGGTGCACTCAGGTGATTCCTCCCCTGGGCTCCCAGAGGCAGCAAACCCATTATACTGGAACCTAGGCCCTTTCTGAGTTTCCCCTCCACACAGCCAGGAGCCCATGCCCGGCCTGATCTCAGCCCGAGGACAACCCCTCCTCGAGGTCCTTCCTCCCCAAGCCCACCTGGGCGCCCTCTTTCTCCCTGAGGCTCCACTTGGTCTCTCCGCGCAGCCTGCCCTGTGGCCCACCCTGGCCGCTCTGGCTCTGCTGAGCAGCGTCGCAGAGGCCTCCCTGGGCCCCGCGCCCCGCAGCCCTGGCCCCCGCGAAGGCCCCGCGCCTGTCCTGGCGTCCCCCGCCGGCCACCTGCCGGGTAGGTGAGAGGGCGAGGGGGCGGGGCGGGGCTGGCCCGGGACACCGCGCGTGACTGGGTCTCATTCCAGGAGGACGCACGGCCCGCTGGTGCAGTGGAAGAGCCCGGCGGCCGCCGCCGCAGCCTTCTCGGCCTGCGCCCCCGCCGCCCGCGCCCCCATCTGCTCCTCCCCGCGGGAGCCGCGCGGCGCGGGCTGGGGGCCCGGGCAGCCACGTTCGGGCAGCAGGGGCGCGGGGCTGCCGCCTGCGCTCACAGCTGGTGCCGGTGCGCGCGCTCGGCCTGGGCCACCGCTCGGACGAGCTGGTGCGTTTCCGCTTCTGCAGCGGCTCCTGCCGCCGCGCGCGCTCTCCACACGACCTCAGCCTGGCCAGCCTACTGGGCGCCGGGGCCCTGCGACCGCCCCCGGGCTCCCGGCCCGTCAGCCAGCCCTGCTGCCGACCCACGCGCTACGAAGCAGTCTCCTTCATGGACGTCAACAGCACCTGGAGAACCGTGGACCGCCTCTCGGCCACCGCCTGCGGCTGCCTGGGCTGAGGGCTCGCTCCAGGGCTTTGCAGACTGGACCCTTACCGGTGGCTCTTCCTGCCTGGGACCCTCCCGCAGAGTCCCACTAGCCAGCGGCCTCAGCAGGCACGGAGGCCTCAGAGCTGAGAGGCCCCTGCCGGTGAGTGATGGACATCATCCCCGGAGAGGTGAAGGGACAACTGACTGGCAGTCCCAGAGCCCTCACCCTGCGGATCCCAGCCTAAAATACATCAGAGACCTCAGCTATGGCGCCCTTCGGACCCACTTCTCACAGACTCTGGCACTGGCCAGGCCTCGAACCTGGGACCCCTCCTCTGATGAACTCTATAGTGGCTGAGGCATCAGCCCCTGCCCAGGCCCTGTAGGGACAGCATTTGAAAGACACATATTGCAGTTGCTTGGCTGAAAGTGCCTGTGCTGGAACTGGCCTGTACTCACTCGTGGGAGCTGGCCCCTATTTATTATTTCTAAGTTATTTATTTACTTCTGTGGCTTGTCAGATCCTTTCCTGGGCAGTAGGGGGTTGGGGAGAAGAGGCTGGATGGAGATCATGCCTTGCTGATCGCACTCACACACCTCAGGCTGACTCAGCAATCACAGACCTGGCCTGGATCTCTGGCCCCCACCCAGCAGCTCCGGGATGGGAGGCATGGAACACAGACAGGGGCAGGGCGGGCAGCAAGGGTGCAGTCACTAGTCCTGGCAGGCTGCTCACTTGGACCTGGGCTTACCTCTGGGGAAAGAGACTACAGAGCCTTCTGTGGAGAAAGCCCTGTCTGTGTGACCTCTGGCATCTTTGAGGCCCCCGCTTGGTGGGTAAAGATACAGAGAAGCACCCATTGCCCCACCCCACTGTCATTGATCAGTCTCTTACCATCCAGGGAATTGTCTTGAAGGTGTCTTGTCAGATATACACATGCCTCTGCTTGCAGACAGGCCAGCATGGTTAACTCACTATCCACATTCCATGAAGCAGCCCAGGGCATGAGGGCATCTGAAAAAAACTGAGGGTTGGGAGAGGGTGCAGTGGGGTGCTGGCTCCAGTAAGCGAAGCACAGAGCTCCATGGGGATAAGGAGGCAGGAAAAGATAAGGGCCCCAGCAGGATCTGCATCCTGGGTGATAAACAAGGATATTCATTAATTCAAACAAATATTTATTAAGCACCTATTTTATGTCAGATACTGATTATATGATAGATGCCAAGGATACAGAAGTGAAACAGACATGATCCCTGCCCTCGAGAAGCTTCAACCAGGAGAGACAGACAATAAGTAAAAGCAATTACAGTAATAAGTATTTAAATCCAATTTGGCAAATGGAACAAAAAGGACAAGAAGCTACAAAGTCCACACCTTCGTGGGGAAGAAAGGAGAAGTTAGTGCTGACCCTGGCCTCTCACACCACCCCCCAAGTCACCTCCAAAAGGCCAGGGCTATCCCTGAGCTTTTCTGGATATCCTTTGAAACCTTGTTTCCCACGTCCTATGCGTTTGTATTGCCTCTGTGATTTTTCTTTTTTGGAAATGAGATGGGGGCATGGATTTGGAAAGGATGCTAAGTCTGAGGAACTGTGGGACATCCAGAGGGGTTGTCAGGAGGCAGTGGGATCTGCTGGTCTGGAGCTGCCGAGGGAGGTCTGGGCTGGACTGATGTGACAGCTGTCAGCACAGAGGCAGGAGCTGCAGCCGGGGGTGAATGGGAGCACCACGAGAGATGGAGAGGGTCGAGGGCGAGATCCCTCAAGCATTTGACGCTGCTGAGAGAAATTCCTTCCAATCCACCTGTGTGCCTTCCTGCTTTGGCACAGACACCCCCTTCACCCAGGCTAGAGTGAGGAGCTGGCAAGAGCTCTCTGAAGGCTGTGCCCATTCTGGATCAAGGAGGAGAAACGTGTGTGTGCTTCCACTCTTCTGCATTCACTGCCCCAGTTCTAGATGCTCCAAAAATTTCAATGCCTTTGCTCCCTTCAAACACCCTGTTGGCCCCTCTCTGCCTCCAAACGGATTCAGGATCCTTAGTTCCACCTTCCCTCCTGCAAAGGTGTATTGTCCCCGGGGCCATACAGTTTAGAGGGCTGGCTGCAGGCAGAGAAGGACATTCTGTCAATTCCAGGGTTATTGGGGCCAGGCAGCCCCCTGCTGGCGAGACTTTAAAGCCTAGCCTAGTCCCCAAACCCGCTACTCAGTAGACATGGCTGCTCCAGAGCCAGTAAAGGAGACCGACTGAAGCCATCTCTGACAATGCTCACAGTGACAGGGCCACAGCCCAAGCCAAAGGTGCTGGCTGTCGACATTCCCCAGGCTGCCAGCTTTTGAGGGAATAGGGCCCACCCCAGCTGGAGGCTGCATTCTGGACCCCAGACAGCTTGTGCTCAACATCTCAGAGTCCGGAACAAGACAGCAACAGCTCCAAGAACACATTCCCATATGAATTAGCCTCAGTTTGCAACTCAGGACAACCCAAATCAAAAGGAAGAAAGAGAGTGAAGGAGAGAAGGAGGGGAGGGAGGGAAGCAGGGAGGGAGGGAGAGAGAGAGGGAGGGAAGGAAGGAAGGAAGGAGAAAGAGAGAGAGAAAGCAAGAAGCAAGCAAGAAAGAAAAGGTTGTTTTCCCCAAAGGAAACAGGCTGCAGAGCTGTATCTCTGTTTACCACATAGTAGCTATAACCTGTCACCAGGTGGCACATTGTAGCTCCTGGGGCCACAGGTGACTCTGATCAATACTAAAGCCAAAGGCCATTTAGTCCTCTGAACTCTCAGAAGCATTCGATAGTATCAGTCCTCCTTGAAAACCTGTCTTCCCGTGACTCTCTTTGTCCAATACTCTCCGGGTTCTCCTTCCACTCCTCCAGAGGCTTGTTCTCAGACGACTTCTGAGTTCCTCTTCCTCTCTCTGCCTCTCATGTTCCTCAGAGCTCTGATACCTACTCTCTCTCCTCTTCCCATTCTACTCTCTCCCTGAGCAGCACTGTCTACTCCCGTGGTTTCAGTTACCACCTCCATGCTAACCATGCTCACATTTCATCTCCAGCCTAGAACATTCTGTAATTCCAATCCCTCTATCTGTATATCCTGGGAGACCTCAAGCTTAACATATCCGTACTGGATGTCTTCCGTTTGCTCCATCAGATCTGCTGTCCACCCTTCTCCAGCCTGCTCTGCTCCTCACATCAATGAGCTTCCCTGCTGTTCAGCTTCCAGACCCTCCCCAGTGTTCCCTCCTCAGTGAGTGCACCAAGCTCATCCAGTGACACAGCCAGAAACTTGGGCAATCTCCTAGGCTCCTTAAGCTCTGTCATGTCCCTTAAGCATTGGTCACCAAATCCTTAGATCCTGCAAATGCATCCCCTTTCCCTATCCTCAGTGCTATGCTACTGAAGCCTTCATAATTTTTTGGATGGTTTATTGCTCATCCTCCTACCTGGTCTCACTGTGTCTCCAGTCACAACTCCCTCCAACCATTCTCAGCCCTGCAGCCAGATAAGTTACCTTCTCTTCATATTAACTGAGCATGAACTGTCATGCACTGGGCTAGTTTCAGGGATTCAGAGACCAGTGAGAAACATGTTTTGCCATCAAGGAAACTATAGTTGGAGATGGAAGTAGGGGTAGGGTAGCAAATAAAAGTAAAAGACATCCGGTTAAATTTGGATTTCAGGCCTGGCGTGGTGACTCATGCCTGTAATCCCAGCACTTTGGGAGGCCGAGGTGGGCGGATCACGAGGTCAAGAGAGCGAGACCACCCTGGCCAACATGGTAAAACCCGGTCTCTACTAAAAATATAAAAATTAGCCGGGCGTGGTGGCACGCACCTGTAGTCTCAGCTACTTGGGAGGCTGAGGCAGGAGAATCGCTTGAACCCGGGAGGCAGAGGTTGCAGTGAGCCAAGACTGTGCCACTGCACTCTAGCCTGGCGACAAAGTAAGACTCCGTCTCAAAAAAAAAAAAAATGAATTTCAGGTAAACAATAAATACACTTTTTTTTTTTAGATAGGGTCTTGCTGTGTCCCTTGGGCTGGAGTGCAGTGGTATGATCTCGGTTCACTGCAACCTCCACCTCCTGGGCTCAAGCGATCCTCCCACCTTAGCCTCCTAACTAGCTAAGACTACAGGTGCATTCTACCACGACTGGCTAATCTTTTAATTTTTTTTTTTGTAGGGATGGGCTCTTGCTATGTTACCCAGGCTGGTCTTGAACTCCTGAGTTCAAGAGATCCTCCCACCTTGGCCTCCCAAAGTGCTCAGATTACAGGTGCGAGTCAACATGCCTGGCCTAAATACTTGTTTTCAGTATGTCCAATGCAACAATTGAGACATACTTATACAAAAAATTTGGCTGGGCATGGTGGCTCACCCCTGTAATCCCAGCACTTTGGGAGGCTGAAACGGGTGGATTGCTAGAGCTCAGGAATTCAAGACCAGCCTGGGCAACATAGTGAAACCCTGTCTCTACCAAAAATACAAAAACTTAGCCAGGTGTGGTGACGTGCATCTGTGGTCCAGCGACTTGGAAGGCTGAGGTGGAAGGATTGCTTGAGCCCGAGGCAGTGGAAGTTGCAGAGCCAAAATCGCACCACTGCACTCCAACCTGGGTGACAGAGTAAGACTCCATCTCAAAAAAAAAAAAAAAAAAAAAAAAAAAAAAAAGGCCGGGCACGGTGGCTCACGCCTGTAATCCCAGCACTTTGGGAGGCTGAGGTGGGCGGATCACGAGGTCAGGAGATCAAGACCATCCTGGCTAACACGGTGGGACCCCGTCTCTACTAAAAATACAAAAAAAATTAGCCGGGCATGGTGGTGGGTGCCTGTAGTCCCAGCTACGCGGGCGGCTGAGGCAGGAGAATGGCGTGAACCCGGGAGGCGGAGCTTGCAGTGAGCCGAGATGGCGCCACTGCACTCCAGGCTGGCCCACAGAGCGAGACTCTGTCTCAAAAAAAAAAAAAAAAGGCCAGGCGCCGTGGCTCACGCCTGTAATCCCAGCACTCTAGGAGGCCGAGGTGGGCGGATCACGAGGTCAGGAGATCGAGACCATCCTGGCTAACATGGTGAAACCCTGTCTCTACTAAAAATACAAAAAATTAGCTGGGCGTGGTGGTGGGCGCCTGTAGTCCCAGCTACTCAGGAGAATGGCGTGAACCCGGGAGGCGGAGCTTGCAGTGAGCTGAGATCGTGCCACTGCACTCCAACTTAGGCAACAGTGAGACTCCGTCTCAAAAAAAAAAAAAAATTTGTTGTTTATCTGATACTCAAAATTAAATAGATGGCCAGGTGCAGTGGCTCACGCCTGTAATCACAGCACTTTGGGAGGCTGAGGTGGGCAGATCACGAGGTCAGGAGTTCGAGACCAGCCTGGCCAATATGGTGAAACCCCGTCTCCACTAAAAATACAAAATTAGCCAGGGATGGTGGCACACACCTGTAGTCCCAGTTACTCTGGAGGCAGAAGAATTGCTTGAACCTGGGAGGCAGAGGTTGCAGTGAGCCGTGCCACTGCACTCTAGCCTGGGCGACAGAGCGAGACTCCATCTCAAAAAAAAAAAATAAATAAGTGTCCTGATTTTTTTCTGGCAACCCTAGGTGGGGGTAAACAAGTACCCCAGTAGAAGTATGACTGAGGTTGTAGGTATGTGTGTCAAGGAGGGGGCAGATTCTACAATCACAAAGGAAGAGGAATCAGTTTTTTTTTTTTTTTTTTTTTTTTGGAGACGGAGTCTCGCTCTGTCACCCAGGCTGGAGTGCAGTGGCGCAGTCTCGGCTCACTGCAAGCTCCGCCTCCCGGGTTCACGCCATTCTCCTGTCTCAGCCTCTCCGAGTAGCTGGGACTACAGGCGCCCGCCACCACGCCCGGCTAATTTTTTTGTATTTTTAGTAGAGACGGGGTTTCACCGTGGTCTCGATCTCCTGACCTTGTGATCCGCCCGCCTCGGCCTCCCAAAGTGCTGGGATTACAAGCGTGAGCCACCGCGCCCGGCTGAGGAATCAGTTTTTTCCTGGATAGACGCAGAAGAGGAGAAGTCTTTGTGGAAAAGGTGATATTTGAACTGAGTCTTGAAAAATGAGTTTGTTTGCACAGGGTGGATTACAGGGTGGATGAGAGGCATGGAACCCGAACTGGTTATTGCTGATTGCCTTTATTTCTTCTCACTTCTAAATTTACACTGTTCATTGTGGCCATGTCCTGTCCTGCACGGTGTGGTTCTCAGCCCTGGACAGGAATAGAGTGGAGAGGTGAGGACCTCTTCCTTGGGCTCTCCGTCTCAGCCTGAAGACTCTGCTAGTCCTATATTCTTTAGATTTTTATTTATTTATTTATTTTTTACTTCTTACTAGCCGGTTCATCATGGCTTCAATTCCCTGTTACAGTTCAAAATGCTTATATTAAACTTTCCCTAGGCCGGGCACAGTGGCTCACGCTTGTAATCTCAGCACTTTGGGAGGCCGAGGCGGGCGGATCACGAGGTCAGGAGATCGAGACCACGGTGAAACCCCGTCTCTACTAAAAATACAAAAAAATTAGCCGGGCGTAGTGGCGGGCGCCTGTAGTCCCAGCTACTCGGAGAGGCTGAGGCAGGAGAATGGCGTGAACCCGGGAGGCGGAGCTTGCAGTGAGCCGAGATTGCGCCACTGCACTCCAGCCGGGGCGACACAGCGAGACTCCGTCTCAAAAAAAAAAAAAAAAAAAACAAAAACTTTCCCTGCCTGCCGACTGTGTGGTGTCTCTCTCCTGATGGCATCCAGAATGACACAGAGCCTTCTCAACAGAGGAAGTAGCATGAACAAAGACAGGGAAGTGTGAAACAGCCTGGTGCACTCCCAGGATTGCCAGCAACTTCAGGTGGACTTCGGGAGGGTCCTCGAAAAGACTGGCGAGGTCACAAAGGGCTTTGAATGTTATACCAAGGAGCTTGGCCTTTGCTCCGAAAGGAGCCACTGAAGGGTTTTAAGTGGGCGTGGTTAGAGATGTGTTTCAGATGGATCACTTGCTACTGTGTCTAGTACGGATGGAAGAGGCAAGGTGGGAGCCAGCTAGAGCTGCCATAGTTACAGCCGTGCAGGCAACAAGCACAGGTACCTTGAGTTAGGGCAGAAGCAAATGTGCAAGGACAGAAGAGATGTGAGGGACAATAAGAGAGGTGAGGGCTGGATGAGAGATGGTTTCCAGGTGTCTAGCTTGGGGGACTGGTACAGAACACAGGGGATGTAGTATTTTAGCATGTGATAGGGGTAAGATGTGGGGAAAATGTGAGTTCAGTTTTTTTTTTTTTTTTTTTTTGTTTTTTGTTTTTTTTTTTTTTTTTGAGACGGAGTCTCGCTCTGTCGCCCAGGCTAGAGTGCAGTGGCGCGATCTCGGCTCACTGCAAGCTCCGCCTCCCGGGTTCACGCCATTCTCCTGCCTCAGCCTCTCCGAGTAGCTGGGACTACAGGCGCCCGCCACCGCGCCCGGCTAATTTTTTGTATTTTTAGTAGAGACGGGGTTTCACCGTGGTCTCGATCTCCTGACCTCGTGATCCGCCCGCCTCGGCCTCCCAAAGTGCTGGGATTACAAGCGTGAGCCACCGCGCCCGGCCGTGAGTTCAGTTTTGTACATGTTCAACTTCAGATGCCTGTGGCAACTTCAGAGGGCCAGGAGACAGCTGAATATGCAGGTTTGAAACCCAGGACAGTCTGGGCTGGAGAAATCCAAGGAGTCACAGCTTGAAGCCAGGGTAGTGGTGAGATAATGAGGCATAAGACAAGAAGCGGAGACTAAGGAGAACCAACATTTAAGGAACAGGTGGAGGAACAGGGATGGGCCAGTGAAGGAAACCAAAAAGGAGTGGTCAGAGTGTCGGGAAAAACAAAACCAAACAGAAGAGCTGAGGGACTGGTCAACAGGGCCAGATGCAGCACAAAAATCAAGCTGCATCAGAACCAAAAACTGCCCGTTAGGTTTTCTCGCAACATGGTGGCCTAAGGACTTGGGCTAAATTTCCTGCTGAAAACAACTTTAAATACTAGACTCTATCTATCTTTAAAATTAAATGCATCCATAAGCTGGCAAAAACATAAGAAGCACACTGAGGCCAAAAAAGTAAATGAAAGCAAGAAGCTACAAAGGTAAGCAAAGCTCTGTCATCGGCTTTCATCTTGAGGGCAGTTGCTGAACCCAGTGAACCTGATCATTGGTTTTCAAGGGGTCCCTGAGCTTATGAGAAAGACAAAGCCCACGGCCCCCTCCCCATGGGGAGTCTATTTAGAAACTTCTCCATAAGGCCAGGACCTCAAAGGCCAGTGTATGCCTACACTGGGAAGGTGAATTAGAAAGAAACCTGCCCCTGTCTGACCTAACCTTGGTAAAAGAAAGGGTAATCATCTCCCCCTGAGAATTCTTTTTTTTTTTTTCCTTTGGAGACAGAGTCTTGCTCTGTTGCCCAGGCTGGAGTGCAATGGCGCAATCTCAGCTCACTGCAACCTCCACCTCCCAGGTTCAAGAGATTCTCCTGCCTCAGCTTCCCAAGTAGCCGGGACTACAGGTGCCCGCCACCACACCAGGCTAACTTTTGTATTTTTAGTAGAGACGGGGGTTTCACCATGTTAGCCAGGCTGGTCTTGAACTCCTGACCTCATGATCCACCTGCCTTGGCCTCCCAAAGTGCTGGTGGCGTTAGCCACCGCGCCTGGCCTTCCCCTGAGAATTCTTAACTACAAGCAGGCAGTCGTCTGGTTTTGCAGACCAAATTCACATGATTTTGGTAGGCTGAAAAACTTCAAAGTGATCATTTAATTTGACATGAACATGGACTGGTAGTGGTTCCAGGTGACCAACAAAAGCTCCCTCTCCCCCTCTGCTGAGTTTTGGGATGTTCCCTCCTGAATCTGCAGACCTCTCCCAGGGTTGCCACAGGTTCTTGCCCCCATAAGTCTACACTTGTTCCTTAGAGAAGAGCCCTTCTGGCCTCCAAAGACTTATCCGCCACTTGGCTCTAAGCTATCCTGCACTAACATCCAAATCTCCTGGAGATCACCTTTGGTCTGGCCTCCGGAAATGCCCCCAACTCTCCCCAGGGCCTACTTCGGTCCATCTGTCCTAAGTAGTGTTTGCACAGGATGTTCAGGAGTCATTGCTGGGAGACTGGGCTTCTTTCTCTGCCAGATGCCTGGAACCCGCAGGGGTGAGGAGCCCTGGATGGGAGGCAGGAAGAAAACACATACTGACTAAGCTGTGGTCTCTGGGCTGAGCCCCCCACCCCTAAAACCCCCTTAACTAAAATGAGTTTCAGAAGAAGCTAAGGTCTCATTGCTAGAAAGAGGCATAAACAGGTTTTGAACTCAGGACTAAGTCCAGAATTTGTGCATTTAAACCCCACTCCCAACACCATCTCCCCTGCCCACCACCACCTCCACCAGTGAAACCGCCAGCCAGCACCAGGCCCAAGGTATTTCACACCCTAGGCACAGGCCTGGAATCAGTTACTTTATTTTGGCTTTCTATTTCCTCCTTCCAAATGTCTCCTGCCTCTCTTTCTTCCTTCAATTTGTCTTTCATATTGCAGATTTTTCTAAAATGCAAATGTAATCATCATTGCTCACTTGAAACCCCATCATGGTTTCATATTGCACTTAGGATAATGTCCAAACTCCTACAAGCATCTATTGCTACCAACTTGTCTTTCCAACCTCATCTGTTACTCATACCCTTCCCCTTCCCCACCCCACATATATCCCCTTAAAATGAATATAAATTACTTGCTATTCTTTCTTTTCTTTTTTTTTTTTAGACAGAGTCTCGCTCTGTCGCCCAGGCTGGAGTGCAGTGGCGTGATCTCAGCTCACTGCAAGCTCCACCTCCCGGGTTCAAGCCATTCTCCTGCCTCAGCCTCCCAAGTAGCTGGGACTACAGGTGCCCGCCACCACACCCGGCTAATTTTTTGTATTTTTAGTAGAGACGGGGTTTCACCGTGTTAGCCAGCATGGTCTCGATCTCCTGACCTCGTGATCCGCCCACCTCGGCCTCCCAAAGTGCTGGGATTACAGGTGTGAGCCACCGCGCCCGGCCCACTTGCTGTTCTTTATTGATGAAGACTTGCTGAATGACTTAGAGTCCTACTGGATTTTGCTTACCAGCTAAATGGGCCCCTCTCCTTCCCAGGCTCTCTATTCTTCCAGCTCAGATCAAGTTTCTCTTCTCAGGGAAGCCTTCATGGACCTTCTCAGGCCTCAGCAGCTACTGCCAATGCCAGCTTCCTCCATTTGAACAAAACTAAGGAGCTCTTTGCACTTTTAATTTTTTTCCTCTTCCCTGCTAGGGTAGCTGGCAGGAGTTAATAAACAATAAAATACAACTGGAGGGGTGAGAGGCAGGAACTACCGGGGCCTGTGGCAGACCAGATCTATGGCAGGGTCTGCCACCCTGTCTGTGTGCCAGGGGCAAGATAGGCCTAACTTTCCCCAAGCTCGATTTCCTCATCTCATTTGAAATGATGAATAAGAATACCCACCTCAGAGCTATTAAGAAAATTGAACCTAAGGTATGCAAAGTCCTGCTCCTAGCACTTAAATGTAAGCTACTCTTACTCTAGTTACACATAAAGTTATTTCCAAAAACCTTACGAAAGTGCCCGAGCACTGTCCATGGTATGTGGTTTCCCGGTTGCTTATTGGGTGGTCCCGAGAGCCTTCCTTTTTTCCTTCCTGAGGCGTGCCAAGTGCCCTCTCCTCTTCTCTGGGTGGTGCTGACGCCTTCTTCCCAGGCTGCACCTTTGCTGGGCCGGAGGATGCCGCCGCAGCGGAGCGCCAGAGTGACCAGGCAACCTCCCCAGCCTCCACCCTCTAGCCCAGGCTCCCACCTCCGTCCTCCAGCCCCTCGAGTCACGTCGTCCTACTAAAGAGTTGGGCCGCAGCGCCCCGCGCCGGTCTGACCCGGAATGCCTGCTCGCCGCGGTAGGCCGAGGACAGGCGGGGCTCTGCAGGTCCCCAACCCACGTGCTCCCGGCCTCCTCCGCAGGGCGCCCCCTTCCGGCTAGGCGCAACATGGACTACATTTCCCAGGGTGAACAGCGGCGGGGCCTAGACTCTGCCGCGGCCTGGGGCGGCGAGCCGCTCCACCGCCTGCTCAGGGCAGAGCGGGCTGGCGCGAGGACAGGGCTAAGGACCCGGAATGAGTTTCCGCGCAGTTCCGCTGGGCCGTGCCGGCCTGTGCCGGGCCGTGCCGAGCCAGAACTGGCAGGAATGGGGGCCTGAGTTGGCGGTGCCGGGGACAGGCGCTCGGGGCAGCCCGCGCCTTGCCGAGGTCCCTGCCCCGTCCCGGCCGGCCTGGCTTGTCTTGTCAGTCACTGGGGCGGAGGCAGCGGCTGTAGCGGGGTTGTAGCCGGGCAGTGAGCACAGCGCGGGCCAGGCCGAACGGAAGGGACCTGCCACAGCCCCTCAACTCCACGGACTCTTCGCTCCAGACTAGCGGAGCTGCATCTCCGCGCTTCGTTGGACGCCTCCGTAACCACGAAAGGCTCTCTCTCCCGTGACCCTCCAGCCCCATGACCTCTTCATAGCACCCGAGAGCTCACCCAGGCGGGGGTGTTGTGGGTACAGACCATCGACCCTGTGACCCCTCAAGAGCCAGGGACTCGGTTTCCCCCGCAGGCCTCCCTCCCCTGTGACTCCCTCCACACAGATTCTGGGGACAGAGCTGTTACCTACCACTAGGATCCCCGCCTGAGAGCTCCTCACTGACGGCTCCCTCCTCGGAGTCCCCTTCACTGGGTCTCCTGAGAGCACCGCTTTTGGTCTCTGGCAAGCCTCCCACCCCCAAACGAGGTGGGGAGGCCTCGGCAGCCATGCCCGCCCTGGGCCCCCCCTCACCCCACCACTCCTTGGGCACCCAAGCCGGGGTCTAGCAGGGGGCCAGCAGCCAAGGGGCTGGGGCAGGAGACAGATCAGGGCCCACCTCCCTGCCAGGGAGGGAGCAAAGATGGAGCGGCGGGAGGAGCAGCCGGGGGCTGCAGGGGCTGGAGCAGCACCAGCCTTGGACTTCACTGTGGAGAACGTGGAGAAGGTATGAGGGCTCTGGGGTGGGCACTCCAGTGACAGAGCAGAAGTTCTGGGGACTGTCACTAATGGCAGAGCTCAGGCCTGGGCTGGGTGCCCGCTGGTATGGTGCCCCCAGAGCACCTGGCATTTGCTGTCTTTCTGGGCAGGCAGTATTGCAGTGCCCTCATGGGCTATTTTTGTCTTTCCTTACAGGCAGATCCCCTGTGGATAGATACTCTAGGGTCTTGGGATGGTCCCTTCAGGGTGCTGTGACTTAGCCTTCCCTCCAGATTGGCTATTTTCCAGCTCCATGGGAACTGCATGAGCAGTGCAGTAGGAAACTGGGAACCCAGGAGACCTGCAGCTCAGTCTCCTGGAATTATACTGATGCCAAACCATCCTGGACCTGGTTTTGTTGAGCCAAGGGCTCAGAAAATAATCTGGAACTAAAACAATCTGAGTTGTTTCGACTCTTTGGAGAAGGGTCCTTCCTTTATTGGATGGAAGCCAGACCAGTCCTGAGCAGGCAGGCCTGGGGCTGTCTCCCTTTGTTTTGTGCTGAGTCCAAGGGTCCTGGCCCTGCTGGGAGCCTTACAGGGCTCCTCCCTACTCGCCTGCCCACATAGCTCCCTGCCATGGCCCTCCCAGGCTCCCCCACTGCCCAGCCCATCTTTCTGAACTGCCTCTTTGGTTCTTTTCTGTATCTGCTCCCTACAACCTGAAATGCAGGAATGCATGCACCCTGGGATGAATGGGGAGATGGGGCTCCCTTACTTGAAAGCAGGGAATGATGTTCACTTGTTATCCTTAACCCCCGTTTGCCATAACAAACAATGAGGATGCATCTCTTCTGCCTGCTTTGGCGTCCCTGAGGGGCCAAACAAGGGCCAATGACCATAACTGGCTGTCAGGGGTACAAATAGAGCTAAGCTTACTTGGATGGAGCCTGCTTAGGGGTCAGGGTCCTGGCCACACTCTCCCGCCCCTTGGAGCAGGGCAGTGTTGGCATGGTGGTGCACTGTTCTATGTGCTATTGGGAGATAAATCTCACTGTTTTCTTACTTCATAAAGTCGCATTGGAATTGAGACCCTGGGGATCCTGCCAGTGGAGAGCACTAGGCGAGGTGTTTGCCAGGGCTGCAGCTATGGCCAAGGCTTCTCTGGATCAGTTGGTTGGACATGTGCCCTCTGAGGAGTGTTCTCACCCTCTCTTCCAGCATGTCTGTGCCCCAGGGCTGCCTGGCAAAGTCTTAGTCCTGCTCTGATTTCACACTGGCTTTGGTGCCAGCATCTGGAGTGACCTAGGGATGATCATGGGGAAGCTGAAAGGAGCTGTTGGAGTTGATGGGAGCAGCTGTGCCTGGGAGGGTCAAGTCCCCTCAAGCTGTTCCATGCCCTTCTCAGACTTAGCTTCATCCCTGTGAAGCTATTCCTTCCACCTGGGCCTTGCCCTCAAGTGCCTCCCCTTTGGAGAGATCAGCCTCTTTTTTTGTTTTCCTGTGGAGATTCCCTCTCAACCCATAATGTTTTGCTGTAAGGAGAAGAGGATATGGTAGAGCATGGGCAAGGTTCAGGCTCTCAAGATAACAGCAGGGCCCCAGGCCCAGGAAACACTGCAGAGCCCTGAGCTCTCCCTGCTCAGCCCCTCAGTCAGGGAGCGGGAGCAGCCTTGCAGGACCAAGTCACGCCTCTGTTCTGGGCTGTGGCAGGATCCAGAGTGGCCAGCACCTGCTCAGTCCTGTGCTGTCCTGCAGGCGCTGCACCAGCTCTACTATGATCCCAACATTGAGAACAAGAACCTGGCTCAGAAGTGGCTGATGCAGGCCCAGGTGTCCCCGCAGGCCTGGCACTTCAGCTGGCAGCTACTGCAGCCCGACAAGGTACCAGAGATCCAGTACTTCGGGGCCAGTGCTCTTCACATCAAGATCTCTCGCTACTGGAGTGACATCCCCACTGACCAGTATGAAAGCCTAAAGGCACAGCTCTTCACCCAGATCACCCACTTTGCCAGTGGCTCCAAGATTGTACTGACTCGGCTGTGCGTGGCACTGGCCTCACTGGCTCTCAGCATGATGCCTGACGCTTGGCCATGTGCTGTGGCAGATATGGTACGACTCTTCCAGGCTGAGGACTCGCCGGTGGATGGGCAGGGCCGCTGCCTAGCCCTGCTAGAGCTGCTGACAGTGCTGCCTGAGGAGTTCCAGACCAGTCGCCTACCCCAGTACCGCAAAGGCCTGGTGCGGACCAGCCTGGCGGTGGAATGTGGGGCTGTCTTCCCACTGCTGGAGCAGCTGCTACAGCAGCCCAGCTCACCCAGCTGTGTGCGTCAGAAGGTGCTCAAGTGTTTCTCCAGCTGGGTGCAGCTGGAGGTGCCACTGCAGGACTGTGAGGCGCTCATTCAGGCTGCCTTCGCTGCTCTGCAGGACTCGGAGCTCTTCGACAGCAGTGTGGAGGCCATTGTGAATGCCATCTCACAGCCTGATGCCCAGAGGTGAGCTAGTCCCCACTCACCCAGAAGACAGCCTCTTTGGCCAGACACATATCCATCCATCCATCTGTTCAATAAACATTAATTGAATGTGTACTGATACCTGGTCCTGGGCTGGAGATACAGCAAGGAACCAAAGAAGACATGGTCCCTGTCCTCATGGTTCAGACAGGGAGGCAGACATTACACAACTAATTATCAGTTATTCAGTTAAAATATTTGACTCTCTTTTCCTTCTCTCAACTAGTCACCAAGTCCTGGCTGTTCTCCTCCTGACCATATTGCAAATGTATTTTTTTCCATTTCCATTGCTACCACCTTAGTCCAAGCTGTCATCATCTCTCTCCCCAGATTACTGTAGAGCTTGTCCTCACTCTTGTACCCTTCATTGTCCCAGCAGCCAGAGTGATCTTTTGAAAATGAGGATCTAATCTTTCTGATCAGAAGCCTTCAGTGGCTTCTCAGTGCTCTTAGGTTAAAGCTCAGAATCCTTAATGTGACTCATAGTGGTGCTGCACAGTATGGCATCACTGGCCTCATCTCATGCTACTCTCCTTGCTCTCTACATTCTCACACAGTTTCTTTCATTCCTTGAATGTCCCGTGTTCCTTTCAGCCTCTGGCTCATCACATGTACTTGACACCTTGCCTCAGCTTAAACTTCATTTCCGTAGGGAACTCCTCAATGGATTCTTAAGGCTAAGTTTGATCTTCTGTCTTATATTACCTCAGAGCTCCCAGTATTTTTCCTTCTTAGCCCATAACATGATTTCTCTCACCTCTGTGAGGACAGGGACTCTGTCATTTTACTTTGTCACATTGTGCTTGGCACATGGTAGCATTCGATATTTTGTGAATGGTGGAAAGTAGGAGTCGCCTGAGTTGGGAGGGGTGGGGATGGAAGGGATTGGGGGAGGAAGGTGGATTGTTCTAGGCTTTAGGAACCACAGCAGGTGCAAAGACTTGTGGGCAGCATCATGATACATTCAAGGGCCCTAAAGAAGTGAATGTAGTGAAGTGTTTGGCAAATGTTCATTGAGCATGTCCTGTTTTGGGCCCTGTGCTGAGCTCTGGGAGCACAGAGACAAATGCTTTAGCTTCAGTCTCAGGAGCTCACAGTCTAGTGGACACATGAATGGCAAGTACAATCAACATGATGAATCCTCTGATGGAGAACGCAGGGGCCTTGAAGAACCCAGAGGAGGCCTTCACTGAGTCTGAGGGCTGTGAAAGGATTCCCAGAGGTAGTGACAACCCAGCTGTGTAAGAGTTAGCCAGATGGAAGTGATGGATGGGGAGGACATTCCAGCCCAAGCAAGGGAAGGGTGAAAGCCCAGAGGGTCTGGTGATCTGTAAATCATTAGATGTGATTAGACAGCAGGATTTAAGGGCCAGAGTTATAGGAGACCTGGACCCAGATCATGCAGGACCTTGCCCAAGTTTAAGATTTTGATCTTCATCCTGAAGATGATATAAAGATATTAAAGGATTATAAGCAAAGAAAATGGCCTACTGAGACTTGTGGTATGAGCTGGATTAGAAAAAGTGAGACTGGAGGTCCTGACGCTGACATTTCAGAGATGGGGCTTTGGGACCCTTGGCAGAATTGGAAGGGAAAACCATTGAAAGAGACTTCATGGAAGAGTGGCTAATGACTCAAGCCTTGGCATTAGTCACATCTAAGTTTGAATCCCAGATGGTTCACTTACTAGATCTGAAACCTTGGATAAGCCATTCCTAAGGCTCAGTTTCCTCATCAATAAAACGGGGATGATGATATCAACCCCACAGAGTTGTAAAGGTTTAAATAGGATAATGTGCATAAGTCCTGCCCCTGGTGTTTGGTAAAGAATATTATGACTCCTTGAGTAATGGGGGTTCTTTTGTGGTCTCTGCTAGGGTTGGGATGGTCAGCAGCATGCATTTGTACCTTTGGGTTATTGATACGTTACATGTTTTAAAATGGGAACTGTGTGTATATGTTCTACCTTTATACTTTATGTGATCAGTTAGTGATAACTTTATTTATTTATTTAGAGACAGAGTCTCACTCTGTCACCCAGGCTGGTGTGCAGTGGCACAATCTCGGCTCACTGCAACCTCCGCCTCCCGGGTTCAAGCGATTCTCTTGCCTCAGCCTCCAGAATAGCTGGGATTACAGGCGTGCATCACCACGCCCAGCTAATTTTTGTATTTTTAGTAGAAACAGGTTTTTGCCATGTTGGTCAGGCTGGTCTTGAACTCCTAACCTCAGGTGATCCATCTGCCTCTGCCTCCCAAAGGGCTGGGATTACAGGCATGAGCCACCATGCCTGGCCAACTGTTCGTTTTTTAAAAGAGAAACATAGTTACTATTAAATGGATTAAGGCTGTTTACTTTTAGTATTGGTCATAAGAAGTAGAACTGGAATCATGCAATAGAAAGTGGGCCTAGTTGTTCAGTGGCTAAATTTGAAAAGGAGTTGGTTTCCTATATATATGTGTGTGTATACATACATATATATATATGTATATGATGCACGTACACACGCATACATAGATAATGTGCTTAACCTTTTAAAACTTTAAACAAAATATTGGGGTTGATTTTAAAAAATAAAAGATTGTTTCGGTATGAGGATTAAATAAGAGAATGTGAAGCTTTTAGCATGGTCCCTATATACTCCGTAAACGGCAGTTGCCAGTATTTGGTTTCATTATTGTGTTACGAGTTATTATGATACCTATCCCCTGGCTTCCCAGGCTTTCCAGCTTAAGGTGGATACCTAGTCCCAGATCTAGGTCTCTGTTGGCACCCTGAAGCTCAAGTGCTGGGTGGGCTCTGACAGTTGGTGACTAAGGGAAACAGATCAGGGCAAGTGTGTGGGTGATGTGAGGTGTCCTTGGATACACCCAAGTTTACCCGCCCAGCCAGTCTCAAGGGCTTTGGCAGGTAATTGATGCCCCTTCTCCTCTGAACGAATGAGCAAGCAAGGAGCCAGTGAGGTAACCCACAGCCTCCTTGGCGCCCATTGGCTGCAGCCCCTTGGTTGCTTAGCAACTCTCCCCATTTTCTCAGCTCTGCTCCTGAAGCGAAGCGCTAATTGCAGGTCTGGGCTGAGCTCCGTGTGAGCAGCAGCAGAGGAGTCCCAGCAGCCCTGCCTCGGCTACTTGAACTGACCGATTGGAGCCAGGCCTCTTGGACCCAGCCTCAGCTGTGGTTGTAATGACATCCTCCCTGTCTCCTTCCCCCAAACCTAGAAACCTCTGGGACCTCAGACTTGTTCTTCTGTCCACTCACAGGTCGCAGACACAGGTGCTCAGGTGGTAGGAAATTTATGCAAGAACTTCTTCCCATGGGTGAGCTGCATCCAGCCCAGAATCCGAGCCTGGCCCTTGCTCTACCCAATCTAATTTCCCAGCTTTGGCTTGTGGAAGTCACCTTCAATGACTTTGACTCCTGGGTCATCCAGGCACACCTTCCTCAGGTGTCCTGACATTGGCCGTCCCCTTGGCTGAGCTTGCACTCAAGTCACCCTTTTCCTGCTCCTCCACAGCTGTTGCTGCTTCCTGGCTCTCCCCTTTGAAAATTATTTTTTTTTTTCCTGAACTATGTTTTTAATGCTGGAAAAGCTTTTCCTTGGGAGTTGGGGAGGGAGGGAAAGTGAATTAGGCAGGCTGTTGGGGGCTCCCATCAGTTAGGACTGGAGATATGGGCTGAGACGTACATAAATCCGTTGGGGAAATTCTGGTTGGGCCCTGAAAGAAAAGCAGACCTGTAGGCCGGGCGCGGTGGCTCACGCTTGTAATCCCAGCACTTTGGGTGGCCGAGGCGGGCGGATCACGAGATCAGGAGATCGAGACCACGGTGAAACCCCGTCTCTACTAAAAATACAAAAAAATTAGCCGGGCGTAGTGGCGGGCGCCTGTAGTCCCAGCTACTCGGAGAGGCTGAGGCAGGAGAATGGCGTGAACCCGGGAGGCGGAGCTTGCAGTGAGCCGAGATTGCGCCACTGCACTCCAGCCTGGGCGACAGAGCGAGACTCCGTCTCAAAAAAAAAAAAAAGAAAAAAAGAAAAGCAGACCTGTAGCAGTTTAAGGGGCAGTTTCAACCTTTATTCTGCTTCTAAGTTGTTGTATGACCTTGAGTGATATGATATTCTGAGCCCTTTGAGGCTGTATTATCCTTGATTTGTCCTATTATGAGGCTCAGATGGGACAATTAAGAACCTTCGCCAAGTACCCTGCCATCTGCATGAACTTTGGCAGGTGGAGGAAGGAGTCTTAGAATACAGCGGGAGCTGTAGGGGTCGAGCGCTACCTCCTGCACCCATCTCAGCTGCTGAGGAGCTTGTGGGCCCTAGCCTTGGCCCTGCCCCTTCTCTTTGTGCCAGAGTCTGGCCTGAAAATGCCCATTGTCTGGTGGTGCAGCCAGTGTCAGGGTCAGGAGACTGAAGCTATCCCGGCTGTCTCCAGGCAGCACCCCCTGGGGCTGTCTCTGGGCTGGGGATATCCTGGCATGGATGACTTTTCCTACCAGAATGGGGATGTGGAGAAGGAGGCTGATGTCCCTAGGCTGGTTGCCTCTTTTTGTCCTTCTCATCCTCCCACCAAGGATATGAGGCTACTGCCTAGCAACCTGCTTGGGGCAAGTCCAGATAGAACTCCCTCTGGGATCCTCAGTCCCCAGCTCCCTAACATAGATTGCTATGGTGACACTATGATTGACAACAGAGGGGTCCCAAGCATCTGATCCCCGCTGTTAGAGTGTGACTTCCTCTGCTTAGTCTCATCTCCACAGACCAAGGTGCTGGAGAGGGATCCAGTGGGCTGAGCCAGGCTTCTCTCAGTCCCCTTTGTATACTGGGCTGTCTGTCCTTCTCCTTTAGAGATCATTGTGTTTCAGGGCTCTGATCTGGACCCTCTTATTTTTTTCTCATTCGACACTTTCTCCTTGGGCAATTCTCATCTATTCCCATAGCTTCAATTACCAGCTGTTAGCTGATGACTCTCAAATCTATGGCTTTTGCTCTAACCTTTATGCTGGGCTTCAGGGTTTTATATCCAACTCTTTCTAGATGCTTCTACCTGCATAACCTATCAGGTGTCTCTGAATCAACTTGTCTAAGACTGAGCTTATCACCTTCCACCTCCCATTAAAGGTGTTACTATTCCCCGCTACTCACCCCACAGGTCTCAGTAAATAGCTCCACCGTCTACTTAGTTGTTTAGCCAGTGACCTGAGAGATGTCTTTATTCTTCCCCTTCCTCATATCCAGTCAGTCATCAAGTCCTGTCTGTTTTGCCTCTTAGCTGTCTCTGAGTTCATTGTCTACTTCTCTTCCTCCCTGCTGCCACCGCACTCCTCAAGAGTTGGGATTTGGTGGTAGAGGGTGGAACGGATGGCAGGGATTGATGCTCTCATGAGCTGTTGCTGCCTTCCAAAGTCTTTAAAAAAAAAAAAAAATCAGGGCTTCTGAGCTTGTGTTTACTCTTCTGTCTCCCACTCTTGTTCAATCACCCCTGACAGACTGTATTAGTTTCTTAGGGCTACCGTAACAAAGTACCACAAACTAGGTGGCTTTAAAGCCAAACAAATTAATTGTCTCACAATTGTGGAGGATAGAAGTCTGAAATCAAGGTGTTGGCAAGGCTGTGCTCCCTCTGAAACCTGTAGGAGACTCCGTCCTTGCCTCTTCCTAGCTCTGTGGTTTGCTGGCGGTCTTCAGTGTTCCCTGGCTTCCAGCTGCATCACTCCACTCTCTACTTTCGTCCTCACCTGGCATTCTCCCTGTATGTCTCTGTCTTCACATGGATGTCTTCTTATAAGGACACCAGTCATATTGGAGTTCGGGTCCATCCTAGTCCCATATAACCTCATCTGCAATTATCTTATTTCCAAATAAGATCACATTTTGAGGTACTGGGGATTAGGATTTATCAAAAAATGTATCTTTTTGTGGGGACATAATTTGACCCATGACAGTCTCCCCTCTGGTGCCCCAAACTTCATGTTATCCCCACATGCAAAATATATTCACTTCATCTCAACCTCCCCAAAAGTTGTAACCTAGCTGGATGTGGTGGCTCCACCTGTAATCCCAGCTACTCTGGAGGCTGAGCAGGAGGCCGAGTCTCTTGAGCTCAGGAGTTTGAGACCAGCCTGGGTAACATAGCAAAACCCCATCTCCAAAAAAAAAAAAAAAAAAAAAAAAAAAATCTTAACCCATTGTGGAATCAGCTTTCAGTCCAACTGGAGAACACAATTCAACCCATAATGCCGACCTTCTCATACTTCCTTCTCAGAGTTCTTCTGGGGGTCCCTGACCTAAGGTTCTTCCCAACATTGGAAACATCAAATCTGCCATGTAGACCCTGACCCTTTTTTTGCTTAGGATTTGATAAGGGGAGGGGAGCTTTGATGGAAGACAAGGAGATTATGCCTTTCTCTTAAAGCCAGTGTAGGGGTGAGCAGAGAGCTCTGATGGATTTTCTCACCTCATGCCTCTAGGTACGTGAACACACTCCTGAAACTCATCCCGCTGGTGCTGGGTCTGCAGGAACAACTGCGGCAGGCAGTGCAGAATGGGGACATGGAGACCTCCCATGGCATCTGTCGCATCGCTGTGGCCCTGGGCGAGAACCACTCCCGGTAAGGGGTGGAGCAGCTGGGGGTGGGATAGTAGGGCCCTCTAAGAGGTGGGGTTATGGAAGTCCCCAGAGAGGTGGAATGACCTGACTGTGTCTCCTCCTCCCCAGGGCCTTGCTGGACCAAGTAGAGCACTGGCAGAGTTTCCTGGCGCTCGTCAACATGATTATGTTCTGCACAGGCATCCCTGGCCACTATCCTGTCAATGAGACCACCAGCTCCCTAACCCTCACCTTCTGGTACACGCTGCAGGTGTGTCTGTGTGACCTCCAGTAGGACTGGGCTGTGGCAGAAGAAGGTGGATCATGGGCTTCTATGGCTGCTGGTGAGGTGGCTAATTCTCTTCCCTGGCTCTCTCAGGATGATATTCTATCCTTTGAGGCAGAGAAGCAGGCTGTATACCAGCAGGTGTACCGGCCAGTCTACTTCCAGCTGGTGGATGTGCTTCTGCACAAGGCCCAGTTCCCTTCTGATGAGGAATATGGATTCTGGTCCTCAGACGAGAAGGAGCAGTTCCGAATTTACAGGTGATGGTAGCAGGCCAACTCCTCTAAAATGGAGTCCAGAAATAATGAAGGCAATGAGGGAAGGGGCCCAAGGCCAGGCTTTCTGAGTTTTGGGGCTCCTTTCTGTTTTCTAGGCATCGTTGCAGAGTTGTGGGGGTACTGGGGTAGGCTCCTGGGCTTGGGGGCAGGATCCAGGGTCAGGATCCAGGCAGTATAAAAGGCCTTCATCTGCTTCTCAGGGTGGACATCTCAGACACGCTCATGTATGTCTATGAGATGTTGGGGGCCGAGCTGCTCAGCAACCTCTATGACAAGCTGGGTCGTTTGCTCACCAGCTCAGAAGAGCCCTACTCCTGGCAGGTACCTCCCAAGCCTGATTCCCTCAGCCCTCCCAGACCTGTCACACCCTCCTCCTCATCCAAGCCAGTGGCACCCTCTTTCTCCAGCACACAGAGGCCCTCCTCTACGGCTTCCAATCCATCGCAGAGACCATTGACGTCAACTATTCTGATGTGGTGCCTGGGCTCATTGGCCTCATCCCACGGATCAGCATCAGCAACGTGCAGCTGGCAGACACTGTCATGTTCACCATTGGTGAGACCTGGCACACACCCATGACCATATTCCCAGAGCCACAGCACCCGACCCTGGCCACAGCCAGTATGCTGGATCCTATCCAGAATGGGAGAGCCACATGCCTACACACAATCAGTGTTGTAACAAACTGACTGTCCTGGCAGGTCTAGGGGGTCCATCTGATGGCACACTGAGCTGCAATTCAGTGAGGCTAGTTTACTGTCAGTGAAACAGCAGTGCTGGGCCTCTGTTGAGTAACCCCTTCCTGCTTCTCAGCTGTAAGGCTCATGTTTGAGCATGCACATGCATATGTCCTCTGAATGGAGCAGTGCTCTGTGCTGGGGCTGCAACTTGACCCTGCCAGGAACTCTGCTTGCCTCAGAGACATGGTACAAAGCCAGCCTGGCCTGCCTCAAAGATCCTTCTGTCTCCCTCCTTCCTCCAGGAGCTCTGTCTGAATGGCTGGCTGACCACCCCGTCATGATCAACAGTGTTCTGCCCCTGGTACTGCATGCCCTAGGCAATCCTGAGCTCTCTGTCTCTTCTGTGTCCACCCTCAAGAAGATCTGCCGAGAGTGCAAGTACGACCTGCCTCCCTATGCTGCCAACATTGTGGCTGTGTCCCAGGTATGCAGGGGCCCTGGATGGTGCTGGGCCTCAGAGCACACTCTGCACTGTGCTGATACTACATTCCTTCTTTCTCCCCGCAGGATGTGCTGATGAAACAGATCCACAAGGTGCGGCTCAAAAGTTTCTAGGGGTCTCCTTGGGGGTCTTGTGGGAATCACTTATCCCTGAAATCCTGTTTTTTGGCCTTCCCCTTCCTCTTATCCCTTATTCTCTGTTTTTCTTCTCCCAAGAGGCTCATTTTCCTTCCTACCTCTCAACTAGATGTGGCCAGGACTGACCATCAATGTTCTGCCCCACAGACAAGCCAGTGCATGTGGCTGATGCAGGCGCTGGGCTTCCTGCTGTCAGCTCTTCAAGTGGAGGAGATCCTTAAGAACCTGCACTCGCTTATCTCACCCTATATCCAGCAACTGGAGAAGCTGGCAGAGGAGATAGTGAGTGAGCTCTGGGGGCCAGGGAGCGGTACTGAGATGCTATGGCTGATGAGGGGTGAAGTTGGAGCTGGCTCTCAGAGCTGAGGCTCAGTGATCTGGGGACCAGACTGGGGCTGGGAGATCTTGAGCTTGGTTTGCTTCTCCCTGCAGCCCAATCCCTCCAACAAGCTGGCCATTGTTCACATCTTGGGGCTTCTCTCCAACCTCTTCACCACACTGGACATCAGTCATCATGAGGATGATCATGAAGGCCCTGAGCTTCGGAAGCTGCCAGTGCCACAGGGACCCAACCCCGTGGGTGACATTGTCTTTGCCATCCCCCCAACCCCCACCTCTGGGAATGTCATTGTCACTCTTCAATTCTGTGGGTAATGTTGTCATTGTTCTCCCTGCCCTGTGGGAGTGATATATTTGGTCCTCTGACTCCATGAATGACCTATAATTGCCTCAACTCTGTGTGTGATGTTGTCCTTGTCCCCAGCCCAATCAGGGTGATGTTATTGAGATTCCTCAGCCCCATGAGGAACATTGATGTTATATCCTTCAACCCTTAAGTGATGTTGTTATGGGCCCCTTTTCAACCCCTAGCTCTGTAGGGCTTTCTACTTCAACATTTAATGTCCCCTGTGGGCACTAAGGATGCTCATTACATCCTCCGCATGTAATAGTTCTGGCCTTCAAGTCGCTCCCAGTGTAGAGGAAATTCAGGTTGCTCAGATTGTCACAAAGCAGTGTGATAAGTCCGGTGGTAAGCTTGGGCATAGGTTTTGGGGTGACCACTTACAAGCTGCTTGATCTGAGGCAAGCCTCAGCTTCCCATTAAAAACTATGAACATTGAAATGTCTGGCTTACTCAATTGATAGAACTGTGCTGGATAGTAGATGTGGTCTTAAGTGAAGGTAGTTTGCATATTGTAAAGTTCTTTACAAATATAAGGGACTGCTTTGGTCGTTGTTCCCAGAACTCCCTCCCGGATTTCTCCAGGAGAAAAGGAAGCCATAGGCATCCTGGCCTCTCTGCTTAACTCCCCAACCCAGTTTCAGTTAGCCTCTTGGCTTTAGACCACACCTGGGCCACTGTCATCACACAGAGCTGCTTCTTTACATGGTAGTCATCATCCTGCCTTTCCTCACCTCCCAGGATCTCGGTCTGCTCTCTGCTCCTCTATAAGCTGGGAGAGCAGCTTAAGCCTGCATCTGTGCATTCCTTGGGGCTCCCTACCTCAAGCCTATTTGGAGGAGATAGCATCTCCACTTCTTCAGAGGCTAGCCCATAGCCTTGGTTTTACAGAGCAGAGATAGATAGGGAGAGATTTTTTTTAAGTTTACAAAGTTTTTGTAACCTTATGAAGCACTTGTGATATCTCTGCTTTGCGGTTTGAGGCTTCCTTTGAGATGATCCCTAGAATTCAGGATATACTCCTTTTTCATTCATGAGAGAGTTCAGCAAACCACTTCTTCCCCCAGGGGTCCCATGCCCTGGGTCCTCTATGTGCATTCCGGGGTAATAGGTCTGAACTGCTCCCCTCCTCCCTGCCACCAAGTCCTTCTCAAGTGGGTCTCAGTGATGGATAGCAGAAGCGCCTCACTTCTTCCTGTGCCTTCAGGTGGTGGTGGTGCTGCAGCAGGTCTTCCAGCTTATCCAGAAGGTGCTGAGCAAATGGTTGAATGATGCCCAGGTTGTGGAGGTGAGCCCTGACCCTTGCCCTCTGCTCCCATAGTGACTGCTCAGAGGTGTAGCAGGGTAAGATGTTACTGCCACACTTCAGCTTACAATGGTTTGGAGAAAACAAGGGAGGTGAATCCTGCCCCATAGAGATAAGGAATCTTTTGGGAAGACATTTAGAACTCCCCAATATCATGAGAAGTGCTTAACGTGAGGACTCTAATATTAGGGTCGAGTGACAGTCAGGCATCTGTTTTAGCACCAGAGACCTGCCTTTGGTCCCTTTTCAATTCAGGTTTTTTGTTGCCATTGCTGCTCCCTGAGAGGAAATGTTAGAGATGTAAGTTGCAGGAGTTAAGTTCCGCAGTTACATCCTGTGCCCCTCAGTGAAGGGCCTTTGCCCCTGCCTTTCAGGGTGAGGGTCAGACTTGCTTACCTTCCTTGGTTGGCAGGGCCAGGCAAGGCTTATAGGTAAGGGCCCGATCTTAGGCCCCCTCTGTGCAGGGCTTCAGCGCTGTTCCAGCCAGTCGTGACCTGCTGACCAGGGCCCCTTTGCTTTCTTCCCAAGGCGGTGTGCGCTATCTTTGAGAAGTCTGTTAAGACACTGCTGGATGACTTTGCCCCCATGGTGCCACAGCTGTGTGAGATGCTGGGTCGGATGTACAGCACCATCCCCCAGGCCTCTGCTCTTGACCTCACTCGACAGGTGGGCCTTCTGTTTGGGGCAGAGATCCTGACCCTGGGTGGGGGTGGGTCAGATGGCTGCTGTGGCTGGGGTCCCCACTTGAATTCCAGGGATATTGCCCTGTCCTGGTGAGACTGGGTCTCAGCTGACCAGCATTCCCTGCTTTCTTGTAGCTGGTCCACATCTTTGCTCATGAGCCTGCCCACTTTCCCCCAATTGAGGCCCTCTTCCTGCTCGTCACCTCCGTCACACTCACTCTCTTCCAGCAAGGTAGGTCCTGACCAGGGTCTCTGCTGCTGCTGCCACTGCCACTGCCTCTGCTTCCCCAAATGGGGAGCCAAAGCTGCCCACTCTGTTCTTCTCTGTCCCCTGAGTCACACGTGGGACTTGATGGGAAACCTGTGAGATCAAGCACAGCACCTTACAAATAGTTGAAACCTTAGGTTGAAGTGGATAAGAGGGTGAATGATGTCTTCTGCTGGCCTGCTGGGCTCAGGGCCAGTCTGGATATGGAAGAAGGAGGTGGGGGTGGGAGGTGGGCAGAGGCTCTGAGGGGCTTGGGGCACTAGGCTGGCTCCTTTACTTTGGGATATAATGAAAAGTGGAAAGAGCACGGGCTTTTGAAGTCAGCTAGACCTAGATTCTAAGTTCATCACCACCAACTAGTTGTGTGTCCTTGGGCAAGTCACTTACCTTTGCTGGGCCTTCATTTCCATATCTGTGAAACGGAGATACCATATACTTGAAATGATTGTTTACAGGTATTAAAGTCACATCTTCTGGGCCCCTGGCTCAGGGGCTTTTGCACAGTGAAGTACTCAGAGACTGCTGGTTCCTTTCCCTGCATCAAGGCTTAGTACTTTCTAGGCCAGAAGTCAAGTACCTTTGGCTGTGGTCCTAGCCCTCTATTCACTGTGGCCCTTTGCCTGAGAGAGTTGGGAGCAGGGGCTTCATTCAGGCTTCTCGTGTTGTCTAATCCAGGCTTCCAATTTGGAGAAACAAAAACAAAAACACAGCACTGCTCAGCTAGCCTCATGAGCCTTGCCTGGATTCGTGGTCACAGGTTTGAGGCTCACCAGGGGTCTCGGTTGGTGCCCAGAGTGCTCACAGCTCATACCCTCAGTGCCTGATCTCATGGTCCTGGCCTCTGTCTCTGTAGGCCATGGAGTAGGTCCAAACTGGGGAGAGAACTGAACCAGAAACCTGGTGTGGTCATCCTCAACTCCACCTCTCCCACTCCCCGTACCCAATCTGGCAGAAGCCCCATTGATCCTGACTCCTGATTCTCTCTCGGTTGGTCCACTTCTACCCACCTCCGTGGCCACTGCCTGAGTTTAGGGTCTCACCTGGATTATCAGCAACCTTCTAGTGGGTTTTCTTGGCATCTCCCCTTCTCTCCAATCTGTTCTGCACACTGCAGCTATAATCTTCATAAAAACACAAATCTGAGCATTTGTCATCCCGGGCTTAAAACCCTTTCGTTGTTCCCATTGCCCTCAGCTTATTGTTCCATTCCCACCCACATGACAAGGCTCTGGCATGCCTCTAATGTCCTCTCCTGCCAATGTCCTCATGACTCCAACATTCCAGCCACACTGCCTCTTCCTTATCGTGTCCCATTTGATCCCTGTGCCTTGCTCCTCTGACTGGAATGTCCTATGCCCTTTACTGGGTGAACTCTCACTCCTTCATGCCTTAGAAAGCAGGAAGACTCCGTCACTTCTCAGTAATTTCTCTCTGAGGCAGAATTGGGTGCTTCTAACTGTACTGAAACTGCATCCCATACACACTGCTGACACAGCACTGATCACACATGATAATCAGCTTTCATGTCTGTCTCTCTTACTAGACTTAAGCCCCTCAAGGGTAGGGTTGAGTTTCTTCTCTCTGCATCCCCAGTGCCCAGAATGAGGCCAGAATACAGCAGGCCACAGACACTGTTAAATAAAGGAGAGGGAGGGCTCCCTGCCCTTGGAAACTTTCCTTCTCGTTGTCTGGCCCACCTCTAGCAGGGTGGCTGCTGAATATCAAACCTGCATGGCGCACATTGGGCCTCACTTTCTAGGATTTAAATAACTCAGGGTTCAGATACCAAAGGGACAGGCTTTATTTATTGGTGACTCTTCATAGCCTAGAGAAGGAAGCAGGGCAGAGATGATCTGCTTTACAGATGGGGAAACTGAGCATTGGTGGCTTGCGCAAGATCACACAGCTACTTAGTGGTGTCTTAGGCAGATGGTTTTGTACCACATCCTCCTGAGAGTGGAGAAGCCTGAGGAGCTCCAGGTGCATGCCATATTCTTGCCTCAGGAATCATCAGAACTGGAGGCAGCAGTGTCCAACATCATATATGTTGGGCTTGTTGGTTGTCTCGCTGGATAGGATGGCTGCCATACCTGTTATGCCATCCCAATCTTAGCCATTCCTTCCTCGGGCTCTGCCTTCCCACTGGACCATGGGATGACACATTGGCTGCTTTCCCTGTTTCTTGGCATGTCCAGATGATGGGAACTAGTCCTCAGCCCTGAGCTTGGCTCTCTGCAGAGTCTGTGTCCATGTGGAGGAGCTTTGCTGGGGCGGGGCTCTTGTTTTTGGCCTTATGATGCTGTTTCCTCCTCTGGGCCCTGCCAGTGACTTGCCAGGCCATCTCCAGAGCATGCTGGGCACTGCCCTACCTAAGCAAGGTCCTCTGGTTTAAGTGGACCGAATAGATTATTTTCCTTTGCCAGACCAAGAGCCCTAAGGCCATCGAAGTGAGGTGGCACTTACTCAGGCTCTGATGCCCTGGCCTTTCTAGGGCCCTCAGACAAACCTCGAAAGGAGATACCAAGGACTGACCCCCCACCCCCCCCACCGCCATCCTGGCTCTCCTCTTCAATGACTGGCTGATGGGAGGTATATGCTAGGAGCAGTGTAGGGCTACCCCAACCTGCCAGAGGCCACAGTAAGTGTGGTGGCTGTTTCTTCAGCTATGTGGAGTCCAGAATCGCTCAAGTACCAAGGGAACACGAGGGGATGGCCTGAGGAGGAGTGGGGAGTAGGCGGAAGGCCCCTTGGAGGGAGCTGGGGCAGGCCCGTCCTTCACTTTGCCGTCTCTTTCTGTTGGGCTTCTCCCAGTTCATGGTTTTTGTATGTTTTGTTTCTTTATCTTGCTTCCTGCTGCTCATGTGCCCCCACGCTGTCTCCCTGCAGGCTCTCAGTCCCACATAACTATATGAGGTTGAGTTGCTGTTTGTATAATTTTTTCTTAAGTTCCATCTTTATTATATTTTAGGGCCCAGGGATCATCCTGATATTGTTGATTCATTTATGCAACTCCTGGCACAGGTGTGTTTTAGTTTTATTCATTCACGTTCTGTTCTCTCTCTTTCTCTTTCTCTTATGTTGAAATTCAATTTAAGCCTATTTTTAGCTTTCTGTTGACAAATTTTTTTTCTGTTCAGTTGAATAGAGTTTCTTCATCTGTTTCCGTGGAAGTTGACAACCCAACATCCTCCTTTAGTGCCCCTATGCCTCACTAGCTCAGTCTTCTGCAAAGACCAGGGAGAGGCTGATCCCGAAGGGAGGGAGCTGGGCTGGCATTGGGTGGGGAATGGGAAAGGGAGGGGGTGGTGACTGCGCCCAGCAGTTTCTTGTTGCCCAAGAAGTTCACGGGTAGGGCTGGAGTTGAAGGGTCTGGGGTTCACTGTCCCCGTGCTCCTGCCGGGAACTGCCTGCCTCAGTGCCCCCAGCCTGCTCCTGAGAGGTAGGCTGGGAGCAGCTCCAAAGCAAGGGGCTGAAGAGGAATGTGCTCTGGGCGGTGGAGCCCAGAGTTGGGCTGTTGGAGAGGTTGAGCTGCTGCTAGGAGGTGGAGTGCAGGCTCCACGTTAGGATGTTTGCATTTTGTATGTTTCAGTGTGTGAGACCTTATTTTGTATGTTTTGAGTTTGGTTTGGGAAGGGAACAGAAATCACCTATAAGTAGTATGTGAATTGTGTTGGGTGCTGGGATGAATGTGTGCCTTGATGTGTGCTGTATGTTGATGTGTTGTGTGTTTTGTGTTGTTTGTTGATGTGTTAGGCCTTGATGGATTTAGAGCGTGGACATGTGTTGGAGGTGTGTGTGTGTTGGGTTGTCGGAGTGTATATTATGGAGGATAGGAGTGTATGTTGTGGCATTGGTATGTCTGTATCAGAGTATGGTTTGGAGATGCATGTTGGGCTGTGGGGGTATGAAGTTAGTGTGATGGGGGCTTCTATGTGTTAGGGGTTCCTAGCATGCAGACCCCCTAACCTGTGAGCTGGGGCAAATGGAGTGTTTCTTTGCTTAATCATTCCACAGATATTTATTGAGTGTGTGATACATGCTGTACTTTGCTAGGTACTGAGGATATGATAGTGAGCAAAAGCAGGCACAGTTCTTGCTCTCCTGGAACTTACAAGTCTAGTTTCTGGGGGACGGGTAGGGTGGGAGGAGGGAAGAATAGGGAGTGTTCTGGGCCTGGATGGATATGTGTGTGGGTGTTTTCAAAGGTGTATCTTTGATGGGGAGGGTGTCTGAATGTGTATTTGTGGACGGGTATGTTGGGAGAGTGCACAGGGAGACTGTGGGAAGGCTGAGGGTGTAGGTGTGTGGACATGGTTTGGGGATGTGCAGGTGTTTGGTGTATGACTGTGTAATGAGGGTGTGTTCCAGATGGGGAGAGTGTGTGTATGTTAGGGGTGTGATAGAAGTATGTAAGGAGGGCATTTCAAGTGATGGTGCATGTGGGGGTGTTTGCACATGAGTAAACATGGGGGGTAGAGGGGATGTGAGGGGCTGGAGGGTAGAGGTCTATGTGGTATGCAATGGGGGCATTGCTGGGGAGCAGCAGTGTTTAAGGATGGCCGGAGCTGTGCAGAGCATCTCCTGTGACCTGAGGATGTGCCAGTCATGTCCTGGTACCACTCGGGGCAGGCCATCTGCCCCCTTCACTTCATCTCTTCCCCCTCACCCACAGCAGCACTGGCTCCTTGGTGTGTGTATGGCCGAAGAGGGCCTGGACACAGGGTACCCTGGGTGAAGGATGGGGCTGAGGCTCCAAGGCTCCTGCTGTACTTTCCTTCTTCTTGAGCAGGAGCTGGAGGGTGCCTCAGGAATATAGGAGGGACATGGGAGGAGGGTTGTTGGGCTGAGGGCTCCCTGTCTGGCTGCCATCTCTTCTTCCTGCTGCCCTGTTCACAAACCTGGGGTGCTTAACTCCCTCTGTGAATCAACATGAAGTCACTGCTGGCAACCTAGAGCCCGCCCGCGAGACATCTGGCCCTGATGGAGGGGAGAGGGAAAGGTGTCTGGAACCCAAACTTTCTGCATTATGATCCCCACCCCCAACCTCTCTCACATACACCTGCACATTCATGTACACATACATGTACATAGCATCCCTTGAGCTGTCCTCACCTGACCTACTGAACTGTGAGGTGGTCCGGGTCCCCCAGAGATGGCTGGGTAGCTGGTTTTGGCAGCCTTTACCTGTGAGGTGTGAAGTTGGGGGCTGGGGTGGCAGGTGAGTGGGGGGGATGGTCTTTGGAGCTGGCTGGGGCTGGGCTTACCAGCTCCACCTCCTGCAGGCTCTGAAGCGGAAGCCAGATTTGTTCCTGTGTGAACGATTGGATGTCAAAGCTGTGTTCCAGTGTGGTAAGTGGGGCGAGATGGACAGGTGGGCCTGGGGCTCCCCTAGAAGGATCGTTAAACTGATCTGCCTCTGCCTCTCCCACAGCTGTGCTGGCCCTCAAGTTCCCTGAGGCACCTACTGTCAAGGCCTCCTGTGGCTTCTTTGTGAGTCCAATGCTGAACCCTGACCCACTGCCACCCCAGTGCCCTGCCCTGCCCAGGACTCCAGACAGTAGGGCTGGGGTGTACAGGTCTTGTCCTCAGGGAGAGCTGGGAAGGAGCTGGGCTGATGGGCCTCTCCATCCTCTGCAGACAGAGCTGCTGCCTCGGTGTGGGGAAGTAGAGTCTGTGGGAAAGGTGGTACAGGAAGACGGTCGTATGCTGCTCATAGCAGTGCTGGAGGTGAGATGGAGCAAAGGGGGGTTTGATGGGGTTGAGGGCCCCACACTGCTGAGGCAGCTGGCCTTCTGGGAGGCTTGAGCTTTTGGTTCCCTAAGCTCTCAGATTCTGTTTATTCTTCAATTAAATGGCTGAAAGTTGTTAGGATTGCTGTGGGGATCAGCTGGCTCTCAAAAAGCAGCGCTCACTGTGATGTGCAGTTTGGCTTAGGAACTGTCCAGAGGGCCTGGGGCAGTTAGGCATTCTTGCTGCAGAAGGGGCAGAAGGGGCAACACCCTGGTGTGCTGAGAACCCCTCTCCCTCAGGCCATTGGGGGCCAGGCCTCCCGCAGCCTCATGGACTGCTTTGCCGACATCCTGTTCGCCCTGAACAAGCACTGCTTCAGCCTCCTGAGCATGTGGATCAAGGAGGCCCTGCAGCCACCTGGTTTCCCCTCTGCCCGCCTCAGCCCTGAACAGAAGGATACCTTCAGCCAGCAGATCCTTCGGTGAGCAGAGCTGGGGTGGGCCTGGGGTCAGGCAGAGAGGGGGCAGTGGTGGTGGCTGGTGCTAACCTGCTCTTCCTTTTCTCCTTCAGCGAGCGAGTGAACAAGAGGCGGGTGAAGGAGATGGTGAAGGAGTTCACACTGCTGTGCCGGGGTCTCCATGGCACAGATTACACAGCTGACTACTGAGGGGTGCCCCCATCCCACCCACCCCTTCTCTTCACCCTTCCCTATTCCCAAAGAGTAAACCTAGACCCTCACTGCTGTCTCTGCCTCCTTTCTGCTGTCACCACCACCTAACTGAAAGCCTGGGTCCAGAAGGCCTGCGGGAAGGATGGGCGGATGCTTGGACCCAGGCCTTGGGAGGGAATGGTGGGAACACCCTCTAGCTCCCAGGTTGGAAGAGATATTGCTGTAGCCAAGCCACCTAGCCTGGAGCCCTTCAGAATACTGTCATTGCCCTTGGGGTGGGGTGGTTGCAGTAGTGTCATCAACCCCCCCATCCCCATTAAATTAATCCCAACATGCATGTATGCATACATTTATTTAATCAACAGCGCTGAATATTAGGCCCCTAGCTCTGTGCTGCATTGTTCTGCCCTGAACAAAGGTTGATCTAGCCCATAGCTACCATGCTAACCTGGGAGAATGGTGAGGAAGTGAGGGAAGGCTGCATGGAGAAAGTTTTTGACAGGAATGGCAGGCTTTCTAGGTAGAGGACTTGAGGCTTTGGGCTGCAAGTGGGGTAGGGCTGGGTCCATTTGAGAAGGAAGAAATGGAGTGGAGTTTTGACTTCCAGGAGGGGTTTCTGGTGTGGAGTTACACAACATCGAACTTGCATATGGTTGAGGAGGGCTATAGAAAGGGGCTGAGTGTATGTGTATTGGGGGGTGGGTGGGTAGCAGGGAGGTGAGGGAGAGAAGATACCTCAGCCGCAGAGGAGAAAAGAGGAAAGTAGGACCTAGTGTTGTTCATATGTCCGCTGCTCCCCGCCTACACAGGACCTCCAGCACAGGATGGTCAGGGATCAGTCAGCACCAGGGACAGCTCCTGACCTACTCTTGCTTTTCTCCCTTAGCAGTGTTGCCTCCCTTTCTGTCTCCTCGGCTATAGTTTCACCTAGGCTGCCTCTCAGGTACCCCAGGCTTCTCCTCAGTAAGATCTGACGAGGAGAACTGAGTTCTCCCCACTTTTACCCTTGAGCTTTCAATCTCCTTGTGGGTGATGGGGAATTCGTTACTCCCACATTCATCCCACTCCTTCCCTGTTCAATAGATCTGGGTTTGATGCTGATTGTGCCACAGAATTAGTGTCTTATTACACAAGTAGTCTCTTTGAACCTCAGTTTCTGTATCTGACAGAGGTATGTAAGGAGGGCATTTCAAGTGATGGTGCATGTGGGGGTGTTTGCACATGAGTAAACATGGGGGGTAGAGGGGATGTGAGGGGCTGGAGGGTAGAGGTCTATGTGGTATGCACCGGGGGTATTGCTGGGAAGCAGCAGTGTTTGAGGATGGCTGGAGCTGTGCAGAGCATCTCCTGTGACTTGAGGATGTGCCAGTCATGTCCTTGGTACCACTCGGGATAATTCTTACTCCAAAGACTGTAAACACTAAAAATGAAGTGCCTAATGTTCAGTAAGTGCTCAGTATTTGGCTGATTAAATAGCAAATGCTTTCACTGCATGCGATATCCAAAGAACTACTTTGTAAAGTTTTGTATATAAATTAATTTGACCCTCACAACAATCTTATTAAGAGGTACTATTGTCACAACTCCCCATTCTTCAGATAAGGAAATGGGCATAGGGACATTCCTAAGATGCTCAGTAGCAAGTGACCAAGCACAATATTCAAACCCGAGCCGGTCGGCACCAAGTTTAAAATTACGCAGTGTAGCCGGGCACGGTGGCTCACGTCTGTAATCTCAGCATTTTGGGAGGCCGAGATGAGTGGATTGCTTGAGTTCAGGAATTTGTGACAAGTCTGAGCAACACGGCAAAAACCTGTCTCTACAAAAAATACAAAAATTAGCTGGATGTGGTGGCGCGCGCCTGTAGCCCCAACTACTCAAGAGGCAGAGGTGGTAGGATGGCTTCGGCCCAGGAGGTGAAGGTTGTGGAGATCGCGCCACTGCACTCCAGTCCAAGCAACACAGCGAGACGTTGTCAAAAAAAAAAAAAAGAATGAATGAATGAAAGAATTATGCAATGATACTGCCCAGAGGATAGAGTGCACGTGAAATGCTTAACAGTGAAGTCGGTGTTCCTGATGGCCGCGGGTGGGCTGAACCGGACTCCCAGCGCCCGAGAGGAGCGCCAGGGGAACTACAATGCCCACAAGGCTCCGCGCCTTCCTCGATGCACTTCCGGCTGGCCTGGGACTCAGGCTGAACATTGGTTCTCTGTGCGGGGCGGTGGCGAGGATTGGAGTCGGGGAGCTGTGCTGATTTAGGATTGGCAAAATCGCTATCAGCCACGCTTCTAAAACCCGGAAGTAACCTCCCCGGTAGTCCCACGTGTAGCGGGGAAACAGGAGTTAGGGTGGCTGAAGGGGATACGCACCGGCTGAAGGCCGACTGTGTTTGTGTTTCCCCCTACCCCCACAATGCGATTTTGACACCCTGAGGGCTGCTCTAGAGGACTCAAGCCCCGAAGCTGTCCCAGGGAGGTCCCCGCTGCATCCCACCACCCAGGCTGTGCCTCATGGAGTCGATGTTTAGCAGCCCTGCCGAGGCGGCGCTGCAGCGAGAGGCCGGGATGCCAGGACTGCTCACTCCTCTTCCTGACCTGGACCGAGTGTACGAGCTGGAGCGAGTCGCTGGATTTGTCCGCGACCTGGGGTGTGAACGAGTGAGGACAGACTTAGGGAAGGGTGGCTTGCCTCTGTCGGGATGGGTCGCCCAGAGGATCCGGATCTTGGGGGATTTTGTGAGGGCGAGAGGGTGGGGGAATCAGTCTGTCCGCAGCGCGTTGACCATCCCTCCCTTCCACCTACTACGTGGGGCAGGGTGCCCCTCTGGAACCAGGGGCTTTGAAGGTTGAGTGGGAGCTCCTGGAAGATTGCTTTAAAGAAGCCCTCAGTGGGAGAGAGGCTGTCCCTGACTCCATGGCTTATGTTTATAGGTTGCCTTGCAGTTCCCTGACCAGCTATTGGGAGATGCTGTGGCTGTGGCTGCACGACTGGAGGAGACAACAGGGTCAAAGATGTTCATTCTGGGTGACACAGCCTACGGCAGGTGTGAACTTGGCCTTACCTTGGTCAGGCCTGGGGATCCGGGGCTCATGGGGTTTTACGTCTATGACAGTGATTGCCTTCAATGGTGGTGTTTCTCCTTGATGATAATGGTAATGACTCCCCTCCTGATGCTAGCTCCCTTCATTGACAATGTCTTCCTTTAATGAAACGATTTTATTCACTGACCACATTTCCCAGTGATGACAGCAACTCGCCTCCGGAAGAGAACCCATTTCTCTGATGCTATCTCCCCTGCAGCTGCTGCGTGGATGTGCTGGGTGCTGAGCAAGCTGGAGCTCAGGCTCTCATACATTTTGGCCCTGCCTGCTTAAGCCCCCCAGCCCGCCCACTGCCCGTCGCCTTCGTGCTTCGTCAACGTTCTGTGGCCTTGGAGCTCTGTGTCAAGGCCTTTGAGGCCCAGAACCCAGACCCCAAAGCGCCTGTGGTGCTGCTGAGTGAGCCGGCCTGTGCCCATGCTCTGGGTAAGGGGTTTTGCCTGTGTATGCACAAAGGGTGGGCCAACTGCTTTATGCCTTAATTTCCCCATTTCCATATACCGTCCATAGAACTCTTGATATGGGCTTGGCCCCAGCCTACTGGGTCATATTTAGTCTCCTGGGGATGAGGGAGCTCCTGCATTGCCAGGCTCCAACCTCGACACTACCTCCCTCTCTTCCAGAGGCTTTGGCTACTCTCCTGCGCCCGCGGTACCTGGACCTGCTAGTCTCCAGCCCAGCTTTTCCCCTACCAGTGGGTTCCCTGAGTCCAGAGCCTAAGCCCCTGGAGCGTTTTGGGCGCCGCTTCCCCCTTGCCCCAGGAAGGTGTCTGGAAGAGTATGGTGCCTTCTATGTAGGGGGCTCTAAGGCCAGCCCTGACCCGGACCTTGACCCAGACCTGAGTCGGCTGCTCTTGGGGTGGGCACCAGGTCGACCCTTCTCCTCCTGCTGCCCAGATACAGGAAAGACTCAGGATGAGGGTGCCCGGGCTGGACGGCTAAGGGCACGAAGACGATATCTGGTAGAAAGGGCCAGAGATGCCCGTGTGGTAGGGCTGCTGGCAGGCACACTGGGTGTAGCCCAACACCGTGAGGCATTAGCCCACTTGCGGAACCTGACTCAGGCTGCCGGCAAGCGTAGCTATGTGTTGGCCCTGGGGCGGCCCACCCCTGCCAAGCTTGCCAACTTCCCTGAGGTGGATGTCTTTGTGCTATTAGCCTGTCCTCTGGGTGCTCTAGCCCCCCAGCTTTCTGGTAGCTTCTTCCGGCCTATACTGGCACCATGTGAGCTGGAAGCTGCCTGCAACCCTGCCTGGCCACCTCCAGGCCTGGCTCCCCACCTCACACATTATGCGGACTTATTGCCTGGTGAGTAGTGGGGTATTGCCTAAGCTGGAAACCTGGGGCACGGAGTCAGGGGGCGAGTATGGATTTTCTTTCCTCCTCCCTTTCAGGCTCTCCCTTCCACGTGCCTCTCCCACCACCTGAGTCAGAGCTGTGGGAAACCCCAGATGTGTCACTCATTACTGGAGATCTCCGACCCCCACCTGCCTGGAAGTCATCAAATGATCGTGAAAGCTTGGCCCTGACCCCACGGCCCCAGCTGGAGCTGGCTGAGAGCAGTCCTGCAGGTAAATGTACAAGTCTCCACTCCCAGCTGAGCTTTTTCTCCAGATGCAGTGCACTCAGACTGAGCCCCCTCCCTCTACAGCCTCATTCCTTAGCTCCCGGAGCTGGCAAGGGCTGGAGCCCCGCCTGGGTCAGACGCCAGTGACAGAAGCTGTGAGTGGAAGACGAGGGATTGCCATTGCCTATGAGGATGAGGGAAGCGGCTGATACCATGTGGGGCCGGAGACATAGATGGACTTACGAATGGCTGCTAGGACCTTTAGTGCTCCCTGCACCTACCTCCCATCCCCCTGCCAAGATCCTTGAAGGACCCTGGAAGGAGGGAGAGCACGCAGCCCTTCACAGGATAGGATCCATCTCTGTCCTGTCCTGGCACTGGCACAAGCTCAGCACATGCCCAGTAATGCTTGTGGTTTGGCTGATGGAGTAAAGGGCTTAGGGACTTCCCTGAGGCCTCGGGACCCATGTGTCTTCCTGAGGGCAGCCCAGGACCTTTGGCCAATCCCAGTTCCCAGTCTGCAGTTGAGGGTCTGTCCTTGTCAAAAGGCAGGTGCTAGACAGTCTAGACCAGGGTTTCTCAAACTCGTACTTGACATTTGGGGCCAGATAATTCTTTGTTGTGGGGCCTGTCTGGTGTATGGTAGGGTGCTTAGCAGCATCCCTGGCCTCTGCCCACTAGACATCAGAAGCACTCCCCCCAATTGTGACAACCAAAAATATCTCCAGACCTTGGCAAATGTTATCTGTGGGGGCAAAATTGCCCTCAATTGAGAACCACTGGTCTAGCTAGACCTGCACTGTCCAGTACAGTAGCCACTAAATACATGTGGCTAAACTTAAATTTAAGTTAATTAAGATTAAAAGCTCAGTTTCTCAGTCACATTAGTCATTCAAGTGCTCAGTCACATGAGGGGACAGTGCAGCTACAGGATATGCCATCATGGCAGAAAGTTCTGTTTGTTGGACAGTGTTGGTCTATACTGACTCTTATTTCTCAGGGAGATCACAGCAACCTAAATAAACCAGATATCATTTCTCTTTCTGTTTCTTTTTAATTCATGAAATACTGTAGATCCTGCACTGGTCCTGGGATGTAGATTTTAACTGTATTTAACCAGATTCCTTTCCAGTGTACCTGGAAAGAGAGTTAAATATGCAGTCAGCACACAGTGAAAACAGCTCTATCTGGGAGGAGGGAAGCCCCAGGGACAGCTGGATCCCACAGGAGATACCTGACGAGGACTGAGAGGAGGCTTCCTAGAGGGCATAACACCTAGGCTGGATCTTTTGGAGGAAAAAAATAATTGTCAGGAGAAAAGGAGTGAAAAAGACATTTGGGCCTAAACACAGGCATGAACCAACATGGCGGGTGCTTCAAGCAAGGGGGGTTGCTGGGCCCTAATGGTGGAGAGGGGTGAAATGAAAAGACTCGCCTCTTCCCCACATTTGTTGAGAATCTTGTCACAGTGGCATTGTCTAGGTGTCACAGTGGCATTGAAGGTGAACAAAGGGGATGTGGTCCCTGCGCTCAGGGAATGCCTAGTCTAATGGTGGAGGCAGAGCTGTAAGCTAACAAGGTAACCCGGACAAAGTGGGCATCAATCATGTGTCCTACAAATATGTACTGAGGACACACCCTGTGCCAGGTACTGGAAATACAGCAGTGAGCGACACAAAAGCCATGGTGCTTACACTCTTCCAGGGGGAGTTGGACAAATAAAATACTTAGTATGCCAAATGGTGATCAGTAAGTACCGTGAGAAATGTAAAGCTGGGAAGCAGAGGAGCGTTTAAGGGGGCTGGAATATTAAACAGAATGGTCAGAGAAGGCCTTTTCAAGAAGGTGAGCAAAAACTGAAAGGAAGTTACAGGATGAGCCGCATATATAGTTAGGAGAAGCAGAGAGAGCAAGTGCAAGGGCAGTGAGGTCGCGGTATGGCTGGCACGTTCAAGGAAATAGCAAGAAGGGCAGTGCAGCCAGAGGAGGGAGTTAGTGGGGGAGTATTAGAAGATGAAGTCAGCTGAGGGGCGTGGGAAGCCTAGCAGGCCATTGTGAGAACTTTGGCTTTTCTCCTGAATGAAATGGGAGCCATCAGGGCATTTCAACAGGGGAGTGACATCTTACTGAAGCTTAATAAGCATCACCGGGACATCGCGGGAGCCCAGCAAACGCGCTTCCCTGCCACTGGGTTAGGGAAGGCTTGCCGGAAGGACGATTTCGGAGGACAGCAGGTGTTAGCCAGGCAGCGGAGCGAGCGCGCTGGGGCGGAGAGACGCCGTGAGCAAGGTGAGGCAGAGGGCACGCGCGGCGCCACCCGCCACTGGCTAGGAGGCACGGCTGCCAGAGAGGACGCCTTAGGGGCCCGCGAGCAGGCTCGGGAATAAAACAGGGCTGGCAGGGCGAGGTGGAGAGACTCAAGAAGGACTGGCCAGATGTCGAAGTTCCTAGTGAGGAGGGCGCCCGAGCCTCCGCCGAGACGCGTGACTACAACTACCACAATCCCCAGCGCCTGCGATTCCGGCGTCGCCTTGTTCTAGACCGGCGGCGGCGCTGCGCGGGGACCGGCGTGGGGTCACGTGGTGTCGGCGCGTCACGTGGGCGAGTCAGGTGACGCTGCGGGGCGGGCGGACAGACTGCGGGGCGGACGGTGGACCCTAGGACGCGTTTGTAGCTCCCGCCCCGCCGTTCCGACCCCCGCCGCCGTCGCCGCCATGACGGGGCTAGCACTGCTCTACTCCGGGGTCTTCGTGGCCTTCTGGGCCTGCGCGCTGGCCGTGGGTGAGGCCGGGTCCTGGCGGGCGGGGGCAGCATCGCGGCCGAGCTGGCCGGGTAGGAACTCGGCGGGGAAGTGACCTGCGGGGAATACTGGCCCCCCCGTGCGCTCTGCACCCGAGGCTCTGGGGACTCGCGCCTGCGAAGGCCTCTGACCCCGACAAAGGAGACCCGGATCTCCAGCTGCTTGAGGAGGGGTGCGGGCGGGTAGGGGCCGCGAGGGCAGCACTCCCCCGTCCTGCCACTATCGCTGTCTCCCCCCGCCCCCACGTCTCACTGCCGTCCCCCCTTTCTTGCTCCTGACCGGCCTGCTTGGTCCCAAGCCGGCTGTTGCGTTTCCTCTTTTCCCGGTCGCCTTGCCCTCCCCCACCCACAGCTTGTTGGGTAAACAGCGGAACGGACTGGGCCGGCGGGATCTGGCGGGGCCTGGCTGGAGCGCTTGCTCCCTCGGTCCCGCCTCGGATTCGGGCTTGCGGGTGGCGACCCTGCCTGCGCAGGTGCTTGGTCTGGGAGGTGGTTTTAGCGAGGGAGTGGCAGAAAATGGAGGCCTAAGCAGAGGAATCTGTCTAGACAGCTGTAGTGTCACCTGGGGGCAGCCTGAGGATGCCCCTTCAGGGAGGTGGCCCTTCAGCTCGGCAGCTACTTTAGGTTGAGGACCTTCTCTCTGCAGAGCAGCCCGTAACCCCCCTTTTTTTTTCTCACTGCTGCAGGAGTCTGCTACACCATTTTTGATTTGGGCTTCCGCTTTGATGTGGCATGGTAAGGGAGAGCAGGGGCAGGATTCCCCTTGAAGCTTCTTCCCTGCAGCCTCTCCTCTCTTCTCTGGTCTGAGTCCCTCCCCCACATCACCGCCTGCCTGGGACATGGACCTTTGGGAAATATGCAGTCAATTGTTGCCTGCAGAACTGGTGGTGGGGTTGAAGGGGATTTGGGGGGTTAAGATTTTGTGCTCTGCTTCCCTGCTAGGGCCGAACTGCTTTCTTCTCTGCCTCCACAACAGGTTCCTGACGGAGACTTCGCCCTTCATGTGGTCCAACCTGGGCATTGGCCTAGCTATCTCCCTGTCTGTGGTTGGGGCAGCCTGGTGAGTATTGGGGTGGTGGGACTGGGGGCAGAGGCTGAGTCATGGCAGGTGGTGTCACTGGGGTGTTAGGCATGCTGAGGGCAGTGACAGCTTGGGCTCTGCTCATCAGTTTTTTATCCTTCCACCAGGGGCATCTATATTACCGGCTCCTCCATCATTGGTGGAGGAGTGAAGGCCCCCAGGATCAAGACCAAGAACCTGGTCAGGTAAGTGTCAGGTAAAAGTTCCCCTTTGGACTTTGGTCAGAACCAGCTGTGTTGGCGCTGCCTGTGTGTTTGATCTGACATACAGTTTCTGACAAGCCGCCTCGTGGGATGGGACGTTAGCGGGGAAAGGTTGCTGGGGACTTACTGGGCAGGAAGGACGGTTTCTTTCTCATTTCTTTCTCTTTTCCACTCCTTACTCCTAACCTCTACCACTACCAGCATCATCTTCTGTGAGGCTGTGGCCATCTACGGTATCATCATGGCAATTGTCATTAGCAACATGGCTGAGGTATGGAAGGCCAGGGTGGTGGCGGGAATCCATTCCAGTGTGTTCTACACATTGCTTAGAGATTGGATGGGGTGCATCAGGGTGGTTTCTGATTACTTTTCTTCTTCCCTCAGCCTTTCAGTGCCACAGACCCCAAGGCCATTGGCCATCGGAACTACCATGCAGGTGGGTGGATGGGTGTATGAATGCAAAATGCTGGGACTTCATGCCTGCTTCCACTCTCCCCCCTCCCAGCTTGGACCATCATTTTGATATTCTCTCACCTACTTTTTCTGCTTTGCAGAGTGGGGATGGGGATTGGCCCCATTGACCCATATCTCCCCCATTCCTGGCTTAGCCTCACTGCACCCCTCTCTATCCTCCCAGGCTACTCCATGTTTGGGGCTGGCCTCACTGTAGGCCTGTCTAACCTCTTCTGTGGAGTCTGCGTGGGCATCGTGGGCAGTGGGGCTGCCCTGGCCGATGCTCAGAACCCCAGCCTCTTTGTAAAGATTCTCATCGTGGAGATCTTTGGCAGCGCCATTGGCCTCTTTGGGGTCATCGTCGCAATTCTTCAGGTGATGCATCCCCTTGGGGAGCTTCTGTGTCCTTGTCTCCAGCCTAGCCTTACTTCTGGAGTAACCTAGCCTTACTTCTGGAGTAACCTAGCCTTACTTCTGGCTCTCCTTCTGGAGAAGCCAAAGTGCTCTCCTCCTCTACCTATAACTATAGATTCCCCCAAACAGCTTCCACCTCCTCATTTCCATCTGGTTTTCTCCTACAGGGGCTCTCTCTGTCTCTGATTTGGTATCACTGACAACAGCCCTGGTTTTTTTTTTCCCCTTTCTAATGCTTTGTATCTGTATAGCTCTCACTTAGTCTCTCCCTCCTTCTGTTCTCTCATTTTATCTGCCATGCTTTTCATGTCTCCAATCTGTATTTGTGATCTAGACTAGCATGGAATTTTGTCTGTCCATATCAGTCTGTCATGGTGTGTTTGACTGTCTCTCGGAGCTATGTGTATCTCGCTGTCACATGCCTGTCAGTAGGACAGCATTGTCTAAATTGTGTGTGTCTAGTCTGTCTGACAGTGTGTGTGTTTGTGACTAAGGATCTGCCTGAGGGTCTGAGTGTGACTGTGGGTGCTTGACTGAGTTGACTCTTAGTGACTAGCTTTATCCATATTGCCACTTCTCTCCGTCTGTCCCACAGCGTAACTCTGTGGTTGTCTGTCCCTGTCTGCCTTGTCTGTCACAGTGTGTCCATCCTGGTTAGTCATACATCTCTTGTGGTCTGTCCATCCACCCATGTGCTAGGTCTCATCTTCTGTCATTTGTCACTGCCTTACCTATTCCTCTGTCCCTGCCTGATCTCTCCTGTTCTTTTTTTGCAGACCTCCAGAGTGAAGATGGGTGACTAGATGATATGTGTGGGTGGGGCCGTGCCTCACTCTTATTTATTGCTGGTTTTCCTGGGACAGCTGGAGCTGTGTCCCTTAGCCTTTCAGAGGCTTGCTGTTCAGGGCCCTCCCTGTACTCACCTCTTGCTGCGTGTTGATTTGGAGGCACTACAGTCCAGGCCAAGTCCTCAGTGCGGGGAGCAGGCTGCTGCTGCTGACTCTGTGCAGCTGCATACCTGTGTCCCCCACCTCCACCCTCAACCCATCTTCCTAGTGTTTGTGAAATAAACTTGGTATTTGTCTGGGTCAGTGCAGCTTCTGTTGCCCTCTTGCGCCACCGTTCACAGAGGAAGGGTAAAGAGGCCTGTACACTTCAGCCTCATGCCACTCCCTTGTCAGCTTTCTGACTGCACACTTTTGATCTGCACAGAGCTTGCTCCTAGGTGGGGAGGCAAGGGTGCTGGGCGGACTCTGCAGCCCCCAAACAGACTTGTTTGGGGATGAGGGAGTGTGCAGATAGGGGCCCCTGGGTGTGTTTGTGCCTGTAGTCCTTCTAGGCCCGTTTGCTCAGGGCCCTGACTGACCACCATGCCCGAATCGTCTCACAGTGTCTACTTACCTGGTTGTACATTCGGGCACCATCATCTCTGTCCCTGTGAGGCCTGGAGCCTAGGCAGTGGTCTCTGCCTCCAGTGATGGTCCTGTCCCAGCAGCAGCCCCTCCCAGAAACCTCTACTCTGATCCTTGTTCCCAGGGCCCAGGGCAGCTCCTCCCACCCCTGTTCAATCTCGTTTTCTCCTTCCCTGACCCTGTTTCCTGTTACCCCAGAAGCCCCAGCCACCTCCAGCCCACGCCTTTAAGGGTCCTGCCCCCTCTCTGCTGGCCGACCTTGAGTCTTGGTCCAATTAAAGAGTTGACAAATCCCTAGCCCCGCAGCCTGAGTCCGCCCAACCTCCAGGTCCCCTTCCTGGGGAGTTCGCGCTCCAATCCAATCCCCACTCCCCGCTAAAGGACTCCACAGTCTGCACCCGCTCCAGTCCGACCTCTAGGCCCACCCTTTGGACGAGCCTGACCCATTTCCTCCCCCTCTCCCAGGTCCGTGCCTCCTGGGTGCCCGCGTTCGGCCGCCGGCAGGGCGGGCTCTCAGCGGCGCGCGGCGGGTGCGGGCGTGCTGGAGGCGGGGGCCGCGGGGGCGCGCGCGCGGGCGCGCGGGCCAGGCCTGCCCCTCCGAGGCGCCGTAGCGCGGGAGGGAGGCGGCGGCGCTGTGGTCCGTGGGTCCGCTGGTCCGTGGGTCTGCCCGGCCGCCCGGCCCCGCCCTGCCCCCCGGGGCGGCTCGGCTCCATGGCCCACGGCGGCGGCGGCGGCGGCGGGAGGCGGCCCGGGGGCCGCGGTGGCCGCTGACCGGGCGGCGGGAGGCGGCGGGGCCGGGCCATGGGGGACGGAACCGTCCGCAGCCGCCGGAGCCGGGAGCCCTGCCCAAGCCGGAGCGGCGTCCCCTGCTGAGCCCCGAGCGCCGGGTGAGAGGAGGGCGCGCGCGGCCCCCACCCAGGGCCCCCAGATTCCAGACCCAGCCCCGCGAGGGGCACCCCGAGCGCGGCCCCGAGATCCCAACCCAGGAGCCGGTGAGAGAGGCGCCGGCGGCCAGACCCCGGCCTGGCTGCCCCCACCCCGCCCCCACCCCGGCGCCCCTCCTGGGCTCCTCCGCCCGCGTCCAGCCGGCCTCCCTCATTGTCCTCCCTCGCCCCGGCCTCGTGGCGCGGGGAGGCGTTCCATACTCGTTTCCCCTTGGCCTTTGCCTCGTCCGCTGCCCTCCACCCACTCCCCCTGCCCCCAGGCTCCACACCCACCCGGTCTGTGCGGCCTGCTAGTCCGCGGGTGCCACGTGTTCAGGCTGCCAGCCCCGCCCAAACGCACCCCTCAGCCTGGCCGCCAGCCTGACCCAGAACCCCTGCGCCGGAGGGAGGGTGGGAATGTCTGCACGTGGGTCTGGGTGTGAGCTGCTTGGGAGCCTGGATGTATGGCTGTGGAAGTCCAGGAGCAGTGGCTTTGTTTGTGAGTGTGGGACTTCGTGTGTTACTGTCACCCGGGTGTGTCTGTGACTGTAGTTCTCTGTGTGTCTGAGTGTGGGTGACCAGCTGAGACCAGGGTGTCCCTGTGATTCTGTGTGCCTGTGAGACTCGCCCTGCTCCCTGAAGCACTGCCAGAAGTGGCTGCCGCTCTCTTGGAACCACAGCTGGAGCCATCGCCCAGGCAAGACCCCCTTCCTGCCATGCCCAGTGCTGTGCCCGTCTCCAGGCCCAAGCATCCCGTTCCGGGAATCAGAACCAGCTGTGCTGGGCAGGACCCAGAGTCTTGGTCCCAGTCCCAAGGGGCTGGCTTTGAGGTCTTAAGTGAGGGGTGTCCTCTGCCCTGCCCCGTATTTTGACGTTTTGCTCCAGTGGGAAGGGATTCTGTAAGCATCCAGTCTGTATTTGGGCCCCCCGGATGCTGAGAGCAACTTCCCAGCCTGGTCCCAGTTGGCCTGGCCTGCTTGCCTCTGGGATCTGAATGACCAAACCATTTCCCACCATGGCTCCTGGAAGCACTAAATGAAGTCATGAGTATAAAGTGCTCCTGCATGGTAGGTGCACTGTTCTGTCTCTTCCCTCTTCCCCAAGCCATGAGTTCTGGGTTAAGGATGCTGCCATGTGAGGTGTCTGTTCTCAGGGGCACAGGGGCACATAGGGGTCTATAGGTAAACATGTCTTCATGCTTAGGTACAAACCAGTGTGGTCAGAGTTCACGTGTCTGTGTTCCCGGGAATGCGTGTGTGTGTAGAGTTGTGCAATAAGGGTGAGTGCCTGAGTGTGTGTGTGTCAGGTGGAGGAAGGTAAGTGTATGTGGCTTAGTAGTGGGGTGTGCTTGAGGATGTGAGTACTGAGTTGCCGGGAACTGTGCCTGGGTGTCTGTTTGGAGGTAAGTATGTGAGTCTGTGAGCGTGAAAGGGTATGAGCAGGTCAGTGTGAGGTGTGGCCCACGAGTGTGAGCAGCTGAGTGGGAGGTAGGTGGGCAGCCTTGCCTGTCCTGCCCTGACCTGCTGGATCTGTTTCCCTCCCACCCTGCTCAGGCCAGCAGCCGGATGCCCGGGCCCACTGGGCGGGCCAGTGGCCGCCTGCGGGATGAGCAGACTGCTGGGGGGGACGCTGGAGCGCGTCTGCAAGGCTGTGCTCCTTCTCTGCCTGCTGCACTTCCTCGTGGCCGTCATCCTCTACTTTGACGTCTACGCCCAGCACCTGGCCTTCTTCAGCCGCTTCAGTGCCCGAGGCCCTGCCCGTGCCCTCCACCCAGCTGCCAGCAGCAGCAGCAGCAGCAACTGCTCCCGGCCCAACGCCACCGTCTCTAGCTCCGGGATCCCTGAGGTCCCCAGTGCCCGGCCCGGTCCCACGGCTCCCATGCTGCCACCCTGTCCTGACTCGCCACCTGGTCTTGGTGAGCCTGGAGGGTAGGGCCTGCCTGTGGGGAAACAGGGTTTTATTGGTTTGACTAGATAAATGGCATCTGGACCCATGGGGGTGCCAAGGGTCCAGGTCTGTTGTCAGAGGGCTATTCTTGGAGTTCCCTAGCCCACCCCCAGGCTGAGGGTGGGGGCAGGTATCTGTGGATTCTGGCCAATGCTCTGATTCCTGACACTGTCCTGCCTGCAGTGGGCAGACTGCTGATCGAGTTTACCTCACCCATGCCCCTGGAGCGGGTGCAGAGGGAGAACCCAGGCGTGCTCATGGGCGGCCGATACACGCCGCCCGACTGCACCCCAGCCCAGACGGTGGCGGTCATCATCCCCTTTAGACACCGGGAACACCACCTGCGCTACTGGCTCCACTATCTACACCCCATCTTGAGGCGGCAGCGGCTGCGCTACGGCGTCTATGTCATCAACCAGGTGCCCATGCGGGGGTTCATGTGCCTGTTGGTGTATATACGTGGGTTGGGGGCATTTGTGGGTCCTTGTCTGCCCGTGTGGATATGTGGATGGACCTGGGCATGGGTAGTCGGTATTTGTCAGTGTGCACAGGAATGTGTGCACACAGTGTGTGCATGTGAATGTTGGCATGCACACTGGCAGGTGTGTGCATGGTCTCAGAAGGGGTTGATCCCCACTCTCTATCCTTGGCAGGCCTCACCCCATGGTGGTACAGGCCTTGGGTATGCTGTAGGAGGAGATGTTGAGGGCCCTGAGGAGAGGGAGTTAGACCCTGAAAGAAGTATGAAGCCTGCAGAACCCTTTGGGCTAGGTGCCAGCCACAGCTAAGGCCAGGGCACTCAGCTCAGCATCTTAAGGCTTTTGGTGGACCTGGCTAGGGCTGGCCACTAGGCCCCAGAAGGGACCTCTGATGCAGGTCCCCCCCTCCCCAACCACAGAGACCTCCTAGACTTGGACATGGGTCCCTCCCATATGATGGGGCACAAGTGGAGGTGGAGCAGAGGGCCGTGGGAGCACAGAGGGCCCCAGTCCAGCCCTGGGGTTGGGAAGCAGTTGCTGAGATGGGTCTTGAGGGATGAGCAGGCATCAGGGTCTGGAGAAGCCAGCATTCTAGGCAAAGGGACCTGGAGGATGCAGGGCCAGCAAGATAACTGGCCTCATGTTCACGAACTATTGGCTGAGGTGTGGTGTCCAGCATGTGGGCTGGGTAGCAAAGATGAGGCTGGAGGAGTTGGAAGTCAAACAGAAATGTCTCGGGAGGCATGCTGGCAGTGAGTCCAGCGCAAAGGTGGCAGGGCACCATGTAAGGTTGTAAAGGGAGAGTGACTTGTGTGTTTTCTTTGTAGAAAGGTCGCTCTGGTGGCATATGGAGCATGGATGGAGAGGGGAGATTAGAGAAAGGGTGGCCCGTTTGGAAGAGAGGACGATGCCCAGGAAAGAGGCGGTGACCCTGCGGATGTGTGGGGCGGGAGTCGCGGGGAAGAAGCGGGGATGTTACGCAAGTAGTGGAGAGTGAGAAAAGAGCGACGTCAGGACAGCGCAAGGGTTTCCGCCTTGGCTGTTGGCTATGGGGATGGCTGTGTCTGTGAGTGAGATGGGGACACAGGAGCTGGGCCAGCTCTGGGGGAGTGTGACTCTGAATCCTTTCTTGCGTGTGATGAGTTTGAGCGCCTGTGGGAAGTACACGTTAGCAGGCAGTTAGACAAATGAGTCTGGACCCAGAAGGGAGGTCTGCAGTGGAGAGAGGGATCTGGGAGCACCAGGATGAAGACGGTCTGGTCCCTAAAACCAACAACGTCTGACCTGCTAGGGAGCAAGGGGCATGAGAGGAGGAAGCCAGCACTTCAGGGATGGAGGGAGAAAGAGGCCGATACAGAGGCCGAGAGGCTTGGCCAGAAGGGCCGGAGGACACCCAGGGGAGTGTGGGATCCCGGAAACCCGGCAGTCAGTGTCAGGAAGGAGACATGGCAGCTGCATGGGCACTGTGGGGGTGTGAGGAGGGATGTGGACCAAGACTCGTCCAGTGGATTTAGCAACAAGGTGGGCCCAGCGAGAGCCATTTCAGGGGCATGGTGGGGGCGGAAGCAGATTGCAGTGGGTTGAAGAAGGAATCGGATTTGACGAAATGGAAATAACCAATTAGAGACAACTCTTTAAAAAAAATCCCTGCTGAGAAAGGAAGGCAAAAGGTAGGGTGGTGGCTGGAGGGAGGTTTGTTTTTTCAGATGGGAGAGGATTGAGCATGTTTATGAGCCATGTGGGAGAGACACAGGGCTCCCGGCTGGTGAGAGGTCAGAAGGAGTGCTGATGAGCTGGGAGGAAAGCGACGGTCTCTCCAAGGGCTAGGGGAAGAGGAGGTGCAGGAGAGGGAGGGAAGAGAGCTGGCGGGGCTGGGCAGGTCAGGGTTCCCGAGGGGAGCAGCTCCCACCTCTTCCGGCAGTGGCTTTGCTGGTGGAGAAGAGGGCCTTTCTCTCCGCTCATTCCAGAAAGGCCACTCACCGACCCCCTCTCCAGGAGCCTTTCTGGCTCTAGCCTGGAGACTGCAGGTTGGGGCAGGGGCTCAGGGGTCAGCGCCTCCCACTGAATGCTCCCCGCTAGTCCTAGTCCAGAGTTTGGTGCTTAGGCCTGCATGGCCAGGACCCCTGCAACCCCAATTCTCAGGGGACCCCAGGCTCGCTGGGCTGTGACTGCCTATAGCCCCTCTGCTTGCCATTTTGTTGGAGAGACAAGTGAATCTAGCCCAGACCTGTCCTGGTCTCAGAGGCTGCCCAGGCAGCTGGATGCAGCTCCAGGGAGCCTGAGGCTCCTGCATCTTAGACACTGGTCATTTGGGGCATTCGTTGTTTGTCTCACTGCATGACTCTATACACAGCAGGGAGTGGACCAGGGCTGGCCATCTCCAGAATCCCCGCTAGCACAAAGGAGAGAGCGCCACAGGGCGTGTTTGAGTGAATGAGATGAGAACTCCACCTGATGTTGTCAATGGATATTGGCATAAAGGAAGCCCATGGGAAGGAAGGAATAAGTGTACTGGGGTGGGGAAGTTTGATCAGGGGAGCCGCTCCAACCCTGAGTGTGACAAGCACAGGTACTGCTAACCCCAAGGCCTGGAGGCAAGGAAGAGTCTGGCATATTCCAGGGCTGCTGAGGGATGTTGTGTGGCTGGGCCTCGGGATCTGAGGGCAGTGGCCAGAGAGGAGGCTGGAGCCACATATGAAAGGCCTTTGTAGGCCAGATCCCAGTGGAGAAGCTGGACTAGATCCTGAGAGCCTGGAGGAGCCGTGCAGCGAGGGGGCTGGTAGATCCCCAGAGACTGCTCTGGAGAGTGGCAAAAGGGCAGGTGCTTGTTGGTCACAGGCCCAGAGCTGACCTGCTCCTCCCCCTACCCAGCATGGTGAAGACACCTTCAACCGGGCCAAGCTGCTCAACGTGGGCTTCCTAGAGGCGCTGAAGGAGGATGCCGCCTATGACTGCTTCATCTTCAGCGATGTGGACCTGGTCCCCATGGATGACCGCAACCTATACCGCTGCGGCGACCAACCCCGCCACTTCGCCATTGCCATGGACAAGTTTGGCTTCCGGTGAGGGCTCTCTTCTCAGCTAGACCCAGCCCTCCTGCCCCCACCAGACGCGGGCCCACTTCCAGCCCCGGGGCCCCGCTTGCTCCTGGCCACGGCCCAGACCCCACTGGCGAGGCTGGATCCTCCCTGGACCCCATTGGACATTCCCCCCGACCCAGTCTCTGGTCCTTCCCCTGGAGTCCCCTTGGGACCCTTACTGACACCTGCCTTCCCATTGCCACAGGCTGCCCTATGCTGGCTACTTCGGAGGTGTGTCAGGCCTGAGTAAGGCTCAGTTTCTGAGAATCAATGGCTTCCCCAACGAGTACTGGGGCTGGGGTGGTGAGGATGATGACATCTTCAACCGGTGAGTGAGCACGCGGTGGGGAATAGGCTGGGTGGCTGGGGGTGGGGGGTGAGGTGCAGACTGGGTGGGGTTCGTTGTCCTTCCTGGGGCCTGTTCCAGTCTGTCCGTCCCCATCCTCAGGATCTCCCTGACTGGGATGAAGATCTCACGCCCAGACATCCGAATCGGCCGCTACCGCATGATCAAGCACGACCGCGACAAGCATAACGAACCCAACCCTCAGAGGTGACCCCGGCACCCTCACCCCTTACTCCCCAGAGGCAACTTCCCAATATCCCCAACTCTTGACCGCAAGTGGCCCAATCCCTGACCCCCCCGTGGGGGACCTCCAAGCATCCTTGACTGCAAAAAGGTGACTCCCAGTGCCACTGATTCCCTGATGTGATCCAAGGCCCCTCAGTCCTAGAGGTGACTGCTGGCAACCCTGATTGTTGTCCCCCAGTCCCCAGCCCAGCCTCAGCCCAATATCTCTTACCCCTGGCCTGATTCCTAGAGGTGACTAGAATTTAATGTCAGGGCCTAAATAGTCATTGAGTAGATTGCATTCTCATTGGTGCCCTCGCAGACCTCACTTGTGCACCTGTGGGACCCCTGCCGGGGCAGATAGGACAAGAAGAGCTAGTGGGTGCTGGGCACAGCTCCTGTGGACCCGACAAAGGGGACCTGCACAGTATGGGAAGGGGGTATGGAAAGACAGTGTCCACCCCTCTGAAATTGAAGGAGGTGGGTGTATCTCTTAGGAGGTAGCCACATTTGGTATCAGGCTGGCTGGGAGAAGGGCCTAAAGGGTGTGTGAAATGTAAACAAGGGCTTCCTGGGCTTCCTGACACTGCTCTGACTTGTGCTAAACTTTCTGGGGGTGGGAGACCCAGAGTAGTCATACCCAATCCGTGCTTTCCCTTATGAAGTTCATTCTAGGCAGGGAGATAGTCATGGAAACAGGCAGTTATAGCACAAGGTGATCAAGACAAGGTGTTCTCTTGGCAGACGAGGGACTGGTGATGGAAGGCTTCCTGGAGGAGGTGATGGTAACCTGGAGTTTGAAATAGCTACTCATTTAACAAATATTTGCCTCACGCCTACCCTGGGCACAGTGTTACATTCCCCAGGCTAATAGAGGAAGCCAGCCTGGATAAGGGGAATCATATCTGGAAGAGTCTGGAATGTGAACATGTGTGATATATACCAAGTCTGAAACTATTTGGTTTTAAGATCTCTGAAGGCTGATAGTGACAGTGGGGCGGGGGGAAAGTCAGGTCTGGATGTTAGGGGTTTTTCTTCTGTTGTCCTTTCACCATGTACATGTCAGGGGTCTTGAATACCAGATGGGAGGTTCACTTTTGTCCCAGAGGACTGTGGAATCATGGAAGAACCTGAAGCAGGGAGAGGCGGGGTGGGGTTTGTGTTTGGAAGGCACACTGTTTGAGCTTCAGGAAGGTGAAAGCCTAGCATAGCCACTGGGTGGAGCAGGAGAGAAAGTCAGCCCGGCCTGAAGGAATTGATGGAGTCCGAGGGAGCATGGTGGGACAGGGCCTGGGGATGGAGGTGCTGTGTCCCCAGCTTGAGCAGGAGGGTTTTTCTACTCTGAACATGGGGTAGGAGTGGGGGAGGTGGTTTGTAGCCCTGGTGTGGGGTTGGTGCCTGGGAGAAGCATGAGGCACTGGGGAGGCACAGGGAGCTGATGAAAAAAGCAGTTCTGATGAAAACTATGGTCAGCAGGAAACGGGTAAGAGACCAAGAGGAGAGGGGCTTCAGGGCATCTGGGGAGGAGTGGAGCTCCATAGTACATGCCAGGAGCCTTGGTCCTGTTTCAGGAGTAGCCTACCTGAGTGCCACCAGCAATTACACGTGTCTGGCTTGGTTGTAGATGTGGCAAGATAGCAAGAAGTTTCTGGCTTAACGAACTCTGTGAATGTTGGATTCACGGATTGGGTATGGCTACTCTGGGTCTCCCACCCCCAGAAAGTTTAGCACAAGTCACACAGCAGTGTCAAGAAGCCCTTGTTTACATTTCACACACCCTTTAGGTCCTTCTCCCAGCCAGCCTGATACCAAATTCACAGAGTTCACAAACTCTGTGAACTCTCTCTACCTAGTTGCTGTTGCCTAAAATCCGGGAGTTCTAGATTCTTCTTTTCCTCACCCTACATATCCAAACCCATCAGCAAGTAGTATTCACTGCCACCCTTAAAACTTATTTGAGTCCATTTGCTTTCCCCCTTTACTACCTTTACCCTAGTCCAACCTCTGGGATCCTGCCTGGACTACTGCAGTGGCCTCCAACTGGTTTCCCTGTTTATGGCTCTCCCACCACACTGGGTTAAACATTTCTCAGAGCCTTTACACATTTCATTCTGTGAGAATGAAAATACGAGCTGCTCGCTCTGACTTAGAGCCCTGCCCTTGCACGGTATACTTGAACCTCCAAGCTAATATTCTGCTTTTCCACGTGCCCCATTCAGGTTTAGCCACTCAGCTGTGCAAAATCTTATTCCCAATTTAGGGTCACCATGTGCTCTGACCTCTGCCTGGAGTGCTTTGCCCCTGCCCTCAGCTCAGTGTCACGTATGCCTTCTTGTCTCTCTTAGCACTCCGATGTTTTCTCTGTTACCTCCCTCCCCTAGAGAAGCCAACTTGCCGTGAGAGGAAGGACCCCACCTGTCATGGCCATGGCGGTAGCCTTGGTGCTTAGAGCACAGCCTGGCACATGGTGATGCTCAATAAATAGCTGGCAAGAGAGTCACTAAAGAACGAGGAACAGAGAAAATGGCACAGGCGTGGGGAGTAAAAATGATGCATCTGATTGCGCTTGAGGTGCCTGTGGGATGCCTGGTCTCAGGCTTAGAAAGGTCTGAGCTGACCTCACACCGTGGCTCATGCCTGTAATCCCAGCACTTTGGGAGGCTGAGGCAGGCAGATCACTTAAGGTCAGGAGCTTGAGACCAGCCTGGCCAACGTAGTGAAACCTTATCTCTACTAAAAATACAAAAAAAAAAAAAGATTGGGCACGGTGGCTCATGCCTGTAATCCCTGCACTTTGGGAGGCCAATGTGGGCGGATCACCTGAGGTCAGTAGTTCGAGACCAGCCTGGCCAAAATGGTGAACCCCATCTCTACTAAAAATACCAAAAAAATTAGCTGGGCGTGGTGGTGGGCGCCTGTAATCCCACCTACTCGGGAGGCGGAGGCAGGAGGTTGGGAGGCAACCTCTTGAACCCAGGAGGCAGAGGTTGCAGTGAGCTGAGATTGCACCACTGCACTCCAGCCTGGGCAACAGAGCAAGACTCCGTCTCAAAAAACCAAAACAAAAAGCCGAACATGGTGGTGTGCACCTGTAGTCTCAGCTACTCAGGAGGCTAAGGCAGGAGAATCGCTTGAACCCAGGAGGCAGAGGTTGCAGTGAGCCGAGATCGTGCCACTGTATTCCAGCTTGGGCATCAGAGCAAGACTCTGTCTCAAAAAAAAAAAAAAGGTCTGAGCTGAGAGATTTGTCAGGGTGTCAGACGTCTGTTTTCTGACTGAAGCAGTTGACATCTCTGTTTTGAGGGCCAATGCAAGAGCAGAAGAGCTCCTGCCAAGTCAACCCTGGAAGGAGCCAGGATGGCTTAAGCCTAGGCCCCAGAGATCCCATATTGGGTTTGGTGGTGTTAACTTGAAAATCACTAGATCAGCTGGATGAGGTGGCTCACGCCTATAATCCCAGCACTTTGGGTGGTCAAGGCGGGTGGATCACCTGAGGTTAGGAGTTCGAGACCAGCCTGACCAACATGGTGAAACCCCATCTCTACTAAAAGTACAAAAATCAGCTGGCGCAGTGGCAGGCATCTGTAATCCTAGCTACTCGGAAGGCTGAGGCAGGAGAATCGCTTGAACCTGGGAAGCAGAGGTTGCAGTGAGCCAAGGTGGCGCCATTGTACTCTGTCTCAAAAAAACAAACAAAAAAAATCACTCGATCAATAAATTTGAAAAGGAGACCTTATTTCTCTTTTATAAAGGGTTACAACCTGCAGGCTGGCCATCCCACTGGCTAGGAAGCAGAGCCTCCAGCCAAAGCCTTAACAGGCACTTTGAGGGAGGGAAGAGTAAGATAGGAATTTTAGTTGAATGGATTGGTCAACAGGTTACCGGAAGAACTACAAATATTTACGGAGGGGGTCCTGACATATGCATATTGAACAAACATGCATGTTATATACCATCCATGTTCACCTTGGAGTGGAGACTTAATATTTAAATGTTTCGCAGTTAGGCCCTATACGTCAAAAAGACAAAAGCACTCAAGTGTGCATCCTCTGTAGACTGGCTAGAACCAGTCCATGGCCGATGGTCTTATCAGGAGAAAGTTACTGAAATCAGTCTCTTGTCCCACCAAAGCTATAATTATGGCTTGTGGAGCAGGGGTGTAGGGGTCAGCATCTGACAGTGGGTGAGCTGCAAATTTTTTTTCTATTATTTATATTACCACATTATACAAATTGTTTTAATATTGGTTATCTCAAGTCCTGTACTTGTTTAGCTGCCACAGAAAAAGAAAATCCTCGCGGCAGTTAGAGCATAGTCTCTTCTTGAAGTGCAGAGGTGCATGACTTAACCCTTGCCTGGCATGGCCTTAGATCCTATTTATAATTAGGTATCTTATTGACACAAACAATGCATTCTGTCAGTCTTGTGATCTCTGCTTTGACGTTAATGCTGGTCATTTGTTGTGTCTAAACTGCAAAAGGGCATGGGCATAACAAGGCATGTTTGACGTCCCTTCCCATCATAGCTGGAAACCCTGTTTTTAAGGTTCCCTGGGGTCCCGTTGGCCAAAAGGGGGTCCATTTAGTTGGTTGGGGGCTGTGGGATTTTCTTTTTGGTTTACAGTTCTTAGCCCTGATGCGGACCATTTCCATCCTATCTAGGTTTACCAAGATTCAAAACACAAAGCTGACCATGAAGCGGGACGGCATTGGGTCAGTGCGGTACCAGGTCTTGGAGGTGTCTCGGCAACCACTCTTCACCAATATCACAGTGGACATTGGGCGGCCCCCGTCGTGGCCCCCTCGGGGCTGACACTAATGGACAGAGGCTCTCGGTGCCGAAGATTGCCTGCCAGAGGACTGACCACAGCCTGGCTGGCAGCTGCTCTGTGGAGGACCTCCAGGACTGAGACTGTGGGCTCTGTTTTCCGAGGGTCTTCACTAGGCCCCCTAGCTACACCTGGAAGTTTCAGAACCCACTTTGGGGGGCCTCCTGCCTGGGCAGGCTCTTCAAGTGTGGCCCTCTTTGGAGTCAACCCTCCTTCCCGACCCCCTCCCCCTAGCCCAGCCCCAGTCACTGTCAGGGTCAGGCCAGCCCCTGCACTGCCTCGCAGAGTGGCCTGGGCTAGGTCACTCCACCTCTCTGTGCCTCAGTTTCCCCCCCCTTGAGTCCCCTAGGGCCTGGAAGGGTGGCAGGTATGTCTAGGGGGCAGTGTCTCTTCCAGGGGGAATTCTCAGCTCTTGGGAACCCCCTTGCTCCCAGGGGAGGGGAAACCTTTTTCATTCAACATTGTAGGGGGCAAGCTTTGGTGCGCCCCCTGCTGAGGAGCAGCCCCAGGAGGGGACCAGAGGGGTTGCTGTGTCGCTGCCTGGGATCTTGGGGTTGGCCTTTGCATGGGAGGCAGGTGGGGCTTGGATCAGTAAGTCTGGTTCCCGCCTCCCTGTCTGAGAGAGGAGGCAGGAGCCCCAGGGCCGGCTTGTGTTTGTACATTGCACAGAAACTTGTGTGGGTGCTTTAGTAAAAAACGTGAATGGAGCAGGTCCCTTGTCTGTTTGGGGGTGGGGGTCGGGTCCCTGAACGTGGTTACCCTGAGTGTGTTGTGGTGGAAGGGCACTTGGGGTACCTGGCCCAACAAGTAAACCTGACCCGGGCCACCGTGGTTCTCCGAGCGCTGCCACTTCCTAGGCTTTCCCTGGCCTTAAGGGGAAGTTTGTCCTTGCACTGCTTCCGGGCCAGTGGAGGCGACGAAGTAATAAACCCGTGGGCCCAGATTTCTCAGGTCTTAACACGTTCCCTGAGGCCTAAAGGTGCCCAGGGCCGAGCCCAAAGTGCTTGGGGTCAGGGCTCGGTGGAGCACCAAGGTGAGTCTTAACTCCCAGCCGGCACGCGCCGCCCGCCGGACCAAACACGGGAGGGGGCGGGGCCCTAGAGTCGCGGCGTGGTTTCCCGGGTGATGGCCACGCGGAAGAGGTGGGGCTAGGGCCCTGGTTCCCACTGCCTGGTTTCTGAGTCCCCGGCATCCGAATCGGCCAAAAGCCGCGCTTCCGGACCGGGCAATCCCACCCGAGGGGACCAGCGGCAGAGCATGGGTGGGGCTTGGGAGAGGGCGGGGCCCATAGACGGGCGGGGTTTGGTGTGCGTTGCCGGCGGGCCCGCGGTACGTCCTGCACTCTGACCTGCGGCCCGTAGGTCCCAGCCGGGGACGGAGGCGCCGGTGGGTCATGCTCCGGCACTCCCCCTCGCTTTGGGAGATGGTGGAGGAGCACGTTCCGCTCCGGGAGCGACCCGAAGTGAAGAAGATTCTGGGGGAGGCGGCGGTGGACCTGAGCCTGGAGCTGCGGGCGGAGGTGGGGAGAGGGAAGGTGGGCCACGCCCCTGGCCTGCCCCACGACTCGGGTGATTTCCCACCTCCTGCGGGTCCCTGGCCCTGCCGGGTAACTCCCGAGATCCTATCCTGGTCTCCCCTTTGACTCCGCCCGCTCCCTCACTCCCCCAGCCCCCACCATTCGGGTCACTCCCCTCCCCAGTCGACTGGCAAGGTATCCCAGCTCTCCTTGCAGGTGGCGATGTTACGGGCACTGCTCCAAGAGGCTCGATCCTCTCAAGCCCCCAGCTCCCGCCCCATCTCTGACCCCTCTTCTCTTCTGGCACCACCGCCTCTCCTAAAGGACCTCTTGCGCCAGGAACTCCGGCAGTTGCTCCAGAGTCTCCGCCACAAAGCCATCTGTGAGGGCAGGTGGGAGCCTCAGGCCTGGGCCCTTTCTCTAGATACCAGGTGGGCTAGCCCTGCCCCTAACAACGAGCCAGGGTTGCCTTTTCTGTGGTTTCCAGAAAGGAGCCTCTCAGCTTCCTTCCTGTGCACCTTCTGCAGGGACCAGGCCCAAGCTTGGGTCCAGTATAGCCCCAGGGTCCTGCACTTTGCCTTGGAGGAGCCCACGTGTGATTTTCCAGAACAGGAGATATTCCGGATGAGAGGTGGTGGGCCCAGGTAAGGTGATGGTAGGAGAGAGGGATCTGTCCCTGCTTGGCAGAGGGCCCTAGCCCACTGGTGGGTTGCACCTGGCTCCGTGCAGGAGATTCTAGTCACGGGCTGGGCACTTCCACCGCCACTTGAGATAGAGATCAGCCCATGAGGGCTACAGAAACCCAGAGGAAACACCTGCCTAGCCTGGGGACAGGCAAAGCTTCCTGGAGAAAGTGGTTAGAAAGTATGAGGAGCAGTTTTCAAGGAGATGAAAGAGAAGAGCTTCGTAGGAAGAGGGAAGAAAGGAAGCCATGTCCAGCAGGCAGTTGTTCCTCCGGCATAGAGAACTGGAGTGAGGGCTGGGCTAGGGAGGCAGGGAGAGCTGAAGAGGATGGTCACAAATGGTATTTACAGCTGGGACTGAATGAGGTAAAATATTCATAAGTGGATGGCAGCAACTTTTTATTCTAATCCTCACACAGCCTGAGGAGGTGGGCAAAATCTCCATTTTGCACAAGAAGAAATTAAAGGCCGGGCATAGTGGCTCATGCCTGTAATCCCAGCACTTTGGGAGGCTGAGGCGGGAGGATGGCTTGAGGCCAGGAGTTTGAGATCAGCCTGGGCAACACAGGAAGACCCCATCTTTACAAAAAGTGAAAAAAAAAAGTTAGATGAGGTGACACACGCCTGTATTCCCAGCTACTTGGGAGGTTGAGGTGGGAGAATTGCTTGAGCGCAGGAATTCGGGGCTACGGTGAGCTATGATTGCACCTGTGCACTCCAACCTGGGTGACAAAGACCCTGTCTCTAAAAAAAAAGAAGAAAGAAGAAGAAGAAAAGAAGAAGAAGAAGAAGCAGCAGCAGCAGCCTGGGCAACATAGTGAGACCCCATCTGTGCAAAATTTTTTTTTTTTTTTTTTTTTTTGAGACGGAGTCTCGCTCTGTCACCCAGGCTGTCACTGCAAGCTCCGCCTCCCGGGTTCACACCATTCTCCTGCCTCAGCCTCTCGGAGTAGCTGGGACTACAGGCGCCCGCCACCACGCCCAGCTAATTTTTTTTTTTGTATTTTTAGTAGAGACGGGGTTTCACTGTGGTCTCGATCTCCTGACCTCGTGATCCACCCGCCTCGGCCTCCCAAAGTGCTGGGATTACAAGCATGAGCCACCACGCCTGGCCCCGTGCAAAAAATTGAACAGGTGTGGTGGCGCGCACCTATAGTCCCAGCTACTCAGGAGGCTGATGTGGGAAGAGCACTTGAGCCCGGGATGTCAAGGCTGCAGTGAGCCAAGATGGTGCTAGTGCACTCCAGCCTGGGCAACAGAGCACAATCTTGTCTCAAAAAAAAAAAAAAAAGGAAAAGAAACTAAAGCTCAGAAGCGATAAGTGATTTGCCTGAAGTCACACACAATGAAGGGTGGCAGAGCTCATTTGCAAACCTAGGCTCCCAAACTCACTCTTTGCACTATATTATATTGCCTTTGTGAGAAAAGAAACAGTTGTCTAGAAGTGATATTTGGGTCCTGAAGGCCTGAGGTGAGCAACATGGGGAGAGTTGATAGTGACTTCATTGCCAGCAGCGGTCACAGAGATCTCAGCATCATCAAGGACCAACTGAACGTGTCCAACATTGACCAGGTGGCCAGACACCTGAGGTGAGGCCCAGGGGCACCTGCATGTGTGTAGGCAGGGGTGGAGACAGGGATGGATCTTGAGGTGCTGGGATTGTGAGACAGGAGGTGGGTAATATACTTGGCGGGGAGACCCATGTGCGTAAGGCTGAGAGGTGGAAAGAGCTGGCTGCTACAGAGCTAGTGAGGTTGCTTTCAGGAAGCAGCCAAGTACAGATGCCATGGCTGAGCATGATGGTACATGCCTATAATCCCAGCAATTTGGGAGGCCAAGGCAAGAGGATGATTTGGGCCCAGGAATTCGAAACCAGCTTGGCCAACATGGCAAAACCCCATCTCTACCAAAACAAATACAAAAATTAGCTGGGCGTAGTGGTGCACGCCTCTATCAGTTACTTGGGAGGCTGAGGTGAGAGGAGATTGATTGAGCCCTGGAAGGTAAGGCTACAGTGAGTCATGATGGGTGGCAGAGCAAGACCCCGTTTCTTTCTTTCTTTCTTTCTTTTTTTTATTTTGAGATGAAGTCTTGCTCTGTCGCCCAGGCTGGAGTGCAGTGGCTTGATCTCGGCTCACTGCAAGCTCCGCCTCCTGGGTTCACACCATTCTCCTGCCTCAGCCTCCCGAGTAGCTGGGACTACAGATGCCTGCCACCACGCCCGGCTAATTTTTTTGTATTTTTAGTAGAGATGGGTTTTCACCGTGTTAGCCAGGATGGTCTCGATCTGCTGACCTCGTGATCTGCCCATCTCAGCCACCCAAAGTGCTGGGATTACAGGCGTGAGCCACCACGCCTGGCCGACCCTGTTTCAAAAATAAATATAAATATCTTGACACAGGGGTAGCCATAGAGGATTTTAAGCAGAGGAAGGGCTGTGATGTGGGGGAAGATGGAGGCAAGAAGAATCACAGTGCACAAGTGTGGGAGAGAGAAGGATGCCTGCCAGGGTGAGGCGGGCGAGGGGAAGACACTTCCTGCCCAGAAAGAGCCTTGCAGGGGCCAGAAGTCTATGCTGGGGCAGCCCCCAAGCAGCAGAGGGCAGTGCGGGCTGAGGAAGGACAGGTTGGGTGGGGCTTCTGCTGAGGCTGGAGGTTGGGGCCATGTGGTGGACTCAGCTGAGCCCTGGTCCTGTGTCTCGGGTTCTGGCTGCTGCTCCGTCATCTCCCAGGGGCCTTGTGGAGGAGGAGTGTCACACCTTGGAGAGGGAGATCCCCATCCTGCAGGTGAGCCGCAGCCCTGGGCCCTCCCCCGAGCCTCACTGCTGAGCGTAGACTCTCACCTGGGTGAGACCCAGGTACCTGTGTGCATACATAGGTGCATGTGCAGGCTGTGTGAGTCCTGCATCCATTTCGCAGGGGTGCATGCTTGTGTGCAGCTGCAAAATCCTGGAGGCCCAGGATTCTAGTTGAGCCCTTAAGGCCAGGGCCAACCGTTTTAGGTCTTTTGCCTCCTTCCTTTACCTAAGTCTGGGTGCAGCCCCCACCACTATCTTGCCAAACTCAGCTCTTCCGCAAGGCTGGTATTCCCTGGGGAACGTGGCTGCCCTCATGGGGGATGGGCTGAAGGGGCTGCACGGGCCTGCCCTGGGGATCTTGGCCTCTGTATCCTGCCTTGCCCCACCCCTGCCTTGAGTCTGGGCACTGACGCAGCTCTCCCTGCAGCGCTGCCTGGAAGAGGAGTATATGAGGCCTTGCCACCCCTCTAAGGCAGCCCTGGAGCCCACCCTGGCAGGTGAGGACACGGAGCAGGGCCCAGAACACCCAGCCTCCTGCTCCCAGCCCACACTTGTACACACTCTAGAAGAGCTGGGCACTGTCTCAGCCGAATCTCTCCTTCAGAGCTAAAGGAACAGAAGAAGGCCATGGAGCAGGAGCTGCAGGCATCTGTGGGGCCTTCTTGTGTCTCTCCCAATCACAGGTAAACCAACAGTAGACACAGGGCAGGGTGGACTGAAGGATCAGACCACCACCCCTCACAGTTACTCTTTCTTTTTTTTATTTTTTTATTTTTTTATTTTGAGACGGAGTCTTGCTCTGGCACCCAGGCTGGAGTGCAGTGGCGCGATCTCGGCTCACTGCAAGCCCCGCCTCCCGGGTTCACGCCATTCTCCTGCCTCAGCCTCTCCGAGTAGCTGGGACTACAGGCGCCCGCCACCACGCCCGGCTAATTTTCTGTATTTTTAGTAGAGACGGGGTTTCACCATGGTCTCGATCTCCTGACCTCGTGATCCGCCCGCCTCGGCCTCCCAAAGTGCTGGGATTACAAGCGTGAGCCACCGCGCCCGGCCAACACAGTTACTCTTTCTTGTCCAGGCAGCGGCCCTTGGGGTCCTCCACACAGGGCCTCAGCCCCCTGCTTCCCCTCTGCGGGGTTGCACCTCTCCAGTGCTGCCTGCCTGCACCTCCTCTGGAGCCCTGCCTTCGACCTCAAGGCCAGTCCACTACCCATCGCTGGGGACGGCAGCTTCAGTGCAGCCCCAGGGAAGGGCCAGCTTCCACACCTATGTCCAGTGCAGCACCCCAGGCCCCAGCCTGAAGGGCTGGTCACCGAGTAAGCTCTGGCATCTGCCAGGACGCACCTGTCTGCCGCTGCCGCCTCAGCTGCTTTGGCCCAGCCAGCTTCAGATCTGGTCTTGGATGAGCTCTCGCCAGGACCCCAAGGCTGTTGGTCTGTCTGGCCCTTGCCCCACCCCCTTGCCAGATCCCTGGTGTCTGGAGCTGAGTGGCCGGGCATCGGTCCCAATCATCAAAGCCTTTGGCCTTTCTCCTCCCAGGCCTCCACAAAGGCCTGGCAGACAGAGGTCTCATTCCAGCCTGACTCTTGTCCCCTGGGGGACCCAGACAAAGCACAGCAGCCGCTCAGAGACACGAATAGAAATTTCATTAAAATCTATGGACTTTAAAATCCTAGTGGTGCACGATGGGCAGGGATGGGCGGCGCACCGTTATTGCTACAGAGGATTAGAGGTGGCTTGGCCTGGGCTGTCACTGCACAGAGGACGGACAAATGGACACTTCAGGGATTCAGACACTTCAGAAGGGGCTCCCGCTCCAGAGAGGGGAGGGCCATGTGGGCTGGGGCCATTTGGCACATGAACGAGGGCAGCACATTTGGGAAGACTGGGCCTTTAGCCTGATGGAGGGAGGGCAAGGGGGTGTCGTGCAGGGTCCCCTTCCCCGGGGTGCTGGGCTCAAACCTCCTGTGGAGCAGCCCCCACCCCATCCCCCAGAAACAAATAATGCTTTGGGCAGGCTGCTGGATCACGGGCCTCTGCTGGCTGGGCCTGACAGCCAGGGCTGGAATGAGGGGCAGAGACCCCGGAGCAGCCCAGTGAGGTGCAGGCAGGCCTGGAAGACAGACTGGACCCGAGGCTGGGGGTGAGGAGGTGGCGACCACAGAGAATACAATGTTTACAAAAATAATTACACAGATAAACAGGGCTGGGCAGCACAGCCTGACAAGTAACACTGTGCAGCCCCCCAGCCCCTCATCCTGCCCCTAGGGAGGAAGAGCCAAATGTGCCTGGCAGAGGCTGGGGTCTGCTCTGAGGGCAGGAGCACTAGTCACGGGGCTGGAGGCCCACCCAGAACCTCAGCTCAGGGCAGGGTATAAGGGTATCAGAGGCCACGTAAAGCCGTCCAGGCCACTGGGGACCTGGCCCGAGACCCCTCCAAAGTGCTTTGGACCTCCCAGCAACCCTCCACTCCCACCCCTCCCCCCAGCTGCCATCTTGGCATCCAAAGGACGTGTAAACACTGGGGACACGAGCATGAATGACTGCACTAGCAGTGGTGACCAAGGTGACAGCAGCTGTCCTGGCCAGGGCGTGGCAGGGGGCAGGCGGAGACACCTGGCCTCTGCCTCACCAGTCTCTGCAGTGGGAGCACGGGGTGGGGGTGGGGCCACTCCCCTGGCAGCCGTGCTCATATCCGGGAGTCCTGGAGGCGGCTGGAGCCATTACTGCCCACAATGGGGATCTGGGCCTTGTCCGGGTGCAGTGGCTGAACCTCGAAGCCGTCCTCAGGAGAGGGGGCCATGGTGGGGGCGTAGCGCCCAGTCCGGTGCTCCAGGAGGGCAGGGCCCCAGTCTCTGCTTGGCTTTGTGGCATTTTTCAAACGCTGCATGAGGTAGGCATGGGGCACAGGGGCAGGGCACGTCAGGAGGGAGCCCTTAAGCCCCTTCCAGCCGGCCCCTCCCATTTCGCCTGGCTACCCAGCCTGCCCCTGCCCTCACCTGGAGGAGGGTGTCCCCGTCTGTGCGGCAGAGCCGGAACATGGCGTAGAGGGGGATGCAGAGGACGGAGGACAGAGCCATGAGGAAGCCAATGGCCACGGCCCAGCCTGGGTACTGGTAGTGGTTGTAGGTGATTGGCTGGTACTGGATCACAGTGAAAACTAGAATAAACTGCACGGGGCAGGTGTGGGAGTGGGCGTGAGGCCGGCCCAGAGCCCAGACCCCAGGCCATCCCTCTACCAGCACCCTTTCCTCTCTGGTTTCCCAAACTAGAAAAGGGCATTTGGGGCAGAACAGGGACAGCTGTCAACATCTGGGCCGTGGAAGAAGCAGGCAGGGCCAGGGGGCCGGAGCTCAGTGAGCGGGAAGGCTCTGCGGAAGGGAGAAGTCTGTCTTTGCCACAGTCCTGAACTGGCCGAGCACAGTCAAGCTGCTGCCGCCTTTGGAATCAGTCAGTTCTGCTCGCTATGGCTCCCCGTGGCCAACTGAAGTAAGGCCACATCCTGGGCCTTTCGGCTGTCACCTGGCAGTGTGACCTCAAATTGTCTTGCCGGCCACACTACCCCGCCCTCGGTGTTTCAGTCACACCCAGTGTTTCCCACCCACTCTTCATTTATTCTGGGGAATCATCCTCTGCATCTTCCTCTGTCAAACCCTATGCCAGTGCCCTCTCCTTCAAGAAGCCATCCCAGATTTCCTCCATTTCCTTCTGCACGGCCCCCCCATGGCGTTTTCCACCTGCTTCCCTTAGAGTGACTTGGTTTAATGTTCCCATAGACCTGGGAGCTCCTGGGATTGCATCAACTCTGGTGGTGCAGTGCCCAGTACAGTGCCTGCCACAGTCTCTTGTGTTGATTTGAACTGATTTGTGCAGAGAGGCAGAGGAGGATGGAAAGAGGGTAGGGCAAAGCCCTGCCTGTCTACGGCCGTGGAGATAGGGACATTCAGCCTGGGGAAGCTCCATGGGCTAGAAATGGTGAGTGTCAGGCTGCAGTGCTCTAGGGAGCCTCCTTGGAAAGAGATGAGTGAGATTGGAAATAAAACTTGTGGCTGCAGTAACAAAAGGAGTGAAAGGAGGCAGAAACACAGGCAGTGGCTGGCGGGCTACCCAGAGGGCCTGGCGGGGGAGGGGGTCCCAGCACCCTCCTCTTGAGCCTCCAGCCGCATCCTGGAGCACAGGGCTATGTTCTAGAATGCAAGAGCCACATCCAAACTGGGGGACCCTCCGGGGACACTGCACACGATGGGAGCTTCTGACAGTTTTCCTGAATGGAACAGATCCTGACCTACGTGTGGACAAATCCCTCATTTGAGCTGACAGAAGGGTGGAGTTTGTCAAAAAGAGCTTTCCAGAAATATGAAAAAGGAAAGCCCCCAGAGAAAACACAACAGCCCAGAAAGCCAGGCTGGAGTTACCCCAAGGAGAGGACTCTAGGATCCCCTAAAGGTAACTCCAGCCTGGCTTTCTGGACACAGGAAGGGCCCCGCCCACTGTGCCTCAATCTTGTGGAGACACCAGATCCCAGCCAAGGCTGTCCCTACAGATCCTTCTTGTGCTTGTCTCCTTCCTCCCCCCTGCCCTTGGCAGGTGCCCCCGGTCTCTCCCCAAGACATCAATCTAGTCTGAATGCTGGGAGACCCTCTGAGCCGCAGAGGCTGAGCTCCCCACTCTGGGGTGGTGGTTCCTGCCCGCCCCTGCCTCCCACCATTGAGACTTCCGTTCTTCCTGTTTCAAAGCTGGGCCAGTGGCCAGAGGGGGAGCCTGTGCCAGGCTCGGGAACATCCCACAACCTACGAGGTGGAGGCCTCAGCTCTCCATGGGGCTTTATGCAGAAACATGAGCCACAGGGAAAGTCCGGTGCTGAACCCCCTGTGCCACCGAGGCATTAAACATGACAAGAGTGTGGCTCTGAACACTGCCCGGGCCACTGGGCCAGCCCTCTGACTGTCACTGGGAGGTGGCCCTGCCTGTCCTCTGTGGAATGACCATTACACTGTCAGTACCTGCCTTCCCCGAATCCCACCCCAAACAGGAAGGAGCCAAGTCATACGGTTTTGGCCCCTGGACCGTTCCTCCCTCCTGCAGAGGTGTTTCCAGTGTGGAGCTGGCCCAGGCTTGGAATTGGACTACCTGATTTGAACTGTGGCTCTGCCTCTTATTAGCTGTGTGACCATGGGCCAATTACTTATCCCCGTGCCTCAGTTTCCTCATCTGTAAAGTGGGGATAACAATGACACCTTGGAGGGCTCTATCGCGGGTTGCATGGGAATGGTGTGTGGAGGGTGCCTGCTTCCTTGCCATGGTGGATTCCTTCCACCAATTCAGCTCCCTGATGGGAATTTCTCAGCTGTTGAATATTCATAAAACCTGGAACTCCCCTTCCCCAGCTGCCCACCTCACTGCCCGGAAGGCTTGCAAAGTTGCCCCCATGCAGAGCTGACATCTGACTCCACTGCCTGGTCTACCAGCCTTGGGCTGCTGCTGGAACACTGGTTCCCACCACATAGCCAAGGCCCTGGAACACCCTCCCTAGAGGGATGGGAGATGAGGCCAGCAGGCAGAGGCTGACACGCTATCGATGTTGACTCCTGAGTCCCCGGGGGTGCCCGTCAGGAATGCCTGAGCAATGTCTGCAGTCAAATACAGGCTGTGGCACTCCCCTCCTAACCTGAGGCCAGGGCCCGGGCAGCTCTGAGTCGCCACACGCCTCTCTGACTCTCTCCAACCTCCCTCAGCCTCCCAAAGGCCAGTCATGGGTATGGAGCTCCGGCCAGGTGCGGGAGCTCTCACTGTCCCTCCGCTGGGTCCCAAGAGATGGACACATGGCCAAGGGGCAGCGGGAGAAGGGAGGGGCCGGCCAGGGAACTCACGAAGATGATGGCGGGAGAGACGAAGCGCCAGCAGATCTGAAAGAAGAGGGGCGGTGGGAATCCCAGCATCATCTGGATGTCCTGGAAGTAGTTCTGGTGCCCTGGAGAGATGGGGGGTCAGCAGGCCCGCAGGACAGAGTGGGTGGGCCAAGGGCCGGGTCGCGGGAGGCCAGAGGCTCGAGTGCTCACCGTAGATGTACATGATGGCCACACACATGATGCAGGAGATGACCACCAAGGAGAAGCTGGCCGCGTAGTTGTCCATCAGTAGCAGCCAGTAGATGCCTGCCTGGGGAACAGCGGGCGGCTGTGGGAGGCTCCTGCAGCCCAGGCTCCCCTACCCTTCCCTGCGCGTCCTGGCAACTCTAGGCCAGCCCTTCCCTTACTCAGCTCTTACCTGGCTGGTGAGGGGGATGCCCAGCAGGAAGCCAGCCACAGCCACGCCCAAGGTCACATAGGTCTTTTTCTGCAGGATCCACTCATTCCCCACCTCATCCACAATGGCTGTGACCAGTGTCTCCAGGAGGCAGAACTGCAGGATGTGGCTGTCAGATTGGGGACCTGCCCCTTGTTCCTGTTCCCTCCCTTCCCCAAGCCTCTGGTCCGTGTTCTGCACCTCGTACCTGAGTGCCCAGCCCCAGCAGGATAAGCATGAAGAAGAAGAGCAGAGACCACAGTGGGGAGATGGGTAGTAGTGTGAGGGCCTCGGGGTAAGCCACGAAGGCCAGGCCAGGGCCGTGGTCTGCCACGCGGGACACATCCACGCCCAGGTGATTGGCCATGAAGCCGAGGATGGAGAAGATGACGAAGCCAGCATAGACGCTGGTGGCACAGTTGGTGATGCTGATGATGACACTGTCCCTGATGGGGAGGAAAACAGAGCTCAGCTTCCCTCTCCCCAATTTGGGCCAAGAGGAGACATGGAGACACGGAAGGTTCTAGGAACAAAGGCGCCCCCAACCCTTTTTTTGGGGGGTGGGAGACAGGGTCTCACTCTGTTGTCCATGCTGGAGTGCAATGGCGCTATCACAGCTCACTGTAGCCTTGACCTCTTGGTCTCAAGCAATCCTCCCACCTCAGCCTTCTAAGTAGCTGGGACTACAGGTGTGTGCCACCACGCCCAGCTAATTTTCTTTTTTATGTTTTATAAAGAAAGATGGGGTCTTGCTATGTTGCCCAGGCTTGTCTTGAATTCCTGGGCTCAAGTGATCCTCCTGCCTTGGCCTCTCAAAGTGCTGGGCCTGGCCCCCAACTCCTTTTCTGCTCTGTTCTGGGCATTTTTAAGTGAGCCTTAGCTGCCTGAGTCCTCACAGACCCTTGGGACATCACTGTCCCCATCTCTCTTCTCTCTCCTGCCTAAACCTCTCTCCCCATTCTCCAACAACTTTATCCAGAACCAGTATTCCCAGAACCTCAAGATCATGAGGGGAAAGGAGGCCTGGTGGGCCCACGGCTGCGCTGGAGCCGGGATCAGGCTGCAGAGAGGGCAGGAAGGGGGCAGCCTCAGCCCGGCAGGGAGCACTCACCGGTAACAGTTATTGTGGAACTTGTTGTAGGAAGCCATGGTGATGAGGCCTCCCCACGCGCAGCCCAGTGAGTAGAAGATCTGGGAGGCAGCATCACCCCACACCTGCAGGGAGGGACCGGCGGGTGAGGAGCTGTGGGCAGAGGCAGGCACCTCCCTGGCCCCTCCCCAACCCCCTTCCGGTTTCCTTCACTTCCCACCTTGGCCTCCAGGATCTTGTCCCACTGTGGGGTTAGGTAGTACATGATGCCATTGAAGGCTCCCTCCAGGGTCACTCCGCGAACAAACAGAATGGTCAGCACCACGTAGGGGAACGTGGCCGTGAAGTACACCACCTGGCACAAGAGGGCTCCATGGACTCTTCTGGGCTCTCCCCTCCCCTGGGCACCACCACCCTGGCTCCCTAATCACCACCAGCCCCCCGGTCCCTCTCCTGCTTGGAGTCCCTTCAGCATCCCCTCCCTGCAACACACACATAACCCAGGTAGGGGGCAGGGTCTTTCTGGGTGGGCACAGACCCTGCTGGGGGAGGGGTACTTGCTTTCCCTGAAGACTTGACCCCTCGGATGAGGCAGAGGAAGACGACCACCCAGGAGACACCGAGGCAGCCAAGGAGGGGCAGCCGCACCTCCCCAAAGTTCCCGATGTCGTCTGACAGCTTCAGCACATACAGCCTGGGAAGGGGAGACTCTGTCACTGAGGGCCAGCCGCCGCTGCCCAGCAACAAATTCCCAAGGCCCAGGGCCCACCCGGGCTGTACCCTCCTTTGTCATGAGGTCCCAGCAGCCACCTTGTGTGACATGGGAGCTAGTTCAGGGGCCCGGCCCTGGCCGGCCCAGTCCCCTCCACCTGCTGCAGCCCCTGGGGAGCCCGACACAGTCCACTCTTCTGCAGCCTTTCCCAGGCCCTTCAAGGGCTCCTGAAGGCCACACCCCAGGCTTGTGTGGTCTTCCTAGTCCCTGCGCGAGGAGATCTCCTTGTCCCCAGCTGGGCTCAGCCCAGGTCCTTGTTTGCACATTTCTCTCTTCAGGAATGCCTTTTCCTCATCCTGTCAGGTGTCACCTCCTCCAGGAAGCCACCAGTGAGCATCTCACCTACACCAATCAGCTCTATCTCTGATAAACTGAGGGAGGCAGTGGAATGCTCAGTTAAGACTGGACCCTGGCCGGGTGTGGTGGCTCACATCTGTAATCCCAGCACTTTGTGGAGGTTGAGGCGGGCAGATCACCTGAGGTCAGGTGGGTCCTCCAGGAAGCCACCAGTGAGCATTTCACGTGCACCAATTAGCTCTATCTCTGATAAATTGAGGGAAGCAGTGGAATGCTCAGTAAAGATTGGACCCTGGCCGGGTATGGTGGCTCACACCTGTAATCCCAGCACTTTGGGAGGCTGTGGTGGGCAGATCACCTGAGGTCAGGAGTTCAAGACCAGCCTGGCCAACATGGTGAAACCCCGTCTCTACAAAAATTAGCTGGGCATGATGGCGGGTGCCTGTAATCCCAGCTGCTTGGGAGGCTGAGGCAGGAGAACTGCTTGAACCCAGGAGGTGGAGGTTGCAGTGAGCAGAGATTGTGCCACTGCACTCTAGCCTGGGCAACAAAGCAAAAGTCCATCTCAAAAAAAAAAAAAAAAAAAATTGGACCCAAATTTCTCCCCTCTGGGTGGCTCCATCTGGCACCCTATGCCATACCAGCTGTGATCTTTTGATCAATCAGACATTTATGTGCCCGGCCCTGTGCTAGGTGCTGGGCATACAGGCCTGCAGGGGCATCTCCCCAGCTCTCAGGGAAGAGGGCAGAGAACAACTGCTCTACCTCCAGCACCAGCATTCAAAGTAAAGAAACCATTTCTTGTTTGAAGGATTTTTTTTTTTTTTTTTTTTGACACAGTCTCGCTCTGTCACCCAGGCTGGAGTGCATTCATGCGATCTGGGCTCACTGCAACCTCCGTCTCCCAGGTTCAAGCGATTCTCCTGCCTCAGCCTCCCGAGTAGCTGAGATTACAGGTGTGCACCAACACGCTGGGCTAATTTTTGTTTTTAGGAGAGACGGGGGTTTCACCATGTTGGCCAGGGTGGTCTCAAACTCCTCACCTCAGGTGACCTACCCACCTCGGCCTCCCAAAGTGCTGGGATTACAGGCGTGAGCCACCGTGCCCGGCCTGAAGGATTTTTTAATACTTTGTCTAACCATACATGCTAAACAGGTAGTGTTTTATATTATTATTATTGAGACAGGGTCTTGCTCTATAGCCCAGGCTGGAGTGCAATGGCACAATCATGGCTCACTGCAGCCTCGACCTCCCAGTTTCAATCGATCCTCCCACCTCAGCCTCCCGAGTAGATGGGACTACATGTGTGCACCAGCATGCCCAGCTAATTTTTGTATTTTTTGTAGAGATGTGGTATCGCCATATTGCCCAGGCTGGTCTCGAATGCCTGGGCTCAAGCGATCCTCCTGCCTCGGCCTCCCAAAGTGCTGGGATTACAGGCGTGAGCCACCGCACCTGGCCTATATTATTTTTGACTGCAAAAATATAGCATTACAGTGTTAGGGACTGAAGAGTTTAAAAGGCTAGCCTGGAAACCAAATGACGAATTCTAGCTTTATTTTTATAGCATCATATTCTGTTTTTTGTTTGGTTTTAGTTTTGGTCCACACGTTTTTGAGATCAAACAGCCTAAGGACATTTGGAACCCAACATATTTACAAGTGGCCTCTTGACACATGACATCTCCAGAATTATTCTGCATTGCTTTAAAAATGTCTCCACATGACAAATCTTATTTCCCCAGCCAGGTGGTGAGTGCCTTGAGAACAGGACCCTTGGGAACAGGTCCCACAGGGGCTGTGGTTGTGCTGCCTGAGCTCCTATCAGCAGTCTTAGTGATTTAGGGCTGCATTATCTCATTTTGTCTTTAAAACCAGGTAGGTATCACGACCGCCCGATTTCATGGACAAATGACTGTGAATGACCTCCCAAGGCCACAGCTAATAAGCAGCAGAGCCAGGATTTGAGAGGGGTCTGTGTGACTCCAGAGCTGCCATGAGGCCTGGTCATGAGTTTAGGACCCAGTAGCAGGTATCAGACCAGCACAGGGGACTGGAAGGCAAGATTGTGAAGAGGGTGGCGAGGGAGGGGAGGACCCTGAGTGAGAAGGGTGAGTGGGCGAGAGGCAGACGTGGGCTTAGAAATCTGCCCTTTGAGCTTCTCTCGCTTTAGAGTCCCTTCATCTTACTTTTGATTAGCTTCCCTCATTTGTAAAATGGTGATTTTAAAAATCCCTACACAAGCTACCTAACAGGGTTTTTGTGGCATTCCAGTGAGATCGTGCAGCTGTCCAAAGGGTCGTTGGAGAGTGTGGACTAAACACCTGCACAGCCGCCCCCACCTAATTCACCCGGGCACACCCAGCAACAGCAGCACCAGACGGGCGCAACGCACACAGATTCTGACACAGCGACTGCTGCCTAGCTCCTTACCCTCTAAACGGCAGTCTCTGAATCTGAAAATATGGATACTAATATCTACTTAGATAATATGCCTGGCACAATAAGGGTGCTTCCTTTCCTCCCTTGCTGAAGCCAGCCTGGGTTGCTCTCTTCAGGGCCATTTCCCTGGATCTCCAGGAGAGGGCAGCAGGGAGCCGTGCTGCCGGGAAGGTATCCTGCATGGGACAGTGGCCAGTTAGGCAGGCCTGGTTCCAGCCCGTGCTGGGGAGTAGAGTGCAGCGGCTCCACCAGTCAGATTTCTTTGAAGGCTCTTCCCCTCTGATTTTACTGGATAAAATCTCTAGAGCTTTGCCCTGGGTGGGCCCAGGGCTGGGAATCTCTGGCAGTCAGCCCCTGGGACAACCGCCACTGGAGCATCTGGGGGTGGGGTTGCACAAGGCTTTGTGTTTCTGGGAGCTTCCAGGAAGGTTCATCACCCCAGACTAGATCAAGTTGCCCCATCCACATCATGCCTCAAATGTAGTAAAATGCCTCACTCGGCCGTATCTGCTCGTTCTCCCGTCGGACAGCAGCTCCGTGAGGACAGTGTCTTCCTGCCCTCTCTCCCCTCTGAGAACAGTACCCGGTACCTAGTAAGTGCTCAAGAAATCGGCTGGGTGTGGCGGCTCACGCCTGTAACCCCAGCACTTTGGGAGGCCGAGATGGGTGGATCACCTGAGGTCAGGAATTTGAGACCAGCCTGGCCAACATGTCGAAACCCTGTCTCTACTAAAAATACAAAAACGAGCTAGGCGTGGTGGCGGGTGCTTGTAATCCCAGTTACTAGGGAGGCTGAGGCAGGAGAATCGCTTAAACCTGGGAGGCGGAGGTTGCAGTGAGCTGAGATCGTGCCACTGCACTCCAGCCTGGGCAACAGAGCGAGATTCTGTCTCAAAAAAAAAAAAAAAAGAAATCATCTGTCCATTCAGTTCCAGGTGTATTTTTTAAAAAGAAAATAAATGAGGCCGGGCGCGGTGGCTCACGCTTGTAATCCCAGCACTTTGGGAGGCCGAGGCGGGCGGATCACGAGGTCAGGAGATCGAGACCACGGTGAAACCCCGTCTCTACTAAAAATACAAAAAATTAGCCGGGCGTGGTGGCGGGCGCCTGTAGTCCCAGCTACTCGGAGAGGCTGAGGCAGGAGAATGGCGTGAACCCGGGAGGCGGAGCTTGCAGTGAGCCGAGATTGCGCCACTGCACTCCAGCCTGGGCGACAGAGCAAGACTCCGTCTCAAAAAAAAAAAAAAAAAAAAAAAAAAAAAAAAAAAAAAAAAAAAAAAAATAAATGTTAGGATGTTAAAAATTAAAAAATAAAAGACAAATGAAATGACCTGTCTGGTAACTGAGTGCCTGAGTCTGCCCATGCCCCTCTGGGGGACAGCAGCTGTGTTCTCTATGCTCTGGGTCCTTGAGAATAGTGGCCCCGTCTTACCTGTCTTTGAGTGTCTACAGCCCAGCCCAGAGGTTGGCACAGGGAAGCTGGGTCCTTCAGGGTCAGAGCACTCGGGCCTGGGTTAGAGGCCCTGCGGTGACTTGCGGTATCCTCGGACCCTTGTGCATTTCAGCCATGGTTCTCCATCACATGTGGAGAAAGAAATCCTCAAATCCTTAGCCTGGCATGGGAGGCCCTGTGTTATATGATGCCTGCTGGCTTCTTCTGTCTTGTCACTCAGCGTCCCACCTGCTCCCAACCCCAGCTCCAGTTTGCCTCCTTCTGGCCTCTGCTCACCTGCTCATGTGGTTCCCAATCTCTCTACTTTCCTCACTCCCTTCTCTGGGAAGCCCTGACTGCCTGGTCTTGCCCCATCCCCTTAGCACCAAGCACTACCTCTTTGTGTCCCCATGACACCCCTGCACATACCTGGACCGAGGCACCTGCCCTACTGTGATTAGCAGTCTGTCTCCCCACTGCCCTGTGAGCTCCTCAGGACAGGGGCTCTGGGCCGTTCATACCTACCATGGGGACACAGGGCCCGGCAGAGCAGAGGCGTGAATGTTGTGGAATAAATGGTGGAGGCCTGCCAGCATGCCCCAAAGCCCTCTGCCCAGGGGTTCCCCAGCAAGACACGGGGAATTTCCAACTGGTGGGTGGAGGGCACAGCAGGATGGCCTGAGACTCTGGTCTCTTTGTTGCCTCTGAACAAAATGTGCCAGGATGTCTTGATCACGGCACCCCCGGCTCAGAGACCTTCCATGGTGTCTTTTGTTCTGCATCATCAAGTCTAACCCTAATCCTGGCAAGTTCTTTATGAAGGCAGTGCCACTTCCTAGGCCACCTGAAGCCCATGCATTCTCCCCACACCTGTTACTCTCATCAGAGCAGGCTCCCTTCAGCCTTGGGGCCAGCCTCTGCTCATCTGGGACAGAGCCTTTGCCCACACTCTTCTCCCCAGGATCTGCCCCCCTTTCCCCTGAGTCTCCCCTGAAGGCTGGTTTGCTGGATTTCTGACAGCCTTCCTCACGGCTGCTCTGTAAAGATCCTGCAACTCAACATTCCATCTTCCATTGCTTTCTTTTTTTTTTTTTTTTTTTTGAGACAGAGTCTTGCTCTGTCGCCCAGGCTGAAGTGCAGTGGCGCAATCTCAGCTCACTGCAAGCTCTGCCTCCCGGGTTCACGCCATTCTCCTGCGCCTGCCACCACGGCCGGCTAATTTTTTTTCTCTTTTTGTATTTTTAGTAGAGACGGGGTTTCACCGTGTTAGCCAGGATGGTCTTGATCTCCTGACCTCGTGATCCGCCGCCTCGGCCTCCCAAAGTGCTGGGATTACAGGCGTGAGCCACTGCGCCCGGCCTCCATCTTCCATTGCTTTCTGTACATCAGGCTCTTCTCCTAAACTCTTCACTCACCTCTACCCTCTCCCAGCCCAGCAGCAGGCTGAACCAGGCACTCTACTTTGTCTTCAGATGGCTGCCCAGTGGGGACAGGGTTGCCACCACGTTCCCCCCACCCCAGGTCCTGCAGGTGCCTCACCTCCAGTACTCCTCGCTGGGGCTGGTCCTCTGGAGGCTGTGGTTGAGCAGGTGGGAGAGGTTGCTGGGCGAGGCGGCTGGCCGAGAGCCATTGGTGAGGTTGGAGGCGTCCAGCACACCGGCGCAGTCACGCGTGTTCCAGGGGTTATTGCAGTAGGCCCAGGGCAGCACGTGCGTCATGGACGAGAAGAAGTAGTAGAAGGCAATGCAGATGACCACATTGTAATAGATGCCGATGTAGGTGGACACCACCATCATACCATAGCCCACGCCTGCAGGAGGGGAGGGGCAGGGGGGAGGAGCCTCAGCATCCAGCAGGAGGAGGTGAGGTTAATAATTTCTTTTTTTCTTTTCTTTGTTTTTTTTTGTTTTTGTTTTTGAGACGGAGTCTCGCTCTGTCGCCCAGGCTCTGTCACCCAGGCTGGAGTGCAGTGGCGGAATCTCGGCTCACTGCAAGCTCCGCTCCCGGGTTCATGCCATTCTCCTGCCTCAACCTCCCGAGTAGCTGGGACTACAGGCGCCCGCCACCATGCCCGGCTAATTTTTTTGTATTTTTAGTAGAGACGGGGTTTCACTGTGTTAGCCAGGGTGGTCTGGATCTCCTGACCTCGTGATCTGCCCGCCTCGGCCTCCCAAAGTGCTGGGATTACAGGCGTGAGCCACCGTGCCTGGCCTCTTTTGTTTTTTGTTTTTTGTTTTTTTTTTGTTTTTTTTTTTTTTTTGAGACGGAGTTTCGCTCTTTCACCCAGGCTGGAGTGCAGTGGCGCGATCTCGGCTCACTGCAGGCTCCGCCCCCCGGGGTTCACGCCATTCTCCTGCCTCAGCCTCCCTTGTAGCTGGGACTACAGGCGCCTGCCACCTCGCCCGGCTAATTTTTTGTATTTTTAGTAGAGACGGGGTTTCACCGTGTTAGCCAGGATGGTCTCGATCTCCTGACCTTGTGATCCGCCCGCCTCGGCCTCCCAAAGTGCTGGGATTACAGGCGTGAGCCACTGCGCCCGGCCCTGTTTTTTGTTTTTTTTGAGACAGAGTTTTTGCTTTTCTTGCCCAGGCTGGAGTGCAATGGCGCGATCTCGGCTCACCGCAACCTCCGCCTCCCAGGTTCAAGCGATTCTCCTGCCTCAGCCTCCCGAGTAGCTGGGATTAGAGGCATGCGCCATCACACCTGGCTAATTTCGTATTTTTAGTAGAGATGGTTTTTGTTTTGTTTTGTTTTGACATGGAGTCTCCCTCTGTCACCCAAGCTGGAGTGCTGTGGCACGATCTTGGCTCACTGCAAGCTCCGCCTCCTGGGTTCACGCCATTCTCCCGCCTCAGCCCCTCCGAGTAGCTGGGACTGCAGGCGCCCGCCACCACACCAGGCTAATTTTGTTTTTGTATTTTTAGTAGAGACAGGGTTTCACCGTGTTAGCCAGTATGGTCTCAATCTCCTGACCTTGTGATCCCCCTGCCTCGACCTCCCAAAGTGCTGGGATTACAGGGGTAAGCCACTGCGCCCGGCCAAGATGGGGTTTCTCCATGTTGGTCAGGCTGGTCTCAAACTCCTGACCTCAGGTGATCCACCCGCCTCGGCCTCCCAAAGTGGCTTGAGCCACTGTGCCCGGCCCGAGGTTAATAATTTCTAAGGGCCCAAGGGGCAGGCTGAGATGGAGGGCCAAAGGAAGGCCAGGTCAAGGTCTTGGTAGGGGTAAGTTGGCTGGGGGCGGGGGGGCGCAAAGGAGTTTTGTGTGTACACGTGGTAGGAGGGGAGGGTGGCAGCCAAGTAAACATGGGTCCCAGCATGCGCCCATGGCTTAGGCCATTGATGTGGGGCTTGGGGTCAGCATCAGGGCTCTACAGCGGTCAGCTGTGTTTGTACAGATGGACGAGTTGGCACGGCCCTCAGAGGCCGTTGTGTGTTTGTGTGTGTGTGAGCGAGTGCCCCGCCCAGGCCTCACCTTTGAACATGGGGCTGATCCTCCAGACCCCCAGGCACCCCTGGCTCGCAAACTGGCCGAAGGAGAGCTCCATGAAGAAGAGGGGGATCCCGCAGAAGATGAGCATGATGAAGTAGGGGAACATGAAGGCGCCTGGTAGGCAGGGAGAGGTCTGGCTCAGGAGTGGGCTTGGAGGGATCTCACCCTGGGCTTCCTGCTCAGAACTCAACAGCAAAACCTTCGAGATTGGGTAGGACCCAGGGAGGAGTGTGCCAGGCTTGAGCAGGAGCCTGGGCTGAGGCACACCACCCCCAGCCTGGCTTTCAACTTGACAGAGGCTCTCAGGAAGTCTGCTTGGAGTGGAATCCAGGCCCCAGAGCCTCCATACTTGGGTGGGATTTGATGGTTTAACCAAGCGATTTCACAAGCATAAGTTGCTGAGATCCTCAAAATCTCTGAACCATTTAGGGGGGCTGCTGAACCCCAGGGAACAGAACAGGGAGGCTTGGTGGGGGTTAGGTCCTTTTCTCACCTCTCCTCACCTCAAAGGGGGCCAACTGGCAGGGCCAGGCCTGAACAACAGACTGCCAGGGCCTGGGGTGGCCTGCCTTAGGCAAAGGGTGCCTAAGCCAGGGATGAGGGCGAAGGAGGCCGGGGCCAGAGGCCAGCCTTTATCTGGAGTGGGTCTGTGCCAGGGAGAGGGTGGCCCAGGCCCTGGTGGGTGGGCTCTACCCAAGTGGGTGGTCCCTGCCCTGTGCCCACTGGGTACCTCCCCCGTTGCGATAGCAGAGGTATGGGAAGCGCCAGACATTGCCCAGGCCCACGGCATAGCCCACGCTCGTCAGTACAAACTCGATCTGGTTGCCCCAGTTGCCCCGTTTGAGGTTCTGGTCCCTCTTGGTGGCCTCGCTGGGCACAGCACCATTCTGTGGGGACAGGAGAGAAGCTACCATCAGCAAGGCATTTGTGCTCTGTGCCTGACCCTCTGGGCCTCCCCCAGCAGGGAAACCGTGGACCCTCCAACACCCCTCCCCGGGCTTCCCCTCTGCTGGCAGGAGCTTCAGGCAGGCCTGGCAGAGGAGGGAAGCAGAGAGTAGTGGCTGCCAGAGGGCGCCAAGCAGAGCTTCCCTCACCAGCCCCACAGCACCCAGTGCCAGGTGCACAGCCCACCTGAGGAGCTGCTGCCAGCATCCGGGAGGCGGCACACTGAAGAGGGAGCTAGGGCCAGGAGCCCCCAAGCCCCTCCAAAACCTCCCCTTGCCCCTCTGGGTAAGGATCTGGGAGCAGCTGAGCCTCATACCAAGCAGCCAAGTCAGGCTGGGCACAAAGGGGCCTGTGTCCAGACAGCCCCCCCACCCGTCGCCTACCACATCACCAGGCTGAGCACGCTGCCCCTGGGCAGGCGACTGTGGGGGAGGGGAAGTTAGACCCCTCCCTCAGCTGAAGGCTTCTTCCTGGGGGCACAGAGTGGGCAGGGCTGGGGGGAAATGGGGGAGCAGCTGAGCCGGGACAGACCTGGGGAGGGCATTCTGGGACTCTAGGTGGGAGGGTCCGGGGAGCTAGCCACACTGCCCACGGCTGGGGAGCCGCCCTGGGGAGCTGACCTGGGCCATGGCTAGGGAGTGCTGGGCCATGGGTTGGGGAAGGAGAGCAGAGTTGTGGGCCTCATGCCAGACTTTGAGGACAGACTCTGCTAGGGAACTAGAGGGAGTGGCTCCAGAAAAAGAGTGGCAGGAAGAAGGATCTCTGAACAGGGAGAAGCGTCACCTGCAGGGGAGGGGGCCGAAGGTCAGGAGAAGCAGATGCGGGGATTTGCCCCAGGGAAGAATGTGGGGCCTGCAGGACTGGGCTGGTGGCCTGGGCCCCACTGAGGACAGCCCCTTGTGGAACCCCAGGCCCAAAAGCTGGAACTGGCTCTGCAAGTCCCTTGGTTAAAGAAGTCCCTTAATAAGTGCCATGCTCCTTCCACGTCCCTCCTACAGTGAGCAGGAAATTAATCAGAGCCCGAGGGCCCCAAGGGGTCTCACTAAGGAGACAGGGGCTCAGTGTCACTAACAGAAACACAGAGAGACCTTAGTGCCAGAGACAGCCTCCCAGAGGTGAGCTATTCCCCTTTGAGAAACAGACAGACCCGCATCAGAGATGGAGCCCCGTAGCCTCAGAGAGATGCCAGTGATGTGACATTGACCCTCTGCTTGAAAGAGACATATTCGACAGCAGTCAGTCTGGCCAATAAGCAAGGCAGCCTGGTGCAGGTGAAATGCTATCAGACCCTGATGCTGATGAACAAACACAGACGGAACGAATGGCCTCCCTGGGCCCCAAGCGCCTTGGATAGGCCAGGTGGGAATGTGGGCAAAGGAGGCACCAGGGCCTGATGGGTGGGCACTGCAGCACAGACAGCTTTGTGGGGCAGCCACCCTGTGCACTCAATCCAGCATCGACCCTGCCGAGATGTGACCCTCACACCCTCCACAGAGGGCAGGGGCACAGTGCCAGGGACCATGGGTTTCCTTCAAGGAGCACCCAGAGCAAATCAGTGGCTAAACAAGCCTTCTTTCATTCATTCGTTGATTCATTCATGCAATGGCAGATTTACTGACACCGGCTATGTGCCAGGCACTGTGCCAGGAAATGGGACTTCAGCAGAGAGCTCCTACCCATTTGGAGCTGGAAGTCTAGCGGGGGTGCAAGCCACCAATGAAATGTATACACCCATCATCTTTAGATGCGGCTTCAGGGTGACCATAGAGGGGATCATCTCAAAATCACAAGAGTATGGAAGGAGGACAAGGCAGGAAAGCAGGGCTGAGGTCAAGGAAGGCCTCCCTGATGAAGAGGCTTGAAGACATGCTTGGCCCTGGTAGAGGGTGGTCCCCGGCCTGAGTGTGCCCTCTGTGACATGCCCCTACAGAACCCTGCCTGAGCATGTCACCACCTCCTGGGGCCTTCACTGGGGCAGGTGTGGCAAGATCACAGAGTCAAGGGGCCATTTTTTGGAGGGTGTGAGGCCTGCTGGGGGTGGTTTATCTGGTCCCAAACAAATGCCAGCCAAATAGGGCTCCTATATGTTGACCCTACAATACCAGTTTTATTCTGTCCCAGGGTTGTTTACTTAGGGGCACAATGCCTGATTGTGCCAGCAGCACAGTACACGGATGGGGTCACAGAGCAGCAGTTACAGCTGTAAAAGGGACAACTGATGGTCCAGGATGGACCCGTGGGCAGGGTAAGGGCAAGGCGCTTTGCAGAGATCCAGATTCCCAAGGCTTGAAGATCAAGACCTGTCTCCTGTTCCCAGCAAGATGAGGGACAGATGCCCTATAGCCCCCGACCAAGTGGGACCACATTTGGATCCCTGAAGTCTGCTCCTTCCCTGGCATGGTGGGGGTACGGGGAAGGTGGTGATGCTTCCAGCCACATGCCACAGACAGCCGCCTGCCTGAGCCCTCAAGAGCCAGCGGCTGCTCCGTTAATGAGCCGTGTGCTAACCAGCTCAGCCGTGCAGGCTGTAACCCAGGGAGGCCACAGCCCCCAGGACTGGGGCTGAACCGGGGTTGGCGATGGGGCTCTGGCAGGAAGTTCCTGACAACACTAAAGGTCTGCTGTATGCAGAGGATCCTTGCAGAAGCAGCACCCACTTCTGCTTGGGCCTGGGTCCCAGCACTGTGACGCTTGACCACGGGAACCTGGCCCAGGCTTGGTCTCTGACTTCAACTCCAGGGCTGTCTATGCTCAGGTGGCTTGGCTGGGGAGGGCTGAGCTCTCAGCAGAGGACAGAGCAAGCCTACCTTTCTCCAAGCAAAGTGGAGGAAAGACTCTCCAAAAAAAAATCCAGGCACTTTCTGGGTGCTCTGTTCCCTTCCTTGTCCAGATCTCCTCTGGGGACCACCCTCTGACTTCCCTCCTGAGCAGCTAAATCTTTTTCAATACTGTATGGCTTTTTTTTCCCTCCTTGCATAATCTTTCCTATTCTAAGCCTCTAGTTTTTCTTGATCTGCTGGGTGGATGGCTGTGTCACTGATATGAACTGTCCCTGCAGTGGCCATCAGCTGAGGTGCCCACGGAAAAATCCCTTTGTGCTCATGATTTGACTCAGACCGGCTGCCCATCTGCCTGAGCCAGCTCAGCCCCATGGACAGGCTCTGCTCCAGGCTTCTCCTACCCCCCACCACCATCACCACCATCTGCCCCCCCTCTGCTCACCCTCACTCACTTGCCCACATCTCAGTGGGGAATTAAACCATAGCGGCATGGTTCCCTCTGGCTTGGCCCCCTCTTCTGCAGGCTCCCTAGACAGCCCCTATGTGCCCTGTCACCCTTCCTGGCAGCTCTGAGAGGCCACTGCCAGGACAAAGCAGCCTCCACTTACCACTGCCATGGGCGCAGTGGCTGGTCTCCAGGACAGGACCAGCCTGCCCTGTCCCCAAGCTCTCCCAGCCATGGAAGGAATGGAGGCTTTCCTTCCATGGCGGGGTGGGGTGAGCTGGCTCACACACACACACACACACACACACACACACACACCCCTCAGATGTTCCCTTACCCTTAGAACCAGTCATTGAGACAGCAGTGTCCACCCTGGCACAAGGACTTATGATCTTTCTTGGTTTAACAGCCTCCCACCCCTTCCCTGCCTAGCTGGGAGAGCCACACTGAGCAAAGTCACTTACAGAAGTCCTTTACACAGCCCTCTGCTCGGCTTATTTACTGCTCTGCTTAGCTCCGAGGGCAGAATCCAGATCTCCCACTCTGCCCTGGGCTTGGCAGAGGTGGGACACCGGTGCAGGTGAGAGCCCTGGTGCTCTAGGGCCCGCTCCTCCAGTAGAGCCCTGGGTAAGCCACTTCCACTCTTGGTATGTCAGCATTGCTGTCTACTAAAGCAGGGGACAGACTAGATAACCTCACTATCAGAAAAGATCGGGTGTGTTCAGGATGGTATGGCCATAGACTAGATAACTGCACTTTCAATGGATCTGCCAGATTCCCAGGCTAGACAGCCTCAGCAGCTACTCATATTCCATAGCTCTCCCTCACCTGGAATTTTGCTATTTCTGACTTTCCCCTGTACATTCCATTAGTTCCCATTAGCTTTCTAGATTACTAAAAAAAAATTTTGCCCTTTTTTTCTGATTATAAAAGCATGATAAGCTATCATTAAAAAATTAGAAAATACAGAAAAAGGTAAAGAGGAAATGCAGTGGCAAAGCCTACTCCCAGAGCGAACCGGGCCAGCCTGAGGATGCACTCCTGCCTTTTGCTCTTGCACAGACTCAGGGAGCCCGGCTCTCCACCCTGGACAGTGACTCTGCTCTGGTGTGAGACTCCCGCCTCCTAGATCAGTGTCCAGTGGATATTTTTGTGAATTGTGAGCTTCCCCCTCCTGCTCTGGGTGGACACTGAGGAATCCTGGAGCTGCCCTGGCTGGGCGGGCCCCTCTGGGACCCAGCAGGCTTTGTGTTTAGGACTCTCCAGCCCCAGGGTTTGCTCATGGGATGAAGTCCCATCCAAGACAAACTTTATGGAGGAGAATGGGCAAGACCTCACATCCCAGACGGACTTTGAGCCAAATCAGATCACTGGCAAGTTTCTCTAAGCCCCAATGGGGAATCTAGACAGAACAGCCATTACAGTAGGTTGTGGCTGCCTCAGAAGACCCCACGACCTCCTTCCTGCCAGGCACCCCTCGGTTTTTGTTCTCTTCTATCAGTGCAGGGCCCAGGCTGGCCCACAGGCAGCACCTACCCTGCAATGACAGAATCTTCTGTCCTTCACCTACATGGCACTGAGTAGGGGCAGAGAGACCCAGCCGCAGCTCTGATCTCTGGCCTGTTATCTGGATATGGGAGAGTCTGGGGCCGGGGTGGAGGGGCAGAACATGGGAAAATCTCCCCCGGGCCGAGCAGTCCCCAGTGGCCATTCGTGCCTCCTGCCTCAAGGCAAACCTCAGAGCCATCTCTGGGCACCTCTCAGGACTCCAGGTGCCTTCAGAGTCCAGGCTTTCATATAGCAGATGAGAGAGGCAAGAATACGCCTTGTGCTTATCCATGGCAGAGCCCTGACTGGCAGCAAGGGAACTGCCAATACTGTGGGCAGCAGACAGATGACTGGCACCCCCAGGCATGCTGGGCTCCACTCCAGGCCCTGGGGAGAGTGATGGAGGACCCTGGGTGGGCCCTGGCCAGCTCCTCGCTTCCCACCCCAGACAAGCCCAGCAGGGAAGACTGGAGGCAATGGTCCTGTCCTGCGCTGCAGCGGCTGGGGGCGGCATCTACCCTCACCGGCTAGCAGCAGGCAGGCACTCTGGAAAGTGGCTTTGGTTCTTGACCTTAGCAGTACTGAGGTTTGAGGGCAGCCCTGCGTGCTGTTCCTCCCAGACCCATCCCACATCACCTCAGAGGACATTCCCTCTCTTGCCTTTTGAAGGTCAAGTCGGGATGTCCTACAGGGGAGAAGTGTAGCTTTTGAGTCTCCTCACCCTCGCTGTCATCCGCTGACATCTCCACCCGTCCCCAGCGTCCAGGGATGAGGACACACCGGCTCCCAGCCCATGCGGGCACTCGCCCTGGACCCTGGAAAATGCTCTGTGGGGTCTCTCTCTTCCCAGCTGAGACTCTTGCCCCATCCCCTTCCCCCATCCCTTGCCACTGAAACCATGTACCACGTTCCCCTGCCCCCTCACCCACTCTCTCCATAGGAGTAACTGCCGTGGCACAGACAATGAGGCTGTATTGATTAGTACAATTCCTGGGCACCTCCGGCCCGTCTCCCCGGGAGCTAGGACAATGCAGCTTTGATACACAGAGCAGATTCTCAGCAGGTCCTTGGGCTGGGGGAGCCCTCACACCCCCACTCTCCTCCCTCTCGCCCCCGCCACACAGCTAACTCTTCCTGCACTCCTTTGCACAGTTGCAACTTTCTGGGTCACTTTGGCTGGTGTCTGTCTTGCTTGCTGGCTGTGTCTGCCCCTCCCTGGCACAGACCACTCAGCCCCTCTCCCCACCCGCAGCCCAGCCTCTCAGCCTGCCTGGCACCAAGGAGGGGGCTCAACCTCCTGGAAGGTGACTGACCTGTTCTGGGGAAGAGGGGGCCACAGGTCCATGAGCCGCGGCCATCCCGGGGCGAGCGATCGCAGCCCGCATGTCTCTGCCGCTCATTCACACCTCTGCCAGCTCCAGCGCGACACTGACGCATCCCCTGCCTCTCCCACTGCCGGGCTGGGCAGCGTCAATTACTTTCACCTCATCTCCTCCCGAAGCTCTGCCTACCCCCTCCCCTGGCCCTGCCCCTCCGGCCAGTCCCCATGCAGCCCAGCACGGGTGCTCCAGAGCTGGAGTGGGGCGTGTGGGGTTTGTTGTGTTTTTCCCTTGTTCCCAGCAAGTAACTGGAACAACACACACACACACACACACACACACACACACACACACACACACAGAGTGGGGCAGAGCAGGCAAGAGGGTGGCTCACTCCCCCCACAGAGCTGACCAGACACTGTCTGAGCCCACAGGCCTAGCACTGGGTGGGCTCCTGGTAGGGTAGTTGGGTGTCTGATGAGTGATGGGGTCTGCCCCCTTGGGCCCTGGATGGTGACCGGCAGGAGGATGGAAGGCACAGTCCACAGGGCACCACCAGAGCAGCTCAGGCTCCTCGGAGGGGTGCGGGCTGGGAGAAACCAAGCCCTAGGGCTGTACCTGACCCCCCCCAACCAGAGATGGGGACTCCTAACCTGCCAGGGTGATGGGGCGTCTTCCTAGGAGAATGTGACTGACCATGCAAGAAAGCCCTGGCCTAGTGAACCACGCTGTCACCTGTCTGGACAAAGACGGCATTAGCCAAGGAGGCAGTCATCCCAGAGTCCAGACAAAGGGGGACTGTGGAATAAGAACCCGTGAGGATTTGCACCGTGATGCCCAGAAGCTGAGGTGCTAGTGTGGGAGTGTGTGTGGCATGGGCTGGTAGGTCCAGTGGTGTCGTCACCATGACTGTAGTCACCACAACTGTGGTGGGATGCTACTCAGACCCATCCAGTCCCTTTCTCTGAGGCCACACACACTGGCCAGTCTGCTGCTGACCCCAAGATACCGCAGACCAGTGGCTCGGAAGGTGGGCATATGTGTTCCGGTGCCAGGAAGGTGTCAGGCCCTTTGGAAACTGGTCAGTCAGCAGAAGGCCTGGCTTACCGTATGACCTCAGGAAATATCAGTCAGATGGACACGTGCATGAATTCTGGTGTAAGAACAGCTTTCCTGTGAGTTTGGTGAGTGTGGCAACCCCATAGGGAACATAAGGAGTTTTGTCAAGCACAGGATGACTTTTAAAATTAAAAAAACAGGGCCAGGTGCGGTGGCTCACGCCTGTAATCCCAGCACTTTGGGAGGCTGAGGAGGGCAGATCACAAAGTCAGGAGTTTGAGACCAACCTGACCAACATGGTGAGACCAACCCCATCTCTACTAAAAATACAAAATTAGCTGGGTGTGGTGGCACATGCCTGTAATCCCAGCTACTTGGGAGGCTGAGGTGGGAGAATCGCTTGAACCCGGGAAGCGGAGGTTGCAGTGAGCCAAGATCGTGCTATTGCATTCCAGCCTGGGCAACAACAGCAAAACTCTCTCTCTAAAATAGTAATAATAATAATTAATAAATAAATAAAAATAAAAAGACAGGCGGGGCACAGTGGCTTAGGCCTGTAATGCCAGTGCTTTGGGAAGCCAAGGCAGGAGGGTCGCTTGAGGTCAGGAGTTCATGACCAGCCTGGGCAACATAGTGAGACCATGTCTCTACAAAAAACCGGCCAGGTGTGGTGGTGTGTACCTATAGTCCCAGCTACTCAGGAGACTGAGGAGAGAGGATTGCTTGAGCCCAGACGTTGGAAGTTGTAGTGAGCTATGATCACACCACTGCACTCCAAACTGGGTGACAAAGTGAGACCTTGTTTCAAAAAATTAATAAAAAATAAATTTTAAAATAAGATAAAAAGTCACAGCCTTTAGAGTTTGACAGTCCTGGGTTCAAACCCTAGCTTTGTCACTTTCTCACCATATATAACCTTAGGCAAGTCCGTTAACATGTCGGATCTCACTTTCTCCATCTCTAAAACGGGGATACCACCCGCCAATCATTGAATCTAGTGAGCATTAGTAATAATGGTAATAGAAAATACATAGTAAGTGCTTGCTGTGGGCCAGGCACTGTCCTGGCTCAGCATACATGGCACACTTGCTTCACAGACAGCCCGTCACCCTGTGGGCACTCAACTAGTATGGTACAAGTTAACTTCCCATATGTTAACTCACTGGGTCCTCCCAGCTGTCCCATGAGATAGGTCCATTATTATCTCCATGTTGGTTTGGGGAAGATGGGGACAGGCCTTGGCTCAAGCAAGTGTCCTAAGGATGGCCTCAGATCCTACTGACTCAGCTGCTCACTGAGCCAGCCTCATGCGCCTGGTCCCCAGACACACTCCCCTGACTTCCTGCAGGTGCAGACTGAGGGCCAAGGCGCTGGCTGGGCCACTGGCTCCAGGAAGGTCCAGTCACCCATGATGCCCAAATGCTCACTTCCACCCAGGGTGGGCTCTGGGCTCTGGCTGCCCTGGCCTGGGCCAGGTGCCCAGAACAGGCAGCCCTGGCTGGATGGCTTTCCCTGGCTCTGGCCATGGGGACAGGAGGCGGCAGCAGCCCAGCTGGGCCCTGGCCGTAATGAGGCCTCATTAGCGAGATCCAGCTGCTCTAGCCCCACTTAGGGATGCCGACTCCCCCAGCTCCCGCCTCTGACTTTTCCTAATAAGAGTGGGCATGCTTCCAGAGGGGCAAGGAGGCTAGGGTCTTTGTTGTCCCCTGTGACTCTGGAGGGAAGGTCCTGCTGAGCTGGGACTGAGAAGTGCCGGGGATGGGGGAGGGCTGCAGGGAGGCCGTGTGGGAGGCCGGGCTACAGGGCTGAGTAGGTGGGCTAGACAGGAAGTGGGGAGGGGGAGGGAGGGCAGAGGCCCCAACCAGAGAGGAAGCTGAGGAAGGCTGGGCCTTTTCCTCTGGATCTAGATGTTGCCCATTTCACTGAGGAGCGGGTAGCTGCTAATCTAGGATCAGCGGAAGGTCATTGCTTAGGCTGTCCTGGCTAGAAGAGCACCTCCACTGTGCTAGGCCTTATCTAAGGAGAATGCCCACTGTGTGCCAGTCCCTGAGCCGGGATAGCACTTACTGGATGTCAAATCTTGTGCTGGAAGCACCTGCTGTGTGTGAGAACCTGCATCAGCAGAGTGCCCACCGTGTGCCAAGTCCGATGCTGATCAGCGGAGTGCCCACTGTGTGCCAAGTCCGATGCTGAGACAGCACTCATTGTGTGTCAGCCCCAGGTTGGGAGCCCCCATGGTGTGCTAGGTCCTGTACTAGGGGAGTACCCTGGGTACGCCGAATTCTGTGCCAGGTAAGGACCCAATGTGTGCCCAGCTCTGAGCTGGGTGAGCACCCACTGTGTGCCTGGCAGTGTGCTAGATGAATGCCTACAGGGTGACAGGCTGTCTTCTAAGGGAGTGTCTAATGTGTGCCAAGTCTGCACTAGTTGAGCATTTGCCACATGCTAAGACTTGGGTTAGGTGAGTGCCCAGGCAGGGACAGGCCCTCTACCAAAGGAGTGTCCAAGGTGTGCCAAACCCTGTGCTTGGTGACCTCCCAATAATGCACCAAGCCTGCACTAGTTGAGCACTTGCTACATGCCAACACTTGGGCTGGGTGAGTCCCCACTATGTGCCAGGTCCCATGACGGATGCTACAGACAGGAGGTGCCCAAACCCTCAGGGCAAAACATATGAGAACAGGTCAGGGTGGGGCAGCCCCTGGTGGCCTGTGGTGCTTGCAAGGCTTCCTGGGATTTGGATGCTCTGCACCCAGAGCCCTAATCCAAATGAGTCTGTTCCTGTTCATTGTGAGGCTTCCCAGTGGCAGAAACAATCAGTGTGCTCAGACATGGGAAGAGGTCAACGAAGCTCACCAAGGCCTGGACTGCCCAAGACTCTGCATGAGTGGGTAGTGGCACTAGGGAGGGGACTGAGGTGGCCAGCCTGGGAAATGGTGTGACATTGGTGGCTGGAGGATTAAAACTGAGCTAGTGGGGGCTCTCTTGCCTCCTGTCCTGAGTGCCTCTCCTCCAGCTCCTTGTCCTTTGAGATGTAGGTGGCCCTGCTCCGCACGTGTACAAGGCCCTAGGTCTCCATGGGAGGACCGCCCCACCCACCCCCTAGTGCCCCCAAGCATCCCAGCTGCTCCCAGGCTTGGAGGCACCTTGGCCAGCTGCGTTCTCACACAGCCCTGTCCTAGGAGCTGCTGAGGCGTGAGGGAGGCAGCTGAGCTGGCCTGGCAGAGACCATCTGGGCTGGAGTGAGGGAGGGACACGTGCAGCGGGCATGTGGGCCTGGGCACGTGCTGGTAAGCTGCTTGTTACCCATGGGACACTGGCTGTAGCATCCAGCAGAAGCTCCAAGAATAACACAGGGTGTCTGCCGACACTGAAGAGATTTGGAGGGCCAGTGTCCTCACATCCAAACCTGGGTAAAGGGGGATAGAAGTGAGGATCCCATGGTAGGGGCCAGTGCCTGCTCCATGCATGCCAGGGTACAAACAGACCAGCAGAAGCCATGGAGAACTGGGATGGTTCAAGTGCATGGCTCACACACACTCCCCTTAACATCCTCTCTTCTGATCTACCAGGGTATCCAAAGAAGAACCCTGTCAGAATGAAGCGTCCTTAGTTACTGGCTGTAGGAAGACACGGAAGACAAACGTGCTGACTGAGCTGCCTGTGTTAGCAGAGATGGGGCTCGGCAGGGACCAGCTGCCCTGTGCACCTCAGAGGCTGTGTCTAGAGACAAGCACTGAACGGAGGTGGCTTCAGTCCCAAACTGGAACCCAAGAATAGAGTAGAGTAGTCCAAAGTCATCAGCAGAACTGAAAAGGAAGCAGGAATAGAATCTCCAAGCAACCACTGGGGGTGCCCATGGGACGGATGCTATGGGCCTCAAATGCAGCAACAGTGGGCAAAAGCCAAAGGGCAGAGAGCGGGGAGGAGAGCGAGCCCCAGCTATCTTTAGGCACATCCTGGTGCTGGGAACAGGAGTCCCAAGGCAGCATTCCCATCCACAGACAGGCTGGCCGGGCCGACCGGCAGAGCACAGTCCAGGAAGCTCAGCTCAGGCAGGGACTCTGGGACCCTGGGACCCATGCCCTCTGTGCTGCTCACATCTCTCCTGCCTCCTCTCCTCCCAGTCCGTCCAGGTCACTCCAGAGAAGGAAGAGCAACCAGGGAGGACTCAGAGGTTTCATGGGGCTCAGAATCCCCATGGTAGGAAGGGGCAGGGCCACACCCCACTTCTCATCACAAGCCCATGGCAATTCCAAGACTTCTCCGGGAAAGGTGGGGCCGTGTTTGGGTTCTCAGATGGGATTCACCCCTAGCAAGTGTTCAGGTCATAAGACCTCCATCTGGGCCCATTTCTGAGCACCCAGATTTCAGGAATCTCAGGAATACTTTTAGGAGCTTGGTTCAATCAGACTTGCTCCAATCAGTCAATCAGTAGGGGGCTAGACCAGAGCTGGCCTGAGGGATGGGGCCAGGGCTTGGATGCTGGAGGTCCAGAACAGGGCCAGATAGAAGATCCGGAGCTTGGAGCAGAACCACTGGTTCTCTCCCACAAACTGTTCTTTTTTAATTTTTTTTCTTTCTTTTCTTTTTTTTTGAGACAGAGCCCTGCTCTATTGCCCAGGCTGGATTGCAGTGGCGCTTGGCTTGCTGCAACCCAGGTTCAAGTGATTTTTGTGCCACAGCCTCCCAAGTACTGGGATTACAGGTGTGCACCACCACATGTGGCTAATTTTTGTATTTTTAGTAGAGACAAGGTTTCACCATGTTGGTCAGACTGGTCTCAAACTCCTGACCTCAGATGATCTGCCCGCCTCAGCCTGCCAAAGTGCTGGGATTACAGGCGTGAGCCACCCTGCCCGGCCCAAGTTGTTCTTTTAAACCAGGTACTTTGAGTCCCAGAAATCTTTGGTGAGAGACAGGGCTTGTTTGGGGAGGGCTCAGTAGAGACCCCAGGCCAATGAATCTTTCACTAAATGAGAAAAGTAACACAGAGGATTGACAGGACGGGAGCTGCTGAGGGAGGCACTGTCCATGCTCAGTCCCTGGTCCCCACCCCCGGCAGCCGTCCAGTCTAGCCTGTCCCCAGGGAAGATCTCAAGAGAAGGAAGACGACCATTGCCTCTGGGACAGGATTTGGCATCGTTTTCTTGGTTCCTGCTTCTGGTGCTGCCCGGTCCATCCAACAGCGAGTCTCGCTCCTTCAAGAACCTCACCCAGGCCGGGTGCGGCGGCTCACGCCTGTAATCCCAGCACTTTGGAAGGCCAAGGCGTGTGGATCACCTGAGGTCAGGAGTTTGAGACCAGCCTGGCCAACATGATGAAACCCCATCTCTACTAAAAATACAAAATTAGCCAGGCGTGGTGGCTCATGCCTGTTAATCCCAGCTACTCGGGAGGCTGAGGCATGAGAATTGCTTGAACCCGGCGGGGGTGGAGGTTGCAGTGAGCCGAGATCACGCCACTGCACTCTAGCCTGGGCAACAGAGTGAGACTTAATCTCAAAAAAATAAAAAAAATAAAAAGAATCTCACCCACCCCTCTGTGTCTCGTGGCCTCACCACTACCCTCTCCTGTGCTCTAAGGCTGAGGGCAAAGAAGAGCCAGGACTTGGGGAAAGGGTGGAGGGAGATTTTCTGAGAGGCCTCAGGAGAGGATTCAAAACAAAATGTTCTTTGTTACTTTTCAGACTGAGAAGGACCCAGAGAAGTGGAGAAACACCAGGCAGGGTCTGAGGGAGGACCCCTTGATCAGCACAGACTGAAGGCGCCCGCACAGTCCCACGTTCCACTGTCCTCTCAGCACATGAGTGGCCTCCTTCTGTCCAGAGCACCTCTGTGACAAGGATGGGGCGCACACCTCCTGCCTTCTGGCAGGTCTTTGCGGGCTCTGCGGGCTTGGAGCCTAATGCTCTCTGACCTGCTAGATGAGGGGCTACCTGCCCAGGCCGGGGTCAGCTGGGCACTCAGGGGCCCTGGCAGTGCTGGCCTTCCTAAGCCTTCCAAGCAGCTGGCAGAAGGTCCCGGGGGCAGGGCTTGGGACTCCCCTTCCTCCCCGCAGTCTGGCCTCTGTACTCACCAGCATCCCTTTGGCACCTTTTCCTACCATGGTGGCGGTGGGTTGGGGCTCTGGTGACGGGGACCACACTCACAGGCTCTGCTTCCAGTGCCTTTCAGGCCACAGATCTCAAGAGCTGTGGAGAGAGCAGAGGGTGAGGTGAGGACCTGGCCGCGTGGCCCACAGGGCTCTCCAGACAGGTAGTGCCGAGCCACCCACCGCCAGCCAGCCCAGGCCCTCTGCCAGGCCGTGTCCGTATCCTGCTCCTTTCTGGAAGACCCTCAGATCCAGCTCCTTCCCAGTCCCCCCGACCTTTCCCCTGGATCTCTTGATCTCCAGGCTTCCTGTCCCAATGGGCAAAGGTCTATTTTTGACTTTCCAGATGCCCAATCCTATAAAAGATAAAAAATGAATACCGAACTGGGATGGAGTCCAATTCCTTCATGGTCTGTGTGAATGGCTTCAGCCTTTCCCCAGGAGGGGAATCAGCTCAGATCAGTACACTCTCCCCATCCTCACCCCAGCCAGGCAGCCAGGACGGTCCTTCCCCATCTGGGTGGCACTCAGTGTGGGCTCCAGGGCAGCTGGGTTTGTTGTCATGTCATTCACTTGAACCGAGTTCTGGGCCTGCCACACACCCATGTGCAGCCGCACCTCCTTGCACTCCCAGCTGTCCCCTCCATGGCAGTTCACCAGGTGAAATTCTACAAATCCTCAGCACTGCACCAGGCTAAATGTCACCTCTTCTCTGCAGCCTTTTCTGACCCTCTCTCTCAAAAGAATGAAAAAGTTGCTTCCTCCTTTCTGTTTTGTGCAAATCTCTACTAGTATTCTTATTTCATATGACACTTATTTGCTTATAAGTTCGTCAACCATGAGTCAGTGAGTTCCCCGAGGGCTTGGGACTGTGTTTCTTTTACCCTCTGTGCCCAGCACGTAGCACAGCACTGGGCTTGCAAGATGTGTTAGTTGAATTGAAATGGAGGAAAATAGTGAAGGCAAGACCTCTGAAATGAGGGGTCCAGGCCAGCCCAGGATCTTGTGGGAAGCATCTGAGGGGCAAGGTGGGGCTGACGAGCTGGGGGGCAGCAGCCACATGGAAGGAACAGCCTCATGGCAATGCTGGTGCACACTGGCTTAATTTCAGATGGGACGGAAGAAAGGTTAGTTTTTGACAGGCCTCAGGAGAAATCCATCTTCAGACAGCCTTAAAGAGTTGCCTCATTGCACTCCAGCCTGGGCGACAGAGCGAGGTTCTGTCTCAAAAAAAAAAGAGTTATCTCGGCCAGACGTGGTGGCTCATGCCTGTAATTCCAGCACTTTAGGAGGCCAAGACAGGTGGATTACCTGAGCTCAGGAGTTCGAGACCACCCTGGCCAACATGATGAAACCCTGTCTCTACTAAAATTACAAAAATTAGCTGGGCGTGGTGGCAGGCGCCTGTAATCCCAGCTACTTGGGAGGCTGAGGCAGGAGAATCGCTGGAACCTGGGAGGCAGAGGTTGCAGTGAGCCGAGATCGCACCACTGTACTCCAGCCTGGGCGACAGAGCAAGACTCCATCTCAAAAAAAAAAAAAAAAAAAAAAAAAGAATTGTCTCATGGGAGGAAACCCCTCCTCAGGGCCTAGACCCAGGAAGGATTCGGCTCTGCCTTTCTGGAGGCTTTCCTGCCTTCCCAGGGAGTCAACTCTGTTCCCAAGGCTACTCTGGGCAACTCTGCCCCACCCACAGCCACCTGTCAAAGGCCACTTCTCACCTACAAGCCCAGGAAGTCTCTGGAAGGCTGGAGGAGAGATGAGGAGGCTGCTCTTTGCCTATGCAAATCAGGCCTTGGCATTTTTAGGCCCTTTGCCCTGGCTGCCTGGTCTCCTGCAGAGCTTCTCTTCAGGGTAGGGTGGGGACAAGATGTGACCCAGGCTGGCCCGTGGCTCAACTTGTTCTCCTAAGGAGGTTCCTGCTCATGGCTTTGGTCTTCTGGGGGCAAGTAGGGGAAGGGGGAGTGTGCTCCCTCAAAAGGAGATCACACCTTGTCCTCTCTCACCCCTGTGCCTCCCTCTCCAGGTGTAAACTCTATATTTGACTTCCTTAAAGCCACCTTTCTTCAGTCAAGGACTAATAATGACAATGATGATAGTAATAACAGCAGATGGCATTAGAAAGAACCATGTCAGCTGGATGCAGTGGCTCACGGCTGTAATCCCAGCACTTTGGGAGGCCGAGGGGGCGGATCACCTGAGGTCAGGAGTTCGAGACCAGCCTGACCAATAGGGTGAAATCCCATCTCTACTAAAAATACAAAAATTAACCAGGTATGGTGGTATGCGCCTGTAGTCCCAGCTACTCGGGAGGCTGAGACAGGAGAATCGCTTGAATCTGGGAGGCAGAGATTGCAGTGAGCCGAGATCGCACCACTGTACTCCAGCCTGGGCGACAGAGTGAGACTTTGTCAAAAAAAAAAAAAAAAAGCCACATCACAGGTTGGAAATTATTAAGCCCACTGGTCAGGTAAGTAAATTGAGGACACTGTGTCTCAGAACTTAGGCTGCAGAGGGCCCTCACCCAGGTTATCCTGGAATTCCCCCTAGTTTACTGTCAGAGAGACGGACTCGGAGAGGTCAAATGCCTTCCTTGTAAGTGCTCGAGTGAGGACTTGAACTAGGTTTTCAGACCCGACATCTCTGACTCTGACATCGCTGACTGCAAACGCAGTCCCTGCCCTCGGGTAGTTCATGGACTGGAAGGAAAAGACTGCTTTATGGCGGCTTCCAGGAGAATGAGCTGGGTGTAAAGCTTTGCTGCTTCTCCTACCTTTGACATTCCCGTTACGTGGTCCCATCCGTCCATTCAGCAAACACCAACTGATTGCCCATGGCGTCCAGCCTCTTCTACGTGTGGAAGATCCACAATACCAAGCCCCACACATGCCCCTGAAGCATTTGTGGGCCACTGTTGACAAGCAGTAGTGGGTCACAGAGGCAGTTTAGCACATGATAAAGAGCTCCGGCTCTGGGATCTGCTAGGCCTGGGCTGGATTTCTGGCTCAGCTACTCACTAGGTGTGTGATTTCGAGTAAGTTACTTAACCACTTTGAGCCTTAGTTTTCTCAGTCTGGAAGATGGGGCTAATAGTAATTTCCTCATAAGTTCTGAAGTTTCTGCCTAAGTTTTATCCTTTCCACAAGCACTCCACATGTTCCTCCCCTCCAATCTGTTAATCTTCCCAAAGCTCTAAATCTCTGATTCTTTCCAATAGTTTTCCACAGCCAACAGGATATGGCCTAAATTGCTTAGCAGGCGTTTAAGGCTGGCCACAGCTGGACTCATTTATTCCACAATATTGATTGCAGGTCTGCTCTGGACCAGACCTGTGCTAGGCACCAAGAACTCAAAGGCATCTGCACTCCTGCAGCTTACAGACTAAGGGGCAAGAGTTAAACCGATGACTAAAATTTAAAGAATTACAAACTGAGACCAGGAGTGGTGGCTCAGGCCTGTAATCTCAGCACTTTGGGAGGCCAAGGCAGACGAATCACCTGAGGTCAGGAGTTCAAGACCAGCCTAGCTAACATGGTGAAGGCCCGTCTCTACTAAAAATACAAAATTAGCTGGGCGTGGTGGTGGGCGCCTGTAATCCCAGCTAATTGGGAGGCTGAGGCAGAAGAATCACTTGAATCCAGGAGGCAGAGATTGCAGTGAGCCGAGGTCACGCCATTGCACCCCAGCCTGGGCAAAAAGAGCGAAACTCTTGTCTCAAAAAATAAAAAATAAAGAATTGCATACTGAGATAAAGAGAGTAAAAGAGAAAGATTGTGTTATGTGACTCTACAATAGGGGGGCCTGGCCTTGTGTAAGACTAGGGGAGGGCTTCCCTGATGAAGTGATGTTTAAGGGTCTAAAGGAGTTAATTAGGCAAAGTGGCAATAATGAGGAAGAAAAGAGGAAGAGAGAGTCAAGCAAATGGCACAATATGTGGAAAGGCTCTGAGGCTGGAGCTCAGACAGTCAGGGTGAAATGGTCAAAGATTAAAGTGGACAGAGAGGCCTGGCCAGGGCCTTTGGGGTCTGGATTTTGGTTTTCATCTTGAGGGCAAGGGTGGCTATTGAAAGATTTTAAGCAGAAGATCAACTTCAAGGAGGAGCAATTGGTGGAATGTGCATCTTGAAACCATCCCCCTAGATACACTGTGGAGAAAGGACTGGAGAGAGGCTGAAGTGGAAGAGAGGAAATCAATTAGAAATGGGCCAGGCCAGGCCGGGCATGGTGGCTTACACCCGTAATCCCAGCACTTTGGGAGGCCGAGGCGGGTGGATCACCTGAGGTCAGGAGTTCGAGACCAGCCTGACCGATATGGAGAAACCCCGTCTCTACTAAAAATACAAAATTAGCCGGGCGTGGTGGCAGGCACCTGTAATCCCAGCTGCTCAGGAGGCTGAGTCAGGAGAATTGTTTGAACTTGGGAGGCAGAGGTTGCAGTGAGTTGAGATTGTGCCATTGCACTGTAGCCTGGGCAACAAGAGAGAAACTCCGTCAAAAAAAAAAAGAGAGAGAGAGAAATGAAGGAAGGAAGGAAGGAAGGAAAGAAGGAAGGAAGGAAGGAGCCAGGCCAAAAATGAGGGGGCTCAGGTTAGGAAGGTGATAATAGGGTGAGGAGAGGTGCACAGATTTCAGAGAAACATAAAAGGCAACATGTCGAGACTTGGTGATGAATCGGACTGGGTAGGGGGAGGGATAAGAAGGAGTCTCTGGTTTCTGTTGGTGCAGTGGGAGGAAGCCGGTGCCCGACCCAGAGGACGAATGCTGGTGAGGCTGCAGGTTTGGTGCGGGGACAGGAGGGCTGGCTTGGACAAGCTGGTCTGAGCTGCTTGTGAGCCACCCAAAGGCAGATGTTGAGACATCAGCCACAGAACCCTGGCCCATCTTGACAGTCTCACTGTTGAGTATCAGACAGGACTGTCAGGTCAATTAGTTTTAACGGTCCATCTTGGCCAAGCCCTGGAGTCCTCACGGGGGATGGAAAGGTGACAGGCTCTTTCCCTAGCTTCAAGGACCTCACAGTTTAGTAGATAGATAGAGGAAGAAGCATAATTTCCATTCACTGTGATGGAGGAAGTGGAGGAGCTGTGGGAGCAGGAAACAGCCCTTAGTTCTACCTGGGAGCCCAGGTCAGCAACCTGCGGCCATCTGCCGCCACGTGAGACTACCCAGCATTTGCAGAGGGCTCCTGCTTCATGCCTTTGCCCCGGCACCCGTTCCATCTTTTTTGAGCACCCTTGTCTCCACTTCCACCTGTATATATCCTACCCATCCTCAAAACCTATCCCAATGCTATTATCTTCATGAAGCCTTCCTAGGTCCTCCCCGTTGCTGTCAGCCTTTCTATGTACCCCCCCGCTTGCCACACGTAGCAATTGCGGCATGCTTCCTTGTGCCCAAGTCTGGCTCCCCACTAAATGGAGAGTCCTACCAGGGCAGAGGTGTGATTCTTCTGTGTCCCCAGAGCCGGGAACTGAGCGGGTACAGCCGCAGTCGCCGCATAGGCCAAGTGAAGGGGGCGTTTTCTCTGCGGTCCTTGGAAACATTTGGGCATGCTCAGTGTCGCTCGTTAGTCCCTAGAACCAGTCCCCTCACCCACTACTCTCCAACCTTCTGATGCTCCCTCACTTTGGAAGTCTTTAACCTTTCAGGTTATTCTCTCCGTCCCCACTCCTCGCCCCGCAGCCTTTATTTCCCAACGGCCGCACCCTCACGCTCCTTTCAGCGGAGAAATAGACCGCGCTTTATGCGGAAGCTGTCAGCGAACAGGGATCCCGTCTCCTTTAAGAGTGATCCGCGAGGGGGTGTGGCTTGCCGAGAGCAGGCCCGAAAGGGGGTGCGGCTCCTTTAAGTATCCGCCGGCCCGAGGCGCGGAGGCCCCGGGCCGGCAGGCAGGGGCGCGGTCAGTCTCGGAGCAGCGGCACCGCCCGCAGCGTCGCGGTTCCTCGAAGCCGGGCGCGTCCGCCTTAATCGGGGAGAGAGATGTGGGGGCACGGGCGTTACATCAGCCGCCACATGTGGGCCTAAGCTGGCGTGGAGGCGGCGGCCCCGCCCCCGGCCCCTGCGGTGGAAAAGTACCAGGGCGCCGAGGTCCCCGCCCCACGGCCCCGCCCCCGGGCCGGCTCGGGCCCCTCCCGGCCCTCCGGGCAAGCCCCACTCTCCCGCCCGGCCCGGCCCCGCCGCCTGCTCGAGATCTGCAGTGGCTGCCGGGTGCGGAGCGCCGGCCGGGGTGGGCTCCCCAGGGCTGCTAGGCCCCTGCCCTCACCTGCGGCCGCCCGGCCCCGCCCTAGGCGTGCCGGTAATGAGGGTTGGGGTGGGGAGGGCACGGAGTCTTCCCAGGGTAGCAGCCCCCAGAGAACTCCCCGCTCGCTCGCAGTCCCTTCCCAAAGCCGCGGCCAGAGCGCGGACAAAGAGAGGCTGAGGGCGCCAGGACTCTCCCGCGCGGCTTCCCGGGTCCCGCGGGCGCACGGGCACGGGCACTGGCACCGGTACCGGGAGGGCAGATAGGGAGGCAGGCCGGCTGGAGGGGCCAGCTAGGCAGCCAGGCTGGCGGGCGCTGAGAGGCGTTGGAGCTAGCGGGAGCCCGCACGCTGGGCGCAGGCACGGCCGATTACCGACCCCCGCAGGCCCCCAGAGCGCAGAACCACTGGCTGCCCGGACGGACAGTGCCACGCTCTGGCTCCGGCGCTACCCGCACAGCCTGCGCCCGCCGCCCCCGATCGAACCGGCGTCTGGCGCCCCCCCCCACCCCACGCAGGAGCTCCCCCCACTTCCCTCTGCCTCCCGCTTCAGCTTCTTGGTGACAGCGGTGACACCCAGACGCGCGCACCTACCCCGACCTTTCCGGCGAGACAGACATCCCGGTGCGTGCACCCACACTCTTATCCACAGATGCCCGCATGCATGCGCGATCACACACACAGGCACACGCTGCTCTTGGGGCTCAGCCCCGCGGAGCCGCCGAACACTCAGACCGACGGCAGGACAGACGGAGGCGCGGGCCCCAGCATCCCCTTCCCTCAGCCCCCTTACCATGCTGCAGCCCCCGGCCCAGGCGTGCTGGGTCCGCACCGCGGTGCGCCCAGGTGGCTTTCTTAAAGGGAAAGTTGCATCAGCTTTCCGAGGCTGTGTGCCGCGCCGAGTCCGCCCGCCCCGCCGCGCCGCTCGCAGCTCTTCCACAGCCTGTTGTGTTTTGGTTTCGGGGAGGCGGGGGCTAAGAGTTTGGTGAAAGTTTGAAGAGTGGAGAAGGCTTGGGAGATCTAGCCAAGTCCCTCCCCTACCCGAACAGCTCCCCTGGCCGTCCTCCCCTCTCCATCCCATCCCCTCCCCCCGTGCCGACTTCTCAGGCTCCTCCTCCCAGGGAATAAAATTACAAGTCTCTCCAGCTTTCAGATGATTGATCCCCACGAACCCCTGGGAGTGGGCGCCACAAAGGAGTCCCCTTCTCTGCCCCTGCCTCGCTGCCCTCCAGCTGGGGCCCTTGAGCAAGCAGATGTGGGCCCCTTCGGGCTAGGCTGGAATGAAGCCAGAAGGCCTGGGGCACTTTGGGGGGCTGAGGCTGGAGTTAGCCCTCGAGGCCCCTGGCCTTCTGCGCCTGCGTTTCCCCTAGAGAGAAGTCGGAGCAAATTCCATTCCCTTTGGAGCAGAGCCGCTAGAGACTGTGGGCACTGCTGGGTAAGGCCTAGGTCCTACTCCCTGGAACTGGAGGGCTCAGGGGAGCCCTTTCTCAAATTTCCCTCCTGGACCACGGGCTTGGTCAGCTCTACTTTTGAGGTGGTGTTACAGGGGCTGCAGACACCAACCTGGGATCCCTTCTCCTTCCATGGTGAGACAGACCTGGGTTACAATCTCAGCTAAAAAAAGAGTCTTTGCCAAAAGGAGCATGGTGAGCCTCGGTTTCCTCCCCTGTGAAACGGAGAGAAGGGACTAAGGAAATGCATGTGTGTGTATATAAAGCCCATTGCTCCAGGCTGCCTCTAGGGAGTGGTGCCTGGCATTTGGAATGAGCCTCCCACATTTGCATGCCTTTGAGAGCCACCACCTTTCAGGGAAAGTGGCCAGTTAGTACTGTCAGAGGAACTGGTTTTTGCCCCAACCTGCGTAGGGCATCTGCTCAGGGAAGGGGCCCAGCCTACAGAGGCAATTTCTACTTTGGACCCTGAGTCCTCACCATTTTCTGGCCAGGAAACAGTTTAATTTTTTTCCTTGGGACAGTCAGCCTCCAGGAAGCGAGTGCACACATGCCAAACTCATGTGAAACCAATTGTTGAGTGAGATTCCAGTTTATTAATTTATCAGAGGCACTGAACAAGATAACAGGCATCAAGCCCAGGCATTCCCTGCAATGCGAGCTCTTTCAGGCCACACGCAGTCCATTCCACAAACCTTCCTCAGAGCCAAAGTACAAAGACAGCTGTCTGTTGTCTCCTATTCACATTGGACTCCTGATCAGATCTGGGAAGACACCTTAGTCTTATCAGCAAGATTATTTTCACTTTTACTTTGTCCCCAAAGCTAGTAGGTATAGCATGTTTGGGATTTTTAGTCTCCTACAAGCCAAGTGCAGGTGTTTCTTGTGTGAGTTGTGTGCACACACACCCGGATCTGGGCAACCTGTTGTGTCTGTGCCCCCAGACACCTGAGCCCCTGATTATGTATTTGTGTAGGTACATCTGTGGAAGACTGACTGTATGCACTGAAGCAGGTCTGTGTAGTTGTGTGTGTGCCCAATTCCTGGGACTGGGCAGACGGGGTCCAAGCCCTCTACATCTCTCCTGCTAGGACGTAACTTCCTACATAAATTGTTCTTAGGATCTTCCTCCTTGCCTCCTCCCTGGGGCTCATCAAAAGGGATACCACCCCAGGGAAGGCAGATGGAGGATGTCGAAGAGGCCCCGAGGTAGAGGAAGGTAGACAAGGAAGAGTATGAAGGGGAAAAGGCCTCCGTTCTTCTGCCTTCCAGCAGTAGGCTGGGGTGGGGACAGGCCTAGAAGAGAGCACTGAGCGCTAAGAACACTCAGTGAAGATTCTGAGAGTTTTCATGGCTCAGGGAATCCATATGAAGGGAGGCAGGTGGAGGGTGCTGAGAGCCAGACTTCCAGGATGCCCTCAGGCCTAGGGCCTTAGGACCTGGGCAGTTAGAAGAGAGGAGGATGGGTGCTCAGGGGCCAGCCCTCTGAGGCTCCGTCAGAAAGAGGAAGGCTTGGGGACTAACCTGGGGACAGGGAGGCAGCCTAGCACGTGGGGTGAAGAAAAGAGAAAATTTTCCTTGGCGTGTTTAGGGAGATTGGGGATGTTGGCCAGAGGGCTTTATTAGACTAACACGGGCACAGCTCAAAGTCTATTTGTATACATAGAAACAGATTCATGGATAGGTGTGTTTTACCCACCTTGACCCAGAAAGAGCTTCAGGAAACCACGCAGTGAGCTGTGTCCTGAGGAGACACTTGTGAGAAAGATTCTGGTTTGAAAAGCCATCTCCTTGAGACAGGGACTAGAAAGTCTGTTTTTTTCCAATCAGAGTGAGGCCCAAAGGAGGCAGGTTTGGGCCCAGCCCGGGTCAGAGCTGGGATAGCCTCCGTCCCTGGCTGTGAGCCCCTGGCTCTGAGCAGCTGGCCTGCAGAGTGGGAAGGGCATGGCCAGCCTGGGCCACTGTGGGGCGGGCAGGGGGATCGGGACTGAGTACAGACTGGGGCGGGGGAGGGGATGGGGGGACGGATGGGGTCAGACATTTTGACGGGCCTGCTTCTTCCTGGGGCAAGGCAGCAGCGGGCCGGGGCCCACCCGCCACCCACTGCAGGCTGAAATGTGGCTCAGGAGCCTCCAGTTACTGCAGCCAGTGGAGCTATTTCCTGGGAGGGCTGCAGTCAGCCAGCGTCAGAGCCCCCAGGGCTGGCTGGTCTCCTCGAGTGGTGTCATCAGCCTGCCGGATCAAGGCCTCTGTTTTGGGATGCATATAGTCAGCTTAGGTGTGTGTCTAGTAGGAATATGAATAATGCCAGACTTGGGCCACTTCTGATGGTCACCGCAGGAGCTGGCAGCACTGGGCACCTTGATGGAGGGGTGCTGGGGGCCTGCTGAGGAGGTGGGGGAGGGTGGACATTGCCTGTCGTTGAAACCAGGCCTGGCCAGGGGTCTCCACCTCCTTAGAACCCCAGCCTCAGTAGCCGGGAGGCATTACTGGGAGGTACCTGCCTGGGCTCTGCTCTCAGATTCCTCCTTTCTTGAACCTGGAGCCCAGTGGTCAGTGCCTGGCATCTCCCCTGCCCTGTCCCAATGCAGAGGAGCAGGTTAGATTGGTTTCAGATCCGAGAGCTGTCTCTGGGGCTCCAGGTACCCCTTAGGCCATCCTGTTGTGGTTTCTCTACCCCTGAAACCCCGACACCCCAGCCCTGCCACCCCAGCCCTGGGGCAGCATAAGCCAATCATGGGGCTCAGAACAGGGGTTCCAGGCTGGACCTCAGTGGCTCCAGGTAAAATCAGGCATATAGACAGGAAGTATTGACTTTGGCCTTGTCCAAGGGGCAGCCCCAATCTCCAGAGCTTTCAACACCCAGACTCCTAAATCGCTTTGAGCTCCCAAAGTCCTGAATTCCCAATGTCAAGGGTGCCAGAGCACCCAACACTGTAGAGGACCCAAACCCCAGAGCCCCCAGTGCCAAATTCCCAGGGGGCCTGGGGTACCCAACATCCAGACCATCCCATGTTCATAACATTCCATTTTCAGAGTGCCAGTGTTCCAATTCACTGCACCTGGAGGGAGGGAGTGGGGTGCCTGCATAACCAGGGTCCCTACATAACCGAGGTCCCTTCAATGACCTATTATCTGAGGAGTGGCCATGACTGAAGTTGGGGCTGGGGTGGTGCTGGCAGTTGTAGTTCTTCCTCGATGCTCCCATCCTGGGTCTGGAGAGGTCGAGCAGGCTTGCAGGTGGGATGACGTTTCCTCTGGCCTCAGCCCAGCCTGGTCACAGGCCCTGTGGCATTGAATGTCCATTTATTCACTCACCAAATATTAGTGCGCATGTGCCATGCGCTGGGAATTGAGCTCCTCTCTGGGAGTACAACCGTGAGAGAGAAGGGGTTCCTGTTCTTCCAGATGGGACAGGTGACATTGTGCCTGTGCTGGTATGTCGGTGTGGTTCAGCCATCTGTGGCCCACCTGTAGCTGGGGGCATGGCTATGAGAATGAATGGCTGTGAGTGTGATGGTGTTGGCGTGAGGCTGTGCCCGCAGCCCACATCAGCAAGTTAATGTGTGTGACTATTATGACGGGTCTGGCTATGTCCGTCTGTCTGGCCATTCTAATAATCCCTCTTTGCCTCACTGCTATTTCAAGGATTGGAAGTAAGGCCCCCCTTCCCCTCAGACCCGAGGTACTGAGGGTCAGGCCTCCCTGTAGGGAGGAACGGGCTGGTTTCTGAGCTAGAGACTGACCCCAGAGCTGCCCTGTAGCAGGGCTGAAGATTTCTCCCACTGCTCCTGCCCCTGCTGGACCCAGAGCCTCTTTGGATTGGGAAGACAGGAAGAGGGGTGGCTATAAGCCGACCAGTCGACACCAAAAATAGCCATCTGCCCTGGGGAGGATCCTCTGGCACCACTCCCTCCTCCAGTCCAGCCCAACCCGGCCCATTGACCTGGAGCCTCGGTGGGGCTCCTGTCTGGCTCCACTTCCCCAACTCCTATCTGAGTAACCCTCTCAGACTCAAAGGAGAGACACAGCAATGATGTCACTACAAATTATGACATCATAAAGAGCTCTGGCAGCATCACAAGGAGTGACCCCAGACCGCGGGTGGGGCTCCATCTGCTGGCAGCTCCCCAGCAGGGATGGCAGGCCTGGATAAGCCCTGCGAGGGGCCCTGCCTTATCTGTCCCCCACACATATGTGATAAGCCTCTTACCATGGGCTGGCTCAGGGAGCAGGTGGGGAGCAGGCCGGAAGAGGGGAAAGGCCAGCTGGGGCTGGCTGAACTCCAGGGAAGAAAGCCAGGGTCAGGGAGTCCTGGCAGAACCCCAGCAAGGGGAGATGTGGGGTCACTGTTGGGGACAGTGTGGAGCTGTGGTTAGGGCCATGGATTCTGAAGCCAGGCTGCCTGCATTTGTATTCCAGGTCTTAATGGCTATGTAAGCAGACCTCAGCTTCCTCAATATTCCTCACCAGGAATACTATTAATATTAGCAGTGACTATCAACCACGGTATTGTTGTGGGGATTAAAGGATTTAATGTGTGTGAAATCGGCACAGAAGAGGGCCTGGCTCACAAGAGCACTCACCCATCCTCCTTCCTCCATCCCATCTTCCCCAGGAGCTGCCCACCATACCCAACAGCACACTTGTGTGGCCGGGGCCTAGCTGGGGTTCCCGAAAGCTGCCCAGCCGCACACACATCCCACACCTACCCTGTCTGTACCCACCCCGAAACTCCCCAGGAATCCTGGCCTTTTCAGCATCTTTTCTTCCAGCAATCTCCCCAGACACATTGTGGCCCTGGTGCCCTCTGGTGACAAAAGCCATACATGGCAGTTACAGCTGCATCCCCAAGACACATTGGGCCAGACAAGGTGCTGCCCCTTATCTGATTATTTTGTGTCATCACATCAAGTTTTCAAAGTAGGAATTATCTGCGTTTTCTAGAATGAGAGCTCAGGCGGGTTAAATAATTTGCTGCAGGTTATAGAACTAATAAGTGGTAGAACATGAACTTGGATTCAGGTTGGCCTGTGTCCAAAACGTGAACTTGAATTCAGGTTTGCCTGTGTCCAAAAGCTATTATTTCACCCCATGCAAAATATACTAGGGGGGATGTGCTGGCATGGCCACGGGGCCCAGTAGATGTTTTACATTATGAGCCATTCTGCTAGTTTGAGTATAACTGTGGTTGAGTGTATGGCCATTGAGATTCTCCATCTGTGAATATAGAATAGTGTGACCTGGTTTTGAGCACAATAAGGTTCGGTGTTGGCTTTTTTATGGCTTTGGTGTGGCTGTATGATTGTATTGTGTGAGTACAACCATGGTTGGGCTTGTTGTGAGAGATTAGCTGTGGCGTGTGGGGCTGGCCTGACTCTGTGTATGTGTGTGTGTGTGTGTGTATCAGTATGACTGTGTTGTGGAGGGGGTGTATAGCCAGTGGGATTGTGTGGGGAAAGGTGATGAAGGGCCCTAAGTTCCCAGCGCCACTTGCCTTTTTGGTCCCAGGCCTGTATCTGCTCACCATGACTGCATGATGGATGGCTTCACATGCCAAACACACTCCCAGGGGCCTACTCGGGTTCTCCTTCCCCCAACCCCCCTTTTATTTTTCAAGGAAGTAAAGCAAATAGTACCACAGATGGAGTTGGTCTTCCTTTTTTCCATGGGATATTTGTGAAAGCATTTTACATACCTTTGAGTGATACCTAAAAAGAAGTGTCATTTTTAAAAAGTCAGTGTGACTATTCTAATTAATTTGAACATCAGTTCTCAGGGTGTTGATTGCAGATCCCTGGGAATCTTTAAGACTCTTACAGGGAATCCACAAGGCAAAAGCTATTTTCCTAACAATACTAAATTGTTGTTTGCCACTTTCAATTTATCGATATTTGCACATGATGTAAGAGCAACGGTGGGTGAAACTGTTGGCACCTAAGCATGAATCAAGGCACGGCACCCAACTATACCAGTAATCTTTGTATTCTTCTCCACCACAGTGCATGACTAGTAACAATAGGAGGGAAAAAAGAGCCAGTTTTGCCTTATTTATTTATTTTTATTTTTGAGACGGAGTCTCACTTCATCACCCAGGCTTGAGTGCAGTGACACGATTTAGCTCATTGCAACCTCCACTTCCCGGGTTCATGTGATTCTCCTGCCTCAGCCTCCCAAGTAGCTGAGATTACAGGGGCACACCACCACACCTGGCTAATTTTTGTATTTTTAGTAGAGACTGGATTTCACCATGTTGGCCAGGCTGGTCTTGAACCCCTAACCTCAAGTGATCCACCCACCTGGAACTCCCAAAGTGCTGGGATTACAGGAGTGAGCTACCATGCCCAGCCTCAGTTTCGCTTTAAAAGTCCTTGGTGAAGCAGTACAATTTTTACTATTATTATTTTTAAAGGCATCTGTTTTTTGTTTTATACTTTAAGTTCTAGGGTACATGTGCACAATGTGCAGGTTTGTTACATAGGTATACATGTGCCATGTTTGTTTGCTGCACCCATTAACTCGTCATTTACATTGAGTATTTCTTCTAATGCTATCTCTCCTCCAGATTCCCACCCCACGACAGGCCCCGGTGTGTGATGTTCCCCTCCCTGTGTCCAAGTGTTCTCATTGTTCAGTTCCCACTTATGAGTGAGAACATGCAGTGTTTGGTTTTCTGTCCTTGTGAAGCAGTAAAATTATTGTTTTGTGGTTTCATGTATCAGTAGTTATTTTATTTTTATTATGGATTTGTATTTCATTGTACAGATAGATAATTTGCTTAAATATTTACATGTTGATGGACATTTAGGCTGTTTTCCATTTCTTGGCATTATGAATAAAATCGGTATGCACATTCACCTGCAGATCTCTGTGTGGACGCATATTGTCATCTGTCTTGAATTAATACTTTGGAGTGGGATTGTTGGAGCATATGATAGTACTTTTATAAGAAATTTCCAGTTTCCCAAAGTGGCTGTACTATTTTACATTCTGATCAGCAATTTTGAGACTTCTACTTGCTCTACATTCTCACCAACATTTGGCATTATCAACCTTTTAAACTTTAGCAATTGTAGTAAGTGTACCGTGGCATCTTATTGTGGTTTTAATATGCAATTTCCTGATGATTAATGATTTGAGCATCTTTTCATGGACTTTTTGCCATTCATATATCTTCTCTAGTGAAGTATTCATTAAAATCTTTTGACTATTTTTTTTTTAGATTAAAATTCTTTTTGAGACAGTGTCTCACTCTGTCCTTCAGGATGGAGTGCAGTGGCACGAGGCTCACTGCAGCCTCGACCTCCTGGGTTCAAGCCATCCTCCCACCTTAGCCTCCTGAGTAGTTGGGACTATAGGCCTACACCACCATGCCTGGCTAATTTGTTTATTTTTTATAGAGACAAGGTCTCACTATGTTATCCAGGCAGGTCTTGAACTCCTGGGCTCAAGCGATCCTCCCACCTCCCAAAGTGCTGGGATTATAGGCATGAATCACCACACCTGGCCTTTTTGACCATTTGAAAAATGAGTTTGCATTATTGTCACTGAGTTGTAAGAGCACAAATATTTTCACAGTCTATTTCTTATCTTTTCATTTTCTTAACAGTGCCTTTCAAAGAATAGAAGTTTTTCATTTTGATAAAAATCATTTTTTTTTTATTTTTGTACATTTTGAGTCCTATCTAAGAAAATATTTACCCAGCTCAGGTCCCTCAAAGATTTCCCCCTATGTTTTTGTCTAGAAGTTTTATAACTGTAGCTATTACTTTAGTTTTGTGATCCGTTTTGCTTTATTAAATTGTGCAAAGGAAGGAGTTGAGCTTTGTTTTTGTTTTGATTATGGATTTCCAATTGTTCCAGCACTATTTGTTGATAATACTGTTCTTTTAGGCTGGGTGCGGTGGCTCACGCCTGTAATCCCAGCATTTTGGGAGGCCGAGGCGGGCAGATCGTGAAGTCAGTAGATTGAGACCATCCTGGCTAACACGGTGAAACCCCGTCTCTACTAAAAATACAAAAAATTAGCCGGGTGGCGGGCGCCTGTAGTCCCAGCTACTTAGGAGGCTGAGGCAGGAGAATGGCATGAACCCGGGAGGCGGAGCTTGCAGTGAGCTGAGATCGCGCCACTGCACTCCGGCCTGGGCGAAAGAGCAAGACTCTGTCTCAAAAAAAAAAAAAAAAGGAAATACTGTCATTTTTCTATTGAATTAACTTGTAAACTTTGTCAAAAGTCAATGGATCATGAAGGTGGAGGTGGTGGCTCATGCCTGTAATCCCCACACTATGAGAGGCTGAGGCGGGAGGATCACTTGGGGCCAGTAGTTTGAGACCAGCCTGGGCAACATGGCAAGGCTCCATCTCTACAAAAAATGCAAAAAGAAATCAGTGGACCATATATGTACAGATCTATTTTGTATTCATGCCTGTAAGATACTGAGCATCAGCCAGGCGCATTGGCTCATGCCTGTAATCCCAGCACTTTGGGAGGCTGAGGCGGGTGGATCTCCTGAGCTTGGGAGTTCGAGACCAGTCTGACCAACATGGAGAAACCCCACCTCTACTAAAAATACAAAATTAGCTGGGCATGGTGGCGCATGCCTGTAATCCCAGCTACTTGGGAGGCTGAGGCAGCAGAATCACTTGAACCTGGGAGACAGAAGTTGCAGTGAGCTGAGATTGAGCCATTGCACTCCAACCTGGACAACAAGAGTGAAACTCCAACTCAAAAAAAATAAAATAAATAAAAGATACTGATCATCTTTTGATCTATTACTGATTATATTGTCTAAAAGAAGCAGTAACATTATTAAATCTTAACCCTTGAATATATGTCTTTGAAATATTTTGTGTGACAAAATGGGAAGTATGCTTATCTCAAGGAAAAGCACTTACGCAATTGAATTGTGAACTGAATGCACCAAACACCAGTTTTACTTAAAAGAACAAATGACAAACTGTAGTTATCAGGCTTGGGTCTTTGGCATACTTTTTCTCAAAAGTGAATCAAGTGAGCCTATCAATTCGAGGAAAAAAAAAATCAGTGTTTGTTGCCAATGAAAAAATTAGCATTTTCAAGTGAAAATTAGGATTTGGAAAACTTTTTTTTTTTTTTTTTTTTTTTTTTTTTTTTTTGAGACGGAGTCTCGCTCTGTTGCCCAGGCTGGAGTGCAGTGGCGCGATCTCGGCTCACTGCAAGCTCCGGCTCCCGGGTTCACGCCATTCTCCTGCCTCAGCCTCCCGAGTAGCTGGGACTACAGGCGCCCGCCAACACACCCGGCTAATTTTTTGTATTTTTAGTAGAGACGGGGTTTCACCGTGTTAGCCAGGATGGTCTCGATCTCCTGACCTCGTGATCCGCCCGCCTCGGCCTCCCAAAGTGCTGGGATTACAGGCTTGAGCCACCGCGCCCGGCAGGATTTGGAAAACTTATATCTACTTACAGTGAGTTTGAAAGCTTTCAATTCTAATGAGACCAGTGATAGCATTAATGAGTGTGCTTTTTCTTTGTTTTTTTTGTTTTTTTTTGGGTCTCGCTCTGTCGCCCAGGCTGGAGTGCAGTGGCGCGATCTTGGCTCACTGCAAGCTCCGCCTCCCGGGTTCTCGCCATTCTCCTGCCTCAGCCTCTCCCAGTAGCTGGGACTACAGGCGCCCGCCACCACGCCCGGCTAATTTTTTGTATTTTTAGTAGAGACAGGGTTTCACCGTGGTCTCGATCTCCTGACCTCGTGATCCGCCCGCCTCCGCCTCCCAAAGTGCTGGGATTACAAGCGTGAGCCACCGCGCCCGGCAATGAGTGTGCTTTTTAAAAAATATTGTATAATGAAATGTGTCAACGTTTGGGAGATCTGCATAACTTGGTGAACCAATATTTTCCAAATGACCAATGCATGATGGTACAAAATCATGCAGGAGTAAAAGATCTATTCAAACTGCAAGGCAGACCAGTGGAGTGTAACGTTAACAGAGTATGAAATGTCCACGTAGTAACTAACCTTTAAGAAACTACCACCTTGAGTTTTGGTACGAGAGAAAGAAGAATTCACCGAAAAGGCTATTAAATACTCCTCTCTTTCCCAACTACATACATTATGAAGCTGAGTTTTCATCACATATTTTAACCAAAGCAACCCATTGCAACAGATTGAATGCAGAAGCAGCTGAGAATCTAGCTGTCTTCTACAAGCCAGACAGTAAAGAGATCTGCAAAAGTGTAAAACGATGCCACTGTTCTCACTAACGTTTTTGTTTTAGAAAATATACAGCTATCTGGCTGGGCATAGTGTCTCACGCCTGTAATCCCAGCACTTTGGGAGGTAGAGACAGGTGGATCACCTGAGGTCAGGAGTTCTAGACCAGCCTGGCCAACATGGTGAAACCCCGTCTCTACTAAAAATGCAAAAATTAGCCAGGCATGGTGGCGGAACACCTGTAATCCCAGCTACTCAGGAGGCTGAGACAGGAGAATCGCATGAACCCAGGAGGCAGAAGTTGCAGTGAGCTGAGATTGTGCCATTGCATTCCAGCCTGGGTGACAAGAGCAAAACTGGGTCTCAAAAAAAAAAAAGAAAAGAAAATATACAGCTGTCTTTCATAAATATAAGTATATTTTCAGTTAAAATGTAATAAAAATTTTGTTATTTTGAATTAATATATATTTTAACTTTCAGTTTTCATTTTGAATACATTGAAGATCAGGAGATAAAACCACTTAAAACTCTTTGGGTTAATTTTTTTTTTTTTTTTTTTTTGAGATGGAGTCTCGCCCTGTCATGCAGGCTGGAGTGCAATGGCGTGATCTTGGCTCACTGCAACCTCTGCCTCCTGGGTTCAAGAGATTCTCCTGCCTCAGCCTCCTGCGTAGCTGGGATTACAGGCGCCTGCCATCAAGCCCAGCTAATTTTTTGCATTTTTAGTAGAGATGGGGGTTTCACCATGTTGGCCAGGCTGGTCTTAAACTCCTGACCTCAGGTGATCCGCCCACTTTGGCCTCCCAAAGTGCTGGGATTACAGGCATGAGCCACAGCACCCAGCTCGTGTTCTTAATTATTTTTAAAAGTGTGAAGGGGTCCTGAGACCAAAAAGTTTGAGAACCACTAAATTAGAGTTTTGCTTTAAAAAAAAAAAAAAAAACTTGCTGGGCGCGGTGGCTCACGCCTGTAATCCCAGCACTTTGGGAGGCCAAGGTGGGCGGACCACGAGGTCAGGAGATCGAGACTATCCTGGCTAACATGGTGAAACACCGTCTCCACTAAAAATACAAAAAATTAGCTGGGCGTGGTGGTGGGCGCCTGTAGTCCCAGCTACTAGGGAGGCTGAGGCAGGAGAATGGCTTGAACCCGGGAGGCGGAGCTTGCAGTGAGCCGAGATCGTGCCACTGCACTCTAGCCTGGGCAACAGAGTGAGACTTTGTCTCAAAAAAAAAAAAAAAAAGAATTTTTTTTGCCCTAAACCTTTGTTCATATTATTGTACTATTAAAGAATAAGTTTATTTTACGACTACATTACAGTACATATGAGCTACTGATTTTTGTTATGTTCCCAGCGTGGTTGGCAGCGTCTCTCTCCCTCGAGGAAGGTGCGTGTTGTCATCTTCTCCCCACACGGCTCCTGGTTTTCTCCCTCGATGAGGGAGAAAAACGGATCCCTTCATAGTTACTGCCTCCAGGACATGTGACACCAGCTGGCCCGCCATGGGTTTGAAGCAATTTCTGGTGATCTTGCTTAATTCTCTCTCTTCCATTTCCAAGCACACTATTTATTTATTTATTTATTTATTTATTTATTTAGAGATGGTCTCGCTCTGTCACCCAGGCTGGAGTGCAGTGGTGTGATCACAGCTCACTGCTGCCTTGACCACCCAGACTCAAGTGATCCTCCCACATCAGCCTCCTGAGTAGCACGTGCCACCATGACTGGCAGGTGCTAAAAACGAACTGTTTTTTGTTTTATTTTGGAGAGAAGGGGTCTCGCTGTGTTGCCCAGGCTGGTCTGGAATTCCTAGACTCAAGAGATCCACCCACCTTGGCCTCCCAAAGTACTGGGATTACAGGTGTGAGCCACTGTGCCTGGCCCTCTAAGCACATTTGTAAAAATCCTGTTATTTTTGTGCACTTTCTAAGAACTTTACATTCATTTTCTCATTTAATCCTCACAATGACCCTGTGAGCTAGATACTGTTATTATTCCCATTTTATAGATAAGAAAACCCAGCCTCAGAGAGATTAGAGGAAACCTGTAGGAATGTAACTGATCTTAAATCCTCTTTAATGTATAGATAAAAATTAAAGGTGAGCTTAAATCCCTTTAAATTTATACATTTAAAAAGTTGTTCATCTAAAGTTTAGTACTTTAATAATTGTTCTTAATAACAAATTACCACTAAAGGGTTAGTAACAAATTACCACACCAGCACAGATCCCATGCCCTTAAAACTGAGCCCCAGCTGAGCCCTCACATTGGGCCCTTACCCCTGAGTCCCCTGAAGCCCCATGCTGTGTTCAGGGCATGTGTGCCCCAAACGTGAACCCTTACACTGGTGTCTTGCCTGATTTTTTTCCAGAACCTTAATACTGAACCTTCATACCCATTTTCCTCACTGGAACCTCCCTGAGCCCTTACTTGAGGCAACATGCGTGAGCTCTTCACCTGTCTATACATCTGACCTGCTGGTCAGCCCTGACACCAGAACTCCACGCTTGAGCCACTAAACTAGCAGCAGAGTCAGACTCTGAGACCATCCCTTTAGAGGGAGCAGCAGAGGAAGTGGGAGCTGGAGGGGAAGGGAGTGGTGGAGATGGGGGTGTGAGCTGGGAGAAGCAGGCATGGGGGAGAACTCTGGGCTGTCAGCCCCTAGCTATGGTCGGGAATGTTCCCAGGCAGCACTGACCTTTCACCCCCACCCGCCTCTGTGCGAGGATTGACTGTCTCTGCCATCCCCGCTTCCGGGACCAGAAGCCACCTCTGAAGCAACTGGGGCATCCCCATGGCAACCATGCCAGGCCAGCTTGGGAGAGGTGTGGGGCTCCTTCACAGCCTTTTATTGCCCCAAAACAGGTTGACTGTCTCGTCCTGGTAACCCTCAGGGCCCTGCAGATCACAGTGTCCAGAGAGAAGGGGCCGTTGCTCCTAGCAGGTCTCTTGATTCAGGAAAAAGCGTTTCTCTGATCTCAGCCAGATCCCTCCTGGGCTGATCTATTGGGAAACCCAAGCTCTCTGTCCTTGGGCCCCTAGCCCCTACCAACACCTTCCTCGTGCATTCTAGCAGGAGAGCGAGAGGGAGTGGAGACAGTCTGAACTCTTCCCTCTGCCCACCTGGGTGTGGACTTGGTGAGATACTGAGGGTGGGGCGTCCACCTGAGTCCGTGGAGGGAGGAGCGACTACGGTGTGGTGGGGGCGAGGCCACTCAGGGCTTTGTGACCTAGACAGAGGCTTTATGTGGGTGATTAGCTGTCACGTTGGGTCTAAGCTCCTTACCCTCAGAACCTAGCTTTCCTGCTTGCCCCCAGTGCTAATCCAGAGGCGGGGGAGGGGCTAAAGATACTGGGCTCTGGCAGGGGCCTTGGTAGGTGCCAGTGACCCATTCTGTGTAACCAGCTGTGGCCTGTTCTCTGTGTATTTCTGCTTTCGTGGGTTTCTCTGGCTCTTCCTGCCTTTGAATATGCGCACCTGTGTTTCCTTCTATCCCTCTCTCCATGTATGCCTTCTGTCCTGTGAACAGCTCTGTGGCCCTGACTCTGGGAAGCTGTGGTTGTTGGCAGAAGGCAGGGACACCACTGGGTAATGGGTCACACAAGTCTCAATGACTGGACTGTGGTTGACAGAAAGTCTTGGAGACACAGATTTGTAGCTGGCGTGGGGTTTTAGATAACACAGGGTCCAGGTGGCAATGCATTGGGGGTGACTCAGGGTTTGAGGGACATGGGGTTACTTGCAGTTGACACACAGATTAGGTGAGCCTGAGCTGTGGCGAATGCAGAGTCATCTGGGTGACTCAGTGACAGCAATTCGAAAAGAACCGGAAGGCGGCAGAACAGTAGCAGTGGCTCTCCACCCACCCTGGAATGTGTGGCTGTGTCTGGAGGCATTTTTAGTTGTAACACCTGAAGATGGGGGTGCCAATAGCATCTAGGGGGGCAGAGGCCAGGGATGCTGTTCACTATCCCACATTGCACTGGAAACTCCCCATCTGGCCTAATGAACTGTAGACTCTGAAGCCAACTACCTAGGGTGAAATCCCAGCCCTTGCACTCTGCAGCCGTGGGCAAATTTCCTCATCGCTAACGTGGGGTACCTGGGTGATACCCATCTAAGGTTGTTGGGATTACTGAGCCGATACTCGTAAAGTGTTCAAAATGCCAGTGCTGTTTATTGGTTCAGAGCTGGAGAAAACGAGAGTAGACCCAGATGGAGGGACACATCCAGGTTCCCCTTTCTCATTTTGGCTTCTACTTCAGACAGGCTTTTTCCATTGCCAAAGGCCACTTCCGTCTGATGTCATGTCAGTTGAACGGTATCAGAGGGAAAGAGAGCAGTGTTTCCCCGTTTCGGTGTAGCGCTGCCCTTATAAATCCCGAAGAATGGCTCTGCTTGTCTGACTTGGCCATGATCACCCGTAGCTTCTCCAGGTGCCATGATTGAGATCGGAACCACCTGCCTGGAGGAAGGACAGGCTGTTTTCCACAGGGGCGGGATGTTCTTACCAGAAGGACAGAAGGCAGTTGAGTGACCAGGATGACAGATGCTGCTATGCAAGGGTCGTGGGTGCACCTGGGTTGGCACAGCGTCTGATCCAGGAGGATTACAGGTGACCTCGTGCTGCGAGACTGCCCTAGGAGCTAATCTACCAACCTCTCAGAAACATTCAACTTTCTCAACACTTCCTCCTCCGCCTGAAACCCTCTTCCCTAGCACTTTGGACAGCACACTCTGCCGATTCTCCTCTTCCTCCCCTGGCAGCACCGTCTGCCTCCTTTGCTGACTTCTCTTCTGCCAAGCCTGGAAATGTTGGAGTGTTCAAAACTCAGTTCCGGACTCTGCTCCTTTTTCTTTGAGCCTTCCTAGCTGGCTCATCGTGACATCATGTTGGGGGCTTGACATCACCATGATGGGACTATTTACACCCTGGAATTTGGAAACGTTGCAAATCAATGTCTTATTTTTCTTGAAGAGACAATAGTTAAACAGTTGCCAGCACCCACTGCCCAACACCATTGTCACAAAAACTTTGTTTTATCCAGGCCTGGTCTTACCCACAACACTATTTCACTCAAATGCTTTCTCAACATACTTTCACACACAACCCAGTGTTATCCCCAAACTATTTGACCCCAGTTTAGCCCTGAGCCCAATTTCATCCAGAATGTGTCCCTCCCACAGTCATTTGCATCCAGTGTTCTCTAGATACTGCCATCAGCAACACAGAATCACGCATAACTAAGCTGTACATAACCCAATGTCATCACTAGGTAATGTGTCAGATCTGTGCCCTCCAGACCCTCCTAACACAATCATTGTCACCCAGTATTGGTGTATGTAGACGTTTTCTTAATATTTCTTAATATTCTATTTAGGATGAGCTTATCATGGAACATAAGAAAAATACAACAGATGTCAGCTGTGTATGAAGAATTCATCCACAAGATTTGGTAAAGGATAATAATAATAATAATAGGCTGGGCACGGTGGCTCACGCCTGTAATCCCAGCACTTTGGGAGGCCGAGGCAGGCGGATCCCGAGGTCAGGAGATCGAGACCATCCTGGCTAACAAGGTGAAACCCCGTCTCTACTACAAAATACAAAAAAAGCCGGGCGCAGTGGCTCACGCTTGTAATCCCAGCACTTTGGGAGGCCGAGGCGGGCGGATCACGAGGTCAGGAGATCGAGACCACGGTGAAACCCTGTCTCTACTAAAAAAAAAAAATACAAAAAATTAGCCGGGCGTGGTGGCGGGCGCCTGTAGTCCCAGCTACTCGGAGAGGCTGAGGCAGGAGAATGGCATGAACCCGGGAGGCGGAGCTTGCAGTGAGCCGAGATTGCGCCACTGCACTCCAGCCTGGGCGACAGAGCAAGACTCTGTCTCAAAAAAAAAAAAAATAAAAATAAAAAAATAAAAAAAAAATTAGCTGGGCGTGGTGGCGGGCTCCTGTAGTCCCAGCTACTTGGGAGGCTGAGGCAGGAGAATGGCATGAACCCTGGAGGCGGAGCTTGCAGTGAGCCGTGATGGCGCCACTGCACTCCAGCCTGGGCGACAGAGTGAGACTCCGTCTCAAAAAAATATATAATAATAATAATAATTATAATAGCTAACATACATTCATTGGGTACTTACTAGTACCAGGCCAGTTCTAAGCACTTTTTTTTTTTTGAGTCAGAGTCTCATTCTGTCCCCCAGGCTGGCGTATGGTGGGGGCAATCACGACTCACTGCAGCCTTGACCTCCTGGACTCAAGTGATTCTCCTGCCTCAGCCTTGCAAATAGCTGGGACTGCAGGTACATGCCACCACGCCTGGCTAATTTTTTTAAAATTTTATTTGTAGAGACGGGGTCTGCTGGAGTTGCCTAGGCTAGGCATGAACTCCTGGGCTCAAGCAGTCCTCTTCCTCGGCCTCCCAAAGTGCTGCGATTACAGGCATGGTCCACCACGCCCAGCCTAAGCACTATACACACACACACACACACACACACACTCATCTAATCTTCACAACAATCCTATGAAGTAGATACTATATGTTCTTCATTTTAACAGCTCAGGAAATGGATGTGCAGAGATTAAGTAACTGGTTCAAGTCCATGGGGCTAGTAAATAGCAAATCTAGAATCTGAGCTGAGGCCGTCTGGCTTACAAATATGCATTCTTAGCTGTGTACAGTGGCTCACGCCTGTAATCCCAGCACTTTGGGAGGCCGAGATGAAGGTGCATCACTTGAGGTCAGAAGTTTGAGACCAGCCTGATCAATATGGTGAAACCTCGTCTCTACTCAAAATACAAAAATTAGTTAGGTGTGGTGGTGTGTACCTGTAATCTCAGCTACTCAGGAGGCTGAGGCAGGAGAATCACTTGAACCAGGGAGGCGGAGGTTGCAGTGAGCCGAGCGAGATCGTGCCACTGCACTCCAGCCTAGATGACAGAGCAAAACTCAGTCTCAAAAAAAAAAAGCATTCTCTGTACTAGGCTACAGACATGTCCTGAAAGTATTTATGCTTACTTTTGTTGTTGTTGTTGCCTCCTGTGATTAGAAAATATTATGTTTAGATATGCTTTTTTTTATTTTAAAATGTACAAGAAGAAGTAACGTTGTATTAGTCAGTAAGCCTTGGTCATAGAAATGTTTTCTTTGTTGCCCATTTTTGTTTTTCTAAGATGAAGCAATTGTACTCATAGCACTGAGCCACCCATTCCTCTGAGTGGGCTAATGAGAGGTTGGTAGTGAATTTTGATCTGATGACCTTGAGGAGAGAGAACCGTAAGCACTGTTCCTGGGGTAAAGGGTGGTGTGGTAGGGAGGGAGGAGGAGGACAGATGGTGGGAACCAGAAGAACCAGGTCCAGACAGGCTCCAGCCTGGTCATGAGATGGGGCTGCCATGGTTGATAAATGCTTGAGGTTTGGTTGATGATCTGAGGCCCAGCTCAACTCGTGGCTTCCCATGGAGCATTGCTGGGGACCTGGCACAGTGACATCAACATCCCTAGTAGCCCATCTGCCATCAGTCACATCCATCTTGAGGGAAAGAATGCTTAGATCGTGAGAGCATCCTGCCCTGGGACCAAGGATTTGAGAATAAGGGCACGAGTCGGGGTGCTACTTCCTTCCTTGTTTATATCACCTATTTCCTTCTTAGGTGCCTGGTACAAGGAATAATTAGATAGAAACACGTGGGTAGCTTAGATAGGGAAGAGGAAGATTCCCTTGGGAGTCTGCAGACGCCATACTGCAACACATTGGCATTAGAAGTAGGACTGTAGTGTCCTCTAGTGGACATTTTGTGAATTTACACAGTGTTATTTACTGGATGTTTACTGAAGGTGGGCTGAATCCAAAAAAGGGAAGATTGGCATCCAGAATGTTTGGAAAGTGGGCCCATAAGAGAACACTGTGTGTGTATGTGTGTGTGTGTGTGTGTGTGTGTGTGTGCGCGCACGTGCGCGCACGTATGTGTTGGAGGCTGTGTGGCTTCTCCTAACTTCACCATGCAGAAGTCAAGGAAACAGTTACAGAGGCAAAATGTGGGAGTAGCTAATGGCAATGGCCCAGAGAGATGAAAAAATGTGAGAAAACCAAAGCTTGGAGGTAGGAACTTTCCGATTCTTTTGGAGTAGACTAAGGTGACTTAAGTAGGAAAAGAACGCATAGCCAGTAACTCTCCCAACAGAACTGGATTCGTGCCTGGGGTGATGCAGGATGTCCAGTTAAGCTGAGAAATACTGATTCCACTGATCCCCTTCATTCACTCAGAGCAGACCGAAGACCATGAGACTTCCCACCCACAGTGAGCTAAAAGGACGCTTTTGTCAGAGTGGGGAAATAAAAGGGCTTTATGGGAAGGAAGATAAGAATAGATGAGTCAGAGGTTTCTGCTTAATGGTGAGTATTTTTGTCTTAAAATGTGTGTTTTTCTTCTTTGGAGAAGGTACCGTACTCTTTTTGTGTTTTGAGCTGGGGACTTTCTTTGATATGACTGGATATTAAGCTAGTTGGTTACAAATGAATATTTGGGGCTTTAGAAAATATTCTTTATATTTGGATGGGTTCTCCTAAGTACATAAATAAGTTGTTTCATTATTAACCTAAGTTTCTCTTGGTGAAATTTTCTGTGTGTTTGACTGGCCACAGTGTAATTTGTTTAATTTTTGAACACAGTAAGATTTATCTGCAAATTAGAGATGTTGCAAAGTTGATTTATTCTGATAATGATTAGTTTTCTTTGCTTTTGTGTGTGCACACAGTGCATTGGGTTTAATAAGCTTTTTATTTAAGTAAATCATTCATGCAGAAAAATGCATTAATCATAAGCATATAGCCTAATGCATCACCACAACTTGAACACATCTGTGTAAACATAACTGTCTTAGTCTGCTGGGGCTGCTATAGCAAAATGCCACAGACTGGGTGGCTTAAACAACAGATATTTATTTCTCACAATTCTGGAGGCTGGGAAGTCCAAGATCAAGGTGCTGGCAGGGTTGGGTTCTGGTGAGGGCTCCCTTCCTGGCTTGTAGATGACTCCCTTCTCACTCTGTCTTCACAGTGTAGAGAGAGCATGAGCAAGCTCTCTGGTCTCTTCTTATAAGGGCACTGATCCCATTATGAGGACCCTACCCTCATCACCGCATCTAAACCTAATTTCTTCCCGACGACCCCATCTCCTAATCCCATCACATTTGGGATGAGGGACTCAATGCATGAATTTAGGGGGCACACAACATTTAGTTCATAATAATAACCATCCAGTAAAGATGCCTCTCTTGTGCTACCTCCCAATCCCAGCCCTCTGACCTCCCCAAGGTGACCACTAGCTTAACTTCTAACCACATAGAGGAGTTTTGCCTGTTTTTGAACTTCATATAGTTAGAATTATACAGTATATATTCTTTTCTTTTTGAGAGAAGGTCTCACTCTGTCACCCAGGCTGGAGTGCAGTAGCACGATCTTAGCTCACTGCAACCTCTGCTTCCCAGGGTCAAGCAATCCTCTGAGCTCAGCCTCCTGAATAGCTGGGACTACAGGCATGTGCCACCATGCCTGGCTAATTTTTGTATTGCTTGTAGGGATGGGGTTTCACCATGTGGTCCAGGCTGGTCTTTAACTCCTGGACTCAAGCAATCCACCCGCCGTGGCCTCCCAAAGTGTTGGAATTACAGGCGTGAGCCACCGCACCCGGCCTATGTATTGTTTTCAATCTATAAGGTTTATCTGTGCTGTTATGTATAGTAGCAGCATGTTCATTTCCATTGTGGTATACTATTCCATTGCATGAATATATAATAATTTATTCACTTTAGCTTTTCAGTTTTAAATAATGTGTATCCTTTAGAGTAGACTAAGGTAACTTAAGTAGGAAAAGAACGCATAGCCAGTAACTCTCCCAACAGAATTGGATTCGTGCCTGGGGTGATTCAGGATTCCCAGTTAAGCTGAGAAATACTGTACATCTTGGAGTACAGTTACTGTCTTCTGGCATATGCATATCTTCACCTTTAGTAGATAGCATCACATGGTTTTATAAAGTGCTTTTACCAATTTACGCTGCCACCAGCAATGTGTGAGTTCAGCAATGAGAAAAGTTATTTATACCACAGAAATTGGCAACTTTTACAAATCAGAGTTTCTTCCTTAACCAGTTGTAAAATAATTGCCAGCACACCACTGCCAATGAGGTAGGAGGCAGGACTTGGACTCCGGACCATATTGAGACTAGCTGCAAGAGGGAAGAGGCAAAACCACTTCTTCAAAAGACATGCCGACCAGTGCCATGTCAGTTTACTATTGCCATGGCAACAACTGGATACCACCCCTTTCTGTGGCAATGACCGTCAGGTGGTAACCGGGAAGTTACCACCTTGTTCTAGAAATTTTTGCATAATCCACCCCTAATTTGCATGTAATTAAAAGTGGGCATAAATATGACTGCCGAGCTGCCCTGAGCTGCTCCTCTCTACACACTGCCTATGGGGTAGCCCTGCTCTGCAGGAGCAGTCACAGAGCCCTAACACTACACTGCATCCTCAATAAAGCTGTTTTCTTGGCCGGCCACAGTGGCTCACGCCTATAATCCCACCACTTTGGGAAGCCAAGGTGGGCAGATCACTTGAGGTCAGGAGTTTGAGACCAGCCTGGCCAACATGGTGAAACTCTGTCTCTACTAAAAATACAAAAATTAGCCAGGCGTGGTGGTGTGCACCTGTAATCCCAGCTACTCAGCAGGCTGAGGCATGAGGAATTGCTTGAACCCGGGAGGTGGAGGTTGCAGTGAGCTGAGATCGCACTGTTACACCCCAGCCTGGGTGACAGAGTGAGACTACGTCTCAAAAAAAAAAAAAAAAGCTGTTTTCTTCTACCACCAGCTCACTCTTCAATTCTTTCCCAAGCAAAACCAAGAATCTTCTTGGGCTAAGCCCCAGTTTGGGGTTCACCTGCCTTGCAGCAACATGGCACCAAACATGGGGCAGAAGAGAGAAGATGACAGCATGAGAGACGGAGAAAGAAATGGCAATTGGCAAGGTGGTAATGAGAGACAGCAGTTGGCAAGACAGTGAGAGACAGCAAGAGATGGCAAGTGACAGTTATTGTTAAGATGACAAATGGAGAGATGGCAAGAAATAGAGAAGCAGTCAGTGATGGATGCTGCAAGAGTTGTAACACTAACCAAAGGCTCTTTTTAGAGCCATCATTTTCCCTGGCAGGTGGTACAGCCAAGCAGACAGGCAAGTGGCCATACTGCTGCTGCCTCGTGTGAGATCTGGCAGGCTAGTGGGTTATCAGTCCTCACGTGGGACCCTCCCACCATGGCAGCTGAGAGCATCCAAGCTGGGGGATCCTGAAGAGACCTTCACCTGGGTGCCACACGGAAGATTGGTCAGCACCATTTTGCCTCCTGTGGATGGGTGAGTGTTTTGCCCGCCCCCACCCCAATAACATCAGGTAAGCTAAGGAATTAAAGCCTTTGGCTAAGAGGTCAGTTAAAAGTCCCTCATCATTTGGATACCCTTGTCACCCTTCCTTGTCCTTGTCCTTGTCACCCTTTTCCCTGATGGTTTCCCCTCTGACTCCATTTTATTGCTCCACCAGTCGTTTTATGTTCAGTCCTAAGATGTATGTTTTATTGGCAGTCTTTGTTTTCATTTTGATTTTCTGTTGACTATATTTGGGGAATGATTTAAGGCATCCCTCTTTCGTTGAGTGGATAGAGGCTTTCCCCACAAGAACAGAAAAAGGCATTAGAAGTGTCCAAATTCTTACTTAAAGAGATCATTGCAAGGTTTGGGTTACCTAGAAGTCAGCTCAGTGATAACAGACCCTCCTTCGCAGCTGAAGTGACCCAGCAGGCTTCCTGAGCCTTAGGCATCACCTGACATCTTCACTCTTGGAGACCTCAATTCTCAGGTAAGGTAGAAAAAACTATTTCTCCCCTAGGGGAATCTTGGTCTTGCCTTTTTCTGCTCTGAAGTTAGAAGTTATTATTTTCCTAATAGCCAGTTGCAGACCTCTTCCTGTGTGCTGTCTTATAACTGCGTAACCGCCTTGCTTAAGCCCTCTTGGTTGAAGGGGACTGGGAGTCCCCAGGCCCCTGATGGACAGCCACCAACAGCAGTAGAAAAGTGGCCACCTGAACACTGTTCTTGGTGCCTCTTCTACTAGGTAGGTTCTCTGGCAGTCAGGGCCCCTGAGGTCTCCCCTTGGGCAATGCTATTTACCCCTGCCCTTCCTCCCTTCCGCTATCACCATTTGTTTAGTCTCTCTCTGCCTAACCCTCACTGTCTGTGGAATTTAGGCCAACATTCTACTGCCCGTTTGCAGCTTATAATCCACTTTTGTAACACCTTGCTGTCTATATTTACACCTTCTTTGTAGAAAGTGGGAATTTAAAAGGGAAAAGTAACTAGGCATTTGCTAAGCTTAGGTCACTAAAACCCCCATAGAGAGCCTTACTAGACATGGGGCAGCAGTGAGCATCCTGAAGGACTTGACGTGAGGGTGTCTTTTAGGCAAATGGAGTAAATTCAAATTAGACAAATTGAAAAAGAAAAAATTTATTTTCTGTTGCAACAATGTTTAGGTTCAATACAAATTGGCAAGCCAACAGAGGTGGCCTAGGCAGGATTTTTTTTTTTTTTTTTTTGAGACGGAGTCTCACTCTGTTGCCCAGGCTGGAGTGCAGCGGCAAGATCTCGACTTGCCACAAACTCTGCCTCCCGGTTCAATCGATTCTCCTGCCTTAGCCTCCCAAGTAGCTGGGATTACAGGTGCAGGCTACCATGACCGACTAATTTTTTGTATTTTTAGTAGAGATGGGGTTTCACCATGTTGGCCAGGCTGGTCTCGAGCTCCTAACCTCACGTGATCTGCATGCCTCAGCCTCCCAAAGTGCTAGGATTACAGGTGTGAGCCACGGCACCTGGCCTCACGATTCTTTATGTTATAATGATATTGTACAACTAGAATTTGTTTTGTAAAAAGGAAGGAAAATGGGAAGAAGTTCCTTATGTGCAGGCTTTTCTGGCCATCTACCAGGATCTTAAGGGCTAGCTGTAGAATGTGGCTGGCTCATGATACTCCCAGCCACCCAGAAGCACATCAGGTATTGCAGATGTAAGAGAGCTTAGCTGTTCCCCCATGAGGCCTGTGTCCCCACTTTGAAGCCTCTCCAGTCCCCTAGTTCTTGGGGGGGGGGCACCACTTCTCTAGTGCAGAATTCCACCTCAAAGTCAGCAGGCATCCCTCCCCTTTATCCAACAGGCCCTGGCCCATATCCCCTACTGCCGAAGGAAGTAAACCCAACCAGTACGACCCGAAGTCGGGCCCCATATCGGCGCCAAAATTAGACCTGTGTCCATTGTGAGAGGTAGCTGACAGGCATGGAGGAACAATCACAAGATATGTGCCTTTTTCATGCTTTCTGCAAGGAAAACTTTGGTTGTGTTTTAGAGGATCCTGGGAAGTTTACAGAGGAGTTTGTTAAGTTGACCGTATTCTTTGATTTAACTTGGCATGACATGCAAATATTACCATCCACTTGTTGTACTGTAGAGGAAAAACAAAGAATTCTAGATACTGCCCATGAACATGCAGATGGAATAGCCACTCATAACCCAGGCCATGCCATATCGTGTGGGAGGATATGCAGTTCCAGATCTAGGCTCTCAATTGGATTACTAGACAGGTTCTCAAGATCTTAAATGCAGAAATCACAGGCTACCTTTGTTTAACATGAAAAAGTGTGTCTTAAGCCAGTCAATTATGACAAGGTGAGAGAAATAACTCAGGACGAAGATGAAAACCCTGCTCTATTTCAGGGCCGTTTGCTTGGGCCTATGCTAATGCAGACCCAGACTCCCCAGAAGGGTGGGTTCTCCTGGGTGTGCATTTTATCACTCAATCTGCCCCTGACATCAGGAGGAAGCTACAAAAGGTAGCAATGGGGCCCCCATGAGCCAACCTTTAGACATTGCTTTTAGGGTTTACAACAATAGGGACAAGGCAGAGGAAGAGGCAAAAGCCAAAAAGTTGGCCAAAAAAGCACAATTGTTAGTGACTGCTTTAGGCCCTCTGCTGCTTCAGGGTTACCCACCCCAGGAAAATGTGGGAAGATCAGTGTCTGGGATGCTTAGATGAGAGTCTCACCGCTTGCTGGACTCTAGGCCAAAATCAAATCAGTGTGCTTTTTTTTTTTGAGACAGAGTCTTGCTCTGTCGCCCGGGCTGGAGTGCAGTGGTGTGATCTCAGCTCACCGCAAGCTCCACCTCCTGGGTTCATGCCATTCTCCTGCCGCAGCCTCCCAAGTAGCTGGGACTAGAGGTGCTCACCACCATGCCAGGCTAATTTTTTTGTATTTTTAGTAGAGACGGGGTTTCACCGTGTTAGCCAGGATGGGCTCAGTCTCCTGACCTCGTGGTCTGCCCACCTTGGCCTCCCAGAGTGCCAGGATTACAGGTGTGAGCCACCGTGCCCGGCTTTTTTTTTTTTTTTTTTTTTTTTTTGAGATGGAGTCTCACTCTGTCACCCAGGCTGGAATGCAGTGGCCTGATCTCGGCTCACTGCAACCTCTGCCTCATGGGTTCAAGCAATTCTCCTGCCTCAGCCTCCCAAGTAGCTGGGACTACAGGTGTGTGCCACCACACCTGGCTAATTTTTTGTATTTTTAGTAGACAACACAGGGTTTCACCGTGTTAGCCAGGATGGTCTTAATCTCCTGACCTCGTGATCCACCCACCTCAGCCTCCCAAAGTGCTGGGATTACAGGTATGAACCACCATGCCTGGCCCAGTGTGCCAGTTTTTTTTGAGATGGAGTCTTGCTCTGTTGCCCAAGCTGGAGTGCAATGGCATGATCTTGGCTCGCTGAAACCTCTACCTCCCAGGTTCAAGCGATTCTCCTGCCTCAGGCTCCCGAGTAGCTGGGACTACAGGCAGGCATCACCAAGCCAGGCTAATTTTTGTATTTTTGGTAAAGACGGGGTTTCACCATGTTGGTCAGGCTGGTCTCGAACTCCTGACCTTGTGATCCACCCGCCTCGGCCTCTCAAAGTGCTGGGATTACAGGTGTGAGCCACCATGCCCAGCCTCCCATCGTCCCTTTATATGTAAGGATGACTCCAAAGGGAACAGTAAAACAGTCTATTTGAAATGACTTATAGGAGGCCCTTTTTTTTTTTTTTCCCCGAGACGGAGTCTCGCTCAGTCACAGGCTGGAGTGCAGCGGCGCTATCTCGGCTCACTGCAAGCTCCAGGGAGGCCCTTTTTAACTTCAGATCTCCTGTTTGATGAAGAGACACGTAGAATGCTTACCCATATTATCAACTTAGGCCGGGTTCAAAAGGCCCTCCAAGCCTGTGGAGACAAAATATTGCTCCCTTCAACAAAGGAAATAGTTAACCTCCACAATCAACCAGGAGACTTAGTCTTAGTAAAAACTTGGAAAGAAGAATCCTCCAGCCATCAATTACACATGAATGGAAGGGGCCATATCAGGTGTCGCTGAGTACACCTACAGCTGTTAAACTTCAGGGAGTAACTAGTTTGGTACACCTGTCCAGGTTAAACCTGTTTCTTATGAGTTGCAGCACAAAAGGAGGCCCCGGTGACCTACATCTGTGAGCCTTTGGAGGACCTCTGCTGCCTATTTAAAAGAATCAACACAGCCAGAGATGGTAACGTGATGCTGCAGGTGGGAATAGGAGCAATAATTTTTCTCTTCTTCCTGATTGTAATCCTTCTTTTCTGTTGCTTTAGCCAACCTCCTGGGAAACACCTCTTTTGTCCTTGTTGGGTGTAGAGGCCACTCTAAGGCCCAACTGGACACCATGTTGTCACTATTAATCCTGTTTGATTTCCTCATTACCCTGATCCAGTGCAGGTGGGAACATAACCCTATAGTAAATATTTCAAAAATTATAGCCTCAGGGAATCATCTTCATGGTTGCTGGATTTGTCATCAATATTCCCAGGGTAGACAGTTCTACCTTCTAGCCTACCCAGAAAATTTCACAGCCATCTCTCCAGACCTCCTAACTAACCATAGTGATCCCCAAATACCCAAATCCCTATTTGTTAAGTGAAACTCTCCTCCTGATTCCCCTCCGATTCCACCTGACTACCACCCCCCAACTTCTGCCACTATTACCTTGACCTGGGAAGTTGGGTATCTATATCTCCAATGCACTAATGATTCTATCTTTTGCACCCACTGTTGTGTTAATGACACAAAAGCAGACGTTTCCCTGTGATACTCTGATCCAAATCTAGTTGCCAAGTTCCCCAGGCTGCAGTGAGGTAAATGGGATTCCACTTGTCAGTGAGGAGACCATATATGGTGCCTTCTCCTGGATCTGAACATACAAGGGAAAAACAACTGCCTAATCTGGGAAGGTGGGAGCACTGTTCCTTCTGGAAAACAAAGATTGTTTGACCAATCCCATTAGAGCAGGGGGAAAATATCTCCCCTAGAGACCCAACTTGGCAGCAAAGGATAAACATCACACCCCGTAGGGCCTCTGTTTGTGTACCCCCCCAGGCTCATTTTGTTTGTGGCCATGAGTGGGAAGAAGTCACACCCCATAACCACCCCTGACTCTCCAGGAAGCCACCTGTTCTTTTAGGAGTAGCCTTCCGTATATAAAAAACTTGGAATAGGCTGAGTGTGGTGACTCACACTTGTAATCCCAGCACTTTACGAGGCCGAGGCAGGTGGATCACTTGAGGTCAGGAGTTAGAGACCAGCCTGGCCAACATGGTGAAACCCCATCTACTAAAAATACAAAAATTACCCGGGTGTGGTGGCGAGTACCTGTAATCCCAGCTACTCGGGACGCTGAGGCAGGTGAATCGCTTGAACCTGGGAGGCAGAGGTTGCAGTGAGCCGAGATCACGCCATTGCACTCCAGCCTGGGTGACAGAGTAAGACTCTGTCTCAAAAAAAGAATGAAACTTGGAACAGAGATGAACGTATGTTGGCCACCCTTGCCCCTCCAGGATTCATGGTCTATAACCCCATAAGATCCAGGAATACCAGAAGTAAGTGAGCAATCGGATTAATTCAATTGGAAGGAATTTGGGCAGCAATAGGACTAGCAGCACCCTGGGGTGGCTTTGCTTACCTACTCAACCCTAGTCAACCCTAAAGAACCCTAAAGAATGTGAACCCTAAAGAACCCTAAAAAACTTCACTCAAACCGTAGAATCTTTAGCCACCAATAGAGGTCAGGCATTAAAGGGGATTCAAGAGTCCCTAGACTTTTTGGCAAATGTAGTTCTCAGTAACAGACTGGCATTGGATTATTTACTAGCTGAACAAGGTAGAGTCTGTGCAGTTATTAATGAAATCTGTTGCACATATTCTGGGCAGTTGAAGTTAACATTCAAAAGGTCTGTGAGCAAGCTACCTGGTTACGTAACTATAACCAGGGCATTAATCCCAACTGTATCTGACTAGCTATCAAAAGTGCCTTCCGTAGTTTCACCTGGCTTTTCCCTCTCCTAGGACCTTTGATAGCTGTCTTGTTATTACTAATCTTTGGCCCTTGCTTGTTTAATCTCTTAGTAAAGTTTGTCTTCTATATTACAACAGTTCCAGGTAAAGACAATCCTTGCACAAGGCTTCCAACTCGACCCGCCTACTGACCTGCAGAATGAAAGTGTCCTGCCTCTGGGCCCCTTAGATCAGGTATCCAGAGATTTCTATTTCTCCAGGGCTAGACAGGGCCAACATCCATAAACTCAGCAGGAAACAGTTACAGGAGGTAGACCTCCAACCTTCTGTAGTCCCTTTAAGATTAAAGAGGAGTATCTAATTTCTGAGGGGGGAATGAGGTAGGAGGCAGGACTCAACTCTGGAGGTGAGACTCAGACTCTAGACCAGATTGAGGAGTAGCTGAAACAGGGAAGAGGCAAAATCACCTCTCCCTAAGACATGCCCACCAGTGCCATGTCAGTTTACCATTGCCATGGCAACGCCCTGAAGTTACCACCTCTTTCCTTGGCAATGACCTGACAACCTGAAAGTTATCACCTTTTTTCTAGAAATTTCTGTATAATCTGCCCCTTAATTTGCATGTAATTAAAAATGGGTATAGGCTGGGCGCAGTGGCTCATGCCTGTAATTCCAGCACTTCGGGATTTCCAGGTGGGCGGATCACTTGAGGTCAGGAGTTCGAGACCAGCCTGGCCAACATGGTGAAATCCCATCACTACCAAAAATACAAAAATTAGCCAGGTGTGGTGGCGGGTGCCTGTAATCCCAGCTACTTGGGAGGCTGAGGCAGGAGAATCACTTGAACCTGGGAAGCAGAGGTTGCAGTGAGCTGAGATCGCATCACAGCACTCTAGCCTGGGTAACAAAGCAAGACTCTGTCTCAAAAAAAAAAAAAAAAAAAAAAAAAAGTGGGTATAAATATAACTGCAGAACTGCCCTGAGCTGCTACTGTGTATACACTGCCCATAGGGTAGCCCTGCTCTGCAGGAGCTGTCACAGAGGTGTACCACCACACTGCCACCTCAATTAAAGCTGTTTTCTTCTACCACTGGCTTGCTCTTGAATTCTTTCCTGAGTGAAGCCAAGAACCTTCCTGGGATAAGCCCCAATTTGGGGTTTGCCTGCACGGTGTCACCAACACCCATTGTCTCAAAAAGTTCCACATGCTTTCCAAGCACTTGATGTCAGTCTTTCTTTCCCCAAGAGAAATGATCAAAATTGTAATTGAACGTATTTTTAACTCTAAAACAGAATTTAGATAACTTATTTTTTATTTTATTAAGATCAAATATACAAGTAGTCAGGCATTCTTATTTTATATTATGCCTATATCTGTATCTATATCTATCTACACAAACCCCTCAAATTTAAAAATCAGAGCACTATTTCTCAGTCCTTTAAAAATCATATTGCTGAGTGCCATGGCTCATACTGTAGTCCCAACACTTTGGGAGGCCAAGGAGGGAGGATTGTTTGGAGCCAGGAGTTCCAGATAAGCCTGGGGAACAAAACAAGACCCTATCTTTCCAAAAAAAATAAAATAAATTAAAAAAAAAGCCGTGTGTAGTGGTGCATGCCTATAGTCCCAGCTACTCAGGAGGCTGAGGTGATACGAGGAGGCCAGGAGTTCGAGGCTGCAGTGATCCATGATCACGCCACTGTACTCCAGCCTGAGTGACAGAGCAAGAACCTGTCTCAAAAAAAAAAAAAAAAAAAAAAAAATTCATGTATCTCCGTGTCAAGGATGGGAAAAAACGAGGACCCTCTTACATTGCTGGTGAGAATGTAAACTGATACAGCCACTTTGGAAAACTTTGGCAGTGTTTACTAAAGCTAAACATGCATACACTCTGTGACCAACAATTCTATTCTTGGCTATATCCTCAACGGAAATGAGTGCTTCTGTCTTGTCTTTAGCAGAAGACAAGTGCGAGAATGTTCATAGTAGCTTTATTCATTATAGCTTACACTGGAACGACCCAATGTCCATCAGCAGAAGAATGGGTGGATACATTGGGTTGTACTCATCCAGTGGAATATTACATGGCAATAAGAAAGAACAAAGTACTGATAATAAAACAACATGGGTGAACCTTGCATAATTTTGATTGAAAGAAAAAAAAGAGGTCAGATGCAAAAGAATACACACTGTATGACTACAATTATATGAAGTTTGAACACTGGTGCAACTAACCTATAGTGGTAGAGGCCAGACTGGGTTAACCGAGGGAGTGGTATTAACTTGCAGGGGACAGGAGAGAGTCCTCTGAAGTGTTGGAATTGTCCTACTCTTGATCTGGGTTGTGAGTACATGGCAGTATATGTATTTAAAGTTGATTTGTACATATTACTGTATCTAAATTATACCCCAATAAAATGGAAAAAATCATATAGATGCCAATCATTAAGTGTTGTTACTAAGTCAGATCTTTATGTCAGATGCAGCCTAAGTTTCTCTTATATTTGACATTTTTCATAGGTGTATTGTAAGAAAGGAAAGAAGCAAACTGCTTCTTCTATGATATTGGGAGTACTCTCCAGTTGGTCTGCTCCAGAAATCATTAATCATTAGATTTGGGCAGCTGCCATCTGATTTCTTTTTTAAAATAATCACTTGGATATATTCTGACTCTGCTTATGGGGTTTAGACACAGCTTGAGAATAATAACATTCTGCTTTTTATGGGCAATTTTATTTTCTTCAACCACAGATTCAGGAAGAATGAGTTTGTATAGTATGTCAAAATCTATCAGCAAAAAGACCGTGAGGGCCATACCTGTAGTTAATAAAAGTTAAGTTTATCTGGCTTGCTGCAGCAGGAAGAATGCATGAATCTTGGGACCATCTTAGTAAGGGAGACTTGAGTTTGTGCTCGTGTTGGATGCCTCTGAGAAGGGATTAGGGAAGCCGGAGCCAACTCTGGATTGAATGCTGTTAGGAAGCAGGGAGGATTGAGTGCAATTCACAAGGTTAGCAGGGCCACGGGGCAGCAGGGCAGTGCCGGGCCAGAGCAGAGTGGAAAGTGGACCAAAAGAGGCACATGGAGAATACCTAGAACAACTGCCTATGTACCCTCCCTAAACTAACTGCCAGAGACAGCACTTCAGCCAAATGAAAAAATAAATGAGATAAGTTAGTTGGGAAACAAGGAAGGCATAATATGCTAAACATGGCAACAAGCGAAAAACCAGTAAAATTTATTGTTATGTATATGTAATTATTGATATTGTTACTGTGGAAAGATTCTTAACTAAATTCTCATAAAAAGATATATGCTTATTATAATAATTAATACAGAAAGTACTGAAAAATTTTTCCAACTGCCCCAAATGCCACTACCCCCAACAATTATCTTCAACATTTGTTGGTTATCATTCTAGACACTTTCTATGCAAATCCATAGAGAAGCCTAGATATAAATAATTTTATGATGTAGACTGTGAAGAATTTCATATTAGGGACGCACTAAAGCTTAGCTGTGGACTTAGTATTTGGCTCACATCTGCTGTTCAACTATGACTTTGGCTCTAGCCCTTACAAGGTTGAATAGCCAAATACCTTCTTCAGTATCATTTGTGACATCCCTGAACCTGTGTGTGATCCATGATTATGCCTGTGTTGATTTCTGTCATATCTGATCAACATAACAATATCAGTAAGTGAACCAAGTCATACTACGTGAATTTATTGTTAGTATCTGAATATTCACTTTCACATATAGGTAACCATTCAAGATACAGGTTCATGAAAATGTCCTTTGCTTTATATGCCGAAATTCTATTAGTCGTTTGAGGTATACATGTATATTTCATATTTCATGAGTAAAATGCTATAATAATTAATGATTATTTGAAAGCTGCTAATCGTGTGCACAAAAACAATAAGAACTTTCAAATAAATATGGAACTAGATTGAAAGTTAATGCAATTTTAATGAGAAAGTGTGCTAACTAGGTATCTTTAGAAGAACTTTATATGGTTTTAAGGTCAAGAGATGTTTATAGGCTGGGCGTGGTGGCTCACACCTGTAGTCCCAGCACTTTGGGAGGCTGAGGCGGGCAGATCACGAGGTCAGGAGTTCGAGAGAAGACTGGCCAACATGGTGAAACTCCGTCTCTACTAAAAATACCAAAAATTAGCTGGGCGTGGTGGTGCACGCCTGTAATCTCAGCTACTCGGGAAGCTGAGGCAGGAGAATCACTTGAACCTGGGAGGCAGAGGTTGCAGTGAGCCAAGATCACGCCACTGCACTCCAACCTGGGCGACAGAGCGAGACTCCATCTAAAAAAAAAAAAAAAAACAGAGATATTTATGACAATTTAAGTAATACAAACCAGAATACTAGTGATTATATTATATCATAAAATTGTTGGCATAATAGCATTCATAATATGAATCAAAATAATCCTTTTTTTTTTTTTTTGAGACAGAGTCTCCATCTGTCGCCCAGGCTGAAGTGCAGTGGTGTGATGTAGGCTCATTGCAACCTCTGCCTCCCAGATTCAAGTGATTCTCATGCCTCAGCCTCCCGAGTAGCCGGGATTACAGTTGAGCACCACCACGCCAGGCTAATTTTTGTATTTTTAGTAGAGACGGGGTTTCACCATCTTGCCCAGGCTGGTCTCGAACTTGTGGCCTCAAGTGATCCCCTGCCTTGGCCTCCCAAAGTGCTGTAATTAGAGGCGTGAGCCATTGCTCCCAGCCTAAAATAATCCTTAATAGCTGTATTACTTCTGTTTATTTATTATACATTAGAAGAAATCAAAATACATACCACAAGCAAAGAAGATATTTATAACATATATAATCAACAAACAGTATCTAGTATGTGCAGATAATGCCTATAAAATAGTAAGAAATATAGAAGTAATTCAATAGAAAAATTTGCATATTTCCTTCAGAAAAGGAGACATGAATAGGCAATAAATGGATGGAAAATACTCAACTTGATTAATAATCAGGGAAATGTAGTTAAGTCTAGAATAAGACACCATTTACGTCCATTCAATTGGCAAAAACTAAGATGTATGGGCTGGGCACTGTGGCTCACACCTATAATCCCAGCACTTTGGAAGGCTGAGGTGGGAAAATCACTTGAACTCAGAAGTTCCAGGCCAGCCTGGGCAATACAGTGAGACCCCCGTCTCTACAAAAAAATTTTAAAAATAGCTAGGCATAGTGGTATGAACCTGTGTTCTCAGCTGCTTGGGAGACTGAGGTGGGAGGATTGCTTGAGCTGGGAGGTCAAGGCTGCGGTGAGCCATGACTGCACCACTCTACACCAGCCTGGACAACAGAGTGAGACCTTTCCTCAAAACAAACAAAAAACCCTCCTCCCCACCCCCCCAAAAATTAAGGGGTATGATAATACTTTCCTTATTTTTTTTTTTTTTAAGAGATGGGGTCTTGATATGTTGCCTAGGCTGGTCTTGAACTCCTGGGCTCAAGCAATCCTCCCACCTCAGCCTCCCAGAGTGCTGGGATTTCAGGCAAGAGCCACCACACCTGGCCAACTTTCTAAAGAGAATATTGGTCAGTGAGATCTCTTATACATTAATGGTTGGTGTATAAATTGAATATCCACTCTGGAAAAACAAGTTGTCATTCTTGTGTTATTGAACAATCACATACCCAGATATTCGACTCTTGGGTATATACCCAGGAGAAATTCTTGCACAGGTACATCAGAAGTCATCTGACAGGAGTGTAGCCAGTAGCACTATATGTAAGAACACAAATAAAAGAACCATTCAAATGCCTGGTGACTACAGAGTGGATAGACTGTGGTGTACTCACACATGGAATATGACACAGCAGTAAAAATGAATGATACTCCTATCCATGCCACAACATGGATAATCTTAGTAACATAATTTTGAGCAATAAAGCAAGTCTTGAAGAGCACTCTTTTTATAAAGATCAAAAACAAGCAAAACAAAACAATATTTCATTTAGGCATCTATATAGATGACATTCTCAAATAGTGGTTACCTCTTGGAGGAGGCATGGATAGAACTAAGTGATCGATAACATTTAACTCTTGGGATGAGTGTTGAGCTCATTTTTTATTATATTACTTTTAAAAACAAACAATATATAATGTCTAATCCTCTAATGCTATTAGAATCTTCATTGCCTTCAAACTCAACTGGGTCAAGAAGTCCCCTTCTAGGTCAGACTCCCACTCCCTTGAGTGATGGTTGCTGCAGCCATTTCTGGTGTGAATCATTTTATTGGTCAAGGTTCTTGGTTTTGCAGACAACAGAATCTGCAATACTCTGTTTAAACAGAAAGGGATGTATCACAAGGTATTAGGTACTAGATAAAGCTGAATTTTGAGACAATGTATTGTGGTTGATGTAGCATCTTGGGCGATACTGGTTATGAGTGACATGAGGAAGGCTCTTAGGTCAGGTTCCCGAGAACAGAGTCTGACATGAATATTCTTGTTCCAGTGATTTATGAGAGGAGTCCTCTCAGAAGAAGAGGTGGGAGAGAAACAGGATAGGACAGAGGAAGAAAGCTAAGCAAGTGTGTGGATACTATCTTCAGCCTGGACCCACAGGGAGCATTGGAGCATAAATTATACCACAGAATTGGTTTCTGTTTGAGGCTGGTGGGATGGCCCTTTGTACCCCAGAGACGGTGCAGAACTTCCTGAAGGAGTTGACCCCATTTGGTTGAGGATATGTGATTATTTAGAGAAGGAGCGGCTAACTGTCACAGCGACTGCGGCAGGGTGCACTGACCAGGGCAGAGCACCAACGGTGAGCCAATGCCACCCTGACCTCATGGGGGAAGGGTGGGGATAACCTGGGGCCAGATCAGAATTAGGTGGGGATGGGACAGAGCAGGACAGGAGAGGCTGGGAGGAGCAGAACTGAGAGGGTCTGCGTTTCCTGTGTACCCTGGAAGCACAAGCCTGTGTTCTCTGAGCCTCAGGCAACACTGACCTTTCTTCCCCATCTGGGCATGAGAAGCACAGGACAAGCCCTTTCCTCAGCACTTTTTTTTTTTCTTTTTGAGACGGAGTTTGCTCTGTCACGCAGGCTGGAGTGCAGTGGCGTGATCTCGGCTCACTATAACCTCCGCCCCCTGGGTTCAAGCGATTCTCCTGCCTCAGCCTCCTGAGTAGCTAGGATTACAGGTGCATGTCACCATGCCTGGGTAATTTTTGTATTTTTGGCAGAGATGGGGTCTCACCATGTTGTTTAGGCTGTCTCAAACTCCTGACCTCAAGTGATCTGCCCACCTCTCAAAGTGCTGGGATTACAGGCGTGAGCCACTCCGCCCAGCCCCTTTCATCAGTGTCTCATTCCAGGTTCTGGGTCCTGGGCACCTCACCTTGAGGTCCCTCTTTAAGGGAAAAATCTCACCACAGTGAGGACATACCAGCCAGGAGTGGGGTGAGCAGGAGAGCTCCTAGGGCAGGGCCCTCCAGTTACTATGTAGCCCCCACCACCTCCCTGTTACTGGGGCAGAGAGAACCAAGCTTCTCTGTCAGCAGCCTCCTCCCTTCCCCTGCCCTTCGGCCTTGGCCTTGATCTCAAGCTAATGTGGTATCTGATTCATTAGGTGGTGGGCAGTTTTTCCCAAGCTGCCTGCCTCAGTCTGGACTGGAACATTCTGGCCTCACAGGAGGGCTGGCCCCTGCCCTCACAGGAAGCTTTAACCCTTGCTTTGCCAGCATGATTCTCCAGGGCCACAGGCTGGGGTTATGTTTTCTCCAGAGTGGCACCAAACGGAAGCTTGTGGAGAGTTTAAACACTCAACACACTTCCTCATTCTCCCCCAAGCCAGGCAGAAAATGCATAATCTGAGTAAAAATGGTTCGTCCCCTGGCCCATCCCCTGTTGTAACACAGTTGTGACCCTGTGCCCTTTTACACACTTTCTGGGGTCACCACTGGTGACATCACTAGCCAAGTGGCCTTAGAATCTTTACCTCTGCTTTCTGCCTTTATTCCCCTCCCCCAGCCACATACCTCCTCTCAGGGGTCAGGGCCTGACCCCTCCCCCCACAGAAATGTGTGTTTTAATGATCACTCATGTGGAGAAGTAAAAGTCTGCAAACTGAGGCAGGTCTAGTTGGGAGACATTTCAGGACAGGGTCTTCCAGTCCTCACATCCTACCAGGAGATGGATAGGGCACTCCCTGGCAGGATAGGGGTGGGGGCTCGGCATGGGAGGAGGGCTTTCTTGGGCAGGAGGCCTTGGCCAGAGGGGTCCACCCTAGTCTAGCTGGCTTTCCTTCTCCACTTATGTGTTAGTCTGTTCTTGCTTTGCTATGAAGAAATACCTGAGGCTGGGTAACTAATCAAAGAAAAGAGGTTTATTTTGGCTTATGGTTCTGCAGTCTGTCAGGAAGCATCTGCTTCTGGGGAGGCCTCAGGGAGCTTACAATTGCCGTGGAAGGCAGAGGGGAGCCAGTGTGTCACATGTCGAGAGAGAGAGAGAGAGAGAGAGAGAGAGAGAGAAGATAGGAGGCGCCACACTCTTTTAAACAAGCAGATCTCTCGTAACTCAGCGAGAAATCACTCATTATTGCAAGGACAGCAGGAAGCCATTCATGAGGGATCCACCCCCGAGACCTAAATACCTCCCACTAGGCCCCACCTCCAACACTGGGGATCACATTTCAACTGAGATTTGGAGGGGATGAACACCCACACCATATCACCCTAGTCCTCACCTTGGGGGATGCTGAGGGAAAGACGGAGTCTGTTTTTTAACCCTCGCTGCTTTGGTGGGAAATCACCCTGTGATCTGGGTCAGGATGCCGTGTTCCAATCCAAAAGGAGCCAACTTCCTCTTTCTCTTTTCCCTGCTCTGTCCAACCTTAGCATCTGCTCCTGCCCCAGCCTCGGCGATGCCTGTCTCTGTGGCCGCTGGGCTCAGTGGGTGTCTTTTGCCTCCAGTAGCCCATGGGTAGGGGAGGGCAGAATCTGGATGCCACACCCTCAGCCCATCCCTTCTGTGCTCTGCATTCCCCCCACCTTTGACCCTCTGGTTTTGTTGATTCATGCTTCTTTCTTGCATTTTAGTCTCTAAGTCAATTAGTTCTTGTCTGTAGCCTATAAACATGATAAAGCCTCCATTATTTTCAAAAGTCCCCAAATCTCCCTCTACCAAACCTCCTTTTTAATTTTTTAAGGGATTTTTAAAATTTGTATGCATTTATGGGGCACAAGTGTAATGTTGTTACATTGATATTTTGTATAGTGGTGACGTCAGGGCTTGGGGTGGATCCATCATTGGAGTAACACGCATTGAACCCATTAAGTGATTTCTCATCACCCACCCCCCTCCACCCTCTCGCCCTTCCGAATTGCCATTGTCTGTCATTCCACACTCTACTTCCCCGTGTACACATTATTTAGCTCCCACTTATAAGACAGAACACGTGGTATTTGTTTTTCTGTGTCTGAGGTGTTTCACTTAGGATAATGGCCTCCAGTTCCACCCACGTTGCAGTAGAAGACATGATTTCGTTATTTTTTATGGCTGAAAAACCATCCTACCCCACATTCTCGCCTTTCCCTTTTCCCTCGTCTTTTTTTTTTTTTTTTTTTTTTGAGACAGGTTCTTGCTCTGTTGCCCAGGCTGGAGTGCAGGGGCATGATCACAGCTTGCTGTAGCTTTGAACTCCTGGGCTCCAGTGAGCCTCCCACCTCCCTTGTCTTTATCAGAGCCAAACCCTACAAGATTACCAAGTAGACAAACAAAGCACATGTTTGAGGCACCAACAAAGAAGGACAACACAGCAAATAAGCATTATTGAACAGGGGAAGGGGAAGGACAGTTATTTTTAATACAAATTTGCAAGTAAGTTAACTGCAATTGCAGTTAGCAATTAAAATAATTTAGAAAGTTTATTTTAATTTTAACATTTATATATTTTTATGTTATTTTGAAAATTAAAAAACTCACTTTGTATTACTCGTAGGAGGATGGGAACCATAATCTTTTAAAGGGTTAATTCAGCCCTGCGGTCAAACCTCTTCCTCACCTCTTACTCCTCAACCCCCTGCAACCTCAGACACCATCATGTCCTGACTGCTCCTCCCAAGGTCACCAATGAGCATCACTGTGATAAATCCAATAGGTCATACTCAGCTGTGACCCTCTCAGCAGAAGTCAACTGTATTCTCGAACAGCTCTCCTGGTTCCCTTCCGCTTCTTACTCCCCTCCCTTCCTGACTTCCTCAAGGTTCTTCTTCCTGGAAATGTTTGTGTTGTTGGAGCTCTGAGCTGGGTCTTTTCTCTCCCTCTCCACAGCTCACCCCTCCTATGGTTTCAGTCACCGTCTACACTTAGGATACTTCTAAATATCTTCCCACCTCACCCTCGGCTCCTTAGCTCTAGGCCTTTATATCCAACCATGAACTCTTTCAGGTACTTAAATTCACTAAGTCCAAAATTGATTCCTTAACTCTCCCATGAATCCTCCCTTCTCCAGCCTTACCTGTGTCAGTGAAAAGCATCTTCATCCACTCAGGCCCCAAGCTCAAGCCTTTCTCTCCTATGACCCTGCCTACAACCAACAGTCCTGTTGGCTCCACTTCCTCAGAAGCTTGAATTTGCTCACTTCCCTCCACTCTCATGGCCACCTCCCTTGTCCTAGTCACTGTTACAATTGGCAGGTCACAACTGCCTCCTATTGGGCTTCCCAGTCTCTACTTCCTCAACCCATTTTCCATGCTGAAGCCAATCTGGTGAGGTTTCTATGGGTCCTCATTGGCTCAGCATAAATCCAAGCCCTAGGGTGGCATTCCAGACTTCCCACGTTCTGGTTCCTGACACCACCTCGGCATAGCTCTCCTCACTCTTGGCTACCTGCTCTCTTCTCCAGTAGTAGTTAACTACCTTGAGCTTCCCCTCCACCCCCATCACACTGTTGCTCCCCTCTGCCACCTGGGCTGCCCTTTCCCTCCTCCTCTTCCTCCTACTGTTTATTTTGGGGGGCAGGGGGACAATCATGACTGGGCAAGTGATGATGGTGACTTGGACTTGGGTGGTAATGATGGAGGTGGTGAGAATTGGTAAGATTCTGAACATATTTTGAAGGCGGATACAACAGGACTTGTTGATGGATTTGGATGTGTGGGGAGAGAAAAAAGAAAGGAACCCAGGTTTTTTTTTGTTTTTTGCCTGAGCAACTGGAAGGAAGGAGTTGCACTGAGATGGGAAGATAGTGGGAAGTGTGGGTTTGGGTGGGAAGACAAGGAGGACAGTTTTAGATGTGTTGATGGAAATGCCCCTTAGAAATCCAGTCAGGTCTTAAGAGTCTGGATTCAGGCGACTGAGCTGAGCTGGAGCTGCGCATTTGTGAGTCATCAGTGTGTGGGTAGTATTTAAAACCACAAGAGTGGGCCAGCTGTAGTGGCTCATGCCTATAATCCTAGAGCTTTGGGAGGGGTGAGAGGATCCCTTGAGGCCAGGAGTTTGATACCAGCCTGGGCAACATAGTAAGATCCTGTCTCTACAAAAAGTAAATAAATAAATAGGCCAGCATGATGGCACATGCCTGTAGTCCTAGCCACTGGGGAGGCTGAGGCAAGACGATGCCCGGGAGTTCGAGGCTGCAGAGAGCTATGATCACACCACTGCACCCCAGCATGGGTGACAGAGCAAGACCTTGTCTCTAAATAATAATAACAAGAATCATAAATAAAAAGAAATAAAACCACAAGAGTAGATGCGGGCACTGAGGATATAAATGTGAATAGAAAATAGAGGAGGCCCAGGAGCCCCCAGAGCCTCTGACATTAAGAGGCTGGAGAGAAGAGCCGGAGAAGGAAGAGGTAGTGATGTAGGAGGAAAATTGGAAAACGTAGCATCCCAGAAGCCTAGAGAAATAGGTGTTTGAAGGAGGAGGAAGTGATCAGCTGTGTCAAAGATCAAGTAAGCAGAGGTCTGAGAATTGAGTGAATAAGATTTAATAAGAGGAAGGTCATTAATGATGGTGCCAAGAGCAGTGTCAGGAAATGGTATGAGCAAAAGCTTATTTTAACATGTGCAAGAGAGAAAGGACAGAGAGGAATTGGAGTAGTTGGGTAGACAATTCTTTCAAGAAATTTTGCTGTAAAAAGGTATAGTAAGCTGGGTGTGAGCTGGAGGGAAAGTTAGGATCATGAGAGGTTTCTTCTTCTTCTTCTTCTTTTTTGTGAGACAGAGTCTTGCTCCATCACCCAGGTTGGAGTGCAGTGGTGCGATCTCGGCTCACCGCAACCTCTGCCTCCCAGGTTCAAGCGATTCTCCAGCCTCAGCCTCCCAAGTAGCTGGGACTTCAGGTGCCTGCCATCACACCTGGCTAATTTTTGTATTTTTAGTAGAGACAGGGTTTCACCATGTTGGCCAGGCTGGTCTCCAACTCCTGACCTCAGGTGATCTGCCCACCTCGGCCTCCCAAAGTGCTGGGATTACAGGAGTGAGCCACTGTGCCTGGCCTATGAGTGTATTTTTTTTCAAGGATATGGTAAATAACAGCAGATTATTTCTGTGTATTTCTGAGACTGATCCAGTAGAGAAGGAAAAGAGAGGCAAGAGAAGAGAAATAATTGAGGAACTGAATCCTTGTGTTGAGAGAAGAGGAGATTCATTCCCCAAGCAGAGAGGCTGGCTCTGGCTGGGAGGGGCCTGAGCACCACTGCACTCCCCTGGGGAGCCCTTCCTAAGCCACCTGCCTGGCTTCCCGTTTCACTTTCCTCGGCTCCAGTGTCTGCTCTTTGTAGAAGTCTTTTCTGACCACCCTTCTAGAATGATGTTCTCCGTCACTCTCTTTTGCTTTACTTTTTTTCTCTTTTACTTTCATTTGTAGCACTTCTCATTATAATATAGCAAATTTATTTTCTATTTTCCTTACTACCACAAAAGTTTCATGAGGGAAGAGACTTAGTTTTATTTGCCACTGTATCCCCAGCTCTTAGAATAGTTCCTGGCATGCAGTAGCTGCCCCCCCAAAATATTTGAGAAAGAAGGAATAAGTGAGTCTTTTCTCCATGCCCATTGCAACATGCTCAGTTCTCATTCTACCCTTATTTTTATTCCATTCATCTATAACTCCCATTTCTTCCCATTCTCCTTCCCCACCCGTCCAAGCAAACATTCAGGCCCATTTCTGCTGTCATCCTCATCATGCCCCTACCGTCATCCCCCATACCACCCTCACCCCATGTTTACCCATCTTCATCTCACTTATGTTTTATCTCCTCCTCCCCTCCCCTAATTCCCCTTCGAACTCCTTTCTCCTCTCTGATCTCTGTCCCCATCAACATGCCCTCTCCTCATCCTCATTGCCTTTTGATGCCACCATTGTGGCTAGCCTCGTTCTGTTGCCATTGCCAATGCGTATCTGTTCCACCTCTCTCCCCTTCTATTCCTTTGTCATCGACAAGAGGTCTCCATCTCTGCCACCATCCCTTCCCCATTCCCCTCTGCCCACCCAGGGGAAGACAGACAGCTTTGCACTGTGTGTCTAAAAGCTGCCAGGGACATAGTTAATATAAGCAACTGTGGGAAGAAAGACAGAGGGAACTGCTTCTTCTCACTTAGTGACTTCAGTAAATATTAACAAGCATATTTCAAGACCTAGCACTATTTCCTGCAACAGACATAATAAATGACTTTCTGAGATTTTCTAAAGTATGCTTTTACAAATATTGGCATTATCACAAGCCTTGGGACTAGGGTTCCAAGCCTGAGAGATTAAAATAGTCTTTGTGCTAAAAAACAATCTGACTTCTCAGAAGGCCCTTTTCTTCTTTATTTATAATGTCAGGAAACCCTGGAACGGTGTCTATAAGTTATGAAAAACAGAGCAATTGAAATGGAATCTCACTTGGGACCCTAGTCACTGCTCCAGACTGACCAGTCAGTGGACATGGCTTCTCGCATTGCTCACCAGGTTATAACTACTCTGTATTCTTCTTACCTTCAAGAGGAATTATCAAGGTGGGGTGTGGTGGCTCATGCCTGCAATCCCAGTGCTTTGAGAGGCTGAGGCAGGCAGATGACTTGAGGTGAGGAGTTCAAGACCAGCCTGGCTAACATGGTGAAACCTCGTCTCTACTAAAAATACAAAAAATTAGTCTGGCGTTGTGGTTCGTGCCTGTAGTCCCAGCTACTCAGAAAGCTAAGGCAGGAGAATCACCTGAACCTGGGAGGCAGAGGTTGCAGTGAGCCGAGATCACATTACTGCACTCCAGCCTGGGTGACAGAGTGAGACTCTGTCCCGCCCACCCCCCAAAAAAGAGGAATTATCAGCCCTGCACCTGAATAAAGTATTCTCGGATTCTTGAGATTTTTTTCCCCTCTTATTTATTTGTTTAAACTGACACATAACAATTGTACATATTTATGGGGCACAATGGGATGTTTTGATACTTGCACATGTTGTATAATGATCAAATTAGGGTAATTAGCATATCCATCACATCATACATTTATCATTTCTTGGGTGAGAACATTAAGCATTTTGTCCTCTCTCTGTAAGTTTTTTTCCCCTCTATACCAATTTTGTACACACATAGTACACACACACACACGTACATGTACACAAACATATTCTTGTTCAGCCTTGCCCAGAATGGTCACAAATTGGCATAGAGGGGAAAAGAACTTTAGAGAGAGGACAACATGCACACACACACACACACACACATTAGTTATTGTCACATACACACAAAGCTATTATTCTCAGTATAATTATGATTCCTCATGTAACTTTGTTTCTAGTTATCTTAGTAAGCTACCAACACAAGAGCATAGGTCTCAGTTCTCAATCTGGTGTTTGATACTTTGTCTTTGGCATTTTCTGGAACGTATAGTGGTGTTCTTTACTAGGGAAGGCACACATTTTTTTCATGGTTAGAATAAAATCACAATACGTGGTTTTGTAAAAATCACAGTTGAATTTGCTACCATTCCTGTTGTATGTAAATTTGACTTATAAGAAAGAATACTTATTTGAACCAGGTATTCAAATATTATTATTTGACCAGGGTCAAATACAAATATTATTAGACCAGGGTCTAATAAGTGTTTCTAACATAGGGATAAATTGTCATTAAGGCCAGCCAAGTAGAGTCCTTGAACTCCGTCATTTTCTCTTCTAGACAATGTTTGGATTTGCCTTGCCAATTTAACAATCCTCTGAGAATCCTATTTTGTTCAAGGTCCATATTAACCAAGCTCCTTCAGACTGACATCTTTTTTCCTATTTTCTGTAAATTATGAAACATTTTTCTCCTCATGTGTATGGTGAGAACAAACAACAATTTATTTGCTCATTCTCCCTTTGATGGGCACCTGAATTACCTCTAGTTTTTGTCTACAACAAAACACGCTGATATTAACATTTTTGTTTATGTGATCTGGTTCTGTAAATTTGTACACAAATTTCTAAAAGTCATGAACCTAGGAGTAGAGTTGCTAGGTTGTAGGGTATTACATTTTCAACTTTACCAGGGACTGCCAAACCTTTCCCCAGAGTGGTTGCACCGATTCTGTATTCCATCAGCAGTGTATGAGAATCTTATTATGACACAAACTTCATGTGCCTTCTCAGATTCCTCTAACTGCCTTCTTTTCTCTTTCTAAGCACCCAAACTGCACCTGGTCACCTGTCTACATTCAGATTTGGATGAAACCCACACCATGGAGGCAGCCAGAAGCCCATGGGAGATGTCTGGATGCACAGAGGAATAGCTCCATGTGACTAATGGGAACAGGAAAAGGGAGGAAACCAGGAAGATAAATTTCCCTCCCTTCTCATTGCTCCTTGCAACCCTCCCCACTTGAAGCATGACCACATTTAATGAACAACCTGCTGTGTCTCTTGGAAGCTTGCTGCAAAGCAGCAATCAGCACAATAACATTGTATTGTATCTTCCTCTGCTTCACTTCTCTTCCTCCCTCACCCTCACTGCACTGAGCTGGCACATTCCAAAGAAAGCATTACCACATTAATCCTTGTCTCAGATTCTGCTTTCAAGAGGATCTAGGTGAAGGAAATTCCTATTACTCCACCTCTTCGTCAACTCTTCAAATGTCAGACTTTAAAAATGGTGTCATTTTGTTGAGTGTATCTCATTGTGGTTTTAATTTGCATTTTTCTGGTTACGAATGGGGTTGGCTAACTTTTCCTATGTTTATTGGATTTCTTCCTTTGTGAAGTGCTTGTTTAAGTTTTCTACTAATTTTTCTATTGGGTTGTCTCTTTTTTTTCTTTCTTTCTTTCTTTTTAAGACAGAATCTTGCTCTGTTGCCTTGGTTAGAGTGCAGTGATGTAATCATAGCTCACTGAAACCTCGAACTCCTGGGCTCAAGCAATTATCCCATCTCAGCCTCCCAAGTAGCTGGAACTACAGGTATGCACCACTATCACCATGCCTGGCCTTTTTTTTTTTTTTTTCCCCATAGAGACAGGTCTTACTGTGTTGCTCAGGCTGGTCTTGAACTCCTGGCATCAAGTGATCCTCCTACCTCAGCTTCCCAAAGTGCTGGAATAACAGGTGTGAGCCACTGCACACAGCCTTTTTCTTTCTCTCTTTCTTTCTTTCTTTCTTTCTTTCTTTCTTTCTTTCTTTCTTTCTTTCTTTCTTTTTCTTTCTTTTTTTTTTTTTTAAAGAAAAAGTGGCTCACTTCTGTAATCCCAGCACTTTGGAAGGCCGAGGTGGGCAGATTAGTTGAGGTCAGGAGTTCAAGACCAGCCTGGCCAACATGGTGAAACCCCGCCTCCACTAAAAATACAAAAATTAGCCAGTTGTGGTGGTGTGCGCCTGTAATCCCAGCTACTTGGGAGGCTGAGGCAGGAGAATCGCTTGAACCTAGGAGGCAGAGGTTGTAGTGAGCCAATATTGTGCCACTGCACTCCAGCCTAGGTGACAGAGCAAGACTCTGTCTCAAAAAATAAATAAAAAAGAAAAAAATGGATTTGTAAGATGTTCCAGTTAACTACTGCTATATAACAAATTATTCCAAAACTCGGTGGCATAAAACAATTATTTTACTAGGCTTGTGAATTCTATGGTTCATTAATTTAGACAGGACACAGTAGGTATGGCTTGTGTCTGCTCTGTGATGTCTGGGGATTCAGCTGGTAAGACTCAAAGCCTGGAAGTGACTCAGTGGCTGAGGGGTAAAATTATCTGGAAGTATTTCACTAACATGTCTGGTGGTTGATGCTGACTATTGTTTGGGGCCTCAGCTGGGGCAACTGGCTAGAAAACCTTCATGGAATTTCTCCGTGTGATCTGTGCTTCTTCAAGCACAGGCCTCTACACAGTCAGAATTCTTACATGTCAGCTCAAGGCTTCAAAGGCGAGTGTCCCAGGTAAACCAGGCAGCAGTGTATGGCCTTGAACGTTACTTCTGTTGCGTTCTGTTGGTTGTAAGTGAATCTCTAAAGGTGAGCAGATATAGGTCTTTCGTCTCAGTGGAGGGAATGTCAAGGTCACATTGTACAGAAGCGTGTGGAATTGGAGTGATTGTTGCAGCCGTCTTTGGAAAATACATCTGCCACATCCTGCTCTTTATATTTCCTGGATACCAGTCCTTTATTGATTATATATGCTGCAAATATCTTCTCCCACTCCGAGGATTAGTTTTTTTGCTGCCTTAATGATGACTTTTGTTGAACAGAAGTTTATTTTAATTTGGCAAAATGATCAATCAGTTCCTTTATGGTTGGGGCTGTAGATGTCTTAATAACACTGAAACCGTGAAGCAAGCTATTCTTTTATAATGTCTTCTGAAAGCTTTATGATTTTGCCTTTCACATTTAGGTAGTTACACAGTTACTGTGCAATTTATTGCTGCTCGACTCCAAATCCAATCTTCTTTGCCCTGCTTTGTAACACTGGAGCCAGACCTTGTAAACATTTCTCCTTTGTCACCTGACACAATGGTAGGTCTTGCCAGAAGAGATTGCTTGAGGGACATTGCCAGAGGAAGGGGCTCCTCTTCCTGGTTCTGGTGCTTTTCCTTCTTTTTTTTTTTTTTTTTTTGAAGGAGCATTGCCCTGTTGCCAGGCTGCAGTGCAGTGGTGCGATCTCGGCTCACTGCAACCTCCACCTCCCGGGCTCAAGCAATTCCCCTGCCTCAGCCCCTTGAGTAGCTGGTGCGTGCCACTATGCCCGGCTAATTTTTTGTATTTTAGTAGAGACAGGGTTTCACTGTGTTAGCCAAGATGGTCTCATCTCCTGACCTCATGATCTGCCCACCTCGGCCTCCCAAAGTGCTGGGATTACAGACACGAACTGCTGTGCCAGGCCACTTTTCCTTCTTGTTCCACTGGTGTGGATGCCAGCAGGCAGTTTCCCAGCTAGGTACCCCCACAACAGGTGGTTTCCTAGCAAGTTTCACCAGTGCCCCAGTGGACAGTTTCCTTCCTGCCACCCTGGTCTGTGGTACCTTCTCTCCCATCCAGTGGAGCACAGTGACACCCTCTACAGGGAGGTCTGAATCTCAGCCTTAGCCTCCCAAAGTGCTGGGATTACAGGCATGAGACACCGTGCCTGGCCCCTCCATGTCCTAATTATCATATTTTACAATAAGTCTTAGTAGCTGATAAAGCATGTTCTTCCTCCGTTTTAATTTTCTTTAACAGTATGTTGAATTTTTATCAAATCCTTTTTTCTGCCTTTAATTAGATGATCTCATATTTTCTTCTTTAATTCATGGGCAGCTCTATTCCAAGCTTACTCCTTTCCTTGGTACTCTGCCTTCACCATAGAGAGGGTGTCTGCTCCCTACATCTGCTATGCCTGTATTATTCAGAGTTCTCTGCACATTTAATTTAGTTAACCCCTTGTGACTAGCTAATCATTCTTTTCTTTTCTTTTCTTCTTCTTCTTCTTCTTTTTTTTTTTTGAGACAGTCTTGCTCTGTTGCCCAGGTTGGAGTGTGTTGGCGCAAATCACAGTTCAGCCTCGACCTCCTGGGCTAAAGCAATTCTCCCACCTCAGCTTCCCAAGTAGCTGGGACTATAGGCACATACCACCACCATACTCAGCTACATTTTTTGTTATTTTTCATAGAGGTGAGGCCCCACTATGTTGCCCCGGCTAAGCGATCATCCCACCTCAGCCTCTCAAAGTGCTAGCATTACAGGCGTGAGCCACCATGCCTGGCCTAGTAATTCTTTATTTTAAAATTTCCCTGTTCAAATTACTGGTATGGTTTCTTTTTCCTGACTGGAATCTGACTGACCAATCAGTCAGATTTAATCCTCCTGTAAAATATTTCATATATGGTGTGAGATCAGAGTTCAACTTCATTTTTTCTATCAGATAGCCAATTGTCTGAGTGCCATGTTTTGGAAAGAACATCCTTCCCCTATTGTTCTTTGGTGACGGCTCTGTCATATATCAGGAATCCATATATGCCTGGGCCCATTTCTAGCCTGTCTGTTTTACCCATTTTTCTATTTGTGCCTGCACTAATCCCTCCATGTCTTTTTTTTTTTTTTCTTTTTTTGAGACAGAGTCTCACTCTGTCGCCCAGGCTGGAGTGCAGTGGCATGATCTTGGCTCACTACAACCTCTGCCTCCTGGGTTCAAGCAATTCTCCTGCCTCAGCCTCCTGAGTAGCTGGGATTACAGGTGCGCACCACCACGCCTGGCTAATTTTTGTATTTTTAGTAGAGATGGGATTTCACCATGTTGGCCAGGCTGGTATCAAACTCCTGACCTCGTGATCCACCCGCTTTAGCCTCCCAAAGTGCTAAGATTACAGGCGTGAGCCACCATGCCTGGCCCCTCTGTTTTTTTTTTTTTTTTTTTTTTTGTGGAAAGAGTGTGGAAGTATTGGAAATTACACTGGGGACCGTGTGCATTTGGAGGGTTTTATTGGTCCTAGACCAGCAGCAGTCAGATACAATTTTTTGAGATGGAGTCTTGCTCTGTCGCCCAGGCTGGAGTGCAGTGGTGCAATCTAGGCTCACTGCAAGCCCCGCCTCCCGGGTTCACGCCATTCTCCTGCCTCAGCCTCCCAAGTAGCTGGGACTACAGGCACCCACCACTACCCCTGGATAATTTTTTATATTTTTAGTAGAGACGGGGTTTCACCGTGTTAGCCAGGATGGTCTCGATCTCCTGACCTCATGATCTGCCCGCCTCGGCCTCCCAAAGTGCTGGGATTACAGGCATGAGCCACTGCGCCAGGACCCCTCTGTGTCTTAATTATCATATTTTACAATAAGTCTTGGTAGCTGATAAAGCATGTCCTTCCACCATTTTAATTTTCTTTAAAAGTATGTTGAATTTTGATCAAATCCTTTTTATCTGCCTTTAATTGGATGATCTCATATTTTCTTCTTTAATTCATGGTGAATTATATTGATGATTTTTTTTTTTTTTTTTTTTTTACAAGATCTTGTTCTGTTACCCAGGCTGGAGTGCAATGGCATGATCTCGGCTCACTGCAACTTCTGCCTACTAGGCTCAAACAATCCTCCTGCCTCAGCCTCTCAAGTAGCTGGGACTATAGGCATGCACCACCATGCGTGGCTAATTTTTGTATTTTTTGTAGAGATGGAGTTTTACCATGTTGCCCAACCTGGTCTCGAACTCCTGGACTGAAGCAATCCACCCACCTTGGTCTGCCACAGTGTTGGGATTACGGGCGAGAACCAGCGCACCCCACCTCAAATTTACATGATTTAATCTTATATGTTAATTTAATCAAAATGGACAACTAATATGAAAGCAAATCTACTGCATGAGGAAGTATACCACCGTAAGATAGAGTAACAAAACAGATTTAGTTAATCTGTTGGGCCTAGGAGGCAGAGGTTGCAGTGAGCGGAGATCGCGCCATTGCACTGCAGCCTGGGTAACAGAACAAGATCCTGTAAAAAAAAAAAAAAATTTAGTTAATCAGATCTAGTTAAACAGATTTAGTTAATCTGTTTTGTTATTGTTGGTTCTGCGACACTATCTCATGTTAAACTAAATCTGTTTAATTTAAAGCACTAGGTTTAAACGAAGCCTAGCTCAAAACTCAAAGCTCTAGGTTTCTAGCACTGGCATTTTCCCCATGGGAGTTTTTTTTTTCTTTTGAGACAGAATCTCACTGTCCCCCAGGCTGGAGTCCAGTGGCACAATCTTGGCTCACTGCAACCTCCACCTCCCAGGTTCAAGCAATTCTCTTGCCTCAGCCTCCTGAGCAGCTGGGACTACAGGCGCCCACCACCGCACTTGTCTAATTTTTGTATTTTTTTTTCCATAGAGATGGGGTTTTGCCATGTTGGCCAGGCTGGTCTTGAACTCCTGACCTCAAGTGATCCACGTGCCTCAGACTCCCAAGGTGCTGGAATTACAGGCATGAGCCACTGCACCTGGCCTCCCCATGGTAATCTTCTTACCATATGGGCACATCACAAATTTCAGCTCTTTGTGTTTGTTTCAGGCTCCTAGAGATTTTCCTTAGTTACTTGTAGTCCTAAATGTATACATATCTATTTGTTGAAATGTATCCACTATCAATATATTTTAAAAAAGAGCTTTTCAAAATATCTAGTGAGCCATACCGCTAGTGGCAGAAGTCTTTTTTGTTGTTACATCGTCTAGAATATTATTATATGTGACATTACCAACTTGTTTTAAAATGTTAAATAATTTTTCTTAATGGATCTGGCAACACCATATATTGGGAAAGTTAATGTCCACAGCCTTTCCATTTCAGTTATTTCTCCGATATTCCATAATTTTGCTTAGGGGAGAGACTAGAAGTGGTGCATAACCAGAATAATATCCCCATAATCACATAAGCCAGACCAATTCCTTAGGAACCAAAAGTAAGCTCATGTACCACAGATGAAATAAGTCCCAGTAAATGATCACCAACAGTCTAATTGGGTAATTGAGCAACTGAATAGCGGAAGATTAAGATACAGTGATGTATTGAACTCAGGGAAATATCATAAGGATTAATACAACATTCATTATAATTACATTGGCTATTGGCCACAGGAACTAATCCATTTTGAATGAAACATTAAAACCCTTTAATGGTGGTGGCTATTTGTGGAAAGAGTGTGGAAGTATTGGAAATTACACTGGGGACTGTGTGCATTCGGAGGGTTTTATTGGTCCTAGACCAGCAGCAGTCAAAAACAATTTTTTGTGTGTGTGTCCCCAGGCTTCAAAAGTCTCCCTAGATGAGGGACATTGCTATCATGGGGGTCCCCTGAGAACAGATTCAACACTCAGAGATATGAAGTTTCTTTATGAACAGAAGGGATAGTTTAAGAAAAGTGTCATATTTTTATCCCTGGATTTTTGACACACAAAAGCCATACACCAATATTCAGACAAAGGTCCATCAGTCATTTTGAAACTTTTCTTGATCTTTTTGATAATTCTATTCTTTCTGGAGGGGAAGATCTTTATTACTTTGGTATGGCAAGTTGTCTCTACCTTAGAAACGAGACCCCAAACCAAATTGATACATTCAGAAGGGAAAATGTGACCAGCACTGTGATAACTGCTTGGTAAAGCTGGCCTCATCATTTGGTCTCTTGTTCATAGAGCAGAGGGGGCCAGCACACTCACTGTGTCTTTAAACTTTTTTTTTCATTTTTGAGACAGGGTCTCACTCTATTGCCCAGGTTGGAGTGCAGTGGTGCCATTGTAGGCCACTATACCTTCAAACTCGTGAGCCCAAACAATCCTCTCGCCTCAGCCTCCTGAGTAGCTAGGACTATGGGGAATGCCACCACACTCAGCTAATTAAAAAAAACTTTTTTTTTTTTTTTTTTGTAGAGATGAGGCCTTGCTATGTTACCCAGGCTGGGCTCAAACTCCTGGGCTCAAGCAAGCCTTCTGCCTCTGCCTCCCAAAGTGCTAGGATTATAGGCATGAGCCACCACACCCAGCTACCTTTAAACTTTTGAGGTGAGAATTGAGTAGGGTCTTTTTTTTTTTTTGGTCAAATGAAAGAAAATTGCTAATTGCTTAAGTTTTTTCCTTGCAGAAGAGAGGTTGGTGACAGAATTATTCTCTTTAAAGTTGTAACCTCTTACCTTGTTCACAAACTAGCCCACTCCCAGCCTCCTGCTCAGTTGGCATCCAGGGAGCAAATAATAAGCCAATAGAAAATATCCAGCAAGTTGTTCTTAAGGCTAAAAGCTCATGAAATAGGCACAAGAGCCAGGCGCGGTGGCTCACACCTGTAATCCCAGTGCTTTGGGAGGCTGAGGAGGGTGGATCACAAAGTCAGGAGTTCAAGACCAGCCTGGCCAACATAGTGAAACTCCGTCTCTACTAAAAATACAAAAATTAGTTGGGCGTGGTGGCAGGTGCCTGTAGTTCCAGCTACTTGGGAGGCTGAGGCAGGAGAATCCTTTGAAGCCGGGAGTTGGAGGTTGCAGTGAGCCAAGATGGCGCCACTGTATTCCAGCTTGGGCAACACAGCAAGACTCTGTCTCAGAAAAAAAAAAAAAAAAAATGGCACAAGAAGCTGCCATGCCCCTGAGGCAGACATCTTCTCAAGCTGAGAAGCCTGGTCCAGGGTGCATGGGCAGTGAGTACAAGCCGGGATCATCTCTCTAGGAAAGTTCAAGTGACGTTTCTTTCCTCTGATTAATCTTCATGTATATTCAACTTCCAGCTCAGTTTCACCAGGGTGATTGTTTAGACTCTTGTTCCTGTGCATGGAAAGTTTGGACACACTTCAGTAATGCTTTGTGAATATCTAGCAAAATCCCATTTTACACATAAATGTTTTCCAAGTGGATGGTCACTGGAACTGTAGAAGGAAGTTGCATGTGCCTGTACATAATTCTTGAGAATTATGGGCAAGACATCTGACCATTTTGGTCGATACATTTTAACCAATTTATGTTTCAAAATCCCATTTTGGCTTTCTACTATCCCCAGCTAATTATGGGTGGTGTGAGCAGTGATGGGATTAGTGTGTCAGTAAGACATTACACATTTCCCTATAATCTGATCTGAAAACTGAGGGTTATGATCACTGTTGAAGGTTAAAGTTGCCTAATCCTGGAAGCGAAGCTCTTAAAAAGTTTTTGCCAGGTACAGTTGCTCACACCTATAATCCCAGCACTTTGGGAAGCCAAGGTGGGAGGATCGCTTGAGCTCAGGAGTTTGAGGTCAGCCTCGCCTCAAAATTTTTAAATTTAAAAATTTAAAAAATTTTAAAAGTTAGCTGGATATGGTGGCTTGTACCTGTGGTCTTAGCTACTTGTGAGGCTGAGGTGGGAGGATGACTTAGGCCTATGAGGTCAAGACTGCAGCTTGCTATGATGGTGCCACTGCACTCCAGCCTGGGCAACAGAGCAAGATCTTGCCTCAAAAAAAAAAAAGAAGTTTTTGATTGGTGGTGACCGCGTAAGCCTTTGCTCATTGCTGAGTTTCTCTGTGCTCTAAAAACATACATGAGGCCAGGCACGGTGGCTTATGCCTGTAATCTCAGCACTTTAGGAGACCAAGGCAGGCAGATCGCTTGAGCCCAGGAGTTCAAGACCATCCTGGGCAACATAGTGAGACCCTGTCTCTACAAAAAGAATAAAAATTAAAAAAAAAAAAAAGAATTACCAAGCCATAATCTGGGTAGAAACAACCTAAATATTTACAAATACCCTTTGTGGTAAAAGATGAGGTACTTGTATTTATGGGCAAGTGAGCATTACTCTTCATTCATTCAGTGAATGTTTATTGAGTGCCTACTATATATATATATATATACAAGGCACTGTTGTAGTTGCTGCAGATAAAGTGACTAAAGCAGGCAAAAACGCCTTCCGTCATGGAGCTCATGTTCTAAAGGGGAAGACAGAAAGCAAACAAGGTACAGAAGTAAATTATATGTTATGTTAGGTCACACCTACAGAGAGAAATAAAGGAAGGAAAGCAAATAGAGAATATGTACATGGTAGACGGAAGAGGATTGCAATTTTCAGCTGGGTGGTCAGGATAAAGCTTCACTGAGAAGCGGACCTTTGAAGAAAGCTGGAAGGAAGTAATGATGAGCCATGTGGCTATCTGAGGAAAGAGCATTCCAAGGCCATGAGTAATAAATTTTGCCTAAATTCCATTAAGAAAGAGAAGCTGGACACGGTGGCTCATGCCTATAATCCCAGCACTTTGGGAGACCAAGGTGGGAGGATCATTTGGGCCCAGGAGTTCGAGACTAACCTAGGCAACATGGTAAAACCTCATCTCTACAAAAAATAAAAATAAAAAATAGAAAGTTAGCTGGGCATGGCGGTGTGTGCTTGTAGTCCCAGCTATTCAGGAGGCTGAGGTGGGAGGATCGCTTGAGCCTACGAGTTCAAGGCTGCAATGAGCTGTGATCGTGCTATTGTGCTTCAGTCTGGGTGATAGAATTGAGACTCTGTGTAAAAAAAAAAAAAGAGAGAGAGAGAGAGAAAGAGCAATGGCCTGGTTTATTATTGGAGGTCTGGGAGATGTGGAGGAACCAGTAAAGCTTTTCACTGAGGTAGACTGAGGTAGATGATAAGCAGGAGATAATGCTACTCTGGAAACAAAGTGAAGAAAATGTGTCCAAGGAGGAGAGAGTGACCAACTCTGTCAACTGCTGCTGCTGGTCTTCCAGCAAGATGGGAAGCAAGAGCAGACTAGCCCTGGAGGAGGGCAGGGTGAACACCTGACGAGGGGGCGCTGGGGAGACCAGATGGAGGGAAAGTGGAGACGCTGAGCACTTGTGTTGAGGGATTGTGCTTTAAAAGAGAACAAAGACGGTGGGGCATGGTGGCTCACGCCTGTAATCCCAGCACTTTGGGAGGCCGAGGCGGGCGGATCACCTGAGGTCGGGAGTTTGTGACCAGCCTGAGCAACATGGAGAAACCCCACCTCTACTAAAAGTACAAAATTAGCCAGGCGTGGTGGCGCATGCCTGTAATCCCAGCTACTCGGGAGGCTGAGGCAGGAGAATCACTTGAATTCGGGAAGCAGAGGTTGCGGTGAGCTGAGATCGCGCCATTGCACTCCAGCCTGGGCAACGAGAGCGAAACTCCGTCTCGAAATAAATAAATAAATAAATAAATTAATTAATATAAACAGTACAGTAGCTGGAAGGGGAAATAAGAAAAAGCTTAGCCTTTGCCTTTTTGTTTCCTGGGTTTTTGGAGAGTTCGGAAGCTAGTACAGCATCTTTGCATCCTTATGGTGATTATCCACTGGGGAGTAAATAGCAACGGTATAGGAGAGTTAGGGAAATTGCAGGAGCAAAGAGAGGGCACAGCCAGCCGGGAGAGAAGGCAGAGGATTTGTGGAAGGATGCTGTTGGCTTGGTGGATTTGATGGCTGTGGGAGTTCTCTCCTGGTGGCCTCTATTAGTGAAATAAGAAACAAGGTCATCAGCAGAGAGTTAGGATGGAACATGTATAAAGAGGGAGGAAAAGCTGTGAAATAATTAACTCAGAGAGGAGGAGAGTTAATGGACTAGAAAAATGTAGAATAATTGCCAGGAAGTTAAGTGCCCACTTGAGGTAAGTGGTCATGAATTTAAAGTAGTCCAGTCAACACAGTTGCTTTTCTTCAGCCATATACCGCAGCATCGATGTAGATATAGAAGAACTGGATTTCACAAGGATTTGGGTTTTGCCAAGCAAGTAATACAAATTGAGGGTTGATAATACAGTTGAGGGTAATTGCAATGGCTGATTATGATTGAGCATGGAATTTAAACTGGGTGAGCAGGTGTATTGGTCGGTTCAGGCTGCCATAACAAGATACCACAGAATGGGTGACTTAAACGACAGACTTTTATTTTGTCATCTTTTTTTTGTTTGTTTATTTTGAGATAAGGTCTTGCTCTGTCGCCCAGACTGTATTGCAGTGGTGTGATCATGGCTCACTGCAGCCTCCACCTCCCTGGGCTCAGGCAGTCCTCCTACCTCAGCCTCCCAAGTAGCTAGGACTACAGGTGTGCACCATCACACCCAGCTAATTAAAACAAAATTTTTTTTTTAAAGACTGGGTCTCCCTATGTTGCCCAGGCTGGTCTCAAACTCTTGATCTCAAATGATCCTTCCACATCAGCCTCCCAAAGTGCTGGGATTATAGGCGCAAGCCACCACACCCGACTATTTTCTCCTAATTTTAGAAGCTGGACGTCCAGGATGGAGGTAAAAGCAGGGTATGGTAAGTTGCTGGTGAGGCCCTTCTTCCTGGCTTTTGACATCTGCCTTGTGGCTGTCCTCACATGACCTTATGACCTTTCCTCTGTGACTATGCAGAGAGCTCTCTGGTGCCTCTTCATATATATTTTATATATGAAGGGCATGACTACGGGGATGAGTGGCTGTATACACACACACACACACACACACACACACACACATATATATATAATATATATGAAATGAGAAATGTGTGTTTAATGGCAAACCTTGGCACATTCCAACGCCAGGAATGGCATGAGGTCACAGAAGCAGGTATGGGTAGGTGATCTCCATGGAGCTTCACATGATGAAGAGGATGAGGAAGGCCACCATCAAACAGGAGAGTCCCATGGACTCAGACAGGACAAAGCTGACAATGGCACAGGGGAAGAGCTGCTGCCTGAGAGATGGGTTCCTGGCATAGCTTGATCAAGCTGCCAAGCACTCTTATTTTTATTTATTTATTTATTTATTTTTGAGGCAGGGTCTTGCTCTGTCACCCAGGCTGGAGTGCAGTGGCACAATCACAGCCTTAACCTCCCAGGCTCTAGCGATCTTTCCACCTCAGCCCCCCAAGTAGCTGGGACTACAGACGCCACTATGCCTGGCTAATTTTTGTATTTTTTTAGTAGAGATGGGGTTTTGCCATGTTGGCTAGGCTAGCCTTGAACTCCTGACCTCAGGTGATCTGCCCACCTCGGCCTCCCAAAGTGTTGGGTTTCCAGTTGTGAGCCACAGCGCCTAGCCTGCTTAGGCTATTTAGATGAATTCTCTGGCCTGTTCAGGAAGGAGGCAGATGCAGGCCGGATCAGAACTGGAAAAAGAAGTAGAGGCCCAGTGGTCTGCATCTTTTCAGTTTGCACTCCCACCGCCCCGCAGCCCTTTCTCAGCCTTGCCCAAGGTGATTTCTTCCTGTTCTTATAGGGACACTAGTCCTATGCGATAGGGCCACTCTTACAACTTCATTTTAGCCTTAATTACCTCTTTTCAGGCCCTATTTCCAAATGCGGTCACATTGGGGGTTAGGGTTTCAATATATGAATTTTGGTGGGGGGCACAATTTATCTATAACAGGAAGGAAGGAAACAGATGAGGGCACAGTGAGAAGGTGGTAAGATGAATGCATTGTAGGTAATGATCACTGGAGCTGGAGCGTTAGATGTGAGCTGAAAATAGGAGAAGCTTATTGGAGAATGGGGTGTGTGAAATTGGGAGTAAAGAAAGGTTGAAATAACTTGTCATAACAAAATCTAGGGCATGACTATGGGGATGAGTGGCTGACTTAGTGGATAAAAAGACCACAGGAGGAGCGTATGCTAAGGAACCGAGAGGCCAAAGCATTAGAAGGAACATCTCTACTGAAATTAGCAGGAATTATCACATGAATGGTGCTGAAGAGAGTCACAGTGAGCCAGGTGTTAAATCTTCAAGGAAGGAGGGAGAATAACCTAAGGTAAAATAAGGGCAATAAGGCAGGGGTACACTGTGTTGGGGGAAAGATGCAGCATAACCAAACACAAGTCATAGAGGAAAATATCTGCAATGCATATAACTACCAGGAGGGTCACAGATTGTTTCTCCAGATGCAGATGCTGAGACGGAATCTGAGGTGCAAGAAGCTTAGTAGGGATCGACTCTTGTGAAAGGAAGGAGAAGGAAGCAGGATTGGGCAGAGGAAGAACTTGAACTGAGAATCAGGCCCCACAAAGCCTCAACCAACCCAGCAGGGAGCTCTGGAGCAAACACTGTACATCAAAGTGTTCTAAGTTAGGCCAAAATAGCTGGGCCTTTCTACCAGCTACGGATTGCTGGGAAGCGTATGACCTTGGGTGAAGCAGCTCTCTGCAGATGAGGCAGATCCTGAAATAGCTGACAGTTGGAGGCTGTCTGCCTATTGCACTCCCTGCAGCTGGGCAACAAGTTCTTCTTGAAGGGGGATCTGGGCAGTGCGTCTCTGTGTCTGCCACAAAGAGAGTTGTATTTTATTTTGCAAACATAAAGAACCCGTACAAATCGCTATGAACTTCTGAGTTGCCAAAGATAATAGTGGCTGTCCAAATCAGAATCGCTTCATATCCCAAGCAACCATATAGAACAAAGGTCAGCAAATAACATCCTGTGGGCTAGGCACCTGTTTTTGTCAACACATCGATTAGTTCATGCATTGTATGGGTGCTTCATGTTACAAAGGCAGGTTGAGTAGTGTGATAGACAGTATGGGATGGGTGCGGTGACTCATGCCTGTAATACCAGCACTTTGGGAGGCCAAGGGGGGCGGATCACTTGAGTCTAGGAATTCGAGACCAGCCTGGCCAACATGGTGAAAACCTGTCCCGACTGAAAATACAAAAAGTTAGCCGGGCGTTGTGGTGCAAGCCTGTAGTCCCAGCTACTTGAGGAGATGACGCAGGAGGATCCCTTGAGCCGGGGAGATCAAGGCTGCAGTGAGCTCTGACCATGCCATTGCCTGGGTGATAAAGTGAGACTCTGTCAGAAAAAAAAAAAAAAAAAGAAGAGAGAGAGACAGTATGGCCTGCAAGCCTCAATTATTTACTATATGGCCCTTTAAGAAAAAATCTGCTGGCCAGGCGCTGCCACACCTGTAATCCCAGACGGGAGGATCTCTTGAGGAGTTCTAGACCAGCCTGGGCAACACAGTGAGATCATGTCTCCACAAAAAAAAAAAAAAAGATTTGTTGACTCCTGATTACTGATATAGAAAAAAATAATAACAAAAACTAAATTCTCAGCATAACTAGATGACAGAGAATTCCTAAACTTTAAATTACCTGTAAGTAGAAAAAATAAACACCAAATTCCAGTGAGATGGCTTTCACGATTCTACTGCAAATCTTTGTGGAGAGCGAGGGCAGTCCTGGAAAAACTGTGTAAGAGAAGAGGGGGCAGGTAACAGCAGGCCAAAGATTGATCTGAAATCATTGTGTTAAAGAGAAAGTCCGCCCTAAGAGAAGCAACACGAAAACGAATCCTGTAGATCAGAGCACTGACCATGGGGAGGGACTTAAAAGGGCAGCGTAGCCTCAAGGAGACAACCTCAGAAAAGTCGGGCTTCTGGGGGAATAGAATGCAAGAAAGGAAAGGAGAGGCACCCTTTGAAGATTAGGTGGTGAAGGGGAAAAGAATCAAAACGTGCTATAACCAGTGAGTACCAAGGGGGAGAAAAAAAGAATCAAAAGAGGAAAATGTAGGGCATGTAACACAAAACAGAACCCAAAACTTGCAGGAGATACAATTCCCACCACACACACACGCATGCACGCACACACACACACACACACGAACACACACACACACACACACAGCCATCCATTAAAGCAGCAGTTCTCAGACTTTTTTGGTTTCAGGACTTTGTTACACTCTTAAAATGAGTGCCCTAAAGAGCTTTTGTATTTGTAGGTTATATCTATCAACATTTACTATATTCAATATTAAAACTGAGAATTTAAAAAGTATTTTAGGAATTAATTTAAAAAGAATAACAAACCGATTACATATTAACATAACTAATTTTTAAATGAAAAATGACTGTATTTTCCAAAACAAAAAATTTCATGAGAAGAGTGGCATTATTTTACATTTTTGCAAATCTGTTAATATCTGGCTAAACAGAAGACAGCTGGTCTTATATCTGCATGTCTAAATTCAATCTGATGCAATATCACATGTCCTGTAGCTCCTAGAAAAGTCCATACTTGTGGGCCAGGCACTGTGGCTCACACCTGTAATCCCAGCACTTTGAGAGGCTGACGCAGGTGGATCATTTGAGGTCAGGAGTTTGAGACTAACATGGCCAACACGGTGAGACCCCGTTTCTACTAAAAACATGAAAATTCGCCAGGCATGGTGGCATGCACCTGTAATCCCAGCTACTTGGGAGGCTGAGGTAGGAGAATCGTTTGAACCTGGGAGGCGGAGGTTGCAGTGAGATGAGATCGTGCCTCTGCATCAGACTCCATCTCAAAAAAAAAAAAAAAAAAAAAGAAGAAGAACAAGAAAAGAAAAAGAAAGCTCCATACTTGTTAAGAGAATGAAGGTCAGAAAGACAAAAACATATTAGTATATTATTAAAATAGTTTTGACTTTACAGCTACTTGAAAGGTTTTGGGGACCCTTAACGGTTCTTGAATCACACTTTAAGAACTGCTGTGTTCATTGCTTGAGCCTAGGAGTTCAAGGCTGTAGTGGGTTAGGATGGCATCACTGCACCCCAGCCTGGGTGAGAGAGAAAAACTCTGTCTCAAAAAAAAAAAAACTGGCCGGGCGCGGTGGCTCACGCTTGTAATCCCAGCACTTTGGGAGGCCGAGGTGGGCGGATCACGAGGTCAGGAGATCGAGACCACAGTGAAACCCCGTCTCTACTAAAAAATACAAAAAATTAGCCGGACGTGGTGGCGGGCGCCTGTAGTCCCAGCTACTCGGAGAGGCTGAGGCAGGAGAATGGCGTGAACCCGGGAGGCAGAGCTTGCAGTGAGCCGAGATTGCGCCACTGCACTCCAGCCTGGGCGACAGAGCAAGACTCCATCTCAAAAAAAAATAAAAATAAAAAAAAAAAATAAAAACAAACAAAAAAAACCTGAAAAACAACAGCAACACACACACACACACACATACACACACACACACACACACACACACTCTGCCCACTTCCCTCCCCCAAATTTAAAAAGAACTATTGCATTAAAAAAAAAACTTGTATTTCAGGTCGGGTGCAGTGGCTCACACCTGTAATCCCAGCACTTTGGGATGCTGAGGTGGGCGGATCACCTGAGGTCGGGAGTTCGAGACCAGCCTGACCAACATGGAGAAACACCATCTCTACTTAAAATATAAAATTAGCCGGCCTTGGTGGTGCATGCCTGTAATCCCAGCTACTCGGGAGGCTGAGGCAGGAGAATCACTTGAATCCGGGAGGCTGATGTTGCGTTGAGCTGAGATCGAGCCATTGCACTCTAGCCTGGGCAACGAGCAAAACTTCGTCTCAAAAAAAACTTGTACTTCACTACACTGACAGAAGGGGACGCCATTCAACTAAGAGTCTTGGAGACCACTCTCGTTCCAAAAAATAAATAGCCAAAAACAGATGAAAAGTTTCTATAAGAAAATAGAAAATGAGAACCAAAATAGCTCAAGTGATGAACATTTCTACATTTCCCCCCAAAAGAAAAATTACCATGAAGCAGAAGAAAAATGCTGTAACGCAACACAGCAAACTCAATGAATTGTTGTCTTCAGGCAAACATTTGAGGATATGACAAATCACCCTCTAGCTTTTTTTTTTTTTTCCTTTGAGACAGGGTCTCATCACGTTGCCCAGGCTGGACTTGAACTCTTAGGCTCAAGCAATCCTCTCACCTCAGCCTTTCAAGTAGCTGGGTACCCTTTACTTAAGGGGTACAATGTATGTGACTTGAGTGGTAGACCCCCTAAAAGTTCTGACTTGACCACTATGTAATCTATGCATGTACCAAAATTATACTTGTATCTCATAAATTTATCAAAAAAAAACAAAAAAAGGAAAACCACCTTGAAACCAAAATTCAAAACTTAAAAGCAAATGGACATCCCCCTGCTCTGAAGGAATAAATTAAGAGTTCACTGAACTCAGGAAAGAAGAAACAGACAAAATGATTTCAGAAATAAAGCCTACATTATAAGGTACTCAAAGGAGAATAAATTCAAGTGGAAATGTTATAAGGGGCATTGAAGAAAGACAGTTTTGCTTGATGTGATCCTATTTGTCCATGTTTGCTTTGGAAAAACCAAGAGGATGCAAATGAAATCAAGAGAAAAGTGTTGGGAAGAAAGAATTCTCCTCTACCAACGTAAGTCCAGCTGGTTGGGGGCCTGTGAATTAAATGGCAATAGAGTAACAGGGGGAAAATACACATGTGGGTGTACCCTATAGAGAGAGTAGCTCCCTGAACAGCTGGGGGTAAAAGTTTATGTACCAACCTATATACTACCCCAGCGGGGCTTTAGGACTTCAAAGAATGGAAACTTCTTATGAGTCTTGTTTATACAATTTTTTATTTTTTTGAGACAGAGTTTCACTCTTGTTCCCCAAGCTGGAGTGCAGTGGTGCGATCTCTGCTCACTACAACGTCTGCCTCCTGGGTTCAAGTGATTCTCCTGCCTCAGCCTCCTGAGTAGCTGGAATTACAGGCATTTGCCACCACATCCAACTAATTTTTGTATTTTTAGTAGATATGGGATTTCACCATGTTGGCCAGGCTGGCCTCAAACTCCTGGCTTCAAGTGATCCACCTGCCTCTGCCTCCCAAAGTGCTGGGATTACAGGTGTGAGCCACTGCATCCAGCTTTACACAATTTTTTAAAAACAGTCTTGATGTCCAAGGTCAGTGCTTCTGTGACCAGAGACCTCTGGAGGAGGGTTTGTGGCAGCTATGTATCCTAAGGCTCTGAGTTAGTCAGATAAGGGAAGTTTCAGATAAGATTTCTCTCTGCGTCTGTTGTAGCTCAGATATTTTTCATTGGAAGTTATCTCTTTACCAAGTTAGTGGATGTTTTCTTCCGAAGTAAAAAGAGTCAGAGAGAAAGTAGTCGAAATGGAAGACAGGCAGAGAAGAAACAGTACAGTTAAACCTTGGACAACCTGAGTCTGAACTATGTGAGTCCACTTAGATGTGGATTTTTTTTGATCAAACAATATTTGCCAGATGCAAAACCCATGTATATGGAGGGGTGACTTTTCATATACCACGATTTTGCAGGCTGACTGGAGGACTGTTGGCCATTAGTATGTCTTCTTTTGAGAAATGTGTATGCAAATCTTTTGCCCATTTTAAAAATAGGGTTTTTTTTTGTTTTTTTTTGTTTTTTTTCTATTGAGTTGCTTGAACTCCTTATGTATTCAATTATTAATCCCTTGTCAGATGGGTAGTTTGCAAATATTTTCTCCCATTCCATGGGTTGTCCCTTTTCTTTGTTAATTGTTTCCTCTGATGTGCAGAAGCTTTTTAGCTTGATGTGATCCTATTTGTCCATTTTTCTTTGGTTGCCTTGTGCTTTTGTGGTCTTAGTCAAGAAATCTTTGCCAGACCAGTGTCCTAGAGAGTTTTCCCAATGTTTTCTTTTAGTGGTTTCATAGTTTCAGGTCTTAGGTTTAAGTTTGCAATCCATTTTGATTTGATTTTTGTGTATGATGAGGGATAGGGGTCTGCTTTCATTCTGCCTACAGCTATCCATTTTCCCCAGCACCATTTATTGACAACACTATCCTCTCCCCAATGTATGTTTTTAGCACATTTGTCAAAAATGAGTTGACTGTAAATGCATTAATTTTATTTCTGGGTTCTCTTTTCTGTTCCACTGGGCAATGTGTCTGTTTTTATTGCCAGTACCATGCTGTTTTGGTTACTATAATTCTGTAGTATAATTTGAAGTCAGAAAATGTGATGCCTCCGGCCGGGCGCGGTGGCTCAAGCCTGTAATCCCAGCACTTTGGGAGGCCGAGGCGGGCGGATCACGAGGTCAGGAGATCGAGACCATCCTGGCTAACACGGTGAAACCCCGTCTCTACTAAAAATACAAAAAATTAGCCGGACGTGTTGGCAGGCGCCTGTAGTCCCAGCTACTCGGGAGGCTGAGGCAGGAGAATGGCATGAACCCAGGAGGCGGAGCTTGCAGTGAGCCGAGATCGCGCCATTGCACTCCCGCCTGGGAGACAGAGCAAGACTCCGTCTCAAAAAAAAAAAAAAAAAAAAAAAAGAAAATGTGATGCCTCCAGCTTTGTTCTTTCTGCTCAGGATGGCTTTGACTGTTCTGTGTCTTTTGTGGCTCCATACACATTTTAGAATTTTTTTTCTAGTTTTGTGAAAAGTGTCATTTTATTTTTTTATTTATATCTTTTTTTTTTTTTTTTGAGACGGAGTCTCGCTCTATCGCCCAGGCTGGAGTGCAGTGGTGTGATCTCGGCTCACTACAAGCTCTGCCTCCCAGGTTCATGCCATTCTCCTGCCTCAGCCTCCCAAGTAGCTGGGACTACAGGTGCCTGCTACCATGCCTGGCTAATTTTTTTGTATTTTTAGTAGAGATGGAGTTTCACTGTGTTAGCCAGGATGGTCTCGATCTCCTGATCTCATGATCCGCCTGCCTTGGCCTCCCAAAGTGCTGGGATTACAGGCGTGAGCCACCACCGGCCTATTTATATCTTTTTTTTTTTTTTCCTGAGACAGAGTTTCGCTCTTACTGCCCAGGCTGGAGTGCAATGGCATGATCTCAGCTCATCACAACCTCCACTTCCTGAGTTCAAGCGATTCTCCTGCCTCAGCCTCCTGAGTAGCTGGGATTACAGGCATGTGCCACTGCACCTGGCTAATTTTGTATTTTTAGTAGAAACGAAGTTTCCCCATGTTGGTCAGGCTGGTCTTGAACTCCCAACCTCAGGTGATCTGCCCCCCTTGGCCTCCAAAGTGCTGGGATTACAGGTATGAGCCACTGCGCCTGGCCTTTTATATCTTTTTTTAATCCCTCAAATATTCTTCTATCCAAATTATTGGTATTTTGATAGGGATTACATTTAATCTATAGATTGTTTTGGGTTGTATAAACATTTTACCAATATTGATTCTCCAATCCATGAACATGGAATATCTTTCCATTTTTTGGTATCCTTTTCAATTTATTTCATAAATGTTTTACAGTTTTCATTGTAGAGATCCTTCACTCCTTTGGTTAAGTTCATTCCTATTTTTTTGTTTGTTTTTTTGTAGCTATTGTAAATAAGATTACTTTCTTGTGGTTTTTTTTTTTCATATTGTTCAGCTGTTGGCATATAGAAATGACAAAGTTTGTTATGCTGACTTTATATCCTGCAACTTTACTGAATTTGTTTATCAGTTCTAAGAGGTTCTGGTGGAGTTTTTTTGTTTGTTTTGTTTCGTTTTTTTGAGACAGAGTCTTGCTCTGTTGCCCAGGCTGGAGTGCAGTGGCCCAATCTTGGCTCACTGCAATTGCTGTCTCCCAGGTTCCAGTGATTCTCTTGCCTCAGCCTCCCGAGTAGCTGGGACTACAGGTGTGCATCACCACGCCCAACAAACATTTGTATTTTTTGTAGAGATAGGGTTTCACCATGTTGCCCAGGCTGGTCCCAAACTCCTGGCCTCAAGTGATCCACCCACCTTGGCCTCACAAAATGCTGGGATTACAGGTGTGAGCCACTGCACCTGGCCTTGGTGGTCTTTAGGTTCTTCTAAATCTAAGATTATGTTGTCTGTAAACAAGAATAATTTTACTTCTTCAAATTTGGATGCCCTTTATTTCTTTCTCTTGTTTAATTGCTCTGGCTAAGACTTCTAGTACTACATTGTTTTTTTAAAAAAATTTAAATTTTTAAATTAAAATTTAATTGTCAGATGGCTAGATTGCAAAAAATTCTCCCATTCTGTAGGTTGCCTGTTCACTCTGATGATAGTTTCTTTTCCTGTGCAGAAGCTCTTTAGTTTAATTAGATCCCATTTGTCAATTTTGGCTTTTGTTGCCATTGCTTTTGGTGTTTCAGTCATGAAGTCTTTGCCCATGTCTATATCCTGAATGGTATTGCCTAGGTTTTCTTCTAGGGTTTTTATGGTTTTAGGTTTTACGTTTAAGTCTTTAATCCATCTTGAGTTAATTTTTGTATAAGGTGTAAGGAAAGGGTCCAGTTTCAGTTTTCTGCATATGGCTAGCCAGTTTTCCTAACACCATTTATTAAATAGGGAATCCTTTCCCCATTGCTTGTTTTTGTCAGGTTGATCAGATAGTTGTAGATGTGTGGTGTTATTTCTGAGGGCTCTGTTCTGTTCCATTGGTCTATATATCTGTTTTGGTATCAGTACCATGCTGTTTTGGTTACTGTAGCCTTGTAGTATAGTTTGAAGTCAGGTAATGTGATGCCTCCAGCTTTGTTCTTTTTGCTTAGGATTGTCTTGGCTATGCAGGCTCTTTTTTGGTTTATGAAATTGAAAGTAGTTTTTTCTAATTCTGTGAAGAAAGTCAATGGTAGCTTGATGGGGATAGCATTGAATGTGCCCAGCCACATTTTTCAGTTTGTTAATTGAATTTTTCAGCTCCAGAATTTCTGCTTTATAAAAAATTATTTCAATCTCTTTGTTAAATTTCTTTGATAGGATCTGAATTTCTTTTCTGTGTTATCTAGAAGTTTGTTGAACTTCCTTAAGACAGCTATTTTTAATTCCCTATCTAAAAGCTACATACCTCTGTCACTCCAGGATCAGTCACTGGTGCCTTATTTAGTTGTTTAGTGAGGTCAAGAATATTCCTGAATGGTCTTGAGGCTTGTAGACATTTACAAAATTAAATATCTCTATCTCTATCTCTATCTCTATCTCTATGTCTATCTCTATCTCTATCTCTATCTATCTATCTATTTTTTTTTGAAACGGAGTCTCGCTCTGTCACCCAAGCTGGAGTGCAGTGGCACGATTTCGGCTCACTGCAAGCTCCTCCTCCCGGGTTCATGCCATTCTCCTGCCTCAGCCTCCCGAGTACAGGCGCCTGCCACCACGCCCGGCTAATTTTTTGTATTTTTAGTAGAGATGGGGTTTCGCTGTGTTAGCCAGGATGGTCTCAATCTCCTGACCTAGTGATCCGCCCACCTCGGCCTCCCAAAGTGCTAGGATTACAGGCGTAAGCCACCGCGCCCGGCCCTATCTATCTATCTATCTTGTATATAATTTTTTTCCTCAAAAAAAAAGTTAGTTTAAAAGCTTTCTTTGTGATGTATTTATTCATGTATTTTACTCATATTTCTTTTTTTTTTTTTTTTTTTTTTTTGAGACGGACTCGCTCTGTCGCCCGGGCTGGAGTGCAGTGGCTTGATCTCGGCTCACTGCAAGCTCTGCCTCCCGGGTTCACGTCATTCTCCTGCCTCAGCCTCCCAAGTAGCTGCGACTACAGGCGCCCGCCACCATGCCCGGCTAATTTTTTGTATTTTTAGTAGAGACGGGGTTTCACTGTGTTAGCCAGGATGGTCTCAATCTCCTGACCTCTTGATCTGCCCATCTCGGCCTCCCAAAGTGCTGGGATTACAGGAGTGAGCCACCGTGCCTGGCCGTCTTTTACTCATATTTCTAACAGGTTTTAGGTCTTATTAACTTTAATTTTTTTTTTTTTTGAGACAGAGTCTCACCATGTTGCCCAGGCTGGTCTCAAACTCCTGGCCTCAAGTGATACGCCAGTCTTGGCCTCCCAAGGTGTTGGGATTACAGGCATGAGCCACTGTGCCAGCCAACCAATATACAGTGTTACATGAAAAAAGCAAAGTGCAAAAGAGTATCTATAATATGCTACCGTTTGTGTGAGAAAGAGAAAACAAGAAAATGTGGGCCAGGCAAGGTGGCTCATACCTGTAATCCCAGCACTTTGGGAGATTGAGGCTAGAGGATTGCTTGAGTTCAGGAGTTCAAGACCAGCCTGGGCAACACCATCAAACCCCATCCCCACAAACAATAAAAAAATTAGCCAGGTGTGGTGGCTCACACCTGTGGTCCCAGCTACATGGGAGGCTAAGGTGGGAGGATCACTTGAGCCCAAGAGGTTGAGGCTGCAGTGAACTGTGATCATGCCACTACACTCCTGCCTGAGTGACAGAGCAAGACAGTCTTCTAAATAAATAAATAAATCTTTTTAAAAAGAAAATATGCATATACCTACTCATTTGTGCAAAAATAACAAAATAGAGAGACCAGAAATAAATGAGACCAGGGCCAGGTGCAGTGGCTCACACCTGTAACCCCAGCACTTTGGGAGGCCAAGGCAGGTGAATGAGGAGTCGGGAGGTCAGGAGTTTGAGACCAGCCTGGCCAACATGGTTAAACCCCATCTCTACTAAAAGTAGAAAAATTAGCTGGACGTGGTGGTGCACGCCTGTAGTCCCAGCTACTTGGGAGGCTGAAGGAGGAGAATCACTTGAACCTGGGTGGCAGAGGTTGTGGTGAGCTGAGATTGCGCCACTGGACTCCAGCCTGGGAGACAGAGCGTGACTCTGTCTCAGAAAGAAAAAGAAGAAAAGAAACGAAGGAAGGAAGGAAGGAAGAGAGGGAGGGAGAGAGAGAGACTGGGCTGGGCGTGGTGGCTCACGCCTGTAATCTCAGCAGTTTGGGAGGCCAAGGTGGGTGGATCACTTTAGTCAGGAGTTCGAGACCAGCCTGGCCAACATGGTGAAACCCCGTCTCTACTAAAAATACACACACACACACACAAAGTAGCTGGGCATGGTGGTGTGTGCCTGTAATCTCAGCTACTCAGGAGGCTGAGGAAGGGAACCTGGGAGGCAGAGATTGCAGTGAGCCGAGATCATGCCACTGAACTCTAGCCTGGGTAACAGAATGAGACTCCGTCTCAAAAAAAAAAAAAAAAAAAAAAAAAGGAAAGAAAGAAATGACACTGGTGACCCGTACTGGGTCGGATGGGGTAGAAGGAATGTGGGAATGGATGTGAGGTACAGAGGATGGGAAACAGGAGAGACGCTTTGCTGAGTGGACCTTTTTGTACAGTTGAGTTTTAGAACCATGCTAATTTATGTTTTATAAATTGAAACAAAAACAAGTAAAAATCTAAGAATGAGGGGGGGAACCTATGATGCAATATAAAGAAACGAATGAAACAAAATGTATTTCAAATGAATGACATAACCATACTGGAGGAAAAAATAAAAGAACTAATTCGAGTAACTTTTATAGGTGTGAGCCACCGCACTTGGCTGTGTTTTTTTTTTTTTTTTTTTTTTGTTCTTGTTTTTTTGAGACAGAGTCTCACTCTGTCACCTAGGCCTTAGTGCAGTGGCGCAATCTCCACTCACTGCAACCTCTGCCTCCCGGGTCCAAGCGATTCTTGTGTCTCAGCCTCCAAGTAGCTAGGATTACAGGCGTGAGCCACCACCGCCCAGCCCGTTCTATGACTTTAGACAAAAGTATAATGACATGTATCCACCATTGTAGTATACAGAAGTTTTACTGCCCTAAAAACTCTCACATTTTTAGGTTGATATCTAACATTTTCATTGTAAATTGAATAGTTGCAAAGGATATAATTTCTGGAGTACTATAAACATTGACATTTAAAAACACAACTACTACAACACTCTTCTCTAATACCATCTAAATACTAGGACTCTAAGTACCTTCAGAATTTTTTAACTTTTTATTTTGAAATAATTTCAGATTTACAGAAAGGTTCCAAGAATACTACAAAGAATTCCCATATACCCTCACTCAGATTCCTCAGATGTTAACCTTTTACATTTCCTCTATCTACCTACCTACCTATGTCTTTATCTCAAAATACGGTATAGATTTCCTGAAAACAAGGCCATTCTGTTACAGAACCACAATATAAACATCATAATCAGGAAACTAATGCTGATATTTATACTAAATGGTCTTATTCAAATTTTTCCAATTGTCCTAATAACATTCATTATAGGCAAAGAAAATCTTGGACCATGAGTTACCTTCAGTTGTTATGTGTCACGTCTTCTTTATGACTGAAACAGTTCCCTCCGTCTTTCCTTATCTTTTATGACCTCGACATTTTGAAGAGTACAGTCAGGTTACTTTGTGGAATGTCCTTTAATTTGGGTTTGTTTGATGTTTCCTTATGATTAATTCGAGTTATGCATTTTTTGGCAGGAATACCAGATAAATGACGTTGTGCCCTTCTCAATGATCACGTCAGGAGACACATGGTATCTATTTGTCTTTTTACTGGTGATGTTAAATTTGATCGCAAATTTCTCCACTGTTAAGTTACTATTTTTCTTGATATTTTAAGAAAATTGAATCATATAAAATGCTCAGTTAAAATCACAAAATGCAGCCAGGCACAGTGGGTCATGCCTGTAATCCCAGCACTTTGGGAGGCTGAGGCAGACAGATCACTTGAGCCCAGGAGTTTGAGACCAGCCTAGGTAATGTAGTGAAACCCTGTTTCTCAAAACAAACAAAGAAACAAACAAAAAAACAAAAAACACAAAAATTAGCCAGGCATGGCGGCATGCACCTGTAGTCCCAGCTGCTCAGGTGGCTGAGATGGGAGGATCACCTGGACCCATGAGGTCAAGGCTGCAGTGAGCCGTGATCATGCTACTACACTCCAGCCTGGGCAATAGATTGAGACCCTGTCTCAAAAACAAATAAACAAACAAACAAACAAACAAAAGAGTGGAAGTCAAAATGGGAACAAAGAGGAAGGGCAATGAATAGAAAACAAATATGGTAGATATTAATCCAACTATATCAATAATCACTTTAAATGTCAATGGTCTAAATATACTGATTAAAAGATTTTCAGAGTAGATCAAAAAACAAGACCCAACTATATATTCCTACAAAGAACCCACTTTAGGCCGGGCACAGTGACTCACATCATAATCCCAGCACTTTGGGAGGCTGAGGCGGGCGGATCACTTGAGGCAGGCAGATCACTTGAGGTCAGGAGTTCGAGACCAGCCTGGCCAACAATGGTGAAACCCTGTCTCTACTAAAAATACAAAAATTAACCAGATGTGGTGGTGGGCACCTGTAATCCTAGCTGCTCAGGAGGCTGAAGCGGGAGAATCGCTTGAACCCAGGAGGTGGAGGTTGCAGTGAGCTGAGATCCTGCCATTGCACTCCAGCCTGGCCAACAAGAGCAAAACTCCATCACACACACACACACACACACACACAAAGATAAAAAAAAAAGAAAGTCATAGCACGAACACCAGGAGTGAATCCTAATGGAAACTGTAGACTTCAGGTGATAATGATCTGTCAGTGTAGGTTCATTGATTGTAACAAACGCACCATTCTGGCGCAGGATGTTGATAGTGGGAATAGCTGTGCATGTGTGGCCAGAGGGGTGCTTGGAAACTTTCTGTACTTTCAACCCAATTTTTCTGTGAACCTAAACCTGCCATAAAAAATGTTGCTTGATATCTTGTCATATATATAATATAATATAATAAGTTTATTTATTTAAATGTGTGGAAGGACACAAAGTCTTTTACAGGTAAATGAGAAAAATAATTTGAGATCACTTCCCTAGAGGATTTGTGGCATGTTCGCCAGAATTCTTATATGAGAACAATCATAGCAGCCATTTTTTTTTTTTTTTTTTTTTTTTTTGCAGAGTTAGCTGAGGTTTTATTTTGGACACACACAAAAAAGAAAAAAGCAATTGAATTGTTTTGTAGCTGGTGACATGGGCAAGGGGGTATCCCCAGGCAGTAAACTCCTCCGCAGGTGGGCTGAGGGCTAGGACTGAGCCTCGGGTGGGTCTCCTGTTCCCTGTGCTCCCCGGCCTCCCTCCCGGGCTCTGGGGCAGCCGCAGGAGGGGCAGGCTGGGAGGGGCTGCCCTGGCTGTTCACTTGGGCAGGACGTCAAAGGACTCGGACACCGGCTTCCCGTTGCAGGTCTGGATCTTCTTCACAACCACGGCCCTGGTGGAGCTGGTGCGGCTGAAGGAGCTGGAGCCCAGGCCGTAGCTGAGGCCGGGGCTGGTGAGGCCTCCATAGGCCGAGCTCAGCGCACCTGCATAGCCGCTGGTGGTCTTCGTATGGATACTCATGTTCTGCATCCCAGACTCCAGCCGGCTCTCCTCGCTCTCCAGCAGCTTCCCTGTAGGTGGCGACCTCGATCTCGATGTCCAGGGTCAGCTTGACGTTCATCAGCTCCTGGTACTCCTGGCAAACTTGTTGGTGGGGTTCTTGATCTGCTCCTTCTCCTGGGTGCGCATGGCCTGGATGTTGGGATCCACCTCCTAAGGGGGCTCAGCAGGCTCTGGTTGACTGTGACAGCGGTGATGCCTCCCATGCCGCTAGTCCCACCATAGCCTCTGCCCAGGTCAGCCCGCAAGCTGCTGCTGCCCACTAGGGAGAAGCTCGAAGAGCTGATGCAGGCACTGGGCCCACTCGTGCAGCAGCGGCATAGCAGCATTTTTACAATAATCCAGCAACACTGTTGTTCATCAATAGCATAATTGAGAAATATAATGTGATATATTTATATGATGGAAACTATTCAGCAATGGGAATGACTGAACTACGGCACTATGAATCTTATAGATTGAATACATGAAGCAAGATACAAATTACTCCATTTATATAAATGTAAAAAAAAAAAAAAACCAAAAAAAAAACCTAGGCAGCATAGCCAAACCCTGTCTGTACAAAAATAAAATTAGTCAGGTATGGTGGAGCATGAGTCCTAGCTACTCAGGAGGCTGAGGTGTGTGGATCACTTCAGCCAGGAGTTCAAGGCTGCAGTGAGTCATGACATGACAGAGGGACACCCTGTCTGCTGTCTGTCCCTATAGAAAAAGAAAAAAGTGAGTCAAAAAGCAAGTCAAATGAAACTATATTGTTGAGAGATGTGTATATAAGTGGTAAAGTGGAAAACAAGCAAGTAGCTAACATAAAATTCAAGATCGTGGTTACCTCTAGAGATAGAATGGGGTGTGTGACCTGAGGGAAGTCTCATATGGATGAGGGGCTGCTTTTGGGGTGCTGGGTAAATTCTAATTTTTGAAGTGGGTGGTGGTGGAATGTTTTAAAAACATTAAAACTTTTTTGAATGAATGGTGCTTATAAGGGATTTAAAAAAAAAACCATGAAGCATAACCTGAAGTTTTCATGATGCCAGTCTCCTGGTGTCTTTTCCTGAATTTGGCAGACAGGATGGCCAGAGGAAATGCATCAATGCGGAGGGACAGAAACAGCAGTGTGGCCTGGGAAAGGTGAGTGGCCACTGCTTCAGCCATGGCATTCGCTAAAGCAGTGCTTTTTTTTCATTATTTCTTTTCCTTTATCATCTTATTTTAAAAACATTTTGCATATATATATTTTCAAGTTTCCACACAATGCATTGATTTACTTATATTTTCCATTTTTTTCTTTTTAATTTTTTTCTAGAACAATGCTTCTTAAACTTTAGTGTGCATGCTGGGACTCTTACTAAATGCAGATTCTGGTTTAGTAGGTCCCAGGGAAGGACCAGGGATTCTGCATTTCTGACAAGCTCCCTGGTGAGGTCCTTGCTGCTGGTTCACAGAACCCCACTTTGAGTGGCCAGAAGCTAGAGCATTTCCAAGTGGAAAGTGGCCTCTGCAGCCGGGTTCAGTGGCTCACGCCTGTAATCTCAGCACTTTGGGAGGCTGGGGTGGGAGGATTGCTTGAGCCCAGGAATTTAAGACCAGTCTGGGCAACATAGTGAGATCCCATCTCAGGAAGGGAGGGAGGAAGGGAGAGAGGGAAGGAGGGAAAAGAAAGCAAGCAAGCCACCCTGCCAGTTTCCTACCCGAGTGTTGACTGCTGAGTGAGGAGACCTCATCACAGGAAGTACACTCATCCTATTCCTACTTCTACTCTCCTTCCATCACCACTCCTATCTCCATACTGGTTCTGAGCTCATAGGTCCCAGGGAGGGGCCAAGGATCCCTACAGATCCACCTGCCCATCTCCATTCCACTCCCACTTATCTCCTCTGTCCCTCTCTCCATCCTCAGATTCTTCCCCAACGCCATCCGCATCTGGTCTCCATTGCATCCATATTGCTATCTTCATCTCTGTCTGTTTTCCCATCTGTCTCAATCTCCAGCTCCAGGTAAATCCCAGCTCCCATTGCTATCTCCATCCTATCCCCACTACACACCATCCCTATTCTGATACACTTCCTTTTCACCCTTACTTTCTCCAGAGTGAAACTTGAGTCAGATTCATAAAGAAGTCTAAGAGTTTTGGGGATGTTGGGGACTATCAAAGTTGACAGTCTCTCCATATAGAAATTCTTCCCCAGATTCCAAGGAGAAACTTTGAAAGAAATTACTCAAGTCAAGATTTCAGATATAACTTGTTAACTGCCCATGGTGAGTATGCGGGAGGGCTAGGACTGGGATGGGAAGCAAGAGTGAATAAAAGGGAGATAGGGCTCTCCGGAGAGACAAGAAGGTAAAGATTCGGCCCGGCGCGGTGGCTCACGCTTGTAATCCCAGCACTTTGGGAGGCCGAGGCGGGCGGATCACGAGGTCAGGAGATCGAGACCACGGTGAAACCCCGTCTCTACTAAAAATACAAAAAAAAAAAAAAATTAGCCGGGTGTGGTGGCAGGCACCTGTAGTCCCAGCTACTCGGAGAGGCTGAGGCAGGAGAATGGCGTGAACCCGGGAGGCGGAGCTTGCAGTGAGCCGAAATTGCGCCACTGCACTCCAGCCTGGGCGACAGAGCGACACTCCATCTCGAAAAAAAAAAAAAAAGGTAAAGATTCAACAAGGGAAGCTAAGAAGTCACAGACTGGGAGACAGAGGCAAAAGAGAAATGTATGGATAACAGATCTCAAATCTAGTTTAACCTCTTCCCCACCCTCCCATCCCCACACAGGTCAGGCTTTGAAACGAGGAATTTAGAGAAGAAAAAAGGTGTGGTCTGCTGTTTCATTCGATCCATTATCTGTTGAGCATTCCTTTTTTTATTCAAATGGAGCAGAAGAAAGGAGCTTGAAATGGACAGTTATCTCTGGTTTATCTGGCCGCAGAGTGCAGAGATGATTCTCTTTCAGGGTGGGAGAGGGGGTGGGGAGGAGGAGAGAGGTGGGAATGTTAATGATGATGGTGATGGGTTGATGAATGTGAGACTGGAGTTTTTTTTCATACGAAGTCTCGCTCTTGTCCCCCAAGCTGGAGTGCAATGGCGTGATCTTGGCTCACTGCAACCTCTGCCTCCTGGGTTCAAGCAATTCTCCTGCCTCAGCCTCCCAAATAGCTGGGATTACAGGCACCTGCCACCATGCCCAGCTAATTTTTGTATTTTAAGTAGAGACAGGGTTTCACCATTTTGGCCAGGCTGGTCTCGAACTCCTGACCTTAGGTTATCCGCCCACCTCGGCTTCCCAAAGTGCTGGGATTACACGCGTGAGTCACCACGCCTGGCTGAGACTGGAGTTTTAAATTACAGTAGTCCTTCCTCCTGTATCTGCGGTTTCAGTTACCTGAGGTCGACCACACTCTGAAATTATTAAATGAGAAAATCCAGAAACAAACAATTCATAAGTTTTAAATTGCATGTTGTTCCGAGTAGCATGGTAAGATCTCAAGCAATTCCACTCCGTCCTACTCAAGAGGAATCATTTCTTTGACTTATCCCTTTGTCCAGCATCTCCACTCCATCTATGCTACCCTTCCTTGGTCGCTTGGTAAAAGTCTTGGTTATTCCCAGATCAACTGTTGCGGTGTGGCAGTGCTTATCTTCAAATAACCCTTATTTTACTTAATAATGGCCTCTAAGTGCTAGAGTAGTGATGCTGGCATATTGTTATAATTGTTTTATTTTGTTATTACTGTTAAACTCTTACTGTGCGTAATTTATAAATTAAACTTTATCATAGGTATGTACTTATAGGAAAAAAAACATAGCATATATAGGGTCTGATATTATTCAAAGTTTCAGGCATCCGTTGGAGCATCTTGGAAAGTATCCCCTTGGATAAGAGAGGACTAGTGTATATTGAATGACTGGAAGACGAATGAATCCGCCCAAGATACTGTTAAAGCACAGAGAAGGGAAATGTAACAAAACTGAGTTGAAGGCAGTGACTAGAGGAAAATAAAACAGTTTCATGTTTGTGCCCCAACTGAGTTTCAGATTATTCAACTAACCAGTCACCTGCTGTGTAGAGCCTCTTTCTTTCCCAAGATCTTGCTGTCTTGCTTAGAGATTCCAGGTTTCTTCGCTTACATTCGTGCTGGGAATTCAGCAGTGGAAGCTCCGTCCAGATGCCTTCTGTTGGAATTAGCAATAGAATCTCACAAATTGTTTAAGCCCAGCTATGTCTCTTCTCGACTTCTGGAGTGAATCCCAAGAGGCATTGGAACTTTACTTTTGCTGACTGTTTCCCCACTTTTCCTTCTGATTCTTTCAGTTTCTGGTTATTGGCTAGGGCTGTTTGTGACTCATCTAACTTGTATTTTGGCTGTTCCATAGCCTGCCCATGAATGCAGGGGATCGGGATGAGAAGGCAGCCCACGCATTCAAGTTGAATTTGTGCAGGGTGGTGACCTTCCCCCTGGGTAGGTAGCAGACTTGGTTAGGAGCCTGGTTTCATGGTTTGACCACTGGTGATCTCTGCTGGGTGGCTGGTGGGATCTAGTCTCTGATAGGTGAGAGATGACAGAGAATCTGGGTTGTTAGCTCTTTTTTTTTTTTTTTTTGACAAAGTTTCCCTCTTGTTGCCCAAGCTGGAGTGCAATAGCATGATCTCAGCTCACTGTAACCTCTGCCTCCTGGGTTCAAGCGATTCTCCTGCCTCAGCCTCCCAAGTAGCTGGGATTACAGGTGCGCGCCACCATACCCTGCTAGTTTTTTGTATTTTTAGTAGAAATGGGGTTTCACAATGTTAGCCAGGCTGGTCTCGAACTCCTGACCTCAGGTGATCTGCCCACCTCGGCCTCCCAAAGTGCTGGGATTACAGGCATGAGCCACCACACCCAGCCTGTTAGTTCTTTTTGTATGACAGATTGTTTATTTGTGAGATCAAGTCACTTAAACGCTTTTGTGCCCAAAAGAAGGAGAAGAGCCCTTTGAGATCTGTCTGAACTGGTGAGTTTTTGTGGTTCTGTGGCTACTGACGGATGAGGAGTTATAAAAATGAAGCTGCAAACTCTGGGGTCTCTAGGCCTGTAAATGAGAACAGCCTTAAATCTCATTGTGTGAATGGGGAAAATTTTTCTACCTCCTGAGGGTATTAACAAATTAGATTATAAAGATTTAAATTAAAGGGGCTTTGTCCTGATTGGTTTATAGAGACCAGTAAGAGCTTTTGTAAATCCAATTTTGCCCAAACTCCCAGAAAACAAAGGAGCTGAACTCCTAATACTTTAAATGGGATAAGCAAAACAAAACAAAAACCTTTTTCATAGAAACTGCTAGCTCAGAAGCAATTTTATACAATAATCCATGGTTCACGTAATCAGGAAAGGTTTAATCCTTGGACAAGTCAGACTGATTTGATGACTTTGCCCTAAAAACTAACATCTTTTTACTGATTTTACCAGTGTAGAGTATAATACAAACGTATGTTTCAGTTTATTTTATTTTTTTAGCTGTACTTGCTGGAATAGGATTAGTTTGATTTTTAAGAATTGCTTTTGTTTTCTTATGGAGAGAATAATCTGAATACTGAACACACAGACGTACTCCTCTGCCTCTGTTGGTCCCGATATCAATCACCCTTCTTCCAACTTTATCAATCACCCTCTTTCCAACTTTACCTAAGTAGCTAAGTTCTGTTTCAGGGAGGGAGAGAACTGGGAGGTAGGGCATTGAGAACTATCTATTATATACAAACATTTAATCAAATCAACAGTGTTTACAAAGAAAATATAATATGACCCCCACAGCCATATACATATATCTTTTTTATAGTTTTTTTTTTTTTTTTTTTTTTTGCAGGGGGGACAGAATCTCACCCTGTCACCCAGGGTGGTGTGCAATGGCACGATCTCGGCTCACTGCACCTCCGCCTCCAGGGTTCAAGCACTTCTCCTGCTTCAGCCTCCTCAGTAGCTGGGATTACAGGCATGTGCTGCCACACCTGGCTAATTTTTGTATTTTTAGTAGAGATGGGGTTTCACCATGTTGGCCAGGCTGGTCTCAAACTCCTGACCTCAAGTGATCTACCTGCCTCAGCCTCCCAAAGTGCTGGGATTATAGGCGTGGGCCACCGGGCCTGGACTACACTTTCTTAAAATGGCAGTGATGAACACACTCATGAAAATTACCCAAAGGTTAAGCCACTCCATAATATAGAAAAGTAAGAAGTAAAGGTAGACAGACTATGCTTGGTGACTCATGTTTGAGCACTCTATCTTAATTAGAAATTATCCAGATACCCCATAATTATTATTTAATATTTAACCTAGGTTTTAAAGTTAGCTGGCCGGGTGCAGTGGCTCATGCCTGTAATCCCAGTGCTTTGGGGGTCCAAGGCGGGCAGATCACCTGATGTCAGGAGTTTGAGACCAGCCTGAGCAACATGGACAAACCCCGTCTCTACTAAAAATAAAGAAAAAATTAGCCTGGCGTGGTGGTGCGTGCCTGTAATCCCAGCTACTCAGGAGGCTGAGGCAGGAGAAGCACTTGAACCTGGGAGGCAGAGGTTGCGATGAGCTGAGATCGCGCCATTGTACTCCAGCCTGGACAACAAGAGCGAAACTCCGTCTCAAAATAAATAAATAAGTAAATAAATAAATAAGTAAATAAGGTTAGCTAAAGAAGAAAAAAAGTTAGCTAAAGATCTTGGGGACTATATTTAAACAGATGTATTATAGAACCTAACTACTACTTATATAAAAAAATTGGTCAGAATTGTGCTTCAGCTGGCATGGTGGCTCACACCTATAATCCCAGCACTTTGGGAGGCCAAGGCAGGAGGATTGCTTTGAGCCCAGGAGTTTGAGACCAGCCTGGGCAACAAAGCGAAACCCCATCTTAAAAAAATAATTTAGTTAAATGCATTATTTTGTCTTTCTTTTTTTTGAGACAAGGTCTCTCTCTGCCACCCAGGTTGGAATGCAGTGGCGTGACCATGGCTCACTGCAGCCTTGACCTTCTGGGCTCAATTAATCTTCCTACTTAAGCCTCCCTAACAGCTGGGACCACAAGTGCACACCACCACTCCCAGCTATATATATATATTCTTTAATGCTTTGTAGAGATGAAGAAGTCTCACTGTGTTGCCTAGGCTGGTCTCAAACTCCTGGGCTCAAGTGATCCACCTGCCTCGGCCTCCTAAAGCACTGGGATTACAGGCATGAGCCATCATGCCAGGCCTATGTTTTTCTTAATCTTACTATCTCAAATTAGGTATCTATCATTCCCATGAATGTTTTTATGTCTTTATTACATATGTTGGTGTATCCATAAACAATTTCTACTATTTTGCATGTTTTAAAGCTTTTTGTAAATGCTGTTATTTTGCATGAATTCCTTTGCAACTTGTTGGTTTTTTTTTGAGCTTGTATTTTTAAACCTTTTTATTTGGGAATAATTTTAGGTTTACAGGAAAGTTGCAAAAGTAGTACAGTTACTGTATGCCTTTCAGTCAGCTTCTAATGTTAACACCATACATAACTGTGGTGCATTTATCAAAACTAAGAAATAGCCTGTAATCTCAGCACTTTGGGAGGCCGAGGTTGGGGGATCACGAGGTCAGGAGTTTGAGACTATCCTGGCTAACACGGTGAAACCCCATCTCTACTAAAAATACAAAAAATTAGCTGGGTGTGGTGGCAAGCGCCTGTAGTCCCAGCTACTCCGGAGGCTGAGACAGGAGAATCGCTTGAACCCGGGAGGCAGAGCTTGCAGTGAGCTGAGATCGTGCCATTGCACTCCAGCCTGGGCGACACAGCGAGACTCTATCTCAAAACAAAACTAAACAAAAACTAAGAAATAAACATTGGTACAATACTATTAACTAAGCTATAGACTTTATTCAGATTTCACTAGTTTTTCCACTAATGTCCTTTTCCAGGATCCTACCCAGGATACCATATTACACTTAGCAGATTGCATTTTTGAGATTTATGATGGCACATGACATTTTAATGTATTCATTCTAATTGAAGTTGGATTCCCATTGTTTGACCATACCAACATGTATTTATTCTCCTATCTGTAGGTATTTAGGTTGTTTCCAAATTTCTTTTACTCTTATAAACAATGGTGCAATACTTGTACCTCTGTCCTTATCTTCTTTACACTGTCAAGAAACAGAGAGCATCTATCTATAATTTACGATGAAGTCTAAGCCTGTACCTTCAAAACCTGGCTCTGACTTTTTCTTCTAGCCTCATCTTCATCTCCCACCAAACCTCCAGGTTCAGGACTGGTTACTCCAGCTCTCTCCAGTGTTTTCTTTTTCTTTCTTTCTTTAATTTTCTTTTTTTATTTTTTAGCATCAGGGTCTCACTCTTTTTGTCCAGGCTGGAGTACAGTGGCACAAACATAGCTCACTTTAACCTTGAACTCCTGGGCTCAAGCAATCCTCCCACCTTAGCCTCCCAAGTACTAGGACTACAGGCACTTGCCACCATGCCTGGCTATTTTTATTGTTTATTTTTGTAGAGACGGGGTCTTGCTTTGTTGCCCAGGCTGGTCTGGAGCTGCTGGGCTCAAGCAATCCTCCCACCTCGGCCTTGCAAAGTGCTGGGATTACGGATGTGAGTCACCGCACCCGGCCTCAAGCCTTCCCTTTTCTGGTCATCTTTTGTTACCCCACTGCCAGCCCCAGCAGTGTCTATTTGAATGCTGTGCAATTTAAGAGTAAAATAGGGTTAGTAAGGAAAGCTTGGACTGGGCATGAAAGAGAATTAGGTTGATGTTTATCTACCTCTTCATTTGACAAAGGGTTCCTAATTATCTCCCATGTGGCAGACACAGTGCTAGGTACCCAGAGGTTTGTCCTTAGACGCTCCCCTTTTCATTCCACATCTCAGGGGCTCTTGTTCATTCTAATGGCTTCAATTCTGAAATCCATAACTCCAGCCCAGACTTTGCTTCCTGAGCTTCTAGCTCATATATCTAACTGCTTCCTGGACATTCCCATTTCTCATAGGTAACCTCAAAGTTGATTTGTTCAAAAATTACTTCATGGCTGGGTGCTGTGGCTTATGCCTGTAATCCCAGCATTTTGGGAGGCTGAAGTGGGAGGATCCCTTGAGCCCAAGAGCTCAAGAAATTTCAAGACAGCTTCTTTCAATTTCTGTAGCTATCCAGTTGCAGACTGGTGAAATTTGCAAACCATTGTTAACCACAGACCACACTTTGAGTAGCACCAAAGAGAGGCAACAGAACAGAATGTACATATGTGGTCCTTAGAGCAGGACGGCAGAAGGCAGAAAAAAAAGATTCTTTTAAGCAAACAGATAATAATGACATCATCAGTAACTACAGTTACTGATGGAGTTCTCTACTAAGTTCTCTGTACTCAGTCAGTTCTCTGTACTAAGATATGGGTAGCCTGGGGCAGTGCAAGTGCAGAGGAGGCACCTAGGCCAGCCCGGGTATCAGGGAAGGCATCAGACAGGTAGGAGTTGGGTGGGGGAAGCATTAGTGACGAGTGGGAAGGACACTCCAGGCAGAGAAACAAGTTCTGGAGTCATTCTGCAGCATATGGTTAGGAGATCACCTTTCCTGTGATTTGATGGCTACTTGTCTCTGAGCATCAGTGTTAGTTTCCATGTGTATAAAATAGATATGGTAATCTTTTCTTTGAATCACAAAAAAAGATAAAGCATGAGATGTGCCTGTTACAATGGCTGGTGCTTGCTAATGTTGCTGTTCTGTGTGTAAAAGATACAGGAGTCAGAGCTGCCACAGACAGCGAGTTGCAGTGCTTTGCAGGGGACAGCTCATGGACCCAGGACTGGAGCCCAGAATGACCAGGGTTCTGGGAGGTAACAAGGAAAATGGCAGCGGGGGTGGGGGGGGGTGGGGCGGGGGCAGCATGCCTGCCCCTGAGTCATTCCCAGGCCTAGGTGTGTGTCTACAGGATGGACTGTCAGCGGAGGATAGGGTGCATTGTAAGGTTGGGGGAGGAGGCAGGACCTCAGGGCAAACTCCTCTGACGCACAAGCCCCAGGCATTCCAGATGTCCCCACAAAAATTGGCTCTGAATTAAAAGGCTGAAAGGTGGGGCTGGCACTGTCCTATTTTGATATGCTTTGAGGCATTTGATAAAGATGTTAATGGGATCATTCATAAATCAGGAAACTAATCCTCTGAGGTGCTGGTTGCTAATGAAGCAAGTGAGAATCAGGAAGATTAAATCACAGATTTCAAAATCTCAGGCTGGAATTTAATCCCAGACCTTGAGTCCAGACTTTATCTTAAACAGATGGCATGGTTCGAAACATATCCCAACTGCAGTAGTCACTTGGAAATGAGTGCCCAGTAGTCCTTGCAGTTCACCCAAAGACTACTCCTGGGAATGGGGCACGGAAATGGGACGTCGGGGTGCAGCAAATGCTTCCTGGAGGTGACCCCAAGGGAGAGTAGCCTATAGTAGACACTCATTAAATGTTGGTAAAACAAATGGAGTTAGTAGATGAAGAAATGAGGGAAGAGCATTCCAGGCAGAGATAATACAGGGCCACCTGGCAGGGTCAAGAAGACTTGGGGCCCCTTAGCATATTAAAGTGGGTGGTGGTAGCAGTCTGTCCACATGCAGGCTAGAAGGGGTGCATATCTATAAAGAGCTTAACGATAATAGATCCAACTAAAAGTTGGTCTGCCTTTTATTATTGCTGTGTGCCAGTGATTTTTAAATACTGTTGAAATACTCCTCTCCTAAAAAATCTTTTGTTGGTTTAAGTTCTAAATAATTGCTGTAGATACTGAATTTTATTTGTACATGTAAACTTCACACTAACACGTTTTTATTAGTGATCCTTTAATAAATATTGCATTCTATGTAGAAGTTTATTTGGAGAATGCTTGGTTATATAGTCACACCAATACCCATCTTTGGAGATCACTTTAGGCAAGGGTCACATCTCCAGCCCCTGTGGTATTAGATACATCCAAGTTTACACTGTAGATTCAGAATAAACAATCATGAGTTACTGTCAGTGATGACAAAGACAAACAGAGCTTGACTTCTTTCAATTCTGTCATTCTATGTAACCAGTTGGACTTTTGTGTTAAAACAGTGGGACAGGCCAGGCAAGGTGGCTCACGCCTGTAATCCCAACACTTTGGGAGGCCGAGGCGGGCGGATCATGAGGTCAGGAGATCGAGATCATCCTGGCTAACACAGTGAAACCCAGTCCCTACTAAAAACACACACACAAAAAATTAGCCAACAGTGGTGGCAGGCACATGTAGTCGCAGCTACTCGGGAGGGTGAGGAAGGAGAATGGCGTCAACCTGGGAGGCGGAGCTTACAGTGAGCCGAGATCGCGCCACTGTACTCCAGCCTGGGCAACAGAGCAAAAAAAAAAAAAAAAAAAAAAACAGTGGGACAGAGTGCAAACTGAGAGGCAAAACATTTTTGTTTGTCAAGTGCAAATTTCTAATTTGTACATGAAATATGTTACTGAATTTGAATAAAAATTTACCTTTGAAATGAAAACCTATTCCTTTAAACTTGTTTTTTTTTTTTTTTTTTTTTTTTTTTTGAGACGGAGTCTCGCTCTGTTGCCCAGGCTGGAGTGCAGTGGCGCGATCTCGGCTCACTGCAAGCTCCGGCTCCCGGGTTCACGCCATTCTCCTGCCTCAGCCTCCCGAGTAGCTGGGACTACAGGCGCCCGCCAACACACCCGGCTAATTTTTTTGTATTTTTAGTAGAGACGGGGTTTCACCGTGTTAGCCAGGATGGTCTCGATCTCCTGACCTCGTGATCCGCCCGCCTCGGCCTCCCAAAGTGCTGGGATTACAGGCTTGAGCCACCGCGCCCGGCTAAACTTGTTAATGGTTTTAAAATGCAAGATGAATAAAGGAAATAAATGTTATAGCCTAAGTATTATTGCCTAAATTGTATCTTATTTAGATGTTTAGGTTTTATTAAAATTTACTTGTTGGTTGCTGGATGATCATTTACATAAGGGAGTATATCAGATTGTAAGGAAAGGATCAAAATTTAAACAGGTAGATGTGAAAATGATTGAAATAAATAGTTGTGCCTTTTTCTTTTTTTTTTTTTTTTTTTTTTGAGACGGAGTCTCGCTCTGTCGCCCAGGCTGGAGTGCAGTGACGCAATCTCGGCTCACTGCAAGCTCCGCCTCCCGGGTTCACGCCATTCTCCTGCCTCAGCCTCTCCGAGTAGCTGGGACTACAGGCGCCCGCCACCACGCCCGGCTAATTTTTTTTTTTGTATTTTTAGTAGAGACGGGGTTTCACCGTGGTCTCGATCTCCTGACCTCATGATCCGCCCGCCTCGGCCTCCCAAAGTGCTGGGATTACAAGCGTGAGCCACCGCGCCCGGCCAGTTGTGCCTTTTTCATTTTTTGGAGCCATAATATTAATTTTATGTATTTATTTTATGATGTGAGTATGCATACAAAGTTTTGGCAAATAAATTTTTCACTTTTGCCTTTCCTTTTTCTGGCCATTATTACAATTTGTTTCATTTTGATCATTTGAAAATAGGAAATTTGAATTATGGAAATAATTTTATCTTTAGAGGAGGGGGGTATAAAAATGATCTGCTCTGTGTGTCAAACATGATCCATTCTACAAATATTTCTTAAATGCCAAGTTGAGAGAAACACTAGGTATGTGGGAACTGAAAGAGGCATCAAATGGGAGTCAGAGATGGCCCCAGGAGGAGGGGATCCTGGAGTCGAGAGCTGAGCCGTTGTTAGCCATAGAATCATAGCCACCATTTCTCAAGGGCCTGCTCTCAGCCCCACTCCATGCTAGTAGTTGGGGACCCTAAGATACATAAGAGCCTTCTTACCCCACTTGTTATGATAGAGCAAATGTCCCTGCTCTCACTAAAGGCCCACTTGTCTATTGGTACTCCAGATCCTGTCCTTTCTTGATTCATCCATGACTTTGCTCTTATAATTGAGGCCTCTGTTTCTGTATCAGTTTCTCCTTTGGTGCATCCCCATCAGCCTATAATATGCCCTCCCTTAACTGCCACCTCATTTTTCTGCTTTCATTCATAGAAAACTTCTTTGTTTAGAGTTTAGAGACAATGTCCCACTCCATCAACTCCTCTTCCCTTGGCAGCCCAGTCCAATCAGGCTTCCATCCTACTGCACTTGGTTTTGTCAGAGTCACCAGTGACCTCCATCTTGCCAAATCCAGTAGTCACTTACCTGTTTATTTCAACCTCTCAGGCTCTTTGGATGACTTTGCCGTTCTGCTGGGCCTTAAATGTAGGAGTCCCCAGGCTCTGTCCTCTGTCCTGTTGTCAAACTATCTCCAGTGTTGATAGCATCCACTCTAATGGCCTTATAACTACCATCTCTATGCTGACAACACTCAAGTTTACATTTACAGCCCTGACCTTCTCTGAGCATAATTAATAGACATCTCAAAATCAGTGTCTAAAATGGAATTCTTGTTTCAGTCGCCTCCAAACCTGCTCCTCTTCCTATCTTTCCATATACCAAGTGGCACGATCATCATGCAGTTGCTCAAGCCAATAATCTAGGAGCCTCTTTGATTCCTCTTTCCCTCCCTCCCTACTCCCTTCTGATCCATTACAAGTCCTGTTTTTCTTTCTTTTTTTTTAGAGATGAGATCTCACTATGTTGCCAAGGCTGGAGTGCACTGGCTGTTCACAGGTACAGTAATCCCATTACTGATCAGCATAGGAGTTTTGACCTACTCCGTTTCTGATCTGGGCCAGTTCATCCCTCCTTAGGCAACCTGGTGGTGCCCCACTCCTGGGAGCTCACCATGCTGATGCTGAACTTCGTGTGGGCACCCAGTCAGCACAGCACACTGCAGCCCAGACCTCCTGGGCTCAAGTGGTCTCCTGCCTCAGCCTCCGGAGTAGCTGGGACTACAGGTGGGCACTACCTCCATGACCAAACACTGACATCTCTTTCTTGGACAGCTCCTTTAGATTTATTTATTTATTTATTTATTTTATTTTTTGAGATGGAATTTCGCTCTTGTTGCCCAGGCTGGAGTGCAATGGCGCGATCTTGACACACTGTAACCTCCACCCCCAGGATTCAAGCTATCCTCCTGCCTCAGCCTCCTGAGTAGCTGGGATTACAGGCATGCACCACCACGCCTGGCTAATTTTTTATTTTTAGTAGAGACGGGGTTTCACCGTGTTGGCCAGGCTGGTCTCAAACTCCTGACCTCAGGTGATCTGCCCGCCTCAGCCTCCCAAAGTGTTGGGATTACAGGCGTGAACCACTGCGCCCAGCTGCAGCTCCTTTAGATTTCTAACTGGTGTCTCTGCACCCCTCTGGCCCCTTATAATCCATAAGGAGCCAAATGGTTTATTAAAAAAACATATATCAGATCATATCAAGATCCTGTTTAAAAGCATCAGTGGCTTCCCACCACACTTAGAATAAAATCCAAATTCCTTTCTACGGTCTTCAAGGCCCTATCCTTCTGTCCTCGTGTCACTGTCCATGTGGTATCACTGTGGTCACCCTGCCTTCAATTTCCTTCTAGCACTGTTGGGCTCTTTCTTGACTTAGAGCCTTTCAATCTTCCTATGGCTGGCTCCTTTCAGGCATTTCATTTTCAGCTCACATTTCTGTTTTGGTTTTCCATAGCACTCACCACCATCTAAAATTATAATAGTTAACAACTTTATTACGCATTTCTTGTCTTCTCATATAAGATGGAAATTGACAGCAAGGACTTTGTTCTGTCCTGTTTACCATTTTACCCCTAGTTCACAGATCAGTGCCCAACACACACTGGGCACTCAGTAAACACTGCGGAATAAACAGATTGTGCCATGCAGCTCCCAGTCTTCAGTTCGTACAGACAAGGGACAGAGGTGCACAGACTGTCGCAGGAAAGCTCCAGCTCTTCCAAAGCTTATGGAAAGATCCCGACCTGATAGAGTGCTTGTGGAGGCTCTCCTATCGGCAGAGGCCCTACACCCAGCCTTGCCTCTCTCTGCAGCCTCCTCCTGGCTGGAGTCGGAGACCTGGGTGTCCTCAGCCCCCACTTGGGTGAAACAGTTGCTCAGACTGAAGGGTGGAATGGGAGCGTTGGGTGGGTGGACCAAATTCCTTTAAGAAGCGTTCAAGGCCTGAAGTGGCTGTCCGTGAGGCTGCCTTGGTTGGGGCATGCTGAGGGCGGGTGGGCTGAGGCTGCCTTGGTTGGGGCATGCTGAGGGCGGGTGGGCAGCCTGGGGCAGGGCTGCGGGGGCGGCGTAGGGCGGGACGGGTGGGGCCTTGACCCCGCCCCCTGGCGCAGCTGTAAATAGGTAAATAGAAGGTGATTGTGGCGTGGCGATGTCCCGATACCCGCCTGCGACGCCGTGGTGGCTGTTTCCCTGTCTCTTCAGTAGAGAGTTTAGACCCCACCCAGTCTTCATGTACGGCCGACCGCAGGCTGAGATGGAACAGGAGGCTGGGGAGCTGAGCCGGTGGCAGGCAGCGCACCAAGCTGCCCAGGTGAGTCAGGTGCCAGCCCCTGTCAGGCCGGGCGGGCCCAGGCTAGGGGGCGGCGGGGAGGGGAGGCCTTGGAGGAGAGGGGAGGCGGAGGAAGCAGAAACCCGAGGGGTAGAAATCCGAGGGGAAGGGTGGCAAAGGAAGGAATGGGAGACTGGGGAGGGGTTGCAAAGGAAGGGATGGGAGACTGGGGGAGGGGTTGCAAAGGGAGGGATGGAAGATTGGGGAGGGACTGGAAAGGGAGGGTTGTGAGATTGAGGGTGTAAATCATACGTCGTTTATTCCAACAATGTTCGCCCAGCAGTAGAGCTTGTGTTGGACGCGTGGGGGGTAAGAGGGTTCCAGGCAACTTTCTGGCGAGGGACTTGAGTAGGCAGGACAGCAAAGACCAAGTTAGGAAGTGAGCAGGAAACGACAGGAAGAAAAAAAATGTTAGTTGGAGCCCTACTAAGTGGTAGGCTTTTGCCAGACTCTGGAAATACAATGATGAATTTACCATGAAACAGATATATATAAAATTGTATTAATAAATCGTTAACTGAATGATTGGAATTGTACAGCGTTACATGAAGGAGAAGTCGGGGGCGCATGGGAGCAGATACCAGAGGTGTTTGACCCGATTTGGGAGGCTTAGGAGACAGCTGAGACTCTGTTCTGGGACTAGAGAACCCTCAGGTGAAAGTTTCCCAGGTCCAAGACCACAGGCTGTATGCTTCCTCTTAGGAGGAACTGAAAGACCAGGGCCTAGACAGTGATGGAAGGTGGCCCCAGGGACACCATTAAGATCATTCAGGCTTGTTTATTCCACGAGCAGTAGGAAGCCATTGATGAGTTTAAACATAATCTGTCTCAATTAGATTTGCATTTTCAAAGGAGTGCCCTGGTGGATGTGGGCTGGATTCAAGGCAATAGTTAGAAAGCTTTTGTGATAATCCAGGTGAGAATTCAAATGGTGGCCTACCTACAGAAGTGAGAGTGGAGATGGAGAAGCTAGATGTATCACAGATTGTGGAGATGTTTTGGAGGCAGAGACCACAATCATTGGTCCCTAGGTGGTGAGGGAGACATCTAGAGTAACAGATTTCTTGCTTGCACAATTGGGTGACAATAGTGACATTTTCTGAGAGAGTGAAGGATGAGAAGGACAAGATTAATCCATTGTTTGAGGGAGGTGTGCAAAGATGCTAGTGAATTTTGGACACAGTCCATTGGAAGAGCCTGTGGGCCATCCAAAAGGATTCAAACAACAGGTAGCTGGAAAATTCAGGAGCCATCTTCGCCAGAGCAAAGATTCCAGATTTAGGAATAGTTGAACTGTAAACAGAAACAGAGCCACTGGCATAGGGAAGCTTGCCCAGAGAGAGCAGAGAAAGGGGAATCTGCAGAAGAGACTGTGAAGGAGGGGGTCTGAGAGAAGGGAAGGAGAAAAGCTTGGAAAGTGTGTCCATGCATGTTAGAGAGGCCAAGCATTATAAGAAGGGTATGGCCAGTGGTCGTATAAGTCCTGAGAGGTCAAGCGAGGAGTCTGGAAAGTGCTGCTTGGTCATAGTGGGATGGAAGTCATCAGTGGTGACCTTTATGAAAGCTGGTTCTGTGGAGAGATGGAGGCCAGAGCAAATTTGGGAGAATCATAAGGCAAAGTACTGGTGAAGCCATGTTTAGACAACTTAATTTGCCATGAAGGACTGGGAAAACAAGAGGGCCATTGCTGAGAGTTAGGGAAGAGAGGCTGAGCACCCCAGAGGTGACCACCCAGTAGTCATTTACCTGGTTCCTATTATATGTCTGTCTTATGCTAGTTGCTGAGCGTATAGTGGTAAATAAAACAGATAAGGCTGGGCGTGGTGGCTCACACCTGTAGTCCTAGCGGCCCAGGAGGCTGAAGCAGAAAGCTCGTTTAAGCTCAGGAGTTTTAGGCTGTGGTGCACCACGATCACACCTGTGAATAGCCACTGCACTCCAGCCTGGGCAACATAGTGAGATCCTGTCTCTAAAATTAATTAAATTAAAAATAAAACAAGATCTTCACAACTCTTCTAGAGTTTTTTTTAAAAATGAACATTTTTCTCTATAGCCGAAACCACATAATCAAACGTATCAAAATTATATATATATACACACTTTTTTTGAGACAGGGTCTTGGCGCTGTTGTCCAGGCTGGGGTGCAGTGGCACCATCTCAGCTCACTGAAACCTCCACTTCCCAAGTTCAAGCAATTCTCGTGCCTCAGCCTCCCAAGTAGCTGGGATTATAGGCGTGTGCCACTCTGCCCAGCTAATTTTTTGCATTTTTAGTAGAGGGGTTTTGCTGTGTTTGTCAGGCTGCTCTCAATCTTCTGCCCTCAAATGATCTACCCACCTCAGCCTCCCAAAGAGGTGGGATTACAGGCATAAGCCGCCACGCCCAGCCGATAATTCCTTTAAATTATCTTAGATGCAAGCCTTATTCAAATGCCCCTAGCTATTCCTAAAATGTACTTTGTAGCTGGTACGTCCAAATCAGAATTTAAGACCATACACTGTATCTGGTGATTATGTCCCTTGAGTCTCTGAATTAGAATAGTTTTATTTTTTCATGATTGGGGTTCAGTTTTTCATGATGCTGACTTTTGTCTTATAAAATGTTTCTTTCAGATATATCAGATTGCTTCCTCATGATAACATTTAGCTTTATCTTGCCGGGCGCAGTGGCTCACGCCTGTAATCCCAGCACTTTGGGAGGCCGAGGCGGGCGGATCACAAGGTCAGGAGATCGAGACCATCCTGGCTAACACGGTGAAACCCCGTCTCTACTAAAAAAATACAAAAAATTAGCCGGGCGAGGTGGCAGGCGCCTGTAGTCCCAGCTACAAGGGAGGCTGAGGCAGGAGAATGGCGTGAACCCCGGGGGGCGGAGCCTGCAGTGAGCCGAGATCGCGCCACTGCACTCCAGCCTGGGTGAAAGAGCGAGACTCCATCTCAAAAAAAAAAAAAAAAAAAAAAACATTTAGCTTTATCTTCTATCACTTGTATTACCTTTAAGTTATGATCAGATTTTACAGTTTAACTGGATTCAAGATTTTTGGCAAGAGTGTCTCATGTGTATGGTAGGTTTCATCTTGCATTACATCAGGAGACACATCTGGCTACCACTTGGTGATACTTGTGTTAAGGTAGTGAAAAACCTCATTGATCTCTATTGAAATTTACCTTGTGGTCAGAAAGTAGTCTGTGTGATTCTGCCTTGTGTGTATCCAATGTCCAGTTTCCTACCAGCCATTCACCTACTGGTTTTAACACTAAATTTAAATTTTTCCTCAATTAAATTTCCTTAGGGATGGCAAAATAAATTTCCTTTTCCTTTATTTCTTTTCCTTTTTTCATTTTTTTGTCCCACATTTATGTTTATTAAAAACTGACATAAACAAACACAACCTGTGCAAAAAATATCCCAAATCCCATATGACTTCGAAACAGTAATCTTGAGAGACATTATCGCCTAGGACCCCTTCTTCCTCTGCCACGGCCACGTCCTCTTCCTCTTCCTCTGCCTCTGCCTCTTCCTGCAACAGCTTCCCTTTTCTTAGATTTCACCTTAGGTTCAACATCCACAAGTAGTGTATCCAGAGGTAAACTGTCTGGTAGAATAAAATACCGAATGTTATTTCCTCGAATACTCAGCGTTTCCAGCTGTACAGGTTCTCTGTTCTTCAGGGTCGTTTTCACAGCTTTAAGATGTGTATTCATGCTGACATCCACACCTGTGATTGTTCCATGGACCTGTGTTCTGTTCTTCAATGCAATGGTTACAGTTTCATGACTCAGTTTCATCAAAAATCTCATGAGCTTCATCCTAGCGGTGCCGTCACCCTTTGGGTCCGATAGTGCACAGAATCCAACAACGGAATACTGACCGACTGCAGTACAAATGGCCGTTTTTTTTTTTTTTTTTTGAGACAGAGTCTCACTCTCTCCCCAGGCTGGAGTGCAGTGGCTGGATCCCAGCTGACTACAGCCTCCACCTCCTGGGTTCAAGCAATTCTCCTGCCTCAGCCTCCGAGTAGCGAGGACTACAGGCACGTGCCACCATACTTGGCTAATCTTTATGTTTTTAGTAGAGATGGGGTTTTACCATGTTGGCCAGGCTGGTCTCGAACTCCTGACCTCAAGTGATCCACCCACCTCTGTCTCCCAAAATGCTGGGATTACAGGTGTGAGCTGCTGTGCCTGGCCCCTTTTGTATGTATTCTCTAGCTATTTCCTTTGTGGTTGCCATGGGGATTACATTTGACAATAACATTCTATCTAATTTGAATTTATACCAGATTAACTTCAATAGCACATAAAAACTGCTTCTGTATAGCTCCATTCCCACCTCTTTTCAGTTACTGATCTCATGAAATTACATTTTTATGCATTGTATGTCAAAAAATAAAAGGATAAATTTTATGTATTCTTTTAAATCATGTAGAAAACAAAAAGTGGAGTTATATATCAAAGTTAAAATAATACTCACTTTTACAATTGTCCATATATTTACCCTTATCAGAAATTTTTCTTATGACAGATTTCTTCACATGGCTTCAAGCTACTGTCTAGCGTCGCTTCATTTCAACCTGAAGAACTGCCATTAGCATTTCTTGCAGGACATGTCTAGTGGTAATGATCTCTCAGCTTTTGTCTACCTGGGAATGTCTAATTTCTTCCTCATTTTGCAAAGACAGTTTTGCCATATATAGGATGGTTAATAGTTATTTTTTTTCCTTTAGTACTTTCAATATATCAACCCATGGTCTTTTAGTGTCTAAGGTTTTTGATGAAAGAGCTTCTGGTAATTTGTGGGATCCCCTATAAGCGATGAGTCACTTCTTGCTATTTTCAAGATTATCTCTTTGTCTTGGGCTTTCAACAGTTTTATTTTTTATTTTTGAGACAGGGTCTTGCTCTCTGGAATGCAATAGTGTGATCTCGGCTCACTGCAACCTCTGCCTCCTGGGTTCAAGCAATTCTCGTGCCTCAGCCTCCTGAGTAGCTGGGATTACAGGTGCCCACCACCACACCTGGATAATTTTTGTATTTTTAGTTGAAACGGGGTTTCACCATGTTGGCCAGGCTGGCCTTGAACTTCTGATCTCAAGTGATCTGCCTGCCTCGGCCTCCCAAAGTGTTGGAATTACAGGTGTGAGCCACCGCACCCGGCCTCAACCATTTTATTATAATGTTTCTTGGTATAGGTCTGTGAGTTTATCCTACTTGAATTTTGTTGAGCTTCTTGGATGTTTGTATTCATATCTGCAAGTCTCTTCAGTGGGAAGAGGAGGGGGTTGTAACATTGGGAGTTGAGTTGCCACAGTGGCTGCCTACCTCTGTCTGCACCTCATAATCAGAAACAGCAAATAACAATCAGGATATAGATTCCCTAATAGTTGGAGGACAAGGTTTTTATTGCCCACTCTGGCTCCTGCAAGCTGCATGCAAGTTGCTCCAGGAACATGGGGTGTGTATCGGTAGCTACTACCTACCTAAGAATTTAGGTTGACCAAAATTAACTGCAATTTACTTTCAAAGCCTTCCTTTGGAAGTTACAAACCTTTAATACCCTTCATTGTTCCAAAAAACTTAGACAGATGCTGCCAGTGTGATAGTTACCAGGCTGAGGATACAGGTTCCTGGTGCTTCCTACACTGCCATCTTCCTTGATGTCACTTCCTGTGTCCTTTTGACCCGATCCTAATCTTTGAAAGCTCGCTTATTTTCTGGCACAAAATGTACCAGGCTCCCTTAAACCTTCCTTTTCCCAGTCTTGGAGTCAGGAAATTCTTGGTCTAACTTTTAGCAAAGAATAGGATTAGAGACAAGTCTAGGCTCTAGAGGCACACGTTGTTATTAGAATCACAAATGCTTCGATAGGTTATTTTACTGGACAGAGTTAGAAAAAATATATATTTTTTTACTTTGTGAATTTGTATAGAATATTTCCTATTTAAATTTAGCATTATTATTTTTTTTTTTGAGATGGGGTCTCACTCTGTCACCCAGGCTGGACAGCAGTGATGCGATCACAGCTCACTGCAGCTTCAACTTCCCAGGCTCAAGTGATCCTTTCCACTTCAGCCTCCTGAGTGGCTGGGACCACAGGCGCATGCTACCATGCCTGGCTTGGTTTTTTTTTTTTTTTTAATTCTTTATAGAGATGAGGATTCCCTATGTTGCTCAGGCTGGTCTTGAACTCCTGGACTCAAGCCATCCTTCCACCTGGGCCTCCCAAAGAGCTAGGATCATAGGCATGAGGCGCTGTCTAGCAATACTAACTTATTTTAAACCATATTGCTAAAAATGACACTCAAACAGAAAAGTGAATGTAAGTACAGCTGCTACAAAGTAATGAACTGTTACAAAGTAAAACCTGTGAAACTGTCACTCAGGTCAAGAAATAGTAGCCCGTCCAGTGTCCCTTTCTTATCTTTCCCCATTCCCTACTCTCTAATGTAACCCCATCCTGTTGTATGGATGTAACTTTTTTGAATTTCCCTATCTCTGACCTGTGATGTTCCTATAACTGCTGCAAAAGTTGTAATTGCTTCAAGTTTTTCCTTCCTTCCTTCCTTCCTTCCCTCCCTCCTTCCTTCCTTCCCTCCCTCCCTCCCTCCTTCCTTCCTTGAACTCCTGACCTCAAGTGATCTGCCTGCCTCGGCGGATCTCTTTTTCTTTCTTTCTTTCTTTCTTTCTTTCTTTCTTTCTTTCTTTCTTTCTTTCTTTCTTTCTTTCTTTCTTTCTGCTTTCTTTCTTTCTTTCTTCTTTCTTTCTTTCTTTCTTTCTTTCTTTCTTTCTTTCTTTCTTTCCTTCTTTCTTTCTTTCTTTCTTTCTTTCTTTTTTTTTCTTTCTTTCTTTCTTTCTTTCTTCTTTCTTCTTTCTTTCTTTCTTTTTTCTTTCTTTCTTCTTTTTTTCTTTCTTTCTTAGTCTCTCTCTCTCTCTTTCTTTCTTCTCTTTCTTTTCTTTCCTGTGTTTGAATGTTGTTACATTTTCCCTTGATTTGTAGCAACAATTTTCTGGTGACTTTTTTTTTAATTGCAATCTTCAATTTCTGTCTTGATGGTTTAGTATCTGGTATGGATATTGTATTTTAAACTTCTCTTTTGGTTGTCATATTTGAATAGATTGTTCTTTTCTGGACCATCCCAATTGAAGAGTGAATAGGAGATGATAGGGTAGCTTTATTCGTTTCTCAACTCAAGAGCTCCCTCTTCTATTGCTACAGTAATGAACTTTTTTGTTGCTGTTGTCTTCTTGAGACAGGGTCTCACTCTGTCAGCACAGGCTGGAGTGCAATGGCACAATCTCAGCTTACCGCAACCTCTGCCTCCTGGACTCAAGTGATTCTCCTGCCTCAGCCTCCCAAGTAGCTGGGACTACAGGCACACGCCACCACACCTAGCTGATTTTGCTTTTCTTTTTGAAATTTATGAGCTCAAGCAATCCACCTGCCTCAGCCTCCCAAAGTGCTGGGATTAGATAGTTGTGAGCCTACTGACAGTTTTTAAAAATATGGTTCTTGGCTCCTATCCTATTTTAAGACCTTCTACCACCAATCTCTTTCTTACCCTTCATGCAAGTCAGTCATTAAGGGATACTGCCCCTGACTTCCAGACAACCCCCATCCCTTTTTTTAAGAAGTGTTTTTTTCACATCTGCCTTTTCCCCATATCTCCTCCAATGCTTGATCTCAGACCTGCCCAGACAGTTCCCACTCAGGGCAGACGCTGTAAATATTTGCAGATGATGTCTAAGTTTTGCCACAGCCAAAACCCATCTGCAGCCTCAATTCCTTCTATCTCTGTGGTTTCTGCACCCGTTCTGCTGGTTTAGGATGTTCTTTCACTTTCACACTTATGTATAATCTGGAGTCTGGGCCGGGCGCAGTGGCTCACGCCTGTAATCCCAGCACTTTGGGAGGCTAAGGTGGGCGGATCACGAAGTCAGGAGATCGAGACCACTGTGAAACCCCGTCTCTACTAAAAATACAAAAAATTAGCCGGGCGTGGTGGCGGGTGCCTGTAGTCCCAGCTACTCGGAGAGGCTGAGGCAGGAGAATGGCGTGAACCCGGGAGGCGGAGTTGCAGTGAGCCGAGATTGCGCCACTGCACTCCAGCCTGGGCAACAGAGCAAGACTCTGTCTCAAAAAAAAAAAAAAAAAAAAAAAGAACGCCCAAGCTGTGAAATGGTCTGTCGGCAGGCTAATTCCAGCAAGAGATGGAAATAGAGGGCTGGATTAGGATGGGGTGTGGGGATGAAGAGGATGAACATGTGGAACTGGAATTTGAGCAAAAATCACCTGACTCTTTTTCCCCAAGGATAACGAGAGCTCAGCGCCCACCTTGAACATGTCTTCATCTTCTGGAAGCTCTGGAGTGCACACCTCTTGGAACCAAGGCCTACCAAGCATGCAGCACTTTCCTCACGGCGCAGAGATGCTGGGGTCCCCTTTGGTGTCTGTTGAGGCGCCGGGGCAGAATGTGGATGAAGGGGGGCCACAGTTTAGTATGCCACTGCCTGAGCGTGGTATGAGCTACTGCCCCCAAGCGACTCTCACTCCTTCCCTGATGGCTTACTGTCAGAGAGTGTCTCCCCCTCAGCAAGAGATGATTTTCAGTGGGCCCCAACTAATGCCCACAGGAGAGCCCAATATTCCAAGGGTGGCCAGGCCCTTCAGTGAGAATCTAAGGATGCCCCCCAATGGGCTGCCAGTCTCGGCTTGCACTGGAATCCCAATGATGTCCCACACTGGGACCCCTCCAATGCCTTACCCTGGCCTCTCGACAGTACCTTCTGACGAAATGTTGTTGGGCCCGACCGTACCTTCCACTGAGGCCCAGGCAGTGCTCCCCTCCATGGCTCAGAAGTTGCCCCCGCAAGATGCCCATGACCTTGGGATGCCCCTAGCTGAGTCCCAGTCATTGCTGGTTTTAGGATCTCAGGCCTCTCTTGTCAGTCAGCCAGACTCTCAAGAAGGCCCATTTCTACCGGAGCAGCCCAGACCTGCTCCACAGACAGCAGAGAAGAACTCCAGGCCTCAGCAAAGGACTGGTAGAGGGGGCTCCTCAGAGGCAAGGCCTTACTGCTGCGACTACGAGAACTGCGGAAAAGCTTATACCAAGCGCTCCCATCTCGTGAGCCACCAGCGCAAGCACACAGGTGAAGGAGGTGTCAGGAGGGGTAGGGATGGAGGAGTCTCTGGGCTTTAGATTTGTCCTGGGCCACTGGTGGGTAATTGTTTGGGATGAGCCTTTCATCTTCCAAGCTTGGAGCTAAGCTAGACTGGCCCCCTGACTTGCCATACAGGAGGACTGTGCCAAGATGACTGGGGCGGGCACTCCTAATTGTGTTGCCCCTCCCTGGTTCCTTGGACCTTCCCTTTTGAATCCTCAACCTGGACTGCTCTGCCTCACAGAGTCAGACCCCTTCCTTCCTACTCTATTCTAAATTCCATCTCTCCCTTGTCGTTCCCAGGTGAGAGGCCGTATTCTTGCAACTGGGAAAGTTGTTCATGGTCTTTCTTCCGTTCTGATGAGCTTAGACGACATATGCGAGTACACACCAGATATCGACCATATAAATGTGATCAGTGCAGCCGGGAGTTCATGAGGTCTGACCATCTCAAGCAACACCAGAAAACTCATCGGCCGGCACCCTCAGACCCACAGGCCCCCGAGGGAGAGCAGGACAGTCCTCCTGCTGCTGGTCCTTAGGTCAGTCTCCTCTCCTCATTCTGGGTTTTCTTTTTCCTTTTTCCTTTTTATTTGTTTGAGACGGAGTCTCGTTCTGTCTCCCAGGCTGGAGTGCAGTGGCGCGATTCGATTCACTGCACCCTCCACCTCCCAGGTTCAAGTGATTCTCCTGCCTCAGCCTCACGAGTAGCTGGGACTACAGGCACGTGCCACCAGGCCCGGGTAATTTTTTGTATTTTTAGTAGAGACGGGGTTTCACTGTGTTAGCCAGGATGGTCTCGATCTCCTGACTTCATGATCTGCCCACCCCGGCCTCCCAAAGTGCTGGGATTACAGGCGTGAGCCACTGCGCCTGGCCTCATTTTGGCTTTTCTACACAGATCCTACCTGCCTCTGACCAGCTCTTCTCTTTCGTAGGTGTAGGATTAGATGAAGACAGGAAGATTATGGGTCAGTGTTGAAGCCCACACGGAGCTCTGGAGCCAGAGACTCCTCAAACCCTGTCTCGGATGCCCTTAACCTCTCTGGGGCCACCTGCTTCTGCTGGAGTTTAGTCAGATGGGAATGTGGAGCACAGTAGAGACTGGGAGCTTCATTAAAATGCTCTTTATTTCTTGTCGCTCCCCAGCTTAAAACCCTTTAGTGACTCCATTGCTTGCTACATAAAATCCAATTTCCAGAGCCAGACTATTTTCAAATCCTGAATTTGCCACTTAATATCCACGTGACCTGGAGAAAGTTCTTGGATCACTATGCTTTGTTTCTTCCAGAAAATGAAAAAGCTAGTTTTGGACTGTATTGGACATGGTACATATACTGCATCATTCTCCCTGGCACTCACTGGCCATGTACCCAGAGTTTCTGTTTCTTCCCACCACTTTACAGACTTGGATGGAATGCCCTAGCATAGGGCACGGGATCTGGCATCCCAAGTGGCTGCCAGCAAACTTAGAAGTGTGGGGAAATTTATTTATTTGAGATGGAGTCTTGCTCTGTCACCATGGCTGGAGTACAGTGGTGTGATCTCAGCTCACTGCAACCTCTGCCTCCCGGGTTCAAACGATTCTCCTGCTTCAGCCTCTTGAATAGCTGGGATTACAGGCACGTGCCACCAACAGGGTTTCACCATGTTGGCCGGGCTAATCTCAAACTCCTGGCCTCAAGTGGTCCGCCCACCTCAGCTTCCCAAAATGCTGGGATTACAGGCATAAGCCATGGTGTCTGGCTGGGAGTTAATATTTATGGGATAAAATTTGAGGCCGGGCGTGGTGGCTCACACCTGCAATCCCAATACTTTGGGAGGCTGAGGTGGGTGGATCACAAGGTCAGGAGTTCGAGACTAGCCTGGCCAATATGGTGAAACCGTGTCTCTACTAAAAATACAAAAATTAGCTGGGCATGGTGGCATGCGCCTGTAGTCCGAGGTATTCAAGAGGGTGAGGCAGGAGAATGGCTTGCACCTGGGAGGTGGAGGTTGCGGTGAGCCAAGATTGTGCCATTGCACTCCAGCCTGGGCGACAGCAGGACTCCATCTCAAAAAAAAAAATTTTTTTTTTGACTAGTGGAAAATGGGAGATAGGTGAGACTCAGGCAGATCAATTCCCCCCTTTTCCCTACCTTTCATGAATTGCTGCATGGCACCAATTCTCCAAAACAGTACCATCAATGGGGAGACCTCCCAAGTAGCCAGTGGACACAACTACTGTGCCCTCTGCAAGGCTTGTCATGAAGCAGTGCCCACCCCAACCTGTTAAATACATCACCTTGCGTTACTTCCCATTCTTTCCTGCCTTTCTTCCATTTTCTCACTTCCAATGCCTTGGGTTTGCACCTCTCCAAATAAAACACCAGTACTTAGTTCGTGTTTTCAGGCTCTGTTTTCTTTTTCTTTCTTTTTTTTTTTTTTTTTTGAGATGGAGTCTCGCTCCATCGCCCAGGCTGGAGTGCAGTGGCGCAATCTTGGCTCACTGCAAGCTCCGCCTCCCGGGTTCACGCCATTCTCCTGCCTCAGCCTCTCCGAGTAGCTGGGACTACAGGCGCCCGCCACCACGCCCGGCTAATTTTTTGTATTTTTAGTAGAGACGGGGTTTCACCGTGGTCTTGATCTCCTGACCTCGTGATCCGCCAGCCTCAGCCTCCCAAAGTGCTGGGATTACAAGTGTGAGCCACCACACCCGGCCCAGGCTCTGTTTTCTAGGTGACTGAGGACTAGGAGGGAAAGGAGGACCTAAGACTGGGGCAAATAAAGATGAATCTCACTATAACTTCTTCTCCTCCCAACTTCCTTAGGTCCCTGGACTACCAAGCACCCGATATTAAGTGGCCTATCTTTCTCTGCTCTCCCTTGGGGTTAAAGGGATAATGACTATCTTGGCAAAGCAACCAGGTAGTTTAGAACCTCATATTTAGACTTGGCAGGCTGTTTTACTCTAGCAAACTGATAGAGAGAAAGGAACTTGGCCAAGCTATCAAGTGCAGAGCTAGAATTTCAACCAGGATCTGTCTGCCCCAGAGATGGTCTCTTCCCTAAGAAGATGGTGCCTTCTATGGGTGTTTCCTGAACCCAGGCTGGTGCCAAGCACAGGGAGATGAATCAGAGCTGGTTTCTGTGCTCAAGGGACCATCTTGATCTGGGGGCTCAGAGGTCCACCTCGGTACAGTAGCCATGGGGAAGAGGAGCCCCCAGTGGAAGGGTCAGGAAGGCTTTCTGGAGGAGGCAATCCCTGGGCCCAGTAAGAGTGTAACACCTAGTAATCCCTCAAATTTTGAAATAAACTGTACAGGTGAATGAAGAAGGAAGAGGATTCCAGGCAGAGAGCACTGGACATGGCAACTGCTCAGAGGAGAGGCAGTCCTCAAGTTCTACATTCATTCAGCAAAATGGTTTTTGAGCCCACAATACTGAGCGCACCAAGGCTGTGGAGACCCGTGGTGAGGAGCATGGAGTTAACTAAAGGATGTGTCAGGGAAGAAAGACTTCTCAAGGAGGTGCCTCCATCAGACCCGAAGGACTCATGGGGGCTAGCTGCACCTCATATTTCTTGGACATATACCGTTGGACATGTCTGTCTTCTGGAAACTATGGCATAGACAGTAAGGATTCAGGGGTGCATGAAGGCACCCCGCCTCTGCAGAGCAGAAAGATCATAGACAACATTTATAATGTGTCATCAGTGCTGCCAAGAAGAGAAGCTGGTCCTCTGCGGGCTCAAGCCTATCTGGGCCTCTGGGGAAGCCCCACAGCCTTGGCCGTGCCTGCCCCTGCCCTCCCACCCCTACCGTGACCCTGTCCTGCTTTGCTGCCTTTGTCTGTGTTACTAGTGGCCCCAGTATACCTGGGATGGACATCCAGGTGCCCTTCATCCAAGCTCCTATGTGAGGGGAGTGGACATGATTAAAAGAACAGGGGCAGAAGGGGCTCATTTATGACCCATTCACTAGCCCCAGGGATTGAAGTCTTGGGTACTCAAAGTGTCTTTCTACTAGGGCACCAGATCCCTTCCATGGAGCAGGCCATCTCGGGTTCACTGGGCCAGGGCTAGTCTCTGTTCCCCAGCCCACCTGGCTCACACACAGCCTCGTGGGTAGGGTCAGCAAACCAGATTGCTTGTTGTCTGCTTGGTGACCTAGTTTTCACCAAGAAGTGGACTTGGAGAGGACCAGAGTGATCAAGGGTGTATGATGTGCACTACAACGGTGGGCAAAACAGGCTCCTGCTCTTGTGGAGGTCACAATCTAGCAAAGGAGGGATGTTACTAGAAGTGCACAAATTGGGCCCGGTGCGGTGGCTCACGCCTGTAATCCCAGCACTTTTGGAGGCCAAGGCAGGCGGATCACTTGAGATTAAAGATTCGAGACCAGCCTGGCCAACATGGTGAAACCCCATCTCTACAAAAAATACAAAAATTAGCCTGGCATATGGCGGGCACCTGTAATCCTAGCTACTTGGGAGGCTGATGGGAGAATCTCTTGAACCCAGGAGGTGGAGGTTGCCGTGAGCTGAGATCTCACCATTGCACTCCAGCCTGGGCGACTGAGCGAGTCTCTATCTCAAAACAAACAAGACCTGTGGACTCTAATAGATTTTGAATCCTGCCTCTGCCATTTCCTGGCTATGAGGTGTCTTGGGAAATTTACTTGTCACTCTTGCTTCTGATAGTAAAGGGGATGGTGAGATAGATTCAAGATGGAGAGATAAGGTTGTTTTCTTTGGCTGCAACATGGAGATTAGATTAGAGTGAGAATGTAAGGGAGAGGAAGGGACATAGCAGTATTTCAGGTGAGAGTCAAGGTGGCTTTGGCCAGAGTGTGAGAGTGGCGGTAGGGAGAAGTAGGAAAGTGATAGTTAACTGGATATGGTAGGTGAGGGCGAGGCCAATGATGACTTCCAGGTTCCTGACTTGTGTTATAAGTAACACAGAAGAAGAATGGATGAACTTGATTCATTTTCCATTGATTGTGATATCTATCATACCTGCAAAAAATATTTTGTATATATCCAATTTAATAATAAATGCACTCACGTTAGGAAGGTCAAAAAAAAGGAAAAAGAAAAATAATACAAAATAATAAAAATGCTTAGGATAACTTGAGGCCAGGAGTTTGAGACCAGCGTGACCTTGTCTCTGTAAAAAATAAAATTCAAAGAAAAAGAAGGAAAAGTGATCTACCAGTACATTTAAAGCTTTGAATTCCCCATCCTTTGCAGAGGTAACCACTATAGTGAATTTTGATTAATCTTGCCTTAGCTATTTATTGTTTTTACCACATAGCGTATCTGTTCTTAAATATAGTGATTGGTTTTGTATGGTTTTGAACTTACCTTTATTCTGTTTAGGATTCATTGAACTTTTTCGACGTAAATGTTTAGTAGTCTTAATAAAATTTGGAAAAATTTTGGGCATTGTTTTGTCAAATTTTGGGGTTCTCCTCCACCTTCTATTTCTGACACACAGTCTGCCTATATGATGGAGCACTTGATATTGTCCCTCAGGTCACTGATGCCCTGTTCATTTTTTTCAGTTCTTTTTTCTTTTTTTTTTTTTTTTTTTTTTGAGACTGAGTCTTGCTCTGTCGCCCAGGCTAGAGTGCAATGGCACGATCTCGGCTCACCGCAACCTCCATCTCCTGGGTTCAAGTGATTCTCGTGCCTCAGCCTCCCGAGTAGCTGGGATTACAGCCGTGTGCCACCACACCCAGCTAATTTTGTATTTTTGGTAGAGACTGTTTCTCCATGTTGGTCAGGCTGATCTCGAACTCCCGAGCTCAGGTGATCTGCCCGCCTTGGCCTCCCAAAGTGCTGGGACTATAGGTGTGAGCCACCACACCTGGGGGTTTTATATAATGTGAAATCCTTGGTGGATTGTTATTATAAGGGTTGTAGTGAAATCTGAAGAAATGTTTGGGGTTTTTGGATGGGTTGGGAATATGTTACTATTTTTCATATTTAGGTTAATGAAATAAAAACTCCTTTAGTCTAAAAATTTATGATCTAGCAGATTAGGTCTGGATAATGAGGAACAGCTGTATGATCTTTTCTTTTTATAGTTGTTGTACTTCATGTAGGACTCTAGTGCACTCTCAGATTTCTTTGGTCTCTCACTCCCCCACACCCACCCTGGTGTGTTGACAATGTAGAGAAGTTTTGTTTGGGGTTGTTATGGATTCTTTTTATTGGCCTTAGTAATAACATGGATGAAATCTTAGAGATAATGTGTTGAAAACAAGGGAATTTCAGAAGAAACTTGGTATAAGTTATATAGCTTAGTAAAATATTTATGAAGCTCAAAACAAAAAAACCCTGCAAATTATCTTTGAATACATGCATTTTTGATAAATGTATCAAGGGATTTATATATACAAAATTCAGGGTAGTCATCAATTCTAGAAGATAGACAGAAGGATGGGTAGGGGAGCTCACCAGACTTGGCACATAGCCAGGGCATTGCAGTTTTCTGAAAGGAGCTATAGTCAAGGACTTGGCATCCCCACCATAAAGCAGGTTCACTGTGCACTGGTTATCAGCTTGTCTGAGTCCAGTGAGATCCAATGACACCCATACACACAACAAGTTAAATAAAATAGGTTTATTACTAACAGGAAGCAAGGGACAACAATCTAGGATTCATTGGGAGTTAGTCCCCCAAGGCTCAGGAAAGCTGCCCAGGGGGGATGGAGTCTTAACTGCATGTGTCCCACTTGTACCACAGCTGAAGGACCCCGGAAAGCAGCCAGTGCAGAGTTTTATACCCTGAGTTTATGTGGATCGTTGAAGGACGATGATGCTTCCATGCAGAGGCCTCCTTATTTGGGGTCTTGGCTAAGGCTATCTCTCCCATCTGCTCTGTAGCAGTCAGTAAATAAGGCTTGATCATTCCTTTCCATCTGGCTCATTGTTCCGATTGGCCATCTCAACATCTGATTGCATGACACTGGATGATGAGCTCTTACAAGTGCTCGTTTTTTCTACTTATAACTTAAATATCTTATTCAATATATTTCATATATAATATTACACAATATCTTTTTTTTTTTTTTTTTGAGACAGGGTCTCACTATGTCGCCCAGACTAGAGTGAAGTGGTGTGAATATAGCTCACTGCAACTCCAACTACTGAGCTCAAGTGATCCTCCCAGCTCAGCCTCCCAAGTAGCTGGGACTATAGGCGTGCACCACCACACCCGGCTAATTTTTGTATTTTTTTTTGTAGAGACAGAGTTTTGCCATGTTGCCCAGGCTAGTCTAGAACTCCCAGGCTCAAGCAATCTGTCCACCTTGGCCTCTCAAAGTGCTAGGATTACAGGCATGAGCCACTACACCTGACTGAGGTTGAAGCTTTGAATAGGCTAAGTACCCATCTAAGCAAAGTCCATTTAACCTGAGACCACTTTACACTGGACGTGACTGAGCGTCCTCTCCTTTTCACCTCATAGGAATGAATCTCCAAAGAAATATGGACTCAGCTATAGACAAAAAAAGTTTCATTCTTTACCCTCTGAGCTATATACATATCAATCTCAATCACCTACATAGATACATTTTTAAAAGTACACATACAGGTAAATACAGAGTAAGATCTAGAAGGATTCACAGCATGCTGATAAAAGCTATTACCCTGAGAGAGGAATGAATGAAGAGTGCTTCCGGTTTCAAGTTGAAAGTCATCCAGTTTTTATATGAAAACGCATACCTACTTTCTTTGTATATTTTAGAAAACTTATGAATAATATTAAGCACCTACTAGCTACTGGCATAGGGAAATAGGGGAGCTTGTTCAAGGGAAACAAACTCAATAGGGAGAATCTTTTAGCTGTACACATTTCCTCATGGGCTGAAGGGTTCATAATCCTGGGCGAATGTTGTGGACCTTTGCGTGCTGCTTTAGGTGATCAGATCTTGCAAAATTCTTGCTGCATATTGAACACAGGTAGGGCCTTTCTCCAGTGTGCCTTTTCTTGTGTCTGTTGAGCTCATCTGAGCGGGCAAATTTCCACGTACATCCCTCTACATCGCATACATAGGGCTTCTCCCCTGGACCAAACAGAGAGAGAGAGAGACCTGTCATACATCAGGGTGAGGTAGGGCAGGGACATTGAAAGTGAACAAGAAAAAGTTTTTGAACAAGTTGGAGTGGGAGAGGGAGTGCCAGAGGAGACGGGAGTGGGGGAGGTGAGTGAAGGAGGAGGGAAATGAGGGCCATGAAAGCTGGAGGGACAAGAGGAAAACTGTGAAGAAGGGAAGAAGAGGAAAGGAAGAAAAAAAAAAAAACAGGAGGAGAGACAGTTATTGGCAGGCAAGTTAGTGGGGGGAATAAGGAGGATGAGGGAAGTGGGGCCTGGGGGCCCTGTCACTATGAAGTGACGGTCCCGGTAGAAATAGCGTCAAGAACATCTACCTGCAAGAGGCCAAAGAAATCCCTCCACTTATTCCCATCAAACCAGCAGTCAACACCACTAAAGGCTATAGCCAGCCTGGCTGTGGTCCAGGCCTAGAGCCTGTCCCTAGGACTGCTTTATCCACCCTTCTGAAGGTGCCAACCTTTTCTATTATAGAATCTTCTTGAATCCCTGGCTTAAAAGAAGTGGCAGCAATCTCAAATGCTCCCAGGGCTTTGTAAAGGCACAAATCTGTAGCCACTTGCCCCTCACCCCTGTTCCTGGGCCCTCACTCACCAGTGTGCTTGCGCATGTGGGTTCGGAGGTGGCAAGCCTTTGAATAAGACATCTTGCAGTCCTCGTAAGTGCAGACATAGGGCTTTGAAACCTCAGGATTCTTCCAGAACTGGCAGCTCTGCGTCTTCTGCTTTTCTGGGAGTTGTCCTTGAATCAAATGGGAACTTGACGAGCATAGGAATCCTGGGTATGGCAATGATGAGAACGGATGGGACATCATATATCCCCCATAAAAGCTGTGGTCATCAGTGAGCGTTGTCATATTGCCCACCTGAAGAGTCAGCATCTGGTCCCCAGAGAGGGTCGAGTTGCCACTATATGTTGCCATCTGGCCTCCATAGAGGGCCTGGTTATCAATGGAGTTCATATTCTGCCCCCCGTAAAGGTTCTGGTTACTAGTGGAGGTCATCATATTCTGCCCCCCATAGAGGGTCTGGTTACCAGTGGAGGTCATCATCTGCCCCCCGTAGAGGGTCTGGTTACTAGTGGAGGTCATCATATTCTGCCCCCCATAGAGGGTCTGGTTACTAGTGGAGGTCATCATATTCTGCCCCCAGTAGAGGGTCTGGTTACTAGTGGAGGTCGTCATCTGCCCCCCGTAGAGGGTCTGGTTACTAGTGGAGGTCATCATATTCTGCCCCCCATAGAGGGTCTGGTTACTAGTGGAGGTCATCATATTCTGCCCCCCGTAGAGGGTCTGGTTACTAGTGGAGGTCGTCATCTGCCCCCCGTAGAGGGTCTGGTTACTAGTGGAGGTCATCATATTCTGCCCCCCATAGAGGGTCTGGTTACTAGTGGAGGTCATCATATTCTGCCCCCCGTAGAGGGTCTGGTTACCAGTGGAGGTCGTCATCTGCCCCCCGTAGAGGGTCTGGTTACCAGTGGAGGTCGTCATCTGCCCCCCGTAGAGGGTCTGGTTACCAGTGGAGGTCGTCATCTGCCCCTCGTAGAGGGTCTGGTTACTAGTGGAGGTCGTCATCTGCCCCCTGTAGAGGGTCTGGTTACTAGTGGAGGTCGTCATCTGCTCCCCACAGAGGGTCTGGTTACTAGTGGAGGTCGTCATCTGGCCCCCGTAGAGGGTCTGGTTACTAGTGGAGGTCGTCATCTGCCCCCCGTAGAGGGTCTGGTTACCAGTGGAGGTTGTCATCTGCCCCCCGTAGAGGGTCTGGTTACCAGTGGAGGTCGTCATCTGCTCCTTGTAGAGGGCCTGGTTACCAGTGGAGGTCGTCATCTGCTCTCCACAGAGGGTCTGGTTACCAGTGGAGGTCGTCACCTGCTCCCTGTAGAGGGTCTGGTTACCAGTGGAGGTCGTCAACTGCCCCCCGTAGAGCATGTGATTACCAGTAGATGTCATCACCTGCTCCCCACAGAGGGTCTGGTTACTAGTGGAGGTCGTCACCTGCTCCCTGTAGAGGGCCTGGTTACCAGTGGAGGTCGTCATCTGGCCCCCGTAGAGGATCTGGTTACCAGTGGAGGTCGTCATCTGGCCCCCGTAGAGGGCCTGGTTACCACTGGAGGTTGTCATCTGCTCCCCACAGAGGGTCTGGTTATCAATGGAAGTCATCATTTGCCCTCCATAGAGGTTTAGACTTGTTGTCATCTGGCTCCCAGAGAGGGTCTCATCGCTACTGGAAGTCACTGTATGACCATCAGTGAGGGTCTGGTCACTACTGAAGGTCACCTGGTCCCCACAGAGAGTCTGGTTATCACTGAGGGTCTTCATCTGATCTCCATGCAGGGCTGGTATCTGACTCTTATTGAGGGTCTGGTCACTACTTGGGGTGTTCAGCTGGCTACTTTCATTGGAGATTGTCGTGTTGCTTGCAGTGATGGTTGTCTTCTGGCAATCAGTGGGTGATGACTTTGGGATGTCAGTAACATCTGTCATCTGGGAGCCTGCTGTGTGTTTTATCTGATCAAAGGAAGTCACTTTCTGGCCCATGGAATAAGTCTCACTTAGGTCTTCAAGGGCTTTAAGAGGGTGCATTGTTAGGTCCTGGGCGAGAACTGTCCCAGGGATGTTAGTGCATGCAGAAGTCATCATTGTGGGCCCCAAGGGAGGCATCGTCTTGCTCTGGGTTGACTCATGTTGGCTCTCCTCAGCATGGGCAGTCAGAGGCATGCAGTTGTTTGGTTCTGGTGCATCTGGGGTTTTTGCCTGTTCTGTATGTCGCTCAGAGAGACGCTGGAAAAAATTCTCAATTTCCTCAATTGCCTGGAGGAGACTGGAATCCATCTCTTTGCTGTTGCCTGATGACTGAACTAGATCTTTAGTATGGGATCCTGCAAAAAAATTAATAGGTCAGGGGTTCATCTCAGCTCAAATTCCAATCCCCACATACCCTCCTTCTCCATCCCTCTTGACTCTATCCTAATCCAGCCCACTATCATCTCTTGCCTAGAAGCCTGTAGTTGCCTCTCAGCTGACTCTGGAGTTAACTTCATCCAGTGTCCCCTCCACACACAGAGTAACATTTTAAAAGTGCAAACATTTCTCAAGTGCAAACTTTTACTAAGCTACTCCTATCTACCAAAGAAGATGAGAGTCTAGATGGATGTTGTGAATCTCCTATCATCCTCTGAAGACATCTTACCCCAGGGGCTTTTCCAAAGTCTCTTCTCCAGACATCTTACCAGAGATTCAGCTGATTAAACTTTCAAATAAATTATCTCATTTCATTTCCACCATGACCCCAGAAAATAAGGGTCATAATTAATCCCATTTTAAGGAAAATAGAAATCCAGGGAAGTAAATTGACTTGGCCCAGGTGGGAGACTCTTAATTTGTACTGGACCTATCTGGCTCTGGGTCCTTATAGTCCCCTAGATAAATGGGGACATTTCTCCCAGAGATCTCCCTGGGGGCACCCACTGATTCTAGCCTCCTGAGAACCATCCTGGAAACCACCAGCTTCTAGGAACCATTCTACTATGGACTGAATGTTTGTGTTTCTCCAAATTTCGTATGCTAAAACTGAATTTCCAGTGTGATTGTATTAGAAGGTAGCACCTTTGGGAGATGATTAGGTCATGGAGACAGAGCCTTCAAGAATGAGATGAGTGTTCTTTTAAGGGTATAAGCGTCAGAGTTCTTTACTTCTACCAAGTGAGGACACAGCTAAAAGGTGCCACCTATGAATCAGAAAGTATGCCCTTACCAGACACCGAATCTACCAGCTCCTGGACAGAACAGACTAAGACACATTCCAAGAAGCAGTTTCTTTGGAGACAGAGGCCTAACTGTGCATATGGACAAGGTGTTGGAATCATTTCTGTTCAAAGTGGCCATCCATATGCTTCTAGGCTTCCTATGTCTCTGGTGTCAAGTTTATGTATGTATGTACTTATTTATCTATTTATTGTTTTCTCTTTTTTCTCTGCCTCATATGATCTGCAAGGAAAGTGTCAAGTTTATAATGAGCTCCCCAAAGCCACCATCTGGGTAGCCTCACGTCTTTTTCATCCCCTGTGCCTCTCCCCTGCTTTTGTCCTACTCTAGCCAGATCAGTCCACTCAGTTTTGCCATGTTCCTATCCAATCCATTGCTCAGTCTGCCTTACCCAGCCAAGTTATCTTATCTAATACGTTCTCCTTTCCCATCTCTGCTATCAAAGTCTGGTCCCTCCTGCCTTGTCCTGACTCTCAGAATAGAGAAATACCATAATTCCCCCAGGCTGTATTCAAAATGTGTGACGGGACTGCCATTGAATATGGTGGACTGAGGAGACCCTGAAGTCTTTCCCTTCTATACCAAATCATAGAGATGATAGATGGCTTTAAATATATATAAATACATATATATAATATATGTACATATATTATATAAAATATATATGTACATATGTATAATAATATATGTACATATATTATATATATTTAAAGAAAAATTTTAAAAAACCCAAAGAATATACATATATAATATATATCTATTTATGATTGGAAATAAGTGGAATTTCCCAAGAACTAGAAGGAGGTACCCTTAAAAGAAGGGAAATAATTGAAACCACAGTGGAAGCAGAAGCCACTTTCACTTGGAGGTCTGGGCTGATGCCACTTCCTGTGGTGACACCCTACCAAGAGGAGCTCTCAAAACCTAGGAATTATTTTTATTTTTATTTTCAGAGATGTATTCTCTCCAAGTTGCCCCGGCTGGATTTGAACTACTGGGCTCAAGTGATCTTCCTGTCTCAGACTCCCTAGTACGTGGGACTACAGGTGCTTGCCACCACATCCACCTCTAAATCCATAATAGAAATCCATAATGGAAGTAAAACTGGAAGGCCAGGTGTGGTGACTCACACATGTAATCCCAGCACTTCAGGAGGCCGAGGCAGGTGGATCATGAGGCTAGGAGTTCAAGACCAGCCTGGCCAAGATGGTGAAACGCTGTCCCTACTAAAAATACAAAAATTAGCTGGGCTTGGTGGTGAGCACCTGTAATCCCAGCTACTCGGGAGACTGAGGCAGGAGAATCGCTTGAACCTGGGAGGTGGACTCCAGCCTGGGTGACAGAGTGAGATGCCATCTCAAAAAAAAAAAAAGAAGTAAAACTGGAAAATTCACAAATTTGTGGAAATGAAAGAATATACTCTTAAGCAAACAATGGATCAAAGAAGAAATCACAAGGGAAGTTATAATGAAAACAAAAACACAATAGACCAAAATTTATGGGATGTAGCAAAAGCAATGTTAGAATAGAAATTTACAGCTATAAACACTTACATTTAAAAAAACAAGAAATATCTCAAATCAGTAACCTAACTTTACAATTTAGGGAAATAGAAAAAGAAGAACTAAACTTAAGTTTGCAGAAGGAAGAAAATGATAAAGATTAGAACAGGCCAGGCACAGTCGGTCAGGCCTGTCATCTCAGCATGTTGGAAGGCCGAGGTGGGAGAATCCCTTCACCCAGGAGTTCTAGACTAACCTGGGCAACATAGTGAGATCCAGCTTCTATAAATTTTTTTTTTTTTTAATTAGCTGAGTGTGGTGGCACATACCTGTAGTCCCAGCTACTTGGGAGGATGAGGCAGGAGGATCACGTGAGCCCAGGAGTTGGAGGCTACAGTGAGCTGTTATTGTGCCACTGCACTCCAGCCTGGGTGACAAAGCAAGACCCCACCTGTAAAACAAAACAAAACAAAAAAGAATAGAGCAGAGATAAATGAAATGGAAATTTTTAAAAATACAGAAAAATTAATGAAACAAAAAATCAATCTTTGAAAAGATCAGCAAAATTGACAAACCTTTAAGCTAGATGGACTAAGAAAAAGAGACTCAAATTACTAAAATCAGAAAGAGAAGTGGAGACATTACTACTACTTCTACAGCAATAGAAAGGATTTTAAGACAGTAGTACTATGGACAGTTTGTACACCAACAAATTGGATAACCTAGATAAAATGAAGAAATTCATAGAAACACAAAACCTATCAAGACTGAATCAGGAAGAAAGAAAATCTGAAGAGACCTTTAACTAATGAGACTGAATCAGTAATCATTATCTCCTAACAAAAAAAAAGCTGTGGACCTGATAATTTCACTGGTCAATTCTACCAAATTTTAAAGAACTAATATCAATCCTTCAAACTTCTACAAAATATTGAAGAGGAGAGAATACTTCCTAACTTACTCTATGAGCCCAGCATATACCCAATGTCAAAGCCAGATGTGATGCTACAAGAAAACTACAGACTCATATCCCTTAAGAACATTGATGCAAAAATCCCAAGAAAGTACTAGTAAACCCAATTCATCAGCATATTACAAGGATTATACAACAAGACCAAATGGGATTTATTCCCAGAATGCAAGGATGGTTCAACATATGAAAATCTATTTTCAATATATTTATTGAAGAAAATATAGCTGTAAGTGGACCAATGCAGTTCAAACCTGTGTTGTTCAAGGGTCAAACATATATACAAACAATGGAATATATAACCAAATATCCAGCCTTAAAATGGAAGGATATTCTGACACATGCTACAACATGGATGAACTTTGAGGACATTATGCTAAGTGAAATAATCCAGCCACAGAAAAAGACTCACATAAAAAAATCATGTGATTCCACTTATATGAAGTACCTAAAAGTAATCAAAATCAGAGACAGACAGATGGTTGGGTGGAAAAGGGGGAGGGGGAATGAGGAGTTAACTGTTTAACTGGTACAGTTTCACTTTCATAAGATGAAAGAGTTCTGGAGATGGATGGTGGTGATGGTTGCACAATACGATGACTGTGTCTAAATACCACCACTGATCTGTAAACTTAAAAATGACTAAGATGGTAATTTTATATTATATATATTTGAAGATCATACAAATAACTGAGAAAAACTCCAAAAAAAAATTCCAAACAGGAAATCTTTGAAATGATGTCCTCTGAGATTAAAATCAATCTCTAGCTATCACAGCACCTCTAGCTCTAGGTACTCAGAGGCTGTGGGATGAGGTTCCCTTGAGCCTAGCAGTTTGAAGCCAGCTTGGGCAATATAGCAAGAACCCCCTCCTCTCTAAAAAATAAGTACATAAAATTAAACTTTAAAAATCAACCTCTGATAGCATCTTACTCTTACACTTAGTTTCCCACCATTCCTACCCATGTAAAAGCTTAACTCCTGTCTACCCCCTCTCCCCACCACTAGACTAGAAGCTCCTCTGAGCAGACAGAACTCTATTTCGTCCTGAGCAAGGCCTGATGGATCCCACTGGGAACCTTAGAAAACAGGAACCCAGTGAAGGACTGATTCCCACTCCACCTGCTCTAGGTCTGCTTCTGGTCCCTAAAGTTTCTGGCCCTTGGAAAAACAGATGGATTTCATCCCCAGTTTAAGGAATTATTAAAACGATAGTCCTGGCTGGGTGCAATGGCTCAGGTCTGTAATCCTAGCACTTTGGGAGGCCAAGGCAGGCAGATCACTTGAGGTCAGGAGTTTGAGACCAGCCGGGCCAAAATAGTGAAACTCTGCCTCTACTAAAATTACAAAAAAGAAAAAAAAATAGTCGGGAATGGGAGTGCACATCTGTAGTTCCAGCTACTTGGGAGGCTGAGGCATGAGAATTGCTTGAACCTGGGGGGGCGGAGGTTGCAGTGTGTGGAGATCGTGCCAATACACTCCAGCCTGGGTGACAGAGCAAGACTGTCAAAAAAAAAAAAAAAAATCCAAACCAAACCAAAACAAACAATAAACCCTGATAGTTCCATCCACAGGCTATGCCTCCTTCTCTTGATCTCTAATGATTCAACCCAACCCACCCAGGCCCCTCTGACTCATGGGCCTAGCGTTCCTTGTATATTTCCATGAGACTTCGACCAGACCATGATCTCGTCCTGGGCTCCTGCCAACGTAATAGAAAGACCTTCGGGTGCCGTCGAGAGACCCCCAGGATCACAACCACAGCCTTCTCTGCAGTCCCCGCGTCTGTCTGATGAAAGGCATGCCCTGCGGAGGGCAGGCTCGTGGAAGTAAAAATGGTCCTCAATAAATGAACCGTTTCAGACACTTCTCTGTCCTCCCCTATTAGCGGGCTCCCTTTCTAGGATTCTGGACGCCTATATCTTTGAATTTCTGACCTACCACTCCATGACACCGACCTTCGCCCTTTCGTTTGGAGATAGACTCACCAGAAATTGATCCATATTGCAGGCCGGGCACTTTGCTACTTGCAGACGGAGAGGAACACACTCTGAAAGTGCTGGGCGCCTTCTGGGGCCTGGGCTTTTATAGAGCCTGGCGGGATGCACCCAGGTCACTGCTTTGCGTCTTTGGTCGGCCACACCCCTCGGGGCGGAGCCCAGGGCACCAGCGACCTACCGCCTGTATACGCAGAGTGATTGAGCTACCTACCAGAGGCCTCCGGACATTAATGCAATCACGTCCCCTGTTCTCATTGTGCAGGGAAGCAATTGGCATTAATTAGCAAATTTTACCCTCACCAGTATTAGGAGGTGGATTTTATCATTGTTATCATGTAAAGCGAAAACTGAGACTCAGAGATATTAAATATTTGCAGGAGATCACAGAATCAAACACAGATAGTAGATTTGAACTCAAACGGTTTTGCTCTTATGATCTGAGTCCTTAAACACACCAGAGGCATCAGATTCAATCAGCTGTTCGCTTATGCAGACCCCACCTCTTTGGCAGCTGTAACTTAATCAAATTACTTCTACTGTAAAATCCTGATAATTCCATCAGTTTACCCTGGAAACTTAACGGCTTTTTTTTTTTTTTTCTGTGGTTTTGACTTATGTGCTTATTTATTATTTATTTATTTATTTTATCTTGCATAATTATCTTGATAATTCCATCAGGTTACCCTAGAAATGATCATGGTACTTTTTTCTCTTTCTTTCTTCCTTCTTTCCTTTTTTCCTTCCTTCCTTCCTCTTTCTTTCTTTCTTTCTTTCTTCTTTCTTTCTTTCCTTTGTTTCTTTCTTTTCGGCTGTGGTTTTTACTTACTACTTTTAATTTTATCTTACCATCTATTTATTTTTGAGACAGCGTCTTACTTTGTTGCCCAAGCTGGAGTGCAGTGGTGCAGTCATGGCTCACTGTGGCTAATTTTTAAATTCTTTGTAGAGACGGAGTCTCATCATGTTGCCCAGGCTGCTTTCAAACTCCTGGACTCAAGCGGTCCTCCCACCTCAGCCTCCTAAAGTGCAAAGATTACAGGCATGAGCCACCATGCCGGGCCTTCATTTTGAATGTGAAAAAAAAAAAAAAAACCAGATAATTCCATTTTACATACATAGCACGTTCATCCACTCATTGTTGATAAAATTTTAGAAATATTTGCTATACAAATTTAGTATTTGATTGGGAATGAATGTTTTTTTTTTTTTTTTTTGAGATGGAGTCTCGCTCTGTCACTCAGGCTGGAGTGCAGTGGCATGATCTCAGCTCACTGCAACCTCAGCTTCCCAGGCTAAAGTGATTCTCCTGCCTCAGCCTCCCGAGTAGCTGGGATTACAGGCTTATGCTGCCACACCTGGCTAACTTTTTATATTTTAGTAGAGACAGGGTTTCACTGTGTTGCTCAAGCTGGTCTCGAACTCCTGAGCTCAGGCAATCCACCCGCCTCGGCCTCTCAAGGTGCTGGAATTACATGTGTGAGCCACTGCGCCTGGCCGGGAATGAATATTACAGCATGATTTCTACAGGTACAGTGTTCCCATCCTCACCCTCATTCCTACTAATTCTGAGAAATTTTAAAAACATGGAAAAGTATAAAAAATAAGACTAGAGATCCATATACCACAGTACAGAATTAATCAGTATCTTCCTCTACTTACTTGCAGTCTTTTTTTTTTTTTTTTTTTTTGACACGGAGTCTTGCTCTGTCGCCCAGGCTGGAGTGCAGTGGCGTGATCTCGGCTCACTACTTGCAGTCTTTTTAAAGAGAAGAAGATGTTTAGATACAAAGCTGAAGTCTCCCACTCACTCTCTTCCCTTCTTCACTCTTCACAGGTGACCACTAGCAAGTGTTGGGCTATATTCTTCCAAACCATTTCAGAAACATTTACATACATGTATAGTATGTGTATAGTACTGAATTTTGTGAGGGAACTTTTAATTCAAATTTACAAAAAGTGGCTGGACATGGTGGCTCATGCCTATAACCTCACCCTTTAAGAGGCTGAGGTGGGAGAATTGCTTGAGTCCAGGAGTTCCAGACCAGTCTGGGTAATGTAGCAAGACCCTGTCTCTATTTAAAAATAAATTAAAAATTAGGTCGGGTGCAGTGGCTCACACCTGTAATCCCAGCCCTTTGGGAGGCTGAGGCGGGTGAATCACTTGAGGCCAGGAGTTGGAGACCAGCCTGGCCAACATGATGAAACACTGTCTCTACCAAAAAATACACAAAAAATTAGCTGGGCATGGTGGCATGCACCTGTAGTCCCAGCTACTCAGGAGGCTGAGGTGGGAGAATCGCTTGAACCTGGGAGGTGGAGGTTGCAGTGAGCCGAGATCATGCCACAGCACTCCAGCCTGGGCAACAAAGTGAAATCCTTTCTCAAAAATAATTAATTATTAAACAAACAAATAAATAACACAAAACAGCAACACATTTACAGAAAGTCATTGTACTATATGCATCATTCTGCAACTTGATATTCCCCCCTCAACATGATTCTGAGATCTTCCTGTTAATACATGCGGATCTCAGGTGTTGCACTTACAGATATATATTATTCCGTCATAAGGATTTCTCCTTTTCAATGTTTCCAATTTTTGGCTACTACATATCAAACCATAGTAAATATCCTAGTACATATTTCCTGAGCATACACATTCAAAAGTAGAATTGCTAAGTATTTCTGAAGTTGTTACAAGGAATGTTTCCCTACTCCCAAATTCATACAATTTTAATACATAGCTTTTTCAATGCCTGCTTTTTATCTCTGTGGATTTTACTTTTGTGTATAGTTCATGGTCTATTTTCCCCTACTTGGAGAACAGATTACCTCCAAACAATTTTTAAAAATCGTCCCATATTTCCTCCCATCCTGATTCACTTCTATCATATTCCAAATTCAAATAATGCATAGGTCTTTTTCTGAAATCTGTTCTGCTGTGTTCAGTCAACACCACAAGAGTCTTATGTATTTATAGATGATCATATCTAATTTTGTGTCTTCCTTTCCAATGCTTACAACTTACTGCACTGGTGAAGATTTCCAGATCAATGCTGACAGCAATGCTAACAGTCATCTGTTTTCTGTTCCCAATTTTAGTGGAAATGTGTCTAAAGTTTCAGCATTGCCTTTGCTGTAGGTTTCTTTGTTGGACCCAGGCTTGTTTTGTTTTGTTTTGTTTTGTTTTTTTTGTTTTTGAGATGGAGTCTCTGTCGCCCAGGCTAGATTGCAGTGGTGCCATCTTGGCTCACTGCAACCTCTGTCTCACGGGTTCAAGTGATTCTCCTGCCTCAACCTCCCAAGTAGCTGGGATTACGGGCACCCGCTACCACACCCAGCTAATTTTTGTATCTTTGGTAGAGACAGGGCTCGCCATTTTGGCCAGGCTGATCTTGTACTCCTGACCTCAGGTGATCTGCTTGCCTCAGCCTCCCAAAGTGCTGGGATTATAGGCATGAGTCACTGCACCTGGCCAGACTCAGGCTTTTTATCATATGAATATCCTTCTCTTCAGAAGGACATTGAATTTCCTGATGCCCCACAAGTTACATACATAAAGTATCTGTTAAAATGTACCTTATTTGTGGTGCTTTGCTGCAAAATGATTATTTCTGATGCATTATGAGGTGTACATTCCTGATAAAAGCATTCCCATTTTCAAGGTTTTTATTAATTTTTTTTTTTGTAGAGGCGGGGTCTCCCTATGTTACCCAGGCTTGTCTCGAACTCCTGGGCTCAAGCGATCCTCCTGCCTCAGCCTTTAACAGTGTTGGGATTACAGGTGTGAGCCGTCACGTCCTGCTGGAGTTTTTAAATGAGTGAGTTTTCTGGAGTCTGATGTGGTGTGACTTCTGGCTGAAAGCTTCCCGCATTCACCATATTGATAAAGCTTCCTACCTGTGTGTATTCTCACATACAGAGCAAGAGTTGAGAATTGGGAGAAAGCTTCCCTACAGCCATGGAAACCGTAGGGCTGCTCACCTGTGGGGCTGCTCACACACACACAGTAAGCAATGAATTCTGAGACAAGGCTTTTCCACAGTGAGTTCATAGAGTTGATCATCTGAAATCTCACATCTACCATAAGTGGTATTTGCTGACAGAAGACATTTCCACATTCCTGACATTCACAGGATTTCTCTCCAGTGTGTATGTTTTGGTTTCTTATGAGGTACTTCTTCTGGCCAATAGCTGTTCCACATTCACTACGTTTAAAGGGTTTCTCTCCAATATGAAATTTCTCTTGCTCAGTAAGATTTCATTTTTCCACTAAAGGTTTTCCACACTCCTTATACACAAAGGGTTTCTCTTCTGTGTGCATTCTCTGGTACTGGATGAAGTTTGACTTCTGAATGAGAACTTTCCCACAGTCTTTACTATCAAAAGGTCTCTCTTCAGTGAGAATTTTCTGACTGGTAGGGAGACTTTCCTTCTGGCAAAAGGATTTTCCACATTTGTTATATTCACAAAGCTTCTCTGCGGTATGAGCGTTCGGATGGTTAATGACATACTGCTTTTAGTAAAGGCTTTTCCACATTCATTACATTCAAAGGGTTTCTCTCTAGTGTGAAAATGCTCATGCTTGGTGAAACTGACACGTGGCTGAAGACTTTCCCACATACCATGCAGGCAGAGGGGCTTTCCCCACATAAACCCTCTGCTGACTGAGAGGGATATCTAAACAAAAGCTTTTCCACATTCACGAGGTTTCTCTCCAGTGTACATTTTTTTTTTTTTTTTTGAGAGAGGATTTACTTTTGGCTGAAGATATTTCCACATTTCTTACATTTATAAGGTTTATCTGTGTAAGACCTTTCAAATGCAGAGTAAGGAATAAGATGTGAGAGAAAATGTTGTCATATGTAGTACATTCAAATCTTCCTCTGCAGTATAAATTGAATATTAATTCAATGATGTTTTTGCTGCTTTCACTGGCTTCTCTCTAGCATGAATTTTCTGCTGCTTTATGAGATTGGTAATCTAGCTAAAGGCCTTCCAGTATTCCCTAGAGGCACAGGGTTTCTCTTCAGTGTGACTTCTATGTTCCACGAGATGGCATGTGAGTAAGTTTCCCCACATTTGGTAACTTCATAGTTTCTCTTCAGTGTGAATGCTCTGGTCTTAGATGGGGTACACACCTTTTTTACCCCATCTGAGGTAAAATGCCTCTTTAAACTGAAGGCATTTTCACACTGATTTATACTTAAAGGACGTTAATATCATAAGGAGTAAACTGTGGTGGAAGGGTTCCAAATTAATTAAATGAATGATTCTTTCCTACACAACATCCCTCGTGATTAAGTCCAAACTGTGTTTCAAACTCAAAACTTCAAAAGTATATTTCCTTAAAAGAAATAAGGAGGAGGAGGAGGTAGCTTTCCAATTTTCTTTTTTTCATTTTTATTTTTTTCGAGACAGGGTCTTGCTCTGTGACAGAGTGCAGCGGCTTGATCTTGGCTCACTGCAGCCTGGACCTCTGGGGCTCAAGCAATCATCCCACTTCAGTCCCCAGAGTAGCTGGGGCTACTGGCACACTCTACCACATCTGGCTATTTTTTTAATTTTTTTGTAGAGATGGAGGTCTCACTACGTTCCCAAGGCTAGTTTTGAACTCCTGGGCTTATGTGCTCCTCTTGTTTCCGCCTTCTAAAGTGTTGGGATTACAGGCATGAGCCACCATGCCCAGCCTGCCTTCTAAATCTTGTTGCCTCTCCATCTGCTAATCATGTTCTCAGGCTTCTGGACAGATTTCTTTTTGATTTCTTGCTCCACCATCCAGTTTGTCTTCTTGCTTCAATAGGGGATCATATAACCTACTATTGGGGAAATGACACAGCACTCCAGTATTGATGCTAGGGCTGAAGTACCATCCTAGAGCTCAGGATGAGCCCTGGGGCCACCCTGCCTTCTCCAGGGTGAAGATGGCACAGTTTCCAAGTTTGCACAAGGAAGCAGCCCCATTGGGCAATTCCACTAGTAGCAATAGATTTTAGAGATATTCCTACTTTTTTAAAAAAATTAATCAATTAATTTACTTTTTGATTCTTTTTTATTATACTTTAAGTTCTTGGGTGCATGTGCACAATGTGCAGGTTTGTTACATATGTGTACATGTATACATGTGCCATGTTGGTGTGCTGCACCCATTAACTCGTCATTTACATTGGATGTATCTCCTAATGCTATCCCTCCCCACTCCCCACCCCACGACAGGCCTCGGTGTGTGATGTTCCCCATCCTGTGTCCAAGTGTTCTCATTGTTCAATTCCCACCTATGAGTGGAGATACTCCTACTTTTACACCACAGGGACCCAGGGGCCATAGTGACCCTGCCAATAAAGATCAAAGCGTCTACCCATAATGGCATTTTTTAAAAAGCCAGCCAAATTTCACAGTGGGGGGTTGTATACCAACTTTAGCGACACTAATGTTGATAAGTTCTGATAACCCACTACCACTGGGCCAGCCATGATAATGGTATTTTTTGGTGTCCATTTCCTCCCTGTCCCCAGGTCCAGAGACTATTTTACCCTAGCAGGGCCCGACGCACACTTGGAGTCACGCAAGTGACTTCTGACTTCATTCCGACTCCACTCTAAGTCTCCGTTGGGTCCTCATCACTTCTGGCTCATCCATCACCAACAAGCCCTGGGCTTTACCAATTTTTAGAACAACCAGTCCCGCCCAAGGCCACCCCTCCTGGCCCAGGGTTCCATAAGAAAATTTTTCACCAGTGTCCCCTGGAGAGTGAGGAGTTTAAAAAATGGTCCATGGTATGAGTCCATGATTTTACCACTATGAGAAATAAACATGCAATGTATCATTTTAACTGATGAAGACTGGATTTTGTTTAAATAAAAAGGCTAAATTAATCACCTAAATTATTTAGAATTGCTTATGAGTCTTATAGTTTATTACTATTTACACTATTTTAAAGAATCCTAAATGTAAACATGGATATCCAATTAAGTTGAATCCTAATTTAAATAACCCATGTTTTTATAAATTCTGTTCTCGTAAATCTGAGACAAAACTGAAACTTATGTGAATCTGTAGAGTTATTCTATCTGCACTAACTGGGGAACATTTTTATTTGTTTAGTTTTTAGAGACATGGTCTTGCTATGTCACCTAATGTTCTTGGCCTCAAGCTATGCACCCGCCTCTGCCTCTCAAAGTAATGGGATTATAGGCCTGAGCCACTGGGCCCTGCCCACCTGAATAGTTTTAAGGGGTCATATTTCACTGTCAGATTCTTAAGATTAACAGTGATTGCATCATTCTTTAATGATAATTTGATTATGTTATCCAAAATGAACTGACTTAACGATCTTGGACTTATACAACATTGAAATAATTAGTAATCACTGTTTACCTGGAAGCCTTCAAAGAAATTAAAATTCGGGGAAGAGAAGTAAATAAAATTCATAATAGCCATAGACTATTCAAATGAATTTTAATCTGGATATATATTTTAATAATTCAAGCTTTATTCATAAATAAGACTCCATAAAGTTAAAAGCAGGAGCAGTTCCTGTTTTAGAAAGGGAATATATAAATGCCATGTGCCATTTTATTTATAATTGCAAATTAGGTTATTTTAGATGGATGAGAATTGAGATATCATTAAATCTCATTCCTGCTTCTCAGATCCCACAAAATAATAGAGCATCAAGTCCTCAGATCTAAGCAATCACAGTAGATTCCAAACGGCCTCTGAATATTGGCAGGAACAGCCCAGTTTCTTCTCTTGCAATAAAGGTGCTTCATTTGGTAAACAAGGGAACACGGCATTCAGATTCCTACACGATTATGTTGTAGAGGTAACTTCCGTGTCTTCATTCACAGTGTGTATTCTCACCTTTATTTCCCATTCAGTAACACTGCCAGTTTCATCATCTTTCCTTTCAACTTCATTTACAAGAGGACGCTGATTGCAGACAACATACAACAGAGGCATTTCAAATCACACAGTAGAGTTACTTGAGATATACTCGATTTTAGTTTTAAGCTGAATAACTTCCTGGAGAGTTTTAGTTACAATACCACGGTAATGATGATGGTAGAAAAATTTACAATAAACATTTGGCAAAATGTTAGGTTACAAGGCAGTCATCACCTAAAAACACTTCGTCAGGTTGAATACACGAATTGTGAAATATCGTGGATTTAAGCCTGGCATAGAACCAAAACTGGGTGCGTTGGACGTGAACAGCTGCTCAATCCCCAGCACAGGTCCATATCAAGGAGTGAACCAGAAAGAGCCCTTTTAACCCCAGGAAAGTCTTCATTTGCCCAGATTGGAAACTGAATCTTACTCAGAAAACAGTTATGGGCCATACAGTGACTCATGTCTGTAATCCCAGCACTCTGGGAGGCAGACGCAGATGGATCATTTAAGGTCAGGAGTTCGAGACCAGCCTGGCCAACATGGTGAAACCCTGTCTCTACTAAAAATACAAAAATTAGCTGGGCGTGGTGGCACATGGCTGTAATCCCAGCTACTCCAGAGGCTGAGGCAGGAGAATCACTTGAACCCGGGAGGCGGAGGTTGCAGTGAGCTGAGATTGCACCGCTGCATTCCAGCCTGGGCAACAGAGCAAGACTCTATCTCAAAAAAAAAAAAAAAAAGAAAACAGTTATGTATTTTTGACTATGTATTTGTTCTTTATGATGTTCAAATTAAGATAATAAAGCCAAGTCTTAAAATCATTGCTCCAAAATAGCACCTTTGGGCTGGGGGTGGTGGCTCATGCCTGTAATCCCAGCACTTTGGGAGGCCGAGACAAATAGATCATCTGAGGTCAGGAGTTCAAGACTAGCCTGGTCGACATGGTGAAACTCCACCTCTACTAAAAATACAAAAAAATTAGCCGGGCGTGGTGGCATACTCCTGTAGTCCCAGCTACTCTGGAGGCTGAGACAGGAGAATCGCTTGAACCTGATCGTGCCACTGCACTGCAGCTGGGGAAGACAGAGAGAGACTCCATCTCAAAAAACAAAACAAAACACGAAATAGCACCTTTGCATTAACTTTAGCATTTGTAAGCACCACCTGGAGAATCCATTAAAATAGAGATTTGTGGGCCCGGCCAGCTGGGCACAGTGGCTCACGCCTGTAATTCTAGCACTCTGGGAGGCCGAGGTGGGTGGATCACCTGAGGTCAGGAGTTTGAGCCCAGCTTGGTCAACATAGTGAAACTCTGTCTCTACTAAAAATACAAAAATTAGCCGTAGTCCCAGCTACTTGGGAGGCTGAGGCAGGAGACTCACTTGAACCCAGGAGGTGGAGGTTGCAGTGAGCCAAGATCATGCCACACTCCCGCCTGGGTGACAAAGCAAGACTCCATCTCAAAAAAAAAAAAAAAAAAAGCTTTGAACAAATAATCATTTAAGCATGTTGTTTGGTGTGACTATATAAATGTGTAGATGTACACACTTATCTACCAATGCATAATAAAATTATTGAAAATAAGGAATGTATAAAAGAGATACTGGTAGCTCAGAGAAAAAGGAATTGGGCTCTGGGTATATAATCTGTCTTCAAAATTCTGTACAAAAATATTCTTCTTTGTTTTTCATCTCTTAGACAGGGATCTCACTCTGTCACCCAGGCTGGAGTGCAGTGGTGCAATCATAGCTCACTGCAGCCCGGAACTCCTGGGCTCCAGAGATCCTCCCACCTCAGCCCTCAGAGTAGCTGGGACTACAGGCATGCACCACCATGCCCGACTAATTTTTGTTTTTTTGGTTTTTTTGGTAGAGATGAGGTTTTGCCATGTTGCCCAGTCTGGTCTTGAAGTCCTGGGCTCAAGCTCTTTGCTGGCCTTGGCCTCTCAAAGTGCCAGGATTACAGGCGTGAACCACTAACCCTGGCTCTGCTAATTTTTAAAATAATGTTTTCAGGTTGGGAATGATTGCTTGTAGGTGGAGTCAGTGGAGGGAAACTATGGTCAGGCACAGTGTGGCTAATCCCTGTAATCCCAGTGCTTTGGGAGGCTTCGGCAGAAGGATTGCTTGAGGCCAAAGTTGGAGACCAGCCTGGGCAACAGAGGGAGGCCCTGTCTTTAAATAATAATAGCTATATATATATATTTTTTTCTTTTTCTTTTTTTTTTTTTTTTTTGAAACAGAGTCTCACTCTGCAGCCAGGCTGGAGTGCAGTGGCACGATCTTGGCTCACTGCAACCTCGGCCTCCCAGGTTCAAGCAATTCTCCTGCCTCAGCCTCCCGAGTAGCTGGGACGACAGGTGCCCGCCACCACGCCCAGCTAATTTTTGTATTTATAGTAAAGATGGGGTTTCACCATGTTGGCCAGGATGGTCTCGATCTCCTGACCTCGTGATCCACCTGCCTTGGCCTCCCAAAGTGCTGGGATTACAGGCGCCAACCACCGTGCCTGGCCTAATAGCAGTAAATTTAAAAAGCAAATTAAATCAATAAATTAATAATTTGTTAAGGACATGGCCTCACTCTGTTGCCCGGTCTGATCTGGAGCTCCTGGTCTCGAGATCTACAGCCTCAGCATCTTGAGTAGCTGAGATTACACGCATGAGCCACCACGGGCTTTCAGCCCTCCTTCCTGTGCTGTCTCGTGAAGCTCCTCCCTGAGAGTGTTAACCTTTGGGTTGACTTGCATTACATTTTTGGATAGTTCAACTTGGGACATCTTTGAAACCATAAGGCATCTTCCATTTGAAGGAATATTTCTAATAATCCTCATGTAACTTTCTGTTGATATGTAATAAAAATATTCTCACTGATTAATAACATAGGCAAAAGTGTGGCTGTTGCTCATTGTCAAGTCACCTTTGGTCTTATCTCTGTGAACTAACCAGTTCTTTCTCGCCACTTTTCCTGATACTGCCTGAAAGGGTGACTCAGTAAGCACAGACTCAGACCACGCGACACCCGACACCGGTTTGGCCAAGAGATCTTTATTGGAGGCAGCAGGCTAGGCTGGGCAGGAGACACAGAGAGAGAGACGGGGGGTTTGCCTCTTTTATATCTGCGTGGACGTTTGCGATTGGTTAGGGTGGGGCTTAGGGTGAGGCGGGAAAACACCTTTCTCTGATTGGTTTTCCTTTGGCGGGCTCGGGCTCGCATTGAGGAAGAAGAACCCGGAACTAGGACCCAGAACCAGCGCCATTAGGGTGCTCTTGTTACCTAACATTCCTCCCTTTTTGTTTTTTTAAGAAGTGGGGGGTTGGAGATGGGCGTCGTTGTCTGTCTGGCTACTTCCTGCTGAACGGGGACGTCGTGGGGAAGGGATATTGGAGGACTGTAGGGGTAGAGCAGCAACAGGAGGCCAAGGAAGGTGGCGCTGAAGGTGAACACTTCCTGGGATGTGAAGTCATCTATGGACGCGAGCCATCCGTATGGCAGGGAAGGATCTGCTATGAGCCACGCATCTTCTTGGAGGGCCTGGAGGAAATCTAAGAAATTACAGGTCCTGGAGGTGGAGGCCATGGGTAGGCGAGTCTTGGTCGTTTTCTTTGGTTGCTAGGAGTTGGTAGTGCCTAATGAGAAGCTGGTTAAAAGTCTGGTTAGATAAGGAGGAGATTCGTTGTTGCATGAATCTTATTAAGCAAGGGAGGAGGGTACGAAAGGCCGATATTCCTAGGAGGGGTCCGAGAAATGGTAGGACCCAAGCTAAAAGAGGCATTTTTAGAGTGTCCCAAAGTGAGTAGCCTGTGTTTGTTTCGAGGAGTTTTTGTCTTATGTCATTAAGATTCTTTATGTTAGTCTCGACAACCTGGGACTCATTAATAAAGTAACAACAGCTTTATTGGAGGAAAATGCGTGTGCCTCCTTTTTCAGCTGTCAGGAGGTCTAGGGCTCTGCGGTTTTGGAGGACCACTCCGGCTAAAGAGGTGATTTGTCGCTGTAGGGCGGCTAGTGACTGTGCGGTCTGCTCAATAGTGGATTCTAGGTGTACCTTTAATTCATTAACCTGCGAGACTCCGTATCCGAGGGAGGTGGCCCCTAGAGTGGAGCCTAGAAGGGAGGTTGAAGGGAGAGGCCAAGGATGGCAGGTATAAAGACAGCCCGTCTTCTTCTTGGGGCCTGATTTATGGGAGGGTGGTTAAGGTTGAAGGCGGTGGTCCCTTCAGAAAGGGAGAGGAGGGTAAGTTGTGGCAGGAGTGTGACGGGGAAGCAAGTGGCATTGATGCAGGAGTTGATTGTTTTGTAAAGAGTGTGGTTACACCAGAAGAAGTATCCATCGGGGGCAGAAGAGTTAGGGTATGAGGTGGTGGTGTTACAGAGGGAAGGGGATTCTGGGGTGTTTGTATAGCAGGTAACAGCGTGGTACGTGTTGAAGAGGGGAACATCGAATATTAAGGGGGTGTTGGGGGGTGATGCATGACCAGTAGTGTTCGAAGTGTTTGGGAGGGTGATAGGAACAGCAATAAGTGGCGGTTTATTGAGGCTGGCACATAGGAAGCAGTTGGAGGGAGAGATATTAGAGGCGTTTAGGAGTTGGATTCCTTCCTGTAGAAGTAAGAGCCAAGACTGCTGTACTGAGACAGAAACAGAGGAGGAGTCTAGCTGCTGAAGGAGGTCTTCGGCGGCTTGAGAGATGTCGCCGGAGATGCCAGGAAGTGTGATTCTGGGGGGGGGTCTTGTAAGCGCGGGTGATGGTAAGGATCTGCACTGGGTAGGAGTAGGCATTGCTAGGGTAAATGCCTCCCATCACCCCCTCTCCCCAAATTGAATTGGCTGGGTCAGAAATGTGGATGCCGCGGCTGATATTCATAAACCTGTTACCTCGCGTATAGTACAGAAAGGGTTGAGCTGAGGGCTGGGTGGCTTTGCCGCAGGTCCAGTCCGTTGCCCAGTTTATGTGGCAATAGCGCCAGGGACAGCCATAGCACTGGGGCCACTGTGTTTTGCACTGCTGGTTGGTCTGTTGGTGTTTGAAGCATAGTGCAAATTTAATTTGTGTACCTGTGGTCCAATGGTTATCTATCATTGTTATATAAGGGATGGGGAGATTTATGCTGGAGGCATTGAGAGAACAGTTGGTGTAACTGAGAACATTTGTGTGAACACTATGGCCTTGAGTGTATGTTTCCTTGAGGGTGAAGAAGTAATATGGGGCCTGCGAAAGGGAGGGGGAGTAGAAGAGGTAAGCTGCAGAAACGAGGAAGAGGAGTAGCATGTTAGTCCTCGGGGATAGGTGGGAGGGAAGGAGCTTTGGAAATGCGGATTTTTAAGGGTTGGTTAGGTATAGGGGTAGAGATGTAGCGTGAGGTAGATGTCTTGGTTCTTGGGCTGTCTGGACCTGCGGCTGGTTTCAACCTGGAAATGTGAAGCCACGGAGTTAAGCGGTGAGGATATTCTTGGAGCCTGGCTGCGGAAGGGGTGCAAAGCGTCTCGGAAATGAGGGGTTGCAGGCCTCTGAGGCTGGTGGCTGGAAGAGGATATTGAGGTTGACTTGGGAAATGATTAGGGTTTTTTAGGGAAATTTTAACGGGGGTGCAGTGGGCTAGGGAAGGGGTGGTTGTATCCCAAACTGTGGGGTTAACAGAAGCAGGTAAGGGTGGCAGAGAGCTGGGCGGGTCTGGGGGACTGGAAACTACAGCGAGGAGGGAGGTGGAGTCTGGGAGCACTGTTGGATTGAATGTAACAGCTGCCCTAAATTTGGAGAGGATGTCTCTTCCTACTAAAGGGAGAGGACACTGGGGCATAATTAGGAACCTGTGAGAAAAGAGATGACCAGCATCCCTGCCGGCCGACTCTCTCCTAAAATGCCTTCTAGACAATCTGGCTACCCTAGGCCTTGCCGCTGACCTCATACCTAAATGCTTAATCAAATTCTGCACGCAAGATTGGCTGACCTACCCCTTAGATAACCAAAATGAATGGCCCCTTATGGGACCCTAGACCCTGAAATTCCCCAGGGCCCTTACAATGATTGTGCGCATGGGAGATTGGGCAGAGATCCTCCATATTCCTAACTTCTCCTATTAGACGATAAGCCTCACCTCTATGTGTCCCTGTTAACCCTAACCACAACAAGTGTCATGGCTGGCCTCCACTCCAAAAGTCTTTCCCAACCCTCTCCCCTTCCTACTTCCGATTTTAACCCTGCTGGCGAACCACCGCCATATCACCATCCCCAATCTCGCCCTTCTGCCACCCCGCTGCCGCCAACAATCCCCGCCCCCACCTCCTCTCCGACCCCTTCACACAAAGCTTCCCAGACATTCAGACCAAACTAAAAACAGCTAGACAGAGGTCCCTTTACCCCGCAGACTGAGATCCTCACAAAGTCTACCACAACCATGACGAGCAGACAAGGATGCATAAGTGCCAGATGTTGGCTCAGGCCTTCCAGGCCTCAGCCCAGCCTATCAGACGCCATGCCTCTATGTCCACCACTCACCGCCAACCCCCTGGACCCTGCTTTAAATGTGGGAACAAAGGTCATTGGGCTCGTGAGTGTCCTAATCCCAGGCCACCCAAAAGACCGTGCCCCAAGTGCCAACAATCCGGCCACTGGGCGACCGACTGCCCCAGCTCCCTCGGGGGAGCTGGGCCAGACCCCGTCCTAAAGCCGATCTCATTAAGTTGACAGCCTACGACTGACGGGGCTCTAGGACCTCTTCCCGACACACACCATCACCACGCAGGAGCCCAGGGTGCCTCTTGCGGTGAGTAGGCGTCTCGTCATTTCCCTCCTACTTCCTCGGTTCTGCAGGAGTATTAAGGCGCTGTCTCCACCTCTGGCCCTCCTATAGTCAAAGTAGGGGGCCACCCCATGCAGCCAAAGACCACCCCGCCCCTAACATGCTCTCATAAGTTCCTGATCATGCCCCAGTGCCCCCCTTCCTTTCCTCACACTTCCCGGCATCTCCAGAGACATCTCTCAAGCCACCAAAGACCTCCTTCAGCAGCTAGACTTCCCCTCTGTTTCTGTCTCAGTACAGCAGTCTTGGCTCTTACTTCTACAGGAAGGAATCCAACTCTTAAACACCTCTAACATCTCTCCCTCCAACTGCTTCCTACGTGCCAGCCTCAATAAACCGCCACTTATTGCTGTTCCTGTTGCCCTCCCGAACACTACTAACACTACCAGTCATTCACCACCCCCCAACACCCCCTTAATATCCGGTGTTCCCCTCTTCAATACGTCCCAGGCCGTTACCTGCTACACAGACTCCCCTGAATCCTTTTCCTGCTGCAATACCTCCACCTCCTACCCTAACTCTCCTGCCCCCAATGGATACTTCTTCTGGTGTAACCACACTCTTTACAAAACAATCAATTCCTCCATCAATACCACCTGCTTCCCCGCCACACTCCTGCCACAACTTACCCTCCTCTCCCTTTCCGAAGGGACCACCACCTTCAACCTTAACCACCCTCCCATAAATCAGGCCCCAAGGAAAAGACGGGCTGTCTTTATACCTGCCATCCTTGGCCTCTCCCTTCAACCTCCCTTCTAGGCTCCACTCTAGGGGCCACCTCCCTCGGATACGGAGTCTCGCAGGTTAATGAATTAAAGGTACACCTAGAATCCACTATTGAACAAACTGCGCAGTCACTAGCCGCCTTGCAGTGACAAATCACTTCTTTAGCCGGAGTGGTCCTCCAAAACCGCAGAGCCCTAGACCTCCTGACAGCTGAAAAAGGAGGCACACGCATTTTCCTCCAATAAAGCTGTTGTTACTTTATAAATGAGTCCCAGGTTGTCGAGACTAACATAAAGAATCTTAATGACATAAGACAAAAACTCCTCGAAACGAATACGGGCTTCTCACTTTGGGACACTCTAAAAATGCCTCTTTTAGCTTGGGTCCTACCATTTCTCGGACCCCTCCTAGGAATAGCGGCCTTTTGGAGCCTCCTCCCTTGCCTAATAAAGTTCATGCAACAACGAATCTCCTCCTTATCTAACCAGACTTTTAACCAGCTTCTCATTAGGCACTACCAACTCCTAGCAACCGAAGAAGATGACCAGGACTCACCTACCCATGGCCTCCACCTCCAGGACCTGTAAGAAGATACGTGGCTCATAGCAGATCCTTCCCTGCCATACAGATGGCTCGCGTCCATAGATGACCTCTACTTACAAGGGACATTTTTAGACTTCACACCCCGGGGAGTGTTCACCTTCAGCGCCGTCCTCCTTGGCCTCCTGCTGTTGCTCTGCCCCAAGTCCTCCAATATCCCTTCCCCACGATGCCCCTGTTCAGCAGGAAGCAGCCAGATGAACAGCGACACCCACCCCCCCCCACTTCTTAAAAAACAAAAAAGGGAGGAATGTTAGGTAACTAGAGCACCCTAATGGCGCTGGTTCCGGGTTCTTCTTCCTCAATGCAAACCCGCCAAAGGAAAAACCAATCAGAGAGAGGTGTTTTTCCCACCTCGCTCTAAGCCCCACCCCAACCAATCACAAACATCCATGCAGCCCTCCTGGGCATAAAAGAAGCAAACCCCCCACCGCTCTCTCTCTCTCTGTCTCCTGCCCAGCCTAGCCTGCTGCCTCCAATAAAGATCTCTTGGCCAAACCGGTGTCGCGTGGTCTGAGTCTGTGCTTACTGAGTCACCCTTTCACTGCCTCTCTCTGTGATCATGGTTTCTCTTGCACCCAGGCTCTTTTTGCCTGTGTCCCTCCCAGATGGCCACTTAATAGCATCAAAGATTTGCTTCCTCATCTTGCTTGGGCATCCAAAGGCAATGCGCCCTCCAAGGCATTCTAGAAACAATTTGCTACACTCCAACTTCTTCTGGAGTTGTTCAACAGTACATTAAAAACTGCCTTGTCATTTTTACAATGTGGGAAAAACTGGCAAGACAAAGAGAAAAACATTAGGGGTGCCATAATGTTGTTTCTACCCAGAAAAGTACTAAGTTATCTTCATATCATATTCCCTGGGTAAGGCACTTCACCTCTGTGGAATTCTTCCCCCAAATCTATAACCTCAGTCTAATCATGGAAAACCCAAACTGAGGGACATTCTAAAAGAATATGTGATCATGGCCAGGCATGGTGGCTCACGCCTGTAATCCCAGCACTTTGGGAGGCCAAGGCGGGCGGATCACTTGAGGTCAAGAGTTTGAGACCAGCCTGGACAACATGGAGAAATCCCGTCTCTACTAAAAATACAAAAATTAGCCAGGCATCGTGGTGCACACCTGTAATCCCAGCTACTGGGGAGGCTAAGGCAGGAGAATTGCTTGAACCCAGGAGGTAGAGGTTGCAGTGAGCCGAGATTGCACCACTGCACTCCAGCCTGAGCAACAGAGCAAGACTCTCCATCTCAAAAATAAATAAATATGATATGATGTGATATGATACGATATGATGATATGATATATGATATGATATGATATGATGTGATATATGATATGTGACCAGCACTCTTCAAAAATGTCCAGGTCACGAAAGTCGTGGCAACACAGAGAAGCTCATAAACTGGTGGAGAGTGAGGAAACATGCCAGTTAATGCTATGTGGTATCTTGGCCTGGATTCTGTGAAAGAAAAAAGAGGCTAGTGGACAAACTGTTTTAAACCAAATATAGTCCTCTTAATCAATCCAGTTAAAGGTTTGTCAATTTTGTTAATGTTTTAGAACAACCAGCGTTAGGTTTCATTAATTTTCTATTTCTGTTTTCTATTCTTTATTTCGTCTCTGCTCTAATCTTTGTTATTTCCTTCCTCTTGCTAGTTTTGGGTTAGTTTGCTGTTCTTTTTCTAACTATTAAAGTCTAAAGTTAGGTTATTGATTTACGATCTTTCTTTTTTTCTTTCTTTCTCTTTCTTTCCTTCTTTCTCTTTGTTTTTCTTTTCTCTTTCTTTTTCTTTCTTTCTCTCTCTCTCTATTTCTCTCTCTCTCTTTCTTTTTTTTTTGGAGACAGGGTCTCACTCTGTTGCCCAGGCTGGAGTGCAATGTTACAATCACAGCTCACTTCAACCATCCAGGCTCAACCAGATCCTCCCACCTCAGCCTCCTGATAACTGCGACTACAGGTGTGCACCACCACACCCAGCTAATTTTTGTATTTTTTGTAGAAACAGGGCTTTGCCATGCCCAGGCTGGTCTCAAACTCCTGGACTTAAGGAATCCACTCATCATGGCCACCCAAAGTGCTGGAATTACAGACGTGAGTCACAGCACATGGCCTGATTTGAGATCTTTCTTCTTTTTTAATGTTACGCATTGACAGCTGTGTATTACTCCCTTAGCACTGCTTTTGCTACATCACACAAGTTTTCATATTGTCATTAGGTATTTTCATTTATTGTGCAAATGAAAATAGTGTGTTTTTAATTCCATTTGTCTCTATCTCCTAATTTCTCTAGGATTTCTTGTTTGACACATTGATTGTTTAAGACTGTGTTTTTTAATTTCCACAAATTTGTGCATTTTTCAGTTTTTATTCTGTTACTGATTTTTAGCTTACCTTTGTGGTCAGATAAGATACTTTGTATCATATTTGTTTTTAAAAAATCTATTGAGAATTGATTTGCAGCCTACTCTGTGGTCTATATTGGAGAATGCCGATGCACGCTTGAGAAGAATGTGTATTGTGTTGCTGTTGGGTTGGGTGTTCTGCATATGTCTGTTAGATCTAGTTGGTATGTCGTGTTGTTCAGGTGCTCTGCTTCTTTCCTTATTTTCTGTCTGATAGTTCTGTCCATTATTGAGAGTGGGGCATTGATGTCTCCGATTTCTTTCTTTTTTTTTTTTTTTTTTGAGAGAGTCTTGTTCTATAGCCAAGGCTGGAGTGCAGTGGCATCATCTGATCTCGTCGGCTCACTGCAACCTCCACCTCCTGGGTTCAAGCGATTCTCATGCCTCAGCCTCTGAGTAGCTGGGATTACAGACATGTACTACTACGCCCAGCTAATTTTTGTATTTTTAGTAGAGATGGTGGTTTCTGCCATGTTAGCCAGGCTGGTCTCGAACTCCTTGCCTCGTGTGATCTGCCCATCTTGGCCTCCGAAAGTGCTGGGATTACAGGCATGAGCTGCCATGCCCACCTGATGTCTCTGACTATTATTGTAGAGCTGTTTCTTTCTCCCTTCAATTCTATCAGTTTTTGCTTCATATATTTTGGTGGTCTGTTATTAAGTTCATAAATGTTTATAATTGTTTTATCTTCATGCTTTATTTTACCTTTTATTAATATGTAATCCCTTTCTTTGTCTTGTGTAAACTTTTTTGATTGAAAGTCTGTTTTGTGTGATGTTAGTATAGACACCCCACTCTCTTTTGTTTACTATTTGTATATAATATCTTTTTCCCTCCTTTTACTTTCAACTTATTTGTGTCTTTATCTAACATGATCTCTTGTAGACATCATATACTTGATTCATGTTTTTTATACATTATGCTGATTTCTGTATTTTGATTGGAGAGTTTAATCTGCTTACATTTAAAGTATCTACTGACAAAGAGGGATTTAATTCTGCCCTTTTGCTATTTGTTTTCTATACGCCTTATACCGTTTGTGTTCTTCATTTCTTGCATTACTGTCCTGTGTTTAGTTAAGTTTTTTGTAGTGAAAAGTTTTAAATGCTTGTGTGTGTGTGTGTGTGTGTGTGTGTATCCTTTTGTACATATGCTATGGATATTTTCTCTGTGGTTATCATGGGAATTACATTTGACATCCTAAAATTATAACACTAATTTGAATTTATTTATTGAGATGGAGTCTTGCTCTGCTGCCCAGGCTAGAGTGCAGTAGTGCAATCTCAGCTCACTACAAACTCTGCCTCCCGGGTTGAAGCAATTCTCCTGTCTCAGCCTCTCCAGTAGCTGGGATTACAGAAGTGTGCAACCACGGCTAACTTTTGTATTTTTAGTAGAGACGCAGTTTTGCCATGTTGGCCAGGCTAGTCTTGAATTCCCGACCTCAGGTGATCCACCTGCCTTGGCCTCCCAAAGTGCTGGGATTATAGGCGTGAGCTACCGCGCCCAGCCTAATTTGAATTTATACCACCTTAACTTCAAAGGCATACAAAAACTCTGCTTCTATACAGTTCTGTGCCCATCCCTTTCAGTTACTGATGTCATAAAATTACATTTTTGTGCATTGTATGTCCAAAAACACAAGCTTCTAAGTGATTTTTTTAATGCTTAGTCTTTTAAATAATATAAACAAAATGTGGTGTTTTAAATCAAAGTTACATTAATACTAGCTTTTATAATGGTATATGTACTTTTTTTTTTTGTAGAGATGGGGTCTCACTATGTTACCCATGCTGGTCTCAAACTCCTGGGCTCAAGTGATCCACCCATATTGATCTCCCAAAGTGCTGGGATTACAGTTATGAGCCACCATGGCTGGCCTCTTAATTTCTTCTTCATTTTTGATGGACAGTTTTGCCAGGTAGAGGATTCTTGCTTGACAGCTTTTTCCTTTCAAGATTTTGCATATATTGATCCACTGGCTTCTGGCCTCCACAGTTTCTGGTAAGAAATCAGGAGATAATCTTATTCAGAATCTCTTGTATGTAAACAGTTGCTTCTTCCTTGCTGTTTTCACGATTTTCTCTTTGCCTTTGGCCTTTCACAGTTTGACTATAATATTTCCTGGTAGGGCCTCTCTTGAGTTTATTCCACTCCAACTTTGTGGAGCAACTTGCATGTTTGTATTCATGTCTTTCACCCAGTTTGGGGCATTTCTAGCCCTTATTTCTGCAAAAAAAAAAAAAAAAAAAAAAAAAAAATTCCTTTTTCCCTTTCCCTCTTTTTCTTATGAAACTCCTACAGTGCATATGTTGTTCTGAATCTTTCTTCTACCTACTCAAATCTGCTTTTGAATCCCTTTAGTCAAATTTACATTGTAGTTATTGTACTTTTCAGCTCCAGAAATTTTTTTCCTTTTTATGTTTTCTGTCTCTTTAGTGAAAGTTCCATTTTATTCATATATCATTTTCTTGACTTTGTCCACTTCTTTGTTTAGCTCTTTGAGCATCTTTAAGACAGTTGCTCAGGAATGTTTTCTGTTGACATTTTTTTCCTTAGATAGGCCATACTTTATTGTTTCTTTCTATGTCTTGTGATTTTGTTGTTGTTGTAGTTGAAAACTGGACTTTTGAATCTTATAATGTGGTAACTCTGGAAATAAAATTCTCTCCTACCCCAGGGTTTGCTTTTTTTTTTTTTTTTTTTTGGCACATGGATAAAAAAGACAAGCTGTTTTTATTTTATTTTGTTTATTTTATTTTATTTTATTATTTTATTTTATTTATTTTATTTTATTTTATGGTTGTATGGTGTCTCTAAGCTGGGGATAAGATTGATAAATAAATTGAAGGTCTTCTCTGAGTCTATGCCTTTCCATGGGCATGCATGGTGACTTTCCATATTCCGCTGTATATGTAGTTACTTCAGATGTCCTAGTCCTTAAATGTCTGGCCCCTAACAGGGGGAAAAGGGAAAAATGAAGGAGAGGAAAGCCAATCATTGGCTTTTTAAGTCTCCTGGAAGTCACTTTTTTTTTTTTTTTTTGAGACGGAGTCTCGCTCTGTTGCCCAGGCTGGAGTGCAGTGGCGCAATCTCGGCTCACTGCAAGCTCTGCCTCCCGGTTTCATGCCATTCTCCTGCCTCAGCCTCCCGAGTAGCTGGGACTACAGGCGCCCACCACCATGCCCGGCTAATTTTTTGTAGTTTTAGTAGAGACGGGGTTTCACTGTGTTAGCCAGGATGGTCTTGATCTCCTGACCTCGTGATCCGCCCGCCTCGGCCTCCCAAAGTGCTGGGATTACAGGCGTGAGCCACCGCGCCCGGCTGGAAGTCACTTTTCCAGTGTGGACTGTAAAAATGGCAATGGGGGTTACAACAATGGCAGCTCACTTCTGTGTCTACACCTCTACCATCAGAAGCAGCAATCAGGGATCAAAACATAGATCTCAGATACATGGAAGACAAGGTTCTTATTGCCTACCCTGGCTCCTGCAAGCCAAGTCCAAGTTGCTCCAAGAGTGTGAGAGCTGAAATTGATTGAAATTAGCCACAGTCTTCCCCTGGAAGTTGCAAGCCTTGTAATAGATTCCAGAGTTCCAACATAGTTATATTAGACAGATTCTGTCAGTACAATTGACTAGGTAGAGAGATTGATTCCTGGTGTTTTCTACTCTGCCACCTTCCCTGATGTCATTATGATCTTATTATTTTATTTTGAGACAGGGTCTCACTCTATCACTCAGGCTGGAGTTGCAATCACAGCTCATTGCAGCCACAGCCTCCCAGACTCAAGTGATCCTCCCACATCAGCCTCTTGAGTAGCTGAGACTACAGGCACCATGCCACCAGGCCCAGCTAACTTTTTTGTTGTTGTTGTATTTGTGTAGAGACAGGGTTTTGATACGTTGCCCAGGCTGGTCTTGAACTCCTAGGCGCAACCGATTTACCCACCTCAGCCTCCCAAAGTGCCAGGACTATAGGCATGAGCCACTGCACCCAACCCTTATTACTTTGTATTTACTCCTTTCAATAGTTATTTCTCGCTTGTCATTTATTTGGTTTTTATTGTTGTTGTTGATTTGTTTTTGAAACAGGATCTCACTCTGTTGCCTAGGCTGTGCAATGGTGCGGTCACGACTCACTGCAGCCTCAACCTCCTGGGCTGAAGCAATCCTTCCACCTCAGTCTCCCAAGTAGCTGGGACTAGAGGCATGTGCTACCATGCCCAGCTAATTTTTAATTTGTTTTGTAGAGACAGGGTCTCATTATGTTGCCCAGGTTGGCCTTGAACTCCTGAGATCAAGCAGTCCCCTCACCTTCGCCTCCCAAAGTGCTGGGATTATAGGCATGAGCCACTGCATCCCACCCACTTTTCATTTCTTATTTGTTTATGCTATATAATGGTTTTCTATAATTTTGATATTTTTCAAAGAACTAATTTTTAATTGCTTGATTATCATACTTTTTATTATGTAGACTTTTTTGTTTTCTGATTCAATATTTCCTGTTTTCATATTTAGCAATTTCATCCTTCTGTATTTTTTCAATTTGCTTTGCCATTCTTTTCCTTTTTGAGTTGTATGTTTAATCCATTTATTTTAATCCACTTATCAATCATTTATTTTTGTTTCTAATAGGTCTTTTAAGCTCATTTACATTTATTGATACAATGAATTTGTTTAGTCCCTGTTATATTATTTTGTATTACCTTTTCTGAATTTTCTATTTTTACTATACTCTGTTGTGTTTCTTTTGCTCATTTTCGTTCTTTAAAAAAAAAATCAGACCGGGCGCGGCGGCTCAAGCCTGTAATCCCATCACTTTGGGAGGCCGAGGAGGGCGGATCACAAGGTCAGGAGATCCAGACCATCCTGGCTAACACGGTGAAACCCTGTCTCTACTAAAAATACAAAAAATTAGCTGGGCGTGTTGGCGGGCGCCTGTAGTCCCAGCTACTTGGGAGGCTGAGGCAGGAGAATGGCAGGAACCTGGGAGGCAGAGCTTGCAGTGAGCCGAGATCGCGCCACTGCACCCCAGCCTGGGGGACAGAGCAAGACTCCGTCTCAAAAAAAAAAAAAAAAAAAATCGGAGCAGCTGAACCACCGCAAATGGTACAAATAACAGATTTATTATAGGTACTAGGCCTTATATAACTCAGGATTTAGTGAATAAGTCTTTGTAAGACTTGCCTCTGTGATGGATGCTGGTCTGAAGTCAGCAGGGCCAGCAGTAAGGAAGGGAATATGGATGTGAAGTTAGGAAATCAGGGACGGGCAAACGGGAACTTCTGAGGACAAACTAGAATGGCATCAAATCTCATGCCTCAGGTCTCAATGTTGTAGGTGACCTGTAGGAGAAACTGGTTCTCTTCACCATGGGTAGCACACACACCTGGCCCAGGATTCAGAGAAGCTGAGAGAGATTGGACAGGAGCTGGGGTAGCAGCTGGTCTGGCTGTCCCACTGCAACAAAGTGAGCAGTAGATCTGGAACAATACAACTGTAATTGTATCTTGTGGCCAATCCTAGCTCAGAATGATACAGGGTGAAAGAGTAAAGGCAGACCCAGAGCATGCCAAATGCAGTCAAGAGATCTTTATTAGCAGAGTCAAGTCAGGTCGCGCAGAGAGAGAGTGCTGTTGGGATGGGATATTTATATCCCTTAGGGCTACGTGGGTATCGATGATTGGGTCTGGGGGGCGGGAGCAGGGAGAGCGGGAGGTGTTATTTTCTTATTGGGTCTTTCTTGGCGGGTTTAACATTGCATCAGGTGTGGAGAGGGAGGAAGAACCCGGAACTGTCGCCATCTTGTGGTACCTTACGTGTATGCGCCACCCAACAGTCCTCCCTTTTCTTTTCTTTAAGAGGGGGTTGAGGGGCGTCATGATTCGTCTGGCTACTTCCTGCTGAGTGGGGGCGTTGTAAGAGGGAAGGAGAGTTTTAGGGAGGGCTGTTAGGGAGGTTTGACACAGGGTATGATGGGTATAATAGGAGAACAAGTCCGAGGAGGAGGAACACCTCTTGGGGGGGTGTAGTCTATGAAGGTCCCTTGAAGATATAGATCTTCTAATGCCCTAAGCCATCCGAGCGGTAACGATGGATCAGTGATGAGCCAGCTGTCAGTGCAGAGATCGTTGAGGAACTGCTGGAATCGGTGTGTTGTTGTCATTTCGAAGACTGATGTTTGACTGAAGGGCCGTTAGCAGGCTGTGAGACCGTCTATGGAGCCTGCTTCGTCTTCGCAGGTAGCTAAAAGTTGATAATTTCTAAGGAGAAGCTGGTTAAATGTCTAGGGATTGGGAAAGTTGAGACACACTGTATCCTAGTGAAGTGGCTCCTAACCCTGTGCCTAGGAGAGAAGTTGTTAGAGAGATTCCGAGCATGATGGGTAAAAAGATTGCTCGTTTTTGTCGAGGGCCTGTGAGAGACTCAGGGTGATCAAACTGGTAGGCCTGGAGGCCTTCGGAATGTGAGTTGAGAGACTAGAGTGGTAGGTATACAGGGGCCGGGGAGGGAGGAACTGATGGATTTGAAGCAGTTGGAAGTGGGAACTTGAGAGGCATTAAATAGAAGTAGTCCTTGATTGAGGAATAGTTGCCAAGAGGAGTGTATGGGGATGGTGTTGACTGGTGAGTGTAATTGTCATTGTAGTTGTGACTGTAACTCGGTCTCACCTAGCGAGATGTGCTCGTTGACTTGGGACAAGACTTGTTGAGAATTAGTTTTGAGTGTGCGGGTGATGGTTAGGGTTTGTGCTGGGTAGGACCGGGCATTGACTGAGGGCACGTTAATGGGGCACCGAGTGTAGCTGATGACATTTGTGTGTGACCTTCTGTGAGCGTTGTAGGTTTCTTTTACAGTGAATAGGTAATAAGGTTGTGATGAGAGACTGCTAGGGGAGGAAAGTCCATGGAGGAGGATATAAGAGGCAGAGAACCAGAAGAGAGGGCCTGGAGTAGGAAGTTTATATTTCTGTAACAGGGGGAAGAGGAGGTGTTTTGGAGATGCGGATAGTCTGTAGGACGATGTGAGGCAGGTAGGCTCCTCATTTGATCTGGGTTGGTAGCCAGCTTCAACCTGGAAAGGTGAAGCCAGGGGGTTAGTTGTCCTGGAGATTCTTGGAGTCTGGCAGCAGTGGGAGTGCAGAGCACAATTTGGAGGGGCCCTTTCCATTTTGGGGTCAAAGATATTGGCTGAGTGTGACTGGGCGGTAAGTAAAACACCCATTCTCCTGGCGTGAGGGGAAAGGTGGTTTCTGTGTTACTGGCATCTGGCAGGAGACACTCCTGTCTTTTCCATAGTTCACAGCGGATGAATGATAGGAGGGGAGAAGTTATGTGTTGTGGGGCTGTTGGGGAGGTGGGATTAATGCCGGGTGGAAGTGCTGGGCGGCCGTACATGACTTCAAAGGGGGATATAAGGGTGGGCTTCTTTGGGAGGACCCGGAGTTTGAATAAGGCTGTAGGGAGTAACTTTATCCAGTCTAGATGGAGTTCTAATGACAGTTTAGTGAGGGTTTCCTTGAGTGTACGGTTGGTACGTTCAACCTTTCCAGAGGATTGGGGGTTATAGGGGATGTGGAAATGCCATGGGGTGTTAAGAGCGGCAGCTGTATTTTGTGAGAAACGGGATGTAAATTCGGGACCATTGTCAGTTTGGAGGGATGTGGGGATTCCGAACCTCGGAATGATTTCTGTGTAAGTGCGAGCCTGTTCCCAGACTCGTCTACGCTCCTCAGGGAGAAAGGTGTTGGAGAGGACTGTGTAGATGTCATGGAAGGTGAGGCTGTAAGCTTGGAGAAGGTACTGAAATTCCTTAATGTAGGAAGCGGAATTGGAGGTGTAGGAACCTAAGCGTTTTTCGATTTGGGATAAGTCAGCTATGGAGAAGGGAACGTGGACTCGGACGATACCTTCTGCTCCAGCTACTTCTCTAAGGGGGGCGAGAATGGGATGGTGAGATCTCGAGCGGGTGTTGGGAGGGCTAAATGACGGGGGGTGGTGGGAAGAGGCCAGCGGAAGTGACGAAGACGAAGTGGCGGAAGTGATGAGGAGGAAGTGGAGGAACGGGGGGGCGAGTTGGAGACGGTGGCGGCCAGAAGGCAAGGCGGAGGGTGGTGGTATGGGGGGGGCTCGTCGGCTGGGTGGAAGTCGGGGGCAGAGGGAGGGGTTGGCAGTTTAAGAGCGGCAAGGAGCTGTTGGGGTTCGCAAGAGAGGCAGAGGTTAGGTCAGCTCCGTAGGAGGAAGAAGCCGTGAATATATGGGATCTCTACCCATTTTCCTGTTCGCTTGCAATAGTTGTAGAGATCTTGAAGGAGATTGGGATCAAGGGACCCGTATGCGGGCCATTTGTTTTGGTTGTCTAAGGGATAAGTGGGAGTGCAGGTTTCAATTAAGCGTCTAGGCTTGATATCTGAGGCGAGGCCTAGAGCGGATAGGTTGTTTAAGAGACATTGTAAAGGGGAGTCGGCCGGCAGGGATGCAGAGCCTCCCATTATGAGAGGAGGGGAATATACGGCGTCGGGCTAGGTAGGGCGTCCCCTACTAGCCGATCGACTGTGTGGTGAGTCAGAGCTTCTGAGTCGATCATCACCGAAACGGAAGGACTGATGGGCCTTTGGAAGGCCGAGGGCCGTGGGCCACCTGGTACCAGGATTTTAGTGAGCGAGGAGGAGGGGCCCAGGCTGGGCGAGTGAGAGGCAGGGAGAAAACTCAGTTCCCTGGAGGCCGAGACTGGGTTGGGTAACTTGGGGTCCACCGTGGCCTTAAGGGCCCTCGGCGAGCTATGTCTGTTTTGAGAGTGGCTAGGGTGGGGATCGAAGGGCTCTGTTAACGGTCTGCCTGAAAGGTAGGCCCCGGAGGGGAAGACTTACGGAAATGAGGCCGGTGTTGTGCGGAGAGGTTGGCGAACAGGAAGATGGGTGAAGACTGGTTTGGGGTCTGGGTCGGGCCTGGAAAAGGATCGGGATCCCACTGAAGGGCGGGGAGTCCCAATCCGAGTCACGGCACCAATGAAAGAGTAAAGGCAGACCCAGAGCACACCAAACGCAGTCAAGAGATCTTTATTAGCAGAGTCAGGTCAGGTCTCGCGGAGAGAGAGAGTGCTGTTGGGATGGGATATTTATATCCCTTAGGGCTACGTGAGTATCGATGATTGGGTCTGGGGGGCGGGAGCGGGGGGAGCGGGAGGTGTTATTTTCTTATTGGGTCTTTCTTGGCGGGTTCAACATTGCGTCAGGTGTGGAGAGGGAGGAAGAACCCGGAACTGTCGCCATCTTGTGGTACCTTAAATGTCTGCGCCACCCAACACAGGGAAGAACATTTGGAGAAACTGTTTAAATGGATTTAGCTAAACTGAAACATCACAAAGTCCGTGCATGTGTGTGTGTGTGTGTGTAAAATTTAAGGTTTTAATTTTTTCTAATTTTTGTATTTTATACTTTCAGTTCCCACTTTCCTTTAGGCAATGACTTAAACAAAAAAAATTTTTTAAATATTTTCTGTAAGTTGTTACTTTTTTTAGAGATGGGATCTCACTATGTTGCCCAGGCTGGTCTTGGACTCCTGGGCTCAAGCAATCCTCCCACCTTGGCCTCTCAAAGTGCTAGGATTACAGGCATGAACCACCAGGCCTGGCCTCCTTTAGACAATGTCTATTGTTATAAAACTAACTTGTGCCGGGCACAATGGCTTATGCCTGTAATCCTAGCACTTTGGGAGGGTGAGACAGGCAGATTGCTTGAGGTCAGGAGTTCAAGACCAGCCTGGCCAACATGGTGAAACCCCATCTCTACTAAAAATGCCAAAAATTAGCTGGGGGTGTGGTGGTGTGCGTCTGTAGTCCCAGCTATAAGGGAGGCTGAGGCAGGAGAATCGCTTGAACCCAGGAGGCAGAGGTTGCAGTGAGCTAAGATTGTGCCATTGCACTCCAGGCTAGATGACAGAGCAAGACTCCTCAAAAAAAGAAAAAAAAAAAAAAAAACTAACTTGTAACCTCTTCCTCACTCTTCCCCCTTTTTCCCCCACCATCCAAAGTTTAGTTTTTCTTTGTACTTTCAAATAAACCTAGGCTTCCATTTTTTGATTTTTCAGGTTTATGTAGTATCTTGTGACATACAGCTATTGCCTCTGAATCAGTTAATGAGTTTCTGGGCTTTCTGTCTTCTCCCACTTTTTTTTTTTTTTTTTTTTTTTTGAGGCAGAGTCTTGCTCTGTCACCCAGGCTGAAGTGCAGTGGCGCGATCTCGGCTCACTGCAAGCTCTGCCTCCTGGGTTCACGCCATTCTCCTGCCTTAGCCTCCCGAGTAGCTGGGACTACAGGCGCCTGCCACCATGCCCGGCTAATTTTTTTTGTAGTTTTAGTAGAGACGGGGTTTCACCGTGTTAGCCAGGATGGTCTCGATCTCCTGACCTTGTGATCAGCCCGCCTCGGCCTCCCAAAGTGCTGGGATTACAGGCGGGAGCCACCGCGCCCAGCTTCTCCCACTTTTTAAGTGATACTATTTCCATTTTGACAGAGTATATCAGATTTTCATATTAGTTACTATCCTTATCTCCACATTTGTTTTAGCCTCACATTTTCAGCTAGCCTCACATTTTCAGCTAAACACAGTCAAGGTTTGCCACAAATATTTTTGCCAAAGTTTTCCCAATTATCTTTTCTAGCCCATTCCCTCTTAAGTTCATCAAGAAGAGGCAATGGGAACAATATTCTCCAAGTTCTGGCATGTTTAAATTGCTCTCCTACAGCCTTGATGTTACAAGTTAACTTATCCACAGTGTCTTTCCTGTGTTTTCTTGTATTGAACGTTTATGTCAAGAACATAATGTCAATATATGTATCGTGGTCCACGGCTATTCCTGCACACTTTTGGTTTCTGTTTGTGTGGATTTTTTTCCCATCCCTTCATGTCTTGTGTTTTTTTTGTTCGTTTGTCTGTTTTTGTTTTTTTGAGACTGAGTTTCGCTCTGGTCACCCAAGCTGGAGTGCAATGGTGTGATCTCAGCTCACTTCAACCTCCACCTCCCAGGTTCAAGCGATTCTCCTGCCTCAGCCTCCCGAGTAGTTGAGATTACAAGCATGCACCACCACGCCTGGCTAATTTTTTAGAGATAGGGTTTCACTACGTTGGCCAGGCTGGTCTCGAACTCCTGACCTCAGGTGATCTGCCTATCTCGGCCTCTCAAAGTGCTTGGATTGCAGGCATAAGCCACTACGCCTGGCCTCTCATCCTTTCATGTCTATGTATGTCTTTTTTTTTTTTTTTTTTTGAGACAGAGTCTTGCTCAGTCACCCAGGCTAGAGTACAGTGGCACGATCTCCACTCACTGCAACTTCCGCCTCCCGGGTTTAAGGGATTCTCCTGCCTCAGCCTCCCGAGTAGCTGGGATTACAGGCACCCGCCACTGTGCCTGGCTAATTTTTGTATTTTTAGTAGAGACGGGGTTTCACCATCTTGGCCAGGATGGTTTCAAACTCCTGACCTCAAGTAATTCACTCGCCTCAGCCTCCCAAAGTGCTGGGATTACAGGCGTGAGCCACCACACCCAGCCCTGTGTATGCCTTTACAGGTGAAGTGAGTTTCCTGCAGGTGGCGTACAGTTGGGTCTTGTTTGGGTCTTGTTTTTTTTTTTTTTTTAAATCCATTCAGCCAGTTTATGTTTTTTAATTGAGGAATTTAAATCATTTACAATCAAGGTTGTTATTGATAGGTGAAAGTAAAATACTCCTGTCATTTCATTAGTTGTTTTCTGATTGTTTTGTATATCTTATGTTCCTTTCTGCATCTTTGTTTACCTTTATGATTTGGTGTTTTTTTTTTTTTTTTTTTTTTTGAGACGGAGTCTCTCTCTTTCACCCAGGCTGGAGTGCAGTGGCGCAATCTCGGCTCACTGCAGGCTCCGCCCCCTGGGGTTCACGCCATTCTCCTGCCTCAGCCTCCCAAGTAGCTGGGACTACAGGCGCCTGCCACCTCGCCCGGCTAATTTTTTTGTATTTTTAGTAGAGACGGGGTTTCACCGTGTTAGCCAGGATGGTCTCGATCTCCTGACCTCGTGATCCGCCTGCCTCGGCCTCCCAAAGTGCTGGGATTACAGGCGTGAGCCACCGCGCCTGGCCGATTTGGTGTTTTTTTATAGTGATAATGTTTGGGTCCTTTCTTTGTCTCATTTGCATATCCTCTCCACCAGTGAGGTTTCTACTTTCATGAGAGTTATTGTCCTTTTCATTCAGATGTAAGACTTCCTTAAGCATTTCTTGTGGGGCCAGTGTAGTGATGATGAATTCCCTCAATATTTCTTTTTCATTTTTGAAGAATAGCTTTGCTGGATATAGTATGCTTATCTGAAAATTATTTTCTTTTTGCACTTGGAATATATCATCCCATTCTTTCCTGGCCTGTACAGTTTCTGCTGAGAAAGCCACTGTTAGTCTGATGGAGATTTCCTTATATGTGACTTTATGCTTTTTGCTTGTTGTGTTTAGAATTCTCTCTTTGTCTTTTACTTTATTTTTTATTTTTTTGAGATGAGGTCTTGCTGTGTTGCCCAGGCTCGAGTGCAGTAGCTACTTTACAGGCACAATCATAGCACACTACAGCCTCAAACTCCCGGCCTCAAGCCTCCCAAGTAGCTGCCTCAGCTTCCCAAGTAGCTGGGATTACAGCTGTGTGCCCAACATCTTTGACTTTTGATAGTTTGATGATAATGTGCTTTGATGAAGACTATTTTTGGGTTGAATCTATTTGGGGATCTTTAAGCTTCCTGTATCTGGATATCTATATCTCTTACAAGACTTTAAAAGTTTTCAGCTATTATTTTGTTAAATAGGTTTTCTATGCCTTTGCCCATCTCTTCTCCTTCTGAAATTACCAAAGTTTGAATATTTGGTTGCTTTATTGTATCTCATATGTCATCTATGCTTTCTTCATTCTTTTTTCATTTATTTTTGTCTGACTGGGTTATTTCAAATAACCTGACTTCAAGTTCTGAAATTCTTTCTTGTGCTTGATCTAGTTTATTGTTAAGGCTCTTGAATGATTTTTTTTAATTGATTCATTGAATTTTTTGGTTCCAGGATTTCTGTTTGTTTTTTTATATCTTTGTTGAATTTTATTTCTTTGTTGAATTTCTCATTCAGATCATGAATTGTTTTCCTGATTTCTTTCTATCATTTATCTGTGTTCTCTCGTATCTCACGGAGTTTCTTTAGTATCATTATTTTGTATTCTTTTTCAGGCCATTTTATAGATTTCCTCTTCTTTGTGTTGCTACTGGAGAATTATTGTCTTCATTTGGAAGCATCATTTTCCTTGCTTTTTCATGTTTCTTGTGTCCTTATATTGATATCTGCAAGTCTGGTGTAACAGTTACTTATTCCAATTTTACAGATTGGCTCTTGTAGGGGAAGGCTCTTTCCTAGAGCTGCATCTACAGTTGGTTGGCAGGGTACTTTGGCTTTGACTCTGGGTGGATGCAGTAGTGTAGTCTCCATGTGATGTCTTCATCTGTAATCAGCATCAGTGGTGGTTGTGAGTTCCTCCGTGGCTTCGGATGTGGTTATTAGTAGGGGCTGTGACAAGACTTTCCTGCGAAATGGAGTACCAGTTGAGCCAATTCTCAACTGCCAGTGGTGGCAGTGGTGGGCCAAGTGTGCCAGTCCTCAGGCCCTGGATGGTGTATGCGGGTGCTGGCAGTGGTGGGTATGAGCAGACCAGTGTTTAGGCTTCCAGGTGGCATGCTCAGGTACCAGCGGTGGCAGTAGTGAGCTGAGTGGGTATGCCCTTGGACCCCCAGGTGGTGTGAGTGGCATTGGTGGTGGTAGTAGCAGCAGTGGACAAACCTTAGGCCCTGGAGCAGGATGCATAGCAGTCAGTGCTGGTGGTGGGCTGGGCGGGCCAGTCCTTTGTCCCCTGAGAGGTACACATGTAATCTGGTGGTGGGCGGGCCTGTCCTTATGCCCCTAGATGGCATACACATGCACCAGTGGTGGAGGGCAGGGTGGCCAAATTATCCCCAGGCCCCTGGATAGTGTAAGTGGGTGGTGGTGGCAGAAGAAACAGACCCATCCTGAGGTCCCTGGATGATGCACATGGGTGCCAACCCCCCTCCTCCAGCATCAGGACAGTACCCAGGTGGGCTGTTCCCCAGGCTTTCTGTAAAGGCACATGCAGGGGCATGGTGGCCCTTCTTCGGAAAGGAGTGGGGTTGCTGTCAGTGGCAGTGGCTCTGGGGCAGGCAGCACTCAGGCTCTGGAAAGTGCATGCTTTGGCTCCCTCTGTCCCAGGTCAATCTTCCTGGTACACTGCTTTGTCTGTTCCCTAGGGTGTAGAACACTGCATGGGCTAGAGTGCTGGAAACCTAGCAACACTGCTGGCGTCTCAATGCTACAGCCTTCTGAGAATGTGAGGGGATGTCACTAGGGTCCAGGGATGTGGAAGTGCAGGGGCTGTTGGGCCCCAGGGCAGGATGCAGTCTGGTGGGGCTGAGCACCCTTCCAGACCTCGCCCTAGGTGCTCTTCGTTTGGCTGCTCACTGGTATCCTTTATAATATCCTTTATAATAAGCCAATAAACCAAGCCAATAAACCAACGGCCCTATGCTGCAGCTGCTTGGGTCTCGGGGGCATGTGGGACTGAGCGTGAACTCCCTCTCTGAAACAATGCCTTCACATGTCTCCAGGCAGCTCCCTATTCTAGTCTTAGGGCTTGCAAGAGCCAAAGGGCCTTCCCATGGCTAGGCTTGCAGGAGTCTGCAGTGGGAATGTAGCTTGCTGGGGATCTCTCAACGTCTCCCTGCAATTGGGAGTTGTGAGCCAATCCTGGCAGGCCCGGCTGCTTTAGTCCTCTCGCCTTCCGTGCCTCAGAGATTCCCTGCCACTTCCCTGATGAATTCCAGTGTTCTCTCTTAGAAGCTCTATTTGATATGTGGTTATCTACTTGCTGTGTTGGTCATTCTTTGTGGAGGAGGCAGGTGCCTGGCACCTCTAGTCAGCTATCTTGAATCCCCTCCTAAGGGTTTTTATAATCTCTTGGAGTCTAGTAGCAAGCTAGTTCTCAAAGGAAGAGTGTACTGAAGAGGGCACGCTTTCCAAATGATGCTCTATCTAATAGAGGAACGCTGGGCTCCACTGGAAATTTCAAATGAATTGTCCTTGTAGCCTTAATGTACTTATGTTAATATCAAACCAGAGATTCTCAAACCAAAGGCCCTAAATCTCCCATAGTTTCATTGTTTTAACTAGTCAAATAAGAGATTACTTCAGGCTTCAATGTTTTCCCCCATTTTCTCCTACGATTAAGAAAAAGAAAAAGAAGAAAGGAATGTTAGAGAGCCTGCGATACAATAAGAAATACACATCTGGTCTTTGTCCTCAGTTGCTGACACAGAGTTTCCAAAACTTGGAATTTTCTGAGTGATAGGGGTGATAGGGCATCTTTTGTTATTCATAAAAAGCCCTTTTCAACCATACTTGAGTTTATGCTAATAAGGTGACTCTTGGTGGCTCCTGGTAACTAGGGGGCTGGCGGTCAGAGGAACCAGTCCTGTGATTAGAAGGTTGGAACTTTCAGCCCCATCCCCGGACCCCTAGGGGGAGGAGTTGAGCTGGAGATTGAGTTAATCACCAGTGGCCAATGATTTAATCAATTATGCCTGTGTAATGAAGGCTCTGTAAAAATCCTGAAACGATGGGGTTCAGGACCACCTGGGTCAGTGAACGCATCCCTGTGCCAGGAGGGTAGTGCACCTCGAACTCCACGGAGACAGAAGCTTCCGTGCTCCGCACCCTTCCAGACCTCGCCCTAGGTGGTCTTCGTTTGGCTGCTCACTGGTATCCTTTATAATATCCTTTATAATAAGCCAATAAATCAAGTAAAGTGTTTCCCTGAGTTTTGTGGGCCATTTTAGCAAATTGTCAAAAGTGAAGAGGGGGTCGTGGAAACCTCCAATTTATATTTGGTTGGTCAGAAGTACATGTGGTAACCTGGGACTTTCAACTGGTATTTGAAGTGGGAGCAGTGCTGTGGGACTGAGCCCTTAACAGGTTGGGCCTGCACTAACTCCAGGTAGTTTGTATCAGGATTAAATGGAATTGTTGGACACCTAGTTGGTGTCCAGAGAGTTGGAGAACTGGTTGTTGTTGGTGTGTGAAAAATCCACACACTGGTGTTTGAAGTGATGTGAGTAAAAACAGTTCCGAGAGCCCTTTGGGAAATTTTCCTATAGTGGGCCCTGGATCCCATAAAACTGCCATATAACTATTTATCCTTCTCATGGGAAGCATATGGGATTAAGAGACTATGACAGTGGTCTTTTTTTTTTCCATAATATTTTAACTTTTATATGATAAAACACATCCAAGACCAAAGAAAGCAACTTTTTTTCCCTCTCAAAACAAGCCAGATGCTTTAATGGCCTGCCTCCAGGGCCCATAGGCTTATCACAAATCCTTAAATAAGGCCCAGAGCTTGCCAGCCTCTGGCTCCGCCCAGCACCCCACAGGCAGATGGCCCACTGCAGGCCTGGCTGGTGGGTTCTGGCTTAGGGAGTACCAGGATTCCCAGTACAGATCTTCAGAGACCTTCCAGGACTGAGCTGCCACTCAGCCTGCCTGCACCAGTCCCTGAGTCCCAGCAGCTGCTTGGCTTCCGGAAAACATGTTTCCTGGCATAATGCCTGGGGTGGGAGAGGCAGTTCAGGGAAGCCACTGAGGACAGGCCTGGGGCGTCCTGAGGTGGGAGCAGCAGGCCCAGAACAAGGATGCCAGCCCCAGGCTGCATCGCTGCACCAACAGAGGGGATTGGGAGTGGGCAGCGCAGGCTCCCTCAGGGAGCTCCAGGCTCGGGGATTGGGCCAACCCAATCCCAAATGCTGGTTGGGAGGTGACTCTAGAAAGTGTGAGCCACATCCACCGCACAGTGTACCACTCTCGGATAGCCAAGTCCTAGGACACATGAAGACTTTCTACAGGAAGGTTCTCAGCCTCCGATTCCGGGCCCTGTGCCGGGGAGGAAGCAGAGACCAAACCTTAATGGGATGTGTGTCAGGCAGCATCTCCACAACTACCCTGTGAGGTAGGTTGTGTAGTTCTATTGTACAGATGGGGGATGAGGGCTCAGCAGAGGTGAAGAGTCTTGCCCAGGTCATGCAGCAAGGAACACCAGCCAGGATTCAAGCCCAGGTCTGTCAGGTTCCGAAGCCCACATGTTTTCTCTAGGGAAGACATAAGAAGCGGTCCTATCCAATAAAGACCCTCAGGTTAAAAGCTCAGGGGCTCTCAGTCCACCCTAGACGGGCCCCAGGGTCAAAGATGAAACCCCTCCAGGGGAGTAGCCACAGCCCCAGCATCTACTTCTGGCCCCAGGGCAGCCAGGCAGGCAGGAGTGGGGCTTAAGAGTGATTGCTACCCCCAAAGCACCAGCAACCAGTGCCACAGGTGATGGCTCTGGCTGCCCAGAAGCTGTGGGTGGGGCAAGGGCTGGTCTTGTCCTGAGGCCCTGTGGCCCCAGGTGGGCAGAGCCAGGCCATTGAGCCAGGCAGTCTCTAGCAGGCTGCAGAAGTGGGCCTTCAGTGTGGGGCCAGATGGGTTGGCACTGGCAGCAGGGGTAGGTGAGGCACCACAGGACTCTTCCCCAGCGGCTGCTTTTGTTCAAAGAAAGCAACTTGAAGAAAGTAATTTATATTAAAATTTTTATTTGATCTAACACTTGACCTTTTTAGCTCAAAGCTTCACTTGGGGAGACAGGAATGAGGGAATTAATACCTTTTTATTATGGAAAATGTCAAACATACACAAAGCAGAGAGAATAGTATAACAAGTGTCCATGCACCTATCACTCCATTTTAACAGTGAGCAACATTCTGTTGCTCTTAGTTATACTCTGTCCTCCCCACCACTTTTTGTTCATTTACTAGAGTATCTTAAAGCAATCAAGGATAAAATATCCTTTTACTTGTAAATTCTTTAGGAAAAATCTCTGACATAGACAAATTGTATATCCATAACACAAACACAATTTTATGACCAGACCCAGAAAACTTAACGATAATTCCTTGTGAACACAAAATATCTGAGACAGGTCTCAGTCAATTTAAGAAGTTTACTTTACCAAAGTTAAGGATGCATGCCTGTGACCCAGCCTCAGGAGGTCCTGATGACATGCGCCCAAGGTGGTGGGAACATAGCTTTGCTTTTACACATTTTAGGGAGACATGAGATATCAATCCATATGGATAAGTTGTACCTTGGTTCAGTCTGGAAAGGCAGGGACAACTCGAAATGGGGAAGGGGTTTCCGTTTCCAGGTCATAGGTAGGTGAGAGACAAACTGGTTGCATTCTTTTGAGTTTCTGATTAGCATTTCCAAAGAAGACAGTCAGATGTGCATTTATCTCAGTGAGCAGAGGGATGACCTTGAATAGAATAGGAGGCAGGTTTGCCCTAAGCAGTTCCTAGCTTGACCTTTCCCTTTAGCATAGAGATTTGGGGGTCCCAAGATTTATTTCCCCTTCATATTTACCCCTTTTCTTTTTGAAATCTTTCAGAGAAGGCATTTTAGAAGAAAATGAGTCTCTGGTCTCAGGTTTCCTGTGATTTCTCATTTTAGGATGGTTTATTCCTAGACAGGTAGGTCCCATGTTATTAGGAAAGCTCATTTTTAGCAGGAGTTTCTTATCCTAGGAAGAGAAAATAGAGGGAGGAAGGGAGAAAACAACAACAAACAAAAAAGAACAATCCTGGAAAATTGATATAGGCCATATTACTCTGAAGTCCGTACATCAGTAGGCAGGTATGAAAGTGGCTTATGTATGTAAATACATTGCTGTTATTTGCTTCAGAAATTTGTTGTCTAGCTTCAGTTTGCAGGGCTTTAAGAAAGCACAGCTTAGTTTTCTGTGATTTCAAATTAGGAAAAATGGGGCAGAGGAGGAGAAAAGAAAGAAGGCAAACAATTGAAAACATTGTTTTGGAGACTGGTAGCCAGGAAAAAATAGAATTCAGTTCAAACTGTAGAAAATAATAAAAACGGAAAAACATTAGGCAAGAGTAGAACTAACAACAGGTGTACTATAGTTTTTGAAACATTTTTCTCTCTCCAGTTTTCAATTTTTACTAAAGACCAATCATGGTAGGACCAATTTGCTTTACTATTCTTGGCCTGATTATACAAAAGTGCAGCAAGAGTAATTATTTTTCACATAGGCTTTTAAAATTGGCTTTGATGGAACTTTGTTCTGTAGAAGGAATCTCAGGTAAGACTTTTTTAAAGCTGAGCCCAGCCATGGCTTTATACCATCAAATATCTATGAGTTGGGTAACTCCTCTCCTCTTGAGGTCTCAGAATAACTTGGGGCTTCTGAGCCTGTCAGAAAGTGACATTCTTTACTTACCACAGGTTAGGAACGCTGTACAGGGGCTGTGTAGACAAGGTATGAGGCCAGTTTTCTCAAGGTGCTTTTATTGGCTCTATAAGTCAAGTTTAATTCTTTAAAGGAAAGCATATCATTCCAGTCAAAGCCTTGATAAAATAAACAGTTCCTCCAATTATGTCCTGTTACAAAACAAAACAAAACAGATTCTTATTGCACTTATGCAAATAACTATATTGTCATAAGTTAAGAATACTCACAAACAGTTTTCAAATTCTGAAGAAATCAGAGAGAGATAAACAAATATGTTTCAAATTTTGTTTACAGGAGTGTGTTTAAGAAAATTTTTCTTGAAGGCCGGGCGCGGTGGCTCACGTTTGTAATCCTAGCACTTTGGGAGGCCGAGGCAGGCGGATCACAAGGTCAGGAGATCGAGACCACGGTGAAACCCCATCTCTACTAAAAATACAAAAAATTAGCCGGGCGTGGTGGGGGGCACCTGTAGTCCCAGCTACTCGGAGAGGCTGAGGCAGGAGAATGGCGTGAACCTGGGAGGTGGAGCTTGCAGTGAGCCGAGATTGCACCACTGCACTCCAGCCTGGGCGACAGAGCGAGACTCCGTCTCAAAAAAAAAAAAAAAAGAAAATTTTTCTTGACTGAAAAACAAAACGAAGGATCAGCAATGTTTTAAGCAAAAAGTCAAAAAGGATTACTTCAGCCTTCTGCTAGTTCAGTCCATGCAGTTAACTCCTGTTCTGTTTGATATTCATGAATATTTCAGCTCTCCATGAGAGTCCTGAAATTTTCCTTTGTTCTAATGTCACAGTTTCCAAAGTTATTAGAAACCTGCATTCAAGAGCACCTATCAAAGTCCTATTGCTAATTATAAACCACCTTTTGAAGAGGATCAAAACAACAATTGTCTGTGGATGACAAAAAGTCATAAGACAGTCATTATTAAAACCACGATTGGGCCAGGTGCAGTGGCTCATGCCTGTAATCCCAGCACTTTGGGAGGCCAAGGCAGGTGGATCATGAGGTCAAGAGATTGAGACCATCCTGGCCAACATGGCGAAACCCTGTCTCTACTAAAAATATAAAAAATTAGCCAGGTGTGGTGGCACAGGCCTGTAGTCCCAGCTACTCGGGAGGCTGAGGCAGGAGAATTGCGTGAACCTGGGAGTTGGAGGTTGCAGTGAGCTGAGATCACGCCACTGCACTCCAGCCTGGGTGGCAGAGTGAGACTCTGTCTCAAAAAAAAAAACAAAAAAAAAAACACAATTGACTAGGAATTTTGGTTACTTACATCCATAGCATTCAACAATTTTATGTAACAATTATAATTATTAATAATAACATACACTAAGTCATATCAGAATTATAGGAGTTTCCCATAGTTTTGGAACACATACCCGTAACATTTATACAAATACAGTCCAAAGAATACTAAACAGTATTTCATATTTGACAATGCTTCTTGTATGATTTTTATATCAAATAAGCTGAATATGTCTCTTTTGGAGTTCAGGGGATTAATATCAAAAAATTAATGAGAACCCAAGTTAGAATTTGACTTTGGAAAGTTGGTCAAATATAAAAAATTTAAAATGCTTGATATAACAAAATAGGATCACAGGCCATTATAAAATAAGTCATTCATGTAACCAAACTGATAAAGATTTTTTTAAAAAGGTGAAAACCATTATTCTTTGAGAGAGACTTAATTTCCCAAACAATAAGCCCAAATAAAAACAGCACGAGGCTGATTACATTTGTTTTTCAAAACTGTACAAACAACCTATACAATTTTAATTATCTTGACCATAAGATATAATTTCCATAAGCCTTTTATAACTTTGATACTTTTTATTAAGAAATGGGTTAATGCTCCAAGAAAACCTTGTTAATCTGACACAGGGGCTCATATACTGGTCTTGCATCAGTGTGCCTTTGACATTAATGGTTAATTTATAGAGAACTCGAACTTATTTTATCTCTCAAAATCGGCCCTTACAATCTCATGTGCCCATCTCTTCTGTGATAGTACCTGAGTCTTGAGGAGTTGAATAGTTTTAATTTCTGACCTTGTGTCTCATGAACACAGTTTATTTTGATTGGCATCTTCTACCAGGCCTCAAGATGAGGATTTAATTGCTGTTAGTGTTTAAGATTTAGCAGGACTTGGTGTCCTTTTTAGATCCAGAAGTCAAAGCCCTGTAACTCAATGGCACAAGGACTTTAAAAGTACATACCAGGCCGGGCGCGGTGGCTCATGCCTGTAATCCCAGCACTTTGGGAGGCCGAGGCGGGCGGATCTCCTGAGGTTGGGAGTTTGAGACCAGCCTGACCAACATGGAGAAACCCCATCTCTACTAACAATACAAAATTAGCTGGGCGTGGTGGCACATGCCTGTAATCCCAGCTACTAGGGAGGCTGAGGCAGGAGACTCTGGGAGGCGGAGGTTGCAGTGAGCCAAGATCGCACCATTGCACTCCAGCCCGGGCAACAAGAGCGAAACTCTGTCTCAAAAAAAAAAAAAAGTACACACAGAAAGATATACTGATGTAATAAACTTAATTAAAAAAATTTTTAATCAGAGTTTTTTTCCTAAGCAAACCAGAACTTTATAGTAGTGGCATAGGAATTGTCTTGATAAAATATAAAATTTGTTGGGCCAGTTACCAAAATGCAAAAGAAAAGACCTTGTGCAGTGCACAAAATATTATATTGGAAGAAAACATTTCCTTTAGACCTTTAAGAAAACATTTTTAGCATCAGGCACAACAAACAGAACCCAAGGCAAAAAATACTTATATGAGCTGAAAATGAGTTGAAGGAGAACATTATTATTTTGCGCCTTTTAAAAGGGGAAAGGAAACCAAAAATGGTGAGATGCAATGAAAGTTGAACTTTGGGTTAAAAAAAATTAAAGTCTCATATAATTTATTAAGAGTAAATGAATCCCTAAGGAAAATTTCATTGTTCTAAACAATTCTTGGCCAGGCGCAGTGGCTCATGCCTGTAATCCCAGCACTTTGGGAGGCCGTGACGGGCAGATCACAAGATCAGGAGATCGAGACCATCATGGCTAACACGGTGAAACCCCATCTCAACTAAAAATACAAAAAACTAGCCGGGCGTGGTGGCGGGCACCTGTAGTCCCAGCTGCTTGGGAGGGTGAGGCAGGAGAATGGCATGAACCTGGGAGGCGGAGCTTGCAGTGAGCCGAGATCGCGCCACTGCACTCCAGCCTGGGCAACAGAGCGAGACTCCGTCTCAAAAAAAAAATAAAAATAAAAAACAAATAAATAAATAAACAATTCTTTAGTGTATATGTGTTTTTTTAAACATCAAGACCCCATCTCTAGAAAAACTATTATAAATAATTTCCCTTTAATTATAGACAACTTGATACAAATCATTTATGACATGCTTGGACTTCCCATTTTATCCTAGATATCCTTCTTTCTTAAATAACCAGTTATTTTATTTTAGGACAAAAATTTACCATACAAGATTCTTTCCCATAGAAAATTATTTTTCTTTTAACGTTTCTTGCCCAAAATACCTCTTTACGTTTATAGCTTTCTATACATTGTTCTTATTCATTGATTACCTTTACCTAATTTCTTAAGTAACTCTTAAATACACTTTGAATTAGATAAAAATTATTTTCCTTTAAATAAGAGCACCTTTCTTTTTTTTTTTTTAAGAAAAATGTTTTCCTATAATTTTAAAAAAAATTGGAAATGGCCCAGACATTTAATGAATATCTATTATTTACCTTAATATAACTCTAGACTTTAAATTATATGACAAGATTATCTACAAGCATTTATTCCATTTACCTAAGTAAATCATTTTAAAAAAATAGTTTACTCAGATTACTTACTAAAACTGTGATAGTTATAATTTAAAGATATTTCCTTGTTAACCATTTTTATGACCTGTGAATTTCAGGTTTTCATAAGTAAGAAACTAAGGTTAAATAGATAGGTTTGTTTGTTTTTTTGCCAATAATTCAGGACTTAGCTGTTTTCATTAACCAAACAATATTAACTATGTTATTTATTACATTGCCCATAAACAAAGAAAATTCTCTTTTGAGCTGTATTCACAGCTTCATAACCCTCATGCCAAATTTTGACATCTAGCAGAGATAAATAATGTATGTTGACAATTCCAAAGCCATTTCTAATTCTATTTCACCAAAAATTTTACAACCAATTTATTTATTAAAGTTTACTTAAGTCATGTGAACTTGAAAAAGCATTTGGCTTAAAGTCTCTGTTTTTTTGATAAAGTATTTGATTTAAGCTCTTTTTAAAGCCAATTAATTAGACTTCCTTTATACATTTTTAATTCTAAAACATCATATGCATGACACATACATACATAGATATATTAGACACCAGATAGAAGTCGATCTTACAGATTCATAAGTCCTCTATTTTTTCTCCTGTTTTAGACTTTCAATTTCTTGATAATCTATTTTATTACCCTAGGCAATTGTCAGCTAGACAGCCTTAAATTTGCGTATTAAAGGAACTCTCAGGTTAAAAAAAGTCAGATAGCAAAATTTACATCTCAAAGTAGAGAGAATCTGGTGGTGGTAGAGGGAGATTAAAGATGGATACCAAATCAAACATAAAATTATAGAAATGTATCATAGGATTGTATAAGGAAACCAATTTTATTTAGATAGGAACTACTTATATTTAAGTGGATCCCAGAGCTCTGGGAAGAGCCCACACTGAATCCTGGGTCTCCGAAAAGAAATAATTAGTATGAAGCTAGACCATAGGATGCTTTTACCGTGCACTTAAAAACAATTGTTTTTTTCCTAAATGAAGACACTTCTAAGTGTCTAAATTACACTCTTCCTTGGCCAGGCATGGTGGCTCGCACCTGTAATCCCAGCACTTTGGGAGGCTGAGGGGGGCAGATCACCTGAAATCAGGAGTTTGAGACCAGCCTGGTTAACATGGTAAAACCCTGTCTCTACTAAAAATACAAAAACTAGCCGGGTGTGGTGGCATGCGTCTGTAATCCCAGCTACTCAGGAGGCTGAGGCATGAGAATCACTTGAACCTGGGAGGTGAAGGTTGCAGTGAGCCGAGATCATGCCACTGCACTCCAGCCTGGGTGACAGAGTGAGACTTGGTCTCAAATAAATAAATAAATAATAAATAAGTAAATTACACTCTTCCATAAAAACCCGAGTAGCCTCCATTGTAATAACTATTTTAGTCAAAAAAAAAAAAGCAAGCAGTTTAAGATCTGAGACAAGCGGCCGGGCGCGGTGGCTCACGCCTGTAATCCCAGCACTTTGGGAGGCCGAGGTGGGTGGATCACAAGGTCAGGGGATCGAGACCATCCTGGCTAACATGGTGAAACCCCGTCTCTACTAAAAAATATGAAAAAAATTAGCCAGGCCTGGTGGCGGGCACCTGTAGTCCCAGCTACTCGGGAGGCTGAGGCAGGAGAATGGCAGGAACCTGGGAGGCGGAGCTTGCAGTGAGCCGAGATCGCGCCACTACACTCCAGCCTGGGAGACAGAGCGAGACTCCGTCTCAAAAAAAAAAAAAAAGATCTGAGACAAGCTTGTCTGTTTACATTCTTGGAGTTCCATAAGAAAAAACAGAGGTTACTCCCCAAAAGAAAGTCTGGTCCTTCTCCATTTTCCTTAAGGAATCCTAGGCTATTATAAACTATTTTAGGTACCTCATGAAGCAGAGGGTGGCAAGAGAAAAGAGAGACAGCAGAAGTAGATGAAGGAAACAGAAATCAGTCAACTGAGAAGAAAAAAACTTTTTTTTTTTGAGATGGAGTTCCGCTATATCACCCAGGCTGGAGTGCAGTGGTGCGATCTCGGCTCACTGCAACCTCTGTCTCCTGGGTTCAAGCGATTCCCTTGCCTCAGCCTCCCAAGTAGCTGGGATTACAGGCACACACCACTGTGCCCGGCTAATTTTTTTGTATTTTTAGTAGAGACGGGGTTTCACCATGTTGGCCAGGCTGCTCTCAAACTCCTGACCTCAGGTGATCTGCCCGCCTCGGCCTCCCAAAGTGCTGGGATCACAGGCGTGAGCACCCAGCCTGAAAAAACTTTTGCTCAAGAAAAAGACAAGGTCCTAGAAGAGAAAGAAAGAAAAAGAAAGAAAGAAAGAAAGAAAGAAAGAAAGAAAGAAAGAAAGAAAGAAAGAAAGAAAAAAAGGGCTTTTAACACAAACACACATCTTGTATGTTAGCTTTTAATTAAGCTGACTTTTGAGCTCCTTTAAAAAGTCTTTTTAAATCTTGTTACCATATTTTATCTAGGACAAATTGCTGATATTTCAGAAGTAACAAGTATCAAACCAGAAAGGACGTAATTAGGAACCAAACCTAGGCTGTTGTGAAAAGAAAAAAAAAAAAAGAAGGCAGGACCACAGTGATGGCACTGCAGCCTGGGACAACAGCCATTTGGCTTGGCTGGCAAAAAGGTGGCCTTGTTATGTAAATAAATCCCCTTAAGTAGTCAAAATAAAAAAACTTTCCTTTTTTTCCCCCCCTTTTGCTGGCCGTTTTTCTCCACCCCCCCCCCGGCCCCGCCCTTCCCTTTTTGGGCAAGAATTTAGCCACTTCAGGGCACTTGTTCCCCATAATTTGGAACTTTCTTCAGATTTGATCAAGTTGAACAGAGTTGGTCAAGCCCAATGGGAAAAAGACCAAAACAATAACAAAAATAGAAATAAACAACAGCAACAATAAAGCAGTTAAGCAAAACAAAGGATTACTGCAAAGGATTACCCAGTGCTCTAATGATAATGAGAAATTAAGACCAGCTGGTCGTTAATCTTAATTTTAGCCTAGACAAAACCCCAATTCAGGAAAAAAACTCAAACCCACTGTCACGCGTGTCCGTGTGAAGGGACCACCAAACAGGCTTTGTGTGAGCAATAAAGCTTTTTTTTTTTTTGAGACAGAGTCTGGCTCTGTCGCCCAGCTGGAGTGCAGTGGCTGGATCTTGGCTCACTGCAAGCTCCGCCTCCCAGGTTCACGCCATTCTCCTGCCTCAGCCTCCCGAGTAGCTGGGACTACAGGCGCCCGCCACCACGCCCGGCTAATTTTTTGTATTTTTTAGTAGAGACGGGGTTTCACCGTGTTAGCCAGGATGGTGTTGATCTCCTGACCTCGTGATCCGCCTGCCTCAGCCTACCAAACTGTTGGGATTACAGGCGTGAGCCACCGTGCCTGGCCCAGAGAGGCTTTTTAAAAGAAAAATATATTTAAATGGGACTAGAGTATTGTAATGGTAATATGTTATAGTATAACTATAAGACACTGTATTGTGTGAAACCATGTGTATATTTATGGAGGTAAAGGAAGACAAAAATTTTAAAGAAAAAAATGAGGATTTATACAATTGTTTTGAAATAATTATCTTTGGGTATAAAGATCAATAACAAGAGTGACACCATTTGTAGTTGTTGGACAAGTGTCCATGTAGAAGTATTTTTTTTTGTACAAAATTGTGATAGTCTTTGTGTAAGGTTGTAGTTTTTGTAGTGTTTTGTGATAGATTTTGTTATTAGGCATGCAAGTATGAGAACTCTCACTTTATCGCTTAAGTCTTATGAGTTGTTTTCTTTTTTTTTTTGACAGGGTCTTGCTCTGTCACCCAGGTTGGAGTGCGGTGGTATGAACCGAGTTCACTGCAGCCTCAACTTTCTGGACTCAAGTGATCCTCCCACCTCAGCCTCCCAACTGGCTGGAACTACAGGTGCACACCACCATACCTGGCTACTTTTTAAATTTTTTGTAGAGACAGGGTCTTGCCATGTTGCCCAAGCTGGTCTTGAACTCCTTGGCTCAAGCAACCTGCGTACCTCTGCCTCCCAAAGTGCTGGAATTAAGGCTGGAGCCACTGCACCCAGCCAATTTGTTATCGTTTAAAAAATATTCCTGATTTTATTATGATTTTACCAACTTTTATATATTGTTTTCGATTAAAATTTTTTTAAAGAATTAATTCAATTAAAAAAAAAAGACAAAAAGACAGGGGTCTTGCCATGTTGTCCATACTGGTCTCGAACTCCTGGGCTCAAGTGATCCACCTGCCTTGGTCTCCCAAAGTACTGAGATTACAGACATGAGCCACTGTGCCCGGCCAAAATCTGTTTTTGAAAGTATTACTGATCAATTACTTTGTAGTTAGGCTTTGATGTCCTTCAGTGTCAGGAATAACCTGTCTTGGTTATTGGTCTCATCTCTTGTTTCGGGGAATAATTGGCAACTGAGAGTCAGTGTCAGAATGATTTTAGTCACGTTTGAGTAACAATAGAGTTTGAAGAAAATGGCCCTTAGGCTGTTTATCTAGTGTGTATTATTAAGTTTATTTTTGTTTGTTTTTCAGTCTTTTTTTTTTTTTTTTGAGACGGAGTCTCGCTCTGTTGACCAGGCTGGAGTGCAGTGGCACGATCCTGGCTCACTGCAAGCTCCGCCTCCCAGGTTCACGCCATTCTCCTGCCTCAGCCTCCCTAGTAGCTGGGACTACAGGTGGCCGCCACTATGCCCGGCTAATTATTATTATTATTATTTTTTGTATTTTTAGTAGAGATGGGGTTTCACCGTGTTAGCCAGGATGGTCTCGATCTCCTGACCTCACGATCCTCCCACCTTGGCCTCCCAAAGTGCTGGGATTACAGGCTGTTTTTCAGTCTTTTGTTCTTATTTTAAAGTTTTGGGGCAGCATTATTTTGTTAAGAGCTGTATTTTTGTGAAAATTTAACAAGCAATAGATATAAAGTTTTAAAAGGGAAAATTAGAGTAAATTATTAGCAATATGACAATTTAAGTTTGTATAATTGTTTTGGGCCATGAACTGAAACTTAAAGACTACCAGTTAAATAAATTAAATGACAATAGGGAATTTAGTTATACTTGTTGTAATTATATGACCTGTTTTGTTAATTTTCTATAAGTGGATCTTAGCTTTTTTAGAGGAATTTATTTAGGTATAGCATGTAATATTAGTAATAGTATAGACTTTAAAAACTTATTTATTTTAAATTTAAATTAAATTAAATTAAATTTTATTTTGAGGCAGGATGTTTCTCTGTCACTCAGGCTGGGTCATGCTAACTGCAGCCTTGATCTCCCAGGTTCAAGCCATCCTCCCACCTCAGCCTTCCGAGTCGCTGGGACTACAGGTGCGTGCCACCACAGCTGCCTTTTTTGTTTGTTTGTTTGCTTGTTTGTAGAAATGGAGTCTTCCTATGTTGCCCTGGCTGGTCTCAAATCATTGGGCTCAAGCAACCCTCCCACCTCATCCTTCCAAAGTGCTGGGATTACAGGTGTCAGCCACTGCACCTACCACTCTAGCCTTTTAAAATTTTAACTAATGGATATTAAAGGATTTTTTTAAAGTTCTTCTTCTTCTTTTTTTTTTTTTTTCAAGGGACAGGGTCTTGCTCTGTCATCCAGGCTGGGGTCTAGTGGCGCCATCACAGCTCACTGTAGCCTTGAACTCCTGGGCTCCAGGGATCTTCCTGCCTCAGCCTCCTGAGTAGCTGGAACTACAGGCCTGCACCACGAAGCCTGGCTCGTTTTTTTTCTTTTTTGTAGAGACAAGGTTTCATTATGTTGACCAGGCTGGTCTCAAACTCCTGGCCTCAAGTGATCCTCTTACTTTGGCCTCCCAAAGCACTAAGATTACTGGCATGAGCCACCACACCTGGCCTAGGTTAGCTTTTATGTTACTGGCAGAAGTTATTGATTGTGAAATTTAAATTATATCTTTTTGTTCAATGAAAAATGTAGGGATAAAAGTTTTATTATGATATAGAGTCTTGCTCTGATATATTGGAAAAAGTTATCTATAACATGAAAACATTAACTTTTTTTTTTTTTAACCAAGACTTCCTTCCACAAATAAAAACCATTAACTTTTTCTGGGGGTTGCAGTTTTAATGTCTTTGGTCATGACATTGGGTGGTTTGGTGAATGTTTTGTGTGGCCCATATATCAGGCATGAGACTTGATTTTTAAAAGTTATTCCGTTTTAGTTTAGAAACAGAGTATTTTTTGTTTTTCACTGGGGAGTTGTAGCCAAATTTTGGAGGAAATTGGAAAAATTTAGGATTTAGTATAGTATACAGGTAGAGAAAAGGAATTTGAATATAATGGATGGGGTTATAATCTAATAATAGGTGTTTCATAGGCTTTTTAGAAACATAATTTTTTTAAAAAAGTTGATTGTATAGAAATCTCAGATTTAAAAACTATTTTCGCCGGGCATGGTGGCTCGTGTTTGTAATCCCAGCACTTTGGGAGGCCGAGGCGGGCGGATCATGAGGTCAGGAGATCGAGACCACGGTGAAACCCCGTCTCTACTAAAAATACAAAAAATTAGCCGGGCATGGTGGCGGGCGCCTGTAGTCCCAGCTACTCGGAGAGGCTGAGGCAGGAGAATGGCGTGAACCCGGGAGGCGGAGCTTGCAGTGAGCCGAGATTGCACCACTGCACTCCAGCCTGGGCGACAGAGCGAGACTCTGTCTCAAAAAACAAACAAACAAAAAAACTTTTTTCAGGCTGGGAAACCAAATCAAAGCAGATTTTAGATTTTTTTATAGTCTTATGGTTTTTGAGCCTGTAAGAAAGTAACAATTTTTATTTATTTATTGTAAGGTTGAGAACTCTTGAAGTTAAGCATTTTATGTGCATTTAAAAATATGACAGTTTAGTCAAAATCTTAGTAATATAACTAATATTTTAATTGTATTTTTTATAAAGAGAGATTTTAATTGAATTTGTGTAAATAATTATGTTGTTATAAAAATAATACAAATAGTTTTTGAATTTTTTAAGAAATTAAGTAGGGAGAAAAAGCAAATGTTTTTTATCTTTGTTTATAAAAGTATAATTTATTAAATTATTAATATTATTATTTTTGAGACAGGGTCTCACTCTGTCACCAAGGCTGGAGTACAGTGGCACGATCAGGCTCACTGCAGCCTCAATCTCCCAGGCTCAAGTGATCTGTCCACCTCAGCCTCCTGAGTAGCTGAGACCACAGGGCACGTGCCACCTTGCCCGGCTAGTTTTTTTTTTATTTTTAGTAGAGACGAGTTCTCGCTATGTTGCTCAGGCTATTATTGTAAACTATAGATAGTATATGAGAGAAAATTTTCCTTATTTTTATTTTTTCTTTTATAGAAATGGGGTCTCACTTTACTGCCCAGGCTGGAGTGCAGTGATGCATTCACAGCTCCACTGCAGCCTCTGAACTCCTAAACTCAAGTAATCCTCCTGCCTCAGCCTCCCAAGTGGGGACTACAGGCATACGCCACCACACCTGACACATTTTTAAAAATTTTTTGTAGAGATGGGGGTCTCACTTTGTTGCCTAGGCTGGCTTGAACACCTGGCTTCAAGTGACCCTCCTGCCTTGACCTCCCAAAATGTTGGGATTACAGGTGTGAGCCACCATGTCCAGTTGAAAATTTTTTAATGGAAAAGGAAACAGTACTTAAAGCACTACTTAAAGAAGTAACAGTGTTTTATTTTAGAATTGTTTAAAAAGTAATAGAGACAAGGTCTCATTATGTTGCCCAGGCAGGTCTCCAACTCCCAGGCTCAAGCAGTTCTCTCACCTTGGCCTCCCAAAGTGCTGGGATTATGCTTAGCCAGAACTAACAGTATCTTGAATAACAGTTATAAAACGTTGTTTTTATTTTTTTAATTAGTTAACTTTTTGTTTTGTTTGATCTTGTTTAGTAGTTTTTATGAACCTATTAGTTTTTATTAGAGTTTTAATAATTTTCATTTAGTCGATTGATTTTAAAGTTATCAGAAATTTGTGTCTAAGAGTATTTGCTAGAGGCCTTTTTAGTGAAAAGTAATTTTATATTATAGCTGATGGCAAATGTTTTTAGGGAAGAATTTAAAATAATATCTGTGGACTGAACAAAGTCTTAGAATAGCCATGGTTAAAATTTGATGAGAGTTTTTTTGCCCAAAACCATACAATTGCAGGGAAATTAAACAACCTGCTCCTGAATGATTTTTGGGTAAACAATGAAATTATGGCAGAAATCAACAAGTTCTTTGAAACTAATGAGAACAAAGATACAACAAAGCAGAATTTCTGAGACACAGCTAAAGCAATGTTAAAAAGAAAGCTTACAGTTCTAAATGCCGATAAAGATCTCAAATTAACAACCTAACATCACACACAGAGGAACTAGAAAAATAGGAGTAAACCAACCCCAAAGCCAGCAGAAGACAAGAAATAACCAAAATCAGAGCTGAACTGAATGAAATTGAGATGCAAAAAAACCAATTAATCCAGAAGTTTATTTGAAAGAATAGTAAGATTAATAGACCATGAACTAGACTAATAAAGAGAAAAAGAGAGAAGACCCAAATAAACACAATCAGAAATGACAAAGGGGACATTGCTACTGACCCCACAAAAATACAAAAAACTCTCAGACACTATTATGAACACCTCTATTCACACAAACTAGAAAACTTACAAGAAATAAAAAAAAGTTCCTGGAAACATACAACCTCCCAGGATTAAACTAGGAAGAAACAGAAACCCTGAACATGCCAGTAATGAGTTCTGAAATTAAATCAAGTAATAAAAAGCCTACCAAGTGGAAAACGCCCAGGACCAGATGTATTCATAGCTGAATTCTACTGGATGTATAAAGAAGAACTGGTACCATTCCTACCAAAACTTTCCCAAAAAATTGAGGAGACAGGACTTCTCCCTAACTCATTCTATGAGACCAACATCATTCTTTTTTTGCTCTTGTTGCCCAGGCTGGAGTGTGGTGGCACAATCTTGGCTCATTGTAACCTCCGCCTCCTGGGTTCAAGCAATTCTCCTGCATCAGCCTCCTGAGTAACTGGGATTACAGGTGTGCAACATCACACCTGGTTAATTTTTGTGTTTTTACAGAGTTGGGGGTTTCACAATGTTGGTCAGGCTGGTCTCAGACTCCTGACCTCAGGTGATCCACCCACCTCGCTCTCCCAAAGTACTAGGATTACAGGCATGAACCACTGCACCTGGCCACTTGTAGTAATTTTATTAAGTGTAAATTAATATTTTAAGAAAATCTTATTGTTTTAACATAGGGGACCAATTTTTTTGTTTTGTATTAATGTAGTTTTAGCATTAAAGTTTAATTTTTAGAAATATAATTTTTTAATTAGTCAACTTGATTATGCACAAAACTTTTAAAATAAAATTTTTAAATGAAGCTTATTATGACTTTTTTAGATCATTGATGACATGTTTGGACTTTTTGTCTTGATTTATTTATGGTTGACCGTTGAGCAACAGAAGTTCAAACTGTGCAAATCTACTTACATATTCATTTTTTTCAACCAAACATGGATCAAAACTACAGTATTAATGGGATATGAAACCCTTGTATATGGAGAGCCAACTTATTGTATATGCAGGTTCTGCAGGGCAGACTGGGGGACTTGAGTATGCATCGATTTTGGTACACTTGGGGGTCCTAGAACCAATCCCCCTGTGTATACCAAGGGATGAGTGTGTGTGTGTGTGTGTGTGTGTGTGTGTATACATATACATATATAGATATATAGATATATGTATTTTTTTTTGAGATGGAGTCTCACTCTGTTACCCAGATGGTGCTATCTCCGCTCACTGCAACCTCCACCTCCTGGGTTCAAGCAATTCTCCTGCCTCAGCCTCCCGAGTAGCTGGGATTACAGGCGCCTGCCCCCACGCCTGGCTAATTTTTGTATTTTTAGTAGAGACGGGGTTTCACCATGCTGACCAGGCTGTTCTCAAGCTCCCGACCTCAGGTGATCCGCCTGCCTCGGCCTCCCAAAGTGCTGGGATTACAGGTGTGAGCCACGGTGCCCGGTCTTTTTTTTTTTTTTTTGAGACAGAGTTTTGGTCTTGTTGCCCAGGCTGGAGTGCAGTGGCGTGATGATCTTGGCTCATCACAATCTCTGTCTCCCAGGTTCAAGGGATTCTCCTGCCTCAGCCTCTTGAGTAGCTGGGATTACAGGCACCCACCACCACGCTCAGATAATTTTTTGTATTTTTAGTAGAGATGGGGTTTCACCATGTTGGCCAGGCTGGTCTCAAACACCTGGCCTCAAGTGATTTGCCCACCTCAGCCTCCCAAAGTGCTGGGATTACAGGCGTGAGCCACCGCGCCTGGCCAACTGTATATATATTTTTAAATAACTAGTTACTTTTTTTTTTTTTTTTGAGACAGAGTCTCGCTCTGTCGCCCGGGCTGGAGTGCAGTGGCGCAATCTCGGCTCACTGCAAGCTCCGCCTCCCGGGTTCACGCCATTCTCCTGCCTCAGCCTCCGAGTAGCTGGGACTACAGGCGCCCGCCACCGCGCCCGGCTAATTTTTTGTATTTTTTAGTAGAGATGGGGTTTCACCGTGGTCTCGATCTCCTGACCTCGTGATCCGCCCGCCTCGGCCTCCCAAAGTGCTGGGATTACAAGCGTGAGCCACCGCGCCCGGCCAACTAGTTACTTTATTTTAGGACAAAATATAGTGTATACAATTTTTTTTTCCCTTTTTACTCAGAGACAGGGTTTCACTCTATTGCTCAGGCTGGAGTGCAGTGGCATAATCATAGCTCATTGCAGCCTCAACACACTGGGCTCAAATGATCCTCCTGCCTCAGCCTCCTGTGTGTCTAGGACTACAGGTGTGCCCCTGTAACTTATTTTTTATTTTTTAGGAAGGCAGGGTCTTGCTCTGTTGCCTGGGTTGGTCTTGATCTTTTGGCCTCAAGTGATCCTCCTGTCAGCCTCCCAAGGTGCTGGGATTACAAGCATGAGCCACCATGTCAGGCTGAGTTTTTTTAATATAAAATATTTTTAACCTTTTAAAATTAAAAATATATTTTCAAAAATATGTATTTTTTCATATTTATAACTTTTAATATATATTTTCCATTTATTGTTTTTTAATTTTGCTTCCTACTTTGAAATAACCATTAAGTTAAATTAAAAACATTTTTTAAAATAAAGAGCATATTTTAAAAGCCTTTTTATAATTTTTAAATTAAAAACATTTTATTTGGAAGTAAGCTATATATTTAATGAGTACTTATTATTTAATTTAACATAAGGAATTACTTTCTTCCTCCACTGACGTTAATTTGAATGTTGGCAGTTTCCAAGGAGGAAGTTGAGGGTTTTGGTGAAGATTGTCATCCATCTCCAACGCTAAGCCTAAAATAACTATTTAGGAGAGCATCGCAAAAGGAATGCAGGTTGGAGAGATGTCCCAAATGTTCTTGTAACTGAACTTTAGGAAAGTGCACTTTATGCAGAGGTGCAAGGAAACCAAACACATGGGTAATCAAAGTAGAACGCGTATCTCCAAGGAAAAGCTGAGATATTCACAATCTATCTGCCAGAAGATTTAGGCACTTCTTAGCATCTCTATATCCATGATTCCACTTCTCACAGGCGGTAAAGGAGAGGCTCTCCTCTGGTCAGGATAATCCGATCAGTGCTGTTACAGACATTTTTCCACGCAGGATCAAACCCAAGGGAAAAGGAATCTATGAAGCAAACCAACACCACGGCTTTGTCACAGTAGAGTAATTGTGGCTTTCAATCCAGAATGTGTGAAGCGCTAGAGGAGGCAGCTTCTACTCAAGGAGAACATTGAAAGCCAGTGTGTCTGCCCTTTGTTTGGCTGGAAATTCATAATAAACATTATATTTCTGTTTTCCTTAGAAGTTTAATATTTTTACCAGCTTAGAAACAATGTTGTCTTCACTTGTCAAAATTGATATATCTTCCCTTGAACCTGTCCAGTGGGGCTATCTATGACATTAACTTTCTTTTCTTTTTTTTTTTTTTTTTTTTTTTGAGGCAGGGTCTCTCTCTGTCACACAGGCTGAAGTGCAGTCACAATCTCTGCTCACTGCAACCTCCGCCTCCTGGGCTCAAAGGATCCTCCCACTTCAGCCTCCAGAATAGCTGGGACCACCGGCATGCACCACCACACCTGGCAATTTTTTTGTATTTTTAGTAGAGATGGGGTTTTGCCATGTTGCCCAAGCTAGTTTCAAACTCTTGAGCTCAAGCGATCCGCCGTCTGGGCTTCCCAAAGTGCTAGGAGCCACAACGCCTGGCCCGACATTAACTTTCAAGCATGCAACAGACAATTTGGCATAAGCCATCACCACCACATACTCGCTGTGTACCAGTAGGAGCCCCTAGCCGCCTCCCAGCCACTGAGCTCCAAGGAGCCACCATCTTGACAGGGCTGATGGTTGCTGCTCTTAAGTCTCTTTTAATCAATACAATGGCTTTTTGTTGTTGTTGTTCGTTGTGTCATTTAGTTTTAGTTTTATGCCATTTATTTATTGAAGAAACTGGGTAATTTGTCATGTGTGATTTTCCACATCCTGGATTTGAATTTGTAACCTTGGAATGTCATTTAATATATTTCTCTATCCTCCATGTAAACTGATACTATATTTCTCAGAGTTCTCCAAAGAAACAGAACCAATAGAATATATAGAAATATAAGAGGCAATTTATTATGGGAATTGGGTCATGTGATTATGGAGGACAAAAACTCCCACAGTATGTCATCTGCAAGCTGGAGAACCAGGAACGCTGGTGGGTGGTAATTCAGTTTCAGTGTAAATGTCAGGGAACCGGGAGTGGGGAGGAAGGGGGAATGGGGGAGGATGAGTGCCATAGATCACACACATTTGTTTTTCTTATAAATTATGCCAACACAAATGGACTAAAACACACTGAAGATCTTGGTTCCTAGTGGCATTTGCTTTATCCCATTATATAAATATAATAGTTTTGAAATACCAATACCAGTATTATTACCAGCAATGTCTACTGAATACTGCTTAAGATTTCTTTATATTTGTTTTGTTCAGATATCTCACTATATATTGTACAGCCTGCATACACTGTCCCACTATACGCTATACACAATTATACTGTTTCAAAATTACATGAAAGAATTCTCTGTGTGGTTATGACACAGCTTGATAGACCAATGGGTTTTTATTCAGTTTTTTATAGTGATTACTTTTTTGTAAAATTTATTTTTAATTTTGTATATATTTTTATCAAAACTATAAAACAAGGCACATCAGAAAGTTATAGCTTCCATCCTTATCCTTTTTCCAACAGGTAATTATTTCTATTAGTTTTTTTTTTTTTTTTTTGAGACAGAGTCTCGCTCTGTCACCCAGGCTGGAGTGCAGTGGCGTGATCTCGGCTCACTGCAAGCTCCACCTCCCAGGTTCACGTCATTCTCCTGCCTCAGCCTCTCCGAGTAGCTGGGACTACAGGCCCCCGCCACCTTTAAATTTTGAAAATGGAAGCAAATGTATATGCATATACTTTTATTTTTATTCCATTCATACACAAAAAAATGCAATACTATAATACTCTTCTGTATGTTACTTTTTCTCATTTTCATTCTCTAACAATTTATAGAAATGTTTCTTTTTTTTTTTTTTTTTTTTTTGAGATGGAGTCTCGCTCTGTTGCCCAGGCTGGAGTGCAATGGCGCGATCTCTACTCACTGCAACCTCCGCCTCCCAGTCTCAAGCAATTCTCCTGCCTCAGCCTCCCAAGTAGCTGGGATTACAGGCACCCATCGCCAGGCCCACCTAATGTTTGTATTTTTAGTAGAGATGGGGTTTCACTATGTTGGCCAGGCTGGTCTCGAACTCCTGACCTCAAATGATCCACCCACTTCGGCCTCCCAAACTGCTGGGATTACAGGTGTGAGCTACCGTGCCTGGCCTTATAAAGATACTCTTTTTTTTTTGTTTTTGTTTTTACAGCTGAATAGTAGTTCAGTGTATGTATGTACCATTCATTGTCTATTCACCTGTTCTCTGCAAACAGAGATGTGAGCTGCTTATGGTCTTTCATGATTACAAAATGTGCTGTAATAGCCTTGAGCAGTCATCATTTTGTGGTTTTGGCATTGTGTTCTCAGATGTAGATACTTGGAAGAAGGGTTGCTCGGGCAGAGTAAATACATATGTAATGTTGCTAGATGTTGTCAAATCCCCCGCATAGTTGTACCATTTATATCTCCATCAACAATACAGGAAAGCACCTATTTCTCCACCGTCTCACCAACTCAGAGTGTCAAGTTAGGGATTTTTGCAAAACTGATAGATGAGCAATGGTATCTCCGTTTAGTTTTAATGTGCATCTCTCTTATTATTTCTCTTAATATGAGCAAAGTGAACATCTTTTCATATATTTAAGAGCCATTTTCATTTGTTTTTCTGTAATTTCCCCATTTTTCTAATGGGTTGTCAGAATAGGATTTTACATATTAGGGATGTTGGTATTTTGTGACATAAGTTACAAGTATTTGGTCTCAATTGTTTATTTAACTTTTGACTTTCCATACAGTATTTTGCGCATACAATTTTAAGAATATTTAGGTAGACAAAGTTACCCATTTTTCCTTTATTAAATCTGAATATGGAATCACAGTTAGGAAAGTCCTCATCATTTCCAGATGGTGAAAAAATTAACCTATAGTTTTCTCTAATTTTTAAATTATATATATTTTTTGACAATGAATACCTAAGAAGTTTTTCTCTAATATTTTATGACTTTATTATTTTTATGTTTAGATATTAACTGATTTGGAATTTATCCTAATATAAAGAATGAGGAATTAATCCAATTTTATCTTTATCCACACGATTATCAGCCGTCCCAACACCATTTGTGTTAGGTCATTCTTGCATAGCTATAAAGCAATATCTGAGACTGTGTAATTTATTCTTATTTTTATTATTTTTGAGATGGGGTCTTGCTCTATCACCCAGGCTGGAGTGCAGTGGCACGATCTTGGCTCACTGCAACCTCTGCCTCCTGGGCTCAAGCAAATCCTCCCACCTCAGCCTCCTGAGTAGCTGGGATTACAGGCACCCACCACCACACCCAGATAATTTTTGTATTATGTATTAGAGACGGGGTTTCACCATGTTGCCCAGGCTGGTCCCAGACTCCTGAGCTTAAGTGATCCACCTGCCTCAGCTTCCCAAAGTGCTGGAATTGCAGGCGTGAGCCATGGCGCCTGGCCTCTCATCTGCTGGTTTCTGATGGTTTTTTCACTTCATCCCATGGAGACCAGAAAATAAGTCCTGCCGGTCTCCTCCATCGTAGTGCTAGTCAAACTGTGGTTACAGACTGGTGCCAGTCCATGAACTGTCGCTACGAGATGCAACAAGGTAGATGCTTGCTCCAGAATATAAATCAATGTATCATTTCTTTCACAGAGAAAATCATGCTTTTTTTAAAAAAAGGCAGCAGAGTCTAAATGTGTGCTCAGTGACACAGGAGAATGGCTACTTTGAGTAGCACTGACCTAAACATCACAGTCAATATGGAAACTTACAAATACATATAAAACTCGGAATTTCAATACGGGAAAATATACTTTTTGAAGTGCACATGGAATGTGCATAAAAGTAGATATTTTAGGCCAAAAGATAAAAACCTCAATCAAATACAAGTAACACATATAGCATTTTCTGACTACAATGCAATAAATTGATAATTGATAATAATAACAAAGTTTCTTCCACTGGGAAGTTTTAAAAAATGCACATATTTTAAAATAATTCCCACAAAAAATGGAAAATAAAAAGTTTAGAATTATTGAAAATGATAAGCCGGGCGCAGTGGCTCACGCCTGTAATCCCCGCACTTTGGGAGGCTGAGGCGGGTGAATCACCTAAGGTCGAGAGTTCAAGACCAGCCTGACAAACATGGTGAAACCCCGTCTCTACTAAAAATACAAAAATTAGCCGTGCGTAGTGGCCGGCACCTGTAGTCCCAGCTACATGGGAGGCTGAGGCAGAGAATTGCTTGAACCTGGGAGGCAGAGGTTGCAGTGAGCTGAGATCATGCCACTGCACTCCAGCCTAGGCGACAGAGTAAGACTCCGTCTCAAAAAAAAAAAAAAAAAGAAAAAAAAAAGAAAGAAAATGATACTACTGGCCGGGCACAGTGGCTCACGCCTGTAATCCCAGCACTTTGGGAGGCTGAGGCAGTCAGATCACGTGAGGTCAGGGGTTCAAGACCATCCTGGCCGACACTGTGAAACTCCGTCTCTACTAAAAGTACAAAAATTAGCTGGGCGTGGTGGCAGGCGCCTGTAATCCCAGCTACTCGGGAGGCTGAGGCAGGAGAATTGCTTGAACCAGGGAGTCAAAGGTTGCAATGAGCTGAGATCATGCTACTGCACTGCAGCCTGGCGACACAGCAAGACTCCGTTTTTTTGTTTTTTTTTTTTTAAAAAGAGAAAATACTACTGACAATGAAAGCATCACATATGAATAGTTACAGAAAAAGCAGTTATGAGAGGAAAATTGATAGTATTAACTACCTATGTCAATGAAAATGAAAGTAAATAAATGAAACACCAAAGTCACAAAGAAAAAGATCAAAGAAAGGAATTAATACAATAAGAGTAAAAATTGGTGAATTAAAAAATAGAAACAGAGTAAAAGTAATACCTAAATAAAAAGAATTATTTGAAAACACCAACTATTACATAATTTTTTTGGGGGGGGTGGATGGAGTCTCACTGTCACCCAGCGTGGAGTGCAGTGGCGTGATCCCAGCTCACTGCAACCTCTGCCTCCCAGGTTCAAGTGATTCTCCTGCCTCAGCCTCCCAAGTAGCTGGGATTACAGGTGCTCACCACCACGCCCAGCTAATTTTTGTATTTTTTAGTAGAAACGAGGTTTCACCATGTTGGCCAGGCTGTTCTCAAACTCCTGACCTCAGGTGATCTGACTGCCTCGGCCTCCCAAAGTGCTGGGATTACAGGTGTGAGCCCCTGTGCCTGGCCTAGAAAATTTTTTAAAAAAAAGAATTTTGTGGTTAGTTGAGAAGACTCAATGGTTGATGAACAGAAGCAGAAGGGTAAAATGGTTGAACAAGCAAGAAAGCACAAATGTACCAGGGAAACATGGCTATCCATCAAATGGAGCCTACTAATTCATATAAGTCTATGCAATAAATTTGAAAATCTAGATGCAATAGATACTTTTCTAGAAAAATATAATTTATCAAAATTGATCCCAGTAGAGACATAAAGTTTAAACAGACAGTTGTCTGTAGAAATACACATTTATAAACAGAAACCCAACAAAAAAGCCCCAATTCCAAATGCCCTAACATACCCCCATCTCTACCCGTACCTGTCTTCATCTGGCTGTTTGTGTCCTTTATCATAAAATGGCAATCATAAATATAGCACTTTCCTGAGTTCTATAAGTTGTTCTTAATGCATTGTCAACCTGAGGGGGTTGCAGAAAGTCCCAGATTTGAAGCCAGCTGGACAGAAGTGCAGGTGGCTTGGGGATACCCAGCACTTGTAAGTGGCCTCAGAAATGGAAGCAGTCTTGTGGGACTAAGCCCCTTAACCTGTGGGGTCTGTGCTAATTGCGGATAGTTAGTGTCAGAATTAAATTGAATTCTAGGACCCCAAGTTGGTGTCAGATACTTGGTGTTGAAATGTACTGCCAAAATCAGAAACAAGATACGTATGCCCACTATCTTAATACAAGAGAAAGAAATTAGAGGGATAAAAATTGGAAAAGAAAATCACATTAATGTACAGATGATATATTTCTGGGAAACTTACTATCGTCAATGGAAAACTTCTATGAACAGTAAAAGTGTTTTGTAAGTAGCAAGATACAAAATTAACAAACAGAAGTAAGAAGTCTTTATATATACACATTAACTACTTGAAAAAAATAATGGAAGAGATCCCAAACTCCATTGACAATAGCAAAAACAAACAAAACCAAATACAATCCCAAGTTTAACAAGAATTATGCAAAACGACACAAGGAGATCTACACAAGACTCTTATGGGGCTGGGTGTGGTGGCTCACACCTGTAATCCCAGCACTTTGGGAGGCTGAGGCGGGTGGATCACTTGAGGCCAGGAGTTCAAGACCAGCCTGGCCAACATGGGAAACCCCACCTCTACTAAAAATACAAAATTAGCCAGGCATAGTGGTGCTTGTGCCTATAATCCCAGCTACTTGGGAGATGAGGCAGGAGAATCGCTCCTGCCGAACCCAGGAGGCAGAGGTTGCAGTGAACTGAGATTGTGTCGCTGCACTCCAGCCTGGGTGATGAAGTGAGACTCCGTATCAAAACAAACAAACAAATACACAAAAACATCTTATGAGACCAAAAGTAGACTTGAACTAATGGAAAAACACACCATGTTCTTGATTAGAAGATTTAATATCAGGGCCGGGCGCGGTGGGTCACGCCTGTAATCCCAGCACTTTGGGAGGCTGAGGCGGGTGGATCACGAGGTCAGGAGTTCGAGACCAGCCTGGCTAACATGGCGAAACCCCGTCTCTACTAAACAAAATACAAAAAATTAGCTGGGCGTGGTGGCGGGCGCCTGTAGTCCCAGCTACTCCGGAGGCTGAGGCAGGAGAATGGCGTAAACCCAGGAGGTGGAGCTTGCAGTGAGCCAAGATTGCGCCACTGCACTCCAGCCTGGGTGAGAGAGTGAGACTCTATCTCAAAAAAAAAAAAAAAAAAAGAAGAAGATTTAATATCAGAAAGATACCAATCCAATTCAAAGTTAAAATTTATAAACTAAATGTGATTTCCATTTAAAAATCTGCAGTTTTTTAAATTTTCTGGAACCAGAGAAATTGATTATAAAATTCTTTTGGAAAATAAATAGGGCCCAAGTGCAGGGTGGCTCATGCCTGTAATCCCTGCTCTTTGAGAGGCCAAGGAGGGTGGATTGCTTGAGCCCAGGAGTTCAAAACCAGCCTAGGCAAAAGGGCACAACCCCATCGCCACCAAAAATACAAAAAATTAGCCAGGTATGGTGGCGTGTGCCTGTATTCCCAGCTACTCGGGAGGCTGAGGCAGGAGAATCGCTTGAACCTGGGAGGTGGAGGCTGCAGTGAGCCCCGATCGCACCACTGTACTCCAGCCTGGGTGACAGAGTGAGACCCTGTCTCAAAAAAAAAAAAAGAAAGAAACAAGCAGATGAGGACTAAAACGATCCCTAGCTGCCCTCATTTCTCATTAGCATAAGACATTCATACTAGTGCCATGACAGCTTATAAATGCCATGGAAATGACCTGGAAGTTACCACCCCTTTCCTAGAAAGTTCTAAATAACCTGCTCCTCAATTGGCATTAGTCCACCCCTTAATTTGCATGTAATCGAAAGTGGGTATAAGTGAGTATAAATACAATTGCCAACAACCCATAAGTTGCTGACTTTGGGCACACTGCCTATGAATTAGCTTTGCTCTCAGAGGAGCAGTACCATTCAATAAAAAATTGCTGTCTTAAGACTACATTCTTGTCCTTGAATTTTTTTCCTGGGGAAAGCCAAGAATCCTCCTGGGCTAAGCACCAATTTTGGGGCTCGCCTATACTGCATCAAAGAGATTTGATTTTCTAAATTCTTATTCACTTTTTTGTCCACTTGATTTGTCTTGGAATGAGTGTGTATTAAAATTTTCTCTTGCTAACGTGTTTCTACTTTGTCTATAGCTCTTGTAGTTTTTACTTTATGAAAGTTGATTGTTGTGTTGAGTATATATATACATTATATGTGTGTAATACACATATATATGTAGTATCTCCATTGTTAATTTATCCATTAACATTATGAAAAGGTCCTCCTGGCCAGGCAGGGTGGCTCATGCCTATAATCCCAGCACTTTGTGATGCTAAGGGGGGCGGATCACCTGAGGTCAGGAGTTCGAGACCATCTTTACTAAAAATACCAACAATTAGCTGGGTGTAGTGGCAGGCACCTGTAATCTCAGGAGGCTGAGACAGGGGAATCACTTGAACCTTGCACTCCAGCCTGGGCAACAAGAGCGAAACTCTGTCTCAAAAAAGAAAAAAAAAGTCCTCCTTTTTCTTTTTAATGCCCTTTGGTCACAATTCTATATTGACAGGTATCAACATCATAACCTCTGCCTATATTTTACATTTTGCCTAGTATGTGTTTGTCCTTCCTGTTATTTTTAAATGTTCTTAATTTCTTTGTTTTAGGTGTATCTTGTACATAGCATAGAGCTAGACTTTGCTTTGACAACTTGAAAATACTCTCATATATGAGTTAGTCTCGTTTATAGTATAGACACAAATCAATCCATGTGCTTGTTTTTTCAGTCATGGAGTATTTTACTATATGGTCATCTATCTTCTCTCTCTCATTCTCTAGCCCTTAAAAAAATATTGCTCTTGGGATTTAGGGAGTTTAATATTTTGTTCTGTTACCTTTAAAATAATACATTTGCAGGCCGGGCACAGTGGCTCATGCCTGTAATCCCAGCACTTTGGGAGGCTGAGGTGGGTGGATCACTGGAGGTCAAGAGTTCCAGACCAGCCTGGCCAACATGGTGAAACCCTGTCTCTACAAAAATACAAAAATTAGCTGGGCATGATGATGGGTGCCTGTAATCCCAGGTACTCTGGAGGCTGAGGCAGGAGAATCACTTGAGCTTGGGAGGCAGAGTTTGCAGTGAGCCAAGATCGAGCCATTGCACTCCAGCCTGGGCAACACAGCAATTCTCCATCTCAAAAAATAAATAAATTAATTAATTAAATAAAATAATACATTTGCAAAATACCATTTTCCATCTTCTTAAAGATAATGGTCTGTTGGTTCCCTGCTTTGAGAAATATTAAAATTCTTAACTTGTTACAACTTCCTCATCTTCCCTTCCCTCTCCCTGACATCCACGTCAAGTAATATATTATTACTTCCTCTTTATAACCACAAAGCAGTTGATGAGTTTATCCTATTTTTCATATATTCTCCCTTCTTCCCTCTTTTTTTTTTTTTCTCAGAAACAGGGTCTCACTCTGTTGCCCAAGCTAGAGTGTAGTGGCAGAATCATAGCTCACTGCAGCCTTGAACTCCTGGGCTGAAACAATCCTCCTGCCTCAGTCTCCCAAGTAGCTGGGACTACAGGTGTGTGCCACCACATTTAACTATTTTTTTAAATATACATTTATTTTTGTAGAGATGGAGCCTTGCTATGTTGCTCAGGCTGTTTTTGAATTCCTAGCCTCCGGTGATCCTTCCACTTCGGCCTTCCAAACTGCTGGGATTACAGGCGTGAGCTACTGCGCCCGGCCTTCCCCCATTTGTCATGGTTGCACTTTATCTACATTGTCAGCACATATAAAAATTATATACCATTCTGTCACCTTTCTCCTCAATATTTACTTTTAGTTTTACAATTAAATATATTCAATATTTACCACTAATCCTCAGTTTGAAGCGTATCCATGTTTTTCTTGATGTCTGAAGCTTGTTCTCTAGTAGATTCCTCAGAAATAATCTCACAGGAACAATAGTTCCTGAGTTCTTACACATTCATAATAGTTTATCTATGGCCTTTGTACTGTATGGTCAGCTCAGCTGGATAAAAATGCATGGCTTACATTTTCTTGAATATTTTAAGCATGTCACCTTATTGTCTCCTGGCATAAAGTGTTTCCATTGAAAACTCTGAGGAAAATCTCATTTTTTTTTTTTTTTTCGGAGACGGTGTCTCGCTCTGTCGCCCAGGCTGGAGTGCAGTGGTGCTATCTTGGCTCACTGAAACCTCAGCCTCCCAGGTTCAAGCGATTCTCCTGCCTCAGCCTCCTGAGTAGCTGGGATTACAGCTGCCCCCCACGATACCCAGCTAATTTTTTGTATTTTTAGTAGAGACGGGTTTTTACCATGTTGGCCAGGCTGGTCTCGAACTCCTGACCTCAAGTGATCCACCCACCTTGGCCTCCCAAAGTGTTGGGATTACAGGCATGAGCCACTGGGATGGGCCTTGTTTCTTTTTTCTCCTTTCCATCCTCTATTTACTGTAATTTTTAGTGCTATTTATTATTCTCCCTTTTGTTCCTTCCAGTTTAGTCTTTATTTCTGAAACATTTTTCTGTTATTTCTAACTCTTTTCTAAGCTCTGTTTTCTCTTTATGTCTTCTTATTGCCTACCCACTCTATTTCTGAGTGAGCTTTAAACTGTTCAGTTTGTATCACTCTTTCGTAGCTTCTATTATTTTCTTAATTTCTTTTGTTCATTTAAAAATATTACATTACAGGCCAGGTGCAGAGGCTCGCGCCTGTAATCCCAGCATTTTGGGAGGCCGAGGCAGGGTGACTGCTCGAGGCCAGGAGTTTGAGACCAGCCTGGACAACATATCGTCCTGTCTGTACCAAAAATTTCTAAAAAATCAGCCAGTCGTGGTGGTGCATGCCTGTGGTCCCAACTACTTAGGAAGTTGAGGTGAGAGGATCCCTTGAGCCCTGGAGGCCAAGGCTGCCATGAGCTGTGATTGTGCCACTGCACTTCCAGCCTGGGTGACAGAGCAAGACTCTGCCTTTAAACAAAATTACATTACAGTCTTCTGCTTTGTGGCCATATTTTTCTGGTTGCTTCATTTCTGTAGGCATGTTATTATTGCTATCCTATTTTTTCTTACAATTTCTATGAGGTTTAACCAAAATATTTTTCTGTTGCTCATGTTTAAGTGAGATTGGTTTCCCTGTGCTTTCAGGAGAATGTTCCCGTACTGGAGTGGCGTTGGGCCAGGATAACTTCCCCAGCTTCATGGTGCTACAGATCCCTTTTCTGTTGTTACCTTGAAGTCTTAAGAAATATGTTTGATCAGGTGGCTCATGCCTGTAATCCCAGCACTTTGGGAGGCTGAGGGGGGCAGATCACCTGAGATCAGGAGTTCGAAACCAGTCTGGCCAACATGGTGAAACCCCGTTTCTATTAAAAATAAAAAAATTAGCCAGGTGTGGTGGCACGCGCCTGTAATCCCAGCTACTCAGGAGGCTGAGGCAGGAGATTCGCTTGAACCTAGGAGACAGAGGTTGCAGTGAGCCAAGATCATGCCACTGCACTCCAGCCTGGGGCATGGAGCGAGACTCCGTCTCAAAAAAAAAAAAAAAAAAAAATACATTTGCTCAGTGTAACCACCTTGCCAATAGTCTTGGATATGTATCCCTCTTGTTCTGTTTCCAACAGGTATCTACACCTTCTTTCTCCTTCATCTCCAGACTATCTGTCTGGGTCTATTTGTACACTATTCACTTAGATATTCCTCAGTGAGTGAGGGCTTCAGGTTTCTCTCTGGAGATTTTCTGGAGCACCGAGGACCCAGGCCGCCCTGCTTCCCTCAAGCCTTCCAGCACTCCCATTGTACTCACCTGAAAACCAGAACCTGCATAGCTGCCTCCAGCTGTGACTGTTCTGTTTCACCAGCCAAGGTCTCCAGTCTGAGTGGGCGCCTTCCTTTCGCAGGTGAGTACTTTCTGGTGATTTCTAAATTCAGCCTTTGGCTTCTCTGTGCCTCCTCCTTCACTGTTGATGATACTCCACAGGTCCTTCTGCAGTTTGGTTGCACCAGCTCATATTCTAAGGTTTGTGGGGGATATTTTGTCCCCTGGTTTGTTGAAGCAATCACTTGCATCTTTTTTTTCCCTTTTCTTTCCTTGTTACTTTGCTTGGGGGGTTCTATGCCACATAGATCTCTCTGTCTCCCCAGCAGCTGAAAGCTAAAATTGTTTCACTGAATAGAGTTACCTTACTCAAGAATAGCCTCCTTCTCAGGATTGCTCACATCTGATGGCTGGTTGACATGGGAAGATAAGGGCCTGGGCTCCTCACCCCATCTGGGGACAATTCTGACGGGTCAGTCTACCCATGGGATCAACTAAGGCCTTATTGGGACTTCAGTCACTGTCACACTTCCCCCTTTGCCCGGTCATGCTTTTCTCTTTCCCTCCACAGGTGTTGATACTGAGAGTACGCCCTAATAAACTTCCACCATGCTGATCTGTTTCAGAGTCTGCTTCCAAGGAACTCAACTGGTGGCACTCTTCTTTTTTCCTTTTTTTATTTAGAATCTCATCCCCACAACAATTTTCTTTAAAGATCTCAATTGGCTTTATTTGTCATTCTAGAATCAGGTAACATTTCATTTTATAAAATAGAAAAAGTGTTTCTGGTACTCAGTTTCCATGAGGGGATATGGAGGGATACAAACAACTCCCCTATTCTCTCCAGCGTACTCTGGCCTTTCACTCTAGAATAAGGTGTGTGTGCTCTTGCCTAGAGATGGGAGGAAAACATGTAACTTCAGGTCACCCCCTGCTAGAAAGACCCCCAGACAACTTTGTTTAGAACCCATCTCAGTGTTTTTGTTTGTTTTTAATGAATAAGCTGGCCAGGTGTGGTGGCTCATGCCTGTAATCCCAGCACTTTGGGAGGCTGAGGTGGGAGGATCACTTGAGACCAGGAGTTTGAGACCGGCCTGAGCAACATAGTGAGACTCTGTTTCTATGAAAAAAAAAAAAAAAAAAATTAAATTAGCTGAGTGTGGTGGTGCACACCTGTAGTCCTAGCTGCTCAGGAGGCTGAGGCAGGAGGATTGCTGGAGCCCGTTCAAAATTGCAATGAGCTATGATAGCCCCACTCCATTCACCCTGGACAACAGCGCTAGACCCTTTCTCAAAAAGAAAAAGAAAAGAAAAAAGAACAAGCCTAGCTCATAGTATACAGAACAAAGTAAGAGTGACAGGATTTCAAAATGTGCCTACAATTTCTGAGTGTGAGAAAGTAATCACCTCATCCCCATTTTTTTGGCAGCTGTTTGTGCCCACAGATTTTTTTTTTTTTTTTTTTTTAAGACGGAGTTTCGTTTTTGCTGCCCAGGCTGGAGTGCAATGGCGTGATCTCAGCTCACCGCAACCTCCACCTCCTGGGTTCAAGCAATTCTCATACCTCAGCCTCCCGAGTAGCTGGGATTACAGGTGCGTGCCACCACGCCCGGCTAATTTTGTATTTTTAGTAGAGACGAGGTTTCTCCATGTTGGTCAGGCTGGTCTTGAACTCCCAGCCTCAGGTGATCCACCTGCCTCAGCCACCCAAAGTGCTGGGATTACAGGTGTGAGCCACCACGCCCGGCCTATGCCCACAGGTTCTTAGCTGCATTTCAGGCACCCGTCTCAGGTCAGACCCCACTGCCACAGGAGCAAAAGCAGCTCTGGGTCTTAGGACTTCTTGGACAATTAAACATTCTTTCCTTCAATCAGAGGACAAGAGCAGCGTGAGTGCTTGACAATGGCTTTGATAGGGAAAAGGAGGAAAGACCCTTTTGATCAGCCTCAGTCGCTGGGTGAAATTTCAATTTCCATCCAATGCGGAATATAAAATCAAAGTAGTCTTGTTGATAGAGAGGACACATGGCAAACCCTGGAAAAGTTGCTATTATATGAAGCTTTTATTCCCCTTGTCAAATCCTCTGTTCCATTTTTACATAAAACAGTTTTGAGGGATGGTGATGGTCCCTGCATTGTTTTTGTCTTTAATGGCAATGTCTTTAATATTTAGCCACTTAATACGTTTGCTCTTAGTGTCTGAAAACAAAACCACACACACAAAACTCTTTATCATGATTAGGAAATGTCCTTTATCTCCTGTTTTACTTAAGTGTTTTTACTAGAAATGGTTCTTGAATTATCACTACTGCCATAAAATATAATTGTGTGGTTTTTTTTTTTTTTTTTTTTTTTTTTTTTTTTTTTTTTTTTGAGACAGGGCCTGGCTCTGTCACCCAGGCTGGAGAGAATAATGACACAATCTCAGCTCACTGCAGCCTCTGTCTCCTGGGCTCAAGTCATCCTCCCATCTCCACCTCCCAATTAGCTGGGACTACAGGTGTATACCACCATGCCTGACTAATTTTTGTATTTTTTGTAGAGATGGATTTTCATCATGTTGCCCAGGCTGGTCTTGAACTCCTGGGCTCAGGAACTCCTCCCACCTCGGCTTCCCAAAGTGCTGGGATTAGAAGTGTGACCTACCGCACCCGGCCTGTGGTTTTCAATTTTATTTTATCGATGTGATTAATTAAATTGTTGGGTTTCCTAATGTTGAACTATTCCCAAGGGCTTCAAATAAATTCTGTTTTCAGGTTTATTCTTAGGTGCTTAATAGTTTTTGTTGCTATAGTGAATGGGATCTTACTTTCGATTACATTTTCTAATTGGTTATTGCTGTTATATAGGAAAGCTATTGATTTTGTACATTGATCTTGTATGTGGTCACCTTGCTGAATCCTCTTATTAGTTCTAATGGTTTGTCAATTGATTTTTTTAGGTTTTTCTATATAAGCGATAGTGTCATCTGCAAATAATCACAATTTGCCTCTTCTTTTCTAATGTTTATGCTTCTTAGTGTCTTCTTTCTCTTCTTGAATTAGAGAGAACATCTGGTACCATTCTGAACAGTAGTGGTAAAGGACATTCTCATCTTACTTCTAACTCCAGTTGGAAAGCTTCTATTGTTTCACCATTACCTATGGCATTTGCTGTAGGTTTTTAATCATTGTTTTATTAAAAATAAAACATGTATCAATTAAGCATTTTTCCATAGTTTGCTAGGAGATTTTTTCTTCTTTTATATTATTAATGTGCATTTAATTTATTCAGATAATTAGGTTTTTTATGTTTACATCATTAATAAGTCTATATATATTCTAATGCTGAACCACCTTAGCAAAGCTGGGATAAATCCTCCTTAGACTTCATGAATTGTTCTTTTTTTTTTTTTTTTAAGACAGAGTCTTGCTTTGTCACCCAGGATGGAGTGCAGTGGTGCGATCTTGGCTCACTGCAACCTCTGCCTCCCAGGTTTGAGTGATTCTTCCGCCTTAGCCTCCTGAGTAGCTGCGATTACAGGCACATACCACCATGCCCAGCCAATTTTTGTATTTTTAGTAGAGATGAGTTTTCACCATGTTGGCCAAGCTGGTCTCAAATTCCTGACCTCAAGTGATCCACCTGCCTCAGCCCCCCAAAGTGCTGGGATTACAGAAATGAGCCATCGCACCTGGCTAAATTGTTCTTTTAATACAATGTTATATTTAATTTGTTGTTGTTGATTTTTGGGACAGGGTCTTGCTCTGTCACCCAGGCTGAGTGCAGTGGCACAATCACAGTGCACTGCAGCCTCCGATTCGTAGGCTTAAGTGATCTTCCTGCTTCAGCCTCCCAAGCAGCTGGAACTACAAATGCGTGCCATCGTACCAGGCCAAGTTTTAAAAAAAAGTTTTGTAGAGGTGGGCTCTTGCTATGTTGCCCAGGCTGGTCTCAAATGCCTGGCCTCAAGCAATCCTCCCTCCTCCCAAAGTGCTGGCCTTACAGGTGTGAGCCACTGTGCCCAGCCATGCGAGATTTAATTTATTAACATTTTATTCAGGATTTTTGTTTTATTGTTCATAAATGAGATCTTTTTTTTTTTTTCTGTTGTCTGGCTTTGGTTTCAGTATATACTAGTCAGTAAATTGTGTTGGGTGGCATTCCATCTTTTCTTACATTCTTTTCTTCTTCTTTTTTTTTTTTTGACAGGGTCTTACTTTGTTGCCCTTGAGTGCAGTGTCCATGTCCTGGGCTCAGGCAATCCTCCTGCCTCAGCCTTCTGAGTGGCTAGGACTACAGGTGCATATCACCATGCCCGGCTAATTTTTACATTTTTTTTTTTTTTGTAGAGACAGGGTCTTGCCATTTTGCCCAAGTTGGTCTTGAACCCCTGGCCTCAAGTGATTCTCCTGCCTTGGCCTCCCAAAGTGCTGGCAATCCATGTGTGAGCCACTGTGCCCAGCCCTTACTTTCTTAAATAATGTACATAAGATGAGAATTACATATTCTTCAAAGGCTGTCTTGATAGGCTCTGGTATTTATATTATGCTATTTTCATAAGTTGAGAACAATTTTAACTAATATTCTCTAAAGCTGGGGTCCCCAATCCCTAGGCCATGGACTGGTACCAGCACTTTGGGAGGCCGAGGCAGGCAGATCACTTGAGGTCAGGAGTTCGAGACCAGCCTGGCCAACATGGTGAAACTCCGTCTCTATTAAAAATACAAAAATTAGCTGGGTGTGGTGGCGGGCGTCTATAATCCCAGCTACTCGGGAGGCTGAGGCAGGAGAATCTCTTGAACCTGAGGTTGCAGTGAACCGAGATCGCACCACTGGACTCCAGCCTGGGCAACGAGCGAGACTCCATCTCAAATAAAATAAAATAAAATAAAATAAAATAAAATAAAATAAAATAAAATAAAATAAATAAAATAAAGTTGACTTGAATTAACAATAATCTGTTACTTGAAGGTCAAATAGAACTCACCTATTTATAATTTTCAGCCTGTTACCTTTCAAAATTGTAGCTCATTCTTGTTTTTCTATGGTTATTGCTCTATCTGGTTCTCCAACTCTTTTTGGAACAATTTTGGCTACTTGTACTTCCTAGAAAATATAACTAAGAACTATGACTTGTAGCTGACACAGGAATTGGTATCAGAAAGGCATGGATTTGGTATTTAGGTTTGGGCAGTAAAAATCTAGCTGAACTTAAAGATAGCCCTTGGCTTGCAGAGAATAGATTATCACCTGCAATTGATTATTACCTGAATGATAGATTCCTTGAAGGCAAAACTTTGGGGGAACCAAGCAATTTTTCTCACAGAATTTGATGGGGGGGGGGGGTGGGGGCAGAGGGAATTTGTGAACTGTGCAGTGAAGAGGGGTTTCTTTTAACTATTCTGGTCAGACTGAAAAAAAAAAGAGCTCAATACCCTAAAATTTGGCTCAAGATAAGTCTCAAATCATTGACTTTCTATGTGTATGATAAAAATAATTTATCTCTTGCAGCCATGGAGCTGATTATAGCTGGAATTGAAATTCAAAATGTGATACCAATAATTGCTGTAGCACAATATGAGTGAAATTCACACACTGTCAGGTCTCTCATGTGAATGCTGGGGCACTGATCAGAAAAGAAGGCATTTAGATAACTCAGGCCATCCCAGATTCTACCCTCTTGAGCCTCTCTCTTGCCAGCAGAAATGGCTCTTCTTCCCCTGATGTGGCTAACGGATGACTTCTTAAAATCACTGTCAGCAGGAGGAAATAGAGGTGATAGTTCTGACACCTTCTGGTAAATCAAGAATGCACTAGGGTCAAAGCAACTTAGATTCACTGAAATAAAGTACAGTGGACCCTTGAACACACGGGTTTGAACTGCGCATGTCCACTTATGCACAGGTTCTGCAGGGCCAGCTGCAGGACTTGAGTATGCATGGATTTGGGTATACATGGGGGTCCTGGAGACAATCCCCCAGGTACACTGAAGAACAAACCGCAAATCCCATGAAAACACATTTCAGTGACGTTTCTGGAGGTCTAGTGTTATAGGATATGTCACAATGTTCCCTCATGAGAACAAGTTGCTTCACGTTATAAACCCCAAACATAAAAAGAGAAATAATACTGTATGTTATAGTTTCTAAGATGCATATTTTTTCACATTAAAATATAATTTATTGAGGTAAAATCTACCTAACGTAAAATTAAAATGAACAATTCAGTGGCATTTAGTACATTCGCAAGGTTGTTGTCACACCCTCTCCCCCATTTTAACATCTCTGAAATGGCAATGCATCTTATAATGAATGGTAATCGTGGCTTAATTGATCGTGGGCTTTTTTTCTTTTTTTTTTTTGAGACAGCGTCTCGCTCAGTCAGCCAGGCTGGAGTGCAGTGGCATGAACATGGCTCACTGCAGCCTTGACCTCCTGGGCTCCAGAGATCTCCCTGCCTCAGCCTCCCATACAGCTGGGGCCACAGGTGCACACCTCTGCGCCTGGCTAATTTTTTTATTTTAATTTTTTTGTAGAGATGGGGTCTCGCTGTGTTGCCTGGCTGGTCTCAAAGTCTTGGCCTTACATGATCCTCCTGCCTCAGCCTTCTAGAGTGTTGAGATTACAGGCATAAGCCACCGTGCCTGGCCTGATGGTGTTTTTAAAAACGTTCTTTCGTCGTGAAATATAAATGAAGGCGTGCCTTACAGTTGATAGCATCTTAGATGAGTTGCAATATGGTACTTGGTGCCTTTCTCGGAATTTTGGGGCAACACACATCATCTTTAAGTGTCGTGCACTCACCCATTTACTCAGTAACCTGAAAGGCTGTCAGCATTCAGAGGAAATCTGAGTAAGGGAAATTCTTGAATTGGTCTAGGCTGCAAGGTAAGTCAATATGCCCCCTGGCCTGCATGGCCCACCAGATCCAATCATGTTTAGGTCACCATGCTGATAGAGTTTATCCCAAGCCCAGGAGGAACACTGCAAAAGCCTCCGAGATTTGTGAAGAAAGCCATGCCCTCTGGCAAATAACTGATCTTCCTTTGAGAAAGAGCTTCCACTTGCTCCTCGGCCCTGATAGACACTGAATGCTTGTCCATGGGACAACCAGGCTGCCTTGCAAACTGAACTGCCCTCACAGCCTGCAAACTTTTTTTTTTTTTTTTTTTTTGAGACAGAGTCTCACTCTGTCGCCCAGGCTGGAGTACAATGGCACAATCTTGGCTCACTGCAACCTCCGCCTCCCGGGTTCAAGCGATTCTCCTGCCTCAGCCTCCTGAGTATCTGGGATTACAGATGCCCACAGCCATGCCCAGATGTTTCTTTTTTTTTCTTTTCTTTTTTTTTTTTTTTTTTTGTATTTTCAGAACTCTGGGTGGCTGTGCTGTGATTCTGCTGTTAGGATTGCCAGAGACTATACATGAGATCTTTGTCACCAGATAATTCCAATATCATTGGCTCTGTTGGATAATCAGTCCCAAATGGCAGCATATCTTGCACGGTGACCTGGATGTCACACAGAACCCCTTCTTGAGCCAGGCCCCTCTCAAAACTGATAGGTTACCTTGTAAATGAGTCAGAGCATGATCAAATATTGTTCATATTCCTCCAAATCCAAACAGGACCACCAACTTTTGTAACTCTGTCTTCAAGGTGGGTGGAGCAAGGTGCAGCACTTTATCTCTTACTTTAATTTTTATTTACTTAGTTTAGTTTGGAAAGCAAAATAATTGACTTGCAAAAAAAATTCTGTAAGAAAGTCCAGACTTTAGAAGGACTGGTTAACCAAATAATAAATATAACGTAAAAAAGATAAGCAAACTTACCAATTTGTTCATGGTGGAAAAACAGCAATTCTCTCTCAAAATTATGAGAGTTCTGTCAGGGATCAGCATTGCAAAAATCGGGAATAAAGTTGTCTTTGCTACAGCATCAGTAGTAGGGTACTGGAAAGAATAAAGCTTTCATTTATTTTGGGTTTAGAATTATTCAGTGTGGCCCTATTTTTGTATTGTTTTGTTTATCTCCAGGAACAAAGTGCTTGTTTTTTTTTTTGTTTTTTTTTTTCACTTCTTCCCTGATTGAGGGATGTGATTTGCAAGTCTACTCAAAATACAGGCAGAGAAAGATGTCAGTCTTGCTCCAGCCCCTCTTTGGGGTCTATTACCATTCATAAGCACAGATTTGCCCATCCAAGTTTCTTTAGTGATTTCTGATTTGATCTGATGTTTTGTTGCTGTCATTGTTTTGAGACAGTGTCTTGCTCTGTCACCCAGGCTGGAGCTCCATATGGAGCACCATAACAGCTCACTGCAGCCTCAACCTTCTGGGCTGAGGTGATCCTCCCACCTCAGCCTCCCAGGTAGCTGGGACAACAGGTGTGCGCCACCACACTCAGCTAATTTTTGTATTTTTTGTAGAAATGAGATTTCACCATATTGCCTAGACTGGCCTTGAACTCCTGGGCTCGAGCGATTCACCCACCTTGGCCTCCCGAAGTATTGGGATTATAGGCATGAGCCACCACACCTAGCCTGATTTTTGTTTTATTTGTCGAGTTTTATTCATATAGGTGTAACGGAAGGTATTAATTTATTCACAAAGACCTCCTTGTTGTTTGGTCAACAAAACACTAAATTTTAAGATTTAACTTTTGTTAACCCTAGGGTTGTAACTTACCTTTACATAGTCAAATTTATCAATTATTTCCTATATGGTTAGTAGTTGCTTCCTTTTTATTGAGGTATAACTTTCATAAAATAAAAGGCACATTCTTAAATGTACCAGCTCAACGATGTTTACATAGGAATGTATGCCAACACCCAGATCAAGATGTAGAACATTCCCAGCACTCCAAGAGGCTCGTGCCTTCTCCCCATTGGTGCCCCTCCCACTGTTTTGATCTCTATCATGATAGATTAGTTTTGTCTGGTTTTGAACTTCATGTGAATGAAATTATACATTATGTATTCCTTTGTGCCTTTCTTCTTTCATACAACATTTTGTCAGTGAGATGCATTCATATCGTTGCATGTAGCAGTATTTTTTTCTTTCTCATTGCTTGTGGTATTCCATTGTATGACTATACTATTATTTATACTTTTGAGAGACTTTTGAATTGTTTCCAGTTTGGGACTATTATGAATAACAGTGTTATGATCATTTCTGTATATGTCTTTCTGTGAACATAAGCACTTATTTCTCTTAGGAATATACCTAGGAGTAGAACTGCTGTGACATCAGGGATATGGAAGTTTGACTTTGGTAGATAGTGTCAATGTTTCTATGTAGTTGTAATAATTTTATTTCCACCAGTAATGTATGAGAGTTCTGTTGCTTCACATCCTCACCAACACTTGGTATTGTCAGTCTTTTCACTTTTAGCTATTCTTGTGAGGCAAATATAAACTACTAATGTTGAAATCAAGAAGAGATAGACTAATAAGTGTTTAAAATAATCCTTAAAGACTCCCTTTGCCCCCAAACAAAAAAAGTCCTGAGGGTTTTATAGGTCATTTCTACTAAACTAAAATGTATGTGTGAGTGTGAATGTGTGTGTGTTGCGCATTGTTCAAAGGGTAGAAAAAAAATGAAGGTTCCTGACTCATTTTAGAAGACAAGCATAATTCTGATTCCAAAATCACATCAGGATAGTTAAAAGAAAAGAAAATTATAGGCCCATTTCAGTTATAAATTGATTTTTTAAAAATCCTAAATAAACTATTAGCTAAGCCCAAAAGTATACCTTCTTTACATATGTATTATGATCAGATGGATTTCATTCCATAAATGTAACATCACAAAATCTGTTAACACACTTCAGTAGTAGACTAAAGGAGATAATTCTTACAAATATATCAATTGATAACAATTGATGAAAAGCTTTTTTTTTTTTTTTGCTAAAGATGATCACCTTAAGGAATAAATAACTCTTAGAAAACTAAGAAGAATGTTCCTTAATTTGGGAAAGAGTATATACAAACAACCTGGAGCAAATGTTATGTTTAATAGAAAAAATTTAAATGCACTCCCCTTAAGAGCTGGAAAAACACAAGGATGCCCACGACCACATCTGCTGTTTAACCAATTACTGGAGGTACTGGAAAATGCTAAAAGAAAAAGAAATAAGGTGTATAAATTGAAAGGAGGTGATAAACTTGTCATTATTTGCAGATAACATGGTCATCTTTCTCTAAACATCTGGAATCCATTGCCACTGCTACAACCTTAGTTCAGTTTCCCAACACCTCTAACCTAGATAGTCACAACTGCCCTCTAGTCTCCTAAACTCTGGCCTGGTCCACCTTCCACGTCGCACAGTCTGCCTGTCTTTCCTTCTTCCCTTCATTCCTTCCTTCTATTATAGAAGAGGTACACATTCATTATAGAAAGTATAGAAAATATAAATTGCCAGATAAAAACAAGTGATGGAATCATTTCGGTTTAGTCCTTTCCAGAATTTTTTCTATGTATATACACATTTATAAAAAGAGAGAGACCACTAACTTTCCCTGACCAGACTATGGAAAGCAGTTCTCCAACCCATCGCTCTATTTCATTTCCTTCCTAGCTCTTGTTACCATCAAAACTTACATTATCAATTTTATTGTCTATTTCCTTAGTGTTTCTCCTTCTCCACTAAATATAAGCTCCACCAGTAGCTATTTGTATCTTGTTCACCCACTGCATGCCCAGAGTCTAGAACGGTGCCTGGCACATACATTCATTTATGTACTGTGATCCCTGTCTTCACAGAAATGAGTCTATTAGAGATATATATTAAACAAATAATTACACAATTAATTAACTACAACTAGGGTCAAGTGTTTCAGGCAGCCAATTGCTCTGTCCCCTTCTGGCTCCAAGGACCATTTCCTTACCCTGTGGACAATTTCTGCTGTAAGACTGTGGCTTCCTCTGGAAACTATTTGGAGCTCAGTAGATCCATCCAGGAATCAGGCCCAGGAACAGGTTTGTACCTCCAGACCTAGTTCTCCAAAGTTTTGGGGCCTAGTCAGGCTTGTGGCTACAGCTGTTGTATCCCCTTGTCTTCTCCAGGCCAGAACAGGCTACAACACTTAGAGCTAAGTTGTGCAAACTGTCTGCTCCTCTAGTCCCTGCTGGTTATCTCTGGCAGGTCTTGGGGTCTGGCCTTCTTAATGCCTTAACAAGCCCCACCCTATCCCCCAGGCTATGTGTCCTTCAAATTGACAGGCTGGTTTGCAGACTGCTGAAGCTGGGAGCTGCTTTCCTTGTCCCTTCTGCCCTTCCTCAGGACCTCCTGTCTGTCTCTCTCTTTCCAGGAAGATCCCCAGGTTTATTCCCTTGAGGGATACTTCTAAGCTGGTTCCTGCTTGGGGCTGTGTTTTGGGCTTCTTTGTAGCCCAAAGAGAGCAGCTAGCTCCTGCACTAGTGAAGTGCCATGAAGCTGGCCTCCAGGAAAGCCCCACGAGGCCACAACCCACAGATATCTCCATCAGAGGAGGTGCAAATGAGGGCCCACACGTTACTCCATTTTGGCAGCCGCCCTAGGAAGCTCTGCCTTATTTCTTCACCTTCAAGCTTATCACAATTTAAAGTTTATCTCTTCACCTCCAAGCTTAGCACAGTGCCTAGTACACATTAGCACTTAATGAAGAGGGGGCAATTCAAATCATTAACTCATTTAATAAAAAAAATAGTAAATGTCCCAGGCACTGTGCTAATGTTTTACAAGGATTCTTGGTCTTTCATTCACACAGGTGCCATTACAATTTCCATTCTGCAAATGAAGAAAAACGTCCAGAGAAATTAAGTGACTTCCCAAAGTCACAAAGTTCTGGTATCTCTTCACTGCCTCAGACGCAACGGAGCATCGTAGAGGGAAAATGCCAGAAAGCAGGCAGTGCACCAACGAAGACAGGCTCGCGGGAGAACCAAACGGTGGCAAGCTCAGCATGGCCAGTAGCTTTCACCCTCGGTTGCCAGTCGGCTCCGTTTCCTACAACACCGACCGGAAGTGTTTCTGTCGGCCGCGTTCTGAATGAGCACCGCCGGAAGTTTCTGCCGCGGCTTTGCGGGGACTGGGGAGTGGTAGTGGGGGCTGCAGCTGCGCGACCCAGGTGCGGAGGTGCGAGGGCCCAGGTGGCTGAAGGGGCCGTTAGGAACATCCAAGCGGTGGGACACAGGCAGAACCCCGACCTGACCTGGACCACCCTCCTCTTGGCCCGCCCCTTCACCTCGCCTCCTCTTAGGTCTGGATTGGCCCCGCCTCCTGACCTGAGCCTGGTCCTTCCTCAGGCACTGACCCTTGACCTCCGGTGGCTCCCCCATCTCTCAGGCGCGATGGCTACGGGCGCGGATGTACGGGACATTCTAGAACTCGGGGGTCCAGAAGGGGATGCAGCCTCTGGGACCATCAGCAAGAAGGACATTATCAACCCGGACAAGGTAGCAGGGGCACCTGAAAGCGTTGGCTAGGGGAGTGAAGATGGGGAGGAGTGACAACGGAAGAGAGATGGGGCAAGGGATGGGTGCTACACTTACAGTGAGTTGGGCGATAAAAGGGATGACATAACAGGACAGGGAATATGTGTCATCCTTGATGGGAGGGAGATGGTGGGACCAAGAGGGTATGACACCTCTAAGAGATGAGAGGACCAGGCAAGTGTGATTTTTGCAAGATATTGTTGGGGAGCGACGAAGACACTGTAACAGTATGAGAGTTGGTGGGATGGGGAGGGGACTGCTCTGATTTGGGAGTAGGGTGGTGTCCCTGGGAGTGGGTTTCTGTGCCTTTACAGTGTGTCAGTTTGCCTGTCATTGACCCTGTAGGTGCTGGTTTGTTCAGGGATTGAGCTGGGCTAAAGAATTTTCAGGAAAGAGTCTAGGCTGTGGTTCCTTTCTGTGGTTTCCTTCCTCAGAAAAAATCCAAGAAGTCCTCTGAGACATTGACTTTCAAGAGGCCCGAGGGCATGCACCGGGAAGTCTATGCCTTGCTCTACTCTGACAAGAAGCAAGTATTGGAGTCCCAAGTCCCCCAGGTTTTGGCCCCTGATTCACCTGCCATGCCCCTAACTCCTAGTTTTCTCTTCCAATTTTCTCCTCCCCAGCAAGAGCTCCTGCTTGCTTAGCAGGATGCGGAGGACCTGAAATCTCTTGCTGCAGGACATGACTTTCTTGCTATAGGGTAGGGTAGATCAGCTCCCTGGGACAAAAAGCTCTTTAACACACCTTCTGATTCTAACCTCCCATCTCCCTAAACCTCACTGCCAGGGATGCACCCCCACTGCTACCCAGTGACACTGGCCAGGGATACCGTACAGTGAAGGCCAAGTTGGGCTCCAAGAAGGTGCGGCCTTGGAAGTGGATGCCATTCACCAACCCGGCCCGCAAGGACGGAGCAATGTTCTTCCACTGGCGACGTGCAGCGGAGGAGGGCAAGGACTACCCCTTTGCCAGGTTCAATAAGGTGAGCTACCTTCATTCGGACACAGGCCAAGATTGCCCTCCCACTTTGAGCTATTTGTGCGAGCTCTCCAGTCTCCTAGGGTTGGTTCTGGGGGCATGCTTATGCCCAACTGTGATTACCCACTCAATCCTCGTGGCAAATGCATGCAGAGTAGGACTCTGTGGGTCTTTTCTGCCCAAGAGATCCTGTTCTTTCCCAGACCTGCTCTGGTTTTTCATGGCTTTTCTTGGTCTTTCAAATGTTGCTGCTCCTCAGAGCTGTATCCTAGGTGCTCTAGTCTTCTTGTTCTCTACTTTCTTAGTATGAACCCTGTGGCTTCAGTTACCCTCTCTACATGTCACCAATCCAGAGCAGTGGTTCCTTCGCATCCAGTCATTTACTAATATCTCTTTCTGAATGCTCCACAGGTACCTTACATCAGGTAGGTACCCTGAACAGAGCTCATCATCTTCCCTCTGTCAGTCCCAAATCTGTTCCCCATCTCAGTGAATGGCACCATCTTCCACCCAGTTGCCCAAACCAGAAACTTGGGAGACCATCCTTGACTTGGTCTTCTCCCTTAGTCCTCACAGTATTTAAATCAACAACAGAACAAAGAATGTAGGGGAAAACAAACAACAAACATGTAAGGAAATAAATTGGAGTCTTTCAAATAAGAGCCATCAATAACACGAAACCAGGATTTGAATGGATATGAAATGAGATAAAGAGTGAACTTGTAGGTGTAAGGGAGTCCTACCTTAGGTTGGTCAGGGAGGGCCTCTCTGAGAACGTGGCATTTGAGCTAGATGCCAGTGATACATCTATTTATTGAGTCCTGTTGATTCTTTTTCCATAATAAATCACATCTCTGACTATATTCTTCATCCCCTGTGCCAGCCCCCTAGTCCAAGCTGAGTTATCTCTGTAGCTCAGCAGAGCAGGGCCTTCCCAGACTCACCCAGCCAGTGAGAGACAGAGCTAGATTGGGCTAGGTTTCCTAGTCCATTACTTAAGTCATTATACAGTGTGGCCACACAGCTGCTGCAGCCTGAAATAGCCTAGACTTAGAGCCTAAAAGCCTCATTTACCTCTTCCCTAACCAATCTTTGTCCCCAGGCTGGAGTGTCACTTGTTATACCCTATGCATCAAACTTCCCACACGGTACCAAAATTATTTTTTCAGCTGCAGTATGAGCTTTGAGAGGCTAAGATCCCTGCCTGTCATATGCAGCACTGTGTCTCCAGCATAGGTATTGCAGCCCCATGGTAAATATTTGTTGAATGAATGAAAAAATGTCTTCCCCACTTGACTACAAGCTACTTGAGAGAACTGGCTGCACAGTTCCTGAGAGTTTTTTTTTTTTTTTTTCCTTCTTTGAGACAGGGTCTCTTTCTGTCTGTCAGGCTAGAGTGCAGTGGTGTGATCTCAGCTCATTGCATCCTCCATCTCCAGGGCTCAAGCGATCCTCCCACCTCAGCCTCCCGAGTAGCTGAGACCACCGGCATGTACCAACATGCCTGGCTAATTTTTGTGTTTTTTTTAGAGACCGGGTTTCACCATGTTTCCCAGGCTGGTCTCAGACTCTTGGGCTCAAGCGATCTGCCCACCTCAGCCTCCCAAAGTATTGGGATTACAGGCGTGAGCCACCACACATGGCCCTGAGTTGTTGGTTTGTTTTTTAGTTAAATTGAATTAAAATGCATAGGAGAAATACGTAACCAAATCTGGGAAACCAGAGAGACTTCCCAGAGGAGATGATGCCTTTGAGAGCTCGAAAGGTTGAGAAAGTTATCCAGGTAGAAGGCATGTGGAAGTGGAAGGCATTTCAGGCAAGAGCAGAGGTCAAGGGGGAAGTCTGCTATGTTCTAGAAACTGCTAGTCATTTGGCTGCAGTTTAGGGTTCATGAGGGACAGTGGCTGCAGGAGGAGGCCAGGTCATTTATTTGCATGTTCATTAATTGATTTGGTAGACACTGATACATACAGTGTGCTGAGTCCTAAAGGTGCGAGATGAACTGGACAACCCTTGCTCTTTAGGAGTTTGTGAATTATCTAGAAGATGCTTTATCTTAGATGGAGAGCCTCTGAGGAGTTTAATAAGGGATAGTTGGGGGTAGTGATAAGATATATATTCTAGAACACTAGGACAGTGTGTCTCAAATAATCTGTGGTGAAGGACATTTTTCTATTTTATTTCCAAACCATCAGAGACTGATAAAGATAATAAAATTATAAAGACAGAATACAAGTCCATGTTTCTTCATATTAGATTCAACAGCATACAATTGCTGTAAAATTGTTATGTAAGTTTTTCAGTGTCTACTCTCAGTTTCCATTCTCATCATAGACCAGGGGTAAGTGTAAACAGCACTGGTTTGCAGACTATCCTTTAAGTAGCACTGTTCAAAGAGATCATGTCTTAGCTGCAGATGGAGAATTGATTGGAAGAGGATTGAATGTGGGCAGAGATCAGTAGGGAGGCTATTTCTCTGATCCAGGAACGTGACAGTGGGTTGGCTGGACTGAGAAGTGGCAATGGAGGCAGAAATTTTGGAGGTAAAAGCCACAGATTTGGTGAAGGGGAGGAGTCAAGGGGAAAGATAGGAATTAAGATGCCTCCCAGGTTTCTGGCTTGAGCAGCCGGGTTGGATGATGGTGATATTGACTGAAATCCGGACTGGAGAAGATAATGTTTGAGAGAGGGACATGAGTTCAGTACTGAGCTAAGTTTGAGGTGCATGGGGGACCTCCAGTAGGAGATGTCCAAAAGGCGACCAGTTTTGGAGCTGGTTGTGGTCTTTAACTGAGAAGAGAGACTTCCCTGATCTAGTCTAGCATTGGCCCCTTCCTTGGGTCTCTGACAGACCCAGCTGGTGGTAGTGCTGTTTGTCTCTGGGGGAGGTCTGTAGGATTGGGGGTGTGGAAGAAGGGAGGAAGGGGCATTGGCAGTGCTGCGTATGTTGGGAGTAGGATTCAGGCCCAGCTTCTGTAGAGATGCCTGACCTTGGCAAACTCTGGGGGAGCAGCAAGTCCCACTGTGCCCACTGGATGGCAGTAGTGCTTCAGACAAGAGTTGTATGGACTAGGGGCTGCTGGGCCTTTCTCCAGGTAATTAGCCATCTGTCCTACTCCAGAGTTGACCTTTGGACTCCACAGAAGCACTTACATGTGGGCCCCTCACCTTAACTATGGGGGCAGGAGTGTGTGTCCCATGACTGAGGCTCTGGAGCTGGAGACAGTGAAGTTGATCCTGGAATAAATCAGAGGCAGGTTACAGTCCCAAACCCTGCTAGGACCTCTAGTCAAGCAGACAGGTTCTTTCCTAACTCCATGCTGCAGGGGCACAGGCCCAGGGGCTGGCAACAAACAGGAGGAGCTATGGTCACTGGGGGCTGGAGCCTGCTGGACATGACATGATGTGGGCATGCCCCTACTGTGTCCCTCTGTGCTAGTAGACTGTGCAGGTGCCTGTGTACTCGGAGCAGGAGTACCAGCTTTATCTCCACGATGATGCTTGGACTAAGGCAGAAACTGACCACCTCTTTGACCTCAGCCGCCGCTTTGACCTGCGCTTTGTTGTTATCCATGACCGGTATGACCACCAGCAGTTCAAGGTGAGCCATTGTGCATTTGCATGTGTGCCCAGCTCCTGGGTCTAGCAGGCCCTACTTTTATGCCATCTCTTCCACATGCCCCTGAATGTTCATTCCTCTACCCTGTCTTGCTCCTCAGAAGCGTTCTGTGGAAGACCTGAAGGAGCGGTACTACCACATCTGTGCTAAGCTTGCCAACGTGCGAGCTGTGCCAGGCACAGACCTTAAGATACCAGTATTTGATGCTGGGCACGAACGACGGCGGAAGGAACAGCTTGAGCGTCTCTACAACCGGACCCCAGAGCAGGTAAGCCCAAGGCCACATACCTGTCCTCCATGCCCCAAACCCCTTGCTCATCGTCTCCATCCTCCGTAACCCTCAACTCCCACTCCCAGGTCCCCCTGCCTCCCACTGATACCCTACTAACTGCCCCAAGCCCATTCCTACTTCTCATGGGCCATCCCCCCTGTTTTTCATAGCCCTTCACCTCCCTCATGATCCATTACTTCTCAGATTGCCTCACAGACAGCCCAGCACCCTGTCACCTCCGTGTCTACCCTCACTCCTAGAAATGCCCCACACACTTCGCATCCTTCACTTTCCCAGGTGGCAGAGGAGGAGTACCTGCTACAGGAGCTGCGCAAGATCGAGGCCCGGAAGAAGGAGCGGGAGAAACGCAGCCAGGACCTGCAGAAGCTGATCACAGCGGCAGACACCACTGCAGAGCAGCGGCGCACGGAGCGCAAGGCCCCCAAGAAGAAGCTACCCCAGAAAAAGGAGGCTGAGAAGCCGGTGCGGAGGTTCCGCCAGCCTAGCTCAGGGTGGAAGGGTCACCTGGCACAAGGCCCCACCCCGAGTGGAGGGTTCTGAGAGCACCCAGTGCTGATGGGGTGCTGGGACTAACTCTGGGCCCTGTCCCTGTGACACCTTGGTCTCCATAATGCCTTCTCCCCCAGGCTGTTCCTGAGACTGCAGGCATCAAGTTTCCAGACTTCAAGTCTGCAGGTGTCACGCTGCGGAGCCAACGGGTACGTGAGTCACCTCCTTTAGCATGTTTGGGTCCTGGGCTCTGCTGTGGGCTCCACGTGGCCCAAACGCAGCAGGCAGGTGGGGATGGGGCGGTAGGAGAGATTGCTGCAGAGGTGGCACTTGCCAGGATCTCAGTGATGTGGCCAGCTTTCACTATATTCAGCTTTCACTATATACAGCTTTCACTATATTCAGCTTCCTGGCTATTTCCTTTTCTGGCCCATAGTTAACCTCCATGTGTTACCATCTCTCTTCCACTGTCTTTCCCTCTGCCTTTTGTCCCCTTCATCCTAAGCCTCTTGTGGCTGGGACAGGCTTAGCTTGCCAGCTTTCATTGCAGATGAAACTGCCAAGCTCTGTGGGACAGAAGAAGATCAAGGCCCTGGAACAGATGCTGCTGGAGCTTGGTGTGGGTGAGTGTGGGGACTGGGCCCCATAGGGTGTACCCACCCGAAGCTGTGGATATAGGTTGGGCAGGGGGAGGGGAGTTCACGTTGCTGGCCCTCTACCACACCTGGGCTCTGCCCCGTGCTGCCCGCCGCCTGCCTGCAGAGCTGAGCCCGACACCTACGGAGGAGCTGGTGCACATGTTCAATGAGCTGCGAAGCGACCTGGTGCTGCTCTACGAGCTCAAGCAGGCCTGTGCCAACTGCGAGTATGAGCTGCAGATGCTGCGGCACCGTCACGAGGCACTGGCCCGGGCTGGTGTGCTGGGGGGCCCTGCCACACCAGCATCAGGCCCAGTCCCGGCCTCTGCTGAGCCGGCAGTGACTGAACCCGGACTTGGCCCTGACCCCAAGGACACCATCATTGATGTGGTGGGCGCACCCCTCACGCCCAATTCAGTAAGAGTCTGGACAGGCTGGGAGGCATGCCTGGGCCCTGCGAGTGAGCGCATGCACATGGGTGTAGGGGCCCCTCTCCCTCTAGTGCCTGCAGCAGGAATGATCATCACTTCTGTGCGGGTCTGAGACTGAGGGGAGGAGTGGGTTGACCAGTGGGCGTCCTTGTCCCTGAGCGTGTGAAACACATGCACTAAGCCTGACTCAGGCCTTGGGGGGTCACTGACCTCAATGCCTTCTGTGTATCCTCAGAGAAAGCGACGGGAGTCGGCCTCCAGCTCATCTTCTGTGAAGAAAGCCAAGAAGCCATGAGAGGCCCCACGGGGTGTGGGCAACGCTGTTATGTAAATAGAGCTGCTGAGTTGGACCGGGCTGCTTCCTTTTCCTTTCCTTCACTTCTGATGCCCCTAGTGGGAAGGGTGGGCCAGGAGGGGATTGTCACAGCCACTCCACAGGGTGGCAGGTAGGTTTGCCTGCGTTCAGGCCCTTAGCAGCTCTCTGACCACTAACCACTACCAGTTTCACCCAAAATCCTGCACCTCAGAGCACCTGTGGTTTACACTCAAGATTTGCACACAGCTTGTACTGATGGTCCCCACACTTCCACAGATGTGTGCATATTGAGTGAGGGTGTCACAGGTGCTGCAGTGACGGCCAGTCACACACGGATGGCCTTGTGCACAGAGGCAGTCTGGAGCATGCTTTACCTACCTTCACATCCTGACAGCTTTGGCGCAGCAGCAGCCTCACACACACAGATGGCTTTGCACACACACCCAGTGCCTCGTTTCCCCGACTTTATTCAGTGGCACGTTCACAGCGGGGATGGGGGTAGACACAAGGTGGGGCCTGATCTGTCCTGGAGCCCTGGGGGCACCACACACCATGCACTATGGATGGGAGGGGGCACAGGGGGGGCTTGGTGGCCCCACAGAAGCCTGTGTACCAGGGAGGAGGCGGTGAGTGCCTGGGTCCCCCTACCCCAGGCCCGCAATGGGAGGGGCTGATACTGGGCTGAGATTGAGGGGTGGGGATGGGGGGCACAAAGTGTCTGCTCCAGAAGGGCCAAGTGGCCAAGCCCTTGCAAGGGCACAAGCCCACGCCAAGGGCATGAGCCCACAGGGCAGCTGGGGACACTCTGGACACAGAGCTATGCCACTCTCCCTCTTCCCCTCTGGTGAGGGAGAGGAGGATTCTGGGCTAGGCCAAACAGCTACCCTGTCCTGCCCCATCCTGTCCTCGGCCAATCAGAACGGCTTCGATGTCTGCTTGAAGATGAAGCCTCGATAGGCGAGTGTCTTCATGATGTTGGCAATGTTCTTGCAGTCGTCTAAAAAGGAGAGAAGACATTTAGATTGGCCCCAGATCCTTCCCCTCCATGCCCACAGGTGCTCTTACAAGGGTGGGGGTGGGAAGCAGGGTCAGATTCAGGAGCCACAGGCTTTAGAGAGGGTGGTCCCATCCCCTGGTGGCAGCATCCCTAGCTTCAGGTTGGGGTGGGTGATGCTGGGCCAGCAGGAAGCCTGGTCTCGATGCTTCTCGGTTCCATAATTCACGCTGGAAATTGGCCGGCATGTCCCGCCCCGGCCCCAGCGGTGATGTATGGGTGCCGTCGCAGTAAGAAAAAGGCAGAGTAAATGTGTAATTTCTCCCTTGACGGCCCCCGGCCGCTGGGCGATCCTTCTTGTTGCTGCCGCGTGGGGACGGCCCGTCCGCCACACTCTGTCTTCCCGCCACCCGCCTTGATGTCTCCATTTCATTACTGCGCGGCCATTCATCACACCCATGGCCAGGGTGACTTTGCCGGCACTTTCGTGTGTGTGGGAGATGTGACCCAGGCCATAATCACTAGTGACAAGGCACAAGGCTTGGCACTGCTGGGCCAGGGCCCTGGGAAACACACCTGCCCTGTGTGTGCTCAAACAGCAATTGCCTGGGCACTTGTTCCTGTGGAGCTCCAACAGGACAGGGAGGGTCCTGTATACGTCGGCGGAAGCCCTGCTTCTGTCCCAGTAGGCTCAGAGTGGGTGCTAGTCACCTTTTTGGGCCCTGTTTCTGCCCATACCTCATGTGGAATATGTCTGCCTGTATCAGACTCTATCACGAACAGTTTCTCCAGTATTGGATGCTTTCAACTGTCCTAGAACCCTGGAGGCTGGAGGATCAGGCCTCTGGGGCCTCAGTGTCATGGACATGGGCCAGGATTTGTTTCACCACCACCACCACCACCAGCAGGAGGTGCACCTGCCCAGAGTTTATTCCACTAGAGGAAGCCTAGGAGAGAAACAGCCTGAGTGCCTGAGTTTTTCTGTTCAGCTGCCCACAGCAGCCACCAAACTCATTATCCCCTCACCTGCCTCCTCTCCTACCTCCCTTAAATGCTCCTGGGCCATAACCAGGGCCTCAGCCACCACCAGCCTTCACAGGATCAATGCTGTGATTGTAGAAATATTGTACATCAACGTCATAACCAAGTGGGGGGGGTATTAAGGTCAAGGTGGGGTCAGGAAGCCTCTGCATGTCAAGGCCCACCTTTGTCAGGACCTTAGCCTAGGAAGAGGGACCCTCCAGCACTAGAAAAGGGCAGTAGGAGGGCACAGTCTCTGATCAGCCCAGGCCCTGTATCACTAGCCAGATCCTAGCTCTGCAGAGCCTGCTTTGGGCAGGCAAGTCAGACAGGGTCCTGTCTCCCACAGATCAGCGTGGATGCACCTGCAGTGGATGTGGGCACACAGAGGTGACACCTTCCCCCAGGGACTCAGGAAGCCATACGGGCTGGTCTGAGGCAGAACAGTGGGAAGACAGATGGGTGGGTAGTGGCGACCATGGCAACTCCAGACGTGACCCATCCCCGTGGTTTATGGGCCGGACACGCACCCCGTTCAGCTGAGGCCCCATCATTTGTCTCTCTTAGTGTGTGTGCCTGTGCTTTGGGGGTAATGGGTGGAGGAGGGAGGGGCTGTGCTAGGCAGTTGACAGGAAGGGGAATGGAACCGGAAGGGGCCTAAGAGGGGGAGGGGTTAGGATGGGGCCCATGGGCTGTGGTGGTGCCAACAGAGGGACTATGATAGGGTGATTTTCTTCCCAAGTAAGTCTGGCCCTATCAGGGCACCTCCAGTCCTTCCTGTCTCCGGTACCCTAGGGACCATGGCCGCTGTGCATATTAAGAATAAGTCCCCTCGTTATCTGCAATTACCCAGCGGCCACACACCTCATTTCTTCCAGCAGAAAAGAAAATTAGTTTTCTATTGACTTCATCTGGCTCCTCCCTCATTGCTGGACAAATCGTTCAATTTGCTTCCCCTGGCCCAAGTGAATGTCCCAGCCCCAACCCCCAGGCCACCAGCCATCCAGTGGGCAAGCACTGTTCTCCCACCTGTGCTGGGAGAGAGTCCCCATGTCCCAGTCTCTGTCCTTGACCTCTCCCCACTCTACACACTGGATGACTTCATCTAAATCGTGAGTTTCAGCTACCTGCTGGAGATCACCGTCTCCAGCCTGGACAGCTCATGGGCTCTACACCACATATTCCTGAACATCTCCTTCTAGGTAAACCCTAAACGTCCAATCATGAGCTAATTTTCTCTCCAAGCTGCTTCTTACCCCTCACCCTGCTATGTTCTCCATCCCAGTGAATGGCAACATAATCCACCCAAAATGCCCAAAGAAATCTGAGTCATGTTGCCACTTTGCCCTCTCCCTCACTCTCCAAATCTAATCAAGTATGAATTTATGCAGATTTTCTCTTCTTCTTCTCTGCCTAATCATCTTGGATTACAACAGCTGTCCTCTTTCTCCCTCCAATTCATTCTTATAGCCAAACTGATCTTTCTTACATAAATCCCATCATGTTCTTCTTCCTTAAAGCCATTCAGTGGCTCTCCTTGCCCTCAGTTTAAAGTCTACACCAGTAATACGTCTTAAAGGCTCCGCAAAAATTGATCCCTGCTATTTCTGGTCTCTGCCATGCTCAACCCTCAATCCCTGGACTCTAATCTCAAGGACCCACTCACTGTTTTCTGAAAATTACAAAGTGGGTTTTGGAGCCAGAAAGACATGTTTCCAATCTTAACTTCACCCACTGGCTGCACATCACGCAGCAAGGGCTTAGCGTCTCTAATACTTAGGTTCCTCCACTAGGGCGATAATGGCCTTGCTGTTATTGTGAGGACCAAACAAGGTGTTGCACCCACGTCTTTGCACATGCTGTTCTTTATGCTTGGAATACCTCCTCTTTCTGAAGGCAAGGAAGCTAGTTTTCTGGAGGACCTAGTGGTGAGAAAGTGTATACAATTGATAGCACAGATAACTGATAGGGAAGACTTAGTGAAACCAATTGGCATTCACTCCAAATTCTGACTTCAGATCCTGTTTACTGGGTATTTCTGGAGTCTAACTTGTTGCAATTGGCCCACTACAATAAAGAGAGACCAGGGAAAGGAAGAAATTTGCTCCAGTTCACTTAACAAGTCAGTGGAATGGCAGTCATGGGCTTCCAGCTCCAGGCTCTTTTTCCAGCCCTTGAAGCCTTGACAAATATATATATTTAAAGTCTATGGCCCTGCTAGAAAGTGAGGAAGCTTGGCAGAAGAAGCACTAGAGACAGATCTGGGGCTTTTAATAGGCCAAATATTCAGAGAGAGAGAGCAGCAGGGTGAGTCTGGTGGCAACACAGTGTCTTGGAAAGTTTTCTGCTTGAAGCTCTGGGGGCCACCTGGGTTAGCAGGCTTGCCTTCCAGCACCTCTCATTGAGCTAAGGAGGCCAGCATGAAGCTGCTGTAGGGTGGGAGTGGGGTGGCAGGGAACACAGCCTTGCACCCACAATAGAGGCCTCCAAGAGGCCTCTACCTCACCTTCAAATTCTAGAAGGCTAACCTTTGGTTTTGTTTCATTTTGTTTTGTTTTGAGACAGTCTCACTCTGTCACTCAGGCTGGAGTGCAGTGGCATGACCTCAGCTCACTGCAACCTCTGCCTCCGATTCTTGTACCTCGGCCTCCCAAAGGGCTGGGATTACAGGTGTGAGCCACCACGCCTGGCCAGGCTAACCTGTTTTTATGTTTCTGCAGGATCATCAATTTGTGACAAGATGACCCTCTCCTCTTCTTTTTTGGGACATTAATATTCTCAGTGTTGGAAATATTTTTATATTGCCAAGACCATAATGTGAGGAGTGCAGCTGCATAAATCCCTGAAAGAAGATTAGTGGGGCTAGCACCTTACAAGGAAGGACAAGCTTGTTGGCTGGGCCCAAGGACAGTAAAATGTCTGCCTGACAATCTGTACACAGAAGGGTGCTCAGATCACTTAGGACACCCAGAAAGAGCTCACAAAGGGCAACCTGAGGCTGATATTCTCTATTAGCGGTACTTACCTGGGAACTGAGTGGTAGTGGACAGGAAGCAGGGCCTGGGCTAGGGAGACCCTCAGGAGGAAGGGGACCCAAGAAGTTAGAAGTCCATTCATTCATGTACTCATTCATTCGGCAAACATGTACTGACACCTGTATGCTCAGTGATCTTGTACCATACTGCTTTTGAGGGATGTGCAAGACTCTGTAGCTCCCTGCCTTCAAGGAACTCAAAGACAGCCCTGTCAGGTGTGCAGTGCTATGAGAAAAGGACGCATAGAAAAGTCATCTAGTTCTGTTTGAGGATTAGGAAAATATTCCAAAGTTAAGCGGAGGTCTTAGGGGATGGCAGGGGGAGCTAGACCACCTAGTTAGGGCTGGGGTGAGGAAGGTGTTCTCAGCATAGTAAATAGTATAGGCACATTTATGGAGGTGAAATGTGGAGTGTCCAAATAAGTTTATCAGATGGGTGGGGGGGATGAAGAATCAGAAGGGAGTGGCAAGAGATGAAGCTGGTGGTCAGTGACTGACTAAAGGGAATCCTGAAGAACCCAAATGCTAAACAAAGGAGCTTAAGATGTTAATATTCTGAGAATGATGGACATTAACATGTTTAAGGAGGGGAATGACAGTACCAGATCTTGTTTCAGAATTATCATCCTAGATGTGAGGACAGGATTGGAAGGATTAACCCTGAGGGCAGACAGATCAATGAGCAGATTGTACTATGGTCCAGACCAGAAATAATGGCCCAGAACTAGGCCAGTGGCAGTGGAAATGGAGGAGAAGATCTATTGATGATGTGGGGGAAGTGGATGGAGGTAAGAGAATTTTTAGGAAATAGAACGAGCAGTCCTTAATGGGTGGATTAGGACAGCAGAGGGGGAGCATCTAGGATCTCAGTGCCACTCACTGAGATAAGGCATACCAGGGAAGGTGCAAATTTGGATGAGTTAAGTCATATTCCTATGGGACATCATATTAGCTTTGGATGAGTTAAGTCATATTCCTATAGGACATCTAAATTTGTCAGGCATTTCTTTATGGTTTCTAGGCTAATGTCTTGCTTCTCTATCTCGGCATTATTAAACACACACACACACACACACACACACACACACACAACTATCTTATGTTTTCTTCTAATACTTTCAGTTTTTTTATATATTAACTTTTTAATTTGTCTGCAATTTATTTTTGTGTGTGGTAAGAAATAAAAACTCTAACTTTTTTCCCCCTAATAGATAGCCAATTGTCCTACCACCATTGATTGAACTGTCAACACTTTCCCTACCCTTTTGAAATGACACCTGTATCATATATACAATTCCCATACATGTGTCTGTTGGAGGCAGGAGAGAATGTATGTGAAATGATCAAAGAAGCCAATCAAACTGGGGGAACAGGAGGGACAGTAGGGTGGCAAGCTGCTGATCTTACGGGACTAAGAGGCAGTGTGGCCTAAAGGAACATGCAGACACATCCTAAGGTCTGCTGGAGTCTCCACAGGCCTCCTGCCTGTGGAATGCTTAGCTTGGTAACACACTTTATTAGTGATCTTCAGGACATGGTGAGGAATGTGGCAAGAGTCCATGGAACAGGGACCAGCAGAGGTAGGGTAGGGTGGTTGGGAGGTGGGTGTGGAGAACAGTGCAAGGAGCAGGAACCATGCATGGTAAGGGTGATACGGCAGGATCCTTGGGTGTGTCCACATTCTAGAACCTCAACTGTTGCCACATCTGTCTGTCCAGACATCCTGGCAGCAGTAATGCCCTGAGAGCAAAGTGCCAGTGCCTAGGCCTGCTTGACACAGGACTGCCAGATTAAATGCAGCCCCAGCTCCATACAGGACATACTTGTATTTTTTTATACTAAAAATTATTTATCTGAAATTCAGATTTAACTAGTGTCCTGTATTATTTGTAACCCTGTATTATCTGGCAGCTCTGTGATGGGGACCCAACAGCTGGGTGTGGTTTAAGGTTTAGCATCAAATGTTAGCTTAGAAGGAAGATGAGGGCCAAGACAATGAGTTTAGGACTGACACAGCAGATGGCCCCAGTATATCCTGCTTCTGGGTTTGAATCCAAACTCCACTACTTAATAACCATGTGAACTTCAGCAAGTTCCTGAATTTTATTTAACTTCTCTTTGTTTTGGTTTCTTCTTCTCTAAAATGGGAATAATAATAATTATAGCAATAACTTCCCTCAAAGCGTTGTTAAAAAGATGAAATGAGTTATTTGTGAAGTGCTTAAAACAGTAGCTCGGTTAGTTATTATTTTTGTTATTCCAATAACATCTAAAAATAATGTTATTCCAACAATAATATCCTGATATCCCCACCCCCCCGGTTCCTTGTCTCAGACACGTCCTACACAGTCCCCTGCGCCCCCCATTCATGGCCACCTTGGCCCACCCGACACACTTCCTAGACACACACTCCCTTCTCCCCACAGCCATGGCTCCCATAGCTTCCTACCCCTCCCCCAGACAGGGTCCTTACAGCCTCCACTCCAAAGTGACCCCTTCTTTCAGCCCCTCCCCTCAGCCCCCTCCACCCCACCGAGGTGCCTGGAGGTGCCACGGGCTGATGGTGAAGGATGACGATGGTTCCACAATAAGGGGAAAAGGCAATTTCATCTTGATTAGCAGGCGATTTCTCTCACCGTAATAAGCGCGCTCCAAATAATTAGCGTGTTTTACGTAATAATGAAATTACAGAAATGCAGTCCACTTATTCAAACAACTCACCATTACCATATTTTTAAATATTAGACTTAATTAGAGTTTATCACTTCAGAGAAGTATGCGGACCGAAGATGTTTTTAAAAAAATCCTCATAAAGTGTTTATTAAGCGCTGGTAAAGCTGGGATAATGATGTGTTTGGAAATTAAGGCAATCAAACACTTACCGCCACTCCTGGAGGCCAGGCATGGAAATGAGGCCATTACACGCCCATTACCCGCCAGCTCACAGCCACTTGGGGGCGGTGGGGTTTGGGGGGGAGATGTGCCTGGCCGGGAGGGCACAGTGCCCGGAAACCCCTTTGCCAGCATCCCAGAACTGCCTGACCAGTAAGCACAGCATCAAACCCCTTGTGTCGCTTACAGTGCATTTGGCCACCAGGAACTTCAACTCAGACTTGGCCAGGCAAAGGACATGATTGGTCCCAAATGCCAAAGATGATACCCAAGACCAACCCTTATCCAGACTCCCAGGCCTGGCAGGACATGTCAATGTCATTCAAACTCCAATACAAAATGAGGACAGAAACCACGTTGGGCAGCCACGGAGGTCCACAAGAGGAGGTGGAGGGTGAATCCCATCTGCTGGCTCCAGCCACTGCAGAAGAAGCTACAGGCCCAGACCAGGTGACCACTCCTGAGTCTCGGCCACACAGGAGGAGGTAGCTAGAGTGGTGGGGAGAAGCTGAGGAATTGTGCTGCGAGCCAAAGAGGCAGAAGAGTCAGGGGCCAGGCTCAAGAACAGACATGGGGCCAGAACCTGGATCAGGGAAAGCAGGCAAGAACGGTGGCAGGGAGAGTGGCTGGTGGCTCCGGGCCCCATTTATCCCAGTGAATAACTAATTCTAGAATTTATAGTGCTGGGTTTTTGTTCTGTGGCCATTTATATCTGCGAGGGAAGGAAATGAAGAGGCAGCACGGACGCCACATCTTTCTGTGTTATTGCTTGTCTGCCATTTGCAAATCATTATTAATTGTGGGCCCTGGTGGCAGGCTGGGTGGGGGCCGGGCTGGGTACATCCACATAGCTCTTCATCAAGGACCCCAGCCGCTGCCCCAGAGAGCCAATTACCCCGCCCTGATTGGGATCAGATAAAGAGGGAATTTTTACAAATTAGGGAATAAATAGAATTTCCACACAGGGCGCGGGCAGGACCTGAGAGGCTATAATGAAAAACCATCCGTCACCATCAGCGCGGCCTGGGCACGCAGCCCCGGCACTCCCTCCCTTGTGGGCCCACCCTAATGCTCAGGGGCCTGGGCGTACAGGCCTGAGGACACCCCCAACCCTTCCAAGGCCTGGAAGCGGGAGCGGAGTTCTCAGGGGGTGCATACACCCTTTGGGCTGAAGATGCTTGGGCCCTAGCTCTGGCCTGGCCCTAATGCTGCCTCTTCCTTTCCCTACCTCTCCCTTCCTCAGGCTCTTGGGAAGGAGGAGACTGAGGCAGTCCTGAGAAAGACAAGAGTTGGGGACCACAGGACAAAGACCACATCCATGTCCCCACAGCCATGGCAACCCTAGGGCAGAGCCCAAGCCCCATGGACCACTCACTCGACTCCCATTAGCGCTCCTCCCCTTGGATCATTAAATATGTATATCTTATTACACGCCTTGTTAGAGTATTGAGCTCTATTGACTGATGATAAATCCTGGGCCTCGTCCTGGCCATAAATTTATCTGGAGATGATGAAGACTCAATAATCTAGTCAGGCAGATAATATCATCGGGCCTTAAAAAAGATCATTACATTATATGTCAGAATTAAAAGTGAAATACGCCGTAGTAACAGGGCGGCTGCTCTGGCCATTACAGAGGATGCCTGCCTCCTCCAACTCAATCCCAGCCAAGGCCCCATCCAGGTAGAGGGGCCAGGAAGCCTCACCTTCCTGCTGGTCTGGGATGCCACAACTAGAAGTGCCAGGTTATAGCCAGATCACCTACAGCCAAGTGAAGGGAACCCAGCCAGGGAGGGGTTGGCTACTGAGAACAGCTGAGCAGATGTGCCACACCTGGCAGCCTCATCAGTCTTCTGGGTCCTGTAGTGGTTTCAATAGGAAGGTGTCAGGGCCTTACCCTCTTCCAGAATGCCCTGAACTACCAGGACAGATTCTTTGCAAAATGAGGACACTGAGATACAGAGAGGTTATGCCACTTGCCTGTGCTGCCCCAGGCAGCTGGAAAGTTCCAGGACCTGTGACCCAGCCCCAGACCCACATGCCAGCAGACTATCTGGAGACTTTCTTGTGAGCACATGCTATCAATCCAGACCATGGCCACCTCCCTCCCAAGAGACTTGCCTGCCACAACCTCTATATCCTGACCTTTTGAGAAATCTTGTTGCCAGCCTCTTCATTCTTTGACTTTAGCATTAATGGCCTTCTCCATTGTATCTAATTTCCACCCATTTTCACAGTAACACAGTCAACCTTTTAAACATCCTACTACTCTTCCTTTGAAATATTAAATCCAAATATCCCTTGTTTCTGACAATAACAATAACAAGGTTATTATCCAAAGTGCTTGGAGACCAGGACTGTTTTGAATTTTGAATTTTTTTCAGATTGTGTAATATTTGCATATACATGAGATATCTTCAGGATGGGGACCCAAGTCTAAACACAGAATTCATTTATTTATGTTTCTTATACACTTTACGCACATACCCTGAAGGTAATTTTATATAATCGTTTATATAATTTTGTGCATAAAACAAAGTTTTGATGGTGACCCATCACATGAGGTCAGGTGTGGAATTTTCCACTTGTGGTGTCATGTTGGCAGTCAAAAAGTTTCAAATTTTGGAGTATTCTGCATTTGGGATTTTCAGATTAGGGATGCCTAACCTGTCTGTATACTTTTTTTTTTCACTCACTGAAACCTTAAAATTTATACCCTTACTCTCTCCATAGATATCATCTCTCCTGTATTCACATTTTTCCTTGCCCACTTCTTTTTCTTTGAGTTAGCACCCTACTCTGTCACCCAGGCAAGAGTGCAGTGGTTTGGTCATAGCTCACCACTGCAGTCTCGACCTCTTGGGGTCAAGCAATCCTCCTGCATCAGCCTCCCTAACAGCTGGGACTACAGGTATGCCACTATGCCTGGCCATTTTTTTTTTTTTTTTTGGTAGATATGGAGTCTTGCTATGTTACCAAGGCTGGTTCCTCCTACCCCAGCCTCCCGAAGTGCTGGGATTATAGACATGGGCCATTGGTCCCGGCCCTTGTTCACTTTTGATGGTGTACCCAACAGCCACCCCCTTCTGCTCTGCTGGCAGAGTCCACTACCCCTTCAAGTAATCAGAATTAATCCTCTGTGGTCTGAGTCATTTTTGGTGATCCTTTCTCCCTTGCCAGTCATTGGCACAGGGATGGGCATGTGTTCTGGCTACTGAGATGTGAAGGTAAGTTTGCTGAAAGGCCTTCAAGGAAAATTTCTTCTCTCTTATGAAGACAAGCATGAGGGAAAAATAGTCCTTTATATTCTGCTGGATGTTTTCGTATCTGCACATAATGTCTGGGACTGCAGAAGCCATCTTCCAACCTTGAGGGGAGTTAGCCTATGAAGACCATGCTGAAGATGAAAGAAAAATGGAAACAAATCTGGGTCCCTGATAACATTGCTGGGATGCTGAATTAACCGACCTTAGGATCGCCTTACCGCCAAATTTCTTTTGTGAGATAATAAATCCCCTTATTTAAGATATTTAAAATTGGGGTTTATTTTTCTTGCAGCTGAAAGTACACTAACTGATACAGAATGTAAAGGCAGGAAGGAGAATGACATAAGGAATGGACCTTACAACATAGAACTCACTGAATAAAGGAGGCAGGCCGAAGGACAAAGAGGACGCTGCTATTTCAGGCTGGGAAGTTGGTAACCCGTTTTTTCTTTTGCTCTCTTGAAACATTTGATCAAATTGTTTCTTGCTGTATCTCAGGACACAGGCTATGTTAGGGAAAAGGCTAAAAGAATCAAGTTTAGACTAAAACCCCAGTGAAAACAGAGAGGGAAGAAATACAGCTTTCCTAAGAAAGGCATTCTATGAGTATGGCTTGCAATATAAGTTGACTAAACACCCCTCAGTTCCACAAAATCATCAGACTGTTCAGACTTCTTCTTTCTTTCTGCCCTGCCACTCTCAGCATGTGGTTTCCAATCCTCAGACTATTTCATAGTCCAAAATAGCTGCTGGAGCTCCAACCATCAAATCCACATTCAGGAAAAAGAAAGGGGGAAGACGGGAAAAGGCAAGAATAGCATATTTCCCAGCTGAGTTGTTTCTCTTTAAGTATTATCCCTGGAAGTCCCAGACAACACATTTCCTTTTGTTTCACCGGCCAGAGCTCAGAGACATGGCTGTACCTAGCTGTTTGGAAAACTAAAAACGTAGTCTTTTAACTAGGTACACACTGATTATTATACAGGGGTTCTATAATTATACAGGGGTTCTATTTAGTGAAAAAGAAGGGAAAAGTCATAGTTTCTGTCCTAGCAACGTAACTGACATGTCTGCCTTTGGAGCCTGGATTGCACGGTCTATCATTTCAGTCTTTTTCTTGCCAATCCTCAACTCTCTTATTCCCTTTTCCGTGTCACCCTTGCCTGGAAAAACCCAGACTCTGCCTTCTCTGTGCCTGCCACCTGGAGCGTATGACTAGAGAAAATCACAACCATATAGACTAGTGTCACTTACAAAATCAGAGTCATCAGCCTCAGCTGGGTATATAAAACTGTCCAGCCAATCTCCAGTGTTCCTGATCAGTGTGCACTCTCTCACCCTTCACTCCTAGTGACAATCTCAAGTTTCTCTACTTTCCACAAATCTCAAATCCCCTGCCCTCAACATCACCCCAAACCCCCCTCACCCATGCAAACTTATCTCCTACTCCACAGGAGCCACACAGAAGCCACTCTCCTGAGTCTGCCCTAGTCCTCTCCTCCTGTCACAAGAGAAGGCCAAGCCTGATGTCATTTTTTTTTTTTTTTTTTTTGAGATGGAGTCCCACTCTGTCGCCCAGGCTGGAGTGCAATGGTACGGTCTCGGCTCACTGCAACCTCTGCCTCCCGGGTTCAAGCGATTCTCCTGCCTCAGCCTCCAGAGTGGCTGGGACTACAGGCTCTTGCCACCACGCCCAGCTAATTGCCTGATGTCACTTTCTAAGCCCATCCCTCCGCTCCAGCTGGGTAGGGTCCAACCCAGACTCCAGGCCTTTTCAGGGTCCATACATTATTGAGTACTCCTATTTCCACTGATACAGCTTCACTTTTTTCTTCTGCATTGGTTCCTTCACATAAGCATGTAAATATATTAATTCTCTCCCATCTTGGGAGTAAACAAGTCTCCCTTTAACTCCCTTTTCCATTGGTTAGTACCCAATCTCTCCTCCCTTTTAGAGGCAAACTTGAGAGTTGTTTACACTCAAGATCTTATTTCCTCATCTCCCACCTTGCGATCTGATCACTGCTTTACCAACACTGCTTTCTCTAATGATCCCTATGACTCATGAGGATGAAGCTTTTCAGGTTTGGATTGATAGACAATTGGTGAACCATTCACACCTTGAAGCTCTCTTCCCTGGGCTTCAGTGACCCACTCTCACTTTCCATGCAATTCTCCTTGGTTCCTTTGAACACTCCCTTTCTTTTGATCACCTCTTAGATATGGGTGTTGCTCAGAACTGTCATTGGTCCTCTTCCCTTCTCATTCTCTCTCCGTGGGTGAACTTATCCCCTCCTAGAGCTTTAATTACCATATATTTTCCAATAATTTCTAGGAGCTTTAATTCCCATATATTTTTCAATAATGTCTAAGCCCATGTTCCCATTACCAACATCCTGGTCCAGGCCACCATCATCTCTCATCTAGGTAAAGGCAATGCCCTTGCTAATCTTTCTTCCATGGTGTCCTTTTAAACCACCAATCTGGTCATTTCACTCCCTGTCTTAAAACCCGGGCTGGGCGCGGTGGCTCACGCTGTAATCCCAGCACTTTGGGAGGCCGAGGTGGGCGAATCACGAAGTCAGGAGTTCGAGACCAGCCTGGCCAACATGGCGAAACCCCATCTCTACTAAAAATACAAAAAATTAGCTGGGCGTGGTGGCACCTGTAATCCCAGCTACTCGGGAGGCTGAGGCAGAAGAATCGCTTGAACCTGGGAGGCGGAGGTTGCAGTGAGCCGAGATCACATCACTGCACTCTAGCCCGGGCAACAGAGGGAGACTCTGTCTCAAAAAACAGCAACAGCAACAACAACGACAACAAACCCTTCAACGAACCTGGAGCAGAAAAAGAACATTAATGGAAACACTGGTGAAATTAAAATAAGGCTTTTTTTTTTTTTTTTTTTTTTGAGACAGGGCTTCTTTCTGTTGCCCAGGCTGGAGTGCAGTGGCGTGATCTTGGCTCACTGCATCTCCGCCTCCCAGGTTCAGGCGATTCCCGTGCCTCAGCCTCCCAAGTAGCTGGGATTACAGGCACGTGCCACCATACCCGGCCTAAGAGGCCCTTTAATGTAGCACAGTACCAATGTTAATTTTCTGGTACTGATAACTGTATTGTGATTATGTAAGATGTTAACATGAGGGAAAGCTGGGTAAGGGATTCATAGAAACTTTCCTACAAATGTAAAATTAATTCAAAGTAAAAAGTTTAAGAGTCAAAAATTAAAACCACCACCACCAGCACCACTTCCAGTGGCTCCTCACCGCTCTCAGGACTGCTCAGCTAATCCCCATTAAGTTCAATATTGCCATCTTGCCTGACTCAGCTCCCAATGCATCCAAACCCCTTTATAAAAGTCTGAGTTCTGGACCTGTTTACATCTCTGGTCTCATCAGTCCCACTCCCCTGTTGTACAGCCAAGTTCAGGCTCATTTGCACCTTGAGTTTTCGAGTCCTCACTTCTCACCTGGCTCATTGCCTTCACCTCTCAGGACCCAGGCTTGCTAGTGCTTCCTCTAGGTGCCTTCCCTCCATCCCGCCTTTGTGTTAGGAACCTCTTCTGTGTGCTCCCACAGCAGCCAGTTCTCCATGTATCGTAACTGCCTCTCCTTCACCTCCTGCTAGACCATGAACTCTTTGAGGGCACGGATGTTATCCACTGAGACACTCAAGAAATACATATTGAAAAGAAGAAAGGAAGGACTAGAGGAAAAGAAAGAGGGGCAAGATCACAGGCAAACCTACTCCAGCCCTGCCATTTGCCACCCAAAGCCTTGACATGCCCAGGCCCTGAAACCCTGTCATGGTCTTTGTCTCCAGCTTCCAAAGCCCTGAAGGTTTCAGGCCCTTCCCCACCTCCGTTCCCTTCTAGCATCTTGGTTTCCCCAGGACTTTGCTGTGCCAGGAGACTGGCTAGGACCTGAGCTCTCATCTGTCTGGCCAGCCTGTCCTGCAAACCCAGGCAGCCAGGGGTAGCAGTGGTGGTGCTGGGGTGCCCCAGTCCTAGCCAGTGATGCCCTGGAGAAAGGCCTAGCTATGCCTAGGGACTCTGGGAAGGGGGGATGCCCTCCCTAAGCCGTGTCCCACCTGGTAAATATTTCATCCTCAAGCTGCTCAGCTAATCCCTATTAATTTCAATACCGCCGCCTTGCCTGGCTCAGCTCCCAATGCATTATTTATCCCCTTTGTTTGTTTGTCGCTAACAGGTGGGCCCCAGCGGAGGCGCTGACTGGGGACAAGCCCACTCTATCACAGTGTGGCTGTGAATTAATCATGAGGACTAATGGGAACTACCTCAGCTCCAGGCACTTCCCTAGCTGCCTCCCCCTGCCCTGGCACCCAGGGGTGGGCCAGGGCCATCTCAACTCAATTTAACTCAATTCAAAACAGCACATTTTATTTACTATCTGCCTACACATGTCAGACACTGTGCTATGCTTTGGGGATATAAGCCAAATGAAACAGACATTTCTTGCCCTCAGGGAACTTACAATCAAGTGAGGGAGACAGGCATTAAACAACTTTCAAACAAATAATTTCTTAATTACAACTGTGATTAAATACTATAAATGGGGAGAGCAGGGTGCTGCGAAAACGTACACGGGGAAAGGGGGACTTGATCAAGTCTAGGAGTCAGGGAAAGCATCCCTGAGGAAGCAAACTTTAAGCTGAGCTCTGAGGGATGAGGAGGAGTTAATTAGGTTGCGGGGTGGAAATATGAGGCTCTGGGGGAAAATAAAGCCACATGGGAAAGCAATAAGGTAAAAGAAGGTATGGCAGGTTCCAAGAGACGAGGGAAGGGCGTGGAGTGTGTGGAGCAGGAGGAGAGTGGCTTAAGGGGGGCAGGAGAGGGCAGCAGAGGACAGAGGCTGTGAGTCTGTGCCCAAGTAGACAGGGGACTCCCCCTAAGCCAACAAGGCTCAGAGTGGGGACTCTCTTCTGCCAAAATGATCAAGCTGTCCTGATGGATCACCATGGAGCCCTCCTGAACACAGGATTTTCACTCACCACTTCCAAAACACACACTCCCACTGCCTCTGCCAACTTGAGCAACTGGTGATTTCTTGACCTTGTGCTTGTGGCCTTCTAAGGCTGTCCCTCGTGCTAGGCCCACCTCTTCCAGGGACTCCAGGAGTCCTACTTGCTCTTCTTGCCCACCCTTGAGGTAGTCAAGAGCATTAACCCTCAACTGGGCTGGTCAGGGGACTCAGGGGAGCACCTGGCCCGGGGACTTGTGAGAAGACCTGCTTGAGCCTCTCAGCACCCTGAAGGCTTAGGTGCTTCCATGGAAGAACAGGGCTGGATATGGCACCTCAACCCTATGGTAGAACCAGGAACACGGCTGGCAACATTGACCTGCCTCAGCCAAAAGTGCTCACTTCACCTCCCACGAAGGAGCATCTCTCACCTCTGAAGCCCTGGTACTGGCCTGGGCACCCAGAAGACCTCAGCAAACATTTTCTGAATGAATGACTGAACACAGGGAAGGCTCCATCATCTCCCACAATGATCTCTTTCCCAGACACTTCCCTCAGAAACTTTTCTAGAAATTTAAATAGATGAAGGAGCAAATATGGGCCAAGGATTTTACAGTTCTTGCTTCCAGTGAGCCTGACAGAGGCCAGCATCAACCCATTTTCAGGAGGAAGACACATCCCACAGTGAATGACTTACCTAGTACCACTCAACCTTGAAGGCATGAGCCTTAAACTGAATGAGGTCAGCCCAGCTCCAGGTTCCAGCATATCAAGATATGCTCCCGCTGTGGGCATTTCCCCAGGCACCCTAGCTCTCTAGAACAATCCTAAAAGGCACCTGGTTTATGAACTAGGTGCAGCTCTGCCAGGGCAGAGGCCTCACTGTGCACATGCTCAGGGTTTGTAATTCTATTCAAAGTGGCCACTTTGAAAATCCATATGTCTCCAGGCTCCCAGTACATCATGGTGTCAAGTCTTGGAGCAGAGGCATCCATCAGGGGCTCCCGAAGGCCATGTTCTGCATGCCCACATGCCTGATCCCACCCACGTGCTTGCCTTGGTTCCCGGCGGCCGGCAGCACTACCTTGTCCTGTGCACAGGCTCACTGTAGCCCTAGCCCGTCTGCTTGGCCCTGTCTTACCCTGGCCTTAGACTCCTCTGGTTGCCCTGCCTCACCCCTGCCTCAGAATACCTCCTCGGCCCTACGCGGCCTCTGCTCTTCTCTCTTGGAGCCAGGCAGCCAGCACGGAGGCAGCCTCGATAACTCGCTAACGTGCTGCCCATGCTGTTCTTAAAAATTTATGACTGTGCAACATGAAAAATCTGGCTGAGGAGCCATCATTAGCGGTGCTGCCTCCCTCCCCCACCAGAGCCACCCTCGTAAATTGAGATTTATGGCTGCGGCAGGCGGGGCGGGGGCGTGTGCAGGCAATGAGGATGTTGTGGGGGAGACAAGGAGAGACCAATGAGGCAGCCGCGGGGCCACGGGCTCCCCCCTGCGGCAGCTCCGGTTTATCGCAGGCTGCAGTGATAATCCCTGCGGAGAGTAAGGGCCGGCCTGGGTGTCAGCGCAGCGCTAGATCCCGCCTAGCAGTGGGACGGGACAGGTCGGGGAGGGGCCTAAACCAATCACCGGCTCCTTTCGGAGTATAGGGCCAGATCTTGAGGTGCCAGGTTCCAAGCAAAGGCCTCCAGGGAGGAAGCATCATCGTTGCGGAGATCACAGGGCCTGGCCACCGGAGTCAGCTTCTCCCACCAGAAGCGTCTGGGTTGGGCTGACTGTCCTATCCCAACCCAAGAGTGACGGGGAGGCAGGAAGGATGCCTGAGAGCCTCCTCTCCCCTTCCTCTGGTAAGATGGGCCCATGGAAGGGATATTCACAGTGAGAGTATAGGACTGAACCCCATCACATAGCCTCCCCCCACAGAGGCCAGACTGGGGCTGAAAGGAAAAGGAGGTGATCCCACAGCCTGCATCTACCCTGCAGGAGGAGGGGAGGAAGAGTTCCCTCCTCCTCCTCCCCTGCTCACTTAGCCCTGTCAGCCAGGCCATTATGAAATTGGGGTTTCATTTACAGACTAATTAAACATTACAGCTTGTTCACAATTACAACGCGGGGATGAGGGAGTAACTAATTACGGAAGAAATGAGCTAACATTTATCTCTGCTCCCACCCTCCCTCTCCCCACTGCTGCCCCCTCCCCACCCAATCCAGCTTCCTCCCACTCCCTGGTCACTACCAACTCTCTAGGCTTATTTCCTAGGGTGGGAGACTGGAAGGGGCCTGGTAACCCCCAGCCCTGGACATAAGATCTAACTGCTATTCTTAGCTATTCTGGGAGAGGGGCTTAAGAACTCAGGGCTCTGTGGCAGGGGACAGTAGGTGCTTATGTGCAAGACCCTGTGGGTATGGCCTGTGATGGTATGTGTGGCTATGATATCTGGTGTGGGGGTCTGCTCTGGGGTGCGTGACAGTGCTGTAGGGCTGCAAGGCTCTACGTTATCTCCATCTTGTGGCAAAAGGTCTTGATGTGACTGCTGCAGATCACTGTGTGATGGGATATGAGCATGAAGAATCACGCCCTCAACCCTCAGCCCCAGGCCAGGATAGAAAAGAACTAAGTGGCTGCAGAAGGTGATAGTTAATGCAGGCCTGGGATATGGCCCTGAGAGCCCAGAGTCCAGAGCCCAAATTGTCGCTGGGCAGCCCCATTCACTCTCCTGCCTCAGAAGCAAGAGGGGCAGGGTTACCCTGCCCTGGGGCTCAGCTGGCCTGGCCTTGGCCTCTGGCCAGATGTTCCCTCTGGGGCCCAAGGAACCTCCTGGGGGCCTGGGGTGCCCCCTGTGGGCAGGAATCCTGGGGTCTGGCTGGCCTGCCGCAGGGTTTAATAATAGTAACAGTGAGTGTAAGCGTTTCCATCCTTCCTGCCTTTGGGCAGAAGAAGAAAGGAAAGAGGAGGGAGAGGAGGGAGTGGAGGGAGCCGGCTGAAGGGAGGCTTTGAGGCCTCAGAACTCACATCAAACGGCAGGATCTGGGCCTAATTGTCTGACCCCTGCCCCTGCCTTCAATCAGCTCTGCCGCTCCCCGCCCGCCCCTTGCCTAACTAGCAGCCATGTTCTCCTCATTAGGACAAGCTCCCCTTGCACACGTGTCCCCGGACATGTCCCCAGCACTCCCAGCTCCCAGCCCTGCCTGGTGGGAGGGTACAGCAGGGACCCAGTTTTGGAGGGGCCTCTGGGACAGCTATACCCTCAGCCACCACAGCAGGCTGGCTTGGGCTACACCAGCCCCTCCTTGAGCTACATGGGCCTGGAGGCCGTGTGCTGGGACACACTCCTGCGCTGGCTCAGGCGCTGGGTACATTCTGTCCTCTGTGTGTCCTTCTTGCTACAGCCCAACTGTCTCAGACACACAGTTCCTGGGAGCAGGGCCTATTTGATTCCAGTCCCCTTTTGCCTGGTTTAGCCTAGTAGGAGGTCTGAGTCAGGGTCTGTGTTCACAGGCTAGTAGCTGAATGAACTTCTCTGCCTACGGTACAAGGATGGCTCTCTTAAATGGATCCAGGCGTGGTGACATGTCATGTGTCTGCAGCTGGTGGAATGGAAGGAAAGCAGTACTCATGGTGGTGAAGAACTCCAACCCTAGACTAGGAAAGATGTGTTCAAATTCCTGCTCTCTCACTTCCTTGCTGAGCAGCTCTCGGTCATGACAACCTTCTGGACCCTCGGTTTCCTCACATCCAGTAGAGATGACAGCCCTTATCACGGGGTTTGAGAATTCAATGACAGAACAGACATAAAGCCCTCTGTACTAATACCTGGCCCTCAGCAAACGTAGAATGACACTGGTGTGATTCAGACCAGACCAAACAAATTCCCCTCTCTGCAGGCCACAGGCCCCACTTTGCCCAGTGGGGCCTAGGCCTGGTCAGTAGTGTCCAGGATGGGAGGAGCTAAGAGGAAGGGTCCAGAACCCTGCAGAAGGGTAGGGGCAGCCCCAGGGGGCACAGCTAATACTGAGGACAGAGCACCTATGCTGGAGCCAAAGCATAGGGAGGGATGTCCCACAGTAGCTGCAGGTGAAGGGCAGGGCCCAGCTTAAGGAATGTCAGCTGGCATTAGGTCAGATGGGGTAGGTCAGCAGGGCTAGCCCATGAGGTGTGGATTGTCCCATGAGTACCGTGGGCCTGAAAGGAGGGGCTGCTGTGAATGCCACTGGAGTGAAGGCTGTCTGTGCTGCTCTAGGGATTGATTCTCAGGGTACCAGGAACTGGGGGAGGGGCTGGCCTGGTCTGGGCCCTGACATTGTCTCTCACCTTAAACCAGTGGTAATGACTTGCAAATATTGATGAAAACACAAACTACAGATATTGTGTTTTCGGGGAGTGAAGGTGGGGAGAGGGGATAAGGAGGAAAATAAACTGAAATGAAGTCCAGTTATCTCCCATCTGTGGCTGCTCCTAATCCCCCAGCCCAAAGGAATCCAATGCAGTCCCTTATCTGCCCTGTCAATCACTCAATCACCGCCCAGTGCTTGGTGGGCACCGCACGCCCTCACACACACTCAAACACATGCTCACACATGCACACACACGCACACACTTCACTGACTCTTGCTGTAACACTCCCGCCCACCCCCAGCCCATTACTCCTCTGAGTAGGAGCAGCCAACATGCGGGTCCTGCCAGATGGATGCAATTTGCATAATATCAGCAGCGGAGGCTGCAAGATCACCAGGGGTCAGGGCGCTGACATCCCCGCACAGTCTATCTGCAAGTGCTAATTTGGCCGGCATTGATCTGTCTTTCTGATTTCTTTGTCACTTAAGTCTGCGATGGTTTGACAGGAGATACAGAGAGAGACAAGGGGAGGCGAGGCCGGGGCCTGGGGCTAGGAAGGTGGGGAAACAAAGATTGTACTTCCTGAAGAATCAAACACACATAATACATACATACATACATACATACAGGAGAACCTTCCTCCATCCATCTGTCCATCAACTCACCCACCCATCTAGTCCATCAACTCACCCATCCATCTAGCCATTCTTCCATCTATGGTTGTTACTGAAGAATAGTCTGGTGTCTGGCAAGAACCAATTCCTCAGATGTCTCTGGGCTCCAAGGGGGTCAGCTCAGGGAGGAAGGAGCCAGCACCCTCTCCCCAGGCACTATCCAGGCAGGCCAGTGCAGACCCTGTCAATGACGGGAGAGTTAACCCTTCTCATGACCATCCATCTGCCTGGCTTCTCACTTTCTTAGGGCCACACCAGAAAGAACTGGATGGGAGGGGGCAGTAGTGTTGGAGAAGCAAACACTCTACTGTGCTCTGCCCTTCCCCATAAGGCAGGTGGGGCTGACTTCTCCCCTCCCAGCCCTGAAGGTGGCCAAAGCTGGGGGAGGCGGGCAAGTTACCTCTCCGGGACAGATGGGGAGAAGGACATCAAGGTCTGTAGAGGCCTCACATCAATGCATCACCACACAGGTCATCTGAAGCCCAGAAGACTTCATGAATCTCCCTGATTCTGAGGCTCTCTAGCTGAGCCAGAAAGTCCCACATCCCATCAGATCTAAATGCTACCTCCTAAACCCTCAGCCAAGGTCCTCACATTCTTCCTTGCCTTGAATGGGGGTCCCCCACAGGAATGGGGACACTGCCAGGCTAGATGTCATGGAGAAAGGGGATGGGAGGAGAAGACTGCAGCTCTGGGAAGCAAGAACCCTCTGCAGAGAGGTGGACATGGTCACTCTGTCAAGGGATGCAGAGGGGCTTGAGGCTTCCCAGAGGTGCAAGGCCCCCTCCCCCAGGCCACAGTGGCTCTATCTTGGTACCACCCCCTTTCCTTGCCTATGGCAGCAGGAATAGGGTGATCAGAAGGAACTCCCTGCTGGGCAAGAGGGGGGCTGGCGTTTGGTGTGTGCTAATCCTGGGCCCGAGGTCTTCAGAGGGACCCGGGAAACTTCAAGGAGGGAAGGCAAAGCTGTACTGCAGACGAGCTCATTAGCCAGCACCCCCACCCCCCCCACAACGAGGAGGAGGGCGGGCAGCCCAGTGAGCGTGGCGGCAGAGGCGGCAGAGAAAAGGCTGTCACTGTCCTTTCTTCCTTTTGGTACAAGCGTCTCCCTGAGCCGACGATTCTCCCGCAGTGACACCTCTCACGGGCACTAATGAGATCCATGTCACAGAGCTAATGCGTTCTGACTGGACTCTTGATAGACACCCCACTCCTTCAGGGGAGACCACAGGCCAGCCCACTGCCCCCCTGGGGCCCAGGGCCCCACTCTGCCACCTGCCAGCCCAGCTTTCTTGCCAAACAGTTCTGGGTAGCAAGCTCTTGAGAGTCCACTTGGTTTCTGGCCATGCCACCTGTACCACAAGCCTCAGCGGGATCCTTCTCCATCCCAGAGCAGAGGGGCCAAGCTCCTAGGCAGGACCACCCAGCCGGGCATCAGGGAAGGTTCCAGTTACTCTCCTAGCCAGCTGAAACCAGCAGTAGTCTGTGGGGCCTCCAAGTTACAATAGCAGGTGAGATTTTACTGACATTTCCTGTGCAGATTTCCAAAAAAGAAGGGAAGGAGGCCCAGGCCCTGCCCTTAGACAACCCAAGTACGTATGGCCAGATCATTACCTCTGACAAATTATAATAGGGCCCAAGTGTGTGTTTTGAACACTCATACTGGGAGGGCTAGGCGAGATTCCCAGAGGGGGTGGCCCCTGGAAGATTAGCAGAACTTTCCTGGGCCATGAGGTAGAGAACTGAAATCACAAAGAACCGTCAGGGCCAGAAGGAGGTCAGATGCCAACAGCTGCAGGTCCCTGGCTCAGGGTGACTGTAGCAGCAGAGAGGGAGTGGTGATGCTGCCTTCGCTTTCTTCCTTAGCTGCTGCTGCTGAAGCTCTGTTCAGGCCTGCATGTTTCACTTGACGCTGAGGGAAATGAGGGAAGCGAGCTTGTTTTCTTCCACATCGTCTCTATTGGTAGCGCAAAGCCCAATACCAAAAGGGTGCTTCATAGTTCTGCAGTGATAACAACACAGGCTCTGCACTCACATGGGCTTGGGTTTGAATCCTGGCTCCTCAACCAACTGGCTGTGTGACCTTAGGCAGTTCACTTCAGTGAGCCTCAGTTTCTTCATCTATAAAATGGGAATGATGATGCCTGCCTTCATAAGACTGTTGTGAAAACTGAATTAGTTAACATAAAGTGCTTCCAAATAATGTGAGTGCTTACTGCCCCTTTGCTGAAATGAATGAAGGACCACTCAGCAGTCCCCTGTGGAGGATGCCCTCCCTCAGAGCCTGTGGTCCAAACTAAGGATGCGGACAGAGACCATCGACAGCCCTGGAGTCAGCAGTTCTAGATGCATGCAGGCCCTACTCACCACAACCTGCTCTGGCACCATGCTGTTCACCAGGCTCCCAAGGCCAAATCCGCTACCCCAGGAGGAAGTGCCCTCCCCTGACTATGATGTCACACTGACAAGCCTCCAGCAGCCTTTCTGTCCAGTGCTGCACCACCTCCGGACCCTCCTTGGCCATCCCTAAACCTGACTTCACCCTCAGTCCCCAGGGCCAAGCCCACAACTCCATTTGTGAGCTCTGTGGGGGCAGAGCACTGTGTCTGCCATTGTTACCAATACATTTCTAGCACCTACCATGGTTCCTGATATATGGTAGGTCCAAGGTAGTGTGTACGGAATGAAAGAAAGTTTACCTGGTGTCCTACCTCTATTTCCAGGGCCGATGCACTCTTGCTTACCTTGCTGCCCCTCCCCTTCAGCCTCCTTGTCTGCAGTCTCTCCTCACTAGCCCTTCCCCTACAAACTATGAGCATCCTCTGACTGAAGCCAACACTGACCATGTAACTCCCCTGCCCAAAACACTCCTACAGCTTTCCCACACACAACCATCCTAGTAGCCCCCTCCCCTATGGCCTGAGCCCCTTCCCCACACCCATCACCCCAAGTCTGCCTCTGTGCTCTCTCAGCACCTCCACACCACGCATGCCACACCCCTGTGGCACTGCAGGAGGACTGAGCAGACCTTGGACATGGCTCAGCTATGGGATCTGCAGCACCCTTGCCTGGAAGCCACCCAATGCTTCCTCACCCCCCCCCCCCCACTCCGCCAATACACATACCACTCCCCACTCCAGGCTGGCAGCTCCTCACACAGTTAATTAGCACCATGTCACTAAGGACCAGACTGAGTGGCCAGTGACAGGAGCTGACCTCTGACCCCCAGGGCTGGGAAGCAGTCCACATCAAACTCTTACAGCGCGACCCTTTTAGCACGCACAGTAACTCGGGGCATCGCCAGCTGAAGCTCATTAAAGCTGTCTCTTTGGTGCGAGGGCCATTAACCTCACTGCTCAAAACCCACGCCTCCCCTTCCCCGCCTCTCCTAGCCCAATTAATGCCCTGCATCCTCCCTCCCTTCCAAGCACCCTCACTCATACCTCAGAGCCAGCCTGGAGGTGGCAGGGCAGCCCTCTTCATTCAAAGACTACAAAGACCAAGTGTCAAGAAGCCCAGTGTCCTGGGGAGCCCCTGGTGCTGGCAACGGAGGAGGGAGCCCCTTCAGCCCCATGGTGTGCCCAGCACTGCATGAATACTTTCCCCAGGGGACTCACCAAGCCTTCCCAGCAACCCAGAGAGGCAGGTGGCATTGTCCTTCATCTAAGGTCACAGGGTTCTGGGTGGAAGAACCAGAACTACTTCTGGCTCCAAAGCCCTTACTCCATTGTCACTCAGAGCCTTGGGCTGCCCCATGGGGCCCAGCCAGATAAAGAAACCTTCTTTTCTGAAAAAGGAGGGGATACCTCAGAGTTCCTAACCTAGGGTCAACAGGTGAACAGACAACAGGGGCATTGCTGAGTCTCAAGAAGCACAAAGAGTGGGAACAAGGAACCCCTTCTCACACACACACCCTGGGACAGATGATAGAACAGGCACCCAGATAAAGTATATGTGGGGTGCATTAACCCAGGCTATCCCTAGCCCCCAGCCAGTTCTTCCTTCCCTGGACCAATGCCAGTCTTCTCACTGGTCCTCTTTGGTTCCTCCCTTTCCCATCACTCTTTCATTGATTCATTTACTCACCTACTCATTCATTCAACCACCCATATGCATTTATTGAGCATCTACTAAGAACTAGCTTTGTGCAACACAAACTGCCTCATTGATTCTGAGTCAGAGCTTTGATCACGTCATTCTCTCACTCACGAACCTCCTGTGTCTCCTCAAAATGGCAGGAAAAGTCCACACCCTTTAACCAGGCATTCAAGGCCTTGCTTATGTCTCTGTTTATTTTCTAGCTGTTTCCTAACCCAAATTTGCCACTCCAGTCATGGGAAGCTTCTTGTAGGTGTCTGAACTTGTCCTCAACACACTGGGTTTCTCATGCCCACAGGCCTTTCTACAGAGTCCTCCTACCTAAAATACCCTTCCCCCATTTTTCTGCCCAGCAAACTCCTATTCATCTTTCAGAGATCCCAATTCAAGTGTCCTCTTCTCTAGGAAACTTCCTGCTGACCTCCCAAGCATATTACCCTGCTGGGTTTGGCATCTTCTCTAGATTGTTTGGAAAACATCTATGAGAGGGAACAGCAGTTATAGTGGAGTACCCCCAGTTCCCCAGGCCTGTTGGTCACTTCCTCTTAGCCTGGGCCCTGGGAAACCCTTGAAATGTCCCAATAAGAATATGAGGGCATCCCTCCTGGGGTGAGATGCCCCCATATCACTACCTCTTAGTGAGAGGTAACTGAAAAAGTAGAAGCTACTTGGCAACTGAGGAGAGGGAAAACCACCTTTGGGGCAACCCAGGTGTTTTCTATCACAGCCCTAAGTACCCTGGGTGGCAAGCACCTATTTCCTGTCTCTTCCCAGGATGCGAGCTCACTGAGAACAGAAACTTCTACTCAGCACGCCCAGCACCCACAAGGCACCAGTGAATGTCTGGAATGGATAAGGGGTCTACTATGAAGGAGGTGACTGGTATTCTCTCTCCAGTCCCCCCCACAATGATGCGACCCCAAAGGCTCACAGGCTGTGGTAATGTCAGCGCACTGCCCAGAGACACTCTGGCTCTTCCCCACTTGGAACAAGGCCTATGCTTGGTCAGGTGCCCTACCTGAGAGCATCTGCATGCACACATGTGCATATGCAAACAAAGTAAGATATACAGAACTGAACAGACACACCTGACAGATACACACACAGACTGGTAGCTGCTTCCACACAGACTCATGCCCTCAGAAAAATACAGATATACTGTTACACGCTCCCCAACAGACATGTATAATCATGGACACATTATACTCTCAGTCTGACACACAGACATACAGCTAAAGGTGTCACACATATGCAGACACACAGATAGACAGATAACATATTCATACTGATAGATCAGAAACTAACAGAGCCTCCAACTGCCTGGAATCATAGCCACTCCAGTTTCCTTCCAAACAAGAATCCCCTTGAGGGTATACCCCCATTTGGTACCCCGAGTGGCCCCCCTCAACCCAGGCACCGCTCAATGGAGGCTGCTGCTCCTGCGGGGGAGTCAATACCCTGTGGACGGAGTCATCGGTCAGAAGGATCCCGACTAATTAAAAGCTGGTGAGGTTTAAATAATTCATCTCCTTAACTCCCATTGATCGTCCAGTTTAGTGGCCACAGACTTGACACAATATTAAACAGCCTCCTCCAGCTCCATGGGGGGTGGGTAAGCTGACATGTCCCCACCCACTGAGGACACTGCCCACTAGAGATGCAGCCAGTGAGGGGGGACCTTGGCCTGAGTCCAAGGCCACCTGTGACTCACCGAAAGCCCAGACCCCAGCCTCCTCCAAAATACCACTTTGAGTGGTGCCTTCCAGTGGTCCCATTCAGTAATTTTCTCATTCCACCCCCCTTCTGCCATCCCCCCAGCTATGTAGAGAGCCCTGTTGGGGCACTGAATGAGCCATGGAAACTCTCTGTGTGCCTGGGGACTGGGGCATGCGGGCAAGGGATGATGGATGGAGCTGCCGGGGGAATATGCGAAGGGACTGACCAATGCCGCTGTGGGGCCGGCCTATGTGTTGCAGGCTGAGGCCCTTGTTCATGTCTAGAAGTCCATTCTTGGGCCAGCAGCCCATGGCGAAGCTGTAAGCCTGGAAGACAGGAGGCAAGTGGTTAACGGAGGCCCTGACCCTCTGAACCAACCCCACGCACAAGGTCTTCCCCCCACCCCCCAAATCTTTCCAACAAGGAATCCCTTTCATAATGCCATCTCGTGAGAGTCCCTTCTCCACCCAGGTCCTCCCCCGACCCAGCAGAAAGTCCCTTCCTTCTCCAGAGTGCCTTTTCTCCTGGGCTTCTCCCCATCTGAGTCCCTGGCCCTCAACGGGTGCCCCTCACCAGGACTCCTCTCTAAGGAGTTCCCGTTCACGAGGCTCCTCCTTCTCAGGAGCCCTCCTCTCACAAGGGCATACCTGCACCTTGCACCCCTCCTTAGGATCTCCCCTTTCAAGAGCCCCCAGCCTCCTCCTCACAATATTACTGTTCACAAAGACTAGCCTCAGGCAGAACCTTGGAAACCAGTGCATCCAAACTGCACCTCACAGACAGAAATGTTGAAGTGAGAGCTGGTCAGCAAGGTGCCACGGTCAAGGTGCTTTTGACTACAAGCAGGCCAGGCTACGGAAGGATCTGGCAGCTTCGTGGTGGCTCAACTGAGGAGAGGAGTAAGGTCACTTGGTCAACTCAAGCAGCTGGGAGGGGAGTACAAGGGGCGTGTGTGTGTATGTATGTGTGTGTGAGAGAGAGAGAGTGTGTGTGTGTGTGTGTGTGGTGGGGGGCGCAGATGCTCTGCTGAAGGTCAAGTGCTCACTTATGCATATTCAAAGCGGCCACCCATCGATCTGTACTTAATTGTTTTCCTGGGGATGGGGAAGGAAGTGCTGGGGGCATCGATCTGCTCAGGCCCCAGTACTCCATTGCCCCCCCCTCCATCCCCTTCCCTCACCACCTGGCTGCCAGCAACCTCCACCTGGGGGGGCACACATGGCAGGGCAAGGGCAGAGCCTTCCCTCACAGTCGCTTTTAGCCATGACTGACCTGATGCCACAGATGAGGAAACTGAGGCCCAGAAAGAAGAGACTTAACATAGGTTAGATCATTATGAAGTAGCCAAATAGGATTTAATTCCTGCTCAGCCTGTTAACCAAATCCTGGGCTTCTCCTGGTAGGCCTGGTAGCTAGTTGGGCCTTCAAACATTACCCATCCCCTCACTTTAGAAGTCCCCAAACACCAGGCTGCCCTTCTACCAGTGGCAGGACAGCGTACAGGGCAGTGGTCAGAATGAAGCTTGGGTGAGTTTCTAGAAGTTGGATAGGGGGTCCAATGATGGAACCAAAGTGACTGCCAGCTGTGAGTAGATGAGCACTGCAGTGGTCCAGCCCTTTGCTAGTCCCAGGAGGTCTCCATCCCACTAACACGCAGGGGAGAGGGCCCAGCACAGGGTCAGAAACACAAAATGGGAGGCTGCACACAGCATCTGTGCCAGGGCCCAGGGCCCAGATGCTGTGTCCACCCTTCCTTTCCAGCTGCAGGAACCAACACTCCAGCCCCATGGGTACTAGGAGACAGGGTACTTAAACCTTACCACCCTCTAAAGCCATTCTCCTTGACCGCAGAGGTACCAGCCACAGCCCAACTTCCCAGCCAGCCTTCCCCCACCCTTTCCCAGGCCACAGCTGAACCCACAAATCAGGGGCTGAGTGTGAGGCTCAAGGACAGGGAAGAAGATGCTGGCCCAGAGCCAGGGCAGAGCTGGGATGGAGGCAGTGAGGGAAGCAGCCAGTGGGCGGTGCATAGCCAGAGGAGCCGCTGAACCTGGTCAGGGCTGAGGCTGGAGCGCAGTGGGCCAGAGAGCAGTGGCGGCCGCCTTTCAAGTACTTTAAAATCACTTACAAAGGCCGGATTAAACGATCAGAAATTCCATTTAATAGGACAAATAAAGAAATAACAATCTACTCTATCAGCCTGGAGAAGGCAAGCTGGATGGGTTTTTTTCCCCTCTAAAAAGGAAAAAGGGAAGGAAGGGGGAAAAAAGAAGGATAATGTGTGTTTACTCAAGCAAAGAAAAAAATATTTAAGTGATGTCGGGGAGAAGATTGCAGTAACTAGTGAAGAATAACATCGTCTACTTTGCTGTCAAATCACACCCGAATTTCAGTAATAGATTCTCGGCTGACACTCAATTCAATTCGAAGGTGATCCTGCTTTATCCCAGCCCATCAAATATTAAACACTTGCATTAGCAGGTGCTGCCGCTTCCCGGCTTAAAGCGACGGGCGGGCGGCAGGGCTGCTGAGGCCCCTCCGCTCTGCTTATGGCTCGGGGACAGGGCAGCTCAACGTTATCTGCACGTCATCCTGAGTCTTATCGCAGCTAAGCGGGAAGACCACTTCAGATAACATTAGATGCTTGCCCTGCCGCGTCACCGTGATTAGATTATTATTGTAATTATGACTCCCCAAGATCTTCCACAGACTGGGACGTGTGAAAGGGGGATGGAGGACAGCAGAGCCCAGGAGGGCCAGGCTGGACCAGGGAAAGCTGGGCCCCTGGCAGGAAAGCAGAGTTGCCAGGCAAGGCAGCAACCCGGTCCTGCCTGACGGATGCCTTTCAGGAAGGGCAGTCTGGCTTGTCAGAGCGAGGGCGAGATGAATTGGCATCTCCACTGTGGCCGTGGGTGTCATGCCGCACAGTTTCATATTCCCAGATAAGGCGTGATAACCAATTGCTGCTGTGACATGGCCTCATCCAGCACTTCCTGGGGGGGGGGGGGCATGGGGTGGGGGAGAGGGTGGCGCATGCACATGGGTCTGCCAAGCTCCTAATAAGAGGGATTTAATTTTTACAAATGCTGCTTCCAGCGGGACCTTCACATACCAGCCAAAGTCCAAAATGATATTAAAAACAGTTAATTAAAACTGCTCTCCCTCAGCCTGGGCTCTCCCGCTGTTGGCCCTGCTGAGAGCCCTGGCACATCTTCCCCAGGTACTGACACATGCACCTGCAGAGCCTAACCTTCAGATGTGACCACTAGCCTCACGGGGCCACCCTAGGCATAGTACCAGGGCCCAGCACCTCATGCTCCCCCCAGCTCCTGCCATCTTGGGTACTGCTTAGGCACAGCCAACAGACGCAGATAGCTGCCCACAAAACATAGGTGGTCCCACAGCAAACTGTGCTCCTGCCAACATATGGTCTGGATCCTCACACCTGCTACCCCTCTGCACCTGTACTCATCTGTGCCCACCACTCACTTTTAAAGCCCATGCCTCTCCCCACAAGATATGCAGGCCATGGAGTGGCCCAAGCGCATATATGCTGGCATGCCACAAATGCATCGGACTTGCCCTCAGGTGACTGCCACCCTTCCATTACTTGCTCCCTCCATTTGCCCTCCTTAAGAGATTGTATCTGTCTACAAATCTCAGCAGAGACCTTCCTGGGAGTCCTGATCAGGGTGAGGTGTCATGGGCTATGTCTCAGAGATTCCGGCTGAGGAGCCAAGGCTGGCACTCAGAGACCCATCAGAGCAGGAGGATCAGCAAGGCTGAGACCTTTGGATTGCCTACAGGGGACAATGAAGACAAGCAGACCCTGGTGAGGTTGGAGGAGGCTAGGAAAGCTTCCTGGAGGGAGTGGTACTGGCAGGCTGGGACAGTTTGACAGGTGGCAGGGGAGTACAACATTCCAGACAGCAGGCACAGCAAGGACAACGGAAAGTGGCATGAGCAAGCACAATAAAGGCTTGGGTGTGGCTGGGACAGCCAAATTAGAGAGGGGAGCCACATCTTAAGGCACTGCCTCTCAACTCTGCGTACCTGGCAGCAACATGGCATCAAGGGGCCTTGTGTCCATCTCTTTACTCCTGCCTGCTCCCTCTCACTGCTCCCTTCCCTCTCCTGCCAGCTTGGGGGAATGGGGGTATGGGGCCCAGAAGCTTTCTGATCTTGATCAGTGTGGGGCAGGAATCTGATTTAAGAGCTCTCTCCAAGAGCTTGTGCCCAAGCCCGTTTCCCAAAGCTGCTTCCAAATCCTCTGGGTGCCACTTCTTTGGCTGCATCTCTCTCAGCCATCAGGGTCCACCTGCCCAGCTATGCAGAGTCAGCACCTAGCCCCTGGGGTTCGCAGCCAGAGGGTGGGCAGGTAGGAGGATGACTGAGGAGCTCCTGAGTCCTGTCCAGGGCAGGTACTGATGTGAGCCACAGGGACAGGTGGAGCTGGCTGAGGTGAAAGATGCTGGGCCTACCAAGCCAAACCACCTCAGCCCTGTGCCAGGCAGGCATGCACGCTTCCCTTCCCCTGGGCTGCTGCAATTTCCATGCGCAGGGAAGCAGGTGCCGAGCTGCTCCCGGCTGGCTCTCCCCTCTCGTGGCTCTGCCCGCCTTGGCTGCTGCCCCATTAGCTTAGTGGCCAGCCATCTGCAACGGGCCTGCCGCATAGCCCTGCTGTAGGCGCGGCGGGTGGCCCCCTGTGTAACAGGGAGCTTTGCCATTAGCGCCTTTAATATTCTGACACCTCAGCACAGCCTGCTATTACATGCAAACGCTGATCGCCCTGTGAAATTACATTGCTGGGCCCGCGAAATGGAATCGTGTATAATCAGCCTCCTCCATGCACTGTCAGTCCCATCACAAACACGGCACCCGGCGGCTTACGGGGGCTTAGCAGCTGCGACAAGTGTATTGGGTTTAATAGATGAAGTAGCCCTCATCGGCTGCAGCATCAGATCCTTCAAAGAGGAAAGAGGCCTCAGCAGCTGCTATGGTGTCTCTGCCCACCCATATACTACCTACCAGGACCCTGAGAGTGGAGTGGACACACAGTGGGAAGGGCTATGGTTGGGCTAAACGGCTAGAACCCAGCTCAGGCTGCAGACAGAATAGGCTGCTCTGCAACTTTCAGAAAACCCAGAGTTTCGAAGCCTGTGCTAGCATATTCAGCCTATCCAGCCCACCTAGAGGTGAGGAGGAGCAGGCCTTTAACCATACCTCTGGATGACTTGTCACCCTGCAGGCGATTGCTCAAGACTAGGAACCAAATCAAACCAACTGCCATTCCCCTAACCCCCAACAGAGATGAAGCTGTGATGGTGATACTCCAGAGGACAGGGAAGAGAAAGTCTGGCAGACACAACTACTACCTAACTCTCTATCCTGACCAACACTTCCACAGCTGGCGAGCCAAATACCTGAGGCCACAGGTAAACACTAGGGTGGAGTATGCCACATATACTTATGGCACACCCAGCAGCCCATGCCTCATAGAAAGGCTCAGTTCTGCCAGCTATTAGCACTATAACTTTGGATGAGTTATTAAACCTTTCTGAGCCTCAGTTTCTTGTACTGCGAGATGGGATGACAGTACTTTCCTCCAGGTATATCTGAGATCACCCAGGACTACTCACTCCCACTGCTACCTCCAGATATTCTTGGTGCCATCGCTCAAAATGCACCTTGCCTTTGAGAATACAGTTCCCTCTCCCTTTCCCAGGGAACCCTTTTCCAGGTTCAGCCTAACACCAATTGTGGCAGAGTGTATTTTCCTGTGATGGGTTGCAACACTATCTCCCATCTCATATGCTCTTTTTTCACTGTGACTTTGACATACCTACCATCAAGACTAAGTCTCTGTCACCATCCCTGCCCTTCAAGACTACTGCAAAAATGCTTAGGCAGCTTCCACCTCAATCACTGGAAAGTTTCCCTGCAGTCTGGGGCTGCTGTGTTAAGTAGTGAGACTGCCTCAAGGTAGCCATGCCGTGAGGAAGCCCAAACTAACCCATGCAGAGAGAACACAGATAGAAGCCATGAGACTCGGTGAAGAAAGAGAGAGGCCCAGCCAGCCCCCAACTGCTCTGACCACATTGTGCCAGCTCCAGCCACTGCCTGACTATATAACCACACAAGAGATCCTGAGCCAGAACCACATTACCTATCCCCTCCTGAATTCCTCAGTCACAGAAACCATGAAGGATAATACAGTATTTGTTGTTATTTTAAGTCACTAAGTGTCAGGGTGATCAGTTATGCAGCAACACTAACTGGCAAGCCAATACCTACTCACTCCTGGATACAGTCTGCAGATGTCTTCAAATTCTTTCCTGCTGCTTCTAGACTATTCTTCCTCTCTCCCTCTGGGACTTCATTCCAAATCATCATCACTCTGGGTAACTTCAGTATCTACAAGATAACCCAGCCATGGACCTTGCCTCTCAATTTCTTGACTCCCTGTGCTCTAATGACCTTCTCCTCTACCTATTTCAGTCATCTTTCCCCACAGCCACCCCCTGAGCCTTGCTATCACCCAGAACTGCCCTCCCTCTGAAATCTCACAAGGACGGATTCCACTCTGGCCCCAGCCTCCGAACCTTCTAGCTTTTGTTTGCTTTCTCCCTCTGCTCTTGCTTCCTCCCAGCCCCCGCCTGCCCCTAGTCTGTCTATCCCCTTTTCGGGCTTCAGTACTTTTCTACTAACCTGAACCCTTGAATCTATCACTTCAACCACCCATCCCCCAATTTTCAACACCCTGCCCACTTGTCCTAGAGCACACCTTTTCTGGAAAACCCCAACCATGACTCCATTTCTCCACACTTGCTCTTGGGCTCAGCAATGCCAGAAAAAGTCATTCTTATATACAGAAAGTGGTTACTACAGATCCAAGACCACAACCTTAGCAACCCTCAATGGTACTCACCAACCCTACTTCCTTCCTACTTTCACAAAGATAATAAAGCCACTAGGCAGAGCTCTTTCTGCAAGCCCCTTATCTACAAATGCATCTGCATCCTTCCCCACCTGCTCCTTCACCTCCCCTGTTCTAACAGGGGAGCCACTGTGCTTCTTGTCTAAGGCCAACCCCGTACTTGTGCTTTACAGGCCATCCTTTTCCCACCTCCTCAGGCCCTTGCTCCATCTAGTATCTCTTGTCTTTCTAAATCCTTAACCTCCTCTTCTCTGCTGGCTTCTTCATTAACATTCAAGCATATGCTTAGATTTCTATCACTTTCACATAACTTCTCTGTGTCTTGGTTTCCTCCTTGTAAAATGGGGGTTATAATAGTTCCTACCCCATAGAGTTGATGTGAGGATTAAATGAGTTACTGTCTGTAAAATGCTTAAAACACTGCCTGGCTCTCTGAAACCTATGTTAAGTTTTAGATTATTTTTAAAGTTCTATATGCATTCCACATCCTATCCAGCTACTGCTGTTCTCCTGTTAATGACCAACTTCTCAAGACTGCCTCCACTCCCTTCCTCCTTCACTCCTTCACACCCTGCAGTCTGGTCAAGCTGCCGCCATGCTGCCCCACAGCTGTGGACAGTTTCAGATTCTTACCTGCCTTCGCCACTTTGCAGCCTGCTCCATCTCTGAAACCCTTCTCCCTTCTTGACACTCTACTCAGTTTTCCTAGCTCTCTGCCATTTTCCCCACAATCTCCTGTATAGTCTCCTCTGCATTTGGTCATCGTATCTGTGTACTCACCCACTGTGCACTCTCTCTTCCTATTTTTTTCTATATGCAACCACTCTCCTTGGGCTCCTTGGATGATTTCCTCAAGTCCATTGTCTTCAACCTTTCTAATTTCCAAATCTGTATTTCTTACCCCTACTTGAGTGTCAGACATATATATTCTATCGCCTACCTCGAATCTCCCCCTGGATTTCACATAGATGCTTGATTCTCAATATGTTTAAAGCTCATTTCAACATCTCCTCTTCAAACTGCTGCTTCTCCTGGGCTCCCAAATTGCAGTGAAAGCTATTACCATCTACCTGGTCTACCAGGCCAGAAATGTGGGGGTCAATCTTGATTCCTTCCTCTTCCTTACTGCCCACCAAGTCCTGGGATTGCTGTTTCATGCCTTCAAGCCTTTGATGAAGCAGTTCCTTCAGCCTGTCTAGAACGTCCTCCGCCTTCTCCCACATTTTGTCCTAATTTGAACACACACTCCTCTTTCAACATTCAATTCAAAACGTACCTTCCTTTATAGTCTTTCCTGGCTCATCCCCCCTTTAAATCCCCCATACTGTGAACGGCACCTGTAACATGGATTTTGTCTCCCATTGTGCTGAGAGATTCTTGAGGGGGTTGGGGGGTTGTATTTGCTGTCTCTGAGTGGTCTCCACTGAGAAAAGGGGAAGCGAGAGGAGAAGGGGAGAGGAAGAAAAGACATCTCTTCGGGTATAATTCTACCAAGCATGGAGGCCTGGTTTCCGGAGCTGCTACTCCTGCCAATCCTACCCAGTCTCCTTCAGGAACCATAGTTGTTCTTGCCCAGCAGAACAGCAACGGCCCATCCCACAGCCATTCTTGGAACTGGGGGCTCAGCTGCCTGTTTTAAGGAAGAGGGAACTGTTGCTGTCTCCTCCTTTGCTGTACTCTCAGCCTATGGATATCCCCCAACTCATTCCTCAGGCCCAGCAGAGGCTTGACCCGCACAGCTAAAGCAGCAAAGGGATGGACACTTGCATCAGGTGACACGAGCCCATCCTCCCTAACCCCAGATGGCAGTTCTGTTGTGTGTACAGTGTTCTCTGGCTACCAACATACTTCAGGGGCCCCAGAGCTGCTGCTGCCTCTCTTCATCAATGGAACCTGAGTGGGATAATTATCGTCTATGTGTACTTAACCTTACTGCTCACCGCCTCCAACACAATGGCTGCCTCTAGTGTGCTGGGCCACCACTACAGCAAAGGCAGGGGCTATGCCACAGGTCTAGGTCCCACAGCATTTGGTACTGGGGGTCCCAGGAGTGGCAGACAGCTACCAGCTCAGTTTGATCCCAAGTATTATGGTCCCGAGTATTTTCAGGTGGAGTTTTCTCCTTCTTGCTCCCAGATTTCTTGGCTTCACTGCTGAGTCAGAGGGGCCTTGGGGACAGTGAAGTTTCTGGGTTGAGAATAAGATAAGTAGCTCCTGAGCCATGCTGCCTCAGTGCCTGCAGAAGAGGGTGGCCTGTCTGGGGCTCCACGTGCACTGTCACAGAGTCTAAGGCAGCAGGTCAGTCTGAGCCAGCTGCCCAGGGTGAGAGCTACATTGTGAGTTTTCTTTGTTTTCATTACAATTTCCTCTCCCACCGCTTCTTTTTAGCCAGCCCTTTCCTCCCCGGGGTGCTGGGGATTGAATGAAACACCACCCCCGGCTCCAATAAGTGTATTTCAATTACATCTGTCACTGCATAACGATATAATGATATATCATGTGATATTAAATCCATGGTAATCATATCAGGGATTTTTTTTAATCGTGCACTAATCGCATTATTACATCTCTATAATTAACAACAGGAGGTATGGAAATTCAGTTAAGGCAGTTGGCTCAATGTACTCCCCCCAACCCACCCCCATCCTGGCTCCCCCAGATCAGGACCCGATTAGGAGACAGGGACTGCAGGGCACTTGCCAGCTGGGCCAAAGCCCCACTCCCAGTGCCTCAGTCATGGGCAAAGCTTTCCACATCCAGGGCTGGCAGAGACAGTCCAGGGTGCTTGTCCATCTTGTGGTTCCTCAGGAAAGAAGCCTGGGGCAGAAGCCAAACAGAGAGGCCCGACTACAGGGCTTAGCTGGGGCCTTCCAGACTTCCCACCACTGCTGCACCAAATCATCTCCATGGGGAGGGATGTCACCTTTTCCTTCAGCAAGGCCCTCAAAGGCGCTTGTAAGGCACAGAGGTGAGTTTCTCCCTCACGGCCTCCTGCGCCAGAATTCCCTCTGCTACTGCTACACATACACCCTCCCTCTAACCCAGCCCTCTGACGGCTCCTAACAGCACCAGGTCCAGCAGCTGTGATGTCTCTGCCTCTTGGTCCTATCATCCCTGGTGATAGCTGACCAAACCCAGCTCCCTGAGGCCATTCCTCCCCAATCCTCTCTCAGAAGCTGGCCCTTCATATCATTAAAACAAGTGAGTTTTGATAACAACTGGGATGTTCCTCCATTTCCCCAAAACATTCTAAGTTCTTATGTTCTCCCACCCAGGCCTAGATGGAGAGAGGAGGGGCTAGAGACTGCAGCTTGAACTATGTCAAATGACCCTGTCTCTCCCACCCCCCTTCCTGATACTGAGCTGTTAGGGCTAATCCCCTCAGAGGTGTCAGAACCAGTCTGCAAAGCAGAATTCTGTGTTTCAAGTCCAAAGCTTTGAACCTGGCATGTAACTAGTCCTCAGTAAGGGGCAGGCATTTTGCTAAGTTTGACTCTCAGAAGTTGGACAGGCCTGAAGATAAAAGAGAAAAATCATGTCCTTTTTCCTAATAAAAAGGAGACACTAATAGCAGTCAGCACTTAGGCAAAGCACTTTAAGTTTCTAAAGTGCTTTCCAAATTAAAATATAATCCTTTATTGAGCATGCGGCACTACCGCCACCACCACCCACCCAGCCACCCCTCACGTACAAAGGTATATGCATGCTTCACACAGCACACACGCCTTCACTTTCTTTCCCCCTGGGAAAAAGAAGAAGGGTATTCAAAACATTCATCCCAGATCCCCCTCCCTCTTCATTAGATTGTTCATGTAACACCTGTTTATTGAGGAACTACCACATGCCAAGCCCTGTGCTGGGTGCTGGAGATACACAGATCAAGCAGACCAAGCCACTGCCTTCAAGGAGCTCCCAGGCTAGAGGGAGAGACATGTAAACATATTTGCAAAACAACACTGAAGGAAATCAGCAAGAAGGACCCATATGGCCTTCAGTGGGCCATAGGTGGGGCACCCAGGGAAGGTGTAGGCTAGGAGCTCAGACCAGTGGTCTGAGCTGAGACAGAATCCTAAGAAGCAGATGAGTGGTACAAGAAACTAAGAGTAGATAAGATCACCCAGGAAGAAAGTAAAAACCTTTAGAATCAGATGAAGCCCTTCTCTTCTCTGATGTTTGGAGGGAAAAAAAGGATGAGAAGGTTGAAATTCCATCCTCCAGAGCTAAGGCCCAAAGAACCTTCTCTTTGGGGTGCACCCAACATCCTGGCTCCTGTATCTTCCTTGGTCAAATCAGCCTTCACTCTACCATAATATGATGGAAGAGTGCAGGCTCTGGAATCACACTGACTCATTCACAACAAACATTTACTGAGAGCCTATTACATGCCAGGCTATATGCACATATATAGCAACAGAGCACAATACTGTCCTCAGAGAGCTTCCACGGCTTTCTCAAAGAGACTTAAGCTCAAAGGAACTGTAATAAAGGTTCCAACAAGACACATAAGCTTTTATAATAGGACAGAAAAGGGGAGTCTGACTTAGGTGGGGAATGCTTCCCTGAGGACAGGTAAGTAGAAGCTGGCTGGCTGCCTGGCTGGCTGGCTGACTGGAGGTGGGGTGGGGGAAGGGCAGAGGTGGGGTGACTGGGGGCATGCTAAGGACTGGAAGGAATCAAATCAAGGCCAGAGTCCCTGAGCACAGAAAATCAAGCAGGAAATGTGGCTGATGAGGAAGGCAGGAGATACAGCCCATGCAGGACCTCAAAGGACACGGTAAGGGCTTTGTACTGTTTCCTAAGGCCATTCAGGGGCCCTCCACTATGTGATCTTGGGGTGCTCTACCAATATGAAAAGGTAGTTCCAGCCAGGCACAGTGGCTCATGCCTGTAATCCCAGCACTGTGGGAGGCTGAGTGTGGAGGACCAATTGCGCCCAGGAGTTCAAGACCAGCCTAGGCAACATGGCAAAATCCTATCTCTACAAACACACACACACACACACACACACACACACACACACACACACACACACACACACAAATTAGCCAGGCATGGTGACGTGCACCTGTGATCCTAGTTACTAGGGAGGCTAAGGTGAGTGGGAGAATCCCTTAAGCCCAGGGGGTTGGGGCTGCAGTGAGCTGTGTTTGTGCCACTGAACTCCAGCCTAAGTGACAGAGGAAAACCCTCTAAATAAATAAATAGACAGACAGATAGTAGTTCCTTTGCACATCTACCCCTCCTTATTCCTAAGGGTAGCCAGGCCTGGGAAAAACTAATAGAGAACCAAGATAATAGATCCTTCTAGATTTTCCATCTAGAAGGAGAGGAAGAAAGTACACAAGCATTCATTCACTGCATATTCACACATTCACTGAAGGCCTGCCAGAACCCAGCAACTCAAACAGAATCACATGTAGACCCTGCCCTCAAAGAACTCGTAGTCCTTTGACGGGAAACAGACACAGAAACCAGTAACGGCCCATAACTGTGATACAGCGAGTGGAGAGAGCCACAGTAGGGATTGAGAGGAGGAAAGTTCTCAGGACCAGTGACCTCTGGAGCCCAGAATGGTGTGTGTTGCTTCTGATCCTGCCTCACTGCACAGGCAGCAATTGGTTGGCTGGGACAGCATGACCCACACAGACTGCGGATTGAGCAGGGGCAGGAGTGTGAGGAGGACCCTAAGCCAAGGCTCCTGGGAAGAGGCTGGAGACCAAGTAGCAGTGAACCTAAGCCTGGACCTTCTGGTTACAAAGATGAAGGTTGAAAGGACGCGATCAGAGCCACAGAGGAGAGGAGAGAGGCCCATTGTATAGTCTCTGGATGGCTAGACGGGGGTACCTTTAGAAATAACAACAGGGCTTGGATAAAAAATAATTTCAGAAATGGAAACTCTAGCCCCTGGGTCTCAGTTTCTTCACTGAAAAATGAGGGATTTAACTACTGGATTTCTTAGGTCTCTTCTTGATCTGAAATTCATCAGATCTGAGGTACTTCATACAACTCCCTCACCCCCACCCCAAGAGTCAGGCTTATTTCTGCCCCACATGTTTGCTTATACTATATTTCCCCACCTGGAACACCCAACTTCCCTTCTCCAAATCCTGTCTGCTAGGACACTACCTTCAGGAAGCCCTTCATGATTTCTCTTTCCCACTCCTCCATGCCCCACCCTGACCTCCACACCCATTTCTCTCAACAGCACTTTGCTTAATCACATATTACGTAGGGTCTGGTACTCTTAACTGATTGGTCTAGGGATTGTTTTTTATCACTCTCTGACCCCTGACATCCATTTCTTACAGGTCCTAGAAGCAGGCAGGTGCTGTTCCAGCCTGAAGTCTAGGTCCCCACTCCCTCTGCCCACAGTCCTTTGAGAACTCGACAGGCCTCGACTTGAAAAGGGTGCTAAAAGCAATGATGTCTCCAAGTGCGATGGGAGATATTTGTGTCTGCTTTACCCTTGGCTTTTTGCTCCGGTTCAGGTAGGAGCGGGGTGGGCCGGCTGGCAGATCTGAGAGCGCGGCACGCCCCAGCGGGCAGGGCGCACAGCGCGGAGGAAGGCGCGAGTCAGTCTGGAGTGCTCCCCATTTATCAAGCTCACGCAGGCCGCCAGCCGAGCGAGTCTTTCTATCATTACACCTCTCAAAATCCGATTCATACCACTAATCCTGCCTTCATTCTCCCAGATTAATAACATCTCTTTCAACCTTCACAGTGTGATAAATAGACAAAGAGAGAACAAAAGGAGAGACAGAAGAGAGAGAAAGAGCTGGAGCAAGTCCCCATAATAGAGAGAGCTGAGAAAGAGGAGAGGGAAAAAAGAGCGAACGAGAGCAGGCAGCGGCCAGAGACTGCAGCTACCTTAGAGAGCCGCTCTGAGGAGAGCTGGCGGCTGCGCCCCGCTATGCGCTCCGCTCCGTCCCCAAAGAGAAAGAAAGGCTCGTTAACAGCTCCTTCCTGCCTGCACTTTTGTTCAAATTCTTTTCTTCCCTTCCAATCCTGCTTTAGGTCAAATTCCAGTGAAAATGAGTCTCCTGGCTTTCCCATCTACTCCCAGCTTCCCAACCAGGCCCAGGAACCCACCTGGCCCTTGGCAGAAGGGCTGTACAAGACAGGGCTGGGAATGGGTGTGGCAAAAGCATGCCTAAAGCTTTCCCAGAGCTGTTCCCCTAACCTGAAACCTCACCCTTTCCCTGCTCTTTCAGCAGAACAGGAAGGGAACAGAGTAGAGGGAGGATCTGCTTGAGGTCGTTCCCGAAGGCTCTGTCCTCACATCTTTCCAACCTTAGGCTCCAGAGGTGCAATCCAAGGCCCTCCACCCACGGCAGCCCAGCCAGATGGTGAAAGTAGGTGTCCCTCAGGCTCGCTAAAGCAGAAGGTGGTCCATGTCTCTATATTATAATGGAGAAGTGTGACAAGGACAATAACCTCCACTGGGCCCAGCCCCACTCTAACCAACTGATCTCTGACACTTGTCCTCTCTGCCCCACGCTAGCCTACACTTGTCTCCACAGCACACTCCCCATCCTCCACAGAGACCCAGTTCAAGGCCCCCTTCTGGATGCCCATCTGAGCTCTCGCAGGAGAATTCAGTTACTCCCTCTCTGGAAATCCAGAAGTTCCATTAACCTTCCTTCTCCAGGCTCTGGAAGGCAACACCAATTATATTACCCTGTAGAGATGGTGTGCTTCTCTCACTCTCCTGGGAGTCTGTCTTCTGAGTTCTCTATCTCCAAGTCCAAGCTGGCCATGGCACAGCACTTCCATCTGGGCATCCACGCCTTCACAATCTAGCAGAGTGGGGGAGGCGGGGCTACACCAGGCTCCCAAGACTACCCTATCCCTTAGCACACTTGCGGCAGGCGCAGGGTCAGTGGGGGTGGCACAGGCAGAGGGAAGGCCTGCCCTGCCCAATCCAGCCTAGTGGGAGGTGCCTTCTAGAAGTGTCAAGGCTTCTCTGAGACAACGCCTTGTGAGGTACAGGAAAAGACCTAAGCCGACCTTCAGCAGAAAGCTGGTGGCCTGGTGGTCTATTTAGAGCAGGTCCTATCTAGGGAACATCTTACAGACATTCTCCAGATTCTTTCCTCCCAAAAGCTTCCCTGCTTCCCTCCCTCTATCCCCTGCCCCAAAACTCAGCCTTTTTCTGGGCCAGAATGGCTGCTGCCTACTCCCACCGTTCACTCCCAGGAACCCCATCACTTCCAGCCACAGCTCTCAAGTTTGCCCAGTCACATTTCCACTTGGGGAAATAACCTGAAAGCAGAAAAAAAGAGGCTTCACAGGGCCAAGTAAAAGTGCAAACCACAAGGGGAAAGGGATGTTGAAATGGGCAGTCCTTGGGATCCCTTTCATTAAAAAATCCAGAAGTTCCATTAACCTTCCCTCAGCTCCTACATCAGAAGGATTCTCACACTTTTTTCTATTTCACTAGGCCTCCAGGATCAGACACTTGCAATAGGGAGGATGAAGAATGACAGTAACTGATGTTCATCCATGGGCCCAAGCAACCCAAGGAGGTCGGGGGCTGAAAAGGAAAGGCAAGAAGGAGAGAGATTGTACAGTCTCAGTGAAGGGAAACTGTCCTCCCTAAAATAAGCCCAGCCTGCTGGTGCCCTGGCTTTCAGGGCAGGCTGGGTCCAACTGGCCGCACAGGCCCACACTGCCTCTCAGCCCAAGGTCACAGTAGGGTTCCAGAAACATGGAATGGATCCCTGGTCCTTCTTCCACTAAAAGCCTGTGTTGTTGGCAGATCAGATAGCCTCAGCCAGAGTCAACTTTGTAGTACCTTAGATACAGACAGGCAGCAGGCCCAGACACCCTCAGCTTTGTTCTAAACAGCTTCCACACTCTCTAAGCAACCAGGTGCCTTCCTGGACAGCTTCCCCCGGGGCTCAGAAAGATGCTCTGGTCCTTGTGGCCCCACTCCTGAGAGGAGTATAGGCTTGGGCTCTGAGAAGAGAAGTCATGGTGTCTCTCTATTCTCTGCTGCTATTGCCAATCCTCACCCAACACACACTCTTGCCCCTCCCCTGGCCTTGCTTCCTCTAACTCTTCTAGCCCTCTCTGAGCCCTGAGCCCTTGCTCCCAAGATAAGCCACCACCCGGGCATTCAAGTCTGAGGAATAAACCTCATCTCCTCAGGAGAGAGACAACCCTAGACCCCAGTAGGGGACATGTCTGGGGACCAGGTAGGAGGAAGTCAGTCAGATACCAAAAGTCAGTCTGTCTCTGGCAAATCAAGAAGCCAGATCCAAGTGATGCTCTTCCCTCACTCCCTGAGTATTCAGTTCTAGAGCTCATTCCCTCCTCTAGGCAGCCAGTAGCACAGAGCAGGAAAGGAGAAGTTGAGTCCTAATGTGTAAAAATCTCCAGCAAAGCAAAATCATTTACTCTTCGGTGCGACTGCTCAGCAGAGCTAATAAATCTTGCATGAGCAGGGCCAATTCTAATTTCCTAATATGAAAAGGCATTTGGATTGAGAGAGAGGGGGAGATAAAAGTGATTGAATCTCCAATAGTCCAGGTTACTGACAAGAAACATCCTGCTCAGCCCTGAGGGAAGGATGGCAGCACCCGCCCGCCTGCACACACCCATCCGTTCTGCCCCCCTCTTGGCGCGATACATCTCAGTCTCTTCTATTGACAGGACGTGGCTTTAAACACAGTTACACAAGTTATCATTTCTGCCTTCTGATCAATCTGAATTTTCAGGACAATTACCCTCTTAATCAATGATTGCTATCAGCAGCCCCACGCCTGGACGGATTTCTCAGCAAGGTAATCATGCCGCCAGGCTGGACGGCGCGTGCATAGGCAATGAAGCTCCGGGTGGGGTCTCCTCCCTCCTTCCTGAGCCCCCATATCCCAGTGCTGCTGCCAGCATCGAGGACAAGGACGGCAAAGTGTGAAGGCCACTTCAAGGAGTGGTGGCAGTACAAGGAAGGGGGGGCAGCCACCCAGTCAGCCTTCCAAACCATCTGATTACGGAACAAACCTATTAAAAGCCTAGATTTACTGCCCACCACGCTGATGCATCTCCACATGCCCTCCTGCCATCATTCCTTCCTCCTAATTAGCCTAATAAAGCCCAATTCTAATTATGGACTCAAACTATTAGGGTGAGTAAGTACAAAGAAAAGAGAACTATTGGTTTTACTAATCTCTCAGAGCTATTGGTTCTAGAAATTCCTTTTCTTCCAAGGACCTGGTTCATATGGGCTACTGACTGGAATGGCAGGGGCAGCCTCTTCTCCTCAGATGCCCAGGTATCCAGAGCTATCATAAAGCCAGCCTGGCCTTGAGCCAGGGGGCCACCCAGCCCAACACTCCCTCCTGCAAGCATCCTCTCACAGCTCCAGCCCTCCATGCTTAAAACAATTCAGAGGCCCCCAGAAGAGGGAAGGAGAGAGAACAGTGGAGTCAGTGTTGAGTCTGCTCGAGGCCATATCTGCTACTCTAGGGACAACTCAAGGAAGTTTCTCAGATCACCTGTTGTTGGTGAAGGACTTAACTAGAGAGGCTTGGTCCAGGGCACTGATGAATGAACTTATACTCCTGCACAGGTGGCAGATATGCCCATACAGCTATACTCACAGCAGAGTGGGCTAGGGGGTAAAACAGGTCCCAACAATTTGCTATTACATCACAAGGGGGGAACAAGAATGAGAAAGCTTGCATGCTTTTATTCACTGACATTTACTGAGTACTATCCACAGGCTAAATGGTGGGGGTACAGCAGTCAACAATACAGCAGTGACCCCTATTCTCACAGAGCTCACAATGTACTAGGAAAGACAGACAAGTGTTTTTTTAAAAAGGCAAAAATGACAAAGTGAACTCGCACATGAATGTTCATAACAGCCAAAAAGTAGAAACAACCCAAATATTGATCACCTGATGGGAGAATTAAAAAAAAAAAAAAGTGGTACTATCTATACAATGAAATATTATTTGGCAGTAAAAAGAAATGAAGTACTAATTTATAATACAACATGGATGAACCTTGAAAATATACTAAGTGAAAGAAGCTAGTCACAAAAAAAACCACATATAAGAAGTTCCCAGAATTGCCAGAATAGGCAAATTTATAGAGATGGAAAGTAGATGAGCAGTTGCTTCAGGCTGGGGCATTTGCGGGGAAATGAGAAGTAGCTGTTAATGGAGTTTCTTTTAGTGGGGACAAAAATCTAAATTTAGATGGTGATGATGGTTGCACAATCCTGTAAATATACTAAAAAACAACAAATTATACACCTTAAATGGGTGAATTGTATGGTATATGAATTATATCTCAATAAAACTCTTCTTTAAAAGAAGTTAATTCTGATCAAAGAAGTGCAAGGAACCCACAGCAGGCTCATCAATTGTGAACAAAGTCAGAGGAGGCTCTAGCACCATGCCTAGCTTTCTGAAGGCACTCGATATAGGTGTGTGAAGAGGGAGGAAGTTCCACTGGGAAACTGGAAAAGTCTTCACTGAGGACATAAGAAGAGTTAGGTCTTGAAGGATAAGCAGGAGTTCACTAGGCAAGAATGCAGCAAAGGACTTCCTAGCCAAATGGAATAACTGTGAATAAGGCTTGGAAGTAGACCATACAGGCTATCTTGACACAGCTCAAAGAGACTTCGAGTGTCTCAAAGGTCAGGCTAGAGAGCTTATACTTTGTTCAGTAGACACTAAGATTTTTCAGGTAGAGAAGATCAGTACATTGATAGTCTAGGGTTTGATGGTTCAGGCACAGGAAACAACTTATCACAGTTGAAAGGGGATGATTTTCGGAATCACAATATCCAGAGTTTAAATCCTTAAGTCCTTCTCCCAATAAACTCTAATGACCAGTGACGGCTAGGATTTTGTCTATTTTGGTATTTTATCCTCAGTGCTTGGCAGAGTGCCTGACCCAATAGGTGCTCAAAAGCCATTTACTGAATGAAAATGAATGAATGAATGGCTATGTTGAATTCAATCCCATTTGACACACATTTATTGAATACCTACCATAAACCTTGGCACTCTGGTTATATAGTGTGAGCTCTTCAAGAGGAAGGTCCCTGTCTGATCTCTGATCTCTGCCCTCAGTGCCTTACGCAGGTTCTGTTTGGCACAGGGCAGGTCCTCAATCTGTATTAATTCCCTTCCCTCTCATAGTCTATGTAGTTTCCTTAAGACCCAGTGAAATCTTGGATAGGCTCATCCTGAACACACCACAGTAGCTGGTAAGAGAAGGGAAGCTGAAGGGATGGAAGGCTTCAATAGAGCAATAGGAACAGGTGGCAGTGCTAACGATATTTGCCCCCAAAGCAAGCCATGGTGCTCTAGGAGGCCAGTATGCAATCTGAGTCATCCAAGCTGGTAAAGAACTGGATGGGAATGAGAGACCATTCTCACAACCCTGTCCTGCACCCAAGGCAGTGGACCTAAAGCAGGGAGAAGCCAGCATACTTAGGTAGGGTGGAAACAAGCTGCAAGACTCATAGGTGGATGAGGAGGGGAAGATCTGGGGCTTATTTCCTAGGCAGTTTGTCCTGACCCTGGAGATCTGCCATTTCCATATCATCCTTCTGGTTAGGAGAGCCCTTCTGACCACAGTAGAAAGGGGCTCATTCTCCCAACCCCCAATTCCTATGGGCCTCTCCTCCCCTCCCTCGTCTTCCCTCCCTTTCTTTCCTGCAGAGCTTCCCTCGAGCCATAAAAATAAAATAAAACACAAACACCCACAGTCCAGGAGGAGGGCGTCAGACAGATAATGGGCATTTTATATCTTTTTATGACACTCCCCATAGGCAGCTCAGCAATCACAGCGCAATAAAGGCAGGCATGCAGCTTGCATAGTTAAACAACTGCCGGGTAATTAGGCACAGCAAACACACCACTGGGGAGGCCTCAGGCTTGCCCTGGGATCTGCCTGCAACCCGCCTGCCTGCTTGCAGCCAAGTAGGTGCCAAGCCCAGGCCTAGCAACGTAAGACCTGATTGTGGTGCTGGGGACAGGCCACTGACAGCTGCCATACACACACTTGGGTTCATGCCTGTGCAAACTCAAGCCCACCTGCCCACACCCACACAAAAACACTTCCTAAGCCAGCCTGGACCTTATCTCCCCAGGAGGGCCACCATCTTTTCCAAGTAGGGCAATCTAGGGTATCTTGAGGGCCCTGCTTTAGGGCCTTTGAAGAAGTCACAGCAGGCACTAGCAGGGACTAGCTCATCGGGGTATTTCAAAGCTTATCGAATGGCACAGGCAAGAGGCACAGGAACATACAGACGTGTTTACACGGATCCTCTGTCTCTTTTACTCAGTACAGAGCTGAATTCAAAATAATTTTTTAACACAGATGATTCATACACACCCTATACACATATTTCTATCACTGTACTTACCACTTCTATTGTGTTTTCCCCCCATCTGCCTATTGACCCATCCATCTTCCCTACCAGACCAGGAGTTCTGTACAGGTGGAGATCAGGTCTCAGTCACCTCTGAGTCCAGAGGTCCCAACCCATAGGACTTCACGGGGTGACTGGTGGCTGGAGGTGAATATAGATGTCCCAGCCCAGGCAGAGTACAGGACTCTTGCTACCTGAGACCTAGGTCCAGGGGATGTAAGCCCAGCCAAGAGAGAAATGTCTTTATTAGGGCTGAGGGCACTGTACCATACATTGCCCATCTCTTCTCTAGTGCCCCAGCCGGTCAAATTCAGAAATTAAAGAGAACTGAAAACCAATTAATGGGAAAAATAAATAAAAACCTACTACAATCCCACTTGAAGACTGAGACAGCCAAAGGTCCCATCTATAGCAGCCATCCAGATCAGCCCTGAGGAGTCAGCCAAGGAAAAGGTAAGGTAGCCAAGCTCAAACCACTCTTCCTCCAGGGCAGGTGACAGCAGGCCACGTCAACTCACAGAAAGACCATGGGTTGAGCCAGCATGGTCGCACATGAATGTGAACACACATCCAGCTACTTTTCCTAGTCTCTACCTGGGCATCACTCGGTGTCTGCCAAGACAACAAATAGAGGATAAAAGATCAGAGGAAGGGCCTAGGCTGCTCCCTGCCTTTAGGGTACTAAGAGGCCCCTCTCCTTTCCATCCACAAAGAAACAGGGAGACAACGAGCTTCTTCTCAACCATATTCTCATGGTGAAGCCCAAAGCCTAAAAGCATTTGGCTTCAGTCCAAGCCAGCCCAAAATATGACAAGTGACAGCTATCCAAACTCATCCACAATACCTGAGTCCCTAGCTCTCCTGTCCTGATGCCAAGCAATGCTCTGCCTTCCCTGGACCCTCAACTTCTTCCAATGGGACAGTGGAGCCATCCCAAGGCCAGACATTGAAGTTGGTAAGGATAAAAGAGGAACTTCTGCTGTCTTCCTTGCATTTGTCTCATGTTTAGATGGGAGCAAAAAGGGAAAGCCTAAGTTTCCATGAATGATCTCATAATGGCAGAGGTAGAAGAGGCCAAGAGACCACAAGAAGAAACTCCCTCATCCAACTCCCTTATTTGTTAGATGAGGAAACTGAGGACTCAGAAAAGGCAAGTGACCCAACACCAGAGCCCATGTCTTTAGTTTCTAGCGTCAAGTTCAGTCCAGATCTCTCTATGTTGCACCATACTGCCCTCCAAGGACAAGGGCCTCATCTGCCCACCTCTAGTGCCTAGAATCAGACCACAAATCCCATACCGACACATTCACCCACATTCCCATTTGTGGGCCCGTGCACACATAAGAACATACACAGACATACTCAAGCCTGCACAGACCTCCCCAACCGGGTGAATGCACTTCTTTAAACACATACAGACATGCATATACAAATGGGTACACCCTCTTACATACACAGTGGTGTCACTCTCAAGAAACCTGAAGTACAAGGCCAATCCCTATCCTTGCCCATTCACTGACTTTCATTGAACACACAACTGATAACGGCTGCTGGGTGTTTGCCTGGGTCTCCAGTTCAAACCAGGCCAGACTGCCTTCAGGTGGTATCTGCTATGGGCCAAGTGACAAGAGGGAAGCTATGGAAGGAGAGAAACTGAATTTGCATCCTCCTGGTCATGTGGTGGGCAAGCTTCTGAGTTTCTATTTCAGCACCCATAAAATAGGGACAATAGCCCTCACAGCCCCTCAGTAGCTGTGAAGATTAAATGCAATCATGTGTGTAAAGTATCCAACACAGATGGCATCAACTGGGGCTCAATGCATTGGTGTTCTATTATTACTGACAAACATGGTGAAACCCGCCTTTGCAGACTGACCTATAGGCAGTGTGGGAGATGGAGGGCAGGACTGTGCTTCTGGCCTTGAAGGAAGTTACCCTGTCTTTTCCTCGTCTTTTCTGCAACTACTCCCAGTTTCAGGGTTTAGAGTAGGAACAGCAAAATCAAAAGAAGGCAAACACACACACACACACACACACACACACACAAAAGAAACCCTGGGGACAAGGCAGACTAACTTTACCCTCTCAGACTCAATAGATAAGTTCATCTTTCCCCTGCCACCATACCCCATCTTTCTCCCAAACTGTCCTCAGCTTTTCTACAGTATTTATGCCTCTTAGTTTACTGAAGTCCCCTCTGCTTGCCTAGCTCTGTGGATTAAGAGAAGCAGTATATCTAGTCCCTTTCCTCAAGTGGCTTGTGGTTCCTCGCCCATACAGACCAGCCCATACACAGTAACAAAGAGACACGGGCTCTGAGCTGCACTGGGCCCTAGTAACTGGCCCAAAGGGTTGGAGTACACACTCAATAGAACGCCTAGGTTTAAATCCAGGTCCCAAACATACCCAGCAGAGCTCCCAACTTTCCTGTGCTCCAGAGCAAGCTCAGAATTCACTTCCTCAAGGACTCAAGAGAGGCAGGTGGGGCTCATCATTGGACTAGGACTAAGAGGCTGCCTCATTTGACAGAATACAGACTCTGAGCAGCAGCCAGCAAGAGAAGGCAGGCCCTAGGGTGGGCCTGCCACAGAGGGCACTATAAGAACTCCAGTGGAGAGGTCACTTTGCAGCAGCTGCAGGGAACCTTGAGAGAAAGAAAGAAAATCCCAGCTGCCTTGAGCTGATTCCCTCACCTGCTTCTTTCCCCCGTGTGGCCACACCCACCAGGGATGCAGAGCAAGGCAGGCTAGCTCTCCAGCTGAGGGTATGCCAAGCTGCTCACCTAACACAGAGTGCCAGCATTCCTCTAAGAGCTTTACAAGCACGATCTAACTGATTCTTCGCACTGTGAGTTCCCACATTTACCATAAGGATATAGAGGTCTTCTGCCTACGGTCTCAGACTGTCCACAGCTAATATGCTAAAAGGTAGGGTGGCCGCTTCCCTCCCTGCTATCCCTGGCCCACGGGCTCCGTCTTCCCTTCATGCACATAAACGTGGCAGTTTTCTGGAGCTACTGTACCACTCTTAGAAGGCAGCTTAGGCTGGTACCACTCTAGACATCAGCCAATGATTCCTTACTGCACATGCTCACTCTCACTCCTCTTTTCCTCCAGTAAAAGCATACACATGGCTGGTCCACACAAGCAGCTTAAAATACCTGAAAACTGCTGTGTGTAGTTCCCTAATCCTGCAAAGTGCTTCACCACTTCAGGCCTTTCTTCACACTTCTCCCTTTGCCTGGATGCACTTGCACTGTCACCTGAGAACGTACTCATCTTTCAAGACTCAAGTATCTCCACCAAAACCTTTCTTGATTTTCTCTCTCCCACGCCCCAAATAAAAATGACTCCTCCCTCCGGCCGGGCGCGGTGGCTCACACTTGTAATCCCAGCACTTTGGGAGGCCGAGGCGGGCGCATCACGAGGTCAGGAGATCGAGACCACGGTGAAACCCCATCTCTACTAAAAATACAAAAAATTAGCCGGGCGTGGTGGCGGGAGCCTGTAGTCCCAGCTACTCGGAGAGGCTGAGGCAGGAGAATGGCGTGAACCCGGGAGGCGGAGCTTTGCAGTGAGCCGAGATCGCGCCACTGCACTCCAGCCTGGGTGACAGAGCGAGACTCCATCTCAAAAAAAAAAAAAAAAAAAAAAAAAAAAAAGACTCCTCCCTCCTTTGCACTGGCAGCAACAAAGTAAAGCAGTTAAGAGCATGGACTCTGGAGTCTACTGCCTAGATTCAAATACTTACTCTATCACTCACCAGGTGATGAACCTCTCTGCCCTTTAGTTTCCTCACCTGTACAATGGCTAATAATAGAACTTCTCCCTAGAATTGTTTGAGGATTAAGTGAGTTAATTCATATAAAGCATTTAGAACAGCACCTGGTTTTATTATTATTATTAATTATCTCTACCTTACAAATGAAAAAAACCAAGGTTCAGAGAAGGTAAGTAACTTGTCCAAGATCATAACACAGGCAGATGATAAGGCCAGGAATTGACCTAAGGTGAATGTGCCTCTGTACTCCATTGTCCAGCCAGGCATGCTGATGGCAGCTGGAATCAAGGGTGTGAGATGATCGACTCTGTCCCTCAGTGTGAGCTGAGGGTAAGCTGGTCCAAGGACATCATTAAGCTCATCCTTGTCAATGCTCACATGAACTCTGCTTTGAGAGTCTCTTTTTCCTAGCTCCTGCCCACAATGTCCTGTATGTCCACCTGGATCTCCTGTCCCCCTGACTCCTCTTCTCCCGGTAGCCTAGTCATCTCATCTCCAGTGGCCAGTACCAGGGGCAAGGGAAGGGCAGGGGCATAGTGCTACCATTTCATCCTCAGGTCAACTCTAGAAGGTGGATATGATTTTTCTTGTTTTATAGAGGGAGCTACCAAGACTCAAAGAAGTTAAGTGACTTTTCTAAAACCCCACAGTTAGTAAGTGTAGAGCCAAGATTCAATATCAGGTCTACTTGACTCCAGAGCCTAAATTCTGTGTGACAGATATTAATCATCATTTACAGGTTCAGAGAGGGACTTGCTCCAGATCACACAGCTAATGAGTAGCAATATTAGAAATCCAAGCCAGACTCCTCTGGCTCCAAAGCTCTTCCTTTGCACAGTGGTTTCTAGCTGTGAGCCACATCCCACCTCCCCAGGACTCAGCGTATATACCATGTATCACCTGAAGACTAAATGGGGGGTAAATCTCACATACAGCCATACTATTTTTCCAGGTTTTTGCAGATAATATTGTAATTAATAAAATACAGGCCAGGCACAGTGGCTCACGCCTGTAATCCCAGCACTTTGGGAGGTTGAGGCGGGTGGATCACTCGAGGCCAGGAGTTCGAGACCAGTCTAGCCAACATGACGAGACCCCATCTCTACCAAAAATACAAAAATTAGCTGGGCATGGTGGCACAACCCTGTAATCCCAGCTACTCTGGTAGCTGAGGCATAAGAATCACTTGAACCTGGGAGGCGGAGGTTGTAGTAAGCCGACATCATGCCACTGCATTCCAGCCTGGGTGACAGAGCAAGAGAGACTGTCTCAAAAAATAACATAAAATAAAATAAAATAAAATACAAATCCACGTTAAAAAAATTTACTATTATTTTTTTTTCCATTATGTACTTTATCATTATATACCCAAAATACAAGTTCCACCAAGTCCTGAAGAAGCAAGGGAATGTCTGTGGCGTTTTCTGACATTGCTAAGAGCTCCTTGTACTCTGCCTGCCTACTTCCCTAAGAGCTCTCCAAAACCACACTTAGGTACCTTCCCCAAGGTACTGTCCTGATTCTTGATTACAAACTCACAATCAAGAGGTTACAAACTCACAATCAAGAAATGTCTTCTGTATGGAATAACTGTCCAAAGGTCAACAGCAGCAAAAGGAGGCACAATCCCTTCTGGGACCTGAGTCCCATAAATGCTAAGAACTAATGCAGTTTCCAACAAAGCAGACCTAAGTCCTGGGCTATGGAAGGAAGGAGTCAGGGCAATGAATTTCTGTCTTTCCTACCTTAACCTCTAACTCCTTCCCTGCCCACTTCCCTAAGACACATGGTCTGGAGAAAAGAGCACACTGACCTGGGTTCAAATGCTAGCTTCACCTCTTCCTGGCTATGTGCCTTTAGGCAAGTTTCTTCATTTCTCTAAGTTTATTTGTCTGGGAATTCCAGCAGAAGAATAGGCATCCAGACTCTGGAGCTCATCAGTCTAGCCCAAGATTCAGTGTGGATTCAATTAATGCTTGTTGATGCCTAGTATGTGCCAGGTCCAGTGCCATGCACTGGAAATTCAGAGATGAGTGGTATATTGACTTCAGTGAGCTCACAGTATAGCGGGAAACAAAAACATGTAAGCAGATAATTACAAAAGCATGTGATACACTCAATACAAAGTTAAGAGGAAGTGACTTACTATTTCTACCAGAGGTGGAGGAACATCAGAGAAAGCATCACCCACAAGGGTTTTGAAGGATGAACAGGAGTTTCCCAACACACTAAAATGGGAAAGGCAATGTAAGAAAAGGGAACAGTATATGTAAGGGGAGGTGAGACAGTCACGTATATGTGAAAAACAACAAGTTTGATATGGCTGGAATGTTATGGAGAGACAGGAGATGTGGAGATAGGAATGGTGCAACGAGCTAGATCATCCAGGGCCTTGGTATCTTGCTCAAGAGAAAAGATGGAGCAGAGCCTTCGATACCTACCCTTGGCTCTGGTGCTCTTCCTGTCAAAACAAGCACCCTGCAATCACACCCTTTCCTGTGCCTTTGATTTAAGAGTTCCTCTCCTGGCCCTGACAGTAAGGCATTTCTGTCCCACAGATTATAACTCACTCTGGGCTATTATTCAGCTCCCCAGCCCTGGCCCTGCTGCAGTTAGTCCAAACATAATATCCTTCATGCATATATTATCTGTCTCCCTATTATCTGGAATCATTTCGGAATTAAATTTCAGTCCTGCAATATTGGCTTCAGGAGCGGCGCGCTTTATGGGCTAGTCAAAGGTTAGAATACCAATCAAAATAACAGTGCCGATGCAGCGAGACATTTTAATATTCCAAAACCCGGTAATTGTAAAAGGACATAATATTTTTTCCCTGATTACCCCAAAGGCAACACATGTTAACAAGGCGAGGGAAGGAGTGAAAGAAATTTCAGAGTTCAGACAGCTGTAAGACACATTTAAAGGAAAAGCCCAGGCTGGGCACTACACCATGGGGGCAGGGAGACGGGAAGAAAGGAGACATTCCCTCTAGCTCTGGCAGCCCCTGACCCCAAAGACAGCACTTTCCCTCCTCTGTCTCTGGACTACACTCCAAGAGCTTACCGCAACAGCAGATGTTGCAGAGAATGGGATGAAAGGGGAAAGAGCTCAAGATCTGGAGTCTCATGGCTCAGGTTCTGGTTTCAGCTTACAATTCAGTAGCCTCCAGCCCCCAAGACTGGTCCCTCCCAGGCTTCCAGCATCAAACCCAGCAGCAAGCACTCTGGGCTGCTCTCCCACTCGCTCTCTTCTTATCCCACGCCTGTGCTCACACCTCTGCCTCATCTATACCTAGTGCTCTGTGCGTGTGTTTTTTCCCAAAGACAGACAAAGGCCCTGATCTACTTGGCCTGCAAAGCTGATTCCCATCAGGACACCAGCCCAGAACTGCCCACTGTCCCAGGGACAATGCTCTGCACTTTGGATGATGCCAAAGACTGAGATCACAGCCCCAGTCTGGTTCTGACCTCAGAGGGACCCAGAAGTAACTGCCCTCAGTGCAAACTCTCCCCCTCTCCAAAATAAAACAAACAGCTTGCGGAGCCCCTAGCTATTCACACCTCTCTTGGTTTTCATTTTTGTTTGTTCTTTTTTCCAAGTTAGCTTCTGAATAGCCCCAGTAGAGGAGCTCTGTGGCCGGCACCTTGCAGCCACCCTTCTATACTATAGAGTCCTAGCTTCTGTAGCAGCTTAATCCCCACAGCCCCCAAAAAGTGAACTGACTAGCAAGGTTTTGGATCCCCTCACTCCTGATGACTTCCCAGCCAGCTCAGTCCACTTGCTGAAGCCTCCAATCTGCATCATCCCGACCTGCTGACCTGCTATGGCCCCCAGCAAAGAACTTCATTAAGGCCGAGAATTTATTCCTCCATAAGCCCTTAATTTATTACTGCACTGATTGGGACTTTGAATGCTCCAAGGTCAGGAAAAGTCACACTCAATCGTAGACATCAACCCTCCCTTCGGCAGTTTCTCCTGCTGCACCCTCCCGGGGGAGGGGGAGAAACAATGTTTCTTGGAGGGACCCAAGATTTTCTTTAAGAGCTGGTCCCAATCCAATCCTCTTCAGAGCACCCAGAAATTGCAGCAAGGCATAGTGTACGGATGGCAGAGGAAAAGTGGAGCAGCAATCTTCATACCCTGATATATCCAGGTCTGTTAAATTCTAGGTGGCCCTTATCCCTACAGCTGCTGGGTTTGACTGGCTGAGCCCTGTCTGCCAGGACTGACTCAGAATCCTAAGGCTGCCTGCCTGCTTCCCTAGAAGCCCACCTCCCTCAGTCCATTTTGTGTTGCTATAAAGGAATACCTGAGGCTGGGTAATTTATTTTAAAAAAATGTTTGTTTGGCTCATGATTCTGATGCCTGGAAAAGTTAAAGATTGGGCACTGGGTGAGTGCCTCAGGCTGCTTCCACTCAAGGCAGAAAGTGAAGGGGCGCCAGCTTGTACAGAGATCACACGGCAAGAGGAAGCAAGTTGAGACAGAGGGGGAAGTGCCAGGCTGTTTTTAACAATTAGCTCTCTTGGAAATGAATAGAATGAGAACTCACTCACATCCCCCACTCCTGCCCCAGGGAGGACATTAAACTATTCATTCACAATGCAGACACCTCCCATTTGGTCCCATCTCGAACATTAGTGATCAAATTTCAACATGAGATTGGAGAGAACAAACATCCAAACCATAGCACCACCCTATCAGGCCCTGGCGTCAGAGGGAATTCCACACAATTTGCAAGTATGTGCAGTGTGCACACGCTTGCATGGCTATGTGTGTAGCTATGCATTTGTATTACATTTATACATATGTGTCCGTGCATATGCAATAGGTAAACATATTTTATGTGTGCATGCATACATACACATACTCACATCCTTATAGAGGTCTCATCCATCCTGTTTCTTGATTCCTTATTCATAACAACATTCTTTTCCATTCAACATCAGCTACCCACTTCCATGGCCATACTTTGGAACCTGCCAATACCTAGAACTGCCCCATCCCTGAAATCACTAATTCAGACACCTATTCTCTAACCATAATCTCTAATCCTTCCATCTGGCATGTTAAACTATATCCACTATACCAGTTCCTGATTTTGTTGGTACTTATTTACTTTTTCCATATCCATCAGACCCCCTGCTATCTTCTTTCTCCCCAACATCCAGCTTAGATCCCATAATCCATCTTGCCAACTGCTGTCTTACCAATATTTTCAATTCCCTATCCCTTTCATCAAACCTCCCTGAGGAAAATCTCCACCCTGAATGAATCTAAATGTCTACTTTCTCCATGCCCACAACCAGGCAGCTGAGGTCCAATAAAGAAAAGTCATACAATTGAACAGAGTGGTTCCACAATGAATTAATACTATCAACCTCAACTGGATCCTCAACACTGCATAGAAATCCTACTATACTTCTTCTCAAGTCAGCTCACACATCTATTCTTTACTAGAACTATGGCAATCCTGTAAACCCTCCCAGCCCTTCCCTATTAGTGATCAGCAAATAACTCATCTTCTGTTTCACACAGAAAAATAAAAGCCATAGGATGGTAACTACCTCAACCTGCTGCCACCAAATCTACAAGCCTACCTACCTCCATTTGTGCCCATCTTCCTCTCCTTCCCTCCTGTCCCAATAGAAGCATGGACCTTCCTCCTAAAGAGAGCCAATTTCAAGAGCCTAGGTTCTCCATCCCTTCTCCTCTCACCTCCTCAGAGGCCTCCCTTACTGGCTTCTTCTCCCTCCTGTACCTTCAACAGGATTTCCTTCTCTAATAGATCCTACAGAAAAATACATGTCTTCTACCTTAAAAACAAAACCCGCTTTAACCCCCACTTGCCCCACCACAGCTCTTGTCCTTTCTCTCACCTTCGAAGCAACATTTCTGAAAAAGTTGAAGTTTCTCTACCTCTTCATTTCTCATTTACTCTTTAGTTCACTCCAATTTGGCTCTTGTCCCTATCATGCCACTCCTGTTATTAAGTTCAGGGCTCAAATTTTAGTCTTCATCTCGTGTAGCCCTCTCTGAACTGACCACTCCTCTTCTGAAACACTTTTTCTTGGTTTCTGCAGTACCACACTCTTAAGGTCTTTCTTCTTCTATCACTTTTTTACTCTGTCTCTTCAGCATTTAGCAAAATTAAATTTAAGTTCTGGCTCTGTCATGTACTAATGTGAAACCATTGAGCAAGTTTCATCATTGCTCCATGCCTTGGTTTTCTCAACCTTAAAATGTGAAAAATAATAGCAACCACTGCACTGGGTCCTGCGAGGACTAGACAATGTAGGTACATAACCATAGTGTCTAGCACAGCACTGTCCAATAGAAACATAATGTGAGCCACATATGAAACTTAGAATTTTCTAGCAGCCACACTAAAAAGTAAAATGAAACAGATAAAATTATTTTAATAATATATTTTATTTTAGTATATCCAAATATTTCACATGTAATCAATACAAAAAATTATGAGACATTTTGCATTTTTTCATACCAAGTCTTTGATGTGTAACTTACACTTACTGTACATCTCAATTGGGATGCTAAATCTTCATCAGAAATACTTAATCTGCCAAGTGCAGTGGCTCGCGCCTGTAATCCCAACACTTTGGGAGGCCGAGGCAAGTTGATTGCTGAGGCAAGGAGTTGGAAACCAGCCTGGCCAACATGGCGAAACTCTATTTCTACTAAAAATACAAAAGTTAGCTTGGCATGGTAGCACACACCTGCAGTCCCAGCTACTTGGCAGGCTGAGGTACAAGAATCACTTGAACCCAGGAGGCAGAGGCTGCAGTGAACCAAGATCATGCTACTGCACTTTAGCCTGGGCAACAGACCAAGACTGTCTCAGGGAAAAAAAAAAAAGGAAATACTTAATCTGTATTTAGATTTTATACAATTAACAGTTTAAAATGTAGATTCACCAACTCAGGCTGTACTAAACATAAAATTTTTCAAGAAAGTTTTTAATTAATTAATTTTTTTGAGATGGAATCTCGCTCTGTTGCCTAGCCTGGAGTGCTGTGGCACAATCTCGGCTCACTGCAACCTCCATTGCCTCCCGGGTTCAAGTGATTCTCACACCTCAGCTTCCCGAGTAGCTGGGATTACAGGCGCCCGCCACCACATCCGGCTAATTTTTTGTATTTTTTTAATAAAGACGAGGTTTTGCCATGTTGGCCAGGCTGGTCTCAAACTCCTGACCTCAGGTGATCTGCCCACCTCGGCCTCCCAAAGTGCTGAGATTACAGGCACGAGCCATTGCATCTGGCTAAGAAAGTTTTTAATTTAAATTGACTAAAATTAAATAAAATTTAAAATGTGTTCTTCAATCATACTAGCTACATTTCAAGTGATCTACTGCCACATGTGGCTAGTGGAAATTATGCTGGAAAACACAGGTCTAGCACACAAAATGCAATCTGTAATTCAGGACTATTTATTATATTCTCTTTCTATTTTTGACTATTCCTTCTCTATCTCGCAAATGTTGGTATTTCTCAGTGTTCTATCCTAGGCTTTCTTCTCACCCTATACCCTCTTCTTTGGCAATCTCATCCACTTCCATGCTTTAATTATCAATCGCAGACCGATAACGCTGCCAATTTTTTTTATTTCTTTGAGACAGGGTCTTGCACTCCAGGCTAGAGTGCAGTGGTACAATCATAGCTCACTGCAGCCTCAAACTCCTGGGCTCAAGGGATCCTCCTGCCTCAGCCTCCCAAGTAGCTAGGACTATGAGCATGCATCACCAAGTCTGGCTAATTTTTAAATGTTTTTGTAGAGATGAGGTCTCACTATGTTGCCCAGGCTGGTCTTGAGCTCCTGGCCTCAAGTGATCCTCCCACCCTCCCAAAGCACTGGGATTAAAGGTATAAGCCACCATACCTGGTCTTCAAATCTGTATCTCTTACCTAGGCTTCACCCCTGAGCCCCAGACCTATGTACTTAACTGCCTCCTCAATGTCTCAAAAGCATCTTAACACATATGCCCCACAATGACTTCATCTTCTTTTCCAATCCTGAAACTTCTCCTTCTCCCATTATCTCAGTCAACTCATTCCAATTCACTCAGTTTCTCAAATCATAAATCCTGGGGTCATCATGGTCTCTTCCTTCATCCTCAACCCTCACAACCAATCACCATTTCCTGTTTATTATACAATCAGTGCTACTATAATACTCTTTGAAAGAGCAAATTTGTCCAATGCAACTGATGTATTGGGAACAATTTATAGTAACACAAATTTTGCATTTGTTAATGTGCAATTTTGTTCACAAGAAACACTAGATAAACACATGAAACACAGATAAACCTCACTGAACAGGGCTGGGTGGGAATATATAAAACACATACGTGCACACATCTTAAACATCTACCGGCCACCTAGATCACCACGTTATGGACCACATTCATCTGGTTACAATTTTCCATCTGATTTCGGATGATCTTCTTCCACTACTTCATAATAACTCACAAGCTGCAACCCTTCTCATGCCCATTTCTATAAGCAAACTTTGGGGTTTTACAGAGTAAAGTACCATATTTATTGTGGTATTTATGTATTTCTTAAGCATTTAATGTGTACAACTATGCTACCATTTTTATTAGATTCCTATCTTTTATGTGTCACTAACTGAATTTTTATTGCATGACTTTCTCTAGCATGGTGATTTTCAGAGATCTCTATGTTGCATTATAGCAGAACTGACTATACCATTTAATACTCAGGAATTGGCCCATTTCTCTACATTTCCACTGCTATCAGTTCAACCCAAGTAATTACCATCCTTCACCTGGACCACAGAAACAGCCTAATTCTGTGGTTCTCAACCAAGGACCAGTATTCCTCCACTCCCACCCTGTCCAGGCCACTAGAAATGTATACAGGGTGATATTTTTTATTATCACAATGACTCGGGGAGGGGCACTATTGGTATTCAATCAACAGGGGCTGGGGATGCTACAAGTTCAGCAATGTCACCCACACAATGATTTGTCCCACCCAAAAATGCCAAACATAGCCCTATTAAGAAAAACCAGCAACTGGTCTCCTGTATCTGCTCTTAGCTCCCTCTACACTGCAGCCAGAGAGAACTTTCTTAGAATGCAAATCAGATGATGCCCCTCTTATATTTAATACCCTTTAACAGCTTCCTCTTACCCTAAACATCAAGGTCAAAATCAAAGTGTGGTCTATAGGCTCCTGACTTCCTTCTAGCCTCATCTCATGCCACTCTCCTTTTGCCACCTTCACTACGTTTTAGGCATTCATTCACTCAACAAATAAGGATTAAACATCTGTGTGCCAGGAACTATTCGGAGCGATGGGGGTAGAGCAGTGAACAAAAGACACAAATTCTTTCTCCTCTTAGAACTTACATTCTAGTTTCATGAAGCTGCCAGGCTTCTCCTCACCTCAGGGTCTCACCACATGCTACATTGTGCTTAGCCAATTTCAACTCATTCTTCAGGTCTCAGCTTAGATATCCTTCCTCAGGGAACTATTCTCTGACCCCACGCTACTAAGTTAGTTCCTTCTTATATGATGCATGACTCTGAACTGTTTAGCGTTACTCAATGCAATTAAAATTATTTATTCAACATCCACCTTCTTATATCCCCAGGCCCTCACACAGTACCTGGCACACAGAAGGCATTCAAAATATTTGTTTATTGGCCAGGCACAGTGGCTAATGCCTGCAATCCTAGCACTTTGGGAGGCTGAAGAGGGCGGACTGCTTGAGCCCAGGAGTTTGAGACCAGCCTGGGCAACACGGCAAAACCCCTTCTCTACAAAAAATGCAAAAATTAGACGGGCATAATGGTGGGCACTTGTAGTCCCAGCTACTTGGGAGGCTGAAGTGGGAGGATCATCTGAGCCCAGGAGGTCAAGGCTGCAGCGAGCCATGTTTATACTACCGCACTCTAACCTGGGTGACAGAGTGAGACCCCGTCTCAAAAAAACAACAAAAACAAAACACACACACACACACACACACACACACACATATTCGTTTATTGATGAAGATATATACATATATATGTTTACCTGTGTGCATGTATCTTTATACTTTATGAATATGTATGTATAAACACCTTCATGTCTGGGTATGCCTCCAAATATTTCTGCAGGTGACTGCTTATATGAATATGTGCATATACATGAATGCATGTATGGATACAGACATGCAATTTGGAGTATACTCACTTGGGGTGTATGCATTCACATGCATATACATGTGTATATTTATGCATGTACGTGTGTGTGTGTGTGTGTGTGTGTGTGTGTGTGTGTGTATTCTTCAGGCCCCTCAGTGACAGCTCTGATCTCCTGGAAGGAGCTGGGAGCAGGGCCCCAAGTCCTCTCTAAGATGACAGCTCAGTAAGAATATAAGATCATTCAATGACATTCCAAATGTCAGCAAACACGGGCCTGCTCCACTCTGCTACAGGGGAAGTAGGTGGCAGCAGGAGATGTGGAAACTTGGCCATTGAAAAGTTCCTATTTCCTGATGCAACCCACACCATTTCTGGAGAAGTAAGGGCAGCTGAAAGACATTTTGCCTCTTCTCAGATTAGAGGTCTTAGGAAATAGGCATGGTGAATTCATGCCCAGTTGCTCACTCACTAGGCAAGTCTCAGGTGACCAAGCAGACCAGGACCTTCCCCACCTTTCTCAAGGAGTAATGCTCTGCTAGGGGAGCAGAGGACGAGGAGAGAAGAAAGGGAAGGGGGAAACACAAAGTAAGATCAAGGACAGGAGAGGACCCTGTAGAGAACCAGAGCCTGGGTCACACAGGGAACACAAGGCATGGAGTAAGTCTTTTACATAATATTCCTGCAACCTTGGCAATGACCTCTCTGGCTTTGCTTTTATTATTACTCTTTTTAAGCAGGAATCTTAGTGCAGCCTGCACCAAGTCACACAGCATAAAGGTCAGAAAGAGTACCATGCCCCTGGGCCTCCAAACTCAGCAGCCTCTATGTCCTGAATGGCTGTTGGTAAGGACTGAGCTAAGTCATCTCTCCTGTTGGGCCTTTTTTTTTTTTTTTTTTTTTTTTTGAGACGGAGTCTAGCTCTGTCGCCCAGGCTGGAGTGCAGTGGCGCAGTCTCGGCTCACTGCAAGCTCCGCCTCCCGGGTTCCCGCCATTCTCCTGCCTCAGCCTCTCCGAGTAGCTGGGACTACAGGCGCCCGCCACCACGCCCGGCTAATTTCCTGTTGGGCCTTTAAGCACACTTGCAATACAAAGTGGCTGGAGTGCAGAGGAAGGGGTTAGACCCCTTATGTCTCCCAGACGTGCTCAGCTTACCTCACACAAGGAAATCACAAGGCCAACCAGGAACAGAGTCCTCAGTTTCGCCTTGTACCTATTCCCTTCCTCTTCAGGTCAGCACAGTCTGCAGGGGAACCAAACTGAACAGACTCTGGGCAGCCTGCCTCTACCCCCACCCTTTGGGCCAGCAGCACCAAGGTGGCCCTGAGTGATAATGTTACCACACGGGTCGGCTGCTTTCCTGCCTTTCTGCCAAGGAACCTGGAGGCAGGGAGCTATCCATACACCAAAAAGTCTAGTGAACTTCACAGGGTAATTGTTCATGGTCAGCGCCTGCCTCGCCTGGCCGGGCCTTCACATTGCATTTGCTGAGGCCAGCAAGCAGCCTCAGATGTGCTCTGACAGCCGGTATGCTATATTCCAGGGGTCCATGCCTAGCCCCACATGCCTAGCCCCACCCACATGCCTAGCTCTGCCTTGGGGGACCTCTATGGAACTAGTTCTCAAAGATGAATCCGTCAGCCAGCAATTACTCACTGAGCACATACTCTATACCCAGCCCTGGCCTAGCCACTGGAGACACAGAGAAGAACCAGACTTCATCTCTGTGATCCAGATGGCCATGTCTGGAAGGAAATACACATGGATTCAGTTTCAACTGAGATAAGTGATTTCCCAAGTGCCAAGGAACCTAAAGGCAAGAGACTGACTGCTGGGCTTCTCAGCAGAAGTGATACCTGAGTTGAATCTTCCAGGGCAGGGAATATGTCTGATGAAGATGACTGAGGGACATTTCAGACAGAAGGCAAGCCACAGGACAAGGCCCAAAGCTAGGGGAGTGCCTAGCTTCTTCAGCCCAAGAGGAGTAGTAAGCAGCAGTTGCCCAGTTTCATGGGAGATCAGCAGGAGAGGAGGGTAGGAGTCAAACTGCAAACAAGCCAAGTGCAAAGCACCTGTCCACCAGTGGAAAGCAAAGGACTTCACAAATGATGCCACAAAGCATGGAACTAAGTCCAAGGTCATTGTCAGTGTGGCACAAATACTTATAAAGCTTTCTCTTCCACTGCTCCTCCACATGTTTGCTTGGCTCCAGCCCCCCCACACACCAAAAGCATGCTGCCCTCCCTGTCAAGAAAGCATTCTCTCCTCCTCCTATCCATATCCCATCTTCCTTGAATGCCCAGGTCAAGACTCAACTCCTGGCCATACCTAGCCTCACCCTCCTTGACCTCTCTCTTCTCTAAGCCCCCTAGAAGCCACTACCTTGACTCCCGGTGTGTTCTCCTTTCTCTGAGCTTCCTCTGACTGGTAGCATGAGGTTCCTGAGGCTGTTCCAGGACTGCTGCCCTTAGGTCAGAATGATTTATGGGGGTGAGTCTCCCTAGTGGACTGGGCCTCCTGGAGCAAGGATCCCTCTAGAGCAGGAATACTCTGCTAGGAAAGTACAGTTTTCTAAGTGATTCATTCTCTGCCAGGGCTCACTATCGTAGCCACACAGGGTCCTTGCCAGTCCGTAGCCTGAGCGCCAACTCCCCAGGTGCTTGATGCTACATAAGTTCCAGTCTCCGCCCTCATGTCCAAAGAGAATTGGACTCTAGTTTCCATGGCTCTTCCTCACATGAGCCAGGCTCTCCTGGAGCAAGGCAGGAACAAAGCCAACTTAAATGTACTCTGCCTCCCAACCAGAGTGATGTATCAGGGCCAGTTACGAGGGTCAGAGGCCACATTCATGATGATAACAAAGGAGAATACTTTCCCAGAGGCTCAGCTAGTGCCATGTCTCTCCTAGAGACAAGCCAGCTCTGCCCACAGATTCAGCTCTGAGCAAGAGACCCCAAAATCTCCTTAACTGGGACTTCTCTGCATGTCTGGGGGACACCAACTAGGGCAGTGTCATAATCTGCCCAGCAGCCGGGTCCCCAAGCAGCTCTCCACTGTCAGAAATAACCACATTTCAGTGCATATTAGCTAAGGAAAAGGATGAGGTTAAGAAAAGAGAAGAACAAAAAGAAAAAGAGGGAGAACAGATATAAGAAAAGAAAGCAAAGGACGGGAGCTCTGAGGCTCTTGTGCCTCAGGGGAAGCACCCAGTTGGGGCTCAGACACAGTACCTTTTTCAGATTAATCCACTGCTTGAAGTAATCCGCCACTGGCAAGCCCAAGTACTGGCACTGGCCTGGGAGCCTACAAAAAAAAAGGGAAGAGAGAACAAGTTGGGGGCATCCATGTCCCAGGTATGAAGTCTTAATATGGGAAGTCCAACAGAGCATACAAGACAGACAGACCTCAAAAGGTCAACCCATTAGCCATGGGTCCCACCCCACCAAAGAAAGGAACCCCCACCTCCAGCACCATGGACACTGGGCTCCAGCTCTAGCCCTCAGATCCAAGCGTGAGAGCCCAAGAACTCTTTGCAAAATAATAGCAGCAGGCCACTATTTCCTAATGGCTTACAGTATGCCAAGCACCTTATATTTTCACATTTAATCTTCAAAGCAATGCTGAGACACAGGTACTGTTGTCTACATTTTACAGATGAGAAAATGAGATTTAGAGAGGTTACCCAAGGTCCCACAGCTAAAATATGATAGTGCCAAGAACTGAACCCAGTTCTGTCTGACTCCAAAGTCTATGTTCTTTATATGCACTGGTTTGTTATTTTGTTACAGCAGAGAGACAGACAGACAAGACAGGAGGAGAGAAAGGCAGAGTATATGATTTAGAGATAGATGAGCAGGGGTTTCAGCTCACATTTAAGCCTCTGGCTACAGGTTTGTTTCAGATAGAGTAGAGGGCAGGTAGAAGGATAAGAAGAGGTCAGAATTTAAATCAAGGGTCTGTTCTTGTTTTTTTCTTTAAATTAGAATTTATCAACTATCTCCCTCTCTAGCTGGTGATGGTTTTACTCAGACAAATCCATTCAATCAAACATGCATTGATGCTTAACAAGGGTCAGGAACTTAGGAGTCAAAAAGTAAGATGTAACTCTTGTCCATAAAGGGCTCGGTTTGTTCAGAGGTATGGGCAATGAAAGAAAGACAAAAAACAGCCTTAAGTTGGAGTATGGGGGCATACGCAAGGATGGAGGAAGACAATACTGGAAATATCAGCCAGGAAAGATCATAGTCTTATTCCTAAGAGAAAAGTTTTGCCACAGGCAATGGAGAGCCTCTGATGAGTTGTGATTTACCAAGATTGTTCTAGAGGCAGCAAAAATAATAGACTAAAAGAGCAGGGTAGGAGCCAGCAGAGAGAAACAGTAGTGGAAAAGATGGTGATCAAGGAACAGACATTAAGATGTAAAGGAGGCCCCGGTGACTAAATGAAATGTGGGACCCAGTGAGAAAGCAGTAGACCTCTGCTTGGCTAGCTTCGTGCTACTCACTAAGATGGATCCAAAGAAGTAAGCAGTGGCATGGACAGCCTATGTGACATCTGGAGCAAGCCAGCATTTGGTCAATTTTATTATTATTTTTAAATGCTCTACCTGTAGCATACCCACTTTCTGCCCAAACTGTGGGAGAACTGCTCCCCTGCCCCATCTTTAGTACGCCACTAGAAGGAAGCATGAGTTTGGGAATGCAGTTTTAGATACATGCTTGATACGCAATAAGCACTCGATGTCTGCTGAGTTTGAGCTGCCTAGTTTGAGGTGCCTAGAAGATATCTGGCAGTGGAATGGTGTCTCAGAGGCAACTGGATATCTAGTTTTGAAGAGAGGTCTGGAATAAGACTATGGATTGTCAAATCATTAATATAATTATTAATGTAATCATTAACATAAGTAAAATTAAAGCCAGGAGAGTAAATAAGATCACCCGGGGAACAGAATAGAGCAAGGTGAGCAGAGGGCCCAGGCTAATGCCTTGCAAGTTTTATTGAGCTAAAATGAAACCAGGTTACCTCCATCAGACCATCATCACACACAAGGACCTCACTTCATGAAGTGGCCAAATCTAATTTTGGACTCGATTCTTAGAACATCCTTCCTTAAATACTAGTCTGTCTCCCTGTAACTTCTACCCATGGGTCCAAAGTATGTCTTTAGAAAATACAGAGAACGATACTTCCATCTTTTCCTCACAGAACCCTTCCAAGATCTGAGAGTCCAGAAAGCTTCCATCAGAGTTCCCTTCTCCAAGCCACATATCCTTATCAACTTCAAGAGTTCCTCAGGAGACAATATGCCATGAGTCAGGACTTACCCAACCTATCCCCATTCCCAAAGGGCAGGGCCCCAGATGTTTCTCAGGGTATTAGACACCTAAGATCAGACATGCTCTTTTGACCCCACTTCATATTACCTGCGGTCAACCTAAACTGTGATAAAAGCGTGCTTCCCCTTTCTGGAATATATAGAACTGATTTTTGAGTTTGAAATGTAAGTCATTAGTGTCAACTGCCATAGAGTGGTCAAGCAAGATGACAGCTGAGGAACACCCAATGGATTTAGTAACGAGGAGGTCACAAGTAATCTTGGTGAAAAGGGCATCAGTGGACCGAGTGTGGGAGGCAGAAGGCAAGCTGCAAAGTGTGGAAAGAGTGAGAGATAAGACAGTGGCGATTACAAGTGCAAAATCCTTTTCTAGAAAGTTTGGCTACAAGAATCCAGTTGAGATGACTGATTCCACTCCAGAAAGTTCAAGGCAGTCCAGGCTTCCCTCCATTACCCTTCAAATATTTGACAGATAGTAACAGAAAATTGATCCCTTTGTTTCAGGCAGTGTATAGTAAGGATTTACTTTTATAAGACCCAAGATATCTCACCTGAAGAACAGGTTACTCTTAAACATCCAAGTGGCACAGTGACATTAACTACAACTGGTCAGTTTCCTGGAAGGGAAATTCTGGCTGAGGCCAACATGATGAAGGGGTATCCAGATATACGTGCCCATGTGGGATGAAGGACCAAGAACATGAGGAAATGAGGCAAGGTTTTTAAGGATGAAAGGTAGCCTTAGGAGCTAGAATATGGTTGCCTAAGAAGCAGAACTGTAATCTGACAATAATTATATTTCCTTCAATCTTTCTTTCATGTTCCTTATCCTTGGTATTTGTGAAAATGCTTGCTGAACTCAGCTGTTTTAGAAAAATCACATTAAGGTCTATGAGTGAAGGGGGCCACCAGAAGCAGCAGAATCTACAAAGGAATAAGCCAGGAGGACTGGCCAGCAAAAGGCAGGGAGCCTCGATCTTATTCTCCCCTAGCCAACTGCAGCACTCTCTGATTCTTTTAGTTGACACAGGCCAGGAGTCCTTTTGGCCCTGGCTAGCCCTGGGAGAGGGACGGGCTCTCTCTTTAGCAGAATTTAAGGGTAGACATAGCTGTAGGCATTTCCACTGTCTAGGAAGAGTCTAGGTCAGTAGGATGATGCCTATTCTTCTCAGAGGAGGACCTATCCCAGAGGGGCCACACTGAGGACAGACCAGGCAGTCAGGTTGGATACTCAGCCTGAGATATGGCTCAGCAGCAGTCCTGAGTGCCATTCTGAATCCCATGTCTGACTGATGCACATGGGGGTTAGGCACTGTAATTCTTACTCAGGGGCTGTAGTCACTTGCAGTTACACATGCAGTTTGTAGACTCACTCACAGGCATTCAGGTTGCTGAGTAGTCCTCTGGGTCATCCCAGCCCTGTGACTCCAAGACACAAGCTGTACAAATGTAGCAGGGCCCAGCCCCATCTTCATGAGAGACATAGGGCCAAATGCCAGAACTTGAGCTTGCAAGTGCCTCATGGGAAGACAGTTACACATCTCTATCACACATCCTACCCCAGCTTAGAGAGGATCAAGACAGGAAATCTGTGAGGAAGGTGGGTTAGAGTGGTCACCATCCCTTACAAAAAAGAGGAAACTGAGGCTCAGAGAAGAAAAGGATTTGCTCAATCATACAACAGGACAAGGGTAGTACTAGAAACGGAACCTAAAGCTTCTGACTGCACAGGCATAAGCTGTATAGATACACTCAGGGCTCTTTACAGTCCCTGGGAAGGCAAAGCCTGGGCCTTAGAGAAGCAGGTAGCATAGTGGTCACTGCTCAAGGTCACACCTGGGTTCAAGGTTCTTAGGAGCCTAAGGTCAGTGGGTATCAGTGGGTACATGGTTCCACCGATTTCTCAAAAAAAAAAAAAAGTTCCCCAGGCACAAAGGGTCTGAATGCTGTACATTCCTACCAGATCGTGATCCCAAGAAAAGAGCCACTGGCAGTGGGCCCTGGACTTGCCTGCGGGCACGAACGTGCAGGCAGGTTTATGGTGCCCAGGTCTCCATGCAGCTGGATTCACTGGGCACAAAGCTCCCCAACTGCCCAAACATCATCTGGTCATGCTTATTACTGTTGCCCAATGAAATTTTATGCACCAAGTCCACAGGTGTGATTTCCCCTTCTTTATGAGGGCCGGAATGACATCACTGATGGCCAATAGAAAAGAGCCAATTATGTCCAGGCCATAAAAAGGAATGAGATTTTTTTCAACCAAATCAAAACTTCCTTCAGCTTCATGAATGCAAGAGGCCCCTTTAAGGAAGGGTCCCCCAGTCCTGCCTGTGGGCTCCAAACCAAGGGACATGATTGCTTTCCAAAGACTATGGGTCTAAGGCCAGAAAGGGGGTCCGCCCTTGGCATTTATCATGTAATCCTATTACCACACTGGCCCCTCAGGGTCACCTGAAAAGATTAACAAGCCCTACCCTCAGACCCTAACCGGCTCCTCTCTACTCTATCCAGGGAAAATGAGAAGAGATGAGATACTCAAGTTCCTTTATTACTCCTTTTGAATAACAGAAAAGAAAGCAAAGAGCATTCCCCCTGCTTAGAAAGAAGAGAACAATACAGAGGAAACAGGGGTGTAAGAAACTGCCCCTCATCCCCATAAGCACACAGCACAAAGCAAAAGGAGCCAGCCTTCCCCACCCCACTCCTCATTCAGCCCTACCACCTGCAACTGAGCCACACTGGCTGGGCCGAGACAGCCCTGATGGCAAACAGGTGTGGCTAGCCCGGCGCCAGCCAAGGCACGGGAGTAGCTCATTAGGGGAACACCCCCCTCGCTAATGGCTATGGCCATGGTGAAGCCATTGTGAGCGGGAGCTCAGCTTTGAAGATTAGGTGAGGCAGACGTTGGGGGAGAGCTGCTAGGCAGAGGCAAGGAAAGCTGCATATCCATGGAGGTCTGCCGGACAGACTGGCAGACAGGCCAACAGCCAGGACCAGCAAAAGAGCAGGCACCATGCTGGAAAAGGCGATGGACACTCTGCCTTCCATGCTTTCATCTCTTTAAGACTTAGAGGCAGACCCAACTCAGGGAGATGCATGTCATTCTCACATTTAGGAGACTCAAACCTTTGAAGAGGAGGGAGACCAGCAGACTCTAGAGGCCTCCCTGGCTCCTTTCTCCCTCTCAAGAAAGGCTGTGAGACCTGGATCTTGGAGTGATGTGGGCTGGCAGTCCTGGTGCCCACCAGCTCCAGGATAGGCACATACTGTTCGCCTGCAGGAGCAAACTACTGTATCCCATGTGATATGCAGAAATGGGGGAGTGTGGAGAGGCTCTGTCTTCTTCAAAGTCATCATGGGACCATGGAGGCACAGAAGGCCCAGGCTTCGGGAGGAGTGGGCCAGTAGAAGCCAACCAACCAGCCAGTTGGAAGATCCTGCCACAGGGACACCTGTGAGGGGTGGGTGGGCTTGCTTCCATGCAGAGTTGCCACACTTGCTCATTCCAATACACTCTCAAAGAACGCTGTCCCTAGCGGCCCTGCAGCTCATAACTGCCACGATTTCCTATGCTTCTCTCCAAGTCTTGAGCCTCAGGAAAGGGCCCATTCCCACTGGATCCCAGTCAGGGAGTCCTATCTAGTCAGAGCCTCCACGGGCAGCATGATGTGAGTCTGTATCCAACATGTTCAGGCTACTCCAGCCAAGGCAGCACTTAGCTGGGGACACAGCTCTTTGTCTCTCCTCTTTCCATTCCCCCACCCAGAGGAGATAAACAGACCCCGGGTGATAAACGGCCCACCTTTCACGATCACTTTTCCTCAAGTTGAGGAGAGTAGCTAGTGATGGATGGGCTGGAATTTGGTTATCAGGAAGGGCTGTCAGCCAGAGGTGCCTATCTCCTCCCCCACTACGCAGGGCATCATTACACTGTGGCATCGAGGTAAAATATGACCAAGGGGAGGGAAGGAAGAAAGAGGGGAAGGATGAGCTTACACACGGAGCAAATTGAGCAACAATGAGAGCAGGCACGAGACTGGGACGTTAGTTATCTGCCCATGACACCTTTTATCTCTGCACAAATTGGTCCTTCCTCCCCCACTGCATCCTCTTATACAAACAGAGGCAGACACAATGTGTCACCACTGCAACAGCGTAGCAATTTAACCCGAATTAGTGAGGGGGTCAAGCTAGGAAATAGGGGTTTCTCATTTCAACAGGTTCCTTAGTCTCAGCTCTGAACTACCACATTGAGCGGAGGAGGGTAGAGAGAAGGCAGACTCATAATTGAATTCACTCACTTGGCCACTGCTGATGTATAAAAAATTAATGCATGAGCCTCCTACTTATCAAAGCTGGTTAGTATCTATCTCACCTGCATGATGCACCATGTCAGAAGACACAGCATGGCAGGCCTAGCACTCAGTGCCTTTAGCCAGGATAGGAACCAGCAAAAACAGGAAGAGAAAAGCACTGCCCAGGTGGCCTGGAAGCATCCTCAAAGGCCATTGCAGGTTTAGTCTCAATCGATCTCCTTATAGCCAGAATCCCTTCTATGAGGCCTTATTTGTAAAGCATGTTACCCTTGGTTGGCCATAAACCCCTGCTAGAAGCCTACAGGACAGAGTGCTGGGGAGGGCTGGGGATACTATAGGAGCAGATCGCATCAAAGCTGGTCCTTGACAGTTCAATAATACACTTCAGCCTACACAGAAAAAAGGTTGGCTCCACCTCCAACAGAAGATGTTCAGGTTGTTTTATGAATAACCCCTCAGACAGAGAGTCCCACACTGCTGCGCCTGAAACTGAGGATGCCAGTGACAGCACTGATGGCACTGACAAGGCAAAAGAGCAAGGAGGAGAGGAGCCTGGCCTTTTCCCCAGTGACCTCGCCTACTGCAGGACCTGGAGTTACAGATGGAGAAGGCACCTTGGGACTCATTCTCCCCATCAAAGTCCCCTGATGGTAAGGCATGCGGTTCAACCCCTGTCCAGTACCACGGCTCCACTACACTAAGATAACTTGGTCAAATGACCATGTGTCCTGGGGTAAGTGACTTCACCTCCATGCCCTGCTCTGTGAGGGTTAAAGGAGCCAACCAAGGGTAACATGCTTTACAAATAAGGCCTCATAGAAGGGATTCTGGCTATAAGGAGATCGATTGAGACCAAACCTGCAATGGCCTTTGGAGATGCTTCCAGGCCACCTGCATTGACAAGACAGTGCCTTGGTCAGGAAAAGGATACGGGAGAAGGCTTGCTGGGGGTGACAGGAAGAAGGAAAGTTCCAGAACCACTCCACAGCTGCAAAACGAATTCCATGAAGCTTGGGCTGAGGGAAGGAGTTATGAATAGAGGAAGCACCTTGGGACTCATTCTCCAAATCCAAAGAATCAGCACACAAATACCAAGGAACAAAAGCCAAGACCCCAGTCCAGACACAAAATGAGAGAGCTTTCTACCTCAACCGACCACTTTATATTCAGGAGTATCACTGAGACCCAGGACCCTCAGACAGAGGCTAATGGAACCTGATTTCTCTCTTGAGAAAGCTTCCAGGCCCACTCAGAAGATAACCATAGCAGACACAGAATGGTCACTGCAGGAGTGACTACTGAGAAGTGGCCATCTCACTTCTGCTGGTGGGAGGGCAATGTCGAAGGCACTCAGAGACTCAGCTGCAATTCCCCAGGCTCAAGCAAGTGTGCGTGCATGCACACATGCGGTCCCTCCGTTCTCCTCTGCCTGCCCACAGCCCCAGAGGGAATGCACTGCTGACTTATCAGCCCACTTTGCCCCCACACTTGCCCCCCTCCTCTGGGACGGCTGCAGGTTACAATTCCAACCACAGGCTTCAGAAAGATGATACACTTGCTGGAGCCTGCAAAGGGTCAGGAGAAGAGTACTGTTTGAAATATCAGCATGACAGCTGGCTCCTTGTCTGTCTCTTCCTCCCCAACCCCCTCCCCAAACTTGTCATGGTACAAGAAGTCTATAAGCAGCCCATCAGCTTTAAATATCAGTGTGCGTGAAGCAGGAGCACGAGAGCGAGGGAGCGGGAAGCCGACAGCGAGCGCCTCTGTCGCCACTGCCTGTCAGGGAACACTAATGAATTTCACCACCAACAGCCAGGCTTCAGATGGAGGTGAGCTGGGGGCTGGGGGGTTTTCTAGGGAGAACTCTGGCAGTATTAAAACATATTTTCCCAAAGCCCTGTTAATAAAACGTCATGGCAGAGCTGAGAACTACGGCCTACCACCAGGACTTCAAGGGCAGAAAGGGGTGGGGCAAGCCCCGCTGTCCTCTCAAACAGGGAGAAGAATGCAAGCATGAGGTTGGAGGGAGCTGGCAGAGCCCCAAGGTGAGGCTGGGTGACCTCGGCAAGCCTCTCACTTTGTCTTGCCACTGTTACCCTTACGCATCTCATCAAGGCCTTGGGATGCCTTGTTGAGAGGACTAGGATAAGAAGGAAAGGCCTGAGGCAGGGAGAGATGACCAGCTGTGCCTTCCTGGCCAGACTTACCACCCACCCCACCTCAACCAACTTCAGCTCACTCACTTCACAGTGAGGCCCCACGGCAAGGGGTTACAGGCCATGCTTCCAGACCCAGGCGAGGTGGGGTGAGAAACTCTGGCATCAGTCCTAACAGGAAGCTACACTTCCCCCACAGATGTCAGGGCCAGAGCTCCTTATTATTTTACAGATAAAGGAATGGAGGATGAGAGTGGGAATGTGACTTTCCCAAGACCCTACAACTAGAAAGCAGTAAAGCCAGGAATCGAAACTAGGTCTCTTCATTCTAAAAGCCCTATTCTTTCCACAATGCCACACAGCTTCTTTGAGGAAGGGTTGATCACCTCACTGTCCTGTGTGTCCTCTACTCCCAGGCTCTGCCCTTCCCCTCCACTTCCCCCTACTGGTACACACGCACCTCTGGCCTGGCACGGGCCACAGCTGCCATGTAGCACTGGGCTGGGCTCCAGGCCAGGGTGAACCCAGCCGGGCAGAGAAAGCCCTGGGAATGAGCCAGGCCATCACCTGGGAGTCTCCACAGCTCACACGACATGGCTGCAGGCATAAGCCCTCCCACGGGTGCCCTCTGCACAGCTCTGAGCAGGAGTGTCTGATCTGGCAGCGACCTGCTGTGCAGGGGGCAAATGACATTTAATTTCCTCTTGGTTTCCCTATAGTACAGACGAAAGGCCGTCACCTGCGTCTGGGTCTGGCGGCACAGCTGGAAGTGTTCCCAGACATGCTGCTCTGGAGAGTTCCCAACAGAAACCACAGCACAGGCAGTGCAGAGGGATGCTCCATGGTCCAGGCTGCTGGCGTTCCCAAGGAAAACCAGCTTCAAATCCCTAGTGCCAAAGTTGCTCAAAGTCTCCAAAAGGCACTGTATATGCACATAGCGCCTCCCTGCTCCATGGCTCTTTAGCCTATCTGCCAACTATCTCTCATTTCTTCCCTATGGAGACCACACGAAGCATACAAGTGCCACAAACACGCTGTGGAACCGTATGACAAGCACCTCCCCAGTGCCACAAATAGTCCTTAAAATTCTGTAACTTGTATCTCCCCAGCCCCTCTCTAGGGAAATAATAAGACAAGTGCCTCTCCAGCGTCCTTTCCACGGCAACTCATCAGGGAAAGGCACAGTGCCCCACCTGTCATGACTGTAGAAGTGCTGGAACTGCCACCAGGGCTTGGCCAGAGCTCTCTTTCCCAGATGGAATGGCAGAAGCCCCAGTAGGGAGTGGGTATGGAGAGGAGGCTGAGCAAGTGATGGGAGGTTTCCAAGACACTTTGGTCAGTGCCTCAGCTAATAAGCTATTCTCTTTTTGGCCAGGGAAACCAGGAGCTCCTTAGCAGATTGAGCTGTCTCCAAGATAACTCGCTCATCCCACTACAGTCTTCCCCTGGCCTGTGGCCATCTTGACCCTATGCCTGAACTGCTGTTGTGTGGCCTACGATGCCCTCTGGAGGCTCCGCAGAGAGGCATCCTCCTAGCATTCAGGATCTGGGTTGCAGTCTGACCTCTGCTCTCATATAGGTACTCAAGACACAGCTGTACCCTTAACCTTCTAGCTGGTCTCCTCTGCCCTGATTCCAGCTCCCCTGACACCTTCAAGAGGTGTAAGCACTTGTCCTATACAGAGTAAGACTTCTGGGCGGGCATTAGAATAGGCTAGTGATTTTTAAAGTGTGCTCCATGGAGTTCTAGGGTTCTAAGGAGGAACATCAGGCTACTTCATGGACCGGGGGGAAAGGAGGAAGAATGGGAGAGGAAGAATGGGTAGGGCTTTTCCCCATCTTCAACCAGATTCACACTGGACTTTAAAATTCTGTTCAAAAGAAAAAAAAGTTTACTACTAAAAAAAAATACTACCATTCCATCTCTCTACAGTGCTCCTCTGGATTCTCACAGCATTTGTTTTCTGCCTTCATTGTAGTGTTTTCATACTCTACCTTACTTACCCTATAATTAGGTATAGGCATGCTGGTCTTTCTGTCCTGATCACTTGGCAGTCCCCATAGTCCCCAGCACAGTACTTACAGGGCCCAGGGCAGCTCTCAACAGGTGCCGACTTTAGGCTACTACCGGAATGCCAGCACTTCCGGGATATGCTGGGGTCAGCACCTTCAATGGCAATTTCCAACAGGATTCCTTGGGAGAGAAGAGCTGCAGTGGAGGGTAACTGATATTTACTGAAAGGTCCTCGTGAAGATGTATAGCACATGCCACTCTTAAATCAATGAATGGGACACATCTGCTACCACGAGCAATCATCTAAATCAACTTCCAGGGGACCAAACAGACTTTTGCATTTGGCCAATCTTTGGGAAAAATGCAACAAATTTCAACAGGAAATATCACTCATGAGAAGCTTCCAAACCCTGTGTGTGGGACCATGGGAACACAGGATGACGTTCATCAGCTGAGAATTCAAGGGTCTGTCCCCTGGCTTCCTGTAGCCTGTAGAGGAATCACTAGTCCCATGATTCTGGTTATAGGACTGAGAATGGGTAAAGCCCCTTGGCCCCATCAACCAAGCCTACTGCGTGGGCCTCCTTCTCCAGCTAGGTTTAGGGAGGGGGCCAGGAAGGCAAGGGACTGTGCTCATCCTAGCTAAAGCCACTTGTTAATAGGCCCTAGATTCCTTTATCCCTGGGGAAAGGAAGGTAGCAATGAGCTCTCTTCTCCACCCCCCTCCACCGTGCCTCCCAGCAGGGCCAGGGAGGACAGCCATTAGTGTGTGCCTCAGCAGACAATGGGGAGGAGAAGTCTCCAGAGCAAAGGACAACTGCAGCAATTAGAATGCAGGGAGGTTCAGAAGCTATTTAACTGGGTGACCCCTGAGGTCGCTGCATCTGACTCCCATCCCTGGATAAATATTGTATGAGAGGGGAGGGGGCGAGCGAGGGAGCCGGAATGCTGCTCCTCCTTCCATTCCTTTCCCCACCCCATGCGCTGCCTCCAGCCACATACACCAGGAACATTATTTACAGTCCCGACCGTCAGAGCAATCACTCTGCTAACCAAGAGGGAATGGACAAAGTTGACTTACCAAAAATTGACTATGGCAACTGAAGAAGAAACCAGAGCTGAGCCAACACAGATGCAAGGCTCCCTCCACAATCTGGGTCCAGTTGAAGCAAATGTTCTGTAACCCCAAAACCCAAACTACTGGCAGGTGAGGCTGGTCTCAATGGCAGAGAGTAAATCAGAAAAACAGAGCATCCTTCCACCTTTTAGGGGCCCCATAATGGAAAACTCCTGGCTCTCATCACTACCTAGGTGCTCCTTGGCAAAGATGGGAGTCCTAGCTACCTGCCCAGAGGAAGCCGAACCAGCTACATGCCACTTGTCCAGCTTGCCCCTTAGCTGACCTAGTCGGGAAAGGCCAAGAGCGAGAAAGTTAGATATCACAGGAAGGGGTCAGGGTGGGGGAAGAAGAGAGTGTTTGAGTGCAGGCTGTGCCTCAGCCCCCACATGCACCGCTCCTCCAGTCCTGCTCTAATGCACCCTGACATGCCTCTGAAGACAGAGAGCTGTTTGCAGTCAGCACCGTGATTTGTTAGTAATTATTTCCATGGTGTCACATTGCTGTCACTCTGTTAACAAAGAGACAGGCTGCCTCGGGCTGTCTGCGAGAAAGAATCGCAGAGAAAAAGGCCTGTCAGGCTCCCGGGATTCTCTGGGCTGGCTGGCTTTCTTTCCCAAACCAACATCCTCGCAAGCTTTGGAAGAAACAGTTTTTCAGAACTATCAAGTCTGAGTTGTGTCACCCTTTAGCCAGGGACACTGAGAATTTATCCCACCCACTCATAGTTGCCCTTCCCAAAGCCCTACAAAGCTAAGCCCCCAGAGTCCACAAATAATTCAGGCATGGGCCACTATGCCAGTTGAAGCCTTGAGTTCCCTGGCCTTCAACTCCTAAGACCTCTGCTCCCTGACTCATCATTTTCACTGGGGTGTTCACAGCCTCTCATGTGCTCTTGGGAACCTGACCAAAGAAACCTAATTCAAACCAAGCAGAAGCAGCCACCCTATTGGCACGGCTGGGGAATAAGAATAATATGATGGCAGGGCATCTTTGCCTCTTGAATCTGCCAGCCCCAGTTCTGGAGCACAGTGGCTCAGGTGCCAACACCCCTGTAGCCTTCATGTGCCTCTGCATCTGTGAAGAGACACTTACGGAGCTGTCTCCGCATGTGACCTGTCTTTCCCAGTGCCTGGATCCGCATAACATCTGCACTAGGAGAACTGGTGGTTTGCTTTAGCACAAAGTAATGTCTCCATTACCCTGGCTGGGAATTAGAGGACAGATTGGCAAGCGCTGACAAAACAGAGGTCACTCACCTTACAGGCATGGAAAGTTGGAGATTAATTCTCTCCTCTCACAGAGGGAATCAGACTCCAGGATAGTGGAAGGGAAGCACCAATATTGAGAAACCCTTTCACTGCCAAGCAGCAGCAGCAGCTGTCACCTGTACCAACATCAGCAGAAAAGGAAAATAAAAGGCCACAAGCCCTAGAGAAGTCCTGCCAAGGTGGCAAGGGCTTCGCCATCTAGCTCCTGCAGAATCCCAAAGGACAGAAGAGCCTGGACATGACTAAGATTCTTCAAGCATTAGGTCCAAAAGGCAGACAGCTGCAAGCACTGGAATGCAAACTCCATGAAGGCGGGATGTTTGGGAAGTTTTCTTTCTTTATTCACTGCTATATCCTTAATACCTAGAGCAGTGCAGGGCACACAGCAGGTAGTCAACACACCTGCTGAAAGAATAAATAAATGAGTCAATACAGCTCAAAGGCCACTTCCACAGGGGCCAGTCTCTCCCTATCACAAGACCACAGAGAAGAGGGAGGACAGTGTGGGTTCCAGAATAGACAGGGAAGACCACATGGCCAAAGGACTGGAATTAGGTTTGAAAGGGTGAGGGGGATTGGGACAAGTTGATGGGCATAGGAAGATTCTCATATTAAATTGAAGATTCACATATTCATTCAGCAAACATATACTAAATAACTAAATAAAGTATAATAGATTTTCCAATAAAAAAAGAATAAACAAAATGTAGTACAATACGATGGAATACTACACAGAAATATAATAAAAAGCCTAAATTCTTGATACATACAATGATGCACAGGAATCTCCTATACATTATGTTATGCAAAAGAAGTCAGACACAGGTCGGGTGCGGTGTCTCATGCCTGTAATCTCAGCACTTTGGGAGGCCAAGGCAGGCAGACTGCTTGAGCTCAGGAGTTCAAGACCAGCCTGGGCAACATGGTAAAACCCCGTCTCCACAAAAAAAAAAATACAAAAACTAGCTGGGCGCAGTGGCACGTGCCTATAGTCCCAGCTACTCGGAAGGTTGGGGTGAGAGGATGACTTGAGCCCAAGGAGGTAGAAGTTGCAGTAAGCCAAAATCACAGCACTGAACTCTAGCCTGGGTGAAAGAAGTCAGACACAAAAGAGTATGCCTTGCATGATTCCATTTATACGAAAGCCAACAATAGGTAAAAACTAACCAAAACTAACAGAAGTCAGAACAGTGGTTAATTGGCAAGGGGAAGGCATCACTGACTGGGAAGAGGCACCAGGGAACTTTCTGGGGTGATGAAAAAGGTTCTTGATCTTGACCTGGGTGGTAGTTCCCTAGGTGTATACTTGTATAAAAATATACTGAGCTATATACTTCACATTTGTATATTTATGCATCTGTACCTATTTCATACCTTAATTTTTTTTTTAAGAGACAGGATCTTACTCTGTTGTCCAGGCTAGAGTACAGTGGCACAATCACGGTTCATTGCAGCCTCAAACTCCTGGGATCAAGCAATCCTCCAGCCTCAGCCTCCTGAGTAGCTAGGATTATAGGCATGTGCCACCACACCAGGTTATTTTTTATTTTTATTTTTATTTTTAATAGAAACAGGGCCTTGCTACCCCAGGCTGGTCTCAAACTCCTGGACTCAAACAATGCTGCTTCAGCCTCCCAAAGCACTGGGATTCCAGGTGTGGGCCACTGTACCAGACCTCAATTTTTTTAAAGACCCAAAAACAAGCTGATATTCAAAAAGGGTTTTAAAAAAACACAGATCTAAACAATATCTCATAGAAAGGAAAATATTTTCCAGGAGCACCAGTGGTTCCTTCTTGGAGCTTGGGAAAAAAAGGTCTTCCTGTCTTCACTCTCTATCTGACAGAAGTCAGAAAGGCCCAAGCAAATGGGCCTAGGAAGTGAGAAATGTTCAAAACACAAAAGGGTAGAGCCCGGGTCCCCCACCTAGGAGGTTGTGGCCTGGTGGGAAGCTGCATGGAACCTCTATTCCATGACAGGTGAGCTATAGGAAAGCAGAGATAGGTCATACAGTCCAGCCAGGTGCCCAGCTGGTTCTGAGGCCCTCTGAAGCAGCCTGTCTGTTGGATTCCGCCACAGAACACAGAACCAGACTTCCAAAGAGTGCCCTGAAGAGCCACCAACATAGGATCCAATTTGTCTTCCTGACAAACCAGGCAGAGACTGGCTGAGTTAGCCCAACTCTGGGCTAAGGTGAAAGTCTCAGAACATACAGCCCCTCCAGCCAGCAAGGAGGAGGTGATAAGACTCTCATCCATGGTCAAGGGGAGAGCCTCATATCAAATCCAGGGCCAGAAGCAAGGCAGCAACACTTGCTTCTGGACCAGTTAAGCAGTAAAGAACCACTCAGTTATCAACTCAGGCCAAAGCATGAGGCTCCTACTGCCTTGAACATCTCGAAGCCTGATCAGTCATTAAGCAAGTATCTTTATCTTTTATCAGGGTTTTCACTGAGCAGAATTTCCATTCCAGGGGTTCCTATAATCACTACAATGATTTAGACCCTCTGACACCTTCCTAGTGGGTAAGGAAATGAGGTTGCCACTGGGTTTCCACCCTACAGCCTAGAAGCGCCCAGAAAGTAAAACGCCAGAGGCCCTGTCTGCCACGGAGAGGTTGGTGCTTGTTGATCAGACAGCAGAGCTTGTCTCCCAGTCCCCATTGAGGCACGAAGTCCTTCCAGAGCAGAGCAACTATCCCAAACTCAGGCTCTGAGGGAAGGACATGGGGGGAGACGCCTGTTGACTTGCAGCTCCAGGATCACATGGATAAGTGTGAAGGGAGCCAAGGGTGGGAACCAGAAGAGATGCTTTGGCTCCACAGAAACCTGCTCCTACCCTCAGGCCTGCATCTAGGAAATGGTTAATCCCCAGCCAAGCCCACCATCAGGAGCCCCTTTAGTGCCAGTTCTGGGCCCGGGGACATGTGCAGGAGGGGGCTTTCATGTTTGTGAGTAGGCTAGCCCCAGGGGCATCAGGCAGAGGCGGAGCACCCCTCCCTCCTACAAGCCCAAAAACTCTCAGCCCAAGGAGCTGTCAGGCTAACGAGGCTACCCCACCACCACTCCATCTGAGCGTGGCAGGCTGCACTGCACGACTGGCTTCAGGTGGCTCTTCTTTAATTAATGGCATCCCAGGCTCTGCAGGGAGCTTCACCTCACAATGAATGGCCCTCTCTCATTAGAGGCAAGCCTGCCATGATGTATTCAGGGTGAAGGCCAGGATTCATTTCCCTGTCTGTGGGTTGGGGATGGGAGGGAGGGGAGAGGCAGCAGGGAGAGATTTATATCGAGTGACTTGGATTAGCTGCAGCTGAAACATGACCCCATCAACTCACGCTGCCTTCTTGGGGCTAACCCGGTGCACCTCTGCTGACGAGAGGGCTCTAGGGAAACTGAAGGGAGGGCAGAAGGTCTGGTTCCCATTCTCTCTGAGCTCAGACTACAACTCTAAGGCCCAGAATTCCTATACAACCTTCAGAACCTCCTCCCCCTGCCCCCACTGTGCACTGGGAGCCTGGGCTGATTCTGAGCCAACCTTACCCATCAAGAAACTTTTTATGGCCAGGAAGCTGACCCACTGCCCTCACGTCCACAGGACTGAGGCCCTGACTACAGCCTCAGTTGGCTTTTCTGCTTTTGTAGTAAGCAATACCCTCATTCCTTACCTCAGAGAAGGAGGCCACAACATAGTTTGCCCCCATAACTGCCACCTGGATAGGACCCAAATATGTTCTGCCACAGGGCATCTCAGACCTCACGCCACCCCACACTAGGGAAAAGGCTCCAGGCATCGGTCTGACACAAAAACATGCAATCACCTCCAGGGTGGGGAGGTTCTGGGCACACTATTCTCCTTCCCTCCACTACCCTGACCCACCCACTCCAATGGCTGAGCAGGAGGAATTGCAGTCTTCTAGGCAAAAGCAGAAATTGGGGCCTTTGGCTATCCAAATTTCCGATGTACTTCTCACAGACTTGGAAAGGTCACCCTGACTCTGCTAGCCACACAGGTGGTTGTAGGCCTAGGAGCTAGGTTGATTCAGACTGGTAGCAAACAGCACACAGCCCTACAAATTCCTCATGCAAATATCACAAAATTTGACTTTCAACTTTGCTTGTGCTTGGGAGAAAAATACTTCAGAACCTGCCCTCTTTCCATTCTCAGCCCCCTTAGAATGCCCAATTCACTAAGAGAGCGGGACGGTGGGCTTTCACCTGTCCCTGTCAGCCAATCAGAAGGCTGCCTGGCAGGCCTGCCGTGTCCCTAGGAAGGCCAGGCAATGCCCATCATCTGCACGCATTCACTCCATGTCATCCATGCTTCTTCCTGGCCCTTGTGGAGGAGCATTCATATCTCTTTCCTTCCCTACTCAGAAAGAGATGTAGCTCAGTTCCGCTTTGCTAAGCCCTATTTGGCAATATGTCTAAACACACGCAAACTTAATTAGTTCAGGAGGGGAGCCCAAGCGCTTGCAATGACAGATAAAAGTAATGGGAAATGAGACGAGTCAGGACTGGCAGGGAGTTCTTACTCAAGCCCCTTCCCCCAGCAGGCTGCTAATCAAAGGTGATGCAGCTCAGTGCTGGTACCAACTGGTACACCTGTGGGCAAGGGGCAATGGTGCGATGCCCGTTGAGAAAAAGATTGGAAGACATCAGCATACAGAGGATAGTTGAAGCTATGGCAAAGATGAGATCACTCTGGTAAGTGTGAATGTGTAGAATAAACAGAAAAGACAACCAGGATAGAGATCAAAGAAACACCACTATTTAAGAAACACCAACATGAAAAAAAGGAAGGAAACAAGTATTAATATCTACCCAAGTGACTGAGGAGGAGAAGCCAGAGAAACAGAAAACATGACAAAAGTACAGATAAAGATGGTTTCAAGAAGATTGAAGTAGTCAGCTGTTCAGCAATGCCAAGAGGACTCAGCCTGACCCGCAGCAAGCACATCACTAGGCCACCCTTCCAGCCATCTTCCACATCCCCACAGGACGGTCACTACCCCACAGTGCTCGCCCAGGTGCATGGTTCCATCATGGCACCTTTCACTCCAGGTAGCGGCAGTCTCTTCAGTGGTCTTGACCGCTTGACAGCGGCCTCGAAGAAACCTCAGTAGCCCCTGCTGAGTGCATGCTCCCCATCTCCAACAGTGATAGTGTAATCTGGGCAAGTATCTTTCCATCTCCAGACCTCCTAAAACCTGAAGTGAACTCCAGGTCCACACCTGCAGAGCACAGCCAGAATGTAGTATGCACACCCCAGCAAGAAGGCAGGGGAAAAAAAGGAAGTCAAATGCCTGCATTTATGTGTTCAACCTCTCTCCTCCCTCCAGGGGGAGGAAAACTTCCTGCTCCAAAACTGAGGCTGAGCCTAGGTGAGGGTCCTCTCACCAGACTCTGAGCAGGCCCCTGGCCCCTATTCCACCAGAGAACAGCATCTGATTCTCCTACCCTCTCTAAAGGGGCCTCTTCCCAGACTGCACTAAGGGCCAGGGCCTCCCTCAGGTTAGCTCTTTCCCTCCAGTCTTTCCCTCTTCTCAATCTTCCTTCTTCTCAGACTCACGGCCCACTGGGAAAGCCTCTAGTCTAGGTTCTCAGCCATGCTGTGCTATATGGCTGGTGAACCTGGATCTTCAAGCTACAGGCTAAAATCTAAGTTCCTCAAGTGGGTGCCTGTGCAGGTGTCCCTTCTCAGTCTACACCAGCACTAACCCCACCACCATACCAAAGATGGAGCCCTTTGAAAGAGGCACTTTCTACCTGGGCAAGCAGAGAAACAACACCAAACCCTATGGGAAGCTTCAAGAAACACCAGGCAAGGCAAAGAAAAAGTGGGTCACGTAGGGAAAGCAAGCTGACCAAGAGCCAGACCCACAACAAGTGTTGTTTCTTGAAAAAATTGAGAGGGGAAATTAAATCCACACCACTAAATAAAAACTCGCCTTAGCAGCATCTGTGACTACACATCAAAGCCCACGTAAACTTGGAGAATCAACTCATCTGGCTTTGACAAAAGATGGACATAAAATGATTTGTCAGGATGGGAGCAGATTTCTTTTCTCCAGTGGGATTTATGCTGCCACTTCAGTTCCCATTTCTCAGTGCCCCACTTATCAGCCCGTTTCCAACAAAAGTGATGTGAAGCTGCTGAGGGGAGAAGGGGAGGAGGAGGTAAGGACAGCAATGAGAAGGAAACACGGCTTCCGGAAACTAGAGTGTGAAACGAAAATGTTTGCTGAATTCCTAAGACTTAGTTAAATCTGAAAATGGATGTCAAAATAAGAAGTAAGCCACAGACCAACAAGTTGTGAGTGTCAATTTAACACCACCCTTGTCAGGCTCATCTGCAGCCTTTACCGGGCGCATAAAAAAGTGATGGCTCTGACGAGAGCCATCTGACGAGCCTCTGCCGAGGTTCCAGGAACACCGATTAGCTGTGCGCTGTCACGCAGCACTACTTAGGTTTCCTCTCCGGCTGTTTTTATTTTGTTACACATTTAATTAAGAGCCTTCCCAGCAGTTATGCAGAGACCTGCTTATAAGAGGCAGCCACAGAGCTCCCTCCCCCAAGCCCTGCCACCTGCTTCCTTTCTGAAAACCCTTTTCTGAAGCTTCATCAGCCTTCCCAGTCCAAACCCAAACCAGTCCACAAAGTCTGCCCTACCCATCTCTTTTGGAAACTACACGGTCTTAGAATTCAATTCTGTCTAGCTACACGTCTTTAGCTCTCTGAGCCACAGGGGTTTTTGGTTTGTTTCACCTATAAAAGAAAGACAATACCACCACCCACCAGAGATGGTAGTCAGAAGGTGTGGATGTGGTAAGGTATGCGCTCATTAAAACTTGGCTTCCTTTCAATATATGGTTGGGTTCCACAACTCAATCTCTTTTCTTGATGATATCATTTTTCAGGAAGAGGCAGGGTAATCTCCTGGGTCACCAACACCTGTCCAGGGCCCACTGTGCTCCAGAACAGGCCAGACCAAAAGAAGACAGCACCCTCTGAAATTCCCTCTCCATATCATGGGGAGACCAACTCCAAGCTTATAGTCTCCAACCTCATGCATGGGAAAGTTTTCATATACACATATACGTACACATCGTGCACAGTTAAAGTAGAAGATTCTGAAATGTGTGTGTTTGGAAGGTGAAGATGCCAAAGAGAGAACAACACTGGATGAAGGGAGTCCCGGTGAGGCTACCTGGAGGAAGTGGACCTCTGGACTGGGCCAAAGGGCCTTCCTCCTGGGCCATATGAACTCCAGAATTCTGGGTATCAGCCTGAAACTGGCCCCACCTTGAGTAGCTTCTCTTGGGCTACAGAGATCCACGTTAAGTCCCTTCCTTGCTTTAAGTACTCAAAGCTGCCCGGGACGCCATTAACAAGAACAAGAGTCTTCTTCTTCCACTCCTTCTCCATGGACTTCTCCTCTGATTCATATCTGCTTCTAGTCCCAGCCTGTACAACTTCCCTGACAAAGAGATGTCATGTGGGAATATAGAGACCCTCTGGAGTAAACCAAGAGGGGTGCAGTCAGTTTGTGTACACACCTGATGGGTGTGGGAGATGAGGTCTCTGTGTGCTCACGTGATTTGGGCCTTTTCTTCCTCCTGTCTCACCTAGAAAGTTGGGGTCCAATAGCAGGCTTGACACCCACCTGGGCACATAACTTCACGTCAATGCCCAGCATCCACAAGGCTTACAAAGGGCCTTGGTGAGGAGATGACACCTGATATGGTAGAAAATGTTACTGCAGAGCTACTACACCACACCCCTCACCAACATCCCACTTTATGCTCAAAAGTTCAAACACACACACACACAGACACACACACAGAATACTTGCTGCTACCTTCAGTCACAATGAACACAGAGGTAATTGATTCTATGACTCCTCAGCAAACAGTGCCCCCACCACCTCCATCCCACTTCAGTTCCCTGGGGGCCATCTGAATCCCTCATGGAGTTCATGAGGGCAGACAAGATGCACAAGTGTCAACCCAGCAAAGGAACCGGTTTTGTCTTCCATAACCGGGACAGGATCAGGAGACAAAGGTAAAAAAGCAGTGGGGACAAAGGAGGAAAGAGGAGGCTGGTGATGTGGGCAGCTTCCCAGAGCAGCTCTCTCTCATCCCACCACTGGGCTCCCAGTTGGATCACCAGGGTCTTGCAGGCCAGATAAAGGGGCAGCATAGTATAATAGTTAAGAGCAAGGACCTGAGTTTGAATCCTGGCTCTGTGTGTCCTTTGGTAAATTACTTAACCTTTCTGTACCTTTACTTCCTCAACTATAAAATAGGAAGAATAATAATGCCTACTTTATATGGTTGACAAATAAGTTACTGTATTTCATTACATAGTAAACATGGTATTTGGCTTAAAATCTTTTTTTCCAAGACACTCTTTTAAATCCTCCCTTCCAGGGCAATAACACACAGCCCCAGCAATCGGAAGGGCTGTCATGAGCAGTGAGACCTGGCAAAGGCAGGAAGGCCCCAACCATCCAGGCAGGCCCTTGACTTGCCCACACCCTGCTCCAGAGAGGCAGAAGGCAGGGCTCCCAACCCTCTTCTATCCCTGATAGCCTCAAAGACCTGAAGAATCCCTGACCCAGCTGCCTTGTAGACATTTAAGCCTCCAAAAGGCAAGACCTGGTCCCACAGATTCCAAGCCCTGCCAGCAAAGTAGCCCTTCTCATACTCACATGACTTTTAAGTCCCAGTCTCCACAGGTGACAAAAATTGACTTGACGTTTGGATCTAAGAGGCCTTCCTTCGCCATCCACTCATCGACCCTCTGAAAAGTACACAAGAACAAATGAGATTTTCCTTTTTTTTTTTCCCTGAGCCTGTGAAGAGCCACAACAGCAAAACACAGATAAGCTGCTTGTAATCAGAGCAGGAGAAAATTGTAATCTTATCCAGCCATGGCCCCACTGTGGGCTCTCAGGCTTGGCTCAGAACCACAGAGGCATTTGGAAGACAAACCCTTAAGAAGATCCTGCAGCCCGAGTGTGTAGCCGGAGGGAGCCCCTGCACTCGTCTATTGCCTGGCAGCCTGCTCCAGATCCCAGCAGATCAGTCCGAATACCTTGCTCTGACTTGGCTGTTCCTCTCATTGGTCCCCTGGCCCAGCACAGACAGGCTGTTGTCCTGGGGCATGAGAACAGGGTAGTAGGAGGCCACAAACAGGGGCTCCAACCCACAGCTTCACTCATTCATTTATTTGTTTTACTCTTCTACCAAATGTTTATTAACCAAACTTACAAATTTGGTTATTCACCAAATGAAGGTGACGAACATTTTCACCTTAAGAGGCCCCTTTACTGGACCGGAGCCCCATCCTGACACCTGGGACAGTGCTGCCTGCTCCAGCTGCTAAAAGTTCAAAACTGGCCCCCAACTTCGTATTTCTCCTCTTCATGGTTGAGGATTCAAATTCAGCAGAATATTTTGAAGGCTGAGCTCAATTTCTACACAGGGAGAAAAACTGCTCCTAAACACTCTAAATCTTTCTTTCCCTTCATCCCTTTGTTCAGTTTATTTGTGCTCACACTGGAAATTCAAATACTAAAATCAGTATACAACAAGAGAAATATCATAAACAATTCAAGACTGGGTGAGGTGGCTCAGGCCTGTAATCCCAGCACTTTGAGAGGCAGATGCAGGTGGATCGCTTGAGGCCGGGAATTTGAGACCAGCCTGGTTAACATGGCAAAACCCTATCTGTACTAAAAATACAAAAATTAGCTGGGCGTGGTGGTGCACGCCTGTAATCCCAGCTACTTGGGAGGCTGAGGCAGAAGAATTGCCTGGGCCTGGGAGGTGGAGGTTGCAGTGAGCTGAGATCACACCACTGCACTCCAGCCTGGGTGACAGAGCGAGACTCTGTAAAAAATAAATACATAATAAATAAAAAGAATTCATGAAGCATTGCCTATTTTTCAGAAGACCCCAGGCATGGAGAGGGAGTCACACCACTGCTTCTACCCATGCAAGAGATGTCACCCAGGCTGGAGTGCAGTGGCGCGATCTCGGCTCACTGCAAGCTCCGCCTCCCGGGTTCACGCCATTCTCCTGCCTCAGCCTCCCGAGTAGCTGGGACTACAGGCGCCCGCCACCATGCCTGGCTAATTTTTGTATTTTTAGTAGAGACGGTGTTTCACTATGTTAGCCAGGATAGTCTTGATCTCCTGACCTCGTGATCCGCCCGCCTCAGCCTCCCAAAGTGCTGGGATTACAGGCGTGAGCCACCGCACCCGGCCAAGAGATTATTTTTTAAGGCTATCTCACGTAGTCATTAAAAATGCAGGATTGCATTTTTAATCCAGACACATCTGGATTCCAACCCTTCAACCCTCGGCTATTCCATATCCTGGCTGTGTCACTGATGAGGAGTCATTTAAAAGTCATGTAACCTCTCTGAACCTCAGTTTCCTTCATCTATAAAACCTTACACAGAGTTGTTCTGAGAATTAAATGTGATAATGTTTTAAGTGCCTACCACAAAACAGGTAGTAGGCTGAGAACGGGAGAAAGGCAGATCATCATACCAGCACTGGAGACGTGACCACAGTGCTACAGGACCAAGAAGAGGAAGTGGCTAGCCCTACCTTTCACAGGGAAAGGAGTCAGAAAAGGCTTCACAAAGAAGATAATTGAACTAGGAGCCTGACATGGTGGAACATAGTAGAGAATACTACAGGTAGAGGCAAAGGTACATGTGCAATAATTTTGTATTTGAAGCAAGTACCTGTTTAATGTCTGCCTTCCCTGCCAATATAAGTACCACGAAGGCAGGAACTCTGTCTTACTCACTGCCTTAATCTCTCATTCAGCACAGGATCTACTCAAGAGATATTTGCTGACTGACTGAAAACATGAGTAGGTAAAAGTTTAGGGTGACTGAAGTCCACAGTATACAGAAAGAAAGGACAGAGGCTGGAGGACTAGGTTAGGCCAGACTGTGAAGGGCCTCATGTGCTCAGCAGGAAATAGAGAGCCCATGGGTATCTTTAAGTATCTTAAGTAAGATTACTTCTAGCAGGTATAGGCTGGCTCCCTGGATACCTCTGAGATGCTAGAGGCCTGGCCCATGCTAAAGTCATCCTTGACTAAGGCCAAGGATCCTACCTAGTTCCGTGGCTATAGCAGCCCTACCAACCAGAATGTCAGAGCTGCTCCCCGGTACCAGACGATGCAGACCATGTGGTCTAAACCCTCTTTACAGTCTGTACACCAGACAATCCTCCTCAGCCAAAGAATCTTCCCAAAAGATAAATTCTGGATCTTCCACTGCTAAATGGTCTGTCTCCTCTGGCCCAACTCCTTGCATGTATGTGCATGCGTGCGCACGTGCACACACACACACGTACATGAATCCTTTCCCCAGGGTCACCTAAGAAAAGAGGTAAGGTGAAACTAGGGCTCCCTAAATCAGCATAATCTCTCCTAAGCTCACTGTTTTATATCCCCAAGTTAAGTGCCCCATATACTAGAGGGGCTCCCCAGTGCCCCAACTCCTGCACAGTGAAAGAGAGAGCAAGACACAACAGGAGGCCACATTCAGCAAAACTGGGCCCTTATCACAGGAAGCACTCAACACTCACTGGGGTCCCTGGAAGCTTAGGACCCAGGCCATTCGCTTGCATGGCAGCTATTCAGTGAGCACTTTTTACCATGAGTCAGGTAAACATCTAGCTGGCTGCCTGCTAAGGGCCTTGGTTCGGACAAGAAATGAGCTCTTTATCTCCATAACCAACTCAGGACTAATGAGATGAAGCAGAGCCCGGTCTGGGTCTCCTAGTCCTGCCAGAAACTCTCTATTCAGGCTGATAACTAGGAATTTTCCCTCCTTACCCACAAAGTATGTAGAAGTAGCAGAAAGTAGCTTCCTGGGTGAGACTCAGAATTCTTTGAGCACCCTGCTCCAGGGCTGGCCTAGGGTTAGCAGGGAGTTGCCTCCTCAAGACCACATCTTCTCCTCGACTGGGGCCACTGAGAAAAAAAACCCATAACCTCAACAGTCCTGGTTTGCTGCTAGCCCAGAGCAAGTATCTTCCTCCAGGATCCCAGCTACAGATGTTCCAGGAAAAAGGTGCTTGTCTTCTGGCATCCCTCAGGAGCCAGGCCCTGGCTGGGGATGGCGGCTGGGACAGAGGAAAGAATGAGTTCCCTCTGTCTCAAGTCTGGTTTAACAGGGAGCAGTCCATGCTAAGGAGCTCCCTTGGTCACAGGAATGAATCTCTTCAAAAAAAGATGGTCAATATGGCTGGGAAGCATCTCAGAGCTCATCTTATCTTCTCCCAATCTACTGCAGGTACCCAAACTCTGACCCCCAACCAGACTGGTCACAGCCTGGGTTCCCACACTCCCAGGGACAGGAAATACACTCTGCCACTGAGGTGAGCCTAAACTTGCCTCTCTGACCCTGGCTCCATCCTTGGGGGCCCCACGAAATTCAATCTGCATCTCTCTCCTCCATGGGACAGGATCTCTCGGCTAAAAAAAGGTATCTTGCCCTGCTCCCTGCCACTACGCTACTTCCTCTAGGCTGCACACCTCCAGTGCAGATGTGCCCTGCTATTCCTGCAGATATTCTACTTTCTCCTATGCTTTGATAAGGTCTGAGCTTTGGCTTTATTGGTCTTAAAAAATAAATAAAGCACCTAATGAGATCCACAGGCTTTTCCTCTTCTCCCCTCCCCCTATAGAGAAAGACATGGGAGGGAGACCTTCTCCCCCTGTGAAAACCTCCAGGCCAGAGGAGGGTGGGAGACAAGCTAAGACCAAACACTGCCCTTCCTTATTCTCTCGGGCTACAGCGCAAGAAACAGCATCTTAACCTTTTCTAGCTCCCCGAGGAGAACATCCTAGAAGTGTGGTCTCTGCCAAGGGTTTTAAAGTCTTTAATTTGATTTCCCTCACATAGGCAATTGTTGTAATTATTCTGATTAGGAATCATTACCCAGTGCAGCCTCTGCACCCGACAGGCACAATGCATCCAGCGGCAAGCTGCAGTGGGGCAGGCGGGCCCAGCCACAGCTCCTGGAGGAGCTCTCAGCAAACAAAAGCCATCGATGGGGAGTTCTGGGTGAGTTAATGAAGTGCTCACATGCCACAAGAAGCCAACGCTAAAGCTAAACAAAAACACCTCCAGTCCCCGGGGCTAGTCCCACAGTAGCAAGCTCAGCTTCCCTACTCCCCAGCCCACCCAGCATAGGCTACCCCAGAGCCAGCCAGCACAGGGCCATAGGCCAGGAAGGGGTGGGGGCCCCTCTGCCCGACTCCTGGCAGCACTGGGACATCTTGTCAGAAACCCTGACGGGAACAGCTGGAGATGACAGATCAATGGTTCAATACTCTCAACAGCATGTCACTGATGTGACAGCAAATGTTATTCTAATCAAGCCATAATCATAGTCAAATTACACGGCTACATTCTCAGGAGGGGAGGGAGAGAAAGGCAGCAGGAAGGGGTCAGAGGTCAGGAATTAAAGGTCACTCAACCTACCTCCAGCACTTGCTGCAGGCTTGGCTGACCATCCACCATGGCTTGAATAATCCCAGTGAGCTGAAAGGAAAGAGAAATAGCCGATGGGTAGAAAACCAGGGTGAAGGGACTCAAGGCTGAACAGGACCCTTTCGTTTCTGTTTTTCTCCTTCTGCTGTAAAGGGCTCTGATCTGGCACTGCTTTAGGTTCAGAGCCCAACTAGAAGACTTGGGAATAAAGTCCCAGGACCCAGGACACAATGTGTGCTTCTCCCATAAAATCCTGCCCTGAGATGGGTGTACACATACACATGCTGACCACAAGGCGTGTTCTCACACCTGTTTTAGCTTTCAGTTTGCAAACAAATTGATGTTACATGTCTTTTGTATTCAATAGGCTCAATAACTTCCCACAATTACAGTCTCAAGTAAATTCAGCTCCTAGCTTCACGGAAGTTCCTGTAAAACTTGGGGAGTGCTCATACAGGACAGGCACACTTGGCTTCAAGTCCACCCCTTCTCTGAGCCTCAATATCCAGCACCGCCCCCTCCCACTCCCTAACACCTTCCCTAACATCCATGAAGTCCCACAGGCTCCTATCCTTCACCCTGCATACATGCGCCATCAATATGAACTAGCCAAGCAAGAGACAGAGTCATCTTTAACCAATGGGGAAACTAAGACAAAAAGGCCTAATGTTCAGACTATGACCTAGAGAATTTCTGACTCGGGCCTATGCTCCACCTAGGTCAGGCCTGGGTTCAAACAAGCTTGTTGTTTTGCTTTGTTTTGGTTTGGTTTAAAGTAAAAATATCCCTCAGGCATAGACTGGCGATAGATTGCCTACAAGGATCTGAGGGCATGAGGCCCCCATGTCCTGGACACCAACTGGAAATCACCACCCCCAGCATGTCCCTGGCTACTTCCAGAAAGAGCAGTATCTCAGACTTGCTTGGAAACTTCTTTTTTTTAAAGTGTGTTGGGGGGGCGGAGATTAAACTCCAATTAAACTATAATTATACTTAATGAATACCAAATACCCAACTCACAGAAATTGCTGGCTCTTAGAGGTAAGGTTATTTTCTCATGGTGACTTACATGGAATGGTAATATACACCTTTTAGGGAGAAATTTTCATTTTAAAAACGCTGAGCTCCTCTAGGTGGGTTTCTGTAGTTCATCAAGTCATTATTAGGTGGTATTTTAAGGAAGTGTAAGGACACAGCCACTCTATTTTATATTCCAGAAACCGTTTTTATATTAATCTGTATTTTAATTGGGTAACAGCTGCTGCCTACAGACTTCCCATGGTCTAAAAGGAAAATAAATTAGAAAGATTAACTACACTGTTGTTTCGCAAAGCTTTAACCCACAGCATGCCCACCCGGCTGGCACCTCCACACCCTTTCCTTGCTTGGAAGACCAAAGAACTGCCCAGTAGAGGGAGGGCCTGAGTCAAAGAGAAGAAAAGACAGTCCACTAAGGGCTGGGGGGCTGGGAATGGGGAAGTGCCCTGGGCCAGCAACTTCAATAATCTTGGAGTACAAAGGACTCCTCCTTTTATTTAGTCAACAACTATTCATAGAAAGCCTACTACGGGCTGGGCCGCATTACTGGAACTAGAGATCCGGCAGTGAAGAAAAATGTAAAAACTCTGCCCTCATGGAATACGTGTTCTCAGCAGCCCCCTCCTACACCCAGCCCCAACTAGTACCCAGAGCCTCTACAACTTCCAGAGCCACAAACTGAGTAGGCAGTTGTCCTGTTTTGCCTCAGGCATGAAGGGACCAAAGAGAGTCAGGAGGAGGCTTATTACCAACCCCAGATTAGTGACAGACACCCACAGGCCCACCGCTGCCCGTTCTGGTCCAGCTTCTCTCCTGTTAAGCCTAGGGCTTAGACACATCTTCAGGCCTGGCTGGAGCTGAGGCTCAAGATCAGGACAATCCTGGAAAAGGTGGACCACAGCCACTCTCACTTCTTACAAAGCTCCAGGGTCCAAATGTTAGTCTTGTGTCTGGTCTGAGTTTCAGGGGGCAAGGTTAGGTCCACTCCTTCTCTTGGCTCCCACCAAGGGTCTCTCAAATGAGCTGAATGCCAAGGGCTTCAAGAAAGTCTCACTCACACAGGAAAGCAATGCACCCTTACCAAGAGCCCTCCCTCCCTGGAGATAAGGCTTAGGTCAGCACCTGTGTGTACCCCATAAGCCCCTGCCCTGGGCCCCAGGAAAATCACTGATGTGGGGCAAGAAAATCACTACACCAAAATGGAAAACCAGGGTGCTGCTCCAGTGTTCTGCTGCAGGATGCCTCACTGCAGACTAAACCCAACTCTCCCACCTGGAGCTGGGGAAATGGAGCTCCAACATCCTCGGGCCTTCACAAACTCCACTCCAGTGCTCAGTGATCCTAGAATCATCACCATGCTTCCCAGACAACAGCCATTTTCATTTGTGGCCCAGGAAAGCATGGCTCACAGCTGAGCTCCTCAAGGATTTGCATTTAGCCCCCAGAGACACAGGGGCTTGAGCAGTTGGCTCAGCTAGACAAAGCCTTCTCAGGGAAGGCCTCAGGCTCCTGTATTAATCCCTCCAAGGATGGACCACCCCTTATCAGCTCTGCCAAGGCACTGGACAAAGAAGGGATGAAATTAAAGTTAGTTCTGGGCTGGGCATGATGGCTCGGCCTGCAATCCCAGCCCTTTGGGAGGCTAAGGCAGGAGTACTGCTTGAGCCCAAGAATTTGAGACCAGCCTAGGCAACATAGGGAGACCCCATCTTTTTTTTTTTTTTTTTTAAGTAAAAATTAGTTCCTCTACCTGATACTAATGACCTATGAGACACCTGTAAGGCTTATACAGGATGCTATGAGGGAACGAGACAATTTTATCAAATTAATACTGGGAAGTTCTATCTTAGGCCTAACTTAAATCCTTCATGTTACAATTTAAGCCCAGTCCCACTTGGGTTAATACATGTTTGTAAAAAGCTTTCACTCCTCACAACGAAAGGTACTAGAGCAAAGCCAAGTATTATTAAGCTGAGAACCAGGGCTCACAGGCTAAACAGAGCTCAGAGACCTTAGCCACTTAAAGCAGGAGAGGTGAGAGGAAGAATTAATGTGTGCTCTGTGGCTCCTTTCAATGAGGGATTACAGATTAACTCCCACTTCTCCAGACTCAGAAACCACAAGGCAAGGGGCTTTTGACCCTGACTGATAACATGGCTGGTTACTGAGATCCCCTACCCTCACAAGGGCTTTGTCCAGGAATGAGCTGGCTTCATCATAAACACTAGCAACTGCAGGAAGCAGCCCAGGAAACTCAGTGCCAATAGCATGTCAGCATCCAGCGCTTTCTCCTTTCACAGTTTATCTCCAACACAATCGTATTCTGACACCAAGACAGTTTGTTGATTACATAAGCACTTGTCTCTGGTGTGCAATCTGATAATCGGACCCACTCTTCTCTTCAGACAAAGAGACCAATAAATCTCACCCTTTATAAGTACAGGTGCAAGACAAAGCCCTTTACTGGCATTTAGCAAAATGAGTATTTCTCTAGTTTTTTTTTTTTTTTCATAACAACAACAAAAAGAAGACATGGTTAGGGACTGTGCAGCAGCTCAGCTGCTAGAGACAGAGACTTGATGAACTGGAGCAGATTCTAGAGGTCACAGGGAAAGGGCTCAGGAAGGAATGAAACACATCCCATCCTATCTCTGTCAGAACCATGTCTCCAGACCAACTCTCAACTGAAACTAAGAAGGGACCTCAAGAAGGGTACTAACACATTCCTAATATGAAGCAGTAAGAGTCTCTCTGTGTGTGCTAGAGACTCGTTCAAAGTGGAATCCTTCTTTCTACTGTCCAGCACTGAGCCTGCTTCTCTCCCCAAGCATGTGCCCATGTGTGTGCACATGTCATATGCATGTTTGTGCACGCGCACACACACACACACACACACACTGGGGTTAAGAACTTCTTGTGCACAAGAGAGAAAATCCTGCCAGAGGAACTACTTAAGTATAATCTGGAGGTTTGGGACTGGTCCTCACACTTACTAATGAGAGATTTTCTCTGGTTGGAATGACCTCCATCCCTACCCGCAAAAGGCACCGACTGCCAGGTTGGATGAGGTGTCAGAATGATAGCCCCTATCCTGTGTCTATGCCTCTCGGAGATACAATTCCATCTGGTACGGAGACAGGGCAAAATTTATATGATCTGAGGTTTTCCAAACAAGACTTTACTTACTTACTCAAAATAACAAGTCAGCAGTACAGTTGTTTTTGGGAGAGACAGAAAATAACTCCTTGACAATATTCATTCATTTAAGGAACATGTATCAAGTGTTTACTTGGTAGCAGACCCTAATGATGGGATGGAGATGGATCAGGTCTAGTTTCTTCCCTCAAAGAAATTATAGCCTAGTGAAGAGACAGATAAATAATTATAGTATAAAGTATCTGATCAGTTCTATGTTGGAATAAGCACAACTCAATCTGGGGATCAGGGAAGGTGACCCTAAGCAGAGTCCTGGAGGTCAAGCAAGAGTTGGCGGGGACAGTGGGAACTCTGTGCAGGCAGGAGGACCATCATGTGAAAAGACAGACTGTAAGAGGGCAACCTCTGGGTGAGGGGAGCTAGGTGGGAGACGAAGCAGAGAGATATGAGGCTGGCCAAAAAAGGATGGACAAGATCATGGCGAGTTTTGAGCTCTGGAAACCTGAGACAAAATGGCAGACCCAGTGCCTACAGAAAAACCACATGTTCACTTTTAGAACAGCCTTCATAATAAAATCCCAACTACCACTCCTACTCCCTTCCAAATTATGTATGTGCATCCTTGGGTGAAGCTTTCTAGAAAGAAGAAACTGTTCATCATAGTCTCACAATCCCTCCTCCCATCCCCACAAAAAGTAGCAGCAGCAGCCTTACTCTAAAAGAAGTCCCTCTTCTTCCGACACGCTCAAGCATCCACTCCTGCCCGGGGTCCAGCTCCAGCAGAATACTGTTCCATTCCTAAACAGGTAGCAAACTTACCAAAATTTGGGCCTGCCTGTCTACGTAAGGACAAGAGGACATTAGCCTTTCAAGGCCAGTGGAGGGCTCAGGTAACTGGCTGGCTTAAAGGAAGTCTTTCCTTCCCTTCGCATAAGCAAGGGGATTTTCATCATCATTAAAATGGTGATTTTTCAGAAAGGGCAGAAAAGTCAGATTAGCGCCCCCTGGTGGTACAGGTAAATCCCAGGGGAAAGGGGAAAACCCAGCAGAGGAAGGAGAAAACCAGAACCCAACATCATTAGTTGGAATAACAAAAGGCTTAAGAGGCTAGGCGCCTTGGCAGATGGATGCCTGCAACAAAAGCCCCACCTGGGTCAGCTGGCAAACACTGGCATCGAATTCAGGAGCAACCTCGAGACCTCCTATCTGGGCTAAGTCAGCCTCAGGGCCCACCAGGGTCAAACAGGCTCGTCCTCAGCCTTCTCACCAAGGAGACTGTTTGGGATAACTCAAGAACACTTTTCCACCTATTTCATTCACATGTAGAAGATAGGTCTCTAAATGAAGGCACAAAGTCTCTAATGTACCTCAGCCCCAGATTCTTAAAAGATTCTCATCACCCCTGCTACCACACATTCTTAACCCCTGACTGCACCACAGCCTGTTGGCCACCACTGAGTGCATTACATGACATGTCACAGGGAAAAGTAGCCACCGAAGGCTTCACACAGTTCTGGGAGTTAGAACTTGCAGGGGCTCCTCCCCTCTGCCAATGGCTCTTTTGAGCCTCCAGCAAGCATCAAAATCTGTTAGGCCCAGTTTCTCAATCTGTAAAATGGGATCAATACTAGCCTGCTGACAAGGAGGCCAAGTACAGTACCCACCTAGGATAAGGAGATTTCAGCCTTGGCCAGCCAGGTCTCATGCTTCACTTAGACCACTCTTCTCTTCCCTCGGTGACAGAATGTACCTCTGACAAACTCAACCTACGCTTCACACAGGACCACTTTACAGAAGGACAGAGTAACAATGCCAGAAAGCTAAGAAGGCCCGAACATAACCCTGCCTTCCAAGTGGCTGAAATCTTTACCTCTTGCCAAGGGGCCCTAAGGGAAATTGAACTGGGAAGAACTTGAACCCCAGAAATGCCATTCTGCTCCTGGTCTCCAAGTGCCGGTCACCAGGAAGGGATGCTGGGGAAGCAGGGGTAGACTAAGCCACTGCTCTCCCAGGGTCCCCAATAACAACAGTGACCTGAGTGGAGTAGCAGACTTTATAAAACCTAACTGCTAGGTCTAGTGTGCACTTGCCTTAAGCATTGATAAGCCCTATGCTTTCTCTAAGTGGCTATACAGAGCACCATGGGATTCCAAAATTCCCCTCCCAGCAGCCCTTGCTGCCCACTTCCAGGGCCCTTACCTCTGTACAGAATGGGGTAAGCTGTGGATGGACTACAGGCTGGACATACATGTGAAAGGTAGACTCAATCTCCATGGTCCGGCCATTTAGCTTTAGGATGGGGAACTCGATGATTTCCTGGAGTGCCAAAGATACAGAAAAGGAAAAATAAGTTATTGTAATCAACCATTTCCAACAGTAGCTCCAAGTCAACAAAGAATGAGTGTTTTGGGTTCATTAGCTCCTGCCAGGCCACACCCAAGATTGAGTGAGACGGCACCAGCAGTTACAATCCTAACCTTCCCACTGCTAGTATCTTCATAGGTTCCAGGGACTGGACACAGCCCTCATCCCCACTGTTTCTGGAAATGGGAAGGAAGACAGTGGTATCATCTGCCCCAGTGTCTCCAACTGGTTCTCTAGCACAGGCTTGCTAACTTGAGCCCCTAAGAATACGCCCTTCTTTCTCTTGCCCAGGTCCCTGTCCTGAAATGGGTCTGATCTCCTGCCATATAGACAACCAGCCGTCAGACCAATGCATAGATTTCCTTGTATGAAGTTTGAACCAAGCTGGTAAGTTTCTTCATTAGTTATTTTTCAAAAAAAGATAAAAAATAAAGCCAAAGGGGATCCCAAAGAGAAGGAGAAAAGTGAGTAACAGTAATAGGAGCTAGCGCCTCCCACCTTTCTTTCAGGCAGCACACACTCCCTCTATACCACCAGCCCAATCGCTTAGCTAGCCTTTCCCAGTCCACTGAAACATAATGGAAGAGAAGGAGGAGGAGTGACAATTTGTTTGGTGTCTCTAAGATTAATTTGTCTCCGCTATTTAATAGAGATGCACAGCACCAAGGTCCTGGTGTGCAAACAGGCTTGCAGAACGCTGGCTGTGCAGCACGCCTCATACATCGCTCCTGGGAAGGGAGGAACGTACCAGAGCGGCGAGAGGGCAGGAGAGAGCACATGCGTATCAGAGAGAAGAGGGAAAGCAAGGAGAGAGAATAAAAAAAATTATTGCTTTTTAATATTCAAAAACAGTTTGCAAAATTTAATCAAAGCAGAGGAAAAGCTAACATTTTTACCACTTTGACATTTTTATTAGCGCTTTCATAAATTTTTAAAACATGAATGGAATTAGTTTACAACACACAAAAAAACTGCCCTGAAAACATCTGGAAGAGACAAATAGGAAATAATAAAAAATAAATAAATAAAAGCAAAATTCTGTGAGTAAAATTAGCATGTGGAAAGGGCCTCCACTGCAGAGAGAAAGAAAGGGGGCTCTGCCCATTCAGTGGCCCCAATAGTCAGCTCCAGCAGCACCCCTTCCCCAGGTCCTTCATTCTGGAGACCTTTCCAGTATCATTAAAATCAAGGTAAACTGGTTCTCTCCAGAGACAGCCTGGAGAAGCAACACGAAACAGATGACACCTGACTGCGCTTAGGAAATTAATGGGTGGGAAAACACAAGGAGAAATGGTCAATCTCCTTGATGTCCCAGGAAAGCCTGGTATCCTCCCCGCAAAACATACCCACTAATATTGGGCTTGGTTTTAAAGCATCTATTTCAATCCAACACGTCAGGACCGAAAACCAAATCAAGTCAGTCAGACTTCATGCCAGAGAGATTCAAAGATTCTGGTTGCCTTGTCTCCATGGGCTGATCTCCAAAGATGAGGAAGCTGACAGGAGCTTATTCCCAGAGACAGAAAGGGCAAAATGGCTGCAAGGCTGAGGCAGAGGGGAAAGAAGGGAGGTCCAGGCTGCTGCTTAGACCAGGTAATACCTCTCCTCCCAAGGTGAAGAGAGGGGGACACTCTTTTCCCAATTCCCTGGACCTTCTGTTCCCCATGAAGCATTACATACAGAGTAAACGGGGGTTTGGAACTGAATAACAAAATCGAACACACACCAAAAAAATACACATTGGTCCCCCTGCAAAATCAGGTATCCAGGATTCCAAGAGCCAACTCTGAGGTGTGGCCCATGAGTTAGGCTCATCTGACTCCTGATTTTTCTGATGTGTCCTTCCTCTTCCCTAAGTAGAAGAAACACTTCCTCAACAGAAAGAGCTCTATAGCCTGGTGAGTTTGGCTGCCCTGGTGTCTAAGGAAACAAATATAGCCAGCTCCTCACTAACAATGTTAGCTGGGCCCACAATGAAATTTAACCTGTGACACAACTGTACTTTTCATTTAAACTTTCATTTGGAGAGCAGCAGTGTTTGGAGACCTACAGTTTGTCCTGCTAATAAAGACAAGTGTTGGGACCTTTAAGGATGCCATTCATCTTTGGCTTTTTATTAAATTCAATTTTCTTAAGCCCATGATACATTATGAAATTAGGAGTTGACATTCCTCTGGAAATAAAAATATCTATCAAACATAAATAGAAAAAAACCCTCTATTACCAAGAATTTATGGCTTAAAGTTGATCTCTTTCCACTTTTTTACAAGCACATGGTTTGTTTTAGATATCCAAAATGCTATTATAGATCTAGGATTTCACTAGTATTTATTATAAAATAGTATGCACTTCAGCTTCCACTCTGACCAGCACCAAGTCAGCATCCCCAGCAGACTCTCTGGAAACTTGGCCTTTGGGTTTCCCCATTGCAGCAAGTAACAGCAAATATTGCAGCTCAATATTCAAACTTTCCTGATGTTAGCTTCCTCACCCATAGGGAAATGGGGCCAACTAAGTGCTGAAACTCAGTGCCATGCTCCCGGAGAGGAAGAACAAGCCAGACTCGGATCCATGCAATAAAAAAAAAAAAAAAAGGAGGGGGGTAGGCCCCTGAAATTCCCAGGGGGCCTAGACCCAAGGCCCAGGACACATCAAATTGGGCCTATTATAAACATATCTCTGATAATGCCAGCTCATCAGCCAAGCCTTCTCCCCAAGACCAAGAAGAGGTGGTTTCAAGGGCCAGTCTCAAAACGTGACTTTGCACGGGCCCTTCCTCCACAACATGAGGAGCTGTTGTTAACAATGAGCCTACACACTGGCATATTCACCTGAGCCACTGAGGATGCAAAAGAGAAGCTTCTAAGAAAAGACTCTCTGAGAAATTAGAGCAGCAAGGACCTCACTGAGGTACTTCTCACCTTCCTATATCGCCCAGCCAGTACTTCCATACTTCCCAGAACTCAAAATACTGGCCCAAACAGCCCAGTAGTGGGAGAGGTGCCCCAATCTGCACCAAGTTGGCACAACTCTGCAGCCAGGGCACCTGAAGCATGACAAACATTTTGAAGATTTTTAGCTGATAATAATCAGAGATGGAACCCCAACACTACAGGTTAGTGGCATTAATCCCAACACAAAGATTTGTGACAATGTGCCCAAGTGCCAGCCTCTATGTCCAGTTGCTCAGATAATGAAACTGTTATTCCTGACCCTGACCTTTTCTCTCAGCCAATTTAATCATTCCCCTAGGAAGAGGTTTATTTCAGAAACAGTTTTGTGTCAAAGTAGCACCAGGAAGGAAGGAAGGACCAGTGTATTTACCAGCCCTCTTTCCCTATCCTAATAATAGCTTTACAATTCTTTGCCTTTGTATGCCATTTGCATTCAATTAAACTACCTGAGTGCCTACTTTGTGTAGGATATCAGACAGGGGCTGGAGCAGGACTAGAGAAAAGATGTAGTCTCCACTTTGGAGAAGTGCATGGACTATGAGTGGAAAACATAGGCAAACAAAGAACAGTACACTGTGATAAAGACCTTAGTGGAGGGACGTACACAGTGTTACGTTTTTCCATTCACAAAAGTGTAGTTTCACATACATTTTCTTATTTTACCCTCCTTAATCATGGGAGACAGGTTACATAATCATCACCATCACCATCTTCAGGTCGTAAATCAATACTATTAAGCATCTACTATTCACCAGGCAGGGGCTGGCTGTAGACACAGAGATGAATACAATGAAAGGTGGCTCCTCTCTCTGAGATGCTCAAGTGTGGGCAAAGGGTGAAGAGGAGCTGGCCTCCAATGCTCTCCAAGACATGTGGAAAATGCAATCATTTTATTCCATTTATTGTTTACTACGTGGCAGATACTGTGCTAATAGGAAGGATCTCATTTAATCCTCCTAACTCATGAGGTGGGAATCATAGTCATCCCTATTTCACAAATAAACTAAGGCCCGAAGATGTTAACTCACTTGCTCACACTTACACTGCCTGTTAGGGACAGAGCTGGAACTCCAAAAGGGGAAAATGAGAATGAGACTTAAAAGGAGTAGGACTAGCAGCTTTCAAAATATGAAGGGTCAAGAAAGATCTGGTTCTCTTAGTCTAAAAGGCTATCCTGTAGAGAACTCAAGTCTACTATCTCCTAGAAAGAGAGGCTGCTCTCAAATTTTAAGAGCAATGAATGTAGACTATCTAGGCAGAAAAGTTCTAGAGGTTTGCTACTGAAAAGACTCCACCATGGCTGCAGTAACACAGATGGCACAGATGGCATCAGGGAAGGCAGGAACCATGTGCCTTCAGTGTGATCTCCAGCACCTAATTCCTATGCTGGCACACAGGCTTCACTCTCTCAACTTTTGTTGTGTAAACATATGAAAGGGCTGCTAAGTGGAGGAGACAAGCCAAAGGCCTGGCTGTACCTGAAGACACAAAACTCTCCGCAGAATCAGAGAGGGGAAATGATCTGCCTAAGATGTCAAAGATGGTCAGTGGTACAGCCAGGATTCAAACTCAGATATCTAACAGTTCAAAGCACTTTCTACTAGATCTACTCTCATCTCTAAGTGGTTTCCTCCCTGAACTACTATAAACCACCAAATCCCAGTCTTACCTAGGGTAATCAACTGTTTTGTTGATCAGGACCACGGGTTTCCTGCAACATAGACTCTTTTTTTTTTTTTTTTTTTTTTTTTTGAGACGGAGTCTCGCTCTGTCGCCCAGGCTGGGATGCAGTGGCGCGATCTTGGCTCACTGCAAGCTCCGCCTCCCGGGTTCACGCCATTCTCCTGCCTCAGCCTCCCGAGTAGCTGGGACTACAGGAGCCCGCCACCACATCCAGCTAATTTTTTTGTGCATTTAGTAGAGACGGGGTTTCACCATGTTAGCCAGGATGGTCTCGATCTCCTGACCTCGTGATCCACCCACCTCAGCCTCCCAAAGTGTTGGGATTACAGGCGTGAGCCACCACGCCCGGCCAACATGGACTTTCAATGCTAACACTGAAACACCATTCACAAACTATCTACAGCACTGGGCTGTCTGCCAGTGGTGGATGAAAACTGGCCATAACTTAACAGCTAAGAACAAAAGCCTCAGAATTGGGATTTTTCAAATATCCAAGGTTCCAAACCTATTGTACCTACTGTCTCCCTCAATATTGTCCCTGCAAATCTTTTGTTTTTTGAGGAGAGAGAAGACAGAAACAAAAAGGAAGCACCAAACAAGCATTCATCTACCTTGTAAAATGGGTTGGAGCAGAGATTTTAAACCCAGCTTTTTTTTTTTTTTTTTTTTTTGAGTCGGAGTCTCACTCTGTCACTCAGGCTGCAGTGCAATGGCACAATCTCCGGCTCAATGCAACCTCCGCCTCCCAGGTTCAAGCAATTCTCCTGCCTCAGCCTCCTGAGTAGCTGGGATTACAGGCGCCCGCGACCACACCCGGCTATTTTTGTATTTTTAGTAGAGACAGGGTTTCACCATATTGGCCAGGCTGGTCTCAAACTCCTGACCTCAAGATCTGCCCGCCTCGGCCTCCCAAAGTGCTGGGATTACAGGCTTGAGCCACCGCACCCAGCCCCTGGCTGCTCTCTAATTGCTCAGCTAGGAACCCCCAATGATTTCCTTCATAAACTGAGGACACAACTGCAACAGCATTTCAAATGAAATTTCACACCCATGATCAGTAGATTACAAGAAATAAATGTGTAAGTTACTTTCAGGGTATTCAAACTCCCTCCAACTGAAGTGTCTGCAGAAATAAAAATATATTTGAAGATATAATAACAACAAGAGGATTTAAGCAGAAGGCACTTAGGTTAGACTGTTGGGATTCATAAAACTGGGACAGAGGGTTTATAAATTCTGTTTTTTTGTATGTTTGTTTTTGAGACAGGGTTTCGCTCCGTCACCCAGGCTGGAGTACGGTGGCATGATCTCGGCTCACTGCAATCTCTGCCTCCAAGGTTCAAGTGATTCTCATGCCTCAGCCTCCCAAGTAGCTGGGATTACCATGCCCAGCTAATTTTTGTGTTTTTACTAAAGACGGGGTTTTGCCATGTTGGCCAGGCAGGTCTCAAACTCCTGGCCTCAAGAGATCTGTCTGCCTTGGCCTCCCAAATTGCTGGGATTACCGGCCAGAGCCACTGAACCCAGCCCAGAGGGTTTAATAGAGTGGCATTCTAGCCCTTTTTTCCTAAGCATAGATTCTCCTCTGCCTGAGCTGATGTTTCCATGTCCTATCTGAAATAAGAGAATGAGCAGATCATTTTTCATGGCTTCCCAACCTAGGAAGAAGGAACTGGCTTTCCTTCAAAACAACTAATCTATTCCTTCAACCCTCGGAAGAAAATTCCAAAAAGTGTGTGTCCCTGCACTGAAAGGTTTGATAAAATCTAAAAGCAACACATACCACAAGGTAGAAAATGCAGTCCCTGGAAAACATGTGGGTTTTACCCAAATATTTAGTTTTGGATAAAAGTCTCATGCAAAGACGGGCCCTTTCTCCAAGGATCAAGAAACCTCCTGGCCACAGGGAAGAGAGGGAAGAGAGGAAGTTGGACGGGAGAAGTGAGGGCTACACTGGGCCATGGGGTATGGTTTGCAATAACAGTTTCTCCCTTGGAAAAAAAAAAAAAAAAGACATTTTATGCACAAGGAGCTTATTTCTTAAACAAACACTCGTGGTTTTGATTTACACCACAGTCTGCTCCTAAATAATTTATGGCGGGTTAAATTTATTGCCAAGCCCTGGCTGGCTGCAAATTCGAATTGCCAAATAATTAGATTTTAGGGCAAAGCTTATAAATTACCCGTCGATTTGTCCGGACTTGTTTGTCAGTTGCTTTGTGCTTCGGGTCATCTTTGGCATTTGGCTGTTTGGGTTTTAATTGCTGATTTACACTTTGACAGATGAGAGCTGATGCTCGAAGTTTCAGGACAAGGAAGGGTAAAAAATCAGAGCTTTAAAAGGCTGATTTTTCACCTACATGTCCCCCTCTCCCCATCTCCATAGACCCCAAAGCAATTAAAATATAGAAAAGAGGCTGAAAATAGACACTGCTATTCTTTATTCGAGGAGAGTATGGGTGCAAAGTGAATTATAATTTACCTTTATTGAAATCTGAATTTTTCAAAAAACATAATACCAATAAATGAAGGAGACCAAGTCTTAGAAACCACATCCTCACCTGAGGTGTGCACACCTGTGTCTACCTCTGTATGTACATGACTCAGAAACAGCCACAGTTCGAACATTTTTACATATTCAATTGTAAATAACTTCAGATATTAGTGGCTTCTGTGAAGCTGACCCTTCAGGGCACCAAACAACCAAATGATTTCTTTGTAGCTACCTGTAGACACACATTTGTCATGAAATTAATTTAAACAAATCTCAGGTTATGTGCTAGAGAGGTCCCCTGGAGGCATCACTAAGGAAGGGCCTAGAAGTGGAAGGGTGCCAAGCCCAAAAAAATCTCTCTGGATAGCACCCTGGCTCTACCACTATGTTGATAAGAGGGCCTGATCTCTCTGTGTTTCCCAGAGAAGCAGGGCCTGCCTCCCAGTCACCTGCTGTATCCCAACAGCTTACGAGGAGGTTGTGGATCAGAATAATACTAGTACTAATTCTACTAATAAGAGCTAATACCTATAAGCCATTACATACCAAACACTGTTTTGAGCACTTAATATGTTTAACTCAGTTTATCCTCCCATCAGTTCTATAAGATTGGTACTATTATTAACCCCACTTTGCCAATAAGGCAACTGAGGCATAAAGAGTGCAAGCAACTTGCCCAAGGTCATCCTCCCAGTAGGTAGTCAAGACTCAAATCCAGACAGTCCAGTTTTGGAATCCATGCTTTTAACCACTATGCTCTACTGATTCTCATCAGAACAGCATCTACCTCAGCTCCCCTCACTTTGAAGGTCCAGAGTCCACATTCTGCGACTTGGGCACATGCAGCCAAAGCCTGTTCCATCAGTCACCCAATAAAGTGGAGGAAAGGCATGTGTCTTGCTCAGGATCACAAGATGAATCAGAGGCTTGGTTAGACAAAGACCATCTTTCAAACCAATTCAAATATTGCCTTAAGATACACTAGCTGGGGGTGAAGAAATGGCAGTGAGTAACAAGTGATCAAGACAGGACCAGGCCCACTCAGGCAGACTGAGAGTTCTGGTCAGACCACTTGGCCAGGAGCCCAGGGAAGCTGGCTGGGCTACTGGAGACCTTGCTCAGTAATCCCCATCCATAGCTCCAGGGACTGCTGATCTCTTCACAGAATACTGCATGCCTCTGGGGTGGTTCATAGATTCCCTGTTCTCTGCCCACAAATGACGGCCAGCAGCCAGGAAGGTAAACAGCTGTGCTGGCATGACAAAAGATTTTTAAAAATTCACTGACTAGTAAGCAAGCAATACACAGATGGATACCTGCCCCCCACCCCCACAATGCACTGAACACATTTCTCACACACTGTCCCATATGATCCCACATCTCCATAAGCAGGCAGGAATCACTCCCCTGTTTTGCAGACGAGAAAGCTAAGAGGGTCAGCTGTTGTCAAACCACAGTCCCATCACTTGAGAACTTGTTAGAAATGCAAATTTCTGGCCTCCACCCTAGCCTTTCAGAATCAGAAGCCCTGGGGATGGGGCCAGCAGCCTTGGTTTTAACAGCCCTCCAGGTGACTCTGATGCTCGCTGAAGTCTGAAGTTTGAGAACCGCTGCTCCAGACTACAGCAGTGTTTCTCAGACTTCAAATGACCTGAGGAATGTGTCAGATTGCAGATTCTATTTCAGCTCTGGAGTAGGGCCGGCCTGACAATCTGCATTTCTAACAAGCTCCCAGGTGATGAGGATGCTGCTGGTTCTCAGACCACAATTTAAACAGCAAAGGTGTAGTCTAGAACATTTATGTGACTAACTCCTTATCACTGAGGTACTGACCAAGTGAGAATCAGAGCCCATGGCTCTCAGCTCCCTTCTCGGAGCAAACCCTTACTTGGCCCACTTTAAGCACCCGGGTCAAGCCCTCGAAGTCTGCTAACCATCCCTAGCTCTTATCGCCACCAGACATTTCATCCTCCTTGCTGCCAAGAGCTAGGGCAGAAAAACAGGCCTGTCACATCCAAGAACTTCACAGAGTAGACTGGCACATCTCTGTCGGGGAGCTAGCAAAAAGTCTTCTTGTCATGGCAGTGCCTGCTTCTTTCAGGAATACTGTCAAGACCAGGGCATCAGCTACCCTCAGAGTGCTCAGCACACTATTGTCTCAGCCCTCCAGAAGAAAACTTTCCTCTGTCCAGATGAACCAAAAGGCAGGACTGGATACCTCTCCTATGAGAAGACCGCTCATTACAGACACAAGCCAGGAGCTTATCTGGTCTATCTAACTGCCTCTGGTCCTGAGAAAGGCCCCTCCAACCCTGGCCACAAATTTGGAGCAGGATCACAGAATTCCTGCATCTCCTAAGGCACCTACTTGGGGACTCCTTGCTATCCTCACCAGCCACCACATTCAACACCATCAACCATGAATTTCCTTTCAGGTCTGCCCCCGACATTGTTTCTCTAGTCACATTACCTTTCCAGTGAAAGTAGACCTGATCAAAATGCCATGTTTCATCTCATTCATCAGCCCTACCCACCCATCTGCAACTACCAATCCCGTTCAGTTGATCAGTTGGCCTTTAAAATGCTGCTAGTGTTGTGAACAACGCAGACCCTGCATTTCCAGACAATGCAATCTCAAATCATGGCTCTCAGTTTTATCACACTTTTAGAGAGCAAGATTCCAAGCTTTCTAGCCAGTTATTACCCTATCTACCTAACCATCACTACCTACCTCCTCTAGGCCAATGGCCAAACAATGCATCAAATAGGTCCTAGAGGGATAACTACCCACATTACCACTAAGGAACTCAACTATAACAGCTCTGCCTGTTATGTTCTCCCTGATACAGGTCTTCTACTCAGAGTACCCCATTTACAACAACTATAGATTCCATGCGCCACTCCTTAACAAATCTCAGTACCACTGACTCCTCAGTAGCCCACTAGTCGCCAAAAGAGTTGTGAGCTACATAAGAACATGGTTCTCAAGCTTGTTTCCTTCCCAGCACACCTAAGGGTTACAACATGTAACTTCTCCCCATTCTCACCATCGCCAACCAACTAACATCCTAGTCCAGCCCACTAGCATCTCTCTCAAGTACTGCATCCGTACCAGTCTCCCAACATACATTTTTAACCTCTTGGAACAACTTCCTTTCCATTCCCATGAACTCTGGCTTACAACATCTATCTCTGTTTCTTCTTTTCCACTCAGTAATACATTCAAATTTCCTTTTCTGGCTCCCCAACTGTACCCCCATTGTAGAGTATGAACACTCCTTTACTTTCAGCAACGTCGGCATCTCCAAATAAGTGCCTCTGCCAGCACTTAACCCTCAGATCAGCCCTTGGCTGGAATGGCCTTCCAGGACTAGACACTGACCATACACTACAACAGAAGTAGAGCCACTTGTGTATCAGATCTGTTTTGCCACCCACAGGCCTTCCAGATCTCCTTACTGGCCAACTACATGCAGGGACAGGACCCAAACAGCAGCCTGTCCCAAGGCACCTCTACATCCAAATAAAAGCTGCCCTGATGTTTGTCTCTCCCTCCAGATGTCTCCTTTCTGATTTACTTCCTTTCTGACTCTCCCAACACCTAACAGGGTTTTGTCCGTGGTAGTAGCATCAATACATATAAATGCCTTTCTGCCTGTGCCAGCCTGTTCACCCTTCTGCTGCAGACCTGCCAGCCTTTGCTGGGGGGGGGGGGGAGTAGCTGGTGTCAATGTGGGTACACTCCTGTTTCAGGCTTTTAGGCTATGGCTCAATTTTCACAGCTAGAGCTCAAAACTCATCACATAAATGTAAGGCTGTGGGGGTTTTTTAAGTATCGTGAACACCCAGGATAAGAGGATAAAAAATAATCATCCCAATGGCATCTTAATCAAAATGATGCAAGATCCTTTTTCCCAATGAGATACAGAGATGGAGAAAGGGTCTCCTGATATCAGTTTCCTCATGTCAAACAATGGAGACCAGTCTACAAAAGAAATGTAATCAAGAGGGGAGAGGAAAAGCAGGGCAGGATGGAGGTAGGGAGAAGTGAAGCCTATGGACTTAACCTAAACACTCTTGGATTTCACTTCCCCCGCTGCCCCCGCTTTCCGACCTGCTGGCTTTGCTTTCTATGGCTGTACCTGTTGCCAATGCTCAGAGGAAGCTCAGCCTCCACCCCCATGCCCTCCAGTCCCTTCTGATCCCACCAATCTTCACATTACCCAGACCTTCCTGCCTCTTCATCAGTCATTCCTTCCACACTAATCTCAATGTTAGTCAGCCAGCTGTTTATCTTTCTGAAGGGTCTAAACCTCCCTGGTCTATTGAAGGTGGGTCCTAGCAGATCCAGATCCAATTTCCCAATTTTCTTTTTTTTCAAGCAGGGGGAAGGTTAAGGGGAGGCGTCATGTCATTCCCCAACCTTTGACTCTCCCTAGAGACCTAGCAGCCCACCCAAATGCTATGCTGAGGTATCAGCCTCCTGATAAGGCCTCAGAGCCTTAGCCTTCCTGACAATACCTCAGAGCCTTAGCTCACACCATATCCACTTTCACCCACACCCCTTTTACCCACACTTTATTGGGTAAATGCTCTTAAGCCTCTTCTAGCCTTTGTACTTTCACTTATAGCATCCCAATAACACCTTCTAGCTCGAATGTGAGAAACAGCGTAAAACTGATATAGATAATCCAACTAACTGAACAGTGAAATACTTGCCAGGTTCAAAGTCTTTATTCTCCTTTTACCTCATTTTCAACATTTCTACAAACAAGCCTGCAATCAAGGTCAGTTTTTCCAGACTTAGGCCATTTCATTCTGGCTTACTATGTGAACCCCTTCTTCTCTTCCTGCTATAACAGTTCTGAATGGCCTCAGGCCCACTTGGCCCTCTCTGGTCTCCTGAATTTCTTATAACATGAAAACTATGCAGCCCTCCCCCACACTGTGAGCAGGATTGATCATTCCCATCCTTTGTGCCCCCACTGTACCAAGTACTTACCCGTGTCATGGTGGTTATCATACGGCCTAATGGTTGTTACACAAATGTCTGCCCTCCTTGACTAGGAGCTCCTTGAGGGTAGGGACCATTCCTTACTTGTCTTTATACCCCTAGCATCTAACGCAGAGCTTTAAGTTACTATCCAAAGAGTAAAAAGAAGCCTTTTCATTGCCTCTAAGGTGGTTAAAATGAGGTCTTCCCCATTCCTTTGCTGACTTAGCTGGTTTTGTTATGTCCAACAAAAACTTTACAAGGCAGCTCAGTGTCACTGTTATTTTACAGTCCCTGATTTCATTCACCATTTATCAATGGCCTTATTCTTTAGAGCTCTTCCCCACCACCAACCTTAGCCCAGTGCCCAAAAAATCTGCATTCCAACAGCTGTCTCAGCCCTGGAGAGGCCACTAGGATAATAAGAGGCTAGGGGGGATGTTTCCTGATTTGCACTAAATTATGTGGTGATTTTGTTACCAGTGACCCAGTGTTCCCCAAGGAAAGTTCCTGGCCCCACCCCCAGGCAACTCCACAGCCTACTACACACCATGGCAGCTTAAAGGTATAAGCCCTGGGGAAAGTGGAGAAGCAGTCTGAATAGAGCAAATAAACCGCTTCGATTCTGCCTCTGCTATGCCAAACACACAAGCCAGCGCCATCATGCATCAGTGCTCCATTCCTCGAGATGTATATTTTGCTTCTACATTGCTATGTCTGCTCCAAATACAGACAGGCCCTTCGGCTTTCACGTGAAGTTGCAATACGGCCAAGACTCGTACACAGCAAACGCTTGTTCCCATTCCGGGAATACTAGTGAGGAGCCATAGTGGGAGCCAGGGGGAGGCCCATCCTTATGAGGGACCACCAGGAAACAGCAGCCTGTGGAGGAAGATGGCTTTGAAAGGAGGAGGGGCAAGGACCACATTTATGGAGGCAGTGACAAAAAAGACAAAGGGGCCTAGTGGGCCACCCCATTCCCACCATCACTGGCCATCAATAGAAGAATTCATTTATAGTGACCCTGAAAGAAGAGATGTGTTAAAGTAGAGATATAACTAGAAAGAAAGGCAATAATTGTTCTGATGGGCAGGGGAAAAATTATTCTAGGAGTCGGGAGCCTGTGCAAGAACACTTACAGCTCACACAGTCACCATAACTCAGCCCCCTCAAGCATTTTGTGCTCTGCTTATGGTGTTAACTTTAATGTCTTAACATATAACACCATCCACACTAACACAAAATACTACACATGCCAGATGAGGCTGAGTTATAGTTGCTGTGGGAAGCATAACTTTGAATTTCCTGATTTGGGTGCATTTAATCTCAACCATAATGTTACATTAACGTCGGTTTTGCATTTCATTTCCCAGTTTAGAAGAATAGCGTCAGCGCCTTCGCCTGTCTGTACAGAAAAAAGTACATGCTGACTGGGGCCACAGACAGAGGGACCACAATCCAAGGATTAGGCTCTCCAGGAAAAAGGCCTGGGCCCCATCCCTCCCCACTGGAGGAGCTACAACCAGGACAAGCACATGGGAAGGGAAGGGTGGGTTCTTTCTCCAGGGAATTGCTTTTCTGTCCACTTAGTCACGGCAGGAACCAAGAACAGAGAGAAGGAAAGAAGCTAAACATGGAGCAAAGAGCAATGTGTGGGGCAGGGCGGGGAAGCAGCACGTGGGGTTAAGAGGATTCCTGCCTTTCAGCCTCGAACGAAGGAGAAAGAAATCAATACAGTTTGCTTTGTAGGGATCTTAACCAATTTCCTGTAAAGTTTTCCAAAATGTCTCTTTCACAAAAGACTAGTAACGATGTGGTAAATCTAGGTCACACTGAAACCCTCCGAATCTCTTCTATATTAGCCCTCTCTGTCACCATCAACCCTCCCCACCTACCCTTCAAAAATAACAGCACCTGGACAATTTTCCGGAAACGAGAAACTCCTTTACTCATAGTTCTAACTCAAAATGCAGATGGACTCTCTTCAAGGTTTCCGTAAAAAGGAAAAAAATGCCCCTGTGGACAAAGACCAAACACTAGAAACTTCAACCCCAAAGGTCATTTTTCTCCAAAGTTATGGGCACTTGAATACAGATGAGAAGGCAAACAGTCAGTAGGGCTGCTGCAAAGCAGAGACAAAAAGACTACCCAGGAGCCTGACGGATGGCCAGACCACTTGGGGAGGAAAGTGGGTAGCCGCCAGGATGGCAGCTCCTCGGATGGGGAGAGCTGTGCTGCACCCTCCCTCCCTGGTCATCCAGACAGCTGAGGTTACCTCCTCCTCCCAACATGCTGTGGCCTATACCTCATTTTCCTCACTTAGATTTGCTTTGGTCTCTTCTGAACACTGAGGTGGTGAGCGAACTTGCCCCAAGGTTAAAGATGCACAATTAAAGATCCCACCAAAGCTTTCAGGCTGCTCTCTGGGCCTCAGGGTCACAACAACCATCACTCGGTGCACATCCACACCAAAATGAGCAACATGAACTCCCGCTAGCGAGGACAAAGGAGGCACAATTCTCCTAAACCAGATAAAAAACTGCTTCTATGTCAGGAAACAATTCCTAAAACAAGAAAGGAGCCGCATTCCTGAAACTTGGACCCTCTAAAACATTTTAAACCATCTAAATTACATTTAAGTGAAAAAAATGTTTTCAAATGAAAAAGTCTCCTATTCAACCAATACCTATCATGTTAATCTGAATCAAAACATGTAACACAAATAAAATGAGTGCAAAAACCATAACACCAAAGCCTGTAACTGGCCAGCCAACCACTCCAGTTTCACCTAGCTGAACAAAGTACAAAAATAAACAGCAAAACTGATGACAAATGGAAAATACCATGTTTTACCATGTTTGTAACCAATGCTGTTACTCACCCAAGTACAACAGGGCTTACACCTGTTAGTTTTTCGTGATGGCATTCCTTTAAGATAGTCCCAATAACCTGACTCAACTAACTCAGGAACTTCTGGAAATCAAAGATAGATAAAAGAGCCCCACATTAAGCCTCCAAATAGGCCATGGCCTAAAACTGTTTCTGCCTCCTATATACTCAAGGGGTATGACACACTGTCATAAAAACAGAAGTGTACCATGCAGGGCCTTGAGTACTGAAAGTTCCTGCTGGCTGTGGTGGCTCACGCCTGTAATCACAGTACTTTAGGAGGCCGAGGTGGAAGTATCATTTGAACCCAGGAGTTTGAAACCAGCCTGGGCAACATAGTGAGACCCCATCATTATAAAACATAAACAGAAAATAAGCCAGGCATGATGGAGCGTACCCATAGTCCCAGCTACTGGGTAGGCTAAGATGGGAGGATCGCTTGAGCCCAGGAGATTGAGGCTGAAGGTTGAGGCTGCATTGAGCTGTGATCACACACTGCACTCCAGCCTGGGCAACGGAGCAAGACTCTGTCTCAAAAAACAAAAACAAAAACAAAAAATAGAAAAGGGAGCTGGTCAGGAGAGGAGCCTGGATGGTTCTCATTCATAAGCCCAGCCCTACTCCCAGGAGGCATGCAGACCTTACTCATAAAGAATCAGGGCCGGGCGAGGTGGCTCACGTTTGTAATCCCAGCACTTTGGGAGGCCGAGGCCGGCGGATCACGAGGTCAGGAGATCGAGACCACGATGAAACCCCGTCTCTACTAAAAATACAAAAAATTAGCCGGGTGTGGTGGCGGGTGCCTGTAGTCCCAGCTACTCGGAGAGGCTGAGGCAGGAGAATGGCGTGAACCCAGGAGGCGGAGCTTGCAGTCAGCCGAGATTGCGCCACTGCACTCCAGCCTGGGCGACAGAGCGAGACTCTGTCTCAAAAAAAAAAAAAAAAGAATCAGGCCGGGGGCGGTGGCTCATGCCTGTAATCCCAGAACTTTGGGAGGCTGAGGCAGGTGGATCACCTGAGGTGGGGAGTTCGAGACCAGCCTGACCAACATGGAGAAATCCCATCTCCACTAAAAATACAAAATTAGCTGGGCATGGTGGTGTATGCCTGTAATCCTGGCTACTCGGGAAGCTGAGGCAGGAGAATCGCTTGAGGCAGAGGTTGCGGTGAGCCGAGATCGCGCCATTGCACTCTAGCCTGGTCAACAAGAGTGAAACTCCATCTCAAAAAAAAAAAGAATCAAAGAATCTCTGTCAAATGGACAGCCATCAAGCCGTTCTGAGACAGCACTAAGGAAGGCTGATCTAAGGTGTATACCTTATTCCGGTCCTTTTGCTGTCTCTTCTGGCAGTTCATTCTCATCCCAAATCTCAACCTTTCCTGCTTCCATTTAAACTTCTTTCTTTTTTGTCCCTATTAAAATCAAGAGCAAGTTGTTATCATACTCCTTGGAATAACTACTCCTCACATGATGAATTTATTCAGTCTGAACAAGAAATCAGTCGCCAAAACTATATTCAATTTATTTTCTAAGTTCTATTTTTGTGCCTCTAATGATTTGTGGTCTAATTCCTGAGCTTTTCCAATTTCTCCACTTCCCTTGTTGACCAGAAGACCTAAACAGCACAGGGGCTCTAATAAGAACCTGACCTATTTTGACCTCAATGGAAGGATGCTATTCTATCTAGGACTGACAACTTCTCCAATCTGTGTTCTTGGCTTTCTCTGAATCCCATCAGGCTCCTGCTACCTGCAAACCTTAAAAAAGCTCTCCCATAAAAAAGGGAGATTTTAAGTTGCTACTAACAAGTTTCAACCTGCCGTCCCTTTCCTGAAGGTGGTCTGATGGGTAGCTCAACACAGATGTCTGGCCCCAAACTCACCTTCCCAACTGTTGATCACAGCATTGTAGAGGTTTAATGAAGTCAAGATGCATTACATTTATCACTTGCCCTAGATCCACCCAAATCCATCACTATGTCACAGCAAGAAGTTAGATTGATCTGACAGGATTTGCTCTTCTTCACAAACCCATATAAGCTATTACTCAGTGCCCCACGCTCTTCTAGCTGTTTGCTGATTGATTATCTGACGATCAGGTCAAGTATCTTCTCTGGAATCACAGTAAACTAACGGGTCTATAATTTCCAAGATCATTTGTATTCTCCTTTTAAAGATAAGCAAGACAGCAAATGCTTCTTCCCGAGTTCTCTAAAGCAACAGCTAATGCTTTGCTAATAATGAACCAGGGCAGCCAATTCCTTAAGTGCCCTTGGAATCACATCATCAGGGTTCATTGATTCTGGAGATAATCTTTAATCAGGCCCAGATCCTGGTAAACAATGTGAAGCCCTAACTCAGCCTGGGTCTGGAAGGTCTTGGTGCCTAAGTCTGGGAAGGAAGTTGGTGATACAAGCTGTTTAAGTCTGTACTGCATGATGTCTTCAGCATTGTGATAAATAAATAAATAAATAAGTAAAAATAAAGCCCTTGAAAGAGAGATGAAAGGTGACACTGACAGACCAAACTGAGACATGATTCAGGCTTCACCTTCAGGAATATTGGCAGGACCCTCTGCAGGACAAGAAAACAGAGCTACATAATTATCTGAGCTTATAATCTAACTGAAAAGGTAAGAAAATACACATATATAAGCATATGCCAGAAAGCAGTAAATGCCATAACAGAGGTGCCAAGCGATTATGAGGGATCAGAAGAGGGATGAATCATATGTGACAGAGATGTGTTAGATTTTAGTCTCAAGTCCCACTAGGGCTTACCCAGTGACTGAAGTAGAAGAAATAATATGACACAAGAAGATTTGGATCCCTGATTCCCAACATGGGAGAATCTAAATAAACAAAATTCCCAACGTAACCACCAGCTGCCCCCACCACACCAGAGAAACTCCAGTAGTTTGGGGAGGCAGGGAAGAAGACTCTACAGTACAGGCAGGAGCCAGAGGCAGAGAAAGTAAGTGTGGCTTGAGTAGCTCCCAAGCTGCATTCCCTTTCACTCAAAGGACCTTCCTTTAGGATAGTCTCCTTATCCAGCTCCTGGGTTCCCAGCCCTCAGTAGGCCTCATTCCAGTGCCCCAAAGGCAGACTAATGCATTAAGGGAGTATACGAAAGAGGAGAGGAGAAAGGGAAAACTAGACGTTGTCGTATCTGCTTTATGTAAAATAATTTACCATTCTAAAGACAGATCCCTTCCTGAAAAAACCAACCGTGACAGACGAACCCAGTTTATCTTTGAATGGACCACAATCCTCCCTATCTTCGAAGTGCCCAATGCTGAGGTCCCCTTCTCTCCCTCCTCCTTACGATCGAAAGCTGTTCCCAGAGCAACATGTCTATGCATCCCCAAATCACACACTCTATAACCTAACCCTATAGAGAAGAATTACAGTCCTAGAGCCAGGCATATTCAATGCACCAACACTACAATGAACTGCTACATCAGCCCCCAATCATTCCCTCAAAGCAAACACCACATACTTCAATATCACCTGCAGCTAATCCAAGCCTCCTAGTAGCATTAACTTAAAAGCTAAAAGGTCTTTGAACACAGCTGGTGACTAATGAAAAAAAGCAAGCAAAGAAATTGTCCTTTCCAACAGACCAACAATGGTACTTGCTCAGGTTATCTAATGCTGCATAACAAATCGTCCCAAAACCTGTGGCTTAAAATATCAATAATCATTTGTTATCCCTCACAGTTCCTGTGAGTCAGGAATTTGAGAGTGGCTTAGCTGGCTGGTCTGGCTCAAAGTCTCTGCTAAAGTTGAAGTCACATGTCCACTGGGGCTGCAGTCATCTGAAGGCCTGACCAGGGCTGGTAGATTCACTTCTAAGATAGCTCACTCTCATGACTGGCAAGCTGGGCACTGGATTTTGGCTAATAGCCTCAGTTCCCACACAGGTGCTTCTCCACAGGGCTGCTTGAGTGACCTGGCAGGACGACAGCTGGCTTCCCCCAGAGCAAGTGGTCCAAAAGAGCAAAGTGGACTGCAATACTTTTTATAACTTACCCTCAGAAATCATACATTATCTCTTCCACTGTATTCTATTAGCTATACAGGGATATCTTTGATTCAGTGCCGGAGGGGAACTACCAAGTGTGTGAATAGCAGGAGTTAAGGATCATTGAGGTCATCTTGGAGGCTAGCTACTATAGCACTCCTTAAAGGAACAAGTGGCAGTAGCAGGAGAATGGAGGAAAGAAAAGAACAGAGAAAGGAAGGACTGGAGAAGGAAATATTTTGATTCCCAAAAGCTGAGACTAGAGAGAAACAATGTACCCAGTTCTCTCCAGAGACTTCTCAGGTCTACCTTAACACTAGCATACCTGAAACAAGTCCTGCTTCCTAGACAGGAATTCTAAATGAGTAGCTAAAAGACAGGAAGGCATGAGAAAGCTCCTTTGGGTTCCAGGAAGCAAAACTATCCTCCCTCCCTCCTTGCCCGCCCCACCTTTTCTAAAGCAATGATGGAACAGTTAGTTACCTGAGGATGAATCTGTGGCTTGTCGCACGTGGCCTCAAAGTCCAGCACTAAAAAGTAGTGATACCTCTGGGGAGGGAAGGACACCATTGCCGCCATGGATGCGCCAAAGCCGTGGGCCGCCAGCTTTCTGGTGGATATGGAGCAGAACTCCGGAACACCACAGGGAGAAAATAAGTGGGAGCCCAGCACTTTTCTTGCTCTTGAAAGTAAATACGAAGAAAATCGAGCTGCTCCAGTCTGTAAAGGTGCTAGCATTGAACATCCAGAAGCATCTAAAACTTAGGGGAGGAAAGTTTAAAAAAAAAAAAAGAAAGAAAGAAAAAAAAAAGAACAGAGAGCCTGGGTTACTCCCTCCCACTGTGGCCCTGTTCCACCTAGTCTTCAGGAATATCCACGCAACATGGGCCATTCCCCAGTGTTTCTGGGCCCCTTTTCTAAATCATAGTATTCGTTACTAAAGTTCAAGACCCTAATAGCAGCACCTGCAGCATTATTACAGCTCTGAGTCTCCCAGATCATTCTCAAAACAACATGCAACACTGGCCTTCATCTTTAAATGGAGCTCTAAAGTTCAAAAGAGAGAAGAGAGAAAAATTGTGCAGTCGCTTCTCAGGTGGCAACAGTTAACATTAAAGCTATGGGTCCAAAGTAACGTGAGGTGACCCTGTTGTACAATCAGTCCTGGAAGCTAAGTAGGCTCAGACAAGCAGCAGAAAATGTCCAAGGCTCTTTTCTCAGCTCCACTAGTAGCCATTTGCCCCTGGCTTTCCAGTCTGTATCTTGATGTCTCCACATACCCTCCTCCCCTCTCCCAAGGTGAGGGCAAACAAAGCGAATCACAGGGGAGTTTGCTCCGACATTCTGGTGATCCCCCAACCCCCACACTAGTAAGTGGCACCCTGGGGGAATGAACAGTGCCTGGAGAGCACAGCTGGCTACAGCCTTAGGCTTTCTCATTTGCTGCCTTAGACTCGGTCTCTACTAGAGACCCTGAATGACTGCGGGACTTTTTAAATGGGGAAGAAAAAGAAAACCCAGATGTGGCAGTAATAGGAGCATGGCTAAAAATCTAGTAAAGTTTTCTGAGTGAACATGTGCAAAAAAAAAAAAAAAAATCAAATCACTTTTCCTTTAAGTTTTCCCCTTAAATTTGCAGAATGCCTGCTCCTCAGAGGCCTAACTAAATATAAAAATCAAAGCCTAAGTTTTACTCACGAATAACTCAAACTTCCTTAAAAAGAAAAAAGGAACAAAGCAGAAATGTTGTCTTTCTCCCTTTAATACCCAACGTTCAAATTTCTCTCAACTTTAATCCTCAAATAAGAAATCTCACTGTACAATACAGTAATGGCCATAGTTTGTGCTTTCTGAAGCCTCATTCCAACACAGCCAAAGGCTTGCCTCTGATGGCTGCAAGTGGACACCTGGCTCCCTTCATGTAGGTAAGAGGGATAGCACCCTGTGAAGTCCAGCGCATACTCAAAGGCAATGAGGTCATTACAACCTGAACAGAAGCAGATAATGCCAAGTATGGCTGTCTTCCCGTCTCTCTCCTGACTCACTGAATGAGCTACAGTAACTTGCCTATATGTTTACTAGGATACATGCTAGTGTAGGTCCTCAATTTCCCTGTCCCTATAATGAGATTTCAGGGGGATTCAGCGGAGCTAAGACCAAGAAATATTTTAAGTTCTTCATGGATCCTGCACAAGCACAGCACTTGTTTTCACCATTGCTTTATAGCCTCACCAAAAATACAGCCAAAACTCAGCCCAGGTAGACAAACGCTGGCTTGAGTTTCAATATGGAGTCTCCTGGAAAGGCAAGAGGGCCAATATCCCTCTGAAAGCCAGAATCTTCTCATCACCTATTCCTGAATAGTAATGAGATGGGAGACACAAGTCTGCTCAAATTACCCATTCTAGTTTGGATCCAAAGTCCCTCAAGGACTTAGACTCTTCTCTAACCCCATAAAAAAGTGTAAAGACTTCCGAAAGTCCTAATGTTCTACAATGTGCACAGAATATGCGTAGTATACACAGTCAGTCAATCCTGTCTACCAAATACTATAAGCAATTAAGCATGATGAGTAAGGAGGGCTTCCAAGTTTGAATCCTGGCTTTACCACTTACTACCCATGGCACCTTGTACATGCTGTGTTCTTCAATTCCTCATTTGTAAAATGACAATAACAATAGCACCTACTCCTTAAGTGAGAATAAAATGAGACAACACATGTAAAGCACTAAGAGCAATGCCTGGCATATAACGGCTTAATATATATTAGCCTAATGTTATTACTACTATCGTATTGGGCTATGCCCACCTGGCCAAGCCTGGATCCCCAGATTCTGGGCCTACAAATCCAATTAATTCACAAGGCAGCCTCAGAGAGTAATATCGATGTCTTCTGCAACCCTAAAATGCTCTAGACCTCTGACAGAGCATACTATATATACCCTATTCTGATGGCCAGTGGTCCTCTTGCCTGCAGGCCTTGCTTTCTCACCTGATTTCATCTACATCAAAAAGCTTCCGTTGGCCAAGCACAGTGACTGACACCTGTAATCCCAGCACTGTGGGAGGCTGAGGCAGAAGTATTGCTTGAGCCCAGGAGTTTGAAACCAGCCTGGGAAACACAGTGAGACCCAATCTCTACAAAAAATAAATTAAAAATTAGCCAGGCGGGGTGGTGCATGCCTGTAGTCCCAGCTACTTGGTAGGCTGAAGTAGGAAGATCGCTTGAGCCCAGAAGGTTGAGGCTACAGTGAGCTGTGATGGAGCCACTGCACTCCAGTCTGGGTGACAGAGCAAGACCACGATTCAAAAACAAAACAAAACAAAACAAAAAAACTTCTCTTGTAGGAAGTCTTGAGAGTAGACATTAGGAGGTCAGGCCTCCACATATCAGCAGTTACTGGATTCCACACTTCCCTTACTTCTAACAACCAAGTTCAGTTCAAGTCAAGAAACAGAGGGTAACCCTTCCTCTTCCCTTCCTGAAAAACTCAATCCTAAAACCATTAGGTGCAGCAGAAGAAGGCAGATATCTACAACAGGTGGAGTAGGGTGAGCCAGAGAGGTCTGGGGGACACTGTCAGGGCCCAGGCAGGGTGAGGAAGACATCCTTGCAGAAGCGGGAAGGTGTGGTGCAGCATGTCAGAGCCAAGGGGGATGTGGAAAACATCCATGTCGGCTGGCAGTCTGATGTGGGGTGACACACTCAGGGTAAAAGAGGCACTCATGAGGGGTAAAGGGCAGCGGCAGTAATGAGGATTAGCTACCTACAGAGGAACCGATCAAAGAAGTGCATATATTAAGGATAATGGGACCCAGGTTTCTCACTGTTAAGAGAAAGAAGTTAAAATATGGAAAGGGAGAAAATCTGTGGTGTTGAACTGGAATTGGCAGGAAGAATGTGAACTCATGGTTTCTGATTAGATGTGTATCAGATAGATAGATGGATACACACATACACAAATATACACACATATGCATATATATTTTCTAGCTCTATTTAAGGAAGAGCCAGAGAGCAGCAACAATGGCAATGAGCACACCTAGCACTCCATTGCATTCTTGTCTTTTTTTAAAGACAGGGTCTTGCTCTATTGCCCAGGCTGCAGTGCAGTGGCATAATCATAGCTCACTGCAGCCTCGAACACCCAGGCTCAGGCAATCTTCCCACCTCAGCCTCTCAAGTAGCATGGACCACAGGTATGTGCCACCACATCCAACTAATTTTTTTTTTTTTTTTTGTAGAGATGAGAGTCTCACTACGTTGCCCAGGCTGATCTCAAACTCCTGGGCTCAAATGTTCTTCCCACCTTGGCATCCCAAAGTGCTGGGATTACAGGCATGGGCCACAGCACACAGCCCCGGTTGCCTTCTAAATACCATTCCCCACTAAAAGAAACAGAGGTCCTTGGAGAAATGGCTGATTCCAGGGATGCAGCAAAAGAAATACAAGATGAGCGCATAACATCTTGTACCAGAAAGCAAGGAAACACCCAAATAATGATGGGAACATACCAAAAGGATACAGAAGCCACCCACTGGCCAAGAAACAATGATAGTAATGGATTATAATGCACTGAATAGAAAACCATGAGTCCATAAAGATATAAATCAATAAAATTAAACTTTGATGTGAGATATTTACATAGTTTCAAAGTATCTCCCCACAAAATACTTATTAATTACAACTAGTAGTAATTTTATGATGGAGAAGCCTGGCAGACATCACCTTAATCAAGTGATCAAAGTGAACATTATCAATAATGGGATAAATCAAAATCATCCGACGAAAAGAACAAAGCATCATTTCTGTTATATTCCTGAAGATACACAACCTAAATCTAATCATGAGAAAATGTCACACAAACCCTAATTGAGAGACAATCTAAACAATAACCAGCCTGTAATCTTCAAAAGTATCAAGGTCATGAATGCCAAGGAAAGTTTACTGAGGAAAGTCTAAAAGAGACTAAAGAGACTTGATAACCAAATGCAACCCACGATTCTGAACTGGATCACTTTGCTGCAAAGAACATTCCTAGGACAACTGGCAAAACTTTAATGGGGTCCAAGGTTTATATAGAGGTTTTAAATCAATGTTAATTTCCTGATTTTGATGCTTGTATTGTGACTAGGTAGGAAAATGTCCTTGTTTATAGGAAATGCACAGCAAGTATTCAGGGTGATGGGGCATTAGGTCGGCAACTTAACCCTCAAATGGTTCAGGGAAAAAATTCTTTCTACTGTACTTACAACTTTTATGTAAATTTGGGCTGCTTCAAACCCTTTTTTAAAATTGTTTTTTAAAATCAGCTGGGTGGGGTGGCTCACACCTGTAATCCCAGCACTCTGGGAGGCCAAGGCAGGCAGATCGCTTGAGATCAGGAGTTCAAGACCAGCCTGGGCAACATGGCAAAACCCCATCTCTACTAAAAATACAAAAATTAGCCAGGCATGGTAGCACACGCCTGTAATCCAGCTCTCAGGAGGCTGAGGCAGAAGAATCGCTTGAACCTAGGAGGCAGGGTTTGCAGTGAGCTGAGACCACGTCACTACACTCCAGCCTGGGTGACAGAGACTCCGTCTCAATAAATAAATAAATAAATAAGTAAACAAACAAACAAAAATTGTTTTTTAAAATCCATGTGCAATGTGGTTAAAATTTTAAAATTAAAAATATCACACAGACAATATTTGAAGAGACAGATCTCCCTGTAATGCCCACAGAAGGTAGGCTGCATGTTCTCTCTGGTAGAGAGGCTCAAAGCGTCTCTCAGCCCAAACAGTATTCTCTATCCAGCCGAGTTTCCATTAGAAGAGCCCCCACTCAATGTCCACTTCACTGGCACTCCTGCCACCATAGAGCTTTCTCAGGAAACACACCTGCTCCCTGCAGCAGCATCCCACCTGCCCTCGCACCCTCTGGTGTCTTAGGGATTTCTCTTTTCTATTGATGTCTTTATGTTTTAGTCACAAATTTGCAGGCTATAAGTCTATAGCTTATAATATCAGCTCAAGATCATTGAGTATCTAAATGAGGGCCAGAACTCAAAAGAAAGTTTATGATTCTGCCTATTTCTGCAAACTATCTTTCATCAGAGACTAAGATTTATACACATTTATTCTCAGACATCCTTTTCCCTCTCCTAGCAAATTAAAGGTATTAAGTAGCCCATGGCAAGGAGGAAAATGAATGATTCTCTCCTCAATATGAAGGGCCCAGGTCCCCAGTGGGGACAGGGGAGGGGTAAACGGGACTGCCACAGGGCCAGCACGATTTGGAGAAACAGGCCTGCGCCAGAGCCCCTGGAGGACGGTCTCTGTGCAGAGTATTTACACAACAGACACCAATGGCTCCTCTGCAGCCATTACTGTCTATCAGGTAAATAACACATGTGCCAAAACACACATTTAATGAGGGAAATAATATGCCTTTATAAAGACTCAATCTGTATTTACCTGAGAGACCAAAGAAGCACCAAATCACCAGATTAGAGGAACCACAGAGGAGTCGTTCTGGTGTCTTGGGTAAATAGACATTTTATAGCCTCCATTACTGGAGGGGTGAGCGGAGGGGGTCAACCTTTAACATCCACACACACAGGCCAAGGGAGTCCTCAGGATGGGAAAACAAGAGGAGCCCACTGTGAAACAGGTGGTCTACTCCCACTCCCACCTCCCTAGCCACGTGTACTCGGGATCTCTGGGAGAGTGTATGTTTATACCATCCCAGGATTCAATTCATTCCATTAAAAGCCAGACTAGGAGGCAGGGATACATTCGAGTAACTCCAAGTTACCTGCAACAGGTTCTGAGTCCAGCTGACTGAAAGCACCTAGGAATACAACAATCATAGCTTCCTCAGTTTTCAGTCCTGGTGTAAAAGTCCCCGACCCAATCTGACCTGCAGTATCACAAGTGCTCAGGCACCTGAGTCACAGAAACAACAACAAAAAACACAGTAATACCTGTCTGGAACTCACTTAGTCACAGGCTTTGTCTCAAGCAGCTAAAAATAGCCTGGGAAAAAATACAAATAAACTGCATGCCTTCAAAAGTCATAATCTTCAATCTAATGAATATATCCTTACTGCCAGAGCACTCTCTGTGTAAAAAAAAAACTGTCAAAGGTGAAAGAAAACCTAAGAGGCAACACAGTCCAACCAGCCAGGGAAAATGAGATTAGAAAGAGAAAAGGACTGCCCAAGGTTCACATTGCAAGAAATAGTAAGAATAGAACCCAGGCTCTCGACTCCAAGGCCAGGGTCTCAGGCTACTGCTCCAACACAAGGAAAAGGCCTCACTAGTCATTTCCCAAGCTGTGCAGTCTCACAGAAGAGGCCAGGAGCCTGAGGACTCTGTCTAGTTTGCTGAAGGCTAGAGGTTGAAGACAAAACAAAGCTTGACATGCCCTGGAACCTCCACATGGTCCCAATGCGGAAAGGAAGCAGGAACTCTAAAACTGGGTCCTCACCTCAACAAAACAGTCTCCTCTTCTTTACACCCAGTCCCTGCCTTGGCCTGTAGCTACAGCTGCTTCTGCTCCAAGGCACGGCTACGGAGAGCTCCCCCAACTCAGAAGCAGCTGCTAATAATCCCAAACTACCAGCAGAGCTAAAATCACTAAAGATCTTCAGGAACACCAAATTCTGAGGGCAACATCACAGGTCACAGCAGGCTTGCTCTCCCCTTCAATTGGTCTGTTTCAGCAGCTCCAAGAAACACATAAAAAGAGGCAATTGTTTGTGATTTGCCTGCTGTTTGCTAAACCAGCAGCCATGCTCAGTAGCTTGGGCAAACTCCTTTCAGCGGCGAAAGCTTGAAGACATCTTTTTGCAAAGTCCTGCAAGTCAGTTGCAACGCCATCACACGTGAGAAGGGGCAAAGCCTTGCTTCCTAACACACTATAAATAGACTAGAGATGGATGGAGGGCAGGGTATGGTAGCATCATCCCTTTAAGCACCTCTCACATTTGTAGACAGCATCTGATCCCAGAAGAGAGGTACCCAGAACTGTTAAATACTTCCTATACTCCTGGTCCCAAGATGGGGAACTGGTGTAAAAGCAAGGAGTTATATAATCTAGTGTTAAAACACTGGTAATAGACAAACCTAGGTTCAAATCCTGACTCTACTACAAATTATTTGTAATAATAGCTATAATAATAATAATACCTATATCTTTGGGATTCAGTTCAACCATGCAATGTACAAAAAGTGCTTTGCACAACAGCAAGTGCTCAATAAAAGGGAACAGTTACTACATGAGAAAGAGAAAAAGGCAACACCCTTTTCTGAAAATCTACTCCAAGCCAGGCATTGTATCGATGATTTACATATTTTATCTTATTTAATCCTCCCAAGTATCAAGCAGAATGGGTAACAGTATTCTCATATTACACATGAGGAAACTAAGGGCTCGGAGGTGCTCAGCTCTTCGGGGCCCTGTTCGATACCACGTGTGATGGCCCACATTTCCCCACATAACTGATTCCCTCCATCCGACAGAGGGCCAACCATGCATATCAACTGCAGTTCTTCTTTTGAGGCAAAGTGTAACTTTAACTAAAAGTGACTCAACCTTAAGCAATAATTAAGTCTATCCAAATCATCCTAACTAGTTTTCATATTTTTTTTATATTTTAAAAAGAAAAATTACAGGCCTGAGCACAAGAGCAGAATTAAAAGAACGGCAGCACAAGGAACTCGAAGACTCTTCTCAGACAAAATTCCAGAGGAGCAAATCTTTCCATCTTACAGAGTGGAAACTGGCAGGAGGCAGGGTTATAACCAATTCTTACTCAAGTACCCAAATGTGACGTTTCCTTTTACAAATTTGTGCTTTGGCAAACGCTGCTCCCTATTTTGGAATGCACTTCCATTTTTCGCCGACAAATTATGACTCCTTCCTCAAACTCCAGCTCAAATCTCCCCCCTTTTGGTGGCTTTCTCTGACACTCCATCATAAAGCTAATTGTTTAAGTATGATCCAGTGGCACAGTTTATTCCTACTTCATAACTTTTATCTCACTATGTTGTGAGATGTTAGGTATGTTTCTTCTACTACCAGTAATTTTCAAAGAGTTAAGGGAGAAGGATAGAAGACAGCAGTATAGGTGTATGTGTGCATGTGCGTGTAAAAAAAAAAAGCATATTTGACATAATTCTTTGACTTGTCAGACTAATGCATTCTAAAATTTCAAATAGCATTAAAGAAGAGCATGAGATTGTTTTGTTGTGTGTGTGTGTGTGTGTGTTTTAATCTAAACTATGCTAAGTCTAAACAGAGTTTTTAAAGCCTGAGAAACACTGAGCTAGATCCCTAAGGGTAAGGACCACATTTTATTCATTTCTGTATTCCCAGCACCCAGCACAAGACCAGGCACAAAGTAAGCAAGAGTAAATGTTTGCTAAATGAATATGCCCACAGTCATGATGCCAACTGCTCTGGAATTAGAACATGCTAATTAGAACAGAGCAGGGCCTAAGCAGCAAACAAAGCTTCTTCTCTTCCTTTCTTTATCCTTCCTCCTAGCCCACCCCATTCTGTCCTCCCTAGTTAAAAAGAGCAAAAAAGAGCAAAAGAAAGAGTGAGAGACACAGAAAGACAGAGAGAGAGAGAGAGAATTGCCTTGGTGCCGGAATACCATTAAAAGGATTAATTTAGGGACCAGTGTTTGGACTGTCACATCCAATCACTACCCACAGATCTACAGCTTCCCAAATCAGGCTCATGCAAAGAGGAATCAATTGCAAGGACACAGAGGGTCTGAACAGGCATACTAATGGCCTCCTGAGGTGCCAGCGGCCAGCTCTGACACTCCCATAAATTATCCGCCTTTTGATTTTACCTGTAGCTGTGGGGCACAAGGCACAATTTTGAACACATCAAAGCAATCCCTGGTAACCCAAGGCTCCTCAAGGAATGTCCCCAAAGAGGAAAGCCTAAAAACAATGACCCAAAAGGGAGTCTGCTTCCCAACAGTTCTGGTTCTAGCAATCATTAATTAAAACCCAACAGAAGCAAATGGATTAACGTGGGACCCAAATCAAACCTAGTAGATCTGGACAAGGCATGCATCAGACTGCAGTTCTGCAATGGCTATGCACCTCTCACTCAAGGAAAGTGAAATCACAGCAATAAACTAACACACTTTCATCTGGATGGCAAATCTGCCCTAGCTTTGCCAGTACCTCGCAGCAGGACCTCAGGCAACTCATTTAACCTTTCTGGGCCTCAGTTTCTTCCTATGGTATCAAGGACAAGAATGCTGACCACCTGACCCACTTCCCAGAGTGCTGGTGAAAAGTAATTTTAAAAAATTTGAGAAGCACTTTACAAAGATGTAAGGCCACAGGGTGTCAACACTAATAAATGACCCCAGACAGACAGGGAAGAATGCTGGTCACACTTTGGTGAATTTCTATCGGGAAGCTGCTCACTCGATTTGCTTTACTGATGGTGTTGGGACTAAGGCCCACACTGAAAAAAGTTCTGGGATTGTTTTTTGTTGTTTTATCTTGAGACAGCATCTCACTCTGTCACCCAGGCTGGAGTGCAGTGGCTCGATCTCAGCTCATTGCAACCTCCACCTCCCAGGTTCAAGCAATTATCCTGCCTCAGCCTCCTCAATAGCTGGGACTACATGTGTGTGCCACCATGCCTGGCTGATTTTTTGCATTTTTGTAGAGATGGGGTTTCACCATGTTGGCCAGGCTGGTCTCAAACTCCTGACCTCCTGACCTCAGGTGATCCACCTGCCTTGACCTCCCAAAGTGTTGGGATTACCGGTGTGAGCCACTGAGCCTGGCCAGTTCTGGGATTCTAAATGGAACACCCATTGTCTGAAAATTTTCCATTATGACGAACAGTGCCTTGCTTTAGTTGTAAATTCCTCCTGTCTGCTGGCTGCCACCGCGAGCAGCTATGTTTTTAGCATATGCTCACAACGACAACTATGAGGACACAAAAAATACGAAGCCAAAAGCCAAGTCACCCAAATACTGGCTGCTTTTTAAACACTTATTATATAAAATTTTATTAGTGATAAAAGTTATCAAGACACTGTGCAAAGAGTTTTACATACATTATTAAATCCTTCAGCCAACTCGATTGTCTCATTATCTCCATTTTACAGATAGCAAAGTGAAGCCCAGAGAGGAAGTCACTTGCCCAAGGTCACAAAAACACTGCTATCAGAAACCTACACTGGGGCTTGTAGGATGAAGACCTCTTACAAAGGAAAAGTAGGAAGAAAGGGAAAGCGCAGACATGGGACTCTCAGCTCTAACCTATTCATCAGACGCTCACCAAATACAATATTTGGTCCCTGTCCTTGACATATACCATCATACCTGAACTAGGAGACATCTCCAAAATGTCTGGAAGAGGTCATCAGTCTTCTACAAGCAAGGAAAGGAGAGACCAAATAGGACATATATAGAATGAGGACAATTTCCTGGAAAGCTTAGGAAAACGGGTCATCCTCTGTGTGTACAGTTCAAGAAGTTCAAATTAATTGACATTAAGCTATGAGCCCTAAGACCAAGACCCCTTCCAGGGCCCCATTTATTCCATACTTCATTAAAATATAGTTTCCAAAGGATTTTAATTTTTTTTTTTTTTTGAGACAGAGTCTCGCTCTGTTGCCCAGGCTGGAGTACGGTGCCACAATCTCGGCTCACTGCAACCTCCACCGCCCAGGTTCAAGCGATTCTCATGCCTCAGCCCCCCAAGTAGCTGGGATTACAGGCACATGCCACCACGCCCAGCTAATTTTTATATTTTTAGTAGAAATGGGGTTTCGCCATGTTGGCCAGGCTGGTCTCAAACTCCTGGCCTCAAGTGATCCACCCACCTCGGCCTCCCAAAGTGCTGGGATTATCGGCATGAGCCACCGTGCCCAGCTCTTTCAATTCATTTTATACCATCTTTCCCTTTCTACATCTTTTCCAGTCTGTAAAATAGAAGCCAGTATCTCCAACAAATTCTTTGGTAGACATTCTAGTAGATAGGTAGGAAGTTAGTAAAGAGAACCGTTATACTCATATATGCAAAGATTCAGTTATACTCTTTTTTTTATTTATAAGAAAAGCATATTTATAGATTAGTTTTTGTTGTTTTTTGTTTTTTTGTAGAGTTGGGTCTCAGTATCTTGACCAGGTTGGTCCCGATTTCCTGCCTCAAGCCTCAGCCTCCCAAAGTGCTGAGATTATAGGCAAGAGCCTATACTCAATCATGGCCAGCCATATACTCAATTTTTAAGGACCAAAATAATGCCACAAAAGGGAAAAATAAAATGCTATCCACGTAATTGCCACAGCCTCCTGACTAGTCCTGCTGCTTCCAGTATCGTCTGTCCCCTTCAATCCATTTTTCACAATGAAATCAGAGCAGACTTTCTTTTTTTTTTTCTTTTTTTTGAGACAGAGTCTTGCTCTGTCACCCAGGCTGGAGTGCAGTGGTGCCATCTCAGCTCACTGCAACCTCCACCTTCTGGGTTCAAGTAATTCTCCCGCCTCAGCCTCCCAAGTAGCTGGGATTATAGATGTGCACCACCACGCCCAGCTAATTTTTGTGTTTTTAGTAGAGACAGGGTTTCAACATGTTGGCCAGGCTGGTCTCAAACTCCTGACGTCAAGTGATCTGCCCGCCTCAGCTTCCCAAAGTGCTAGGATTACAGGCGTGAGCCACCACGCCTGCCTGCCAACTTTCTAAAACATAAATCTATTGTCAGTCTACTGCTTAAAACCCTTTAATGGCTTCTTACTGTTCTTAAATCTGATCCAGAGGTCAGCAAACTATGTCCCATGGGCCAAATCTAGCTGTCACCTTTATTTATTTTATAAATAAAGTTTTACAGGAATACATCCATGCTCTTCCTTTTCGTACTGTCTGTGGCTACTTTCGTGCATAACTGCAGAGTTTAGTAGAGTTGAGAAGTTGTGACAGAGACCCAAAGCCTAAATATTTACTATCTTATCCATTACAGAAAAAGTTTGCAGAGCCCTAATCTAAGTTTTTTTCTACTCCCTGGTCTAATCCTAAGAGTTTATAAGGCTAAGGCTCTGGCCTCTGCTTAGCTCCTGCTTCATCCCTCCCCATATCCTCCTGTCCCCTGACCACTAAGTGCTCTGTTTCAGCCACATTGAACTTTCTCAAATTCAACAAAGCTCTGACACTTGGTCCCTCATGTCTTCATCTAATTTTCTTTTCTTTTTTTTTTTTTTTTAATTTTCCGTGTTCTTTGAGGGTTCGTTTAATTCTATGTGAGGAGGTTTACCTCCTCTGACAGGCCTTCCCTGAGTCTACAAGTCTGGGTTAGAGACCCTTCTGAGTATTCCCAAAGCCTCTACACTTCCCTTACTATCGCACTCTCAGATCATATCATAACTGCCTTTTTACTATCAGTCTCTCCCGTGAATTTGCAAGCTCTATGGTGTCAGGGAAGGTGGCTTTCTTGTTCACCACTACAATCCCAGGAACAAGCACAGTGCCTGGCCCTTAGCTATTGAACAAACAAGCTCGAGTCCCTGGATATCAATCATCCAGAGTATGCCTCTTTAGCTGGTCCCTGATCCTTGTAAAACAGACAGGTTGGAACTAACCATCCACCAAAAGGTGACATGCAACCTAAATTAAACCAAGATCCCAAAGGCCTTGGTCAAATACATCAGCAAAAGCCAAACGATAGCCAGGTGTAGTGGCACATGCCTGTAGCTCCAGCTACTTGTGGGGAGGAGGATGGCTTGAACCCAGGAGTTCGAGCCCAGCATGGGCAACCTAGCAAGAGTCTCATAAATAAATAAATAAATGTTTAAAGCCAAATGAAGATATTTCTTCCTATTTTCTTAAGATGTGTATTTCTCAGGACAATGGGCTATTCTGGTTCTATTCAACCATCCTGAACCTAAAATAGGTGCTCATGAGATGCCCATAAAGCAATTGTGACAGAACTTGAGAGTCTGGATCTCCCACCTCCAACTCTTACCACTTTAGAAACTTTAAGTAAGTTTTTACAGACTTTGAGCACATGTTACCTTATCAGAAGAAGCTACAAAAAAATACGATTCGTTTAGACTTTGGGGATACGTGGGAAAAAAAAATACAATCTGCATCGGCCCCCACCCCCTACCCTCCAAGCCCAAATACTCAGAAGGAAATAAAGCCAAACCTGACCATGCAACAGGATTCTCACCTCTCCTTACTTCGAAGATGCCAAGACCGGCAGCTGGGGATGCTGAAGGTTCTGTGAGAGCTGGAAAGCCCCAATGCTGTGGATAAATACACATCTCTGCAACAAGTCTATTTCAATACCAAGCATCAAATCCCCATGAAGGATACTACACCTCAAACTCTAAACTCAAAACTGTGGGATAACTGCTATCTATGTGGAAAGACAGTGCCCCCACAGAGCTTTCGGAAACTATTAGTACTACAGTTGTAATGATTTTCATGTTCTCTAGTCATATACTTTTGCTCCTATGGAGGCTCACCTCCTAGAAACACTAAACATTTACCGAGAAAGACAGCTATGAAGTGGTGCCTCTTTGGGTAATTTCATAATTCTAGTCTAGTCAAGGAGGAAGACACTGGTAAGACTGACAATATTCAGAACTAAGGAACTAAGGCTGGGCCAGGACTGGGGGAGGGGCTGGTTGCCACAAATCCACAAGCCATACTGCAAATGGCCACATAGACTAGGAAACACTTTCAGGATACTTCCAAACCGGCTTCAAGCTCTAAGAAAGTCAAGGTAACTAAATCCCAAGTCAAAACATCAATAGATATCTATCATCCTTTTCAACTAATTCATATCCTCCAAAGGACCAGAAGTTGCGGAGATGCCCCTGTTAGTGATGTCTTTTACATAAAGAAACACCTAGGGTTGGAACTAATATATTCCTGTCTACCATTCCATACATTTAAGACTTTCTTCTACTCAGATCCCCTGGGAAAACGCCACTCACCAATTTACCCCACCACAAAGAAAACACTTTTTTAAAATGAAAGAGAATAAAAGCACTTTTATTTGGAAATTTCAAGTTGGAAGAAGAGCTCTTAGCCAAGCTCTATGACCTAGCTAGCTGATTATTTACAGGATCTTTGGGCAGGAATTGTTAATGAGCTTTTAATTTGGAGTGCTTAAGTTGCCAAAGTGCTCTGAGCTCCAGTGAAGCACCACAGAATCCATAAAGGAAACCTTATCAATCACTTCCCGGCAGCTCCCTTCCCCCAACCCCCACCTCCTGAGGAAAAGGCAGCCAAGTGGGTTTCTAACCAGGATCACAGACACACATTAGTGGAGTCACACTCCAAGTCCCTGTTTATAAATTGGCTTTTAAATGGTAGGAGATTCAGGTATAATAAACTTAAGCTCCAAGCAAGAACCCACTAAAACAAGGCATGCTGTATATGATAAAGTCAGAATAAAGCAGAATTTGATGAAGCCAATTTCTGGAAGAAACTCTACAATCAAAACTCATTTAGCCACTCACAACCTACTATAGTTTGAATCGCGTACAGTCTTTTAGCCAATAGGATTCACGTTTTGATGCCCTTCCGCTGGGAGACTGATGAAATGTCTGACAAGAGTAAATGCCATTGAAGTGGCCAGAGACCTCTCGCAGACAGAACAATGGGCACTATTCGTTGCAAAATCCAGCTCTAAGGACAAAATCCAAACCCCCATTGAGGGGCCCCACATCCAGCATCTTCCAAGTCAACAAGGAGCAGTTATATTTTGCAAGAACTCGCAGTCAAGCCTCAATCCAAGTTCATGCTTTTTTTAGGAAAACACCTGTTGCTGGACCATTTGCAAGACAGGCAAACAGAAAGCTAGCCAGGTGAGGCCCTTATTCACTCCATCCACCATCACTACTACCACCGCTTCAGATTTACAAAGAGGTAAACTGCTAACCTGGTGTGTGTGCATGTGTTGGGGAGAGGGTCAAGGGAATGTTCTACCTACAATCTCCTTGCTCCATTTCTAGCCTCTCTGGTCAAACCTTTTTCTTCTCTAGTAATCTCAGTAAGTCAGGCCCCTTAATAAACTCACCCATCCTGTCTTGCAAAGCTCTGCCCCGCTCCCCCTCCGCCAGAACGTTACTCAGTAGATTAAGCATCCAGGGTGAGCACATGGGCCAGCACCCCAGGCTGCACAAATTCTGCGCACCGCGACCCTCACCCCGCATGCATTAACCAGGGCCCAATCTTGGGGGGGGGGGCATTCAGCATCACCCACCCCGGGGTGTTGCCCCCAACTCGGGCCCATCCAAGTCCAGGGGAGAGTAAGGGGAGGGGCGGGGGGCCAGGAGACCAGCCCTCCTTCCCAGGGCCGCCCCCGCCCCCCGTCAGCAGCGGGAGAGGCTGTCGCCATGGCAACGCCCCCTCCTCGGGGCCAGCGCGGCAGGCTCCCTCCAGGTGCAGGCCCCGACGTCTCCCTCGGCCTCAGCAAGCGCTCAGGGCAGTTGGCGGCGGCGGGCGCGGCCCGCGCCGACTGCGGCGCCGGCCAGGCAGAGGCAGGGCCAGCTCCGCCCGCTCCCCACCGCCCGTTCCCGGCCGCCTGAACAGCGGCAGCCAGCACCACGAGTCCACAACACACCGACTCACCTCCGCGCACTCTGACCCCGACCGACGCGGCGGACGGGCGGGCGCTGTGGCCAACCGCTGAGCCCGCTGCCGGCCCCTTTGACCAATGAGCTGCAGCCGGGCGGGGCTTCTTCTCCCCAAACGCTCGCTCTCCCGCCGACATGCGCGCTAAGGTATGTCAAGATGGTGACTCCCGGCAGCCGGCCTTACGGGACTTGTAGTTTTGACGTTGCACAAACTCAGACGAGAAGGCGGGGGTGGGGACATCACTTCTGATCTGTGAAAGGAATTTTTTTAAAATGAAACTTTCTATGGCCTACAGAGATCTAACCAGGATCACAGACACGCATTAATGGAGTCCCCCATCTCCGTTTTCCCGCCCTCCAATATACCCGTAAGGTGAATGTGGGCTCACAACGTGACAGATTCTATTTACATGACTCCTCACGATTCGTTCATTCAGCAAGTAATTATTGTCATCTACTTTCTGATGTGGGCCTGTGGGAGACCTGAGACAAGGAGGGGTTAAGCTAAGAGGAAAATGCTTAGATTTGTGAAGGGCCGTCCTAAGGAAGAGGGAACTGGCTTGTTCAGGTCCACTCAGAGGAAACTTCTGTTTAAAAGGTTTCTGGCCTCAGCTGTGAGGAGCTTCCCCAGTCTCTCCAGTAAGCTGGAGAGACCTGTGTTTCTTCACCCTGGTTATGCCTTTCTGGGTAGTCATGGGTCCCAGGTTATGAGCTGGGAAACCTCCCCCTTAGCCAAGCCAGTGATGGCTTTGACAGCTTCCCAATCGATCAGCACCCCATTCTCTGGGCCCAGCTTCAGTTACCAAGCCCCTCTGTGTGCTGTCTGCATACTTACGCTTAGGATGATGTCATTTCTGGGCCCTACCACCTCTGAGAGCGGACCTTACATAACGGTTTCCACCTGAGCTGGGAGTGCCTGGTAATCCCCATATCAGGGAATGCCTTCATTAATCCCACCCACGTCATAGGTTAGGTGATTCTGCTGTGCACCTGTAGCATTTATCATATTGTTTTATAATTGTCTATTTCCTTGTTGTCGCTCCCACAGGGTTTTAAGTCCTTTAGGAAAAGCATTTTTTCCATATTGTTCATGTTGTATCAGTAATACACAGCATACTGCAGGCATAAAGAAGGCCCGCAATAAATGTCTGCGAACAAATGAGGGAATATCCAGCAGCATCCGGGACAAACTTATCCCGAGGTCAGTAAAGTGGAGGCACTATCCCCCAATTCTTGGAGCTGGAACAGATTCTCCTATTATTACCTAGACATTAACCCCAGTTGGTCGGTCAGTCCACTTGTATTTATAGTGCCTCTCTTAAGTGTCAGGCACTGTTTCTGTTGCTGAGGATTCATTGATGAATAACGACACACCTCTATTCTCAAGGAGCTTTTAAATTGGAGAGGGAAGCTGGGTGCCGTGGCTCACGTCTGTAATTCTAACACTTTGGGAGGCTGAGGCAGGAGGATCCTTTGAGACCAGGAGTTCAAGACCAGTGTGGGCAACATAATGAGATTCTCATCTCTACAAAAAAGTTAAAAATTAGGCAGGCATGGTGGCACGTGCTTGTAGTCCCAGGTACTCAGGAGGCTGAGGTGGGAGGATCACTGGAGCCTGGGAGGACAAGGCTGCAGTGAGCCATAATAAATAAATTGGAGAGGGGCTGTAGGAGGAAGAAAGATAATAAAACAAGTACATATGAAAATAAGACAAGAGGCAGTGAGATAGCTTTGTTATATACTGAGTTATGGCCTGAGAGCAGGGCACAGCCAATCTTCTTGGCTGTAAGAATGAAGTAAATCTATAGTATCTGGATTCAAGGCTTTATTTAATGCTCAGCCCCAACATCCTCCGTGGAGCCTTCCATGGTCCCCTTGACTTCCCCAGAATGTGTTCTTTCCTGCTTGGTGCACTAGGGCTCAACTGTACAGCTTCCAGGACTTCACCACACTGTAAGCTCTTTTTGTACAAAGACCAGACAAATTGATTCAAATAATAGAACAGTTTAATACCTCAGTATACACTTGGTATCTTACACTGCCGCCTAACACAGCACTTGGCTTTCTCAAGCCATGGCTCTGTTGTGTGCTATCTGGTTCCCTAGAAAACAGAGCCGGGGCCGGGCACAGTGGCTCATGCCTGTAATCCCAACACTTTGGCAGGCCAAGGTGGAAGGATTGCTTGAGCCCGGGGGTTCATGACCAGACTGGTCAATATAGCAAGATCCCATCTCTATAAAAGAAAAAAGAAAAAAAAGGAAATGGGGCCTAAAGCAAAACTTATGTGCTCAAATTTAATTGGGGAGTTCAATCCCAAGGCATCAAGAGTGAGGGGAGCTGGGTATGGTGACGCATGTAGTAGTCCCAGCTACTCAGGAGGCAGGAGACTGAGGCAGGAGGATCGCTTGAAGTCAGGAGTTCAAGTCTAGCCTGGGCAACATGGCAAGACTCCGTGACTTAAATAAACAAATAAATAAAAGAGTAGGGGGAAGGGGGGAAGTGAAGGAGGGAAAGAAAGTACAAGATGGTGTCTTACTGAGAAGTTGGCCAGTGCCTCAAAGAAAATACTAGTTGCTCTGTCGTACAAGGTGTGTAGAACCATCCTGTGTGACAGGGAGAAGAAAGGGTTATGTTACCCCACCACTGCAGTAGCACAGGAGGTGCCAGATTCCACACCCTGAAGCACAGTCATTCATCTGAGACTAGAAACAGTGAGAGAAATCAAAGCCTCTGGTTGGGTCAGATTAGGTCCACTGCAGTCCCACCACAGTGGGCACATTGGAGGCTGTGTCAAAACCTAACCCTCATCCCAAGGGAAACAAAGATAACCAGAGGTGTTAGTAAATGAGGTGGGAGTGGCAGTTGAGCTGTCCAATAAACAAGTGGCCAGTGGCCAGAGTCGGGGGTGCAGACAAGGCAAGGGTAAGTGAATTTGGGGAGGCAGATGAACTGAGTCCAACACACAGACACACAGACACCCTAGCTGCTGGATTAAGCGACTGAGCTAAAGTGAACACTGAGAGCAAGAACAAAAGAGAGGACCAAGTTAAGTCTTTTTTTTTTTTTTTTTTCTTTTTGAGATGGAGTTTCACTCTTGTTACCCAGGCTGGAGTGCAATGGCGCGATTTCAACTCACCGCAACCTCCGCCTCCTGGGTTCAAGTGATTCTCCTGCCTCAGCCTCCCAAGTAGCTGGGATTACAGGCATGCACCACCAGGCCTGGCTAATTTTTGTATTTTTAGTAGAGACAGGGTTTCTCCATGTTGGTCAGGTTGGTCTCAAACTATCGACCTTAGGTGATCCACCCACCTTGGCCTCCCAAAGTGCTGGGATTACAGGCATGAGCCACTGCGCCCAGTCAGTTAGGTCTTCTTATACCCTGTCAAACCACCAGGAAAAGCAGCAAGGTGGCCATCAAAGCTAGGACCTTAACCAGCTGTCAAAGCGCAGAGAGTGCAGGACCCAAGGATAATACATGGCAGCCTGCAAACCTTGGCACAGCTGAAAGAACCCAGACTGTGTCTGAAACCATTTTATGTGGCAGCTGGAAGACCTGCTACTGCTGTTGTAGTCCCTGTAAGCTATATAAGACAGCATAGGAGGATGGGCTCAGAGAGAACCTGTTCAGGTTTGAGTCCTGGCTCCATCTGTGACCTTAGGCAAGTCACATACCTCTCTGAAGTTCAGTTTCTTCATCTCTAGAATGTAGATAATACTCGTATCTACCCGTTATTGGAATTAAATATACAACTGCTTAGCACTACCTAGAATAAAGAGTTCAGTAAACAGTGGCTATTACTATTATTCTCACCCTTCTCCTACCCCTTTCTCCTGCCCCTCTTCCCACCATGACCACCACCACCCTACCTCCTCTTCTCCCCAACCCAACCCCCTAGCAGTCTTCTGCCACTCCAGGAGGAGTCAGGGCTGGATCTGGCCATGCCGCATTCTTCCTGCTTTTCCCCAGAGCTGTTCCCCAAGAGCCTGAGCCATTCATCTCCCTGGTGACCTGAATCTGAACTAAGAGATGGATGTGGGGTGGCTGAGGCCAGGGTGGTAATGTGCTCCCTTATCTCCGTGCCCCTCACTAGGGCCTAGTTAATTTTCCCTTTGATTTTAATATAGATTTATTGAAAGTTTCAGTTATCAAAACAAACTGCAGCAGCAAATTGGTGTTCTTTGCAGGCCTACAAGTGCCTATAAAGCTGCCATGCTCGGGAACGAATGGCGCTCTCCGGGAGGTCAGTCATGGCAACAGGAAGTCCCTGGGGACACACACACTGCAGTTTAATATTTTTCTTATAAGCCTTTTTCTTCTTGGCTATCTAAGCCTCCCCTTTAAATCGGAAATCAAATGGAGCCACCTGCCCAGGGAGGTTCTCTTCCTTAGGCTGTGACACTCTCTGCCTACTCTCTGTCCCCTCTCTAGTCCCAGTGTCCTTACCTCAAATCCTGTGACTCCACCCTGATTTGCCCCCGGGCCCAGAGAGAGTCATGATTCACATGCCCCAGAGGTGTGGCTCACAAATGTCATGAATCCCACAGCTTTGTCCCAACTGTACAAAGTCGGCTTGGGCTATCCAGCCACTAGTCAGAGGCAAAGCAGCCCTAGAAAAGATTGGGGCCCCAGATTTCTTCCATATCTTGTGCTCAGAAGGGAGGAAAAAGCAAAGTTTGAAAGCAAAGGAGTTGCTTTCAAAGAGGCAGACGATCCTGTCAGGATGTATTGAACTCAACGGAAGTAAAAAGGAGATGGTGATCCTAGAGAGTGTGCAAGCTCTCTTTCCAGCCCAAGAATTTTCCAATTTCATTCTCGTAGTCCCAATGCTACTCCCAATATGGCTCCCCCTCCTCTCAATCGCAGATTGATTTTTGAGGCTCCTCTCTCTGGCCCCAATTTGCCTAAGGACCAGCCAGCACTCTCTAGTACCCCAGGGGCTCCCATAGCTAGAACCATTCACTGCCACTTCTAGGCTCTGAATCAGTCCTGTCCCAGCGGAGGGTCTCCATGCCTGGTAATTTTTTTTTTTTTTTTTTTTTTTTTGAGACAGGGTCTCACTCTGTCACCTAGGCTAGAGGGCAGTGGCACAATCACGGCCCACTCCCAGGCTTAAGCGCTCTTTCAACCTCAGGCTCTCGAGTAGCTGGGACTATGGGTTTGTGCAACTTCTCCTGGCTACTTTTTGTTTGTTTGTGTTTTTTTGTAGAGACAGGGTTTTACCATGTTGCCCAGGCTAGTTTCAAACTCCTAGGCTCAAGTGACCTTCCTGCCTCAGCCTCCCAAAATGCTGGAATTATAGGCATGAACCACCCCACCCGACCCACACCTGGTAATCCTGAGGGCACCGTCATCCTTTCTGGGTCTGATATGCAGCTGCATCACGTTTGTGAGCCGCATCCCAATTCCCAATGTCCTCGCCTCATTCTTAAACATTCCCTGCTAGGCCGGGTGCAGTGGCTCACGCCTATAATCCCAGCACTTTGGGAGGCCGAGGTGGGTGGATCACGAGGTCAGGAGTTCAAGACCAGCCTGGCCAACATGGTGAAACCCCGTCTTTACTAAAAATACAAAAATTAGGCCAGTGTGGTGGCACACGACTGTAGTCCCAGCTACTCGGGAGGCTGAGGCAAGTGAATTGCTTAAACCTGGGAGGCGGAGGTTGCAGTGAGCCGAGACCACGCTATTGCACTCCAGCCTGGCGACAGAGCAAGACTCTGTCTCAAAAAAAAAAAAAAAAAAAGTCCCTGCTAGTAGCAAAGGCTACTACTGCCCTTCCTCAGAACACAGACTATGACTTAAGGGTCTAGACAACTATAGCTGTGCGCCAGAATGGTGGAAGATGCTGACGTTTGGACCCAGACAGTGCAGGATTTGAATCCTGGCTCTGACACTTACTGACTGACTCTGTGACTTGGGAAATCTCTTTGTGGTTTTATTGCACCTTCTGCTTACATCTACTCTTGTCTGGGGAGCACAGTAATAAAGTGGTTTGCCTCTGTGTCTCTCTCCTACAATATTCTGAGATCCTCAAGGAACAGGACTGTGTCTTATCTTTATATTCTATGTGCATATAGTTGATGAATAACTGAAGACAGCTTCTCTGAGCCTGTTTCCTCAACTGTAAAATGGAGATAATGCCTATATCACCAATATAGTGAAGAAAGTGCCCACCCAGCATAAGGTAGGTACTTAGTGAGTAAAGTTTCCTTCATCAATTTTCCTTAGAGTTTCGTTGTCAACCACGAACAGTCCTACTTTTCGCCTGTTCCCACCTCAGCTTCAAGTTCAGCTCTCTCTTGTTGTCTACTAGGGCTTTCGCCCCACTGATCAGAGGTCAGCATTCACCCGGGTCCCTTTGGACTGACTTCTCTCCTCCAGGCCAGGCTCCCTTTATCTTTCCAAACCCACTCAGAAACTGCTGCCTCCTGGTGGCTCTGTTTCTAGTCAAAAGTCAGATTCCCTAGACTGCCTTGTAGTTCGTCTGTAGCAATGCAGATATTCTCAGGCCAATAGTCTATACTGGCTCATAGTACAAATGTGTTTACATTTACATTCATATACCAGTCTTGCTAATTCTAGGCATCCACCTGTTCCTATAAAAATACCAATCCAGGACCAGGCGCAGTGGCTCATGCCTGTAACACCAGCACTTTGGGAGGCTGAGGTGGGCGGATCACCTGAGGCCGGGAGCTCAAGACCAGCCTGACCAACATGGAGAAACCCCATCTGTACTAAAAATACAAAATTAGCTGGGCATGGTGGTGCATGCCTGTAATCCCAGCTACTCAGGAGGCTGAGGCAGGAGAATCGCTTGAACCCAGGAGGCGGAGATTGCGGTGAGCCGAGACTGTGCCATTGCACTCCAGCCTAGGCAACAGGAGCAAAACTCCATCTCAAAAAAAAAAAACAAAAAAACCCAATCCCTAGCAATGCTCCCCCAAAATTCTCAAGTGTACCCATCAACTCAAGGTACTGTGCTCCACTGGTTTCTACCACCAGGTGCATTGTGGATGCTGTCCTTGAAGTTTCTGCTTAATGGGCTCAATTCTTCTGGTACCGTGACAGCATGAGAACATGGCACTCTCCTTCAAAGAAGACAACTCCCTCCACATTACAGGTAGGAAGATGTGGAGCCCCACAGCAGGGTTGTTCAAGCTCTTCATTCTTTCAGAGACAGCTGTTTCCACATATTCTAACAGCCCTTTTTCTTCTCATGGTGCACCTCTACTACCACCAGAGTTGCCAAGGTAGGATAAGTTTATTTAGAGCCGCCATGCTGAACCAGAGGCATGATCTCTTTTCAACCTTTAATCCTGTGGAAACTGGCTCACTCTGCCAGTCTCTACCCTCCTCTATCATTAAGTCACTCGCTGGAGCTCTGCTGTCCTTCCAGCAATTTGGTGTCCATTGGTTTAACCACATACCCTTACTCTAATTGTGCTGGTATATACCTGATCCAGTTATGGGCTCGGTTCAAATTTACTTGCTTTGCTCTGAGAGGCTTTTCAGCCCCCATACAAATTAGTGCATTGAAATAGATATTTGGGTCAGACAATGTTGCCTCCCTCCCCACACCGGATATAGCCAAGTATCGGCTGCAAACCTACTAGGACTCCATTATACTACATGTTTCCCCTAGGATTTAGTGAATAAGCTGCTTTTACTACTAGCCACCTTTCCCTGCCTTCCTAGACTAGCAGGGCCTCTTCATCATACTGGACTCCTTGTGGTTTCATAGGTCCTTTGAATACATATGTTGTGCTATGTTCCATGAAAAAGCACAAGACAGGAACATGAACAAGAGACACAGTCCCCACCCTCATAGAGCTTACATTCGAAGGAAGGAGACATACTGGTAAAGAAATAATTGTCATTCAGAGTGATAACTGTGATTATAGAGAGCATATTGCACTTGCAATAAGGATTTAAAGATGAGGCATCCCTTACAGCCTGGAAAGCCCTCCTAGAACAAGTGACATTTAAGTCAAGTCTTAAATGTTGAGTAGGAATTTCTTAGACCAAGAAAGGGAGAGGGGATTGAAGAGGGGAGAGCATTCCAGGTGAAGAGAATAACATGAGCAAAGGCACTAAGCAAAGAAATGGCCCACGTGAAGATGGAAAGAAACTTAGTAGGACTGGAACAGAACGTGTGCAAGGGGAGTGACGAAAGAGGATTTTGAAGACATAGGCAAGAGTTAGATCCTGCATAGTCTTCTGAGAGTTCTTAAGGTGTTTGGACATGGTCTTGAGGGTAATACAGAGCCACTACTGGAGCTTCTGTGTTAGGGCGGTGCTTCTCAAACTTTAATGTGCATTCCAATCACCTGGACATCTTGTTAAAATGTAAATTGTGATTATGTGGGTCTGGAAAGGGCCTTGACTCTGCATTTCTAACAAGTTTACTGGGGAAGCTTGTGCTGCTGCTCTTCAGACCACACCTTGAGTAGCAAGGTTTTGAGGGCACCATCATCCTACTTTAGTAGCGCTATCTCTCTGGCCTACCTTACCCACCTTCCCACCTTCCCACCTCCCCACCTTCCCACCTCCCCTAAACATATCCACTCACATAAGCAGGCACAGAGCATTTTTCTTTCTGCTGAGTCTGGTTTAAGACTACTGTGACTCTGACTTTTTTTTTTTTAGCATCTATATTTTAGAAGCCGTTTATTGAATATTTGTTCCATATCCAGCAAGGTTCAGGTAAGGGGTAGGGGTGGGGGGATGGGGGAAGATAAAAAGCAAGACATTTTCCTGCCCAAAAGTGTTTGGTGTCATCTCCATCTCTGAAGGGGCAGCTTTTCCTGAGCTGCCCTCTGCCAGACCTGTCATAAACATGCTAAATGAGGCCTGTCTCAGCGGTGCTCCCTGGGGTCCCACCGCTTCTGCAGCCCCATCCAGAGATGAGCCTGTTTATCCCTAACTATTGTCTCTCACCTCTAAATCAATTCCCTATCTGATACAAAACCTCAGTCCTCCCCTCCCCTCCTCCCAATTCCAAGCTAGGTCAATTTGTAAAACCAGAGGCAGCGAACAATGACAGTGGTTACGCGTACGGGCTCTGAAATCAGACTGCTTGGGTTCATAGCCCAAGTCCACTACTTATTAGCTGAGTGAACTTGGGCAAGTGGCTTAACTTCTCTAAGCTTCAGTCTTCTCATCTGTAAATTGGGGACAGTACTTTGGCCTGTACCATGGGGCTGTGGTGACGATCAGATACAACAATGCATATAAAGCACAGCCTTTGAAACATGCAGGGAACACCCAATCAGTGTTATCTGTTGTTTTCATAGATACGAAAAGCTGTGTGCATGGAAGCTTATCAAAGCTCTTTGAAAGCCTGTATATGTAAAAGTCACTGTTGTCCATTATACACCTGTGGCTTTTCCTACTTGTATCATCCCCTCCCTGATGCTGGGGAGGCAGAACACAACCGGAGATGTTCATCCCAGAAAAAAGCCCTGCTGAATGAGGCAGCCGTCAGAAAGCTCTTATGGGACAAGAGGTTTTAGCTCCCAAAGCTGAGGCTCAGTGTTGGAGGGGGGATGCTTTGCAGATCCCCTCCCACCTCAACCCCATCCCCATAGTGTCCCCTCAGTCCAGGGTCACCCAGGCTGCCCTCCTTCCAGCTGCAGTGAGAGGCAGCTTCAGTCATTCATCTTAATGTCTCTATTAAGCAGGGTTATGACCAGGACGAGACAAGAAACAAGGTCTTTTAGCGTAAAAACACAGCTCCAGGGCTTGGTCCCAGGGGACTCCTTCTTGGCATTGCTGCTGCTCCTGGGCTACTGCTGCTGGGGGGCCACTGAGGTTCCAGATTGGGCAGGAAGATTCTGCTCTGAGTTCTCTCTCTTCTCTCTTCCCTTGAGCCTCCTAAGGGCCTGCCCAAAGCTTCCATTTCCAACAAGAAGAGCAATGACTTGGCATTTGGAAGCAGCCATGAGGCCTCCAGGCTGTCTTTGTGTTAGGCCTGTACCCCGACTAGGGATCACTGTCCTCATCATCATCTCACCACTCACCAGCAACGTGGAGGTAGCTTTGACCTTAGCCACTGGGCCCTGGGCAAAATAGGCCCTCACCTGGAGTCTGGGCTCAGAGCCTAGGGATAATAAGAGTATTTCTGATTATAGAAAGACCCAAGGAGGAATCCTAACAAGACCACACCACAAGTCCTTGTCACTCATATTAGAGAAGGTTTAGGAACCATCAGTGGACTAAGCATGTGCTCAGACCAAGACCTGGGCTCCATGGCAGTAGCTGTCAGCTCAAGGAGTCCAGTGTTTACCGACTCTCACCTACACCCATGCATGGACAGCAGCAGGTCAGCCCACTCACCTGGAGAAATGGGCTGAGGCTCCCGGAGAACCAGAATTAAAAGGCAACTACCAAGAACCCATTAGAAGGACTCAGTGGGAGCTGTGTGTACAGGCTTACCCTTCAGAGGCATGCACAGGGTTCCCAGGTAACTGCTCCCAAGTGTTAGTAACATCGCCACTAAAACACGAGTCCCTTAACTGTGTAACCTACAGAGGTGAAGGTACAAAAGAGAGAGGCAGGTCACCCAACACAGTTTGCTGACTGCAGTCCTGCTAATCCTCAGGTCACCAACTGCTATTTCCCACAGTGCTGCTGCTGTCTCACTGGTCCTCGTTTCTCTTTCTGTATCAAGACTTATCCTAACCATAACCTCCTCCCTGAGGTGGGCTGGCATAGAGGTAAACTTCAAGCCAGGGATCCAGGAAAACCTGGGCTCACTTCGTGATTCCTCCTCTTCTGAGCAAAGTGACTCTGGGCAAGTCATTGCTGCTCCCTGAGCTTCTGTTTCCCCTTTTGTTCCTTAAGGTCTTGAGTGAATGAGACTGTACATGTTCAGCTTAGTGTAGGACCTGGAACACAGTGGAAGGAGGTAAGGGTGGAGGAGAGAACTGGGAGTCTCGTTCCACTCTGTGCAGAGGAAGGAAGCCTCTGTGCCTACAATGCAGGGGGCATTCTAGACTCTCCTCGCTGCAAGCTGTGGGTGGTAGGACTGTGAGTGCAGCGGGGCTGTGGAGGGAATGCCAGAGCAGCTGAGGGCAGCACAAAGTCAGAGTGAGTTAGCACTGGTCCCAGGGGTTGCATGAGCAAGGCAGGTTTTTACAGAGATATCCAGGGAATAAGAAATACCAGCAAGGAAGTTGCCCCATTAATAAATAAGAAGGTGGGAAATTAATGATGGTCTGAAAATGGCTGAGCTACTGAACTCGTTCTTTAAATCTGTCTTTAACAAGAAAAATAAAGAAAAGAGATTTGGCCAATTAGGAGGTAATGAAGACATTGTAGAAATAGCACCTGACAAAAGCGCACATGCGGGGAGGGGCTGAATGAGCTTCCAGAGGCCTGGACGCCCCTGCCCCTCACTGGACAGAAGGAGGGTGCCAGTGGAGGGGCCTCCTGCTTACAAGCAGGGAGGGTGGAGGATCATCCAGGGCCTGGGAAGGGACAAGGAAAAAACAAAGATGGGGAGACTCCAATCTGGGCTTAATTAATGTTTTTCAACAACCTGTTGCGAGCCCGGGCAGGATGCTCCACCTTCTCTGATGTTGTCTCCTGTGAAGGCTGAGAATGAAGGTGAGGAGTTGGGGGATAAAAGGAGAGCAAGAATGGGGACAGATGTAGAAATAAAGGGGACCCAGGAAAGGAGGGATCTCTGGGGGAAGGGAAAAAGCAGAAAGGCCCTGCTCAGAACTACAAAAAGCTTAGGCCCCTGACATCTAGGATGGTTCCTTCTAGGGAGTTTATACCTAGAAAAAAATTAAGAGAAAGAAATAGGAGATGAGGCATGGAAAGGAAAGAGAAAGAAGTCAAGAGGAGAGACCTGGAGCCTAGAAGAGGAGAGGGCAAGGTAACACATGGAAGAAGGAAAATTGGAGTCAGTGTCTAGGCAGAGCTTAGGAAAGGAGCCAGGGTGGCTCCCACCCGGGAGGAAAAAGAGCCATTCTGCTAAGTCCCAGACAAACCACACTGCTTGCCACACTGACCTAACTCCAGTATTCCACTGAGGTCCAGGTGGTCCTCCCTGTGAGCAGAATAGCAGATTCGGTGAGGTCTTGAGTAAGGGAGTGAGAATACAGGTCCAATCTAACCCCGGCCCTACCCCTTCTTAAACACAAATGAACCTGGTCCCATGGCTAGAAAGGGGATCCAGTGCTCCCTTAGCCTTCCCCATCCTTTCCCAACCAGGGCCTACGACCTCCTGCCGCCCCTGGGTGAGGCTCCAGGGTCTGTCTCCAATGTGGTTCCAGGATTCAATCCAAAGTGGCTGGGCTATAACCCTGACACGGTCTGTGGTGGAGGGGAATGAGGGGTGCCATGAAACTGCAGGAGAAAGAGAGGGCAGCTGGTGATGAATAGGGGCAGCCAGAGGCTTGTTACAGAGGGGTGTGGAGAAGAGGGCCACTGCAGGGATGAGCCCTGGGCCTGATTTATCATCTTCACAGCTGATCTGAGCGAGAGGGGTTAAGTAGCAAGTTAATGAAATCTGCAGATGCTGCTAAATGGGGGAAAGCTGGGAGCACCAAGGCTGGAGGGGATACCAGGCAGGACTCAGGCGGCAAGTTGGCCACCAAAGAAAGAGGTTCGTCTGGAGGGGAGAGACAGTCAACATATTCCAGCTGAGGGAGAGATCCTGTCTTAGTCTCTGAAATCCAGTTTTGGCAAACCACGGAGAAAGAAGTTAGAGATCAGAATGCAGGAAGAACCAAGGTCCCATCCCACAGATGTCCGCAGCCAAACTTCACAGCCCCCGCTCCAATCCCAGTGGGCTTCATCAAACACTGGGCAGCCTCTGAGCCCTAGAGACAAGGAGGTGAATCAGACCAGTCTCTGCTGTCTCTTCTCCCAGACTGAGTGATGAAACAAGTAACTACAGTTCTCTGTGGTAAGTGCTGTTTAGCAACACAAAGGAGGGAGCAATTCATCCTGACAGGGGAGGGCAGGGAGGTCAGGATGACATTAAAGCAAGGCTTGGTAAGTATGGATTTTGCCAGGCAGACAAGGAGAAAGGGGGATTCTGGGCAGAAGGAACAGCATGAGCCAAGGCCAGGAAAAGAATAAGGGAAGCTGAGGGGAAGGAGCTGACCTGGTGGAGATGCCTGTTCAGGCAAGGAAACCGGCAAGGGAAACCAGCCCAAAGCTGCAGGCAGGCCAGAGCAGCAGGTCCTGCAGTGGTCTGGCTGTGTAGGACAAGTGAGGCTGGGGTAGCCAAGGAGCAGCAGAATCCTTCCCGAAAGAGCTGCTGCTGCATGCCAACTGCATTCTCCACCTCCAGTGCTAGCGCAGGGCCTCCATTATAGCGTTGCCCCAAGGATGAAAGAAAATCGTTCCTGTATAGGGTTTGACACAAGGCCTGGCATACAGTAAGTGCTGACTAAATGTAAGTGTTTTTTTTTTTTTTTTTGAGACGGAGTCTGGCTCTGTTGTCCAGGCTGGAGTGCAGTGGCATGATCTTGGCTCACTGCAACTTTGTCTCCCTGCAACCTTTGTCTCCCAGGTTCAAGCAATTCTCCTGCCTCAACCTCCTGAGTAGCTGGGACTACAGGCGCACGCCACCACGCCCGGCTAATTTTTTTTTTTTTTTTTTTTTGTATTTTTTAGTAGAGATGGGGTTTCACCATGTTGGCCAGGCTGGTCTTGAACTCCTGACCTCAGGTGATCCGCCTGCCTCAGCCTCCCAAAGTGCTGGGATTACAGGCATGAGCCACTGTGCCCAGCCTAAATGTAAGTGATTATTATTGTGGTGGTTAATATTCCCAGGCTGAATTAAAAAACCTGGGCCATGGGTCTGACTGCAGCTCCAAGTGCACCCAGGGAGTGGCAGAAGATTGAGTGGACAGGTGGCTACTTAATAAGGAGAAGCTCAGGTGCATGAGGCAGAAAGTCATCAATAGCTCTAATGATGAGGTGGGAGAGGGTATTGCTGAGACATCAGGGACCCAAGACCTCTGAGAAGGGGAAGACTGACACACAGGCTTATATCAAAAAGAACTCTGAGGACCAGACTGTCAACACCTCTGTCCAGGACCTGCAGGGCTGCTCTTGGAAGCAGGGAAAGAATAGTTTGTGTCTTAGGGCCAGATGGCCAAGCCTTCTTATCCTTCCTCCGGCCCTTAGAGCTATCCTGGGCAAGTGAATACCTCCTTTCCTACAGAGGCCTTCCTTCTCTACTCAAAATGTGAGTAGCAACCCTCCCCTTGTAGGAAAACCCTCCCTAAGGGAAGTCGCAAGGGTATAGAAGCAAAACATCTGTCTCAGTCCTTTTTATTCTGTATCAGAGAGGTATTCAGTGAACGTTTGCTGGATGTAGGACTGAATGAACTGGTAAGAATCTGGAAGCTCTTCAGCATAGCACAGTACAGCCGCAGCTAGAAAAGATTCCTCTACTCCCCATCGCATACACACATACATACACACACACCTCTTTCCTAGTTTTATCTCATGGCAGCTGATGTTAAGAGAATGGATAATAGTATGGCTATTTAAAGAATAAAACTTGGAGTCAGACAGTCCTGGCATTCAGACTTTGTTCCACTACTCACCAACTTACACTCCTAAGGAAGTTACTTAACCTGCCTGATCTCAGTTTCGTTCTCTATAAAATGGGTATAATGATACCTACTTCATAGGTTGTGTAGATTACATCAATAATACGTGTAAAGAGCCTACAGAATACCTGCCACACAGAAAGTAACTGTTCTACATAAAGCAGGATCAGTAAAATGAAAACAGGAGACATTTGAATTCTCCCCTTATCTCCACTGTCCTTTCAAACCTTCTCTATGGACCTGTACCCTCTCTGCTCCTGCATGATTTTTTAATGCAGGTCTTTTAACTCTATTCTTTAATAAAAACTGGGTTCTGGGCCAGGCACAGTGGCTCACACCTGTAATCCCAAAACTTTGGGAGGCTGAGGCAGGAGGATTACTTGAGGCCAGGAGTTCAAGACCAGCCTGGGCAACATATCCAGACCCTGTCTCTACAAAAATAAAAATAACAAACTGGGTTCTGAGACCTACCAAGTCAAAAGATTAGGCAGGCCAAGTAACAATTCATCCTAAGATGGAAGAGACACATGGTGAGATTGAGCATGAACAGGACTAGAGGACACAAGCAAGCTGCAGAGCAGGTATCCCAGCCCCCCAATGTCATCTACCACATGGCATCAGTGCCTCTCCTCTGCTCACACATAGGTTGTGTGAAGAAGTGCCTTATGATCAGGGAAGAGGAAGGTAAAGCCCTACTTTGATGGATGGGTTTACCCAGTATGTGGGTACAAGCTGAAAATGGACAGTGACTGCACTGAAAGACAGAGGTGAGGGAAAATCCTCCCAGTGAATAAAGCATTGGTCATCTACTTTGGAAAGAGAAGTAATTCAAGGTTAGAATATATATGGACTCACGGGCAGTGGGCAATGATTGGGATGACTGGCTAGGGCCTGGAAGCAAGATTGGAGGACCACAGACAAGACAGTCTGGGGTAGTAGCAGGTGAATGGACATATGAGGATGAATACAAAGTGTGAAGATCTTTGTATCACCTGTTAATGCCCACCAGAGAGCATCCACCATGGAAGAGGCACTAAACTATCAAGTAAACAAAATGACTCAGCCAGTTGATATCAGCCAGCTTCTGTCATTGGCTGCCCTGATGTTGGTGCAATGAATGCGTAGATGAAATAGCCATGATGTCAGGGATGGAAGGAAGTTATGCATAGGCCAACTAACACAGGTTCCCAGTTACCAAAGTTGCTCTAGCTACTGCCACTGCAGAATGTCCAACCTACCAATGCTAAGGCCCCAAGATGGCAATGTCCATTGAGAGATCAATTGGCCACTTGTTGGCAAGTTGATTATTTTGGACCCTTTACATCCTGGAAGGAGCAGAACTTCATTTTGACAGGAACAGACCCATATTCTGAGTTTGCCTTTTCTGCCTTGTAGGGCTTTAGCCAACACCACTTAGGTTTACACAGAGTGTAGAAGGCTTACACAGAGTGTTTAATCCACCAGCATAGGATCTCATATAGTATCCACCACATCAGAAAAAAGGACCTACTTTACAGCAAAGGAGCTGCAAGAGTGAGCCCATAAATGGGATCCATTGATTGTACATTTCACATATTACAGAACCCAGAAACTGCCAAGCTAAGATATGATATTTTATGAGAATGGGGCACCATTTTTTGGACACTGGCTCTCAACTGGAGGCAATTGTGCTTTCCAGGGGACACTTGTGGTGGTTAATATTCCCAGGCTGAATTAAAAACCTGGGCCATGGGTCTGACTGCAGCTCCAAGTGCACCCAGGGAGTGGCAAAAGATTGAGTGGACAGGTGGCTGGTGTCTGGTGATGTCTGGAGACATTTTTTTTCTCTCTGAGCTCTGTCACTGAGAAAATGGAGATACGGCTGGGTGTGGTGGCTCATGCCTGTAATCCCAGCACTTTGGGAGGCCGAGACAGGCAGATCACAAGGTCAGGAGTTTCAGACCAGCCTGGCCAATATGGTGAAATCCTGTCTCTACTAAAAACACAAAAAAATTAGCCAGGTGTGGTGGTGCACGCCTGTAATCCCAGCTACTCAGGAGGCTGAGGCAGGAGAATGGCGTGAACCCGGGAGGCGGAGGTTGCAGTGAGCCGAGATCATGCCACTGCAATCCAGCCTGGGTGACAGAGTGAGACTCCGTCTCAAAAAAAAAAAAAAAAGGCCAGATGCAGTGGCTCATGCCTATAATCCCAGCACTTTGGGAGGCTGAGGTGGGTGGATCATCTGAGGTCAGGAGTTCAAGACCAGCCTGGCTGACATGGTGAAACTCCGTCTCTACTAAAAATACAAAAAATTAGCCAGATGTGGTGGTTCATACCTGTAATCCCAGGTACTCAGGAGGCTGAGGAAGGAGAATCTCCTGAACCTGGGAGGCAGAGGTTGCAGTGAGCTGAGATTGCACCATTGCACTCCATCCTAGGTGACAAAAGCGAAACTCCATCTCAAAAAAAGAAAATGGAGACACATGTTTTATTGTCACAACTGGGGGGTGGGGACAGAGAGGAAAGGTAATACTACTAGCATCTAGTAGGTAGAGCCCATAGATGTGCATCCTACATGTAGGACAGCGCCCTCCAACAAGGAATTATCCAGTCCAAAATGTCAATAGTGTCAAAGTTGAGAAACTCTGTTCTAGGACACAGTATATACTTTAAATCAAAGACCTTTATATGGAGATGTGTCTGCAATTGGGTCTGGGAACCAAGGGATAGAAGCAGGAGTAGCCCCATTTACCATTACTCCTAATGATCCACTTGTGGAAATTATGGTCTTTGCAAATTTAGAGGAGCTGGTTGCCAAAGGGGAAACACTTCTGTTCGGAGACACAGCCAAATTCACATTGATCTGTATAATATGGTTGCTACCTGGATTCGTCACGTTCTTCATGCTAGGGGACCAAGAGGCAGGAAGAAAAGTCACCCTATCTTGGCAGAGGTAATTGATTCTAATCATTGGAAGGCAGTAGGGCTGCCATTACACAATGGGGGGAACCAAGAGTGATCCACTTGGTACTTGAGCATTTATTGATACTGCCTTCCTATTTTGATGATATATGGACAAGTGCAACAACTGCAGTTTGAGAAGGGCATGGTGACCAGCCTGAGATCCCTCAGTGATGACAGTCTGGGTCATGCCACAACTTAAGCTACCAAGACCAACAAATGCATTACCTGAGGGTAAGAGGAGTCTAGAATTGTTAGTAGAAAGGGAATGTAATAAGTTGCGGCCCTAAGACTAGCTGTAACAGTGGGATCTGTAGTCTATTCTGAAAACCTTTCTCTTCTAAATTTTTCTTAGGAAGAGAGGCCTACCAAAATCCTTGAGGAGATGTTCTAAGAATTTATATAAAGAAGTGAATCTGGCTGGCCATGGTGGCTCACACCTGTAATCCCAGCACTTTGGGAGGCCGAGGCGGGCAGATCACTTGAGGTCAGCAGTTCGAGACCAGCCTGGCCAACATGATGAAACCCCATCTCTACTAAAAATACAAAATTAGCTAGGTGTGGTGGCACACTCCTGTAATCCCAGCTACTCAGGAGGCTGAGGCAGGAGAATTACATGAATCCAGGAGGTGGAGGTTGCAGTGAGCTGAAATCGCGCCACTGCACTCCAGCCTGGGCGACAGAGTGAGATTCCATCTCAAAAAAAAAAAAAAAAAAAAGAAGTAAATCCAAGTGGCACCAGGATAAATTGCAGTAGTTGCTGTAGTCTGTTGCCTAGATCCACCTTCAGGAAAAAAAGGAATTATTTCACCAGTTACTGGGAGTGCTGTTTATGGCTAGGCCTCAACTGTGTTAGCCTTGTTGAGGGACTGCTGCAGTTGAAGGAAAACTTCTTTGGCTAACATCCTTTCTCCTTCTAGGGGCTGATCAACACTAGGATATAAAGATCCCAGCCCCCTCACCCCAATTCAAATAATTTTGAAAGACCACCCCAGCTCCAGAGCTTTCTATAGGATTGGTTGAGGTCTTTGTTGGGACTGCATCACAGCTCAACTTCTCCCTCTGCACCAATACTGCCTCCCTCACTTCCATTGGTGTTGATCCCAAGAAAACTCTTTAAAAACCACTTGCATGCTACACTTTGTCTCAGAATCTGCTTCCTGGGTAACACAACCTATGACAGTCAATAAACACAATAAAATCATTGCTATGGTCTGAATGTCTGTGGCCCACTCCCCAAAATGTATACATGGAAATCTAATCCCCAGTGTGAGAGTATTTGGGGGTGGGGCCTTTGGGGAGTGATTAGATCAAGAAGGCTCAAGGAATGTGATTAATGCCCTATAAAAGAAACCCCATCCATACCATAAGACAGGGCGGGAAAAAAAAGATAAAAAACAAAAACCCAGAGAGATCCCTTGCCTCTTCTACCATCTGAGGACACAGTGAAAGATGGCTGTCCATCTATAAACCAGGAAATGGGTCCTTACCAGAACCTGAATCTTCCAGCACCTTGATCTTGGCCTTCTCAGTCTCCACAATTGTGAGAAATAAATTTCTATTGTTTATAAGCCATCAGGTCTATGGTATTTTGTTATAGCAGACCAAATAGACCAAGACAGTTTCTGTCCATGTTTAGCTTACTTTCTAAACATGGAGAGCCAGACAAAAACCACAAATATAATAAATAAGTAAATCATTAGATATGTTAGAAGATGACAAGTTCTAAGGAAAAGAAAAAAGTAGAGTAGGGTAAGGAGATCAAGAGTGTCTGGGCATAGGAGTAGGCAATGGTAAACAGGATGCAGTATTAAATCAGAGGTCAAGGTATACCTCACGGAGAAAATAATATTTGAGCAAAATTTAAAAGAGGTAGAGAATTGAACAAGTGGGTATCTGGAGACATTACAGGTAAAGAGAAAAGCGAGAGCACAGACCCTAAGGCAGGAGTCGATGTGTTTCAGGGGCACCTAGCAGGCCAATGAGGCTGGAGTAGAGTGAGCAAGAAGGGGAATACAGTGATAGGAATAGAAATTAGAGAGGGAATGTGGGAATTGGGAGTGTCAGATTGTGTAGACTATTTTTTTTTTTTTTTGAGACGGAGTTTTGCTCTTGTTGCCCAGGCTGTAGTGCAATGGCACAATCTCTGCTCACGGCAACCTCCGCCTCCTGGGTTCAAGCAATTCTCCTGCCTCAGCCTCCCGAGTAGCTGAAACTACAGGCATGTGTCACCATGCCTGGCTAATTTTGTATTTTTAGTAGAGACGGGGTTTCTCCATGTTGGTCAGGCTGGTCTTGAACTCCCAACCTCAGGTGATCGCCTGCCTTGGCCTCCCAAAGTGCTGGGATTACAGGCCTGAGCCACCGTGCCTGGCCTGTGTAGGCTATTTTAAAGACCGTGGGCTATTTTAAAGATTTGGATTTTGCTTTGAATAAAATGAGAATTGTATGCTATTCATCCTCCTCCAGGAAGCCCTCCCTGACTGTCTCTGGTTAGATTAGGTGCCTCCTCTGTACTCTCACAGCCTCTTGGGCTTCCCCTGTAGTAGCACTTATCTATGGTAAATAATTGCTTCATTATCATCTATGTTGCCTGCTCAATTGTGAGCTCCATGAGGACACACTGACATTACGTTGATTATAGGGGATCTTTGTGAGAATATAGACAGAAATAAGAAAGTCAAGTCAAGATATATAGCCACACAGTTAGACTTCACAGAGATCATAAAAAAACTTAGAGAACTAGAACTGGTTCAGGATACAGCATAGTTCTAGAAATTAGGTGGTTTCATTGCTGCCTCCGAATTGGGCATTCATTGATCTCTACTCTTATGTTTCACTGTTATGGTCACTTAGTACTCTGTCCTTGCTTCTATGGCATCCAACACTTCCAACCAGTATGAGTTTATATTTCCAAGGAAAAGGATCTTGTTGGTTTGACCATACCCTAGTCACTAACTCTGTTGGGCAGAGATTTCTTGTTGAGCCACACTGTGGATTCTTGGTCAGCCAATAGATTGGCTGTCTTTGGGTCTGATCTTCATCTTTTTTTTTTTTTTTTTTTTTTTTTGAGATAAAGTTTTGCTCTTGTCACCCAGGCTGGAGTGCAATGGCGCGATCTTGGCTCACTGAAGCCTTCGCCTCCAGGTTCAAGCGATTCTCCTGCTTCAGCCTCCCGAGTAGCTAGGACTACAGGTGCACACCAGCACGCCCAGCTAATTTTTTTGTATTTTTAGTAGAGACACACCAATTCTGGTTTCAACATGTTGGCCAGGCTGGTCTCGACCTCCTGACCTCAGGTGATCCGCCCGCCTTGGCCTCGCAAAGTGCTGGGATTACAGGTGTGACGCACCACACCCAGCCAGGTCTTCATCCTTGATCCAGTTTGCTGTGGCCAGGGTGGTAAAGTCACTTAATACCACATGTGGTCGTCTATACATAAGGGAGCACCCAGGGACCCTCCTCTTGGCCAAGAGCTGTAGATGTAGCAGCTACTCGTCGGATAATAGATTCCTCTCCAGTACAGCTTAGCACAGTGATTGGCAAACAGGAAATATCAATAATTCCATCAATCTTGTGTAGAGTCCTCCTCTCTCAAGGGCCCAGCACAGTCCCTGGAACAGAGTAGACTAAAATAATTATTTTGGAATAGTAGGCCAGCGTATCCAGACAGCATAGCACAGAAAGAAGCAATGTAGAGTAGTGGTTATGCATGTGGATTCTTGTCATAGACTGCTTAAGTTCAAATTCCAGCTCTGCCACCTAGCAACCGTATGACCTTAAGTAAGCTACTTAACCTGTCTGAGACTTAGTTCTTATGCCTGTAAATGAGGCCACAAATGGCCCCAACATCATAGGAGTATTGGGTGCATTACATGAGACAATACACAAAGTACTTTTCTGCATTCCTGGCACATAGTGGTGCCTCGATGGATAGTAGTGCCAGTGCTATTATTTTTGTGAGACTCATGCTAATGAACATGGAGCTCTAGGCCAAATACTAGTCTGGAAGACAGTAGTCATCATACTATGCAGAGAGCTTCCTAAGGACACGCCAATTCTGAGATGTTCAGCGCCATTATCACTAGCAGACCCACTTTCTTTCCTGTGCCCTCACCCACCAGGTTATAAGTAACCTGGAGTTTATGGGTTAACCAGACAACTGTTGCTGACTTTAACAAAGAGAGATACTAGGACCCAAACCTTTCTGGGTCCATAATAAATATATTAGTTATTGGTCAACCTGTTGCTATACCCTTAATCTGAAGTGAGGTGGTATCCAGGCAGAGTATGGAGAGAGAGGGAGGTGGGGGCAATGACCATAGCCAAGGATTCTGTAAGTCAGAACTCGGTTTCTATGCAAGTTAACCTTAATATATCCAGCATGGAGCAGCCGACTGGTCATCACTTCTAGGCACAAAAGGATCAATGAGAAGGTTGAGATGGAGACAGATGTCTGTGCATTTACATGAATATAGACATGTGTGAGGTTGGTTGGGGGATTTTTTTTTTTTTTTTTTTGAGACAGAGTCTCGCTCTGTCGCCCAGGATGGAGTGCAGTGGCACAATCTTGGCTCACTGCAAGCTCCGCCTCCCGGGTTCACACCATTTTCTTGCCTCAGCCTCTCCGAGTAGCTGGGACTACAGGCGCCCACCACCACACCCGGCTAATTTTTTTGTATTTTTAGTAGAGACGGGGTTTCACCATGGTCTCGATCTCCTGACCTCTTGATCCGCCCGCCTCGGCCTCCCAAAGTGCTGGGATTACAAGCGTGAGCCACCGCGCCCGGCAAGGTTGGGGGCTTATTCAGGGCTGGGGCAAGCCTTAGCCCTACACCTTCTTGAACCCCTCTTCAGGCTGGCATACAAACTGGGACTGAGAGCAGATGGAAGGTGAGGCTCTTCTTTGGGACCTACTTAGGAAGGGCTCACAATGGAGGAGATGACAGGAAGGTTTGGGGAAAGGAATAAGAGTACCTGCCGTGTCTTGGGGTGTGTTGAGGGGTTGGAGGGGTGATGGGCATTGGGAAGGAATAGAGAGAACAGAGGGAAGATGGAGTCCCTGCTGCAAGCTGAGCCCTCAGTAGACTGGGCAAGGAACAAGGAGAGATCCCCTTTCCACCAGAGCACTGTAGTGGCCTGCGGCGGACAGGAGCCTGAACAGCTTCCCTTCAGGGCTTTCTGGGGCAGTATGGCCAGGCCTCCTAGTTACCTCCAGGTGCTCCAACTGTGACAAAGCCTTCTATTCGGCCTGCCCGCACAAGGAGCACCACACAGCCATGCCAACTCCACCTTTACTGTGCACAGCACCCTTGTGGCTTTGAGGCACACTTGTCAAGGGAGAAGCTTTTATCCAGGCAACCAATTGTGTTTCCCCACTAATTCAGCTATGAATTTCCTTTGAGGAAATGGTGCCTCAGGCACCACCAGGGGGCACTAGGGCCTCTAGGCACCAGGGGCCAAGGAAAATGAAATCCTCTTTCGTGGAGGCCCCAAGTCCAGGTTCTGAGCCTCCTGCAGCAGTTCTCTCCAGCAACACCTTGGCGCAGCAGACCAGGGAGGCCGCGTTGTTGGCTTATCTAGTGAGAAATGAGAGGACTGGGCCAAAGAGCCCTATTTCTGTCCAGCCCTACACTACCTGCCATAAAATTAAATGATCACAATGAGTACATTAATTACCTGACATGAATGCTTTAACATAACAAAATTATTAGCCATTCTAGATTTAGTGTTTGTACAGCACTTTATATTTGCAAGGGCGTTGCAATAACTTACGCTGCTGAGGGTGCGTTTCAGGCCCTGAACGACATCCTAAAGGTTTTCTTCTGGCCAGCCAGCTGTCTGGCCTCTCCACAGCTGGTCCCCTGCCCTTCTTGTCTTCACTGACTGCTTTTCTTCTCCAGATGCTGCCTGGCGTCTCCTCCTTGCAGCTCCTTCATCTGTTCACTGAATGCCTTTTACCTCAGAGAGCCGTGAGACAGTGTCTTCACTTGTGCCCGTGTTACCTACCTGATCCTGCATCAGAATTAAAGGGCTCAAGGGCAGCAGCCATGGGTGGGGTGGGTCTTGGTGCCCAGCAAGCCTCTCTCCTGTTCTGCTAGCTGTGGCTGCAAGTGTGGACACGTGATGGACTCTACACACAGTAGGGGCTCTACTATGTAGGGGCTCCGAGTTTTGGACCTGATGTTGCTCAAACTCCACAGGAACTGACTGCACATCCTGCCTCAGTTCATTTGTTGAGTGCTCACTTTACCCACATGACAGCAAGCCCTGGGTCCTTGGGGAGCATGGCATTGAGGAGACTCACTACTGTGCAGATTCAATTCCAGACTGGATGGGATATCATAGGAGACCGCACTAGTAAAACTTGTTGCAGTTGGCTTGAGTGTGAAATCTGCTTCCCAGGCAGAGAGATCAAAGCCCAGTTGATGGATGTGTGTATACCCAGCTCTCCTTGCTTGCTTTCATCTTCCTTCCAGGAAGAGGAGTAAACATTCAGCTAGTGAGCACTGCAGGTGTTCCCTTGAGTGGAAAGGAATATCACTGACAGCACATAAGACCACCAATGAAGGTATCCATGAGGATACCAAGGGCCTCAAGGAGGATCAAAACGAAGGGCATTTGCAGCAGCAGTTCTAGAATTTTAATATAGGATCATCTTTGGGGCAGCAGCCATTTGGCTGGAAGGCAGCTGGGGAGATGTACCTTGAAGCTACATTCGTATAGCTCATATGATACAGATCAAATGTTTCCTAACATGTTTTTAGTCATACTTTATGGAAGCTGAGAAAACATCCATTTTTAACATGAAGTATATCATAGTGCATAGTATAGTGGTTAAGAGCAGAATCAAGAGGTGGATTGCTCGGCTACAAATGCCACCTTCATCATTAACCAGCTAGGTGACTTCAGGCAAGGGCTTTAGCTTCTTTGTGCCTCAATCTCCTCATCTATAAAATGTGGTTAACTGTAGTATCTGCATCAGACTTGCCATTAGGATTAAGTGAGTTAATCCACATAAGCCATTTAGCATATGCTCATTAAGAGTTAGCTGTTATTATTTATTGGGAGAGACTTGGAAGGGCCTGGTATTTGGGAGTAAATTTTCAAGTCATTCAAAGTGAGGGAGATAGGGAGAGGGATTCAAGATTTAGGCTAACAGGGATGTGTGCTGTGAGGTATTGAGGAGCCTCCTAGTAAAGTCCAGAGAATTCCACCTCTAAAGGGGTCTTGGAGGGGAAAGGGCTGTGTTCCAGGTGATCAAAGACCCTCAGCCTTTCTGTGTGCATCAAGTTTGGAGGTTGGGGGCTCCCCAACAACCCCTTTGACTGGACTAGATGTTGCATCGAATGGTAGTAAGGAAAATGAAGCATTCTCTTGCTTTTCAAAGCATAGTCTGGGGGACTCTCCCTAGTCCAGGACACAGCCCCCATCAGACCAGCTGGACTGGAGGGCCCTACTCCTCCTGCCTGCCCCCACTGCCCTCCAGGCTCTCTGCCTCCTAGAGACTCTGAAACAGTGGCTACTCCAAGGGAGGGGACATCTGGGTTCCTGGCCCTGACCCAATGGGGAAATGGAGTAGAAATGAGCCAGGCATGCAAGGAAAGCTGATCCCTGGCGAGGTCCTGGTAAGTCCCAGGCCCACAGGCTGAGGGTCCTGCAGCATGTAGTGCCACATCTCCTTCTTCAGTGAAACAAGAGGCTCTCACAGAGTTCCTCTGAAAGCCTCTTTCATCAACAAGTCCATTTGTGATTCTGTCTCTTCTTGTGGTGACCACCAGGAAAATGAGAGAGCAGAGCTGCATTCTAGGGTTTTGCTATGACTCTTCTAGGCCCAATCTTAAAACTGAGATGATCATGCCAAACCCCCAGCTCCTCCCCTACACTCCAGACTCGGAGTAAGCTCATTCACCAGGCAAGTGCAAAAAAGACCCAGAGGATCTGCACAGCCAAGAAGGTATGTATTTCCTCCTTGGAACAGCATTGTCAGGAAGACTCTAGATTAAGAATTAGAAAGCCAATGGGAAAACTTCTGACATTACTTGAGAGAATCCTCTTGCCTAGAGGTCTTCAAAGGTGATTCCTTAGGTCAGGAAGAAAATAGTAGAACTACAATTTATATGTAGTTTTACTGTTAAAATAATGAGCTTTGCTGATATTTTACATAAGCATTGAGATGGACGTCTTCACTTGTTAAGTCATTTGGTCACCTGTCATGTGAGGGACATGATGCACGCTGAAGGCAGATGGAGACCTCAACAATATAAGGGTTGACAGTGATGCCTATGATATGTTGCAGTTAACGTATGCCTAGTTAAGCGATTTGCTGATTATGTTAACCAATTTTAGCTAACCATGTCAATAGAATGAACAGATGGTTTAAAAAGATTCCTGCAGATTGGGCATGGTGGCTCACACCTGTAATCCTAGCACTTTGGGAGGCTGAGGCGGGTGGATCACCTGAGGTCAGGAGTTCAAGACCAGCCTGGCCAACATGGTGAAACCTTGTCTCTACTAAACATACAAAAATTAGCCTGGCGTGGTGGCGGGCGCCTGTAATCCCAGCCACTCGTGAGGCTGAGGCAGGAGAATTGCTCGAACCTGGGAGGCGGAGGTTGTAGTGAACCGAGATCACACCATTGCGCTCCAGCCTGGGCAACAAGAGGGAAACTCCATCTAAAAAAAAAAAAAAAGATTTCTGCAAAGAAAACATGACTTGAAAATAATACAAAAATTCAAACACAAGCCATCACTTCTACTCCTAGTAGGAGCTGTTAGCCAGATGATCAGATATAAGCAATTATAAGCTGATCAGATCTGACAAGAAATCAGCAAAAACTTTTTGAAATTATTAAGAAGAGTATTTGAAACATAGATATACATACATTATAATGAATTCTGCCCTAAGCATATATTGTGCCATAAGATATTAGCTGATAGTGATAATTTATAAATAAACATATGTATATTAGGGGAATGTATACTTTTTTTACAGATAGGTAGACATGATCAAGAAATTGGGGACCACCATTTTAGCTTATCTGTGGGTCATGTTTTTTCATCATAAAATGAAAAGGATTATTGTTTTTCGGAAAAGTGATAAGATGAAACTTTCTCTTAATTTGTGATATGTTATTTAGTGTCTGTGCTGTCATTTTCTAACTATGAAAACTTGTATAAGTTTCTTAAAATTATCTGAACTGTGCTTTGCTATATCTATAGATCATTATAGGGTTGTTATAAGAATTATATTAAAAATTTTAAGTGTCTGCCACACTGTGGGCCCTTAATAAGTGGCTATATTATTACACATAAAGATATTGCTGAGCAGAAATAATAGGATTAAAAAATTAATAAGATAAACAATATTTTGGCACGAAAATTTTTTAAGTGCCTTGAAAGTACTAACTCACTTGAAAATTGCTATGCTGATTAAAATTGACCACTTACCATTCATTGAAAACCACCATGCCAGGCTTTAGGCTAAGTGCTGAGGATAGAGAGATGAATTTGTCATAGACTCTGGAGACTAGAATTTGGAGCTGGCTTAGTTTAGATAACTATAACAGCTTCCTGCCTAGTCTCCCTGCCTGCGTTGTCCCTCACTATTCCCTGGCTCCAGCTTCCACCATCATGTGACTGACAAACCAGTCTTCCTCATTATTTTCATCATTCATTTCCATGCCTGAAAACCTTCAATACCTCTCTTGTGCTATTACCTCTTCATTTTCTATATACTATCTGATATTGTTCAGTAACTTTTATTCCAGTTAGTCTTCTCATCTCAGCTGAAACTGTTATAGTTAGTACTTAGAACTTATAGATAAGTTTGCCTTTGAGAGAATTTAACTTAATCAACAGGTGATGAAAGGAGCCCAACCTCTCTGAGGCTCTTGGGAACAGCTACTTGACCACTAATCAGTGGCATTAACACATCTAAGAAAAGAAAGATGTGGTCTGCAATTCGACTTGGAATAGAGGACAGCCAGAGAGATAAACTTTAGCTGGATGCACCCAACGTTATCTATGGGACAAAGGTATTGGAAATAGGGGAGCCTGGGAATTTCAATCACTCCTTCAGGGCTATTTGTTTCTTCTGGCTGGTGAGAGATCCTGCTTTATGTCTGTTATATTTCTCTGGTTAAGATACTTAGCATTCTCCTAATCTTTGATCCCCTGGATGAAATATTCTCTTTTTTATTATGAGTTGTGAGAATACCATAGGGTACTAGTTTACTAATTCTACCTTCCAGGTACCCACAGACTGAGGTGAGGTGCCTCTGCTAAGATTTAATACATTCTGGTCAATGGAAAATTATATCTCCATTGTGACTTAATCAGCTGGTATTCTGGTTTACACTTTTGAATTTATTCTTTTTGAGTCTGATTATCTAAGTCTCATAACCTCAGTTTATGTGAATCTGATAGTTAAGGAAAGGTCTTAGTGAAAAAGATATAATTATGGACCAAGAGAAAATATAGAACATTTTTTAAAACTTGTGGTTGAAATGCTTCTTTTAAGTAGGACATAAAATCTAGAAGCTGTAGAGGAAAAAATTAAAATTTAAAACTATATAATAAAAAACACTATAAACAAATTTGAAAGACATGATAAACTGGGATCACATATTTGCAACATACATAATAAATAAAGGATTAATAGCTATAATATATGAAAAGAATCTATAATATATGAAAAGAATCTAATAATAATCTAATCTAATAAGAATAATAAGGAAAAGCCAACCCAAAAGAAAAATAGGCAAAGGATATGAATTAGAAAAGTCACAGAAAATATGTTCGATATTAATATGTCTAATAAACATTTGAAAAATAGTTCAAGTTCACTTTTAACTAAAGAAATGAAATTAAATTAGCAGTGATATGCCCCTTCCATAAGATTAATGTAATTTTAAAAAGATACATGAGAGGGTGTCTTAGTTTGGGCTGCTGTAACAAAGTACCATAGACTGGATGGCTTATAAACAACAGGAATTTATTTCTCAAAGATCTGGAGGCTGGAAGCCTGAGATCACGGTTCTGGTGAGGGCTTGCAGACAACACAGTTGCACACAGCCAACTCTTCTGGGTTGCACACAGCAGACTTCTTGTACCCTCACTTGGTTGAAAGAGGACAAGAGAGCTCTCTAGGGTCTCTTTTGCAAATGACCTAATTAACTCCTGAAGGCCCTACCTCCTAATACCCTCACATAGGTGGTTTGAATTTCAACATATGAATTTGGAGGGGACATAAACATTCACTCCATAACAGAGAGGTGTGTCACTGCTATTCAACTGAAAAATTGACATACAATTGATGAGGGTGTGGAGAAAGAGATATTTTCAAATACTGCTAATGGGATATACGTTGGTACAGCTTCTTTTGGAGCATTTATCAAACTGTGCCTCTTGCTATTGTACTTGAAGGACAATTTGGCTAAGAACAAAATTCATAGACTTTATTTTCTTCCCCTCAGAACTTCGAAGTCATTGTCCTGTTGTTTTTCTGACGTTGCTTTAGTTCTTTTACCCCAGTGGCTTCATTCATCTCGGTTGGTTCAACTTAAGTATTTTTTTTCCCCAGAAAAGGATCTTATGCCCTTTATTCCCTATGTTCTCGCTTGTTTGAGAATGCCTGTCTTTGGCTGTATAAATAAATGACAACTTGACCAGATATAGTATTCTCGGGCTCACTCTATGTCTGCTGAAACTGCAGCCGTTGAATGTTGCTGTGAAGTCTGAGGGCCAGCCTGATTCTTCCTTCTTTTAGGTGACCTGCTTTTTCTGCTTGGGTGACTGAGGAGTTCCTTTTTCATTCTTAGAGCTGAATAACTTAATCAGGATAGATCTTGGTTTCAATTACGCGTTATCAGTTTTTCTTCGAGCACAGTATATCCTTTTAATGTAGAGATTCAGTTCTCCGTAGTTCTTCATATCAGAAAAGTTTCTTCTGTTATATATTAAAACACCTCTTCTTGCCGGGTGCGGTGGCTCACGCCTGTAATCCCAGCACTTTGGGAGGCCAAGGCAGGCGGATCACGAGGTCAGGAGATCGAGACCATCCTGGCTAACACAGTGAAACCTCGTCTCTACTAAAAATACAAAAAATTAGCCGGGCATGGTGGCGGGCGCCTGTAGTCCCAGCTACTCGGGAGGCTGAGGCAGGAGAATGACGTGAACCCGGGAGGTGGAGCTTGCAGTGAGCCGAGATCACGCCACTGCACTCCAGCCTGGGCGACAGAGAGAGACTCTGTCAAAACAAAACAAACAAACAAACAAACAAAAAACAAAAAAAAACCTCTTCGTTTTAATTTGTTGTGTTCTTCAAGGATGCCAATTTTCCTTTGGCTATATCATCTTTATGTGCCTTCTATTTTTTTATTATTTATTATTATTCTTTTTGAGACAAGGTCTCACTTTGTCACCTGAGCTGGAGTGCAGTGGCACAATCAGAGCTCGCTGCAGCCTCAACCTCCCAGGCTCAAGCCATCCTCCTACCTCAGCCTCCCAAGTAGCTGGGACTACAGGTATGTGCCACCATGCCTGGCTAATTTTTTACTTTTTGTAGAGAAGTGTCTTGCTGTGTTGCCCAGGCTGGTCTCAAACTCTCAGATGCAAGTGATCCTCCCACCTTGGCCTCCCACAGTGCTGAATGACAGGCGTGAGCCACTGTGCCCAGCCTCTACTGTATTTTTAAATCTTCTTTCAAATTTTTTAGAAAATTGACCTTTTTCTCTTATTCACTATTATTAGATCATGAATTTCTTTATAAGTTATGCATAGTGTTAATTGGGTCCCTAATTTGTCACCTCTGCTCTACAGTATCTTTTCATCTCATTCTGTTGTTTTATCGTGTTGTTTTTGCATTCTTTTATTTAATTATTTAATTCATGGTTTTTTATTCTTTTCTTTTTTCGGCTCACTGCAACCTCCGCCTCCTGGGTTCAAGTGATTTTCCTGCCTCAGCCTCCCGAGTACCGGGGATTACAGGTGTGTGTCACCATGCCCAGCTAATTTTTGTATTTTTACTAGAGACAGGGTTTCACCAGGTTGGCCAGGCTGGTCTCGAACTCCTGACCTCAGATGATCCACCCACCTCGGCCTCCCAAAGTGTTGGGATTACAGGCGTGAGCCACTGCACCCAGCCATTTAATTCATTTTTTTTTTAAAGTTCTTCTATAGCATGAAGCACTCATGGACACTTTTCTCTTCCTCTGGTATTATTTTCAACACTCCACTCCCTATCTTTTTTTTTCACTCCACGGTTCCTTTCCTTCTTTGTTTCTTTTTCCTTTTCATTATGCTATGTTATATTTTCACATTTATTATACTGATGTTTTGGAGGAATTCTTCCATGATATCCATCCAATCTTATTTAGTCTCAGGAGTGGGCACATATGTAGGCAAGACCAATCAGAGTTCTAAGACAATTGATAAATATATGCCTTGTTTCTTTTCTACATTATATTGCCTTGGTTTTGAATTCTCAGAAGAGTGCTTTATAAAATACTTCGGATAGCAGTCATAGCAGCTAAGCACTCCCTCATCCTCACCGTATATTCTCAGGCTACAGATATGTAGACTAGCCTAGTCCACCCTCAAACTCTAGCTCTTAGGGAAAAAACAAATTCCAGTTCACAGGTCACCTCCTTGAGGGGCTTTCTCTGACTATCCTTCCTAAGGATACCCAAACTCTAGTTACTCTATTACAGCACTTCTGAGGACGTCTTTGTATGTCTTCAAAGCGTTTGTCACTATTTCAGATTATCTTATTTATTTGCTTATTTAATGTTTCTCTGAGTCTTGGAATGTAAGTTTCATGAGAGAAGGGACCTTGTCTCTCCTGTTAAATTTCTGTATCCCCAGCATCAAGGACAGGGCCAAAGAAGATAATTGTTTTTCAAAAAATATTTATTTTCAATTTTATTATAAATTATGAAGTAAAAATTCTTAGCATACATCTTTTTGAGTCATTTAAATGATCTCTTTTTTTTAATTTTACTTTAAGTTCTGGGGATACATGTGCTGAATGTGCAGGTTTGTTACATAGGTATACATGTGCCACTGTGGTTTGCTGCGCCTACCAACTTGTCATCTAGGTTTTAAGCCCCGCATGCATTAGGTATTTGTCCTAATGCTCTCCCTCTCTTTGCCCTTAAGTGATCTCTTTAGAGTACATTGCTGGAAGTAGGATTACTATGTCAAGAGGTACACACATTTTATATTATGTTACCCATATCCAAACTATTTCTAGAAACGTGGTTCACACTTATACTCTCAACAAAAGTACAGGCGAGTGCTCATTTTCCTCACCTACAGTGGATTCGGTTAATCTTCCTAGTCTTCACCAACCTATAAGTAAAATATAATGGTTCATTGTTTTATTTATATTTTTTATTTAGGCTATTAGCCATTTGTAGTTCTTAATTTGGGAATTGTCCATCATGCAATTTCACCGTTTTCTATTGGGTTGTTAGTTTTTTCTTGTTCATTTATGATCTAATTGGATATATGTTATTAGCTCTTTTAAATTGAATATTATAAACATTTTCTCTATTTGTATTTGTCTTTCTGTCTTATTTATGGCCTTTCTTTATAGGCAGAATGTGCACATTTGTATATAGTTAATATTTTCCCTTTATGGCTTCTGGGTTTGGGGATATGTTTTGAAAGACCTTCTTCACCTCCAAGATTATACAAATATTTACCCATGTTTTCTTCAAGTATTTTTATGGTTTTATGTTTTTCTCTAGGTCTAAGGAGTGAGGTAGGGATACAGCTTTATTTTTTTCCAAATGACTGGCCAGTTATTCCAAAATCATTTGCTGAATTATTCAGTGTAACTCCACTGATAACATTTAGTGATTATTTATCATGTGCCAGACACTTACTAAATCCTCTACATACCTAATCTAGTTTAATCCTTACATCAAGTGGTGACAAAATGAGATTTGCATTTACAGCACACACGCACACGGAGTTTGTCTTTAATGCAGAAAATAGATTGGCGGGGTATAGATAGACAGATAACAGGACTTATTATGGGAATCAGCTGACACAATTATGGAAGCCAAGAAGTCCCACAATATGCCTTCCACAAGCTGTGGATCCTAGGAAGCTGGTGGTGTAATATATCTGAGTCCAAGGCCCAAGAACTGAGAGAGCCAGTGATGTAAGTCCCGGAGTCAGAAGGCCCAAGAACTTAGAATTCTGATGTCTGAGGGCAGGAGAAGATAGGTGTTCCAGTCAAGAAGAGAGAAAGTGAATCCACCCTTCCTCCACGTTTTTGTCCCATCTGAGCCCTCAATGACTGGATGACACCAGCCCACACTGGTGAGGGTGGATGTTCTCTACTCAATCTACTGATAATGCTAATCTCTTCCAGAAACAGTCTCACAGACATACCCAGAAATAACGTTTTACCGGCCATCTGAGCAACCCTTAGCCCAGTCAAGTTGACATATAAAATTAACTGTTGCATGTAATCCCAGCACTTTGAGAGGCCGAGGCAGGCGGATCACGAGGTCAGGAGATCGAGACCATCCTGGCTAACACAGTGAAACCCTGTCTCTACTAAAAATTCAAAAAATTGGCCAGGCGTAGTGGTGGGCACCTGTAGTCCCAGCTACTTGGGAGGCTGAGGCAGGAGAATGGCATGAACCCGGGAGGCGGAGCTTACAGTGAGCTGAGATCACGCCACTGCACTCCAGCCTGGGCGACAGAGCCAGACTCCATCTCAAAAAAAAAAAAAAAAAAAGAAAAATTAACCGTTGCAATGGGAGAAAGAATGATTGCAGGAAGACCCATTATTTATGTCATCCAGGCAAGAGGCTCCTTTGAAGCTCTGTATTCTAACACCTTACTATGCATGACATATGGTAGGTAACAAGTGGAATGAAACTTGTCCATGAAAAATGATAGTGACTTGAACGGAGGTTGGGAGGGGTGGCAGTAGAGATGGAAAAAAGTGAAAAAATTTGAGAAATAATCTGAAGACAGAATTAACAGGTCTTCATGATTATTTAAATATGGAGAGATGAGAGCAGGAAAAGTCAAAGATGGCTCAGCTTTCTGGCAGAGATAGATTTAATGGAATATTGATGAGTTTACTTTTGAACAGGCTGAGTTGAAGGTAACTTGGAGATATCCATTTGAAGGAGTCAGGTAAGCAGTTAGATACATCAGTCCAGAACTCCAACAGCAAGGTATGTTTGAGGAGCATATGCATGTTGATAGTAACTGAAGCCATAGGAAAAGTTAAAATTACTTCAGGAAGGGACATTGAATGAAAAGAGAAGCACTCCTAGGACAGATCCCTGAAACACTCTCCTACTTAAAGGTTTAATAGAACACGAAGGAGGAGTCAGCAAAAATGTTTGCAAAAGGGCAGCCAGAGAAATAAGAGGAATTGGGAGAGTGTGGTGTTTTAGAAGACAGGAAAGAGAATAATTAAGGAGAGAGTTCAGGGTAATTCTAAGAGAGCAAATGAAATGATGGGCCATGAACTGTAAGCTAGACAAATGGGGAAGTGAAGACAAGAAGGGAGTAATAGAAAGAAAGGGGTCAATAAACTGATATTCAAATGAAAGGGAAGAATAGTTGCAGTTGGACTAGCTTAATAATGAGCTGGAAGCATAGGTGCTTGTGGTCAGAAAGTAGACTATCTGAATTAGTGATTTTAGAAGTAGAGAGAATTTTAGGTCATGATGACAAGATCCAGGGGGTGACTGTGAAAGTGGGTGGTTGAATAGCAATGTAGGAGGACATGGGAGATACTCGGGGTCTCTCTTGAGGACTCTGAATTCGCTTAGGATGATGACAGTACTCATGGCATAAGAGAAGACAGTAAGCCAAGTGCCACTGTCTTCTGTGAGGTAGGGAGATTACAGTTACCAATCACGGAGAGGGTAGCAGGGGTTTTCACAAAAGGGTGGAAAAGCAGTGGACTCTAAGTAGCACTGGGAAGCATCCTCGTCTCTTGACAGTACATAGGTGGAAGAATATGAGCGGATCTCTCTTGAGGGAACTGCAGGGTAAGTGGTGTAGAGAGAGCCAGGTTTAGATAAGGCATGAGGTGGAAGGAACATTCAGAGGAAAGTGTTTGAGGGCATAGGAGAGTTGAAATTCCAAAGGGCAAATGGAAGGTTTTGGCAGGGAGAGAAGAGAGGGATTGGATACTTCCACACTTAAGGAAGTATGTAGCATTTTAGGAATGATAGCTCATATAGGGCAAATATGAGAAGAGACAAGGTATCTGTATTTGGAGCTTTGACCTATGAAAATAGGAATGAAACTTGATAGGTTTAGTCTCATTTAGCCCTCAGAGAAGAGTGGACACAAGGGCTTAAAAAAAGTCAGCTGTGTTCTGGAAAGTCCTGCAAACATTTCTTTTCACACAGAGATGTGATTAGTCATAGGAGATGCACAGAGGATAATAGGAACAAAAAAGCTTGAAGTTCAAGGTCCTTTGAGGAGAGGGATGAACAGTGGCTCTAAGAAGATTGGATTAGACCCAGGATCCACTGGTACCCTGTTTAATCAAGGCTTGGAGGTCTGGATGTTTGTAGCTTGGGATAGGGTAGGTGTGAAAGGAGGGACTGAAGAGTGGCCCAGGAGTGCTTCAGCAGCACATACACTAAAATTGGAATGATACAGAGATTAGCATGGCGCCCTGCACAAAGGATGACGCAAACATTTGTGAAGCCTTTCATATTTAAAAAAAAAGAATGGCCTTTTCTTTTTTTTTTTTTTTTGTTTTTTGGAGACAGAGTCTCGCTCTGTAGTGCAGGCTGGAGTGCAGTGGCACAATCTCGACTCACTGCAACCTCCACCTCCCATGTCAAGCAATTCTTCTGCCTCAGCCTCACGAGTAGCTGGGATTACAGGCATGCTCCACGATGCCCAGCTGATTTTTTTTTTTTTTGTATTTTTTAGTAGAGATGGAGTTTCACCATGTTGGCCAGGCTGGTCTTGAACTCCTGACCTTGTGATCCTCCTGCCTCAGCCTCCCAAAGTGCTGGGATTACAGGCGTGAGCCACCGCGCCTGGCCAGAGAATGGTCTTTTCTTGACCCTAGATCTGTAGGTGCAGATATAGTTTAGAACGTCGGATATCTGTTGTATTACAAGTTTTAATTTTACTCCCCAAGTATAGAAATAACACCTAAATTATTATTTTTAAATATTTTCACTTGTTCTTACAGGTTAAATATTTAAATTATTTGGGCCATTTTCCCCAAATTTTACTCTTATTTTAGCATATTCTATATTTGCTTAATTTTTAATTTAAGTAATTGTTTTTATTAAGTTAATGTCAACACTAAAAATTGGTTTCGAGTTGGTATAGTGATAGAATTCAGAAGTCTTAACAAAACTGAAAGTTGTCACATTTCAGGAGGTAAATTATAAAGCTTAGTTTTTAATTTGTCCTTTCCTTGCCAACACCTTATAGAATCAATAGAAAATACATTAGCAGAAGCAGGCCAGTATCATACACAGTGCACTTTCCTCACCACCCTCAGCTCCTTGTAACTTCTTGCTCCACTGAATTTCTGAGACCCTTTTTGTCTCTAATACTCACTTGGTACTTTTTTATGGATATATTCCATTCTTTTCTCTCTGTGGAAGCTCTATGTTTTTTACCTACATATAATCAATTTAAGATGCATATTTTTCCACATTTTAACAGCTCTGAAATGGGGATGCATCTTATAATCTAAACTATCTTTGATTTGATAATGTATAGTACTTTGTATCACTCCTCCAAACAGCCTAGTATAATTCCTAACACACAGTAAGCACTGAACAAATGTTTGTTTATTGATTGACTATATGTAAATTAAGAAGAGGTCATATAATTCGAATTATTACTTAAATACAAATGTTAACCTGACCTCTAGCACATCCTCGACCTCTTAAGGTTCATAAGTTTTTAATTCAATAAAATGTGAGATTATTTCAAAAAAGAGGAAATGGGCCAGGTGTAGTGGCTCATGTCTGTAATCCTAGAATTTTGGGAGGCTGAGGTGGGTGGATCACCTGAGGTCAGGAGTTTGAGACCAGCTTGGACAACACGGCAAAACCTCTACTAAAAATACAAAATTAGCCCAGTGTGGTAGCACATGCCTGTAATCCCAGCTACTCGGGTGGTAGCACATGCCTGTAATCCCAGCTACTCGGGAGGCTGAGGCAGGAGAATTGCTTGAACCTGGGTGGCAGAGGTTGGCGTGAGCCAAGATCATGCCACTGTACTCCAACCTGGGCAACAGAGCAAGACTCCATTTCAAAAAAAAAAAAAAAAAAGAAATGAATAAGGAAAATTTAATTATTTGCCTGCTTTTATAATATTTAAAAATGGATTTAATATTTAAAAGACATTCCTTAATAATACCTACCTTGCTTTTGTGTAAAATTTGTCACAAAAAAAAAATTCCTGCAACACAGGAAGAAAAATCTATTAGAAGAGAGAAAGTATATGATTTACCTGAGTTCTACAACTAGTCAATGTCTTGGCTTCTTGCTTATAGTACTTGTTCTTTTTACTAGACTCTGTTGTTCCGTGGAAAGGCAGATATACAAAATGCATTCTTAAATGCAACCCGTTTTTGCAGAGTGTTTTTTAAAAGTGATTGCCATGAAGTGAAATTCTAACTGCATATGTGCTGCTGCATTCATTTCTTTCTAGTCTTCAAAAGAAGGGAATGGAAAAGATACGACAGAGCTGAAGTATAATTGCTTATTAGGTGTCGTTCAATGAGGGAAGCAGTAAAAAATGAAACTAGTATTATTGCATAGTAAAGAGCACCTTATTTAGCTCTTGGGAAAGATTGAAGGATATTTACTGAAAAAATGCAATTTTCGCCGACTTTGAAGGAATCATCACAAGAGTCAACCCATTTTCCAACTTAGAACCTTTAAATCATTCCCATGATGTGTTTCTATTTCTTTGTCTCACGTGGCTCCTCTGCAATTTCTCTTTCATGCCACTGCATTGCTTAGCTTCTATTCGACTTTTGGAGGAATTTTCACTGCTACATATTGATTTCTGGGCTCTCCTTAGGTTAGGTTACCCCTTTCCTGCTTTTATTTTTATTGCAATAATATCTTTTTTTTTTTTTGAGACGGAGTCTCGCTTTGTTGCCAGGCTGGAGTGCAGTGGCCCAATCTCAGCTCACCGCAACCTCCGCCTCCCAGATTCAAGTGATTCTCCTCTCTTAGCCTCCCGAGTAGCGGTATTACAGGTGCATGCCACCAGACCCAGCTAATTATTTATTTATTTATTTATTTATTTATTTATTTATTTTTTTAGAGACGGAGTTTCACCATGTTGGCCAGGATGGTCTCGATCTCTTGACCTCAGGTGATCCACCCGCCTCGGCCTCCCAAAGTGCTGGGATTACAGGCGTGAGCCACTGTGCCCGGCCTGATCTTCCTTTTTCAATTATTTCTTTATATTTAGTTCGTTTTGTTTTTTTAGCCATGTTAACTTTTTGAGAAGGTTACTTGATCTGAGTTTCAACTATTTTATCTGTGAAATATGGATGAAAATACCTACTTATCAGAGGTTTTTTTGTAAAAATTAAGTGACACCACTTACTTAAAAGTGGCTAGTGGAATACCTGCTTCATTTCATAGTTGGCTCTTCATAAAATATTATTCAGTTCAGGCTGGGTGCGGTGGCTCATGCCTGTAATCCCAACACTCTGGGAGGCCGAGGCGGGCAGATCACCTGAGGTTGGGAGTTCAAGACCAGCCTGACCAACATGGAGAAACCCCGTCTCTACTAAAAATACAAAATTAGCCAGGCACGGTGGTGCGTGCCTGTAATTCCAGCTACTTGGGAGGCTGAGGCAGGAGAATTGCTTGAACCGGGGAAGTGGAGGTTGCCGTGAGCCGAGATCACGCCATTGCACTGCAGCCTGGGCAACAAGAGTGAGACTGTCTCAAAAGAAAAAAGAAAAGAAAAATTCAGTTTAGTACATCCCTTCAACGTGAACTCACTTTAATTCCTTGCCATGCTCTTGTATTAAATGCTATTGACCGTAATTTACTCAAATTTTCCAAATTCATGTAATCTTGTAGGCCGGCCATGTAACTTATCTGGACACTTTGAGAGTGTAAAGGGGCAGGCACCATCAATTATTATGTTAAGACAACAGGTGTAAATTGGGACTGTCTTAGGCAAATTAGAATGTAGCCTATCAGCCCTCTCCTGGCTATAGCAGACTCTGCTTTCTACCTTGGAGTTACTTTCATGGTGCCCTTTTCAGGACCCCATTTCTTTTCTAACCTCTTCGCTGAGTGTAAAATTTCCCCTTTGTCACCACCACTATGCTTGGAACTGCATATGTTTACTTTCTAAACCACTCAGTCTCCTTCACCAACTTCCCCATTTCCGTCAAAGACTAGACCACACTTCAGAGTTTATCTCTGATTTTCCATATTCCTTCAACTCTCATATCCAGTCAGTTGGCAGTTTGTTTATTTAATTCTATAAGTCTTTATTGAGCATTTACTTTGTGCCAGATGCCAAGTGAAGTGCTAGGGATAAAACTACAAATAAGATATAATCCTGATGTACAAGAAGCTCATTTTTTTTAGAAAGAGAGTTAAAACAGATGGATGCAGTAGCCCACGCCTGTAATCCCAGCACTTTAGGAGGCTGAGGCAGGTGGTTTGCTTGAGCTCAGGAGTTTGAGACCAGCCATGGACAACATGGCAAAACCCTGTCTCTACAAAAAAAAAAAAAACCCATAAAAAATTAGCCGGGTGTGGTGGTATGCACCTGTAGTCCCAACTTCGGGAGGCTGAGGTGGGAGGATCCCTTGAACCCCGGAGGTGGAGGTTGCAGTGAGCCAAGATCGAGCCACTGCATTCCAGCCTGGGCAACAAAGTGAGACCTTATTTCAAAAAAAAAAAAAAAAAAAAAGAGGAAAAAAGAAAGAAAGGAAGTTAAACATGTAAAGAAGTAATTACAATACAGTGTAAATGCAAAAAGAGAGTCTTTGGTATAGTGGAGATGCTAACATGGAAGTTATCAACTCTGCTTGGGGTGGTTCCAGGAAGGTTTTGGAGAAATAAAGACAAACTCTACCTGGAGCTGATTGTATGAATTAATAAACATGTATTACCTACTACATGCTAGATACTATGTTATGTACCAGGAATGTACTGATAAGCAAGACAGGCATCGGCCCTGTCTCTCTGGAGTTTATAGACTATTAGGGAAGGCAGATGGTATAAAAGCAAAGGGTATTAAAAAGGAGAAGAAAGGATGAGGCATCCTGTGAACATACAAAGAGGGAACTAGCCGACAATGCTTCCAGTTCCAGAAGAGTTAAGCTGAATGAAACCTGAAAAGAAGACTAGGATTAGCTAGGTAGCTATTTTTTTTTTTTTTTTTTGAGACGGAGTCTTGCTCTTTCGCCCAGGCTGGAGTGCAGTGGCGCAATCTTGGCTCACTGCAAGCTCCGCGTCCCGGGTTCACGCCATTCTCCTGCCTCAGCCTCTCCGAGTAGCTGGGACTACAGGCGCCCGCCACCACGCCCGGCTAGTTTTTTGTATTTTTTAGTAGAGACGGGGTTTCACCGTGGTCTCGATCTCCTGACCTTGTGATCCGCCCGCCTCGGCCTCCCAAAGTGCTGGGATTACAAGCGTGAGCCACCGCGCCCGGCCAGCTAGGTAGCTATTAAAATAGGTGGAAGTAGAGATTGATAGAAGAGGGAGAGAGCAAAGTCTTAAGGTGAGAGCATGCAAAGTACTGAAGCATTGAGAGAAGACCAATATGGCTGGAGAGCAGAGAGAAGTGGAAATGCAGGTAGATGTCAGAACATACAAGACCTTGTGGATCACATTAAAGATTTTAGGAATTTATCCAAAGGTCAATGGGCAGCCTTTTTTTTTTTTTTTTTGAGACGGAGTCTCGCTCTGTTGCCCAGGCTGGAGTGCAGTGGCACGATCTCAGCTCACCGCAACTTCTGCCTCCTGGGTTCAATCAATTCTCCTGCCTCGGCCTCCTGAGTAGCTGAGATTACAGGCATGCGCCACCATGCCTGGCTAATTTTGTATTTTTAGTAGAGACGGGTTTTCTCCATGTTAGTCAGGCTGGTCTCGAACTCCCGACCTCAGGTGATCCACCTGCCTTGGCCTCCCAAAGTGCTGGGTTACAGGCATGAGGGAAGCCATAATTTAAGCATTAAAAGTGATATACAGATTTGCTCTTTTAAAAAGGAGGCTGTTGCAATAGCTTGGACAACAGATGATATTGGTTTAAAAAAACGGAGAAAAATGATGGTTTTTAGAAATATCTAGGAGGTATAATGGCAAAATTAGTGGCCGGGCATGGTGGCTCACTCCTGTAATCCCAGCACTTTGGGAGGCTGAGGCAGGTGGATCACCTGAAGTCAGGAGTTTGAGACCAGCCTGACCAACATGGAGAAACCCCGTCTCTACTAAAAATACAAAATTAGCCCGGCGTGATGGTACATCCCTATAATCCCAGCTACTCGGGAGGCTGAGAATTGCTTGAACCCGGGAAGTGAAGGTTTCAGTGAGCTGAGATTGTGCCATTGCACTCCAGCCTGGGCAACAGAAGCGAAACTCTGTCTCAAAAAAAGAAAGAAAAAAGGCAAAATTATTAATTGATATGGTATGGATGGTGGAAAAGGAGTAGTCAAAGATGACTCTCAGATTTCTGCCTTGAACCACTGGTTAGCTGGTAGGGTTATTTACTGAGTTGAGGAACACCAAAGGAGGAGACGGTTTGGGAATGAAGATGATGAGTCCAGATTTGGATATGCAGAGTTTGAGATACCAGTGAAATATTCAGGTTAGGTAGGCTATTGGGTATAAGGGTCTGAAGCTACAGATTGAAGAGCTTTAAGTATATCCATTGTAAGAAAGCCATAGGAGTAAATACATTTACCTCAGGAAAAACTCAAAGCAGGAAGAGAAGTGTACATTCAACAGAACTCTGAAAAACATTGAATGGTCCATAAAGAGGTGTCAAAAATGGGCAAGAATGAGCTACTAGTGAGGTAAAAAGAAAATCAGAAAGATGTGATGTCCGCAAAGTCAAGGGAAGAAAGCATTTCAAAGAAGGAATGTTAGGTAAAATGGGAAATAAAAGTTGATAACCTTACTGAGAGCCATTTTTTTGAGGAATGGCAGACAGAAAATCCAGATTGATGAGCTTGAAAAGTAGGTGGAAGGTGAAAAAGTAAAGACGGGGTCTAGAAGCAACACTTTCACAAGCTTGACTGGGAAGAAGAGGGAGGAGAGAGAGCATTAGAGCTGGAAAAGGATGTGGATGAAGGATTAAGGAGGATTTTTCTTTCTTTTTTAAAAAATTTCTCTCTCTCTCTTTTGAGTGAGAAATACTTGAGTGTGTTTAAGTGCTGAATAGAAAGAATTATTAAAGAGGAAGAGATTGGAAACATGAAAAAGGTGCTACAGCTGCAAAGACCCCTGAAGAAGACCAGGGCTCCAAAGCAAAGTGGAGTTGTCCAGTCTTTCATTAGAGGAGGGCTTCTTCCCTCTCTGTACCAGGAGAGAACAAGGAAAGAGGGGACAGGTGCAAGTAAGGGGTGTGAAGTTGAAGTAGTTTCCACTTGACAGCTTTTACTCTTTCAAAAATAGTTGCTCAATAAATATTTATTGACTTGATGAATGAATACAAGCAAATAACATGACTCTGATATCTGCACACTTCCCTCTTTTTCTCCAGAAGCATTCTATTGTCTAGAGAAGCTTGGGGATGACAGTGAAGGTGAGCAAGATTCAGAGTACTTTTAGGAAGAGGAAGAAGGATGTTTCCAAATCAAACAGTAAGGATGTTAAAATCTTGCTCCAAATGGAAATCAGCCTGGAATAGCCGCTCTGTTGGATAAGGTGAAAGCAAAATGGCTGGCTATCCGTTCTATACAGGTCTGTTCTGATCTATGCTTTTTAAAAAATCGTTTTCAATTTCTAGAAGTTTCAAGCCACAGACTTGCACTTTGAGGGGAGAGCATGGAACTCTCACCTGTTGAACGCTTACTATTTGCCAATAACTATGGTGAATACCTTTCATTTAATCCTCGTATCAACTTCATGAACTTAACATTGTCTCCGTTTTAAGCTTGTGGAAACAGAGCTTCAGAGACGGTAAATGTGACAAGGTCATTCAACCAATAAGTGGTAGAAATAGGATTCAAACCCAGCTCTGCCTTCAGTTGCTCTTAACTATGATGTCATATTTCCATGAAATTTTAATAACTCTCATCACTGCAAATGCTCTTTATGACACAACTCTTGAGTAAATTGTTCCCTGACATACCATGGGCATTATTCTTGTAATATTTTCCACTCTTCAATATTCAACTTTTATATTTTTTAATGTCCTACTTAAATCTTATCTTTGTCCAAAACACTTAAGGACATTTCAAACCATGATGGTTTCTCTGGCTTTTGAAAACTTACAGCAGTTTGCCTGTATTACCCATTTGATATATTTTATCTACATTATAAAATTGAGTTTGGGTTTATTTAACCTTTCTTTTGATTATGAGTTAATGCTACAACTCTACAAGCTTCTTAGGGGATAGGAAGTGCATTTCGTGCCTTTTTGGGGGGATAGGGTGGGCATCTTTTACAGCTTCTTCCTACTGCCTTAATTCATACATAGTATGTAGTCAGTAAATATTTGTTGCTAGATTGCCAGATGGTCAATCTTGGCATTGATATTGGCCGAATGTCTTTGGGAGCTGCCTGCAACTACTTCAGAAAGTTTCTTGTTGGAGTCAATATGAAAAATGGAGGATTTATTATTTCTACTGTGAATTTTTTTTTCTTTTTGGGTGATAAAACTGGAAATCTCAAAAAGTCTCCTGGTTTGTGTGTTGGGCATAGATGGGGGAGATTCCTTTTGAAAGTGAGTGTAGAAAAGCAGACTTTTTATTTTGTGAAGGTTTTTTGAAGCTTACAAGTCCTTATATATATATATATATTTTTTTTTTTTTTTTTTAAAGTCCAAATTGCTCCAGCTTGAAGTTCCCCTCCTCCTTTCTCCTCCTTCAGGGCCTTTTTCTAAACCTACTTCCCTTAAAATGACTTTTATTGATTTTCACTCAATAAGAGTTATTCTTCAGAATGAGGATGGAGGGGTCAGAGAGAGAAATTTACCCTGTGTTACCTGTGGAATAGGTGTGCATTTGTATCCAGTCTTGCTTTATTTGTTCTGTTTCCTGTATCCAGAAACTCACACACTGGGGATCATTAGGTCCTCTGTGTCTTGGTCGGAGCTTGAGTACAGTATACTAATAGATCAATTTATGTGTTCATTCATTCAGCAAACATTTATTGAGCAGGCATGTCCTAGGCATTGGAGATACTAAGATGAATAAGATGTAGTCACTGCCCTCAGTGACCTCCAGATGTACAAGAAGACACCAGCCTGAAGGCAGCTGGGATCAGGGAACAAGGCAACTGAATATCCTCCATCAGTTGAATGGAATATCCTCCATTCAACTGAAATCCTAAGAGAATAAAAAGCCCAGTCTTGTAACATAAATATAAACATCTAATCAAATTAGCCAATTAGAAAAACATTTTTAAGAAAAGGCAATCTTTTACCAATTTGTCCTATGTTTCTTTTGCATTTTTTCTCCCTAATTTCTTTGTCTCCAGTCTTACTCGTCTCCAGTCTACATTTGAAATTACCTCCAATTTTATTTTTCTAAACCCTGATCTGATCATGTCATTCCTGTTTTGAGAATTTTCACTCATTCATTCTTTACTTTTTATCAATCACCTACTGGATGTTTACAGTGAGTGTGAAGTGTTTGAGATGCAGTGGCACGCAAGCAGACCCTACCTTCAAGAAGCTTTAGAATCTAGACCAGGTAGTACTTTCTGAATCTTGTCCTTTTATCTAAATCAGTTCAGTCCGACAGACACCAGTATCTGTTGTGCTAAGTATTATGCAAAACAACTAAGACAGAATTCTGCTTTAAGCAGATCAGAGTCTATTAGATGAACCTGAAAACACTCGATAATTCCAGTACAATGTGATAAATGAATAGATGCATGCATAGACTGCTATGATAATCAGATTTGAGGAGAAGAGAGGCTGGTGGGCAGGGTGGTTTCCTGGAAGAGTCCATCCCAAACAAAGTCTTGAAGTATAAATAGGAGTTGGCTAGATGCTGGGAGTGTCCAGTTAGTTCCTTAATGTGACAAACAAGATCTTTCACAGTCCATTAATCTATTTTTCCAGTCTCCCCTTATATCTTCTACACCTTTTTTTTTTCAGCTCCCAGCCCAATTTCTGAATGTTTTTCAAATTAGGAACAAATGCCCCTGGATTATTTAGTGTTGTGCTTTGGATTTGAGAAAGCACCAAATAAATGTGGTGCATCTTTCTGGAGCATCAGTTCTATCAAATGATAAGTAATTTAAAACATGGTTTTATATTAAAGCTTAATATATTTGTGGAGTTGAAGGCAAAATTTCCATTCATTTTTCAAGATAAAACAGGATACATAAATTTCAAGCTAGTGGCAAGCCATTTTAGCCTTGCCCTTAGACATCACCACCTGTACCACCTCTTTCTTGAGGAAAAATTTGAGATGTACTATCGGAATGTGGCAGGAAATTTCATGTGCCTTTGCATATGCTATTTGCTCATCCCTGGAGTGCTCTTCCTATTTTTCTCCCTTGATAAACTCTACTTATCCTTCACAGCCCAACTTAAGTGTCATTCCATATAACAGTCATTTTTAACGAAGCTTAAATGTCATCCCATATGATAGTTATTTTTTAAGCACCCACTCGTGTCTCTGCCTCCTTTCCTAATAGCTCCAGGCAGACTCAGCACCTCCTTCTTTTGTGTTTCTACCACCCTATACTCAGAATATCCATTATAACACTGCTCTCATTGTACCATATGTATTTGCTTTCCAATCCATCTTTGCTACTGGACTATAAACCTCTCTAGGGCAGGCACTATTATTTATCTTTCTATTGTTAGCGACTGGCACTTGGTAGACACTCAATAAATGTTTGTTGAATTTGTGGACCATTCCTTACTCTGCATCACCTCTGCTCTTACATAAAGTGATATGTCCTTTACTTCTCATCTTCAGGGAGTGATATGTTCCACAAAAGTATATTTTCCAGACAACTGAAATTTACTTCTTAAAGTGTCAAAATCTTCTGTTTAAATCATTTTGGTAGGAATTTATTTTTCTGTATTTTCACACGTGTGCTTGCTCTCATAAGTAAAATATACTAAGCGTAATGTGTTCCTTGATGACCTATCCCCAAAAGTATCAGGGTATGTTTGGTTGGAATTCATGACATCCGCTGGGAGCAGTGATGGGATAGGGCTTTTTGCCTTCACACCAAATAACCCTATTTTGTTGTAGTTTTTGAGTTATGGTGCTTGCTTCTTATAGTTCGGTCACCATTTCTCATTGTCAGTGTTCTTGCTCTAACAACACTACCCTTTGCTCTTTTTATATATGTTTTAATGGATATTAAAATTACAAAACTAATATATGTTCACTGAAAACAAACAGAAGTCTATGGAGTCAAAAGTCAAAGTCCTCCCTTCATTCCTGTCTAACCCCCACCCTGTCACGTCCACACTCTCACTCCCTAGCCATAACCATTGTTAACGGTTTAATGTATCCCTACAGGCCTTTTTCTGTCAATGTGTGTGTACATGTATACGGACAAATATCAAATCATATTATAAATACTGTTATATGACTTGCTTTTCTCACTCGACAATATATAATAGGTATCCTTCTATGTCAGTATATCCTAGTCTATATCATTCTTTTTAATGGCTGCCCCCTTTTAATTTGACAATCTTAATCAGCTGTGAATGGGAAAGCCAAATAATCAAGCTTATTAGAATTGTACCTAAGAAAGAATAAATCAGCTCTGAATGAAGGCTTGTGTAATTCTCCTAGGAGGGAAATATGTTAACTTTAGTGCATGGACTTTGTAATGTTTATTTTGGCTATTCTGGGACCCTTTTTGCTTATTTCCTGCTTCATTGTGTTTTGGATAGCTGAGGTTGCTGGACGTATGACCTGTGAATTGGTGAGGTATTACATATTCAATTTTTCATTACATAATTTTGCTATGATTTTATGAGGGATTTGCATTTAATTTATTCATTTAGATTGCTGTTGTAGACAGTGATTAATTCTTCTAGTTTCTAAGTACTTGCATCGTAGTGAGGACCGCTGCATGTGGTAACAGCTAAAAATATTTGGCTTGATGAGGCCGGGCGCGGTGGCTCACGCTTGTAATCCCAACACTTTGGGAGGCCAAGGCGGGTGGATCATGAGGTCAGGCGATCGAGACCACGGTGAAACCCCGTCTCTACTAAAAATACAAAAAATTAGCCGGGCGCGGTGGCGGGCGCCTGTAGTCCCAGCTACTGGGAGAGGCTGAGGCAGGAGAATGGCGTGAACCTGGGAGGCGGAGCTTGCAGTGAGCCGAGATCGCGCCACTGCACTCCAGCCTGGGTGACAGGGCAAGACTCCGTCTCAAAAAATATATATATATATTTGGCTTGATGATTGAACAGACCTTCTTATCTGTATCATCTGTCTGTGAGAGTGTGCACTGGATCTACGGGAACTCTCTAAGTTGATCTGAGGGAGCCTTTTACTACTGATGAACATTAAAGTACTGACAATGTCTTTTGCTATAAACAATAAAATCTTATTTAGGATTTATATAGAATCTTCCTTCTGCCTTCATCCACCATACTAAAATGGCTAAATCCTGTTGATTCTACCTTTTAGATCTCACTGCAATGTGTCCCCTCCTCTCCACTCACTCTGCCCCAGTACCTTGGTTCAGGCCCTACTTTATCCCAACTGAATTACTTGAGATAGACTTTTTAATTGGCCTCCCTGCCTCTTGTCTAACCTCCACCTTGTCCACCCAGCAACTAGTGCTTGTTTTAAAACAGAAATCCTACCCTGTCACACCCCTAAAACCCTCTAGGGGTTTCTCATCATCTATAGGATAATGTCCACTTTCCTTAGCTTAGTATACAAAGCCTTTTGTGATTTGGCCCACTTCTCCTGCCTATCTCTTGCTGCTCAATGTTTCATATTTCAATTTCGAGGGAAATCAGTGGCTTATAATTCCTTTAACACACCACACAAGAGAGTTCTCAATAAATGCTTGTTAAATGAATGAATGAAATACCTTATGTAGCTAGGGTGACCATTCAACCTGCTTGGCCCAGGATGGCCCTCGTTCACATTTGTCATCCCAGTGTAATTATTAAAAGTGTCCCTTTTTTATCATCAAACTTGTCTCAGTTAGATCAATAAATTCTAAGGTCATCCTTATTATAGTGGTTATCAAATTGATTTTTAACTCTTTCTTTGTCTCCCCTACTAGATGGTGAGCTCTTTGAGGACAGGAGTTCATTTTTATATCCTAGTTTATTCATTCAACTAAGAGACTGATGCTGTAAGGTGCTTAGGGTATGATATAGAATGCAACAAACATGATTCTTGACTTCATGAAGTTTACAATCCAGCAGGAAATAATAATTTAGTGGAAAGAATAGAGCCTAACATAATAAATGCTGGTGTATGAGTGAATGATTAAACATGGATTAGAAGTTTCTCAACAGGCCAGGAATGGTGGCTCACCCCTGTAATCCCAGCACTTTGGGAGGCCGAGGCAAGTGGATCACTTGAAGTCAGGAGTTTGAGACGAGCCTGGCCAACATGGTGAAATCGTATTTCTACTAAAAATTATTTGGGCATGGAGGGGCATGCCTATAATCCCAGCTACTTGGGAGACTGAGGTAGGAGAATCGCTTGAACTAGGGAGACGGAGGTTGCAGTAAGCTGAGATCACGCCACTGCACTCCAGCCTGGGCGGGAGAGTGAGATTCCATGTCAAAAAAAAGAAATAAATAAAAATAAAGTTCCTCAACAAATAATCCTCATATCATGAATTATAGAAATAGTCATAAATGTAGAACTAGAACTCTAAGTGATCAAATTAACAATTTATTTAGAGTTGCCAATTAAAACTTTAAAATACAAACAGCACACATATACGTAAACATACTTAATATTTAGATGCTACCTTAATGTTAAACATAAGTAAAAAGGACAATGAAATAATAGCAAGAAAGAGATTTTGAGTCTCATTCTTTTTAGACAATTTATAATCCTATGTGGTTCTCTGCAAAGTGGATTATCAGTGTGTACTCCATTTCTCCCCACCCTCCCTTTTTTTTTTTTTTCAGATGAGAAATCTGAGGTTTTAGACACTTAACCACAAAACAAAGGAATGATTTTTTTTTTTTTTTTTGTCACCCAGGCTGGAGTGCAATGGCGTGATCTCGGCTCACTGCAACTTCCGCCTCCTGGGTTCAAGCGATACTCCTGCCTTGGCCTCCTGAGTAGCTGGGATTACAGGCGCATGCCACCACGCCCGGCTACTTTACTTTTTGTATTTTTAGTAGAGACAGGGTTTCACCTGTTTGTCAGTCTGGTCTCAAACTCCTGACCTCTTGTTCTGCCCTCCTCGGCCTCCCAAAGTGTTGGCATTACAGGCGTGAGCCACCGCGCCCGGCCAGGAATGACTTCTTAAACCAGGATTTGATTTTGGTTGAACTTTGCTTTCAGAACTAGAACTACCTGCTATCCAAGACTTGTTAAACACATTTTCATGGGCAAATTACAAAACCCTTTCAACCCCAGTTTCCTCTTCTATGAAGTAGTGGTAATATTACCTCCAGAATTAATCCTAGGAGTAAATGAAATTATGTAAAGGCATTTAGTCCAATAACTGGGCTCCTAGAAAGCACTCAGGAATGTTAGTTCTCTGTCCATTTCCCCTGTTTATCTTTCTGTGTTTGATGAATTATAGGATGATATGAAATGATCTGAAAAGAATGAACTGTAATATAAACATCAATAAAACACCATTAAAAAACTTTATTCTCACATCTGGATGCTAAACTAGGCCTTCACCTCCTCCAAAAGTTACAGTTTTATTAATATTCATTTATTATTTATTATTATAGTCAAAGACCCAGAGAAGCATTCTAGGAACAAAGCAGCAGGTAAGATTTTTCTGGAAAAAGGCAGATATTTTGAGGAACCCAGGATTTGGGGGTCATTTAAGCAGCAGTGGATGTCAGTCTTCAAGCTTTGCCCATTTACTCTTGGTCCCTTTTGGTTCAGGAAAGGAAGAAGAACAAGCACCAAAACATTCACTGAGACCTTTGCGGGTGGGGGAGGAGGGATGTAAACAAAAGCCAACGCTCTCTTTAGTTCACAATGGCTCGCGACCCCAAGACTTCCAAGCTCCTTGGTGAGGGCCAGCAGGTCTGTTCTCCAGGAGTGCCCTGGGTCTGGACTTCATTTCCCAGAGTCCCTTAGTGCCCTAATGTATTCAGTGCTCAGAGTGCCTGTATGTGTGTGAGTGTGAGAGAATGTGTGCGTGCGTGTGTGTGCGCGCGTGTGTGTGTCTCCGAGTCCCTGGGAGAGTGGAGGCTCATTCACTGATTAGAGCCAGCGCTGAGAGGCAGCACTGCTCCTTCTCTCACGCCAACCGAGTCTCTTGATCTGTACATGCAATCCCAGGCAGCTCGCGAACACAAACCCGGGGCCAGCCGCCTACTGCTGCTGCTGCCGCTGCCGCCGCCGCCGCCGCCGCCGCTGCCTCCGCCGGCTCTGCGAACCCGGGACTTTTCATGCACCACACTCTCCGCCTGCTTCCCTCCGTGTCCTGAAAAGTGCGACCGTTCTCCCAAGGAATTTCCACGGCAAGTATGGAGATCAGAAAGGGGTGTGGACGTGTGTGCGTACCCAAGAGGGGTGGGTGCGAGGGCGGCCGGCTTGTTCAGGAACCTGGCTAACTTTCCGGGTCCGTTTCCTAGGGATTCGGGCGGTTCCCTCCGGACGGGGGCAGGGACTGGGACTCGGACTGGCGCGTCTTGGATCATCGCGACGGAGCCTCTCGGCATCGGCGCCCTGCGCGCTCCGTGCGCTGCCTCGCTCAAACTTTCAGTCTTGAGTTTTCCTTAATGTGTTTTATTTGGGGAGGGGGGGGAGGTGCAAGGGGGAGGGACCAGACGCGGGAATTGGACAAGTAGGGAGGGTGAGGGCACTGCAAGGGAAGGGAGCAGGACTTCTTTTCTCCGTCTTTTAATAAGCCCCATTCCCACTTTGTTTGGGTCGATCGCGAGAATGCCTGCCTTCTCGCCGGGCTCCCTGGTGCACCCCCCGGTGATTTCCGGGCTCCCCTGTGTACCCCGCATTGATTTCCGGCGAGGCCAGGGCTGGGTGGTACTCAGTGGGGAGCCCGAGGCGGCGGGCGGATGGAGTAGGGGCGATCCGAATGAGAAACGACCCCGACAGCCTCCACCCCACACACAGCCGGCTCCGCGGGATACCCGGGGAGTGGCTGTTTAGCCCTGGACCCCGGGTGCTCGGCTGACTTTTTCCTAGCGGGGGCGCGTGTGAAGGGTGTGGAGGCAGGGAGGTGGGGTAGGATGGAGGGATACTCTGCGGGCAGGAAGGAGGCAGGTGCTAGCATAGAGGCGGACCGTTCTAAACGCCACTGGTAAACTCCCCACTCCGCTGGGCTGGACCGGCCTGGCCGTAGAGTAGCCCGACACGTGGGATCTCCCGCGATTTTCGGGGTCGGGAGCCCCTCTCCCAGCGGTTCTACTGAGCAAGGCGGGAGGACGATCGTGGAGACGAGGGCGCATTACTCTGTTTGTAGTTTTATTTTTATCTTAGACCTGCCTTAAACTGAGTAACAATTTCTCTTCTGACTTGAGAACAAAACTTTTCACTGAGCACGCCGGTCGCTGCGGTCCTGTGGCCACTGCCGCCGCGCTTGTCAGCCTGGGCCGAGCGACCTTCTCTGCCCGGAACCCAGCCCCGCCACCGCACTCCGGAGCCTCCGGCCTCCCCCACCCCACCCCCGCCCCCCAACCCGGGGCTTTTCAGGGCTCGGCCTGGGCGTTTCGCCTTTGTGCTTTGTAAGAGAAAGCCTTTTCTTCCAGGGCACAACAAACTTGGGCGGAGAGCTTCCGTGTGGCCCCCCGGGCGAGGCCGCCCACGGTGGTGAGGCCATCCGAGGGGATGCCCGGTTCATCCCCCAATCCAGGAGCCTCTCCGAGAGCTCGCGGCCCAGGTCGACCCCAGCTGGCAAGGGCGCGCAGGAGTCCCGAAGTAGCGGGGACTAGGGCAGCCAGGAGGCAGGGGAAAAGCTCTCGCTTCCCGTTAAGCACACCCTGCATTCTTGGGTCGTGGATGCAGCTCCAGCGGAGGCCCGTGTTCCGGCCCTGAGCCAGGCGCGCGTCTCACTGGGTGGGTGCATGGGGCCCGGGCCATAGGTGTGGGGGCACAGCCCTGCCTGGCCGGCCCGGGTCGTCTGAGGTCTGCGCCGGCCCACTGCCCCGGGAGCCGCCGAGGGGGACAGCACGGCGCTCGCTGCCCACGACGCCCAGCAGCCACGTCTTGCCTCTCGCCTCCGCTCCGGACTCGGCTTGAGGGGCAAAGGGGAGAGAAAGGAAAAATAAAGAGAAAAAAGAGCGGCAGTGAGGAAGCAGCGAGGGGACTGGGGGGAGCAGAGTGGGCAGGGGGGCTTTGCCTTGCCTGGCCTCCTCCTCTTTCCGTCTCGCGGCCTCTTCCTGCAAAGGGGAATGAGCAGAGGGGGGAAAGGCAGAAAGAGCGTCGAGGAAAAGCGGTTCTGGCGTCTTCCGTGCCGATCCCTCCTGGCCCGCAGAGACCCGGCAAAAGTGGCGTGAGTTCGCTTGCTGCGCTTCGAGGCGAGGTTGGGGAAGGCCGAGGACGGGGCGGCGCCGCGTCGCGCCGCTGGTGGCCGACAGGGCCGGGGCCAGGCGCGGAGCGAGCGGGGACACACACCTGTTCTGCGAGTGTGCGGCGGCCGGACGGCCGCGGTGCGGGCCGCGGAACCCTCCCTCCCGCACCGCGCATCCGCAGTCGAGGAGCTGGAAGGGCCCAGCAGCCCCTCGCCGGTCCGCATTTGCAGGAGAAGCGGGAGTGGAGGAGCCCGCGGCTGCCAGCTGAAGCGGTGGCGCGCGCGGCGGCGAGACCCGGGTGACCCCCGGGGCGGGGCTGGAGGTCCTTGGACTTTGGTCGAAGGCTGGCAGCTCTGAGCCCCTGTCCCGCGGGCCCCGCGCAGCTGCGGACCAGAGGCCCTTGCACGTGTCGGTTCTTCCCGGACTGGCGCCTTGGTTGCCCAAAGTTAGGCGCAGATTGTTTCGTGCGGAGGTTGTTGGGACCTAGAGTATTCTATATACAAAGGCAACCGAGAGCCGGAGGTAGAGGTCAGGCCAAAGAGTAGTGGGCTCGGCTCCGCGTTGGGCCCAAGTTTATGTAGGTTTCGCCTTCACTTCTTCTTCCCCCGTTTTCCCTAAAAGAGTTGATTTTTTTTCCCAGTCGAGACTCTTCCGAGCTGAATAATGCACCCGCTCGCTGAGCCGGTATCCCAGCGACCCCGCACTCTCGGACTGGACCGGGCTGTCTCGGATTCGCACCCTTTGGCCAAGCTGGGCCTGAACCCGGGTCCAAATCTGGGACCGATACCCGGTCATGCCTGAAACACAGGCGTCGGCCCTAGCCCGGGAACTGTGTTAGCCTTATGTTCCCTGAGCTCTCGCATATGGTGGTAAAATTTCTGTTAGAGCGGTGTTTCCAAATACCCCCTGGGCGTTTGGTGTGCGGGAATTCTCTTCAAGCGAAGTCTGTGAACTTAAAAAAAAAAATTCTTTCCTGCGTTCTTAACAACCCCCGACTACTCTGCCTCATTTCCCATTGTTCTTTGCTTTTTAAGTTCCCTGTTAATTTTTTAAAAGTTTATTTACGCAAAGGAAAAATATCGTTTAATTTGTTCTATTATTTTAATTCCTGGCTTTTGGAAACGGTTCAGAGACCACAAAAATGTCACCTGTTGTAATAAGCAGAGGAGTGTTGTGTGTGCATTTTAATTGCCAGCAGAGTCGTAGTTTGGTGGGCGCCCTGAGCTCGGCTCCGGGAAAGAGCCCTTTGCAGCTTTCTTTGTGGCAGTCATTTGCAAATGGGTTTGGCTCTCAGCTACGGCGGAGGCAGAGGCGGCAGCAGCACCGCTTCCTTCTACGCCGATCCCGGGCGCGAGTCAGGAAGCCCGCTGACCCTGGACCGGGATGGGCAGAGGATGGGATGGGAGATAACCTACTCTCTGAGACTTTATCTTGGGCTTTCGGTTTTTCTATGCGAAAGTGGCTAGTTCGCTCCGCAGAGCGCGGAGCGCTGCGCATCAGCCCAGCCTCAGACATTTTCACGTTCCAAACGCGGGCGTCTTCGTTTCATTTGTCCTAGTTCTGGCGTGTTTAACCACGCAATTAGTAATCTCACTAATTATTCAGATAGCTGGCGTTTTGCAATCACTTTAAACCAGGGTCGGGAGTGTGATTTAAGAAACAAACTCCCACAGATACGGAACTGAACCAAACCCATCACGTCAAGGATTTGAAATTTTTTTAACTCAGTATTTGTTGGTCCCTCCGTCCAACCTCACTGCCTGCCAGACAATTTATTTAGCTTTGTGGATTGATCCCTCCTCCTTGTTTAGTTAATTCAACAAAGACTTTTTGCAATCTGTTTGGAGTTTGTCTGATGCCGTGGAAAAGTAGCTGATGATTTATTTGGTTGCTTTTCGATTTCTGTCTTCAGCCCTTCTTTCTCCTCCTTTCAGCGGGGATGTCAGCTGTTATTACTTCCTATTGATCCCTTTGCAAAGTGAGAAGTGAACTAAAATTAATGTCAATTCCACTGCTCGGATCAATAGCTGGAGTTATTTTAATCTGGATTTGCACGAAGTGCTAAATTAAAAAAAATCAGCATAGAGGCAGAAAAGTAACAGTTACTTACTTTCCCTTTGCCAGGTTCTTCACAGTCACCCAAATGCTCCATCAAGCTGATTATCTTACAATCCATATTTTTTTAATTAAGAGGGTCAGTTGGTTTTCTTATTTTGGGTTCTGTGTTTAAACCCATGACATTTTGACATTGGGAGTGTATTAACTATGGATTTTCATAATGACTGTGGTCAGCTGAAGCCTCATCTATACAAGTTGTTAGTGTGAGGAGAGGGTAAGAAAGAAAAGGGAAAAGAAGAAAAGCACTCCCCCCTCCCCCATGGAGACCAACGCCCACGCAATGAAGTAAAAGAGATGTGGCCTGGAAAAATATTGTTGATTTATTTTCAGGGTAATGAAGTTTTCAAATGAATAACCAGGGTTGAGTGATTCACCGGGTTCTGTTGGAGTGTCCGGTGCTGTCACCAGATTCCTAATTTATGAAACTCATTTAAGATAATGAGGTGATCTAGGAAGTAAAAATAGCAAGTGAATCCTGGGGGGGGGGGGGGGCTCGTATTTTGAGGGGCAAACATTCCTCCTTTCACACTCAGTGTGTTATGTTTGTCCTTTTCTCCAGTTTGCCTCATATAATACTGCTTGTTGATAGACAAGTAGCTATTTCTGTTGTGAAGAGCTGCTTAGAACCCTTGGAACAGCCCTAGACCCACTTTCAGAGCGTCTATGTTGTATGACCATTAATCTGACTAGAAAACAGCCAAGAATAGGATTCCCAGACTTGTAGCCTAACTGGCTGTCCTTGGCAGATCATTCCCTGCACTGCTATAACTTGACAGGAAAGTTATTTAAAATTTGGAAGAGAGAAAAATCCGTTAATGTGAGATACATAATCTGGTAATTTAGCAATGATGTCTATAAGGAAAGATGCCAAATGAGGAAGCAGTCTGATGGTGTCCACTCATCTTCCCAATTAATAACAGTCATTGGCACGTCTGCTACAGGATGGGAGAAGGAAATACTCTCTTTGCACTGCATTAAGCCAGGAGGATTCATCTACCGTTTAACTGATGTTTCTCTGTTTGAGGGAATACCAAAGATACTCCAGGTGGGCTTTTTAAAAGGGACGAGGTAGATTTTATTTCTGATATGACTCTCAATTTAAAGGCATAATTTGTAGCAGACGGTGATTTTTGGTTATGCTTTGAGTTTCATTAAGTTTCTATTTCGTGTATATTTTTGACACTAATAAGTCCTGGTATTCACCTTATGTTGTCCTGGCTTTTGATATACAGCCCTTCTCCCAGCCCCCACTCAAAATACACTTTGGAATGGGACCAGTGACTATGAAAATGTACAACCTAAATTTACAAGGGAAACTGAAAGAAGTCTCTCCGAACTCCAATTTGTTCCGGGGGCCTTTATTGGACAGCAGCTCTGACTGGGCCAATAAGCAGAGCAAAATAAGTCAGGAATTTTGTTAACATTTTGTTCCAAATGTTAATGGCAAATCCAAGGCAGTTTACAAATCTACTTAAGAGTGAGTGCATTAGTAACTAAAATTACCGATCTGTTCTTTGCTGCCCTTAGAAGACAGATGCTTCTAGAGAGCGTATGCCAAAGGCGCCCATTATGGTTTTAAATATTGTCAGAGACGCCAGGCATTTTATTGATGAAGGTTTTGTTCCTTCTCAGAAAAGAGAAATAGAAAGCCCATGTGATTAGAGAGGGGTGTGCATCAAAATAAATGTTAATGTTGTTTGTTCACATAGCACTTTTTTCTGGAAACAGTCTTAGATGATACATGAAGATGTGTGTGTATGTATGTGCCAATGTGTATCTTTTATCCATGTGTATACTTTGTACTAACTAATATGTACAAGTGTTCCTGGTCTAGATGAACTTGAATTAGGGATATTTCAGTATCAGAGTGTTGTTAGGGGAGATGAAGAGAGGATGCATATGTGGGGAATCGTATAGGTAGAATGTGGTCTCTGAACATCAGGCCTGCCATGAGTGGTGGATGCAGGTGGAAGCACTTTAAAACATAGACCCCCCCACTTAATCTACTGGATGGCTTGGCCTTCCAAAGCTCATTTGTTCAGGGAATATCATATTTGGAGGTTTTATGATATTTTTTTCTTTGCTGGGCTCAGGCGCATTTCACCCGGAACGTGTAGGGACCAAAGTCAGCTACGCGTACATCACAGTAAGTTGTCTATTGATTTTCCTGGATGAAAATGGTCTGATGCTGCTGCCCACTGGCTCCTAAAGCCTGTGGTGTCTCTTGCCCGAGCATCTGTAAGCCAGAAGGATGGTGTTTCGATCACTTGGGGTTTCCCTTTTTTTCCTCCCCCTGACTTTCCTCCCCCTTCTTTTTTTCTCTTTGCTGTTTCTACAGGTCTTAGGAGGGAATGATTCCCCAGTAATATTCCCTGCCCTGACCCAAGGTGCCGCTTGGCCTCCCTCCCAGGGAAGACTGCTTCTTGTGTAACGCCGGCCACAGAAAGAGACTCCGATGGACTTACACCGGGCAGCCTTCAAGATGGAGAACTCATCCTACCTTCCCAACCCTCTGGCATCCCCAGCACTGATGGTCCTGGCATCCACGGCTGAGGCCAGCCGTGATGCTTCCATCCCTTGTCAGCAGCCCCGACCCTTTGGTGTACCTGTCTCAGTTGACAAGGACGTGCATATTCCTTTCACCAACGGTTCCTATACCTTTGCCTCTATGTACCATCGGCAAGGTGGGGTGCCAGGCACTTTTGCCAATCGTGATTTCCCCCCTTCTCTACTACACCTCCACCCTCAATTTGCTCCCCCAAATCTAGATTGCACCCCAATCAGTATGCTGAATCATAGTGGTGTGGGGGCTTTCCGGCCCTTTGCCTCCACCGAGGACCGGGAGAGCTATCAGTCAGCCTTTACGCCGGCCAAGCGTCTTAAGAACTGCCATGACACAGAGTCTCCCCACTTACGCTTCTCAGATGCAGATGGCAAGGAATATGACTTTGGGACACAGCTGCCATCTAGCTCCCCTGGTTCACTAAAGGTTGATGACACTGGGAAGAAGATTTTTGCTGTCTCTGGCCTCATTTCTGATCGGGAAGCCTCATCGAGCCCAGAGGATCGGAATGACAGATGTAAGTACGTTGGTTCGAGCCCTCCCTTACCCCCAGTAAGCCCTGCCTCACCGTGATGTTCAACAGGTCGGTGGCATTTTACATGCTCCTAGTAATGGGAAGGGCCAACTAAGTCCCTTTCACTAGCTGTGGAGTGCTAAGCTTTGCTTGTCTCTTATCAGTGAGCACTGATAGTTCTTGAAATGTTTTTCTGAAAGTAGCCAGAGGCAAGTTGGCCCCAGCACAGCCTTTCTCTTGGGCCCTAGTGGGCTTATTCTCTGAGGACTCGAGTGAAGAGGGGTGCCACCGATGACTGGAGTGAATGTCATTTCATTAAGAAGTGTCGGCTCCTAGGGAATTTGGGGGGCCTAAAGAAACATGTCCACTCCTCCTCTCTTTGCTGTCCTCATTATGTTTGTCTGATCTGTGTTATTTTCTAGCTTTTCCATTGTATCACATCCAGCAGACTCCACGTGATTCTATTTTCACAACTCTCAGCCCTTGTCCATATCAGGCTATTTTTCAGAGAAGGACAAAGGTGTCGTCAATCACCATAAAGCATTTCAAACAGCTGTGTTTTCCTTGCGATCGCAAGGCTAGAAAGCCGACTTCTCTTGGGATTTCACAGGTTTGCTGGATGCTTATCCTGGGGCTCACTTTTAGGACTAGACACGGTTGACCTGTGTGACTGCTCCATATTTGATGTTCACAACTATTATTAATTTCTGCTTATGAAACAGCTTTTTCTCGTGTTCTCCAAGTGCCTTGTTGGGCTCTGGCTACACTTACTCATAGCTAGAACTAAACCTTTATTTGGAACTTGTAGACTAGGAGTGCTGAACCCTGCAATCTTTTGCTCTAATATAATCAGAAAATAATTGTGTTTTGAAGCTTTTGGGCTGTGGGTAGACAGAGCAGTTTTCTTCAAGCCTGGTGAGAATTTATGAACTGAGGGTGTTTTTTCCACGCAACCCTTTGTTCTCAGATTTGCTTTATTTTATTTTCTTAAGAAAACTACATCTGAGGTTTGTCTTCCCCTTTTCTCTATTTTTTCGTGCCCCCGTCCTCTCTATAACCACCAACACGAATACCATTTTTTTCCCTCCTCTTTATGATGCCGAGGAAAGTAATAGAGACATTGCAGCTCTCTCCCCTGTCGCCACTGCTTCCTCAGGCTGTCTCCTTGAATTAGGCACTGTGTTAACTTTCCTGCGCTAAAAGGCATCTGCCTAAACCCAGCGTACCTTTTCAATAAAAGTCATCATAAAATCAACCTGCCTTGTAAATCCATCGCTCTTTGGTTTTGAAATATGTTGCAAGTGTGTCTTTTATGTCAGCGTCTGTAAGCCGGAGACCTCCCCACTTAAGGGAGAAGGCTGCTGGCTGACAGCACTACTGCTAGTGTTGCCCTCTCACTTTGGCTTTGGTTCTCTTTCACCTTTTCACTTTCTGTTGACTTGTGTGTCTTGTGATCCTGCTTCTTGGATATAGCTGCTGAACAGGTATCGGCACTGTGTTGGTTCATTTGATTTGATTTTATTTTAGTTTTCATTTGTCCAGTGATGTGCAAGTGATCAAGGCTAGTTGTAATGTGACCTCCAGCCAAAACTGCCTTGTGTTAGGGTGTGACAGATTCCGCCTCTTTTTTTCTCCAAATACAAGTTGAAAATGAAATCCTCTCATAACTAATATGCCACCAAGTAACATCTGGAGATTGAGATCTCTTTCTTCTTACCTAACAGATCCAGCTTGTCTCCATTTTTCTGTCTTTTTAGCCCAAACCTGTATCCGACTCCAGAGCAGGAGGAAGCTTGTTAGTCAAGTCAGAACTCATAGACGTGGATATCCATTCCCCTCTGAGTGTCAAAGCCATAACTCTTCTGTTTGCCTGGTTTGCATTGTGTGGTGGTGGCATCCGCCATGGAGATGGATCCCTCACACAGGAATACGCCTGGGTGGAGAAAAATTAAATGAGTCTGTCTCCCAAAGTGAAATGGAATTCTGACCTTGAAATTAATGAGATTCTGATCAGAAGGGTGGGGAAACTTCTTTATTTCCAATGCAGTGTTACATAAATTGGAGTCCTTTCCTCTTTTATTCATTTAAAATATTCTTCCCTTACAGAGTACCTTGTGTTCTCCTTTTTTTTCTTGTACACAAGCATAAAACCTATAGGGGTGTCTGTGAGGGGAGGGTGTTTGTACACCCACGTTATTATCCAGAGTTGCATTTGTGACTAATCTTTAATAAGAAACAAAGGTGCAAAGTGAAAAGGAGGCTGTGCTACCCTGTGGTCACCCTGGATTTGTGCTCTTTCCTCCCTTCCTTACCTTAGGTGGTTAGCACATCCCTCACTGGGTCATACTAGATGGCATTTGTGCTTTTGATTGTGAATTTTTGGAAGGCAGGAGAATTATTTTTCTGTAAGGAAGGGTTGAAGAGGCACTAAGACAAAGTCTGCAGCAGCTTTCTTGGCTCCTGTCATATGCCGACGTGTGTCGGAATATTTATGGTCTGTTTTATGTAAATACATATTTAAGGGCCGTTAGAAGGCCTGATTATTCCCACTAGATGCCTTTCAGGTCCTCCCTACAGAACCGTTTTGAAATAAGTAATATTTCTCAGATAATCAAGTGACAGTATACAAGACTGCTTCCAAAGGGAAAGAAAGCTTCAGGGGCAGGGGGCAGTGGCGGCGGATGGGGATATGAAAAGACAGAGGATAGAAAGTGTTCAGACGAGCAGAGTGATAGGATACAGTGCTTTCGCCAGATTGCCCAAATTAACCATATATGGTTGATATATGTACACACACACACGTATATATGTATATATATTTATTCTTAAAATTTAGAGTTAATTGCTGATATGGTCGACTCATTTTTCAGTTCTCTTTGTATAAATATCTTTTCATAAAATATTTTTTAAATGTTTTAATTAAATGCAGCAGTCAAACTCCAAAGTAAGCATTTAGCTTTAGAGTTTTGTTGGTGGTTGGGGGTGGGAGGTGAGAATGGGGGTGTGTGTCCTTTACTTAGAGCAGAAGTTTTTATGACTGAGTTTTAGGTCATTAAGAAATCAGTTGTATAATGGAAACACTGACAGTTTTTACTGTTGCAGCCACCCCCTGCTCACACACTACATCAATATGCAGATACGTCCACTTGTGAGCCCACTGGAAAGAGAGGCCTGCAGACATGGTGTAATGCACACTTGTTCTTTCCTTAAATCTGGGTACTGGTAGGCAGGATTTCTTTTGTGATTAAACATGAATTTTTATAGACAGAAATATAGTGATTTGGGTCAAGCATCATCTTTCCTGATAGATGATTCTGGTTTGCTTGCCTGTCCATCCACCTGGCTTCACAGGTGATTCCTGAGGGAGGTGTTGTGCTCTATGGAAAAACAAGCAGCCTTTACTCTACAGGACTGACTTACTTGCCCTGGAAAATGGGAGAAGTGTTTTGTGAGAAGCCATTCATGGAGGATGCATAATTCCCCAGGAAGGGGACTGAGGTAACTCCTGTTTATTGTCACTCCCTGAATCAGTCCCCAAGGCTCATTGTGCAGGGAAATAATGCTAAAATTTATGGACCAATTACAAATAGTTCACGTGTGCCTTACATATGAAATGTCTACAGCGATGTTTCCCAGGGCCTTTAAAATAAACATTTCCTCATTAAGGAAACTTTACAACAAAAGGGAAGATAAGTATTGTCTGCTGTCTTGTGTTAGAATCTGTACATTTATTACCCCCTTAGCACTCTGGCTCCTGTCATGTGCATTTCCTGATGGTCCTCTTCAGGCTGCCCCTGTGCCCAGATTCCTGCCTGTGTGACACAGTCTTTGGCCAGCCTGCCAGCCTATCCACTCAGCCCAAATTGGAGTTGACGAAGTATACATGCGCACCACAGGGCCGAGAGGGCCCAGAACTGCCCGCGTGGAGTGGCGACTGGCCCTGTCTTCTGGCTTACCCCAGGGATGGACTCTGGGCACTGACCATAAGTGGCTTGGCTTTGCCCTCTTTCCTTGACCTTCACTGTGGTCGGGTAGAGTCACAGGTAGGCAGGAAACCTGATGGCTCACAGCAGCTCCTGGATGTTCTGCTTTGCTCTCATCTTTGATGTACTTGAACAGCCATTCTTGGGTCCCAAAAGCCCTGAGTAAGAGATGGTATTTTGTACTCTGTGTCTTTTATAAAGGCATGTATCATTGAAGACCCTGTGTTCTAACAATCAAATCAGCTGAGCCCACCTAGGCCAAAGGCAGCCTGGAATGAGGAGGGCTGGGGTGAGGGGGATACTTTCCAAGGGCTCTGGGACTGGGGTGGGCAGGTACTCTACACTGGGCTTTTAGGAGAGTTGCTCTTGCTGGGGAGAATGTTTGGGGCATGCCAGGTGGCCAGGCTGCACCTCTGGGTTGCAGCTGGGACAGATGACCACTGGGAAAGGGTCAGCAAATCGCCAGAAGAGCTGGGTCAGATGCTTCCCTCTGTCCTGACTGCCCAGACCTAGCCTGACTCTCCCTCAGCTGCTCCCGGGTTCTCCCCCACTCCCCGGGGGCAAGAACTCCTGTGATGTGTGTGGTTGTTTCTGGTTGTTCACTCCCAACACAGTCATGGAGACCCTTTTTCATGCTGCTGGGTTTAATTGTCTTGTTGGGATAAAGAAATGTTTGCACAGCTAAAGTGGGGCCGGGCTGGACGGGAGCAGTCCCTGATGGCTGCAGAGCCATCTGGCCTGGCTTGGCTTGGCTCGGCGCGCAGCTCGCCCGGCGGCTGGGCTCGCTCTAGTTGTGCTCCCGCTCTTCCCCTGCCCTCGCTCCACGCCGCGCCGCTCTGTGCGGCGGCTGCCTCCTCTTACGGCCGGAATGCCTAATTACCATGATGAGAAAACGGACACCGCAGCCGTCCTCCCTCCTCGCCCCGCGCCCTCCCTCCCATCAATTGTCATGCAGAAGTGATCCGGGCTACCGTTTCCTCGCGGCCGCCCGCCAGCCCCTCGCCGCTCCCGGCAGAAGGGTGGCTGGTAATTGATCGTCTGGGGGAGGGGTCGCGGAGAGGCGCGAGAACTGGCCCCGGGGAGGCCAGGCCACGGAGTGGGCCCAGTTCGCTCACTTGCAAGGGACCCCCCAGCCTCCGCCACCGAGGCGGCTTGCAAGTGATTTCAGAAATGTTGGTGATCTCGCCGTCGCTCTGCAGCACTTGGAGGCCGCGGGAGGACTCTGCGCGCCGCCTCGAGGGCCGGGAGCGCCCAGCCCGCGGCCACACACACGAGGGCCCGGCGCGCCCCCCGCCCTGCCCCGCCTTGCCCTCCACGTCCCTGCGCCCCCAAGTCGCACTAAGAACCCAGTCCCCGATTGGTGTCCTCTACACCGTCTGAGCAGAAGAGAGTGGGGACCGGGGTGAGGGATAAGGGGGGGGCGCCCACGCGACGTCACGGTGCATGGGAGCGCGCGGGAGGCGCTAGTGGGTGCACGGGGCGGGAGGGGGACACAGCGCGGGTGTGGGGATGGCCACTGTGCAGGGAGGGTTCTGCCTGGGGGAGGAGGGATGGGAGGAGGGTGGGGGAGCAGGGCGCGTGGAGGAGGGAGGTTGGACGTGTGTACAGCGCCTGGGGACCTCGCTGGCCCCTTGGTGCCCCCAGGGCTCTGAGGCTTCTCCTTTCGGCTTGAAATGTTTTTCCTTTCCTGCTTTTCAAATCTTTAAAAATGTTCCGGGGAATGTTTCCCAAGTCCAGGGCTCCGTCCTTCGGCGGGATTGCTGGCATTCGGGCAAGGCGAGTCGCGGTGGCCTCTGAGGCTCGCAGCCAGCACAGCGGGGCTCGTTAAAGTCCGGGCAATTTCTGGAACTCTTCCCACGGGAAGTTTTCCGGGGCTGCCTTCCGGTCAGCGGCCCCAGGTTGATTATTTGGTGGCCCCTTTTTGTTTGAAAACAAAAAAAAAAAACACGCATTGTATCCAAATAACAAAAGTTGCTGTCCCTCCCCACCCCCTTTCCTCATTAGGCAGGGAAGAGGAAACTGAAAAATAGAATTATATTTTTATATTGGTTTTCTTATTTTTAACCCTTATTAACTACATCCATCTGGTTAATAAATATTGGCACACATTGAAATGTGTTCTTTGTAAATAATTGAGATTTGGAGTGACAACATATTTAATGGAGTTATATTTTTATAATAGTTTTTCTTATTTTTAACTCATTAACCACATCCATGTGGTTAATAAATATCAAAGCACACGTTGGGACGTGCTCTTTATAAATACTTGAGATTTGGAGTGATGGTACATTTCATTGTAAAATCCACAGGATTTTTAAACACCAAAATAGCAATATTGTTTGGACTTGCATATTTGCTCGTGAGAGTTTAACAGCATTTCCCAGCGCCATTTTATCCCGTCTTAAAGAGAGATGAACTGCAGACTTAAGGGTAATTTATTGCTATATATCAGCTAAAATGCCTTTAAAAATTTTTTTAAGTATCATTTAAATTGTGGCATGTATGGTTGAACAGAATGTGTTGTTATCCTTTGTAACTTCACATGTGTGCTACAGGGTAGGAATTTGTAAGTATCTCTTTCTTTGCAGCAAGAAGGAGAATTTTCTGCGAAATAACTTTCTTACACCTTTTCCAGGAAAAGATCCTGGATAGGGACTATATATTGAGCCTGGAGAAATGATAGGCTGTGGTATGAATCAGAACACCTGGTAGATGCTAAGTAAACAGAAGGAATTTATCATCTTCCAGCCTTACCCAATGGATTGGACTTTTCTGTTATCTTAATCACACTACTTTAGTTTTAGTGTTTAAAAAATTATTATTTTTTGTCTGGTACCAATCATATAAAAGGGTTTAGTGTTCATTGCATATTGAATACCTTAATGGTGGCAATTATAATCTAGTTTTTACTTTAAGTTTTCATCATCAGCATTGCACAGAACAGTCTTACATATCTGTAAGACTATGTATGCTATCCCAAAGGCATAGAGGTTTGAGGAAAGAAAGGAAGAACTTATTTATGCCTTGAGGTTTCATGATGACGAAGGTAGGGAGGGAATTTTCCAAGAATTTGTGAAATCACGTTTCTCAAATATAGACTTACTTTATTACTTGGGGTACTATTAATACAAAATCATTTATAACTTAACAAAAATTTAAATCTACTTTTTTCTCCTAACCCTTAGAAACCTAAGATTGGAGCCTCTCCCCTTTCTAAATGTTTTCCCACAGCACTACATCCCCTATCATGGAGTCCACACATACGGATCTGCTTTCGGTGTGTATTTTAGAAAAAAGTTTCTATCTAGATCCTGGCCGAAGTTGAAAACAGTCAAGTGATGTGGAGGTTTTGTAGACACATGTAAACATCTGGCAATTCAGATATGTGGCTGTCAGTTTTCTCTGTGGAATGCGTTCTGGTTGAAGATGACCTAGATGAAATGAAAGTTGTGTTTTTGCTGGGGAGACATGGTGCTGTGTTCAGTACATTCTGTTAACGGATCTGAAGCTTTAGGAAAATCTGGAGCTATGTGAGTGAAGAAGGAACCTTTTGGTACAGTCTTATGAGAAATCAAGCCCAGTAAGTTTGAGTGTGACTTACCAGGCAAGAGTTGTCTTTTTCCACTGAAATTCAGGCTAGACTTACGGCTTTACGTCCATCTTAGTGCAGCAGAGACAGAAAGCTGTAGGGAGGAGGCAAGGGCCAGCCCTGGAGAGACCTTCGCTTTATTTTCAGGTATATGATTCCCATTTAGGTGCCAGCTAATCCTATATTGCTCTCATTTGACCTTGCTTCTGGGGGTTTGATTTAAAGCAAGTCAGAGTGGCCTAGCATAATAAATACCTGTTAGAGGAATAAAAGCTATATTTGCCCCCTTTGAGCCTCAACTTGAAGGTGTTTCAGATCAAAGGTGGGGAGGCAATATAACATAGTCATTATGAGTTTGGCCTCTGGAGTTAAATCCTGACCTGTTAGCTTACTTGCTTTCTGATACTGGGAAGGTTACCTAATCTCTCTGGGCCTCAGTATTCTTGCCTGCAGAATGGGAATTATACAGACTTAAAGGGTTGTTGGGAAGGACTGAATGAGATTAAATACACAGATAATGCTTAGAACAGTTTCTCACACATACTAAGTGTTCAATACTTAGTTACTGTTATTATTTCAAGGACAATCTGGTGGTAAAACCTTCCTTGTTAGAAGCACTGATGTAGCCAAACACAGGGTCATTAACAACTAGCAATGTATGTAGGGTCCTTTCACACACTCATGCCTTATGGCAATGTGGAAAGAGGGAGGGAGAAAGGCTCGAAAGCCCTTTTCTGTGATGACCAGCTGCTTCTCCTCCCTTCATTATTATCCATCCACCAGGATTAGCCCTGGTGTCCTCCTGACCTCTTTCTCCCATAGTCGAGTTAGAGAAACTGAGTCTGGGAGTCGGGAGAGGGTTTGACTAGGGTTGGATATCTAGGCAGTGGCCCGGGTTAAAAAAGCCAAATCTCATGGTATTTTCTTATTCTGAAATTTTATGTTACTGGATATTGTTTGAAATCAATGGGTTATTAGAATTTGTGTGTGATACAGATTTGGACTACATGTAATGAGATTTGCTGTAATAGTATTTGACTAGTATTAGAATTCACAATCCCTGGGTTTCTCGTGTGTCCTTAGATTTTAAGTTATACAGACACTTTTACCCTCTTGCCTATGTGAGACAAATCTGTGAACCTTCCCCCATCTGTGTGTGTCACAGTCCCACAGCATGATGGATTGTCTCTGCTTGGGGGAGGCTTAGGACGGGGCTTGAAGGGGCCTTGTAGGTCAGAAGAGAAATACAGCAGCAGGACTGAGATGGGGGGGGCTGCCTGGGGAGGGATTAGCAGGGGGAAGGGGAGGGCAGGGTTGGGCGGGGCATGGTGTCTGTGTGCATTCTCCTAGGAGTAAAAGAGGGCTGTCCATTACCCTGAACGCACAAATAAACTCAGTGTTTTTCTCTTTGTAGAAAAAAAGCCCCATGGGACTTGGGAATACCAGAGAATGACTCTGCATGTCAGTGGGAGAGGTGGGGAGTAGGAGGATGGGAGTGGGGAAGACTGACCCTGTGCCTGAGGACCTCGGATTTGAGTCTGTTATTTAAATAGAGTAGCTCATATTTGAAGAGCCTCATGCCCACATATGTTTGTAGCAGAAATAGCTGTTGGCAGCCAATCATCTGATACCTCAGTCTCTATCAACTCCTTCATGGCTCCATTTAAAGGAAGGGTTCAGCTCACCTTTGGAAGTGAAGTGTCTCTGAAGGTCATGGAGCACCCAGTTCTCCTCCCTCTCTGTCCTCAGCCCTTCCCACATATAGTCACAAAGGTGTGTACTAGCTAGGAAGGGAAATGCTGAATGTTCTTAATTTTTGGTTCTTAAAGAAGGGGAAAGTCTGGGATTTAGGTCCAAATGCCAAAATCATGGTTCAGAAGGAATTCTAGAAAAGGAGCGGAGCCTGAGAGGTAGCTGGAGCAGTAAGGGCAGTGGCGCATGCTCGGCTGAGGAATCAGCAGGACTGCAGTTAGGGCCTAGGCTTCAGCTTCCTTCCTGAGCAGTAAAATAAAAAAAAAAAAAAAATCCTTAGAACAACAAAAGTCTGGACGCATGGGCTTCCTTCCTGACAGGCCAACCTGGTGGGGCTTCATTCAGACTGAGCAGCAGTCAAGGCTGATTTACGGGGAAAAGAACCCAGACATGGGTTTAACCCTTCCCTAACCACAGAGATGCTTCATTGCAAATGCTGCCTCCTTCTTCTAACTTACCATCATGGTGTGGGGAGATTTTTATTGTCATTTCTTCTTTATTTAAAGAGAGTACCTGCTGCTAAAGTACCCACTGTCCTCTTCCTGAGAAAGCTGAGCCTATGAGAAGTTGAGGGACATGTAAGAAACTCAAGTCTGTGGCTCATGGCCAGAATAGCTCTCAGGCTCTTGATGACATTATATTGACTGTAGTATTGAATCCATCTTTGATCGTGGGAAGTGCCTCCTGGAGTCTGTACTGGGGTGCTGCTGTGAGCCCCAGTTTTACCTCCATAAGATACTGGTCCCATAGAAGGAATAGTACTGCTTCATCTTAGCTGTTTGTTGGTGGCAGTGGATAAAACTGTCGCAGAGTATGTGAGACATGACTCAGTTGCCATATCATTGGTCAAATGTGATGCACTCATTAGTTCATTTAATCATTCAGCTGTATTTACTGCGTACCTACATTGTTCCAGGCACCATGTGAGGTACTGGGAATAGACTGATGTGCAAGATAGATTATAGCCCCTGCCTTACTGGACTTCAAAGTTTAGTTAGCAATTGCAGGATGCTGCGAAAAGTACTGTCATAGGGGAAATATAACATGCCATGAGACTTAGAAGTTGGAGCATCTAATCTTGTCTAAGAGTCAGGGATAGCTTTCTGGAGCAAGTGACCTTTACGCTGATATCTGAAAATCAAGAAGGAGTTATTTATTCAAAGGAGCTAGGGGTAGCAGTTTGCTTTTTTGGACAAACTGTAGTATCTGAGAGTGGAAGAAAGAACTCCAGAACTGCCAAGGATTGCTCACAGTGAAGTGAGAATAGAATTGTTCCCTGCCAGGGCCTGAGACCTGACGTTGGATGTCTATAGCACTTCATCCTATAACCAGGCATTCTTGAGAATATCCATTTGGTGCTTATGTGGCTCTAAGGCTCATCATCATCTAGGGTCCTGCTTTTAAAGTTACTTTCTAAAGATATGTCACTAGAAAATGCTTTCTGATAACATGTGCTATCTTAACCACCAGAGGACCCATGAGCACCCAGAACCATGCTTGGCACAAAGTAGCTACTCAGGAAATGTTTGCTGAATGAAGGAGGGCCATTGCCCTGCTGATGTTTAGTGAGGTAGATTAAGGGTCCTCATCTTTTTACTAAAGTTCAGGCTTAGCTCTATCCTTTGCCCTACCCGGAAACGTGACAGGTCTCAGGGCCTAGAGTACTCGCTTGGCTGTTAAACTAAGCCACATAGCACCCGGGATTCTTGGCAGAGTTTCTTGGCAAGGTTTCCTCTGGGAGGTGCATTGCTCAGGCTTGACTTTCACGAGGGAGGTTAGCCATGTAGTGCCAAGAGTATTGAAGAAGGAAAAAAAGAAGGCGAAGCAAACCGTTGTTCCAGCCTGGCACACGTCGGCATGCTAAAAACAGTTCCTTCCAGCCGGGGCCTCTGTACTCCACCATCCCCGCTGTGGTTTTCCTTCCCTGGCCTCTTATCTTCATCGTCGCTCTACATCCACAAACATTTCCTGAGCTCCTGTGTGTAGAGCGTTGTGCTCGGTGCTGTTTGCAAGGGAATCAAAGAAGTAGGAGATAATACTTCCTCTTCTTGACAGCCTTATGGTTAAGGTGAGTAGCTAAACTGTATATGTGAAAAAGAAATGATAATGTAAAATAACAGACAGTAAGGGCACTAGGATTTCAAGAGAGAGAGAGTCATCCCTGAGGCTGGCTTTCTCAAAATGTGATCTAAGGACTGCCTGCTTTAGATCACTTGTGCTGGTGGTAGTGGACGATGGGGACAGGGATGGGGGTGGGGTGAAGAATATTATTTATAATGCAGATTCCCAGGGCCCACACTAGACTTCATATTCAGAATCACAAGGAATGCAGCTTAGAAACTGTGTATTTAGCAAGCAGCCATCCTAGGTGATTCCTGTGCTCCTTAAGGTTTAGGAATCACTCATCTAGGGTGAAAGTCTCGGGGGAAGGTTTCACTGAGGTGTTTGGCCTTGCAGAAAGGGGAGTGAGGACTGGTGGAGAGGAAAGGAAGAGGATGGAAACCCACTGAGGAGTCTGGGCAGGCAGGGGAAGGGTGAAGACCCGCGATCTGCTCACAGACAGTACCTTCCTCATCCAGTCTGCTGTCTTGGGGAGGATCTGTCCATCTGTCCCGGCTCGCTCTCTGCCACTGCTCCTCCTTGGATTGCCTCCCTCTGCCTGTCTTATTGCTGATCAAGAGACCATATGTGCCCAGGCCTTCCCTTCTTGGTGCAATATTATAATGATGAGGTGGCCCAGTGGAGGGTCTGGAGGTGCTTGGCCAGATGTGAGGGAGGCTGGTGTGCGCTGCGGTGCCCCGTGGGCTCCAACCAGCTTATCTTCTCACTGCTGTTGCTCTGCCAAGAAGGGGCTGGAGAGGGTTTGGTGTGTGTGCTTTGCCAGCCTCCTCTCTCCTCTTCCGCAGCCCTTGAGCTTTCAAATGTTCATTTGTAAAGAAATAAAAGATGGAGGGTTAGAGGAATCTCTCAGTGTCAGAATCAGTCACCAACACCTGCAGATTGGCTTTCTGCTTTAAGCTTTAACCCTTCCAGGGTGCAGCTGCCACCAGGTAGAAGGTTCAGTGAGCCGTGACTAGGGGCTTGCTCTGAGAGTTTCAGGGGGTTTTAGGTACCTGTGCAGTAGGGGATGCTCTTGTCAAGTTTGCTTATGGAGTTGGGGATGGTATTTTTCCCCCAACATAATTCCCTCTTTAAAAACGCTCATCACATTAAATTGTAATTATTTGCTTAATTGTGCCTCTCCCAAGGGCCTATGTCTGTCTCCTTATGTGACTCCATCTAGCGTGTCCCCTCATGTAGTGCCTAGCTTGGTAAATATTTGTTGTTAAAGTAAATGAACCCAGGATCACTGTTTCTTCTGCTGAGTTTGCAGAGTTGCCAGCTGGCTCTACTCACTTGGACATAGTCTGAAGGGCCACACAGGATCCACCACAACACTGGGCACCTCCTGGCATGTTTACAAGTGGGAGGTGGTGACCAGAAATAGAGGAAATGTTCAGCGATAGGGCAACAGCACAGTCAGAAGCTCTGGGCCTGTCATTTACTAGCCGTGTGACGCTGGGTAAGTCTCTGTTTCTCTGAGCCCCAGCTCCTCATATATAAAATGGGAGATGGCAGATAATCCCCGCCCTACCCTACAGGGTTGCTGAGTAAATAGATAATCCAGATGTGTTTTGTAATCTTAAAGTAACCGTATAAATGCCATACCCTCACATACACATAGGTACATGCAAGATGTCTATCTACGTCTGTCTCAAGAGCAAAATGGTCTTTGGGGGCTAAAATAGTTTACGAAATGCCTGAGTGTTCAACCTAGAGGGAGCCCTCTGACATGCCATTCCATCCTTGAAGCTGAGCTGCAGAAGACAGTCTGCATTCCCTGAGACCGGCTGCAGCACTATTTTTCTAGGTGTTTTGGGGCAAAAGTTACCCAATTCTTGTAGACTTTTTGTGAATGTAAGTTGGCAGGCCGTTTTCTATACAGATCTGTGACATCTCAGCTGAAATTTTATTTTCTAAATCCCCACTGAAAGAAGTTTACCCTTTGCCTTTCTTCTCAGCAAAGCTCGGAACATCTTTATTTTTCCATTTCCAGGGCCAGTGACTCTATTCCTATTTTGTGGAGGGAGATGTTTTGGCTCAGAGGCACAGTGCTTTGGCCTGAGGAATGATAGGCAGAATCAAGTCGAAGAGGGCTTTCTGCCCTGGAGACCTTTCCTAGGCTGCAAGAATAGCCATGCTCTATCAGCCAGTATGACAAGATGAAGAGGTCCCTGTCAGATTTGGAAGGGCTTGCCCCTTAGGCAAGATCTTTAGAAGTTAAAGCTGGGCCAGGAGGATTGGAAAGAGCAAGAATTTGAAAAAGGCTTTACTAGGCCAGGTGTGGTGGCTCACTCCTGTAATCCCAGCACTTTGGGAGGCTGACGCAGGCAGATCACCTGAGGTCAGGAGTTCGAGACCAGCCTGGGCAACATGGCAAAACCCCATCTCTACTAAAAATACAAAAATTAGTCGGGCATGGTGGTACACGCCTGTAATCCCAGCTACCTGGGAGGCTAAGGCAGGAGAATTGCTTGAACTCGAGAGACAGAGGTTGCAGTGGGCCAAGATTGTGCCACTGCACTCCAGCCTGGGTGACACAGCAAGACTCTGTCTCAAAAAAAAAAAAAAAAGACAGAAAGAAAAAGACTTTACTTGTGCGGTAAATTTCATTGTGTGATTATTTAATAGACCGTTAACAAGCAGATTCATTAACAAGATCTTAATTAACAAGTTCCAGGGTTATTCCTCCAAGTTCCCAGGGGTCCTGTTCTCCTCCCATTTAGTCTCAGAGACTTCCTATCCTCCTTAAACTAACCAAGCCAGATGCATTTAAATTCAGTCTTTTTGTTGCAAGTGAAATGACTGCAAGCAAAGAGAAGAACATAGTATCACTCCTAATAATAATAGCTGACACTTCGAGCACTTTCTATGTGTCAGGCACTATTCTGAGTGCTTTACAGGTAATAATTGATTTAATCCTCATAAAATCCCTATGAGATAGGTGCTGTTTATCTCCATTTTACAGATAAGGAAACTGATGCACAGTGTTTAAGCAATATGCCCATTGTCACACAAGCAGGTGTGAGAGAAGAGGTTCAGATCCAGGCATTCTGACTCCAGAGTCAATGAGAAGGAAGGACACTCCAGGAGAGGGAGATCTATGGGTCAGATTCACGAGGTAACAAGAATAATACTTGTATTTGTTCACTGTGTGCCAGACACTGTTCTGAGCACTTCATATATGTATGTCAGGCTGTCTCCATACTCGAAAAATTGATAGGAGCCTTTTGCAGTGTGGCAGCGCTTAGGCACAATTTATTTTGGCCCACTCACAAGCCCTTTTCACCCTCCCTGCACTGTGAGTTCCTTGAGGTAGGAACTGTGTCTTATTCTAAGATCTCTCTTCCTAGTACCCAGTGCGTTGCCTGGAACTTGCTAGTTATGATCTAAGAAAAAAGTTTGTCAGACATACCCTTTGGTGGGATGAGAGAAGATGATTTAGTATCTGCTAACACCCAATGTGCTTTACAGACATAGTAGTTTAAGAAGAGCTAAATCTGTGAGACAAGACAGATGCACCTACTCTTTCTGTGCCTCCATTTCCTCAGGATAAAGTGGGATGAACACTAGTATCAATCTCTTAGTGGTGTTATAAGGATTAAGTGAGTTAATAGAAAATACAAATAAAGTCCTAGGAACAGTGCCTGGCACAAAGTATGCCTTCAATAAATGTTAGCTATAATTAATATGATAAGGGGTTGGGCACAGATCTGAAGTCTCTTAAACCAGGCTCCTCCAACTCTTACCTCTACTCCTAATTGGATTATGGGGACAGTGACTCCAGCAAGCCCTGAACTCTTGTAAGTTTGTGCAGTTTATGACAAGTCTTCCTACGGCTGAAAAATCTTCCAATTGATATTCAGGAGTTGGTACCTATAATGTTGTCTTTCCTTCTTGGCTTCAGTTATATGGGGGCTGGAGCAAGGATGAGTTTAGCACTCACCCAATGACCACCTTTTTAAAATACCTGAAAAGCCACAGAGTGGAAATAACTAGAATTCTACACTAAACTCCTACCTGAGGAAGGACAGTAAGCCAGAAGGACTTTTTTCTGGGTTTAGTAAAGGGCTTGATGACTCTTGTTCTATGCCTCTGCCTGGTCAGCCAACTCAGATAGCAAGTCTGTGGACCATTTACTCTTCATCAGCTATTTTGAGGAGAGGATGGGGAGGTGATAGAATGCCTAGAATCACTGGGAAATTTGAACTGGGAAGGAACCATTGCAGGCTGCTTTATTTTTCCAATTTTCTAATTACTTACATAATGCTTAAGACTGTGTTTTCCTTTTTAAGGGGAAAAAATTGCGTTTGCTCTATTTAGAGCTCATCACATTTGTACATTCTACAAATACACTTCTCCTAAATCTCAACTTGAAGACTTCCAAGCACTGTTCTCACGGCTGGCTGCTTTCGCTCCCCCTCCACTATCCCACCCCGCCCCATCATCTTTAGTTAACGATGGATGCTCATAAACCCCCAAACTGGCCTCCCTCTTTCCAACTTCGCATCCTTGTGTTCTAAGTAGCTCGGCCATAATATCACTTTTCTTTAGCAGCATTCTAACTTCTAAGAGGCTTAATAGGCAAGGAGATTGTGGGGTCTTTGACTTCCTCTGAGTCTTAGCCCTAAGTGGTTTATTCTATTAAGCTGATTCTTGGTGGTGGATAGAGCTTTGCTGGATAAGAAGTTGGGGTTGGGGAAAGTTGCAGTTGGAGGAATTGGATACTTTCACTCCCCCTTCCACTGTGCCCCACCCTCCAACCCACTCCTGCCCCGATTCTGTTTTTAGAGCTTTTGAATGAAGGAAGTGGTGATGAAATTAAGTAAAGAACTCTTCTTAGAGGACTTAAGAGGTTGACATTTTCCTCAAAATTGTCTTTTGCCTCCTCACCTCTTCCTACTCTTCAGTCTGCCACTTGTGGATGTTTTTTTCTTTCCTTCCACCTTTACTTTTGCCTCCACTCCAACACTAGCTTAAAAAAAAAGCTGGGGGGAGTAATGAATAACAATTTTGAGCAATTGTTTTAAAGAGAGGAATCCTATCCAGGTGTGGAATGTAGAAAAAAAAAAACAGATAAGATTTTAACAAAGGAAACAATGCAAATTCTTCCAGATGTTTTCTCCTAGCATTACACCAAGTTAAATATATTCCTTCTAATATTCTGACCCAGATTAAGGATTTTCAGGTGTCCCTATTAACATTCTCTCTTGGTTCAGGAGGGACAGCAGGCTGGGAGAGCAGAGGAAGTGTCTGTTCTTTATTTAATCATGCTGAGCTGCAGAGAAACCGTAAGGGACTTTTGTGAGCACGAAGAATGATATTAGAGAAGTGAGGAGGGGAGTCAGGAGTGTAAGTGTAGAAAAAGAAAAGTACAGGACAACCTTCACAGGGAAGGTGGGAAGAAAACCAAAAGTATCCAGAGAGCTAAAAAGAAGGAGGGAAAACTTGAAGATGGAGGTGGGAAGATGGAAAATGTGAAGCATTTCAAGGAATTGTGAGTAATTTGTTTGATGGCCTACAGTTGTTGATGAAGGAGTGGGGAAACAGGGCGGGGATGTGTGGTTGGTAGGCCTATAAGGCAGCAGCAGAGTCTCTTTGGAGGGCCTTTCAGCAATGTCTGTCTGTGAAAAATTTAAATACAAATATCCTTTGATGGGATTCAACTTAAGAATTTATCCTGCATATATTGGGTTAAGTACTTAAAGATGTATGTTCTTTATAATGTTGTTTGCAAAAAAAAAAAAAACAGAAACAATCTAAGTGTACATTGATAGGGGATTGGTAAAATAAATAATGATATATCAATGTTATAGAATACTACATAGTGGTTAAAAAAAATGAGTTAGAGCCATAAGTGCTTATATGTAAAACAAGATACAGAGAAAAAAAACCTCATAGAAAAAAAGATACATTCATGTCTATCTTTATATATGCATATAAAATGTCAGAGGGATACATATGAAACTGTTAATGCTAGTTTCCCCTGGGAAGTATGACTAGGTAGGAAGAAGCGAGTAATACTTTTTCTTGTATGCTCTTCTGCAGTATTTGAAAAGTTAACCTGTGATGTATTATTTCTATAATTAAAAAATTTAGTTTATGATTTTAAAAAGTTAATTTGGAGATGCTGGAACAGGACAAGGATATTAGGAAAAAACTAACGAAATCTAAATATAGTTAATAATGTATCAATATTGGTTCATTAGTTGTGATAAATTTACCATATTACTAATATATTAATAATAGAGACAACTGGATGAACAGTATATGGAAACCCTCTTCTACTATCTTGGCAATTTTTCCATAAATCTAAAAACTATTCCAAAATAAAAGTTTATTTTTATTTATTTTTATTTTTTATTTTCTGAGGCAGAGTCTTGCTCTGTCTCCCAGGCTGGGGTGCGGTGGCATGATCTCGGCTCACTGCAACCTCCGCCTCCTGGGTTCAAGCAGTTCTCTGCCTCAGCCTCCTGAGTAGCTGGGATTATAGGCGCCTGCCACCACACCTGGCTAATTTTTTTGTATTTTTAGTAGAGACAGGGTTTCACCATCTTGGCCAGGCTGGTCTTGAACTCTTGACTGCGTGATCCGCCCACCTCGGCTTCCCAAAGTGCTGGATTACAGGCGTGAGCCACCACGCCTGGCCGCCAAAAGTTTATTTTTAAAAGATGATTCAGAAGACTGTATTATGGGAGAGGCTTATAACCTAGCATTTATGATTGAATCTTGGGGAGATGAATTGATAAAATTGAATGATTTCTCTGGTTCTATAATTACTACTTGGTTCTATTTCTTCCAAATGGTCAAGTGGATGGGATTACAGTCACAATTGCTGGGAAAGTGTCTGATTTGTGTGTGTGTGTTGACAAAATTAGTTTTCTTTTCTGAATTTGTTTTTTCTTCTGAGTTAGTTTGTAAAAAAGGTTAACTGATGGTTATTTCAGTTTTACCATACAAAAAGCACAGACTGGTCTAGGAGCTATATAGTGAAGGTAGTTTAAAAATGAAATAAGACGGCCGGGCGAGGTGGCTCACACCTGTAATCCAAGCAGTTTGGGAGGCTGAGGTGGGTGGATCACAAGGTCAGGAGTTCAAGACCAGCCTGGCCAAGATGGTGAAACCCTGTCTTTTCTAAAAATACGAAAAAGTAGCCAGGTGCGGTGGCATGCGCCTGTAATCCAAGCTACTCGGGAGGCTGAGGCAGAGAATTGCTTAAACCTGGGAGGCAGAGGTTGCAGTGAGCCGAGATCGTGCCACTGCACTCCAGACTGGGCGACAGAGCAAGATTTCATCTCAAAAAAAAAAAAAAAAAAAAGGAAGAAGACTTGAAGTGGTCAAATGCTTGCTGCTTTCTTCAAGTGAGCAACATGGGGTAAACAGCAGATGTGAGTGCTAAATGGAATTCCGTTTAACCAGCTCTGTTTGTGGCTATATCTGTGAAACTTTTTCCCCACTTAAGTTGGTGCTAGAGCCACATAGGAGTGGGCAAGAAGACTACATCCCTGGCCATCTTCTGAGTGGAGTCTCTTCCCTCCTCATGCACCAGCAGGGCTGGTGGTGGCCATTGGCTATGTTTGTTGCAGGATCAGAGTCTGGAGAGCACAGAGCCATTGGCTCAATATGATACGTGCTCATCGATCTTCCTGCTGCTGATAGTAAGGCATGGCTAAGGCCAAATATAAGACATTTTCCCTTTGAATTAATTCACATCTCAGCCAGAGGAAGGCACCTGGGTTTTACCTTCTCATGTAGTAGAGAGGGAGATCTCTGGGTCCTGCTCCCAGTTGGCCCTGGCACCCAGCTTGAAAAGAGGGATCCTCTGTAATATTGGCTACAACCAACTACTTCATCCTTCTTGGAACTCCCCTTACCGTGGCTTCTACAACATTATACTCCTATTGTTCTTCCACTTCTTCAACCATGTTTTTGCTGTCATAATACCCTGTGTTTCCTCATGTTAAAGCACTTTGAATTTTTTTTGTGTGTGTGATAAAGTATGCACTGGGGAGGGGAACAGGATCCTGCTACTCTGTGGAGGCATTTTAAAACAACAATCAACTAAAAGTTGGTCTGCATTTGTTTGTTTTATTTATTTTTTGAGATGGATTCTTGCTCTGTTGCCCAGGCTGGAGTGCAATGGCGCGATCTCGGCTCACTGCAACCTCCACCCCCCAGGTTCAAGTGATTCTTGTGTCTCAGCCTCCTGAGTAGCAAGGATTACAGGTGCCCACCACCATGCCCAGTTAATTTTTGTATTTTTGGTAGAGACAGGGTTTCACCATGTTGGTCAGGCTGTTTTAAATTCCTGATCTCAAGTGATCCTCCTGCCTTGGCCTCCCAAAGTGCTGGGATTACAGACGTGAGCCACCATGCCCGGCCTGTTGGTTTGTTTAGAAGCAGGGTCTTGCTATGTTGCCCAGGCTGGAGTGCAGTGGCTATTCACAGGTGTGATTATAGTGCACTACAACCTTGAACCCCTGGGCTCAAGTGATCTTCGTGTATTAGCCTCCCCAGTAGCTGGAACTACAGGTGTGCACCACCACAAAAGGCTCTGGTCTGCTTTTTAATATCATCACGCGCTGGCAATTTTAAACAATGTCACTTGGAAAATATTTCTCCCCACAGAAATATTTTGTTGGTATAAGTTTGAAAAAAATGCTATGGTTACTCTTGAGTTTTGGTATCTATGTAAGTTTCAAATTGGCTTTTTTTTTTTTTTTTTTTGAGTCTTGCTCTGTTGTTCAGTTTCAATTTTGGGTCTTGCTCTGTTGCCCAGGCACTGTACCCACGAGTGCAGTGATGCGATCTCGGCTCACTACAACCTCTGCCTTCTGGGTTCAAGTGATTCTCCTGCCTCAGCCTCACAAGTAGCTGGGATTACAGGTGTGCGTCACTACACCTGGCTAATTTTTGTATTTGTTGTAGAGATGGGGTTTCACCATGTTGGCCAGGCTGGTCTCAAACTCTTGACCTCAAGTAATCCACCTGCTTCAGCCTCCCAAAGTGCTGGGATTACAGGTGTGAGCCACCATGCCTGGCCAAATTAGCATTTTTAAATTATTTGTCCTTTAATGAACATTGTCATCTATAAGGGAGAATTTGGAGAACTTCCAGTTGTACTGTGGGCCCCTGACATCTGCAAATTCAGCTTGATTTGGGTATAAGTACGTAACAGTTCAGAATCAGTTGAGCTTCCATAGGACACAGTTTGTGTCTCCATCTCCCGTGACGCAGCATATTCCTTCCTGCATTCATGCAGTATATTCAAAATAAACAATGACAGCACATGAACTGTAAAGATAAAGACACGAAAATTGGAGTTTTTTTCAATTCTGCAGTTCTTTGTGACCACTTGGAGTTCTTATATGTGTTTAAGTTTTAAAACAGTGAAATAAACTGTGAACTGCAGGGTGTAATATTTTTGTCTGGTATGTGCAAATTTTAGTTTGCCTAGTAAATAGTTTACTAAATTTGAACATTTTTTAAAATAAAACATAATGGCCAGGTGTGGTGGCTCATGCCTGTAATCCCACCACTTTGGGAGGCTGAGGCCAGGAGTTCAAGACCAGCCTGGCCAGCATGGTGAAACCCCATCTCTACTAAAAATACAAACATTAGCTGGTACAGTGGTGTAAGTCTGTAGTCCCAGCTACTCCGGAGGCTGAGGCACAGGTATTGCTTGAGCCCGGGAGGCAGAGATTGCAGTGAGCCAAGGCTGTGCCACTATACTCCAGCCTGGGTGACAGAGCGAGACTCTGTCTTAAAAAATAAAATAAAATAAAACATATTTTTTAAATCATTAACTGCTTATATTAAAATTAAAGAATCAAGAAAATTATTATGACTGATTATTACATGATTCATTATTTGTCATTTAAAAAATGACCTGCTGTGTCAAATATGTTCCGTATGCCCTTGGAATGATGTTTGAATTGAAATAAGAAATAATGAGCCAGGCACAACTATGTAAGGGTTTGGGAATAGGAGGTTCTGGAATGTTTGAGGAGGAGAGAGAAGGCCTGAGGGCTGGGACAGAATGAATTTGGGAGAATATGGTAGGAGATGAGATGGAGAGGAGCCAGACCTCTGTAAATCTTTTAGGCCACGGAGAGTTGGACTTTATTTTGGGTTCGTCAGGAAGCCACAGAGGGTTTTAAACATAAATCACCATGTTGTGATTTATCACTTTAAAAGATTACTTTGGGCTGGGCACAGTGGCTCATGCCTGTAATCCCAGCACTTTGGGAGGCCGAGGCGGGCGGATCACGAGGTCAGGAGATCGAGACCATCCTGGCTAGCATGGTTAAACCCCGTCTCTACTAAAAATACAAAAAAAAAAAAAAAATTAGCCAGGCATGGTGATGGGCGCCTGTAGTCCCAGCTACTCGGGAGGCTGAGGCAGGAGAATGGCATGAACCCGGGAGGCAGAACTTGCAGTGAGCAGAGATCACGCCACTGCACTCCAGCCTGGGCGACAGAGCGAGACCCTGTCTTAAAAAAAAAAAAAAAAAAAAAAAAAGATTACTTTGGCTGTTCCGTGACTAACAGATTGATGTAGGGAAAGTGTTAGTAACAGAAGACTTGTGAAAAGGCCATTGCATAGGAGTTTGAAACCGCCTGGGCAACATAGCAACACTCCATTTCTAAAAAAAAAAAATTAAAAATTAGCTGGGTGTGGTAGCACACACCTATAGTCCCAGCTACTCAGGAGGCTGAGTGGGGAGGATCGCTTGAGCCTAGTAGTTCAAGGCTGCAATGAGCTATGATTGCACCATTGCACTCTAGCTTGGCCAACACAGCAAGATCCTGTCTCTTAAAAAAAAAAAAAAAAAAGATGAGGAAGGAATAATGTCTTAAAGTTTTTGAAATATCCACAGTACTTTTCTCATAGTAGGTACTCAATAAATGCCAAATAAATAAATTTATAAAACGTGAAGTGCCTAAAAAAACACCAAAAAATCTGCGATGGAGTGCGACATGCTGAGCAACATGGTGCTAGTCCAAGAACATTGACTTTGGAGAGCAACAAATTGGGCTTTAATTGCATTTCTGATACTTCTTAGCTATGTTGCTTTGGGGCAAGTAATTTAAACTCCCAGAGCCTTGGGGCTTCCATGTCTGCACAATGGGAATAAGATGACTCGCTGTTTTGTTTTAATGAACAAATTAAATGAGATAATGTATTTATAACATGGTGCCTGATTTATGGTAAGTCACTCAATAAATAGTGACTATTATAGTTAGCAGGACATGAGGATACCTTGAGACTGTGGTCAGTGAAACTTCAGTGTGATTACAGCCATGGGGAACAAGGCACCAGAGTTCCTTAGGATAAAGAGGAACACTTGGGACCTTTTCACAGTTGAAACTCTGTCTCCTGAATCTAAACTTGTGCTGGCCTTTGAATAATTGGATTTTCAAGTCTAAAGAGGAAAAAAAGGCCGGGCATGGTGGCTCACGCCTATAATCCCAGCAGTTTGGGAGGCTGAGGTGGGCGGATCACTTGAGGTCAGGAGTTTGAGACCAGCCTGACCAATATGGTGAAACCTCGTCTCTACTAAAGATATAAAAATTAGCCGGGCATGGTGGCATATGCCTTTAATCCCAGCTACTCGGAGGCTGAGGCAGGAGAATCACTTGTACCAGAGGTTGTAGTGAGCCAAGATCGTGCCGTTGCACTCCATCCTGGATGACAGACTGAGACTCCATATCAAAAAAAAGAAAAAAGAGGAAAAAAAATGGAAGAAACATTTGGATAGGTTAGGGTTAGAATCTTTTCTCTCAGCTCAGTTCTTCCCTCTGATTTTAGGAGAAGTCAAATCCCTCTCCTTCCATTTCCAAGTTTAACAGAACGGTCCTAAGGTATATGCCTCCTTGACACACAAAGTCCCTGAAGCAAGTTTCCACTTTTCTCTGCAAAAGCTCTTGGAGTGCAGGGAGCTCTTGTCTTGTACCTAGTTAAACGCCTCGATTAAGGATGTAATCATAGTTGTTTGGCTCTGTAAATCATTTGACCCTCACCTAAAGCAGCCCGGGCCTCTGGGGGCCCAGCAATGACCATTCTGAATCTGTGAGGACAGAGTGGAGCTGGAGATGGCTTTTACCTTTAGTGGAAAGACAGCCAGTTTTGGGGGGGTAATATATTTTTCTTTTTCCCTAGGTTTTCTTGTCGAGATGGTGTGTGTGCGCACACACACACATGTGTGAGCAAGAGAGAGAGAATAAAAAGAAAGAGGAAAAGGCCCAACAGTGTACAGAAACTGCTAGCACAAAGGCCAGGGGAGGGACTTGCAGGGAAAGACAAGGAAGTGATTTTGCCCAGTTTAAATCCCACTTGAACCGTGTGGTTTCTGAGTCATGAACCTTTTGAGGTTCAAGTTGAGTGCACTCTTGACAAAACGTGATTTTCTGGTTCACATCAAAAAGGCTTTAAAAGACTTCGAAGTCTTTTCCTTAGGACATCAAACAGTCCTCAACAAAGCAGGGTGCTGATGAGATGCGTGCAAATGAACAGATTAAATTCTCCCCTGAGGATTAGATTCTCCTTAAGAAGCATGTGAAGTTGGAAACTTGGGAGATGGGGCTATGCCAAAACATACTCACACTCTTGGGACCCCAGAGCGCCCTCTCGTCTGTTTACCCCTGGCACTTCCCTGGGCCTGGAGGCTGACCTTATTTGTTATGAGGTTCACACAGAAGTGCCCAGGGAATTAGAAACTGAAAACAAACTCTTCAGGATTCTCTATCTTGCCTAAGGCAACACTTATGTCCCCCAGTAAAAGGTGTAAATTAACTTAGAAAAGATAGGTCATTCCTTTGAAAAACTGACAGTTGTTTGGGTGGCTTAGAGCACAATTTTGTTTATTGAACTAGCCTCAATCTTCAGAGAAGTAAGGATTTAGAAGACTACTACTGCCTTATGGCAAATGGAATAGCACACTTTGGGAGTGGCATAGCAAACCAACCAATGCAGTAGACTTTCTGTTTCCAAGTGAGCAGCTAAAGCTAAAGTCGACTGCATAGACACAGCTGTGGGTGGGCCAACTGCATGAGCACAGTTTCTAAGCCAAGCCGCTAAAATATTAATGATTAGCTTTAAGGAGGAGCAACTCTGATTGAGGCCACTCTCCTGTTAGAAACCATAATTCGCAATTAAAATATATTCTAAAAACTGTTCCAACCAGCAGCTTTTAAATAAATAATTGTCACTGCTGATTGAACTTGTTTTATTTCCCTGTGATTTTTCTTATCTTCCCCCATCCCACCCCGCATAACTTACAACCCTGTAAATGCTCAGTAGCTGTTAATATGATTCTGTCAATACGTTTACCATGGTGACTTGGGCTGTATTTGGCGAGCATTTGAAGAAATCAGTCACTGGTTGGAGGGAGGAAAGACAAGCTGTCGATATCCAGGGAGAAATGCTAATAACCCTGGTGACAAATCGTCCTCTGGATTCTCTAAGGGTTAAGAAAAAGCACCTCTTAGACCTGGGAGCTCAGGGATAAGGGATGGTGACTTGTTAGGAAGTGCAGACAGTAGCTGTCATGATCTGCAATGTCCTTTTCATTGTCTTACTTTCAACCTCTCAAAACCACAGATGAGTTCTGGAGACAGACAGGCCTGGATTTGAATCCTGATTCAATCCACTGTGTAACTATGTGACCTTGCAACCACTGAACCTTCACTTTCTCATCTGTAAATTAAAGATTGTAATACCTGGGCTCATGAGGGGTTTGGGAAAGGCCTTAAACAAAGACACTACTTACTGTTTCTCAAACTCTTCTGGGAAAATACACATACGGAAGAAAACTAGCTTCTGCCCTCCAGCATTGCAATGGTGTATAGAAAGGATCAACTATTGGAAGTCTTGTTTTTAGCTTAAAGTTTTGTAAATTTTGTACTTTGTTTTTTTTTTTTGTTTTTGAGACAGCATTTTGCTCAGTCACCCAGGCTGGAGTGCAGTGTTGTGATTGTGGCTCACTGCAGCCTCACCCTCCTGGGCTCAAGTGATCCTCACACTTCAGCCTCCCAAGTAGCTGGGACTACAGGCACACATCCCTCCCTACACCTGACTAATTAAAAAAAAATTCTGTAGAGATGGAGTCTCACAATGTTGCCCAGTCTAGTCTCAAACTCCTGGGCTCAAGCGATCCTCCTTCCTTGACCTCCCAAAGTGCTGGCATTACAGAAATAAGCCACCGCGTCCAGTCTGTACTTCAGTTTTACTTTGTCAAAATAATGTTTTAATATGCCTATCATTAAGTAAAATTGGTACTCTGATGCGATTCATTAATTCAAGTACTTATTGAATACCTACTAGGTGCCAGGAAATTTTAGGGCCCTCCAGATACAGTAATGAATAATACAGGTAAGGTCTAGGCTTCCATTGAGCTTACAGCTACATCAGCCAGGGAACCTAGTACTGGATGTTTCTTAGGTGGCCTGTGACCCATTTAAGGAGACAAAAACCCTATACCAGAGAATCCTATGGAGAACCTCCCGCTGGCTATCTGCCATGGTTTTTAGCAGAGAAAGGGAATAAAACACATAGACAAAAATCGTTAGTATTTTGGTATATATCATTCCAGCTTCCTTTTAATGAGTAGATAATAAGTAGATCAGTGTGTTTTGATATAAGTAGGGTCATACCAAATGCTGGTATGTTACTTTCTTTTTCACTTTTTCATTTATTACAGATACTACTCTATGTCAACATAAATCTCCATCACCATCACTACTCTTAAAAGCTTAGTATTCCATTGCAGGGATGCATTACATTTTATTTAACCAATCTCTGGTTGTCTAATTAGGATGTTTCCAGTTTTTCAATATTAGAAACAACATTACAGAGAACATCTTTGTGAATTTACCTTTGTCAAGCGTCTGATCATTTTCTTAGGATATATTCCCGAAAGTAGAAATGTTAGATAAAAAGGTAGACATATTTAAATCTTTATGCCGATTGCCAGATTACCTTTTTCTTTATGCTGTTATCAACACATTATGATAAATATTTTTAATCTTTGGCAATTTAATAGACAAAATGGTTTCTTACTTATTTAATCTGTATTTCTTTAGTTACTAGTGGAGCTAAACATTTTTTAAAACACTTATTGGGATTAGTTTATCTTCTTTTTTGAATTGCTTATCCATGTCCTTTACAGGGTTTCCATCTTTTTCTAATTGATTTTAAGAGCTCTTTTTAATAGGAAGGATATTAATCTTTTTTAATCTATAATATTTGTTGCTTTTTTTTCAGTTTATCATTTGTCTTGGTACTTTAAGGTGGTGGAGCTTTTTGTTGTTGTTGTTATTTGTTTTTATTTTATTAGTTTTATGCCTTGTGGAGCAGGGCTACCGCATAGGCAGTGTGTCCAGAATAGCCTTAAGTTTTTACTTTTTAACAAGGCATTTTATCATTTTTTTTTCCTTTTGGCTTATCCTTAGAAAGCTATAAGGCCACTTCTAATGAATCCCTAAAGCTATTCAAATGTACAGTAGTTATCTCAAAGATAGTCCCCAGTTTGGGAAAAAAAATCTAGATCCTAAGTTCCTGTGGATGTCCACTCAAAGGGAAGATGAGAGGTACCAAGACCTGAGAGAGGAGGGCCATAGGGTTTACAGCTAGTGGAAAATACAGACAGACCAGTCATTGAAATAAAATGTGATGAGTGAGATAAGAGAAGTGTAGATGCTAGAGACGGGAACAAAAGGGAAACCTAACTGATCCAGGGACACAGGATATGCATCCTGGAGGAACAGATGCTCAAGTTAAGGTTTTATGACTGAGTAGAAGTTAGCTAGGTGAAGAGTGGGGAAATACATTTCACGCAGGGAAGTAGCAAATGCAAAGACTTACAGTCTAAAACTATAAGTCATGGTAGCCACTGGCCATGTGGGTATATTTACATCTAAATTAATTAAAATTAAATAAAATTAAATTTTTATTTCATCAGTCCCATCAGCTATAGCTCAAAGGCTGACTACCCACATGTGACTAGTGGCTACTATATTGGACAGAGCAGGTACTGAACCTTTTCATCATTGCGGAGGGTTCTGTTGGACAGCTCTGTCCAGAAAGAGCTTGATGCATTCAGGGAACTGAAAAGGGTTCACTCTAGCAGGTGTGCAGTGTGCAAGGGAGGAGAGTGGCAAAAGATGAACAGGACATAGCAAAGAATGGAGGGACTTAGTCAAAGCTGAACCTGGCATTGGGGCTAATGTTCCTAGCCAGTTGCTCTTACAGAGAAAGTAGAGAGGAAATAAATTTAAAATTTACTGTCTAACAACCCTGCAGGTAGACATTGTCTCCATTTTATGTAATGCAGCTGAGACTCAGCGAATTTAAGACATTTGACCAATATACAGCTAGTTAGTGGCAGAGCTGGGATTCAAAGACAGACCTGTCTGATGCCAAAAATCTGTGCTCTTCCCCTTTTGTCACTCCAGCAGACTTCAGAAAGCTCTACCCAGTGATCTCTTAGATCAGGATGGAAAGAATTCTGACTAAGAACAGACACCTTCTCAACTTGATGCTTTTTCTGTTGAGGCAGTATTAATCATGGGTGAGCTTGGGACCCAGCATGGAAGTAAAAGAGCTTAGAGCAGAGCTTTCTTTGGAGCTGTGCCTCCCGTTCCCTGAATCTCAAAGAAAAAATCCTCCAGGTGCTCCAGAGGCCTTGACATTAGCCAGATTCAAGGATGAGCTCTTCCCAGGTGCTAACCCTCAGATCAGGACTGCGTTGCCAAGGAGAGCCGCTGGCCTGCAGAGTCCCGTGTGAAGCCTGTCAGGGGGGACCCCTGGACATCAGAATATATGACTTGGCCCATCCCCTCACCTAGAACCTGTTGTGATGGCCACTTCCAAGATATTATCTTTGGAAAGAAAGAATGCTGATCCCCAGTTAAAGAGGGGAAATCCTTGCCCTAGTGCAATCTCATCTTGTCCAGCAGTTGAGAGAAGAGTGTGTCAGGCCGGGCCTCCCCACCCCTAAGCAGCCATAGGGACTGAGGCTTTTAATTTGCTGTCACAGCTCCAGGCATTTTTCTGAGCCAAGAAAGTCATGCCTGGCAGGATGTTAAGGAGAACATTACCATCTGAATGTGAACTCTGGATTAGTCAGTCTCCCTAAATTCAAGATCTAGTATTTTCTAGGGTAAATATGGTACCTTCACATTCTCTAAGCTGGCATGAATGAATGGCTATGTGGGAAGATAAAATGCATGATCATACAGAACAGGAATAATAAAGGGCGTACATCTAAGGAAGAAGTAAAAGACGCAGTCAATGTGATAAGGAGGAGGATTAGCCTTGGAAATGAGCAATGTTCTGAAAGAAGAGAACATTTTGAATGGATGAGGAGGGAGATGCTAGTGGCCTCTGCCTTGAAAGTAGGAAACATTTGTGGAGAACTGGGGAGGAAAGAATTGAGGAGCAGCTGGAAACTTAGTGTATGAAGAAAGTTTGTGATCTCTGTTAAACGTAGTGCAGAGAATACTCAAGACATGATAAGAGGAGTCAGCAGCATTTCATCATTCATTCCACAAATTTATTGAGTACCTACTATGTGCTAGGAGCCATTAGGTCATAAGAATCCAATATAAAGAAGACTTGACTTCTACCTTCAAGCATCTTACAGTTCTTATGGGGAACACAGATATGGAAACAGCCAAATACGTTACATTGAGGTTCACATTTTAAGAGGAATAAGTATATGGTATAGTTCACAGGAATAGCACCCAGCCTAGAATTATTAGGTCAGGAAACCCTTAAATACTGTCTTTATACTAATGAAACCCAAGATTATAACTCTTAACCTTGACCTTGTCCTCTAAGCTCCACACTGGTGCACACAGTTAGTTGCCTACCTGATGTCCTCAGTTGGATGTCGAAAAGACATTTCCTTTTTTTTCTTTTTTGACACAGGATCTTGCTCTGTCACCTAGGCTGGAGTTCATGGCATGCTCATGGCTCACTGCAGCCTCGGCCTCCCTTCCTCAAACTCCCTAGGCTTAGGTGATCCTCCCACCTCAGCTTCTTGAGTAGCTGGGACTTAAGTCATGCACCACCATGCCTGATTAATTTTTGTATTTTTGGTAAAGATGGGATTTCGCCATGTTTCCCAGGCTGGTCTCCAACTCTTGGGCTCAAGCAATCCACTCTCCTCAGCCTCCTAAAGTGGTAGGATTACAGGTGTGAGCCACCACGCCCAGCCTGAAAAGACGTTTCAAGCATACTATCTTAAAAAGAGTCCAAAGGAGAGCTCTTGATTCTTTGCCCCACTGCCGCACCACCCACACTCTTTTTTTTTTTTTTTTTTTTTTTTTTTTTTTTTTTTGAGACAGAGTCTCGCTCTGTCGCCCGGGCTGGAGTGCAGTGGCGCAATCTCGGCTCACTGCAAGCTCCGCCTCCCGGGTTCACGCCATTCTCCTGCCTCAGCCTCCGAGTAGCTGGGACTACAGGCGCCCGCCACCGCGCCCGGCTAATTTTTTGTATTTTTTTTTAGTAGAGACGGGGTTTCACCGTGGTCTCGATCTCCTGACCTCGTGATCCGCCCGCCTCGGCCTCCCAAAGTGCTGGGATTACAAGCGTGAGCCACCGCGCCCGGCCTTTTTTTTTTTTTTTTGAGACAGGGTCTCCCTCCTGTTGCTGAGGCTGGAGTGCAATGATGTGGTCTCGGCTCACTGCAGCTTTGACTTCCCAGGTTCAAGCAATCCTCCCACCTCAGCCTCCTGAGTAGCTGGAGCTACAGGCCTGCACCACCATGCTCAGCTAATTTTTTTGTATTTTTAGTAGAGACAGGATTTTACCATGTTGCCCAGGTTGGTCTTGAATTCCTGGGCTTGAGTGATCTGCCCATCTAGGCCTCCCCAAGTGCTGGGATTACAAGCATGAGCCACCATGCCTGGCCTGCCCCTCTTTAAAAATAAACAAAGCCAGAAATAATCTTGCTTCTTTATGAGGTCTCCCCATCTCAGATGATAGCACTGTTGTTTACCCAATTGCTTTGGCTGAAAAGTTAGGAACCCTCCCTGTTTGCTCTCCACTCTCATACCCAAGGGCCCTCTTACTCCACCCTCTTGCCCAGTGGAAATAAGACTTCTCAAATAACTGGTAGGGGCCCAAACCACATTGAACCATTTCACAATTTTGAGACCTAGATATTGAATCATCAGGATCCAGAACAAATATTTCTGCTGCTGAGCTTCACTCATGTGTATCTGGCTGCCTTCTAGACTTTTATTCTTGGATGTCATGCGGGCACTGAATACTCAGCAGGACCAAAACCAGATTTACCGTCTTCTCCCACTAAACCTGTATCTCCCTTTGTATTGCCTATTTTGATTTCTCATGCTAATGTTATTCAAATTAGAAACAGGATCCCTCCATTACCTCACCCCTTATAACTAATCAATTTTCATGGCCTAACAATTCTGCTTAATAAATACCTCCATCTGTCCCTACTTCGTTTCCCATAGTTCATACTCTCCTGCTGTCTTAGCACACTGTTGCAGTAGGCTCCTAACATGCTCTGGCATTAGCATCTGCTCTCTTCCAGTTCATTCCGTATACCCTACTGATAAAGGTCTTGCTAACATGCAGACTTATTCATGTCACCTGCCTACCTAACACCCCTCATTCCTATCACAAAAAAGTCCACAACTCTTCAGCTTCCCGTTCCAGGCTCTTTTCTCACCATTCTCCTCTTAGTTTTTCATTTATAAGCATATGTTGCAGTATGTAGCTGTTAATGAGTATTTTGGTTTTTTCCCCAAGTACATTAATTTTTTCTTTTATATTTTGAAATGTTACATACATACAGAAAGGTGCACAAGACATATGTGTACAGTTATATGATGAACACTCGTGAAACCACATCCAGCTCAAGAAATAGAACATTAGCCGGGCATGGTGGCTCACGCCTATAATCCCAGCACTTCGGAAGGCCGAGGCGGGCGGATCGCCTGAGATCAGGAGTTCGAGACCAGCCTGCCCAACATGGTGAAACCCCGTCTCTACTAAAAAATACAAAAATTAGCCGGACATGTTGGCGCATGCCTGTAATCCCAGCTACTGAGGAGGCTGAGGCAGGAGAATTGCTTGAACCTGGGAGGCGGGGGTTGCAGTGAGCCGAGATGGCACCACTGCACTCCAGCCTGGGCAACAGAGCAAGACTCTGTCTCAAAAAAAAAAAAAAAAGAAAGAAAGAAATAGAACATTTCCAGCATGTGAGAAGCCCCTTGTATGTTTCTCCTTGATTATAACCCATCCTCTCTTACTTAGGTAATCACTATCTTGACTTTTATGATGATTACTTTTTTGCTTTTTAAAATAATTTTATCACACATGTAAACATCCCAAACCATATAGTTTTGTATTTTGGGACATTCAAATGAGAGAGATCATGTTTTTTTGGTACTCTTTGTGTTTTGTTCTTTCTGTTCATCACTAAGTTTGTGAGATTCATCCATATTATTGCATGTAGTTAGAATTCTTTCATTTTTATTGCTGTGTAATACCCTAATTTCTTTTCTTTTCTTTCTTTCTTTCTTTTTTTTGAAATGGGGGTCTCACTCTGTTGCTCAACTGGAGTGCGGTGGTGCAGTCTCAGCTCACTGCAACCTCCACCTCCCAGGCTCAAGCAATCCTCTGTCCTCAGCCTCCTGAGTAGCTGGGACTACAGGCACGCACCACCACGCCAAGCTAATTTTTGTATTTTTTGTAGAGGCAGGATTTCGCCATGTTGGTCAGGCTGGTCTCAAACTCCTGGACTTAAGCAGTTTGCCCGCCTCAGCCTCCCAAAGTGCTGGGATTACAGGGGTGAGCCACCATGCTTGGCCTACCTTGATTTCTATATCCATTCTGATGGTGATATACATTTGGGTTATTTGTAATTCTTTGGTTCTTATGAAAAATGCTGCTATAAACATTTTTATATGTATCCTGGTGTACAGGGCCTGAGTTTCCTGAGGGTAGAGACCCAAGAGTAGAATTGCTGCTGCCTGGGGAAAGTGTTTCTTCAACTTTACTAGCTAATGTCAAACTGTATTCCCAAGAGGTTCTATCAATTTGTTCTGTTTTTAGCAGTATATAAGAATTTTTGTTGTTTCATTTTCCCCCTAGTACTTGATATTGTCAGACCTTTTAATTTTTAATCATCTTTCTGGATATATAATGATTTCTCAATTTAGTTTTTGTCTACATTCCTGTGGTTACTGATAAGCTAGAGCACCTTTTCATATGTTTATTGGCCATTTAAATGTTCTCTTTGGTGAAGTGCTTATTCAGTGTTTTGTTCGTTTTTCTGCTGGGTTGTCTCTTTCCTAATTTCTTCATGTAGGCTTAGTATTTTTCCTATTCAACTATTACAACTTATTAATATCTCCTATAAATATATATTCTAACTGATCTGTGTATCTCCAGTCTCAAACACTTTTATTCTGTCGTCTTCGTAGCTACCAGAGTTCTAAGAGAAACCCTGTTGTCGTAATTCCCGTCCCTAAAACTCTTCAATGACTCTCCATTGCCCTTGAAGTTAAGAGAAGGACAACATGGGCTGTGAGATCCTTCATCATCTGCTCTCTAATTTCTCATTCCATCTCTTGCTGGATCCTTTCAACTCCCTCTCCCTTCTTTACTGTAACCCCCATCTCTACCAAACTGCTTGCTGTTCCTTAAACACATACAATTGTTTTACACTTGCATTTGCCATGGTTACCCTTTTTCTTCCCTTTGCTCTTAATTGGGAGAATACCTACACATCTTTTGAAACTCAACTCAAAGGTCAGCTCCTCTATAAAACCTTTACCAACTCTCCTTCTTATCCTGCCTCAATCCCTCCATCTTGTATTCTACCAAACACACTATCTTTATTTCTAGAAAGGCACCTGTTTATTGCATTTATTGGTTAATATGCCTGCCTCTTCCATCATATTATACATAAGTCCTTTCAAGCCATGGGAAGCCCCTTGAAGGTAGAGGAATTGCTTCATCGTCTTTTTGTTCTTGTGGCGTAGCACAGTGTCTGGCACAGAGCAGGATATGATAAATAGTAGTAATTGTTATTAATGTTATTACTCGTATTGGGTACGATTGGGTGCCAATCTGTTTTCTTATTAGACTGTAAATTCCTTGAGGAGCCTGGTACTTGAGTGGCATGTGGTAACATTTGTCTAGTGAATTAATAACTTATGAAAAACTTCTGAAAATAACAATCGCTTTAAGCAATATTTGGAGTAGGAACATAAAAACATGAGTATTAACTTTGCAGAGAAAAAAAAGCTGGTTTATATCCATCTCATGAAGATGAAATCTTAGGCTCAAACTAATTCAAAGTAAAATTTTATAAGAACAAACGTAATGTTTTATGCTTCGGTTAAAAAGTAAGGGGTAAAAGTGGGAAAAGCCTAACTTGTCAGTTCGTATAGAAAAAAAGCTCAAATCTGTTATATGGTATTGTCTTTCATCTAAAAAATTAAGTTTTGTGGTGAACTGTAATTTGTTTGTGAACATGACTGGGAAAATAAAAGATCTGCTAGAGAGAGTATGATTTGCCTAGCACCTATGTCTGCAGTCTGAAGAGCTTGTCACTGTTAAAGTGAAATCTTATAGATGTTTCAGCTAAGACTATCTTTGCTCAAAAAGAGGGACAGGGCCATTCCTTGGAGTAACCTTTCTTTTTTTTTTTTTTTTTTTTTTTTTTTTGAGAGGGAGTCTTGCTCTGTCACCCAGGCTGGAGTGCAGTGGCATGATCTCGGCTCACTGCAAGCTCCACCTCCCGGGTTCAAGCAATTCTCCTGCCTCAGCCTCCCGAGTAGCTGGGATTACAGGCACATGCCACCATGCCCAGCTAATTTTTGTGTTTTTAGTAGAGACGGGGTTTCACCATGCTGGCCAGGCTGGTCTGGAACTCCTGACCTCGTGATCCGCCCACCTCAGCCTCTCAAAGTGCTGGGATTACAGGCGTGAGCCACCGTGTCCAGCTGGAGTAACCATTCTTAAACTGTTTTCAATAAGGCATTATGGGTGAAGTTACGCAGATAACACTGTCTCATAGACACACCTGCAGCGATGCATAATTTCTGGTCTATGAGCTCTACCTCCACTTCTTTCTGTCTCTCCCTTAAGAAAATGTATTGTAATGGAAGTGAGCAATAGTGAAATTAATTATTATAGTGATAACCTTGATCTGCTCCACATTTTATTTCCTAAAAAGCAAATCATTTTTCTAAAGTTCAATACTTTAATTATTAGTGTTAAGAAATTACTATATTCCTGACAATTGACATCTTGGTTGAGAAGGATATGTACAGCAGTATATTTTGTTTGTAGAAAGAAGAGAGGCTTTGGAGTCACTCCAGCTGTGATTCATATAGCAGTTCAGTCATTGCCTTGTGATCCTGAGCTAGTTGCTTAATATCTCTGACTTTCATCTAAAAAATAGGCTACCTACTTTACAAATTGCTGTCAGGACAATAAATAATTACGTAAAACAGCCAAGATAGTACCTACCCCCTAAATATCTTTCAAATCTATATACATATCTCTGTTCTCCCCGCTACAGCCCTATTTTAAGTCACTAGCATCTATGTTCTGGATTATTTAGCACCCTTCTAAATGGTCTTTTGCTTCCAGTCTTGTCTGCCCTAGTTTTGTTCAGAGCAAAGGATATTGTGAAAGCTGACTTGAACCACTAACACGTGTGTCCCTGGTATGGAGATGAATATGTAGCCACCATGGATGAATGTGTGGTATGGAGATGAATATGTATCACATGACAGGGACTTGTTTAGCATTTTATGCATTATCTCATTTAATCCTCACCATAAGCCAGTGAAGTATTATTCACCCTTTAAAAACTGGAGTTTAGAGAAGGTGAGTGACTTGCCCACTGCCACTCTGCTGGGACGTGAATAATTCTATGTGTGTCCAGGCCTCTCTGGTTCCAAAGCTGATGCTCTGCCCCTGCTTCATGCTGCCTGTGCTGTTCAGTGTTCTAATCCTATTTCTAAGTCCCTGCCTTCTGGGCTTACTGTACACTCCTGGTAACAGCTTTGCACGTCACTTAGCTACAGGGAGATGATGGTGGATGCAAATATCTGATTTTCCTGACAGTCACATTCCTTTTAGTATATTAATAAACTGACATTGGCCGGGCAGTGTCACGCCTGTAATCCCAGCACTTTGGGAGGCCGAGGTGGGCGGATCACTTGAGGTCAGGAGTTTGAGACCAGCCTGGCCAACATGGCAAAACTCTGTCTCTACTAAAAGTACAAAAATTAGCTGGGTGTGGTGGCATGCGCTTGTAATCCCAGCTACTTGGGAGGCTGAGGCACGAGAATCGCTTGAACTTCCGAGGCAGAGGTTGCAGTGAGCCGAGATCGCCACACTGCAGCCTGAGTGACAGCAAGACTCCGTCTCAAAAAATAAATAAATAAGTAAACCAACATTCTAGTTTTGTACTTCAGTTTTTTTAGGACTTAGCATGCATGAGCCTGCCTGGGTTCTCTGGACTCTGACAGGATTGAGTTTCTGGACTAGCAAGGCTGAGGGCCAGACTTGGTCTTTGATAAATTTGATAAGGGCAATATCATGTGGCACAAGCCTTCTTGCAGCCAACCTGCTGCTCCAAGCTGCAACTTTCTGATGCCTACAATTAACCTTGATGACACTGATGAAAAATCTTACTTGGTTTGAAACCTGGACGCTTTTATAGACTTTTAGATAGTAACAGAAATGGAGACTGTCTACACTTGGTTTCCTTGAGATTTAGGAAACTTCTGAAGCATTTAATCTACAAACCTGTTTTGAGACCTATAACAAGGGGAATACAAAGAAATTTAGTGTCTTGCCCTTGCCCTCAAGATGCTTCCAACGTAATTGAGAACATTAGAGTTTTTTCAAGACCCACAATTCAAAATACCGGATTACAGTAATTTCACATAGTAAACATTCTGTGTACCCAAATGGGTTTCAAGTGAATGCTTGATATACTTGAGCCTGACTTTTATGTGGAAGCTTGATAAATATTTGTTGAATAATTATTGAGTATTGGCCTCCCAGACACTGCTGTCTCATAGGCTTGACTCTAGCTCTGTCCTCTCCAAGAGGCTGCAGACTTAGGATATTTAGCTACTCACTGGAAAGCCACACCTCAATGAATCTTCCACCAGCACCTCAAACTCAACATGCCAAAACTGATTGTATTAATTTTCCATGTTTGGAGAGGCAGCATAACCTCAAAGTTAGGAGCACGGAGTCTGGGATATTGGTTTCAGTGACAGCTCTAGCTAGCTGAATGACCTGGAGAAAGTCTCTGAACTGTTCTTTCTTTGTGTGAAGAAATACAGGTTTACTCTTGGGATTCGATGAGATAGTGGATATAGCACATTCAACACAATACCTGCACACAGTCAGTAATCATTAAATGTTAGCTATTATCATCCATAATTGCCCCAAAAACTTCCAATTTTTCCTATCTGGTAATGATACCATTATCCACTCGAACTCTCTTCTTCACTCCATGTCAGCTAAAGAGTTAGCAAAAACTGTATATTCTACCTTTTTTTTTTCCCACCCTGTCACCCAGGCTGGAGTGTGGTGGTGCTATCACTGCTTACCACAGCCTCAAACTCCTGGGCTCTGGTGATCCACCTACCTCAGCCTCCCAAGTAGCTGGGACTACAGGCATGTGCCACCATGCCCAGCTAATTGTTTTATTTTTTGTAGAGACGGGGTTTTGTCATGTTGTCCAGGCTGGTCTCTAACTCCTAGACTCATGTGATCCGCTCCCCTAGGCCTCCCAAAGGGCTGGGATTGGGGCATGGGCCATGGTGCCCCTCCTATTCTACCTTTTTATGTTCTCTCAGATTATGATTCATTCAACATACACTTATGTGACATCTACCGAATGCCTAACACATTGCTAGGCACTGAAGTCACAGAGATGAATACTTATCAGTTTCTGTGTCTGTAGAAGCAAATACATATGTACCTGCAGACTTCAGATGATCCACATAATGGAGATACAGAAAGTATGTTTAAAAAAGAAAAAAATCTGAGCCGGGCGCAGTGGCTCACGCCTGTAATCCCAGCACTTTGGGAAGCCGAGGCGGGCAGATCATCTGAGGTTGGGAGTTCGAGACCAGCCTGACCAACATAGAGAGACCCCATCTCTACTAAAAATACAAAATTAGCCAGGCATGGTGGCACATGCCTGTAATCCCAGCTACCCGGGAGGCTGAGGCAGGAGAATCGTTTGAACCTGGGAGGTAGAGGTTGCAGTGAGCCGAGATTGCGCCATTGCACTTCCAGCCTGGGCAACAAGAGCGAAGCTCCGTGTCAAAAAAAAAAAAAAAAAAGTCTAAAAGAGATTTCCCATCCTCTTTTCAAAACCAGTGCCCTTGCTGAAGCCTGCATTGCCTCTTACTGTAGATATAGCAGGAGGTTGGGTTTTTTTATTGGTTTTGAAATGTACAGGTAAAACATTAATTCATGCCCATTGCAAAAAAAAATAAATTGCAGAAATAACTAAAAAGTAAAAGCCTCTTACTCCACCCCTTTAATCTTACTCCCTTCCGCAAACATAAATAACTGCACTGTTTACTGTTTCATAGGTACCCTTGAAGGCCTTTTCTATTTATACATGTATACATTTATGTATATTTATGTAGATAGAAATACAGTTTTTATACAAATGGGATGATACCATAAAGGTGCTTCTTCCTTTTTTCACTTAACCATGTGTGTTTTCAATTTTTCCATGTCAATGCATAATAGAATTACCTTATTCTTTTTAACTCCTAAATGGTATTCTATACTTTGGAACTACCATAATTTATTTAGTTATTTTCCTGTTGGAAACCTTGTAGTTTACTTCCAGTTTTTCATAATTGCAATCAATGCTGCAGCGAAATTTTGGCACATAGGTTTTTATAGACACATCTAGTTATTTCTGCAAGTAAGTTTCTAGAAGTGCAAGTACTGAGTTAAGAGGTGGTTTTGTGAGACTGTGCTAACTTACCCTTAAAAAAGACTGTACTTGGCTGGGTGTGGTGGCTCACGCCTGTAATCCCAGCACTTTGGGAGGCTGAGGCGGGCGGATCATGAGGTCAGGAGATCGAGACCATCCTGGCTAACACGGTGAAACCCCGTCTCTACTAAAAATACAAAAAATTAGCGGGGTGTGGTGGCGGGCACCTGTAGTCCCAGCTACTCAGGAGGCTGAGGCAGGAGAATGGCATGAACCTGGGAGGCAGAGGTTGCAGTGAGCCAAGATCGGGCTACTGCATTCCAGCCTGGGCGACAGAGCGAGACTCCATCTCAAAAGAAAAAAAAAAAAGACTGTACTTGTTTACATTCCCGTCCAATAGAGAATGAGAATATTCATTTACATAATGAGAGTAATCATTACACATCTCACCAACACTGGATATTATCAGTCCTTTAATTTTGCAAATCTAATGAATAAAAAATGTATATTGTTCTTTTATAGATTTTCTGTGGCTACTAGTGAAATTGAGCATGCTTTCATATATTTATTATTTCTATTTGTTCTGTGAATTACCTGTTTATATTGTCTATTTCTCTATTAGATTTTCTTATTCTTTTTAGTTTGAAGCTTCTCTCCATTACATTATGATATTAATTCTTTCTCTGTGATACGTGTTGCAAATATTTTTTCCTGGTCTATTGCTGGTCTTTATTTACATTGTCTTAAATCATACATAAGGTTTTAATTCTTCTTTATTTTTTATTTTATTTTATTTTACTTTTTTGGAGACAGAGTCTGGCTCTTGTCGCCCAGGCTGGAGTGCAATGGCGTGATCGGCTCACTGCAACCTCAGCCTCCTTGGCTTAAGTGATTCTCCTGTCTCAGCCTTCCGAGTAGCTGGGATTATAGGCATGGGCCCACCATGCCCGGTGAATTTTTGTATTTTTAGTACAGATGGGGTTTCACCATGTTGGCCAGGCTGGTCTCAAACGCCTGACCTCGTTATCTGCCCGCCTGGGCCTCCCAAAGTGCTGGGATTACAGGCATGAGCCACCGCGCCCGGCCTTAATTCTTCTGTCAGTCTTTTCTGTTATGGCTTCCGGAGTTTGTGTTTTGCTTAGGAAGGGTATTCCTATCCCCTAGAAGATGTTATATGTTTTAAATTTTTCTTTCAATAATTTGAGAGTATGTAGTGTGAATTAGGTTTATAACTTTAAGAGAGTTTCCAGTAGTCCCAACACAATTAAATAGTCCATCATCCTTTTCCTACTGATTTAAAATGCCAGGTTGTACATGGGTTTGCTTCTAAACTCTATTCTACTCCTTTGATTTTTTTATTTTTGGTCCATTTGTGTGCAAACACCACATTGTTGTGATTATTATGGCATTATAGAATTTTTAAAAACCTTATGAAGCCAGCTGGGCGTGGTGGCTCATGCCTGTAATCCCAGCACTTTGGGTGGCTGAGGTGGGCTGATCACTTGAGGTCAGGAGTTCGAGACCAGCTAGACCAACATGGTGAAACCCCATCTCTACCAAAAATACAAAAATTAGCCAGGCTTGGTGGCGGGCGCCTGTAATCTCAACTACTCGGGAGGCTGAGACAGGAGAATTGCTTGAACCCGGTAGGCAGATGTTGCAGTCAGCTGAGATCGCACCACTGCACTCCAGCCTGGGCGACAGAGTAAAACTCCGTCTCAAAAAGTAATAATAAAAATAAATAAATAAACCTTATGGGGCCAAAAACTGTGTATTCTACCTTCTTTTTTATTTTATTTTATTTTACTTTTTGGATTTTTAGTAGAGACAGAATTTCACCATGTTGGCCAGGCTGGTCTAGAACTCTTGACCTCAAGGGATCCACCTGCCTTGGCCTTCTGAAGTGCTGGGATTACAGGCATGAGCCACTGTGCCCAGCCTCTACCTTTTTACTATCTTTCCTTTTTCTTTGCCTCAGTAGTTTTTGTTCTCATACTTTTCTTGACTGCTTTTATACATCTTCTCCCAGGTGAACTTTAGAATAAATCTGTCAGTTCCGTAAAATATCTTATAAGTATTTTGATCGGAAACTCATTAAATTTATAGTTTAATTTGAGTTTCATCCAGGAATATGATGTGTTCCTCATTTATTTTTGTCTTCTTTTAATGTCTTTCTATAAAGTTTACAATTTCTTCATATAAATCTTGGACATATTGGTGAGTTTAGTCGCATGTATTTTACAGTTTGCTTGCTATTGTACATCTTCCACCACATCTTTCTATTTGGTTATAGTTGGTGCATAGGAAAAGGATTAATTTTTGTGGCTGATCTTTTATCAAGCCTTTACTAAAATATAGTATTAGTTTTAAATTTTACAGTTCTTAGATTTTCTAAGTTGAAAATTAAATCACTTGTAAATAGTGATGGTTTTATGTATTTCTTTGTGATGGTCTTCTTTCTTTTTCTTATCTTATTGCACTAGTTAGGACTTCCAATGCCATATTTAGTAGTTGCAACTATAGCAATGAAAGCTGCCATCTTTATCTTGTTCCTGACTTCAATAGGTATAGTGAATATTTTTAACAAATTAAATAAATTTTCTTCTCTTACTGGTTTTGCGAGAGTTTTACATTTTTTATTTTTTTGTTTGTTTGTTTGCCTGCTTGCCTCTTCAAATCAGAAATGGATATTAAAATATATATAACTTTTTGAAAGATCTTTTCATGGTGATCATGAGGTTTTACCTCCTGTAAACTATTAATGTAATAGATTATATTAACAGATTTCTAAATACAGAACCATCCCCTGCATTACTAGATAAATTTTATCTAGTCATGAAAATTGTTTTTTAAGAACAGTTAAGTCTAAGATATTTGCATTTATGTTTTTTTTTATTGTACTGTAAGTTTTAGGGTACATGTGCACAATGTGCAGGTTTGTTACATATGTATCCATATGTGCCATATGTGCCATATGTGCCATGTTGGTGTGCTGCACCCATTAACTCCTCATTTAGCATTAGGTGTATCTCCTAATGCTATCCCTCCCCCCTCCCCACCCCACAACGGTTTCCAGAGTGTGATGTTCCCCTTCCTGTGTCCATGTGTTCTCATTGTTCAATTCCCATCTATGAGTGAGAACATGCGGTGTTTGGTTTTTTGTCCTTGTGATAGTTTACTGAGAATGATGATTTCCAGTTTCATCCATGTCCCTACAAAGGACATGAACTCATCATTTTTTATGGCTGCATAGTATTCCATGGTGTATAGGTGCCACATTTTCTTAATCCAGTCTATCGTTGTCGGACATTTGAGTTGGTTCCAAGTCTTTGCTGTTGTGAATAGTGCCGCAATAAACATACGTGTGCATGTGTCTTTATAGCAGCATGATTTATAGTCCTTTGGGTATATACCCAGTAATGGGATGGCCGGGTCAAATGGTATTTCTAGTTCTAGATCCCTGAGGAATCGCCACACTGACTTCCACAATGGTTGAACTAGTTTACAGTCCCACCAACAGTGTAAAAGTGTTCCTATTTCTCCACATCTTCTCCAGCACCTGTTGTTTCCTGACTTTTTGATGATGGCCATTCTAACTGGTGTGAGATGGTATCTCATTGTGGTTTTGATTTGCATTTCTCTGATGGCCAGTGATGATGAGCATTTTTTCATGTGTTTTTTGGCTGCATAAATGTCTTCTTTTGAGAAGTGTCTGTTCATGTCCTTCACCCACTTTTTGATGGGGTTGTTTTTTTCTTGTAAATTTGTTTGAGTTCATTGTAGATTCTGGATATTAGCCCTTTGTCAGATGAGTAGGTTGCGAAAATTTTCTCCCATTTTGTAGGTTGCCTGTTCACTCTGATGGTAGTTTCTTTTGCTGTGCAGAAGCTCTTTAGTTTAGTTGCATTTATGTTCGTAAGTAAGTTAATAGTCTTCTTTATTTAGGCTATCTTTGTCTATTTTTTATATTGGAGCAATATTAGTTTAGTGCAATGGTTCTCAAACTTTTGGTCTCAGGACTCATTTGTCCTCTTAAAAATTATTGAGGATCCACAGAGAACTTTGCTTATGTTAGTTACCTATCAATGTTAGAAATTAAAATGGAGAAAATTTTAAAACACAAGAATATACAAGCATGTATTTTGTTATTAATAGTTGCCAGAGCAATGACATCATCACATGGCATTCCATTAGCCTCTGGAAAACTCCACTGTATACTTGTATGAGAGAATGAGAGGGAAAGAGTCAAAACATCTTAGTGTCATTATCAAAATAGTTTTGGGTGTGTGGACTTCCAGATAAGTCTCGGGATCTTCGCATATCCCTAACCTACACTTTGAGATCTGCTGATATGGCAGAATGAGTTTACCATTCTTCCTATGTACTAAAATAAGTAACATAGAAATTATTTATGTGTTGAAGGTAGAACTCATCTGTAAATTATTTGAAACTGATGGTTTTTGGAATGGTATATCTTTGCTTATCATTTCCATTTCCTGAGTTAATGGTCTACTCAGGTTTTATATCTCTTCTTGGGTCAATTTGTAAATTTATGTATACTAGAAAATCATGGAATTTCATGTAGATTTTCATTTCTTTAAGAGTAAAGTCATGCTTACATTACAATTTTTAGATTTTCTATTGAAAATTAAATCCCCCTTTTTTTCCTTCTCATACTGTTTACTTGTGTATTTTCTCTTTTATTCTCATTTGGATTTGCCTTGGGTTTAACTATTTTATTGTTGTGTGTTAGTGTGTTTTAAAGAACATTTTTTGGTATGACTACTCAAGTTTATTGTTTTTTGTTTGTTTTTCAGTCTATCTTTACTAATTCATTTATTTTGGTGGGTTTATTTTTTTAAGTCAGATTTATTGAGGTGTAATTTATATATAGTAAAAACTTACCCTTTACAGTGTACAGTTCTGTGAGTTTTGACAAATGCATATAATCATTTAACCACCACCACAATCAGGGCATAGAAGAGTTCTACCACCCTCAAAAATCCCTTCATTCCCCTTTGTAGTCAGCCTCTTCTCTGATCCCCAGCTCCTGGCATCTTGTTTCCTGTTTTGGGAGTTTCTTCCTTTTTATTTCTGAGTAGTATTCCATTATGTGGATATACCGCCATTTGTTTATGCGTTCACCAGTCGAAGGACATTTAGATTGTTTCCAGTTTGGGGCAGTTATGAATAATGCTACTATAAACATCTATGAACAAGTTTTTGTGCAAACATAAGTTTTCTTTATTCTTGAGTAAAGAACAATGAGCAGAATTGCTGGGTTAAATGGTAAGTATAAGTTTGACTTTATAAGAAATTGCCAAGCCATTTTCCTGTCATTCTCTGTTCACTGGATTTGCTTACTATTTGTTTTGCTCTTTCCTTTGCTTCTGTCAAATCTCTGTTTTCGGGATGTGAGTTTAAACTCCTTACTATGATTCCCTTTAGCGAGGGCATAGGACACACCAAAATGCCTCAAGCACAAAATGCCAAGGAGGACACCACAGTGACAGGATGGGAAAATGGAGTCATAGGAGGGAGAGGAGAAAAATAAGAAAGAGGAAAACGGAGAGCAAAAGAAGGGGAAGAAAAGAAATAAAAATAAAATGATGCATAGGAAGGCAGCAGTGAGTGCATGGAGCTAGCAGTGAGACTTTCTAATAGTCTTGTTGCCAGTCTCCTGGGGGCTCATGGGGCTCTCAAAGAAAAATTTATGGGATGGAAAAAATGTGGTAGAGATTTAATAAATATTTGATTAACTGATTGATTACTTAATTAAGGAGCTTGGTATTTTAAGTAGGTTATAAGAAACAAGTTTGTTAGAACTGCAAAGGCATGAACTGGAGACAGTAATAACATTGAAAACCACATGGAAAGATGAATAAGTTGAGAGAGAAGAAGAACCCTGAAAACTGATTTAATGGTCTGGAATAAGAAGAGGGGTTGGCACTGGAGATAATCAACTAGTCATAAAACTACATAAATACAACACAGATTGTTTTGGAATAAACACGGGAACTTAGTGACGATCAAGGGTGACCTTCTGAGTTCTCTAGCTCTAGCACATGCCATCTGTCCCTGATTGACACCTGAACTGATCTGAGAACACCCTGGGGCCAGACAGCTAAGTGATGAGGAAGGAGTGGTACTGAGGGAGTGTAAGCTTTGGGGTGGGAGTAAGGGGTAGATTAAATGCCTTCAAAGAGCCCTCTAGCTTTCAGATCTTGTGATGCTTGTGAAAATATTGCTAGAGTGTCATATTCTTAGAATAAGAATTCTCTTAATTTGGAGAAAGGCCCTAAGACCTTCAAGGGGAAAGAATACACAAAAGCCATTTGGTAATCCAAGTCAAGACAATTACCATTAGTCTCTGGAGGTATTTAAGAGAGAAAGAACTTCCTTTCCACTGAAGAATTCATGGAATTATTCGGTTACCAAGGGTCCAATGTTCCTATTATGAAGTAAGGTAAGTGCATGTTGTAAGAGAAGGAAAAAATGGTGGCAGGACAGATGTCTTTTCCCTTCAGATTCTATGAATTTTGTGCACAGCTTTAACATTACATTAACTATGACTTTAGTCCTTCTCTCACAAGAAAGATCATTCACTTTTCAGAATGCTGGAAAGCCCATGGAGTTGAGATACTATATAAGTGTCATGTGAGAAATGATATTAAAAAGTTGCACTATTTAAGAAACGTTTATTACGGACCTACTAAGCACTGGGAACTGTTTTAGGCACTGGGAATACAGTAGTGAACAAAACAGACCAAGTCCCTGTCCTCAAGGAGCTTCGTAAGTTTTGGTAGGAGCACATGGGGTCAAGGAAGGCTTAAGAAAGGAGTGACATTTGCTGCATTTCCGATCTGTTGTCTACATGGCAGCCAGAAGATTTCTAAAATCACAAGCCTGAAAACGTTATTCCCTTGCTTAGGTCTCACCAATGGCTCCCTTTTGCTTTTCTGATGAAGATCGAAGTTATATTGCCATGACCTGCAGAGTCCTGCAGGGTCTAGCCCTCTCCCTCTCTGGCCTCATACGCCTCTGTCTCTTCCATCTTGGGTGGGACACTCTGCAATCCCACCACACTGGACTTCTTTCAGTTTCTCCATCATGTCACCCCTCCTTCTGCCTCAGCATCTTAGCACCCGCTGTTCCCTGGATCTGGAACACACGTCCGCCCAACCCCTCCTGCTCCTACCTATCCCCAACTGCCACCAGTCTTGCCCAGTTACACCCATGTATCCTTCAGCTGTAGCTCCAATGTTAATTCCTCAGAGTTTTCCCAACTGTTTCCCCTTCCCTGCAAGCTATATATACACTTTCCCAACACCCTCCCAACACTCTACTTCCTCTCTCCTCTTCCTCCTCTTCTCTGCCCCTTCCCTTGAACACTAAACAAATGAACACACAAATAAATATAGAATAGTAAATTGAGATAAATGCTTCAAAGGAAAAGAATAGCTTATCATAATATTTCAATAGGGAAACATCATTTTATATATATTATAGATATATATTAGTTCATTCTTCACTCAATAGGTGCCCAGAACTATTTGCTGAATGAATGAAAAAATGAATGAAAAAAATTATAAGTAAGATTTCTCCAATTAGAGAGGGAGTGAAGATAATTCCCGGCAAAGAAAATGACACAGTCAGAGATACTGAAGCATGAATGAAGTAACTGGCAGATGACTAGAAAGCCAGGCAAGAGGGACTGGCTCCTTTACAATGAGATGGTAAAGGTAGGCGGGATACTACTTATAACCTTGGATTTTTTTTTTTTCTGTTTGAGAGTAGGGGTAGATGGTGGAAATTAAAAGTATTTAAGCAAGGAAGCGTTATATTTAAATCTGTGTTTTAGGAAGATAGCTGATTCTTCATCTAGAGCTGTTCCATGTCTGAAATTTTAAGTTCTGAAACAGAGAAGTCCTTGTCATTCAGCATTGCTACTAGGTTGTTTAATCAAAGTCAGTTAAAGTGGTACATCATAAAAAGTACCACATATACCACATATATACTTTCAACATTGCATTCTAACTTAGAAATGCACAACCACTTGCTAGTCTTTGGGTAGAGTGTCAGGGCCTTTTATCAAGTGTAGAGTCCTTGATTCTTGAACAACCATATCCATATCGACTTGTCTATGGATTTTGGCTTCAGCTTCTTTACAATAGAACAAGAAAACCAGGTGTGATGGCTCATGCCTGTAATCCCAGTGCTTTGGGAGGCTGAGGTGGGAGGATTGCTTGCGCCTAGGAGTTTGAGACCAACTTGGACAACATAGCAAGACCCTCCCTCTACACAAAATAAAAAATAAAAAAATTAGTAGGGCATGGTGTATGCACCTGTAGTTGCAGCTACTCAGAAGGCTGAGGTGGTAGGATCACTTGAACCCAGGCGTTACAGTGAGCTATGATCACGCCACTGTACTCCCAGCCTGAGCAGCAGAGTGAGACACTGTCTCTTAAAAAAAAAAAATAGAACAAGAGACTTAAATATTCTTATGAAATAGCCTTTGCACAGACTCCACTGTTAGGATTTTTTCCAGTTTTTTTTTTACATGATATCATAATGGTTAGGACAGTCTCTCAAGCCAGACCACCTGGGTTCAAATCCTGGATGTACCATTTCCTAACTTGGGTAAATTGCTTAGCCTTTTTGTGCCTCAGTTTCCTCAGCAACCACTTCAGAGAGTTATTGTGAGGATGAAGTGGCTATTTTATATAAAGCCTTAATGTACTGCCTGATATATAGTAAACATTCAATAAATGTTAACTGTTTTCTAGTTGTCTTACCCACACCCAATTCAATAGCATTTAAAAAAGAGATTTACCTTTAATGAAACTTCCCAAAGTATCTGATTTAGTGTTCTTAGAAACAACAGTTCTCTTTCTTTTTGCACGATTGGTTTACATAATGTTTAATTAAATTATGTAAATGCAATAACTACTACCACAGGAATAAAGAAATTTTGGAACAATCACAATGACTTACACTCAGCTGGTAAAAGTGGAGGTAGTGTATGTGTGTGGAAGAGGGTGGCCTGCCAGCCAGGAACATTCAGAGCACCGTGTCCATTAACTAGAATGTATTACAGCAGGAATGGAAAGTTTTAGTTAACCCAGTAGGTCGGTAGGGAAGAGGCTGGTTAAGAGAGCATCCACTCTTGGACAACAGCCTCTACTTTCCAGCTTCCTCTCTCCCTTTCTCCTATTATAACTGTGCTTTCATCTCATTGACTGCCTAGATCCAAGCCAGACCTTTAATGTCCCAAAGCACCAAAAAAGAGAATGTTCCCTTATGTAATTTAAAATGAAAACAATTCTAACTTGTAAAATAAGTGTAAGGAAGTTCAATAAATTTCTGACTTTTACCATGGTGATTCTTTTGGTGGTTTTTTTTTTTTAAATTTCAAGGTTTTTCTAAAAAGATGTTATGGGGGTTCACTTTGCTTTTTGGATGCCCTAAGAATGTGTTTATCTATTGAGTAATCCAGCACTGCCTTTGACGCTTCCATTTCTTCCCAACCTCTCAGGCTTCTCCCAGAATTACTTCCTTCCCTACTGAGCCTGCATCTCATGATCCACCACTTTTTTTTTTTTTTTTTTTTTTTTTTTTTTTTTTTTTGAGATGGAGTCTCGCTCTGTTGCCCAGGCTGGAGTGCAGTGGCGCAATCTCGGCTCACTGCAAGCTCCGCCTCCCGGGTTCACGCCATTCTCCTGCCTCAGCCTCTCCGAGTAGCTGGGACTACAGGCGCCCGCCACCACGCCCGGCTAATTTTTTGTATTTTTTTAGTAGAGATGGGGTTTCACCGTGGTCTCGATCTCCTGACCTCGTGATCCGCCTGCCTCGGCCTCCCAAAGTGCTGGGATTACAAGCGTGAGCCACCGCGCCCGGCCGATCCACCACTTTTAAATACTCTCTTGCATTTAAAATGTCTTCTACCCAATTTCCTTACACACTTGTCCTTACGCAGAACCCAGCTAATAAACCCCCCAAAACTGGGTATACTGCATTTGAGATAACTTTGTAGCTTCCGGGTAAAAATGTCCAAAAGGTAGTCAGACACAAAATCTGAAACCCAGGAGACAAAGTAAGGGTAGATAAAGGAATTTGGGAATCTTTGAACAAAAAAGTGAGATTTAATCCTGTGCAGGTGGGCCACATGGCCAAAGAAAGGCGTGTAGAGTGGGAAGAGCAAGACCTGGACTGAGAACTCTGAGAACACCACGGTGTAAGGGGTAGGTGGAGCGGAACTGCCGATGAAAGAGGGAATACCCACATGCAAGAAAGCCTGAATCCAAGGAAGGAGAGCTTCAGGAAGGAGTGGTTATGGATGTCAAGTGTATTAAAGAGGTGAGGTCAGATTAGACAATGCCTAGAACCTAGTAGGTTCTCAATGCATACTTGCTAACTGATGGATTCACCAAGACCGAAACAGTCAGGAAGTCATTGATGATCTTGGTGCTTAGTTTGAGTTTTCCTAAAAGTGGACCCTGAGACGAGGATTAGTCTGTCTGAAAGATGAAGAACACTGGTGTGTGTGGGAGGCGGATGAACAGGGAGGGGATGGCCAGTAAAGGGTGAATTAAGCCAGCAGCCACCGTGGGCAATGACAGCTTAATCCCATCGGGAAAGCTCAGAAAGTCAGTGCAGAACACCCGCCTCATCGTTCCCCCTCTCACGGGGTGAGGGAGCTCTTTCAGGTCATTGGTTGAGGGCTGTTCTTAGAGGGCATTAATTCACTGACATTTCCAGCCTGCTGCTTGGGCAGCAGAACAGACCCCGGCTGTGAGAGAAATCCCTCAGGTGAATGAATGCAGGTACCAGCGGCTGGTAGCCTGGGGTTCACTGAAATAGTAAGGGCAGGGGATACTGGTAGGGCAGTGACATCCTCTAACACCTGGTACCTGCAGTTTCACTGGCAGAAGCTAGACTGCTGTGGAGCAGTAGGAAATTGGAAGTGAGAAGTGGAGGAAATAGGTGTAGGTAACTATTTCAAGATGTTTGGCTGAAAAAATAAGATAAAAAATATGTCAGTAGGCTGACTCTGCGAAGGGTAGGAAAGAATGGTAAAATGGGAGATCGGAGCCTCCCGATGCTGTTCATTGAGGGTTCTCACAACACTTCCCTGTTTTTAGTTAGGGGAGAGAAGGTCAGCTGCACTAACCACTTCTTACTTCAGGATCCTCTTTTAGCTTCCCCAGACAAGCACCCAGTGTTTCCTCTGCTAGACTTTGGGTCCTGGGTTCCCCAGCTAAAGAGGCCCTGCTGGTACAGCCTCACATGCTAGCAATTCTAAGCCTGAAGTGCCAGAGGAATAGATTGAATATAGCTGCAGAGCAGACTGGGACACGTGTGGAACACAGTGGCCAGATTCTGAACCCTAGGAGAACCACAAGGTCAGAGGAGGCCTTCTGAGGGGTCTGCCGCTGCTGAGGGACTCCTTGCATTCCTGGCCTTCCCCCTCCCCTGTCAGCACATCTCAATAATTAGTTTGGTTTGGGTGTAACAGACCTGCCCCGTAGAAGGAACCTTCCTGGGACATTCATCTAAATATCTCTTTGATTGATGTCTGTCTCTTAGCTAAAGCTTAAGCTCACAGGGGCAGGGACGGTATTCATTTCAGCACTGTTGTATCCCTAGTGTCTGGTGCCTAGTCAGTACTCAGTAAATATTGCATATTTAATGCAAAAATACCCAGCAACAGGTAATGCTGTCTATTGATGGTGCCTACACCAAGAAAAAGATAAAACCAGGATTTTTATCCTTTTAGAAGTGGATTTTCTATGCAGTTAATGATTTAAACTTACAGGTCCCTTACTTGCATGAACTCTTTTCAAGACCCTGGAAGAGGCCTTAGCAATATTTTTACATGGTTACATTTTTTCACGTTGCAAAAATAAAATACTTTAATCAAAATTAAGACTACTCTTTTCCGTCTGAGTTCGTATTTCCCCTCCTGGAGTGGCGCTGGAGTGGCTGTGGATGTTTTGGTGATCTGTTTCAGGAGAAGCAGAGTTGGGAGTATATTTTATATTTAGTTGATGCATCTGTTTATGTGGTTTGCGGTCTCTTCTGTGTAGAGTTAACTTACTGCTGGCTGTCCTGGTATATAAATGGCTCTCAGGAGTACTGCTACTGCCTACTATGCTAATTAACTGGGTCAGGCCATGAAGGTGCATGATGAGAGCTTGTCAGGGGACATGAATGTGTCCTATGATGCTCTGCAATGGAAGAGAAACAAAGCTTAAAATGTATGGATCCAGAAACTAGTCCTCACATATGTAAAACTGTAAGTGAAAATTTTAGTTCTTATTAATGGCTGCTGAAAACAAAACCTCGCACCTGTCAGGAATACATCTTAATGCAGTGTATACAATTGTAAATGTATCATATTTTTTTTCTTTTCTTTTTTCTTTCTTTTTTTTGAGCCAGAGTCTTGCTCTGTTGCCCAGGTGGGAGTGCAGTGGCACAATCTTGGCTCACTGTGACCTCCATCTCCCAGGTTCAACCGATTCTCCTGCTTCAGCCTCCCAAGTAGCTGGGATTACAGGTGCACACCACCATGCCCTGCTAATTTTTTTTTTCTTGTATTTTTAGTAGAGACGGGGTGTCACCATGTTAGCCAGGCTCATCTCAAACTCCTGCTCAAGTGATCCGCCTGCCTCGGCCTCCCAAAGTGCTGGGATTACAGGTGTGAGCCACCACGCCTGGCCATATATATATATTTTTTAATGGGAATCACATGAAATGGAATTTATTAAAATTCCTGTGTTTATAGTGCATAAGTCTGTAGCAATACTACTAACAATGAGTGCATTCTTATGTGAAGTTATATACACATCTCCGAAATATTGACCAAAGGTAACATAAAACTCATAATATGTCACTATAACCAGGACACCAATAATAAACTGTAAAAGGGTATCAATAAAGTCTGAGAATATTAAGGAAAATTCGAAAGGCCATGAAATCTTACAACTCTTATATGAAAGAAACTTGATAGAGGTTTCCCCAAATTTCACGTTAATCCTTGACATTTATGTAACAGTACTAGTAAGGGGTTTTGAAGTGGAAAGAAATTCTCTAAGCTATCAGTTATAAACAAATTTTGGTTAACAATGGTAGAAGAAAGACAGGATTTTCTATTTTCTTTATAGAAAAATGAAGTATAGATGCTTCAAAATTGTTCATATGAAGAGTCAGAGTCCACAGCTTAGAAAATACAAGAAAGGCCGGGTGCGGTGGCTCACGCCTGTAATCCCAGCACTTTGGGAGACCGAGGCAGGTGGATCACAAGGTCAGGAAATCGAGACCATCCTGGCTAACACGGTGAAACCCTGTCTCTACTAAAAATACAAAAAATTAGCCGGGCATGGTGGCAGACGCCTGTAGTCCCAGCTACTCAGGAGGCTGAGTCAGGAGAACGGCATGAACCCAGGAGGTGGAGCTTGCAATGAGCTGAGACTGTGCCACTACACTCCACCCTGGGCCACAGAGCAAGACTCCATCTCAAAAAACAAAAAAAGAAAATACAAGAAAGGCCGGGCGCGGTGGCTCACGCCTGTAATCCCAGCACTTTGGGAGGCTGAGGCGGGCAGATCACCTGAGGTCGGGAGTTTGAGACCAGCCTGACCAACATGGAGAAACCCCGTCTCTACTAAAAATACAAAATTAGCCAGGTGTGGTGGCACATGCCTGTAATCCCAGCTCTTGGGAGGCTGAGGCAGAAGAATCATTTGAACCCTGGAGGCAGAAGCTGCAGTTAGCTGGGATCGCGTCATTGCTCTCCAGCCTGGGCAACAAGAGCAAAACTCCATCTCAAAAAAAAAAAAAAAGAAAAGAAAATACAGGAAATAAGCACTTAGAAGTGTATCAATTAATTTAAAATTATGTCATTGGAATATTTTTATGTTTCTCATTTTCCTCAACCTTTAAAACTTTGTAATTGTTGTGAAATGATTTGTCATTCTAATAAATACTCACTTTTGAATCTAATTTTATATTTGTAATTTTGTTTCTTTTTTTTTAAGAGGGTCCTCAAAGTCATATATGCTAAGCTTCGGATGCCACAGAATGTGAATCTGCCCCGTATCCTCCTTATCTGCCTGGCTTTAGGTGGTTTGGGATGTAAAGCAATATCATCTCGAGTCCAAACTATAGACAATTGGTGTATAATTGGCTTCCGTGTAGACATTTTAGAGTCTCCTGACCTCTTTCTTTGTTTATAGACTAACTTGAGTTTCCAGAATTTACCAGGAGCTGAGAACCACTCCCTTCTAATTCACTCATGGAGTTTGAGCTTTAATCTTCCTGAGCCTTCTCATTCTAGACTCACCCTGAGCCCAGGCTCCAGGGACAAATTCTTTCCTTTTCCATAGGGTGACCTCTAGAATGGAGACAGTTGAAGAGGAGAGGAAGAGGGTCACATGTGTGCAGAATTCTAATTTGGTGATTCTTTGGAGGGGTGCCTCCTGTTGGTTCAGTTGGTATATCTTGCAGAGAAATCTGACAGAAATAAGAAAGGAGGCGGCATACTATGAACAGTTGCAGAAAATAGGGATATTTAGCCTAGAGAAAAGATACCACTTTTAGAGGCCTATGTCAGCAGCTCTTGCCACAGCAACATTGTATAACAAACTTACTCAGAATTCAGTGTCATAGATGATGGATATATATTTCTTGAGTGTACAGTTGTGTAGATCACCTGAGATTCAGCTAGTCTAGGCGGAGGTCAGATGGGCCTGACTCTAAGCTGTGGAGTAGGTCCAGGTCTGTTCCACGTGTCCTTTATTGTTCTTGAACCAGCAGCTACCAGAGGCATGTTCTTCTCATGGTGGGAGGCAGGAGCCCAAGAGACCAAGGCCAACTTTGCATGCGCATCTTTTTCTTTTTCTTTTTTTGTGCATATCTAAAATCTCTACTTGCATTATGTCTGCTAACATTCCACTGGTTAAAGGAAGTCGATGGCCAAGCCCAAAGTCAGAGGGTAGGAATGTCACTTCATCCTGCTTTGAAGACTAAGCAAGTCATATGAGCAAAGCACATCTGTGTGGCAGAGAAGATGGGAGGCAGAGGAATGAAGGGAATGGATATTTGATGAACTGATATGCCACAATAGCTATTATATCAAAGAAACAGCAACTTTCCTCATCTCTCAGTCAGTCCTCAACCCACGAAAGCCTATCCTCACCCCCTACTCTTACCAAAATCATTCTCTTACTGACTGCCTCATTCCATCTAGAATCTGATTTCTCTTCTTCATTCTCACTACATTGCTTGCCTAGATTGCCTCTATAGCCTACTAACTGCTCTCCTTGTCTCTGGTCTCGTCCTTTCCCGATTCATCATCCACAGAGCTACCAGCCATTATCTGTATCTCATCAGCATCTACATCATCATTATTGGTACCTATTTTGCATTACACTTACTGGTTTATGTGCCTGGCTCCTTCATTATACTGAGAGTGTCTGGATGACAAGAAATGTGTTTTATTTACCTTTGAATCTCCAGCACCTTACACAGGGTCTGACACATAGTAAAACTTCAATAAATTAATGTGAAAAGAAAGAATCAAAGAAAGGAGATGGGGTTTCAGTTCAAGTCTGCATGACCTGAAAACCCATACTGTTTCTACACTATCATAATATATCTTTAGTCACAGCTGTGTTGCTGATAAAAATAAGGACACAGCTCAAACCCTCCCACTGCGACACCAGTGGAAAAGCAGGTTACTGAATCTAGATTAACTAAAGATTCTTCCTCCTATAATCACAATAATCCTTCCCAATCCTAATTCCTCTCAAATGGAAAGGTCTAGAAGCCATAAAAAATTTTTAATGGCCATAAATATATTAAATACATTATATTAAATATATTTTTAAAATGCTGAAATTTACTCTTACATAAATCCATGTGCCATTTTTTTTTTTAGGTGGACCCTCACTATGTTTCAGAGGCTGGCCTCAAACTCCCAGGTTCAGGTGATCCTCCTGCCTCAGCTTCCTGAGTAGCTGAGATTACAGGCATGCACCACCACACCTGGCTGCAATATGCCATTTTTTTACCTGTCAGATTGGCAGAGATCAAAAAGGTTTTAATAGTGCACAGGTATACCTTAGAGATGTTGAAGATTCAGTTCCAGGCCACCACAATAAGGCAAATACCACAGCAAAGCGAATATATGAACTTTTGGTTTTCCGGTGCATATAAAAGTTACATTTATGCTATATTGTAGTCTATTAAATGTGCAATAGCATTATGTCTAAAAAAAATACACACCTTAACTTAAAAATATTTCATTGCTTAAAAATGCTAATGATCATCTGAGCCTTCAGCAAATCACATTTTTGCTAGTGGAGAGTTTTGCCTCAATGTTGATGGCTGCTGACTGATCACGGTGGTTGCCTAAGGTTGGCGTAGCTGTGGCAATTTCTTAAAAATGAGACAACAGTGAAGTTTGCCTCAATGACTCTGTTTTTATGAAAGATTTCTCTGTAGCATGTGATGCCATTTGATAGCATTTTACTCACAGCAGAACTTCTTTCAAAATTGTAATCAGTCCTCTCAAACTCTGCCACTACTTTATCAACTAAGTTTATGTAAGATTCTAAATTCTTTGTTGTCATTTCAGCAGTGTTCACAACATCTTCACCAGGAAGTGGATTCCATTTGAAGAAACCACTTTGTTTGCTCATCCATAAGAAGCAACTCCTCATCCATTCAGGTTTTCTTATGAGATTGCAGCAATTCAATTACATCTTCAGGCTCCACTTACTGTAATTCTCGCTATTTTGACCACATTTGCAGTTACTTTCTCCACTAAGGTCTTGAAACCCTCCAAGTCATCCATGAGGGTTGGAATTAAATTCTTCCAAATTCTTGTTAATATTGATATTTTGGCCCCCTCCCATGAATCACGACTGTTCTTAATGGGATCTAAAATGATGAATCCTTTCCAGAAGATTTTCAATTTACTTTGCCCAGATCCATCAGAGGAATCACTATTTATAGTAGATATAGCCTTACAAAATGTATTTGTTAAGTAATAAGACTTGAAAGTTGAAATTACTCCCTGATCCATGGGCTGTAGAATGGATCTTATGTTACCAGGCATGAAAACAACATTCATATTCTTGTACGTCTCCATCAGAGCACGTGGGTGACCAGGTGCATTGTCAATGAGCAGGAATAGTTTGATAGGAATATTTTTCTCTTAGCAGTAGATCTCAACAATGGGCTTAAAATATTATGTAAACCATGCTGTAAACAGATGTGCTGTCATCATGGCTTTGCTGTTCCATTTATAGAGCATAGGCAGAATAGATTTAGCATAATTCTTAAGGGCCCTAGGATTTTTGGAATGGCAAATGAGCACTGGCTTAAACTTTAAGTCACCAAGTGCGTTATGCACCTAACATGGTCAATCTGTCCTTTAAAGCTTTGAGGCATTGACTTCTCCTCTCTAGCTTTGAAAGCTCTGGATGGCATCTTCCAATATAAGGCAGTTTCTTTTTTTTTTTTTCTGAGAAGGAGTCTCGCTCTTTCGCCCAGGCCAGAGTGCAGTGGCGCTATCTTGGCTCACTGCAAGCTCCGCCTCCCGGGTTCACGCCATTCTCCTGCCTCAGCCTCCTGAGTAGCTGCGATTACAGGCACCCGCCACCGCGCCCGGCTAATTTTTTGTATTTTTAGTAGAGACAGGGTCTCACTGTGTTAGCCAAGATGGTCTCGATCTCCTGACCTCGTGATCCGCCCACCTCGGCCTCCCAAAGTGCTGGGATTACAGGCTTGAGCCACCGCGCCCGGCCAAGGCAGTTTCATCTACATTGAAAACACATTGTTTAGTGTAGCCACCTTCTTCGATTATCTTAGCTAGACCTTCTGGTTAACTTGCAGCTTCTCCATCAGCACTTGCTACTCCACCTCGTGATTTTCTGTTACAGAGATGCCTTCTTTCCTTAAACGTCATGAGGCAACTTCTGCTAGCTTCAAACTTTTTTTTTCCTCTTTTCTTTTGAGATGGAATTTCGCTCTTGTTGCCCAAGCTGGAGTGCAATGGCACAATCTCAGCTCACTGCAACCTCCGCCTCCCGGGTTCAAGCGATTCTCCTGCCTCAGCCTTCCGAGTAGCTGGGATTACAGGCATGTGCCACCACGCCCAGCTAATTTTGTATTTTTAGTAGAGGCAGGGTTTCTCCATGTTGGTCAGGCTGGTCTCGAACTCCCAACCTCAGGTGATCCGCCCACCTTGGCCTCCCAAAGTGCTGGGATTACAGGTGTGAGCCACCACGCCCGGCTGCTTCAAACTTTTCTTCTGCAGCTTCCTCACATCTCTCAGCCTTCATAGAATTGAAGAGAGTTAGGGCCTTGGTCTGGATTAGGCTTTGGCTTCAGGGAATGTTGTGGCTGGTTTGATCTTCTATCCAGACCACTAAAACTTTCTGTCAGCAATAAGACTGTTTCATTTCTTATCATTCATGTGTTCACTAGCATAGCATTTTTTATTTCTTTTAAGAACTTTTCCTTTGCATTCACAGCTTGGCTAACTGTTCAGCACTAGAGGCCTGGCTCTCAGCCTGTCTCAGCTTTTGACATGCCGTCTTTACTAAGCGTAGTCATTTCCAGCTTTTGATTTAAAGTGAGAGATGTGTGACTCTTTCTTTCACTTGAACATTGAGAGGTCCTTGTAGGGTTATTAATTGGCCTAATTTCAGTATCGTTGTGTCTCAGAGAATAGGGAGGCCCAAGGAAACAGATGGGGAAATAGCTGGTCGGTGGAGCAGTCAGAACACACACAACATTTATTAAGTGTGCCATCTTATATGAGTGTGGTTCATGGCACGCCAGATCAATTACAATAGTAACATCAAAGATCAAGAATTACCAAAATGTGACGCAGACACAAAGTGAGCACATGCTGTTGAAAAAATGGCACTGATAGATTTGCTCAACACAGGGTTGCCACAAACCTTCAATTTGTAAAAAATGTAATGTCTATAAAGTGCAATAAAACAAGGTATGCCTGTACCGGTGAAAGGTATGGAAAGAGACATTCGCATATATTGCTAATGAGAGTGTAAATTGGTTCAACCTCTATGGAGGGCAATTTGGCAATATCTATCAGCTCTTCCTGTACTGATATGGAAAGGTCTCTGATATATCTTGTGTCATAAGTGAAAATGCAAGATGTGGAAGCGAAGTGCATTATTACCTTTTGTGTGTGTTGTAGGAAGATAAACAGCTATACATATAAGTTGTTATTGTTTAGGCAAGCCCTGGGAAGATATACAAAAAACTTTAGTAGTACTTGCGTTTGGGGAGGGGAATTGAGCTGGAAAACAAGAGTGAAGGAAGATTTATTTTTCGTTATATAATCTTTTGTATCTTTTAAATTTTGTTCCATGTAGAATAGAATTGTTTAGGCTAGGCGCAGTGGCTCATGCCTATAATTTCAGCACTGTGGGAGGCTGAGGCGGGTGGACTGCTTGAAGTCAGGAGTTTGAGACCAGCCTGGCCATCATGGTGAAACTACAAAAAAATACAAAAAATTAGCCGGGCGTGGTGGTGCACACCTGTGATCCCAGCTACTCAGGAGGCTGAGGCATGAGAATTGCTTGAGCCTGGGAGGCGGAGGTTGCAGTGAGCCAAGATCACACCACTGCACTCCAGCCTGGGCAACAGAGCGAGACTCCATCTCAAAAAAAAAACAAAGAAAAAGAATAGAATAGAATTGTTTAGATGCCAAAAACAAAATCAGAAGATCAACAACAAACTGGAAAACATATTTACAACATAATATGACAAAGGGCTAATTTCTTTAATCTACAGAGAGTTTATAAATCAGTCTAAAAAATTAACAGAGAGAAGAGGGTAAAGGATATGAGAACTCATTTTAGAAAGAAATATAAATGGCCAATAATCATATGAAAAAGATGCCTAACTTATATATTAGTAAAGGAAAGAAAACCCACAGGTAATCCTTTGGAGAAGAATTGAACTCTATTATTAGATGTGTTTAAGTAGAGAGTGAATAACCAATTATTAAGGTTGTTGTTAAGGAGTTTCTTTCAATCATCTGATAAAGGAAAGGTTTCCAGCATCTGAAGGAACTAATTCCTTCCAATCTGTAGGGTCTTTAATTCTTTATGGTACCCAGTGGAGGTGTATATATAAGGCCAAGCAAGCCAGCCTAAGAAAAGGAAGGGAAGGAAAATAATAGAAGTTCACCTAGAAAGCACAAATCTCAGGAATGGAAGGGATCTTGGAGTTCATTTTTCAAACCTCCCCCCAATACATTTCCTCTTGGGACACAGTCCCAGATCTGCCACTCAACACCACTGAGCAAGTTTATTGGTATATCATTCATTCATTCATTCATTCACTAAATATTTACTGAGTTCCTTCTATGTGTGAGGCACAGTCCCTGTCCTCATGGAAACAGGCATTAGTCAAATGTAAAATTGCAACTGTTAGCAGGCACTATGAAGAAGAATTATGCAGTGCTATGAGAGCCTGAGTATGATATGACCAAGACAAAAATTTAGGAAAGTTGAACTGATTAGGATGAATAGGCGTTTAGGAAACAGAGAGGAAAAACACTAGGCAGAGGCAATCGCAGGTGCAAAGGCCCTACCAGGAGGGATCACGACAAGCACTAGGTTGGAAAAGACTGAAAATAGTATGAAAGTATGGTACGAGGTGAGGCTGCAGAGGAGCCTGACATTAAAGAGTTCTTACTCTAAGAACAATGGGAATCTCTTAAAGGGTTTGAATGGGATGAAGGGGTAAAGGACACACATCCTGATCAAATTCACATTTTGAAGCTATGACTCTGGCTGCAGAGTGGAGAATGGATTGCAGGGAGACAAGAGCAGATGTGCAGAGGTGAGTAAGGAGGCAGATGAAGTAGACAGGAGATGATGGGTGCTTAGACCAGCATGGTAGAAGTAGAGCAATGTGGACACATGTGAGAGATGTTAGGAAATAAAATTGGTAAGACTTGATGATGAGTTCCATCTCAAGAGTGAAAAAGAGGAAGGAAATATGTCAATAATGCGTCCTAAGATTTTGGCATGTGCAATGGAATAGATGAGACAGATAACAATGGAAGAGAACTAAGTTTGGAAGGGAATCACAGTTCAGTTTAGAACATGCCAGCTTTGAGATGGTTTTGAGAGCACACATCAGTCAGTTGGCAACATTTATTTATGGAGTGTCTACTAAGTAGCTAGTAGTGGAATATGCAGGTTTACTCATTTGTAAAAAAGAAAAATAAAAAGGATACACACAATTCCCCTTTCTTTGAGACCCTTGCTGTTCCACTATTCTACTGTCTTCTCGCTTCTGTCATTGTCTGTTCTCTGACAGTCTCCACTCCTCCTCATTTGTTGGATGGAATGACCTGATCCCTCACATTTATAGTTTCTTGGCCTGTTAACTTCTACAGACCTTTACCACCACTCCACTTCACTGTCCAGTCCCATGGCCACACTGTGAACCTCATCACTAAGAACTCATCAACCTTAAACTTCTTGCTTTCTACTGACCCTCCTCCTGTCCTTTTGGCTCTCTCATTTCCCTCCCGTCCTCTTCCTGCATCCTTCTCATTTACTTTCCTATTTCTTCCCTTCCTATTATTTCCAAAGCTTGCTGGATTTCCTCTCTATCGTGGCCTGACACATAGGAGACATTCAATGAATACTTGAGAGGGTGACCTTCTCCGCTTCTTTATCTCCCATTCATTCCCAACCCACTGGACTTCAGCATTGACCTCCACCTCCACTAAGGCTGAGGCAGGAGGATCACTTGAGCTCAGGCATTCAAGGCTGCAGTGAGCAGTGACTGTGCCGCTGCACTTCATCCTGTGTGACAGAGTGAGACCCTAACTCAAAAAAAAAAAAAAAAAATTCACCATTTTAATCATTTTGAAATGTACGAGTCATTGGCCGAGTGCAGTGGCTCACGCCTGTAATCCTAGCACTTTGGGAGTCCAAGGCTGGTGGGTCACCTGAGGTCAGGAGTTCGAGACCAGCCTGGCCAACATGGTGAAACCCCGTCTCTACTAAAATACAAAAAATAGCCAGGCAAGGTGTTGGGTTCCTATAATCCCAGCTACTCAGGAGGCTGAGGCAGGAGAATCGCTTGAACCTGGGAGGTGGAGGTTGCAGTGAGTCAAGATCGTGCCACTGCACTCCCAGCCTGGGTGACACAGCGAGACTCCATCTCAAAATAAAATAAAATAAAACGAGGTGTACAAGTCAGTGGTTTTTAGTATAATCACAATGTCATTCAGCTATCACCACCCTCTAACCCTGGAACATTGTCATCACGCTATAAAGAAGCCCCATGCTGGCCAGGCACAGTGGCTCATGCCCGTAATCCCAGCACTTTGGGAGGCCAAGGTGGGCGGATCACCTGAGGTCAGGAATTCGAGACCAGCCTGGCTAACATGGTGAAACCCTGTTTCTACTAAAAATACAAAAAATTAGCTGGGCCTGGTGGCACACACCTGTAATCCCAGCTTCTCAGAGCCTGAGGCAGGAGAATCACTTGAACCTGGGAGGCAGAGGCTGTGGTGAGCCGAGGTGGCACCATTGCACTCCAGCTTGGGCAACAAGAACGAAACTCTGTCTCAAAAACAAGAAGTCTTGTACTTCTCAATTCACCCTCTTCTCCATCTCCTGGCAACCACTAATCTGCTTACCATCTCTGTGGATTTACCTATTCCAGACATCACACATAAATAAAATCATAAAACCTGTGGCCTTTTGTGTCTAGCTTGTTTCCCTTAATATAATGTTTTCAAGTTTTACTACTGTTGTAGCATGTTTCAATACTTCATTCCTTTTTATGGCTTAATAGTATTCCATTGTATGGATATACCACATTTGGTTTAGCCATTCATCAGTTGATGGAATGGATCTTGTTTCCACCTTTTTGCTATTGTAATAATGTTGCTATGCACATCGCTGTACAAGTTTTTGTGTGGACATATGTTTTCAATTCTCTTGGGTATATATCTAGGGGTGGAATTGCTGGATCACGTGATAACTGTATGTTTAACATTTTGAGGAACTACCAAACTCTTTTCCATAGCCACTGCACCATTTACACCGTTCCTGCATCAGCCCTGCATGAGGGTTCCAGTTTTCCCACATCCTGGGCACCACTTATTTTCTGGTTTGGTTTTGTTGTTATGTTTTGTTTGGGATTTTAAAAAATAGCCATCCTAGTGGGTGTGAAGCAATATCTCATTGTGGTTTTGATTTGCATTTCCCTAGTGACTGATGATACTGAGCATCTTTTCATTTTGGGGCCATTTGTGTATCTTCTTTGAATGTAGAGTCTTTTTGAAAGGCAATCTCATCAGGTTGCTTCAGTACTGAACATTTTGAATGGTTCCCAATTGCCTACAGGATAAAATAAACATTTCTGAGTGTGCCACACAAGGACCTTCAGGATCTGGCCTCAGCCTTCCGGTCCAACAGCTTCTGTCACTCTCCTTCCCACACTTTCTGTTTTAGCTGTGTTGAACTGAGGAGAGGTGGGGATATTTTGCTTTTGTTTCCTTTTTTTGTCAAACTAGTCTGCAACAATAGAGGATGTCAACCAAAGTTAAGGAACGCAGTGAGCTGGCCAGCGGGGTGATGGGATGGATGCGCGTGCCTGTGGCTCCCTGCCGCCTTGCTTTTCTCCCTCTGATCCTTCTTGCCTTTTGCTTCTCGGCAGCACTCACTTTGCCCTAACTAGGTCACGTAAGTTCCGGACAGGATGATATTCATGTCTCTAGACCATACTGGAAGGTTCTGGCTTTGAGGTTTTCCTGGGCTGTGAGGTGTGTTTCCCCACGTCCTCTGCTTTCCTGGAACTACACTAGGAAGGACAGGAGGAGGCAGGTGGGCAGAGGAATAGCAGCCGTTTGTTCTGGAGGCCCCTTCCCTCTCCCATCTTGACTGCAAAGGGCTGCAAAGTCAGCTTCTATTGTGATTAAGTTATAATTTAAGGCAGTGAACATGTGCTCTGCTGGCAGCTATAAAGATTCAAATCATAAAGTTTTACAGTGGAACGGTTTCTGTGAAAGCATCGTTAGGAAGTGGGAACCATGCCTTTAATTCTTATGACATATGGGACTGCCTGGTTTGTTTTGGTTTCAGTGGAGTTTAGTAGGGTGATGGTCTGACTAATTAAAGTCAGACCTTCTTCCTCTCCACAATGCTGTGCCCCATCACAGGACAGTGTAGAAAGGTGGAACTTTTCTCCCTATCTCAGCTCATCAGGGATAGTGGTGGCGGGTCTCAGAAACCAGGAGTAACCCTTTGAAAACCAAATATTTTAAAATCTCTTCCAACTTACTAGGCTTCATTTCTTGGGGAGTCTGTGTGTTCCTCTGTTCCTTTCTGGCCAGGGGCAAACCTCAACAGTGAACCAAGGCTGATTGAAGATAATTTCCTTCAGAGGGGTCAGCTGAGAAGATAATTGGGCTCTGTAACTAGGTCAGTGGTAGAAACAAAGAGAATAATAATATCGTAGCTATCTCATCCAACTTCCACTTAACTTACATGCCCGGTTAACCGACACTCTGTATATCCTGTATAAAACATCCTAACTGATGCCCATGACATACTATTGGCTGATGGTTTTGCTAGTATACAGTATGGCCACTTACTGCCATTCCCACGCGTTATCTTGTGTGCTTACCAGAACTCAGCTGTACTTGTTTCTAAGCCTCTTTATACCAGTGCTAGTTATTATTGCAATTACCTAATTTCATTAAGTACAGTCAGCCCTCTGTATTCACAGGTTCCTCATCCACAGATTCTACCAACCACGGATCAAAAATATTCAAGAAAAAAAACAATAAAAAATAATAGGCTGGGTGCGGTAGCTCATGCCTATAATCCCAGCACTTTGGGAGGCTGAGGTGGGTGGATTACCTGAGGTCAGGAGTTCAAGACCAGCCTGGCCAACATGGTGAAACCCCGTCTCTACTAAAAATACAAAAATCAGCTGGGCCTAGTGGTGGGTGCCTGTAATCCCAGCTACTTGGGAGGCTGAGACAGGAGAATCGCTTGAACCCGGGAAGCGTAGGTTGCAGTGAGCCGAGATCAAGCCATTGCATTCCAGCCTGGGTGACAGAGTGAGACTGTGTCTCCAAAAATAATTAATAATAATAATAATAGGCTGGGAGTGGTATGGCTCACACCTGTAATCCCAACACTTCGGGAGGCCAAGGACAGAGAATCACTTGAGACCAGGAATTCAAGACCAGCATGGGCTACACAGCAAGACTCTGTCTCTTCAGAAAATTTAAAAACTAGCTGTGTGTGGTGGCATGCACCTGTAGTCCCAGCTACTTGGGAAGCTGAGGCAGGAATGTCACTTAAGCCCAGGAGTTCCAGGCTGCAGTGAGCTATGATCATGCCGTTGCACTCCAGCCTGGGTGACAAGGCGAGGCCCTGTCTCCAAAAAAATAAAAATAAAAACAACAATAAAAAAAATATAAGAACTATTTACATAGCATTTGCATTATGTTAGGTGTTATAAGTATCTAGAGATTATTTAAAATATACAAAAGGATATGTGAAGGTCGTATGAAAATACTATGCCCACTTTATATAAGGGAATTGAGCATCCAAGTGTTTTGGTATCTGGAGGGGGTCCTGGAACTAATCCACCATGGATATGAAGGGACAACTGTATTTTGTAAACGCAGTGATATAAAATTGGAGAATTTTTCTATGAAAGCCAAGTTGAAAATTATGGTTAATCTCTAAAATAATTGCTGTTGAAAGATATGTGGGTAAGACCGAGGAAAAAAAAATCACAACAGTCTAGGAATCTGCACTCTAATTGCTTTAAGTTCTTGTTCCACTAAAAACTAAAATTGTAGACAATGTGTTATGGGTGTGATTTATGCAGGAAAGATCTGAAAAGCCAGTCAGCAGACACATACCTTTGGCCCTACATCAAAAACTTGGAGAATGAATCTATATTTATATTTTTTAAGTTAAAATGTTCAGGCTGGGCGCGGTGGCTCATGCCTGTAATCCCAGCACTTTGGGAGGCTGAGGCGGGTAGATCACTTGAAGTCAGGAGTTCAAGACCAGCCTGACCAACATGGTGAAACTCCGTCTCTACTAAAAATACAAAAATTAGCCAGGTGTGGTGGCACGTGCCTGTAATCCCAGCTACTCAGGAGGCTGAGGAAGGAGAATCGCTTGAACCTGGGAGGCAGAGGTTGCAGTGAGCCGAGATCGAGCCACTGTACTCCAGCCTGGCAACAGTGTGAGACTCGGTCTCAAAAAAAAAAAAAAGTTCAAGGTAAGTATATATCTCTGTTTAGTGATATACAGGACTTTTCAGATTAATCATCCAATGCATTGAATAAGAGAGTTTCTCTGTAATAGGATTTATCATCTATTGGGTGCCATTATTGAGTGTATTAATCTCTACAGAGGCTGGGCGCAGTGGCTCACACCTGTAATCCCAGCACTTTGGGAGGCCGAGGTAGGTGGATCATGAGGTCAAGAGATCAACACCATCCTGGCTAACATGGTGAAACCCCGTCTCTATTAAAAATACAAAAATTGGCCGGGTGTGGTGGCACACACCTGTAGTCCCAGCTACTCAGGCTGAGGCAGGAGAATCACTTGAACCTGGGAGGCAGAGGTTGCGGTGAGCTGAGATCGCCAGCCTAGTAATAGAGCAAGGCTCCATCTCAAAAAAAAAAAAAAGAAAAAAAGAAAATCAGTTGCAGAAGAATACATACAGTATGATAGACATGCTTATAAAGTTCCAAAACAAGCAAAACTAAGCAATATATTGCTTAAGAACATATATATATTTGGTAAGCTATAAAGAAAATAGGGACCTGAGGGGGAGAAAAATCTGAGATGCTAGTTCTGTGGGTGGGATGGGGAAGTAGGGACTTGGGGTCCAGAAGGAGCACATAAGAGATGCCAACTGTGAGTAGTCATGGTCTATTTCCTAAGTGCGATGGTGGTTCACAAATGTTCATTTTATTGGGCTTCATAACTTTCACATAACTCATATATAATGTTTAATAAAAGTTTAATGCCTTGAAGAAGGAAAAGAAAATAGAAAAGTACGGAGATTAAAGTCAAAGATCTTGACTTGAAGAAATTTAGAGTTAGAAAAGCCAGAAAGCCAAACCTTCAGAAACAATGAGCTTAGCTGGGTGGTTGTACCGGGATCCATGCCCTGACTGCTGTTTCTACCCCGTCCCTAGGAGAAGATCTCCAGGCTTCCCAGGCCCTCTTTCTCTCACAGTGTGTGGTCTGTGGCCCTAGAAATATTGCAAAGACTGTTATTGAGACCTTGTAGTTGGGGCAGCAAATACTACAGGGAGGAAGCTCGAGAGAGCCTAGGGAAAGCAGATGTAGAGTCACTGGGTTGTGGGCTTGGAACCATCAGGCTAGAGATAGCCTTGGGCTTCAGGTTTCTGTCACAGCCTTGAGGCAAGCTCTGCGTGTATGTAGGGGATTTTTGTGAGTGTGCTTGTGTTTTCAGGGTGGATAGACTAATCAAACTTTATGAAAAAGTTTGCTCTGGCCTTAGCAGAAACAGCAGATGGCCTGAGCTGCATCTTTGACCCAGAGTCCTAATGCTGGTCCAGAAGCAAGCAGGGAAAGTGTAAGCAAAGAGCCCATCAGTTACGTGTTTTGGCCAAATTGGTTGGTTCAGCTACCAAGCAGGCAACCTAATTCCTTGGGAAGCACAGCTCATTAGGAAGGGAACAAAATCGTTCTTATTAAAAATAAGAAGAGGAATGGAAAGAAATTGAATTACATTTTCTAAAGCTGCTCAAAGAGTATGCTAAGTGTTTCCTAACATATGCATATGAAGTTCATTCACTCACTTAAAAAATTCTTTCATTCAGTAAATATTTACTAGCAGTCCGGTCTCCACCAGTCTTAATCCTACACTTTGGGAACGCATTGGTGAATAAATGAGCATGGTCCCTTCCCTTGTAAAGCTTATAGTCCAGTGGGGAAAAGAAGTAAACATAGAATTATTTATTGTTACAAATGCGGATGAATGCTGTGAAATAAATCGCACAACTATCTAGAATAATGGGGTGATCTATCAAGAGTGGCCTCTGATGAAATGCATTTAAATTAAGAACTGAAGTTAAGGCCTGCGATGAGCAAGGACAGTTCAAAAAGAAGGAACAGGTATTTTAATGGTCCTGAGGCAGGAAAATGCTTGTTTGCATTTGAAGAATGAGAAAGAACCAATCAGCTATTGCTACATAAAAAGCAACCACAAAATTCTCCTTTGCATACAACAGCACTTATTTCTCATGCATCTGTAGGTGATCTGGTCTAAGCTCAGCTTGGCCAGGAATCTCTGCTCCTTGTAGTAGGTCTGATCCAAAGATGTTCATTCTGCAGCTTAGGCTGAAAAGATAGCAGCTACCTGGGGAGAGCTCTTCTCTCTAGGAGGACCGAGCACATAAGTACATGCTTAGGTCACATCTGCTAATGTGCCATTAGCCAAAACAATCACGAAACTGAGTCAAAAGTCAAGAAGCAGGTAAACTTCTCCATGGAGGTAGTTGGGGAGTAGATGTTTTTGAACAATAATCTAATCTACAGCAGTACATCTCTTTGTGAATATTCACATCCCTCCCACCTGCAAAATACATTCACCCACAATCCCAAGACTCCCCCAGTTTTTATTTCATTTATTTATTGAGACAGGGTCTCGCTCTGTCACCCAGGCTGGAGTGCAATGGCACAATCTCGGCTCACTGCAGCCTCCGCCTCCTGGGTTCAAGCAATTCTCCTATCTCAGCCTCTCAAGTAGCTGGGATTACAAGGTATGCACCACCACACCTGGCTAATTTTTATATTTTTAGTAGAGATGGGGTTTCACCATGTTAGCCAGTCTGGTCTCGAACTCCTGACCTCAAGTGATCTCCCTGCCTTGGCCTCCCAAAGTGCTGGGATTATAGATGTAAGCCACTGTGCCCAGCCTCCCCCAATTTTTACTCAAATCATGGTACTTGGCTTAAGATACAGGATCTTATCATCTGTATATCAGGCCTAAATATGGTTTCTCTTGATCTGAAGACCTAAGAACTTAAAAAAATCCCATTCAACATACAGTGGTAGAATACAGGATAGCAGCAACAAATTATTCCATTAAAAAAAAAAAATGGGAAGAACTGCCAGGCATGGTGAGTCCTGCTTGTAATCCCAGCACTTTGGGAGGCTGAGGTGGGTGTATCACCTGAGGTCAGGAGCTCAAGACCAGCCTGGCCAACATGGTGAAACCCTGTCTCTACTAAAAATACAAAAATTAGCTGGGCGTGGTGGCACATGTCTATAGTCCCAGCTACTTGGGAGGCTGAGGCAAGAGAATCGCTTGAACCTGGGAGGTGGAGGTTGCAGTAAGCTGAGATCGTGCCACTGGACTTCAGCCTGGGCAACAGAGCAAGACTCTGTCTCAAAAAAAACAAACAAAAAAAAAAATGGAAGAACTAAAGGCACATAGAAATCACCAGTCCAGGCCAGGCACCGTGGTTCATGCTTATAATCCCGGTGCTTTGCAAGGCTGAGGCAGAAGAATTGCTTGAGCACAGAGGTTTGAGAACAGCCTGGGCAACACACCGGGATCCCATCTCTACAAAAATTTTTTTTAAAAATCAGCTGGGCATGGTGAGGCATGCCTGTAATTCTAGCTATGAGGGAGGCTGAGGCAGGAGGATCATATGAGCCCAGGAGTTTGAGGCTGCAGTGAGCTATAATCATACCACTGCACTCCAGCCTGGGCGACAGTGACTCTGTCTCTAAAAAAAAGGGAGAGAGAGAAATGAAGTCAGAAATCGCCAGTCCATAGCAGTTCTGAAATTCTACTGGGCAAATGTTGACAGGTCCCATGGTCCTAGGGGTTGAGAATGCTCTCTGATTAGGCTCTGATTCTGGATCTCCCATCCATTGTTCTCCATGGCTCTTGGTCCAGTCCTCTGGAAGACCTTCCTTTTCCATCATCCTTGGACATCACCCATGGACACTTCTGAGAAAGATATTAAATAATTTTTGTGGCTGAGCAGCTTTTTTCAGCCTACTGCCTACTTGTAGAAATTTGGGGCCCCAGAAATCTTTTTTTTTTTTTTTGAGGGCGGAGTCTCACTCCGTCGCCCAGGCTGGAGTGTAGTGGCGCGATCTCGGCTCACTGCAACCTCCGCCTCAGCCTCCCGAGTAGCTGCGACTACAGGCGCCCGCCACCGCACCTGGCCAATTTTTTGTACTTTTAGTAGAGGCAGGGTTTCACCTTGTTAGCCAGGATGGTCTGGATCTCCTGACCTCGTGATCTGCCCACCTCGGCCTCCCAAAGTGCTGGGATTACAGGCGTGAGCTACCACACCCGGCCCCCAGAAATCTTTTTATATCTTGAATAGTCTCTATTCTTTCCGTTGGAGCTGGCAGTCTTTTGCCAATACAGCTCTCTCATAAACTTTGTGGATTTTTTTTTTTTTTTTGAGACGGAGTCTCACTCAGTCGCCCAGGCTGGAGTGCAGTGATGCGATCTCGGCTCACTGCAACCTCCGCCTCCTGGGTTGACGCCATTCTCCTGCCTCAGCCTCCCGAGTAGCTGGGACTACAGGCACCTGCCACCAGTGCCCGGCTAATTTTTTATATTTTTAGTAGAGACGGGGTTTCACCATGTTAGCCAGGATGGTCTAGATCTCTTGACCTCATGATCTGCCTGCCTCAGCCTCCCAAAGTGCTGGGATTACAGGTGTGAGCCACCGCGCCTGGCCAACTTTGTGGATTTTTATGTTTTATACTCATCAACTCTATGTACCATAAGCCACACCCACAATTTTTACAAGACAGAATCTACTGAGACTTAAGTACTGGGAATGTCAGGCTGCTGTAGAACCTTGCTCTTAAGTTTTCTAGAAGCTTCATTTTCAGCTGCAAGAGCTTATTAGATGCCATCTGATTTCTTTCAGAGCTTAATACTCTTGATTTTGATTTCACCCGGAAACAGTATCATTCTTGCCGCACTCTAGATTAGGTCTTCAGCCCCAGGATGGATCTTAATTTGAAAATCTCTTACTAGAGAGATTGGAGATGAGAAAGTTTTATTTTTCAACCCCATAAGTTCTGGGTTCTCTATATTCCCACTGAATCCTGCTTGCAAACTAGCCAGTTCTTTTCTGAGTTTATCGCCTTCTTGTTAGTGCCTCATCAAATACAGCTAAAAGCAGCCAGCTCATGCTTGCGATATTTTGCCTTAAGATCCCCCCTTCACCTTCGCTAGTTTATAAGATACATTTCCTGCCTTCCAAATTATTGTGGTTTAGTCACATGTTTACCAGTAAATAATACAAGTTGCTATTATTCCCGGCTTTTATATCAGCTTCCTTGCTGCCCACTTGCCTAGTACCAAAGCCAATGTCACATATCTTTGTGTTTTGTTGTTCTAGTTATAACAGCACCTTGCTATTTAAAATGACTGCAAAGGCAGGGCACAGTGGCTCACGTCTACTCCCAGCACTTTGGGAGGCCAAGGCAAATGGATCACTTGAGTCCAGGAGTTCGAGACCAGACTGGCCAACATGGCGAAACGCCATCTCTACTAATAATACAAAAAAAAAAATTAGCCAGGTGTGATGGTGCATGCCTGTAGTTCCAGCTCCTCAGGGGGCTGAGGTGGGAGGATCGCTTGAGCCCGGGAGGTAAAGGCTGCAGTGAGCCCTGATCATACCACTGCACTCCAGCCTGGGCAACAAAGTGACTCTGTCTCAAAAATTAATTAAATAATTAAGTGACTGCAAAAGATGAAATGAAAATGAATGGTGTAAAAGAGAGATAATAAAAGGGCACAGACCCAAGCCTTGGATAACTCTAACATTTAAAGATGTAGTAGAGGAAAAGAAGAAAGGGGTCTGAGAAAGAATGGACAATAGAGATCGTAAAACCAAGGAGGAAAAGGGAGTGTTTTACAAGAGAAAATGGGCCGGGTGCAGTGGCTCACGCCTGTAATCACAGCACTTTGGGATCACTTGAGGTCAGGAGTTCAAGACCAGCCTGGCCAACATGGTGAAACCCTGTCTCTATTAAAAATACAAAAATTAGCTGGGCATGGTGGGGCACGCCTGCAGGCCCAGCTACTTGGGAGGCTAAGGCAGAAAAATTGCTGGAACGTGGGAGGCAGAGGTTGCAGTGAGCTGAGATTGTAACACTGCACTCCAGCCTGGGCAACAGAGTGAGACTCCGTCTCAAAAAATAAAATAAAATAAAATAAAGTAAAATAAAATAGAAAATGATGAGTTATGTCAAATGCTCCTGGGAGATCAAGGACAGAGATGTACGTGTCTTCAGGATTTGGCAATATGGAGGGCAATAGGTAACTTTGAGAACAGTTTAGTGTAATGACAGGGCAAATTCAAGTTGACATGAATTGAAGAGCTAATAGGGGGTGAGGAAAGGTATGCAGCAGATATAGACAACACCTTGGAGGTGTCTGGGGATAAAGAAGAGCAGAAGACTGGGCGTGCTGGCACACACCTGTAATCCCAGCACGTTGAGAGGCTGAGGTGTGAGGATTGCATGAACCCGGGAGTTCAAGACCAGCTTGGGAAACATAGTGAGACTCCATCTCTGCAAAAGAATTTTAAAAATTAGCTGGGCTTGATGACATGCACCTGTAGTCCCAGCTACTTGGGAGGCTGAGGCAGGGGGAATCACTTGAGCTCAGGAATTTGAGGCTGCAGTGAGCTGTGATCACGCTGCTGCACTCCATCCTGGGCTGGCCATCATCCTCAGCAAACTAACACAAAAACAGAAAACCAAACACCGCACGTTCTCACTCATAACTGAGAATTGAACAATGAGAACACATGGACCCAGAGAAGGGAAAAACACACACACAGGGCCTGTTGGGAGCTGGAGGTTGGGGGCGGGTACTTAGAGGACGGGTCAATAGGAGCAGAAACCACCAAGGCACACGTATACCTATGGAACAAACCTGCACGTTCTGCACGTGTATCCCTTTTGTTTGTTTGTTTTTCTTTAGAAGAAATAAAGAGGGAAAAAAAAAGAAGAGCAGAAAAATGTGATGGCAAGTGGAGAGGATGTGGAATCAAGAGAGGGAACTTTTTTGTTCTTGAGAGAAGATACCAGTGCATGTGTGTGTGTGCTGGTGGAAGTGATCCAGGCAAAGAAAAAGACTGACAGTCAAGAAACAGAGATGATGAAGCAGTTTTAAAAGACAAGAAGGGATGGAATCCAGACCACGTGTGAGGGATTAGACTTCAGTCGTAAGAGGTCATTCTCTCAGTTGTAACAGAAGAGAACAAGGAGCAGATGAAGTTAATTCAGAGATAAGAAGCCAAAACAATGAGCACCCGCTTTTCCTGGGTGCCTGCTCTGGGTCAGGCATTGCGCCAGAAGTTCTGCATGCAGTACTTGGGCCCCTTGACTTTGGTTTTATTTCATTCCCATTTTACAGACAAGAAAAGAGAAGCTTAAGAGGTTAATTTTCCTAAAGTTTCTCAACTTACAAGTGGCAGAACTGGGATTCAAACCCCATCCATCTGACCCTGAACCCACATTTGATTTCTATTCCAAATGGATTTATTTTTCCATAGAGAAATAGTGTTCAAAAAATTAGACAAAACAGAATACACGGCCTGCAGACCAGACCTGGTCTAGTCTGGATCCCTGGGGCTCCCTTCTCAGGGGAGCAGGAGGGGTGGAGGGCAATTGCTGTGGTGAAGACATTTGAAGGAAGTGGGGAGAGAAGACTGATAATAACTCCAGTCTGTTCGCCTTTTAGATACTGCATATTTTTCAAAGAATTTTTGTGTTCCTTCTCTCAGTGAGCAATGAATAGCTTCAGTGGAGCTAGAAATCTTTCTGTAGGAAGAAAGGAGCTATGCTCTGGTTGTCATGAGGCATTTGAGTTCTAGGGGGTCTGAAATAGGATTCTTCACATTTATCCTTGGCATAGTCTAGGGTAATTCAGTAAAATTTTTTTTTTTTTTTTTTTAGACAGAGTCTTGCTCTGTCACCCAGGCTGGAGTGCAGTGGCACAATCTCAGCTCACTGCAGCCTCTGCCTCTCAGATTCCAGTGATTCTCGTGCCTCAGCCTCCGGAGTAGCTGGGATTACAGGCACGTGCCACCATTCCTGGCTAATATTTGTATTTTTAGTAGAGACAGGGTTTCACTATGTTGGCCAGGATGGTCTCAAACTCCTGACCTCAAGTGATCTACCTGCCTCAGCCTTCCAAAGTGCTGGGATTGTAAGAGTGAGCCACCACACCCAGCCTTCTTTTTTTTTTTTTTTTTGTCCAGATGGGATATTGCTCTGTAGCCCAGGCTGGAGCGCAGTGGCAGGATCATGGTTTACTGCAGCCTCAAACTCCGGGATTCAAGCAATCCTGCCTCAGCCTCTGGGATAGCTAGAACTACAGGTGCACACCATCACGCCTGGCTACTTTTTCTATGTTTTGTAGAGACAGGGTCTTGCTTTGTTGCCCAGGCTGGTCTCTAACTCCTGGGTTCAAGCCATCCTCCCGACTTAGCCTCCCAAAGCGCCAGGATTGCAGGCATGAACTACCATGCCCAGCCCAAGCACGGTATTAATACACACCTTTTAAAAGGATGAGTTCCATCTCTTTGCAGCCAGTTAGCCCTGTTCTACCTTGCTCAATGTCAGAAGCCCAGCTTTTAAATACTGTTCTAGATCAGAAGGGAAACCAAATGAAAATGTGTGGAAGAACTATGTCCAGGCTCACAGCACTATTTTTGAAAGCATCTCAGTGATGGAGTTAGGAAAGAGAGAAGTGCCATGCCCATATCAGAAAATATACTCATCATACTAACATGTACAGTGCTTTGTGCTCATTCATTTAGCAGATACTGAGCTAGTACCAGGTTCCAGGCCCAGAGCTGGCTAAAGGGGTACGGAGGTAAATGAGGCTCTTCTCCAGACCTTGAAGAACTCCCAAGCTAGTGGGCTAGCAGGTTACCCTGAAGAGGTGTTCGATGAAGATATGTCTGAGGAGCTATGAGAACACAGCAGTGGCAGTCTAGATAAGGGGTCAGATCAGAGAGGGCCAAAGAGTATAAGCAGTGTCGCAACTTGATCTGATTTGAGATTATGATTTATAGTTTGATTTTACATACTTAATTATTTTGTTTAAATCAGATGTTCATAGCCTTCCCTCTTGTGATCTTTTCTGCCTTGAGCCTTCCGAAACATATCAGAATGCAGCTTATCGGGTGCGTGGGAAACCCCTGAAGCTGTGAGCCCCCTTTCCAGGAGGCTGGGCTCACTGCTAGCCTTGGCCCTCCTAAGCCCCTTATCCTTGCTTTTCCTAGGCAAGCAGTGAAATGTCTCCAAAATCTGGGAATAACTTCCTCAGCCGTGGGCTTGTTCTCCTTCCTTCGTTGTTCTTCACAAGCTGTAGAGCCTCCTGAGGTGGGGTCGAGGCATCTCATTTTCAGGGTTTATTAGACTAGGCTAATGACTATATCCAACAAATCCTTTTTAGAAGGCAGTCACATAGTGGTGCCTTTGGAATTCAGGTTGAGCCGTCCCCTAAGGTTCAGGATCCCCCTGCTGGATGCTGTAACTGGCATAGGAGAAAAGAAAGAGCATGAAGGGTCAAGTAGGAGATTTTTATTGGCCCAGGGGAAATGGCTTACCTCACCTCCACCTACGATCCAGTGAGCGGAATTCCTATCTAACTGCGAGGGAAGCTGGGAATGCAGTCGAGCTGTGTGCCCAGGATGAAGAGGAAGAAGTGAGCACATAGTAAACTGCCACACAGTGGGTAGAACTGACAAAGACAGTAGACTTCTGAGCACCAGCGTGTACGAAGGCAACAGCCACAGGATCCCCCTGTGCCCGTGTCTGGAGACATAGCATGTACTTAGGATTTTGGTGGGAGGACTGGCAGAGGCCACTCCATGAACGAAAGGAGCCTGGGCACCAGGGGCTGAGTAAGAACTGTTTTGAACAGAATGGGAGCTGACTCACATCTGGAGGAGGGTTCTCAGGTGGGGTCCCTCAGTATTGCTGTAACTGGGTCAATCTGATTGTCTGTCTTCAACCTTTTTCAACCATGGTAAGCACGAATGCCCTAAGCCATTGACTGTAATGAATGAATTTCTCTCCTATGCATCTGGAATGTACAGTCTAGATGTACAAGTTGTACTATCCTTGGGAGAACTAAGAAAATAGTTGCTCTGATGGCTGGGCACGGTGGCTCACGCCTGTAATCCCAGCACTTTGGGAGGCCAAGGCAGGTGGATCACAAGGTCAGGAGATCGAGGCCATCCTGGATAACACGATGAAACCCCATTTCTAGTAAAAATACAAAAAAATTAGCTGGGCATGGTGGCACGTGCCTGTAGTCCCAGCTACTTGGGAGGCTGAGAATCACTTGAACCCGGGAGGCGGAGGTTACAGTGAGCTGAGATCGCGCCACTGCACTCCAGCCTGGGCGACAGATCGAGACTCCATCAAAAAAGAAAAGAAAAGAAAAGAGTTGCCCAGGTAATTGTCCTGTCTTTGTGGCTCAGTTGAGGAACCCTGGCTGAGAAACCCCTGCCTGAACAGATGCAAACAGCATTTTATATTTGAGGCAAATGCTCCAGACTATTCCCTCCCTCCCCCCAATCTCCTGCGCCCTGAAAGGAAGCAAACTGATGTCATGAGAAATTCCTTTCTAATAACAAAAACAAATGGGAGGTCTCCGGGGATTGTTCCTATGGAGAGACAGTGGTCGTGTAAGAATGAGAAAATGGTGACTCCTGCTCAGGGTTCTGGTTAAGTAGCAGGTAGAATTTTTCCAACATCATTTTGAATCAAGAGAGGCACCGAAATCACTTTAGTAAAATCTCCGAGTGGGAAAAATGTAAAGAAAACAAAATCCAACTAAGGCCGTTTTTCCCCAGGAAAGGCATTAGTCAGGCAGCCGCTGGAGCCAGCCACCTCTCAAGGGCCTGTTTTTCAGTGTCACTGCGGTGACTCTCCATGCTCTGGGTTTTAATTCTAGCCTCTAATCTCAGTCGCTTCTGTGATAAATTAATTGTAATAACAGAGGCCCCAGTTACGAGGTCTGCACCGTTTGCTTGTAATGTGAACGACGGGTTTAGGGCCTGCTTTATTTAAGATGCTGGGTAATTACATGGGAGTTAGCATATGCAGGCAGAGATATGATTCATTCTTCCAGCCACAAGCATGACACAGCTGTTTGCGGGATAAAATAGGGGAACCGTGTTGTTACAAAATGTTCCCCTTATTATACCTCATTAAAAACAAGGCTGTGATAAGTCAGGACTGGCAGTGAAGAAAATCTATTGCCCCTCTGTAAAACCTGATAGGAGAGGGCTTAGAGCTATGCTGTGTCATTTTATTTTTTATTTATTTTTACTTTTTTTATTTTTTTGTCCTTTTTCTGACTCTTTTCTCCCTATTATTCAGCAACTCTCTGAATACTTGGGGAAGGAACAGTCTCCCAGACCGTCTTCCTTTCTTCTTGTGAAATAGGGGCTGCCCTTTCCTTGCTTAGCTAAAGCTGAGAATGTTCAGAAAGAGAGAGCATTCGCCCAGAACAAAGTGAAAGGGGGGGTCTTTTTGGCGACCTGTCCCAATTTTGTCCTCATCACCTTTAACAGGAGCGCATAGGCTGAGAGAGCTCAGAGGCTCCAGCAGGGGCCAGAGCTTCAAAGTCAGAGAAAATCACGGGCAATAGACAGAGGCTCATTCCTTTCAAGAGACAGACATATGTTCTCTTCCCCCGTCATCTTTCTTTTTAAAAATAACTTTAAAATTTAAAATGAATTTTGGCCTCATTTTTCTTCTTTTCTCTCTCTGCAAGGTTACTAGTGAGAGCTTAAACCAACATGCAGATTAACATTGAACTATGGACCCAGGGCCAAATAAATCAGGCTGGTTTTTTATCAAAATGGTTGGTTAGGAAAAATAAGCATCACAGTGTAGAATAGTCTTCAGCAATACCTACCTAGGGCCATTGCAGAAGAGCTGTTCCATGACGCATCCATTTGTCTGTTCAACAGTAAAGCCCGCTTGGCAAGCCATGGAGCTTCATGGCTAAGAGTAGGCTGGGAAGCTCGACTGCATGGGTTCAAATCTTAGCTCCACCACCTCCTAGCTGTGTGGACTTGGCAAGTTGAGCCAATATCTCCAGGAGTCAATCTTCACAATCTACCAAATGCAACTGGCAATAATATTATCCACCTCTAGGGTTGTTCTAAGGAATAAATAAGATAATCCATGCAAAAAGCCTAGAACAATGCCTGGCAAACAGCAAGTGCTCAATAAATGTTAACTATTATTATAAGTAACACAGTTAACAGCAGCAAACTGCTTTGGCCCAGGTTGTGTGTTAGAATTAGAAGGACGGTTTAAAAATTGTCTTCCAGGCGTGGTGGCTCACGCGTGTAATCCTAGCACTTTGGGAGGCCAAGGCGGGCAGATCACCTAAGATCAGGAGCTCGAGACCAGCCTGGCCAACATGGCGAAACCCCCGTCTCTACTAAAAATACAAAAAATTAGCCAGGCATGGTGGTGCATGCCTGTAGTCTCAGCTACTTGAGAGGTTGAAGCAGGAGAATCACTTGAACCTGGAAGGCAGAGGTTGCAGTGAGCTGAGATTGTGCCATTGCACTCCAGCCTGGGTGACAGAGCGAGACTCTGTCTCAAAAATAAATAAATAAATAAATAAATAAATAAATAAATAATTTTTAAAAATAAAAAATAAAATAAAATTGTGGTTGCTGCAACAGAAGTAAGGACTATACCCTGATTTGTGACCCTTTTGCAGAATTTGGGCTTTGAGAGTAAAGTCTCAAAATTTGGGATGGAGATAAAGGGAGAGAAGCCCCTGGGCATCTTGTTTGTTTGAGTTATAAAGTAGGGACCTGGGCCAAGCATGGTGGCTCCCGCCTGCAATCCCAGCACTTTGGGAGGCTGAGGAGGGTGGATCACTTGAGGTGAGGAGTTTGAGACCAGCCTGGCCAACATGGTGAAACCCCATCTCTACTAAAAAATAACAATAATAATAATAATACAAAAATTAGCTGAGCATGGTGGCACACACCTGTAATCCCAGCTACTTAGGAGACTGAGGCAGGAGAATAGCTTGAACCTGGGAGGTGGAGATTGCAGTGAGCCGAGATTGCACCACTGCACTCCAGCCTGGGTGACAGAGTGAGACTCTGTGTCAAAAATAAATAAATAAATAAATAAATAAATAAATAAATAAATAAACTAGGGACCTGCTCACTTTAGTAATAGGAGTGTCTTAGAGTGGTGGCCTTTTGGCACTGTGATTTTTTTTTGAGACAGAGTCTTGCCCTTTCACCCAGGCTGGAGTGCAGTGGCATGATCATGGCCCACTGTAGCCTCGACCTCCCAAGGCTCAGGTGATCCTTCTGCCTCAGTCTCCTGAGTAGCTGGGACTACAGGCAAGCACCACCATGCCCTGCTAATTTTTTTTTTTTGAGACAGAGTCTTGTTGCCCAAGTTGGAGTTCAGTGGCACGATCTCCACTCACTGCAGCCTTCGCCTCCTGGGTTCAAGCAATTCCCCTGTCTCAGCCTCCCGAGTAGCTGGGATTATAGGCGTGTGCCACCACACCCAACTAATTTTTAGTAGAGGACAGGGTTTCACCATGTTGGCCAGGCTGGTCTCGAACTCCTGACCTCAGATGATCCACCCGCCTCGGCCCCCCAAAGTGCTGGGATTACAGGCGTGAGCCACTGCACCCGGCCATGCCCTGCTAATTTTTATATTCTCAGTAGAGACAGGGTTTTGCCATGTTATAATTTTTTATTTTTACTAGAGATGGGGTATTGCTGTGTTTCCCAGGCTGGTCTTGAACTCCTGAGCTCAAATGATCCTCCTGCCTCAGCTTCCCAAAGTGCTGAGATGGCAGGCATGAGCCACCATACCCAGCCTGCACTGTGCTCTACAGTAAGAAATATGTTTTACATCATGACTCAGTACACACGACCAACTGAAACAGAAGTTTTACAAAAATAGTACTTAGCCTTTTTTTTTTTTTTTTGAAACAGAGTCTCACTCTGTCACCCAGGCTGGAGCATGCAGTGGTGCTATCGGGATCACTCTAACCTCTGCCTCCCAGGTTCAAGCAATTCTTCTGCCTCAGCCTCCCAAGTAGCTGGGACCACAGGCGCACGCCACCACACCCAGCTAAGTTTTCCTATTTTTAGTAGAGGTGGGGTTTCGCTATGTTGGCCAGGCCAGTCTCTAACTCCTGGCCTCAAGTGATCTGCCAGCCTTGGTCTCCCAAAGTGCTGGGATTGCAGACGTGAGTCACCGCTCCTGGCTCTATTCTATTGTATTTAACTAAAAAATGCTCATTACCACTCTAGGTTGATACCATCCTTCAATAATGGATCTCACTTTGCAAGGAAAAGGCACTTGGTTAGTAATTGAGTTGACGCGTTCTTGTATCCTGGAGGAAAAGGAACGCATGAACATGGCATGTTCAGGGTACAGCAAGTTCTAAAACACTGCTGGAGCAAAAAAAAATTGTACTGAAGAGGTAGGTAAGGGGCCACATGATATAAAATCTTATATAGACTACAAATAAGTAGCATCAGACAAGCATTTGATACTAAGAGATAATACACATTTCCATATAACTATACATACTATGAAGCAGGAGATGGTAAACACTGTAAGAACAATTCGATAAGCTGTCTCGGGAGTTCAGGGGAAAGGGAGATGGCTTTCAGCTGGGAGCTCCTGGTATTCCTTGGGATTCTGTTATACAATTGTTCATGCATTCACGTATTTAGTGAATATGCATTGAGTTCCCACTACGTGCCAGGCACTTGCCCTTGGCTGTCATCCATCTACCTGGTTAAAACTACATGAGGATGACTTAGATTTTCAGCTGCCTCTTGCACATTTTTCGGCACAAAAAAGCAAAAGTCTTTTTCTTGAAATCTCAGGGAAAGTCCTGGCGCATTCCTTTGGCTTTGATTCACGCCCATTCCTGAACCAATCACTGAGACCAGGGAGAACTCATCCTTCAACTGTGTAATGCCTGGGTCACATTCGGGACCCCGCAGTTGAATGGAAGGGCAGAATCTGCTTCACCAGAGTCCCACTGGCTGAAATAGGGGAAAGGGTAGTCTTGAATATCCCCTTTTGTCTCGCAGCTCTAAGTCTTTACTCATGCTGTTTCCACCACCTGGGAAGTGGTCTGTCATCTCTTTGCCTAGCTGGTGTGTTACTATTTGTCCTTATAAACCCTGCTCAGTCATTATCCCTATGGTAAAATGTACTTTGTTAGAGCTAATTACTTTCTTTTCTATGTTCTTTTTTGTTTTACACATAATTCTATCTTTGAATTTATCAACCTATATTATTAAACTAAACCATTCTTCGTAAGACCAGTTGAGTAGCAAAATATGAAATCAACTAGAAAAGGAAATACTGGATATGTTTCTTAAGGATAGTTAAAGATAAGAAATAATAAGGTATCGGCCGGGCGTGGTATCTCACGCCTGTAATCCCAGCACTTTGGGAGGCCGAGGCGGGTGGATCACCTGAGGTCAGAAGTTCAAGACCAGCCTGGTCAACATGGTGAAACGCCGTCTCTAGTAAATATACAAAAAATTAGCCGGGCGTGGTGGCGGGTGCCTGTAATCCCAGCTACTCAGGAGGCTGGGGCAGGAGAATCACTTGAACCCAGGAGGCAGAGGTTGCAGTGAGCCGAGATTGGGCCATTGTGCTCCAGCCTGGGCAACAAGAGTGAAACTTCGTTCCAAAAAAAAAAAAGAAAGAAAGAAAGAAATAATAAGGTATCAAAGGAAGAATCACAACAGAAATTGGTAAGTACCTTTAAATAGATCAAAATGAAAATACAACACCAAAACTTATGAGATACAGCTAAAACAGCACTCAGAGGGAAATTTATAGCTGTAAATGCCTATACTTTAAAAAGAAGAAAGATGTTATATCAATAACTTAAACTTTCAATTTAAAAACTGAAAAAAGAGCAAACTAAACCCAAAGCAAGCAGAAAAAAGGAAATAAAGATGAGATAATAAATAAATGAAATATAGAATTGAAAGACAAAGAAGAACATCAACACACCCAAAAATTGGTTCTTTGGAAAGATCAATAAATTGAAAAACCATTAGCTAGAATGAATAAGAACAAGAGAGAGGACTCAAATTACTAAATGAGGAATGAAAGAGGAGACATCACTACCAGACTTACAGAAATAAAAAAAGCATTATAAGAGAATATTATGAACAAATATATGCCAAAAAGTTAGATAAATCAGATAAAATGGACAAATTTCTAGAAAGCACAAACTGCTGAAACTTACTCAAGAAGAAGGAAAATCTGCATAGACCTGTAACAATTAAGGAAATTGAATTAGTAATTTTAAAATTTCCCACAAAGAAAAATCCAATCCCAGATTACTTCACTGGTAAATTCTACCAAACATTTTAGAGAACAATTAATACCAATTCTTCACCAAGTCTTCCAAAGAATACAAGAAGAGGGAACCTTATGAGGCCACTATTAATCTGATACCAAAACCAGACAAACACATCACAAAAAAATAAAACTTTAGACCAATAACTCTTATGAACATACATATACATATATATGTATAAATCCACAACAAAATTCTAGTGAACCAGATCCAGTGACATATAAAAAGGATTATGTACTGTGACCACGTGAGATTAACTCCAGGAATGCAAAGTTGGTGTAAGATACAAAATAAATTAATGTACTATACCATATTAACACAAGAGAGAACAAAAGCTATATGATCATCTCAATAGATGCAAAAAAAGCATTTCACAAAATTCAGCACCACTTCATGATAAAAACATTCAACAAACTAGGAATAGAAGGGGCCTTCCTCCATGCTCAATGGTGAAAGACTGGATGCTTCCTCCCTAAGATCAGGAACAAGAGTGTCCACTGTTTTTTTTTTGTTTTTTTTTTTTTCTTTTGAGACAAGGTCTCACTCTGTCATCCAGGCTGGAGTGCAGTGGCATGATCTCAGCTCACTGCAAACTCTGTCTCTTGGGTTCAAGCAATTCTCGTGCCTCAGCCTCCCGAGTAGCTGGGACCACAGGTGCACACCACCACACCCGGCTAATTTTTGCATTTTTAGTGGAGATGAGGTTTTGCCATGTTGGCCAGGCTGGGCTTCAACTCCTGGTCTCAAGTGATCCACCCACTTTGGCCTCCCAAAGTGCTGCAATTACAGGCGTGAGCCACTGTGCCTGGCTGGATATCCACTCTTACCATTTGTATTCAATATGGTACTGGAGGTTTTAGCTGGGGCAATTAGGCAGGAAAATAACAGTCATCAGATTAGAAAGAAAGAAGTAAAGTCAATAATAAACAGAATGACTCAATTTTAAAATGGGCAAAGAATCTGAATATCTAAAGAAGATGTATGAATACTTGGCAAACCCACGAAAAATATTCAGTGTCTTTAGTTATCAGGGAAATGCAAATCAAATCCACAATGAGAGTCTGCTTTACACCCATTAGGATGAATATAATCAAAAAGTCAGATAATAGCAAGTGCTGGTAAAAAATGTATAGAAATTGGAAGAACCATATGCTCCCGGTGGGGATGTAAAATAGTGTAACCACTTTGGAAAACAGTCTGGCAGTTCCTCAAAAAGCTGAAGATAGAGTTGCCATTTGTCCCAGCAATTCCACTCCTAGGTATATACCCAAAAGAACTGAAATATAGGTCCACACAAAAATTTGTACACTAGTGTGCATAGAAGTATTATTCATGATAGCCAAAAGGTGGAAGCAACCCAAATAGCCATCAACTGATGAATGGATAAACACAAATGTGATTTGTTCATACAATGGAATATTTTTAGCCATAAAAGGAATAAAATACTGTTACATGCTATAACATGGAAGAATGTTGAATACATCATGCTAATAAGACATCAGATACAAAAGGCCATGTATTATATGATTCCGTTTATACGAAATATTCAGAATAGGCAAATTTATAGAGACAGAAAGTAGATTAGTAGTTGCCTAGGGCTGGGATGAGGGGGGGATTGGGGGTGACTGTTTAAAGGTATGGATTTCAGGGGTGATGAAAATGCTCTAAAAGCCATTTGTAGTGACGGCTAGCCAGCTCTTTTAATGTACAGGTTGAGCATACCTACTGTGAAAATCCAAAATCTGAAATGCTCCAAAATCTGAATTTTTTTTTTTTTTATATAGATGAGGTCTCATTATGTTGCTCAGGCTGGATTCACACTTCTGGGCTCAAGCATTCCTCTTGCCTCAGCTTCCTGAGTAGCTGGGACTACAGATGCACGCTACCTTGCCTGGCTATCCAAAATTTTTGAGCACCAACACGATGCCACAGGTGGAAAACTCCATATTGACCTCATGTGATGGTTCATAATCAAAACACAGTGAAAACTTACTTTCATGCACAAAATTATTTAAAATGTTGTGTAAAATTGCCTTCAGGCTATGTGTGTAAGGTATATGTAAAACATAAATGGGCCTGGAGCAGTGGCTCACGCCTGTAATCCCAGCACTTTGGGAGGCCGAGGCGGGTGGATCACGAGGTCAGGAGTTCAAGATCAGCCTGGCCAACATGGTAAAACCCCATCTCTATCAAAAATACAAAAATTAGCCAGGCATGGTGGCGGGTGCCTGTAATCTCAGCTACTCGGGAAGCTGAGGCAGGAGAATCGCTTAAACCTGGGAAGTGGAGGTTGCGGTGAGCCGAGATCGTGCCATTGCACTCTAGCCTGGGTGACAAGAGCAAGACTGCGTCTCAAAAAATAAATAAATAAAATAAATAAATAAATTTTGTGTTTAGACTTAGATCCTATCCCCACGATATCTCATTATGTATATGTAAATATTCCAAAATCCCATATCCAAAAACACTTCTGATCCTAAGCATTTCGGATAAGGGATATGCAACCCGTAGTAAAACTACTGGATTTTAGCTGGGCACAGTGGCATGCACCTGTAGTTCCAGCTACTTGGGAAGCTAAGGTTGGAGGATCATTTGAGCCCAAGAGTTTGAGACCAGCCTGGGCAACATAGTGAGATTCCCCCACCTCAAAAAAAAAGTAAAAATTCAGATAAAATTATTGAATTTTATGCTTCATATGGGTCTCTGTATGGCATATGAATTATATGTCAATAAAGGTATCTATAAAAAAAGGAAAAAAATGGGCCAGGCACAGTAGCTCATGCCTGTAATCCTGACATTTTAGGAGGCCAAGGCTGGTGGATGACTTCAGGTCAGGAGTTCGAGACCAGCCTGACGAATATGGAGAAACCCCATCTCTACTAAAAATACAAAATTAGCCGGGCATGGTGGCGGGCGCCTGTAATCCCAGCTACTTGGGAGGCTGAGGCAGGAGAATCACTTGAACTCAGGAGGCGGAGGTTGCAGTGAGCTGAAATCACACCATTGCACTCCAGCCTGGGCAACAAGAGCAGAAACTCTGTCAAAAAAAAAAAAAAACGAATCATGAGGACTTGAATTGGAGCAGTAATAGTGGGGATGGTGGAGAAGAGATGAAGGGATAAACCTAAGAGACATTACAGGGCTAGACAATCTATTAGACTTGCTAAAAATTTGATTGATGTACAAGTGAGAAAAAGAAATTAATTCAACTAGAGATATTCTCAGACATGAATGAAATAGCATTTGCAGCATTGTTTGAAACAGCAAAAGTTTGAGACAACCTAAATGTTCCTCTCTAGGGAGCAGGTTAAAAAAATTATAATTTTTTTGCATGGTACATGCATAACATGGAGCACCAGGCAGCTCCCGAAATGAATGAGGCAGCTGTTTAGATTACTAATATGCAGTGACCTCCAAGACATACTGTTAAAAAAAAAAAAAAAAAAACAAGATACAGAACACTAGATTTAATATGCCTCCATCTGTGGAAATGTATTTGTTTGCATATGAAAAAATATCTGCGAAAGAAACAGATAAAATTATTTCTTGGGAAGCAAACTCCAGGGGATGGATAAAAAGAAGACTTTTGCTCTTTCTTTTGGTACCTTTAGAATTTTGAATCCTGTCAATGTATTATTACCTATCAAAAGAAGTAGATAGAATTTAATAAAAACAAATCTCTAACTTGTCTTTTAAAAAAAGGAATCACTTCACAATGAAATTTCTAAGATGCATGCCTGGGAGTAATGAATAGCACCATTAACAGAAACAGGCCAAGCATAGTGGCTCACACCTATAATCCCAGCACTTTGGGAGGCTGAGGCAGGAGGATTGCTTGAGCCCAGGAGTTCAAGACCACCCTGGGCAACAACATCGCAAGACCTCATCTCTACCAAAAATTTAAAAATTAGCTGGGTGTGGTGGCACACACCTGTAGTCCCAGCTACTCCAGAGGCTGAGGTGGGAGGATCACTTGAGGCTGGGAGGTTGAGGCTGCAGTGAGCCGTGATCATGCCACTGCAGTCCAACCTGGACAACAGAGTGAGACCCTGTCTCAAAAAACAAATAAACAAATAAAACCAGAAACAAAAGATACAAAAAAAAAAAAAAAAAGGAATAGATTTGGCTGGCAAGATAAATATTTTTAGACTACCGCAGTGCTTGGCACAGAGCAGTTGATAATTAAATATCTACTTAATTAATTCAGTAGTGCTAGGCACTAAGGTTACAGCAAGATAATCTCTAAGACTGCTTTCAAAGAATAGATAGTGTAATGGGAATACAGACAACTTAAAAAGTAGTTACAATGAAATGGGGCTGGTACAAATTGCTTTGGAAGCATGTAGTTAGTAAGGGAACGTAACCTAATTTAGTTAGGAGAGTGCGGAAGACCTAAAACATGAATAAAAGTTAGCCAGGGATTACAGGTGTGCGCCACCATGCCCAGCTAATTTTTGTATTTTTAATAGAGACGGAGTTTCACCATGTTGACCAGGCTGATCTCAAACTCCTGACCTCGTGATCCGCCCATCTTGGCCTCCCAAAGTGCTGGGATTACAAACATTAGCCACAGCGCCTGGCCCGACAAAGAGCTTTCTAGCAGAATAAACTTTGTATATATTGATAGCCCAGAAGTAAGAGGGTAACAGAAAATAGATCAGGAGAGCTACAGCTCTGGGAAGACAGACATCCGTTTTGCTCCCTGCTGTATCCCAGCATTTACAGTAGTGTCTAGCACGTTAGTAACCACTCAGCATATGCTTACTGGATGGATGGATGGATGGATGGATGGATGGATGGATGGATGGATGGATGAATGAACCAGTGGCAAGAGATGATGCTGGAGAGATAGGCAAGGGCCAGTTTATGCGGGGCTTTTGTATGTATGCCTTGCTAAGAAGCTTGCACTGAATCCTAAAGACTATGGGAAGCTACTGAAGAGGGGCAGAACATGCTCAGATCTGGGTTTTAGAAGGAGCCGTGTAGCTGCAAAGTGAAGAATAAAGAGTAGCTGAGGGATAGCCCAGGTGATGGGGTGGACAGGGGGACCGTCCTCCAAGGTGAACGGACAAATCAATTTGAAGGGGAGAATGAGCTCAGCTTTTGACAAACTGAATTTCAGGTGCCTGTGGGAAATCCCGGTAAGTTGGGGATACAGAGAGTTTTGTGAGGATGGAAGTCAGAGGGATCTGGGCTGGTGACAGAGAGTCAGAGTCACTAATGTTTATAACTGAAGCTGTGGGGTGAATGAGATATCTCTGGAAGAGGGATGGACAGGCATGAGAATGAATGAATGCATGAATGAATGAAATGCAAAGCCCTGCTCTGAACAGCTTTGGCTAAAGACCTGAGGAATGATTAATGCTAAGGAAAAAAGGGGAAGACTTAAATTAATGAACCACTGCTCCCTCTCAATCCCATGCTGCACAGCTGAGTCCAAGCGGAAAAAGCCAAATGCCCCAGCGTAGGAAAGGGTGACTTGTCACTTCAGCAGGTCCTACTTTTCACCCCTGCCCTTGGCCACCTCCACAGTGGCATGGTTTGCTAGTCCAGTGTGGTGCTGCTGTGTAGCAGATTCATGTGGTGTGGGCTGATGGCCCAGGGCACAGCTCTTATCTAGTTCTTCCCCTCCGCCCAACACTGAAACAGCCTCCCCTGTCCTCCTAGCAAGTTGCTAAAATTAAAACTTAATCAAGCCAGCTCACTTGGGGATGCTGAATAATTTTGCAGCCCACCCCAGAGAGCAGGGAACTGCTGGGGCAGACAATGTGAGAGCTGCGGGCAGCACCTCCAGCTTCTTGTGGTCCTCCTCCAAACTCCTGTTGGATGGAAAAACGGTGCTGCCTGCCTCCTGCTGGTTTGGCGATTGCCTCAAAGGTGAAGAGCCCTGGCCTGTAATGTCTCCTCTATAACACCGGCCCAGGGATGGGGATAGGACCCCTGGGACAGTCCTCTTCTCTGGCCAGCTCTGCCATTTTCCCTAGATGCTAAGCAACGGTTACACTAGTGTCCCCTTTCCAATAAATTCTGGGCCTTCGAGCCTAGAATTCCCAAGGCATCTCTAGAGGTCCCATTAAAACACTGCCATCATGACAGACATATTTGATACGTTTGTCTCATCCTTTCCAATTGTGCCTACCCTACGCACAGTCCAGATACTTTCTTAAGGGTCTTCTTGGTTCTTGGCACGTTTCTATATGATAATCTCCCCTTCCCTGACACACACACACACACACACAAAGTATTGCATTGTCAATACCTGGTCACTCTGTGCTTAGAGACCAAGGTTTTCCATATAAAAAAACCCTAGCAGTCTCAACCACCAGTGTGGGATAATATCCTCAAGTCTTGAGGGAACATCAGGTCTCATCAGGGTGTGATCAGCCCACAGTGTGTGCCAGTTCCTTTCATCTACTTGTGGCTGACAATCCCTTCTTGTCCCATCACCACCATTTGATAATCCTCATCTCCGGCCTTAATATTGTCTTACTGTGTGAGACAATCTGTCCAACCAGGTCTTCCTATATTAAGGTCAAACCTCATGAGTATGTGATCATCCCCATCCCTTTCCTTGGTGCATGCAAATCTCTCCATTCCCCCAAGTTCAACAATTCCCCTCATCTCTGGTTCATTTACTAGCCACATTATTGAGCACCTACTATACTGCTGCAAGCACCTCTTTTCTCATGTCTCCCCTCTTTCTGCTGGAAGTTGCTTCCTAATTGTTAGGGTAAATCTTTCTGCAAAGGTAATTATAATTCTTCTCATGTGAACTCCCAAGGGATCTGGACTGGCACCAAAGGCAAAGGTGCTTGATATTTGGAAAGCTGCTTATGCTTCCACGTTAAGCAAAAACCAGTGGGGAAAAGCCTGGCCTGGCCAAGTAGGCTGCTGGCTGGAGCCATGGCTCAGCAATGGCCTGGCCCCAACCGAGCTCTGACGGTGGTTGCTTCCCGAGACCCAGGCGTGCCAGAAGGAAACCAACATTTACTATGGGATATATTTGGTGAGTGGCGAAGGTCCCTATTTCTTTCATTTATAGATTCATCCTTCCGATCTACACTTTTTTCTGGGTTCCTAGAAAAGAAAGAACCATTGGCAGATGTGTGGTGTAACTCCAGAGGTCCACATGCTCTGATAATACTGTCCTACCCCAAGCTCCAGCACACAGAGCCTCACCACCCAGTTCTGCCCAAGAGTGTACCAGGACCAATGTCATGAAGCTCTCCATTTGCTTCAGTCACTACAGAAGCTCCCTGACTCCCAGGAAGCCTTCGTTCCTGTAGGGCTCTGTATACCCCATTATCTAGTGGTTCTCAACCTTACCTGCATATTGGAACCGCTAAGTAAACTTTCAGAAATACTGATATCCTTAAGGTCCCCCTCCCTGCCAGATCATAAGGAAATTGATTCTGGAGCGCAGGCTCCGCACTGGGAGTTTTCATTTTCCTGGTGATCCTAATGTTGTGCAGCCGTGGTTGAGACCTGCTGCCCTCATCTGACCCCATGTCTGGCCCCTCCTCAACTGCCACAACCCATCAAAACCCTCTGTACCAGGGATTCTCAAACTTACTATCATCAAGTCTTTCAACAGGGCTTGTTAAAACACTGATCGCTGGGCCCCACGCCCAGAGTTTCTGATTCAGTAGGTTTAGAGACCCCAAGGATGCGCATTTCTGAGAAGTTCCCAAGTGGTGTTGATAGTGCTGCTGTTCCAGGGACCACACTCAGAGAATAGTTTTCAATATCCTGCTCTTTCGGTTCCTTGACCTTCTCTCCCCCAATAAACTTGTCCTCTATCCCACCTCAGTCACAGATTCTGATATTCATCCCTGAAATCTTGTCATTACCAGTAATTGTACCCCTTCCTAATAACCAACTTAAACATCCTGCTCTCCAACTGCCAATTTACTCCTGGTAGTGACCCAATTCCAACTTCAATGGGAGGGACTGCACCCTATTGACCCTGCCTGCCTTTCATGTCCCCCACCCTGTCTCACCTAACTTCTCTCTTAATGTAGCTTAGATTATCTTCTAGTAATTGCCTCTTCAAATCTCACCATCAGAGCTTCCCTTTCTGCTGGAAGCTCTGATGCACACAAACGTGCAAAAATATTTACCATCTATTTTAAAAGCCTTCCATTTCCCCCTGTAGCTACCTCTCCATTTCTCTGTTCCCCTTTAGGTCACCCCCTCTCCTTTCATTCTCAGGTGAACCCTCACTAGTCAGATTTTTCCCCATCCTTCCTGTGAAATGGCTTTTGTCCAGGTCACTAGTGACTTCCCTATTGCCAAATCCACCAGCCAATCATCAGTGCATATCATACTCAATCTGTCACTCCCGTCTTCTAGAAACACTTTCCTCACTCCGCTTCTGGGACACACCCTCCGTTGCTTCTCTTTCTTCCTCACTGCTTGTTCCTCTTGCTGGTTCCTCCTCCTTTCAGTGATGCTAAACTTTGGAGTACCCTTGACTTAGTCCTCAGATTTCCCCTCTCCTTTATCTGCACTATCTTCCCAGGTGATCCCTCCAGTTTCACAGCTTCATACCAGCTCCATGGTGACTCCCAAATTTATATCTCTAGCCTAGACCTCTCCCCTGAACTACAAATTCACCAACTCCATTGCTTACTGGACATCTCTAATTGGATGTCTAACAGGCAGCTCAAATTTTAAGTCCAAAACTGAACTCCTTATTCTAACTGCACAGGATTAAATGATTACGTCCTTTATCTCTACCCTGCCCGTCAATGGCCACTCCAGTCTTCCAGTTGGATCAGGCCAAAACATTGAAGTTATCCTGGACTCTGGTCTCCCACCCCATTCATACTGCCTGTCAGCAAATCCTGTTGGTTCCCAAATCTGACAGCTTCTCTCCATCCCTACCACATGACCCTGGACCAAGCCACCACTATCTCTCACCTAGACAATTTCAACAGAGTCCTTAGGTTTTCCTGCATCTACCCTTGTTCCGGCCCTTTTAATACATAAATCAAATTCTGTGACTCCTCTGGCTTGCCATTCATTCAAAGTAAGATCGAAACCTCTCTACAGGCATGAGAGACCTACCCTCTCCAGCCTCCCTGCCCCTCTGGGCTCACAGGCTACACACGCTGCCCTTGGGTTTCCACCTTAGCCTTTTAGTTCCTTAATTAACAGCTTAGAGCCTTTGCTCTTGCTGTTCCCTTGGGCTGGAAGTCTCTTTTCTCAGAAGCTCCTTCGCCAGGCCTATGTCTAAATTCTGCCTGTATCTGCAGACTTCCCTAACACACCCCCACTGCCACCCACATCTCACATACTCCCCACCTGGCACTCTCTGGCTCCTTGTCTTGCTCTTTTTCTGGGTGGACTTGTGCCTGAAACATGTATTGATTTGCTGATTGTCTGTCTCACCCACTGGAATGTAAGCGCTGTGAGGAGAACTTTGTTCTGTTCACTGCTGTTTCCCCATTGAGCGTGTATGATAGGTGCTCAATGAGTCCTTGTTGAATTAATTAATTAATGGAAGCGTGTTTAGGTCTTTCCTCCCCAGCGGCTGCAGCTCTGTACAAGGAGGTGTCCCAGGCTGCCTGTCTCCATTCTCTAATAGCCTCCCGGCCACCACCTGGTCACCCCCCTCCCCAGAGCCTGCCAGACCATTCTAATTGCCGCTGCTGCCGAGGGAGGGAGTCTCTAAAGAGAGAGGAGGGAGGGAGGAGCTCCATCTGGTGTCCAGGAAAATAAGGGAGCCAGCCTTGGTCTGCGGCTCCAGGTCCACCCTGGAGTCCACAACGTGGGGCTCGGGAGCCAGGGGCGAGGCACCCTTCTGGCGTAGACGGGCCCTTGGCTCTTCTTTCCTGTCAGAGAGTGGGCCTGGAGGCCCCATAGAGGCCCCTTGATTTGGCCAACTGAGCGGGACCCAGCACAAGGCCTCCAGGCTGCAGAAGGCCGTGGGGGTGGGGGTATCGGGAGACAATAGGAGAACCCAGAGCCAGCTCTCCCTTTCCACCAGCCCGAGTGACACAAAGGGACAGTCTTGTGCTTGGGGGAGGGAGTGGGGAGAGCCCTTTATCCCGCTATTTTCTACATTGCTGGGGGTGGGGGGTGGGAAGGGGGTGGGGGGGTGACCAGCGGCTGTCAGTATGGGGAGGAGTAGAGAGTGGTGCAGAGGCCCTGGAAAGTTTTTGAATTTCAATCAGGTTGGCTTTGAAAGAGTTTGGCTTTTGTTGAAAGAAAGAGAAAGGTTAATGCTAGAGTTGAGGGGGAGGGGGTGGATTCTGCAGATAGAGTCCTGTTTGCAGGCCGGTCAGCTGTGGGACACCCAGGCTGGCAGGAAGGCTGGGGATGGGTGAGCAGAGGAGGAGCAGGCGTCCCATTTCCCTTCCCGGGCCCAGGTGGAGGAAGGCTGGGCAGAGAAGCATGGGGTTATTGGGTGTCGGCAGGAGAACTGGTCAAGAAAGGAAAGCAATGCGGGCAAGCAGGACAATTTCTTTCTTCCTTTTGCACGCTTTACAGAGCCTTTGACTTTTTAAGCCAGGAAAGAATGAAGTTCCCTCCCTCTCTCCCCTCCATTTCTACTCCACCCAAGCACGGCGGCGGCGGCAGAGCACTTGCCAGGACTGACTTTGTGACAAGTGCAGTCTTGGTTGGTGCAGGAGAGGGGGGCTGGGTGGCTTGGGACCTCTTACTGCTCAGGAATCAGCTCTTTTCCCCGCTCTTACCCTCTGCTGACCCTCCTCTGCCCTCTAATTACTCCAAAAAGAAGCATAAAAATGTGGAGCTATTGTACTCTTTGAAATAGGCAGCATACTGCTTTCTCAATGTTGGGAGAAAAAGAAGAAGGAGGAAGGAAGCTACAGCCACGCAGCAGGCTAGAGATCTGCAATTCCAAGTTGGGGAGTGGGCACCTGGCATTCCCCAGCTGACTTCACACCACTGAAACACACACACATACACACACACACACACTTCGTAAGGCTCCTGGCTGCAGTATGATCCTTTCTCTCTCACACACACACACACACTATACACACTCACACACACACATACACTTTATGAGGCTCCTGGCTAAGGCTGCCGCATGATCCAGTGTTCTGGGAGTCCCAGTGTATTCTGGGAGTCTATTGGGGCAGCCAGTTCTCTAAATGGCACCACTGTGTGTTCTCAGCTCTAGGGGTTCTACAACCATAACGATTAACTCCAGAACCAATCCCTGAATTCCAGCCTGAAAATATTTGAGAGGAGAAAGATCAGAGGAAGAGGGAAAGAGAATATAAAAATGGGATTATTCTTATTTTGACATGTAATAACCATCTGCATGGTGTTAGGCCTCATCTTCCTGGAGCAAATATTCATGCATTAAATAATTTGCTCAGCATTCCTGGTGTTAGACATTGTGCCAGGCCCTAGGAGACACAGAGGAAATAAGAACTGGGCCGGGCGTGGTGGCTCACGCTTGTAATCCCAGCACTTTGGGAGGCCGAGGCGGGCGGATCACGAGGTCAGGAGATCGAGACCACGGTGAAACCCCGTCTCTACTAAAAATACAAAAAATTAGCCGGGCGTGGTGGCGGGCGCCTGTAGTCCCAGCTACTCAGAGAGGCTGAGGCAGGAGAATGGTGTGAACCCGGGAGGCAGAAGTTGCAGTGAGCCGAGATTGCGCCACTGCACTCCAGCCTGGGCGACAGAGCGAGACTCCGTCTCAAAAAAAAAAAAAAAAAAAAAAAAGAACTGTCCCTGCCCTGAAGGAGCTTATTCTTAAACAGAAAAGCAAATGGAGAATAAATAATTCTAATCCAATGAGATAATAATATCACACATGCCACACTATACATTGTAACATACATCACATTTAACTTCATTTGACAAGAGAATACTACAGAAAAACATGTGAATTATTATTATTATTAAATTATTATTTTAGAGACAGAGTGCTAACTCAGTTGCCCGGGCTGGTGTGCAGTGGTGAGATCATAACTCATCACAGCGTTGACTTCCTGTGCTCAAGCGATCCCCCTGCTTCGGCCTCTCCAGTAGCTGGGACTATAGAAGCACATCGTCATGCCTGACTAATTTTTTCTATTTTTATTTTTGGAGAAATAGGGTCTTGCTATGTTGCCCAGGCTGCATTTTTTAAGATTTCATTCATATTTTTTACTTTAATGTTTGGTGCATTTGAAGTGTTTACCAAGGGCCAGGCACAGTGGCTCACGCCTATAATCCCAGCACTTTGGGAGGCCTAGGTAGGCAGATCATTTGAGATCAGGAGTTCGAGACCAGCCTGCCCAACATGGTGAAACCCCATCTCTGCTGAAAATACAAAAATTAGCTGGGTGTGGTGGCACATGCCTGTAATCCCAACTATTTGGGAGGCTGAGGCAGGACAATCACTTGAACCTGGGAGGCAGAGGTTGCAGTGAACTGAGATTGTGCCACTGCACTCCAGCCTGGGCGACAGAGTGAGACTCTGTGTCAAAAAAAAAAAAAAAAAAAGGCTGGGTGCAGTGGCTCACATCTGTAATCCCAGCACTTTTGGAGGCAGAGGCGGGCCAATCACCCGAGGTCAGGAGTTCGAGACCAGCCTGGGCAACATGGTGAAACCCCGTCTCTACTAAAAATACAAAAATTAGCCGGATGTGATGGCACACTCCTGTACTCTCAGCTACTTGGGAGGCTGAGGCACCAGAATCGCTTGAACCTGGGAGGTCAGGTTGCAGTGAGCCAAGATTGCACCATTGTACTCCAGCCTGGGCAACAAGAGCCAGATTCTGTCTCAAAAAAATTAAAAAAAAAAAAAGAAGCATTTACCAAGGAAAGCATTCTGTAGGTGAAAACGTGTCCCACCAAGCAAGAAAGAGGATCGGACTCCAAATGCAGGCCAAGGGAAGAAGGAGGAGAATGTCCATGTGTGCACACATTAGTGTGCTGGAGAGACCTCCATGCCCACACTGCCCTCATCCAATACCACATTAAAAGTATTTTCCTGGTTTACTTCTCCATCTGATTTGCAGCCACATATAATCTCAGACGCCCCCTGTTCCACCCTCTGCCACATCACCTCCCACAGGAGAGAAACAGCTATCCCAGGCCATTCTGTTCCTCTTTCAAGGCCAGATCTGAGGTGAAGAGAAGGCACTGAGAAAGTTAACCTGAGGAAGAATTTTAGGCTAGTGTTTTCAAAGCCTGGACCAACAGCATCAGCATCACCTGGAAATATAGAAATGCAAATCCTCAGGCCCCATCCTAGGCCTACTGAACTGGAAGCTCTGGGTGTGGGGCCCAGCCATCCGTGGGTTTTTTGTTTGTTTGTTTTTTAGACAGAGTCTGCTGTTGGCCAGGATGGGGTGCAGTGGTGCAATCTCGGCTCACTGCAACCTCCACGTCTCGGGTTCAAGCAATTCTCCTGATTCAGCCTCCCGAGTAGCTGGGACTACAGGCGCCCGCCACCATGCCCGGCTAATTTTTTGTATTTTTAGTAGAGATGGGGTTTCACTGTGTTAGCCAGGATGGTCTCGATCTCCTGACATCGTGATCCACCAGCCTCAGCCTCCCAAAGAACTGGGATTACAGGCATAAGCCACCACGCCCGGCCGCCATCCGTGTTTTAACAGGCTCTCAGATCATTCTGATGCTCCGTGAAGTTCTAGGTATGCTGATCAATGTTGCCACCCTTCGCTAGATCTTCCTGATGCACTTCAAAAATAACTTGCTCTGGTAGAAGCCAGGAGGCCAGTGGGGGCCAATCCAGCCCAGCACCTAAGTCTTTTTGTTGGTTCTTGGGCTAATCTGCCCAAGGATGTGGACATGAATGGCTGGGACACAGACGCTTTAACGACCCCGTTATCTGGGGTGTCTGGGCCCTGACCCTTCTGAGCCTCGACTGGCCCCCTGTGCTCATATTCAGAGCACGGGACCTGGCAGAAGTTCGAGGGGCTGATCCAGTATGGCAGGTCCCTTTGAGAGTCCTCTTAGGGATCCGGGCTTGTGACAGCACATGACACAATTTGGCTCTCTGGAGTTTCTGGGTGGGCAGGTATAACGAAAGGATGGTTAGAATTGGAAAGAGCAGTGAGGGAGAGAGCAAAGTCCCCTCTTCCATATCCGATTTTGTAAGCAGCTTCTCATACCTCAGGGACAAGATCCCAGCACCTGTGTCTCATTGGCATCAGTATCTTTTTCGGCAGAGACCGAGAATCTCTTTTTGGAAAATTCCTTTGCCAAAAGCACGTGACCATATCTGTCTTAAGAAGCTGGCACCTATCCTTTTTTTCAGATTTGTCTCTGGCCTCTCTTCTCTCTCCCAATGTTCCCTTTCACCTTGAGCTAGAAACATGTGGTGTCCTCAGGGCCATTTCAGATTGATGCAACCACATCACTGGTTCTGACCTGTAAAAGTAAAGACTAAGAATTCCTTTCAGAGGGGAAGAAAAACTGTCACGAACTAGACATGAAATGGCCAAGCACTGTGCACCTCGCTTTCCATGATGCTCCCCATTTATCCTTACAGCAACCCCATGCACTATATGTTATTTCTCCCATTTTATAAGTAAGGAAGCTGGAGTTGGGAGAGTTTGTCCCTCGTGCAGCATCACACAGCTTCTAAGTAGCATTCAGGATTGGAACCCAGATCTGCCTGACTTCAGAGCACGTGTTTGCTTCTCTTTACCACACTGTGTCAGGAGAGATCCTCTAGGTCCTGGCTCCCTCCCAGGCAACCCCAAGGAAACAGGACTCTGGCCAAGTCCACGAACTTTGTAGGTCCTGGCTGGATTCCCTCTTGGTTAGACTCTGGTCAGGCCTTCCCTGATTTCTCCTGGCCAGCTGGCCTCTCCGCCTCCTTGGCTCTACGTGGGCTCCTGAGGGAGAAGGCAGAGTGAAGCCACCAGGCCTCTGGACAGGTTGCAGTCAGCATCCGTTCCATCACGCGTTAACCCCTGCGGCTGGCCCACAGCAGGGAAGCCCTCTTGCCTAGCTCTGCACGGACTGCTCGCTTGCCTGAGTTTGCATTATTTATTTAATGTCTTGTACCGTAAATAATGGTAACTTTATGGTTATTAGGAACGGGTTAAGGTACATGCGGGTAGCACCAGGCTGCCTTCAAAAGGAACAGTCCTGGCATAAAATGTTGCGATAATTGCTTTACTGCTGAGTGTTGGTCTTTATTTTGTGTCTGATTTGTCCCTTAAGCCAGCGTAACATTCTCCCCACGGCAGGAGAATGCAGAGAGCAAATTGAAGGGCTGAGCATGAACAATGCGACATGGCGCACTGCTGGGTTTTTCTTTTTTCCTCTTTCTTCGTTTCTCCCTTGACCTCCCTCCAATCCTCTCCGCTCCCCTCCCCCCATGCCCTGCCCCAGTCTCCGCCCTACTCTGGTTGGGAGAATCGTTCTCCCCCATCCTTGACACCTCTAGAAGGTAGCCCATCTTACCCCCTTATTTCCTTTTGTTGAAAATTAGGTTAATAGAGCACTCCTATTCCTTACCTCTTCTCTGGGCAGCAAACAAGACAAAACAAAAAGATAAACACATAAAAGATGCCTTCTTTTCATGGACCCAGTGCCCAAGCAATGCCCGGGCACGCTAGCCCAGAAGTTATTGTCCCTTACATTTCTTACAAGGATGTGGTGTCCTGGCCAGTGCCCAGCATCATGGTGGTCAGAGAGGGCTGGGTGTGCAGAAGGACTTGGGAGGGTGGCAGGGTTGCCGGTGGCGGGTGTGGAGGGGTGAAGGGGGCAGAGTCTGCCAGCTCCTTCCTGATAGTGAGAGACAGCAATGGTCTTCAGTGGCCAGTGGGACTCTTCCTCTTCTCTTCGGTGCGTCACACCAAGGCAGGAAGGCCACTGGCACTGGCCGCCGTGTGCCGTACACGTATTTCCCTTGTCTGCACAGGAGTGGAGTGAGGGCAGGGGTGGGGCGAGGGCCTCTCCACTTGGGGCAGCCTTTTCCTTTGCCAGAAGTGGATCCTCCTGGCCTTCGTCTCTTTGCCCCTGGGGGTCATCTGTCAGCCTCCAGCAATACCCTGCAGGCTGGATGGCCCAAGCCAAGTGCAACCTCTTCCCTGTAGCAGAAAGCAGGTCCAGCATCTCCCAAAACGGGCACTCTGACTGACTTTGGGCTTCTTCAACGTTCAGAGAGCTTGACCAAAGCACGAACGCTGGAGTAGGAGCCAGGAGTCCTGTGGTCTTGTCTTAGCTTCCCCACTGACTTGCCCAGTGTGGTAAATTCGTAGACACAGAAGTTCCTTGGAAGCGTTCTGTCTCGGTTTCATCTGTAAAATGAGGGCAAAAATCCCTGCCTTATGGGATTATTGAGAAGATCAAAAGTAGCTAATGAGTGAATACAGACTCCAGAACCAATCACAGATTGTTGATCACGGAGTCTCAAATAACCCATCATGCCCTCAGGCCAAAGGCCAGTGACTATTTCTGGGTAAGGATGAGAAGCAGGTGGGACTGGAGGGGCAGCTGGGGTGGTACAATGACAAGGAGAAGAAGGAGGCAGAGATCCTCCAGCCCCGTAGCTATCTTGGAGCAGAAAACCAGTGTTGCTGTCCTCCATGGGGCAGGCATCAGGGCAGACCACAGGCTGTACCCCACCTTAGAGGAACGCCTTCTCCTAGCAGCCGGATCTCTTCCCTCCCTCCAGCCAAAATGCCTTCTTCTGCTTTGGTCCTTTCTCTTGCCGTTCCTCCTCTTCTTCCTCTAGGGCTTCTCCTTGGCTACAATGGAGGGGACAACAAAGTCCAAGCAAGTTGATAGCCAGTGGCTTTAAGCTACAGGAGGCTGAGGGGATTGGTGTGTCTCTCCACTGACTGCACCTCTCCAGAGCCTAGTAACTCATCAATGGCGGAAATTTGAACAAAGTGGAGAACCTGGGATGAAAGGAGAACTGCTGCGGTGATTGGGGGTGGGGTGAAGGGGGAAGGGGGATGGCTTTAATTAGGGCTTCTTGGCCTCTTCAGTCCAGGGGCTGGTCGGGGTAATCCAGTTAGAGTCCCAGCCTTTCATCTCAGCTGGCCAGCCTCTCGGGGGCCCTGTCAGAGCCTTCAGGGGGCAACAAGTAGCGGGCAGGCTTGGAGTGGCGTGGGGGTTGATACCACACTTACTTCCAGCTGGACGCAGAGGGGGGTACGGAATGAAGCCCCGCCAGCACAGCAGTTGGTGGTGGGCAGTGAAGTGGCCGGTGTGGGCGGCTTGGGCGCTGGGCGGCTGTCTCCTGACACCAGAAACTCTCTTTATGAAAGGATCAAGTCGGTAGCATTGTTCTCTGGCCAGGGAACCAAGGGCTCAGAATGCTCTTTTGTGTGGAGGTGCCCCCCCACCACCACCACACTCCCCCTTCTTTTTTCTCCCTTTGAGCCACTGCTGGCTGTGCCTTTGCCCCCATGCTTGGGGCGGGAGGCGATGGAGTGGTGGAGATGGGCTCGGGCCAGACAGTCCTGGGGGAGCCATCTGTGCTGGGGTAGGATCCACTGGAGCTGAAAAATTAAACAGCATTTTCAATTAACTTTTCCTCTCTTGTTTGGGGGTGGGCGTGCAGGGGTGGTGGAGCAGGCTGGTTGAATTTAACCTTTGAAAAGCTGTGTGGAGCAGAGGAGGAGGGAATGACCTTTCTTTCCCGAGGCAGGGTTGGGCGGGGGTGGGGAGCAGTGGAACTGTTTCCTCGGGCCAGGTGGGGGACCCTCTCCTGGTGAATATTCCAGAAGCTCTTGGTGTCCTTGGCCCCTGAGGTCCCACCTGTGTAGAGACAGGGTTTGCTAGTGCATCTCCAGGGTGTTCATCTTAAGGAGAGATGGGCGAGTTGTGTGGGGTCAGCAGGTGGATGAAGGCTCCCTGCCGAGCAATGGAAATCTTTTTCACCCCTCCCTCAAAAGCGGCCCCTTTTCTCTACCCATCTTCCCTTCTGCTGCTCAGGAACGCCTGCATCTTAGTTTCCGCTCTTGGGCTGGGTGCCCCAAAAGATGGAAGAACATCTGTAGAAGGGACTCTGCTGTAGGTGGCGTTTGCTCTAAAGGCCTTTCCATTCCTGTCTCATTGGCACCATAGAACATAACACGACCAGAAGTCAGAGTCAGAGTCCAGTGTGTATCCTTCTCACATCTTGTTGCCACATGCCCTGGCCTTCTCCATCTTCCCTGGGAACTGGAAGCAAGTCTTCCTCACCCCTCTCTGATCTCTTTCTCACTCCACATAACGACCAGGAGAGGGCTTCCACCTCTTCTTTAGTCCCTCATGGTGGAAAACTTCTGTCACCATAATGACTATTTGTACCTGAAGAACACTCTGTAGTTTGCAAAGAACTCGTGAGAGCCTTCTTTTAATCTGTGGGGATAGATGGAAAGGAGTAAGCCCTTTTTTATGATGAAGAAACTGGGACTCAAGAGAGATTAATTTTGAAAAATGGGGCATCCGCTGGAGGGCACAGCAGCATCACCTAGGGGTCTTTTTCAATTGTCCATCCCACCCGGAGATTACACGGTCCTCACTCCTCCTGCCTCTACCTTCACCCCAGAGTAGGGTTTCTTAATGAAATTATACTTTTGCGTTTTCCTTTAGCTAAATACAGACAGTCCCATTTATGGGTGTGAAAAATCAGGAAGGCTACTCAAGTGAGCTGAGGCAAAAGAGGTAATAAAGCCAATGGTTTCATTTGGGTTTTCACCAGTTCTGGTGTTTATCCAAGCAACAAGGAGGATGGTATTAGAAAATAGGCATAGGCAGCCGGGCGCGGTGGCTCACGCCTGTAATCCCAGCACTTTGGGAGGCCCAGGCGGGCAGATCACGAGGTCAGGAGATCAAAGCCATCCTGGCTAACACGGTGAAACCCCATCTCCACTAAAAATACAAAAAATTAGCCAGGTGTGGCGGCAGACGCCTGTAGTCCCAGCTACTCGGGAGGCTAAGGAAGGAGAATGGCGTGAACCCGGGAGGCGGAGCTTGCAGTGAGCTGAGATTGTGCCACTGCACTCCAGCCTGGGCAACAGTGCGAGACTCTGTCTCAAAAAAAAAAAAAAAGAAAGAAAAGAAAAGAAAAAGAAAAAGAAAATACGCATAGGCTGGGTGCGGTGGCTCACACCTGTAATCTGAGCACTTTTGGAGCCCAAAGCAGGTTGATCACTTGAGGCCAGGAGTTCAAGACCAGCCTGGCCAACATGGCAAAACACCATCTCTACTGAAAATACAAAATTAGCCAGGTGTGGTGGCACACACCTGTCATCCCAGCTACTTGGGAGGCTAAGGCACAAGAATTGCTTGAACCCGGGAGGCAGAGGCTGCAGTGAGCCGAGATTGTGCCACTGTACTCCAGCCTGGGTGACAGAGCGAGACCCTGTCAAAAAAAAAAAAAAAGAAAGGAAGAAAGGAAGGAAGGAAAGAAAGGGAAAAGAAAGAAAAGAAAATCAGCATAGAATGATTACAGGTTCAATGCCTGTTACCCCAACACTTTGGGAGGCCAAGGCGGGAGGATCACTTGAGCCCAGGAGTTTGAGACCAGCCTGAGCTAGATGGCGAGACTCTGTCTCTATTAAAAAATAAAACGATTAGCCAGGCATAGTGGTGTGCACCTGTAGTCCCAGCTACTCAGGAGGCTGAGGTGAGAGGATTGCTTGAGCCCAGGAGGTCAAGGCAGCAGTGAACAGAGATCACACCACTGCACTCCAGCCTGGGTAACAGAGTGAGACCCTGAAAAAAAAAAAAAAGGAAAGAGAGAGAGAGGAGGGAGGGAGGGAGAAAAGAAGGAAGGAAGGGAGGGAGGGAGGGGAGGGAAGGAAGGAAATGACATAAGCTGCTCCCTCAGCTACCCCAGGGCACAGTGGAGCAGCACCTTCCTCCCCAAACCTGTTCCTTATCATGCTCAGTTAAGGACACTGCTCTCTGGCCTCAGCTTGGGGCACTCTCCTCTTCCTGGGCTAAGTTCAGCCAAACTGCTTTTCCTTCAGTTTGTCTAATATGCAGGCTTTGCTTTTCAGGACATTAGCGTCACCCTTACCTGACTCTTACCCCTCCTTCCTATCTCAGTGAATTTTACTGCTCAAAGAAGCCTTTCTGTTCCAATGTACATTTTGTCCTCCGGTTATACTTTCTCATAGCATTCTGTCCTTCCGGTGTGTAACGTATCATGGTTTCCAGTGACACGCTGAGGTGGCACAGTAGTTACCATCTCTCCCCTACCAGTCGTTACGCACTGTGAGCACAGGTATCCTGCTGTTTTCTTCACTACTCTATTCCCGGTGCTTCTGGGAGGCACTAAGGGGCTTAGTACGGTCAATGAATGAATGAAAGGAGAAAAGGGAAATGTAGTAACTCCCAGAGAAAATAAGCAAAATGAAAACCAAGATTTCCCAGAGGTAAAGGTGAGAAACGATTGTTGCTTCGAGGTCTAGGAAATTTCTTTAGGCCTCCAAAATGGAGGCCAGTTGGCCTGAATGGTGCAGAGAACACTCTCGTAGTTGGGGGGTGAGGGAGAGTGATGTTTGAGGACCTTTTGGCGAGGCAAGAAAGCATGCAGCCCACTTCAGCTTTCTCCTTGTTTTTCAAAGGTGCCAGTCCATTTTTGGATCCCTGAGGAAGAGAAGGCTAGAGGGAGAACACTAAAGACTGCAGCCAATTCTGATAAAGAATACGGGAAAAGAAAAGCCTTTGCCTGCTGGAATAGCTTTGGGTGAGGTCACCCTAGTTTTCTACGAAATAAAGGGATTGGCTACAGGGGCCACCAGAAGATAGATCCCCGGGCCTGCGGGCAAGAAGTTGAACCCCAGAGAGAAACTTTCACTAGCGAAGGGTTAAAGGGAATAAACATGTTTAGCAGTATATTGAGGGTGAGGGGAAAGGAAAGGTGGGGGACAGACCAGCGAGCATGTAGACCGCTAATAAATGAAGAGAAGTGGGAGATTCATCTTACCTCCTACAGGGCAGAGATGCTCAGCTCATTTTTTAGATCAGTCTTTAAGAAGAAAAATGACAAAAAGGAATTTGGATAATTAGGAAGTAAATGCAGACTGTGCAAAAATCGTTCCTCATAGAAAGCAGGTAGGAGAATACTCAGAAAATGTAAAGGTTTCACAAATCAGCAAGCCAGGATGACATCCATCATGAGGTATTAAGGCTAGTGTTCTGGGAACATGCTAAGCGGGGTGCTGATTGAACCACTTATAATTATGTCTGGAAAATCATAGAAAGTAAAAGGGGCCATCAGGAGGCTGGAGAAGTGAAACGGATGTGACTCCTGTCTTCTAAAAAATGGTACAACAAGCCTAAAAATGTTCATCCAGTCAGTTTGGAACTAGATACAATGAAAGGGGGAAAAAATCTGTCATCTCCGGGAGGAAAGTAAAATTGAGGAGAGAGAGTGTGTGTGTGTGTGTGTGTGTGTGTGCATGTGTAAGTATGCCTAAGGGCCAAACCACACCAAACAGAATAGCGCTAAGTGATCAAATTGAAAACAGAAAAACAGATGTGTTGTAATGGGCGTGCCACAAGTGGCTGTTGTTAAAACAGGTTCAGGTTTTCGCCGTGGTTGTAGGTATGTAAATGAAAACCGCACAGAAAAGAAAAATCGATGGCAGGGAATCATTCAGGGAGAGGGACACTCTCTGGATGAACAGAGTATTCTGAATCAATTTAACATAAGGTCTCATTTTGGATGGGGAGAAAGCTGCATGTAACTGAAAAAGCTGATAGGTAGGTGTGACTGAGGAACATTCAGGAACCTGAAGAAGTCAACAACCACATGAACACCTAATTATGGGGGGAGGCGGTGGGTTGAAACAAATGAACATATTTGGGAGGAAATCTCTGCTCATCCAAAAGAGCCATAGGAAGGCCCTGGAAGCTGCCTTGCTTTGAAGGCTGCATGCACACAATTTGGATGTGGAGCTCTGGGACCTAGAAGGGAGGTGACACACTGGGGTGGTTTCAAAAAGAATGGGGACGGCCCCTAAGGGGGTTAGCTGAGAGGGAGTGGCTCCTCATGGTAATGATCCTAACTGACTCCACAGCCCCAGCGCCCTACACACTTTTACAAGGTTAAAGCAACAGCTTGAACCTGTATGGGGTGAGCATTTGTTTCCTTTCCAGATTGCCAGCTAATGAGGAAAGATTAAAGGAACTAAATCTGTTTAGCTTGGCTAAGTGACGACGGAGGCGGCGGGAGTGGAGAGGCATGCTGGGCAGCCTGGCCAAGCGGAGGGGTGTGATAACCGTCTGCAGATTTCAGGAAGGTGTAACTACGGTGGAGGAAGAGCGGCTGTCTCAGGTGGCACAAGGGACGCAGCCTTCCGCAGCGAGTTTCCCAACAGTGAGCTCGGCGGCTCCTGGAGCAGCCAGTTGACCTGAGGAAGAGAGAGCAAGGGTTAGGAACATCCCGGCTGAGCCAAGGGAGGGGCCAAGCCAACCTACCCAATGGTCCAGGCACTGTCCCAACAGACCAGCTTTCATTTGCCTTTTGCTAACAGCATCCTCAGCGTTCCCAAGGGTCTTCTCTGACCCTCTGCCACCACTGCAGCCAATACCTTAAGGGATTTGGAGTCCAAAAAGGTTCCCCCACTTTCTGGCCTGTGATAGACATTCGTAGTAGCTGGTTTGGCAATTCAGAGCCTGGCTGTTCTTTGATGATGTCTTCAGATAGATTATTCCAAGGCTATGAGATCAGAACCTGTGCGAGGAGCTCTTCTGGGAATGGAAATAACTCCCCCAAAAGGGGAAGCAAGTGTCAAGGCCCAGGGTGTGGCATCCCTGGGGTCCCAAGCCTGGCCCCTGGGGGCCAGCCAGGCTGCCTCTCGCATGCTTGCTGTTGGCAATCTCACGGTTAAACACTTAAACAATCTTTCTTTCTCCTCTTTTCTCTCTCCCCCTCTCTCTCTTTCACTCTCTTCTTTTCAGAGTTGACAGGGGCCAAATAAAGGCCCTTTTAAAAAAAACACACAAAACAATTTTGTTCCTTCTGAAAGTGATGGAGCGAAAGTGAGTGCAGATTATAGGCCTGTGAGGCGAGGGCCTTCCAGACGGGGGGAGAAGCGGTGACATGATGGGAACCTAATGGCAGTAATTGGCCCTGGCTTTGACAGGGCCCATATCACAGCTCAGGAAAAGAGAGATGTTTAAAGTAAAAATTTACACAAAATTATATGTTTTCGGGGTGAAAAAGACTGTTTGGATTTCATTTTTTTTCTTCCTCTTCTTCCCCCCAGGGCATGTCTCATGGGTCATCCTCTGCGTGTGTGCGCGTGTCTGTGTGCGTGTGTGCACACATGCCCGTGCAGCTGTCTCCCCAGATATATGGGCATCTTATGCCGCATCGCCAATGTCTTCTACTTCTGCTCTTCCTGGAATAGAGGCGTTTGTTAGCTTTGGAAGTTTCCCTTCAGGAAGCAGAAAGAGCCTAAGAGAAGAAGGGAGAAAAGAACCATTCGAGTTATAGATCAGGCCACCCGTCATAGTCTCACCACAGCAGAGCTTGTTTGGATTCAATATATAGTCGTGTAGCATCTTGTATTTATCCTTGTATCACTTAGTCCTAAATATTACCAAGTAATAGATCAAGTAGTTATATTTGTTTAGTGTCTGACTCCCACTCCAAACTGTGAGCTCTTCGAGTGCAGTACCCTGTTTCTCTTGTTAAGCGCCATAATCTCAGCACCTAGCCCAGTGCCTCCCACGTAGCAGGCTTGCAGGATTTGTTAAATGAGTGGCCTAAAATAATGGAATTATGTAGGAACAGCTGCGATGTTGGAAGCCCGTGCCTTCCTGAGTAGAAAATGCTGATCAATCAGACTTTTGTCTAACTAGACAATTCTAGAATATTCAGATAATTGATTCTTCATTGCTTGTTGGAAATGTGGCCTGAGAGGAAGACTTCAGAGGTGGCAGTGAAGCTAGAATATTAGGTGTTCATCCCTGGTTCAGAATGGTTTAGGCTTCCTCCATGTGAGCTTCACTAGAAGCTCTACAGTCAAACCCCAACTGACTCTTTAATGCTAATGGCCATGCTAGTGTTGAAACGATCTCTTCTGGCCTGCAGAATGTCCTGCTGCTCCCTGTTTTACTTGGGATTTAGGCATTCTGTATGGACTAAGCTAAGAACTAGCCAACTATTGGGCTACTTTTTAGATTTTTTTTAAAAAAAGATATGTCTTTTGGCTAATATGATAACAAGACCCATAAATGAAACAAAATTGAATGTTTTATTCACATGAACTCAAGGGAAGTACCCGAGTCACAGAACCACAGATTGGGGAGTGGCTTTACAGGTTCTGAAGTTCATGCTTTACTAGTTGTGTGAATAACCTCTACAGTAACCTCTCATGCTCCAGATGCAAAGATTGGCATGTCTAGCAGGGCAGGTAGAGTTGAAAGTCAAGAAGCAAAGGAGCTAGGAGCTGGGCTGAACAAGGACCAGTCCTTGAAAATGGGTCAGTCATGGGGGAACAAACAGAAAGGGAAGACCTAGCAAGACTGTTCCAGGGAGTGGCTGTGAAGGCTGGAAATAAGTTCTGAAAGGCAAGTCCAGGAGGCTGGTGTTGAATGGAAATGTATAGCTATCAGCACCAGGGACCAAGCCAACAGTCTATGCCCTTCCCATTTTGCCTCAATGTTTGAAGAAAATCTTAGCCCAGACAAACCGGGAGGTTTCAAGACCACTAGGGGAATCTAGAACATGGGGTGGATGTCACTGGGGATGGGAGAAGGGTAGCAGGGTATAGAATCAAGTGGAAATGGGGCTCTTAGAGCTGTGGCCGTTGCTGAGATCAACTGAGGTCAACACAATTGAGTAGATGGTTCTCGAATAATGTAGGTGTAGTTTGTGTGGCGATTATTGTGTTAGGTACGGTAATAGCAGATAAAGTTGTAAATGATCCACAGGATTGGCATGCTCTAGGAATGAAGAAGTCATTGCTTGTGGTGAGAACACAGGTTCTTAAAGAAAAACAGAGGCATTTGGGGTTTCAGAACCATTTATTTGTCCCAACATTTATAGGATGCCTGCTCTATTCCAGGCATCATGCTGAGTCAAAGCTCTTCAGACCTACTATTTAATTTGAGTCACTTCCCTTTTATTTTCCCTTTGTGTGATGAACTGAGGGTGTGAGTATAGGGGAAAATGGCTAACATTCCATCCATGAAAGTCACACAGTATGAGACGGCTCTCTTGGCAATCACAGGGTTCTCCAAGCTCTGTAGATGCTCCAAGAGTCTAGGAAACAGCAGCAGCTTACAGAACTTTCCTCTGACATTTAGCACAGAGATGGCAACCTTGTCCTTATCTGCTACCTCTGTGTAGGAATATTAAAATTATAAATTACGTACACGTTCCTAAAATACAGTCCTTTCACTGGGACCTGAAATAGTGACTTGGCTGCAGGTGCCTCTGGGTATCACTTGGCTTGCCCATCAATGCGGATCTGAAGATGAGATGCTAAAACCTTCAGATCTACCTCCCTTGAATGTGATCTTAGCTGCTACACCATCTCCTTCTAAAACGATAGCAAAGGAGATATGGGTGTTGTTTGCTTTTTCACTCATCTAAACTTGTTGCTTAAAATTATGGAATCTCAGAGCCTTGGAGATGACGCAACATATTTTTAAATAAACTGCCTCGTCTAAGTTAAGTGCTGGAAATACAAAGGTTTAAAAACAGTTCTCCTTTAAAGGAATTCATAGTCTACCGAGGAGACAGGCCAGCCAAAGAGGTAATGTCAAAATACTATGATAAGTGCTAAGATAGATGTAAGATGCAGCACCTCCTAGAAGAAGCAAACACCTAAATCAACTAGAGACCTTAAGGAAGATTTCACAGAATTAGCAAAGCTTAAAATGAATCTTTAAGAAGTTTGCTATGCAGCCAAAGAGCAAAGGAAAGGTGTTCCCAGCGAAGGACATGGCATGATAGTTGAATGCATGAATTTTAAGTCAACTATTCCTGACCCCTTGTTCCTTAATATGTTTAGCAGCTTCTAAGAAATTCGCTGTCCTCATTTTTGTGACAGTTGTGTGCAGCGTATGAGGATAGTGAGAAAAAGAAAGGGCTCGAAGAACCACCAGAAGAAAGGAGAATGGGAAGAAAGTGAAGGGAAAGAGGAAGAGAAGGGAAAGGAAACCGATATTTATTAAGTGTCTATTATGTGCCATGTGGTTTTACATGATCTCATTTCATATTATTTCCATTTCATACATCAAGACAACGTGGTTCAGAGAGATGAATGATTTCTTCACCTAACTTCACCTTTTTGTCCTCTCCTGTCTCCATTCTCATGCTAACCCTACCTCGGACCTCTCTTTGAAGTTCCACACTGCCTATTTACCACCACCACATGGATCTCTAACAGATACTCTGCCCTCACCAGTCCAGAATGCTGCTCATCATTTTTCCCACCAAAACTGTTCCCTCTCCCCTTTTCCCAAGGCACCTCCCCATCCACTTGCCCAAGCCAGAAACCTGGGAATCACTCTTCAGCCTTTCCCTGTTCCTCAGCCCCTCAGTCTACCTCTAAATCCTATCTCAAATGCATTCCCTTCTCCCCAGCTTGCCTGGCACCCCCCAAAATCCAGGCATCAGCATCTGTCCTCTATCACTGCTGGAACTGTCTTCTATTTGATTTCTCTCTTCCATCCTTGCCACTTCCCATTCCAGCCTCTCCACCTGGCAGCTCAGGAATCTTTTTAAGAGATGTGACCCCTAGAGTCAAGCCCATAATCCTTAACGCAGCAAGACCTGCCCCCTGTCTTCCCGGACCCCCATCTCTCCTTGGGGTCTTTCATCCTGCCCAGTTCCCTCTCCCCAGCCTCCTTACACGACTGCTTCCCCTCATCCTTCAGATCTTAGCTTCAATGCCATTTCCTCAGAGAACTCTTCCCAGTCTATAAAAGATTTCACCTGTTTTTTTCATTCTTTCTTTTTTCTTTTAACCTGGCCTTTGACTGTTGTCATCACCGACTTTTCTATTTCTTATCCATTGTCTTCAAGTGTGTTTGACAAATGTAGTTAGACATTTATTTGCCTGTTTAGTTGTTTCATTGTCTGTCTCGTTCACTAAGTGTAAGCTCTGTGAGGGCAGCACTGTGTCTCTTTATATTTTTAGAGACCAGGGTCTTGCTCTGTCATCCAGAATCATCAACACTGTGCACAGCACTGAGCAGACAGTAAGCACTTAAATGTTATATTTTAATACATTACATATTTTTGTTAAAAAGGAATATTAAATTAAATTTGTTCAGGATAAAGAAGAGCTTGGATTTAAATCCACCTCTAGGGCCAGATACGGTGGTCCACACCTGTAATCTCAGCACTTTAGGAGGCCAAGGTGGGTGGATCACCTGAGGTCAGGAGTTCAAGACCAGCCTGGCCAACATGGCAAAACCCTTTCTCTACTAAAAATACAAAAATTAGCTGGGTATAGTGGTGCGCACCTGTAATCCCAGCTACTTGGGAGGCTGAGGCAGGAGAATCACTTGAATCCGGGAGACAGGTTGCATTGAGTGGAGATCGTGCCACTGCACTCCAGCCTGGGACAGATCAAGACTCTGTCTAAAAATAAAATAAAATAAAATATAAATAAATCCACCCCTAGGCTGGGTGTGGTGGCTCACACCTGTAATCCCAGCGTTTTGAGAGACCAAGGTGGGAGGATTGCTTCAGGCCAGGAGTTCGAGAACAGCCTGGGCAACATAGCAAGACCCCCTCTCTATAAAAAATAAAAAAATTAGCCAGAGCAGTGGTGAGCATGTCTAGGCCCAGCTACTCAGGAATCTGAGGCAGGAGGATCACTTGAGCTCAGGAGTTGGAGGCTTCAGTGAGCTATGATCACCCCACTCACTCTGGGTGACAGAGATCCTGTCTCTAAAAATAGGAAAATAAACCCACCTCTTCCTAATGCCAAAGCCCATGATCTTTCCTCTTCCTCAGGCTTTCAGTGGGGGAAAATCCAACACGGGCCATCAGGCAGTGCACGGTATTCCTGGAGTTTGTTTCAGAGAAGAGACAGAGCGCCTTTAAAAACAATCCTGGGCCGGGCGCGGTGGCTCACGCCTGTAATCCTAGCACTTTGGGAGGCCGAGGCGGGCAGATCATGAGGTCAGGAGATCGAGACCATCCTGGCTAACACAGTGAAACCCCATCTCTACAAAAAATTAGCTGGGCATGGTGGCGGGCGCCTATAGTCCCAGCTACTCGGGAGGCTGAGGCAGGAGAATGGCGTGAACCCGGGAGGCAGAGCTTGCAGTGAGCCAAGATCGTGCCACTTTCCTCTAGCCTGGAAACAGAGCAAGACTCCGTCTCAAAAAAAAAAAAAAAAAAAAAAAAAAACAACTTAATTCTGATTAGAAGGTGAACTCTTTGCAGCTAGAGGCCATGTCTTCATTGTTTAGTAAAGTGCCTGGCACAGGGTAGATGCTCAATAAATAATGAAAGAACGAACAAATGAACCATGAGAAACTCACAGGTTTCTAATTTGAACAAATGGGAAGAGGCACCATTCACTGAGGTAGATGAGGGAGAGGAAGAGCAGATTTGTTGGCCGGGTGGGGAGGGGTGGGGAGAAATGAAAAAAGAGTTTAGTTTTAGAATGACATGCAGAGAAAGGCACAGTTGTCAATAAGCGTTTTGTGTTTTGAGAACAATGAGAAGTTTATTCATTCAGTCATTTATTTATTTAGTCATTAATCAACAAATATCTATTTAAAGCTTAATACATGTCAAGCACTACGCTAGGCACTGAACATATGATAATAAATCAGACAAAGTCAAGAAAGGGAAATGGATAAGAAACACCTATTAAAATGCAGAGTGGCTCATGCCATTATCAAAGCAAGCATAGGGTGCTGTGTGTGGGGCTTCAGAAGCGGAGGCTGCAAGACTTCCTGGGGAAAGTAACACCCCAGTTGCATCCTGAGGAATGGAGGAAGTAGGTGCTAGCCAGACTGAAAGCCAGAGAAAGGGTGTTCGAAGCAGAGGAAGTAGCATGTGCAAAAGCCCAGCAGCAAAAGAAAGAAAAGCACTCAGAGAACTCCAGATGGTTCAGCAACGTGGGAATCCAGTGTTGAGCTCAAGGTGCTCCACGGACAGTAGTAAGCGGCCCAAGTTGTGAACCTCCTTGACCCGCCTCCCTCCATCTCTCCATGTAGAGAGAAGAATAGATTGCATGGAAAGTCAAGTGCAGGTGTTAGTCAGTCCCTGCGACTCACAATCAGATGTGTGAGGAGAAAGTAGGGTTGAAATTATAACCTTGGACCAAATTGTTAAGAGCCTTGTCTGCCATAATGGAGTGTGACTTCTAGGGGCAGTTGGTAACCACTGAAAGGTTTTAATTGGGAGGGTGGTGGTGGTGACATGATCAGATCCATATATTAGAAAGATAACTTAGGGCTAGTGTGAAAAATGGATTAGCAAGGACATGACCAGAAGGGACTATATTTTCTGTCAAGAAGGCATTCTTCAGACTGGAAAAAAATAGAATGGTAAGATGCTGAAGTCCAACATTGTGTGTGTGTGTGTGTGTGTGTGTGTGTGTGTGTGTGTGTGTGAGAGAGAGAGAGAGAGAGAGATTGTAAGAAACTACATGAGTCTTGGGCTGGGCGCAGTGGCTCACACCTGTAATCCCAGCACTTTGGGAGGCCAAGAAGGGCGGATCATGAGGTCAGGAGATCGAGACCGTCCTGGCTAACACAGTGAAACCCCATCTCTACTAAAAAATACAAAAAAAAAATTAGCTGGGTATAGTGGTGGGCACCTGTAGTCCCAGCTACTCGGGAGGCTGAGGCAGGAGAATGGCATGAATGGGGGAGGTGGAGCTTGCAGTGAGCTGAGATCGCACCACTGCACTCCAGCCTGGGTGACAGAGTGAGACTCTGTCTCAAAAAAAGTAAAGAAACTACATGACTCTCAGTTCTGACCCTCATGGGCAACTTAACTCCCTGCCATCTGCCTCTCCTGCCTTGGGTTTCCCTGACACATTTTGCGTCCTTTGCTCAAAGAGTCCTCCCTGTGTCTTGCCCATCTTAAAGTAAAACTTCAAGTTCAAGCCTTCCCTACTCCTCTTCCCCCAGACAGATTGAACAGTTTCATTCTCTAGGCTGCTATATCATTCTGGACATAACAGCTACATGATAATTACTGTTTTTCTCATCTGTTTCCTAAACTAGATAATATACTCCTTGAAGGCTAAGACTGTACAAGTTTCTTTGTATCCCCGACATCAGGTATAGTTCATGGCAAACACTCAGTGAGTACTGGATTGGAATTTATGGGAATGCTAATAAACTGGGATGATCTAATAATGTGATTTGTTTTTGTTTTTGAGATGAGGTCTCACTCTCTTGCCCAGGCTGGAGTGCAGTGGTGCAATCATAGCTAGCTGTAACCTCAAACTCCTGGGCTCAAAGGATCCTCCCACCTCAGCCTCCCAAGTAACTAGGACTACAGGTGTGCACCACCATGCCCAACTAGTTTTTTATTTTTTTGTAGAGACAGGATCTCACCATGTTGCCCAGGCTGATCTGGAACTCCTGGGCTCAAGTGATCCTCCCAACTTGGCCTCCCAAAGTGCTGGGATGACAGGCATGAGCTACCACCTAAGGTGAAATTTAATAAATGTGAATTCCTGCACCTGGATCTAAAACTTTAGCTGCCCCAGTACAGGATAGGAGAGCAAGATATCTATTCAGCAAACATCTCCGGACTGTCAAGCATATGCTAGGTACTGTGCTTGACACGGGACGTAAAGCAGGAAACCAGGGAGACACATTCTTTGCCCTCATGGAGTTTACAGATGGGATGACGAATTTTAAACAAGTAACCAAATGTAAGTGAAATGCTGTAGAGAATAATATAGAGTCCAATGGAGACCTCAGCTGGTCAGGACCATAGAGGAGCACTCTATGAGGAAGTGATGTATAAGCTGACCTGAAAGACTGCTGGAGTTTTCTAGGGAGAGTCAAGGGTTGGGCCTTTGTGGGTGTGGGTGGGGGCAGGAGTGAGATAGTGTTTTCAGCATTGTTATCATTACTTCCTTAGGCAAGTCTTCCTTGACTTCTCTGAAGAGGTCACATCTTCTATGGCCACGCGGATCGCTCATACAGAACTTACCTCTACTGCAGATTCATGTTTATTTCTGCCATGATTTGATCAATGCCCAAGGCCCCACTAGACTGTGTGCACAGTGAAGAGACCTGTCCCTGTGCTCATCAGTGTATTTCTACTGCCTAGTACAGTACCTAGCATGTAATAGGCTCTCAATTGATGTCTACTGAACGAATGAATGAATGAATGAATGAAGTGGGTATTCCAAGCAGACAGAACAAGCACCAAAGACCAATGTGTCTGGGAACACAGTGAAAGGGAGACTGAGTGTCTCAGAAAATCTGAGTGTTTGGTCAACTGCCAGCTATGCATGAAACAACAAAGCAAGATGGCTGCAACTTTAGGATTTATTAAGAAAAATCTTGTCTCTACTCTGCCCTGGCCAGACTAAACCTACGATGTTTTTTCTTTCCTGGGTGCCACACTTTAGAAAAGACCGTGACAAATGTTTGCAAAACATTTCCATGTGGGAAGCTCCATCACATGATGGAAGGATGGTGGGATGTGAATCAGATGGACATGGTTTGAACTCCAGCTCTATCGCGTGTTCACTGAACTGGACAAATCCCTGAACTTCTGAGAGCCTCTTTTCCTATCCATAAAGTAGAACTAATAATATCCAGAGTCCTGAAAGCTAAATGGAATGACATGCAAAATGCCTAACATGGAGCCTGGCACACAGTAGGCACCCAATAAATGTGAGGCCCCATACCTATTAGAAGAAGCAGAACTCAGAGCATTTGAGTTACAGAAGACTTCTTGAAGGGGGTAAAAGTTGAACTGGTCACTTAAGGACTGGAGGATTCTACTTTCTTGAAGGAAAGAGAGAGACCTTAATTGAGGGGGGTGGACAAAAACTGAGCATAGCACTGGGCTGGGCTCTATGCATGGACAGAGAGAACCAAGTAGAGACAAATCTGAGCTTCAGGTAGAAACATCCCTCCTGGGGGGGGACCTTCTGTGCTTGATGTCATCTTCCCAAAAGGAATGCAATGCCCGGGGACCAGCTCTGACTAGTATACCCATTTTGGAAAGTAGGGAAACTCGATCTTGGTTTATAATTTGCTCACAAACTTAGATAACCACTGAGGCCCTGCCCTCCTGGAGCTGGTGTGGTACATACATTCCACTAATGGAGGTTAGAGCAAGTAGGATTGCTTAAGCACTCACAAAGCCAAAACAAAGCATGCTACCCACACTGGCCTTGGAGCTTGGCAGTCACAACCAACAGCAGCCCATCCAGAGAGTAGCTTTGGGTCTGGAAGGACTAGTAAGGGAGAAGGAAGGCGAGAGATGGGGAAGAACATATGTTCAAAAATAAACACTGCCTCCTGCTAAATGGTCTAGAAAGCATCTGTAAGAGGGGCTCTGGGCTGTGGGGTTTCTGAGGATGGTAAGTGCAGGAATGTTTTGTCTGTAGAGTTGGGGCTGGGGGCTTCCACATCCTGCCCACTGCCACATCTGGGGAAGTCATCTGCACTGGGCTGATGGCTCCCCGAGCACTCCTGCTTTAATGGCTCGTGGTGCCGCAAGAAGTGGCCCTGTAATGGCCATTCCAGGCTGCCCCGGGGAAGGGTCTGGGCAGGCCCCAGGCAGCCTGTTTGCTTTCCTCCCACCCCAGGCCAGCCAGCACCTTTCACCTCCTCTTTGCCTAGGTGAGCTGGCCTGAACCGTAGTTGGGAGCCTCCAACTGTGGGGAGACAGTGGGACTAAAGGCCTTGGACATTTAGAGTGGGGATAGGACCTGGTCCCGTGCTTCCTGAATGCCATCCCCTTGCTAAGGCACAGGCTCCTCCATCTGTCATTGTTTGCCTTCTTCTCTTGACGCAGCTCTGCCAAAACCTCATCTCTTTACAAAATGAGGCTAATGGTTATGGGGTCAGGTCCAAGACCAAGTGGTGCAGAAGGAGCAGGAACACCATGCTTTGAAAGAACCTGCTTTGCATGGTGTTAGGGAGAGGTATGAAAGGAGAAAGCAGAGAAATGTGCTGAGGTGGCTCGGAGGGCTCCCTCCTCTCCTATCCCCCAGGGCCCAGGTCATTTCTGCCCTCACAATCCAGCATCCAGCCCAGCCCCATCCTTGTCCGTCCCGAGCCTGAGACAGATAACTGCAGATGCAGACGAACCTGCTCGCCAGTGACCTCTGGCATGGGGTATTTTAATGGCATAGTCCCCTTGCCTTGCTCAGGTCCCTGGAGAATTAGCTGGGGGACACAAGAGCAGGGGCATTGCAAGTCGAGATACCTGCAAGTTGTAATGATTGAGCGATGGGTCCTAGCTTCAGCAAGGGGGAGACTCCACTCTGGTGCCCCAGCAGCACCCTGGCTAGAGTGGGGGCCCAAATGTGAATGGGGGGGCACGCTGAAGGGGGGCAAAGAGAGGGGAGGGCTTGCACTGGCTCCTCTCAGCAAGGGCTCGTAAAGCTGCAGGTGTGAGATGTTGTTATTTAGTCTAGAGCCTGGTATGTGACAGCCCGGGCCCTCTCTCCTGCGAACTGCCGCCACCACCGCCTCTGCTGGCCAGATAATTAGTCCATTACGACTCTCCCACCTCGGGTGGGTGGGGGCAGGGTGAGAGCCCACCCTCAGACTCCTTGTAATTCAACTTCCTGTGTTTTATGGAAGCAGGCTGTTGGGGGCAGAGAGTGAAAGGCCGGTCCCTAGGCTTGGCCAACCCCTTCCTCGGCTCCCAGCCCCCACCTCCCTCCTTCCACCCAAACCCGGTTGCTGTGGTGACCAAATGTTATTTCCCAGCTTCGTGTTGCAACTGCTTTGTAAAAGTTTTTTACATCTCTTACCTGCCTCAAACACGAATGCAGGCTGGTCTATCTCTCCCTGCGTCTTGCTCTGCCCGTCTCTTCCTCCGCATCTCTCCTCTGTCTCTCTCTATTTTTATTACATGCTTATCGCCTTTTTCCCTCCTGCTTTTGAAATTGATTTCCTTTCCTTTCTCCCCCTATTCAGGACCTAAACGCTGAATGTTCGATATTTCATTTGAGACCGCTAATCGCATTACTGCCCTTGACGTTTTACAGATATCATATTATGGGCGCAAATTTGGCAAATTATTAGCGCTGTAATGTATAGCTTGTCAGAGGTATTTAAGACGCTAAGAGCCCAAGGCTTATCGGGGTTAGCAGAGAGCTCTCATTGAGCTTTTGAAATGCAGAGAGCCAGTTATAAAACACACTGTGACTCTCTCTTCAGCTGGTGAAAAAAAGGAAAAGAGAAAAAGAGAAAGAAAAAGAAAAAAAAATGGCACCCGTCTATCAGAGGCTTCCAGGGCTGATAACAAGCAAAATTCTTCTCTGTGGGTTTCACTGGAAATGTGAGAAGCTTTTAAAACATTTCTCAAGCTGTCTGGAAAAGAAAAAAAAATCTTTATTGAAAGGATGTAGCAATCTTTTTTACTGTGGCCTATTTATCTCTGGGGAAAAAGCTGTAACAAGAAGATCCCCTACTGGTCACCAGCCGTGTCAGGGCCTGCCTGGCTTTGGTGCCAGGACTTTGGTGTGGGGGGCTTGCTGAGCGAGAGGGGGGCCACCTTTGGCAAAACGGAGAAAGGCTGCTGGCTGGTGTGCATTCCTGTGGAAGAGGCAGCGTCCTGCACGCCTAGCACAGTGCTCAGGCTCAGCAGACGCATCTCATCAAATCCTTTTTGAATGAATGGTTGAATGAACCAACCAACAAACACACAACAAAATAACAGAGCCTTGAAACTGCTCCCCTGCTTTGGTCTGCCTAACTGTGCCAGGTACCTGTTTACCCCCCTACTACTGTAGCAAGTGACCTTTGCTGATACCACTGTCCACACGTGTTCCTTCACCCTCATACAAACATCCTTGCTCTTTTGAGGCCATGCGATCCTCTCCACTTTCTTGTCACTGTCATCTGCTGATGACATCTCCCCTCTGTTCAGCAGGAACGTTGGCACTCAGTATCTCCCTGCTCACCCCTATTCTGCGTTCCTCCTGTGAATTTCAGCACCCACATGGACTGTCCACATCCTGGGATCCTCTGCTGCAGCATCCTGCTCTCCTACAACAGATTCCGTGGAAACACAGCCCCGCCCTCAGTCTGACCATCTCCCACAATTTCTTCGTCTCAAAAATAATGAACTCTGAATCCCACTTTGTAAGCTGCGTCTGCTGTCCTTACGTCTGTTCTCCTTCCTCACTCCCACTGAATCTGTTTTTGACCTCATTTAGACCTTCAATCCCTGGACCATTCCTAATTTAACAAGCCCACCATTCCCCTCCTAGCTTCACTCTCTTTCCTGCCCAACCTGGACCCTTTGATCAATATCTTTGAAGAATTTCTTCGTGCCATTTCCTCACCCTTTTGCCTTTCTGTCCCACCTGTTTGCCTACCTCAGATCCCAAATCCATGAAACCATTTACTTTCTCCTCTATTTCCGGCCTGTGATGCTCCAGGGAGAAAAGCACATAACCATTTCAACTGGTGTCACCATTAGCAGACCCTGACTAAGTCTCAACAGTCTGTGTACTTGTCCCATAATGATTTCCCATTTCCCACAGCAGTTGTTTTAAACCCTTCCCTCTCTCAAAATATTTCTCTTCACTGCCTCTGTTTACCTCATTCTCTGTAGATGACTTTATTTCCTGCTTTTCAGAGAGAATAAAGGCCAAACAGCCACAACTTTTCTCCCTCCCTAACCTTGGCCTCACCCTGGAGGCCATCTTCACTGAATCGTGTCCTAACTCAGTACTACTCAGTACTTGTGTCCTGACTCAGTACTACTCAGCACTTTTGTCCTAACTCAGTACTATCCAGTACTTGTGTCCTAACTCAGTACTCATCCTTCCACCTGGGCCCATCACTCCTCCTCCTTCAACCTGGCACCACCATCTCTTCTTAACATTTTAAATATCCCTCTTCCTACCAACGCCTTTCTCTCTGCCTTCACACACCCTCAAATCTCCCCTTTAAATCTTCTTTTAATCTTAACTTCCAAGCACATTACTGTCCCCTCTTCCTCTTTCCCTTTACTGATAAACTTGTTCAAAAGACATCTCACTCACATTGCCTCCACTTCCCCACCTCCCATTCAGTCAGCCCATCACTCAATGAGCTCTATCCCACTTCTTCACTGACATTCTGATCACCTCTTCTTTCTTCAAAGCCGCTCTTCCCTTAGCTTCTCTGACTCATCTCTTTGGATCTTATCTACTTCTACTCCTGCTCATTCTCCTTCCCCAGCTTCTCCTTGATGTGCCCCTTCAGTATTGCTGCTGCCCAGAGTACACTGCTTCACTTCTCTCCTTACTTACGCATCTTCCCGGGGTTAGCTCATCATGCCTGTAGTTTCACGTGCCATCTAAACACTGATGACCACCATGGCTGCAACTTCAGCCTCAACCTCTCTCCTGAGCTTCATGCCCATATTCCAGCTGCCAACTCACTATCTTTCCTTGAATCCTTGCAGAGCACCTCCAGACTCAACATATTCAATACTGACATCATTATATTCTCCCAAGCCTGCAACTTAAATGATCCGTCAGCACCATCTAACCACACAAGCAGAAACCTAGTTTGACCTAGAGTCTTCCCTTTTTCTTTCCCCATTATCTGTCCTCTTTCACCAAAGGAAGGAGGAAAGGAAGGAAGGAAGAAAGGGAGGGAGAGAGTAAATAAGTAAAACTTGGGCAGCAGGAGAGAAGTGAGTTCCTTGCCTTGTACCTTATATAAAAATTAATGAATTAAGCCAGGCACTATGATATACACCTGTAATCTCAGCCACTCGGGATGCGGAGATGAGAGAATCGCTTGAGTCTGGGAGTTCAAGACCAGCCCAGACAACATAACGAGACCCTGTCTTTTTTTTTTTTTAAGTAATGCATTAATAGATGAATTAAAAAGTTAAATGCAGGGCTGGGTGCGATGGCTCACACTTGTAATCCAAGCACTTTGGGAGGCTGAGGTGGGCAGATCGTCTGAGGTCGGGAGTTCGAGACCAGCCTGGCCAACATGGTGAAACCCCGACTTTACTAAAAATACAAAAATTAGCCAGGCATGGTGGTGGGCGCCTGTAGTCCCAGCTACTTGAGAGGCTGAGGCAGGAGAATTGCTTTGACTTGGGAGATGAAGGTTACGGAGAGCCGAGATCGCACCACTGCACTCCAGCCTGGGTGACAGAGCAAGACTCCATCACACACACAAAAAAAATTTAAATGCAAAGGGTAAAAATCATAGCTGGATCTGTATTAGATATAGCTATGTATCTGGAAAGAACTTTCATAGTGTGAATGCAATGAAGTCACCAAAAATTCTAAATTACTATACAACAACAAAAGCCCCACCATAAACAAAAATAAAAGGAAAATGCCACCTGAAAAACAAAGATTTGCAGTAAGTATAGCAGAACATTTGATGTCTTTAATATGTAAAGAGTGCTTACAAATCAATGAAAAGCACTAATAGCTCAATATAAAATGGACTAAGTAATGAATAACCAGTTAATAAAAGAAATATGAACCTTCATATTAATATAGTTCATGTAAATTAAATGAGGTGATATTTTGCCTATACAAATTGGCAACTTTTTTTTTTTTTTTTTTTTTGAGACAGAGTCTCACACTGTCACCCAAGCTAGAGTCCAGTGGTGCAATCTCGGCTCACCGCAAGCTCTGCCTCCCAGGTTCATGCCATTCTTCTGCCTCAGCCTCCCCAGCAGCTGGGACTACAGGCGCATGCCACCACGCCCAGCTAATTTTTTGTATTTTTAGTAGAGACAGGGTTTCACCGTGTTAGCCAGGATGGTCTCAATCTCCTGACCTTGTGATCTGCCCCGCCTGCCTCAGCCTCCCAAAGTGCTGGGATTACAGGCGTGAGCGACCGCGCCCGGCCCTGCAAATTGGCAGCTTTTTTTTTTTTTTTTTTTTTTGAGACGCAGTCTCACTCTATTGCCCAAGCTGGAGTGCAATGGCGCAATTTTGGCTCACTGCAACCTCCGCATCCTGGGTTTAAGTGATTCTCCTGCCTCAGCCTCCCAAGTAGCTAGGATTACACGCATGTGCCACCACACCTGGCTAATTTTGTATTTTTAGTAGAGATGGGGTTTCACCATGCTGGTCGGGCTGGTCTTTTAACTCCTGACCTCAGGCGATCCACCCACCTCAGCCTCCCAAAGTGCTGGGATTACAGGCATGAGCCACCGTGCTTGGCCAGAATTGGCAACTTTTAAAATTATAAAGTTCAGTGATAATAAGGGTAGAGTTAGGCAGGCATTCTTATATACTATTGGTAAAAGCACACATTTGTATAACCTTTCTAGAAGCAATTTTCTAATGTGTAGCAAAATCCTTAAAATACTCATATCCTTTATTTTAGTAATTCTCTTCTTGGAATTTATTCTAAGAAAATAATTGGAAATGTGGTCAAAGATTTATGCATAAGGATCATCATTTCGGTATTATTTATAGCAGAGAAAATCTGAAAACAACCTAATGTTCCACAACAATAAAATAGTTAAATAAGTTATAGTACAATCATATGATAAAATATTGTTCAGCCATTTAAAAACATATTTTTGAAGAATATTTCAGCAGAGATCCTAAAATAATGTTAAGTAAAACTACGCATGGAAAAAAAATAAAAGGAATTACACACACACACACACACACACATATTTTTAGACAGAGTCTCACTATGTCACCTAGGATGAAGTGCTGCAATGGCATGATCCCGGCTCACTGCAGCCTCCACCTCCCAGATTCCAGTGATTCTCCTGCCTCAGCCACTCCAGTAGCTGGAACTACAGGCATGTGCCACCACAGCCAGTTGCTTTTTGTATTTTCTAGTAGAGATGGAGTCTCACTATGTTGTTCAGCTGGTCTCAAACTCCTGGACTCAAGTAATCCACCTGCCTCGGCCTCCCAAAGTGCTGGGGTTACAGGCGTGAGCCACTGTGCCTGGCCAGATATTTATTTACATTTTAAAAAGGAGATTTATTTGAAAAACGTAAAAAGACAACAGAACACTTCATAGGCCACTTTACACAATAAAATAAGCAACAATAGGCTGGTAATAGTGCTATAATCCCAGCATTTTGGGAGGCCAAGGTGGGCGGATTGCCTGAGCCCAGGAGTTTGAGATCAGCCTTGGCAATATGGTGAAACCCCATCTCTACTAAAAATACAAAAAAATTAGCTGGGCGTGGTGATGGGCGCCTCTACTCCCCGCTATTTGGGAGGCTGAGGCAGGAGAATTGCTTGAACCAGGGAGGTGGAGGTTGCAGTGAGCCAAGATCGTGCCACTGCACTCCAGCCCGGGTGACAGAGTGAGACCCTATCTCAAAAAAAAAGAAAATTAAAATTAAAAAATAAAAAATAAGCAACAACATACATTATTTTTGCGAGCATAAACATTTAGATATACTAACAAAAGTTGCATGAGTATAGCGTTTATGATCAGACGAACCATATTCATAAAGAAATAGGTCAAAGAGGGAAATGTATAAACACATTTCACTATAGTTGGTAATTGTATGTCATCAGCCTTATAATTGTGGTTATCTGAAATACCATGATGAACAACCTAAGTCTTTTGACAAGATGGAGCAAAAACTACAATGGGTCACCACCATGGGTCACCACCACATATGCTGTCACCCAAAGAGCAGAGATCTCAAGAATTTTTGTCTTTCACAAATGCATATGTACAAAAAGGACATCTTGTCATTTACTGAGGAAGTTTCAACATTTTTACATAGATGCACAATGCTGATACACAGAATCAACGTTGTGATAATGCACTTTCGTGGAGTCAAATTTGCAAAAAAAAAAAAAGCATAAAAAGAATTACAACTCTCTTAAAAGTCTCTACACAATTTATACCTGCAGTATTGGAAATGATGCAAAGATGAAATACATAGCATAGCAAGTTATAACAAATAATGCTGACAATTTAAAATAGTGAAAGAGCTGGCTGCACACGGTGGCTCATGCCTGTAATCCCAGCACTTTGGGAGGCCGAGGTGGGCAGATCACGAGGTCAGGAGTTCAAGACCAGCCTGACCAACATGGTAAAACCCCGTCTCTACTAAAAATACAAAATTAGCCGGGCATGGTGGCACACTCCTGTAATCCCAGCTATTTGGGAGGCTGAGGCAGGAGAATCGTTTGAACCCAGGAGGCGGAGGTTGCAGTGAGCCGAGATTGCGCCATTGCACTCCAGCCTGGGTGACAGGGCGAGACTCTGTCTTAAGTAAATAATAAAATAAAATAAAATAATGAAAGAAAACTAACCTGTGATTGTGATCTTGGAGATTTTGGACATTAGAGATTTACGTTTAGGGATTTTGGTCTTTTGGGATGTCAGCATTTAGAATTACAGCATTCAGGATTGTATCTTTCAGAATTATGATCCAAACCCTTTTAAAACACAGGTGTGACTGGGCTGCTCTTTGTAGATTCCTCCCTTGTTTCCTGTAATTCTCAAGGTAAATCCGGGGTCCTCTGGAAGTTTCACTAAGTGCTTCACAATCCAGCCCAAACTATTTCTTCTGTCCCATTTCTCATGCAGCTCATCTTCCCCTAACTTTCCCTGCTTTTGCATGATTCCATGGCTTTGCAGGTCTTGTCCTTTCTACCTGTTGTCCTGTTACTTCCCTTTTCCACTTAGGAAGATTATTTATTCAAAACTCAGCTCCAGTATCATCTCCCTGGTGGACTCACTCCATTCCAAGCATTTAGTTGCTCTCTCTGATGTGTGTCCAAAGCTCTTTGCCAGTTAACCCCATTAGACTGTAAGAGCGCAGAGGCCCAAGTCTTTTCCTTATTTTTGCTTATTTTCTCAGCAGCTAGCACAATGCCTGGCATGTAGTGGGTGTTTGATGAATATCAGATCAGTTATTAAATTGAAAATTTCTGACTTTTCCCTTCCCCTGTGATGAGAGAGAACAGGAGAGAGACAGCCCCCAAAGCCATGACACTTCAGGGTCAGAAGAGCCCTTCAAAATGATCTGGTCTCATCTTCCATGTTTGAATTCCCTCCATTAGGACCAATTATCATCCAATCACTGCTTGAATACCTCTTATGAGGGGGAGCTCATTATTCTTCAAAGCAGTACTCTGATTGTTAGAAAATACTTTCTTAAAATGAGCCTAAATTAGCTTTAACTTTCACCAACTGTTCTTGGTTTGGCTTATAGGGGACATATAAGAATCAGCTTCCTCTGCCTGTGTCACCCCTCTCTAAGCCTCCTCTTTATGCCCCCCTTTTTTCTAAGGTGCTGAGTCTCACTCCCCCCTCTACTGTACTGCTTTCTCCCTCTAAAGTCAGTGCAGATGATCTCTCTCTCAATTAATACTCTACTGCTGATGATTCATAATGATGTTTTACATATGTACGCGCTTTATGCTTTACAACGGGCCTTCACATATATTTATTATTATTTTGAGCTCACAAAGAATGGTGCCCAGACCTGCCCTGTCCAAGGTGGCCAAACCAGGACACAGCAGGGTGAGCCTGTCACCACTTTATGAATGCGGCTGGATGTCACATTAGCTGCTGACTCATACTGACCTTATCAACTAAAACCCCTACCTTGTTTCATTGCTGAGTCATGTCTCTTTCATCCTGTCCTTATGCTGTTTTTTGAGATACAAATTCAGACTCTTACATTTATTGTTATCCTTACTTCTACTATTTATTGAGTCCCCACTATATACCAGAGGTGGACACTTCAGACATATGTGTATTTTGGCATCTTTTATCACGTGGTTTATTCCTTATTAAAACTGTGGGTGAGCATTATGAGTTCATTTTGCAGGTGGGAAAGCTGAAGTTAAGAAAGGGAAGCAACTTTTGCAAAGTTGAATAGCTTATAAGAGGCAGAATTGTTTTCTGACTTCAAAGCCTTGCTTTGTTCTGTTTTGTTTGAATTATAACAGTGTGCCTTTCAAAGGGGGAGGAGGAGCAGAACAGTATGACTTGAGTTCTTGTTTTATGACTGATGCAGTGATAGGAGCATTGCCTTCATTATCTCGGTTAAGCCCCACAGCAATCTTATGAAAAACATCAGTAATCTACTTGCTATCCACCTGTGTCTCCTGCAAATGAGAACAGCTCAAAGCAGAAGGGTATACTGAGGCTTTCTGCTGAATGGTCGTGCCCCTGAAGACCTCTTGTCACAGCATGGGAGGAAGAGGGGAGCTCCAGCTCCCTAGGGGAAGTCGGGGTGCAGCTGCATTGCTCTGGAGGATTGAGCCACTGAGTCCCTGGACCTGGTCAGTCCCTGCTTGCACCTTTAAAGACCAGACTAAAAAGAAGGAGGAAATAGATGGCAATAAAATAGAGGACTTTCAATGTTACAGACATGAGGGTTTGCCCCCTCTCTTTGGTCTTGGAAAGAATTGCCCAGCTTTGAGTGCTAAAGGGGAGAGTAAACGAAAATCCGCCGAAGGCTCTAGGTCAGCATATTGGTGTGAGTTTAAAGCTTCAAGTCCAGGCTGGGCATGGTGGCTCACGCCTGTAATCCCAGCACTTTGGGAAACCAAAGTGGGAGGGTCACTTGAGCCCAGGAGTTTGAGACCAGCCTGGGCAACATAGTGAGACCTCATCTCTAAAAAATATCAGAAAAATGAGCTGAGCGTAGTGGTGCATGCCTGTAGTCCCAGCTACTTGGGAGGCTGAGGCAGGAGGATTGCTTGAGCCTGGGAGGGCTGCAGTGAGCCCTGATGGCACCACTGAACTCCAGACTGGGCAACAGAATGAGACCCTGTCTCGGAAAAAATAAAAGAAAAAGAAATAAAGTTTTAGTCCAGGTTGGTTCTCCCAAACTATGGAATAAATAGAAACATGTATTAAGTACTTGCTTTGGGCCAGTACTTCATACTGAGGTGCAGGGACCACAAAGAATAAGACACCTGCCCTGAAGAGGTTCAAAAGCTATTGATTGACATGAGATAGGAGAAGTACGGGGTGCTTCCAGCACATGAAGGGTCACCTAGATCAGACAAGGGATGGACTGTCAGAAAAGGCTTCTGCAGGAGATAACCCCTGACCCAAGTTAGGAGGAGCTGGCACTGGGAAAAAGTGGATAAGCATTCTAAGCAGAGGGATCAGAATGAGCAAAAGCAGAGAGGTAAAAGAAAGCATCCATTTTTAGGGGGAATTTGACCCAAGTCAGCATTGCAAGGACATAGAGGTAGGGCCTAGGAGATGAGCCCGAAGAAGGAGGTGGGTGCCACTTCATGGAAGATCAGCTGAAGAGTCTGAACTTGATTATTTTTATTGAGACAGACTCTTGCTTTGTTGCCCAGGCTAGAGTGCAGTGGCACGATCTCAACTTACTACACCTTGGCCTCCCGGGTCCAAGTGATTCTTGTGCCTTAGCCACCTGAGTAGCTGGGATTACAGGCACGTGCCGCCATGCCCGGCTAATTTTTTTTTACTTTTTGTGCGTGGAGATTGGGTTTTGCTATGTTGGCCAGGCTGGTCTCGAACTCCTGTGCTCAAGCACTCCTCCCGCCTCAGCCTCCCAAAGTGTTGGGATTACAGGTGTGAGCCATTGCACCTGGCCTGAACTTGATTCTTTAGTCAATTCAAATTACGATTGCATCTACATACCAAATATCACTTCTTCACTGCTGGACTCTGACAAAGCATTGGCATTTAATCTGGTTTGGAGACGTTAATAGCCCTTCAGCCCATTGTTCTTTCCTTAGATTTGGGGATTATCAAGTATCAGAATGAGGTGGTCATTCCTTTATCATCACTGCCATCATCATCATCATGGTTGCCATCATAATAGCCAAATTATGAAACCTAGAATTGTATATGGGAGAGAAAGGTGATCCTCCAGTTCGTTAACCTCAAGTCTGTGATACATCAAAGCACACCCATTAGAAAATAGTCAAACCATTACGTCTCTAGCCATTTGTTATCTGATACGGACAGACATTTAAAGATTGGAGAGAACTAAAACAACAAAGAACATACCTGGAACAGAAATTTACTAAATGTTGGTAAGCTCTTCAAGTGGAGATGCTATTCAGAGCGGGAAAGGGGGAGATATTGAGTTGTCCAGACTCGATGTGACCAGGGAGCAAGTTACTGCTTCTCTCCGTAGGAGGAGTAAAGCCTTCTGGCTTCATGGGGGTGGGGGCTGGGAATTGGGGGAACAACTTCATTACATATCCTTCTGTGTGAGGAGGGGCTTCAGGAGGCAGCTTCTTCTTTTTCTTTTCTTTTTTTTTTTGAGACAGAGTCTCACTCGGTCACCCAGGCTGGAGTGCAGTGGCAGGATTTCGGCTCACCGCAACCTCCACCTCCCTGGGTTCAGCGATTCTCCTGTCTCAGCCTCCCAAGTGGCTGGGATTACAGGCACATGTCACCATGCCCAGCTGATTTTTGTATTTTTAGTAGAAACGGGGTTTCACCATATTGGCCAGGCTGGTCTCGAACTCCTGACCTTGTGATCCGCCCGCCTCGGCGTCCCGAAGTGCTGGGATTACAGGCATGAGCCACCATGCCCGGCCAGGAGGCAGCTTCTTCTGATAAATTTGTGAGAACTCCCACTGATGTTCCTTGCCTTGTTTACTATTAGGGTTCTTTGAGAGGAGCCCAGAGCCCAGGCCAGATGTGTTCACAATTTGAATTTAGTTTGTGAATTAGCACATCCACTATGGATCTCTAAAAGAAATGTGGCTGTTCATGTTAGTCTTTGAAGTTAATGTGTATTTCCTAATACCCACATCAGTCCTTCGATACACCAGCACAGCACAGGCAAAATGGGACTGACCCCCCGTCCTTCTGCGCAGCTCCTGGGTGACTACTGAAGCTGATGTCTACTTAGTAGAGGTCTGGGAGATTGTATGGGGCCTGGTTGGGACTTCTGGTCAGCGAGCAGACCTTTGAAGAATTGGCTTCTTCAAACCTGTGGTCCATTCCCAACAGTGAGGCTGTTGGGAGCTGGCTACGTGCTGTGGGTCCAGGCAGTTCAAGAGGCCTTCCTAGAATATATGAGAACTCTGCAAATTTTCCTTCAGCCTGGGGAGCAGTGAGAAAGGATGAAGTGTAACAGGGCCCTGAAACCTCATCCCAACTCGCTATTAAGCAAGGATGCTCTTTTCTAATCTAATATAGTAAAACTGAGAAAGGGGCCTTCTCTACTTCCCAATTCCAGGGCCTTCCTGTATTCGCTGGTGATGATGGAGTAGGGTGACCTTAGGAGGTGTGACTTGGGCCCTACAGGCTGTCTGGGGAAGTCAGAGCTTCCCTCCATACTCCTTCCAGAACACTGAGTGGGTGGCTGTGTTGTGAGAGTCCCTTGAGAGCACAGAGGCAGAAACGAACTCTTTGCAAGAACCACGCATCTCCAGAACACCTTCTCAGAGCAAGGCTGCCTTCACTAGAGCTCATTCAGTAAGTGCTTTAGAAATAAGGCAGTGGGGGTGAAACGTTGCTTTGAACTGGGCTACCTGAGCAGCAAGCTTGGAAGCCTGGAGAGCAGCAAGTGGTGCAGATTTACAAGACCTCATTAAACAGCCCGTGGGATTGATACAGGCCTTTATACTCGGAGGTTCTGGGCTGTCCAGCAGGCTGTGGGCCCTGCGTCCCCAGGGCCCTGGAACGTGGGCCTGCAGCCTTTCTCAGCTCTCACCCTTGTCGCTTTCCTCCGGGGCTGCGGAGCTGGGGAAGGACGGATCTCTTTGCTTCACTCTCATGAAATGGCGCATCAGTAAGTGCTACTTAAGAAAACACATGGTCTGCCCCTCGAAAAGGCCCCCCTCTGCTGCTGCCGCCACCAACACCTTTCTTTATTCCGCCCAAACCTCACCAAGGGGAATTCGAAACAACTGTGGTGATAAATCCGCCTGCAGATAATTGGCAAGAAAACAACACTTGTGCAGTATATAACGTTTTATGGTTGTTTCATGTACTTTATTATAATACTAATGAGCAGTTATATATCAGGAGCTAACTGCACGCCGGATTAGCTTGTTAGCATGATATGAAATGGCAGAGCAAACAGTCCAGGCCCCTCGCTCCCTGCATGCCTCCCCCACCCTCCCTCCCTACCCCTCGGTCCCATTTGCACTCAGTAATTAGTATGCAAATTAGGCCCCGGGACCACACAAGTTCTAGTATATTACAAGGGCTTTATTATGCTCTTGTGAGTACATGATGGAAACGGCCCATGACAGTGTTTATCTCACTACCTATGTCTTGCCTTCTTCTTTCTCTCTCCCCCTCTTCTACCCCCTGCGTACACACACACACACACAAACACACACACACACACCTTTCTTTGCATGGTCTACAACCAACTCCTTCTTGTGTCAGACCTCTAAACTTGATAGAGTTCACTAGGTCTTCCTCCCCCTATTTGAACATATCCAGTGATGGGAATCCTGCTCCTTCTGGAAGCCATAGTTCCATTCCAATTACCGTAATTGAAAGAAAATTCTCCCTTTTTCTATGGTTCTTAATGTGTGTGTGTGTGTCACAGACTGCTTTCAGAGTGTATTGAAAGCCATGAACCCCTTCTACAAAAAAAAGATGTATATTAACATTTACACAACATTTTATATTCCATTTTAGGGACCCTAAACCCATGCATAGAGGGGGATCCATAGACTTCTTACCTCATATTGAGCCAAAATTTGCCTTTCGTTACCCTAGGAGTAAAGTTCTGCCCTTTGAATGTCTTCAGAGGGAGTCTGTTCTCTTCACTGTATGATAAACTGGCAAACACTTAAGAATTCCTGTCGCATTTCTCAAATACTTTCCCCAACTTCCCCAACCAATGATCACAAGTCAGGGTTCCAAGACATCTTTCCATCCTGACCCACCTAGCCCTAGTCACCTATCAACTGCATGGTACGAAGACCAGAAAAGTCCAGAATGTTCCCACTGTGTTTGTGGTGTGACCAGCCCGCCTTTGTTCGGTGCACTGCGCCTCTGCCGATGTGGCCAAAGTCTTCAGAAGTCTGTAAATTCAACCAGAATTCCTGGATCTTCTTCCCGTGAGCCTTCTCAAGGCACAACTTCTCAAACCTATACTTCCAGAAATTCTGTTTTTAGCCTGCATGTAGAATAGTTACTTTCCCCTGTTAAATCTCACCTGTATGCCTACTTACAGAAGTGATGTTTGAATACTGATCCTGTACTTCATCTTGCTGGCTGTCCCTAGCCTTATCTGACTATAAACATGTTAGCCATGCTGTTCATCCTTTCAAGTTGTTGATAAAAATGCTGAACAGGACAAAGGACAAATCCGGTCATATGTCACTGGAGACCTCGTTTTCAAACTCTCATCAGTATTCTTTGGGTGTGGTTATCCAGCCAGCTCTGTATCTACTTACCTTTCTCCGGTGTTTTCTCTCTTGTCTCTTTTCCGTCTGATTTACCCTATAAATGTTTTTTTAATCCCTGCCCCTTCTTGAAAGGATCCCCTTGGTCCTGTATTTCCCCTTAAGCTACTCTTATTTTTGTCGTTTTCTTCTTAGCTGCATTTCTTGAAAGATTGGTCTACACTTTCTCATATCTCATCCAGAAGTGAGCTGGCTGGTATGGCTTCTGCCCTCGCTACTGCAAGTAAACTGCTCTCTCAAACAGCAGTAACAGCCTTGGAATTGCCAAATTCTGTGGACATGTTTCTGTCTTTGTCTGTCTTAATTTCACTTTTGCATTTGGCACCAAAAATCATTGCCGTCCCTGTAGTCCCAGCTACTCGGGAGGCTGAGGCAGGAGAATGGCGTGAACCCGGGAGGCGGAGCTTGCAGTGAGCCGAGATCGCGCCACTGCACTCCAGCCTGGGCGACAGAGCGAGACTCCGTCTCAAAAAAAAAAAAAAATTATTGCTGTCTTAAAAAGCTCTATTCTGGCCGAGCGCAGTGGCTCATGCCTGTAATCCCAGCTCTTTGGGAGGCCAACGCAGGTGGATCACCTGAGATCAGGAGTGCAAGACCAGCGTGGCCAACATGGTGAAACCCCATCTGTACTAAAACTATAAAAATTTGCTGGCCGTGGTGGCGGGCACCTGTAATCCCAGCTACTCGGGAGGCTGAGGCAGAAGAATGACTTAAACCCGGGAGGTGGAGGCTGCAGTGAGCTGAGATCGTGCCACTACACTCTAGCCTGGGCGACAGAGTGAGACTCCATCTAGGAAAAAAAAAAGCCTGGGCGCGGTGGATCATGCCTATAGTCCCAGCACTTTGAGAGGCCCAGGCGGGCAGATCAACACCTCAGGAGTTGGAGACCAGCCTGACCAACATGGCGAAACCCCGTCTCTACTAAAAATACGAAAATTAGCCAGGCATGGTGGTGGGCACCTGTAATCCCAACTATTCAGGAGGCTGAGGCAGGAGAATTGCTGGAACCCGGGATGCGAAGGTTGCAGTGAGCCGAGATCGCACCATTGCACTCTAGCCTGGGCGACAGAGTGAGACTCCATCTCTAAATAAATAAATAAATAAATAAATAAATAAATAAGAGCTCTATTCCTCTGGTTCGCCCTGATGTCACTCTCCCAGGTCTTTCCTGACTCTCTGAGCATCCCCTCAGTCTCCTTGGGTGACTCCTCTTCCTTCACTTGCCCCCAAATGCCCGAGCTTTCTACTTACAGTTCTGTCTTCCCTCCTTTTATTCTTTTTTTCATTCAAAATATGAATAAATACCATTGAGCCACTCTACATGCCATGCACCATATGAGAGAGCAAGACACAAGGATTCACATAGCCTGTAGCCCACCGTCAAGGAGCTCAGGCTAATCATCATAATGCAATGTGATGAGTGTCTGCAGAGAGGAGAGTGTGGAAGGACATGACAGGAGCCAAGCCAACCTGGAGAGTGTGGAAATGATTTCACAGAAAAGGTAACACTAAAGCCAGTCTTAAAGGATGAGTAGAGTTTACTAAGCTCTCCCCAAAATCTCTCATTTCTGAATCCAATACCTTATCATTTTTCATCTGTATTAGTGCAACACTGTTCCAGAATTTTCTGATTCCCATCCTACTCTTTGCTTTCTCTAACCTGCACCTCTCCCCCAGTCTATGCTCCACCCTAATGATGCAGCGAGGTCTTTCTAAAATGCAAATCTGATTCTTTGTAAAATTCTTGATTGACCTCTTTTGCCTATTAGGATAAACTCCAAACTCTTCAGCGTGGTATGAATACTGTCTCTTACTAACCTGACCTCTGTCTAGCCTGCCAGCTCTCTTTGAGGGCCTTTTGTTTGGCAGGTGTTCTTGCCCACTGTGATAGGGAACATCACTGGGCCATGAGAAATCCATCATTTAAAGGCATTCTTCCACACTGGCTTCAGCTGAACTTTGAAGAATGCTCCCCTTATGCAGCCAAGCTCAAAGTCTATGCCTGATGGTCTCCCCAGGATACCTCTGAGCAGCCTTCCTCGACCACTGCCCACATCTCTTCCCCAGGCTGCAGCAAGACCCCACAGCACATGCAGACAGAAGAGAGAACAGGACGGCTGCTGCCCAAAGGAGAAGATCAGAAAGGAAGAATCTGTAAAGCATGAGCACAGAATAATGGGCTTCATGAATACTTAGAATAAGGAAGAGAGAAAAAAAAAATCTGTGTAGCAGGCAGTTTTTGTAAAGCGTTGAACTGTACCACACATCACCCCCTGACAGGCCCTGATGTTAGCTCCTGGAATGGATCACAAGAGACTCATTAGAAAAAACAAATATTATCGCACGCTGAAATGATTTATGGAGAAAAATGAAAAATTTTGTGTTGTTGCGTTCCCTCTCACTCACTCCCCCTCGCCTCTGCCTTCTATGGGGAAGTTATTTATGGCTCTAGACCCTTAACAAGAGAACAGCAAAGCTCTGAGCTGATCACTCCTGCAAACTGCCTACATTTGATTTTTATTAGTGACTTAAAGCTTCCTTTTTTTTCTTTATTGTCCTGGGTGAACCAAAATGCATTTTAATGCCTGCTATTCAGGCCAGACAAGAAATGTGTAGATGCCTCCCACGCAAACCAGCCACTCCAGCGTCTCTGTCCAGAACCGAGGGAGGTGTACAAGAAGGGACCAAGAAAGACCAAACTTTCTGAGAGCGCGAGCCAGGTCTCCCTGGTGTGCAGGCCACTAGGTACAGCGAGTTGATTTCCTCGTTTTTTGGGGCAGAGACTGAACCAAGTAAGTTTCAGACAAGGAAAAGAGACAGTAATTAACATTTGTTATGGTGTTTGCAATCTGCCAGGCATTATTCTAGGTGTTTTCCCTTAGATTCTTTCACTTAATCTTCCCAACAACTGAGAGGTAGGTATCCTTATGCTTAGTTCATGGGAGAGGAAACTGAACCTCAGAAAAGTCAAGTAACTTTTCCAAAGTCAGACAGCTAGGCCTTGAGTGGTGGCTCATGCCTGTAATCCCAGCACTTCAGAAGACCGAGGTGGGTGGATCACTTGAGGCCGGGAGTTCAAGACCATCCTGGCCAACATGGCAAAACTTCATCTCTACTAAAAATATGAAAATTAGCCAGGTGTGGTGGCGCACACCTGTAGTTCCAGCTACTCGAGAGGCTGAGATGGGAGAATCGCTTGAACTCGGGAAGCAGAGGTTGCAGTAAGCCGAGATTGTGCCACTGCCCTCCAGTCTGGGTGACAGAGTGAGACTCTGTCTCAAAAAAAAAAAAAACAAAGTCACACAGCTAGTAACTGACAGAACTGGGAATCAAATCCAGGTTCATCTCACAACATTGTCAGTTTTTATCACCATACCACATTGTCTCCTAAACTGGATCGTGATATCTCTAGAATCATAACTTCTGAACACTAACTGGAAGGTTCCTCAGAGACTTACTTCACAGTCCCATCTTCTATCCACTGTAGGAGCTTTCCCTTTTCTGTTCTGGACGGTCATCACCACATTCCTGTTGGAAGGTGCTGCTTCTCGAGGCAGCCCAGGGTGCTACAGAGCAGTTCTAGACAGCCACAAGTCCTTTGCACACTGAACGGTCATCTGGGCCTCTCCTGTTTGGTCAGGTGCTTTCTCATTCGGTCACCTTGCTGTGGAACATTGCAACTGTCAGCTTCCTTCTTCCCATGTGTCTCCTGGATATAGGTAATTTTATAAAATTAAATTTTGAGAGATTCCTCTTAAGAAAAATTTTAACTTTAGAATGCCCCCGGGTGGAGCAAGACCTTCGCATCTCTTGCTATGACAGTCAGGACCCATGCTATGGCAGAGCCTGGGCTTGACCTAACTAAGCCTGTGGGGTCCTTTTCTGCCTGGCCTGTGTGATCCTGGACCTCTGTTCCTGTACACTGGTCCTCTAGGCTCTCTAGTCTGTCGAGCTGCTTCACATGATGCCAGCGCTGGGCCAAGAACAGAGGGGGTACCAGCTCCGACCCAGTGGACCCTCACAAGGGAGCTTTACAGTGACCATCATTTTTCCTTTTCCATTGAGCTGTGACTTCCTACTGTCAATCAGACAGTGAACAAAGATGCACAAGAAACCTCAGTGGGCAGGAGCTGACCAAGTCTTTCATCTGTATCCGGATGCCATGAGTCCAAGGCTGTGGCCTCACTGAGGACAGTCAGTGGAGGGTTACACACTGAGCCTCAAGTGACTAGCCTTGGAAAATGCCCTGCCCATGCCCCTGTACTTTAGGATGTCCTATGGGGGAGGGAGGAGGATATAGGGAGTATAGCAGGAAGTAAGGAACTACCACAGAGATGGCTGGGGAACCAGGCTCAGGCACACAATCCCAGCTAATCCTAATCTGTGCTTTCCCTCCACAGCGTGTCCCCAGCGGGGAGCTAGGGTTCCAGGAAAAGAGGATGGTGTTCTTGACAACAAGGGGCTGGGAGCCCCAGATGAAAGGCCATGGGGGCCGCACTTCAGTGTGATCCGTAACTCACTCTGACATCTGAACAGAAGGAAGGGCTGCCCAGGCCCCTGCCCCCTACCTCTCATTTAATCCACAGGGAGACAGGGAGCCCAGCCTTGAGACGTTGCTAGCAGCTTCCCCTGAACCCTCGAGTTCTCCTACAGCAAATTGGGCTGACCAAAGAAGGCTAGAGAGGGGAGAAAGGCAGTTCTGGAGAAAGGAGTGGGTACCTTGAGTGGGCCTGGGGGCCGGAGGGTCCGCGCCTCCCCTCCCTGCCCCAGCCCCTCCCAGGCCCGCTCCAGGGCCAGCCACACTGGGCCTCATTCCTGGAGGGCCCTGTCTCTCGGCAGTGTTGCTAGGTGCGGTGAGCCCAGGCGCCTGCCACCGGCTGGCCAAGGCTCTGCCTGGAGACCATCGGGGAGCTGGGAAGAAGGAGCTGCATTATTTGGTTGATCCCTCCCTCCCTCCCCCAGCCTCAGCACAGTGAGCTTTCCGGAGGGATGGTTCTGAGCCAGCCCATCCCCAGACCTTCCTCTTTGTGCAGAGACCTCCCCGTCAGACCCCCCACCTTCGCCGGCTACCCCCTCCCCCTTCCCTCTGGTTGAGCAGAGCCAGAGTTAAGCCTGGGGTTAATGCCCAGTGACACCTGCAGGTTGGCTAGTGTTGTTGACATGGGGCTGGGGGGAGGGGAGGGGGTGATGGGGGAGATCGTTGGTGGCTTTATTATGGAGAACTCAGCAGGCCTGGGGCCTTCTATTGTCCAAGTGGCAAATAAATAAATAGGAGAAAGTAAGTCTTCCCCATGGCTTACCGACGGGAGGTTAACAGCTGGACATGACATGACAAATTGGGCATTTTTCTTTGGGGACTGATCCTTACAGCAGCTAGCAGGGAGAATGAGAGAGAGAGGGAGGGGGGGAGTAGAGAGAGCGAAAGCAAGCCAGAGCACGGAACGGGCTAGTCACAGAAGTCAACGTGGAAGCCGTGTGTGCATGTATAAGAGTACGTGACCGGGGTGTACAGGGAACATTGCATCATGTTTTGGGCATTAAAAAAAAATACACGCAAGCAGTTCATATGTAACGACCTCAGGAGTAAATCCCAGAACCCCAAAAGCTGGGTATCTGGCTGTGGGGGGAGATATCTCTGGGATCTGCCTTCTTGAACCCCTCCCCCCTCCTGCCAAATGGAAAAACCAAAAGGTCAACACCAGCTCCGATCCCAAAGAATCTCCTTCCTCCAGATGAGTGGGATTACTGGGCAGTGGCAAATGGTGGAGCAAGCAGCCGATCTCCAGCCTGGGCTCGGGGTGAGGACTCTTGCATTATGCCCAGTTGCCCGGAACTGGTCCCAGCTAGACAGCAGAGCATCCCACTGGCCTGTGGAGCTGGGGTCAGGGAGCAGCAGCTCTCCCCTGACCCTGTCCCATCTTCCTCCTCATCCCCAGGGAATACCCAGCAGGAGGTCAGGAGGACCACGGGAGACAACCACTCCCAAACAATGATCTCAGTTGCCCACTGTGAACTGCAGCGAGGGTGGGAGAGGAACAGAGCAGGAGCAGACAGGAAAATGCTTGATCTCTGCCGGGGCCCCAGAACCATCTGAGCCAAGGACTGCTCTCCATCCCCGTCTTCTGAGGCTGTAGATTATAGTGGGTAGTCACTTGTGCTCTGGAGTCAGACAGACCTGGGATCACCCTGTTCCTCTTGTTCTTGGCCCTGTGATCTTGGCATGCTATTTAACCTCTCTGAGCCTCAGTTTCCTTATAGGTAAAATGAGACTAATACCAGTACTAGCCAGCATGAGGTTTTAATGAGTTCATGCATGTAAGTGCTGAGTGCAGAGTCTGGCACACGATAAATCCTTTATAAATGCCACTCAGCACTGCTCTGGGGCTAGCCAACTTTTCCTCCCTGTTGCCCTGTGTTTTAAGATTGACTGGGGGCTCTATAGAACTGTCCTCCGGAGAAGGAGGGAAGTGCATCTCTAGCTCACCTTTTCTGGAAGTTATATTTTCAATCTCCAAAGGCTGGGCATGGATTAGCCTAAAGCCTTGTGGAACTTTGCTTTCCAAGACTTATGTTTGTTTCTAGCAGTGGGCTGCAAGGAGAAGCCTTGTGGCTGTGATTCTGCTCCATGCCCACTCCATGGCGGATGCCTGACCAGTGTTCCAAGGACATTTCGGAGGAAGAGAGGATTTCTGATTTCTGGGGGGGTTGCTGTTATGTCCTGGAATGCAATCTCTCCATTCTCCCACCGGGTACAGAGAAACACCACAGGGAAATGGTGAGAAGATGCTGAATGAATGAATGCAACCAGGAAATACTTATTGAGCATGTACCAAGTGTCAAGCAAGGCTCTAGACCCTGGCAATAGAGCCACAAACAAAGCAGGCTAAAATCCCTGCCCTTGAGGAGCTTACGCCGTAGTTCTCTAGGAAGGCAAGCGGGACACCTCAGCATTGCCTCCACCCCTTCCATGTGGCCATGGTCCGTTGTGATCTTCTATGCTCTTCCTGTTGGATTCAAATCAGGCCTCACAGAAGAGCCAGTCACAAAGGGAACTCAGAGATGTGCAGGACAGAGAGAAGAGCTGACGGGACATCTGGTACCTTCGGTTGGAGGGAGGGCAGTTTCTGAGGATTAAAAGAAGCTTTATTGAAGGGAGGTTTGAAAGGAGAAGAATTGTGGAGAAGAAAGCTACTGTGTATTACATGCTGATTCCATGCCATTAACTTTCAGGCACTTTACATACATTGTCTAATTTCATCCTCACAGGCACTCGGCAAGGCAGTTCACATTGTTCCCACCTTGAGATTCAGAGGAGGAAGTGACTTATCCAAGATCCATAACAGGGAAATGGGAAGAACTAGATTTGAATCCAGACCTTTTTTTCTTCCATTTGCCCAATTATGCTCCATGTGGTTTGCTGGAGAAAGCCTGGCAGAGGGTGCAAGGGCAACAGCAGAGGTGGGGGTGCAGAGGCTAGGAGACCTGACCAGAGTGTACAGGGGTTCACAGGGCCAAGGAGAGGAGATATCTAGGGGACCTAAAGAAGGGTGAGACCTCTGAGCCTCTCTAAAACAGCATACTGCAACCTCTTCATCAGAAACCCAATTTTTTTCTTTTTTTGAGGTGGGGTTTCACTCTTGTTGCCCAGGTTGGAGTGCAGTGGTGCAAACTGGGCTCACTGCAACCTCCACCTCCTGGATTCAAGCAATTCTCCTGCCTCAGTCTCCTGAGTAGCTGGGATTACAGGCATGTGCCACCATGCCTGGCTAATTTTGTATTTATAGTAGAGACGAGGAGAAACCCTTTCTTGTATGGTCTCCTACCTCATTGCGAACCTTTCTGAACTGAGTGAGGGGGCATTCTGAACCTGAGAGGGAAAGGGGCTAGTTCTCTGAAGACCATCATCAGACCATAGAACCAAAGTGGGTAGAAGGTTTATAAAAGGAGGGTGGAAGGTGTGACAAAGACAATACGCACCCGAGACAACTCACGCTGCTTGCCAGGTCAGCATGGGCTGCAGGACGTGGGAGGAGAAGCTGGCGAGCTCACCCTCAGCCCTGGTTGTTCTGGCCACCCAGCCTCTTCATGGCCAGTACCAGAAGGCCAGATCCCTGTCCTCCTCCCCAGGCCCAGAGCCATGGCTCAGTGGCCCCCCAGGCCCAGCCTAAGAGGTCGCATGGCTAGGACTTCTACCTGGAGAATCACCTCCACTGCAACATCTCAGAGCAGGAGCCACACAGGAGCTTTCTTCTTCCAGGAAGTCCCTTCCCCCAACCCCCTGCTACTCACTCCCCTATATAATATTCCACGTTAGAGCTCATAAATGCTGCTGCGGGTCCCCAGCCTGATTGAATTTGGAAGCCATTGTTTACAGACGTCTGGCTGTACAGGGGGATTTATTGAATTTTCCATGAAATGTTGCTCCCCTAATGCTGTAAAAGGCAAGCAGCCCACATCAGAGGAGCCCTGCGCCACAGGATCATGTTACCCCGAGATGGAGTGCTTGCTTCAGAGGCACTGATGCACCGAGATCTGGCTCTGAAAAGTAAGACCTCGGGCATCACTCCTGACCCCTCGCTGGCACCCCAAAGCTGGGACTTCTGAGCCAGCTCTGCCCCTGCATTCCCCTCCACCCATGTTTGGTTAGTCTCAAATCCCTCGCCCAAATCCACTCTCCTCTCCAGCCCACCTGCTATGGACAACTGCATTGCTAAAGCAGCCTCTCCAGGCGCCTCCTGGCAGTCCTCTCTCACCTGCCTCAGTCCCAGGGTCACACCTCTTAAGGCAGATGACACAAAGGATGGGTTCAGCAAGTAAATACCAAAGGAAGAGAAGGAAGCAGGGCAGAAAGAAGGGAGAAGAAAACCAAGGTGTTCATGTGTGTCACACGTTGAGAGGGATGCTTCCTCCAGGGTGCCTGGCACACTAGTCCCTGGGAATCTGTGAACACAAGAGCCCCCAGGATGGGAAAAGGCATTGCCAACAGCCCTGCGAGACAGAGCTGAAGTGAAGATGTCTCCTTGTGTGCATCGCAAAAATGCAAGTGGACCAAGCCTTCCCCATTTTAAAAAAACACATTCTTTAAACCCTCCTCACTCCTTGAGCTTCTGTCCCCTTCACTGTCTCACTGCTCAAAGGCTCTTTTATATTTAACCACTTCCATTCTTTCCACTGGCTCATTTCTTCCACCGTCCTTACCTCTTTGGTGAATGTGTTCTCCTAAAGATTATTCATCCAAATCTCCAAGTCCATGTTGGTGCTCATCCTTCTTAACATCTCTTCGCCTAACCCTGCAGTCACCCTCCTGAAATCCTTTTCTCTCTCGGCGTCTCTCGTACCACCTCCTGGTTCTCCTTGCAGATAGCTCCTTCTCTGGCTTTTTGCCCTCCTGCCACCCTAAATAAAAGTAGGTGTTTCCCAGTGTTCTGCCTTTGACCCTCTTCTCTCAGTGCACACTTTAATCTGATGAGCTCATCCATTCCTGCAGCAGCAGCTATCATCTTTATTTAGAGGACTCCTGAATATAAAGCTCCAAATCTGACCTCGTGCTGCTCTGGTCCCATTTTTCCAACTGCCTGGTGAATATCTTCAGCGCTTTGTCCCATAGACATCTCAAAATTGAATCCGCCATGTAGCCCCAACTCCCATGATAATTCACCTTCAGCGGTCATTATTTCTGTTGATGACATTGTCATCCTCTCAGTTATCTAGTCATGAGATCTTGAAGTGGTCTTTGGTATAGATGCTCTAGGCCCATCTACCTACTGCATACTGAGTATCTCAACCTAGACTCTTAACACAGCCTTATTACCCTCAGCACCCACACACATCAACTCGCAACTTGTTCTCTTTCCTTCATTTTCCCTCTACCATGAACAGCACCGCTATTGCCCCAGGCCCTTAAGCCAGAATCCTAGGCATCGTCACTGTCTTGGCCTCACATCCCCCGTGTCTTGTTAGTCACGAAATCCTGTGGATTCCTTATCGTCCCTTATATATGTCCCCTTATCTCTAGCCCCTGCTACTGACTTAGTTCAGGACATCCCTGTAGCTCACTTATATTGTCTAAAAAATCCTTCTGACCAGTGTTCACCATCCAGTCTTTCTCCCTACCGTCCATCCTCCCCACTGCTGCTCACATGATCTTGCTAAAACGTGACTCTAACACCTGTCTAAAACCCTCCACCAGCTCCTCATTGCTCCCAGGATTACATCAAAGCTCTCTAATGCCTCCTAGCATTTGCACACAAGATTTCCTTTACCTGGAATGTTTCCTCCTTCCAGGCTCCCCACCTCGACCCCTTCGTTCAGCCTCTGGTACTCTCCCAATTCTTCTTTTTTTTCTCTTTAGACAAGGTCTCACTCTGTCACTGAGGCTGGAATGCACTGGTATGATTGCACCTCACCACAGCCTCGACCTCCAGGTCTCAAGCAATCCTCTCACCTCAGCCTCCCTTGTAGCTAGGACTACAGGTACCACCATAACTGGCTTAATTTTAAAAAATTATTTTTGTAGAGACAAGGTCTTGCTGTGTTGCCCAGGCTGGTCTCAAACTCCTGGCCTCAAGCAATCCTCCTACTTCAGCCTCCCAAAGTGCTGGGATTACAGGCGTGAGCCACTGCGCCCAGCCTCATTCTTTAAAACCCAGCTCAGAGATGCTGTCTTCCCTAACCCCTCTAAACCTAAGTAGAAATCCTTTCTTTCTAGTAAGCAACTACTGTACTTTGTTCTTGACACTCTCAAAACAGCTATGTTTGTCCGGGTGTGGTGGCTCATGCTTATAATCCCAGCATTTTGGGAGGCCAAGTCAGGCAGATCAGTTCCAGACCAGCCTGGGCAATGTGGTTAAACTCTGTCTCTACTAAAAATACAAAAATTAACCAGGTATGGTGGCACATGCCTATAATCCCAGGTACTCAGGAGGCTGGGACACGAGAATCACTTGAACCCAGGAGACAGAGGCTGCAGCGAGCCAAGATCACACCAGTGCACTCCAGGCTGGGCAACAGAGTGAGAGACTCTGTCTCGGGGAAAAAAAAAAAAAAAAAAAAACAGCCATGATGCAGCATTGCAATGTTGATATACAAGGCCATCTTTCCCAACTATTCATTTCATTAGCCCCAGCCCCTAGCACAATGCCTTGCATATAGGAGGCTCTTTGAACAATTGCTAAGTGAAGGTCAAGTTTAAGTGAAGGAGGCAGAGCACACATGAGGAACTTTTATCACCAAGGGGAAGTTTTCTCTCTCCACCTTTTCTGTGGTTCTCAAAAGGGGTGAATTCCAAGAGTGACAGTCTCTCGCTCGCAACTCATCATTCCTAGAATCCTGGTGTTTCCAACAGTAAGAGGTGTTCACCAGCCAGCAGGTCCTGAAGTCTTGGAACTCCCTCTCTCTCTTCCCTCCTTGCCCAGCATGATCAGCCTGATGTCTCTTCCCTCCCAGTTCTGCTTCCCCATTCTAGTGACCCCTTCCTCCCGCTGCCTCTTAACTGGGGGACTCCGGTGTTACTGAAGGGCCTCAGAGGGAAAACAATGATCCTCCAGAGAGAGCATGTGTTCACCATATTAGGTAAACATGCCAAGCTGCAGGGGCCGCCTGAATGAGGGGTCTCCAGCCAGGGATGGGGAGAATCCTACACCAGCCTCTTAGCTGGCAGACAGACCCACCTTCGCCCTGAGTAGGGGGTGGGCAGTAGCTCTGAAGAGAAGTAGCAGGACACTGTTTTCTCAGATTTCATTGGTTTATTTATCCTACGCCTGGGCTCCATCTGTCCTGTCTCCAAAAAGTGAAGCAGCAAGGGCTCCAAGCCACCAGAGAAGCCCTGTCCTCAGCCTGCAGCTCTGCGAGGACCTAGAACCAAGCGGAGTTGAGAGTTTGTCCCCTGCAGGGTAGAAGCCTGGGAATGTTTCAGGCCCTGTGGCTCAATTGCCCAAAGGGATAGAAAGAGACCAAATAGGCCAAAAAGATAGCATGAGCGTAGGCCTGAGCCCTCCTGACTCCTGACTGGTGTCCCTCCACAGTCCCCTTGGCAAAGCCAAGAGGGCCAGGGGGTTTTGGAGAAGTGGGCCAAGAAGGCTCGAGAAGAAGCCCAGATGACCCAGACTTGACCTCTCTACTGCAACCAAGAGAGGCAGGTGTTGGGTGGAGATGCTTGGGGTTATGGAGACACCCCCTTGGAGGAGCCTGCTGTGTCTCTCAGGCTGCACATTAGCTGGGAAGGCTGTTCAATGCCATGCAGCTGGTCTTGGTTTTGCAGAGTGCTGGACAGCATTCAGTTCCCTGAAATCAGGGACAACAGAGCAAGTCTCCTCCCCTAGGTGCGTGGGAGAATCTGCGGCCTTCTCAACAGTGATGGGCTGATAGGGGGAATAAGAAATGGGGAATCAGGAGAGCAAGACACCTTGAAGAGATGCAGAAAGGCTGCTTTCCATCCTTACGAGTAGGACCCTCTCTACAAAACAAAATCATGGCAGCTCAGGACTTGCCCCACATTCATACCTTACCTTGTCCTAGCCTGAGGTTGAGCCACAGGAGCTGTACCACAGTATAACATAGCTAGGCTTGGAATGAAGGTTTCCAGCCCTTTTAGTTCTGAGTGTATGTGTAGCTTCAGCAGCAACTCAGTGGAGATGCTCAGGGCGTTCTTAGGCCTGTTCTAGTCCCTGCAGTGCTTCTCCATGGCCAGGTTGCATCCCCTGTTCATTTCACCCACCATCTCCGTGTGTCTGGTCTCCTAGTGTCACATGACACACTGGAGCCATGCTTTCCAGAGCCCAGATCCATCACTCAGGCATTTAGGGGATCTGGATATCTCCTGGCACCTCCATCACAGCAGAGCAGAAACTAAAGTCCTTGTCTTCCCCCTAAAACCTGCCAAAATTGGCCCCTCTCCTATCCTTTGTATGTCTGGAAGTGTCACCCAAGTTTACTGTGATCTTCACTTCTTGCCTTTTTTTTTTTTTTTTTTTTTTTTGAGGCACTCTGTCGCCCAGGCTGGAGTGCAATGGCATGATCCTGACTCACTGCAACCTTCGCCTTCTGGATTCAAGCAATTCTCTTGCCTCAGCTTCCCAAGTAGCTGGGATTACAGGCACGGGCCACCACACCTGGCTAATTTTTGTATTTTTAGTAGAGATGTGGTTTCACCATGTTGGCCAGGCTGGTCTCGAATTCCCGACCTCATGGGATCCACCCGCCTCGGCCTCCTAAAGTGATGGAATTACAGGCCACCGTGCCCAGCCATTTTTTTTTGTTATTATTAATAGCACTGATGAGCATTCATATTTTTGAGAATGTCTGATAATTTCCTTAGGTTAGGGTCCTAGAAAAGAAATTATTGGGTCAAAAGGTATAAACTTTTAAACAGCTGTTGATACGTATTGATAGACTGCTTTCTAGAAAGGTTATACCAATTCACAATCTCATCATCAGTGAATGATTATACCCATTTTCTTAAACCATCATCTACATTATCAGTTTTTAAATCTTTACTAATTTGATTAGCCAAAGGGGAAAAAAAATCTTTCTGCATTATTGTAGCAACCTCCCATTGGTCTCCCCACCTCCGGTTCACCTTGTTAATAATCATGAGGTTATACATCCTAAGACTGAGGTTTTACCACGTACTTCTTCCCTCAGAATCCTTCAGCTCTGCTCCCCAACTTGCCTGCTGCATAAACTGAACACCTCAAGCTCCCATTCCCACAAGCTATGCTTTAGATCTAGTCTCCTCCTAACACATACCTCCATTTTTACCTCCTTATGGGGCATGGTTGGCAACCACCTCCTCTGAGGGCTTGACTTCAAGCTGGAAGTCATTTGATGTGTGCCAGTGGAAGCCATTGCCCCTCTAGTGCCTGGGATATGCCACCAAACCGTGGACAGCAGGCTACTGAAACTGGAGTATAGAGGCTACTTGGTTGGGTCCCATAAGCCTCATCTAAGACTATTTGAAAAAGGCTCTGCAGCAGGCTCAGAACTTGTGAGCAGGAAAATTCCAGATCCTCACAATGGCCTCCTTTAGGCTGTCTCAGACGTGTCCATCATGAATGAAAATGAAACTCCTGCTGAGTGTGGCGGCTTGTGCCTGTAAGTCCAGCACTTTGGGAGGATTGCTTGAGCCTAGGAGTTCAAGACCAGCCTGGGCAACATAGTGAGACCCCACCTCTACAAAAAAATAGAAAAAGCTAGCCAGATGTGGCAGCACATACAAGTCCCAGATACTTGGCAGGCCGAGGTAGGAGTCCCAGCTACTCGGCAGGCTGAGCTAGGAGCCTGGGAGGTCAAGTCTGCAGTGAGCCATGATCGTGCCACTGCACTCCAGCCTGGGCAACACAGCAAGACCTTGTCTCAAAAAACAAACAGACAAACAACAACAACAACAAAAACCCATCAATGGCTCCCTGCTATTCTAAACTTCTTTTTTTTTTTTTTGAGACAGAGTCTCTCTCTGTTGACCAGGCTGGAGTGCAGTGGCGCAATCTCCGCTCACTGCAAGCTCCGCCTCCCGGGTTCACGCTATTCTCCTGCCTCAGCCTCCCGAGTAGCTGGGACTACAGGCGCCTGCCACCACGCCTGGCTAATTTTTGTATATTTAGTAGAGATGGGGTTTCACCTTGTTAGCCAGGATGGTCTCGATCTCCTGACCTCATGATCCGCCCACCTCGGCCTCCCAAAGTGCTGGGATTACAGGCATGAGCCACCGCACCCGGCCTCTAAACTTCTTAATGCCGCCTAGAAGACCACATGTCATCTGATCTCTACCACTTTTCCAGCCTAATCTCTCACCACGCCCCGCCTTGAGCTACAAATTCCAGCCATGCTGAGTTACTTTCCTTTTCCCCAGGCACCGTTGTCCAGTTCCTCTCTTTGCACATACTGTTGTTCCCTTCTTCTTCTCCCTATCTCTCCCTCCCCCTGTCAACACCAAAATTTCCTTCAGATCTTAGTTTAGACTCATTTACTCTGGGAAGCCTTCTTCCATCCACCCCCCAAGAGTAGGATAGGTGCCACTTTTGTGTATTTCCACAGCACTCCTCATACCCACTCTTCTAATAAGGTTATCTTCCTGTCATTGCCTCCCTGCTTGTCTGTCTCTCCAACAAAATTGTGTGCTTAGTGACATCAGGATTATATTTTGTTTATTGCTTGTGGTATCCATGGTGACTAACATAGTATCTTGAACATGATAAGTGCCCCACAAATATTTGCTGAGTATAAGAATGAATGAATGAATGAATGAATGAATGCTTCGTGGCATCCAGCTACCCAGTCCTGACATTCTCTGAGTCTCAGTTGCTCTCTCACTAAAAACGAGATAACTTCTTTTTCATTGTTGTACTCTCTGCAAAGCTGTAGGAATGAACCTCTAGTAGCTATGAGAAGCTGCCTAGGCCAAGGGCACGGGATTTGATTTCTGTTTGGTTTCTCTACACTCTGCCCATCAACCCAACAGGAGGAGGCACTTAGTACTGAAAGACTCATGGTAGACAAAGTAGGATAAGACTGATGAAAACTTTCTGGAATAAATATATGGTCCAGTTAATGTCCCATTTCTGAGAATGCCTGCTATACTAGTCAGTGTTCTAGCAAGAAACAGAGGCCCACGAATGGGGTAACAGGAAAGTTTAAGGAAAGGACGATTTATAAAGAGAAGGTGGAGTACTTCAGAGCTAGCAACTACAGGGGAGCTGTTACCACCCCTGGGATTGAAGGAGCATATACCAGCACCCAGGAAGAACTGCAGCTATGACCATGGCTACAGGAGGAGCTGTGACTTTCAGGAAAGGAATGCTAACCCTTGGCTGGCAGAGGAGCCAGGGCAATACTCACCCCAACTGCTTCTCTCCTCTTGTTCTCTAATGTCCTCCATGTGTCAAACCCCATAGGAATCCTGAAGGCAAGCGAGCTTGGTTGTTGGGGCAGAAGACGGAAATCAGCTTCCAGGGCACAGAACAGAATGGAGAAGGGTGATGTGTGTATCTGCAGGAGCAAACAGATATCTTTCTGGCCCCTGCCCCCAGGAATGGGGGAAGGATGGAGATGAGGAGGGCTGGGTCTTCTTCTCCACTCAGGCTTCACCCAGGACAGAGAGCAAGAGCCATTAAAGAGGCAAAGCCCAGAATTTGGGGAGCTGGCAGCCTGGTGGGCATTGAGGAGGGACTTGGGCAAAAAAATTGAGGAATGCTTGCCACTGCTTAGGACATGTCCTTCTTGCCTACCCTTACTGCTTTGCTGTCTTACTCCCCTAGCATAGCACTGGGTCCCAAACTGAGACAGACAGGAATCCTGGCAGGAATTTCAAGATTGCGCTCTCTGATCTATTCATACTCAACAAAGCTCTCTGTCCTGGAGAAAAAAGCTCCAATGTCAGACCCAAGGACAGGAAACAGTTGAGCTGAAGGGGATCCCATTGATCTGGGGCTTGGAATCAGCTGAGAAGAGAATGGAGAGTCAGGAAGATCTACCCTTTCCCTAGAAATCATCTGAAGCAAACCTGCGGGGCTTGGGGACCCAGTGCCGTGCATCAGAGCAGTTCCTTGCATGCAGCCAGTGGGGAGCCAGTCTGAGTTCCAGCTGGAATTTTATAGCACGCAGGTAGAAGGCAACGGCCCTCCCAGCTCACCTTCCCCACCCACCTTTTCACTCGTTTTTTGGTCTCTTCCTCTTTATCTCCGCTGCTTCGTTCTTCTAGTTCAGACCTGTCTTTGTCCCTCCTCTTAGATTTTTGCAATAGCTTCCTTGCTAGTCTCCCTGCCCGCAGTTCTGATTCCTTAATTCCTCCTCCACACTGTTTCAAGAGTGATATTTCTAGTATGTAAATCCAGTCATGTCTTACCCCTTGCTTAACTTTCTTCAATGGCTCATTTTTGCCTAGAGGATCAACTCCAGTCTCCTTAGCATAGCACTCAAACTCCACTCTGTCGACCAGGCTGGAGTGCAGTGACATCACACAGCTCACTGCAGCCTCAACCTCCTGGGCTCAGGCCATCCTCCTTTCTCAACCTCCTGTGTAGTTGGAACCACAGGCACACAACACCACGCCTAGCTAATTTTTTGACATTTCATAGAGACAGGATCTCACTTTGTTGTTCAGGAATGTCTTGAACTCCTGGACTCAAGCAATTCTCCTGCCTTGGCCTCCCAAAGTGCTGGGATTACAGGGGTGAGCCACTGCACCCGGCCTTCAACTTTGTATGATCTGACCCCACCCACCTGCCCAGTCTCAGCTCCTATGGCCTCTATGCATACCCTAAATTCCAGCTATACTGAATTATGTATTTATTTACTTTATGTTTTTTGAGACGGATTCTCGCTCTGTCGCCCAGGCTGGAGTGCAGTGGCATGATCTTGGCTCACTGCAAGCCCCGCCTCCCGGGTTCACGCCATTCTCCTGCCTCAGCCTCTGGAGTAGCTGGGACTACGGGTGCCCGCCACCACGCCCGGCAAATTTTTTCTATTTTTTTAGTACAGACAGGGTTTCACCGTGTTAGCCAGGATGGTCTCGATCTCCTGACCTCGTGATTCGCCCGCCTCAGCCTCCCAAAGTGCTGAGATTACAGGCGTGAGCCACCGCGCCTGGCCTGAATGTACCAATTTATTTTTACCTCTGTGACTGGGCATATAGCTTTCCCTTTGCTTAGAATGTCTTCTATCCCTTCATCTGCCTGATGAACTCCTACTAATCTTTCAAGACCCAGCTAAAGTGATACACCCTTCTTGAAGCCTTCCTTGATGTTGTTAATTGTCTCCTCCTTTGTGCCCCTACCCAGAATGTATTTCTATCACCACATCATTTTCTAATTATCTGTCCACATGTTTTTCTCCCCACCAGACTATGTGCTTCTTTTGTGTGTGTGTTTGAGATGGAGTCTCGCTGTGTCGCCCAGGCTGGAGTGCAGTGGCACAGTCTCGGTTCACTGCAATTTCCGCCTCCCAGGTTCAAGCAATTCTTGTACCTCAGCCTCCCAAGTAGCTGGGATTACAGGCATGCATCACCACTCCTGGCTAATTTTTGTTTTTTCAGTAGAGACAGGTTTCACCAAGTTGGCCAGGCTGGTCTCGAGCTCCTGACTTCAAGTGATCCACCAGCCTCAGCCTCCCAAAGTGCTGAGATTACAGGTGTGAGCCACCACACCCAGTGCTATGTGCTTCTTAAAGAAAGGTAGTTTATTTCCTTAGCTTTAGCACAGTGCCTGGCACATAAAACATGCTCCCTAGTCAATTAATGATGACCTGAATGAACAAATGACGCCCCTCTCTACCTGCTGTCCTCTGGTAAACCTGCCCTCTTTTTAATGCAACTCCCTCAGACTGGCTGGACCTATTTAGGGTATCTCCTTCCCTCTCTTGCCTTTTCCTGGCTGCTCTTCCTGTTCTTTTTTTTTTTTTTTTTTTTTGACAGAGTCTGGCTCTGTCGCCCAGGCTGGAGTGCAGTGGCGCTATCTCGGCCCACTGCAAGCTCCGCCTCCCGGGTTCACACCATTCTCCTGCCTCAGCCTCCCTAGTAGCTGGGACTACAGGCGCCCACCACCACGCCCGGCTAATTTTTTCTATTTTTTAGTAGAGACGGGGTTTCACCGTGTTAGCCAGGATGGTCTCAATCTCCTGACCTTGTGATTCGCCAGCCTCGGCCTCCCAAAGTGCTGGGATTACAGGCGTGAGCCACCGCACCCGGCCTCTTCCTGTTCATTTTTAAGCAAAGTTCTCCTCTTTACAGATGTTGCTAGATAGGGAGGGGAACCCATGGTGCTCACTACATCACTGAGCTGAATGTCTTTGCCCAGTGAGAACCCTAGGGGGCCCGAAATGGCTAAAACAATCCCTCCGCTAATAGGGGACCCTGGGCCCTCATTCTGCATCTCTCTAGGGGCTGAGTTGAAGGAGCTTCTTTCTGAATCGCTCTGAAATCCACAGTTACTTTGAGTCTTAAATTTGAGAGCTGCTAGAATCTGTCTGCCCCTTTCCCTCTCAGGGTCTAATTGTCGCAGGATCGTAAGGGTCTTGCCTTGGGAATCCTGACCCTGCTTTTACTCCCCATAGGGTGACCAGATTCCCTTTTCCTGCTCATTTGACATTACTCTCTTCTCTTCTACCTCTCCTTCTCCCTCCGCTCTCTCCTTGCTGTTCCATTATCTGTACCTAAATATGTCCTTTATTTTCAACACTCCCCCAGCTTCAATCTTGAGAGTTGTCATTCTCTCTTCTATTTAATAGGATGCCTTTATTTCCTTTTCCACCTGCTAAAAACCAACTTGTTCATCAAGGCCCATTTCAAACATCATTTTCTCTGCAAAATCTGCATTTTTCTTGCAGCACTCACCATGTCTACCGTGTCTTGACAGTGTTCTTTTTTTGTGGGGTGGGGATGGAGTCTCGCTCTGTCTGCCAGGCCGGAGTGCAGTAACACGATCTTGGCCCACTGCAATGTCTGCCTCCCTGGTTGAAGTGATTCTCCTGCCTCAGTCTCCCAAGTAGCTGGGATTACAGGCGCAAGCCACCACGCCCAGCTAATTTTGGTATTTTTAGTAGAGATGGGGTTTCACCACTTGGCCAGGCTGATCTCAAACTCCTGACCTCAAGTGAGCCACCCGCCTCAGCCTCCCAAAATGCTGGGATTACAGGCTTGAGTCACTGTGCTGGCCGACAGTGTTCTTTCTAATACCCTTAAAAAATATAAGCTTCTTGACCGGGCGCGGTGGCTCATGCCTGTAATCCCAGTACTTTGGGAGGCTGAGGCGGGCAGATCACCTGAGGTCGGGAGCTCGAGACCATTCTGACCAACATGGAGAAACCCCGTCTCTACTAAAAATACAAAACTAGCTGGGCATGGTGGCACATGCCTGTAATCCCAGCCACTTGGGAGGCTGAGGCAGGAGAATCGCTTGAACCCAGGAGGCGGAGTTTGCAGTGAGCCGAGATCGCGCCATTGCACTCCAGCCTAGGCAATAAGAGTGAAATTCCGTCTCAAAAAAAAAAAAATATATATATATATACGCACACATATATACATACATATATACACATACATACATATATATACATATACATATATACACATATACATACATATATGTGTATATATACATACATATATACATATACATATATACACATATACATACATATATGTATATAATATAAATACATAATATATTATATATTATATATTATACAATATATATATTTATATTGTATATTAATATATATAATATATATTATATATTAATATAATATATATTATATATTAATTATATATAATATATTATATATTAATTATATATAATATATTATATATTAATTATATATAATATATGTATCTATAAAAGCTTCTTGATAGAAACTGTGTTGGCTGGGTGAGGTGACTCACGCCTGTAATCCCAGCACTCTGGGAGTCCCAGATGGGAGGATCGATTGAGCCCAGGTATTCTTTCTAGCCCAGGTATTCTTTCTAGACTGGTTCTAGGCAACATAGTGAGACCCTGTCAAAAAGGAAAAAAGAAAGAAAAAGAAAGAGAAGGAAAGAAGGAGAGAGAGAGGAAGGAAGGAAGGAAGGAAGGAAGGAAGGAAGGAAGGAAGGAGGGAAGGAAGGAGAGAGAAACTGTTCATTTTTACATCTTGCACAATGCTTTGCTCATAGTAGGCACTCTGAACTGAAATACCTTGAAAACCAGGATCATCCATGTTCATTCATTCGTTCGTTCATTCACTGAACAAACTGATTAAGGGATGTACATGACTGTATAAATTTATCCAAATATGTTTAAATTCATTTATGTTTTCTGCTAGACCCACCATTTGGGAGAATGAATTTCTTAAGTTCACAGGCCACGGTATAAAATCACCTTTATTCATCCGAAATGTGTTCGAGTTTCAAAGCAAACCAACTTTCCCTACAGTTTCAGGATCTTGTGAATAAGTTTCTAGTCACCTTCTCTACACCGTTTGTGATTTGTGATTTCCTTCACATCCCCCACCAGCCTTCTCACTTCCAGCCTGGGTGGTGAGTCGTCCACTCTTCCCCGCTGAGGAGCTTTGCATGCCCTGCATCTTCTCCAGGGTGGGACAGAGGGCCACAGCTGAGCCCTGCAGGTAGGACTGTTCCAGCTGGGCACCTCGAGGAGCATGTTCTCCTTCTTCCATCACATCTTATTCACAGTTCTCTTAGCCTTTTGGCCAACAGCCTCAGGGAACTGTCTAAATGAAGAAGGATTTCTAGGTCCTTTGCCAGAACCATGGCTGACCATGCAGAGTTGAGCACTGGAGAGGGGGTTTTGATGTGTTCATCACAAAAGGCATTGCCTTGCACTTGCCCACATTTAATTGAGTCTGTACCCTTTTGCCCTGAAATCATCCTGCCAACTAAATCCAAAAGGATGCTGGAGAATAGAGAATAGCATCTATGGCCCAGCCCCCACCGTATATGCGTATGCACACCAAGGGCCATACCTTTGGCTGGATGCCTAGGGCTCTTTTCTGGCACCAGGTGAAATATCAGAATCTTTTCCACTGCTCCCTGTCTAATTCAATCAGATATAAAATGTATAAGACTTTGTCTAAACCTTCAAGGACCTCCTAGTAGGCTTGGAGAAGAAATAGACACATATGATAGTACCACTAGTGGTAACATCTACTGCATATTAAGCATGTCCTATATGCTGGGCGCTTTATATACATCCTTTATATTGAGTATCAACTTTAATCCTTACGACAGCCCTGCAAGGTGAGTATTTTTACTCCATTTGATAAATGAAGGCACAGAGAGGTTAAACAACCTCCCCCAAGATCACACAGCTAGAAAGTTTATGGAGCTAGAATTCAGACCCAGGTGTGTCTTACTCCAAAGCCTGTGTTTTTTGCCACCACCTTACGTGATCTCAACATCTAACAATCAACATCACATGTTATAGCCCCGGTGAAAGAGATCAGTTATTGAACTGTTCTGGTCTCTTCCAGGTTACCTGTCACCTGTCTCAACCTAACTTTTTCAGACCTTAGCTTAAAGCTCATTTCCTAAGGGAAGCTTTCTCCAGCCCCCATGATGCATTCCCATAAAACCAGTTCTTTCCCTCACAGCTGTTGTTTAGGCAATTGTTTGTGTAATGTGTTCCTTTCCTGCTAGAAGGCAACTCCGTGAGGGCAGAGACAATGATAGTTTTGTTCAGTGTTTTGTCCCTAGCGCCTAACCCAGTGCCTAACACATAGTAAGTGCTCATTAAACCTGCCTTCTCCCTGCAGAACCTCACTTGCTTTCTAGTCCTCCCCTACTCTCCTGCCCTTTCCACCTTCCCTCCAGAACTTCCTTCAGTGCTGATGGCTCCAACATCCCCCAGCCCCAGTCCTCAGCCTTCCAGACGCTTGGGTATCCCAGGAGTTTTATTCATACTGCCACGCTGTTCTGTGGAAGCAGGGCTTCCCCTCAGCCCCAGCAGGGCAGGTGCTGACAGGAGCAGCCAATAGCCAGGATGCCAGGTTTCCCTGTGCTAAGCTTTTTCCTGGGAATGATTTAAGGCCCTGAACAGATAAGTGAAGAGCAAACCCGCAATGAAGTCAGCACTCTGCTTATTAAGTGGAAAAAGCTGTGCTCGGCTTATTGAAATGTTCATTAGACAGATATATAGAGATGAGAAGGAGGAAGGGAGGGCGGCGGCACCGCAGGATCAGGCTGCGCTCCAGCGGTGATGCAGGGGGCATCCCGAGGGAGACTTCGGTCTAGCCCCAGGAGGAATGGGAGTGGGGCTGGGACAGATGAGCAGGCCTGTTAGGAAGAGGGGGTCACAGCCCTGACTCCGGGAAGCCGGAGCTGAAGGAAGGGGGCCTGCACAGGAAAGGCTTTTCCTGGGGTGGGAGCTGAGCCTTACCAAGGGCCCCCCTCAGCCCAGGAGGAGCCATGGCTCCTTCAGCACCTCCTGGCTCCCTGGCTTCTGTCCCCACTGCCCATCAGGCAGGCAACCCCAGCGAGCTCTGGAGTGGTGTGGCCTTGAAAAAGCTGCAGCTACTTGATGACAGCGTCACCTCCTGCGATATGGGAAGAACTCCCAGTGAGTGCAGAACTGGGTCTAAATCATCCATGTCCCTGGCAGTAACCTAGAGCCTGGCCCACGGAAGGCTTCTTATTGATAAGCTCTAGATGGTGGCTGATGGAGTGGGTGAAAATTCTACCGCTCTCTCCGGTTCAGATGTTGGAAGGGGAAGGAATCGTGGTGTGACTGGAGGGGCAGGTGCTGTTTCCCAAACAGGAAAAAAAACAGCCACAATATTTTCCAGTGTCTTCAGGGTCTTTCTTGCCATCATCAGTTTGGCTCCTGGAGGTAGAGTCGGTGGTGACCAAATGGACAAAAAAAAAGGATGCCAGCTGGAAACTGTGTGAACACAACAATAAAAACAGTATCTGTAGAGTTTCAGAGCATTTTCACAGGATCTCATTTAATCCTCATTCATTGATTCAGCCAGTAGTTGGGTTTTGTTTGTTTGTTTGTTTTTATTTTCTGAGACAGTCTTGCTCTGTTGCCAGGCTGGAGTGCAATGATGCGATCTCTGCTCACTGCAACCTCAGACTCCCAGGTTCAAGCAATTCTCCTGCCTCAGCCACCCAAGTAGCTGGGATTACAGGTGTGTGCCACCACACCCAGATAATTTTTGTATTTTTAATAGAGATGGGGTTTCACCATGTTGGCCAGGCTGGTCTTGAAAGCCTGACCTCAAGTGATCTGCCCCCTCAGCCTCCCAAAGTGCTGGGATTACAGATGTGAGCCACCACACCCAGCCTTCAACCAGTAGTTGCTGACCTCCTACTTCCAGCCAAGCCTGTACACGCACTACAACCTCAGTGAGTGAAACCAACAGTGTCCCACCCTTGTGTAGTAAATCACCTCTTGAAAGGTAAATGTCATAACAATTCTTCATTAATTCTTTCATTCAGCAAACAGTGATGCCAAGCTGGACTCCTGGGGATGGAGAAATGAATCAGACATGCATCCTGCCCTAGAGAAGTTTACAGTCTAGGAGGTACCTGTACAAGTAAATGGATGATTAGAAACAGTGTGATAAAGATACTGAACTAACCCCTAAGTGCCTGAGGGTTAGGCAAGGCTTCCTGAAGATGTGTGAACTGAGTCTTTAAAAAAGAATATATGTGGCCGGGCGCGGTGGCTCATGCCTGTAATCCCAGCACTCTGGGAAGCCGAGGTGGTTGGATCACGAGGTCAGGAGTTCAAGACTAGCCTGGCCAACATGGTGAAACTCCATCTCTACTAAAAATACAAAAATTAGCTGGGCATGGTGGCAGGCGCCTGTAATCCCAGCTACTGGGGAGGCTGAGGCAGAGAATTGCTTGAACCCGGGAGGCGAAGTTTGCAGTGAGCCAAGATCGCACCACTGTGCTCCAGCCTGGGCCACAGAGCAAAAAAAAGAACATATGTTTGCTAAGCATTCAGGGAGGAGGAATTTCTAGGCCACGAGGGGTGGATTTGAGGGGAAATTCAAACAGGTCAGCCATGGAAAAAGAATGGTGGAAAATAGTGTTAGTGAGCTAGCCAGGGGCCAGGCACAGCAGCTCATGCCTGTAATCCCAGCACTTTGGGAGGCTGAGGCAGGAGGATTGCTTGAGGCCTGGAGTTTGAGGCCAGCCTGGACAATACGGTGAGACCCCGTCTCTACTAAAAATTAAAAAATTAGCTGGGCATGGTGGTGCACACCTGTAATCCTAGCTACTGGGGAGAGTGAGGCAGGAGGATCACTCGAACTCAGGAGGTTGAGGCTACTGTGAGCAGTGTTCACGCCTCTGCACTCCAGCCTGGTTGACAAAGGGAGACCCCGTCTCGAAAGAGAGAGAGAGAGGAGAGAGCTAAGCAGGACCAAATCCCAAAGGAATTTCCCAGCTACATTAAGGAGTTAGACCCATTCTAAAAGCTCCTGCAGGGTCAGTGAAGGGAAAAGACCACCTCAGCAGCAGTGCAGAAGAGGGGTTATCTAGAGGGGCCGTCTCAGTGATCCAAGTGAGGGATGGTGCCATCTGACTAGGGCAGCAGCACTAGGAAGGAGGGGACCAGGTGGCCCAGCATGAGGTCTGAACGTAGTTTGGCGCCCTGCTAGATACAGGAAACCAACCAGAAGGTGTCCATTTCACAAGGAGGGGAGAGGGCACAGAATGCCTTGTTCAGGGGGACCCAGAGCAGTGCGGGGACTCCAGGGCCCTGCAGGGAGCCGTGGCTGCTTAAACCCATGTGTCAGGGCCCGCCTGTGATGCTGAGGCTGCTGACACCTGCTCCCAGGCCTTGATGACTCCATTTCCCAGCTCCCTCCCTCTGCCTCGCTGACTTTGGAGGTGATTAGTAATAAAACTTTAACAAGCATCCATAGGTACGTCTCCCTGTCACTTTTATGAGGCCATTTCCTGAGCCAAGATATAGGAGCGCCTTCAGTCTCTCTAGCCATGTTGTTGCTGCCACCATTTCAGTGTCCGCCTCAGCCTGAGCAGGTCGCAGACAGCTGCAGGAGCTAAGTCAGGGTTGGGGGGGTGGTGCCTGGAGGAAATTGGAGCATGCTTAGCTCAAGGAACCTCAAAAAGGCAGGCACAGCTCCCTGTATGCCCTCGAGGGCTCTTTGGAAATTGTCGCTGGGAAGGCTGGAGCCATTTTCACTGCCTGGGCCATTAGAAATCAAAGCAGTCCTCACTTCTTTCTTCCCCTCCTCTCCCCGAAGTGTCCTCTTCCATCCCCATCCAAGAGTTTTGCTCTCCTGCTTCATTGATCGCTATGTATTTATCCAATGCCATCACAAATGGATGTTGGAAATTCAGTCAAGAATTATACTTGCTGTCTGCCTTGGGGGAGCTGTGGACCTGAATGGGGCTGGGAACAATAGACACTACCCTGTAACCAAAAAACATGGTAATAAAAGTTCTCATGGGCACGAATGAAGTGCTGCAGTGGAAACCCAGAGGGGGACGCACTTACGAGGCCAAGGGAGTGGGGAGAAGCTGGGGAATATTTCTCCAAGATGGTGACAGGGGGCCTGGGCCTTTTTGAATGAGGATTTGTGTGAGCTGGGCAGAGGGAAGGCAGCCCCTTTTTCCTGGTGAGGTCCTAGGTCCTCAGGGGCGAGGCTGGGCTGGCCTTGCTGGAGCTGAGCCTCCTCTAACTGGTCTGAGCTGATGCTGAGGCAGGGCCCCCTGAGCTGGTGGCCCCCCTGCTGCAGGAGGTGGCTGAAGTGGCACAGTAACTCTGGTAGAAAGGGGCTCCATCCACAACAGCTGAGGACTTCAGGGGGCCCCGCTTTCCTCCCTTGGCCCTGATGGTGCCTGTGTCAAGGCCACCCAGGGAGATGGGGCCAGGTGAACAGGAAGAGGGAGAGCTGCTGCATTTGCCGCCGTGGACTCCTGCCTCGTTCTTGAAATTCTCTGACTCTGGGTTCTGTGACACTAGTGTGTCCTGTAGTATGTATGACGTAGTGCAAAGACACCATAGAGCTGGACAGATACAGTTTCAAATCCTAGCTCCTGAATTTGAATCCCTGATAACATCTTAGGCAAGTTGCCCTCTCTGAACCCGTTTCACCATCTACAAAATAGAGCTAATAGTCCCTATTTCAAAAGGTTGTTGTACTCCTTGAATGAGATGATGACTGTGAAGTGTCCAGGACAGCCTTACGTCTGTGTTCTTCTTCCACCCCTACCTTTCCTAACCTCTATGACTGCTCCCTCTAGTCTTGTTCCTGGGCTTCTTTTCTTGCATGAGCCCCTTAGGGTTTCCCAGAGCTGACATCTCTTACATCTCTATCTTCTCTTCATAGCTCCCTCCCGAGTTAGAGACCCACACTTACAGCTGCCCACTAGATGCAGTTCAGTTCAACATTTATTAGATACCTATCCTGTGAGAATGCCACTGGCCCCCATGCCTGCCTTCAAGGACTTGGAATCCTGTAGAGTTTTACCCAATGGCCCCAGTTTCTTCTGTGAAGTTGGAATTGAGGTCATCTGCTAAGAGTGGTGGGAGTAGGGGATGAATGGGGGACCAGAGAGTGGTAACTGTTAAAAATAGCTATCAGAGAAATGTTTCTCAAATTCCCCCCTCCCTTCTACCTTGTCACTGCCACCCTTATTCAGATCACTGCCATCTCTTGCCTGGACCATTGCAATCACCTTCTAACTCAGTGGTTTTAAAAGTGGGCTGAACATTGGACTCCCCTAGTTAGGGGGAGCTTTTTAAAAACTCTGAAGAGATTCTGATATAATTGATCTCAGCGTGGCCTGGGAATCAGCATTTTTAAAGCACCCCAGTTAATTCTATTGTGCAGCCAAGGTTGAGAACCACTATTCTGGCCAGGTGCAGTGGTTCATGCCTGTAATCACAGTACTTTGGGAGGCTGAGGTGGGTGGATCACCTGAGGTCAGGAGTTCGAGATCAGCCTGGCCCACATGGTGAAAAACCCCGTCTCTACTAAAAATACAAAAATTACACGGGCATGGTGGCATGCACCTGTAATCCCAGCTACTTGGGAGGCTGAGACAGGAGAGTCCCTTGAACCTGGCAGGCAGAGGTTGCAGTGAGCAGAGATGGCACCATTGCACTCCAGCCTGGGCAACAGAGCAAGACTCCATCTCAAAAAAAAAAAAAAAAGAACCATTATTCTGTTTTCCTGCCTCTGTTCTCATCCTTACTAATCTGTTCTCCACAACACATGTGCTCAGGGAGAACCTTATAAAACACAAGTCTGGTGGTGTCGTTCCCTTGCTTGTCTGCCCCTTAGATTGTAAGTTCCTCCAGAAAAGGGACGATACCTGAATCAACTCTCTATCCCCAGCACATAGCATGGGCCTGGCCTGAATCAACTCTATCCCCAGCACATAGCATGGGCCTGGCCTGAATCAACTCTATCCTCAGCACATAGCATGGGCCTGGCCTGAATCAACTCTATCCTCAGCACATAGCATGGGCCTGGCCTGAATCAACTCCATCCACTGCACATAGCATGGGCCTGGCCTGAATCAACTCTATCCTCAGCACATAGCATGGGCCTAGCCTGAATCAACTCCATCCACTGCACATAGCATGGGCCTGGCCTGAATCAACTCCATCCACTGCACGTAGCATGGGCTTGGCCTTAGGACGTGCTTGGTCAGCACTCCGTGAATAAATGAATGAGTGAGTGAACAAACTGATCAACCAGTAACCAACAAACTGACAGATAGATGTTGGTTCTGTGCCTAGGAATATGTTGGTGAATTATAGCAGTTCACCACTGAACCAGGAGAATAAGGCCAGTTGGGTACCAATCTGGAAGCCTGGGGAAAATGCAGGGAAGGAGGGAGGGAGGGAGGGAAGAAGGAGGCAGTGAGAGGTCAGAAAGGCAGAGTTTCCTGAGAGGTGAATTATCAGAGGGACCACCATGGGTCGGGCAAGCACCTTAGCCAGGGAGTAATGGAGTTAGGGAGGAAGGGCCCAGGCAGAGCCAGAGAGAGCTGCAGGAGCCGCTTAATCTGCCCCCAGGAAGTGCAGGCTGGGGACAGCAGGCAGGAGGCAGCGGGCCCATTCCTCAGCGCTAATGCCCCCAGCCTAACACAATTACCCCTTCCTTCTCCCTCAGCCCAGGCAAGGGGGAGGTTGCATGGAGGGCAAGCATGCCCCGCAGCTGGGGAGGGTGGGGGGCATGGCTGGAAATCCAATCTGGAGTTCCACTTTAGTATTAGCCTGAGCTACCCATTTTAGCTGGAGGGGTTTGCATAGAGGCTGGGCCAAAGAGATGCTGCTGGAAGATCTGTGAACCACCGCCTTCCCTGGCCCTCCCTGGGTGCCAATGGGCCTGGATCTGGAGACTCCCCTCCCCGTCCTGCAACCCAGTCCTCCTGCCGCAGTCTTACCTGTCCTCTAAAGCCAGTTTGCTAAGTCTTGAATCCCACCTCATGGCTGGCCCCCACTGCTGCTTCTCACTCCCCACCTCAGCCTCTCGCCCTCCCTCTCTGCTCCACATTGATATAAATGGAGGCTTCGGCTGCCTTTAAATAGTCCGATCTATCAGAGGGGCACACGCTGCCCATAAATCTGCTGGGGCTGATGGCTCCCTAAGTGGACTGATAGCAGCTATTTCCGGCAAGGTGTTCAGTTACTCTGCCCCTCCCATCCCTCCCCCTAGCTTGCCCTTCCCCAGGGGCAGGGACCCTTTTTGTCATCTGATAATTGGCATTTTTTCCCTTGCACTTGGTCCTGCAGAGGGAGTGCAGCGCCCAGCCCAGCCCCTAACTGGATTAGCATTGGCTTTCAGAGAGGGTCCCTCTGGGGTCGACCTTCCAGTTCAAGAGATCAAGATCGAGCTGTTGGTTCAACAAGGAAGGGGGCTGAGGTGGGAGGCGGGTACCCAGGGGAGCCAAGACTAAGTGTGGAGGGAGGGGGTGAATGAAGTCCCCAGCCCCTCTCTGGCTAAGCCTGCCTGTATCCAGCGCCCTAGCCTATGGAGCATGGAAGAGACCAGAAGACAGGCTCTGGAGCTGGGGGTCTCCATCCTGGCTGTCAGAGTCCCTCTGGCCCTCCCCGTTAAGGCTGCCTCGGGCTAGCTGTGAGCTTTCCTTTTCTAGAAATGACCTAGGATTGAAAGGGGAATGGAAGTCTGAGGCTGGGATGGGGTTTCTCCAGACAAGTGGTATGGATCTGAAACAGAAGCTGGAGAAGCCCTAGGGCCAGCTGTTAGACAGTAGGGGGCCTGGTGCAGGAACACACACACATTACCCTAATTTGGAGGGCGGCTGCTAATGGATGGATTTCCCTGAAGGAGAGAAAAAAGACCTCTGGAGGCTGGGCCCTGCAGGGGGAGACACAGAAATGCCCTTGGAGGTCACCCCAGTGACCTGTGGTCAAGAGGTCACTATGGCCACTCAGAGATCACCACTAACATAGCTCCATTTCCTATCCCATCCCCCTATGGTTTTCAGAGGGCAGAAAGCTGAGCCAGCCTGGTTATACCGGCCCAGGCCCTTGCCCCTGCCGAGGACTCCTAGAATAGTCCTGCTAAGGTTCTTGTGTCTAAAGAGGAGGAAAAGCTAGAAATGGTGAAGGGCAGAGAAGAGTGGATGGAGAATCACTCCTTTAATGCATCCATCAGGCACTTATCAAGCTTCTCTCCTGAAATCTGAGTTCTTGGGAATGGGACTGAGTGGAGGGGTCAGTGTTCCTTATCGGGGTGCGGGAGGTGGGATGCTCTTGCTCAGGGACTCTGGTTAGGGAACCAGGAAGAGTCCAAACAGAAGACTTGGAAGAGTGTTGTTTTGAGCAAAACAAGACTTGCCTGTTACAGTGACCCCATTTCTGACCCAGCTGTTGGGGATTAGAACATAGCAAGAGGGTGAAGGGAGGAGCATGTGATGAGATTCCCAGCTGTGTATGATCCTGGGACAGGGACAAGAGTTGGCCACATAGCCCCCGCCAGAGTCTTAGACCTGAAGGGGACCTTTTCTCCTGCTCCAGGGAAGGGGCCGAACACTCAGCAGTGACCAACTGAGAAGCCCCAGGGCCGAGCACTCAGCAGTGACCAACAGAGAAGCCCCGTGAATGACACCAAGAATGCCTGTTGAGGTCATCAGTAGCATTTCTCAAGCGATCTTGAGAAGATTGCTTCTCAGGATCAGGAGACTTGGAGAGAGCCTACCCTTCCTGGGGCAGGGGTGGGAGGGTGAGGGAAATAGACTGTTTAGGAGCAATCAAGAGAGATTCTGAGGTGGCCACTAAGACCCTAGGGATAGCCTCACACAGCATAAGTCATTGTTCTCTCTTCCTCCCTTCACTCATTCATTCGCTTGCTCACTCAGTGCACTCTCACCGGAGCTCGTGGAGCTCACATCTACCAGGGAGAAAGACTTCTGAACAGACATGAAACTCAGTGTACCAGGCGCCATGTGAACCCAGAGGCTGTGCAAGTCCCTGCTGAAAACCTGCCTGGGGAGCCCCATTTCACCCTGCAGCTCCAGACTCCACCCGGACTCCTGGAGGTTCCCGTTGACCCTCAGGTTCCTCAGACTCAACTTGTCCAAAGCTGAACTTTGTGATCATGCCTCTGACCCTGTTCCCCAGTGAGCGTCCCTAACTCAGTGAATGGCACACAGAGAATCAGTGCTGTGTCACCACTGCTGGAATTCTGGTTCCTCCTAGAGTCCCTCTTCTTCAATCTCCACATCCAACTAGAGATCCATCAGAGTGTCTTTTTCAACAATGTAGGTGACACTGTGCCACTCCTCTGCTGAGAATCCTCCAGTGACGAGCCCTCCCAATCAGGGTAAAATCCTTACTGTGGCCACAAGGCCCTGCCAGTTCTGCCTCCCTCAGCCTTCCTGCACTCATCCCCACCTCACTGCTCCAGCCACACTGGCCGCGTGGCAGCTTCTCAAACATTCTAATGATATGACTCACATGTATTATCTCACATAGGTATCTGTGCACCGATGCTTGTCTTTCCCACCTGTGACATTGAGCACCCTGAATTTATCTTAATTCTTGTTGGATAAATTCATCTTTGTAACCCCCGTCCCTAGCACAGTGCCTGGCCACATGGTAAAAGTTTGTTTAATGTCTGCCAAATAAATGAATGGGCAAATGCCAGCAGGGATATCCCTGAATGAAGAAAGACCCTAGAGAAATGTACTAGTCTAACTCCTCTGCAGAATTTGGAAGGCGTTTCTCTGTAGTCCTTGCCCTCCTGAAGCACTCTCCAGATGCCCAGGCCAGGAATCAGCAGGGATGGAGTTGTGAAGGCAGGAGAGTGGCAGTCTGTTCAGGAGAGGCTGGGACACGTGCAGAAGGTTGCTTGGGTGAAGCCCGAGCTCTCCCACCAACACACTGTGTAGCTTAGAACTTATTATCTCTGTGCCCTTTTATTCTTTCATTTATGGGATGGGATGGGGGATTCCATGGGAAGGCTTTGGAGGCTATTCCTCCTTGAATATTCTAGGATGCTACAAAAGATGGTTTGGGTCCAGACAGACTGGGTCTGGGAGCTCAGCAAAGGAGCCTAGCTTTGGTCTTCTTAGCAGTGCAGTTTCTAAGCAGAAAAGTTTGGCTTCAGAACTTGGTCCATTTCAGAACTTAGAGGCAAAAACTTCCTTCCAGCCCTTTAAACAGACCTTGAGGTTTTTGGAAAACTGATGAAGAACAAAGACTTCACTTGCTGGCAGTCTGAGGTGTGTGGAAGCTAAAGAGAGGTTGTCTGTGGCAAATGCACTGTCTCCCCAAGGGAGACTTTGGAAAGGTGCTTTTGTCTGTTTTTAGACTAGCCTCTCTCCCCGCCCCACTATCCCCAAAAATTATTATAAAGAATTATTGCCATTAGTACGTCTTTCCTACTGAAAGGAGAAAATCGCCTCATTCATAATTTATACCCTCAATTACTATTAATAAAGAAATATTTCAGCAGAAAATCGCCTGGGAAAATTATACGTAACATTGCATTAACATTCTATTTGAACATTTTCATCACATTTGTTATAGAGTTAATAAGAGGGATACGGTCCCCTGACTTCTTCATGAAATTATGGGCTGACGATGATAGTTTAATCTTTTAGACTTTATATAATATATTCACTTTACTAATTGAGCTATCCAAGGAGCAGTTAGAGATGTTCTTAAATGTGGAGACAGAGGAATCAGGGCCATGACTTTGCTGCCAGAGGCACTGCCTGTCAGGGTGGGGCTGTGGGCAAAGCCTGCTGACTTAGGCACCGGCTCAGAACCCACCCTGGCGGAGCCAGGATCTCTACACTACCTGCCGAGGCAGCCAGGGTCTGGTGGGAAGGGGTGTGGGGCTGCTGAGGGGGAACAAGGAGGAAGGGAGAAGGAAGGCCATGGGGAGCTGAGAAAAGGAGACAGAAGGGGCATTTCTTTCTAGACCCCTCCTTCAATAGTCATTGCTTAGACTCCCTCTGCCCGATCGTCCTGGGCCTCAGCGGGAGTTCATAGTCTGAAAGGGGTAGCAGGCCTATGACGGTGTGTGGTATTACACTTGGCAGTGGTTCTAGATGCTGTGAGCTCCTAGAATATCGGGCACCCTTGGGACCATCCTATGAAGGCCCCTAGAGACAGGTGCCAGAGAAGGCGCTGCCCCTAAAGGCCTTTGCAGCACAAAGGAAGGAGTTGCTGTTTTTCAGGTCCGAATGGAAGCGATGGGTATATATTTTGGGTAATGGCAAGGAGAGCTGAGCGAAGTTCAGACAGTCCAATCCTTTGTCACTGCTGTAGTCCCTGTGCTTTTCCATCCCTCGTGTCAGTGAACAGCAGCAAAGCTGAGAGGCAGATCTGGCGAGGGTGGAGGTCCTGTTTCTGACTCACCTTCCATGACGCCTTTACTGGGGCTTTTCTTACACACCCCATCCAGTGCTGTCCCCTTCCCTTGTCCACTTTTCTATGACGTATTCTGGGGGATCTTTGGTAACATTTCTTCTTAGAATTGCTTGTTTTCTCCCCTACTAGAATGTAGCTGTTTGTCCGTTGCATTTGGCGCTGAATGTCCACCACACAGGAAGCACGCCATGTGGTACGGACTAATGTTGGACTAAGGAAAGTAAAGTACAGAGGGGTCGGATAATGTCCCCGAGACTATGTGGTTAGATCTGAACAGGCTAAAGCCGAAGTCTGCCCCTTTCTATTTCACCTCTGAGTCTTGGCACCTCTTTTTACTTTACCGATCCAATGTATCAGGAATGGGAAGGCATCCAGATTTCTCCCTCCTTCACGCTCATGTCGCGATGCAGGTCACTCTCATCTCACACTTACGCTATTGCAATCTTCCTCCTTCCTTTCCGGCCCTCCCACGATCTGTTCTTTGCACAGCAGCCAAAATAAGCCTTTAAAAGATAAATCAGGCTGAGCGTGGTGGCTCACGCCTGTAATTCCAGCACTTTAGGAGGCCAAGGCGGGTGGATCACTTGAGGCCAGGAGTTCAAGGCCAGCCTGGGCCACACAGTGAAACCCCATCTCTACTAAAAATACAAAAATTAGCTGGGCATAGTGGTGTGCACCTGTGATCCCAGCTACTCAGGAGGCTGAGGCAGGAGAATCGCTTGAACCCAGGAGGCAGAGGTTGCAGTGAGCCAAGATCACACTACTGCACTACCACCTGGGTGACAGGGAGAGACTCCATCTCAAAAAAAAAAAAAAAGAAGATAAATCAGATTATATTACTGCTCTCCTCCAAACTTTTCCAGACCTTCCTATCACATAGAATAAACTCTGGTGTCCTGGATTTTACAAGACCCTACAGTCTGGCCCCTCTTCCACCTGCTCTCTCTACCACGGCCACATTATCCCCATCGTTCCTTGAATACACTGAGTACCTTCCCCATCAGAGCCTTTGAACTTATTTCCTCTACCTGAAACAGTCCTCCCTCGCAGATCCTCGTGACTCTCTTCTTCATTTCACTCAGATATCTGCTCAAATGTCACTTCTTCAGAGAGGCCTTTCCTGGCCACCTGCTGTCCCTCCTCTCAGCATGTCCTTACCCTGCTCATTTTCCTTCATTTTGCCTGTGCTTCCCTGACATACCGCTGTGTCTTTATTTGTTGGTTGTCTACTCCAGCAGTAGAAGGTCAGTTCTACATTCACTGTTAGATTTCTAGCGCCTGGAACATGGTAGGTGCTTAATACATTTCTTGAATAAATGAATGAATTTTTGCTCGGCTTTTGTCTGCACATGTTCTATCGGGGTGATCTCATGATCTTCCATGTAAACACTACACCATATGCCAGCAGCTTCTAAATCTTAACTTCAATCCAAATCAATCTGAGCTTCCAACTCACTTTGCAGCCACCTATAGGACATCTCCCCAGGTGTCATACGTCTAACACACATATGTCCAAGATGGAACATACTATTTTTCTCCCTTCTTTAGCTCCCATTTCATTAAATGGCACCACAATCTTAAATGCCCAATCCAGAAACCTGGGATTATTACCCCTCTTCCTTTCTCAGACCTCCATCTAATCAATCCCTAAATTCCGTTCATCCTACCCTTAAATAGCTCTCAGATCAGTCCACTTCCCTCCATTTCCAAGGCTCCTAGCCTAGTCCTGGCCACATTGCCATCTCTCACCCCAGTGACTGGGACAGCCTCCAGCTGGTCTCCCTGCCTCCGATCCTTCCTCTACAGGATGTTTTATGGTTAATCTAAAACATAAATCCTGGAGTCAGAGATAATATCCAGGCTTCTAGTTGAGAAATTAGATGATAATGACTCCTCTCACATTAAATGGAAGAGGAGGCAGTCTGGGGACATGTGACATTTGACTACCTTTGTGGCATTTTAAAACATAGCTGTCTCCTCCCACTAGGTGGCAGAAATCATCTCATTCATCTTTATAGCCTCTGTGTCCTCAGCACACAGCACAGTGCCTGGCACAGAGCAAGTGCTCTTGAATGTTTGTTGCATGTGATTGTACCCTGAAATTCACGAGGGGAGGGACTCTTTGAAACCCAGCCTCGATGGCACCCCGCCACTGCTCTTATAATATTCATCATGTGGTTCTGTCATTCCTGTTTACTCATCTGACTCTTCACTAAATGAAAAGCCCCTCTTTCATAATTAAAGCTTAGCACAAAGTGGGTGCTGAATAATGTTTTGTGAATTCAGTGACAAAGTGACTCTCTCTCTGTACATTGCAATATCCTATTTACCGCTCCTTCTACCTCCTTCTGACCTGCTGGCCTCTGCAGCAGCAAGACCAGCCATTCTCCCAGGCAGCTCTTCTCTGGCCCAGCCACTTCTCAGCTCTCTTGGTGTCTATGACTCATTGCCTCAAGAGTAGCTTTTGATATCTGCCATCAGCTGCTGCCGCTAAGGATTCAGGTCGTGCTTGTGTCTCTTCTCTTCAATACCAAGTAACCATTGTTATCTAAGAGAAATGTTTGTCCCTATACTTTTGCACCGTTACTGTACTTGGGGAGAGATACCCATGAGGAAGGATGTTGTTCACCAAGTAAACAATGAAGGGAAGGATCCTCCAGGTGGAAATCACGTTGAATGAAATGGAGAAAGATGCGGAGACTTGAAAGAGAAGTTCTCGAGGCCCTCAAGGAAGAAAGCACGTAGGAGAACTGAAGAGAAAGACAGGTGCCAGAATGTGGTACAGGGTAGGGGGAGCTTATAATATAATTGTAATATGATAATGATATAATATAAATTATATAATTATTATAAGAGTAATAATGGCTATTATTAATTGAATGCCTAAAATGTCCCAGGCGATGTGCCAGCTGCTTCACATGCATTATCTCATTTACCTTTCACTAGAACACTATGCGTTGGGTGCCAAGGAGTTTGAACTTCATCTTGTTTATCTTGAGGATAATGGGGATCCATTGAAGGCTTTGAAGGAGAGTTGCATGGTCAGATTTGCCTGGGCCCTGCCCATGGAATGCTGCATCCAGAAAAGAGAGATGTCAGGATCAGGATAGCCCAGGGGTTATGACTGAGCTATCAGTCCATGAGGACACCAGGCCAGAAAGAAGAGAAGAGACCAGAACCTACAGAAGGAAACCTAGCGGTGGGCATCGTGGAAAACAGACCTGGAGTGGAGCAGAGGCCTGAAGGAGGATCAGGAGCAAGCCTGGAAGGAAATCAGGAGAGTTCATATCAGGTAGCATGAGTTTAATGAGTTTACATCCACTGACAGTTGGATATAGGGGTCTGATCTCCCAAGAGGGGCTCAAGGGTAGAGACAGAAAATTTGGAATTAATAGGCTATAGATGGTAGTTGATTTCATGGAAATATGTCTCCAACAGGACAAAAAACTGAGCTTACTAGGCCCTACGTCATCTAACCCTTGCTTACCTCTCTGGAATCATCCCTATGTCCTCTCAGAGTTATTTTCCCTCTGGTCATACTGTAATATTCAGGGCTGGGCATGGTGGCTCACACTTGTAATGTCAGCACTTTGGGAGCCCAAGGTGGGTGGATTGCTTGAGCCCAGGAGTTTGAGACCAGCCTGGGCAACATGGCACAACCCCATCTCTACAAAAAATACCAAAAAAAAATGAGCTGGGTGTGGTGGTGCATGCCTGTAGTCCCAGCTACTCGGGAGGCTGAGGTGGGAGGATCACCTGAGCCCAGGGAGGTCGAGGCTGTCATGCCACTGGACTCCAGCCTGAGCAACAGAGTGAGACCCTTGTCCTAAATAAATGAATGAATGGATGAGTGAATGAACGAATGAATGAATAAATGATGAATAAATAAATGAGAAAATTAAAAATACTGTAATAGATTTCTCCAGCTGGGCCATGCTCTTCCTCCTACAGGCCTTGCCCTCTGGAGGGCCCTTTCCTAAACTCTCCCCTCTGTTTGGAATGACCTCTGCCCTATCCCACTTCACTTGTCTAACTCTTACTTGTCCTTCAGGTCATATTTTTAAATTAAGCTTTAAATTTCTTACCATTGAGAATGTCTAGAACACATGTTTATCCTGTGCTTCCTGCAACTCCTAAGTATACCTTTTTACACTCTTCTGTGCTCCAGTTTAAGAAGACTGGGTAACATAGAAAAAGCCCTCAGGGCTTCACTGTGAGTCTTTAATACATTTACTTAGAGAAGCCAGACCCAGACTGTTCACCAGCCCCAAAGCCCAAGAGCCTAAAGCCTGGCCCTTCAGCACTATTTTGTGGGGGTAAAGGAGTAAGAGAGAGCACCCAGGTCAGCCTGCCCCTGTACTGCCATTAGGGATTCTGCACGTTCATTCCTCCTTTGTTTAATAAGCACATTTGTTTGCTGTGTCTTAGATGTCACTGCCTTTGAGAAGCCTTCCCTGACCACCAGCTCGGGTGGGGTGATTCCTCTGTGCTTCCTCAGCCTCCTGTGCTGACCCCTATGGGATTGTCGCTTTCGCTGTGGGTTTGTTGTTTGTTGTTTTGCGTTTGTTTTTGTTTTTTTTTTTAATTTTTTATTGACTCATAATATTTGTACATATTTAAAGATCACATATGACATTTTGTTACATGTATAGAATGTGCAGTTATCAACTCAGGGTATTTAGGGTTTCCATAGCCTTGAGTATTTGTCATTTCTATGTACTGGAAACATTTCAAGTCCTCTCTTCTAACTATTTTGAAATATACATCATTGTTAACTATAGTCACCCTACTCTGCTATCAAACTTTAGAACTTATTCCTTCCATTAGAACTTATTCCTTCCATCTAACTGTATATTTGTACCCATTAACCAACCTCTCTTCATCACACACACTCCCTGCCCAGCCTCTGGTAATTATCATTCTATTCTCTACCTCCATGAGATCAACTTTTTTAGCTCCCACATATCAGTGAGAACATGCAGTATTGGTCTTTCTGTGCCTGGTTTATTTCACTTAAACAATGATCTCCAGTTCCATCCATGTTGCCGAAAATGACAGGATTTCATTTTTTTTAATGGCTAAATAATATGCCACATTTTCTTTATCCATTCATCTGTTGGTGGGCACTCAGGTTGACTCTGTATCTTTGCTGTTGTGATTAGTGCTGCAGTAAACATGGGAGTCAAGTACGGTGGGCAAAGGACATGAACAGACATTTCTCAAAATAAGACATACAAATGGCCAACAGGTACATGAAAAAATGCTCAGCGTCACTAATCACCAGGGAAATGCAAATCAAAACCACAATGAGATACCATCTTACCCAGTTAGAATGGCTATTATTAAAAAGACAAAAAGTAACAGATGCTGGCAAGAATGCAGAGAAAAGGGAACTCTTATACACAGTTGGTGGGAATGTAAATTAGTACAGACGTTATGGAAAACGATATCGAGATTCTCAAAAAACTAAAAATAGAGCTACCTTGCAATTCAACAATCCCACTACTGGGTGTTTATCCAAAGAGAAGAAATCAGTATATCAAAGGGATCACTGTGCTTTTATTGCCCGCTCTCCCACTAGTCTGCAAGCTTCTTAAGAAACATATGTTTAATAAATGAAATAATTGTGTCCCATGGTGTGACATGCTCCATAATGGGCCCTGGGACCACCAAGTTGATGAGGACATGGTCCCTGCCCTTGAGCAACTGCCAGTCTAGCCACTTGATCCTCATCCATAGAGATGACTTGGGTGATCTACCACTTCACTCAGGTGAACTACCATAGATCACTTCATCAGAGCAACAAATTTCACTTGGGTGAACTACCATAGATCACTCAGGCGAACTACCATAGATCACTCAGGTGAACTACCATAGATCACTTCATCAGAGCAACAAATTTCACTTGGGTGAACTACCATAGATCACTTGGGTGAACTAGCATACATTACTTCATCAGAGCAACAGATGCTTTCCAAGTCTGTGCATACACATAATTTTCTTTGATCCTTATAGCAGTTTGTGGGGGGTAGTGGTAGATAAGGCAGAGATTAGTTCCCAGACCTTAGCTACCAGGGAGAATAGGGGGTGGCCAGGAGGAGTGAATTTTGTTGGTGAACTTTGTTGTCACAAGTTCACCACTTGAAAGAACAGAGATGGAAGCCATGAGATTCCAGCAGTTCTCCTTTCTCTGGGGCTCCTAAGGGCAGAAGTTTGGCTTCGGGACCAGATCCTACACTGTTTTCACTTCGTCCTGAGGCTGATGCCTTCCCTGGCCTTTGGGCATGTAGGATTCCCTCCCAATTCTAGTGCCCCCAGCCTAAGACTGGGGAGCCCTGGGCAAGGAGAAGCCAGTGGCTGGGCTGTGACTGAAGCTCCCCAGCCCAGCCAGGACAGGATGGGCCCCAGTGTAAACCGGATTTGCCTTGTAAACAGCTGAGCAGCTGGGCTCCATCTTGGCAGGGGAGCCCAGCAACAACCCAGCAGGACAGCCCCAGCCCAGCGGGGCATTGTCCAAAGAAAAAGGGGGGAAAAAAGCTGAGTAAACAAAGAGGGATGGCCAGTTTTTTCGTCTCTGACTTGTTATTTCAGCCGGACAATTGCTGTGCTGACTGTGGGTCTGGTTGGACTGGGCCAAGCTGAAGTCTCAATGATCTTCCTTACCTCATCTCCACTCTTCTCACCTCAGCTCAACTCACTTTGCCTTCTCTACTCTAGGCTCACTTCTGGGAAAGGGGTCAAAGATGGAAACTGCAGACAAATGGGGACAGGCTCCAGGAGCCGACAGGAGGGTAAGGAATTGAGCATTTGCCGAGTATGTCCAACATTGGCTCAGATAGCCCCACTCTGGCTCTCACAGGCAAGTTCACTCTACATTGCAATAATCTTGATGCCAAAGTTACATGTGAAACCCTAGGACTGTCTTCCTATCAGGTTTCACATCCCAGCCATCTTCGGCCACTGCCCCAGTACAAGCCCCTGCAGCCTTCTCCAGTATTTTCAGCCCCAAACTGCAGTGCACCCCCCCTTACCAGCTGCCACCTCTCCTCCCAGCTTCTCCCCTCTCCCCACTGCCACCTCTCCTCCCAGCTTCTCCCCTCTCCCCATTGCCACCTCTCCTCCCAGCTTTTCCCTTCTGCCATCTAAAGCAGATTCTCGGGTCTTGACCACCTCAACCTTAGTGCCCTTTATCACCACTTTATGTGTCCATCCCTGATCCTATGCCATTCATTGATTTGGCGCATATTTAGTAGGCACCTACTCTGTGTTCTCAACACTTGAGATAGTGATGAACAAAACCCTGTTACCAAGGAGCTTTTGCTTTAGAAGTGGGAAACAGACAATTAAAAGATACAAGATACTTAAGGGAGTGATCAGCACCACAAAGGAAATAAACAGCGTGGTAAAATAGAGTTGTGGGGCTGGGGACAGTGGCTCACGCCTATAATCCCAGCACTGTGGGAGGCCAAAGCGGGTGGATCACTTGAGGTCAGGAGTTTGAGACCTGCCTGGCCAATGTGGTGAAACCCCATCTCTACTAAAAATACAAAAATTAGCTGGACGTGTTGGTGCGTGCCTGTAATCCCACCTACTCGAGAGGCTGAGGCAGGAGAATTGCTTGAACATGGGAGGCAGAAGTTGCAGTGAGCCAAGACCACGCCATTGTACTGCAGCCTGGGCAACAAGAGCAAAACTCCCTCTCAAAAAAAAAAAAAAAAAAAAAAAAGAGTTGTAGTAGGACAGACTATATAGGATGATGGCCTAAAGGCTCCCTGATGTTACATTTGAGCTGAGAACTCATGGATGACATGGAGTCAAACATGCCAAGAAGGGTCCCAAGACATGAAAACCTCAGGAGTGATTAAGGACCTGACAAGGTAGAATGCAGTAAGGGGAAAGCAGCACAAGAGAAAGTCAGAGAGGCAGGAAAGAGCCAGAACAGGCAGGGCCTTAGGGCCTATTGCGAGAAGTTTGGATATACTCTGAATACGACAGGAAGCTATTTAAAATGTTTAAGTTGGGTGGGGTGCGGTGGCTCATGCCTATAATCTCAGCACTTTGGGAGGCTGAGGCGGGTGCATCACAAGGTCAAGAGATCAAGACCATCCTGGCCAACATGGTGGAACCCAAGCTCTACTAAAAATACAAAAATTAGCTGGGCATGGTGGCATGCACCTGTAGTCCCAGCTACTTGGGAGGCTGAGGCAGAAGAATCACTTGAACCCAGGAGGGAGAGGTTGCAGTGAGCCAAAATCGCGCCACTGCACTCCAGCCTGGTGACAGAGTGAGACTCTGTCTCAAAAAAAAAAAAAAAAGTGTTGAAGTCATTGGTGAAAACTGTCCTACCACTGAGCGTTTCACTAGCATCATCTGCTTTCCTTTCTCTCACATGCATGCTCCCACCACGTTTCCTACCCCTCCCACCAGAGCGGGCGAGGGCAGTATCTGTCAGGTTTTCCCCCATATCCCTGGCACGTGCTTTCCAATAAATGTTGTTTTCATGGGAGAATGAATAATCGAATAAATTAATACATAGTTAACGCCTCTTCTTTGACCTCATCAAAACCACCAGTACCCAATTCTAACATTTTCTCCCAGTATATCAGCACACCCTGCTCACTTATTTCTTTACCCAGATTCAGCCCCATGATTGTCACCCTGAACTGTCTTACCAACATTTCTCAACTCCTCTGTACCTGTCCTTCTAGAATACTAATTGGCAACGCCCTGACTCTTTATCATGGCTATGATCTACTTCCATGCGCATAGTTGAGAGCTGCTGAACAAAATCACAAGACCCTACAGACCAGTCCCACTGCAGATGCCTGTCCTCCAAATCACCTGTGTCTTGGTGTTGACCATCTTCTATTCCTTCACTCTTACTTCCTACCCTATCTAGAAAACCAGGATACGTGACACCCCTCAACTTTGAGCCTCATCCCTTCAGTTCCATCCAAACCGTTTCTTTTCCTCTTCTCTCTTTCCTGGTGATCTACCTCCTCTTGTTCAGGGCCATGCTTCTCTGTCCACATATAAGTCACCCTATGATCTGATAACCATCTATCTTTCCATCTTCAGCTCTCTTTATGCTGTGTCTTATCCTTCATGAACACCGAATTGTGCTGTAGCAGTACCTAATAAACAACAAAACCAGCATTTATTGAGACCTTATTATGCATCTGCCTCTATTCTCAGCACTTTACATATGTTGGCTCACTTCATCATACTACACTATACCACTCTCTACTCTACTATACATACTATGCTATAATTATCCCATTTTACAGACGAAGAAATGAGGCACAGAGAGGCTAAGTAACTTGCCATGGTCACACAACTAGTAAGTGATAGCTAGGACTGGAATCCAGGCCGACTGACTCCAGAGCTCGTGATTTTGGCTCTGTGGTCTCTCTCTTGAGCATCCTTTACCTCTATTTCTTTGCCCAATTTTTCTCATCCATAAGGACTAAGCTCAAGAATCATTCATTGCGGGGAACATTCGCTTCCCTAGTCTTTCTCCCAAGCCTCTAGACCCACTGCTACTGTCTAGCATGTAGTAGATGCCTGATTAAAAAAATTTAACAAGGCCGGGCGCGGTGGCTCACGCTTGTAATCCCAGTACTTTGGGAGGCCGAGGTGGGCGGATCACGAGGTCAGGAGATCGAGACCACGGTGAAACCCCGTCTCTACTAAAAATACAAAAAATTAGCCGGGCGTGGTGGCGGGCGCCTGTAGTCCCAGCTACTTGGAGAGGCTGAGGCAGGAGAATGGCGTGAACCCGGGAGGCAGAGCTTGCAGTGAGCCGAGATCGCGCCACTGCACTCCAGCCTGGGTGACAGAGCGAGACTCCGCCTCAAAAAAAAAAAAAAATTTAACAGCATCATTAAGGTATCATTCATACACACATCATTCATACACACATTGATGGTGTGTGTGCGTGTGTGTGTGTGTGGTGTGTTTAGTATATTCACAGGGCTGTGCAACCATCCCCATAATCTAATTTTAGAACATTTTTATCCCCCCTAAAAGAAACCCCATTAGCAGTGAATCCTCATCCTCCCCTCCACAGCCTCTGGCAACCACTAATCTACTGTCTCTATAAATTTGCCTATTCTGGACATTTGTATAAATGAAACCCTACAATATGTGGTTTTCTTGTGACTAGCTTCTCTCATTTAGCATTTGCTCAAGGTTTATCCATGCTGGAGCATGTGTCATTCCTTCACTCCTTTTTATGACCATAATATTCTATTGTATGGATCTACCACAACTTATTTATCATTCATTGGTTATGAATGATAGGCCTTTGGGCTGTTTTCACTTTTTGGTTATGATGAATAATGCGCAGTGAACATTCACATACACATTTTTGTGTGGATATATGTTTTCAGTTCTCTTGGATTTATACATAGGAGTGGAATTGCTATTGGGCCATATGGTAACTCTACATTTAATATTTTTAGAAACTGCCAAACTGTTTTCTAAAGAGACTGTACTATTTTACATTGCCAGTAACAAACAGTGAGGGTCCCTGTTCGTCTACATCCTCACCAATACCTGGGTATGAAATGTTCTGTCAAATGCCTTTTTTTTTTTTTTTTTTTTTTTTTTTTGAGACGGAGTCTTGCTCTGTCGCCCAGGCCGGACTGCAGTGGTGCTATCTTGGCTCACTGCAAGCTCCGCCTCCTGGGTTCACGCCATTCTCCTGCCTCAGCCTCCCGAGTAGCTGGGACTACAGGTGCCCGCTACAACGCCCGGCTAATTTTTTTTGTATTTTTAGTAGAGACAGGGTTTCAGCGTGTTAGCCAGGATGGTCTCGATCTCCTGACCTCGTGATCTGCCCGCCTCGGCCTCCCAAAGTGCTGGGATTACAGGCGTGAGCCACCACACCTGGCCTTTTTTTTTTTTTTTTTTTTTTTTTTTGAGAAAGGGTCTCACTCTGTCCCCCAGGCTGGAGAGCAGTGGCATGATCACAGCTCACTGCAGCCTCGACCTTCTGGGCTCAAGCGATCCTCTCACCTCAGCCTCCACTCCCAGCTAATTTTTAGATTTTTTTGTAGAGACAGGGCCTCACCATGTTGTCCAGGCTGGTCTTAAATTCCCGGGCTCAAACAACCCTCCCACCTCAGCCTCCCAAAGTGGCTCAGACAATGGGTAGAATCTTCCAACCAGATGAATGCAACTGGGATTTTTTTTTTTTTTTTTGAGACAGAGTCATGCTCTGTCTCCCAGGCTGGAGGGCAGTGATGCAATCTTAGCTCTCTGCAACCTCCACCTGCCAGGTTCAAGCAATTCTCTGACCTCAGCCTCCCAAGTAGCTGGGATTACAGGCATGGGCCACCATGCCCAGCTAATTTTTTGTATTTCTAGTAGAGATGGGGTTTCGCCTTGTTGGCCAGGCTGGTCTTGAACTCCTGGCCTCAAGTGATCCTCCCAAAGTGCTGGGATTACAAGCATGAGCCACCACGCCTGGCCAGTGGGATAAATATTTGAATTTGAGTCCATGCCAAGGGAAGGAAGGCTAAGCTGAAGAGAAGCTCTGGGGGTTATTTGATAGTAAATTTAGAAGAAGTTGGCAAGTGCTATGGGCCCCCATGCACCTACTATTATTTGGATCCCAGAACACTTCAGGGGATAGAGAGTTCTGTTCCACTCTACACTTGTCAGGTAGCGGTAGATCCACCTAGAGGACAATGTCCAGTTTGGGAGAACAGACACTGATCAACAACTCTAATCACTCCCATAGACCACAGACCCTGACTGTTTGCCAAGAATGACACCTGCCTATTGTTTAGCATCCTTGATCTTCACAAATGTCCTGAGAGTGGGATAATAACAGTAGCTAATATTTATTGAGTGCTCACAGTGTGCCCAACATTCTTTGTTCTGTTTTCCACACAGAAAATCATGCAATCCTCAGGCCGGGTGCGGTGGCTCACGCCTGTAATCCCAGCACTTTGGGAGGCTGAGGCGGGCGGATCATGAAGTCAGGAGATCCAGACCATCCTGGCTAATATGGTGAAACTCCGACTCTACTAAAAATACAAAAAAATTACAGGCAGGCGCCTGTAATCCCAGCTACTCGGGAGGCTGAGGCAGGGGAATCACTTGAACCCAGGAGGCAGTGGTTGCAGTGAGCCGAGATCACGCCACTGCACTCCAGCCTGGGCAACAGATCAAGACATTTTCTCGGAAAAAAAAGAAAGAAAGAAAGAAAATCATGCAATCCTCATAACAACCCAGAGATGGGTAGACTAGCTGCATATTTCAAATGAAGAAGCAGGCAGAGGGGCTTAAGTAACTTGACCAAGATCACACAGTCACTGAGCTGTAGGACCAAGACTCAGACCCAGACTACTGTGGAGTCTGAGCAAGGAAAGGATAGGGAGGCTTGATGGAAATCAACACTAGCTGCTTTAGTAAGTGCTACTGTGCTGGATCTTAATCTCTCCCTAGACTTGGACCCCCAGTCTGAGCTTTGACACTTGAGTTCTGGCGCCATGGGGCCTAAGAACAGAGTGGCTCCATCACTGAGGCAAGCAGCCTCTTACATGTGAGCCTGTTTGTCTGTATATAAAGGGCAAGAATGGGGAAAACTGTGTACTTGAAGCTATTTGCTAGGACTTTGGGACAGTTGATTCTGGACACTCATCTGAGACAACCAGCTATTTGTTGATATCATTTATTCTTTCTGCTCCTCTCCTCATACTGTGACTTCTGCTGACCTCCTCTGCTTAAGTAAGTCCCCACTGAGGTCCTGACCTATCTTTGGACCATGTCCTGAAGAAGTTGTTCCAGGCCAGGCATGGTGGCTCAAGCCTTCGGGAGGCCGAGGTGGGTAGATTGCTTGAGTCCAGGAGTTTGAGACCAGCCTGGGCAACATGGTGAGAATCCATCTCTATAAAAAATACCAAAAAATTAGCCAGGTGTGGTGGCGTATGTCTGTAGTCCCAGCTACTGGGAGGCTAAGGTGAGAGGATCACTTGAGCCTAGGAGGCAGAGGTTGCAGCGAGCCATGTCATGCCACTGCACTCCAGCCAGGGCAACAGAGCAAGACCCTGTCTCACAAAAAAAAAAAAAAAAGAAAGAAAGAAGAAATTGTTCCATAGAGAAGGTTGTCCCTTCATCTAGTGTTAGGATAAAGAAACTGAATCTCAAAAAGGTGAAGAAATTTACTCAAATTCATGTTGCTATTTCATAATGAAGCTGGGATTTTGAACCTTGGGCTTCCAACTCCAGATGCTGTGCTTTTTTCCCCTTTTCCCACCATGACAATAGCAAATGGGTCTAACGTTCTCAGCGGAATAGAACTGGAGTGCCTATGGGTCAGGATATTTGAAATCGGGTCATGTTGGAAATCACTGAATGGACTAGAAATGTTCAACTTAGAGAAAAGAAGACTCCAGGGGACATTATTGTTGTTTTTAGATTTCCAAAAGGCTATTGTGTGGGACAGAGATCAAACCTTTTCTGTCTGAGCCCAAGAGTTTAAACACAGACCAGTGGGTGGAACTTCCAGGGAAATAGATTTTAGCTCAAGCTGTGTGTGAACTTTCTAAACAGCCGAAGCTCCCCAGAGCAGCAAAGCTGCCTGAGGATGTCTGGAGCCTCCTGGCCTCGGAGGTGTTTGGACAGGCCACCTATTAGGAAGATTGTGAAGACAGGCTAGACCATAAGACTCTTTGAGGCTTTATAGAGAACAGTCTGCGGTTCTGGGCTCCAATCCCAGCTTCTCCCAGCCTTCAGAGCTCTGGAAGCTGCTGAGTGCCGCACCTGCCGCCTGACCTGCTCTGCTGGTTGTGTGTCCCTCCTTCCCAAAGCATCCTCCAGCTTCTCCAGGAGACTGAGGAGTGGAGAGCAGCATGCCTAGGGCCTGTGTCCAGCAGGGCCTCCATTTGCTGTGTGGCCGCCTTCTCCAGGCCTTGCTCTTCCCTTGATTTTGAATAGAGCTTCCTAGAGCAGGAAGTGGAGTCAAGGCCATGCCCAGAGCCAGAGTCTGGGCCGGGAGAACTTCGTGGGAGAAAGGCTCATCTGTGCATAAGAGCTGAGGTCTAGGCCAAGCCTTGGCTGAGAGAGAGTGTGTCCTGAAGGACTGCCTATCTGGTGCTGATCGGAGAAGGTTCATTTGATGACATCTTCATTAGGATTTTCCTCTCGTCATACGGACTCTGCACCACACTCACACACATATATAACTATTGGAAAAACGATTTTAATACCCATGGCACATTGTCCTTGTGTGATATAAAATCCAATGACATGTGGCATTTGGAAAAGGTCACTTCTCCCATCAGGATTCATTAGCCTGTTTCAGCCTCTACGCCGGCAGGACGGATCCCAGCTGCTTGTCCCCTGCAGTGGGGCCAGTTGGACAGGTGGAGCCTACAGGGACCCTCCCTGGAGAGCAAAGGGCCTCCTCAGGGTGCCGGCCACGGAATCCCTGCTTTGGCCAAGCTCTTTCCCACACATGCCTGGGGAGTAGGGAAGGGTGGTTTCCAGAAAAAATGAAACCTATGGCCAGGCAACCATGGCTTTCAGGTCTGGAGTGCATGGGAAACAGAAAGTCAGGACCAAACCCTCAGTGTTTTTCCTAAGATGATCATCCTTTGGCAGAGAGGGACCTTTGAGGGACTCTGGAGAGAGAGCTGAGGGACAGGGTGGATGCAAAGAGGAGGCAAAGGACATGAGGGAAGAAAGAGTCCTGGGGGACCGGGGTGGGCAGGATCTTGGGCCTTCCTCTGGGGACATGACTAGAACCCAGGATCTGCTGGTGTTCTCTATTCATCCCTCTTTGGCAAAGCTAGGACCCAAGGCTGGTCTTCTTGCTCCATTCTTGTGTTCTTTGTGTGCTGGGGTTTCATCTCTAGGTGTGAAGCAGCTGTGCCCACTAGCCAGGTCCATGGAAATGGACATTTTCTGTCAATGCTGGTGTCAATGTGACCAAGGGAAGGGCCCACCAGCACGAGCATCTATGCCTCCCTGACTTTCCACATGCGGCCTGGCCAGCACTCACCTTGGGAAGTTACTTCCTCACAGCTAAACGGAGCTGCTTCTCACATCCTTGGGCTGTTGGTTTGTTTGATGGGAGTCACCAGATCACAGAAGAACTCTAGTTGCAGAGTGGAAGAACAAGGACAGTCAAAGGAAGAGAGAAGACTTTGAAAAAACTAGAGCTGGAAACCAAGAAGCCAGTAAGCTTGGATGAGGGGAACGGGAAAGAGATGCACCCCAAGGCAAAGCCTGAGAAACCGGCAGCCCACAAAAGCAGGGGTCCTGCTCCTGAGCGGCAATGTCGATCCACTCCCACACCCATGCACCCCTCTTATATGTCTGTTCTTGCCGTCCAGTATTTAAAGGATGGGAAAAGAAGGGCCCTCCAGCAAAGAGAATAACGGGTGCCCAGTGATGCAGGAAGAAACAGGGGACTGAGGTACCCAAAGCCAAGTAAAAAATTCAAGAAGTGAGTGATGCCAGGCGCGGTGGCTCATGCCTGTAATCCCAGCACATTGGGAGGCCAAGGCAGGTGGATCACTTGAGGTTAGGAGTTTGAGAGCAGCATGGCCAATATGGTGAAACCCCATCTCTACTAAAAATACAAAAATTAGCTGGGCGTGATGGCAGGCGCCTCTAATCCCAGCTACTCAGGAGGCTGAGGCAGGAGAATTGGTTGAATCCAGAAGGCGGAGGTTGCAGTGAGCAAAGATTGCGTTACTGCACTCCAGCCTGGCCAACATAGCAAGACTGTATCTCAAAAAAAAAAAAAAGGCACTTTGGGAGGCCGAGGTGGGTGGATCACCTGATGTCAGGAGTTTGAGATCAGCCTGGCCAACATGGTGAAACTCCATCTCTACTAAAAATACCAAAAATTAGCCAGATGTAATGGCAGGCGCCTGTAATCCCAGCTATTCAGGAGGCTGAGACAGGAGAATCGCTTGAACCCAGGAGGTGGTGGTTGCAGTGAGTCGAGGTCACGCCTTTGCCCTCCAGCCTGGGCAACAAGAGTGAAACTCCGTTTCCAAAAGAGAAGAAGAAGGAGGGAGTGATCTACTGAGCTCAAGTCACTGTCTGTGGAGTCCAGTGAGGGTTACTGAGACTGAACCATCAGAACTGGCAAAAAGGGAACCCTTGGCAATCCCAGCCAGAGTGCTTTCAAGAGAATATGAGAGGGGAAAAAGAGAAAATGATGAATATCACTTTCTCTTTTGAATTTTGCTTCCAGAAGCAGATATATATATACTTATACAAAGATTCATTATTCATGTGAGAAACATTTATTGAGGCCCTAATCTCTGCAGGTTCTGTTCTAGGCTCCGTGTACCCAGAAGTAAGCAGCACAGTCCTTGCCCTTGGCTTCTCACAAAGTAATCAGTGAATGAATGGGATGAAGCCTCACTTCTCCCACTGACAATTTTAGCTTCATTTTCATAGCTGTTCAAACAGAGATACTAGAAATCTGTGCCCTCTCTGTTTATGAAGTTCAGCATGTCCCAGCTTTTCTAACCTGTCCCTATTCCAAATGTTTTGACCTATTGCCATACCATGTAGTCACACTGGATTCTAATTTTTGATTTAGAAAATGTGGTCATTACTGGATTATTTCGAGAATCAAAAGAATCAAAGCACATCACTTCTGTGATGTGCTAAGTGCTCTATCAGTAGAAGGCATTATTCAAAACTGGCTTAGACTAGAGAGGCAGGTTCAGCCACTTCTTTCTTTGTGCATTCAGGGTAACCTGTACGTCCCTCCTTCCCAGCACCTATCTCCTTTCTTTTTAATGTGTTTTAAGGTGTGTGCCTCTCATTCCAAATTGTATCTGACACAGGGCCTGGCATGCAGTCTAATTTCTCAGTAAAGATTTATTGAATTTCTGAATGGATGGATAAATGGTGGGGGCATAGACAAGTAGACAGCAAATTATGATTTAAGACAGAATGAAATGATAATTACCGCCACTGACATTTATTGAGACTTACTATATACAAACCCAATGCTAGTTCCTTTACACGCATTCTCTCACATCATTCTCACAGCTACACCATGAGGTACATAGCATCGTGTCTCTTCCAGATGAGGAAACAGAGGCTCAGAGAGGTTAAATGACTTGCCCAAGACACCAAGGTCACCTGAAGACCTGGGACTCCAGCTCGAGCAGCCCAGGCTGCTCACCCTGACCTAGCCAGAGGGTTACAGGAAATGTCCTTTGGCCCTTGGATTGTCCCTCCTTTGGTCCACTCAATTCAGAATCCAGACAATTGGCCATGAACCCACCACTTATGTCTTCGCCCCTCCCTCATCAAGGCGGGTCAAGCTAGTCCAACCCTAGCAGCCGCTGGGAAGGAGCTGTCCAGAGCGCAGTTCATTCCTCTTTTACAGCCCTTGTCAAATTCCAAAACAAGTCGTAAATTCATTAACCTCGTAGGGATTAAGCTGTACAGTTTACTTAGCACCATAAACAAGATCATGGGGATGTTGATTTTCCCCTTTTATTGCTGCACTCAGGAAAGCCTAGCTGGCTCCAGCTCTGGAAATAGGAGTTGGCTCCCCTGAAGGTTGTCAGGATGGTGGGGAAACCCTAGCTGGCTGTCCCTCAGTAGTTGCAGGTACTGGAACGTGGGGCTCAGGTATACATAGCCCAAGAATTGCTCCCCAGGCTTGTCTTGGCACAGCCAGAAGTAACATTTCTTTTTTTTTTTTCTTTTGAGACGGAGTCTCACTCTGTCACCTAGGCTGGAGTGCACTGGCGCCATCTCAGCTCGCTGCAACCTCCGCCTCCCAGGTTCAAGTGATTCTTCTGCCTCAGCCTCCCAAGTAGCTGGGATTACAGGTGCCCGCCACCACGCCTGGCTACTTTTTGTATTTTTAGTAGAGACAGGGTTTCACCATGTTGGCCAGGCTGGTCTCGAACTCCTGACCTCAAGTGATCCGCCCACTTCAGCCTCCCAAAGTGCTGGGATTACAGGCGTGAGCCACCACGCCCGGCCCAGAAGTAGCATTTCTAATCCGGTTGCCTGAGCTGTCACCATGCATCCTGGGGAAAGGCAGAGGAGAGAAACCCAAATGTCTACCCACCAGGTCACCTGGCTCTCCTGACAAAGATGGCATTAAGATGTCATCTCCCATCTCCTGACTCCCCAGGCCCTGGGGGTTTCTCTAGTGCCTCTCGTCCCCAGGTCTGTTTAACCCATCCATCTCTCCAGTAGACTAATGTCCCTCACTAGCAAGAACTGTTCCCTCTCCTAGCACTTGGGATCGCATTTCCTCATGTCCCTTTGAAGCCTGGCTCCAGCAGTGATCCTCTCTCCTGGCGCCCCAGCTCTCTTCCATACACCAAAAAGAAAAACACATGATAATCCTCATCCAGACCCTGTGCTTCCTGAGACAACGCCAATCCCTCTCTCTCCTCCCTCCAACTTCTGGAACGGTGTCCATGCCTGACACCTGTCTGCACTGCTTCCCTCCCATTCACTCCGTTAACTGTGGCTGTTCTACCTAAGTCCCTACCTCTCCCTTGACCCTGCTCTTGCCAAGGTCAGCAACAACTTCAAACTATCAAATCCAATAGATGCATTTCAGTCGTTTGTTTGTCATCTCTTACTCAACAGATATTTAATGGGATCCTAGGGGCTGGTGACACAAGAGTAAGCAAAACAGAACAAAGCAGAGACCATGAGAAGTTAAATATAGCACAGCGACCATAAGCACAGCCTCCACCTGGGTTCGTACCTTGGCTCTGCTGTGTGACCTTGGGCAAGTTCCTTAACCTCTCTCTTTTTCTCATCTCTAAAATAGGATAGTCATAGCACCGTTGGGAAGATTTCTGTGAGATTGTCTGACCTTTAGGTCAGAGCATGGTGCACAGCAGGTGCTCTGGCTATGTTTGGTTTAGGTAATTTGCCTAACATCATACCCTGGCAAGCAGCAGACCAGGCTGTAGACCCAAATCTACCTGACTCCAAACCTTCACTCTCTGCCATCAGGCCGCCTCCCTGTTCTTCCTGCCTCCTACCTCCACCCCCATTGCCCTGTGCTATTTGTGCTTTGCATAGGGTAGTTACCTGGAAAACATTTGTTTAATGTAATAATTTAATCAGTAATTCTGTGTTTGGGGAGTCTAGGTGACCGGAACAATAGTTATTTAATGGGAAGAAATGAGGTGGTGGAAAGGGAGCAGTTTTGAAGAGAAGATAATTATTTCTGACTTAACATGTTTCACTGGATTTGACAGTGGAGAGTCCAAATGGACATGTCCTTTGGGCAGTTGACAATTCGGTGTGGGTGTTCAGGAGAGACATCAAATTGGAGGCAGGTTTGGGAGTCCTGGAAAGTTGACGTTCAAGAGGGTAAAAAGATAAATTCTCTAAGAGCAAAGAGCACAGGAGTGACAAGGTCCCCGCATCAGGTCAGTGGAAGAGGCATGAGGGACAAGGTGAGGATAGAGGGTGGTGTGGAAAGGAGGACAGGAGCGCTGAGGAAGAGCCCCCAGATGCCTGAGGAGGGGGTCACGGCTCCAGGGACCCAGGGAGCTGCTGAGGATGACACCAAGACAGCGACAAGAGCTCCATCCCAGACGGTGGGGAAGGAAATGAGGTGACAGGCACAGGTCCTTGTTCCAGGAGGCAGACTAGAAGACAGAAGAAAGGAAGGAGATAGAGGAAGCGGCAAGGTCCAGGGAAGGGTTGGCCCTTTTAGGAGACAGTTACACACAACGTAGAAGACGGAGGAGAAAGGACCACTCGTGGCAAAAATGCAAGAGCGAGAGGAATATTGCGAGGGCAAGGTCCCTGCTGAGGATGGAGAGAAGTGGCTCTAAGGGACAGTAGGCACTGGTTTTGGAGAAAAGACAAAAGTTCTGAAAATTGAGGGAAGATGGAAAATAAGTGGCGGCAATGGATATTAAGCTGAGGAGAGAAGTGGCTAACTCCTTTTACATGGTGTTCTCAGTAACTGCATCATAACAATGATAATTAAAAGTTTATATATGAAATATTGTCCCCCTCCAGTCTCTACCAGAGACACCTCAACTGCCCTTGGATGGGCAGTTGATCCCTTAACAACATGGGCAAATTCCCCCTAATTCCCAGTTCCTTCTGTTTTTTTTTTTTAAGTTGGTGCAGTTTGAAATTCCACTATTGTATCTTCTTCTCTTCTTTTTTTTTTTTTTTTTGAGACGGAGTCTTGCTCTGTCGCCCAAGCTAGAGTGCAGTGGTGCAATCTCGGCTCATGGCAACCTCTGCCTCCCAGGTTCAAGTCATTCTCCTGCCTCAGTCTCCCTACTAGCTGGGATTACAGGCACCTGCCACCACGCCTGGCTAATTTTTATATTTTTAGTGAAGACAGGTTTCACCATGTTGGCCAGGCTGGTCTCAAACTCCTGACCTCAGGTGATCTGCCCACCTCAGCCTCCCAAATTGCTGGGATTACAGGCATGAGCCACCACGCCCGGCCACTGTTGTATCTTCTTTAAGGCATTTTTCCCCTTCTCTTCATCACCTTGTGGCAAGGAGGGGGTAGAAAGAGATGGGGAACATTCCCGCCCCCTCTGTGCTGGCCTCTGCTCCTTTGACAGGGAAGAGGGAGAGGGGGTGGAATGGTCTCTCTTGCCCCACAGGCTGCTGTAGTCTAGCTCTCTGGTGGTATTAGTTTCCCTGGCCAACTAGGGTATTAGAACCCTGGGCATCAGGATTCTCTGTAGAGCTGGTTCTCTTCTGGGGCACATGTGTTCAGATAACTTAACCTGCTTGAGCCTTTGTTTCCTCTTCTATAAAATGAGTAGCTCTGGCTTGGACCGGCCTTACAGGGGCAGCGTTAAGGATTAGACAAATGCTTGTAAAGCACCTTAGACACAGTGCTTGCTCCACAAATGAACTCCCGTTACCAGATGTGTGCGTGAGATAGCTCCTGGCATGAATGTGCATTTGCGGCTATGTCCAGATGTGTGTGTGTACCTGTGTGTGCAAGGGAGAGTTATGTGTGGGCTGGGGATGGGGCACCCTTGTGAGTCAGCTATTGCGTGTGTCATTACCTACAGCTGACCCCGAGGCTGTAAATCCTGCCTCTGTACCCACTAGAGTGAACACTTTATAGCCCAAGGTCAGGCCCATGAATCATAAGCGGCGCTGGCAGGAAGCAATCAGGCAGGGCTGGGTAGAGCTGGGCAGGAGAAGGTCCCAGTATTTGGACCACTTGGAGAGGAGCCCTGGGCATATCCTGCAATCCTGATCTCTGGGAGCCGGGCTGTTCCCAGCAGGACTGCAGCTCCCATGGAGGCTCGCTGGCAGGGAGCCCTTCTCTACTTGACCGCATCTCTCCTGCTGTGGGGCTGCCAAGCGGCAGACCTGCCCTGCCAAGACAGGCCTGTCCTGCATCCCGGGCACCAGCACGGCCAGTAGGCGAGCTGCTCTTCAGGAGGCTTCGGAGTCCTTAGCCCAGCGCGCTCAGCCTGGTGGATGTGGAGTAGCCGCCCTCTAAGCCAGATGCTTTTATTTCTTCTTTGCCTTTCCAATCTGTCTTGGGGAAGGTGGCCCCAATAAGGCAGTCCTTTCACTCTGAAACCTTTTTATGACTCCAACCATAATTAACTCGAGTAATAAAATTTTTCAAATCCAAATAGATATAATTAACATTTAATGCCCCTGGTTGGTGCTGGTAGCTGGGCCCATTAAGAGCACAGTATTGATTGAGAAGGTGAGCCAGCTGGGCCGACTGCTGGGCCAGGGGGCAGAGGTGGCTGGAGCTTAGGGCTGCCTATGAGCAGGGCCCCAACCCAGGTGTGAGGAGGGTGGCAAGTGACCAAACCCCAACCCTACCTGGGCTTCAGGTCATGACCACCGAGGCTGGGGTGGACTCCTTCCTGCCATCAGTTTCTGGTGGCTCTCCCACCTTCGGACTCTGCCATCTCAGGCCTCTCCTGCCATAAAGTACTTCTCCACCAGCCCTCACCCTGCCTCTCATGTGCCTGAGGCCTGCCTCCTCTCCTAGAATTTATCAGGCTTCCCAGGACAAGGCTACGTCTTCTCTTTGAGGGCCCCCTGGCTGCGGGGCATGCCCCTTCCCACTGTTTCTCCTTTCTGACTTGCCTGCTCAGCTGTGTGCTGCAGGTTGAACTCTAAACCCAGGTGGTCAGATGAAAAGCCATAGCTGTCTTCTAGACATGACTTATACCTCCCACCGAACTTCACTTTCCCCAGGAAGCTATACAGCGAGACAGTGCCAGAAGCCTTCATTTGAATCCCAACCCTCCATTTCCCAGCTGTGTGACCTTCGGCAAGTCGCCGTGCTTCCCTGAGCCCCAGTGTTCTTATCTGTGACATAGCGATAACAAGAATATCCACCTCCTGGCTGGGCGTGGTGGCTCACGCCTGTAATCCCAGCACTTTGGGAGGCTGAGACAGGCGGATCACGAGGTCAGGAGATCGAGACCATCCTGGCTAACACGGTGAAACCCCGTCTCTACTAAAAGTACAAAAAATTAGCCGGGCATGGTGGCGGGCACCTGTAGTCCCAGCTACTCGGGAGGCTGAGGCGGGAGAATGGCGTGAACCTGGGAGGCGGAGCTTGCAGTGAGCCGAGATTGCGCCACTGCATTCCAGCCTGGGTGACGGAGCGAGACTCCATCTCAAAAAAAAAAAAAAAAAAAAAAAAAAATGGAATATCCACCTCCTAAAAGTGGAGTCATAAGTCTTGACCTCACTTAGGTTTCACAAGATTCCCAGGTCATAGGAATTACTGTCTCCATTTTACATGGAAAAACTGGCTTAAGGAGGCAAAATCCTCATCCCTTGTGTCTTATATTTCTCTGTCTCTACCAATAGTTAATTTATGTTTATAAACAACACCTAAGCTGGGACTACAAAGAATATGATGATTCCTTGACTCAAGGTGCTCGTGGTCTGGGGGTATGAGGCAGGGAGAAGGGGTGCACACAATCAGCTGGTTTAAGTTAAGGCTGCACAAGAGGTGAGCAGGCTCTGGGCCCTGGTGCAAATTAAGATGCAAAACGCTATAGGAAAAATGGGTGAAGGTCATGGGCCCAAGGCAAAGCCAGATATGGGGACAGAGGCACTGCCAGGGATGGACAGGGCACAGTGGGCTGATGTGTGTGGTTCTGTGGCAGTGCGGATGCTGGCCCAGGTAGGGTCTTCAGAGAATGCATTTTCTGTGATGATCCCTGAGCCTAGGAGCAGGCTGGTACCAGGATTCACAGGTGTGGTTTAGGACATCCCAGCTCATCCACTCAGCATGTTAGAAGGACCAGCCTTCCAGGCAATCAGTCACATGAGGCCCTTTGGTGAGCTGGGCAGCCCAAGCCCTGCTGGGCAAGGAAAGTCCGGGGAGGGGCTGAAATCCTTCCTCCATCCAACTTTGCTACTACTGTGTCCCCCTGCTCCCAAGCTTATGGTCCTGTGCTCTTCTTGATCTCAGTATTCTCCATCCTTCAAGGGGCTTCCTCTCAGTGGTACTTTCCCAGCCTGCAGGAGCCCCGTGCTTCCTCAGAGCTCTCATGGCTCAGCAGTGGCTTTATATGTAGGGCCCTGAATACATCCTGCTTTAGGCTAGGTCTTGCATTGAACTAAACTTGGGTGATTCTCTGCTGTGTCCAGTTCCCCACTCCCCAGAATGTTTGCCCCTGGCAGGCTCTGTTCTTTCAGCCCAGCTCCATGCCCAGTGCTATTACTCAGGAGGCCGTGGGGAGTGGATGCTGCTGATACCAGAGATGATGAATAGGAAGCAGGGGGGCCGGGGAGGATTCATTCACCTTCCACTCATTCATTCATTTGACATCACTCACTGCGCCAGGCCCTGTTAAAGAAATAGACAAGTAAAAGTGTAATCACAGTTAGGGAAGTCTTGGGGGCTAGAGGGCACACAATCTAGCCAGACGCTTCTGACATTACTGCCTCCTAGAAGAGTTAACCTTGAAGCTGAGCCCTGGAAGATAGTTTTCCAGGCAGAGGGAACAACATGGTTTTTGTTTTGTTTTGGTTTTTGGTTTTTCTTTGAGATGGAGTTTTGCTCTTATCACCCAGGCTGGAGTGCAGTGGCACGATCTCAGCTCACTGCAACCTCCGCCTCCTAGGTTCAAGCGATTCTCCTGCCTCAGCCTCCCGAGTAACTGGGATTACAGGCGCCCACCACCACGCCCAGCTAATTTTTGTATTTTTGGTAGAGACGACGTTTCACCATGTTGGCCAGGCAGGTCTCAAACTCCTGACCTCAGATGATCTGTCCACCTCGGCCTCCCAAAATGCTGGGATTACAGGCATGAGTCACTGCACCCAGCCAGGAACAACATGTTTAAAGACCCATTTGAGAAACCAAAAGAATTCAGTGGGACCGGGACAATGGTGTGCAAGGTGTGAGGCAGCAAGAGAGGAGGCTGGCAGGTCACCTATGGTCCACACGCAATGCCCTTGCAGGCCTTGCTGAGGAATCTAAGCCCTTTCAAGTCCCAGAGCCATTATGCAGTTGCAGTGGGACTTCAGGTATCTTGCTTGACTTCTCTGAGTCTCGGTTTTATTCTTACTGAGTGAGGTCAGTAATTCCAGCTACATCCACCATGTCTAAGGATCCAACTGCTTCATGCTGGGCCAGTCCCTGGCTTATTAGGGTGTGGTTAGAGGCATGGCCAGAGCGTGTCCTTCTGCAAAGTAATATTCTAGTCACAAGCCACAATTTCCTGTCTAAATATTGAGGGGGCAACAACATGGTCTATAAGTCCTCCCAGCTCTGAAACACCCCCAGAAAGAAGGCCCATGGGAGGCCCCACTGACCTTTAGAGCCTGGACCCTCTCACTCCTCTGTCCTCCTCCTCCTCCAGCCACACTAGTCCTACTGAGCTGCCTCTCGGCCTTCGTCTTAATTTTCACTCCACTCTTCCTTCTCTTGCCATCTGACACTTCAGACTTCTCTCTTCCAGGAAGCCCTCTCCACCTCTGAGCCCTGACCTCCTCCTCCTCCTTACTCCTCACTTCATCCTCCCAGTGGTATCTTAGGAGCTCAACCTGTCCCCCATCCTGTGAGCTTCTGAGCCTGGGCCTCACTCCTTACTCCACACCCCCAGAGGACTGGCCCACAATCTTTGAGGGTGTTCCAGGACTAAGTTTGGAAAAGGACATGATAAAAATGAAAGGAATGAGAGAAGAAGGAAGGGAGAAACAGACCAACAGACAGAGGGAGAGAGGGCAAGGGAAGGCTCTGCCTCAAGCCAACCCAGCCTCAGTAGTGGTATATTTCCCCTAATTCCTTCCCGCAGCCCCACTCTGTGCTTAGAACCAAGAGCTAGGAGAGCAAGGGAGCCTGGGACTGGCACTTTGAGCTAGGGGGAGCTGGTGGTGGCAGGGCAGAGAGGCCCATTGCGCAGCTGGTAACAGGCTGTGCCTGGCCAGGCCTCCCAGCTGCCCCTCTGTCTCAGGCCCTTATTGCACACAACATCCAGCCCAGCCCCCTATGCAGCTGCCTTCCTCATGACACAGGCCTGTGTTGTCCTGTTGGCCACTGACCACTGTGCCTGGGGAAGGGCCAGGCCTTCCTGGGAGGAGGAACTCGAGAGCCTGTGGGCAAAGCCTCCACCAGGCTCCCAGGTTGGCAGCCCAGGCCCTCTGCACTCCCAGGCCCATAGCTGCTCTGTGGTTCCCCACTCAGGGCAGGAAGGCATGCTGAGAGCCACTCTGCAAGTCCCTGTGCTTCAGGTGGTACACGCTCCTCTCATTCATTTGTTAAAGCAAGGTAGGGGTGAGTATTATCATCCTCAGTCTCTAGGTGAGGAAAAGAAGATCCGGATGGGTTACAGCAGTTGCCCAAAGACACATGGCTAGCCATGCTTCCGGATGCTTTCAAGACCAGGTCTCCCTGATGCCAAAGCTCATGTTCTGCCCTCCCAGGCTCCTTGCCTAACTCCTGTTCCCTATGACAGCGCGGCCCTGGCCCTTGCATTCTGCCTACAATGGAGCCACCAGGATAGGACGCAGGGAGTGGGAGTAGAGGTGGATGCCATGTGGAGAGAAATGAGGATAAAAGCTTGAGGACAAAGGAAGGTGTTTTTGATGGCGGGATGGGCCCAGAGCTGCCATGGTGTCTCTACAGCTCTTCCTTTTGGTCACAGAAGCCCAGTAGGCAGACATAGAACAGATCCAGGAGCAGACCATACCCAATCTTCTCTCCTAACACAGACCCAAGCCTGAGCCAGCCCACAGGGGCCCACCAGTTTGTTTGGCAAAGCCCTTTTCCCTGTTCCATCCCATGCCCTAGACCCGCAGAGGGCAGGAAGAGATGAGACCCACTGTCCTATCACAGTCCTGATAAGGATTTCTTTGACCAGATGTTTTCAGTGTAGGAGTCAGAACACAGCACTGGACTATTAGGAGGCCAAAGTTTCATTTTTAAGCTTTCTACCAACATGACCTCAGGGAACTTTTACCTTTCCCTATCTAAATAAATTTTTCATATCTAAAGTGCTAAATATCACAAGATATCAATAATAATAACAGGCCAGGGGTGGTGCCTCATGCCTGTAATCCCAGCATTTTGGGAGGCCAAGGCAGGAGGATCGCTTGAGCCCAAGAGTTGAAGACCAGCCTGGGCAACATAGTGAGAACCTGTCTCTCCAAAAATAAAAACTACCTGGGCATGGTGACACAAGCCTGTATCCCAGCTCCTCGGGAGGCTAAGGTAAGTTGATCGTTTGAGCTCGAGAGTTCGAGGGTTCAGTGAGCTGGGATCACCACTGCACTCCAGCCTGGATGACAGAATGACACCCTGTCTCAAAAAATTTTTTAAATGATATAAAATAATTGCACTCTTACTTAAAAATCACAAAATATGAGACTTAAAAGGGATAAACTCTTGGCCGGGCATGGTGGCTCACACCTATAATCCCAGCACTTTGGGAGACCGAGGAGCGGGTGGATCATTTGAGATCAGGAGTTCGAGACCAGCCTGGCCAACATGGTGAAACCCTGACTCTACTAAAAATACAAAAATTAGCCGGGCATGGTGGTGGGCACCTGTAATCCCAGCTACTTGGGAGGCTGAGGCAGGAGAATCGCTTGAGCCTGGGAGGTGGAGGTTGCAGTGAGCTGAGATGGCGCTACTGCACTCCAGCCTGGGTGACAGAGTGAGACCCCGTCTCAAAAAAAAAAAAAAGGATAAACTCTTATAGTCCAGTTTGAATAACCTACCGCTCCTGCAGGAATCCGCTTCTGCACTACCCAGAAGGGCCAGGCAGCGGACAGAAAAAGGAAGGTGAAAGGCCCCCGAGAGAAACTTTGATTTGAAAAGAAAAGCCCTGGAGGGCGCTTTGCCTGCCCCCCTCCCTCCTTGTTACTTCATTCCCTCCTCCTCCCTTCACTCCCTCCATCCTACCCCCTTCACCTCACTTGGGGCTGGGCTAATGGACATGCTTCCTCCCAGCCTTCCCCACATCCCAGGAAATGGAGCCCATCGGGCAGAGCAGAGCCACATGGGGTAAGGCAGAGACAGAACTTTCCCTGACAGAAATGGCCTTGCAGGGAGACTCTGGGGAATGCCTATTCTCAACTAGACTGCCAAATTGCTCTTTTCCTTTGTCTGGGGCAATGCCTGAGCTCCCTTGCTGAGTCCTGTAAGAGCCTGATCCAGGCATGTGTCCCCAGATCCTAATGCCCCATTGCCCTGGCTCAGGCTGGTATCCAGAAGAAGGTATGGCAGAGGACCAGGAAGGTTATCAGAGAGGCTAAGGGGGCATTCGGTTTTGGGACAGGACTGAAGCAATTAATAGCCCATTGGGAACTGGGGTTAATTTGGGGAATTTGGAATGGATTGGATTGAAGTTTAGGACTTGGGCTAGGAGGTAGGGCTGGGTTGGCTCAAAGTACTGGAGTTAGGTTTAGCTTCAGAGCTTCTCTAGAAACTGCCCAACTCATGCTGGTCTAGCTAAGCCCATCCCCCAAAAAACAGGGGCTCTACCCTTGGCCTCTGATTCGGGGCTTTATTTAAAGACATAGTAGTGAGGGTGAAGATTGGCTTTGGAAGACAGCAGAGCCAGTGCCTCCCCACTATGGAGCTGTTTAGTTAGGACCTTGCTACTCAAAGAGCATCCACAGACCTGCAGCACTGGTTTCACCTAGGAGCTTGGTAGAAATGCAAAATCTTGGATCCACTCTAGAGCTGCTGAATCAGAATCTGCGTTTTAGATTAACCTCCAAGTGTTCCATGGACACTTAAAGTGTGAAAAGCCTGGTGAAGGCTCTGCCTGAAGGAAGGCCTGAAGTAGGGGTGGGAGGCCAAAGGGCACCCAGCACCTCAGCCGGCTCCGGGGCCCCTGCCTAACACCCCCTCCCAGTGCTGGAGCCACAGCGACACCTACTGGCCACAGGCACCTAGGCCACCTCCTCCAGGACGCCCGGTCCCTGTGGTCCATCTGGCCCAGCCTGTCCTGCACCCTGAAGCTGGCATTCCTGAGTTCTGGGAATCTGGCTCCCCGGGACAGGCTAGCGGAGCAGGTACGGGATGGGCCAGGGCTCAGTGCACAGCAGGGCTGTGTGCAGGCTGGGGCTCTGGGGCCTCAGTGTGAAGAAGGCAGGATCAGTAAGCAGGTGTTTTCTCAGGGGCACGATGCTCAGGTCACATCCCCAGCCCTGGCGTTCTCTCCAGACTCAGCAATACTGAGCACGTGTTTGTCTGCTCTCTTCACTGAAACCCTCAGCCAGAATGGACAGGGTACAGCTTCCCATTCCAACCAGCATCAAGCAGATGCCCTGTGAGGAGCAGAGATTTTTATTTTATTTTTTATTTTATTTTATTTTTATTTTTATTTATTTATTTTTGAGACGGGGTCTCACTCTGTCGCCCAGGCTGGAGTGCGGTGGCGCAATCTCGGCTCACTGCAAGCTCCGCCTCCCGGGTTCACGCCATTCTCCTGCCTCAGCCTCCCAAGTAGCTGGGACTACAGGCGCCCGCCACCACGCCCGGCTAATTTTTTTGTATTTTTAGTAGAGACGGGGTTTCGCCATGTTAGCCAGGATGGTCTTGATCTCCTGACCTCATGATCCGCCCATCTCAGCCTCCCAAAGTGCTGGGATTACAGGTGTGAACCACCATGCCCAGCCAAGGAGCAAAGATTTTTGAACCTATGTCTAAATGACTCTTCTGGAAACGGACTTTTAGGAAGGACAACAACTAAAAAGCAACTCAAGGAAGGGGAGCAGGTAGGATATTTCTGGGATATTTCCACTGTAGTGGTTGCTGGAGACTCCCGTGAAAGAATTCTAAGTCAAAAGGGGAGACTGAGGCCAAAGGGCAGAGAAGTAAAAAGATAGAGAAGGGGCTGGGTGCGGTGGCTCATGCCTGTAATCCCAGCACTTTGGGAGGCTGAGGCGGGTGGATCATCTGAGGTCAGGAGTCAGAGACCAGCCTGGCCAATATGGTGAAATCCTGTCTCTACTAAAAATACAATAATTAGCTGGGTGTGGTGGCAGGCACCTGTAATCCCAGCTACTTGGGAGGCTGAGGCAGGAGAATCACTTGAACTCGAGAGGCGGAGGTTGCAGTGAGCCCTCGTGCCACTGCACTCCAACCTGGGGGACAAGAGCAAGACTCTGTCTCAAAAAAAAATAGTACAATGCTTTGCCCAGAGTAAGCATTTGATTAGTGTTACCACTTCCCTCAGTCTCAAAAAAATAAATAAATAAAGGGAAAAAAAGATAGGGAAAGAAGCCGACCCACTTCCAAGGCAAGGCTCAGCTGACCCATCCCAAGGGAGCTGGCTGGCCCAGGGAGGAGAGAAGGGCCTCTTTCTGGGCAGCAGTGAGCCTCCCCTCCCATCACTCCCAAATGCCAGTTATTGCTGGATCCCCTCCCTCTAGTCTGCTCTCAACTATGAGGAGTTTGCCCAAGAACTAAATGAATGTGATTGCCCACCAGTGTCTGCCATTAGTGGTGATTAGTTAAAACATCAGAGTCTAAACAGTCAATTGGTTCTAATAATTAATACTATGGCTCAGCTGTGATTGAGAGAGAACAAGCGAGTGGGAGAGAGGAAGGGAGGAGGGTAAGAGAGACGGAAAAAGAAGAGAGAAAGGGATTGGCAGGGGAGCCGCAGCTCTGTAGCTACCATTTCCTGACCCGCATGCCAGATGCTGTGCTATAGAATGCATCCATCCAGCTCCAAATTCTGTGCTCTTTCGAGACATTTTATGTAAGTTATACCACCAAGGTATCCTAATCACCCTGTTAGGCAAGGATAATTATTATCTTCTTTTTATAGGTAAGAAAAAGGAGGCACAGGAAGGTAAAAGCTAGCAGATGCTCAGTAAAAATTTGGGGAATGAATGGATAAATAAATGAATGAAGTAGCCAGAACTGAAATTCAAACCCAGGTTAGCATGTCTCCAAAAACTTTGGGGGGAAAAGGGGTAAGGAGGGGAGAATTTGAAGAGACAAAGGAAAACAAGGCAGAAAACGCACATCCTTCTCTGTCTCAACATACACACACGCCCTTCTCTCTGTCTCACACACACACACACACACACACACACACACAAACCTCCCTCACCTCCCTCTCTCACGCTGTGCCCCTCCCTCCCATCCACACCTCTCACGTTCTTTTCATACACAACACGTCTGTTACACACCCCTTTCTCTCATCCCCCCTCACACACCCACACTTGCACACACACCGTTTCTCACGAATGTCTCCCAGATGGCTCCGGCACACACGCACCTCTCTGTCTCATAGAAGCCTCTCACATGCGCATATTCACCCCTCTCTCAGCCACACTTTTTTATTTCTCCTTGCACAGTTCTTGGTCTTTCTCACACTTACATGGACCTCTTTCTCTCATGTACACACCTCCTCTTCCCGGCGCCCTTTTCTGTCTTCCTCAGTGCGCTATCTCCAGTCTCAAAGAGTGTTTGGGAAGTGAAATAAACATACACCTGTCTACCTCCTTCACGTACAACCCCCCGCTGTCTCCTCACACCCCACCTCACCCACCTCTCTCTGTGTCTCTCGTTCTCTCTCGAACACAGGTGTACACTTTGGGACATATCCTGAAACCAGCCCCCTCATGCCCCCTGCCTGCCCCCTCCAAGAGTCAGGCCTCCAGATGTGCTCTCTCTGGCTCAGCTTGCTAATCTTTGAACTGTCCCCAGATCTTGAATGGTCATGTGGACTTTCCTGCCTGGTGATGGGGAGGGGGAAACAGGGAGGGGGCTAAGCCCAGAGTCCTCAGTTATTCTGGAGCAGGTTCAGCTCCTCCCCACCCCTCCCCAGGTCATGAGCAGCAGCAGGAGCTGCAAGCGAGCAGGATGGCTGTGTGTGCATTGCTATTAATCACCCCTCCTGGTCCGCTAACGAGGCTAATGCGGTAAGTGACAATAGCCCATCTTGGTTCCTGATTTAGGGGCTCAGGACGGAAGCTGGGCTCCTGGGAGTGAAGACGTGAATTCTCCACGACACTAAACCTTCAAATAAATCTCCTCCAGTCAGAGAAGCCCAGGGCACTAAATCCCACACGCCGGTAATTGAAACCCTTAGAGCTTTCTTGGGTAGGGAAATTGCTGAGCGAGAGAGAGAAAGCAGTGCAGCCCAGGGGTTCCGGGTGGGGCTTGGGCCCACAGAGAGGCCTGCCAAGGGCTCTGGGATAGGGGAGCTGCTGGGGACCCTCTAGGAGCGCATGACGGGCCGTCTGTCCTGGTGCGCGTGTCTGTCAGTGTTTCTAGGCATGGGATTTTGCTGTCTGGTTATGTTCACATGGTCACTGCTCACCCATTTCCCACCAGGTCTATGAACACTTGATATTTTGGTAAAGAGAGCAGTTCTGGAGCTTCTGTCTTTCAAGAGCTTCTACACTTTGACACCCTTGGGGCCTCTCTGACTCTCACTGACCATGAAGCAAGGCTTCATTTAAGCAAAAGAAGTTTTCAGCATTACCTCAATTGCCTTCCTTCCCCTATTCCCACCTCCCTCATCCTCACACTTCCCCCACCCCATCTCTCTTTTTTTCCAGACATTTTCCTGCAGGCTCTTCACTCCCATTCACTTAGTCCCTGAATCATTCAACAGTCACTAATACCCACCCTATGCCAGACTCTATGCCTAGCGTCTTGAGTGTTCCAGGATGAATCAGAGAATCTCTCTGCCCTCAAAAAGCTCAGCATCGGCTACTCTGGGCACACTGCCTACGGGGTAGCCCTGCTCCACAAGGAGCAGTAAAAGAAATTAAATAAATAAATAAAACAAAGAGCTCAGAATCTCCCAGACAAGACAGATGAATAAACAAATAATTGCAATATTATATTATATGATGTATGCAATAATCGACGTATAGACATATGTGGAACATAGCATGAAGAAAAGAGTAATTAATTATCAGGGAAGGCTTCAAAGTGGAAGCATTGTCTGAGTGTGGTCTTCAAGAATAAATAGGGTCGGGTGCGTTGGCTCACGCCTGTAATCCCAGCACTTTGGGAGGCCAAGGTGGACGGACTGCTTGAGCTCAAGAGTTCAAGACTAGCCTGGGCAACATGACACAACCCTATCTCTACAAAAAGGTAGCTGGGTGTGGTGGTGTGTGCCTGTAGCTACCCAGGAGGCTGAGGTGAGAGGATCACTGAGCCCAGCAGTGGAGATTGCAGTGAGCTGTGATTGCGCTACTGACTCCAGCCTGAGCAACAGAGTGAGACCCAGTCTCAAAATAAAAAAGGAATAAATCACAGTTAAAAGTTGCCCACGGGGAGATGATGGCATGAGCATTATTGGCAGTGACAGTACCAGATGAAGAGCTACATTTTGTCCAGCCAGAGCACACACTGTTGCAAGATGGGATAGGAGGCTGGAGAGGGGCTTGTATGATAAAGAGTTCAGAATGTATGCTGTGGCTTTAGGAGCCAGGGAAGGATCTTAAGCAGCTGAATGATAGGATCTGATTTGTGTTTTTGGAAGATCCTTGTAACTGTAGGGATGGAATAGATTAGAGGGGAGAGAGATACATGAGGAGACCTAGGAGTAGGGACTGAATATGAAGATGCCTAAATGAGGGCAATGAAGAAAAGAAGGTGATTCTGATCAGTACTTAGGAGGTAAAAACAGGGAAGATGTTGACTTACTGGATGTAGGGACCGGAGTAAAGAGTAAAAGTTAAGATTGTCAATTTAGGGAGGTCTCTGGATAGTGGTACCATTCACTGAAACCAAAAGCAGGAGGAGGGCAGGTCTAGAGGAAGGTAAGTCTCATCTCAGACGTGTTAAGCTTAAAGAGCCTATGGGACATCCAAGCAGAGTATCTTCTACGCAGTGTTGTACGTGGCTCAGATTGGAGGTACAGGCTGAGGGAATGAAACCAGAGTTTCAGAGATCACATGTAGAGTGTGGAGAGACAGAGAAGTGAATGATGACAAGGGCAATAGCTAACATCAGAGGCAGCAGAATAGCGTGACTAAGAGCACGCGTGGGGCTGTGGTATTACATAAGTCCCACACAGCCACTTACCACGTAACCATGGGCAAGCTAAGAACTTCTCTACGCTTCTGTTTCCTTACTTATAAAATAGGGATTAAATAGTACAGTGCTGGCCGGGCACAGTGGCTCACTCCTGTAATCCCGGCACTTTGGGAGGCCAAGGTGGATGGATCGCCTGAGGTCAGGAGTTGGAGACCAGCCTGGCCAACACGATGAAACCCCGTGTCTACTAAAAATACAAAAATTAGCCTGGTGTGGTGGCGCACACCTGTAGTCCCAGCTCCTCGGGAGGCTGAGGCAGGAGAATCACTTGAACCCGGGAGGCAGAGTTTGCAGTGAGCTGAGATTGCACCATTGCACTCCAGCCTGGGCAACAAGAGCAAGACTCTGTCTCAAAAAAAAAAAAAAAAAAAGTACAGTGCTTGGCACAGAGTAAGCATTTAATTAGTGTTACCACTTCCCTTCTTCCTCATCTCTTCAATAAGTACTTATCTATCACATCTCAGCTTGTGTCTCTTCCTCAGGGAAGCCTGTCTAGGTTTCTCTGAACAAGGCAAATATCCATATTACAGGCTCCCGCAGCACTGTTGACCTCTTTTTGGCACAATTGCAATTTTACAATTGTATAAGTATTTTATTGCATCTGTTCTCTCACTAGACTGAGCTCCGTAAGGACATGGATCTCATTGTATCCCTAGACCCCGGTATATTGCCTAGCACATGGAAGGCACTCAACAAATATTTATTGGACTAATACATAAATATAACTGGAGTATCTATTGTGGATGATCACCAAGGACCTCATTGAGAGTAGTTACCATAGAATGGTGGGGATGAAACTCAGGCTGCGATGAGTTAAGAAGTGGTTAGGAGGTAAAAAAGTATGGACAGCAAGCAAGAGTCTTTGGGGCATCTTAGGTGAGAAGAGAAGGAGAAGAAAAGGCCATTAGTAAAAGGGTGCCATATGGAAGAGAGAGCTGGGTTGTTGATGTTGATGTTGCTGTAATATGGAAGAGACGCAGGAGTTGATATGCTGATGGAGGGAAGCATAAGGAAGGGAAGGAGAAGATGCAGTAGAGAGGGAGAACTTGACAGTTTTCCCAGGGAACATAGGCAGGATTGGTATCGAAGCCCAGGAGAAGTGATTGGGCTAAAGTAGGAGGATGCCTCTTCCACTGAAACTAGAGGGAACAAGGAGGTGAGAGTAGATCCGCAAGCTGAGGAAATTCATGCCTAAGGACTAAATTTCAGAGTGAAGGAGGAAGCAAGGCCACCTAGCAGAGAGAGGGGGACAGGAGATGGAGAGGTGGCTCAAGATAGTAAAATATTATTGAATTGTCTCTGTGGGAAAGAGGAGACGGAGCTGACCAAGGGCATGTAAAAGGATTGCTTAGTGGTGCTGAGATTGGAAACTGTGAATTTTTATTGGCACATATCTGCATGGTTTTGTGATTTTCCCCAGCTGTGCTAAGCCGCCTGAGTGTCTGAGACAAAAAGGAGAATAGCTGGGTTGTGGAGAAGGCACAAAGGAAGTAAGAGGTTGAGTGTGTTGGCAAGGTGGTGTTGAAGGTGCACAAGGGACCCGGGCTAGCATCCATGAGTATGTGGTGGCTTGGGAGTTGGGAGAAGGGAAGAGGGAGGAGCAAGTTTAATGGGTAAAAGTCTTTGAGAGGGCTTGGGAGAGAGGGAGTTCCATCAAGGGTTCTACTTAGGTTGATGAAAGGATCTCCAGGAGGAAGTCAAGTACAGGAAAAAAAATAATAGGAGCTGAGGAGGTCAGGACAGTGATGGGCTTCGGGGAGAGAGGCAAGTGTGAAAGTCCTGGGTGAGTGTAGAGAATGGTAGGTAACTGACAAGGTGGGCTGTAGCATGGTACTTGACCTCGAAGAGTCCAGAGGGTAGAGAAGCAATGAGCTGGAAGACACTGAGCCCACCTCCTAGCCTGAGGAGCATGGAGTTGGGAGAATAAACAGCCTGCACTGGAGAGGACAGCAACTGAGTGGCAGCATCTCCAGGTTCCAGGGAAAGTGAGTAGAGGAAGTAAAGGGAGTATCTAGAGACTGAAGATGGAGAGGAGTTTATTGGCATGGTCCTCTGTCCCAGAGGTCATGCTGGGAAGGTAGTGGAGAGACATCAGTCGGAGCCACCTTCACCACTACCCTCTGTCTACCGCATCCCTCCCAGAACTGCCTGCATCTCTAGCCTGCCTTCCCCAACTTGATGTCTCTCCTCCTTCACTGACTCCCGACTCCACCCCACACACACATACCGCTCATCTCATCCATCTATCCATCCATTCCTCTTCTTCCCACACTCCTCCTTAGTTCTCTCCTCCTGAGACCCTTCCCCTGCCCTGCCCCACCCCATCCGGCCTGAGTGAGCAGGAACCCCTGCACCTTCATTTCTCAGGTCACTGCTTGGCTAATGGGCTATTAATTTGCTCAATCGTCCCCTGTGAGGCAAACTCAATTTCTGCCAGCCAGTCGTCCCTCCCTGTCGACAGCGTGATTGATTGGAGGAACAGCTGTCACCGCCCGGCTGCCTGCTCCCTGCCTCCTTCTCTCGGAGTCCACACCACCCCTCCTCCTCGGGCCACCGCCCTGCGCCCATAGAGGCAGCACACCCCTGCCACCTGCCCAAGGATCTGTCGCCAGCAATGAAAAATGACAGAAATATTTAAGGACAAATAAGGTTTCCCAACGCAATTGAAAATGATTACAGGCAGCTACAGATGGGGCCAATCTGATGCACAGCAGCAAATCAAATCGAATTTCCTTATCGGCGTATTATTTTAGGCGTTATCTGGCACGTTGATGCAGTTATCAATTCAATTTCAGCCGCTGGTCCGCTGTTTACTGTCTCGCCTTTGCTGGGAAAAGGTAAACATGCTCAGCCCAGCAAATTAATTTCTGGCTGAAGCCAGAGGCTGCAAAGAACTGCTACCCAGGACCCACGGCCCCCACCTTGGCCCCGGGCTACAGTGGGCCAGGCCAGCCGGGCCTGGGGCAGGCCAGAGCTCACCCAGGGAGCAGAAGCCCCACTATCTGCCTGCCCAAGTCTGGCCCCAGACCCAAGCAGGATTCAGAGCTCCTGGGAGGCTGAGGTGACCGTTGTTGGCTCCGCCGCTGCTGCCAGGGAGAGGTGAAGGTCTCCCATTAATTCCCAGCTAAAAATGACAAATTCATCTTGGACGACAATTAAATGAAGTCAGTAATTGATGCTAATTGATCTCCAGATGCGAGGGCTCCCCTCAGCCTTAGCAGCACGTGGCTGGCTGCTCACTCTCCCCACCTAGCCCTTTTCTTCCTCTACCTCCTTCTGCTGCTCTCATAGTCCTTGTTCCCTCCCTAGGGTTCTGAGTCTCTTAACCCCTCAGGTGTGAGGGAGGCAGCTGGCCTGGGATGTGCTAGCAGGCAGTGCCTGAGGCCAGGCAGCTGGCCCGTTGCCCATCCAGCCCTGCAGGCACTTGTAATCGGTGCCCCACGGTCCACCCATCAGCCTGGAAAGCAGGTAACACTGCCCTCCTTGGCAGCTCAGGATTTATTGCCCACAGCTGCGGAGGTTCCCACTTCATTTTTATAAGCCCATCGTCAGAACCAGCAGGGGGTAAAGCACACTTGAAGTTACTTTCCTTTAAACAGTACAGTCTTAGCATTTTGGCTGCATGGCAAGGAAGGCATGAGAGAGAGTGAAGTGTGTGGGCAGGCAAGGGAGAGTAGGCAGGTATAGTGGGTCCACACCTGAACATATGCATAGGTGCTCAGGTGTTTGTCTGAATGCAAAAAAATACCCACACCGTGTGAGCACCTGTGTGTGCCAGTGCCAGCACAAGCATGTGTGTGTCCAGACACTTGAGAGGATGCATGTGCAGGTCCACATGTGGATATTTTCCAGAATCAGGCCCTTGACTGTAGTCTGTGAAGCCTAATCCCAAGGAACTCCGGGAGGCCCTGCCTGCCCCACCCACCACTGGCCCAACCCAGCCCAGGGAGCTGTCTGGAAGTTATTAGCTAAAGGAGAGAAACTGAATTGTAGCTCCACAAGAGGACAGAGGCTGTAGTTATGTTTGAAATAGCCAAGGTCATGGGTGTGAAACAGCCGTGGCCCCTGAAGCCCCGCCAGTCTCTGAACAGGTTGGCTGGTGCCTTTGGCCAGAGCAAAGGCTCATGGGTTCAAGGGTTTATCTTCTATGACCAAGACTCAGTGAGCTTGCTTGTGCCTTGGCCTGGAGCCTTTGGCTCCAGCTCGAGCCCAAGTCTGAGCCTAAATCTGTCCATAGACTGACCTCACCTGGCTGTCTTGCAGATGTTTGCCACTGGCCACCCAGGAGCCCTGTCTGGCTCAATCCAGGCACCCTCTATTGCTAGAGACGGTAAATAGCATGCATCACAATAGGAGTCAGGTTCTTGTACCTGGAGCTGGCAGGAGGCCATGTGGAATGGGCAGTGCCAATCTTGAGTTTCTGCAGGCAGAATGGAGGGAGAAGGAAAGATGGCAAGGGTATGTAGGCATGAATGTTTCACACCTGTGTATCTAGGTATGTGTGTCACATGTAAGGAACCTCATGCTGTGTGAGAGGGTCTATACATGTCTTACAGAAAGAAGAAGAGCAGATAAAGAAAAGCATATATAGGGGCCGGGCGCAGTGGCTCACGCCTGTAATCCCAGCACTTTGGGAAGCTGAGGCGGTGGATCACGAGGTCAGGAGATCGAGACCATCCTGGCCAACATGGTGAAACCTCGTCTCTCCTAAAAATACAAAAGTTACCCGAGCGTGGTGGTGGGCACCTGTAGTCCCAGCTTCTCAGGAGGCTGAGGCAGGATAATCACTTGAACCCGGGAGGCAGAGGTTGCAGTGAGCTGAGATCACGCCACTGCACTCCAGCCTGCAACGGAGTGAGACTCTGTCTCAAAAAAAAAAAAAAAAAAAGAAAAAGAAAAGAAAAGAAAAGAAAAGCATATATAGAAGGATCGCTGACCAGACTAGACCAGAGTCAGAGTGGGACAAGGAATCAGAGAAAAACCCCATGGCATCTCCCAGCTGGCATCTGCCTCTTTGGGGATTTAGCAAGGTCAATGATCGCTTATTCATTAGTTCAAACAATATTTATTGATTTCTACTATTACTATGACCATTTTCTCACTTTGGGCTATGCACTCTGCTACATGCTGGGGCTATAGCAGGGAACAAGTTAATTTTTGCCTCAATAAATTTACAATCTAAAGAAGGTGATAGAATCATAACAGGCAATAATGACGCTGTGATAAGCGCTGTGATAGAAGTAGCACAAGAGGCTTCGAGAACACAGAGGAGGCACCCAATACAGTCTGGAGGAGTCCGGGAAGGCCACGTGGAAGAAGGAACCCTAGGTTGAATCCTAAAGGATGAGGAAGAGTTAGCCAGCTTGTGCAACTAGCCCCTGTCCTATCCTTTTTGGTTGTTTAGCAAGCCCAAAGCAGAAACAAATAGGCCTATTGGGTTCCAAGTGACTCTGGAACTGCTAAAAATGTCACCTCTGCCCCACGAGCACTGGCCACTGCCCTGGGGTCTCGGCAAGAGGGTGCACAGCTGTTACCAGGACATCCCTGGGCACCAGAAGAAAGCATGGGCCACAGCTAAATACATATCTCTCCTCTGCCCGCCCTACCCCCACCTCCTCAACCAGGGATGCCTATTAATCCTGACAAATGATGACTTACGAACATGTAATGCAAACTGATTCATCATACATTCAAATCCGCCGCCCCGCCCCAGCGGGAGGCCCCAGCCAGACAAGTGTATTACACGGATAATGTATTTGACGTATTAATAAAACCAGCCGCATTGCTCTGGCCCGGAGACTGGGGAATGCCAATATACGATGACAGATCACATATTGATGAAATCCAGATGTTTGGAATCATAGTCTTGGGGCCTCGTTCATATTGACTGAAGGTAAAAAATGCCATCTGTCAGCATGTTAACTCTTGCTGTCCCATACTCAGCAGAGGCGCCAATCATAGTTTTAAGAGAAGGAGGAAGGGACTGAGTGAGGGGAGAGTGGATGAGTAATTAGGTGGTTCGGATGGATGACAGGTGGATGAACTGGAGGGTAGATGGTTGTGCTATGGATAAGATGAGTGGTTGGGATGCTTTTCATGCCTTATGTTCTTGACCTCTCAACAGCATTTGACCTTACTGAGGACAGCAGAGTCCTTGCAACTCTTCCTTTCTTGGCTTCAATGACATCACACTTTCCTTGTTTTCATTCTACCTCTTGGCTGTTCCTTCTTAGTCCTTGATGCCTTAAACTTCCTCTAACTGTAAACGAAGGTTCTGTTCCAGACACTCTTCCTAGTGTATTCTCTCTCCCTAGGTGATCTTGCCTACTCTGAACTTCATTCATTTATTTATTCAATAAATATTTATTGAGCATTTGCCATATGCCAGACATTGTTCCAGGCACAGAGGGCACAGTGGTGAGCTTCGGTTCTCTATGTCAATGTATCCTGGGTCTAGAACTCTAGCTCTGGCTCACATACAGTGCCTACTCAGCATTTTCACATGGATGTCTAATAGTTCCTCAAGCTAAGTACATCCAAAACTCATTTTCTTCCTTACCGAGCCTGCTGCTCCTCCTCCCATTCCATAAATCAGTCAATGGTCTCTACCACCTAGAGGCTGCTCAAGCCAGAAACCTTAGAGTCATCCTTAACTCTTTTCTGTCCCTTAACTTCCATGTCCAATCCATCTGCCTCTGTTCATCTCCGGCATTGTCATGCTAGAGCAAGCCGCCATCGTCTCTCCCCTGAGTTAGTGAGATAACCTCCTAAACAGCCTTCCTGCACTTGCTCTTGCCCCTTAGACCACTGGCTACTTTGCAGTTAGAATAATCTTTTTTAAATACAAGTCTGATATATCACTCTCCTGTTTAAAACTCTCTGATGGCTTCTCATTGTATGTTTAAAAAAAATAACCAAAATCACTAATGTAGTTTAAAAGTCCTCCAGGATGCACCCTCTCTATCATCATACCTCAGCACTCCGCCCCTCACTCTCTGCTCCAGCCACATTGGACTCTTTCTGGTTCCTCACTTAGGCTCTTTCCCCTGTGTACTTCAAATATGTTGTTTTCTTTTTTTTTTTTTTTTTTTTTTTTGAGACGGAGTCTCACTTTGTCACCCAGGCTGGAGTACAGTGGTGCAGTCTCAGCTCACTGCAAGCTCTGCCTCCTGGGTTCATGCCATTCTCCTTGCCTCAGCCTCCCGAGTAGCTGGGACTACAGGCGCCTGCCACGACACCCGGCTAATTTTTTTTTGTATTTTTAGTAGAGACAGGGTTTCACCGTGTTAGCCAGGATGGTCTCGATCTCCTGACCTCGTGATCCGCCCGCCTCGGCCTCCCAAAGTGCTGGGATTACAGGCGTGAGCCACCATGCCCGGCCAAATGTGCGGTTTTCTATCTAGAGCACCACTTCCCCCAATCACTGTTTGACTGGTTCCCACGCATCCTTCAGCCTTTGTTGAATGTCACTTCCTTCACCTTCCAGACCAGATTATATACTCCCCTAGTTCCGTGTACTTTTTTTTTTTTTTTTTTTAAGACAGGGTCTCACTCTGTAGCCCAGGCTGGAGTGCAGTGGTGCGATCATAGCTCACTGCAGCCTCAAACTCCTGGGCTCAAGCGATCCTCCTGCCTCAGCCTCCCAAGTAGCTGGGACTACAGGCACATGCCACCACAGCTGGCTAATTTTTTAATTTTTTTGTAGAGATAGGGTCTAACTGTGTTGCCCAGGCTGGTCTCAAACTCCTGGCCTTAAGCAGTCCTCCCACCTTGGCCTCTCAAATTACTAGGATTACAGGTTTGAGCCACCACACCGGCCCCATGTACTTTTCTTTTCCTAAGACCACTCTGGGGACAATCGTTTCATGTTTCCATCCATAGTTACGTCCTAAGCTCCCTGAGGGCAGAGATTGCACCTGTCTTCATTATTGTCTGGCATCTGTGTTATAGCGACCCCTAGTGGGCATCCAGTAAACATCTGTGGAGTCGTATTGAATCATTAGCTAGGTGAGTGGGTAGGTAGGTAGGTAGTTGGGTATTGTTCAGGTCTGGACTCAGACAGACCTGGATTTAAATCCCTGCTCTGAACTTTGTAGCTGTCACCACATTGTTCTGAGCCCCATTTTCCTCATCAGTGTGATAGAGACAGTAATTTACACCTACCTCACAGAACCGCTGTAAGGATTGATGAGATAAAGTATGTGTAGTATTGACCTACAGCCAAATATATGATACTTGATAGACAGTTGTTATTATTACAAATGGACAGATAATGGATCGATGATAGGTAGATGGACAGATGGATAAACCGACATATAAACCAATAACCAGATATATGGGTAATGATGGATAGGAAGAAGGAACTCCATGGGGGCCAGAGGAGCTAGGGCTAGGGCACCTACTGAGTGGTAAAAGATCTGGGTCATAGAAGGGAAGAAGGCCAGATACAGGCAAGGCAGGGCAGGTGTCAGGATGGGGCAGATATAGGCACAAACAACAAACTTTGCTAGTGTGTTACAGGAGGCACTAATGACTCCTCCCTTGTACACATCCCTGATTTCACTGGATCTTCACAGAAGTCTTGGGAGTTAGATATCATTATCCCCATTTCACACAAGGAGAAATGAAGCTTAATAACGTTAAGTGATTTGCCCAAGGTCACACAGCTAGCAAGAGGCAGCTCTGTTGAATTCTGCTTGAAGTTCCTGTTTCTTGGTCACTAGGAAATGGAAGCCCTTCCATTGCAGGGGTAGGGGTAGGACACACATGTGTACACATGAACACACACATATACCCACACACGTACTCTTAAAAGTCCCAGCCTCCATGGCCATCTGTCCTTACAGTCACCCTCACCCTCATTTCAACCCTCCTCATCCCTATCAGACACCAGTCGGTCAAGCCATGCCTTTTGTGGTCTGTAGAGAAAAGATAATAGAGATGGAATTTGTTGCTTGGACAAGCAGAGAGGCGAGAATGGAACTCTCATGCAAAAGAACTGGGACAAAACCAAACATGCCAAGCCAGAGAGGCAGTCACACGGTGGGGAGCTGCAAGGCCAGACATGGGTGAGTGGTCAAGGAGGGGAGGGCTTTCCCTTTGAACAACACCCCCGGCTTCTATATGTCCGATTCTGCACCAGGCTTCGCTGTGGAAGATGGCAGGGGAGGAGCAGGTTGTGCCGGCACTTGAGTTGCCTGTTCCCAATGGTCAACCATTCCCAACAGAGGGGGGCAGCAGAGGGCTGATCTAGGACCCCGGGTACCTGAGGCCTTGTTTCGAGGCGAGAGGGCTGGGCTGGCTGGCGCCTGGCCCAAGCTAGGAAGAGGGCTGCCTTGGCATGACCTCTCCTCTCCTCCTCAACAGGCCTGCCCTTCGCAGCTTACCGTCAGTCACTGCCTGTTGGAGCCTCACTGTTGTCCAGCAGGAAAGGTATTCTAGCAGCTCAGCAAGGAAAAGGGACTCTCTGGAGGTCATACAACTTAGGGAGCCTCCAGGCTGGGACCTGATTCCCCTGACTCCCGGCCCCTGCCTCTACAGAGTCGCCTCCCTGCTCTTGGAGCTGGAGTTGCCCTGTCTAAGGCTGAGGATGGGGTCAGAGCCCCTCCCCTCCCTGCCCTCCTCATGCTTGCGGGATACCTGCGGCAAGCAGAGAAGTGGAGGTGGCAGGCACTCCGCGACTGGGGCGGTGGGGAGGGAGGTGCGGTAATGAATGTGGACGGGAGGCGGAATGAGCGATCCATCTTTGCATGGGAGGGGAGGGGGCTGCGGGCGTTCCCCCCACGCACTCACACACTCAATCAGGCGCTGTCAGACCTCCGGCCGCCTGGCATTTTGGTGAAGAATCTCTCAGCTAAAAATTGTTGTCAGTCCCATTTCCTCGTTATCAGTGCAAGGGCTGAGGCAGCGCCCGGGGATTAGCAGGAACGGCGAGCGCCCGCATCCGCCATCCTCTGCCGATAACACTGGGCCTCCCGCCTCACCTCCCCCATTCATCATCTTTAGCACTGACAGCCCATCCCAGGCCCTGTCCCCATCCCCATCCCCTTGTGCTTCCCGCATCTCCCCACTATGCTGCTCAGCCCAGCTCCTGACCTCCTGAGGGAGCGAGGCCTCCTGAGGAGGGACAGGATTCAACCAGGCCTGCATGACCTAGACCCACCTGTGGCCAAAGGGTTTGGCCAGCTTTTGGGCGTTGGGGGGTGTCATGAGCTGTAGAGACGAACGCTCGAGAAGATGCCTGCTGACAGCCTGCCTCTGGTGGGCTCGGTCTGCCCACCTGTGGTGCTGCCAGCGGTATTGGAGAAGGGATTCCTGCATCCAATGGGCAGCTGAACTAAGGATTCCAGGGGCCTCGCCAGCCTGAAATGGACTTCCAGATTCTGGGAGCTGTGGAAAGGAAGAGCCAGAGGATGCTTCCTCCCAAGCCTAGGAAGAGTATGGGGTTGAGGGCTTCATTTCCACCCCAACAAGACCACAGCCCCCTCCTCTTGGCCATCCCCAGCGGTTTTATGGCCCGTTTTATGGCCACTGTAATGGCCCAGGTCAAAAGCTTCAGGGAGCTGTATTCTGGGAATTATGCAAACGAGGAGCAGGCCCAGGGCCAGAGTATGGATTTTGTCATTAAACCTGGGCAGGCCATGTCGTTAGTGCAGTAAAACCCACGTCATGACCACAGGTCTCAATATAAAATTATAGAGAACACAGTGGGGGAGGGGACACAGGGGGCCCATGGCCATGCTGACACCTGCCACTCTAACCCCTGAGAAAATGGGGGTGGGATGGAGGGCAGAGGCTGCAGAGTCCCTCTGCTGATCCCTGCCAATGCTATTCCTGAAGCTTGGAGGCAGGAAGAGGGCCTGTTGTCCTCATAGGGAAACTGGGGCCAAGCTCAGAAAAGTAGAATGTCCCTGTGGCAGCAAAGCAGATGAACTGAGTACAGGTATGTGGGAATGCTGACGCCTGGTCCCCAGGCTTAGAATGAGACACCTGGGCTCCAGGAAGCCCTAAGAGCCAGACTTGGTGTACCAGGCTAATGGGGGCTGAACCCCTGATATTTCCAGCCCAGCTCAGACCCCATGTCTGGGATCCACCTCTTTCTCCATTCTCCTGTCTTACCATTACCCCCTTCAGACCCCAGTCCCTGCCTCAGTTATCTGTTCCAACAATGTGTCAACTCCCTTACTCACTCCTCGTGCCTCCCACTGAGCGTCACCTCGCCCACAGATCCTGCCAACCTTGCTGGCCCCTTCCTACCCTCCCATGAATCCTTCATGTCCTCTTCATAGTTCTCACCAACACTGACTGCAGTCACGGGCTCTCTTTTTGCCTTTCCTACTAATTTGTGTTCTCCTCGAGGCCAAGGATGCATTATATTTATCTCTGAGCTCCAGTTTCTCCTAGAATAATACCTGACGTAGAATAATTGTTAAATGTTTGCTGAGTGAATGAAGTAATGAAATCAAAAGCTGAGTACAGAGGTCTGTGTCCCATTCTGAGCCTCAGTTGCCCTAGCTGTAAAGTAAAGATAATGGCCTGGAGAATGTCTAGGGTCTTGTTCACCTGTGAGATTCTCTGGCTAACTGAAGGTAGGAGCAGAGCTGAGACTGGACGCCTCATCTCCCACCTCCCAGACCTGGGCCACATCTGCTGCTGTTACTCAGAGCTTCCCTCCAGCTGTCCCCTGAGCATCTGAGGCACAGCCACCTGATCAGTAGGACTTCCTCCCCTCCTCAGAGACCTTGCCACACAGACTGAAGCCTCCTGGATGGCTGGAGCTGCTGTCCCAGCCCCACGAAGGTTATCTGGCTTCTAGGACAGTCTGTTCTTCATCCCCACCTTTCTTCTCCCCCTTTCTCTTTTCCTCTCTTTTGCTTCATCATGGAGCATCTAGGCTATGCCAGACCTGATATAAATTGTCTATAAATATAAAGATAGATAAGAAATGGTCTGTCCCACGAGGAACTCACAACTTATTCATTAACTCATTCAATTGCCTGATATACTTCTAAGGTACAGCTTAAATTTCACTTCTTTGGTTAAGCCTTCTCTTTTTTCCAGTCCTCAAAACACACACCCAAACAAAGAATTCCTCTTTCGTTTTAGCCCTCAGATGACTCTATCTGGGCATCCAAGGGAGCCGTAATCATCCTCAGTCTGGTGTCAAAGGGAGGTGGGTTTTGTGTTCAGCCTGAACTTGAGGCTTCCTCCAGTACAAGGTTGCTAGATTTAGCATACAAAAATATGGGACATCCAGGTAAATTTGAATTCTAGAAAAATGATAAATAACTTTTAGTATAAGTATGTCCCATGTAATACTTGGGACATGCTTATATTAAAAAAATTCATTATCTGAAATTCAAATTGAACTGGGCATCCTGTGTGGAATCTGGCAACCCTACTTAGGCAACCATCTTGCTCATCACTGGCATGGCCTTCATCTCTCTGAAAGCTGATTTTGACCCCCTCCAGGAACCAGTGGGAAGAAGAAGAAGAAGGAAGGAAAATCTGGGCTCAAACTAAAGTCCTTTGCGCAGTCAGAGCATCCACGGATATGCAGGGATGTTTCTAGATTAATAGGGCTCCTCAACCCCACACCTGTAAGCAGAGGCTACAGAGCATTGCGTGTCTCCACAAGTGGCAAGAGAGGGGTTTAAACATCCCAGCCAGCCAGGCGCAGTGGCTCATCCCTGTAATCCTAGCACTTTGGGAGGCCAAGATGAGAGGATCACTTAAGGTCAGGATTCGAGACCAGCCTGGTCAAAATAATGAACCCATCTCTATAAAAAATAAATAAATAAGGCCAGGTGCAGTAATCCCAGCACTTTGGGAGACCGAGGCTGGCATATCACTCGAGGCCAGGAGTTTGAGACCAGCCTGACCAACAAGATGAAATCCCATCTCTACAAAAAATACAAAAATTAGCCAAGTGTGGTGGCACACGCCTGTAATCCCAACTACTCAGGAGGCTGAGGCAGGAGAATCACTTGAACCCAGGAGGCAGAGGTTGCAGTGAGCCAAGATCACGCCACTGTACTCCAGCCTGGGCAATAGACCAAGACTCTGTCTCAAATTAATTAATTTAAAAAAGAAAAAAAAATAGACATCCCATGGGGGATGTGTCCTAATAGATTTCTGAGAGGGGTGGCTGGCTGAGGAGGTACCATTCATGGCCACAGCCTCTGGACCTACAAGGAGGAGGGGTGCTCGTGGGCTCTGAAACCCTCAGGCCCCTCCTCTAGGCCAAGAAGCCCTAGAGGGCAGCAGCAGGCTTGGGCTTCAGGACTGGGATGCTGGGTCTGCCTCCTGGACTAGCCCAGCTTACGCGTCTGTCTGTTCTTCTCCCCTCACCAGGTAAGAAGAAAGCAGCGGCATTGTTCGACAGCCAGGCCCCAATTTGCCCCATCTGCCAGGTCCTGCTGAGGCCCAGTGAGCTGCAGGAGCATATGGAGCAGGAACTGGAGCAGCTAGCCCAACTGCCCTCGAGGTAAGCCACCTGCCGGGGAGCCTGCCTGCTGGAGGAGTCCACTCAGGGTTCTGGCCACCGGATCCCAGGGGCAGCTGCCTGGCCCATACCCCAGCCCCTCGGGAAAAGACAGGACCCTGCCACTCTTCTCCACAACTCTGTTTCAATCCTCAGATCTTTCCGCTGAATGGAGCCACCTTCCTCTTCTTGCTCTATTTTTGGAGACGGGAGGAGAGTGACCCCGCAGGCCCCAGCCTCAAAGGAAAACATGAGAGGAGCTAGACAGGGGTGAGCCACTGCCAAAGGCCCAGCACTGCCATGTTGAGCCTCAGAGCAGAATAAAAGAAGCAGGTCCTAGGCCTGGCAGGCCCCTCAGAAGTACAGCCAAGTCCTTCCTCCAGGGGGGTGGGCACTACCTTCTCTATGAATCTCAGTGTCTGAAAGATGACAATCTTGAGAATGTGCTCAGGTATGTCCCCCACTGTCCCACCCCACCTCACCCCCAGCCTCCCTCCTTTGTCCCTGCCTGAAGGACTGGGCTGAGCCTCCTCGCCTGGTGGAGGAGGCAGGTTATCAAAAAGAGTAGAGGAGAGGTGTGACAAATTACCTAAAATCTTAGCAGTTTAAAGCAACCATTTCATTGTGCTCATGGAATCTGTGAGGTCAGGAATTCAGACAGGGCACAGAGGAGATGGCTGATGTCTGCTCCATGATGTCTGGGGCCTTAGCTGGGAAGACTTAGTGGCTGGGAGCTGGGTCATGTGGAGGCTGCTTCCCTCACATGTTTGGGGGTTGATGCTGGCTGTCAGCTGGGACCTCAGCTGAGGCTGGAATCAAAGCATCTGCACAGGGCTTCTCCATGTGGCCTGGGCTTCCTCACAGCTTGCCAACCTCGGGATGGCTGGACTTCTTCCATGGCAGCTTTGGGCTCCAAAAGCAAATGTTCCAGCCAACGAGATGGAAGCTGGATCACCTTTTATAACCTAGCCTGAAAATCACTGAATCTCACTTTCACTGTATTCTATTGATCAAGGCAGTATTAGACCACCCAGAATTCAAGGGGAGAGGACATACACCCCGCTTTTAATGGGAGGACTGGCAAGGTCAAATTGTAGAAATGTATGTGGGATGGAAGATATGGTTGCAGCCGTCTTTGGAAAATATAATCTGCTACTGAGGGACAGCCTGCCCCGCTCCTCCCAGTCCGACCCTTATTCAGTTCAAGTCATCAGACTTGACTGATCCTCCTTCCTTCTGCCTTCTTACCGAATCCCCATGCAAGGTGCAGGGGATCGCATAGTGAATCAGAATGGTCCCTGCCCTTGGAAGTTCATAGCCTGAGAGTAGGGAGGGTCGGACAGTACAAACCCAGAGGGATGGAGACTGCTATAGGGAAGAACTGGAGCTGGGTGGGGGGGGGGTGTCAAGGAGGCACCAAACCCAGCACAGAGCACAGAAGGCTTCCTCAGAAGGTGAGGCCTGAGGTGAATTTTGAAGGAAGAAATATTTAGTCATCTATCGCTGTGTTACAAATTACCCTAAAACCTAGCAGCTAAAACAACACACTTTTATCATCTCAGTTTCTGTGGTCAGCAATTCAGAAGCAGCTTAGCTGGATGGTTGTGGGTAGTAGTGGCTACTGGCTGGAAGTCTCTCATGAAGCTGCAGTCAAGATGTCAACCAAGGCAATAGTCATCTGAAAATCTGACTGGGACTGCAGGATCTGCTTCTAAGATGTTCACTCACATGACTGTTGGCAAGAGGCCTCAGTTCCCCCACGTGTGGGTCTCTGCATAGGACAGCTTGAATTTCCCTATGACATGGCAGCTGACTTCCCACAGAGCATGCAGTCCAAGAGAGGACTAAGGAGGATGCCACAGTGCTTCCTATGATCTAGTCTCGAAAGTCACACACTGTTGCTTCTACTCTATTCTATTCTATTCTGTTCACTAGGAGCAAGTTGTCAAGTCCAGCTCATTCTCAAGGGAGAAGAATTAAGCTCTAGAAGCTCTATCCCTTGAAGGGAGGAGTATGCAAGAATCCATGGGCATATAAGACTATACCAGTGATAATAATAATAATCCTTCTTAAACACTCACTATGTGCCGAGTACTTTACATTGCATTAATTTATTTAATCTTCACAACAACCCTCTGAAGTAGGTGATAATAATTGCTCCCATTTTACAGAGGAAGAAACTGAGGTGCAGAGGAGTTAAGTGACATCTCTAAGGTTGCACAGCTAGTAAGTGATGAAGATAAGATTCAAACCTAAAGTAATCTGACTCCAGTACCCATGCTCTTAATCACTCCCCATCCCTACCCCGCCAACACACACCTGGGATTGGCCTGCCAGTGGCAGAAAGTGGAAAAAAAAATCCTTCTGCAGCTGAGTTCCATATTTTGGCTGTCCAGGAGGGGTCCTGTGTAATTTGCTCCCAGTGGAGGACTTCTCCTACCAGGGTCAGAGAATAGAGGCAGAGGATAGAGAAGCATGCCCAGCCTTGTAAAAGCATTGTGCCCTCTAAGGGCCTGGAGAATGCGGGCCCCCAGCTCTCTGTCTGCCTCCTCGGTGAGGGCCACACTACAGTGCAGTCCCAGGTGCTCCACACCTGCAATGTCCAGGGCATGCACTTCTGCCAACAGCCTTCCTTTTTCCATACCCCCACCCATGACCCTGCACAACCCCCTTATCCCCCACATCCTCCCAGAGCATCCCCGTGTCCATTTCCCCACCCCAAGCTCCATGCTTCTCGCGGCTATGTCTTGCGTCCCCGCATCTGTACCCCTCACGTCGCGGCCCAGCCCAGCACCCCTACGCCCATGCCCCCTCCGTCTGTGCACGCCCTGCGCCCCCGGCACGCGCCCCCCTCCAACCGGGTGTCTGACAGCCGGACAGCGGGATCTGCACAGCAAGTGAAATTCCCGTCGGATCGATAAAGCCGAAGCGCTGGCGGCGACGGGTCGATGGTTTTATCTGTCTCGGCCCCGCCGCGCCCGGCGCGCTGACAGTCGGACCGGCCGGCAAAGGCGTTCAAGGGCAGCCGCGCCCGCGCCCCCTCCCCTCGCTTCTCTCGCCCTCCCTCCCTGCGGCCGCTGCGCCCATCGGACTGCAGGCTGGACCGGCCCGCCGCCGCCCTCGTGATTTATCTGGATTTTTAATTGGAAAAAATTTGCGAATTAATTGATTTCAGGAACTTGCCAATTAACATTGTAATTGGGTGCGTGATAAATTCCCAAGGAGCGTGTCAGCTCCCTCCGGGCTGACGGCCGGCCGCGCAGCGGGGAGCGCAGGGAGGGCCCCAGCCTTGGCTGCCCTTGCCCCGCCCCTGCCCGCTCTCGGGAAGCCAAGACAGCAGAGGAGGTTGAGAAAAGATGACACACGGGGGTTCCCGAGACACCCTCTCCACTCCCCACCATCAGCTCCCTGAGCAGAGGGGCCTGAAACCAGCCATTTCACAGATGAGGAAACTGAGGCCGCAGGAGGGCAGAGCCTGTGTGTGCCTCACTTCCAGGGTTCTGGCAGAGCCCACATGAGGGCAGTTCCATCCACCAAAGGCACATGGTTGGAGGCTTCCTCCCCAGTTGTCCCTCCTCCCCTCCCCTCTCCTCTCTGCCCCAGCCCTTCTTTCCCCTGCTGACTCCTCCCTCTTTTCTCCTCCAATTGTCGCCTTTCCTCTCCTACCCTGTCTTTGCCTCCATTGCCTCCTTTGCCCTCCCTGGCCTTCCTCAGCTTAGCCAGCTCCTGAGTCTGTGGATGCTGCCACCAGGTGCCCTCCATCAGCCTGGACACGTCCCCCCTCCACTTGACTGCTTCCTAAGGGGCTCTTCAGACTGGCCTGGCATTCTGCCTCCTGCCTCCCTTTGCCCAACAGCACAAAGCACACCCCACTAGGAGCAGGCTGCTATTTCAGACACACTCATGGGCTCACAGAGAGAAGCAGGGACCTTCCAGCTCCAGAGCCAGGGCTGGCTGTGTTTCAGACACAGACACAAACATATATAGGACACGCAGGTGCACACACACACCCATTCCAACACACAGATGTGCCCACACACACACCCTGAAAGAAGCCTTGTCCCATGGGTGTCATTCCCACAGGTACATGGGTGCACAGACACAGGAAGAGCAATCAGAACTTCCTTTGGCAAAGTCCTTACACTTTTCAAAGCACTTTTCCATTTGAGATCAGAGGCTGTGCCAACACTCTCTCCCTCACCCCATCCTTCATCTTTCCCCTTCTCAACCCCTTCACAGGGGTTCCATTAGACCCCAGAACTTGGCCAGGTAGAACAAGGAGGGCAAAGTTAGATGGAGGACAGACTGTGGAGGGCCTTCAATACTGAGGAAGTCCTTGATGGGGTGGAGAGTAAGCCGAACATTCATGAGCCAGGGTGAAGCTTGGTCAGAGAAAAAGTGGGAGGGGCAAGGTTGTGGGGCCAGTGTGGAGTGTGGGTTGGGGGAAGCAGCAGGAGGCAAGGGAGGAGGTTGGCCGGGGTCCAGGGAAAAGTTGGTGAGGCTGACCCAGGACAGCGGCAGTGGCAGTGGGGGTGCAGAAGAGGGAATGACGAGAGACCAGGTGGAGGAAGAAGCCACAGGACTTAGTTGGGGTGCTTACTGGGAGGAAGCTTTCTAACTTAGATGATTGGGAGGGAGATGGTGGCAGAGAAGCAAGTGTCTGAGGGAAGGAGGGGATGTTGGGCAAGCTCAGCCTAAGATGTCTCTGGGATGGTGATGGGGGAGGGACTGGATGTGTGGAGAGACAGGCAGGGACATAGATAGATGGGGGCTGGAGGCTGAAGGGCAGGGGTGGAGGAAGGAGTTGGCCCCTAGACTTCCCAGTGGCCCTCAGGCACGAGTTTCCACCCAGAGAGATGAAGGAGCCTTGAGCATGGAGAGATTGCACAAAGCTAGAAGCTGGGCTTGGCTTGGTGGGTGGGGCCTGAACTTAAGAGATATTCTCTGGGAGGTTTCTGCAGCCACTCAAGATTTGGCCTCTGGGCTGGGAATCCAGCTCTCTGGCCAGCACTTTAAAAGGGCTCAAAGAAGCCAGAGGGAGACTGGGTGACTCTAGAGAAGAGGCGGGGTGTGGAGATGGCAGTGCCCCTACCCCCACTTAAGCCTTATTTAAGGCCGGCCTCGGTGTTTGGTTGGGTAATGAACTAGATAAACAATTCCCCAAATAGATTAAAACGAAGTGCAACTTACAAAGACGGCTGGTGATGATGGTTTATTCCCGGGCAGCGCACCATTTCTTTATTTCCAAGGATAATTCAGTGTAAATCACCTTAATTAAAAGTGTCAGCCCAGCCCATGAATATTGTACTTAGGAACGCGTTTCCTGGGTCCCAGTTATAATTTAAAACCCATGGATCACTAGGCAGCCAGTGACTGAGCAAGGGAGGAAATCGTTGGGGGCGGGCAAGGGAGGGACGAAGGCAGAGCTGATGGGCTGGGCGGGAGCCAGGCTGCCTACAGCTGCAGGCCTCAGACCTCTCTTCTGTGAGGCAGGCCCTTCAGCAGACTCCTCAGCCTCTGGGGGGCCAAGCACACTGGGAGGTAATCGGGTTGTTGGAGGGAAGATAGGGCGGGGGTCCCTTGCTCAGAGAGAGGCAAGGAGTCTCAGGTAGTACCAATGCAATGCAAGGGACAGGGAAGAGTGTTGCGAGGAAAAGATCCAGAGGAGTGGATCGCCAAGTGACAGGCTGGACATTCTGACCCTGAATGTCCCTGTTTCTGTTCACCAGCAGAGCAAACTGAAGCCCAGAGTCAGCAGTTCCCTCCCCAAAGTCACACAGCAAGCAAAGAAAAAGAACTGGATTCTGCCCTCTATCCTAAGCCCTGAGTGTCTTTAGGGAGGCAGCATGGGCAATTAAAAGCCAGCACTGTGGGCTTGGCCAGACACCAACTCAAATCCCAAACCCTCCACGGACTGTGTGACCATAGAAATGTCATTTGACCTGGTAGTCAACTTTGTAGAGATTTTGTGAAGTTTCAATGAGATAACACATACTAAGGCCTGCGCCTGTCACATACAATGGGTGCACAATCATTGTTCATTCCTTCCTTTTCTGCTGTCACCTGATCCAACTGGAGATAATACTCTTATCCTAGGCCAGGCAGAGCAAGCATGGTGTTGTACAGTAGATACCTCATTTCCGTACCACAAATGGTGATGGCAGTATTTGTTTACTGAGTGAATGAAGGAGTGAACAAATGATAAAAGCCATAAACTCAAAAACTAGTTGATCTCAAAAGCAGCTCCATGCCCTCCTTGAATCCCCAGTGCCTACATCAGGGCTGGCATGAACCATTTATGAGCAAAACCTAATTGCATGCAACCTGTTGTAGCTAGCCTTCCTAGTCTGTGATGCCCCCACTGTGTGATTAGACCGGCTGACAGCTCTGTTTTTACACTCAGACCTTGGCCTCACTCTGCTGCTGGGCCTGGTGGCCTCTGCACTGGGATAGACATATGTTACGTGTGTGTGCATATGTGTCTACGTTTGTGGGTACATGTGCATCTGGGTGTGTGTTGGTACACACAGGTGTCCATATTGACACGTGTTTATTGGACTTGTGCACACGAGCAGCTCTCATCTAATCGTGGCTGTTGTGAATTTTTTTTTTTTTTTTTTGAGACAAAGTCTTACTCTTGTTGCCCAGGCTGGAGTACAGTGGCGCAATCTCAGCTCACTCCAACTTCTCCCTCCTGGATTCAAGCGATTCTCCTGCCTCAGCCTCCTGAGTAACTGGGATTACAGGCACCTGCCACCACGCCCAGCTAATTTTTGTATTTTTAGTAGAGACGGGGTTTCACCATGTTGGCCAGGCTGGTCTCGAACTCCTGACCTCAGGCGATCCACCAGCCTCGGCCTCACAAAGTGCTGGGATTACAGGCATGAGCCACCGCACCGGACCATAAATCTGTCTTTATGGACATGTGTCTGGGAATATGCCTCTGTGGCCCTGTGCATCTGTATGGGTGTCTGAGTCTCCAGGTGTGACTGGTTATATCTGTGCCTGTTGGCAGAATTATAGGAAGTCTATGGGTATATATGTGTGCACCTTTATACCAGGGTTTCTCAACCTCAGCACAGTTGACATTTGGGGTCAGATAATTCTTTGCTGTGAGGGGCTGTCTGGTACACTGTAGACTGTTTAACTTCTTCTACCTACTCCATGCCAGTAGCAACCTCCCCTCCCTCCGCTCAAGTTTTGACAATCAAAAATGTCTCCAGACATTGCAGGATGTCCCCTGTGCAGGCGAACATCTCTTCCCTTTCTCCCCTGTCCCCCATTGAGAGTCACTGCTGCATCTGAATCTGCCTGTGCTTTTGCTGGCATGTCCGGTGTGTCTGTGTCTGGCTCTGTGGGTGTCTGAGCTCATCTGTGGATGTTCCTTATGTCTACACTCGTTAAGTCCCTATGTGCCCCATGCATTCTGCCTTGGATGTGTGTCTGTGTGTTCTTGTGCTTTCTAGGTGTATCTGCGGGTGTGCTGTACGTTATGCCTCCTATGTGTGTCTGTGCGGGGACCCGATGTGAATGGGCTGCGTCCGCCTCCGTGCATTCATCAGCCAGCACTTCTGTGAGCATGTGTGTGTGTGAGTGCACGCGCATGAATGTGTGAGCACAGATGTGGCGAGCGTAGTGGGGGCAGCAGGCAGGGAGGGACAGGAACAGGGATATTAATGTTTCTGAAGTGGATCTGATTTGATACGTCTTGTTCCATTGTCAGCATCTGTTTAGCAGGGATTTGTAATACTTTGTGGCTCTGGATCACTCATGCTTAGCACGGGATGTGGCCTTGCATACCAATTTTGTTATTAAACACAGTCCTCGCCTCCCCCACAGCCCATCCATCACCTCCCACCCCAGCCCCCGCCTGCTCTGAGCCGCCCACCATATTTCAGGGCCCAGCTCCCGCCTGCCTGCCGCGCCCGATGCCGGAGGGCCTGGGGCTGACAAATTGAATCAGGGGGAGATCATTCCTGGCCTAACACAGTTTGCAGCATGTTGGAGGGAGAATTGACAAGAGCCATGTCAGCTCCATCACCCCAATCCCACAGGGGCTAAGAGCGGGCTGGGGACAGGGGGTGGAGAGAAGGGGGTCTCCAGGACAGGCAGAATCTTCAGGGCTGATACGAGGAGTCAGGTAAAGCCCCTTTCTTCAGATCCACTGGGAAATCTACCATGCCTAGTGTCTGTGTCTCCCTCCCAGCGGCCAGCACTAGCCCTTGGCCCATGAGCGAGGCTGAGCTAGGCTGGGCCATGGGGATTGAAAGGACTGGGTGGAGCTTGGCTGAGCTGGGCTGGGCTAGGCTAGCTATGCCTCCTCTGTCTTTGGGGTCTTCTTGCTACTCTACCATTGCATGCCCTGGGTGGCAGGTAGAATGGTTACCCTGTTCTCTTCTTTCTTGGCAGCAAGAATTCCCTTCTGAAGGATGCCATGGCTCCAGGCACTCCCAAGGTAGGTGGCCAATTACATGTTTTCCTCCTGCCCATATAGGCCCACCCAGAACTGGTTCCTCCTGAGAAAAAGGAGCTTTTCTAGTATCCTCAACTATCTCCAGGTCTTGAACATCATCCTGAGGCCTAGGGCTGCATCGTGTGTGTGTGTAAGTGTGTGTGGTCTGTGCATGAGTGACAGTATGCTCATCTGACTTCCTCCTCTTCCAGCCAGGAGAGGGGTCAGAGCCAAGAATGGCCTGGGAGATGTGGGTGACCCAGACACTAAGGGTGAGAAGACTGAAAGGAAGAAAATGAGCTATAGCAGATGAAGAAAAATAAAGAAATGCAGGTCAAGATAGTGCAGGGTTCCAGAAGCCAGACTGTGGGGGCATGGGGGTGTATGAATGTGCAGGTGTGTGCATGTGTGTGTGTTTGTGTGTACTTTGTCCTGAGGGCAACAAGGAGCCAAGGAAGAGGCTGGACTCATTTGGGGAGCTAGTCTGCCTCTCTGAACAAACCCTGTGGGAGAAGACTTGAAAGCATCAGATGGAGAAAGGGAAAATGAAGAGCAAGTACCCGGCTCAAAGGAGGGGCCAAGAGGCCTTAGCACAATGACATTTGTATCAAGAACTCCTCAAAGATGGCCACAGACACAGTGGGTACTACTTACCCAAAGGTGGTTTTGAGGGGATGGATACATGGGGAGAACCAAACCCTCACTCACTGAGTATCCCCTTCCCCATTCTTCGGTAGAAGGCTGCATCCTTTTTCCCACGATTATTCAGAACGGGAGGCCACCCCTAGCCCATTTTATAGGGAGTGAGGAATGACTATGGAAGATTTGGGAATGGGTGGAATCAGTGAAGGAGAGTGTGTGGAGAGATTAGAGCAAAGGCCAAGGTGAGAATCTGGGGGACTCCTGCACTTGGTGTCAAGATAAGGTCCAGGAGGCAGGGAAGGAGACAGAGGAGGAACACTCAGTGAGTTAAGAGGGGCACAGGAGAGCATGGTATCTCAGGGTCCTAAGGAAGAAAGTTTCTAAATGTATCAGGTAGTCAGCAGTCAAACAGGGAAAGACTGGAGAAGGGGCCCGTTGTATTTAGAAGTCTGGCAGTGACTGGTGACCTCTAAGAGGGCAGTTTTGGGAAAGGAGCCAGAGTGACAAGTATCACTTCCATGGGGTAGGCCCAAATACCCTGCAAGCCTTTCAAAGGTATAGGAATGGATCGTGTACCTTCGTTTAGAAAACTCTGCTCGCCTGCAGCAAGCCGGGAGAGAAGGAGCAGAGCACCTAGCCCTGCCTTTGGTGGGTGTAGGCCTTGGCCAAGGAGGCAAAGCCCCAAAGAGAAAGGGGAGGCTGGGGATGCCAGGCAGCTGCAGAGTCACAGAGGTAGGGAGCTACACTCACTGAGTGTGGCCCAGCCTGCAGCATTTAATGGTGTGGTTCAGGAAAGTCAGAGACAAGCTTCCAAGTCAGCCACCACAGGTGACAGCTGACACCTGAGCATGGCTGGCAGGGCTGGGGACTTGGACATCAGTGAGGCCTGTGTTCTAAGGACAAAGCCCTGGCAGACACAGTCTACCTCCGTCCCTAGCTCCCCACATATGCAGACCCACACACACACTCAGGTCAGAATACAGACATAGGAAGTCTTAAACATGTATCCTGAAACCACAGACACAGGCATACTGACCATCAGACACAGAGACAAGGGACACTTGCTCACCCACTTCCAGATATATGCCCACACCCCCAAAGCTGAACAGTTCAGGGTCTATCCTCTGCCTTGACCTAGGCTTTAGGGAAGCAGGTCATGAGTGGAAGAGGCGAGAGAGAGAAGGTTCAAGCAAGAGACTGAAAGGACAGGGAGAAGGAGGGAGGGAGGAGGAGGAGAGGGCGAGGGGGCCTTAGACAAGATTGATGGCCTCGTTGCCATTAAGAAAAAAATTAGCCAGTGGCGGCTATCATATTAAAGGGTGAAGAAGCCGTGAATTATTTTCTTAAAGATCTTATCGCTTACAATGATAATTTTACCTTCCAAAAGGCCACTTTTAATGAGGCGAAGAGCCAGGCAAAAAGTCATGATTTAATGCCAGGATTTTTTTTTCAAAACACATTTTACTGCTTTTTGGTCCATGTTTAAAAAGCGCCAGTGACCTTTTTTTATTCTGCTTGCCCCAGGTGTAATGCTGAGGCCTCTCAGGGCTTCTAACCTAGAGAGAATGAGAGAGAGAGAGAGCACACAAACAGGAGCTTTTTCATGGGCCAGAGGTCGGGGTGACCCACACTGTTCCCCCTTGTTAGCATCTTCCTTGGGACCAGAGAAGGAGAAGAACATTGCCTGAGAGCACCTCCTTTCTGGGCTGAGGGCTGTGTCACCCATGAGGCTTGAGTGGGTGAAGGAGCTCCACGTTGCATAGAATCCCATGCAGGCCCTTTCCAGCCTCTTCTCTCCTCCAGCTCCTGGGGTATGGGCAAGTCAGGGAGCCCTGCCAGACCAGCAGCTGTCCCTTCCCTTTCCAGGGCCCTTGCCTGAGGATGTGCAGCATGGCCACCGCATGCGAGTCACATCCTAAGGCTCAGCCGGAGATGAAGGATAAATGGCTGCTCCATCTTTCCCAAATTGCTTTCTTTGGGCTGTCACTGGCGATTTGGCGTGGTTTTCTAAGCTGGGGAGGACTCCTAGGGAATTGTGTGCTTCCGGCTTAGAGCTGTACAGGCTGGAGAACGCGGGGGGAGGAAGTATGGATTGCTTTCAGGCCTCCAGGCCCCCAGTTTGCAGCTGAACAGGCCTTGGCAAGAGCTGGCTCTCAGGCAGAATGTGCCATGTGGTATTTAGAATTGTGGTGCTTGCACACAATTTCAAGCAGACAGTTTATTAATCTAAACCGCAGACGTTATGTAGAAGAGGCCATACAAGATTGACATGGGGGGATTAGTTTTGCTGGGATTTTTGCTGGGGTCATCACCGTAGCACCGGGATAAATGGACCAACATACATCCCTAGCTGCACGTGGGAAACTCACATGCTATTTAATTTACTGTCTCCATTGTGGGGCTGCCATCAGCCTGTATTAAGGGCAGGTGGGGTAGCGGGTATATGGCTTCACCCACAACCCTTCATGGGGATCCCAGAGTCTCTGCTCCCTAAGGGAAAACAAAACATATATAGTCTCAGCCTACTGGGAGTGGACTGGGAGTCTCGCTCCACTGGGACAGAGATTAGCCTAAGCAGGGTCCCTCACGGGGTCTCCACCCATCCCTAAAACCAAGCTGTGCTCTCCCACAACCACACTCCCAGGACTTGACCCCATGCCTTTAGAATCTCAAGAGTGGTCCTTCTATCCCTCAGCCTCCTTCTCTTTGCCCAGCTCCCCAAAGCGCCACAGGACTGGGAACTCTAGGGACTGACTGTAGGTCTCATTTGGCCTGAGGCCACATGTCCTTTTTCTTCTTCCAGTCCCTCCTGTTGTCTGCTTCCATCAAGAGGGAAGGAGAGTCTCCAACAGCATCACCGCACCCATCTGCCACCGATGACCTCCACCACTCAGACAGATACCAGGTGAGGAGGGGTGGTGGGTGGCCATGAGAAGCAAGCTCACCTGGGGGAGGGCTTCAAGAGCTTGCCTGGTGCTAACTCCTCCTCTCCTCCGTAGGCCACAGGAGAGGCCTGAACTGGGTTTGGTTCCCTCTGTGTCCCGTGCCCCTAAGTGAACTCAGGAGGCATAGGTGTCAGGGAATAGGCCTTAAATAGATGGATGTTAGGGAGAGATGCCAAGGTCACGTGGGCTCCATAGGCTCTGAGCACCTCCGAATCATTCTATCCATCAGGAAGTATCCTATGGGGTTTGGTTTCATAAGGGACCCAGATACATAGCCCAGAATCACCTGAAGATTTCAGACTTCAAAAGCATGATACTGGCCGGGTGCGGTGGCTCACACCTGTAATCTCAGCACTTTGGGAGGCCGAGGCAGGCAGATCACGAGGTCAAGAGATCAAGACCATCCTGGCCAACATGGTGAGACCCTATCTCTGCTGGAAATACAAAAATTAGCTGGGCATGGTGGCGTGTGCCTGTAGTCCCAGCTACTTGGGAGGCTGAGGCAGGAGAATCGCTTGAACCCAGAAGATGGAGGTTGCAGTGAGCCAAGATCGCACCACGGCACTCCAGCCTGGCAACAGAGTGAGACTCCATCTCAAAAAAAAAAAAAAAAAGGCCAGGCATGGTGGCTCACGCCTGTAATCCCAGCACTTTGAGAGGCCGAGGCGGACGGATCACGAGGTCAGCAATTCGAGACCAGCCCGGCCAACATGGTGAAACCCCGTCTCTACTAAAAATACAAAAATTAGCCAGGCATGGTGGCGGGTGCCTGTAATTCCAGCTACTCTGGAGGCTGAGGCAGGAGAATCACTTGAACCCAGGAGGCAGAGGTTGCAGTGAGCCAAGACCGCGCCATTGTACTCCAGCCTGGGTGACAGAGCAAGACTCCGTCTGAAAAAAAAAAAAAAAAAAAAAGCATGATACCTTAAGCAAATAACCATTCAATTCCGCCAAACCTTGGTATCAGGCCCAGATAGAGAGACAGGCAGATACTGCCTGTGAGTGTCTTGGGCAAATAGGAAGGGAGTCATCACACAGTCCAACAAGATCATAGCAGAGGGGCCTACAGGTAGCATCTTAGCTATAAATGGACCTTCTCTGGAGTAGGAAGGTCAAAGAACTTCCCCCAAAACTTTTGTCTAAGGAGAGGCAGAGCCCTGTCTTTAAGAACCCCAGAGCCGTTAGATGAAAGAGAACAGTGCCCTATTCCAAGGAACATTTGTCCAAATGGCAACAGGGCTTCACAGGGAGGCCCAGTGTGAGAAGGGAAGAACAGCCCTGATCTGATACGGAAAGACAGGGCTGCAGGGACCTGTAAGCTGGAGTAGAGAACCAGGGACCCTGCTGGCACACCTGACCCTTCGTGGGAATTAGAGAAAGGTGTTCTCTCTGCACCCCTTCCTTCCAGCTGACACAGCCTGGCCTGGCACAGGGTGCAGAGCTTGGAGAGTAGAGTACCCAGCACGACTGGACAGACTCCGCCGAATGCCTTCGCGTGGAACTCAAACTGCATAGCCCAAAGTGCAAGCCCTGGGAAGGGATCCCTGCTGCCTCTAAGGGAACCCCAGTTTCAGAGAAGAAGCCCAATAAGCCCCTGGGAGACACTGCCCCGATCCAGACAACCTTGGTTCAAGGCAGAGAAATGACCAGACCCCAGGGAATTCTGATCTGAGAGGGAACAGAGACAAGGCTTTGTTCCAGAGCATTCTGGTCTGGAGGAATAGACAGCCCCACCTTCAGAGGCCTGTCCTCTGTACTGCACTCACGGCATGCGCCTTGCCATCTGTTCAACTAGGAAAGAGTAACCATCAGGCAACAATGCCTCAACTCCCTGACCCACCTTCCTCCCCACAAATGTCAGTATTTCTTTTATCTCCTAGAGACTATGAAGAAAGCCATGGACTCTCTTGCCTAAAAATATACGCATGTGTTTTTACGTACACACAGGCACACACACATGCAGTATTATACATACAACTTCAGGAGGTTAGGAAAGCTCTAGATCCCATCCCAATACCACTTAGAGATCTCTGAAGCCCAGGTTAAGACCCAAGGCCCTGTTCTAGACTCTAAGCACACCTCCTACAGGGCAAATCAAACTAGGTTGTGTCCTACAAGATAAAGCTGAAGCTCCTTATCATGGCAGCAAGGCCTTCTGTGATATAGATTCAACCTGTATTTCCAGCTTCCATTCCAGATACTGTCCATGAATCCTATGGGCTGTGCTCACTGAACTAATGCCAAACCTTCCCTGGATGAGGCATTCCTTTCTTGCCTCTATGTCTTTTCACATGCTATTTCTTCTAACAGAACTGTTTTACCCCCCTACATCAAATTTCTATTTATCCTTCCAAATCCTGCCCAAATATCAGCTCCTCCAGGAAGTCTTTCTGGATTAGCTATCTCATGACCCTTGTGTTTCCTGGTTATTGCCCCAACACCCTACATTGTGATCACCTGTTTAGGTATGTTTCCATTGTCTACAAATCATCCCAAAACTTAGTGGCTTAACACAACTCATTATTTATGATGCTGTGGTTGACTGGGGCATTTCCTCACTCATGCAGCTCATTCATCCTGGAGGACTGGCTGGGCTGGAAAGTCTAAAATGGCCTTACCGCACGTTTGGGAGATTGGGTGTCTTGGCTCTCTTCCATGTGGCCTCTCATCCTCCAGTATGTTCAATCAGCTTTCTTACTTAGCAGTCTCAGGGCAGTGTCACACCAAGAGGGTAAATGCCAAAGATGCAAGGCCTCTTGAGGCCTAGAATCTGGAACTCACACATCACTTCCACCGCTTTCTATTAAGCAAAGCAAGTCACAAAGCTAGTCCATAATCAAGGGATGAGGAAAGGCAGCTCTTGATAGGAGAAGATGCAAATAATTCTGGCCGTATTTAATCTTTCACAATGAATCTGACTCCACTAGACTTGGAGTTTCTCCAAGGCAAGGACCTTGTCTTATCCTTCCTTTACTCAAACATTTATCTAGTACTCACTCATGCTCAGCTTAGTGTCCTTGCCTTCAAGGGGTTAGATTTGCAGACTGATAATTATGGTCCAGTGTTTTGAGTGCTATGACAGGAGTATAAATAAGTTTCTAAGGGCCAGGCACAGTGGCTTATGCCTGTAATCCCAGCACTTTGGGAGGCCAACGCAGGTGGATTGCTTGAGGCCAGGAGTTCAAGACCAGCCTGGGCAACATGGCAAAACCCTGTCTCTACTAAAAATATAAAATAAAAAAAAATTAATAATAAAGAATACGTTTCTAGGATACTACAGTAGAAGGAGGGGAAAATCAAAGCAAGCTTCACACAGGAGGTAATGACTGAAAATGGACTCAGAGAAGGAATAGAAGTTCACTTGGCAGACAAGGAAGAAAGGTTACTCCAGATATAAAGGCAACACTAATGTACAGAGAACATAGAGGTGTAACAGAATGATATATCTGGGGACCTGCTAGCAGTTTGGTTTTGTTAGAAAGTAGAATGCAAGGAAAGTTAGTAGGTGAAGCTGGAAAGCAACCCAGAGACTAGCTGAGTATCCCATCCCTTGCTCTTTACACAAGGCCTGGCATGTAGTAGTTGTTCAGCTATGTTGGATTTTTAAAGTCACTGAGCTAGGCCTTGAAAGCAGGGGGTATTGGTTTCTGGGGTTTTGTTTTTATTTTTTATAGAGACAGGGTCTCACTATATTGCCCAGGCTGGTCTTGAACTCCTGGGCTCAAGCAATCCTCCTGTACTGGCTTCCCAAAGTGCTAAGATTAAAGGCATGAGCCATCGTGCCCAGCCTTGGTTTCTGGTTTGAATTCTCATTTACTTAGCCCCTGCTGACTAACCCTCATATCATTACCTCACTTAAACCTCATAGCAACTGTATTCATCATGCCCAATCTATTACCAAGGAAACAGGCCTAGAAAGAGGTGACTTTTCTAAGACCATATAAATTGTAAGTAACAGAATTAGGACTTGAACTTGAGTCTGTTTGGCCCTAAATCCGAGATTGTTTCCCAACCCATCACTGGGCTCAGGGCTTATCTCATAAAGTCTTTCTCCCCTTCCCACTGGTGTCTCCTTCATGCAAGACGCTGTGCTGGGTAAATGGCTAGAGATGACCTCCCAAGTACAAGGGACAGATATGTAAACAAACAGTCAAAACATACATGATCAAAGAGAAGCAGTGGAACTGCGAAAACTCAGAGGAGGCATCAAACCCAGGCTTGGGGGACAAAACTAAGTCTTGCCAGAGTCCTGAAGGATGAACAACAGTTAACCAAGCAGGGGATACTGGAGGGCATGGAGGCTCTCTGGCCTGAAGTGCAGAGCATGGAGTGCTCAAAAGAGCTACAGTTAGCTCTGCAAAGCTGAGTGTCAGGAATATAAAGGGAGAGAATAGGAGTGGGAGAAGTCTGGCAAGGCAGACAGGGCAGGCCTATATGCCTTTGTGGAGAACCACTGAAGGATTTAAAGGAGAGGGTTAGTTTTGTCCAATAGAAAGATCACATTGTGTGTAGTGTGGAGGATGGGTTGCAGAGAGAGAAGCTGGAGACCAAAAGATGAGACAGGAAACAGCTGCAAATTTAGAGAGCTCGTAAGATTATGTATGACTGGAGCACAACGACAACCAAGGTAGGTACAACCATGGAAGAAGAACTCAGGGCTGACTTGCCTATGCCCAGCACCATGCTGGGCTCTGGGTTCACCCAAATAACTCACACACGGCCCCAACCCTGAAGTGGTCAGTCCACTGATGAAAACTTCACAAGCGATGGTAATGGCGCAGAGATGAATGTACTTACACAAGGCAAAGCTATTTTTCAGTTAGACCTGGAAGGATGAGTAGGAGATAACAGAGGTGGAGATGAGAAAATTAGAGACCTTTCAAGGTAAACTTTCAGGATCTAGAAAAGGATTGAGTGTGAGGGATGGAGAAGGTGGGGTCCAGGGCGACTCTCAACTTTCCTCTGTGGGCACACCTGAGTAGATAGTGGCTTCCTCTTATGAATAGGGAACCCAAAGAGGAAGGCCTCTGTTTGGAGGATACTGAGTTCCAAGTTGGCCGTGTGGGTATGCAGTACCTATGGGAGCTCCAGGGGCCGTGCAGCAGACAGCTGACATGCTGGGAGTCCTCTGATAACAGAACTGGATGGCCTAGGGGTTGGGCGGGGATCGCCCACAGACGATAGGGAATTCCGACGCCTTGTCCCCTGCAAAGCGCCCAACGCGATGCCTCTGCCCTAAGGGCAGCCGCGAGGAAGGCAGGCAAAGGAGGCGGGAGCCGGGGCCGGGCGGTGGGGCGGAAGGAGCCCCGCAGCGGGAGGGGGCGTGGAGTGGGGTGGAAGGACTTCGCGGCCGCTAAAGATGGGGTGGGTAGGCTTAACGGGAGGTGGGAGGGACCCCAGGGAGGCTTCTGCCGGTTGCTACCAGAGTACAAACGGCAGCTTCCTGGTCTCGGTCCGGCCGCCCCCGCCGCATTGTGAACTTTCACCCCCAGCGCGCGACGGCGGCAGATCACGTGATCAGGGCCAACATGGCCGCCGCCGCCGCTGGGAGCTGAAGTGCCGCCGCCGCCGGGCAGCCGGGGGGAATCCGCCCGCATCGCCGCCCTCGCCGGCCGGGCGGCCGTGGGGCCCAGAGCGCCGGAGGCCGGGGCTGGGGCGGCACCGCGCAGCGGCTACGGGGTCCCGTTAGAGCAGCGCCCGGCGGCTATGCCGAGAGCCCGGAGCGGCCGGAGGAGCAGAGGGGCCGGCGGGAGGGAGGAAGTAGGTTTGTTTACGGGCTGTTTGGGGCGGAGCAGGTTTGGTCGGGGGTCCGGTGCTGGGGCGGGGGCCAGGACTCCAGGCCGCGCCTGACGCTCTCTTTTCTTTTCTTGCATCTGCCCGCGATCTTCTCCCAGACCTTTCTGCGAGTACGAGCCAACCGGCAGACCCGACTGAATGGTGAGTCCTGCCCGGCCCCTCCCTCCGCCCCACCCCCGGCCTCCTCCCTCCCTCACTGCCTGCCGCTCCTGGCTTGCCTGGGTCTCTCCGACTTTGGGGCCCGTTGGCTTCTTCGCAGTCACGGCGCCTGAGTATGTGCAAACCAAAGCTGCCGCTCTCAGTTTCCCCGTCTGTCTAATGGAGGTATGGCTCCCAGCTCTTGCCCAAACCTCTCTAAAGGCCCTGAAGAACCCTGGGTGGGGGGCAGTGAGTGCCGGAGAATGAGGAACGAGCTACACAATTCTACTCGGGAGCTCAGCTTTGAATTTGCAAACTGCTGGGACCTCACTATACAAACCTGCAGGGCGCTGAGAATGTTTTTCTTCCAGTTTTTAATCAGTGCCCAGTAGTGTGAATACAGCCTCTCTGCTGAGACTTGACAATACAGTGAGATCTGGAGTTCCCACGGCAACAGGAACTAACTCATCCCAGGGCTCTTTGAGTTATCAGTCGGCCCACATTTCACAAAGGTGATCAGCGTGGGCTCGACAGCTCTTAGAGGCCTTCTCTGAAAGCAGGCCGTGTGTGCACTACCTAGCAGCCCCGCTTTTGGATTCAAACCTCTGGAGCATTCCTGTTTGCCGAATACAATTGAATGATCCTAGCTTTTTGTGCTTACTAGGGTGTGGTATCTGGGGGGTGGCTGTAAGGGGTTTAGGGTCTCTGGGCCAGCTAGTAAGTGAGAGAGGCCATGGAGTTCAAGATCCCCAGCTCTTACCACTTGGTTTCTGCTGCCAGGCTGAGCCCTAGTTTGGAAAAGGGAGAAATTCATGATGGGCTGGCGCCATGTTAAGCACCATTCTCACAACGCCTCTGAGAAGAGTATTACACACCTTTTGTGAATAAGAAAACAGGCTCTGAGAGGTGAAAGTGGTTTGTTTAAAAGTACACAGCTGGGATGTAACTGAGCCATGATTCAATTGAAGTTTGTTTCCCACCAAAGCCCGTGTTTTCTCCAACCACGCCATGCTACCTCCTTGGCAAATGCGTTGATTCTTCCTACTCGTACGTAGCCTCTGGATAGAGAACAGAACTTTCTCTACCACACTTTGGTAAGCTTAACTCAGGATTTAGAAGATGAATGGGAAGGTGAAAACCAAACCTGCCTTCCCTCAGAATTTCCAGATGAAGCCCAGTCCATCAGGGTGCTTTCCAGGGACGACAAGGGATCATCTGCTGGCCTGTGTGTCCTGAGCAAGGAGCGCATCCAGTATTGTGCCTTTCTTGACCATTCCATGAGATTCGTTTCCTCATTGAACATTGTGGTATCATCAGCACCTTCTTCCCCAGGGAGGCATTCCCTTGGTGTAGGCATGGTAGAGAGGAAGCTTTGTGTTGGCACACTGCTCCACACTACACTTCTAGAACTCTCAGGGTCCTTTGCTCAATGCCTTTCTGATGTTTCACGTCCATTCTCCATCCCAGCCCTGGCTCTAGAGTGTCAAGGCTACCTAGATCTGAGATTCCAAGAGTTAGGGCAGCCAAAGCAAAGAGTTCTCGATCTTTGTCCACAAAGTCAAGTGGGGCGCTAGGACACAGTCATGTCACCTATAGTGAAAACACAGGAAATTGAAGAGATGGACTGGGCTACAGACCAAGTTTCCTCAAACTCCATGCCCAGTTCTGGCAGGATGGTAGCCTTCCTTTTGGTTTGGGTCTTTCTGGGGTTGCTCTGTTTTGGAGTTGGAGTAGCTCCCTGCCTCAGGCTCACAACAGGCGGGAGCTGGAGTCCTAGCACACTCACTGGGACCAATCTTTGTTGATGCTGCTCAGTTAGGGGGTCCCCTTGGAACAGAAGGGCATTCAAGGTTATGAAGTCAGGTCTGGTTTCCTATCTTGCCTTTGCCACTTTGTAGCTACTTGGACACCTACCTTGATCTCTCTAAGCTTCGAGTTTCTTCATCTGTTAAAAAGGGATAATGCAATCTAGCTTCAGCAAGTGGTAGGAAATGAGCTACCTTGAGTAGGCTGTGAGCCTGACACACAGTAGAAGCTTAAATTGTAACACAGCAGCTCTCATCTGTGTTCCCCTCCTAGATTGCATTCATGAGCTTCCCATTAGGGTCACTGTCCATGAGAAAGTTCTTCCTGGCCCTGCACTGGGGAACCTTTCCCTCCTTTGCTGGCTCTCCCCACTCCCCATCAGTCTGGTCGCAGGGTAGCCATCTCTGATCCTGCTGTGGCATTCTGGAAGGGACTAGAGGGAACAGAGTTTCTTGTTTTGACCCCTTCCTGCTTCAGTGACAGGAGGGCTACAGAGAGGGATTAGTGAGCTAATTAGAAATGATTGCATCGCTCAGCATTAATTAGCAGTGTTGTGGGCTTGGAGTGTGCACTTTGGAACTGAGCCCCCTGCGGGACAACATGGCAGGCAGCCCTCTGCCTCCAGGGCCTGCCAGCCCCTCTGTACTGATTAGAAATGATGAAACAGGTTCGGGTGGGCACAATAAGGGCTGCCTTCTCAGGGTTCCCTGAGCCTTCTGACCTGGCTGCCAAAGGTCTGACCCAGACTGTCTTACCTTTATGACTGGGCCTCAGTCTCCTCTTCTGTAAAATGGGATTAGTGGACCTCAGAGAAATTCTTCCTGGTAAGATTCTAGGTGGGGTGCTAGGAGCTGTATCTCAGGGCTCTTGGCCCAGGAACAAAAGAGGATTTAGCTGATGAGTGAACAGCAGTCCAAGTCAGGCAACCGGAGGGGTTAGGTTCTAGTCAAGAGATGCTCTTTAGACTTCTATTTCCTGACACCAAAAGAGTTCATGGTCTTGGCCTTCTGGAGAGATACCTAGCAACATGGAGTGTCTTCGCTCATTGGACTCTTATTAAACACTGCAAATAGAAAGGTATGGGTAGACCCTGCCCCAGCTTCGGCCAAAGAGTGGACTTACTCACTGGCTTAGTTAGCACCAGTCTCCTCCCCAGGTGCTCTTGGCAAAGCCCAGTCCCCAAAGGAGCAGGAGGTACTTCAAGATGAGGGCCAGATCAGGCACTGAATAAAAAGGCCAATGGCTGGCAAGAGGTCAGAATGTGTCAGTTCCACTGGGACCCTGGGGGCTGCAGTGACCGTGTGCTTGTTCTGTGCTTTGTTTTCGGTTTCCCCGTGCAGCTCGGATTGGGAAAATGAAACGGAGGAAGCAAGATGAAGGGCAGGTATGTCCCCTGTGCAACCGCCCCCTGGCAGGATCGGAGCAGGAGATGAGTAGGCATGTGGAGCATTGCCTTTCTAAGGTAGAGGGGCCATCACCACCCACCTTCCTTCCCCGCTCCCTTCCCCCGACACTAGCTGCTGACTGCCCCTGAATCTGTGGGCTCTTGGGGTCTCCATGTAGTCTCAGCAGCTTCTTCCCTTCTGTCCGCTGCTCTCTCCCTTTGCTTTCACTCTCACTCATTCCCTCCTTGGGCTCCAGTGGAAAACTATTGGGAAGAGGCCCAGGTCTTTGACCTCTAAATTGGTTTGCTTCAAAGGAGCCCTAGAGCTGAGGGCCCACTTGGCACACCACAGCTGGGGCTAGAGCTGTGCCTTCGTCGCAGACTGTGGGGAGCAGGTGGGGATGGCCTGGGCCCAGCATGATCCTGCTCTGCTCTTCACAGAGGGAAGGCTCCTGCATGGCTGAGGATGATGCTGTGGACATCGAGCATGAGAACAACAACCGCTTTGAGGAGTATGAGTGGTGTGGACAGAAGCGGATACGGGCCACCACTCTCCTGGAAGGTGGCTTCCGAGGTACAGACAGCTGACACATAGACAGTGGCACTCCGGTGCCAGGCCTCTGCTGAGTATCCATCTGTTGGGAGCCAAGAGGCCGAGGCTGGTGGCTGGTCATCCATCCGTTCCACCATGTGGGGACTGCTGCTGGTGGGGCTCCTTTGTGACTGTGCTGCCTGCCTGTGATGTGCATATTAAAATGGATGTATTTGGGTGGGGAAATGGAATTGTGAGGCTGCAAGCTAGGAATGACGAGGGGGGGCTCTCAGCCTCGGGTGATGCATTGAAGGTGACAGCCAAGCCGCGTTAGCACCTGCATAAAATATTAAAGGGACGGTTATGCATTTATCACTCCATCCCTCTTAAGGCTGATAAATGAGAATCCAGCAACCTGCTGTACACCTCCAGCACTGGGGGCCCTGAGGGCTTCCAGGCAAACACATTGGATTTTCCTCCTCCTCCTCTCCAGCCCTATGTCAGGGAAATCAGTTACAGAGGAGAGAGTGAGTTATGGCAAAATTTGACCTCCCATGAGCTTCATTGGTGAATCTAATTTTAGCTCTGATCCCATCCCTTCTCTCTGGGCGCCCTCTGCCCTGAAGCAAGAGGGACCTGGGCCCAGCTGCTCCCTCCTTCCCTTGGGCTCTCCCAGTTGCTGCAAAGGAGTGTGCAGGGCCCTGCCCATCTCCAGTGCCCTCCCAGCTCCTTGGAGGAGCAAGGCTTGGCACCCCCCATCAGGTCAGACAGCAGAATTGGTTGGGTGCCCAGGGTTAGTGACTTGTTAAACTCCCCAGCCATGGGCAGGGGAAAAGGGGAGCTGCCTGCCTCTTGGCCTCCAGCTCTTCTCTCTTTCTGTGCACGAGCACAGCTGGTACTGCAGCTTGTGGTCATTAAGTGAGCCAATCTGCTTCCCGTCTGCCTCTCTCTCTGGGCAACACGTTTGGGAGTACTGCTGTGTATGGTCCCTGGGGAATCTCACAGCAGCTGGGAAGAAGTTCTCTGCCTCCTTGGGGCCATGCTACCTGGGCGGATGCTGAGGAGTGGTCTCTGCAGGGCTGTCCAGTGCAGACTGGTTCCACGAAGGGGCTAAGAGCCCAGATGGGACATTATGTCTCTGGGCGTCTCTCACATTACCCAAGCGTTTGGGGGGCAAGCCAAAACATAAATCAGGAAGGTTAGTCAGATCAAACCGTCTCCCTGAGCCAGAGCTGGAGAGTGTTAGTTTGCCATTTCACTCATCCTGTACTGGAGCCTTGGAGTATCTGAGGCCCTAGAAGAGTGAGCAGCAGGGCTGACGATTGTCTGTCCCATGAGTTGGACACATGGGTGTCCGATGGCAGCCACACAGGGTCAGTTGCAATGTGCTGCTCTGGTTAGCTCTGTTGGCAGCTGCAACTGCTCACATCCTCCATTGCTGTGGCAACTTCTTAGGTTCCTTGGCACAGACCTGGACCTGATGGCTTCTGGGCACCAGACAGGGCTTACGGAGGATAAAGCTGCAAAGGGCCTGCTGATTTGACAAGACTATTTCCCCTGTGTCAGGATGCACTTGCAGAGCAGTGGGAGGGGCTCTTAGGCCCTGGGCGGGTATCTGTTTTCCCTGAGTGTTTACACTGTGAGGTTGTTCCTTTCAAGAATTCCTGAGGGGAGTTCAAAGGGGGCTTTTCTTTGAGCGATTTGGAGAGCGAGAATGAGAGTGAGACTTGAAGAGGGAACAGGGGCCGGAGGTGCCTTTATCTGCAGAGAATTGCTCCAGCTTTCCTGATAGAAGCTGCTGCCGCCTCTTAAACAGCTTAGTGCAGTCAAAAGACAGGCAGACTTGAAAGGCTGTTTTACAGCAAGATCAGCGGGGGCCATGAGGCAGAGAGCGGGGCGCAGTGGAGCGGAGGAGGCTGAGGCTTCTCGGTGGGGGGGCTATCAAAGGGAGGCCCTGGCTGATCCCTACTGCCTCTGCCCCCAAAACCCTGTCTGCAAAAGCTGGCCATCTGTCAGCCTACCCTCCCTGGCCAGGACCGATAGGCCCCAACTCTTGGGGGGTTGGGTGTGGCCCCACCAGGCGAGCTGGTGTCAGTGCAGTGCATTGATCGCCCGCCGGGCGGGCTGGGCCGCAAGCCGGGCAGCGCGTGCTTAATGTGATTGAAAGGCAGTTAAAATGGCGGTGACCTTTTCAGGAGGAATTAGATTGCCTGCCAAGACCGGTTAGAGGGAGTGATAACGCCAGCTGAAGAAGCTGCCCAGCCGACTTCAGAGAGAAGGAGGCAGAGGCAGGATGAGCAGGCGAGTGGCGAGGCCCATTTAAACCGCTGTGCGTGCTGACAGAACAGAGATTGCTGTCGTTGTTAGATATGAAAGAAGCGAAGAATTGCAGATAAGTTCCTGTATCCGATCACCCCCATCCCTCCTCCCAGACTAGGGCCTCTTCGTCATCCTCAGCAAAGCTTCCCACCAGGCCCCTGGAGGTTGGTCTGATGGATCAGATCGGTTACCTCGAATGTAATCTGCTGTGGGAAGCAGTGAACGGGCAAGAGTTTCGGTGGAGACACTGGGCTGAGGGCAACAGGCCTTAGAGATGGGGACCTGTGGTTACTGTGGAGGAGCTCCAGATATCCCAGGCCTGGGAGTGCTCGGATTGGTATTTTAGGACAAAATAAAGAACCAGACAGAGCAGGTGAGCACTGAGGTAGGTCCCACTGGAAATAGATTTTTGAAAAGACTAAAGGAAATAGGTATTACTTCAAGAAAGTAAGTTGGAAGGAATTTTTGCTGCCTAGGAGGCACTCTGACCTTCCCAATTCTAGAAGAAATACTTAAGCTGTGTGCCTAAGCTGTTGATTGTCCTTTCAGAACCATAGATTTTCTAACCTGCTACTGCTCTTTACATAAAGGACAGCACACAGAGCCTAGTGCACCACCAACATTCCACTAAAAGAGATCCGCAGTTAAGGAGAAAGGATGTTTTTCTTGGGTACCATGCCAAACCTGGGCAGAGCAAGGGGCTTCTAGGCTAGAGAAGCAGACTACAGGGGAACCTAACTATATAGCCCTTAAGACAAGCCTGCTTCCACCTGTAGTCTAAGGAGGTCTGTGACTAAGGAGCCATGCCTTTCCTCTCCTGTCCTCCATCCAGCTCCTGGATTCTGGAGAAGAGACCTATAGTGGTGAACCGTGGTCCCTCCTGTGTGTTGGTTGCCAGTGAGAGTTCACCCAACTGCATTGGGGAGCCCAGAGCTCCTCATATCTGGAAGGGACATGCTGGAAAGAGGACATGGGAATGATTGGTTTCAAATAAGGTGGCAATGATGTGGGCACAAGAGTGGTGAGATGGAGAAATTTCCCAGGAAGCTTCACAGGAAATGGAAGGCTGCAGCTGTATCTTTAAGCCCTGGCAGTGAATGTGTTGCTAAAATCCAGCATGAAGCCCCTTTGAACCAAACAGGTGGAGTGGGTAGGGAAAAGAAGGGTGTTAAGACAGTCAGCAGTGCAGGGTCTTTGTCCTGCTCAGGTCCTTAAGTGTTTCTTATCTTTCATGAGTTCCTTACATTTAAGCTGGTTCCAAGTAGCTGGATGAGAAGTCATGAAGCAAACGGGCAGAGCAGCTGTGGCACAAATCTTTTCTCTTCTTTTCTTTTCTTTTATTTTTTATTTATTTATTATTATTATTATTTTGAGACAGAGTCTCGCTTTGTCACCCAGGCTGGAGGCTAGAGTGCAGTGGCATGATTTCAGCTCACTACAACCTCCACCTCCTGGGTTCGAGAGATTCTCCTGCCTCAGCCTCCCGAGTAATTGGGATTACAGGCATGTGCCACTACATCCAGCTAATTTTTGTATTTTTAGTAGAGATGGGGTTTCACCATGTTGACCAGGCTGGTCTTGAACTCCTGACCTCAGGTGATCGGCCCACCTCAGCCTCCCAAAGTGCTGGGATTACAGGTATGAGCCACCACACCCGGCCTGGCACAAATCTTTTATCTGGCTATTTCTTGATAAAACTTCAGCGCCAGAAGTATGGGGCAAGGGGGTAAGAGGTGTTGTTAAGCCCCAGGGCATGGGCACATAGGCCTTGCCTTACCTAGCTGCTGCCTCCTTTAATGTGCTGGTTCTCAAAAGAAGGGAGCCCCAGGTGCTAACAATGTCCCCCAGTGCAGCTCTGCTCCTGGTCCAGCCAGTGACAGGTGTTGGAACAGCACACTGCTGGAGGCAGTCTTGGAGTGGAGAGGGTTGAGCTGCTGCCTTGTGACTCCTTACCATCTTTAGTTATCTCTGTCGCCTGTTGGGAGGGGTGAGGAGAGGTGGCAAGGAGCAAGGCACCTTCTGTCCCCCGTGGCAACTGACGGGATTTAATCGCCTTTTGGAACACAATTGTTAGGCTAGGACAGAGGGAGTGCAGGCAGAAGGAGCAAGTATCAATGGTTTTAAACGGCGTCTGTCTCTCTGCGTCTCTCCTGACGTGAGGCAGTGAAACGCGTTATCGAGGAGGCCCGGAAAGTGGCTAAGTGCGTTTGACACACGCCAACTCCCTGCCTCCACACTGGATAATTGCATTGTCAACTGTTCAGCGAGGTGGCAGGTGACACTGCAGGCCGATTGATTGTCCCGCATCGCAGCTCCCCAGACTGTCAGCTCCCCAATCGATGGCGTTTACACAAGACACCATAACTGCATCTGTAACTAATTCCAGTGTAAAACTCGCCGGAAGCTGCTGCCCCTGCCCTCCGTGTTGGGGAGCAGAGGCCTCTGGAGGCCCCGAGACTTTTCCTTTCTCCCTGGGCTCTGGTTTTGTTGGAAGCAGCAGGTGAGGAAATCGATGCCTCCTTTTTTATGGTTTCAGGTTCCAGGATGATACTGCCCCCAGTAAACGGGCATCTCCAGTTTCTCAATCGATCATCTGATCAATTGATTAAATTAACACTGATTTTTTTTTTTTTTTCTCCCTTCTCAATAACCCAGGAAGAAATGAGTTTATGGGAGAAGGGTCGTTTTTATAAAATGTAGACCTGTGTTTCATTTCTGCACTTAACTCTCTCCCTCTTTGTTGCTAAGTTTTCACTGTGAGGAGAAGGATATTTTTTTTTTGCACTGCCCACCCCGCCAGGAATGGGCAACTCTGGCACCACCCTGCTGGGTATCATTGACCATCAGGCTTAGGTTGCCTATGGGTGGGGGCTCAGGCCTTTATGCCACTTTAAGGTGGGGCAGAACTGTAGCAAGAGGCCATCCCTGGTGACTGAAGGGTACTCTGGGCCATCTTGGAGGTCCTGGGGGCTGAGTTCCTTCCCTAGATAGCAGCAGTAGGAGGGGCAGCTTGCCTGTTATCCCTGGAGCTACATGGAAGAGGAGCCAGAGACTTGGAAAGGAGCTGTCTGTGCCATCTTGCCTCTGAGTACTGGCTTGGGATATTCCAGCAGCTGAGAACATCAAACGACTGTGGAGCCTTCCTCTCCAAGCGGGAGGGGGGGCAAGCTGGCGGGGGCGCTGTCTGCATAAAACGGCTTTATGGCCGTTTCTTTTTATTATGATTCTGCCAGAAGTCAGCAAGTGACATTTCATTAAGAAAATAAAGTTTAATGTGCTGGGAAAGAGGTTGGAGCAGGCTGGGGCAGCACAAGAGTGAAACTGGCAGCAGCAGCCTGTTCTGAACACCTGTGGGGGTAGGGAGAGGTTCCCAACATCTGTCTCAGCTGGAGGATGGGGTCAGGGTCAGAGTGAATGGCTCAGACCAGAGGCAGAGGCCTTTTCTTTGGCAAAGTGTGTCGTGCTGTCCATCCTGCCTGACTGGCCAGAGGAACAGAAAGCTGCTGCCCGGCTGGGAGCTGGAATCTGATAAGGAAAGTTGTATCCTGAGAGATTTCTGTAGGCCACCAGCTAACTAGGACCTAACAGAGCAGTGTCGCCAGTGTTTAGCCAGTACTGCTGGGGTGTGCTGTGTGGTACCAGCCATCAGCCCGGCCAGCTCTGCTGGGTGATGCTGAGATCACAACAGTGAGTCAAACTTGGGACCCTTGCAGCTTCCAGTCTCATGAGGGACAGTGACAATAGGTGGTAATAAATTATGATTTTGGAGTTACACAGGATTCTGGGTGGACACCAGGGAAGGGACACCTGTGTGTAAGAACCTGGGAAGCCCCATCTGCCACACAGCACAGTGAGGATAGGGATCAGATCTTGAAGCTGTCTATTCTCAACATGGAGCCAGACAGAGGATGAGCCCAATAAAGGCTGAAAGAATGGCATTGAGGTGAGAGTTCTTTCCTTTAGCAGGGATTTAGAGAGCAGCTGCTCTCTGGGCACTGTGAGTTCATGGTAGGAGGCATGGTTGGGCTGAGTCAGACTTGCTAAAGGAGCAGGCATGTGTATTGTAGACCAGGAGGGGGAAGGTTCTAGGCAGAGAGCAGGAGGTGCAGAGGCATGGGGGCATGAGAAAGCACAGGATTTGGGAGACCACAGTAGCTCTGTTTAATGGAGTATGAGTCCTGGCCCAGGCATGGTGGGCAGTAAGACTACAGAGAGAAGGACTTCAGGCTACAGGGCTGCTTTCTGTGTTGAGAAGCTGGGCTTTTCCTGGCAGCTTTGGGGTACCCTGTTTTTTCTGCTTTGCCATGGAGCCTTATTGGGCCCACATGTGGTGCCAGGGTTCTCTGCTTTCCACTTACAAGGCAGGGCTAGGCAAGGCCAGGCCAAGCAGAGGATGTGAGGCCAGCTGCCGAGCTGCGTGTACTTGAGGAAGGGGGGTTGGCAGGGCTTGGGTGCCGCAAGCTGTAAGTGAACCTGATAGCTACATTCTGATTGATGGTAGAGTTTGTCTCCCAAACTGTCAGAGGGTTTATGGAGGTGCCACTCACCCACAAGGTGGGAATTGCTTGTCAGGACACCTGGCCGTGAACAGGAGACAGAGCTGTAACTTGGTGTTTTCTCAGCTTAATGGCCCTGCTGCTGACCTGACCTGCCTGCTGCCTCAAGTGTGTCAGTGCCTCAGGGTAGAGGGCAAATGAGGACTGTCAGGGAGAGGTGGAGCCCAGGCTGTGCCCGGCATCTTTCCTTCCCGGTGCTGCTTACCTTTGGGATTGGTGGTGTCTTTGTGAGACCAGAGACTGGTGGGATAGAAGGGAGAAGGATCAAGACTCAGTGTTTTTCAGGGCTGGAAAAATGGAGAACATTCCAGATGGAGTGAATAGCATGAGCAGCGGTCTTAAGAGCAGGATATACAGGCTGTTTGTGGTTTGGTGAGCAGCCCGTGTGTGCACATGCATGGGGTTTAGAGTGAAGTAGTAGAGAGCAAGAGTAAAGACAGATGGACCTAGATCTTCATGGATCCAGCTGAGGAGCCTAGGCTTGGTTGTGCATGCAGTGGGGAGCCATCGATGGTTTTGGAGCAGGAGGAAAGGGGGTCAGAACTCAGTGGTAAGCAGGATGAAGGAACAGATAAGAGGCCTGAGGACCCCCTACAAGACATACCCTAATGAGAGTATAAGGACCTGAGAGGAAAGAATGGACAAGCAGAAATGTCTGAAATCCTCAGGCAGATACTGAGCTGCTTCCTCACTTCTTTAAGGATTTCCTTGCTGATCCCAGTAGCCACAGAATCTCAAATCCTTTTGTCCCTGGCAGGGCTGTGCTGGCTAGTGAGGTGTGGTCTGAGACCCACCGGGAGGAAGTGGGGAGCTGGGGGGAACAGCTCTATAGCACTTGATCCTAGGCTATCAGGAAGGGTGGTCCTGGATGTCAGAGAGATCACCTGGCAGGTGAGCAGGCCTGGTGTAGCCCCAGCAGCTCGCCCCTCCCCCTGAGCTGAGAGTCTGTCTGTGGCTGTGCCAGATGCGCCTCAGGCGTCAGCCGCTTGCCTGGCCCGTGGCCTGGCCTCCGCTCAGCCTGGTGGCCTTCATGGACTGCTCTGAGAAGTAGGTGTGCATGCCTGTCCTCCCTCGTCTGTCCCTTCTTAATCCCTTTATAACTGCACTTGTCCAGGAATCTGGGCTGAGTGAGGTGGAGATGAATAATTAATGTCAGGCGCTTCAGACACCAAATATTTGAACAGCTGCCTGGTGTTTTTGCTGGCAAGGACCTAGCGGCCAGAATCAGGATGTTGGCCGGGGGTCCTACTCTGTGGCTCTGATTGGCCTTAGCCAGCCTGTTCTCTCCTCTGATGGACTTGTCAGGCTGGATAATGGGGCATAGGGGAGGCCCCACTCTTTTCCTATGAAATTCCTAGACCTGAATTTTTCTGTCCTCTTCCTGTTCTTCCTAGACCTGGAAGATAGGTGGACAGCAGGCCTGGGGCTGAGTGTCCCCCGAGGATGTGACATAATGTATGAATGGGCCAGTTTATGAGCAGAGACCACTTGGAGCAGCATGCAGTGGCAGAGAAAGATGAAGGGCCTGAAATGTCATGGTCAGGGGCACTGAAGTATCTGGCTCTATACATCCCAGGCCCAGGTTTCCCTCTGGGCCTTATCAGGTCCAAAGCCTAACCCCTACCTGGAGGCAGCAGGAGGGGCACCCTTCGCCTAGTCTTGTCCCCAGGCCTTCCTCACACCCTGCTTCCCACAGGCTCTGGCTTCATCATGTGCAGCGGCAAAGAGAACCCGGACAGTGATGCTGACTTGGATGTGGATGGGGATGACACTCTGGAGTATGGGAAGCCACAGTATCCTTGGAGCACTATGGGGGCTGGTGGGGCTGATAGGGCAGGCGCAGGGAATAAGAAAAGTAGCTCCCCTAGTATTCACCTGCACCACCCCCCGGGCCAGAGTCTCAGCTTTGGCCAGGAGGGCCATGCTCTCCTGAGGATTCAACCCTCATAGCCTGCTGCAAACTAGGATCCATTGTCCTTGACCACCATGCCAGATACACGGAGGCTGATGTCATCCCCTGCACAGGCGAGGAGCCTGGTGAAGCCAAGGAGAGAGAGGCACTCCGGGGCGCAGTCCTAAAGCAAGTGTGGGCACAGGCTTGGGCGGGGGGAGCAGAGAGACAGGAAGCCCTGAGGCAGGGGTTAATGCAGTACTGACCCTCAGGGCTGTCCTGCCCGCCTTCAGGCCTCACTTTGTTCTTCCTCCCTCCTTTCCTCCAGTGGCGGCCCTCCCAGCACGCGCATCACATCTGAGTTCTCTAAATGGGCCAGTGATGGTAAGTCCTGCCCCAGGTTAGGAGTAATGGGGGAGAAGGGGTATCCCTGGATGGTGGTGACTGACTCAAGCCCAACCCCTCACCTGTGCTGCCCAGTCTGGCCGGAGTGTGAGTTGCCCCTCTGTCCCAGCAGAGATGCCATCCACCAGCAATGGTGAAAGCAGCAAGCAGGAGGCCATGCAGAAGACCTGCAAGAACAGCGACATCGAGAAGTAAGTGTTTGGCCAGGAGGGGGCCCTGGGACCGCAGTTCAGTGGGAGGAGGGGCCCTTTGCTAGCAGGAAGGCCTGCTGCCAGGGCTTCTGGCCCTCCCAAGTGCAGCTCAGTGCTGCTGCCCTGGGCACATAGCCGGCAGTGGAGCCCAGCTGGTGCTAAGCGTGACTCTGTGAATTGATCACTGGGCCACGGCCCCGGGAGCCTTGGCAGTGGGAGGAGCAGTCCACCCGCCTGCCTGCCTGCTGCGGCGGCCTCCGCCCGGGGAATGTGATGTATGGCCGCCCAGCCCAGCCGGCGCACTTGATTCATCTCCAGTTTCTGTTTCTTAATCGGGAGCTAAATTGGTTTCATTTTTCTTGTCCCGGGTGGCACTCGCAGTGGATTTTAGGCAGGAACATTGGGTCTCATCACTTCTGGTAGGAATTTTTGGCCTGGGTTCTCTGGCAGAAGAAAAGGGATCCATTAGCACTTAGCCCAGGGCTGGGCAACCCCTGGCCCGGTTCCCCGGGAACCACAAATATTTGGTATCAGCTGGGCATCTCCCTGCCTTCCCAGAAGCCCAAGGAAGGCCAGTTCTGGCCTCAGGAGATGGCATTGTTCAGTCTAGGCTGCCTGGTGCTGCTGCCATTGGTCATTGCTTAACTCCAGTACACCCCACCTTCTGACTGCAGGCTAGGTTCCGTGGGGTTAAAAGGCAGCCTCTTCATTCCAGGGCCAGTGTTGCATCTTTGCCTCCTGCCAGGAGAGTGGATTGCAGGCCGGTGCAGGGCCGGGTCGGTGGCCCAGGGTCACCTCCCATTTGTTTCCCTCCATTTTGTGTTGTCATAAATTCATTCCAGCCCGTTGTGGTTGATCAGTTTATCTCGGTCGGGGCCGCGAGTGCTGCTGGCATGATGTATGGGCCGCGGCGCAGGGCCCGGCTGCCCATGAATCACCGCAGCTGCTCCGTGTCAGCGCCAGAGCGGGCCGTACGGGTTCGGCGCAACCAGCTTGGGGGGGGAGGAATGACGTATGGATGTTTATTTAATAATTCTCTCCTACTCCAGCTGAGCAGGACGGGTGGGGTTGTAAGGGGCACCCACCCTCGTCTGGAGGGGCTGCTCATAAATCAGAAAGACAAGATCATTAATCAGGGATGGCGCCCGAGGGGGAGGTGGGGGCAGAGCCAGTGGCTTCCATGAAGGTACAACCCACCCAAGGCTGGGGGGAGCCAGGATTTCTGTCCCACCTGTGTGAGCACAGGCACCCATAGGCAGGGATCTCTATGATGAGGTAGAGACTGGCTCAGTCATGTGCAGAGCTCTCCACTGGGTCTGGATCTGCTGAGACTGGGGCCCATCAGTCCCCGTGATTTCTCTATTTCTTGCCTTAGATCTGTTTTACTACTCAGGGAGAAGGAATGGTAGGATGCCATGGTTCCTCCAGGAATCTCCCCACCCCATGCCCTGGAGGGACTCAGGAATAGCTCACAGCCAGCCTGGACCAGGGGTTAGAGGCTTGGGTATTTCGCCAGAGCCAAGATTGGAGGGCAGGTGTGTGCTGAGCACATCCAGGATAGGTAGGCTCTGGAGTTGGCTACTAGCCTTCAGTGTGGCCTTGTAGCTCTTTGAGATGGCGTGGGAAATGGCTTCTTTCTCTCCCGGCCTCATCCTTTTTTGCCATTCCAGCTCTAGTTCTCTGATTTGGGGTTTGGGAGTTAGTTCTCCATTCTGGGGTAGGCTGCCCCCAGCTGCAGGCCTTAGTTTCCCCGTCTTTGACATAACTATATAGGACTAGGCAAATTCTCTGCTTAGTCCTTGGAGTGGAAGGGAGCACAGCTACAAATCCTTGTCTCCTTATCAGGAATTTACCTGTAATCTAGATGGGGATGGCACATATGGCATTGTGCAAAATGCCAGGGAAGGAGCCTGCTGTTCGGAGGCTTGTGAGGAGGGAAGGGATGGTAAAGGCTTCCAGAGCCAGAGAGCTAAATGGAAGCCCCCAGGGAATCAGCCAGTACCAGGAGGAAGAAGTCAGAGCCTTTCTTGGCATCCCTGGAAAGAGGCAAGAAAGAGGGAATCATGGACCCTAGGGTGATGGATTTAAGTGTCCCTGATACAGGGACACAGCCACTAAGGAGTCATACTCTGTGTTGCTGCTAGCTCCCCAAAGGAAAAAGGCCAGAGATTGAAGTTGTTATTGCCCGTGAAATGGGACCACTACCCTCCCTGCACTCCCATTAGCACTTACATCCAGCAATGACACGCCACCTGTAAGCTCTCAAGCTTCCTGAGCCGATTGTCTCCCCTAAACTACAGAACAGGTGCCCCCAGGAGATTGTCCTTGCCCAAAGTCCACCTCCCTTATGATTCCCCCGCCTCGGTCCAGCCTCTGCTTCCTGATTGAGTACATCTGTGAAACCTGAGCTGCTCATATGCTGCTCTTCCAGCATCCTCAGCAGCTGCCTGCTGTCCGCAAGATAAACTTCAGCTCCTTCAGGTGTGGCATTTGAGGTCCTCCTGCATGCCATCATCTCCTTTCTCACTGTAGCACTTGGCCTACATGTGGGCCTTCTAGCCAGACTGGGCTCTTGGGCCTCTCGGCCTCTGTTTCTGCTGTTCCGTTGGCCTGGAGCCCCTCCTCCTCCTGGGTGTAGCCAGTATAGTCATGGTCAATCACACAGTTATCAGTTGATCGTGGAATCAGTCTGCCAGGTTTGAATCCCATCTCCCTGACTCTGCGGGGACCTTGAGCAAGCTACTTAATCTTTCTGTGCTTTAGTTTCTTTGTATATAAAATGGAGATATTAGAATCTTCTCATGGGGTTTTTGTGAGGTGTAAATAAGATAATTATCAATCCCTCAGTACAATCCCTGGCATTTAGTAAGTGCTTAATAAATTTTAGCTATTTTATTTGTATTATTATTATTCCCTAAGGCCAATCTCCTATACCATCTTTTCTACTTTTCCAGGAAGCATTCTTCTCCCTCTCTGAGCTCCCCTGGATCCTGTTCATTTGTTTTAGGAGGGTGGGAAGGTTCCTTGAGAGAGTCCTAGCTATTTCCTGTTCAGCAGTGCAGCCCAAGGAGTCCTGGAAACGCAGGAGGGACCTTCGGGTGCAGGGCTTGGCCCACAGACAGGACTACCAGGGCATCTGATATATCTAGGAAGTAACAAGGAGCCCTGGAGGCAGGCCAGGCCTGTGGCAAAGGGACCTAGATCGTGTAGGACCCACCCAGTCCCTGCATGTCTCCCCCTCTCCCTGGAGGTTGGGCGGACCCTTTCTTCAGCAGGTGTTTGCTCATGTCCCAATGCCTGAGGTGGGGCTCTTGGCCACAGTCAGTACTGGTGGAGTGAGCAGCCCGCCCTCAGGGAACCCACACTCAGGAACTTGACACTGCTGTGGTGGAGTTCGCACGGGGGGCTGTGAGAGCCACTGTGCAGTGCTGGCTCGGGGGTCTGGAAAAGGCTTCTGGGAGGGCATGGGAACAAAACTAGGTCTGAATGATGAGGCAGAGCTAGTGAGTCAGGCGAGGGGGTGCAGAGGGATCACAGTGCAGAGGTCAAGGCAGTGAAAAAGGGGGCGTGGATGGTGACATGTAGGAGTCGAGCATAAAATGCATGGCAAAGTCCTCAGGGGTACGGCGGGCTGGGGCTGGACCAAGGAGTATAGTGGAGCTCTCTACTCCAAGGGGGACATTGGAATGTTGGAAGTCACACCACGAGAGATTTGCTTTGAGAACATAAATTCTTCTAAGCGCTGGGAGAGTGGAATGGAGATGAGGGGCCTGGAGGCAGAAAGGCTGTCTGGAAAAAGTTAGTGGTGGAATTGGTGGAAGACACTGAGAGCCTGGACTAGTGGTGGTGAGGGGGGAAAGAAGTGGAGAGATGCCGGAGATACTAGGAGAGATGACAGATTTGGGTTGTTGGGAAGACTGCGAAGGAGTGGTTGAAAATGGTTCCCTGGTATCTGGTGTAGAAATTCATCCGGATGGGAATGGAGGAACAGAGAGGGTGAGGAGTTTAGTTCTGGAATGTGGAATTTGCCGATTCACGTTATCAGAGGAAGGGGGCAGGCAGGGATGCCTAGGGGACATTTATGTATTTGGTTCTGGAATTCAAAGGAGGCGTAGGCTGGAGGTGCAGATGAGAGATGCCAGCCTGCTACCCAACTATGCCTTCCTTTTCACAGAATCACCGAAGATTCAGCTGTGACCACGTTTGAGGCTCTGAAGGCTCGGGTCAGAGAACTTGAACGGCAGCTATCTCGTGGGGACCGTTACAAATGCCTCATCTGCATGGTGAGTAGAAAAGAACCTAGGGGTGCCCTTGGTCAGGCTTCCACGCCCTCTGGGGGAGTTGGAGAGGGTCTCCGCACTGTGCTCTGGGCTCTTCGGAGGGTGGGCCTACCTCAGAGTGACCCCTTCTCTGCCCCCTCCTCCCTAGGACTCGTACTCGATGCCCCTAACGTCCATCCAGTGTTGGCACGTGCACTGCGAGGAGTGCTGGCTGCGGACCCTGGTGAGGTGGCATGGGGGTCGGGGAATCGGTGGCCACTCCGGGCACTGCCCAGATGTCTGTGCTTATGCCTGAGCCTGCCTGGGGGAAGTGGGGAGCATGGGGCAAAGGAGAACAGAGCCAGGAGCCAGGATATTTACCCCCAGGATATTTACCCCCAGGCTCGCTGCCTCTCCTCCCCAACTGCAGGTTTAGGAACTTCTGCCCCTCCATGAGTTCACTGCATTCTCCCTTCCCCTCCCCCTGTCCCCCGAAGGCCCACTGCATCACACAGACTGGTGAGGCCTGGGGTTGGGAGGAGGCTGGCTGTGGGTAAACAGGACCAGGGCCTTGGCCCCTCCCCCTCCCATTACTAAGCTCCTTCTGCTCCTGCCCCTGTTCTTCGCTCAGGAGCAGCCATTAAAATGTCGCCCGGAGACAGCAATAAAAGGCTCGGACGTGGGCTCTGTGTCCTGATCAAAGGCCGCGTGTAATCTCGTTAGGGCTGCGGCTGCCACAGCTGGACCCAGCCTTGTTCTCATTACCGGGGCTCCTGCTGTGGGGCTGGCCAGGCGGTTTGATCCTGGCGTCCCCCCAACACAGGAGCGTGCCTGCCTGCTCGCAGAAGCTGCCTATGCGTCCCCAGCCTGGGCTGACAGGACCAAGGTCCCAGCACACACTGGTGCAGAGAGACATGGCTGCAGGCCCAGGTGCTCACATGCGCACAGGTGGCACATTGTGTAGACCAGAGCCCTCCCTGTTCTCCCTGCAGGGTGCCAAGAAGCTCTGCCCTCAGTGCAACACGATCACAGCACCCGGAGACCTGCGGAGGATCTACTTGTGAGCTATCTGCCCCAGGCAGGCCTCGCCTCCAGCAGCCCCACCTGCCCCCAGCCTCTGTGACAGTGACCCTCTCCCTTTGTACATACTTGCACACAGGTTCCCCATGTACATACATGCACATACTCACATATGCGTACACACACACACATTTACACACGCAGGACTCTGGAGCCAGAGTAGAGGCTGTGGCCCAGGCACTACCTGCTGGCTCCCACCTATGGTTTGGGGGCCATACCTGTTCCAGCTCTGTTCCCAGGGTGGGGCAGGGAGGTGGGGGTTGGGGGAGTAGTGGGGCACGGCTCCTAAGATCCAGCCCCCAGACTGACAGACGGACAGACATGCAAACACCAGACTGAAGCACATGTAATATAGACCGTGTATGTTTACAATGTTGTGTATAAATGGGACAACTCCTCGCCCTCTACCTGTCCCCTCCCCCTTTGGTTGTATGATTTTCTTCTTTTTTAAGAACCCCTAGAAGCAGTACCTCCTTCAGGGTTGGCTGGGGGCTCGGCCCATCCACCTCTTGGGGTACCTGCCTCTCCCTCTCCCGTGGTGTCCCTTCCCTCTCCCATGTGCTCGGTGTTCAGTGGTGTATATTTCTTCTCCCAGACATGGGGCACACGCCCCAAGGGACATGATCCTCTCCTTAGTCTTAGCTCATGGGGCTCTTTATAGGGAGTTGGGGGGTAGAGGCAGGAAACGGGAACCGAGCTGAAGCAGAGGCTGAGTTGGGCTAGAGGACAGTGCTCCTGGCCACCCAGCCTCTGCCGAGAACCATTCCTGGGATAAGAGCTGCCTTTCCCAGGGAAAAAGTGTCGTCTCCCCGACCCTCCCGTGGGCCCTATGGTGTGATGCTGTGTCTGTATATTCTATACAAAGGTACTTGTCCTTTCCCTTTGTAAACTACATTTGACATGGATTAAACCAGTATAAACAGTTGCTGCCTGTGTGTTATGTGTGTGGGGAGGTGGGCTGAGGCAGTTAAGGGGTTAATTCCTGGCGGCAGGATGGGGGAAAGGACTTAGCTATAGGTGTATGACACTGTGCAGGGTTGGTCTGCTCTGGGGCCCTGGAGCATTTGGTTTGGATGGGGGTGGGGCTGGGGATCTGGGCTCCTGACTATTGATGGGTAGGGGCTCTAGGTTAATTCTTTATCGATGCAGAATTGTCAGCTCATTAATCACAGAAGAGGTCAGAGCTTGGGGGTACAGAGGGGATGCAAGCTCTTTCCCCCAACCTAGGGCAGGAGTAGCCACAAGCTTGGGTACAAACACAAGCCCCAGGCCTCTATCCCTTTCTGGTCCCCTGAAACATACCAGAGACCACAGTGGGATCACCCTATCAGCCTCCCAGGCTTTTGTTCCATTCTCCAAATGTATCTCTAGTGACCATCATCCCAGTGTAGCTACTGCCTAGATTCTCAAGTGGAAAGAATGGAAACCCTATTATCGAGGATGGACCTTCAAGTCTCCCATGTGCTCGGAGAACCGAGGCTGGGCAGCTAGCACTGGAGAGATGGCACTTTGACCCCCCACAGCTCCCCACTGCCAGTGAGGTAGCTCAGCTTCCTAGATGCCTCCCAGGCGGGTGCTCAAAGCTACATGTAAGTCCTCACCCACAACAGAAAGCTGTTTGGAGAAAAACAGTCAAGGCCCCAGAGTAGCCCCATTGACTCCAGACTTGCTTTGACACCTTGCACACCAGGCCCATCTGCCCAAATCCCCAGCCTTAGTTGCCCATTTTCTCTGGGATACCCACAGTGAATTCCTCAGATTTGGGTCCAGTTGGCAGCTCCTGCCACCCTTTGCACCCAGAAGAAGCACAGACAAGTCCCCCTTGGAGCCCAGCAAAGGCCCTTCACAGCTCCACACCCAGTTTAATGGCACCCAATATCCTGAACACAGGGATCCCGGGATCCTGGGAATGTACACTGCCTCTGTCGAGGAGGGTGGAGCAGCTCCAGCGATGGCTGAGGGTTTGGGAAAGATACAGGTTTGGAAGAGAAGAGTGGGTAGGTGCGGGCAACGGAGAGATGAAGGGGAGGCTCTTAATGCCCAGTTCCTGTCAGGCCGACTTCTTTGATGTCTTTACTCTCCCCTCCCATAGGCTTGGACTCAGTAGGTCCTTGATGGCTGGTTACTGCCACCCTGGGGGCCATATGGTCTCTAAAAGGGGCCATTAACCCAGAGTGAGTGCATTCCACTGAAGCCCGCCCTGCTGTGGGAGCCTTGAGCTGTCTCATGGCACAGGCTGCACTGCCACCTGTTGGCCATGGCTAGGAATGCAGCCACACAGCATGGGAATCTCTGCCACCATAGTGGGGACTCACCAAGGACTGATGGGATGCAGACAGAACGCGGCTCTGGGGACAGAGGGTCCATCATCCCCAAGAGTCAGCTCCCATCCAGAGCTTTTCTAGCCATCTCCTTCACTGCCCCCTAAGCCCCTTCATCACCACAGTAAGCTCATTCAAATATTTATTGAATACCTACTATATGCCAACATTGTGCAGTAGTGACTTCCAGAATGATAAATGATACTGAACTATCAGGCTGAATTCACCTCTCCAGCCTAGAGAGTATCTAAGTGGGTCTCCCTTCCAGGAGATGAAGGAGTTTGCTATTTCAGCCCAAATCCCCTTACTCTGGTTCTGGTCTTTAGGGCTTGGGAGTTCACTCATCACAGCTCCTGTTACAATGCTGCTGCCTTCCTGCCCCCCACTCTCTCTGGCAACTTTCAGCTTGCAACTTTCCCGAATCCAGCGGCTTCCTAGCAAAGTGTGGTAGAGCCAGGCAGGCTCCTAACCTCAGCTCCTCATCTGGCTTCTACCTCAGACTCCCAGGCAATGGGGTCAGAGGAGCCTCTCTGAGTGAACTGCCAAGTGGGAGCCATGTGAATGGTACTTTACACTGTAGGGCTTCGCCCTGCTGGAGCAAAGATCACAGCCCCTATCCGCAGCCTGACGCTACCCCTGACCGAGATACCTTCCCTCTGGCATCTCCCCACAAAGGTCACCTTCCATTCAAGGAATCAAAACTCAACTCTGGTAACAGGCACAAAGTTTCAGTTATGCAAGATGACGAAGTTCTGAATTATGCAAGATGCAAGACTATTCAGTTCTAGAGGTCTGCCGTGCACATAATCTCTTAAATTTTAAGTATCGTACACACTTACAATTTTGTTAGGTGATCTTGGCCAGGCACGGTGACTCACGCCGGTAATCCTAGCACTTTGGGAGGCTGAGGTGGGAGGATTACTTGAGCCTGGGAGGTTGAGGCTGCAGTGAGCCATGATTGCACCATTGCACCCCAGCCTAGGTGACAGAGTGAGACCCTGTCTCGAAATAAATAGATAAATAAATAAGTAAAGAAAAAAAGAGAGTAGGTCTCATGTTAAATGTTCTCACCACAGTTTAAACTTTAAAAAATCAACTAGGGCTCACCCTCAACACCCCCCTCCATTTGTCAACCTTTACAGCCTGCATGCCACAGGAATCAGCAGCCTGACTGTTGCACTTGTCCAAACACAACTCACTGCAAGGCTCCCACAGACACATGCCCAGGCACTCCTGCCCCTTAGGAGTCTGTGGTAAGCAGACCACCAGCAGACGGAGGCCCCCAGGAGACAGGCCCATAGGAATTTTCTACTTAGGGGACTGCAAAGTCCCAAAGGGCTACAGAGAATTGAACGAGAAGAGTGCCCCACAGATGCAGGTTGTGGGGAGGCGTCAGGCATTTATTTCTGGAGCAGAGGTGAGGTGGAGCAATGGCCTCAGCAGCGGACGCAGTTACGCATGAAGTCGACACAGAGGCTTGTGTAGTAGGTAGGGTAGTCACGGAGGTGGCTGACGTGCGCAGATGACACGAAGTCCACAGAACGCGCCAGGACCCGGCGTGCCAGGCGTGCCTCCACCATGCGTTCTACATCTCTGGCCAGGACTACTTCGTCGGCCCTCGAGTAGAGGTAGAGCTCGGGCCAGCGAGAGCCCGCGTCCTGTAGCCTGTCATAGAAGTGGGTGTGGAAGAGGGCTGTGATGGGAGCAAGCAGGACGTGGAACAGGACAACCACCAGGGCAAAGGCCACCAGCAGCAACAGGCGCAGCATGGCGGCCCGGCGCTCCAGGATGGCTGCCAGGGCCCGCAGAGCCCCTACCAGGTTGCTGTCACCAGGAGCGCTGTCAAAGATGGTGCCCACCACACGCAGGTGGCAGAAGCGACGGGTCTGCAGGAGCTCCAGCACGTAGCGGTACAGCATGACGCCACCGTTGCTGAAGACATGGAAGAGCAGGGGCTCCTTCTCAATCTCATAATCAAAGAGCAGCTCGAGCAGCCTCTGGGCCAAAACACGAAGTGAAGGGATGCCCAGCGACTCGGAGAAGAAGACCATGTGCCACGGGGCTGTGTATCGGATTACGATGCAGCCCTGGGGAGAGAGGCCCGATCAGTCCTCACAGATGAGGTGGGGGTAGTGGGTACAAGCTAAGGTCAGAAGGGCCCAGCAACCCCAGCCTGTAGGACACAGGCCATGGGGCCCACAGAGTCAGCAATGCTCTGGGTCCTGCTTCAGCCTGAGCCCACCAGCCCACCGCCCACAGACACAGGTGCCTTCTGGGCGGGGAAGGTATACTTAAGGCCCATTTTTGGACTAATTGCTTCATGCTGGCCAAGCCCTCTTGGCCTGGAGTGGTATTTGAGGCCCAGGGCCTGAAGCATGTACTGGAGACACCTGGGCTGACCAGAGGAAGTCTCTTTACTCTGGTTCCCTCCTGTCTGCACCCCGCCCTCCCATCCTAGGCCTTGACATTTGGGGCGGGGCCTCACTGCTTGGCTATACCCTGCCCCAGCACTTCAGATCTGCACTGTCCCTACCTCCCAGACACAAGTAGTACCCCCATGAGACCAGTACCCGAGAGCTGGCCTGCGGGCCCCAGCCCTGACCACCAGAGGCCACTTCTGAGCCAGGCCCACATCACTTTCATCACTGGTCACTGTCACCTTCCCTCTCTCCCAGGCTCCTAAAAACAGAGTCCATACTCTCTGGACTCAGGGACCTGACACTCAAATGTCCCTGGTTCCCGGGCCTGGGATCACTCCTCATACCTGCCCTGAAATTCCAAATACAGTAAACACTTGTTCCTCGAATTCTAAAATCTGGGCCCAAACTCCCTCTAGGCTTCTATATTCCTCATGCCTGGGCCAAGGGTGCCACAATCTCCACACAGGTCCCCTTCTAGGTCAGTTAGAAAAGCCACCATGCCTGGCTCCTAATCCCCCCTCATCCTCCTGTTCCAGAGACAAAGGGCCCTTTGTCAGGGGAATGTGACTTTGGAGAGTGCTGGAGTCAGACAGGTCTGGGTTCAACTCCTGGCACCACTATGTATCAATAGTAAGAACAAGCAGCAGCTTACTACTTTCTGAGTTTGGGTCCCCATCTATAAGATTACGGTGAAATTGGGATAACACCCACCTCATAAGGTTATGGGTAAAATTAGATGAAAAAAACGTATCTCAAATGATCAAAGCAGCACCTGACAGAAAGTAAACTCTCAACCAATAACAGCAGTAATTAGTGACGTGGTAGTAACAAGGAGAAAATCGTATGGCCACAGTAGTTAAATGACCCATGGCTAAACAGGGATGGTCAGCAGAGCTACCTTGCCATCAGCCGCCTGAACTCCTAGCCCTGGAGTGCCTGAGCATCCCTCCCAAGACTCTGAAGAGGAGGCTGCATAAGGCCACCCACATTCTCCCAAATGCTCAAATCCGACAGAGGGCTTTCAGTCCCCATTGTATGTTTCTCTCTGGCAGCATCTGGAATCACACATTCCTAGAAATATTATCTTGCAGCCCAGTCTCTTCAATAAGCCAGTAAAATGAAAAAAGGGGCTGTTCTATAGCCTGGACAACACAGTGAGACCCCATCTCTAAAAAAGAAAAAAAAATGGTCGGGCACAGTGGCTCACGCCTGTAATCCCAACACTTTGGGAGGCTAAGGTGGGCGGATGATGAAGTCAGGAGTTCGAGACCAGCCTCACCAACATGATGAAACCCCGTCTCTACTAAAAATACAAAAATTAGCCAGGCGTAGTGGCACATGCCTGTAATCCCAGATACCTGGGAGGCTGAGGCAGGAGAATTGCTTGAACCCAGGAGGCAGAGGTTGCAGTGAGCCGAGATCACACCATTGCACTCCAGCCTGGGCGACAGAGCAAGACTCCATCTCAAAAAAAAAAAAAAAAAAAAAAAAGAACAACAACAAAAAAATACTAGCTTGGCGTGGTGGTGCATGCCTGCAGTCCCAGCTACTCGGGAGGCTGGAGGCAGGATGATTGCTTGAGCCCAGGAGTTGAGGCTGCAGTGAGCTATGATTGCACCACTGCACTCCAGCCTGGGTGACAGAGTGAGACCTTGAATCTAAAATCAAGTGGGGAGGGGAACAGTTCTGGATTTAAAAGAGCCTTAAGAAGAAACAAAATAACTAGATGCAATGTGTGATCTTAGATTGGATCCTGGTTTGGGCACATCCGCTGTAAAGGATGCTTTAGGGACAATTAGGGAATCTGAATATGGACTGGAAACTAAATGAGATGAAACAAGAAGGTGGAGATCATGATCTGAAAAAAGCAGGATACAAAGCAGTACATTCAATAGGTCTCATGTAGGTAAAGAAAATATATACCCCCAAAAAAAAGCTGGAAGGATATACACTAAGTGTAAATAGAGGTCATCTCTAGGTGCTAGAATATGGTGTTTTTGTTTTGTTTTGCTTGTTTTGTTTGGGACAGGGTCTCACTCTGTCGCCCAGGCTGGAGTGTAGTGGCACGATCACAGCTCACTGCAGCCTCAACTTTCCAGGCTCAGGTGATCCTCCCATCTCAGACTCCCAAGTAGCTAAGACTACAGACATGCACTACCGTGCCTGGCTAATTGTTTTAATTTTTTTGTGGAGATCAGGTTTCACCATACTGCCCAGACTGGTCTCAAACTCCTAGGCTCAAGTGATCCTCCTGTCTCAGCCTCCCAAAGTGCGGGGATTACAGGCATGAGCCACAGCATCCACCTTGTTTTCTTTTAAATAATAAAATATTAGCGTTTTGGATTGGACTTTTTTTTTCTCTACATTCATCCTATCCTCCCTATTGGAAAGTCTTCCTTTCCAAGACTACCCCTCCCCCAACCCTGCAACCTCAACACCTCTGCCTTCTCTGGGATCTTACTCCATCTACTTTCTCCCTCGTGCCTTCTGCCCAAATAGCATCTTTACTCCTGCCCTGTACAACGGCCCATTTCCCAAAGACTCTTTCTGCAGATTCTGTCACACCTTCCTGGGTTTTCATATCCATCTCTGGCCACTCTTCCTTTCCTCATAGGACCCTCTTCATCTTCTACTCCATTAAGTTTGGGTTCCTCAGGACTGTCCTAGGCCCTCTTCTGTCCCCTACACACTCCCTGGGGGATCTCATCCACTCCAGAGCCTGTGGATTCTCTTCTAGTGTTCCAGTCTCAAAAAACACACCCCCCTCTACACAGGAGGTGCCCAGCCAGAAACCTGGCATTACCCTGGGAACCTCCCTATCCCTGTGCCCATGCCCAATCTCTCATTAAACTACCATTCTACCTCCTGACAAGCTCCTCAATCCATCACCTTACCTCTACCGACACCCCCAGCTCCAAGGTCCTGACTACCCTCTGTCCCTGGATCATGGCAAGCCCCTCTAAACTCACTTCTGGCTTCCTGCCCCACCCCTCCAATCTCCCCGCTACTCTGCAGCAAGGGACTTTATTTTGAGACAGGGTCTCGCTTTGTTGCCCAGGCTGGAGTGCAGTGGTGTGACTTCGGCTCACTGCAACCTCCACCTCCCGGGTTCAAGCGATCCCTACCACCTGAGCCTCCCCGGTAGCTGGGACTACAGGTGCCAGCCACCACGCCTGGCTAATTTTTGTATTTTTAGTAGAGATGGGGTCTCACCATGTTGGCCAGGCTGGTCTCGAACTCCTGACCTCAAGTGATCTGCCCGCCTCGGCCTTCCAAAGTGCTGGGATTATAGACATGAGCCACTGCGCCAGGCCAAAAGGGACTTTCTGATTCACGAATCTAACATCACATCCCTGCTTAAATCCCCTGAGGACCCCCTCCAAGCCCCACCTCTTGCTGGGTGCCTGTCCCTTCATTCTTCATCCCAGCCATACTTGACTATTCCTGGTCCCCCTGCCTGCCCTCAAAGATCTCAGGCTAATGAAGAAGCCAGACAAACCAAGCCCAGTGAGCAGAACTCGCAGCTGAAACTGCCTGCAGTGGGGCTGTCTGTAAAAGGCAACACCAGAGCCCCAGCCTTGGAGGCTGGGGAGAGGCTTCAAGGTCAGAACGACATTTTCCCCCTATCTCCCTCCCACTCCAGGGCCACCACACACCTCGGTCAGGCGGGATGTGGACGTGGGTGAGTGGAGGGATGCTGAGGGGAAGGGGGCTCAGCTGGCCTTTCTCCCAGGTGCCCCCCCACTGCTCAGTCCAAGGCTTCCAGCTGGCAGTTGGAGCTGTCTGTATGGGTACCCCCGCAGGAGGCTGTTTGGGGGAGAGATCTGGGCTGAGGAGGGGAGGGTGGAGTTGGAGGCCCAAGATGTGAGAGAGGCTTCCAAAATATAACCAAGTCCTGCTAAGGCCCCCTGCAGTTACCACAGTCTCTATATCCAACCTTGGTTGGATGAGAAGCAGCATGAATCTCTTTTCCAAGAGGCCCTACTAGTCTGGGAATGTGAAAGGTGCCATGGGCAGTCATAAGACAGAAACTCACCTGGTGGGAAAGGAGGAGGTCCTGGGAGTACAAGCTATGCCCAGACACCCAGCCCTGGCTCCTGCTGCCCGCAGAGGCACTGGCCAGTTAACAGGGACTGGAGCCTGGGCCAACTCTACAACTGTAGGGCACATCAAGGGTGGGCTGCCCATTGTGGAATGCAGGGAGGAAGGAAGAGGAAGCCATCAGGAGACCAAAGGGGTCACGACAGGCCACAGAGCTGGCAGCCAAGTGGGGATAATCCCACCAAGTCCCTATAACCCCATGGCCTTCCTCACAGTTTTTTGTTTTTTTTTTTTGTTTTGTTTTTTTGAGATGGAATCTCACTCTGTCGCCCAGGCTGGAGTGCAATGGCACAATCTCTGCTCACTGCAACCTCCACCTCCCGGGCTCAAGCGATTCTCCTGCCTCAGCCTCCTAAGTAGCTGGGATTATAGGCATGTGCCACCATGCCAGCTAATTTTTGTATTTTTAGTAGAGACAGGGTTTGACCATGTTGGCCAGGCTGGTCTCGAACTCTAGAGGCTGTTCTTAAAGCCATTCCCAGGCCTGCCTCAAAGGTGGTCAGCCCTCACGGCAGCCCAGGGGAGAGGGCACCAGAGTACTCACCCTTTTGTGGTAGATGGCGCTGTACTTGGCAAGATTCTTGTCCTTGCAGCCACCCCAGCCCAAGAGAATCACCACAGGCTGCCGAGTTTCTGCCTCCTTCCCACCTGGGCTGGGGCTGTTCGCTGAAACACAGATGGGGACTGTCAACACCAGAGCTGGGGTGGGGGCAGGGGTGACTGCCCAATCCAGAGCCAGCAGCACTCCAGCTGCTGCAGGCAGGGAACCAACGGGTGCCAGGCCCAGGCATCCTGCCAGCACGTGTGCACCAGTTCCCACCCCGTGCTGCTCCAGCTGCCTTTCTGCAGGCCTCTCAGGAGGCACCATGGGGTCACCGGACAAAGCAACACAAGGGCACCTTTCTTTAGAGACTCGAAGACAGCCCAAGTGAGGAAAGTAAATACCTTCTCCACACCCTTTCCCCTTCTGATCCAGGGCTCAGCGAACTACAACCCCGGGGCCAAACTGAACCCACTGCCTATTTTTGTATGGCCTGCAAGCTAAAATAATTTTCACACTTTTAAATGGTTAAAAAAAAATCGGCCAGGCGTGGTGGCTCACGCCTGTAATCCCAGCACTTTGGGAGGCCGAGGCGGACGGATCACAAGGTCAGGAGGTTGAGACCATCCTAGCTAATATGGTGAAACCCCGCCTCTACTAAAAATACAAAAAAAAATAAATTAGCCGGGCATGGTGGTGGGTGCCTGTAGTCCCAGCTACTCAGGAAGCCAAGGCAGGAGAATGGCGTGAACCTGGGAGGCGGAGCTTGCAGTGAGCCGAGATCGAGCCACTGCACTCCAGCCTGGGCAACAGAGACTCTGTCTCAAAAAAAAAAAAAAAAATCAAAAGAATATTTTATGACACGTGAAAATTATATGGAATTTAAATTTCACTGTCCACAAATAAAGTTTTATTGGAACATGCCACACTCATCATTTACTTAGGGTCTATGGCTACTTTTACACTAAGAACAGCAGAGTTAGTTACAACAAGATCAGGTGACTCACAAAGCCTAAAATATTGACTGGCCCTTTACAGAAAAAGTTTGCCAGCCCCTGTTCTAATTCCATGAGCAGATGGAAGAAGAGGGTCTTTTCTGAGACAGAGTCTTGCTCTGTCACCCAGGCTGGAGGGCAGTAGTAACACGATCTCAGCTCAGGGCAACCTCCATCTCCCAGGTTCAAGCAATTCTCCTGCCTCAGCCTACTGAGTAGCTGGGATTATAGGCACCCACCACCATGTGCAGCTTTTCTTTTTCTTTTTTTTTTTTAGAGTAAAGAAGGGGTTTTCCCATGTTGGCCAGGCTGGTCTCGAACTCCTGACCTCAAGTGATCTGCCCACCCCAGCCTCCTGGGAAGAAGAAGGTCTTAAAAGGAGAAATGGACAGGACAGTGCAGGCAGGGACATGAGGCTGACTAACTCTGGCCCATACCAAGCCACCTACCCTGTCCTGCCAGAGAATAATAACAGCCTATATTTATTGAAGTTTAACCCTTATAACAATACTCTAAGGCAGGTCCTCTTATTACAGATGAAGAAACTGAGGCAGAGTGAGGTTAAGGTACTTGTTTAAGCAAAGTGTAGGGCTGGGAATCTGGCCCCTGCTCCAGCACCATCTGTGCTGCCACCCCGTCCACAGCTGGTGATATGCTAAGAGGCACAAACCAGCTGCCACCACCACCAGGGCTGCCTTTGAGGAAGCCTCCCTGCAACCTTGTCAAACAGACCTCATCTCATTTCCCCTGCAAAGTGAATACCCGCCTCCTCAGGGGGACTTCTGTACAAGGACCGTCTGTAGCCAGTTAATCTGCCCTCCCAAAAGGGCCGGCATGCACCCTTCCAAGGACCAAGCCACTTGGCTATGCTCAGCTGCCACCCTGAAATTTATGGATGCCAGTGGTGACCTGGCAACAGTAAATTTCAAGCCTAGTTAAGAGGATGGTAAATATAAATCACTAACCTTTGGACAAAAGGAAGACAACAATTTCCTGTGGAAATTAATGTGATTGAAAAGTTCAATGTTCTTGCTCTCTAGTGGTGGTGACTCTGGCCTTCGGAGATTAACTGCCCGCACCGGTGGGGGTCCCAGGCCTGGCTGCAACTCAGCCTGGAGCAGAAGCTGCCAAAGCCGCAGTCCCCTGCTGACACCTGCCAGCCCTCCCGGCCTCCACGGGTGCTGGCTCGGCCTCTGATGAGGGAGACAGTCCCACAGGTCTATCTCAAGCAGCTCCAAATATTCTCACCACTTTTCTCGGCCTAGTGTCCCCATCTTCTGCCAGATGGCTCTTCACCTGCACTGGCCTTTCTGGTGGAGAGGCCCTGGGCCTCAGTGGGGCCCCAGCCCAACCTTGCTGGGTATGACTCTGCCCACGAGGCTCAGGCTGCGGCGGCCTCATGGAGGGTAATCAGCAGCTACCATTTGAACCTGCTTTTGCATCTTCGAGACCCAGCAACTCGATTTCCAAGACCCTGTACTGGGAGGCTCCCTCACCTCTGCAGCTGTCTGAGAACAGGCTCCCCTTCCCCTGCCTACAGGGTTTCCCCCATGTGCCACCACCGAGACACCAGCAAAGGGCTTTGGGATTTATCGCAAATACAGAGAAAGCAACCAAGAGAGGTCACATCCCCTGGCGGCCATGGGATGTCAAGGCCTGCCCCCACCAGCAGAGATGGTGCACTCCCAATTGCCAGAAGTTCAAACAGGTGCTGCTGGGCCTCCCAACTGCCCCTCCTCCTGAGGCTGGGTATGACTCTGCCCACGAGGCTCAGGCTGCGGCGGCCTCATGGAGGGTAATCAGCAGCTACCGTTTGAACCTGCTTTTGCACCTTCGAGACCCAGCAACTCGATTTCCAAGACCCTGTACTGAGAGGCTCCCTCACCTCTGCAGCTGTCTGAGAACAGGCTCCCCTTCCCCTGCCTACAGGGTTTCCCCCATGTGCCACCACCGAGACACCAGCAAAGGGCTTTGGGATTTATCGCAAATACAGAGAAAGCAACCAAGGGAGGTCACATCCCCTGGCGGCCATGGGATGTCAAGGCCAGCCCCCACCAGCAGAGATGGTGCACTCCCAATTGCCAGAAGTTCAAACAGGTGCTGCTGGGTCTCCCAACTGCCCCTCCTCCTGAGGCTGGGATTTGTAACTCCATTTTGCTGGCAACCTTGGCTTTACCGACTCAGGCAGGAATGACTCTTCACCCTCTATGAAGGCGAAGAAACCCTCAGAATACTGGCACCCTGGACACACTGCCTACTCCCATAGCCCAAGCTTTCTGTAATATTCTTTATTGATTTCTTTTTTTTGGAGATAGGGTCTCGCTCTGTTGCCCAAGCTGGAGTGCAGTGGCACAATCACAGCTCACTGCAGCCTCAACCTCCTTGGGCTCAAGCGATCCTTCTACCTCTGACTTCTGAGTAGTTGGGACCACAGGCACGCGCCACCATGGCCCGGCTCATTTAAAAACACTTTTGTTGTTGTTGTTGTTGTTGTTGTTTGAGAGGGAGTTTCACTTTTTTGCCCAGGCTGGAGTGAAGTGGTGCGATCTTGGCTCACTGCAACCTCCGCCCCCACGGGTTCAAGCGATTCCCCTGCCTCAGCCTCCTGAGTAGCTGGGATTATAGGCACCCACCACCACACCTGGCTAATTTTTGTATTTTCAGTAGAGACGGGGTTTCACCATGTTGACCAGGCTGGTGTCGAACTCCTGAGCTCAGGCAATCCGCCTGCCTCAGCCTCCCAAAGTGCTAGATTATAGGTGTGAGCCACCACACCCGGCCAAAAGTCATTGCTATGGCTATTGTTATTTATTGCCACATCAGGATCATGATTCTTCCACCCTCTTGAACAAACTCCTCCCCTTTTCTTACTTATTCCACTGGCCATATCACCCTCTCCCTCTCCTGCCGCTGACATCTCCGGGCCTCTGGCAGCTGACTTTGAGGCACTGAAAACTTTGGCCCCTGGCTAGATCTCCCACTCTATTCACACTTACCAGAACCCTGTACAAGCAATCAAATATACCTTGTTCCTAAACCATTACAAACTTCTCCAGCAAAAAGTGCTAACACACACAGCATGATGTGTCAGGCACTATTGCAAGCATTTTACATATCAATTCATTTATTATTCACAACACACCTGTAATCCCAGCACTTTGGGAGGCCAAAGCAGGCAGATCACTTGAGCCCAAGAGTTCAAGACCAGGTTAGGCAACATGGCGAAACCTCATCTCTATAAAAATTAGATGGGCAAAGTGGCACACACCTGTAATCCTAGCTTCTCAGGGTGCTGAGGCAGGAGGATAGGTTAAGCCCAGGAGATCAAGGCTGAAGTGAGCCAAGATCATGCCACTGTACTCCAGCCTGAGTGACAGAACGAGACCCTATTATCCAAAAAAAAAAAAAGCCAGGTGTGGTAGCTCACACATGTAATCCCAGCAATTTAGGAGGCCAAGGCACGCTGATCACCTGAGGTCAGGAGTTCGAGACCAGCCTGACCAACATGGAGAAACCTCATCTCTACTGAAAGTACAAAAATTAGTCGGGTATGGTGGCACATGCCTGTAATCCCAGCTACTCAGGAGGCTGAGGCAGGAGAATCGCTTGAACCTGGTGGTGGGGAGGTTGCGGTGAGCCGAGATTGCGCCATTGCACTCCAGCCTGGGCAACAAGAGTGAAACTCCACCTCAAAAAAAAAAAAATTGCAATATTCTTACGAGCAAGAATTCTCATTTTACAGACGAAAACCTGAGGCACATACGAAACGGCTTGCTCAAGGTTACATAACTAACAAGCAGTGAAGCTGAAATCCAAACCCAGCTGGTCTGACTCTAAAGACCAGCTTGTATCCACTACCCTAGCCAGCCCTGTAGATAACAAAACCATCTCCATCACCTCAGCTCCAAACCTGTATATATGGCTGCCTCGTGTACATCAAGAGACCCCATAATGACCTCATCTACCTGCTTCTCCCAGCTAGAACTTCAATATATGCTGCCTCATTTGGTCTTGCAACCATCCTAGGAGTTAGCTACTATTACTAGCCCCATTTTATGTAAGAGAAAACTAAAACACAGAGAGGGGAAGTCCCTTTCCCCCAAAAACACAGCCAGGAAGCAGCAGAGCCAGCGCCCACTCTCCGGACCAGCGTGCTCTACCGCCTCCACCGCCGCGATCTTGCACGTGCTCTCTGCTCTCCAGCCCACGATGCTGATGCTCCGTGTTCATGCTTTGCTAATGCCCATTCCACCTACAGAATCAGCTCACTATTTACTTCCAGGAAGGCTTCCTTGACGCCCTGCCAAACCCCTTCTCACCACCCCCCACCCCAAACCATCAGACTGAGTGAGGTGCCCCTCCTCTGTACTGTCACAGCACCCACCACCACACCACTACACTTAACACACACTGCACTGACAGTTTCATCAGTAACAGGTAGCAGGCTACTATAAAATTCAAGGCAAGAGATGGTGAAGGCCTGAACCACAGCAGTGGAGAGACAGATAGGGAGGGGTAGAAATGACAGGGAGAAAACCGTCACAAGAATTCTGGAACATGTATCAAAAGTCTCAAAAACATGCAATCTTTGCCAGGCGCGGTGGCACAAGCCTGTAATCCCAGTACTTTGGGAGGCCGAGGCAGGTGGATCACTTGAGGTCAGGGGTTCGGGACCAGCCTGACTAACATGGTGAAACCCTGTCTCTACTAAATACAAAAAATTAGCTGGGCATGGTGGCAGGCGCCTACAATCCCAGCTACTCGGGAGGCTGAGGCAGACAATCGCTTGAACCCAGGAGGCGGAGGTTGCAGTGAGCGGAGATTGCGCCATTGCACTCCAGCCAGGGCAACAAGAGCAAAACTCCACTGCAAAAAAAAAAAAAAAAAAAAAAAAAAAATGCAATCTTTGACTTGGTAATTCCACTTATAAGAAAGAAAAATGTTAAATCATAGAGAAATATTCAATAACACATTAAGCAGATCATAGACATAAATGTAAAAGCTGAAACTACAAAACTGTTAGAAGAGAACACAGGAGTAAATCTTTGAATTAGGCGGCAGTTTCATAGACATGCCACCAAAAGTACAAGGAACAAACAAACAAAAGAGATAAATTGAGACTTCATCAAAATAAAAACTTTTTACTTCAAAGGACATAATCCGAAAAAAAGAAAAACCCCACAGCATGGAGAAAATATTTGCAAATCATGTATCTGATAAGGGAGTAATATCCAGAATACAGAGAAAACTCCTAAAACTCAACAGCAAAAAGTAAACCCAAAAATGTATATTTTTAAAGGGTGGATTTTATGGTATGTGAATTATTTCTCAATAATGCTACGATTTTTTAAAATAATAGTAATACATTAAGTGAAAACACAAGTTACAAAGCAATATCATAACAGAATACCCACATACACACACATACTACACAAACGCACGCTTTTTTTGGGTTTTTTTTTGGCAGTCTCACTCTGTCACCTAGGCTGGAGTGTAATGCTGCAATCTTGGCTCACTACAACCTCCGCCTTCCAGGTTCAAGCAATTCTCTTGCCTCAGCCTCCCTAGTTGCTGGGATTACAGGCACCCACCATCATGCCCGGCTAATTTTTGTAGTTTTAGTAGAAACGGGGTTTCACCATGTTGGCCAGGCTGGTCTCGAACTCCTGACTTCAGGTGATCTGCCCACCTCAGCCTCCCAAAGTGCTGGAATTACAGGCGTGAGTCACCGCACCCAGCCACATATTTTTTTTTTAATGCATAGAAAAAAATACATCAAATATTAATAGCAATTATTTCTGGGATTAGAGGCAATTTCTTTTTCATGATTTTTTTCCCATTTTCTAAAATCAGTATGTATAACTTCTGCAATGAGAGTTAAAATGTTATCTTGGCCGAGCGCGGTGGCTCACGCCTGTAATCCCAGCACTTTGGGAGGCCGAGGCGGGCAGATCACGAAGTCAGGAGATCGAGACCATCCTGGCTAACACAGTGAAACCCCGTCTCTACTAAAAATACAAAAAATTAGCCGGGCGAGGTGGTGGACGCCTGTAGTCCCAGTTACTCGGGAGGCTGAGGCAGGAGAATGGCGTGAACCCCGGGGGGCGGAGCCTGCAGTGAGCCGAGATCGCACCATTGCACTCCAGCCTGGGCGACAGCGAGACTCTGTCTCAAAAAAAAAAAAAAAAAAAAAAAGTTATCTCAAACAACAGGAGAGGTGGTCCAGCAGAGTCAAAAGCAGTTGAGAAGTCAAAGAGGCCAGGGACGCCCAGAAGCCCCTCAGCAATGCGGAAGGATTCTTTTCAACCCTAGCACTTCTCGAGTACCCCACAAAACAATTTAATCTCACAAGCTCCCTGTCCTCTAGAATTTCTCAACAAATAACACTGACACAGATAGTGCAAGAATTACAAATACGTATATTGTACAACAGTTCAAGCCATAAAATTCAAGCATAAATTAGATTGTGTATATCCCAGGGGCATATGGGGAAGACAAAGGAATGAGCTGATAAGGCATAAGGGTCTGCAGTACAATATGTACTTTTTTATTCGCAAGCCAGAATGAAAATAGAAACTATGTTTTCTTTTTAAAATGCAAAAAATTGGCCAGACACGGTGGCTCACACCTGTAATCCCAGCACTTTGGGAGGCCGACGTGGGCGGATCACAAGGTCAGGAGTTCAAGACCATCCTGGCTAACAGGTGAAACCCCGTCTCTACTAAAAATACAAAAAATTAGCCAGGCGTGGTGGCGGGCGCCTGTAGTCCCAGCTACTCTGGAGGCTGAGGCAAGAGAATGGCGTGAACCCAGGAGGCGGAGCTTGCAGTGAGCCGAGATCACACCACTGCCCTCTAGCCTGGGTGACAGAACGATATTCCGTCTCAAAAATAAAATAAAATAAAAATAAAAATAAAATAACATGCAAAAAATTGAAAGATTCTTAATTTTCTCTACTCCCCAGAAAAACTTTCTAGTGTCTCACAGGTCCTATATTTAAATCAAATTTTTTTTTTCTTCTTTGAGACAAGGTCTTTCTGTGTTGCCCAGGCTGGAGGGCAGTGGCGCAGTCATGGCTCACTGCAGCCTCGACCTCTTGGGCTCAGGAAATTCTCCTACCTCAGCTTCCCAAGTAGCTGGGACTAAAGGCAAGCACCACCATGCTCAGCTAATTTTTGTATTATTTTGCAGAGACAGGGTTTGGCCATGTTGCCCGAGCTGGTCTCAAACTCTTGGGCTCAAGCAATCCATCCCCCTCGGCCTCCCAAAGTGTTGGGATTACAGGCATGAGCCACTGTACCCGGCCAAATTACTTTATTTTTTATTTACTTTTTAAAAGAAGAGCAGAGCAGAGTAGCATAGTATCTAAGGGTACATACTGTACAAAATCATATCTCGGTTCAATTCTCTGCCTCTGCCACTTAATAACTATGACACAGACCTTAATCAAGTTCTCTAAGCTTCAATTTCCTTATCTGTGAAATGGGGATAATGATACAAAGAATTAAATAAGATAATAGCTATAGAAGGCTTATCATGGTACCTGGCAGAAGGAAAGAGTTCAATAAATTGAAATTATTATTACTTCACAAGTAATGCATACTCACTGTAGAAAAAGTAGAAAATGAATATCTAATAAAATTGGAATCATATTGTTTGTAATCTGCTTTCTTCCGTTTGGCAATATATTATGAACATTTTTCCCTGTCAGTTTATATATTTCTACACCATTATTTTTAGTGGCTTCAGAGAGGCTATAGAATGTTTCATAATTTATGGTGACCAAATCTCCCATTATTGGATATGATGCTGTTTCCAATTTTTTGCTGTTATAAAAATACTTCAGTAGACACCCCTTTCTTTGTGCATGTCCCTAATTGTTTTCTAGAAATGGCATCGTATACAGGCAGCAACTCCTAATGGCAACTGAAATCTCGGCACGCACAAGCTCTGGAATAAGGCTCTTAAGCTGAAATCTGGAATTACTTTGGGCAAGACATTTTACCTCCCCACGAGCGTCTGTTCTTCATCTGTAAGACAGGATTAAGGGTTCTCCCTACTTCACAAGGTGGTTGTGAGGATTAATAAAATAATGAAAGGAGCTCCTGGTGGGCCTGTCACGTGGATAGAACATGGTTAACAGTGTAAGTACCACAGACACTCAGAGAAGAGGAGGCCTGCAAAGAGGCCTGGATCTCAAATCCAGGGTCTAGTACAGCACCAGCACCTGGCATAGAGCAGACACTTAGAAAGCGTTCTATTTTTTTTTTTTTTTTTGAGACGGAGTTTCGCTCTTCTTACCTAGGCCAGAGTGCAATGGCACAATCTTGGCTCACTGCAACCTCTGCCTCCCGGGTTCAAGCAATTTTCCTGCCTCAGCCTCCTGAGTAGCTGAGATTACAGGCATGCGCCACCACACCCAGCTAATTTTGTATTTTTAGTAGAGACGGGGTTTCTCCATATTGGTCAGGCTGGTCTCGAACTCCCGACCTCAGGTGATCCGCCCACCTCGGCCTCCCAAAGTGCTAGGATTACAGGCGTGACCCACCACGCCCGGCCAGAAAGAGTTCTTATCTAGAGGTGAAAGAAAGGAGATCATGATTCCAAAAATAAATACAACTCCTCTGTATTAAAAAAAAAAAAAGGCCTTTGGGGTCCTCATAGACAAGACAAGGATCAAATCCCAAACAACTCTTCTCCTGGGTCTTTGAGGTCTGTCCATCATGACAGATCTTCAGGTTTTCATCTCATTCTCCACCCACAAAAGCACAGCGCAGCCTCCTGCCAGGCCCCTGTTCCCTCCAGCCACTCACTATCCCCCCTCAGGGCTTTACTTCTTCACTTTCTCCCATCCAAGTTCCAAGCAGGCCTGACACTGCTTAGCTTCTGAGATCTGCATGTTCAAGGTGGTATGGCCGTGGACTTGACTTCCGCACTTTCTGCTGCTCACCATGGGGGTCTGTCAGCCCTCCTGAAGCTTCAGGTCCAGCTTGGGCTGCTCTTCTCTAGGAAGCCTCCCCCACCACAGGGCCCACCATGGTGGTCCAGACCCTTCAGCACTGTTTCCTGGGTGCCTGAGACAACTTCCTGAGGGTTAAAATGATGTCTATATTTCTTTGACCTCAGCCACTGATAAGCAAAAAAGGCACACGGTAAGACCTGGGGAGCAAAAACCCCCTCACTTCCCCTCTCTGTGATCCCCTTAAGACCTTCTGTTTACTTTAAGAGCAAAATGTTTGTCCCAGGCCCAGGCCCCAGCCCCATTAATTCTACGAATGAATTTTGTTTTATGTTTACTGAATATGAGAGCCACATGGTGCCTTTAAGAAGGTTGCTGGCCTATGAGCAAGTCACAGAGGGGATCTTGGTAGGACTTGGCTGACCATTCTCTGGATGGGAGGAAGGGTGGCACGGCCCGGGCCTGGGATGTCAGAGCAGCTCTGGCTTGGTCCTACAGTGCTGCCAAGTGATTCCATTCAGCTCACTTGGCACCTCATCCCTCCCAGGCCCTGGTGACAGTGAGTGAAGCCATCAAAAACACGACAACAGGAAAATATAGTGCTTAAGGGAGCCCCAGGAGAGACCCTTCCCAAACGAAATGAAGTAAGAGAGGGTATTGAGAGAGTGAGGGGATCACTGGCCTGGGAAAAAGAGAGGGAAGGCAGATTCTGGGTCAAACAACTGGCTTTAGCAAAGGCCTGGGCAGACAACCATCGGCGTGGGCAGCCATAGGTACTGGCTGGTAGGATTCCCAGCAGGAGGATGTTGGGCTGCCAAGCCTGACCTACAAGGCCCAGGGCTCTGAATGACCCCAGATCTACAGCTGCCTTCCAGCTAGCTAATGTGCCAGCATCAGCTTCTCTGTCAGCTCACAGCAGTGATGGGCTCTGTGGTTTCGATTTTTCAAGTACAGGGGAAAAGTAATTTCAGGCCAGGTGCAGTGGCTCATACCTGTAATCGCAGCACTTTGGGAGACTGCGATAAGAGGACTGCTTGAGCCCAGGAGTTTCAAACCAGTCTGGGCAACACAGTAAGACTCTGTCTCCATATAAGAAAATGAAAATTTTTTAAACTGAAAAAAAAAAATGTTTTTAAAGGCTGGGCACAGTGGCTCATGCCTGTAATCCCAGCACTTTGGGAGGCTGAGGCAGGTGGATCACCTGAGGTCAGGAGTTCGAGACCAGCCTAACCAATATGGTAAAACCCTGTCTCTACTAAAACTACAAAAATTAGCCAGGCATGGTAGCGGGTGCCTGTAGTCCCAGCTACTTGGGAGGCTGAGACAGGAGAATTGCTTGAACCCAGGAGGCGGAGGTTGCAGTGAACTCCAGCCTGGGCGACAGAGTGAGACTCCACCTCAAAAAAAAAAAGTTTTTAAAAAGTAATTTCAGAAACTAAATATGAATGTCCTACACACTTCTCCACCATTAAACAATAATTGCAAAAGACAGACAATCTCTGGGGCTCCAAAAGACTGTCACTCTATGAGGCCATGTTGGCCTGGAGGGAAGCTCTGCAGAAAGGAAGCAAATGGATTCAGGGGACCACAGTGTCGTGATCTCCTTCTGAGGGGTTTGACAACCTCTAGCTTTCCTCTTGCATGCACTGTGAGAGGGAAGGGCAATGAATTAAAGCCAGTTAGGAGGAGCAATAAGGAGGAGAAACAACTGAAGGCCGTGGAGGTGTTTCCCTTGGAGGAAACGTGAAGGCACGAAGCTGTCCTCTTGAAGAGAGGAAGAGAGACTCCTTGCTCTGTATCGTTCCCACCACAATGCTCTAGCCCTGCAGTTAGCACATCATTTTGAAACCACCTGCTTATAAATTCACTCCCCTCCCCAAAACCTCAGCTCCTTGGGCGTGTGAGTCACTTCTGAATGGCCAACAACGATCCCAGGGCCAGGACACAGCAAATGCTGAACTGAGAGCGGAAATTGCAGGAAGGCCTATTGTAGCTCAAGAAAGGGAAGTGCTTTCTAACAATCCCAGCTGCCTCCAACAGGCTAGGATGTTTGGGCAGAAGCATCGCCTCAGGGAAGGGTCTGCTAGCAATGGAATGCACTCATGCCAACAGAGGGAGGCAGGACAAAACAGTCTGAGATTTCTTTCAATTCTAAGACTCAGCCTCCTGGAGCAACAAAGGGAGCCACAGGATCCGCCACTGCACTCTGGCCTGGGCGACAGGGGATACTCCATCTCTTAAAAAAAAAAAAAAAAGAAAGGGGGGCGGGGCGGAAGGGGAACCATAGGGGAAGCAATGCAATGGCAGCACCTGCACTGTGCCAAGGACACACATCCAAACGCTACCTCGTAACCCTCGCAATCCCACGAGGAGGTAGGCACTAGTACTGTCCCCATTTCACAGTGGAGGAATCTCAGGCTCAGGGAGGTTCAATAGCTTGCCAAAGACATATAACTCATAAGACGTGGAGCTGAAATGTGAACCAGGACCACGAGGCTGCCCTCCTGGCCGTGAAGGCAGCTCCAACCCTTTGCAGCCGAAGGCTCTCCAAAGTAAATAATATTAACTGACTTCACGGCTTGCTGACGCCAAAACGTGTCCGAAGTATTTTTACATCTATAAACCCAAAAGCGCTAAGCCAGCAGATCCAGCTCTAGGGAAAAACAGCTGGTCTGGGGCCATCTGTTCTGTGGGACCCTAAAGGCTGCCCTCTCCTAGACTCCAACCAAAGAACATGAGATGCTACGGGAGGGGTCTGGGAAGGCTCTCCTGAAGGAGGTAAGTTTTATGGAGAGCAGAGTATAAGATCAAACCTTTGCATTAGGAAGATCACTGTGGTAGCAATTTAAGAGGCTGGGCTGCAGGCAGTGAGACAGGAGGCGTGAAGGCGATGCTGGACTAATGCAGGTGAGGGACACGCTGGCCTCAGGCTGATCATACTTCAAGGCCCTTCTGCCAGAATTCCCAGAGAGACCAAACTTTCCACTCTCTGGACCCCGATCTACTCACACTGTCATGGATGCGGGCCTGCTGTCAAGCCTAATTTTGTGGAGCCTCCTATGTCTTTCTTTAATGTAAGGAGAGAAACAATGCTGATCGTAAATGCCAGTTACTGAATTCACTCCATGCCAGGCCCTTTACACAATCTCCAGACGGCCCCAACAGCCCTATGAGGAAGGTTACTATCCTTATCCCCGTTTTGCAGAGGAGGAAACTGAAGTTCAGAGAAGGTAGCTTACCAAAGGTAATCCAGCTCCTAAAGGAAGGAGTCAGGATTTCAGTCGAGTTCTACCCGACGGCAGAGACTGCACTGTTAACCACTGCCGAGAAGAGTGGAGAAGGACGGCTAAGGGTTCTGAGTCCCGGGCTTCTGCGAGGACCGGTGACCCCGCGAGGCTCCCCCTCCACGCCTTCGGGAAAATAATAAGTGATAGGCTAGATGTGGGAAGCCCAATCCCAAACAAAGGAATCAGGAGGGATCCAGCTTTCGGCAGCCTTCAGCTATGAGAAGTGATTAAAGGGCATGGACCTGAGCACCCCGGACAGGAAAGACAGGAAAAGAGGTCCCAAGCGAGCAGCTGACTCGGGGCAGAGGCGGGGCTCGCCAGGGAGGAACACTCTGGGGCGGGGCTTATGAGGGGCGGGGCTCCCTGAGCCTCTCTAAGTCTAGGACCTGCCAGACCCTATGAGGGGGTGGCCCGCGGGAGGGCGGGGCCGCATGAGGGGCGGGGCTACAGCTGCGCTTGCAACCCACAGGTTCATGAGGTCACCTCCCCGCGCCTGCACCCAACCCTCATTCCATACTCTGGCTCCAGCAGGGCTGATCCGGGATCTCGATGGTGTAGTCCAGCTCTACCGAGGCCATGGTGAAGGCGCCGGCCCAGAGCACGGGCCTCCAGCCGGAACTCCCGCTTGCGCACCAGTGCCTCACCCGGGCGCCTCTTGGGCACCGCCCAATCACCACACACCTCCCCCGACACGGCCCAATCCCTGCGCCGCGCTCTGTGACCTCCCGCCTTAGCAACCACGGAGTCTCTCCTAGAGCCTCTCGCCTCACCCCACTAGCTCGGCCCTAGCAACCATGCCCCGCCCCTATTACTGGCCCGCAGCCATTGGCTAGCTCGCTTGATCTGGATCAGGTATTGGTCAGCCGGGGCGCCGGTCAGGAAGAGTCCCCACCCTCTTATGTAGGTGAGAGGCGGCTGGAGAGTTGCTGTATTCTGGGAATGGGCAGGGTCACTTGTCCGAACAGAGTCCTGTCCTACGCGGCGGAAGCGTGTGCCCTTTGACTTGCATCGTCTAGCTACCTCTGCCATCCTCTACCAGCCGCAACTCCGAGGGCTGGAGGTATAAAACCGTACAAAACGGCCTAGGGGGCGCGTGCCGACCCAACCTCCACCCAGTGGGGTCGAGGCATATTCTGGATGGATGGATGAATGGATGGATGAGTGGGTGGGAAGCAGTCTTCAGCTGATGACTGTAGAGAATGCCCTGTCGATAGGGTCCACCAAGGAGCTGGGAGTGCAACTTTCTTGCATTTATCTATATTTACATACTATGTGTCATACTATGTGCCAGTATATTTACATAGTATGTGCCAGAGACTGGGTGGACTAAATAAGGTTCCTTAGGCCCTAGTGAGGATCAAGCTTTTGGCCCTCCCTCTCCCATGTCTTAATGGGAGAGGGAGAGAAACCATGCATGAAGCAACTCTGATTCTGCGTGTGAGATAAGTACTACAGAAGAGTAAGGATTTGAGGAGCTCAGAATCAGAGAAGGGGCATTTATGGCAGTGGGGTTGGCTCTTGAGCTGGGCCTTGAAAGACTTTTAGAGATAGGGAGGGGGAAAGACTCTATGCATGCCAGGCGCGGTGGCTCAAACTCATAATCCCAGCACTTTGGAAGGCCAAGACAGGAGAATGGCTTGAAGGAGTTCAAGACCAGCCTGGGCAACATAGTGAGAGCTTCATCTCTACAAAATAAAAATTTTTTAAATTAGCCAGGCATGGTAGCACATGCCTGAAGTCCCAGCTACTTGGAAAGCTAAGGTGGGAGGATCACTGGAGTCGGGAGGTCAAAGCCGCAGTGAGCCATGCAGTGAGCCAGGCTGCACTCCAGCCTGGGTGACAGAGTGAGACCCTGTCTCAAAAAACAAAACAAAGAGCCCGGTGTGGTGGCTCACCCCTGTAATACCAGCACTTTGGGAGGCTGAGGCAGGCATATCACTTCAGGTCAGGAGTTCGAGACCAGCCTGGTCAACATGGCGAAACCCTGTCTCTACTAAAAATACAAAAATTAGCAGGGCGTGGTGGTGCACGCCTGTAATCCCAGCTACTTGGGAGGCTGAGGCAGGAGAATGGCTTGAACCTGGGAGGTAGAGGTGGCAGTGAGCCGAGATTGCGCCACTGCACTCCAGCCTGGGTGACAGAGCGTGACTCCGTCTAAAAAAAAGAAAGATTAGTGCAGGAACTAGACTGAGGATTGGGAGAAGGAGGGAGACCAGTTAGGAAGTTCTTTCATAGTGGGGAAGGATTATGGTGGCATAAAGCATGGAGTGGCAGCTGAAATGGGAAGGGCAGGATGAATTCCTTAGACACTTATAGCTAGAAAAAAATGGACTTGGTTACTGATTGGGTGTGGGGGAAGTAAGGGAAATGAAGGATGACTTCTAGATTCCTGGTTTGGGCAAACAGGAAGGAGAAGAAGCAGGGGTTTTTAGGAGAGGGTCAGTTCTGGGCACGGTGAGCTTGGGGTGCCAATGGAACATCCAAGTGGAGGTATCCAGAAGGCCATTGGATATGTCTAAGTGGAGTTCGCCAGATAAGTCTAACTGGAAGTTGCAGTGTGGGAGTCTATGGGGCCTTATAGATGCCAGCCACACCAATAGATTTGTTGAGCTTGCCCAGGGAGTAAGTGTAGAGTCGGAAGAGACCTAGGACAGAGCCCTGAGAAACACCCAAGTTTGAGGGTCTGGCAAAGGAGGACGAACCTGCAAAGATAATCAAGATGAAGTGTCCAAAATGGTAAGAAGATCAGTAGTAGTATGTGGTGTTTCAGAAGCCAAGGAAGGAAAGTGTTGAAGGCTTATGACTAATCAAGTAAAATAAGGCCTAAAAGAATCCACTGGATTTAGAAACAAGGAAGTTGTTGGTGACCTTTGCAAGTACAGTTTCAGTGGAGTGATGGGAGCAGAGGTCAAATTACAGTGGTTTGAGAAGCAGAGGGGATTGAGGAAGTGAAGATTCATGTAAGATACATTTTCAGAAAGCTTGGCTATTTAGGAGAAGGAAAAAGAAGGCAATAGCTGGAAGGAAACAGGTTTTTATTTGGATGGAAGAAATGTTGGTGTGGATCCAGCAAAGGGGAAAAAGATAAAACTGTAAGGGAAAGAAGATAACTGAGAATGGTGCCCCTGAAAAAAAGACTTTACCAAAGTGTTGGTGAAGAAATTCACTTAGAAGGGTGGAGGAACATTTGTTCTGTGGCAGAAGGGAAGTATTACATTGAGGTTAATTGGTGGGTTTGGTGACGGGAAGTTGAGGGAATTCTTCTTTGATGGTTTTCATTTTCTCTGTCAAATAAGAACATGATATCAGCCAGTGAGAGTGGGATTGGAGATGGTGTGCGAGATTGAAAAGAGCAGAGAAAGATTAAAATAGCAGCACTGGAGAGTGGCAGTGAGATGACTAAGGTAGCAAACAGATTTCTGGGCAGTTCTCATGGCCCCGTCGAGGTTAGTGACCGTTAATTTTCGGGAGCAGCAGTCTGCAAGGTTGTGTAATATGCATTTTTCCCTCAACAACATTCAGCCACCTAGTGGTGGGTACAGAGAGATTAGTTTAATTGATCTAGGTTTGGGTTTTACCAGGCAGATACAATGGAAGGACAAAGGACAAGGAAGTTGAAGATTGTGGCAAAACAGTGATTGAAATGAAGGGCCTTAATATCTAAACTGGATAGAAGAGTGAAAAAAAATTTATGGACTAGAGGTCCCAGTGAAAGTCAGAGAATCCATATCTGAGATCATTGAATGAGAGAGTTATGATCAGAAAGTGGAAGAATGAAGTTTGAGTAGTTTCCGGTGATGACAAGGTCCAGGGTGTGGCCGTGGGAGTCAGTGGCCAAAGTGGAGTACAGGAGACAGTCAGGATGCTGACGTGGCCACTGAACTCCCCCTGGATGATAGGAAGACTTGAGGGGAGGGAAGGGAAGAGGATGCCCGTGAGCTAGGTACCAGTGTTTGATGGGCAGAGCAGGTTTTTCTGGAGTCTCTAGGTGACAGCATGAGGAGGGGCAAAGGCTGAGACAGCTAAATGGTATGACCCTTGAAGTAGTAAGGGCTTTTACAAGAAGAAAGTGGAATAAGGAACCGAGTTGGGCTTTGGCAAGGAGACATGAGGCCCCCTCCTAACCCTGAAATCCTGGGGGTGTAAGAGTCTAAACAGATTCTACCAGGAGGGCCATGCAGAAGGGGAGCCCTGGGGTAGAGCCAGCTTTGAATGCAGGCTGGAGGTGGGCAGGTGACTGGAGAGGCTGAGGATGGAGCAGACTTAGCTGATTGGGAAGAAGGGTTTTCAAGAGCAGAGTAAAAAGGTTGGGAAGGGAAGGAAGGCTGAGAAATGGATCGAGGAAGATGAAGCATAGAGCAGGGAAGGGGCGAGGAGTGTGTGGTTGACCTCGCCAGTTACATGTTGTGGAGAGAGGATGAGGGCAGGTCTGTGGAGCGGGGTTGGAAGCAGAAGTGAGTCTGGGGAGAAGAAGAGTGGGGGCTGTGGGTAGGAATGAGGGCAAGTGGGGAGAAGATGAAGGCAGAGGATTTCATAGGAAGGAGATGAGGGAAAGGAGTTCCTGTGGGGAGAGGATGGAGAAAATGGACAGATATGAGGAAAAGGTGGGGGCAGATGGAGTCTATCAGGAAGTGATGAGTAGTAGGGGTAGGGGTGTCTGTCAGGGTGTGACTGGGGAGCAGAAGAGGGTCCATGAGAAGGAAGTGACAAATTGGAGTGCATATGCCTCTGGGAGAGAAATAAGGACACCTTGTTTGGAAGTTTGAGGAGATAATGTTTCTCTCTCCCTATCTCTGAATGGAGAGCTGAGAGTTAGGAGTCAGAGATGGGAGCCCAAGGAGAAGGGCTGTCTCATTCTACATGTGAAACCTACAGGAATAGGAGACAGTGACTCGCTTGTTGTCTCCGAGGCCATGTGGGGACAGTGAGCCAGGCTGGCAACCCATGCCTTGGAGGCCTCTTGCTTTCAGAAGGTGTCTTTTGATCTGGGGAGGGGGTGGGGAAGCCCTCTGGGAAATTTTACTTAGAAACAAGACCTGGCCAGGCGCGGTGGCTCACGCTTGTAATCCCAGCACTTTGGGAGGCCGAGGCGGGCGGATCACAAGGTCAGGAGATCGAGACCACGGTGAAACCCCGTCTCTACTAAAAATACAAAAAATTAGCCGAGCGTGGTGGCGGGCGCCTGTAGTCCCAGCTACTCGGAGAGGCTGAGGCAGGAGAATGGTGTGAACCCGGGAGGCGGAGCTTGCAGTGAGCCGAGATCGATCGCGCCACTGCACTCCAGCCTAGGTGACAGAGCGAGACTCCGTCTCAAAAAAAAAAAAAAGAAACAAGACCTATTGACCTCTTGATTTTTAATACCTCCGCTTCACTTCTTGCTAAGGACCTTTGGCTTAGCATGAGAGCTGAGGCTTTTGAGATTGTGTGATTTTAGTTTCCCTGCATGAAGAAGAACCATTTGGCCACTATAGAAATGATTTATGGATGAGTCCAGATTTATTAATCACCTCTGAAGATGGAGAGGAAATTAAAAACAAAGAGTCCACTCTGGGCTGAAGACAAAGTAGGTCTGTCATCCTTGCAGAAGACTTTGCCAAGGTTAGAAAGCCACAAACAAACCAATTTGGCCCGAAGTTCCTAATCTGGATTTTTAATTTCGCATGCTTGATTTTTCGCACCATTTTCTCTCTGAGGTAAAATAATGACTGTTTTAATTGGCTGCCACTTACAGAGACATCCCAATAAGCATGATGGCATACATATATTTTTCTCTGGCATTCCGTATGTGCTCCAGTTCTTATGATCAAGCTGGTGAAGCTGACTTTTACTGCATGCTGCATGCCATGATCAGTTGACTATAAATTAAATCCTCTTTTCCAAAAGCCATTTTCCATTAGTGCTAATTTGTTTGCTTCTCATTTCCACTGATCATTAGAGTCTCTGGTTGTGAGCACCAAATTGGAAATAATTTCTTTGACATTTCAAAAAAAATTTCTCCCCTTCTTGAATGCCATTTGACTGCAGCTAAATAGCATGGTTTACGGAAGAACAGTTCACTCCAATTACAATTTAACTGACCGTTCATGGCACTGAATCCCTGTCCTTAGTGTCCAAAGATGACACCTCTGCTGCCATTGCTATTTCCTATCATAGCTGTAAAACGCCTCGTAGACTTTGCATTGGCCTTCTTGGATGGAGATTCTGCCACTCCACACATGGCAGCTTTGGGAGGCTGGTAGTTTTATGGACCTGCATATCATGGACATTCAGATATAATCATCTCAACAGGAGATGGCTGATTTCTTCACACATTCACTCAGCGAGCATTTATTCAACATCTATTTTGTGCCAGGCATTATGCCAGGCCCTAGGGACACAGAGATAGGGAAGACCAACCCCTGCCCTTGAGGAATTCACACTCTAGTGGGAAGGACGGGTAAGTTTTAAAGCATAGTAGAGGAAGAGGTGGCATGGATGGGACCAGAGCTGCAAACCCCTAGTTGTCCCAGGGAGTTTGCCAAAGGGCAAAAAGGAACCTGGCCATTCCTGATGGCAGAGCAACACTGAGATGCAGAGGGCCCTGGAAGGGCCTGGGGAGTTGAGAGTGCAAGGTTGTTGTAATGTGGAAGTGACTAGAGATGAAGTTAGATTAGGGCCAAGTTTGTTTGTTGTTTTGAGACAGAGTCTCACTCTGTCACCCAGGCTGGAGTTCAATGGCACGGTCTCGGGTCACTGCAACCTCAGCCTCCCAGGTTCAAGTGATTCTCCCACCTCAGCCTCACGAGTAGCTGGGACTACAGGCGCGTGCCACCACACCCAGCTAATTTTTGTATTTTTAGTAGAGATGGGATTTCACTGTGTTGGCCAGGCTGGCCTCGAACTCCTGACCTCATGATCCACCGCTTCAGCTTCCCAAAGTGCTGGGATTATCAGTGTAAGCCACTGCGCCCAGCTGGGGCCAAGTTTTGAAGGGCCTTGAGTGCCATATTGGGTTTAGACTTTATCCAGTAGGCCACAGTGAGCTAATGGAGAAATCTGGGGGTGAAGCAAGTAGAAAGGGTAGAAGCTTAAGGAAAAAGTAGTTAGGAGATGGCTTTGTTTGTGTATTTATTTGGGTTGGTGGGGATTGAGCAAGGGTTTAAAAGGAGTCAGGGAAGATGGGAAGATTGAAGATAGGAGTAGAACCTAGTGCACATGGAGAGGGTGGGTGCTGATATGATGATGTTAAGAGGAGAGGGTTGTGCTTGATGGCCCCTATATTCTCTGTGAAGTTGGAAGCAAAGTTATCAGGCATCCTCCTTGATTCCTCCCCGTCTTTTATCTTCCACACCCAGTCAGTCACCAGGCCCTGTTTCTTCAAACAGTGTGACATTTCTACTTCTCTCCAACCCTAATATCATCAGCATCTTTGTCAAGGCCGTAGGAATGACTTCCTAACTGGTGCCCCCACCTCCAACTTGCCCCCTTCCGATCCCTTTTTTTTTTTTTTTTTTTTTTTTTTTTTTTTTTTGAGACGCAGTCTCACTCCATCACCCAGGCTGGAGTGCAGTGGCATGATCTTGGCTCACTGCAAGCTCCACCTCCTGGGTCTACGCCATTCTCCTGCCTCAGCCTCCCGAGTAGCCCGCCACCATGCCTGGCTAATGTTTTGTATTTTTAGTAGAGACGGGGTTTCACCATGTTAGCCAGTATGGTCTCGATCTCCTGACCTTGTGATCCGCCCGCCTCGGCCTCCCAAAGTGCTGGGATTACAGGCATGAGCCACCGTGCCTGGCCTCCCACTTGCAATTCTTTATGTCCTACACTTCCATCTCTGAGCCATTGCAGATTTGATTCCCTCTACCTAAAAGACACTTTCCTCACCTCTTCCATAGCTGCAGATTGCTTTTGAGCTTGGATGACATCTCCTCTGGAAAGCCTTTCACTCCAGCCAGCACCCAAACCAAGGCCAGGTTAGGTGTCCCTCTCTCTCATTCTACAGTGTCTTGCACCTACTCTGTCACAGCACTTGCCACGCTATTGGAATTGGTATCACCTATTTACAAGGCCGTATGCCACCCTCAGACTGTGTACTTGCGGGCAGGGACTGTGTCTTTTTTACATTTATCCCCAAAGGCCTAGGATAAGGCGTCGGACATACTTGTCACTATTTGTTGAATTTAGTGAGGTTGGGGGTGGGGCAGAGGGATGCCTAGTCATGTTTGCATGTCTTATGAAGCAACTTACTGAGGACTTACAATATAATGTGACAAGCACTGGAGACTCAAATAATGGGGGGAGGCAGCAGCCAGAGACTTAGGCAAACCAAGAGAAGACGCCATGGTAAAGAGGTGTCAAGCAAGAAAGCATTTTGAGTAAGAGGAATGGTCAATGATATTAGTTGTTGCAGTAAGAGGGGCAAGTGAGCAAAGGACTAAGACATCCTCACTGAACTGGGCAATTCAGAGGTTACCAGAGACATTGGCTAATGTGATGGAAGGGAAGTGGCTTGAGGCCAGAGGTTCCAAACCAGCCTGGGCAACATAGTGAGGCTCTGTTTCTTTTTTTTTTTTTTTTTTGAGACAGAGTCTCGCTCTGTCACCCAGGCTGGAGTGCAGTGGCGTGATCTTGGCTCACTGCAAGCTCCGCCTCCTGGGTTCACGCCATTCTCCTGCCTCAGCCTCCCGAGTAGCTGGGACTACAGGCGTCTGCCACCATGCCCGGCTAACTTTTTGTATTTTTTTGTAGAGGGGGGTTTCACCGTGTTAGCCAGGATGGTCTCGATCTCCTGACCTCGTGATCTGCCCGCCTCGGCCTCCCAAAGTACTGGGATTACAGGCGTGAGCCACTGCATCCGGCTGTGAGGCTCCGTTTCTAAAAAATTTTTTTAAGTTAGCCAGGCGTGATGGTGCATACCCGTAGTCCTAGCTACTCAGGAGGCTGAGGCAGGAGGATCACTTGAGCCCAGGAGTTCAAGACTGCATTGAGCTATGACGGTGCTGTGCACTCCAGCCTGAGTGACAGAGTGAGCCCCTATCTCGAATAAATACATTGATAAACAAATAAATAATAATAAAAATAGGTAAAAATCAAGGCTAACAAGAAAAATGCCTAAATAGAGGGGTTGAGGATACAAGGGAGGCAGAAGTAATCAGTAGAATGAGGGCCCTGAGGAGGCAGTGTGGATGGATGCAGAGCTCTGGTAGACGGCTAGAGAAGGAGAAGAGAAGGATGGGTGTGGATAGAGATGAAGAAAGAAGAGGAGTATGACGACATTCTTACCTAATGGCCTATAACTTTCTTTGTTAAACCCAAAAGTAGGTCTTCTGAGAATAGATGGAAGAGGTAGGAAGGTAAGGAGCTTGGAATTGTAGACTTCACAGGTGGGATGGTGCTAGCCAGTCACAGATTTGGGGTGTGGGTCTTGGGTATGAAAGCTGCGTTGGTTGGAGGTGAAAGCTGGAAGTCGCTGGAGTCTGCATTCCATGTCTCTCCTCTGTGCGCCAACAGAACCTGGGATATATCCCATCAGAGCACTCCCCACTGTTCATTAAAATCACCTTTTTGCTTGTCTCTCTGCCCTGCCAGTCTGTAAGCACCCGAGGGCAAGGTCTATGTTTGTCACGTTAACCAATCCCAAGCCCAATGCTTGGCTCAGAGTTGGCACCTGGGAATCTGTTTAATTAACTAATGTGCAGAGCTAAGGAAATTAAAGTGCACATTCTGAGCACAGTGTGTTGGATGTCAGTTTAAATAACACTTATTGAGTGCCTGTGTTTTACCAGAGACCATGCTAGCCACCCAAATTACGAGATGGAGCACGCTGATGTTGAAATTGCCTAGTGGCTCTTGAGTAAACAGGAAGGCTTACGTGTCAAAGTCATCAATCAGCACTGCGGCAAGGTAGAGAGGGAAAGCCTGACCTCAGAGGAGGAGGAAGGGTTCAGGAATAGTAGTAGGGATTTAGAGAATGGTGTTTGAGGTGTAGGATAGTGGGCAGCCCCCTTCCTGATTTAGAAGCAGCAGCATGGGTTGAGGCAAGGGGTGGGGTGGGGTGTCAGGTTTCACTTGGGGCCAAATTTAGATGGAAATTCTTTGGCCTGAAATGTTTGAGACTTTATCCTCAGGTAGTAAGGAACCATTGAAGAGTTTGAAGCAGGGAAATCTGTCAGATTTGTACTTTTAAAAATCTCACATCAAAGCCTGGCCTGGTGGCTCACACCTGTAATCCCAGTACGTTGGAAGGCAGAGGCAGGAGGATTGCTTGAGCCCAGGAGTTTGACAACAGTCTGGGCAACAAAGCAAGACCCCACCTCTACAAAAAATAAGCAAATATAAAAATAAAAATTAGGCGGGCATGGTGGCATGTGCCTGTAGTCCCAGCTACTCAGGAGGCTGAGGTGGGAGGATCACTCGAGCCTAGGAGGTTGAGGCTGCAGTAAGTTATGATCGTGCCACTGCACTCCAGCCTGGGTGAGAGAGCAAGGCCCTGTCTCAAAAATAAAAATAAAAATAAAAAATCTCACATCACTGTGGAGTTTAGGCTGGGGCAAGCCTGAAGACCAGTGGAGGCTGTTGCAGTAATCCATATGAGGAACAAGGGTGTGAAACTAAAATAGCGGCAGTGGAGGTGAAGATAGATAGACTGATCTCAGGGAGATTTAGGACATATAATTGGCAGGAGCTGGCAACAGTTCAGATGAGGGCAAGGGAGAGGAATAAGTCAAAGACAACTTTTGGCTGACTAGGAGGGTGGTGACCTAAGCACTGAAATAGGACCAACACAGGGCAAGGGGCACGTGTGAGTTGATAAGCTCAGTTTGGGACCTGTTGACTTGAGGAGCCTGTGACACATACCAATGAAGAGTCTGCTGGTCACTTAAGTACATAAAGAGATCTGGAGCTCAGGTGGGGGGCCCAGACTGAGGAGACGGATTTGAGATTCGTGCGCCTATAAATGTAATTTGAAGTGATGGGGTGAATGAGGTCACCCAGGGATTACAAAACATGAGAAGAGAACTGAGAATGGGAAAACGACCTGCAAAGGCAGTATCCTGCAACGGCGACTGAGGATTCAGAGAGTCTGGAGTAGAACCAGGGGAGACTGGGGTTAGGAAAAGAGTCATTCACAATCCATCAGAGAGACCGAGCACGGTGGGACGGTGAGCTAACCACTAAATTTGACAACAGGAGATTATTGGTGACACCTTGGAGCACAGAGGAGAACAGGATCCATGCCCTTGGCTTAGTGGGGAAAAACCTGGACTTTGGAGTTATATACAGATCTAAGTTCAAATCCCATTCCCATCCCTATTTAGCTTTGAGACCTTCAATAAGTGAGCAAACCCTTCTAAACCTTAGTTTCTTCATCTGAAAATTGTGGATAATGATGACCTCCTGAGGATCTTAAGAGGATTAAAACAAAGAATTTAGGCTGGGTGCGGTGGCTCACACCTGTAATTCCAGCACTTTGGGAGGCCAAGGTGGGAAGATAGCTTGAAGCCAGGAGTTTGAGATCAGCCTAGGCAACACAGAGAGACCCCATCTCTATAAACAAAAACAACCACAGAGAGAGAGAGAGAGAAAGAGAGAGAGAGAGGAGAGAGAGAGAGAGAGAGAGAGTGTGTGTGTGTGTATGGTGTATGGATAGCTCTTAATCAACACTCAAAAAATGTCAGTTTCTTCTCCCTGCCTTCATTCCTTCTTCTCCCTCTCTTCACCAGGAAAGACAGCTAACATCCCTTTTTCCTTAGCGGTCAACAAGCTTAGATACAAAATTTATCCCAGTAACTGACTCTTGAAATTGACACATTTTGGTCTTTTTTCCACTGTTTTCATCTTATTAATTCTTTTTAAACATGGTAGTTAATGGGCCTTTTTTTTACGCTCATCAAGCTTACTATTAAAGAAAAGTTTAGATAAATAATACATGGCTGGAGGCTCTTAATTAAATATACTTAATGTCTTATCTCCCCCTACTTCTCAAAAACCTTAGTGACATAACCCCGCTGAAGAAATATAAAAAAGCATTCAGTCACAAAAGTTCATGGAAGGAGGCAACAGGAGAAGAAAGAATTCAACAAATATTTGGAAGGTAGAAGGCAGATGCAGGGAGGTTAACCGGCTTGAAGCAGAGGAAATTGCAAGCAAGTGCCAACAAGGGGAGCTTACCAACAAGAAATCAGTCAATTCAGCCAGTTTGACCTCTAAGAGGCTTAATGCTTGAAAGCACAAATTACCACTGAAGGTCAGAAATGAGGTATGGAGCCCAGCCTAGGGGGATTCACTGACCTCTGTGTGCAGAGCACTTTGCCCGCACTCCAGACCCTCAACCGCCAAGAAAGAAATGACTCTAAACTTTTGCTGCACGAAGAGGAAGGAAGTTGGGCTCTGTAGGCCTCCTTGCACAGGGACCTCAGGCAGAGTTTGAAGGGCAGGAATAAGACATAGAGTTGAAAACTGATCAGTAGAGGGAAGGTCTACACACAGCATTGCGTGAACCCTTCCCCCACCTGACTCCCAACATGCCATGGCGAGGTGTCTGTAATAGCACCCCTACTCTCTCACCTTCCCTGGGAAAGTAGGAAAGTCTTCTCCAGAGACCCTGATATCTCTATGAGGGTGTTAAAAAAAAAAAAAACCTTCCACTGACTGACATTTATGAATTCCCCAGTGAGAAGACTAGTTGCCTAATAAATATCCAAACACTGAAGGATACAGTGATTTAAAGAGCCCACCAAGGGCCTACTATAGTAAATGAAAAAAGACCTTCACCAAAGCACATCATCATACAACTTCAGAAAGGTTTCAAAATCATCAGGAGTGAAAAAAATAGACAAAGGCACAGGAATCAGAATGACTTCAGATTTCTCATCAGCAACTGGGGAGGGTGAATCTGAGGGAAGCTTTTTTTTTTTTTTTTGAGACAGGGTCTTGCTCTGTTGCCTAGGCTGGAGTGCAGTGGCAGGATCACAGATCACTGCAGCCCCAACCTCCTGGTCTCATTTGATCCTCCTACCTCAGCCACCTTAGCCTCCCAAGTAGCTGAAACTACAAGTGTGTGCCACTATACCTGGCTAATTTGGGGGTTGGGGGATGGAGGTCTCACTGTGTTGTCCAGGCTGGTCTCAAACTCCTGGGCTCAAGTGATCCTCCTGCTTCAGCCTCCCAACATACTGGGATTATAGGCATGAGCCACCACACCTGGCCAGATAGCTTATTTCTTTCTTTTTTTTTTTTTTTTTGAGACAGTCTCACTCTGTCACCAGGCTGGAGTGCAGTGTCATGATCTCAGCTCACTGCAACTTCCATCTCCTGGGTTCCAGCGATTCTCTTGCCTCAGCCTCTTGAGTAGCTGGGACTACAGGCGCACGCCACCACGCCCAGCTAATTTTTGTATTTTTAGTAGAGACGGGGTTTCACCATGTTGGCCAGGATGGTCTTGATCTCTTGACCTCGTGATCTGCCCGCCTCGGCCCCTGAAAGTGCTAGGATTACAGGCGTGAGCCACCGCACCCGGCCCAGATAGCTTATTTCTAACACGGAGTTATATACCCAGCCAATGCAACATGTGGTCAAAAACGATATTTTTAGACTTTCTGGGACAAAACAAGGGTGTACACAAAGAAGGAAGAAGATGTGAGAGACAGGAAATGGGCATCCGTCAGAAAAACTCGGCAAGAGGAAATCCCAGGACAACATTTGCATACCAGCCTTAGTGAGCAACCAGTCTAAACTGTAGCAGAAAGAGATCTGTGGGACAGAGGTTTCCAGGGAAAAGATGGAATTAATCAGTTACAGATTGAACATTTGGAAAAATAATCATTACATATTTGGGACATTTGGAATGAAATAGCCCTTGGTACTTCAAACGAAACAATAGGAAAAAAATGACAATTATTAACTCCAGGTAAAACCAAACTGTAAGAAAAAAATGTAATAGTAGTTTGCCACTTGAAGAGTTTATTTACTTGATCAGTCATGTTAACATGCCGGACGTGGTGGCTCACGCCTGTAATCCCAGCACTTTGGGAGGCCGAGGCAGGCAGATCACTTGAGCTCAGGAGTTTGAGACCAGCCTGGCCAGCACAGCAAAACTCCGTCTCTACTAAAAATACAAAAATTAGCCAGGTGTGGTGGCACATGCCTTTAATCCCAGCTACTCAGGAGGCTGAGGCAGGAGAATCGCAGGAACCTGGGAGGCAGAAGCTGCAGTGAGCCAAGATCACACCACTGCACTCCAGCCTAGGCAACAGAGTGAGACTGCATCTCAAAAAATAATAATGTAAACACTATTGATTTAACTATAAAGTATGGGACATAATGTTGGAGGATAGAAAGAGAAAAAAATGGGAGTTAGAGTGATGCAATAAAACTGATTCCTCTGCTGGGCAAGGTGGCATGTGCCTATAGCCCCAGCTACTCAGGAGGCTGAGGCAGGAGGACTGCTTGAGGCCAGGAGTTTAAGGCTGCAGTTTACTATGATCGTACCTGTGAATAGCCACTGCACTACAGGCCGGGCAACATAGTGAGACCTCATCTCAGAAAAAAAAGAAAAAAAATGAAGACCTAATTCCTCAACTGCCAGAATGATAAATACATAAATATTGCCTAAGGTTGATACATCGAATGATAGCAGTGTATTAGTTTGCTAGAGCTGCCATAACAAAGTGTTATAGACTAGATAACTTAAATGACAGAAATTCATCATCTCACAGTTCTGGAGGCTGGAAGGCTGAGATTACAGTGTCACAGGGTTGATTTCCTCTGAGGCCTCTCTCCTTGGCTTGCAGATGACCATCTTTTCCCTGTGTCTTCACCTGGTTTTCTCTCTGTGTATGTCTGTATCCTAATCACCTCTTCTTATAAGGACACCAATCATATTGGATAAAGGCCCACCCTAATGACATAGTTTAAACCTAATTTCCTCTTTAAAGACTGTATCTGCATTTACAGCCACATCCCGAGGTACTGATGGTTAGGACTTCAACATAGGAATTTGGGGAAAAAACACAGTTCAGCCCATAACAAGTAGTATAAGCTAGTTATTTGGAAATACAGGGGTAAACAGCAGAAGAAATAGCCAAAAGAGTTTAAAGTAGCCTCCTCTGTGAGGAGAGACTGGAGGGCAGCAAGAGGTGAGGCAGGTGCTATTACTATTTGATTTTTTTCAAAATAGCAAGTGGCAGAGCTGAGCCTTGAACCCAGTCTGACTCCAGATCTCATGTTCTTCCACTCTCCCCCAAGAGTGGAAACTCCTCCAGGGCCCTGCAGCATCGTATTCATCTTTGCATTTCCCACGGTACCTTATACAGAGCCACAGGATGGGCCTTCACCACATACATAAGATTTACAGCTGCATCACAGTGACTTTTAAAGCTGCCGTTTGTTGATGCTTCTTTTCCTGTCTTCAAAGAAGATAGGGGAAACTGAGGTCGAAGGAAACATTGAGGAGCCGTAATGTGGAGTGCCCTGCTTAGAGGTCCCTGCCTTTTGTGTCCTGGAATCGCTGGGTGCATCTCTAATGGCACATTGAGTTTTGATACTAGAAAGGGTCCATTTAAGGCAGGGCAGGGGCACAGGGTGCTTTCCTGCCTGATGAAGCTAGTGGTGGTGTCTCAACCCCACCTCCCTGGGGTCTAGAACAGCCATTCACCCCCATTTTCTTGATGTCAGTTTGGCCACTGAAGGCAGCCACAGCCTCCCTAGGTTGTTCTCAGACTTATGACTGCAATGGCATTCACAGTGATTGATGCAGGATCCCATGAGGGGGTTTGGTCACTTTTGTGTTCAGGTTGGTCCGCAGTCATTCACCTGGTTCTTAAGGCCAGCTAGATTTCCTGGTTATCTCCATCCTGGAGGCTGCGTGGACACCCTTCTGGAAGCACACATCCCATGTCCTCTGGGGAGTAGTAGAGGTTGGTGTGTATGTATGTCTGTCTCCGCATGCCTCAGATTATTGCTTCCTAATAAAATTCTGATAGCTGGGCCCCATCAATATCTCAAATACATGTGAGGAAACATTAATTTAGAATCAATTTTAGGATGTTTCAGACTGTAAAGTCCTTTTAACTAGATCTCTGGCGAAGATGTAGAAGCACTTTATGGGACTGTAAATTTCATGTTGAACAGTCTTCATGAAATACACATCTCTCCTACACACAAGCTGTTCTCTCCACATCAATCATGGCCCCTGCAAGTAATGTTTCACAAATATTCTGTAAATCACAGAAAACCCCATGATAATGTGAAATATGACTTTCACTTGTCTGTTAGACAAAAGAATCACACATGCCTCTCTCCCATCAGCACTAACATTTGTTATGGATAATAACACTTTCAATCACAACTATTTTTGGAAAACGGGTTTATCTTAAACCTTCCCTCCCCCACTGAAAACACTCTCCCAAGGACACAGACTCCTACAAACCACAGCCCATTAATCCAACTATGGAATGGGAACTTTTTCTTCCCACTAACTTTTTTTAAAGTTGTTTTTAAGAGTTAGTGTAAAAGCCCGAGGTACAAGGTTAAGGAGCACTTTAACTTAGGTGATTGGCATAAGACGGAGGCCATGTCTCAAGACCTCAAGCTTCTGACCCTGTATGAAGTAAGCCACAAGAGAGGCCCAGATTTTGTTTAGTTTTTGTTTTTTTTTGTTTTTTGTTTTTTTGTTTTTAACAGAGTCTCACTCTGTCGCCCAGGCTGGAGTGCAGTGGCACGATCTCAGCTCACTGCAACCCGCCTCCTGGGTTCAAGCGATTTCTCCTGCCTCAGCCTCCCAAGAGTTGGGATTACAGGCGCCTGCCACCACGCCCGGCTAATTTTTTGTATGTTTAGTAGAGAGGGGGTTTCACCATGTCGGCCAAGCTGGTCTCAAACTCCTGACCTCAGGTGATCTGCCTGCCTGGGCCTTCCAAAGTCCTGGAATTACAGGCATGAGTCACCACGCCCGGCCTTAGCAAGCACTTTTATCTCAGCTGGATGCTGTGGTCTTTTAGTTGCTAGCATCAGTAGAGAAGCCAAAGAGCTAAAATTTTAGTTCTTAAAAGAGCAGACATTTAGCACACTGATGTTCTTAATCCCATTACACTCCAGCTAGAGCTTCCCTGTTCAAGCAGCAGGTGACCAGTCCTAGAGTATATTTTGCGCATAACTACACCCATTTGCATGATAGAGCCACACCCTGCCTCCAGCTGATTGCTAGACAAATAATGGAGTTGCATGATTCTAAACATTCTGGTAACCCGTCTGTTTTCTCTCCCTCTGTAGCCAACTTCAGGACTGATTGATCATGACTTCTATAAAGGAGCAGGCAGCAATTAGCAGGCTCTTAAGTTTTTTACAGGAGTGGGACAACGCTGGCAAAGTCGCAAGGAGTCACATCCTCGACAAGTTCATTGAAACCAACCAAGGCAAGACTGCCCCTGAACTGGAGCAGGAGTTTTCCCAGGGAGCCAGTTTGTTCCTGGTACGCTTGACCACCTCCCTTAGAATCACGTATCCTTTGCTGAACAGAAAAAAAAAAAAAAAATAGCCACCGGGCACGGTGGCTCACTCCTGTAATCCCAGCACTTTGGGAGGCCGAGGCGGGCAGATCACAAGGTCAGGATTTCGAGACCAGCCTAACCAACATGGTGAAACCCTGTCTCTACTAAAAATACAAAAATTAGCCAGCCATGGTGGCAGGTGCCTGTAATCCCAGCTACTCAAGAGGCTGAGGCAGGAGAATCACTTGAACCTGGGAGGCGGAGGTTGCAGTGAGCCGAGATCATGCCACTGCACTCCAGCCTGGGCAATAGAGTGAGACTGTCTCAAAACAAAAAAAAAAAAATTAGACAACCTTCAAAAATGGAAAGGAGAGGAGATTGTCAAAGGAGTTTTCTCTTGATTCTGATATTTTAGAACAGGACATCTGGTGTTAAAAAAAAGTGATAAGAAAAAATCCTCAGAGTCAAGAACTCTGTCAGCTTCCTGTCTTCCCAACCTATAATTATATTTCTTTCTCACCCCTAACCTCTTTTGCTCCCATCAGAGTTGAAGTAGGTATAACTCCTGTCTAGGGCTAATCCTCTATTTGTACTGCACTTGAACCCCTTCCTATCTCCTTCTTCTTTCTCTCCTATAGCTTTCACCTTTGCCTCATAACCAGCGTTTTCTCAGCATTTATATATGCTGAAATCTCTTCTACTTTAAAAAATAAAATTGAATCCCTGTTTCAAATCTATATTCCACCCAATCCCAGTTTCTGCCCTTCATGGTGAAGCTTCTTTTGTTTGTTTGTTTCTTTGTTTGTTTGTTTGAAACAGAGTCTCTCCCTGTGGCCCAGGCTGGAGTGCAATGGCACAATCTCAGCTCACCGCAACCTCCACCTCCCCAGTTCAAGCGATTCTCCTGCCTCAGCCTCCCGAGTAGCTGAGACTACAGCCATGTACCACCACACCTGGCTAATTTTTGTATTTTTAGTAGAGACAGGGTTTCACCATGTTGGCCAGGCTGGTCTCAAACTCCTGACCTCAAAGTGCTGGGAGTACAGGCATGAGCCACCGTGCCCAATGAAGCTTCTTGAAAAAGTTGTTGAGGGGCCGAGCATGGTGACTCATGCCTGTAATCCCAACACTTTGGGAGGCCGAGGTGGGCAGATTTTGAGACCAGCCTGGCCAACATGGGAAACCCCATCTCTACTACAAATGCAAAATTTAGCTGGGCATGGTGGCACATGCCTGTAATCCCAGCTACCTGGGAGGCTGAGGCAGGAGAATTGTTTGAACCCGGGAGGCGGAGGTTGCAGTGAGCCAAGATCGCGCCATTGCACTCCAGCCTGGGCCACAGAGACAAACTCCATCTTAAAACATTTTTTAAAAATTATAAAAATAAAGGTTGTTGAGTCTCCCTGTCTCTGCTTCCTCTCCTCCCTTTTCTCCACTTGCTGCCATCTGACTTCGGTGCCTCCCGCTCTACTGATGCAGGTCTTGCTAAGGTTACCCACGTTTTTCCAGTTGCAAAACCCAGGGACTGCATCTCCTTATAGGTGACCTCTCAGTGGCATTTGTCAATCAATCTTTCCCACTTCTCAAGACACTCCTGGTTTCTCTGATACCGATTATCTTGGTTTCTATGCATTTCCTGCGCTTCTTCAGCCACCCCTTAAATGCTGTTCCTTGGGATTCCATCCTTGTCCCTCTTCTCTACTCACTCTCAGATTCTCCCTGAGGGACTAGTTCATTGTCAAGATTCAACACCACTCTTGTATGAGGGCTTTCAAATAAGTATCCCTGCCCAAATTTCTCTCTTGAATCTGAGTTCCATACCTATATATCCAACTATTCCATACCCATATATCCATCTTCACTCATATGCCATAAGATGAGTGTCACATATCTGGCTTAGTAAACTAGGGGAATAGGGTGCCGTTATGTGGAAGAGAACATAAGAAGAGGAGTAAGTTTGAGGGTAGATAAGCTTGTTTTGGGACATGTTGAGTTTGAGATGTCTGTGCTTAGGATCCCTGGAGGCAGGTCAAGGCTAAAGACAGATCTGGTCACCATCAAAGTGATAGTTCAAGTTATAGGTGGATTTGAGGATATTCCTGCTCTGTGTGCCCATGGCACTACGGATTTATCTCAGACCCTTTTATTGTATATTTCTCTCCTTGCCTGAACCCTCTCGCCTTCTCTAAACCCCCTCCTTGACCCATGCACAGTGGCTTACACCTATAATCCCAGCTACTTGGGAGGCTGAGGAGGGAGGATCACTTAGGCCTTGGAGTTTGAAGCTGCAGTGAGCTATGATCACACCGCTGTGTTCTATCCTGGGCGACAGAGCAAGACCTCATCTCTAGAAAAATAAATAAATAAACTCCCTCCTTATTTGACCAACTCCTACTCTATTATTCAGGTCTCAATTTAAACATCACTTTCTCAGGAGGCCCATTTCTGAGTCCCAGGCTAGCTTAGGTTCCCTTCTTATATATATTCATAAACTTCCTCTGCCTTAATAATCATAACATTTTATTGTTATTACCTGCTTATTATCTCTCTTTCCCCCCACTGGATTTTAAGATCTCTGTGGGCAAGAATCGCATCTGTTCTACTTATCTCTGTATTTCTAACATGTAGCACAACGCCTGGCACATGTTTGCTGAGTAGAGGAATGAATGACCCAGCATCTGCAGCTGGGCAGAATTAAAGGTTTAAGTAAACACTGCTCTCTTGCTTACATTTAAGTTATTGATAAAATTATTTTTCAGACTCAGACCTGTAACACAGGGAATAACGATGGAATACATCTGTAGGTTTACCCAAATGTTCTTTTTTTGTTTGTTTGTTTGTTTGAGACAGGGTCTTCCTCTGTTGCCCAGGCTGGAGTACAGCAGCGCAATCACAGCTCACTGCAGCCCCAGACTCCTGGAGACTCAAAGGATCCTCTCAACTCAGCCTCCCAAGCAGATAGGACTATAGGCGTGCACCACCACACTCAGCTAATTTTTCTGTTTTTAAAATTTTTGTAGACATGGGTGGGGTCTTGCTATGTTGCCCAAGCTGGTCTCAAACTCCTGGCCTCATGCGATCTTCCCACCTTAGCCTCCCAAAGTGCTGGGACTACAGGTGTGAGCCACCACACCCAGTCTGTTCTCAGATATTATTGTGCATAAAAGAGGTTTAAAATGCAGATAACCAGTTACCTATCCACCCGCACTCCCAAGGTTCTGCTTTAGTAGATTGAGGGTGGAACCCTGGATCCTTATTTCTAACAAGTACTCTGTGTGGCTCTAGTGCCAGTGGTCCACGGGTTATGCTTTGAGAAACATTGCTGCCTATAACCTGGCTCCTGTCCCCACAACTCATGACACTAACCTCACCAAGTCCCTAGCTTTGTTGCCAAATCTAGAGTTCCTTTTTCCTTCCTTGTCTTACTGGACAATATTTTCCATTTGGCCACAGGGTGAGATAAGTAAGGCAGGGTCATACAGGTGCAGGGTCAGATCCTGTCTATTTAACACTGTGATGTCTTATTCATCTCATCATGGATTTGTTGTTGTTGTTTGAGACAGAGTCTCACTCTCACTTTGTCACTCAGGCTGGAGTACAGTGGTGCCATCACAGCTCTGCAGCCTCAACCTCCCGGGCTCAAGCCATCCTCCCACCTCAACCTCCCAAGTGGCTGGGACTATAGGCATGCACCACCACACCCCCAACTAATTTTATTATGTTTTTGTAGAGACAGGATCTTGCTGTTGCTGTTTCCCAGGCTCGTCTCAAACTCCTGGGCTCAAGCAACCCTCCCACCTTGACCTCTCAAAGTGCTGGGATTATAAGTGTGAGCTACCATGTCTGGCCCACCATGGACTTTTTATATTAATTTGATTATTTTAAATAGTGCATTGAAGTATTATTTGATTACTGAGTTTTTTGGTGCCCCTTTTAATTTCAGACCCCAAGCAAGTGCCTACCTCAACTCACCCTAGTCCTGGCCTTGCTTGACTACTGCCTCTGCTTAAGCTGTCCTCTCTTCTACCTTCTCCCACTGTTTCTCAGTTGCTCTTGCAGGATCTCTCCCACTCCAATCCCCCACTTAAATGTCAGTGTGTCTGGGCATTCTGTGCTTTTCTTACTTGGTCATTGCACTTATTACATTAGGCATTACATCATTCTTCTTCCTTTCTCAAGTGCCAATCATAGTGCCTAAAATTCAGTGGGTACTCAGTCAGTGCTTACTAAATGAATGAACCATGCTTTTACTGAACAGTTGTAGATTCAGTGTTCTACACCTAGAATTATTCATAATTCCCTAACTTTTTGCAGCCTTGTCATACAACAGATAAAATAGACTGCGTGACATGATAACAGTGTTTTGAATTAGCAAACCCACTTCTCCTACTCAGCCCTCCAGTTATGGTAGATTTTAGAGGAAAACAAGTCAATATAATAGCATCATAGCATCATTATTTTTTGCAAAATTGACTACCACATAGTCCCAATAAGCCTAAACCCTCTTTTCAAACTTGAACTTTCAGAATAGATCAGTAAAACTAAGGATTTATATATTAAATGATAAAATTAGTTACCATTTATTGAGTTTTTTTCTTTTTTCTTTTTTTTTTTTTTTGAGACAGAATCTCACTCTATTGCCCAGGCTGGAGTGCAGTGGTGCAATCTCGGCTCACTGCAACCTCCACCTCCCAGGTTCAAGCAATTCTCCTGCCTCAGCCTCCCGAGTAGCTGGGATTACAGGCGTGCACCACCATGCCCAGCTAATTTTTATATTTTTAGTAGAGACGGGGTTTCACCATGTTGTCCAGGCTAGTCTTGAACTCCTGACCTCAAGTGATTCACCCTCCTCAGTGCTGGGATCCCAAAGTGCTGGGATTACAGATGTGAGCCACTGGGCCCAGCCTATTGAGTCTTTATGTTCTAGGCACTGAGATATATACTATACAAATATTATGTCATTTGGGCCTAACACCCAGCCTAATAGGTGATTGGTATTATTCCATTTTATAGATAAGAAAGATGAGCCTTGAAAAGATTGAGTAATTTACTAGCAAATGGTAGAGATAAGGTTAGAACTGGGTGTCTGTTCGAAAGCCTATACGCCATCGTGTCTCCTACTCAGTGGCCCGTGCAGACCACAGCTCCACCTGCGACACCACACTGGGAGTGCATATGCAAAGCCCCCTCCCTCCATTTGTCTACAAGCCAGAAGGCCTAACAGTAAGAGTTAGAATCATAGTCAGACTGCCTAGGTTCAAATCCAGGTTTCAGCAGTTCACTGTGGAACCTTGGACAAGTTATTGACCTGAGATTGTTACCTCATGTTACTCAGGAAGTAATGGACATGCTAATAGCACCCACTGGAGGGCCATGGCGAGGATGATATGAGACAATGCAAGCAAAGCAGTTAGCACAGTGCCCCGCACACAGTAGGAGCTGGTACTTGTTAGCTACTGCTGACCTTGTGGCCCCAACATTGCTTCTTCATCCCATGTTCTCTAGATCCAGGATCAAACAATGTGTTCTGGAACTAATTCCTGGAAATAATAGACCAGAAATATGTATAGTGAGTGACTATGAGAACAAGACTAGCTGGGGGTGGTGGCTCACACCAGTAATCTCAATACTTAAGAGAGGCAGAGGCAGGAGGATCGCTTGAGCCCAGGAGTTCAAAACCAGCCCAGGCAACATAGCAAAACTCCATTCTCCACAAAAAGGAAGAAAAAAACAAACAAAAAATAAAGCTGGCATAGTGGCTCATGCCTGCAATCCCAACACTTTGGAAGGCTGAAGCAGGAGGATTGCTTGAATTCAGGAGTTCGAAACCAGTCTGGGCAACATAGTGAGACCCCTTCCTCTACAAAAAATACAGAAAAGGCTGGGCGCGGTGGCTCACACTTGTAATCCCAGCACTTTGGGAGGCCGAGGCGGGTGGATCACGAGGTCAGGAGATCGAGGCCATCCTGGCTAACATGGTGAAACCCCATCTCTACTAAAAAATACAAAAAATTAGCCAGGCGTGGTGGCGGGCGCCTGTAGTCCCAGCTACTCGGGCGGCTGAGGCAGGAGAATGGCTTGAACCCGGGAGGCGGAGCTTACAGTGAGCCGAGATTGCGCCACCGCACTCCAGCCTGGGTGACAGAGCGAGACTCCGTCTCAAAAAAAAAAAAAAAAATACAGAAAAAAATAGCTGGGCATGGTGGCACGTGCCTGTAGTCCCGGCTACTCAGGAGACTGAGACAGGAGGATTGCTTGAGCTCAGGAGTTCAAGGCTACGGTGAGCTGTGATTGCACCACTGTGCTCCAGCCTGGGCAACAGAGTGAGACCCTATCTCAAAAAAAAAAAAAAAAAAAAAAAAGGCTAGCTCAGGACAGAGGAAACAGAAGGTGACAAAAACAAAAGTTGGTCAGCCTAGCCTGAAGAAAAAGTAGAGAATGCACTGAGGCAGGAAGAGGGGCAGAGGTTGAGGGAGCAGGGTGGGGACAATGTAGGAATAATAAGACCACCACCATGTGGGCTGCTGCCTGGCCCCAGCTATGGCAGCAACAGGCAGGGGAGCCTGGCTCCAGGGCAAACACTATTTTTGCAGTAAAGAGCTTTTCCTAATGAGCCAATCTGTCTCTACTTCTATTGGCATCCTGGGAACCAGGGTGCAGCAGAGATAATTTGCTTCACACACCCCCCACCCAAACAAAGCACCATTACCTCCAACCCATTACATTAGCCTTTATCAGCCTTGGAAGCTCTCAGTCATCCTCCATGAGCTGCAATAATTTCAGCTAATTTCTTAAGTGTTCTAAGAGCCTCTGATGTGTTATGAGCCTAGTAATTGTTGACTGGTTCCTTTTCTGTTGTGGCTTGATTTCATACCTTGTATCTGAGCTGATGCGTGCTTTGGGTACTTTATTATAATGAGGCTTTTTGCAAAGACTCACATTAAAAAATAACATTAAATACTGAGGTTGTTTTAAATCAGAGTTTAATTTTTCCACCATCTCCTATTATTCTTGTTAGAAAGCCAATTCTTCATAAGGATAGTGACCTCCAGTGTAAAACTTTGAACAAGTACAAAAATTGAGAATTAATGATGAAGCTGGTTCTTTTTAGGGAAATCTAAGAATGAGGCACAAAGTCATGAACTATGCTGAGATCAAGGATGCAATGGGCATGGCTTAGAGAGGTTTGAGATATTGACCCCCAGCCTTCTCCAGGGACCCTTAATTCATCAGAGCCTCCTTGTTCCCTAGAAAGCCTGTAAGAGCCAAGGTGGCTGAACTGCCACAGAGGAGCTTCCTGGAGAACAGTGAACAGCCAGCACCCTCTTCCCCCAACCCTGTGTGTACTGCCACTTCCCCTTCAGCTGGTAGCTCCTCTCAGGGTAAAGAGGCACAGTTCAGCTACTTGGCCACCCTGGGCCCTGGGTGGTACCAGAGATCAGGCCCGGGCTCTGGCTTCTGTGTGAAAAACCACCCTGAAACTCACTCTTTAACGTGTCATACAGCTATATGACTGACTCATGTTTAGAAAAGCTTCTCAGGTCCATTGGCATCTTCTTATCAGCTGTAAGCAGGTGAGTTCTGTTCTAGCGTGATTCTGGGTGTCTCAGTGGCATCTCAGGCTCATGATGTCCTTGGCATTCACACCACCCAGGGCCACGGATTCCTGTTAGCAGTGGGTTCCTTGTAGCTCTTGGGATGGGCCCAGAGGTAATGTCCACCAGGATCCTGCTCTAGTTGCTCCCCATCCCTTGCTCTGCAGTGAACTAGTCAGCACCCTCTCCATTGTGAATTACAGAAAACCAACTCATACTGGACTCAGAAAAAGGAAAATCAGTGGCTCACTTAACTGGAAAAACCCAGAGGGTAGAAATATATATTTCAGCCCTAACTAGATCCAGGGCTGAATGTCATCAGTACTTGGCCTCCTTCTCTGTCTTTTCCCCCATTTCTGTCTCTTCTCCTCTGTGTTCATAGACCTCCATATGCCATGGTCCTCAGGAGTTCTAGACATACCAAAAACAGAGCAGATCCTTTCCACAGCTTCCCAAGAAAGTCCCAGGCTTTGAGCCTCATTGGACCAATTTAGATCCCATGCCCAGCCCCAAACTTCTGCAGTCAGAAGGGTGACATACCGTCACCTCCTCACCCCACCAAAACTACATGGCCCATGAGTGGCAGAGAGCTGATTCCCCAAGTGACAGTTGAGGTGGTATTTACAAGAAGAAGGAGAAGAGATGCTGGAATGGCAAAACCAAGAACTGTCCCTAGTATGTAATTCCAGTCTTTCCTGCTGGAAGGAAGAATTTCCACACTCTTGTGTCACTTTACCTATGGACATTTCCTGGATAGGAGGGCAAAGTATGTGAAGAGGGGACCTTGGGATCTCTTTGAAAGCTCAGTGCAAAGGAACTTGACAAGAGTTTTATTTCTACTTTTCTATCCCTCTGGACAGTAATCGGTACCTTATAGAATTTCTTGAGGTTGGAGGTGTCCTAACACTCTTGGAAATACTTGGGCTGGAGAAGATCAAGGAGGAGGCCAAGAAGGAATCTGTCAAACTACTTCAGGTTATTGCGAACTCTGGCAGGACATACAAGGAGCTTATTTGTGAAAGCTATGGTGGGTACTGTGTGTGACAAGATGTGTCTCCCTAGGGGCCTGAATGAAATGGTGGCAGAACCCACCACTGCTATAGGAAAAACACATCATGGAACTGGTTGAACAGGAAGCTTTTTGTGCTCCTGTCCATGTCACCACTGGAAGACCCAGATTTATGATTCTCCTGATTCATCATTTGCTCACATTTTTCAGTAGTGGTTTTAGAAATACTTCTCCTTTTTAAATATATCCTCTTTCAGGCATCCATTCAAAGATTTGTTGAGCTGTGGCCCAATATCTTTTGTGAAATTGAGTTATGAGGCCAGGCGCAGTGGCTCACACCTGTAATCCCAGCATTTTGGGAGGCCAAAGCGGGAAGATCACCTGAGATCGGGAGTTTGAGACCAGCCTGACCAACATGGAGAAACCCCGTCTCTACTAAAAATACAAAAAAATTAGCCTGGTGCAGTGGCAGGGGCCTGTAATCCCAGCTACTTGGGAGGCTGAGGCAGGGGAATCGCTTGAACACAGGAGGCAGAGGTTGTGATGAGTTGAGATTGTGCCATTGCACTCCAGCCTGGGCAACAAAAGTGAAACTCCATCTCAAAAAAAAAAAAAAGAAAGAAAGAAAGAAAGAAAGAAATTGAATTATGAATAACTCAAGAAATAAAATTGAAGGCCAGACGCAGTGGTTCACACCTGTAATCCCAGCACTTTGGGAGTCCGAGGTGGTTGGATCACCTGAGGTCAGGAATTTGAAACCAGCCTGGCCAACATGGCAAAACCCCCTCTCTACTAAAAATACAAAAATTAGGCCAGGCGCAGTGGCTCACTCCTGTAATCCCAGCACTTTAGGAGGCAGAGGCAGTTGGATCACGAGGTCAGGAGATCAAGACTATCCTGGCTAACACAATGAAACCCTGTCTCTACTAAAAATACAAAAAAAATTCAAACGCGTGGTGGCACGCACCTGTAATGGCAGCTACTTGGGAGGCTGAAGCGGGAGAATCGCTTGAACCCGGGAGGTGGACGTTGCAGTGAGCCGAGATCGCACCGTTGCACTCCAGCCTGGACTACAGAGCAAGACTCCGTCTTAAAAAAACAAAAAAAGGAAATAAAATAAAATAAAATTGAAATAAAATTATTGAATACTGTATGCTAGATATATGCCAGATGCTAGGGATACAAAAATGAATACAATATAGTTCCTGTCCTCAGAGAGTTTAGAGTCTGGTGAGAAAAGTAAATAATCTAGTTTTTTTCTTTTTCTTTTTTGAGACGGAGTCTCACTCTATCGCCCAGGCTGGAGTGCAGTGGCGCAATATCGGCTCACTGCAACCTCTGCCTCCTAGGTTCAAGCAATTCTCATGCCTTAGCCTCCCAAGTAGCTGGAATGACAGGCATGTGCCACCATGCCTGGCTAATTTTTGTTATTTTTAGCAGAGACGGGGTTTTGCCATGTTAGCCATGGCTGGTCTCAAACTCATGAGCTCAAGCGATCCACCCACCTTGGCCTCCCAAAGTGCTGGAATTACAGGCATGAGCCGTCACACTCGGCTCAATAATTTTAATATAATCTATGAAGTGCTCCAAGTGAGGCATGTAAAAGAGATACCATCCCCCCCATCTCCCTTTTTCTTTTTCTTTTTTCTTTTTCTTTTTTTTTTTTTTTTTTTTGAGTTAGAGTCTCGCTCTGTAGCCCAGGCTGGAGTGCAGTGGCGCAGTCTCGGCGCCTCCCGGGTTCAAGTGATTCTCCTGCCTCAGCCTCCGCAGTAACTGGGACTACAGGCGTGTGCCACCAGACCCAGCTAATTTTTGTATTTTTAATACAGACAGGGTTTCACCATGTTGACCAGGCTGGTCTCGAACTCCTGAACTCAAGCCATCCACCTGCCTCGGCCTCCCATAGTGCTGAGATTACAGACGTGAGCCACCACGCCCAACCCACATCTCCCTTTTTCAAAGCACTTCCCACCCTGCATTCTCATCAAGATTCTCCTGCCTATCTACCCCATGGCCTCTCAAAGCCTCCGTGTCTTCATCCATAAAGTGGGAGTAACACCTTCCTCTCGGTATGGTTTCTGGGATTAAGTGAGTTAGTATTTATAAAACCATTTTGCAAACTGCTGAGTGCTATACAAGTGTTATCATGGCCAGGTGCCATGGCTCACGCCTGTAATCCCAGCACTTTGGGAGGCCAAGGCAGGTGGATCACGAGGTCAGGAGATCGAGACCATGCTGGCTAACACGGTGAAACCCCGTCTCTGTTAAAAATACAAAAATTAGCCGAGGCTGGTGGCACACGCCTGTAGTCCCAACTACTTGGGTGGCTGAGGCAGGAGAATTGCTTGAACCCGGGAGGCAGAGGTTGCAGTGAGCCGAGATTGCACCACTGCACTCCAGCCTGGGCAACAGAGAGAGACTCCATCTCAAAAAAAAAAAAAAAAAAAAAAAAAAAAACCACAAACAAGTGTTATCATATAGCAATAAAAAAATGCATGTTTTATTTGTGAATTGTGCAGAGCCATTTTAAACTTTAAAACACAGATTTTGACATGCCTATGCTGAAACAAAATCCTCCAGCCACATAGCTCTAAGGTAAACAAGACAGTGATGCAACATCAGAACCAAGCCTCAATTTTGCTTTGGTTGAACAGGCTTGGTTGAAGAGCTCTTAATCCTATTCATATTATGTAATCTTGAGTGAGGATTATTTTCATAAATCCCTTCCAATTTAGCATTTCCTCTCTTCTTTGCTCAGGTGTACGATCCATAGCAGAATTTTTGGCAAAGTCTAAGTCAGAAGAGACCCAGGAGGAAGTGCAGGTTCTGTTGGATTCTCTAGTCCACGGCAATCCCAAGTATCAAAATCAAGTGTATAAAGGTCTAATAGCTTTGCTGCCCTGCGAGTCCCCCAAAGCCCAGCAGCTGTCCCTGCAGACTCTCAGGACTGCCCAGGTGAGCCAAGGCTGCATGCTCCTGTGGTTCTGATTCAGATGCAATAATCTTACAATTACCTTCCGCAGCTGCACTCCACACGGGCATGAGAAACGGAGCTCAGCCTCCCACTGCATGTCTGTTGTTCAATCAGCATTACTTCCAGAAGGCCAAGGTAGGGCAGAGAGTTCATGCCTCCCAGCAGAGTGATTTGTCCTGTTTACTTAAGAATCAGAAAGATGTTGGCAGACTTAAAAGTGGTTGAGACAAGCAACAAGGATGATGAAAGGGCTGTAGAAAAGATTAAAGGAGTCGATTTGATAGGGAAAGAATAATGGTGCATTTGTAGACAGCATGTAAGTGAAGAGGCCAGATCTCCAGTGCTGGGGAAGGCTTTTTTTTTTCTTGTTGGCTTTTGCCCTTCTCTCAGACAGTACCCTCGGATGCAAGTGAAACCGAATTTGGGGCATGGTGAGCATATGAAGACATTGTGCCTAGTAAAGAGGGCATAGAAGATGAACCATCAGGCCAGGTGCAGTGGCTCAGGCCTGTAATCCCAGCACTTTGGGAGACTGCAGCGGGCGGATCACTTGAGGTCAGGAGTTTGAGATCAGCCTGGCCAACATGATGAAACCCCGTCTCCACTAAAAGTACAAAAATTAGCTGGGCGTGGTTGTACACACCTGTAATCCCAGCTACTTGGGAGGCTGAGTTCAGAGGATCGCTTAGCCTGAGAGGCAGAGGTTACAGTGAGCCAAGATCATGCCACTGTACTCCCTGGGCAAAAAAGTGAGACTCGTCTCAAAAAAAAAAAAAAAAGGCAAATTCAAAAATAATAATAACTGGCTGTGGTGGCATGTGCCTATAGTCCCAGCTGCTCGGGAGGCTGTGGTGGGAGGATCACTTGAGCCCAGGAGTTCGAGGCTGCAATGAGCTATGATGGCACCACTGCACTCCAGCCTGAGTGATAGAGTGAGACCCTGTCTCTAAAACAATTTTAAAAACAGATCAGATTATCATTATTATCTTCTTTCCACAGTTCCCAGTTAAGTGCCTCATACATCCCAGCCACTGTGTTAGGGGCTTATCTACATTCTCTCTCTCGGTCTTCACTATAGCTAATGGAGGCAGATACTATTCTCCCTTTTTCAAAGATGGTGGAACTGAGCTCAAGAAAGTGTGTTAGGTGACTTATCCAAGGCCACATGCTAAGTAAAAGGTGTTTACTAAGCGAGAATTTAAATCAACCCTCTCCTAAGTCCTTATTCTTTCCACATACCACTCTGCCTCTTCGAAAAAGGGCAATGACAGGGCCGGGCGCAGTGGCTTACGCCTGTAATCCCAGCACTTTGGGAGGCCAAGGCGGGCGGATCATTAGTTCAGGAGTTCGAGATCAGCCTGGCCAGCATGGTGAAACCCTGTCTCTACTAAACATACAAAAATTAGTTGGGCGTGGTAGTGTGTGCCTGTAATCCCAGCTACTCGGGAGGCTGAGTCAGGAGAATTGCTTGAACCAAGGAGGCGGAGGTTGCAGTGAGCCAAGATTGCACCACTGCACTCCAGCCTGGAGACACAGCGAGACTCCATCTCAAAAAAAAAAAAAAAAAGAAAGAGAAAAGAAAAAAAAAAGGGGCAGTGACAGTGATAGAAGAAAAATAGGGTTGGAAAATCAAGGGAAAAGAGTTTCCGTAAGGAGGACATGATCAGCTGGGGTCAGATGCAACAGAGGCATTCAGTAAAGGTAGAATAGAAAGATAGTCCCAGCAGGAAAAGTTTTGGTGAATTAGGAGACTGTCTATGGCAGGAAAAATTAAATCGCAGCAGCCTGTCAAAGGATGAATAGGAGATGAAGAAGTGGCTTCTCTTGGGAAGCTTAGATGTAAAGGGAAAAAAGAGCAATAGCAAAGGAGAAGACAGAGTTGAAGGACGATGTTGTTAAATATGGATGAGCTTGAGGATGTTTAATGCTAAAAGAAAGAACCAATGCAAGGGTAAAGTTTGAGGAGAGAGGAGAAAACGGGCTGTCTGATGGGATGAGGTTCCTGAGGAAGAGAAGATTTTAGGATCTTGGATGAGTTCCATTCTCCTTGCCCTGTGTCCTCTCTCCCACAATCAGAGTAGCCGGACTTGTTCCTGCACCTCTAGCAGGTAGCCTCCTTTAATGCCTCCTGAGCTACAGAGTTCAGTGGCAGCCTCAGCCTAAGCCCAGTGACTCACCACTGCCCTCCCTCCCTCTCCCCCATTCACCCAGGCACCTGGCTGTTTGGAAGTCTGCGTTTCCTTTCTAACAGGTAGACAAGATCTAAAGACTGACTACCTTGGGCGGGCACAGTGGCTCATGCCTGTAATCCCAGCACTTTGGGAGGCTGAAACGGGTGGATCACTTGGGGTCAAGAGTTCGAGACCAGCCTGGTCAACATGGTGAAACTCCGTCTCTACTAAAAAAAAAAAAAAAATTAGCTGGGCATGGTGGCGGGCACCTGTAATCCCAGCTACTCAGAGGCTGAAGCAGAAGAATCGTTTGAGCCCAGGAGGCGGAGGTTGCAGTGAGCCGAGATCGCACCACTGCACTCCAGCCTGGGTGATAGAGTGGGAATCCATCTTTTTTTTTTTCTTTTTTTTTTTTGAGATGGCTCTGTCGCCCGGGCTGGAGTGCAGTGGCGCGATCTCGGCTCACTGCAAGCTCTGCCTCCCGGGTTCACACCATTCTCCTGCCTCAGCCTCCGGAGTAGCTGGGACTACAGGCGCCCGGCACCACACCCGGCTAATTTTTTGCATTTTTAGTAGAGACAGTGTTTCACTTTGTTAGCCAGGATGGTCTCCATCTCCTGACCTCGTGATCCGCCCACCTCGGCCTCCCAAAGTGCTGGGATTACAGGCGTGAGCCACCGCGCCCGGCCGGGGATCCATCTTTAAAAAAAAAAGAAAGACTAACCACCTTGTGCTGTTGTCTGTCTGGTCAGCCAATCGTTGGGACCACACACCCCAGCATCGTGGACCGCGTGCTGAAGGTGCTGGACACGATGCACCTGGAAGTCCAGTATGAAGGTAGGGAGGCTACTCCAGATTGCAGAAGGGGGCACCGAGAGCCAGGCATATCAGCTCTCAAAAGCTTTTTCTTAGTCACAAAGAGCCTTGATGTTGAGTGTCTGGGACAGCCTTGGCAGATGGAAGACGCTGGTTCAGAAAATGTCAGTCACACCTATGCCTTGTGTCAGCCACAGGGTGCCTAGGGTGCCTGAACGGTTACGAGAATCTGCCTGGGTCCAGAGCTGGCTCTGGCTCCCAGTCTTATGTGATGCTTTCTGGCTAAACAGAAATCACCCTGAGGAATGTCCTTCTTCTAAGAAACTAAACTGAATAGTCGTAGTATTTGGTTGGTTGTTTTTGCTGGGTTTTTTTTTTTTTTTTTTTTTTGAGGCAGGGTCTTGCTTTGCTGCTCAGGCTGGAGTGCAGTGGTACCATCATAGCTCACTGTGGCCTCAAACTCCTGGGCTCAAGAGATTCTCCCTCCTCAACCTCCCAAGTAGCTGGGACCACAGGTGTGCACTACTACATCCATCTAACTTTTTAATTTTTTGCAGAAATGAGGTCTCACTATGTTGCCCAGGCTGGTCTTGAACTCCAGGCCTCAAGGGATCCTCTCACCTCAGCCTCCCAAAGTGCTGGGATTACAGGCATGAGCCACCACACCCGGCCAGGAGTTTTTATTTATTGGGAACTTTTTTTTTTTTTTTTTTTGAGACGGAGTCTCGCTCTGTCACCCAGGCTGGAGTGCAGTGGTGCAATCTCAGCTCACTGCAAGCTCCGCCTCCTGGGTTCACACCATTCTCCTGCCTCAGCCTCCCAAGTAGCTGGGACTACAGGCACCTGTCACCACGCCCGGCTAATTTTTCGTATTTTTTAGTGGAGATGGGGTTTCACCGCGTTAGCCAGGATGGTCTCGATCTCCTGACCTCGTGATCCACCGGCCTCGGCCTCCCAGAGTGCTGGGATTACAGGCATGAGCCACCGCACCCAGCCTATTTATTGAGAACTTCTATTTGCCAGCCACTTTCCATACATCACCTCATTTACTCTCAAAATAACCATAAGAGGCCAGGCATGGTGGCTCACGCCTGTAATTCCATCATTTTGGGAGGCCGAGGCAGGTGGATCACCTGAGGTCAGGAGTTTGAGACCAGCCTGGCCAACACAGCAAAACTCCGTCTCTACTAAGAATACAAAAAAATTAGCCAGGGGTGGTGGTGTGTGCCCATAATCCCAGCTACTTGAGTGGCTGAGGCATGAAAATTGCTTGAACCCAGGAGGCGAAGGTTGCATTGAGCCGAGATCTCGCCACTGCATTCCAGCCTGGGTAACAGAGCAAGATTCTGTCTCAAAAAAAAAACAACAAAACAAGAGCAATAACAACAAAATAACCATAAGAGTACAAAGCCTGGTACATATTAGGTATTCAAATGTTTCCATGAATGAATGGTAAAGATATGTATTTTTATGTTTTTCAAGATACAACAATAAAACACAGAGAGATTAAGTATGCTTCCCAAGGCTACACAGCTACTGGATTCTAGCCGGATCTGCCTGACTCTAAAGTTTATGCTTTTAACATATAGCGCATGGCAGATAATTAAATGATATAATTTCCTTCCCTTTCCCGATAGTGGTTCAGAGGAAGGAGATTCTATTTTCAACAGGAGGAGATTAAGGAAGGGTTCACCAAGACGGTGGTGTTTGAACTGAGCTGTGGAGAATAGGGAGGATTTGGGAAGGTCGAAAGGAGGAGAGGAGTTCGTTCTGGAAATGGGAATGGTAGAAAGGAAGGCAGACAGGGAAGTACAAGGTGTGTCCTGGGAATAATGGGTAGGTCATTTAGAAAAGGGATGGTAAAGGTCTATGTCTGGGAAAGGTAGGCTAGGAGCAATGGAGGGGCACCTTGAATGCCATGTAGGTAGGTGGCAGTCTCTCCAGTATGCAGCATGGAGCCACTGAAAAGTGAGCTGTGCACAGGTGAGGGTTGAGGGAGTGCAGTGCCTCTGAAGATGGCCTGGGTGGTCCTATGCCAGGTGGGCCAGAGCCACAGGGAGCCACTTGAGGCTGGAGGCCAATTAGGAGGCATTTGGGGTGGTGCAAATGACAAAATAAGAATGTGCTGGCCCAGCTGGGTACATAGCCCCAGGAAGAGAGTATGGACAGCACAGGGGACTGCCTGGTGAGGATTCATTCTCCTGGTGAGAATGAAGCAGCGTATGGATGTCGGAGTGGGCGGGGCCCAGGAGACTGGGACAGACAGGCCCAGTAAGCAGGAATGGTCTGGGCATCAGTATAGGGACTCCTGTGTCCAGGATGACAGGCTGAGCCCCAGGTTCAGGAAGCCTGGGGAGGAGCGCATAAGGAGCAGCCAGGCACTGAGGTTCAGGTACGCAAGTGAGATCCTGGGGAAGATCAACAAAGCTCTGGAGGCCACTTCCAACCTAGGTTATTTTTGAGCAGCACTGCTTAAACTGAATGTCAGGCATATTATCCCTTCAGCAACATTGTCAGTTTTGTATTTTTTGACCCCTGCAAGGTCTGGGTGCATATGTGGGCCTTGTACGTTGAGAAATAATGCTATGCTAAAATCTGTTAGCAGCTGGGGCAGAGTGTCCTGGCTGGAGAGGAGTTGCCAGTGAAGGTGTAGAGTGGTACAGGGACCTAAGTAATAGTCAGACCCTGCACCAGAGGGTTGTCACTGGCATTGGAGCAAGGGGATGACCTGGTAGTAGAATCATGTTAGGAAGCTTAATCAAACAATCCCAAAGACTAGATTGAGTAGCACTGACACCTTCCTCTCCCCACCTCACCTCTGTGTGGCAAACTTGCCCACTCCTCCTCATCCATCCATCACTTCTCAGCTTAAGCATTGACTCTCTAAGCCCTTCCCTGACCCTGCCTTCAACCCCTGCCCAAATGTCAGCCCTACTTCCTTTGAACCACCCCTGCCCCCGCCTCCCCTCCTTTAACCCCCCTCCGCCAGAGCGCTGTTCTCTAAAATGGTACCTTCCCCCTACATAGACTGTGTGCAACTTCAGCTCAGCCATCATGGCTTTTATCCTTATATCCTCAGCACAGTCCCAGCATGTTAGGTCCTCGTTGCATGTTTGCTGAGTGGGTGAGTGAGCGAGTGAGTACTGCACATATGCACTGCATTAGTGATTACTCGCCTCTATGCCTTTCTCCTCCAGACCTCTGAGCAACTCCAGGGAGGGACTGCGTCTGATTCATCTTTTTCCAGCTCAGGTCCTGGAACATAATGGGTGCTCAGTAGAAGTCTGTGAAAAAAAAAATCTTATTTCTTTTTTGAGGCAGGGTTTCACCCTGTTGTCCAGGCTGGAGCACAGTAGCACAGTGATGGCTCACTCCAGCCTCGACCTCCTAGGCTCAAGTCATCCTCCCGCCTAAGCCTCCCAAGTAGCTGGGACTACAGGCACAGATCACCATGCCCAGTTAATTCTTTGTAAAGATGGGGTCTCCCTATGTTGCCCAGGCTGCCCTCAAACTCCTGGGCTCAAGTGATCCTCCTGCCTCCACATCCCAAAGTGCTGGGATCACAAGCGCAAGCCACTGCACCTGACCAAAACAAAACCTCTTATGCTGATGAAGTCCTCCAGAGTTGTAACTGGCCACAGCTTCTCCCAATATCGGCCTAAGTTAGAGTCCTTCTGCATGTATTCAGTAACAACTAACAGTGTGGAAGAGGCAGTGGGAACGTGACTCTGTGACTGCATTTGGTTTGTTATAGGATCATGTGATAACAAAGAAACTACGTGCCTCAAGGTAATTTCAGATATACCAGACTCATAACAGGTGCGCACAAAAAAAATGCCTGTTGAATGAATGTGTTATTATTTTTTTAACCAGGCGCTTCAAAATAGTCTTCCTGTAACTCCAAATGTAGAGAATGCGTATGCCATGATTGCCCACTAGGGGGCACTGTTCCACATGGTCAGAGTAGACCGGAAGTTAAGGAAGCGAAGAAATTCGCACGCCTTCAGTTTCCACTGAAACTGCGCCCGAGGGAGGGAAGGAAAGTTCCGACAGGTCGTACGTGTGGTCCTAAACAGTGGGTGACCGGAGAGGATTAGAAAGTAATTTCTTTGAGTTTGAGTATACCAAATTGCAAAACCAGAGTGAAGCCCTAGGATGCTGGCAGCAGTCAGCATGGAGAAGCAGCCTGTGTCCAAGAGGAGCCTGAGTGACTGCAGGGAGAAGAGTTTAGTAGGTGACAGGGACTGAGCTCAAAAGGGCAGGGTTGGTTTGTTTCTTTAAACAAATATTTATTGAATGTCTGTGATGTGCCGAGAACTGTACCAGACACTGGGGTTTTGTGTTTGCTTGTTTGCACTGAGAAGGAGAAAACTGAATGTCTTGGAAGGAGAAGGGTTGGGGGTGCCCACTCCACTCCCATGTGGCATGTGTGTGGGGCAGAGTGGGAGGTTATTGGCATCCTTCCCTTAGAAAGCTACAAGGAAAGTGGCACCCTCAGGGCAGTGTCCACTGATAACAGGAGGCGGAGGGGCTTAGGGGGCCTGGCGATTGTTTATCTTGCAGTGGGTGTCAGTGATGGAGGAAGCTGCTGGTGGCCTCACCTCCTTTTTCATGAAGACCACCACCTTCCCCCACCAACCTGCCTGACCGGTGAGTCAGGTTAGCCACGTCCTCTGCTCTCCTTCCCATTATGAGAGTGTCCGTGGTTCCTATCACAGGCCTTCTCTTCTGCTTATTCTCTGAAGCACATTCCCTCAAAGACTTCCCTTCTGTAGCTCGCCTCTCCCTTTTTCTCTGCTGGACCATCTCCATTGACGTGCAAATATGCTCTCTATCTTCCATTTTTAAAAGAGCCCCTCTTTGGGAATTTATGGATTAAAAGAGACTTAAAAGACATGTACCAAAAAGGTAAAATTATAGCATTTAGGGATGTACACCCCTCTTTGACCCCAAGTTGCCCCCCAGCTATTCATTTCTTTACCATTTCCTTCCTACTTGACCTCCCAGCTGCTTTCAACCTAGTTGATCACTCCCTCACTTTCTTTTGTTGGCTTCTGTGATAGAAGTTTTCCTCCCACCATCTAGTTTTGCCTTAGTCTCCTTTGCTTGTTTCTCCTATTTCTGTACCAGACTGTTAGATCACCCTCTTCCTTCTCATCTCTGTATACTTTTTCCCTAAGTGGTTTCCCATGTGGATGTCTAAATTTAAGACATCTTAAATTTATGGCCAGAATTCTTGAGTTTCTTCCCAAAGCCTGTCCTTCTTGTTTTCCCTATCTCAAGCAGGTGCGATGGCTCATGCCTTTAATCTCAGCACTTTGAGAGGCCAAGGGGGGCGGGGGGCGGGGGGCGGGGGGGCGCTGATCACAAGGTCAGGAGATCGAGACCATCCTGGCTAACACAGTGAAACCCCATCTCTACTAAAAATACAAAAAATTAGCTGGGCGTAGTGGCATGTGCCTGTAGTCCCACCTACACGGGAGGCTGAGGCAGGAGAATAGCTTGAACCCAGGAGGTGGAGGTTGCCGTGAGCTGAAATCATGCCATTGCACTCCAGCCTGGCGAACAGAGTGAGACTCCATCTCAGAAAAAAAAAAAAATTATCTGAGCATGGTGGCATGCACCTGTAGTCCCAGCTACTCAGGGAGGCTGAGGCAGGAGAATTGCTTGACCCAGGAGGCGGAGGTTGCAGTGAGCCAAGATCATGCCACTGCACTCCAGCCTGGGTAACAGAGGGAGACTCCATCTCAAAAAAAAAACTGCTGAAAATATGCTAACAAATATGTATAAGAAACAAGTCCATGGTAAAATGGAACTGTTTATGAATTTGGAAAATGGTCATTTGTAGAATACAATTTTTGTCTACTTGACCTAGAACCTGGAATTAACTTGACTTTCTAATAAAATGATCATTTCATATATTAATAGCGAAGTTGAAAGTATGGTTCATCAGCCCCAAAGTACAACAGTGGGGCTTGTAGCTGAGCGAACTACTGCACTAACACAGTGGAATCCTCTAGAGATGCTAGTGCAGGGAAACAGCGGCCCTAACTGACCAAACCGAACAGACATGGACAAGGCTTTGAATGCATGACACCTCCTCCCCTGGCCCCCTGAAACCTGGAGAGACTGGTGGTGGCAAGAACCTCATTGTAATTTCCTTCAGTTCTTGGCTGTGTAAAGTTATTTAGGTTCCTGATTCTAAGAGGTATGATTGATCTAGAAATGAATCACAGATTGGCCGGGCACGGTGGCTCATACCTGTAATCCCAGCACTTTGGGAGGCCGAGGCGGGTGGATCACGAGGTCAGGAGATCAAGACCATCCTGGCTAACGCAGTGAAACCCCGTCTCTACTAAAAACACAAAAAATTAGCCAGGCGTGGTGGCGGGTGCCTGTAGTCCCAGCTACTCAGGAGGCTGAGGCAGGAGAATGGTGTGAACCCAGGAGGTGGAGCTTGCAGTGAGCCGAGATCGTGCCACTGCACTCCAGCCTAGGCGACAGAGCAAGACTCCGTCTCAAAAAAAAGAAATTAATCACAGATTTGGTTTACTTCTTTCTTCATAAAAGCACATTTTTTAACTGAGATGACATTCACATAACATAAAATTAACCATTTTAAAATGAACAATTCAGTGGCATTTAGTATACACTCACAGTGTTGTACAACCACCATCTCTATCTAGTTCCAAAACATTTTCATCCCCCGAAAAGGAAACGCTGAACTCAGCAAGCAGCTATTCCCCTTCCACTCCCTTCAGTCCCTGGGAAGCCCCAATCTTCATTCTGTCTCTATGGATTTACCTATTCCATATATTTCACATAAATGGAATCATACAATATGTGACTTTTATGTCTGACTTCTTTCACTTAGCATAATATTTTCAAGGTTCACCCACATTGTAACATGCATCAGTACTTCATTCCTTTTTGTGGCTGAATAATATTCCATTGTATGTATCTACCACAATTTGTTTATCCATTCATTCATTATTAGACATTTGGGCTGTTTCCAGCTTTTGGCTATTGTGAACCAGTGCTTCTATGAACATCCACCTACATGTAATTGAGTACCTGTTTTCAGTTCTTTTTTTTTTTTTTTTTTTTTTTTTTTTTTTTTTTTTTTTTGAGGCAGAGTCTCGCTGTCGCCCAGGCTGGAGTGCAGTGGCGCAATCTCGGCTCACTGCAGGCTCCGCCCCCCGGGGTTCACGCCATCTCCTGCCTCAGCCTCCCGAGTAGCTGGGACTACAGGCGCCCGCCATCTCGCCCGGCTAATTTTTTTGTATTTTTAGTAGAGACGGGGTTTCACTGTGTTAGCCAGGATGGTCTCGATCTCCTGACCTCGTGATCCACCCGCCTCGGCCTCCCAAAGTGCTGGGATTACAGGCGTGAGCCACCGCGCCCGGCCTGTTTTCAGTTCTTTGGGGTATATACCTAGGAGTGGAATTACTGGATCATATGGTAATTCTGTTTAACTCGTTGAGGAACCCACTAAACTTTTCCACAGTAGTTGTACCATTTTACATTCCCAGTAGCAGCCATATATGAGGATTCCAATTTCTCCACTTCCTCACCAACACTTGTTATTCTGGGGATTGTTTAATTATAGCCATCTTAGTGGATGCGAAGTGCATTTTCCTAATGAATAAGGATGTTGACCATAGACTTGTTTCATAGACTTGTTGGCCATTTGTATTTCTTCTTTGGAGAAATGTCTATTCAGGTCCTTTTTCCATTTTTAAAATTGGGTTGTTTGTCTTTTGGTTGTTGGGTTGTAAGAGTTTTTATATATTCTAGTTTCTGTGCTCATCAAATATATGGTTTCTCCCATTCTGTAGGTTCTTTTCACCTTCTTGGTAATGTCCTTTGTTGTTTTCATTTTCAACGATTTAAGTTTCTCATTTATTCATTTACTTATTCAAAAAGAATGGCACTGGGGTGGGCACTGAGAGTATAGTGACAAATGAAACAAGTCCTTGTTCTCACAGAGCTTTGTTACAACAGTAATACTAATGGTAATGTTAACTCGTAATTACTACTAGTGACCAACAATGACTGTGTGCCCAGCATTATTCTAAGCTCTTTTATCATCTCATCTATTCCTCAGAACAACTCTGTGAAGTAGGTACTATTTTCATCCCCAGTTTACAGATGAGGAAACTGAGGCACAAAGCAATTAAATAACCTGTCCGCAGTCTCAAAATGATAAATGAGAAAGCTGTAGATCGAACCTAGGCAGTCTGCCTCCTGCACCCATCCCCTCACCACCACACTATTCTTTCTTCAGTATTAGAACAAGACTTGCCTTGTTTTTACCAGCTTTGAGAAGTAGATAAAAACCCAAGGACACCCTTTTAATCCCAGCACTTTGGGAGACCAAGGCGGGCAGATCACTTGAGGCCAAGAGTTTGAGACCTGGCTGAGCGCAGGGGCTCACACCTGTAATCCCAGAACTTTGGGAAGCCAAGGCAGGTGGATCACCTGAGGCCAGGAGTTTGAGACCAGCCTGGGCAACAAGGTGAAATCCTCTCTCTACTAAAAATACAAAAATTATCTGGACATGTGGCAGGAGCCTGTAATCCCAGCTACTTGGGAGGCTGAGGTAGGAGAATCGCTTGAACCTGGGAGGCAGAGGTTGCAGTGAGCCAAGATCGTGCCACAGCACTCCAGAGTGGGCAACAAGAGCGAAACTCCATGAAACTCTGTCTCTACTAAAACTACAAAAATTAGCTGGGCATGGTGGCTCACAACTGTGGTCCCAGCTACAGGGAACCACAAAAAAAAAAAAAAAAGGACAGACAACATTATTAAGATTACAGTAAACCATATTTTTAAAATTATGTTTTCTTAGCTTCATACCCTTCACAGGGTTAAGCAAATACATCAGGATTTTTTTTCTTTTTTTTTTTTTTGAGATGGAGTCTCGCTCTTGTCGCCCAGGCTGGAGTGCAGTGGTGCGATCTTGGCTCACTGGAACCTCTGCCTCCCAGGTTCAAGCGATTCTCCTGCCTCAGCCTCCCAAGAAGCTGGGATTACAGGCATGTGCCACCACGCCCAGCTAATTTTTGTAATTTTAGTAGAGACAGGGTTTCACTATGTTGGTCAGGCTGATCTCAAACTCCTAACGTCAGGTGATACACCCGCCTCAGCCTCCTAAAGTGCTGGGATTACAGACGTGAGCTACTGCACCGCCTGGGTCTCATTTTAAAACTAGTATTTTTGCCTTACAGAACATTATGCCTTTGCTTTGCACTTTTTTTTTTTTTTTTAAGACGGAGTCTCGCTCTGTCACTCAGGCTGGAGTGCAATGGCAAGAGCCACTGTGCCCGGCCTTTTTTTTTTTTTTTTTTTTTTTGAGACAGTCTTGCTTTGTCACCCAGGCTGAAGTGCAATGGAGTGATCTTGGCTCACTGCAACCTACACCTCCCAGATTCAAGCAATTCTCATGCCTGAGCCTCCCGAGTAGCTGGGACCACAAGCATGCGGCACCACGCCTGGCTAATTTTCTTTTTTTTTTTTTTTTTGAGACGAAGTCTCGCTCTGTCACCCAGGCTGGAGTGCAGTGGCGCAATCTTGGCTCACTGCAAGCTCCGCCTCCCGGGTTCACGCCATTCTCCTGCCTCAGCCTCTCCGAGTAGCTGGGACTACAGGCGCCCACCACCACGCCCGGCTAATTTTTTTTTGGTATTTTTAGTAGAGACGGGGTTTCACCGTGGTCTCGATCTCCTGACCTCGTGATCCGCCCGCCTCGGCCTCCCAAAGTGCTGGGATTACAAGCGTGAGCCACCGCGCCCGGCCGGCTAATTTTCATATTTTTAGTGGGGATGGGGTTTCACTATGTTGGCCAGGCTAGTCTCCAACTCCTGGGCTCAAGCGATCCACCGGCCTCAGGCTCCCAAAGTGCTGGGATTACAGGCATGAGTCACTGCACCTGGCCCTGCTTTGTACTTCTCAGCTGACATGGGCAGTAATTTTAGCCTTTCCTGCTGTATAAGAGGCCACCTGAGGCCGGGCGCGGTGGCTCACGCTTGTAATCCCAGCACTTTGGGAGGCCGAGGCGGGCGGATCACGAAGTCAGGAGATCGAGACCACGGTGAAACCCCGTCTCTACTAAAAAATACAAAAAATTAGCCGGGCGCGGTGGCGGGCGCCTGTAGTCCCAGCTACTCGGAGGCTGAGGCAGGAGAATGGCGTGAACTCGGGAGGCGGAGCTTGCAGTGAGCGGAGATTGCGCCACTGCACTCCAGCCCGGGCGACAGAGCGAGACTCTGTCTCAAAAAAAAAAAAAAAAAAAAAAAAAAAGAGGCCACCTGTCCTGTACAGCTTCATTGAACAGCAGTCAGAAGGCTCTGACACTGAGGGAGACTTTCACATAAAAACCTGCTATTTTTAAAAGATGCATTACTTCCCAAAAGTATATGAGCACTTCAACTGTGACACTTTATTCAGCGTTTGTAAAAGTCTATAAAACAGTCTTCCAGGGGATTTAAGTGAAAATCTTGGGGGGAATCTTATTTCTAACTTCCCCATTTGCCTGCCCCTCAAAACATCTGCAACCTGCCCTTGCCTTATACTGCCTCCTTTTTGGGGACAGTGGTGCTTGACTCGGGTCTCAGGGATAGTTCAAAACATCAGTACACGGACTGGTTGGGCTGGGTGAAAGCAGATACCAGTGGAAGACACACCATAGTAATTGTTGATCCAGCAATAAAAATAACACCATAGGACACACATTAGTTACTTTGTTGCCTGGCTTTAAAAACAAAAGATGTGCATAAAATATATTTTTATTGTTTCGACATTGGGCTTTGAACAGGATGTGGTTAAAGAGGTATCAGGGGGCCGGGTGCGGTGGCTCACGCCTGTAATCCCAGCACTTTGAGAGGCCGAGGCGGGTGGATCACAAGGTCAGGAGATCAAGACCATCCTGGCTAACACGGTGAAACCCCACCTCTACTAAAAATACAAAAAATTAGCCAGGCATGGTGGCATGCGCCTGTAGTCCCAGCTACTCGGGAGGCTGAGGCAGGAGGATGGTGTGAACCCTGGAAGCAGAGCTTGCAGTGAGCCGAGATTGCGCCACTGCACTCCAGCCTGGGCAACAGAGCAAGACTCCGTCTCAAAAAAAAAAAAAGAGAGAGCAGGGGCCAGGCGTAGTGGCTTACGCCTGTAATCTCAGCACTTTGGGAGGCCGAGGCGGGTGGATCACCTGAGGTCGGAAGTTCGAGACCACCCTGACCAACATGGAGAAACCCCACCTCTACTAAAAATACAAAATCAGCCAGGCATGGTGGCGCATTAATCCCAGCTACTTGGGAGGCTAAGGCAGGAGAATTGCTTGAACCTGGGAGGCGGAGGTGGTGGTGAGCCGAGATCACGCCGTTGCACTCCAGCCTGGGCAACAAGAGTGAAACTCCATCTCAAAAAAAAAAAAAAAAGGTAGCAAGCAGGGTATACAGAAATCAGAGACAGAATTAATTACAGAATGTCAGGAAGATGCCTGACACTGGTCTCTTCCTTTTTTTGTTTTTGTTTTTGTTTTTGTTTGAGACAGGTCCTTGCTCTGTCACCTCGGCTGGGGTGCAGTGGCGCGTGCACGGCCACTGGGCTTAAGTAGCTGGGACTACAGGCACATGCCACTGTGCCTGGCTAATTTTTTCTATTTTTTGTAGAGATGGGATCTCATGATATTGCCCAAGCTGACTTGACTGCCCCCGGCCTTTTTTTTTTTTTTTTGGAAACAGTTTTACTGTTTCCCAGGCTGGAGTTGAGTGGCTTGACACCTCACTGCAGCCTCAAACTCTTGGGCTCAAGCGATCCTCCCGCCTCAGCCTCTTAAAGTGTTGGGATTGCAGGCATGAGCCACCACGCCTGACTGGTCTGTTTCTTACAGCAGTGCAACATGCCAAACGCGTTCATGCTAGGGCCCTGCTGGAAAACGAAGCAAACCTCCGTAAGGAAGCGCACTTCTCATATGTGTCCAGTAGGTGACAGTCTTGTCTGGACCTGCAGAGAAAGACCCGGGACCCTCGTTTTGCAAGGCTCTGGGAGCAAAGAATTATAAAAGATCAGTGTTGTTAGCACCCTGGAAATGGCTGCATGGAATATCCACAGTTCCCAGGTACAATGCCATTTCTATGGCTCCTCTGCCAAAGGAATACTAAGCCTACTGCTACAGCCCTGTCTCTTGTTCACTGTGGTTTCCTGGGCAAGTCATTTGTTCTTGGTTTCTTCCTCTATTTAATGAGATGATCAGACAAGTGATCACTGAGGTTTCCTCTGATGCTGATAGGCTGTGGATTCCAAAGTTCCTCTTCAGATTGGATGAATGAATTTGTCTCTTCCACCACTAAAGTTTCCATGGAATGTGAGCGGCAAGGACCTTGCATCTGTTTTTTCTTTTTTTGAGACAGAGTCTCACTCTGTCACCCAGGCTGGAGTGCAGTGGAACAATCTCAGCTCAGTGCAACCTCTACCTCCCAGGTTCAAGCGATTTTCTTGCCTCAGCCTCCTGAGTAGCTGGGATTGCAGGCACCCGCCATCACACCTGGCTAATTTTTGTATTTTTAGTAGAGACAGGGTTTCACCATGTTGGCCAGGCTGGTCTCGAACTCCTGACCTCAAGTGATCTGCTCGCTTCAGCCTCCCAAAGTGCTGGGATTACAGGCATGAGCCACTGCACCCAGCCACATCTGTTTCATTTACTGCTGTTTCATCAGCACCAGCACTGCACCTAGCACGTGCTCAATCCCTGTTTGTCAAATGCATGAGCATGGGCCCCACAGAGCATCCCCTCAGCTTCATGGGGCCTGAACTCTCAAACATTAAAACCCACCTGATGATACCTCCTCCTTGAATACTCTCATCCTCCTTCCCGAACTCATCATACTCTCCTGGCTTCCTCCCATGGCTCTAGAAGCTGCTTCTCGGTCTTTTATACATTCTCATTCCTCTACCAGTCCCCTAGGTGTCAATTTTTTTTTTTTTTTTTTTTTTTTTTTTTTAGCATTCAACCCCAGGTCCTCTTCTCCTTCTTTGCTGTCTATGGCACCTTGTCCACTCCCACAACTTTAATTACCACGACTTTAATTACTACCTACCACCTACCACCTTGATGACGGAAACAATAGTCGCTAACCTTTATAGAATGTTAACTCTATGCTGGGTACTGCCCTTGATCTTTACTCATTTACCCCTCACAACAAGCCAAGGAGGTGGGTGCTATTGTTTTCCCCATTTTATGGGTGGAGGACAGAGTAGTTGAGTGACCTCTCTACAGCTCTAGACCCATGTGTCCATTTGCCTTCTGAACACCTCCCCTCAGATGTCACTAGTGGACTTCTGGTATTCCAGTTCCAAAGCTTTTCTTCTCCAAGGTCCCAATCTCAGTGGAAAGTACCCAGCTGCCCAGGCTAGAAATATTGGTAATTGTCATGTCTTTTTGCTTCCCACCTTCAACCAACTTCTAACAAGACTAGTAAATTCTTTTTTTTTTTTTTTTTTTTTTTTTGAGACGGAGTCTTGCTCTGTCACCCAGGCTGGAGTGCAGTGGCACAATCTCGGCTCACTGCAAACTCCGCCTCCCGGGTTCATGCCATTCTCCTGCCTCAGCCTCTCCGAGTAGCTGGGACTACAGGCGCCCGCCACCACGCCCGGCTAATTTTTTGTATTTTTAGTAGAGACGGGGTTTCACCGTGGTCTCGATCTCCTGACCTCGTGATCCGCCCGCCTCGGCCTCCCAAAGTGCTGGGATTACAAGCGTGAGCCACCGCGCCTGGCCAAGACTAGTAAATTCTAACTCTTCAATATTCAGATCTGTTCCCTCTTCTCCATTCTGTCTCCACTGTTGTAATTCAGGTCTTCATACTGCTCACCTGCACTGGCCTCTACACCAATCTTCATCTCTCCAGTATGGCGTGCACACACAGTTCATTTTCCTAGTCCACCACCAGAGTGGAGGCAGTAGACTTAGTGGTGAAGAATATGGGCTTTGGGGCCGGGTGCAGTGGCTTACGCTTATAATCCCAGCACTTTGGGAGGCCGAGGCGGGCGGATCACGAGGTCAGGAGATCGAGACCACGGTGAAACCCCGTCTCTACTAAAAATACAAAAAAATTAGCCGGGCGTGGTGGCGGGCGCCTGTAGTCCCAGCTACTCGGAGAGGCTGAGGCAGGAGAATGGCGTGAACCCGGGAGGCGGAGCTTACAGTGAGCCGAGATCGCGCCACTGCACTCCAGCCTGGGTGACAGAGCGAGACTCCATCTCAAAAAAAAAAAAGAATATGGGCTTTGGAATCAGAACTATTCTTTTTTTTTTTTTTTTTTTTTTTGAGACGGAGTCTCACTCTGTCACCCAGGCTGGAGTGCAGTGGCACGATCTCGGCTCACTGCAACCTCTGCCGCCCAGGTAAAAGATAATCTCCTGCCTCAACCTCCCAAGTAGCTGGGATTACAGGCACCTGCCACTGCACCCAGCTAATTTTTGTAGTTTTAGTAGAGACAGGGTTTCACCATCTTGGCCAGGCTGGTCTTGAACTCCTGACCTCGTGATCCACTCACCTCGGCCTCCCAAAGTGCTGGGATTACAGGCGTTAGCCACCGCGCCCGGCCTGGAATCAGAACTATTCTTATTAGCTATCTGATCCTGGGCGAGCTACTCAACTTTTTTGAGCCTTCCTTTTCTCTGAAATGAAAGATGAGAAAAATGCCTGCTGTATCGGGTTGTTGGCACATGCATAGCCCTGCAAAAGCTGGGGCTGGCCTGCCTCCACAGGCTTAGCTCTGATGCATGACCCAGCATCCCTATTTCCCAGCCAGATCTCCCTTGCCTGGCCACAAATGTGACATGGCACTATCCAGCACTTGCCACATTCTACATTCCAGCCACTCCCTTCTCCCCATGGTTTTGCCAATTCACGCATCACCATCTCCAAGGAATCCTTCTCCTGATTCTCCATCCCCTATCATCTCCACTCCACCAACCAACCTGGCTTCCTTTGTGTTCCCATGGCCCTGATAACACTGCCTCGTAAATGCCAGTTTCCCTATTGGTATCCCCCACTCAGCCATGATGTCCCTAAGGCCAGTGATTAGATCTTAGTCCTCTTCATAGCCCTAGCCCGGAGGCCTGGCACAGACAAGATGCTCAATGAGAATTTTGTTAAATAAATGAATGAATCAATGAATAAATGAGTGATTGCTCAGCTTTAGGACATTTGGGTGTTACCAGCACCACAGGCTTTAGGCAGAGCTGCCAAAGATAGTCTTTTGTTGTCCTTTGCTTTCTGAAGGAATTGCCCTTCCTAGTAACTAGCATGATATATAAAGAGTTGTAACTGGCTGTGGTTCCTGTGAAGACACTTGGGCAGAGACCAGTACTTTCACTTTGGGGATAAACAGTGACAGCTGTGAATTTTAAAACTCGGTCAAAAACGATTCAGTGAATAAATCTTCATTTTTCTAAGTAGCTCCAAGTGTTACAAATACATAATTAGCAAAAGATTAAGCATTTAATGTAAAGTGAATAGTCAGAACTAGACATTTGTCTCCTGGAGTATTTGGTTCTACATAGGCAGAAAATGCTATTTGTGGTCAGGACATTTTCATAAAAATATCTTCACCCGTTCATTTCTACCCTGAGTGTCCACCAAGTCATGTCTCGCTGCAGGAGGAGCTCTTGGGCACAGGCAGACATTTGCCCAAGATGTCCTGGCATTACGCGCTGCCAGCTTGTGCCTGGGAAGAGCCCAGCTACTAATGAGGGACGTGCTGCAGGCGACAAAGCCAAGTGTCATCAGATGCATGAGGGGCCAGACCACTTGGCTCCAAAAAAATGAGCTGCACCAATTCAAGAAGAGGGAAGAAACCAAATAGTAGAACAAGTGAGAAACACTTGGGGGTTTCAGGCAGCAGCCAGTGCAGGCCGGCTGCCAAGCAGCCAGAGATGTCCAGTCTGCCATTTTGTCCAGATCAGAGAGTGTTTAGGGGAAGCCAGGGAAGCTGGAGTGCTTTGCCCCTTCCTGGGGCTGGTCCCTTTCCCTCCACAATGTTGCTGGACCTTTGATTCCAAAATAGGACCACATCTGGGCAACCAGAGGCTGCAGAGGGTGGGCAGATGGGATTTCGAGGGCTACCCTGGAAGACCTGGAAGAAAGAGGCAGCCCAGCGGCAGTGGCTGGTTGGTCATAAGAAGCGTTTCTGGGCCAGGCATGGTGGCTCATGCTTGTAATCCCAGCACTTTGGGAGGCCGAGGCGGGCAGATCACCTGAAGTCGGGAGTTCGAGACCAGCCTGACCACCATGGAGAAACCCGTCTCTACTAAAAATACAAAAAAATTAGCTGGCTGTTGTGCATGCCTGTAATCCCAGCTACTTGGGAGGCTGAGGTAGGAGAATCACTTGAACCTATGAGGCAGAGGTTGCAGTGAGCCGAGATTGTGCCATTGCACTCCAGCCTGGGCAACAAGAGCAAAACTCTGTCTCAAGAAAAAAAAAAAAAAAAAAAAAAAAAATGTTGGCCATGGGGTATACGGGGAGAGAGCTGCAGTAGTTCTGGCTCTCCAGCCTGTCCAAGATTCAAGCTAGGAAAGTTCTGCAGCTGTGTGAATGAGGGCCACAGTGGCCACTGCAGAGCCTCCTCTGGGGTCATCCACCACCAGGCTGGTAGTTTCTAAACGTGGTCCTAGGCTGCCATGACCCAAGCCTAGCCTGTTGGAATGCAGAATCCAATTAGGTCTTTTCAACAAGATGTATGGAGCATGCATTGTGTACATGGAATGGTTTGAGGCTCTAGGTAAACAGAAGTGAGATGTGTCAGATGTGTTCACTGGAGTTCACACACTAGTGAGGAGACCATTTAGTGGATAGTACTAGAATTCTATAGCAAGAATTCTATACGGTGCTACGGGGTCAGAGACATAGGACATCTACTCCTGAGTGAAGAGTGAAGGCAGGGGAGAGCAGGCCAGGGGCAGCTTCCTGAAAGTTGATTTCTCAGCTGAGCCTAGAAGAATCAGTAGCAATAGCCAGATAAAGAAGACTTCTCAGGCCGGGTGCAGTGGCTCACACCTGTAATCCCAGCACTTTGGGAAGCCGAGGTGGGTGGATCACTTGAGGTCAGGAGTTCAAGACCAGCCTAGCCAACATAGTGAAACCCTGTCTCTACTAAAAAATACAAAAATTAGCCAGGCATGGTGATACGCACCTGTAATCCCAGCTACTCGGGAAGCTGAGGTAGGAGAATCCCTTGAACCCAGGAGGTGAGGCTGCAGTGAGCTGAGATCGTACCACTGTACTCCAGCCTGGGTGACAGAGTGAAACTCCATCTCAAAACAAAACAAAAGGGCAAAAGAAAGAGAAGGCACCGAGATTCTGCTCTCGGTGGGAAGTCTGATACCTCTAGCATACATACTTTAAGATAGGACCCCGGAAGACAGTACCCTCAAGGTCAAGGTGGGCCAAAAGTAAGCCGGCCCTCAGGTGGTCTTGTATGGATTATATAACTACCAGGTGGTCCAAAGAACCTCAAGTGTTGAATGTGGACAAAGGTAGTCCAGAATTGTTTGTGCCCCCAGGTACCTGATAAAAACAAAAGAAAACTATCTCTGGAAGAAAGTATCATCATCCTAACTCTTAAGTTTTTCCTACACTTAATTTTTCAAATATGAGACCAGTCCAAAGTGTAAGATAATCACGCACACAAAGTCGTCACTGTAAGTTGGAACTAGCAGACTAGAAAGACTCACAAGACTTCAGCCAAATTATTAGATACAGACGGTCAAAAACTAGGTTTTCTTTAAAAAAAAAAAAAAAAGAAACAATCTTATAAACATTTAGCTTCCTAAATGTTTACAAGAAGCTAAAAAAATGTGACAGTAGGCCAGGCACTAGAAAAAGTACACAAAATTAACCAGGCTCATGAGGCTGAGGTGGGAGGATTGCTTGAGCATGGGAGATGGAGGTTGCAGTGAGCCGCAACCACACCACTCCACTACAACCTGGGTGACAGAGAGAGGCCCCATCTCAAAAAAAAAAGAAACAACAAAAAAGGAAGACTCTGGGCCCAGTGGCCTGATAAGAGATAGAAATAGGGTCTTGTTGTTCTGCCCAGGTTGGAGTGTAGTAACACATTCTTTCACCACAGTCTCAACTTCCCAAGCTCAAGCAATCCTCCTGCTTTTAACCTACCTCAGCCCTGCCAAGTAGCTGGGACTGCCGGTACTGCCAACACACTAAGCTACTTCATAGAGCTATCCTAACCTCCCAAAACATCAAGACCAACAAGCATAAAACACCACACCAACACACCCATCTTTACTAAACAGAATACTGAGCCCTGCCTAAACACAACATCAAAAAATTTAATTATAAACTCATGATTGTTCCTCTCCACGGAAATCTTTAGTAAAAGGCGAAAGACTTATTCGTTATGAAAAGAAACCAGAGAATACCTACTCTCCTTGTGCCTGGCCCAGATATTGACTGGTCTCCCCGCACTTACGGTGCCTTTGGACCTGCAGACAGAAGCTTTTCTTCCACTGTAGAAAAGTGTCCTAAACATGTTCTCACTGGGTAAAATCTCCTGACAAAGAAAAAAAAGTTTAAATATTATTATTCAAACAGATAATCCTGGCAATAATTCTTGTATCTACGTTGCATTCTGGGATGCAAATGAGCTGAGCACGGGAATAAGAGTTCCCCTAAACCCTATCAGTCTTACCAGTAAATGGAGAGAGGCACTTGACTCCTGAGCTGGGGAGAGCACATGGCCAAGTCCTGTCTTCCATGTAGCCACCACATGTATTCAGAGTAGCAGTGCCGGGTGCACAGTGACTCACACCTGTAATCCCTGCACTTGAGGAGGCAGAGGTAGAAGGATCGCTTGAGCCCAGGAGTTCAAAACCAGCCTGGACAACAGAGTAAGACCTTGTCTCAGAAAAAAAAATAAAATTTAAATTTAAAAAAAAGGCCGGGCACGGTGGCTCATGCCTGTAATCCCAGCACTTTGGGAGGCCGAGGCAGGTGGATCACCTGAGGTCAGGAGTTCAAGACCAGCCTTGCCAACATGGTGAAACCCCGTCTCTACTAAAAATACAAAAATCAGCCGGGTGTGGTGGCAGATGCCTGTAATCCCAGCTTCCCGGGAGGCTGAGGCAGGAGTATCGCTTGAACCCGGGAGGCAGAGTTTGCAGTGAGCGATTGCACTCCAGCCTGAGTGATAACAGTGAAACTCCGTCTCAAAAAAAAAAAAAAAAAAAAAAAAAAACTAGCATTTACCGGGTGGGCCCAGTGGCTCATGCCTGCAATCCCAGCACTTTGGGAGGCCAAGGCGGGTGGATCACGAGGTCAGGAGTTCAAGACCAGCCTGGCCAAAATGGTGAAACCCCATCTCTACTAAAAATACAAAAAAAAAAAAAAAAAATTAGCCAGGTGTGGTGGCGGGCACCTGTAATCCCAGCCTACTCAAGAGGCTGAGGCAGGAGAATTGCTTGAACCCGGGAGGCAGAGGTTGCAGTGAGCCGAGATCACGCCACTGTACTCCAGCCTGGGCAACAGAGTGAGACTCTGTCTCAAAAAAAAAAAAAGGTAGCATTTACGCTGGTGTGCCATCGCCTTAGCATCTCCTTCTCCTCCTGCCCCCTCTACTCTGTGGTTCCTTTCTCTTCTTTACAAAAACATTCAATCCTTGCCGATTTTCTCTGGTGCTCTCACAGCCCAACCACTGACTCCTTACACAGCACCTGTCACCATATCATCACTGCCTGTTTGTGCACGCTTAAGGAGGGTTGGTCGAATGAATGAATTCAGTCTGTATCCTCAACACCCAATGCCGCGCCTGGCACGATAGGCGTTCACATGCAGCCGTGCCGAAAGACTGAGTGAATGCTGGACTGAATGAATGAATGCCTGTAAAATATCTACAGGAAAGCCCTGCAGGAAATGCCCTCCATAAATTCTAGTCCCCTTCTCCTTCCTAACCAAATCCTCCCCTCCTTCTGCTTCCACCACTTCCTAGCTGTGTAACTTAGGCAAAGTGGTTTACCTTTCTGTGCCTAATTTCGGCAAAGGTAAAATGGGGAAGTGAACCTCATCGGTTCTGGTGAGCTTCCACGGGTGCTGTATGGAAAGCCTGGCACCCTGCCTGGTGGAGAGGGCTCGATGATGGTTAGAAGGAGAGTTTCTCTAAACTGCCGCCTACCTTGTGTCCCCTTTCTCATTTCCTGCCACAAGTCTCCCACCCACTTTCTCTGTCTCCCCCTCACCCCTTGTCTTTCTCCATCTTGTCTTCCTATAAAGACCCAGCCCTTCCCTCCTCCACGAAACCTGGATTCCTCCAAGGCGAAGGCCCACCTCTCTGGGGTCTCAGCCTGCAGCGCTGACATCCTAGGTCGCCTCGACAGGTGGGCTCACCATCCAACCCTTCCTCCTCCCCCTTCAGCACCCTCCTCCTGCTCTTCAACTGAGGTTCGCCTTCCCAGCTCCCCCACGCCCTGCACAGTGCTGATCAGTAAAAGAGGAGGACAGTGATGAGTGGCGACTTGGCTCACGGGGTTCTTTGCTTCCTCGGTGGCGGGGGGGCCTGGGGCCTCTCTCCAGCACCTCTGCCCTTCCCCAGCCATCGAGTTGATCAAGGACCTGGTCGGTTACGATGTGCGCCAGGCGCTGCTCAAGGGCCTCGTGGCGCTGCTGATACCGTCGGTCAAGGAGACCTCCAAACTGCAGGCCAAGATCCTCACTGGTAGGGACCTGCTCAAATGGGGCTGCCTGGGCCACGGGAGGGGGGTCTCTTGCCTCACGGCCGCCCCCTCCTCAGACCCCTCGGTTCTCCAGCTCACCCCCAGCCTGCCGATGTTTTTGCAGCAGGCCGCGGCCGCCAAGGCCATCGGGTAAGCGGGCAGGGGTTAGTGGGTAGCTGCAGCAAGCCTGGCTTGGCGCTGCCTGCGGGCCCCGGGAGCGCTCCAGACGCCGTGCGCCGGGTGGGCGGGGGTGTGTGCCGGGTGAGCCCCAGGGCGTCGCCGCAGCCCGAACCCCCGGCCCAGGGTCCTGGCGCGCAACGACATGAGCATCGCCGAGGAGCTGCTGTACCTGCGCGTGGTGCATGGCCTAATGGCCGCCATGGGCAACATGGACCACAGCAACAGCCAGCGGCTGGCCAGCCTCACGCTGGAGGTGCGCGCGGCGGCTGGCTAGGGGGCGGGAAGGGCGGCGGCACCCGCAGCCCAGTCGCCCCCGCAGTCACGCCGCCCCGCCCGCGCGGCGCAGTGCTTCGTGCAGATGTTCCCCTTGGTGGCGGAGCACGTGCGCAAGTGCATGGGGGAGGAACTCTACCAGCTCTTCCTGGTAAGTGCGCCCTTCCTGCCCCGCCGCAATGAGCAGACGGCGGCTTGGACAGTGTAATTCCCCTTCACACAGTCCCCATCCTGGAGCGCGCCACATGCAGAGCGGACCTGGCCACCAGCTGCAGGAGGGACTGCTCTGGCCTAGGCTCCTCCACCCGCCACCTTCCTGTTCCCTTTCCTGCCCTTTCGGTCAGGCTGCCGACTGGCCCCCCACCTGCAACATCCCTCTGCCAAGCCCAACTCCAAGTCCAGACTGCCCTGGCACCCCAGCCGGGTCCCCCTTGCTCCTGTCCTCAGAGCAACGCTGAGGACTTGTACATGAAAATAGACAGCATTCAGGCGGACATCTTGGCGGCCAACAAAGTCAATGTTACCAAAGGTGAGTGTGGGACCAGGGAAGCCGGGCGCAGGCGCCGCCAGCACAGCCTCACGCCCGCCTCTCCTGCCTGCAGCCCTGTGCCTCCATGGCAGCTCCTACAGCATGAACACTCTCTATGGCTCGCGCGATTCGGCTCAGATGGCCTACCTCACACACTTCGAGGAGGATGTAGAATCAAAGGAGTAACAGCCCCTGTGGCAAACCAGGAAGGCCAAGGCTGCGGGGCAGGGAAGACTGGCAAGAGGAAGGCGCCTGGGGTCAAGCTCAGAGCCACTCCACTTGGCTCCAGGGGGGAGACGGGGATTAGGCACCCCAGAGGGTCAGAGGGAGGGCCGCTGGCTGCGAAGAGTCAATAAACAGCCTTGATACCTGTCTGTTCTTTGTGTGTGTGGAGGGGGAAGGGAGGTCAAGTGAGAGCTGTGATGATAGGTTGTGGTGCCTGTGCTCCTCAAGTTAAAAAGCAGGTCCAAGTTTAGGACAGTGGCTTGCACCTGTAATCCTAGCTACTCTGCAGGCTGAAGGAAGAGGATCTCTTGAGCCCAAGAGTTGGAAGCCAGCATGGACAACAAAGCAAGACCCCATCACAAAAACAGGCCGGGCATGGTGGCTCACGCCTGTAATCCTGGCACTTTGGGAGGCTGAGGTGGGCGGATCACCTGAGGTCAGGAGTTCGAGACCAGCCTGGCCAACAGGGTCAAACTCCGTCTCTACTAAAAGAAAATAAAAAATAAAAAATTAGCCAGGTGTGGGGGCACACACTTGTAATCCCAGCTACTCGGGAGGCTGAGGCAGGAGAATCACTTCAACCCAGGAGGTAAAGGCTGCAGTGAGCCAAGATCACACTGTTGCACTCCAGCCTCCTGGGCGACAGAGCGAGACTCATTCTCCAAAAAAAAAAAAAAAAAAAAAATGCTTATCCAGAGGGAAGGTCCACCAACAGCCTGGAAGGTTCAAGGGCATAGCCTGAATAGAGGGCCTCACCTCCACTCCCCGAAGGCCTATGCACCCTTTCCTCCAGAACACCCTACCCACCTGGTTTTTCTCCGGCTGTTACAAACATTAAAGGGGGTCGTTTGATCCTAATGGGTCCTTTCCTTGCCTGGTACCATTTGCACCGATAGAACAAGGCCAGGTTCCATAAAGCAGAGCAGAAGCTTTATTCATTGATCTAGGAGATAGCAACAGGAGGCGGCCAAATGCCTAGGCAGATAGGGATGGGTCCCCAGTGAAACCCCACCTTCAAACCAAAAACATCCTAAAGGCTGAAAGACCGACTGCTGGTCCTGGATGAACCCCACAACCCAGAGTGAGAACTTCTGTTTCTGTTTGCCTGCCCTTTCCTGATTGATTCTTTCTGAATAATGCCTTTTAACCAATAGAATGTTGCCTTTTCCGATACTACCTATGGCCTGCCCTTCCCCCATTCTGAGCCCATAGAAGCCCTGGACTCAGCCATATTAGGGGGACTTTCCCACTTTCGGGTAGGGGGACCACCCCCCACAACCACCGAAAGCTGTTTCATCACTCAGTAAAACCCCACTTGCCCACTCTTCAATTGCCAGTGCATCCTCATTCTTCTTGGGCTCATGGGACGAGAACTCGGGAACCAGTGCATAAGCTAGACTCCGCCAACTGGGCTGAGTGGGTGGGTCGTCTCCTGCAGCAAGTAAAGGCCGTCTCCTGCAGCAGGTAGCCTGGCGAGTGAGACCTGGCAGGGCATTGCTGGCCAGAGGTCCCCAGCTTGCAAAGTGACCAAGAAGAAAATCTTACATCATAGGAATGGAGAAGGGGAGCTCATGCTCAAAGCACCTTCTCCCAGCGGGAGGGGCCTGGTAAAGGGAGAATCTTAAGGGATCTTAGGGCAGGTAGGTGGAGACTGGGTTGAGGATTTCTGGAAAAAGGTAGGTTCTTCCAGGAGGGGCTGGAGTGTGCGTAGTCTTTTTTTTTTTTTTTTTTTGAGACGGAGTCTTGCTGTGTTGCCAGGCTGGAGTGCAGTGACACAATCTCAGCTCACTGCAACCTCAGCCTCCCAAGTAGCTGGGACTACAGGCACGCACTACCACACCCAGCTAATTTTTGTATTTTTAGTAGGGATGGGGTTTCACCATCTTAGCCAGGCTGGTCTCGAAATCCTGACCTCATGATCTGCCCGCCTCAGCCTCCCAAAGTGCTGGGATTACAGGCGTGAGCCACCACACTCAGCTTTTTTTTTTTTTTAGACAGGGTCTCACTCTGTTGCTCAGGCTGGAGTGCAGGGGTGCAATCTCAACTCACTGCAACCTCTGCTTTCCAGGCTCAAGCAATTCTCATGCCTCAGCCTCCGGAGTAGCTGGGACTACAGACGTGCACCACGACCACATTCAGCTAATTTTTTTTTCTTTTTTTGTAGAGACGAGGTCTCACTATGTTGTCCAGGCTGGTCTCCAACTCCTGGGTTCAAGTGATCCTCCTGCCTTGGCCTCCCAAAGTGCTGGGATTGTAGGCATGAGCCACTGTGCCTGGCCTGATGAGTGTGCATGGTGTTGTTTTTTCTTTTGAAGATTTCTCCTCTTCAATCCAGTCTCATTCAAGTTGGAGTGAGGCAGGGCTCCTGGTCTGGAGTCTCTTTTCTATCTGCTTTTACACTCTGCTGATTTCATCCTGACTCAGAACTTTAAATATCATTATAGGCCAATGACTCCTACATTTCTATTTCCAGCTAAATATTTCCACCTCATCGTGTCTAAAACTGAACTCCTAATCCCGTGCCACTTTCCCCAATTCAACTCATGGCAACCCATCCTTCCTATAAAACAAAACAAAATGTGGAGTGCTTTTTAATGTCTGTCTTTAGCACCCATATCTATTATGTCTGTTGGCTCTATCTTCCGAATACATCCAGAATCCAACCATATCTCACTACCTCTATTGCTAATACTCTGGGCTGAGCCACTGTCATCTCTCTTCAATGTTATTCTGCTTTTCTCCCTCTTCCTGTTCTCTTTTCATTTCTTATTTATTTATTTATTTATTTATTTATTTATTTTGAGATGAAATGTCACTCTGTCACCCAGGCTGGGGTGCACTGGTGCGATCTAGGCTCACTGGCACCCACCACCTCCTGGGCTCAAGCAATTCTCCTGCCTCAGCCTCCCGAGTAGCTAAGATTACAGGCTTCCGCCACCATGCCTAGCTAATTTTTGTATTTTTAGTAGAAACAGGGTTTCACCATGGTGGCCAAGCTGGTCTCGAACTCCTGACCTCAAATTATCCACTCACTTCAGCCTCCCAAAGTACTGGGATTACAGGCGTGAACCACCGTGCCCAGCCAATACCTGTTCTCTTTTTAATACGACAGCCAGGGTTATCCTTTTAAGCTTCAGATTCTATCATTGTGCTCAAACCTTGCAGGGCTCCCCATTTCGCTGAATAAAGACCCTAGGTGCTCAGGTTTCCCATCACCTCTCTAAACTCTTCTGCCTCTGTCTCTCCTTCACTCTGCCCCAGACACACTGGACTCCCTTGCTGGTTCTTTTTTTTTTTTTTTTTTTTAATTGGCAAACAGGCAATTTCAAACCCGGGCGCAGTAGCTCACGCCTGTAATCCCAGAACTTTGGGAGGCCAAGGTGGGCGGATCACGAGGTCAAGAGATGGAGACCATCCTGGCTAACACAGTGAAACCCCGTCTCTACTAAAAATACAAAAAATTAGCCTGGCGCGGTGGCGGGCGCCTGTAGTCCTAGCTATTCCAGAGGCTGAGGCAGGAGAATGGCGTGAACCTGGGAGGCGGTGCTTGCAGTGAGCCGAGATCGCGCCACTGCACTCCATCCAGACTGAGCGACAGGGAGACTCTGTCTCCAAAAAAAAAGAAATAGAAAAAGAAAAAATGAAATTGGCAAACAAGCTCTTGTCTCAACGCTATTGTACTGACTGTTCACTCTGCCTAGAACTTCATCCCATATATCCGTATGGCTCACTCCCCCATCTCCCTTCAACTCTACAAGAAGGCCTACTCTTTAAAATTGCAATGCACACTACCACTCTCTATACTCACCACCTCTCCTCCCACCTTACTCTGCTATTTTTTTCCATAGCATTATCTTATTATGTTTATTAATTGTATGTCCTCCACCTGACTGTAAACTGCACGAGGACAGGGATACTGTTAGGACAATGCCTGGCATTCATGAATCAGTGACTGAGGTATTGTGAGGGAATAGTCCCTCCAAGTCGGAGGAAATGAAGTCAGATGGCAGTAATTCTCCAAGATGCCACAAGAGGGCATCACCAGCCCTGTCGTTGGTCTAAGGCAGTTCTGCTTTCCCCAAACTTATTTTGAGCCTCAGCTTTCCTATTTTTGTACCTACAGAGGAAAGTTAACAAAATATATTTATGTTTTGTTGTTATGTTTTCTTTAAAGCTAAATGGATTTCCTATTTTATTTTTGTTTCATTTACTTATTTATTTATTTATTTATTATTTTTGAGACGGAGTCTCGCTCTGTTGCCAGGCTGGAGTGCAGTGATGCAGTCTTGGCTCACTGCAACCCCCGCCTCCCGGGTCCAAGCGATTCTTCTGCCTCAGCCTCCCAAGTAGCTGGGATTACAGGCACGCGCCACCACGCCCAGCTAATTTTTGTATTTTTAGTAGAGATGGGGTTTCACCATGTTGGCCAGGCTGGTCTTGAACTCCTGATCTTGTGATCCACCCCCCTCGGCCTCCCAAAGTGCTGGGATTACAGGCGTGAGCCACCGCGCCCGGCCTTATTTTTTTATTTTATTTAATTCTCTTTATTTAATTTATTTTATTTTTTGAGACGGAGTCTCACTCTGTCTCCCAGGCTGGAGTGCAGTGGCACAATCTCGGCTCACTGCAACCTCCGCCTCCTAGGTTCAAGGGATTATCCTGCTTCAGCCTCCCGAGTAGCTGGGATTACAGGCGCCTGCCACCATGCCCACGCCCAGCTAATTTTTGTATTTTTAGTAGAGACGGGATAGCACCATGTTGGCCAGGCTAGTCTTCAACTCCTAACCTCAAGTGATCCACCCGCCTTGGCCTCCCAAAGTGCTGGGATTACAGGTGTGAGCCACCGCGTCCACCGCGTCAGGCTGAGAGATCAAATCATTTTTAGTTTTTAGTCTTCTTTTTCTGGTCACTGTTCGGTTTTAGTTTTTAGTCTTGAAATGTTTTCTTTTGCATAATGGTAAAAAAAAAAAAAAAAAATAGTACCCCAGAACTTTTTTGGAAATTTTAATAATTGGGAAATCCAAAAATCTAGGAACCACTGGGCTAAAGTGATCATAATTAAAAAAAAAAAAAAAAAAAAAAACCCTTTAAAAACTAAACTGGCCAAGCGGGAAGTGGTGGCTCACGGGAGGTTGAGGTGGGTGGATCACTTGAGGCCAGGAGTTTAAGGCTGCAGTGAGCTATAATCGTGCCACTGCACTCCAAACTGAGTGACACAGTGAGACCGTTTCTAGAATAAATCAATTAAAAACAAAAACAAAACAAAATCTTGTCACGGTGGCTCATGCTTGTAATTTACCCAGCACTTCGGGAAGCCAAGGTGAGCAAACCAACCTGGCCCAGGTAGTAAATGCCCATCTCTATTAAAATACAAAAACTAGCAGTGAATGATATTGCACGCCCATAGCCCCAACCACTTGGAAAATTGAAGCAGAGATTGCTTACTACGATCTAGTTTAAGCCCTATTTCCATAAAACCAAAAAACCAACATTTTTACTACTACAATCCAAATATAAACAACAAGAAGAAACCCCTACATCACGCTTAGCAACAAACACACAACTTTGAAAACATTACAAGGCGCAAGTCTGTATCTTCTTTTTAAACACTATTAGACAGCCCCACGAACGTGAGGCCTCAAAAAATTAGTTTAAAACTCGGAATATGTTCCTCTCCACGGAAATCTTTAGTAAAAGGCGAAAGATTTATACGATTTGAAGAGAAACCAGAGCATATGTTCCAACATGTTGCACACAGTCCTCGAGGGACGGTCACTACTAGATTAGCAATGGTTACTATTAACCCAAAAGTGCTAGTGACTTCTATTTTTGTCTCAGACGATTGTATGAAAGGAGCTCCATTATTATGGTAAAAGAAAAAAAGGGGGGGAAAAAAGGGAGAATCTCCTTTTAAAGTAGGACGTGTTCTGTGTGCAATGCATTGTGGGTATGTAAATGCCCTGAGTCACCACCCCCTCGGTTTCTACAAATACCCTAAATAGTTCGTTACTTTTTCTAGGCGTTAGGCCACCACCAGGGGGCAGAGCGGAAGCCAGATTTACAGATCTGTAGATGCCTGGTCCAACTAGACAGTGACTTTTATAATTGGCACTTAAAGTAAAAAAAAAAAAAAATTAAGAGCCTTAAAATAATTGTATTCATAGGCCTGGCGCGGTGGCTCACGCCTGTAATCCCAACACTTTGGGAGGCCGAGGCGGGTGGATCACGAGGTCAGGAGATCGAGACCATCCTGGCCAACATGGTGAAACCCCATCTCTACTAAAAATACAAAAATTAGCTGGGTGTAGTGGCGTGCGCATGTAGTCACAGCCACTTGGGAGGCTGAGACAGGAGAATTGCTTGAACCCAGGAGGCGGAGGCTGCAATGAGCCGAGACTGCGCCACTGCACTCCAGCCTGGGCAACAGGAGACTCCATCTCAACAAAAAAGAAAAGAAAAGAAAACCACATCATAGCAAATACTGAATTTTCTATCATCCTTCTACCTTCCACAGTATGTAACAAAGACTCCAAAAAGAGTGGCTTGAACAAGCAAGAAGTTTATTTTCACCTTACATGAACGAAGCCTGGAGAAGAAATTCTGAGTTGTTACGGAGGTGTCAGGGCTTAGAACATGATACCCCAAAATATGGCACCTTTGCATACTGAGTATTTTAAGCCATCAAGGAAACTGAGAAAACTATATAAGCAAGAAGTTATTTTTGACCTTTTCCTTCTCTTCTCCCATGAAGACCTTCGTGTGACAAGTGTCCTGCCTTATGCCCACAGGGAATGAATGTCACACAGAGGCCAAGAATAATCTGAACAAACAGGCTTTGCCAAGTACCCCCCCACCCATCCAGTTTATTACCATTCGATCATACACTTTTTTTTTTTTTTTAAAGAGTCTCAATCTGTCGCCCAGGCTGGAGTCCAGTGGCGTGATCTCTGCTCACTGCAAGCTCCGCCTCCTGGGTTCATGCCATTCTCCTGCCTCAGCCTCCTGAGCAGCTGGGACTACAGGCGCCTACCACCACGCCTGGCTAATTTTTTGTATTTTTAGTAGAGATGAAGTTTCACTCTGTTAACCAGGATGGTCTCGATCTCCTGACCTCGTGATCTGCCCGCCTTGGCCTCTCAAAGTGCTGGGATTTCAGGCGTGAGCCACTGCGCCCGGCCTTTTTTTTTTTTTTTTTTTTTTTTTTTTTGAGGCAGTGTCTTGCTCTGTGTCCCAGGCTGGAGTGCAGTGGTGCAATCGAGGGCCACTGAAGCCTTGAACTCCTGGGATCAAGCAGTCCTCCTGCCTCAGCCTCCCAAGTAGCTAGGACTACAGAAGCATACTACCACAGCTGGCTAATTTTAAAATTTTTTGTAGAGATGAAATCTTGCTATGCTGCCCAGGCTGGTCTTGAACTTCTGGCCTCAAGCAATCCTCCTGCCTTGGCCTCCCAAAGTGCTGGGGTTACAGGCATGAGCCACTGCACCTGGCCAGAAAATTTTTGATCATTCCTTTATTACCTATTAAAGCAAATGAAATGATCAAAAATTTACTAAATATTCTAAAATTTACTAAAAATTTTACTAAAAATTTACTAAATTTTCTTGTGCCAGTTTTGACATTTTTGACATTTTTTTTCTAGAAATGTAGAAACTTATTCACACAACAAGAAGTATGGAGACAGGTGGATCAGGAGGTCAGGAGATCAAGACCATCCTGGCTAACATGGTGAAACCCCATCTCTACTAAAAATACAAAAAATTAGCTGGGCATGGTGGCACACGCCTGTAATCCCAGCTACTTGGGAGAATTGCTTGAACCCGGGAGGCAGAGGTTGCAGTGAGCTGAGATCGTGCCACTGCACTCCAGCCTGGGAGAGGGCGACAGGGCGAGACTCCGTCTCAAAAAAAAAAAAAAAAAAAAAAAAGACATATGGAGATAGAAATTAAAAATGTATATATATGGAAGTAGGTAGTTGCTAGCATTGGTTCAACTACTGAACCATCAAGAACCCTCTTAGCCTCTTCCTGCTGTACTTGGCTGTCCTGAGCATGTTGGCTTTTAACCAAATTACTGTCTTCTGCCTCATGATCACAAGGCAGCTGTCACAACTCCAGAAAGAACATCCCATGTCCAAGGCAAGAAAAAAGAGATGACACCAGGAAAGCATTTTCTGTCATTCCCTTTTAATAGAAAAACAACAAATCTTGCCCACAAGCCCCCAGAACTCTCCTGCTTACATCTCATTGGCCAGAACTGTGTCCCATGGCCAGCTCTAATTGCATGGGAGTATGGGAAAGGAAGTATAGCAACTATAAAGCTTTTTCAGTCTCTAATGTGGAGATGATTTAGGAAGAAGGGGGTTGGGAATACCTGCTGAGTTAACCATCAACAGTGTATGTCACAAACAGTTGGTTCATTTGTTTTCTACCCTGTTTTCTTTATCCCTTCCTGATGTCTTTTGGGTGAATCCTCACCCTTGATCCTGTTACTCCTCATTTCATTTTGGCTGTAACCATTCTGCTATTCAATTCATGTATGGATTTCAACTATTAAATTTTTCAAACCTGGTATTTTCAGTTGCTTCTTCCTGCCTTAACAATATCCTTCCTTATCTTTTGAAGATGTTCATTATGCTTATTTCTTTTTTCTTTTTTTGAGATGGAGTTTGGTTCTTGTTGCTCAGGCTGGAGTGCAGTGGTGCAGTCTTGGCTCACTTCAATCTCCGCCTCCCGGGTTCAAGCGATTCTCCTGACTCAGCCTCCCTCCTGAGTAGCTGGGATTACAGGCGCCTGCTACCACACCCGGCTAATTTTTGTAATTTTAATAGAGATGAGATTTCACCATGTTGGCCAGATCAAGTGATCTGCCCGCCTCAGCCTTCCAAAGTGCTGGGATTACAGGCATGAGCCACCACGCCCAGCCCATTAGGCTTATTTCAAACTGTCAGATCTATTAATTCTGCTTCCTCTTAATATCAGTTTCTGGCCAGATGTGGTGGCTCAAGCCTGTAATCCCAGTATTTTGGGAGGCTGAGGCAGGCAGATCACCTGAGGACAGGATTTTGAGACAGGCCTGGCCAACATGGCAAAACCCCGTCTCTACTGAAAATACAAAAATTAGCCAGGTGTGGTGGTGGGCACCTATCGTCCCAGCTACTCAGGATTCTGAGGCAGGAGAATCGCTTGAACCCGGGAGGCGGAGGTTGCAGTGAGCCAAGATCATGCCACTGCACTCCAGCTCAAAAAAACACTGTCTCAAAAAAACAAAAACAAAAATCCCAACATTTTGGGAGGCTGAGGCAGGAGAACTGCTTGAATCCGGGAGGCGGAGCTTGCAGTGAGCTGAGATCATGCCACTGCACACCAGCCTGGGCCACAGACTGAGACTCCATCTCAAAAAAAAAAAAAAAAAAAAAAAATTAGTTTCTCAGTTTGTCATTTTCCTATTATTGCAAATGTGTTCCCCTTTGACTTCACATCACCTTGGGGGCATCAGTGATTGTGACAGGGGAAAACAAAAGCCCAGAACCCAGGATACACAGTATAGGAGGAGGTATGGAGATTATGTCTAAAGTCGGGTATGTTCCTACGTGGCCAGGCTAAGGTGCTGAGACAGCGCTGCTGGTTTTCTGCCTCACAGTGGCAATGGGGCAGTTAATGACCCACCCACGGCCTTGGGGGATAAGAGTGGCATATGGAGGGAGGGGCGATGGTGAGCACAACTAAAGAGCTCTCCCTCAGCCTCCCCCGCATGTCAGGGTGTCTGACCCTCTTCCACTCTGGCTGCAGTCACAGTCTCCCCACAACTGGCTCCTGGCCACCTTCTTCTCTTTTTTTGAGACGGAGTCTTGCTCTGCCACCCAGGCTGGAGTGCAGTGGCGCAATCTCAGCTCACTGCAACCTCTGCCTCCCGGGTTCAAGCAATTATCCTGCCTCAGCCCCCAAGTAGCTGGGATTATAGGCACGTGCCACCACACCCAGCTAATTTTTTGGATTTTTATTAGAGACGGGGTTTCACTGTGTTAGCCAGGACAGTCTCGATCTCCTGACCTCGGGATCCACCTGCCTCAGCCTCCCAGAGTGCTGGGATTACAGGCGTGAGCCACCGCACCTGGCCTTTTTTTTTTTTTTTTTTGAGATAGAGTCTCTGTCTCCTAGGCTGTAGTGCAGTGGTGCGATCTCAGCTCACTGCAACTTGCAACTCCCACCTTCTGGGTTCAGGCGATTCCTGTGCCTCAGCCTCCCGAGTAGCTGGGATTACAGTTGTGCGCCATCACACCCAGCTAATTTTTATATTTTTAGTAGAGACAGGGTTTCACTATGTTGGCCAGACTGGTCTTGAACTCCTGGCCTCAAGTGATTCTCCTGCCTCAGCCTCCCAAACTGCTGGGATTACAGGTGTGAATCAACACAGCTGGCCCACCTTCTTTTTTTCTTCTGAAACAGGGTCTCATTCTGTCCCCCAGGCTCAAGTGCAGCTGCACGATCATAGCACACTGCAGCCTCGAACTCCCCAGGCCCAGGTGATCCTCCCACCTCAGTCTCCTGAGTAGCTGGGACTACAGGCATCTGGCACCACACCCAGCTAATTTTTGTATTTTTTGCAGAGATAGGGGTCTCACTGTGTCACCCAGGGTGGTCTGGATCTGCTGAGCTCAAGCAATCTGCCTGTCTTGGCCTCCCAAAGTGCTGGGATTACAGGTATGAGCCACTGCATCCAGCTTAGTCCATTTTCTGTTGCTACAACAAAATACTGGAGACTGGGTAATTTATAATGAACATAAATTTATTTCATTCATGGTTCTGGAGGCTGAGAAGTCCAAGAGCATGGTGCTTGGATCTTGTGAGGGCCTTTTTGCTGCATTATAACATGGCAGAGAGTATAACATAGTGACAGCGCAAGAGCATGTCAGCTCAAGTCTCTCTTCTTCTTATAAAGCTACCAATTCCATCACAGGGCCCCATCTTGATGACTTTATTAATCCTAATTACCTCCCAAAGGCCCCACCTCCAAATGCCATCAATATGTGAATTGGGAGATTAAGTTTCCAGCACATGAAATTTGGGGGACTCTTACCACAGCATATCCCTAAACAATATTCCATCTATTCTTGTCTCTCTAGTCTGGTTCTCACCCTCAATAGTTCACCAAGACTGCACAAGGTCAGCAATGACTTAGGTGCTAATAAATCCAAAGGATACTAGAATATCCTCATCTTATTTGGCCTCTGAGTAGCTCTCCAGAGTTACTTTCACCTTCTTCATTCTATCCCTTGACTTCTAAGGAACTCCCCCACAACTCTTTTGTTTTCTTCATCCCTTCAAACCACCCTAATCCCATCTCCTTTGCTGGATCCTCCTCCCCTGCCCTGCCTCAAAATATTGGCAAGTCCCATGGCTCAATTATACATGTTCTTCTCATCTCCATCTATACTCTTTCCCTAGATAGTATTCAGCTCATGACTCCAAATACCATCTACATAACGCAGACTGCCAAATCTCAATCTCTCGCTTTGACCTCTACCTTAGCTCCCAGTTTGTATATCCAACTGCTCAGTTGACACCTACACTCAGATGTCTTGTAGACATCTCAAATTCAAAATGAACAAAATAAAACCCTGGACTTAACCCCCAACTCATTCCTTCACAATCCCACTCTCCCTTTTCAGGACATGGTCCATCATCCAGCCAGGTGCTCTAGCCAGAAACCAGGAGTCATCCATGACCACCCCTGTCATTCACATCCAACTCATCAGCAAAACCCATTCACTTCACTTCCCAAACATGGGGTATCTTGAATCAATTGTCTCAGCCATAGTTCCAATCCAGTATCACTACCCTGGCCTATGACAGCATAATCTCTTGCCTACTAAGTGGTCTCTGCCCTCTGTCTTGCCCCTTTCAAATCTACTCTCCACACAATAGCAAGTTTGACTGACATAAAAGTAAAATGTAGGCTGGGCACAGTGGCTCACACCTGTAATCCCAGCACTTTGGGAGGCCGAGGCGGGCGGATCACCTGAGGTCGGGAGTTCACCACCAGCCTGACCAACATGGTGAAACCCCGTCTCTACTAAAAATACAAAATTAGCCGGGCATGGTGGTGCATCCCTGTAACCCCAGCTACTTTGGAGGCTGAGGCAGGAGAATTGCTTGAACCCGGGAGGCGGAGATCGCACCATTGCACTCCAGCCTGGACAACAAGAGTGAAACTGTCTCAAAAAAAAAGTAAAATGTAAATCAGATCTTGTTAGTCCCCTGCTTAAAACTTTTCAATGATTTCTCATTAGCACAAAAGCCAAAATTATTACTACAGGCCACAAGATGCTCAATGATTTTGCCCCTCCCCACCTCTTCAACTTCTTCTGATGTTCCTCTCCCCCATTGCCTTCCAGCCATCAGTTCTTCAAACAAGACCTTTCCTGGCTGGGCACAGTGGTTCACGCCTGTAATTCCAGCATTTTGGGAGGCTGAGGCAGGCAGATCGTCAAGAATAGGAGGCCGGGCTTGGTGGTTCACACATGTAATCCTAGCACTTTGGGAGGCGAAGGAGGGAGGATCTTTGAGCCCAGGAGTTCAAGATCAGCCTGGGCAACATAGCAAGAGACTGTCTCTAAATAAAAAAAAAAAAGAAAAGAAAAAGGCCGGGCGCGGTGGCTCACGCTTGTAATCCCAGCACTTTGGGAGGCCGAGGCGGGCGGATCACGAGGTCAGGAGATCGAGACCACGGTGAAACCCCGTCTCTACTAAAAATACAAAAAATTAGCCGGGCGTGGTGGCGGGCGCCTGTAGTCCCAGCTACTCGGAGAGGCTGAGGCAGGAGAATGGCGTGAACCCGGGAGGCGGAGCTTGCAGTGAGCCGAGATTGCGCCACTGCACTCCAGCCTGGGTGACAGAGCAAGACTCCGTCTCAAAAAAAAAAAAAAAAAAGAAAAAAAAGAAAAAAAAAGAGGACAGGAACTATGTGTCTAGTTTATTATCTCCATTTCCTGGTACCATGCCTAGCACGTGGTAGACTTCACTCAATAAATATCTGGTGAATCAGTGTCTTCCTGGAAATTTATACATAACTCCTTGAATGAGGCAACATGCTTCTCTACCGTGCAATAAGAAAAACTAAGTCAAGTTTCTAACCTGTGGTTTTGTTTTGCTTAGAGAACAGGGTCTTGGCTATGTTGCCCTGTCTGGTCTTGAACTTCTGATCTCGAGCGATCACTCCCAGCTCTCCCTTCCTAAGTGTTGGGATTAACAGGAGTGAGCCACCGCGCCTGGCCAAGTCTCCAACTTGCTCGAGGTCACTGAACTAGCAATTGAAGAAGCTACGATTCGAACCCATGTCTGTAGGATCCCAGGGCCCTCACTCTCAAATACATACTGAGGTTTCCCAGTTTTCGGGAACCCCGCAGTACAAGGTGACCAAAGACAATACCAGGAAGTGGGAGCCCCAGACGCCGCGGAGCGTAGAAATTCCCAGAAGGCACAGCGCTCGGGGGTGTGGCCAGACGCATGGGCGGTGCCGGGCGTTGGAAGATGGTTCGGAACTGCGTATCCCCCAAGGCTAGTCAGGGCGCTGCTGACTGGCGGAAGCGAGGGCGGGGACAGCGGGATGACGTTTTAAGGACGCTTGCGCGCGGGATTTAAACTGCGGCGGTTTACAAGGCGTTAAGACTTCGTAGGGTTAGCGAAATTGAGGTTTCTTGGTATTGCGCGTTTCTCTTCCTTGCTGACCCTCCGAATGGCCATGGACTCGTCGCTTCAGGCCCGCCTGTTTCCCGGTCTCGCTATCAAGATCCAACGCAGTAACGGTGAGGAGCGGGGTCCCTAGGTCAAGGGGACTCGTGAGCGGTGAGACGACTGAAATTACTGCCCCTCCCCGGACACACAAATAGGCTCTCACTCTCTTTCTCTCCCTCCCTCCTTTTCCCACGCACTCACTCCGGGTTTCTGCACTGGCAGTCATTCTTCTCTACACAGGGGTGAGAGTCCCTGCGCTGGACGTGGGTCCCTTTCGCAGTCCTCCGGGAGTGGGCGGACCTTCTCCAAGGCTGGTAGACCTCCCAGGGAAGTTGGGGCTTCTAAATTCACTTCCCTTGCAAAATTCTCCCCTGAAAATGCCCTGCTCTTATGGGGACCTCAGTCTTCTGGCCCCTCTACTCTCGAATAAATATTGCGCTGTTGGGGTGTGTCAGGTAAACGGGACAGACAAGATCCCTGCTCTTGAGGAGCTTGTAGTCGCTCTCTCTTTTGCTTAAGCAGGTACCGCAGTTCTGGCAGGTCTGATACCCGTGTCATTAGGGAAATGGACAGATACGACCGCCAGAAATGAGTTAGGAAAACCCCAAAAGGGCCAGATCCTCAATGCTATGTTGAGGAAAAGTTCATCTAAGGGTTATAGGGAATCCTCTGCTCAAACATACCTTTTGTGTGTTCTCTTCTGTAGGCCCTCTTTTTTTGTAGGCTCTCTTAAGTAGGGGTGAATCCTTATCCCACGCAGCTCAATTTAAAAACCTGTCCCCTGCCCACCTCACTGTGGATATTCTAAGGGTGAAGCCCAGGAGATTTATTTGTTTCTCTTGTTTTTTGTTTTTTTTTTTGTTTTTTTTTTTTAAGGCAGCTGTCTGTTCCTTCAGGTTAACTCTACTTTGGGAATCTCTGTGGAATCTTAGAAGTGAAGCTCTCAGGAAAGAGATGGGTAACTCTTTTTTTTCATACTTGATAGGCTTAATTCACAGTGCCAATGTAAGGACTGTGAACTTGGAGAAATCCTGTGTTTCAGTGGAATGGGCAGAAGGAGGTGCCACAAAGGGCAAAGAGGTAGGTTCTATGATAATTCCTCTACCACATTTAATGTTTTCCTACATAAAGGATCTGTGCAGAAGTGGAATCTGTGAGAGCCTAGTTTCTGATGCTGTGCTCTTCTCACTCACGCCTGTAATCCTACCACTTTGGGAGGCTGAGGCGGGCAGATCACCTGAGGTCAGGAGTTCGAGACCATCCTGGCCAACATGGCGAAACCTGTCTCTACTGAAAATGCAAAAATTAGCTGGTCGTGGTGGTGCATGCTTGTAATCCCAGCTACTCGGGAGGCTGAGGCAGGGGGATTGCTTAAACCCGGGAGGCTGAGGTTGCAGTGAGCCGAAACTGTGCCACTGCACTCCAGCCTGGGCAACAGAGTGAGAATCTGTCTCAAAAAAAAAAAAAAAATGGCTGGGTGCGGTGGCTCTTGCCTCTAATCCTGACACTTTGAGAGGCCTCGTCTGGAGGATTGCTTGAGCCCAGGAGTTCGAGACCAGCCTGGGAAAAGTGTTGAGACCTTGTCTCTACAAAACATAAAAAATTAGCAGGGCGTGGTGGCTCATGCCTGTGGTTCCAGCTACTCTGGAAGCTGAGGTGGGAGGATTGATTTAGCCTGGGAGGTTGAGGCTGCATTGAACCATGATCGAGCCACTGCACTCTGGCCTGGGTGACAGAGTGAGACCTTTCCTCAAAAAAAAAAAAAAAAAAAAAAAGGTCTTCTTGACTGGGCACGGTGGCTCACATGTATAATCCCAGCATTTTGGGAGGCTGAGGCGGGCAGATCACTTTGAGCTCAGGAGTTCAAGACCAGGCTGGGCAACATGACAAAACCTCATTTCTACAAAAAATACAAAAAACATTAGCCGGGCATGGTGGTGCATGCCTGTGGTCCCAGCTACTCTGGAGGCTGAGGCTGGAGAATCGCTGGAGTCTGGGAAAGCACAGGTTTCAGTGAGCTGAAATTGCGCCACTGCTCTCCAGCCTCCCAGGCAACAGAATGAGGACTTGTCTCAAAAAAAAACAACAACAACAACAAAAAAAAAAAACAAAAGAATGGTCCCCTTCCAGATGCATTGGGATTTTATTTAGTCAGGTCCATTCTAAATTGAAGCAATCAATAGTTTTCTGATATGTTTGTAGAAGGCGAACTGCAGCCAGGCGCGGCGGCTCACGCCTCTAATCCCAGCACTTTGGGAGGCCGAGGTGGGTGGATCACTTGAGATCAGGAGTTCGAGACCAGCCTGGCCAACATAGGGAAACCCCCATCTCTACTAAAAATACAAAAATTAGCTGGGCTTGGTGGCACGGGCCTGTAATCCCAGCTACTTGGGAGGCTGGGGCAGGAGAATCACTTGAACCCGGGATGCAGAGGTTGCAGTGAGCTAAGATCACGCCAGTGCACTCCAGCCTGGGTGACAGAGTGAAACTCCATCTCAAAAAAAAAAAAAAAAAGAGAGACGGCCGGGCGCGGTGGCTCACGCCTGTAATCCCAGCACTTTGGGAGGCCGAGGTGGGTGGATCACACAAGGTCAGGAGATCGAGACCATCCTGGCTAACACAGTGAAACCCTGTCTTTACTAAAAATACAAAAATTAGCCGGGCGTGGTGGCGGGCGCCTGTAGTCCCAGCTACTCGGGAGGCTGAGGCAGGAGAATGGCATGAACACGGGACGTGGAGCTTGCAGTGAGCCAAGATCGCGCCACTGCACTCCATCCAGCCGGGGCAACAGAGCAAGACTCCATCTCAAAAAAAAATAAAAAAGCAAACTGCACAGAATTTTAGGTTTTAGAAAACTTTGCTTGCCCAAGCTAAGTTCTGCATGCACACTACCTGTGATATCAGTTTGGTGAATGAAATCAATAACCTGGTTGAGGAGACAAAAATACCTTTCTGAATCACCAACTAACAGAAGGCAACTTGTGATGAATGGCACAGATGAGCATTGCTAGAGCAGCTCAGAGGTGGAAACTTGCTGAGAATGGGCTGGGCTTGGAGGGTGGAGTGTGAAGGCTTAGCTGAAGCAGCAAGATGGCACACACGGGGACCATGAAGAAGCTGGCCACAAGCAGTGCAAGGCCCAGGATGCTTGGCAGCAGCAAAACAGCTGAAAAAGGAGATAAAGGTCTTCATGTCTGGCACTGAGCTGGTTAGGTTTTCTTCTGTAGGCAGTGGGGAACCTTGGAAGGACTTTGAGGAGAGCACTGTGACTAAGACATTTCTGTTCTAGTGGCATTGTGGTGTAGTGGAAAGGTCACTGGGCTAGGAGTATGAAAACCTGGATTCTAGTCTGGCTCTGCCACTGCTTTGTGTTCTCAGGCATGTTCTGCCCCTCTTCGAAGTTTAGTTTCCTCATCTATAAATTGAGGATGATAATGTCTACCTCACAGGGTTGTTGTGAGGATTTACTCAGCACATTTTTTGGACTGCTTCCAAAATGCTAGACACTTATTGGGTGCTAGGGATACAGAGGTGAAGGAGACAGACTCTTGGACTCTCTTCCATGGAGCTTAATAAAATAATACATGTAGCTGGGCACAGTACCTATAATCTCAGCACTTTGGGAGGCTGAGGCAGGAGGACCTCTTGAGGCCAGGAGTTTGAGTCCATCCTGGGCAAATAAGGCAAGACCTCATCTCTACTAAAAATAAAAAGCAATTAGCCAGTCATAGTGGCTTGCGCCTGTGGTCCCAGCCACTCCAGAGGCTAAGACAGGAGGATTGCCTGAGTCCAGGAGTTCAAGGCTACAGTGAGCCACTACACTCCAGCCTGGGTGACCGAGTGAGACCCTGTCTCAAAAACAAATAAATAAAAAAGATAAAACACGCAAAAAGCTTGCTTAGCATAGTACGTATAGTAGAGATATTTAGGTGGTATATTTGAGAAACAAAAGGATTGAATACTTTCCATTATCTGCCCCTAAAGAATCAAGAGGTTCCTAAAATTCCTATCAACTAGCTATTATCAGTCCTTTGTGATTTGTTTTTGTTATTTGTTTAGAAATATATCCCTTGTCTTACCTCAGATCAAATACTGCTTTTGGAATAAGATCCAAACTTCTTAGTGGGGCATTCAGAGCCTTTTCAAGCTCTGATCTTTTTTTTTTTTTTTTTTTTTTTTTTGAGACGAAGTCTCACTCTGTCACCAGGCTGGAGTGCAGTGGCACGATCTCCCTCAGTGAGCCGATTTTGGCTCACTACAACCTCCATCCCCCAGGTTCAAGCAGTTCTCCTGCCTCAGTCTCCCAAGTAGCTGGGATTACAGGCACCTGCCACCACACCCAGCTAATTTTTCTATTTTTAGTAGAGACAGGTTTCACCATGTTGACCAGGCTGGTCTCAAACTCCTGACCTCAAGTGATCTGGCCGTCTCGGCCTCCTAAAGTGCTGGGATTACAGGCATGAGCCACCGCACCTGGCTCAAGCTCTGATTCTAATCACCCTTTTTCTTTGTACCACACACTCTTCTTCCACATATCCTATGCCCTGGCAAATGAGGCAGTTTACTGCTCTGTGACTGCCTAATTCCCTGCTGCCTTTACACTTTTTCCTTTCTCCTGGAATGTTCACCCTGAATTATCAACATGAGAATCAGTTGATTGTCAGAGCAAGTCTTAAAACTCTGATTTTTGCGGGGTATGGTGGCTCACGCCTGTAATCCCAGCACTTTGGGAAGCTGAAGCAGGCAGATCATGAAGTCAGGAGTTCAAGACCAGCCTGGCCAATATAGTGAAACCACATCTCTACTAAAAATGGAAAAACTTAGCCAGGCGTGGTGGTGCGCACCTGTAGTCCCAGCTACTCAGGAGGCAGAGGCAGAGGCAGAAGAATCGCTTGAACCAGGGAGGTGGAGGTTGCAGCGAGCTGAGATTGCGCCATTGCACTCTAGCAGCCTGGGTGACAGAGTGAGATTCCATCTAAAAAAGGCCAGGTGCGGTGGCTCATGCCTGTAATCCCAGCACTTCGGGAGGCTGAGGTGGATGGATCACCTGAGGTCAGGAGCTCAAGACCAGCCTGGCCAACGTGGTAAAACCCTGTCTCTACTAAAAATACAAAATTAGCTGGGCATAGTGGCAATGCCTGTAATCTCAGCTACTCAGGAGGCTGACGCAGGAGAATCGCTTGAACCTGGGAGGCGGAGGTTCCACTGAGCCGAGATCGTGCCACTGCACTCCACCCTGGGCACCAAGAGTGAAACTCCATCTCAAAAAAAAAAACACTCTGGTTTTCTTTGTTGTTTATGCTCTCTGTAGTTTAGGGGGTGGAAATGGGGGAGTATGTACCAAGAGTCTGGCTGTCCCAGAAGTGTGGATAGAAGTGTGATTACTGAAGTGCTTGCCAGCTTTTGCATTTAGTGATTCTATCCTCCTTTTTTTTTTTTAATCTCATTCTGCTTTGATTTCCTTTGTGCATATGACTTATAATCCCCATTAGAAATTGAGCTCATGGTGGCAGGGGTTATATATGTCTTTTTTTTTTTTTTTTTAAGACAGCATTTCGCTCTTGTTGCCCGGGCTGGAGTGCAATGGTGCTATCTTGGCTTACCGCAACCTCCGCCTCCGTGGTTCAATCAGTTCTTCTGCCTCAGCCTCCCGAGTAGCTGAGATTACAGGCATGCGCCACACCTGACTAATTTTGTATTTTTAGTAGAAATGGGGTTTTTCCATGTTGGTCAGGCTGGTCTCGAACTCCCGACCTCAGGTGATCTGCCCGTCTCAGCCTCCCAAAGTGCTGGTATTACAGGCGTGAGCCACCACGCCTGGCCTATATATGTCGTAATTCATGTTTGAGTACCTTCCCCCTGCAGGCTGCTGTCTTCGTGGTGCCTAACAAATGTTTGAATAGGCAGCTAATAACTGCAGGTTTCTTTTTTTTTTTTGAAACGAAGTCTCACTCTGTTGCCCAGGCTGGAGTGCAGTGGCGCGATCTCGGCTCACTGCAAGCTCCACCTCCCAGGTTCACGCCATTCTCCTGCCTCAGCCTCCTGAGTAGCTGGGATTACAGGCGCAAGCTGCCATGCCCAGCCAACTTTTTGTATTTTAGTAGAGACGGGGTTTCACCATGTTGCCCAGGCTGGCCTCGAACTCCTGAGCTCAGGTAATCCGCCTACCTCAGCCTCCCAAAGTGCTGGGATTACAGGCATGAGCCACCGCGCCCAGTCCTGCAGGTTTCATCTCTAGGCAGTAAAGCCCTCACCCTGGAGTACATGCTTCAGCTCTGTCACATTTTGAAATACAAATAACAAAGTTGGGATAAATTTGATATGTCTGAACCTGTTGTAAAGTTATCCTGGTGAAGTTTGAGTTGTTCCTGGAGGATTGCAGGACTCTTGATGATGTAAACTTAGAACTGTGACCTCATTGCAGGCATCAACAGGAAATAGGTAAGGCTTGGGCAGGAAGCCGTAACTGGGGAAGAAGTTTCTGGGCCCAGAAGAAAATGTAGGTAGTCTTAGGGTTAGGTAGCAGCTGTTGGGAACTTGCTCCTGCCCATGAGATCCTAAAGGGCCTCCATTTGACTCTCACCAGACAGTTAGAACTTGTTTCCTCTTCCGTGTCAGCCATCAAGAGGTGCTTGGGGGGCTGTGCCCAGCAGGACCTCACTGCCCGGCAGAACAGCAGGGGAGCCAAGTGGCCTAAATCTGCTGTGGAGTACCCGACTGTTTGCCTGCCTGTCTGCCCTCCTCTTCACCTCATTCTCATCACTGATGTCTACCATTGGCTTGGAAATCAGAAACCCATATCCATCTAGATAGTAAACCATTATTAAGGAGTAACTGTTTGTTTTATAGCTATTCATACTTAGTGGAACTTAAAGTTGGTAAGGTTTGAATTTAGGGGCACCCCTGTCTATAGAAATGTATTTGGTTTTTTTATGTTGTTTTTGTTTTTTGTTTTTTGTTTGTTTGTTTGTTTTTTGTTTTTTGAGACAGTCTTGCTCTGTTGCCCAGGCTGGAGGGTAGTGTCGCAATCTCAGCTCAATGCAACCTCCGCCTCCCAGATTCCAGCGATTCTCCCGCCTCAGCCTGGGGGGGCCAGGCACAGTGGCTCACACCTGTAATCCCAGCCCTTTAGGAGGCCAAGGTGGGGAGATCACCTGAGGCCAGTAGTTTGAGACCATCCTGGCCAACATGGTGAAACCGTGTCTCTACTAAAAATACAAAAATTAGCTAGGCGTGGTGGTGCGTGCCTGTAGTCCCAGCTACTCGGGAGGCTGAGGCAGGAGAATTGCTTGGACCCAGGAGGCAGAGGTTGCATTGAACCGAGATCGCACCACTGCCCTCCAGCCTGGGCGACAGAGCGATACTCTGTCTCAAAAAAAGAAAAAAAAAAAAAGAAATGTATTTGGATTGAACAATGTTGTTTCTTTTTTTGAGATGGAGTCTCGCTCTGTCGCCCAGGCTGGAGTGCAGTGGCGCAATCTCGGCTCACTGCAAGCTCCGCCTCCCAGGTTCACGCCATTCTCCTGCCTCAGCCTCTCCGAGTAGCTGGGACTACAGGCGCCCGCCACCACGCCTGGCTAATTTTTTTTGTATTTTTAGTAGAGACACGGTTTCACCATGGTCTCAATCTCCTGACCTCATGATCCGCCCGCCTCAGCCTCCCAAAGTGCTGGGATTACAAGCGTGAGCCACCGCGCCCGGCCACACAATGTTGTTTCATTGAAACTTTTACTTGCTCCTTGCAGATTGATTTTGATGATGTGGCTGCGATAAACCCAGAACTCTTACAGCTTCTTCCCTTACATCCGAAGGACAATCTGCCCCTGCAGGAAAATGTAACAATCCAAGTAGGTGCCTGTCATCTGGCTGCAGCCAGTGCCCCAGAGAATTCACTTTGCTTATTGACTCTTTGCTGATTGATTGTCTGGCATTTTAGCATAGTACACAGGCCCAGGATAGGCCCTTGAGAATTGATAAGAGCCATATATTGTGACAATTTGATTTGTTTTTCAGAAACAAAAACGGAGATCCGTCAACTCCAAAATTCCTGCTCCAAAAGAAAGTAAGTGGATTTCTACTAGCTTGCTATCATGGAATTTGTGTCAGGAATTATGTTTCTAGGACTCAGAGTTGTGGAAGCTCCTCTTTTGCAGGTGGTTTCTATGTGGGCTGAGTCCTGCCTGTGTTCCAAGCATCTTTCTCTATGAGGAAGAATCCAATCTACAGCTATCAGGCCAACCTTTAAGAGACATGGTGCATTTAGGAAATTTGCTGCCTGGCCTAGAAACCTTTTCTGTAGAATCCAGAGCCTGATGCTGAGGAGAGTGGGAATCAGCCATTGGTAGGCCTGTTTTCTTCCCTCAGGGCTCAGCCACCTCAGGGGAACAGTATACCTTGGAAAGAGACTTTGAAAAAGGGAGACACTAGGTCTGTGGGTTGTTTAAAAGTACAGTTGGTGGCGCTATAGAGAGGGATGGCTGGGGCTGCAGAGAATAACAGCATTGCCTCCTGGTCTAGGAGGTTGGGGTCTCTCTGCAGAAGTAGTCTGTGAAAACCTACTTTGACAACATGATAGACTGTGACTCTAGGGGGTAAGCTTCCCAAAAGATCCAGCTTAAAGCCAATTGTATCTTGAAGGCTGGTGACCTGCACAGCTCTCCAGGTCTAGGGGTCATCATTGCCCTGAAATGATCCAGCTACCTCAGGGACTCACAGAATACTTGGCTGGAACTTCAGGTTCTGGGGGCCCTGAGCAGAGGGTGGTGCCATTGCAAGCTTGGGCCTGACTGTTGTGGTGCTGGCCCTTTCTTGCTGGGTGTACCATAAGGTCAGGCAGGAGAGTTGGGACTCGCAGCAGTCCCATTCCGTGTTCATGTCCTCAAAGGATATAGCCACAGCTTTTTTTTGTTTTGTTTGGTTTTTCTTTTTTTTTTTTGAGACGGAGTCTCGCTGTCGCCCAGGCTCGAGTGCAGTGGCGCGATGATCTCGGCTCACTGCAGGCTCCGCCCCCCAGGAGTTCACGCCATTCTCCTGCCTCAGCCTCCCGCGTAGCTGGGACTACAGGCGCCCGCCACCTCGCCCGGCTAATTTTTTGTATTTTTAGTAGAAACGGGGTTTCACTGTGTTAGCCAGGATGGTCTCGATCTCCTGACCTCGTGATCTGCCCGCCTCAGCCTCCTATAGTGCTGGGATTACAGGCGTGAGCCACCGCGCCCAGCCTGTTTTGTTTTGTTTTGTTTTGTTTTGTTTTTCAAAGGCAGGGTCTCACTTGGTTGTCCATGCTGGAATACCGTGATATGATCGTAGCTCACTGTAGCCTTGAACTCTTGGGCTCAGGCAGTCCTCCACATCAGCCTCCCATGTAGCTGGGACTACAGGTGTGCCGCATCACACCTGGCTAATTTTTTTTTTTTGGTAGAGACAAGGTCTCACTATGTTGCCTGGGCTGGTCTCAAACTCCTGGCCTCAAGTGATCCTCCTGCTTCAGCCTCCCAAAGTGCTAGGATTGCAGGCATGAGCCACCATGTCCAGCCAATAGCTTTTTTTTTTTTTTTTAGGATGGGGTCTCACTTTGTTGCCTAAACTGGTCTTGAACTCCTAGCTTTAAGCAATCCTGCCTCAGCCTCCCAAAGTGCTGGGACTACAGGCACACACCACCATGCCCAGCTACACAGCTCATTTTAATGGAAAAAAAAAATCTTTAAGGCCCTGAGCAGTAGCTCATGCCTGTAATCCCAGCACTTTGGGGGGCCAAGGTTGGCAGATCACCTGAGGTCAGGAGTTCCAGACCAGCCTGGTCAACATGGTGAAACCCTGTCTCTATTAAAAATACAAAAAAACCGGCCAGGCGCGGTGGCTCACACCTGTAATCCCAGCACTTTAGGAGGCCGAGGCGGGTGGACCACCTGAGGTCAGGAGTTCGAGACCAGCCTGGCCAATATGGTGAAGCCCCTGTCTCTACTAAAAATACAAAAATTAGCCAGGCGTGGTGGCAGGCGCCTGTAATCCCAGCTACTCAGGAAGCTGAGGCAGGAGAATCGTTTGAGCCTAGGGGGCGGAGGTTGCAGTGAGCCGAGATCATGCCACCATACTCCAGCCTGGGAAACAAAGTAAGACTCGGTCTCAAAAAAAAAAAAAAAAAAAATTACAGATCATTTGGGGCTAGATGTGATGGCCCACACCTGTAAGCCCAGTGCTTTGGGAGGTTGAGGTAGGAAGATGGCTTGAACCTAGGAGCTTGAGACCAGCCTGGGCAACATAGCAAGACTCAATCTTATTATAAAAATAAAAAAAATCATTAAGGAAATAGGATGATTGTAAAAACTCAAAACATGGATTATATACAGCCATCAGCCTCAACTTATAATACTCAGAAACTCAGTAGAAGTTGGTTTTGGCAGAGGTTGCAGTGAGCTGAGATCATGCCACTGCACTCCAGCCTGGGTGACAGTGTGAGACTGTCTCTAAAAAAAGATGCGCTGGGCACGGTGGTTCACGCCTGTAATCCCAGCATTTTGGGAGGCCGAGGCGGGTGGATCACAAGGTCAAGAGATCGAGACCATCCTGGCCAACATGGTGAAACCCTGTCTGTACTAAAAAATATAAAAATTAGCTGGGTGTGGTGGTGCACGCCTGTAGTTCCAGCTACTTGGGAGGCCGAGGCAGGAGAATTGCTTGAACCCGGGAGGTGGAGGTTGCAGTGAGCCGAGATCATGCCACTGCACACCAGCCTGGGCAACAAGAGCGAAACTCCTCAAAAAAAAAAAAAAAAAAGATTCATAATACTTTTTCTCAAGGACTTGGATTAGGTCTCTCTCTCTCCAGAAATGTTTTCAGGATAGCTATAGGTTCTCAAGACAGCTGCTCTTTGTGGGAGATATCCTTGCCCTCAGGAGCTCCTGGACTTGCACAATGTGGACAAAGAGGTTTTGGGGTTACTGGTACTTGGTCTTTCTAATTTTTCCCTTCTAAGGAACATGGGAAGTTGGTGAGCCCCTTTCCTGGTGGCTGGGACCTATTTCACCTTGTACAGAAACTTGGAGGTTTGCCCCTGACCACCCTCCAGATCATGCAGCACTGACTGGCTACTGCTCTCGGTTCTCCAGGTCTTCGAAGCCGCTCCACTCGCATGTCCACTGTCTCAGAGCTTCACGTCACCGCTCAGGAGAATGGCATGGAGGTGGAGCTGCCTGCAGCTGCAAACCCCCGCAAACAGTTTTCAGTTCCTCGTGAGTAACGAATGTGCCCCCCACCCGCCATGTTTGAGGCCCTGGAGCACATTGCTTGGTCCCTGTGCTAGAATATCCTGAGATTCATCCATTCCCCCAGCTTCAGAACTGGTCTGCTCCTGCCCTACCAACACGGCTTTCTTATTTGGAAATCATCTCTTTTTTAAAAAAACTTAACTGAAACATTACACACACATACACACAGACGTGAACACACAGCATTGAGTATATAGTTCTGTGAATTTTTGTAAACTGAACACACTCATGTAACTAACATGATCAGAGCATTACCAGAACTTCAAATCACCTGAGTTCAAGCCCTGTTTGTCACATGGGGGCATGTTTTCCTGTGGCCATGGAATCAGTCTTTCGCAAGAGGTGAAAGACTGGGCAGAAGCCCTCTGACGTAGTTGAGGATTCTAAGGTCTAAGTACACATAGCATTGAGTATATAGTTCAGTGAATTTTCATAAACAGAACACACTCATGTAACTAACATGATCAGAGCATTACCAGAACTTCAAAAGTCCCTGTTGGGCATATTTCCAGCTCCTAATTCCCCCAAGGGTACCCATAATCCTGACTTCTAATAGCATTAATTAGCTTTTTTCTTTCTGTATTTTATTATTTATTTATTTATTTATTGAGACAGAGTCTCACTTTTGTCACCCAGGCTAGAGTGCAATGGCGTGATCTTGGCTTACTGCAACTTCCGTCTCCTAGGTTCAACCAGTTCTCCCACCTCAGCCTCCTGGGTAGCTGGGATTATAGGCATGTGTCACCATGCCTGGCTAATTTTTGTATCTTTAGTAGGGGTGGGGTATCGCCATGTTGGCCAGGCTGGTCTTGAACTCCTGGCCTCAAGTGATCCACCCACCTTGGCCTCCCAAAGTTCTGGGATTACAGGCATGAGCCACCTCGCCCAGCCCTCTTTTTGTACTTTTTTTTTTTTTTTGAGACGGAGTTTTGCTCTTGTTGCCCAGGCTGGAGTGTAATGGCTCTATCTTGGCTCACCTCAATCTCCGCCTCCCGGGTTCAATTGATCCTCCTGCCTCAGCCTCCTGAGTAGCTGGGATTACAGGCATGTGCCATCGTGCCCAGCTAATTTTGTCTTTTTAGTAGAGATGGGGTCTCTCCATATTGGTCAGGCTGGTCTTGAACTCGTGACCTCATGTGATCCGCCCACCTTGGCCTCCCAAATTTCTGGGATTACAGGCATGAGCTACTGCACCTGGCTCTCTTTTTATACCCTTTTTTTTTTTTTTTGATGGAGTCTCGCTGTGTCGCCCAGGCTGGAGTACTGTGGCGTGATCTCAGCTCACTGCAACCTCTGCCTCCCAGGTTCAAGTGATTCTCTTGGCTCAGCCTCCCGAGTAGCTAGGACTACAGGTGCACACCACCACACCTGGCTAGTTTTTATATTTTTAGTAGAGACAGGGTTTCACCATATTGGCCAGGCTGATCTCAAACTCCTGACCTCGTGATCTGCCTGTGTTGGCCTCCCAAAGTGCTGGGATTACAGGTGTGAGCACTGCGCCCGGCCCTTTTTGTACTTTATATAAATTGAAATTTTTTTTTTTTTTTGAGACGGAGTCTTGCTCTGTCACCCAGGCTGGAGTGCAGTGGCACGATCTTGGCTCACTGCAAGCTCCACCTCACGGGTTCATGCCATTCTCCTGCATCAGCCTCCTGAGTAGCTGAGACTACAGGCGCCCGCCACCACGCCCGGCTAATTTTTTTGTACTTTTTTAGTAGAGACAGGGTTTCACAGTGTTAGCCAGGATGGTCTCGATCTCCTGACCTCATGATCCACCCACCTCGGCCTCCCAAAGTGCTGGGATTACAGGCCTGAGCCACCGCGCCCGGCCTATATTAAATTGAATTTTTGTTTTTTGTTTTTGAGACAGAGTCTCGCTCTGTCGCCCAGGCTGGAGTGCAGTGGTGCGATGTCGGCTCACTGCAAGCTCCGCCTCCCGGGTTCACGCCATTCTCCTCCCTTGGCCTGCGAGTAGCTGGGACTACAGGCGCCCGCCACTGCGCCTGGCTAATTTTTTGTATTTTTAGTAGAGACGGGGTTTCACTGTGTTAGCCAGGATGGTCTTGATCTCCTGACCTCGTGATCTGCCCACCTCAGCATCCCAAAGTGGTGGGATTACAGGCATGAGCCACCGCGCCTGGCTATAAATTGCATTTTAAAATTTTTAAAGTGAGTCAGATGAGGTGTGGAAAATTAGTAAATATAAATAAAAATTTTTAATGTGAATTGTTTGTCAGTCTTTAATAAATTATATAAATTAGATGCAAATTGTGTAAGACACACAACCATTATACTTTACACATATCAAATTCAGCTCTAATATGATGAAGGTAAATGCATGGGTCATGACCATGTATGGGAAGTAATGAGGTATTGTGGATTGGACCTTTCTGTATTGAATCAATCTGGTTAGTTGTTGCCCCAGTTCCCTGTCACCCTTGATTTTCAGTCTTTGCTCTTGTTAACCACCTGGGTTCCTGAGGCTTGGGAGAAGTCAGAAAGGCCGGGCTTTTCTCCCTAAGACCAGACCTCGCCTGGCCTGAGAACCCATGCTTGGGTGAAGTCTAAAGAGTTCACACACTCAGAGGCTTTTCCCTTCATGTCGAAGCCCATACTGAACTGTTCACATACCCTTTAAGATATTTTGACCCCAGGAGCCAGCCCTTGCAGAAAGGGTGGTCAGGATGAGAGTGTGGGCTGAGGTGAAGGGAAAAGCCCAAGCTCTGCACATACTATAAGAGCTTTGCTGAGCAGGCAGGTCGCTCTCCCGGCCCATAACCAGGGCCATGGGCTCAGGTGAGATGCCTGCAGTATACTTGCCTGCTTCTCCAGTGACTCTTGTTCCCCTACAGCTGCCCCCACTAGGCCTTCCTGCCCTGCAGTGGCTGAAATACCATTGAGGATGGTCAGCGAGGAGGTGGAAGAGCAAGTCCATTCCATCCGAGGCAGCTCTTCTGCAAACCCTGTGAACTCAGGTAGACACACTGAGCTGTCTGCTGTTCTGCTTCTAGTGAGGCACAGATAGTTAACATCCCGTCCTAAACCTGGCCTACCTTGGCACCTGAGTTCAAGCCCTGTTTGTCACGTTTTCCTCTGGCCATGGAATCAGTCTTTCATTATCAAGACAAAACAAGAACTGTCTCACCTCTGTGGTTGTTGAGAAAGTAGCCAAGATGCATAGGGAGAGCTTGGGTTAGAACTGGAGTGCAGTTATCACTATTTGACTTCGTATTGGCCAGGCCACTACTTTGTGGACTTATCCATCTTGAGAGTCACATCTATTACTTCTTTTTGCATATAGTGATTTAAGAGTAAGGATCTAGAGAAGGCCTCTCCCTGGGAAAGGCCCAGTACTCAGTTAATAGCCAGAGAAGAGTAGGCTGGCTTAAACTGGTAACAGAGTCGGCTTCCTTTTTTTTTTTTCCTTAATGTTTTCATAGTTCGGAGGAAATCATGTATTGTGAAGGAAGTGGAAAAAATGAAGAACAAGCGAGAAGAGAAGAAGGCCCAGAACTCTGAAATGAGAATGAAGCGAGCTCAGGTACCTTTCTTGGGAGGCCAGGGTAAGGGTTTTTGGACAGCTGACTTAACCGAAACTCTACGGGCAACAGAGATACAGTTGGGCCCCAGTATTTCTGAGGCTCCAGTTCTTGAGGCCCCAATTCTTTTTTGTTTTGTTTTGTTTTTTGCTCTGTTGCCCTGGCTGGAGTGCAGTGGTGTGATCTCGGCTCACTGCAACCTCCACCTCTGGGTTCAGGTGATTCTTGTGCCTCAGCCTCCCAAGTAGCTGGGATTACAGGCATGTGCCAGCTAATTTTTTGTATTTTTAGTAGAGACAGAGTTTTGCTATTTTGCCCAGGCTGGTCTGGAACGCTTGGCCTTCCAAAGTGCTGGGATTTTAGGCATGAGCTGTTGCGCCTGGTCTCTGACGCTCCAATTCTGATATCCAGGAAATTTAACTGGTTTATCGGGATTCAGAGAACAAATAATTCAGAAATGTTTCTGAAGGCCCTCAGATGAGGAATATTTCATGCTGATTGTCTAGTAAGCAAGCCCATCACATGCTCACATGGCATGATGGCCAGAGGGCCTGCAGGGCACAATTGGTCTGCTCTCCCCTACCCTCCCCCCAGTTGTACGTATTTGGAGGGCAGGGACTGCAGTACAGTCCCCTTATTTGGGTTCATTGCTTCTAGGAAGCCTGATCTGCTGCTGTGCCTCCTAAAATGTGGAACTGGCCCTAGTCCCCAATTCCTAGCGTGCTTTGGTGTATGCTTAGGCCCCTCTGCCAATCTCTTCCCCAGTGCTTTGTACCTGGCTTCTCAACCTAGAGCCAGGGCGGGGATTTTGACAACTATGAAGGGTAGTGAGCAAAGAGCTGTTGCTGCTGCCACATAGGGGTCTGAGAGCACTTACATCTTAACAGTCTGCCCTTTTTCACTCTCATCTCAAACCAGGAGTATGACAGTAGTTTTCCAAACTGCGAATTTGCCCGAATGATTAAAGAATTTCGGGCTACTTTGGAATGTCATCCACTTACTATGACTGATCCTGTAAGTACATCCAAAGAACTTCTCTTTCTTAAGTGTACAGTTGACAGACAGAAAACTTCTCTTTACAGGAATGAGGGCATGCGGGAATCTTTACTCACCTTTGAGGGTTTTATTATTTTTTTTTTTTTGAGATGGGGTCTCACTCTGTCACCCAGGCTGGAGTGCAGTGGTACGATCTTGGATCACTGCAACCTCCTTCCCTGGGCTTGAATGATCCTCCCCACCTCATCCTCCCAGGTAGCTGGGACCACAGATGCATTCCACTGCACTCTGCTGATTTTTTGTATTTTTGGTAGAGACAGGGTTTCACCATGTTGCCCAGGCCGATCTTGAACTTCTAGGTTCAAGCGATCTGCCCACCTTGACTTCCCAAAGTGCTGGGGTTACAGGTGTAAGCCACCGTGCCTGGCTGAGGTTATTTTATTTTATTTTATTTGGAGTCTCACTCTGTCACCCAGGCTGGAGTGCAATGGCATGATCTTGGCTTACTGCAGCCTCTGCCTCCCAGGTTCAAGTGATTCTCCTGCCTCAGCCTCCCCAGTAGCTGGGATTACAGGCATGTGCCACCACGCCTAGCTAATTTTTGTATTTTTAGTAGAGATGGGGTTTTACCATGTTGGTCAGGCTGGTCTTGAACTTCTGACCTCATGATCTGCCCACTTCAGCCTCCCAAAGTGCTGGGATTACAGGCATGAGCCACCATGCCCAGCCGAGGTTATTTTTTAATATCCTTTGGTGGGCCAAAGCTAGTGAGGCCCACATTGGGAGGGGTCTGATCTTTATAAACTGGGTTCCACCCCCACTACCATAGGTTGGCTAGATTCCTGCATCAGTAAGAATCATGAAAGTAGTGCTGAAACTCCTGTAGGCAGCAGAGTGAGAAAAATGGGAACAAAATCCAGTGCTCTCTTGTGCTCTGGAGTATCTAATGGAGGATGCAGGGGTCCTAGTGTTAGATCTTGGCCTCTGACTAGGCCAGACATGGGATTGGAAGGGGTGGGAGTTCTGGACAAGCTCACTTTTGAAATTGCTCTGACCCTTTGCTGTTGGTTGCCTCCTCATCCACTTGCAGATTGAAGAGCACAGAATATGTGTCTGTGTTAGGAAACGCCCACTGAATAAGCAAGGTAAGTCCTGCTCAGTCAGGAAGAGGCTTCAGACTGACTAAGGGGCCCTCTGTTTCCAGGGAGCACCCCCTGAAATACTCTCCTTCTGCAGAATTGGCCAAGAAAGAAATTGATGTGATTTCCATTCCTAGCAAGTGTCTCCTCTTGGTACATGAACCCAAGTTGAAAGTGGACTTAACAAAGTATCTGGAGAACCAAGCATTCTGCTTTGACTTTGCATTTGATGAAACAGCTTCTAATGAAGTTGTCTACAGGTTAGTCCCTTGCATCCATTTTTCCCTCCTTGTGCCCTTCCATCCCCTTTTTGTTGTGGGACATCGTGGTAACACTACTCACAGACGTGCTGAATTCTGAGGCTCTTCCTCGCTTCTTGTGTTTTCTTTGGGTCATACCCTTTGGTAGCTTAGTGGCCCATCCTTGAGTGGATCCTGAATGAGGTATTACCCGCTATGTGCTGAGGCAGGGCTGGCCAGGCTCCAGGGGTTCTTCCTGTGCCTTATGCAGCCACCCCATTGCCCACTGGGGTTCACAGACTTGGGGAACTCCAGATCTGCTCTATGTCTTTTTTTTTTTCTTTTGAGACGGAGTTTCGCTCTTGTTGCCCAGACTGGAGTGCAGGGGCACAATCTCGGCTCACTGCAACCTCCGTCTCCCAGGTTCCAGCGATTCTCCTGCCTCAGCCTCCCATGTAGCTGGGATTACAGGCGCCTGCCATCACACCTGGCTAATTTTGTATTTTTAGTAGAAACAGGGTTTTGCCCTGTTGGTCAGGCTGGTCTCGAACTCCTGACCACAGGTGATCCACTCGCCTTGGCCTCCCAAAGTGCTGGGATTAAAGGTGTGAGCCACTGCGCCTGGCCCTAGATCTGCTCTTTCTAATACAGCACCCAGTACCCTCATAGGGATATTTATTTATTTTATTTTTATTTATTTATTTATTTTTTGAGACGGAGTCTCAGTCAGTCTGTCGCCCAGGCTGGAGTGCAGTGGTGAGATCTCAGCTCACTGCAACCTCCACCTTCCGGGTTCAAGCAATTCTCCTGCCCCAGCCTCTCAAGTAGCTGGGATTACAGGCATGCACCAGCATACCTGGCTAATTTTTTTGTATTTTTAGTAGAGACAGTTTCACCATGTTGTTCAGGCTGGTCTCAAACTCCTGAGCTCAGGTGATCCACACACTTCGGCCTCCCAAAGTGCTGGGATTACAGGCATGAGCCACCATGCCCAGCCAGTAGTGTCTCTTCTGCTGGAAGTTGGATGCTGAGCTTAGGCTTTCATCCTGTGTCTGCAGGGTCAGAGGAAAGGTCAGATGGCTTAGAGTATGGGCCGTCAGCTTGCTTCTGGGTAGTCAGCCCAGTGATCCCCCAACACCCATCCCACTGCCAGTTTGCTAGGAGTATTTCGGATTTGTAAAGTGGGGTTGGGGTCAGGTGGGACCACTGAGGCAGGAGAAGAGTGCTATTCTTAGAAGGAGGAATCAACCCTAGAACTCTGCAGTGGAAGGGTGGCAGGACATGTTCCAGGGAGCACAGTTTGGGAACAGATACAAATACTCTACCTCTCTTCTAGGTTCACAGCAAGGCCACTGGTACAGACAATCTTTGAAGGTGGAAAAGCAACTTGTTTTGCATATGGCCAGACAGGAAGTGGCAAGACACATGTGAGTACTGAGGCCTGGCAGGGAAAGAGCCTTTCCATTGTGCATCCCTGGCTCCCTATAAAGGGAGACAATGAGTTTGTTAAGAAAGGCCCCTTGTGGCCAGGCGCAGTGGCTCACGCCTGTAATCCCAGCACTTTGGGAGGCTGAGGCGGGCGGATCACAAGGTCAGGAGATCGAGACCATCCTGGCTAACGTGGTGAAACCCCGTCTCTACTAAAAATACAAAAAATTAGCCAAGCGTGGTGGCAGGCACCTGTAGTCCCAGCTACTCGGGAGGCTGAGGCAGGAGAATGGCATGAACCCAGGAGGCAGAGCTTGCAGTGAGCCAAGATCATGCCACTGCACTCCAGCCTGGGTGACAGAGTGAGACTCTGTCTCAAAAAAAAAAAAAAAAGTCCCCTTGTTACAGATGCCCCATCACCAGAGATAGCCTTGCCATGTCAGATGCAGGGAGGGGCTTTAGGTCCAGCCTTCTGGCTTTGTTGTGGCCCACTGTGGTGATGGAGCCAGTAGTGCTCTGCCCTAGGCCAACGGCCCTTTTCCATGGTCTTCTACCCCTTCCCTTTGCAGACTATGGGCGGAGACCTCTCCGGGAAAGCCCAGAATGCATCCAAAGGGATCTACGCCATGGCCTGTAAGTACTGTGTACTGCTGCTTCAGGGTTGGGCACCAAAAGGCAGGCTGTTTGCTTAGCAAAGTTCTCTCCCTCAGCCCGGGACGTCTTCCTCCTGAAGAATCAACCCTGCTACCGGAAATTGGGCCTGGAAGTCTATGTGACATTCTTCGAGATCTACAATGGGAAGGTAGCTGGCAGGAATCCCCTTGTTTACACTGTTGGGGCCCAGCACTTTTTAAAACGTTGAAGCTGGCTAGAAGTTGAAGCCAAAAACCTATTAGCTGTCAAGCCACTGATGGGCCACTCTGCCCTGGCATCCACATGTAGGTGGTTTCATCTGATGGTGAGATGGCACCTAAGTTCAACAAGTATGGCAGTAATACTCCTCAGGGCCCCCTTTCAGGTGCAAGGTTTGCCTGTGTGTGTCCTGACCTCCCTCAGCCTACCTCCTTCATCCTTCCCCGATTGTGCACATTCAGTCTCATATTCATTCTTTCCCTCCCCGTACCACCATATATCTCTTTCCACCCCTCTCTGTATTCACTGTGTGCTTCTGCAGAGTTGCTTTCCCTAGAGTGGGATCTAGATAATAAAAATAGCTAATATTTATCATTAATAAGATATTAGGAGCTGGGCGTGATGGCTCATGCCTATAATCCCAGCACTTTGGGAGGCTGAGGCGGGCAGGTCACCTGAGGTCAGAAGTTCGAGACCAGCCTGGCTGACATGGTGAACCCACATCTCTACTAAAAACACACAAAAAATTAGCTGAGCATGGTTGTGGGCACCTGTAATTCCAGCTACTCGGGAGGCTGAGGCAGGAGAATCGCTTGAACCCAGGAGGCAGAGATTGCAGTGAGCCGAGATCGCGCCATTGCACTCCAGCCTGGGCGACAGGAGTGAAACTCCGTCTCAAAATAATAATAATAAGATATTAAGAGCTATACGCTATTCTAAGCACTACCTGTCTCAGCTTTACAGATGAAATGCAAGGCTAGAGTGGTTATTAACTTGCCCAGGCTCACACAGCTAGTAAGGCAGTGTCACAGCAAACTGAGGCAGTTCGGCTCAGATCCCAAGTATATTGCCCTCTGCTAGGCTGACACCCATCAGCTCATATTCTCTGCCTTTCCTGCTGCTGGCTCTTGTCTGAGCTGGGCAGGCTCTGTAGGAGGGAGCAGTCGGGTGGGGTGCCCGGTGCCCAGTGGCCTTAGCCTCATTCCCCCTGCCTGGCACAGCTGTTTGACCTGCTCAACAAGAAGGCCAAGCTGCGCGTGCTGGAGGATGGCAAGCAACAGGTGCAAGTGGTGGGGCTGCAGGAGCATCTGGTTAACTCTGCTGATGATGTCATCAAGATGATCGACATGGGCAGCGCCTGCAGGTGAGAGTCCTGGTGAGGGGAAGGAGCGACCTTCTCATGTCTGGTTTATGAGTAAAGTCTAGCTCTGAGCACACTTCCGTTTACACAGTACACAGAGTGCTGCTTTTCCCAGTTTGGTAAGGGCTGCGAAGGCCTGTGCTTTACGGGGTCTCAATAAGACATATGACCCCAGGGCCAGAGGCTTATCAGAACCAAGTCAGGTCAGGCACAGTGGCTCACACCTATAATCTCAGCAGTTTGGGAAAACGAAGCAGGAGGATCACTTCAGGCCAGGAGTTCGAGGTTGCAGTGAACTATGATCGCACCACTGCACTTCAGTCTGCATGGCAGAGCGAGATCCTGTCTAAAAAAAAATAAAAATAAAAACAAGTCAAAGTGTTATCCCAAAGGCATGCTTCCTGGCTTCTCTGGGTTCCTCCTTGCTCTTCCCTCCCTTTATGGTGGAAGTCAGGAGCTCTGGGTCTGTTCTGGGCTGGAAGTAATGGGTTCATACCCCCTCTGCACAGAAGTTGGGGAGCACTTTTCCACTAGGGCTGTAGACATTGGTACAGTGGGGCGCTAGGCAGCTATGGAGGCCCAGGGAGGGGGCTGCCCTCTACAGGGTCCTCAAGTTCTGGCAGGTGGTTCATGACAGCTTCCTCCTTCCCTTTGGGCCCTTTAGCAGAGGCAATTTATCCTTCCCCGTGTCCTTCTAGGGCTCCAGGTCTGGCAAAGGCCCTAGTCCAGAATCCAGTACTAATTTGGCTGCCAGGAAAATGTATTAGGTCCAGAGCTGGAGGGATAATTGCTACCCAGGGAGGGCAAGATGGAAGCCTGGGACAGGAAGACACAGGACTTCTTTGCCTGCTAACCTGTGTCCCTCCCTTCCTAGAGAACTTCTGTGGAGTCGGGTGCCATGGGGGCTGGTGACCACAGAATCTCATAACCTTTCTTTACCACAGAACCTCTGGGCAGACATTTGCCAACTCCAATTCCTCCCGCTCCCACGCCTGCTTCCAAATTCTTCTTCGAGCTAAAGGGAGAATGCATGGCAAGTTCTCTTTGGTAGATCTGGCAGGGAATGAGCGAGGCGCGGACACTTCCAGTGCTGACCGGCAGACCCGCATGGAGGGTGCAGAAATCAACAAGAGTCTCTTAGCCCTGAAGGTAGTGGGACAGCTAGAGCTGGTTGGCTGGGAGAGCTGCTGGGAAGGGATGGGGAGGGGTCAGTGCAAGGAAAGAAGGGACCTCAGTTGTTCCTGCTGTCCCCATAGGAATGCATCAGGGCCCTGGGACAGAACAAGGCTCACACCCCGTTCCGTGAGAGCAAGCTGACACAGGTGCTGAGGGACTCCTTCATCGGGGAGAACTCTAGGACTTGCATGGTGAGTAGGGTCACTTTGAAGGTGATGGTGCAAGAGGAGACAGAGTTGCTTTCCACAGAGACACTTAGTCCTGTCCCTGGGCTGGAAGCTCAGCACTGCTGGCTGCCTGGGTTTCCAGGCTCTACCGTGACTGGGTTTCCAGACCCTGCTTTAATGCACCAGACTCCTCGTGGCCTAACCAAGCGTAGAGGAAAGGCTCTATTCCCTTTAAGATGTGTAGGTGCAGCTCTTGGTTTGGGAGAGGTCAATCCTCCATTACCTGATGAAAAGGGGGTTCCAGAATTCAGAAGATGGGCCTTTGGGTCAGCAGGAGAGGAAAGTCCTTGTCTCTTCCATGGCCTCCCTCAGGTTCACTGGCTCCGAGCCTAGAAAATAGAAATAGCCTGGATCATAAGGCTGTGTCCTTGAATGACTTCCTCTTCTCTGTTTTATCCCCAAGCCCTTGTATGTGAGACCTGCCATCCTTCCCCTCAAGAGAATATTCTCCCCTACCCTTTAGGTAGGGGCCTTTTCATGAGGAAGGTGGGATTTTCTGACTAAGCTCTACCTAAGGCATTATCCCTTGGCCTAAGGGAACTGAAGTTTCCAGCAGAAGCCACAGAGCTTTAAGATAGGACCTTGGGCTGGGCGTGGTGGCTCACACCTATAATCCCAGCACTTTAGGAGGCCAAGGCAGGCGGATCACAGGGTCAGGAGATAGAGACCATCCTGGCTAACATGGTGAAACCCCGTCTCTACTAAAAAATACAAAAAATTAGCCAGGTGTGGGGACGGGCGCCTGTAGTCCCAGCTACTCGGGAGGCTGAGGCAGGAGAATGGCGTGAACCCGGGAGGTGGAGCTTGCAGTGAGCTGAGATCGCGCCACTGCACTCTGGTCTGGGCGACAGAGTGAGACTCCGTCTCAAAAAAAAAAAAAAGAAATGATAGGACCTTGGTAGCAAGACTGTCTCAGTAAAGGAATAACGAAGCAAAAGATAATTAGGTGTGTCTTTGAAAGCAGTAAACCAATGTCTGAGGCACCTTAATTCGCAATGCCCATGGGGCAAGTGGCCTAGCACAGTGTGGTGCTAAATGAGTCCTCCCACCAATACCATGTGGGTCTCCGAAGCTTGAGGAAACTCCCCGACTGGAGGCCCCTTGGGGACAGGCTATCTAGCATCCTCACCGTGCCTCTCAGCCTTTAATCACCCACCCCTCTTTTGCAGATTGCCACGATCTCACCAGGCATAAGCTCCTGTGAATATACTTTAAACACACTGAGATATGCAGACAGGTACTAGGACCTACAGCTAGGTGGGATGGGGAACCTGACTGGGCACGGGAAGGGCAGTGATGAGAGGGGAGGAGGCTCTGGGGCCTCAGGGCCTACTGTATACTCCTCTGTGACTCTGAACCTGAGGCTTGGGAGTTCCGCCGTGATGCTAGGTCTGTCCCAATCCTCTCCAGGCCCTGCTGGAGAGTCAGCTGGGTGAGGGGCTTTTCCAGTCCAGCTTTAGTTTACTCTCTCCTTGGCTGAAGGCAAGGTTGCCATTCCATCCCCTTGGAGCCTCAAGCCTCAAAGCCTGGGCGGTGCCACGTTCCTCTGGTGAGTACCAAGGGGGCTGCTGTGGGATCTGAGACCTCCTTGTTTCCTCAGGGTCAAGGAGCTGAGCCCCCACAGTGGGCCCAGTGGAGAGCAGTTGATTCAAATGGAAACAGAAGAGATGGAAGCCTGCTCTAACGGGGCGCTGATTCCACGCAATGTAAGGGCCAGGATGGGGCCAAGCAGGACAGAAGTGTGGCCTGGTGAGGCGGCACCTGGGTCACACAGTTGTCTTTCTTTTTGGCCCTCTCAGTTATCCAAGGAAGAGGAGGAACTGTCTTCCCAGATGTCCAGCTTTAACGAAGCCATGACTCAGATCAGGGAGCTGGAGGAGAGGGCTGTGGAAGAGCTCAAGGAGATCATACAGGTAGGCAGCTGGTCCTGGCCAGGGAGCTGGATGCAGCACGGCCCTCAGTGTGCTCCGCACCATTCCCAGAACATGACCTGGGCCTTGTTCCCACAGGTGTTCACATTAGAGTAGCAACAAGCAGCCCTCTACACCAGCACTCTTTAATTCTTTGCCTGTTAACCCAGCTGTTCTTCTAATTTTCACAACCCCTTCTGCAGGTTGGCACACATAGGCTTTCTGACATCACACTAACCAGAGCTAGTCTGTCCTCCATGCTCCTGATAGAGGATTTGAAGGGTGATCCATATGCAGGGATCTTGTCTTGTTTTTTTTTGGTGAATGTTGCAACTCTTTTGCTGAATCCAAGGGCCAAAAAACATGAAGTATAGGTAATAGGCCCTAAGGGTACGACTTGAGATCAATCCTGTCTCTTCCATTAACAAACTGATTTCCTTGTGAAAGTCATTTAGCCTCACTGGGCCTCACCTCAGTTTTTGCATCTCTGAAATGGTCAAGGTAGGATGGTTGTATTTGAGGGTTCAGTAATATGCTTATAAAGCGTCAGCACAGTACCCAGTGTGTGGTCAGGCTTTAGTAAGTGGTAGGTGCCCCTGCTACTGTAATCCCTACTGTGGAAGAGCAAGTGACTGGGAGGCAGGAATTTACATCCCAATGGTGGGGCGCTCAGAGGATTGCAGAGCAGGAAGGAAGAACTTGGGGCAGGTGTAACTGAGGAGGGACTGTGAAGGGTAAGTGCTCAGGCCTGTCCTCCCCTTCCTGGAGTGCTCAGGGGTGCAGAGTTTTGTAAGTACATGGCACTTTCAGGATGAATGAGAGGCTCACTGTGGTCAGAGCAAAAAGAGTGAACAGGTAATGGAGGGTAATTAAGGCTGTGGACAGGTCAACAGGTATCTGATGCTAAAGAGTCTTCTAGATGGTTCATCTCACAGGCCTGGACTGCATCATGAGGACAGTGGAAGCCTTTGGAGGGTGTTAAGCAGAGTGGTGACATGGGCATGTCAGAGCCTTAGATATATCATATGGCCACCATGTGGAGCCTGGTTTGGGGGCTTGGGAAAAGCAAAGGTAGAGGCAGTTAGGAGATTGTTGGAAAGGGTTCAAAAAAACTAGTGCCGGCCAGGCGCGCTGGCCCATGCCTGTAATCCCAACACCTTGGGAGGCCGAGGCAGGTGGATCATGAGGTCAGGAGTTCGAGACCAGCCTGGCCAACATGGCGAAACCTCGTGTCTACTAAAAATACAAAAAATTAGCCGGGTATGGTGGCGGGCGCCTGTAATCTCAGCTACTTGGGAGGCTGAGGCAGGAGAATTACTTGAACCAGGGAGGCAGAGGTTGCAGTGAGCTGAGATTATGCCACTGCACTCTAGCCTGGGTGACAGAGCAAGACTCCGTCTCAGAAAAAAAAAAAGAAAGAGAAACTAGTACCTAGACCAAGCTGTGTCCATGTTCATGGGATTGGAATGAGGGCATGAGATTCATGAACCATTTAGATATACAAGCATGAAAATCTTAAAAGGTACCCCCCAAAATATGTACTCTCTCTATATATATGTTTTTGTTTTTGAGACAGAGTCTCACTCTGTCACCCAGGCTGGAGTTTAGTGGTACAGTCTCGGCTCACTGCAGCCTCTGCCTCCTGGGTTCGAGCGATTCTCCTTCCTCAGCTTCCTAAGTACCTAGGATTACAGATGCATGCCACATGCCTGGCTAATTTTTTGTATTTTTAGTAGAGATGGGGTTTTACCATGTTGGCCAGGCTGGTCTTGAACTCCTGACCTTAGGTGATCTGCCTGCCTCAGTCTCCCAAAGTGCTGGGATTACAGGTGTGAGCCACCATGCCCAGCCTGTATATCTGGTTGCTTTTTGTTTGTTTGTTTGTTTTGGGGGGAGGGGCGGAGTTTCACTTTTGTCCCCCAGGCTGGAGTGCAATGGCACCATCTCGGCTCACCACAACCTCCACCTCCCAGGTTCAAGCAATTCTCCTGCCTCAGCCTCCCAAGTAGCTGGGATTACAGGCATGCGCCACCACGCCCGGCTAATTTTGTATTTTTAGTAGAGATGGGATTTCTCCATGTTGGTCAGGCTGATCTCAAACTCCCTACCTCAGATGATCCTCCCACCTCGACCTCCCAAAGTCCTGGGATTACAGGCATGAGCCACGGCGCCCAGTCGTATTTCTGTTATTTAAAAAGAATCATTTGACCGGGCGCAATGGCTCACGCCTGTAATCCTAGCACTTTGGGAGGCTGAGGCGGGCAGATCAACTAAGGTCGGGAGTTTGAGACTAGCCTGGCCAACATGGTGAAACCCCGTCTCTACTAAAAATACAAAAATTAGTCAGGCATGGTGGCAGGCACCTGTAATCCCAGCTACTTGGGAGGCTGAGGCAGGAGAATCACTTGAGCCTGGGAGGCGAAGGTTGTAGTGAGCCGAGATCGTGCCACTGCACTCTGGCCTGGGCAACAGAGCAAGATTGTCTCAAAAATAAAATAAAAGAATCATTTGGCCAGGTGCAGTGTGGGTCATGCCTGTAATCCCAACACTTTGGGAGGTCAAGGAAGGAAGATCACTTGAGCCCAGGAGTTCGCGACCAGCCTGGGTAACATGGCCCCATCTCTACAAAAAATAAAAATAAATAAATATCCCAAAGGTGGTGTGTGCAGCAAAAATTATAATAAAAAGAACCGGGGGGAGGGATAGCATTAGGAAATATACCCAATGTAAATGACAACTTAATGGGTGCAGCACACCAACATGATACATGTATACATATGTAACAAACCTGCACATTGTGCACATGTACCCTAGAATTTAAAGTATAATAGTAGGAAAAAAAACCATTTAGGGAGCAGAATTGAGGATTTGGTGACAAGTAGGGTGAAAGAATAAAGTCACTCGAGCTGGGCATGGTGGCTTATGCCTGTAATCCCAGCACTTTGGGAGGCCGAGGAAGGCAGATCACAAAGTCAGGAGATCAAGACCATCCTGGCCAACATAGTGAAACCCTGTCTCTACTAAAGAATAAAAAAATTTAGCCTGGCGTGGTGGCGCGCCCCTGTAGTCTCAGCTACTTGAGATGCTGAGTTGTGTGTCTATTATTTAAAAAGAATCATTTGACCGGGCGCAATGGCTCACGCCTGTAATCCTAGCACTTTGGGAGGCTGAGGCAGGCAGATCAACTAAGGTCGAGAGTTGAGACCAGCCTGCCCAACATGGTGAAACCCCGTCTCTACTAAAAATACAAAAATTAGCCAGGCATGATGGCAGGCACCTGTAATCCCAGCTACTTGGGATGCTGAGGCAGGAGAATCATTTGAACCCGGGAGGCGGAGGTTGCAGTGAGCAGAGATCACGCCACTGCACTCCAACCTGGCAACAAAGCAAGACTCCGTCTTAAAGAAAAAAAAAAAATTAGCTGGCTATGGTGGCGTGCACCTGTAGTCCCAGCTACTCGGGGGGCTGAGACAGGAGAATCGCTTAAACCCAGGAGGCGGAGGTTGCAGTGAGCCAGGATCACACGCCACTTCACTCCAGCCTGGGTGACAGAGCGAGACTCCATCTCAAAAAAACAAAATAAAAATAAAATCACCCAAATTTCTAGCTTGGGCATCAGGACCAATGATGTTATTCATTTGACATAAGAGATGGGGATAATCTTGGGGTAGGAGGCTGGGAGTGGTGGCTCAGGCCTGTAATCCCAGCACTTTGGGAGGCCGAGGCCAGCAGATCACCTGAGTTCGGGAGTTCAAGATCAGCCTGGCCAACATGGAGAAACCCCATCTCTACTAAAAATACAAAGTTAGCCGGGCGTGGTGGCACATGTCTGTAATCCCAGCTACTTGGGAGGCTGAGGCAGGAGAATCCCTTAAACTCAGGGAGTGGAGGTTGTGGTGAGCCGAGATCACGCCATTGCACTCCAGCCTGGACAACAAGAGTGAAACTCTGTCTCAAAAAAAAAAAAAAAAAAAACAAGCTTGGGGTAGGAAGAGGGTGAATTCAAGCTAAGGGTTTCCTTGGAGAGAGGGTGAACAGGCAGGGTATGGGTCATGGACCAGAGGTAAGGCATCTTACTCAGGTGTCTGCATTGCAGTTGGTAGGACCCCAGGAATGATTTCCTAAATGGTTATTGAACTGACAAGGTCCTCCCTGTGTTGTAGCAAGGACCAGATTGGCTTGAGCTCTCTGAGATGACCGAGCAGCCGGACTATGACCTGGAGACCTTTGTGAACAAAGCGGAATCTGCTCTGGCCCAGCAAGCCAAGCATTTCTCAGCCCTGCGAGGTGGGTGTGGCTGGATGCGATGCAGGTGGACGATGGTGGCCTCTGCTGGCTCTTGGGCAGCTGCAGGTGCTGGCAGCTCTGCCCTGAGTGAATGGGGGCTCCTCAGACTCTCACTAACCCCATATATACCACTACCCTTTATTCCAGATGTTATCAAGGCCTTGCGCCTGGCCATGCAGCTGGAAGAGCAGGCTAGCAGACAAATAAGCAACAAGAAACGGCCCCAGTGACGACTGCAAATAAAGATCTGTTTGGTTTGACACCCAGCCTCTTCCCTGGCCCTCCCCAGAGAACCTTGGGCACCTGGCGGGTCTAGGCAGGGTCTGAGCTGGGGCAGGTTCTGGTAAATGCCAAGTATGAGGGCATCTGGGGAGGGGGTCAGAGTGACATGGGACACTCCTTTTCTATTCCTCAGTTGTCGCCCTCGTGGGAGGAAGGAGCTCTTAGTTACCCTTTTGTGTTGCCCTTCTTTCCATCAAGGGGAATGTTCTCAGCATAGAGCTTTCTCTGCAGCATCCTGCCTGTGTGGACTGGCTGCTAATGGAGAGCTCCCTGGGGTTGTCCTGGCTCTGGGGAGAGAGACGGAGCCTTTAGTACAGCTATCTACTGGCTCTAAACCTTCTACGCCTTTGGGCCGAGCACTGAATGTCTTGTACTTTAAAAGAATGTTTCTGAGACCTCTTTCTACCTTACTGTCTTCCTAGAGATCCAAGAGGATCCCTACTGTTTTCTGTTTTATGTGTTTATACATTGTATGTAACAATAAAGAGAAACAATAAGTCAGCTGTTTAAGTGTGTGGAAAGGGCCTGGGATGTGTCTGAGCCTTTTGGGACTAAGGACATGACTGTACCTTTGGCCTCTGGGTAGTACTGATTCTGTACTCCTTCCAGGAGGCCATATCCACGCCTACAATTCCAATGCCAAGCTGAAGACTCCTGTGACTTGTCTGATGTCTATGAGATGCTTAGTAGGCCTGGGAACAGGAACTCTTAAGTAGAAGGAAGATGGCCGCTGGGCGTGGTGACCCATGCCTATAATCCCAGCACTTTGGAAGGCCAAGGCAGGCAGATCGCAAGGTCAGAAGTTCGAGACCAGCCTGGCCAACATAGTGAAACCCCATCTCTACTAAAAATACAAAAACTAGCTGGGCATGGTACATGGTGGCATGCATCTATACTTCTAGCTACTCAGGAGGCTGAGGCGGGAGAATTGCTTGAACCCGGGAGGCGGAGGTTGCAGTGAGCTGAGACTACACCACAGCACTTCAGCCTGGGCGACAGAGTAAGACTGTCTCAAAAAAAAAAAAAGGCCAGGTGCGGTGGCTCACATCTGTAATCCTAGCACTTTGGGAGGCTGAGGCAGGTGGATCACCTGAGGTCAGGAGTTTGAGACCAACCTGGTGAAACCCCGTCTCTACTAAAAATCCAAAAAATTACCCGGGTGTGGTGGCAGGCACCTGTAATCCCAGCACCTTGGGAGGCTAAGGCAGGCAGATTACCTGACATCGAGAGTTCAAGACTAGCCTGACTAACATGGAGAAACCCTGTCTCTACTAAAAATACAAAATTAGCCGGCCGTGGTGGTGCATGCCTGTAATCCCAGGAGGCAGAGGTTGCGGTGAGCGAAGATCGTGCCATTGCACTCCAGCCTAGGCAACAAGAGCGAAACTCCGTCTTAAAAAAGAAGAAGATGGCACCCTATTACAGTCAGCCCAGGGCCTGCTAAAAGATTCTGTGGGGTTGAGGCCAGGACTCTGCCTGACTGAGGGCCCCCTAAACACACATTTGGTTGTATGGTTCCTAGGCTTAAAACCTTTTAGTGATACCTCATTACCATTCACACAAAGGCTGAAGAAAGCACTTAACTTGCTGGACAGAGAAGGATCCGAAGGGAAACACCAATTTGGTTTTGAAAAAAATGTCTGTCCAGTGGACTGAGGGCCCAGTCATAGGGCATGGACAGTTTAGGAACTGGAGAGCTCTGTATTCCATGTCATGGAGCATGGATTATCTGCATGGTAATGAGGTGCCACTAAAAGGTTTAACCTAGGAACCATACAAGCAAATGTGTGGGAAGCCCTCGGTCACAGAGACTCCTGGCCTCAAGCAATCCTCCTACCTCGGCCTCCCAAAGTCCTGGGATTACAGGCATGAGCCACTGCGCTATGTCAGAAGTTCACTTTTATTTCTAGTTTGAGTCTTTTAATCACCAAAGGGTATTGGATTTTGTCAAATGCTTTTTCTGTGTTTTGAAGTGATCATGTGGTTTTGTTTCTTCCTTTACTCCATTAATATGGTATATTAAATCTGGGAAAACCAAGTAAATACAATGTGGTGAGTAGAACAATAATTTGCTTGAATATTTAAGTGCCATTTAAATATTTATTGAGTGCTGTACTTTGGGAGGCCGAGGCGGGCAGACGGCTTGAGCTCAGGAGTTCAAGACCATCCTGGGCAACAAAATGAGACTCAGTCTCAGCTGGGTGCTGTGGCTCACGCCTGTAACCCCAGCACTTTGGGAGGCCAAGATGGGTGGAAAATGAGGCCAGAGTTGGAGACCAGTCTAGCCAACCTGGTGAAACCCTGTCTACAAAAATGAGCTGAGTGCTGTGGCTCACGCCTATAATCCCAGTACTTTGGGAGGCCAAGATGGGTGGAAAACGAGGCCAGACTGGAGACCAGCCTGGCCAACCTGGTGAAACCCTGTCTGTACAAAAATGAGCTGGGCATGGTGGCGCATGCTTATAATCCCAGCTACTCGGGAGGCTGAGGCAGAAGAATCGCTTGAACCCACGAGGCAGAGGCTGCAGTGAGCCGAGGTTGCACCACTGCACTCCAGCCTGGGCAACAGAGCGAGGCTCTGTCTCGAAAAAAAAAAAAAAAAAAAGGACCCAATCTCTACAGAAAATACAAAAATGAGCCAGGCGTGGTGGCATGTGCTTGTGGTCCCAGCTCCTTGGTAGGGTAAGGTGGGAGGAGGGCTTATGCCTGGGAGGCAGAGGTTACAATGAGCCGAGATTGCGCCATTGCACTCCAGCCTGGGCGACAGAGCCAGTCCCTGTATCAAAAAAAAAAAAAGGCTGCGCATGGTGGCTCACACCTGTAATCCCAGCACTTTGGGAGGCCAAGGCGGGTGGGTCACAAGGTCAGATCGAGAGCATCCTGGCTAACGTGGTGAAACCCCGTCTCTACTAAAAATACAAAAGAAAAAAATTAGCCAGGAGTGGTGGCAGGCGCCTGTAGTCCCAGCTACTCGGGAGGCTGAGGCAGGAGAATGGTGTGAACCTGGGAGGCGGAGCTTGCAGTGAGCTGAGATCGTGCCACTGCACTCCAGCCTGGGCGACAGAACAAGATTCCGTCTCCAAAAAAAAAAAAAAATCATTGAGTACTTATTAAATAGCAAGCATTATTCTATGTATGGGTGTTAGAAATATGGCAGTGAATAAGACTAAGTTTCTACCCTTATGCACATTGTATTTCAGTGGAGAAAACAGATAATGTGCATGTAAACAAATGATAGGTAGTAAGTGGGTAGAGAAAGATGAGAGAGTGTTGCTGCTTTAGAAAGCAGACTCAGAACTCTGGCCTGAGCAGTATAATGAGACCCTGTGTCTAAAATTTAAAAAAAAAAAAAAAAAAAAAAAAAAGGCTGGATGTGGTGGCTTACGCCTGTGATCCCAGCACTTTGGGAGGCTGTGGCAGGCGGATCACCTGAGGTTGGGAGTTCAAGACCAGCCTGAACAACATGGAGAAACACCGTCTCTACTAAAAAAAAAAAAAAAAAAAAAAAACACACACACACAAAAATTAGCCGGGTGTGGTGGCACATGCCTGTAATCCCAGCTACTCGGGAGGCTGGGGCAGGAGAATCACTTGAATCTGGGAGGCAGAGGTTGCAGTGAGCTGACATCACGCCATTGCAGTCCAGCCTGGGGGACAAGAGCAAAACTCCGTCTCAAAAAAAAAAAAAAAGGGATAAAGTTAAGAGAATTTCTTCCACAGGATCTGCAGCCAAGTGTAGTACAAGCTACTCATCAGTTTACTCCCTTATAAAACTACCTTTCTGTGGCCGGGTGTGGTGGCTCAAACCTGTAATCCCAGCACTTTGGGAGGCTGAGGCAGGCGGATCACGAGGTCAGGAGATCGAGACCATCCTGGCTAACACGGTGAAACCCCATCTCTACTAAAAATACAAAAAATTAGCTGGGCATGGTTTTGGGCACCTGTAGTCCCAGCTACTCAGGAGGCTGAGGCAGGAGAATGGCATGAACCAGGGAGGCGGAGCTTGCAGTGAGGCAAGATTGCACCACTGCACTCCAGCCTGGGCAACAGAGCGAGACTCCATCTCAAAAACAAAACAAAACAAAAAAACTACCCTTCTGCTCTACATTCCTTTCCAGCCAACAACCTAATTCTTTCCCCTTTAAAGTCATACCTCTCAAAATAGTTGTCTACATACATTGGATTTTTTAACTTCCCATTCTATTTCAAGTTTTTTCCCACTGTACTGTACAGAAACTGCTCTCACCAATATCACCAAGGACTTTCAGGTTACTAAATCCAATAATCACCTTTTTTTTTTTTCCTTGAGATGGAGTTTCGCTCTTGTCGTCCAGACTAGAGTGCAGTGGAATGATCTCGGCTCACTGCAACCTCTGCCCCCCAGGTTCAAGTGATTCTCCTGCCTCAGCCTCCAGAGTAGCTGGGACTACAGGTGTCCACCACTGCACCCAGGTAATTTTTGTATTTTTAGTAGAGATGGGGTTTTGCCATGTTGGCCAGGCTGGTCTCGAACTCCTAACCTCAGGTGATCTGCCCCCTCGGCATCCCCAAGTGCTGGATTACAGGCGTGAGCCACTGCACTGGCCTTTTTAGTCTCATTTTAACTAGCATTCACAGCAGCATTAAGCTATGGCAGCACCCTGTGCTGGCTTTCCTCTAGTCACTCTAATTTCTCTTTCTGTGTCCTTTGCCAGCTGTTTTTCTCTATCTGGCCTTGAAATGACGACATTCCTTTTTTTGGGGGGGGGGATGGAGTTTCACTCTTGTTGCCCAGGCTGGAGTGCAATGGTGCGATCTCAGCTCACTGCAACCTCTGCCTCCTGGATTCAAGTGATTCTCCTGCCTCAGCCTCCTGAGTTGCTGGGATTACAGGCATGTGCCACCATGCCTAGATAATTTTGTATTTTTAGTAGAGATGGGGTTTCGCGTGTTGGTCAGACTGGTCTCGAACTCCTGACCACAGGTGATCTGCCCATCTTGGCCTCCCAAAGTGCTGAGATTACAGTCGTGAGCCACTGCACCCAGCCGAAATGTAGACATTCCTAAAGCCTTGGACCTATGCTTTTTTCTTGTATTTCGTTTTTTTTTTTTTCTTTTTAATAGCCAGCTGGAGAGTCTGCTTAGGTCAATTCTTTTCTTTTCTTTTTTTTTTTTTTGAGATGGAGTCTCGCTCTGTCGCCCAGGCTGGAGTGCAGTGGCGTGATCTCGGCTCACTGCAAGCTCCGCCTCCCGGGTTTGCGCCATTCTCCTGCCTCAGCCTCCTGAGCAGCTGGGACTGCAGGCGCCCGCCATCACGCCCGGCTAATTTTTTGTGTTTTTAGTAGAGACAGGGTTTCACCGTGTTAGCCAGGATGGTCTTGATCTCCTGACCTTGTGATCTGCCCGCCTCGGCCTCCCAAAGTGCTGGGATTACAAGCATGAGCCACCACGCCCGGCCCTCTTTTTTTTTTTTGAGACAAGGTCTTGCTCTGTTGCCCAGGCTGGAGTGCAGTGGCATGATCATAGCTCACTGTAACCTCGAATTTCAGGCTCAAGCAATCCTACAGCCTCAACTTCCCAAGTAGCTAGGACTACAGGCGCATACCACCATGTCTGGCTCCTACATATTTTATTTTTTGAGACGAAGTCTCGCTCTGTCACCAGGCTGGAGTGCGATGGCGTGGTCTCGGCTCACTGCAACCTCCGCCTCCCGGGTTCAAGAGATTCTCCTGCCTCAGCCTCCCAAGTAGCTGGGACTACAGGTGCGCGCCACCACACCCAGCTAATTTTTGTATTTTTAATACAGACAGGGTTTCAACATGTTGGCCAGGATGGTCTTGATCTCTTGACCTCGTGATCCACTTGCCTCAGCCTCCCGACATGCTGGCATTACAGGCATGAGCCACCGCCCCTGGCCTCCTACATATTCTTTATAAGAAATGTTCACCCAAGTAGCAAAGGATCAAAGACGACTGTCGCCACAACCCTCCCCCTTGCACCAGTTCTCTGATAGAAAAGGAGAGTGCCTTGGAGTGGCCGTGGGCCAAGCACAGGCCATGCCTTCATCTGCATGGAGTACCAATTCGCCTCAACCTTTGATTAGCTAAGGACCAAATCCTTCATTCAGATAAGTGGTAGCTGATAGGGACCTCAAAAGGAGTACTTAAAACCCAGAAAACGTTGTAACCGGGTCCTTGGGCAGCTTGCTGGGGCCCACACCCACCCTGTGGAGTGCTTCCTCACTTTAATAAAATCTTGCTTTTGCTGTTAAAAAAAAAAAAAAGAAATGTTAAACACTATAGGGATGATTTCTATAGTTTGTTGCTAGGGAAGTTTCTCTGAACATGTACAGCACTGCACAAAAATCAAATCAAAATGGATTAAAGACTTAAATCTAAGACCTCAAACTATGAAACTACTACAAGAAAACATTGGGGGAAATCTCCAGGATATTGGTCTGGGCAAAAGTTCCTTGAGCAATACCCCATAAGCACAGGCAACCAAAGCAAAAAATGGACAAATGGGATCACATCAAGTTAAAAAGCTTCTGCACAGCAAAGGATACAATCAACAAAGTAAAGAGACAACCCACAGAATGGGAGAAAATATTTGCAAACTACCCATCTGGCAAGGGATTAATAACCAGAATATAGAAGGAGCTCAGCTCTACAGGAAAAAACTAATAATCTGATCAAAAAATAGGCAAAAGATTTGAATAGACATTTCTCAAAAGAAGACATACAGACGGCAAACAGGCACATGTAAGGTGCTCAACATCATTGATCATCAGAGAAATGCAAATCAAAACTACTGTGAGATATCATCTCACCCCAGTTCAAATGGCTTATTTCTAAAACACAGGCAATCACAAATGCTGGCGAGGATGTGGAGAAAAGGGAACGCTCGTACACTCTTGTTGGGAATGTAAATTAGTACAACCACCATGGAGAACAGTTTGGAGGTTCCTACACTGCTGGGTATATTACTCAAAAGAAAGGAAATCAGGCTGGGCGCAGTGGCTCACGCCTGTAATCCCAGCACTTTGGGAGGCCTAGGCAGGCATCACTTGAGGTCAGGAGTTCAAGACCAGCCTGGCCAACATGGTGAAACCCCCATCTCTACTACAGATACAAAAATTTGCCAGGCATGGTGGCCCATGCCTGTAACCCCAGCTACTTGGCAAGCTGAGGCAGGAGAATTGCTTGAACCCAGGAGATGTAGGTTGCAGCGAGCCAACATCGCACCACTGCACTCCAGCCTGGGCGACAGAGCAAGACTGTCTCAAAAAAATTTAAAATTAAAATTAAAGTTAAAAAAGACGAATGGCACCGGGCGTGGTTGCTCACGCCTGTAATCCTAGCACTTTGGGAGGCTGAGGTGGGCAGATCACCTAAGGTCAAGAGTTTGAGACCAGCTTGGCCAACATAGTGAAACCCCGTCTCTACTAAAAATACAAAAATTAGCCGAGCGTGGTGGCACATGCCTGTAATCCCAACTACTCAGGAGGCTGAGGCAGAATTGCTTGAACTGGGAGGCAGAGGTTGCAGTGAGTTGAGATCATGCCACTGCACTGCAGCCTGGGTGACAGTGAGACTCTGTCTCAAAAAGAAGAAAAAAAAAGATGAATGGGTAAAATGTGGTACATATACACAATGGATTACTATTCAGCCATAAAAAAGAATGAGATCCCGTCATTTGCAACAGCATGGGTAGAACTGAAGGTCATTATGTTAAGTGAAATAAGCTGGGCACAGAAAGACGCATGCAAAGAGAATCGCATGTTCTCACTTATTTGTGGGATCTAAAAATCAAAACAATTGAACTCATGGTCCTAGAGAGTAGAAGGATGGTTACCAGAGGCTAGAAAGGGTAGTGGGAGGGCAGGGGGGAGTGGGGATGGCCAATGTATACAAAAATAAAATATCAGAATAAATAAGACCTACTATTTGATAGCAAAACAGGGTGACTATAATCAATAATAACTTGTGTATTTTATTTTTTTGAGACAGAGTTTTACTCTGTCACCCAGGCTGGAGTGAGTGCATTGGTGCCATCTCGGCTCACTGGAACCTCCACCTCCCGGTTCAAGCGATTCTCCTTCTTCAGCCTCCCGACGCAGTTGCTGGGATTACAGGCGCCCGCCACCACGCCCAGCTAATTTTGTCTGTTTTGTTTTGTTTTGAGACTGAGTTTCGCTGTCGCCAGACTGGAGTGCAGTGGTGCGATCTCGGCTCACCACAACCTCCGACGCCCTGGTTCAAGCGATTCTCCTGCCTCAGCCTCCCTGAGTAGCTGGGATTACAGGTGTGCGCCACCATGCTCAACTAAATTTTGTATTTTTTTAGTAGATACACGGTTTCACCATGTTGGCCAGGCTGGTCTCGAACTCCTGACCTCGTGATCCACCCGCCTCCTCCTCCCGAAAGTGCTGAGATTACAGGCGTGAGCCACCGCGCCAGGCCTAAACATTTTAATTAAAAAATATATATCCTTCTAGCTCAGAAAAAAAAGTTAGCTGATCCCTCCTTTATACTCTCTTCCTAAGTTCGTTTCATTCTGGTGGCTTTAATTACCATTTATAAGCCAACGATTCCCAAAATAACATCTTCAGTGCAGATCCCTTATAAGGATGACCAGTCATTAATATTCAGCTTCCTATCAGTCAGTCCCACTTACATGACTTAGCAAGATCTCAAAATGAACGTGTCCAGAAGAGCTCCTACCTTAGCCTACCCCATCTCAGTAAATGGCCCCAATATTTATGCGACTGATCAAGTGAGAATCTTAGGAATCCTTGACACCGCCCTCTCCCTCAATCCCCATGTCCTATCTACCACCAAACCCTTCAAAACAAAACCCAAGTCCACACTCGTTTCCAATTCCATTCCCTTCCACTCTTTTTCTTTTTTTTTTTTTTTTTTTGAGACAGAGTCTCGCTCTGTCGCCCAGGCTGGAGTGCAGTGACGCGATCTCGGCTCACTGCAAGCTCCGCCTCCCGGGTTCACTCCATTCTCCTGCCTCAGCCTCTCCGAGTAGCTGGGACTACAGGCGCCTGCCACCACGCCCGGCTAATTTTTTGTATTTTTAGTAGAGACGGGGTTTCACCGTGGTCTCGATCTCCTGACCTCGTGATCCGCCCGCCTCGGCCTCCCAAAGTGCTGGCAAGCATGAGCCACCGTGCCCAGCCCCCTTCCACTCTTTTTCAACGCAGCCGCAACCACATCTCATCCTAAACGACCGCAGCAGCCTCTGAAACTAGTCTCAACACGCCCAGATCTGCCGACGCCGCAGACCCCCTTCCCCCAGCCCAAGGTCGGAGGCGAGTCGGCGGAGGTCAGGAGAGGTCGGCAGCCTGCGAGACCCTCCCAGGTCTCGTGGCCCTAGGCGCGGCAGCTGACACGTAAGCCTCGTGGCCCGACGTTGTTTCGGCGCTCAGAAACAACGTAAGTAAAGGGGGTGGGACGGCGTTTTACAAACCGGACCGTGAATCTTTGCGGTTTCTCTTTCCAGCCAGCGCCGAGCTATGGGTGAGTGTCGCTCTGCATTGAGGCGGGTGATGGGGGATTGAGCTCAATCAGGCCTCATCCTGCTTCGCAGCCTACTGAGGAGTCCAGACGCCCCGACCCCCGGCCAGGGACAGCCACGAGGAGTGGTGGCCCTCGGGTTTCGGCCGCCTAGCCCCTCTCTGGGGGCTGCGAAGGCTCTGGGCTCCGGATTCCGGGCCGCGGGCTGCGGGCTCCGAGCGGCGCCAACATGGCTGCCGCGAGGAGGAGGCCCCGGCCTGGCCGCACGTGTATGATGACAACTCGGTAATGCTGCATACTCCCGAGTGCGCGGTGGGGAAGCCAACCTTGGAGAGCTGAGCGTGCGCGGCCGGTCCGGCGCGGCGGTCGGGAGCTGGCGAGTAGCTAGCACTGAGTCACAGTGGCTCAAGCTTCCTTCCCCGCTTCCACATGCAGGCATCTCTCGGGACAACTGGCACAAGCGCCGCAAAACCGGGGGCAAGAGAAAGCCCTACCACAAGAAACGGAAGTATGAGTTGGGGCGCCCAGCTGCCAACACCAAGGTGGGTGCGAGTGTGGGCCTGTCCGCCTGGGAGGTCGCCTTCCCCCGCTTTCTAGCGTGCTCGGGTCTCTCCGTGTGACCGTTGTGCGTTCTTTCTTGGGCTCTGATTTCTCTGTAGTAGGGCCTGGGTGTCCTGTCCCCCCCTTTAGCTGTTGGATAAGTAAGTACCAAAGAGGGAATGCTCCCTCAGGCCCCCAACCCTGGAGGTTAGGGTCTCAGAGAGAAGGATACTGTGTGGGGTCTTGAGCTTCTGGAGAGGGTGGCGCCTCGCGTAATAGTCAGAACCCTAGTCTTTTGTTTTTTTATAACAGAGGCTTAATTTTCAGCATTTGGGGTCAGGCTTTCCTCTTGGAGGCAAGTAGGGTGATGAAAAAGAATCCTTAGGCGTGGTTGTGGCCGTCTTGGTCACTTGTGTGCCACTTGCCAATGCAAGGACTTGTCATAGTTACACTGACTGTTGCCTCCTCCCGGCCCAGGTTCCTCTCCCTCTCTTGCCTTGCTCTCCTTGGTAACCTAGTTCCTGTAACCTTGTGTTTTCTAGATTGGCCCCCGCCGCATCCACACAGTCCGTGTGCGGGGAGGTAACAAGAAATACCGTGCCCTGAGGTTGGACGTGGGGAATTTCTCCTGGGGCTCAGAGTGTGAGTGAGGCCCTTTGGGAGTGGGTGGGAAAACGCACCTAAACCGTCTTAAGATTAACCAAGTGGGCCTGGCGCGGTGGCTCACGCCTATAAGCCCGGCACTTTGGGAGGCCGAGGCGGGCGGATCACCTGAGGTCAGGAGTTCGGGTCCAGCCTGGGCAACACAGCGAGACTCTCTCAGAAAAAAAAAAGATTCAAGTGCTTTTAGCAGGTAGTCTGTGGCTTAGACCAAGGCATTTGAAGTTTCTCCTTGCTGAAAGATCTTAAGGTAGCTGGGGAGTTCTCTCCACCCAGGCTGTCCTGCTCCAATCTCTTTTTTTGAGATTGGGCCTCTGTTGCTCAGGCTGGAGTGCCAGTGGCGTGATCTTGGTTCACTGCAGCCTCCACCTCCTGGGTTCAAGTGACTCTCCTGCCTCAACCTCCCAAGTAGCTGGGATTAGAGGCGTGTGCCATCACACCCGGCTACTTCTGTGTTTTTAGTAGAGACGGGGTTTCACCATGTTGGCCAGGCTGGTTTCAAATTCTTGGCTTCAAGTGATCCACCCGCCTTGACCTCCTAAAGTGCCGGGATTACGGGCGTGAGCCGCCGTGCCCGACCTGCTCTGATCTTTCTGAACTCTGCAGCCTGAGAGATGGGGGCTGATAAAGACTAGATTGCCAAACATCACTAGAAACGTGGGTTAGGGGGTTGTGGAAGACGAACTGATGCCCCGTGGCAGTAGTAAAGGCTGAGAGTTCCCTTATTTCTCCTTAAGGCCTCATGGGGCTGAAGAACCTGGAGGAATGTGCCAGGGCCATTTGTCCTCCAGTTTACTTGATGCCAAATTTCTCCTGTGAGCAGGTTGTACTCGTAAAACAAGGATCATCGATGTTGTCTACAATGCATCTAATAACGAGCTGGTTCGTACCAAGACCCTGGTGAAGAATTGCATCGTGCTCATAGACAGCACACCGTACCGACAGTGGTACGAGTCCCACTATGCGCTGCCCCTGGGCCGCAAGAAGGGAGCCAAGCTGGTACGTGTTATTTCCCTGTAGGGGTTGTGGGGAGGGCAGCCCTGACTCCAGCCTTCTCGTGATGAAAACTCTGTCCAGTTCTGCTACTGAAGGGAGAGAGATGAGAGCCTTTTAGGCTGAGGAAGGCCAGCACTGGGGTGTGCAGGGTTCGAGAAGGCTTCCAGGGCCTGCCTGCCTTCCCTGAGCTCATATATTTGTATCCCCTTTTCAGACTCCTGAGGAAGAAGAGATTTTAAACAAAAAACGATCTAAAAAAATTCAGAAGAAATATGATGAAAGGAAAAAGAATGCCAAAATCAGCAGTCTCCTGGAGGAGCAGTTCCAGCAGGGCAAGCTTCTTGGTGAGAAGGCTGTTGTGTTGGAGGTGGGGAGTCTCAGAGATTGAGTGTGCCGAGGCACTTTTCCCTTGTCTCACTTCCTTTGACTGCCAGCCATGCGGTCTAAAGGGTTCACTGGTAACAGGCTGCGAGCACAAAGGGGAACGTTTGGTCGCCCTATTCATATGAAGCTGAAATGGGAAGCATTGGGTAGAAGAGTCTGCATAGGCCCATGCTTAGAGTTTTTGTATTTGGGGAAGTCTCTGCCCAGGCTGAGGGGGCTGTCTCAGTGATGAAAACTTTGTCCAGTTCTGCTACTGACAGTAAGTGAAGATAAAGTGTGTCTGAGGAGACAGCTGGCTTCATGCTTGCCGCCAGGGTACCTGAACCCACAGAGATTCTTAAGGGGGTGGAGAGGTTTGGGTGGGGCCACCTTGTCATTGTGCTAAGGATCACCTACTCTCTTGCAGCGTGCATCGCTTCAAGGCCTGGACAGTGTGGCCGAGCAGATGGCTATGTGCTAGAGGGCAAAGAGTTGGAGTTCTATCTTAGGAAAATCAAGGCCCGGAAAGGCAAATAAATCCTTGTTTTGTCTTCACCCATGTAATAAAGGTGTTTATTGTTTTGTTCCCACATTTGTGTTGCCTGAATATTTGACTGTTTTCTCTGCTTTATTTCCTTGCCCTGCAAAACTGATCTGGGTGGGTGGCTGCAACCCCTTGCCTTACCTCTACCTCCTACTGTCCTGATCCAGGCTCACCACACTGTAAAGTCCCTGTTCTCAACTCCATGTCCCTGAAGGCCAGATTTATTATGTGGGCTATGTCTGTAGTGGGAACATTTCTCACCACATTTTGGTGGGGATAGGGATTGTGGCAGAGGCTATGAGAGGGGGTATCCCAGCCTTGGGGTTCAGCAATATTGTGCTGGCTGAGTCATGATTAGAATCTCAGGCTTATATTGCATCTAAAAAGTTTTAAGGATCTTGCACCCATTGTAAGATTAACAGTGATTTCTGCCTTGCTTGGTCTCCAAGGGTCATTTCTTTGACTTAAACTTGCCCTGTCAAACACTTATCTTTAGTCCTGACCTGCTTGACATCTGCACTTGGATTTTTTTTTTTTCTTTTTTTGAGATTGACTTAAACTTGCCCTGTCAAACACTTATCTTTAGTCCTGACCTGCTTGACATCTGCACTTGGATTTTTTTTTTTTCTTTTTTTGAGACAGTCTCCGTCACCCAGGCTGGAGTGCAGTGGCATGATCATGGTTCACTGCAGCCTTGACATCGGGGCTCAAGTAATACTGCCTCAGCCTGCCAAGTAGCTGAGACAATAGGCACTACACCCCTTTTTTTTGTTTGTTTTTGTTTTTTGTTTTGTTTTGTTTTTGAGACGGAGTTTTGCTCTTGTTGCCCAGGCTGGAGTGCAATGGCGCAATGTTGCCTCACCGCAACCTCTGCCTCCTGGGTTCAAGGGATTCTCTTGCCTCAGCCTCCCAAGCAGCCGGGGTTACAGGCATGCACCACCACACCTAGCTAATTTTGTATTTTTAGTAGAGACAGGGTTTCTGCCTGTTGGTCAGGCTGGTGTTGAACTCCTGACCTCAGATGATCCGCCTGCCTCGGCCTCCCAAAGTGCTGGGATTACAGGCATGAGCCACCGTGCCTGGCCTATACCCATTTTTAAAAATTATTTTTTTTGGTAGAGACAGGGTCTCACTTCATTGCCCAGGTCTTGAAATCTTGGGCTTAAGCAATCTTACCACCTTTGCCTCCCAAAGTGCTAGGTTTCAGGCATAACCCACCACCCCCAGCTTTGCACTTGGGTTTTTTGTTTTTTTGAGACAGTCTCGCTCTGTCACCCAGGCTGGAGTGCAGTGGCACAATCTCGGCTCACTGCAAGCTCCGCGTCCTGGGTTCACGCCATTCTGCCTCAGCCTCGCGTAGCTGAGACTACAGGCACCTGCCACCACCCCTGGCTAATTTTTTGTGTGTTTGTAGTAGAGACGGGGTTTCACTGTGTTAGCCAGGATGGTCTCGATCTCCTGACCTCGTGATCCGCCTGCCTTGGCCTACCAAGGTGCTGGGATTACATGCGTGAGCTACTGCACCTGGCGGCCTGCACTTGGGTTTTTTGTTTGCCTTTTGGGTTTTTTTTTTTTTTTTTTTTTGAGACGGAGTTTCGCTCTTGTTGCCCAAGCTGGAGTGCAATGGCGGGATCTTGGCTCACCGCAACCTCCACCTCCCGGGTTCAAGCGATTCTCCTGCCTCAGCCTTCCAAGTATCTGGGATTACAGGCATGCACCATCATGCCTGAATAATTTTGTATTTTTAGTAGAAATGGGGTTTCCCCATGTTGGTCAGGCTGATCTTGAACTCCCAACCTCAGGTGATCTGCCCACTCTCAGCCATCCAAAGTGCTGGGATTACAGGTGTGAGCCACCGCACCCGGCCTGGTTTTTGGGTTTTTTTAGATAGTCACTCCGTTGCCCAGACTGGATTGCAGTGGTGTGCAATCTCGGCTCACTGCAACCTCCGCCTCCTGGGTTCAAGCAATTCTCATGCCTCAGCCTCCTGAGTAGCTGGAATTAATAGGTGTGCACTGCCACACCCAGCTCACTTTTTGTATTTTTAGTAGAGAGGGTTTCACTGTTGGCTAGGGTGGTCTCCAACTCCTGTCCTCAAGTGATCCATCCGCCTTGGCCTCCCAAAGTGCTGGGATTATAGGCATGAGCCACTCGCCCAGCTTTGTGCTTGGATATTGTAATAGGGCTCTCAAAGGCCAACATTTTCAAAACTGAGCTCTTGTTCGCACCCACCTGCCATGTTCCTCAGTTTCAAGAGTCAGGATCTCACACTAGGCTGGAGTGCAGCAGAGCAATCATTGCTCACTGCAGCCTCAATCTACTGAGTAGCTGGGACTACAGCTATGGTGCAGGGCCCAGAATAATCATTTTATTTTTTTGTAGAGATGGGGTTTCCTGTTGCCCAGGCTAATCCTGACCTCCTGGTCTCAAGCAATGCTCCTGACATGGCTTTCCAAAGTGTTGGGATTACACACGTGAGGTACTGCACCCCACCAAGATTATATTTTTAATGCAACAGCTTCCTATCTCATCAATGAAAATCCTTACCAAGTATTATGACTTGATGTGACCTAGCTCCTTCTATAGTGACTCCCTCCATCAACCACACAACCATCCTAGCTTACTGAACATACATGTACACATGCTATTCCCTTTGTTAGGCACACTCCTTCAAATATCCACTTGGGGCTGGACACTGGGCATGGTGGCTCATGCCTGTAATCCCAGCACTTCGGGAGGCAGAGGCCAAGGCAGAAGGATTGCTTGAGGCCAGGAGATTGAGACCAACCTGGGCAACAAAGTGAGACCCTGTTTCTACAAAAAAGCCCCACATGGTTCATTCCCTCCAGGTCTTTGCTATGTCACCCTAGTGAGTTCTTGCCGGATCACAATACTGTAAGTTGTAGTCGCCCCTTTGAACTGTCTTATATTTCGCCTATTTTTTCTCTTTATTCCTTAATCTGACAAAGTTTGCTCTTTTCCCTTTGGAATGGTACTCCAGGGAAACAAGGATATTTGTTTCCTGCTGTGTCTCTGGCACCTAGAAAAGTGTATGGACGTATACTGGGTACTCAAATATATGCAAGATTAATTGGGAAAAAAGTCTTGAGATTTTATTAAATTTGAAGTTTGGCCAGGCATTGTGGCTCACGCCTGTAATCCCAGCACTTTGGGAGGCCGAGGCAGGTGGATCACTTGAGGTCAGGAGTTCAAAAACCAGCCTGGCCAACATGGTGAAACCCCATCTCTACTAAACATACAAAAAATTAGCAGGGCGTGGTGGCACGTGCCTGTAATCCCAGCTATTTGAGAGGCTGAGGCACGAGAATCTCTTGAACCCGGGGAGGTGGAGGTTGCAGTGAGCCAAGATCTGTCCATAAAACCAGTGGGTTCTTTCTCTAAAGTCTTGAAATCCAACCATTCTCCATTTCTACCACCTTCACAGATGACCGTTCTCACCATGGGACAAGGCTTGTAAAAGCTGCAGGAAAAAAAACCCTCAAATACCTTGTGAATGAGGTATTTCCTCATATAACCCTCAAATGCCTTGTGAATGAGTAGCTATCATTGTGGGGTGCTACTGTCTCCACATTATAGATTTGGAAAGTGAGGCTTAGAAATATTCACTATTGGCTAGACGCAGTGGCTCACGCCTGTAATTCCAACACTTTGGGAGGCCGAGGTGGGCGGATCACCTGAGGTAAGGAGTTAAAGACCAGCCTGGCCAACATGGTGAAACCCTGTCTCTACTAAAAATATAAAAAATTAGCCGGGCATGGTGGTGGACACCTGTAATCCCAGCTACTCGGGAGGCTGAAGCAGGAGAATTGCTTGAACCCAGGAGGCGGAGGTTGTAGTGAGCCGAGATCAGGCCATTGCACTCCAGCCTGGGTGACGGTGCAAGATTCCGTCTCAAATAAATAAATAAGAAATATTCACTGTCCCATGGACATGCAGATGGAAAGAAGCAAAGCCAGCATTAGAATCCAGTCAACTGACCCTGCCAGAGGCTGGAGTCTACCCACTGTACTCTAGTGTCCCCCCTGTCTTCCTCCTCTGTTCTGGCATTTATCCTGTGGCCTTAATATTCAGTTTTGGCCTTCACTGATTTCTTTAGGTGAAGACTGGGATTTAGAAAGCAAGAATCGTAGAGGAGCATAGTTTTATCACAATTCCAATGTAGTGCTCTGTGGCAGACTGTTTCCAGAAGACTTTTTGTTTGTTTGTTTGTTTTTGGAGACAGAGCCTGGCTCTGTAACTGAGAGCTAGAGTGCAGTAGAGTGATCTTGGCTCACTGCAACCTCCGCTTCCCAGGTTCAAGCAATTCTTGTGCCTCAGCCTCCCAAGAAGCTAGCATTACAGGCATCCACCACCACACCCAGCTAATTTTTGTATTTTTAGTAGAGATAGGGTTTCACCATGTTGGCCAGGCTGGTCTTTAACTTCTGGCCTCTGGGGATCCGCCCACCTCGGCCTCCCAAAGTGCTGGGATTACAGGCGTGAGCCACTGTGCCCGGCCACAGAAGGCTCTTTACTTATATCGGCCAAGTGCCCCCAGCACTGCAGGCCCACCATGGAGATGGGCCTAGGCTTCCACCTGTAAACTGTACTTTTTCCCCCGTGTGGTTGGTGGGAGTGGAGAAGAGCTTGGCACACTGAAGTCCAAATGCTAGGTCTAGGGTGAGTGGTGGATGGCTGCCTTCACATCTGACTTTAATCAGCCTCCAAGACAGATTCCCAAACCCTTCTTTCCTTCATCTTCATCCTACTGCATGCATGCCAATTCAATTTTAAACAATTATAACTGCACAATAAATATATTCTCAATATAAACAAAAACTAAACAAAACTTAAAAACTTGAATATATTCTCAATGTAAACAAAAACTTGAACATTACAGACAAGGCAAAAGTCCCCCAGCACACACTGACCCCTCTTTTGAGTAAGGTTACCAGGGTAAGGTATACCCCTTCAAGCACGTTTCACATGACTCTCAAATTGTGTTTCCTGGACCAGCAGCACAGCATCACCTGGGAACTTGTTAGAAATGCAAGTTGTTGGGCACCATCCCAAATCGAATATGCCAGAAATGCTGGGAGTGGTGCCCAGCACTCTTTTGACAAGACCTTCCGTGATGCTGATCCTTCCTCAAGTTTGAGAATCACTGGCCTAGCTCCCTGTTGCTGTGAAGCTAACCGTGCACCTGGGCTCTAGTCCTCTATGCCTGGGCTCATTTATTTTTCTAGCTTCACGTCCCCCAAGCAACCCATCCGACCTTCTCTCCCACCAAAGTGGACACATTCCCAGCCCTGGCTCAGGCCCTTCTCGCCATCTTCTCTTTCAAGTTCTGTCCCTAAATGCTCTGGCCTTCAAGGCACACAGGAAAAGCTGCTCTAATAGAGCTGGCTGGCAGGACCGGGCACGGGAGGGAAGGAGGGCAGTGGGTGGGGGGAACCGGGCTGGGGCAGGCGAGACCTCAGGGCTCCAGGGCCTCGTCCCCGGACTCCGCCGTCTCCTCCTCGATGCGGGGTGCGGCCTCGGGGTCGCCGCCCTCCTCGGCCCGGAAGCGCAGCAGATGCGGGGGACGGGGGGTGCCTCGCACGCGGCCGAAGTTCCGGAGGCTGATGGCGGGGGAGGGCGCCCCTACGCCCAGGAAGCGGCCGAGCAACGGGGTCTGCGCGGCGGGTGCGGGCCGACCCGATCCGGGGGACGCCTCCACCTGCAGGCTCTGCTCAGGGTCGTCGCTCATGCTGCGGGCGGGAGGGCGGGCTGAGCCGGGGCACAGGGCGGGAGCGGGGACGCGGGATCGACTCTCGGGAAGGGACGGAGGCATCTGTGCCCCAGAGGCTGAGCGAGGACCCGCGTGCCGGGTCAGGTCCGGCGCAAGCCACTCACCGCAGGTTGAAGGTGGAGCCCAGGAATGAGGGCCGCAGAGACTCGGCCGCCGTGGCCACAGTGTAGGGTGGCTGCGGCTGGTCCTCATCCCAGTACTGGTCCTTCTCAGCGGGGGGAAGGTTCTGGTACATTTCGTCCACGGATAGCAGGGACACCTGGGCCACCAGCAAGTTACAAGGATCTTCCTCTCCTCTCCTTCCCGCGGCCGGGCTGAGAGCTGACCGGGAGAGGGGGCCCAGGAGCTGCCCTGGACTCCTGATCCTTCCTGATGCTTGCTCACCTGCAAGTTGCGGTCTATGAGCTGGTTTGTCTCAAAGTCGTCATCATCCTCACCAAATGGGTTGATGATCTGTTCAGCCACCTATAGGTGGCAGAGACAAAGTTTTCTGGGCTCAGAGCCTCACTCTTTGTCCCCAAAGTTGGGGCAGCCCCTGTGCCCACATCTCCACAGAGCAGGCTGGCATGCCCATCTGCAGTGCCCACCTTGAGCCAGCCAGCATAGAAGAAGAACTGCAGCAGAGTGGTGAGAGGCACATACATGTCCAGGTCTCCCAGGGATGGGGCTGGCTCCTGGCCCGGCTTCAGAAGCTTCTGAGGTTTGGCAGCCCCTGCCTCTGGCTCCACAAACTGGCGGCCAACCAGGGAGAGGGCAAAGAAAGAGTAGACGGCTATGGTCACCACCTGGAGAAGGAAGAGCCAGGCTCAGCGCGGGATGCAGCGGGACAAGGAGAAATGCCGCCCCTGCCTCTGAGGATCTATGGGAAGTCTGACAAGTAATCAAACATGTATCCTGGTGTGGCAGTACCAGTGGGGACAGGGTCACCTTGGTGGGGGTGGTGGGAGGCTTTGAGGATGAACCCAGTGCCTCAGGGGACTGAAATGGCCAGGCAAGTACCATCACTAATTCTTCTCATCTCACACACAGCACAGGACATACAATAGGCACTGGGACCCAGGAGGGGAGAGGCAGTTACTTGGGTGTAGACGAGGGGGATGCTGATCCAGTCATAGTGGAATAGCATGCTGCACTTGGCTCGGTACTTGTTCAGCTCCTGGAGGGACAGCAGGAACAGGAAGTCAGCAGAGGTGAGGAAGGAACAGGGGTGCCCAGCACAAACTAGGTCTGGGCCCGGCCGGGAGGCTCTTTCTCATTCTGCCCTCAGAGGTGTATTAAGATGGGGTGCTTGAATCCCAGCTCTGCTAACTAGCTGTGTAACTTAGGCAAATTTCTTTTCCACTCTGTGCCTCAGTTTCCACATCTGTGTAAAGAGGATGATAGTACCTATCTCAAGAGTTGCTGTAAGGGATGAATGAGTTAACATAGGTACAGGGCTTCCAAAAGGCCGAGGTACACAGTTGGTGCCATACAAGTGTTAGGTACTAAAATTATTATTCATCTTTAAACTTGGAGGAGGGCAGATAGGTCTGGTCCGGGGCCCACTCACTTCCAAAAGTAGACAGAGAGCTATATCGTCACGGATTCGCCCGTCCCTCCGGGCCTGGGCCGCCAGGTTGGTGAACCAGACGCAGGGGACCCAGTACTTGTTGAAGTCGGATTTCAGGCTCTCAAACTTTTTCCTCTCTTCCTGGGACATGAAACCTGAGGGGGTAAAGCAGGTGGGGTGCAGTTGCACCCTCTGCCGCCAGGGGAGGCTGCTGTTCCGCCGTCTGGCTCCCCTCCCTCGCGTCCACCGGCTGTCCCAGGACTCGCGGTTCCGCATTCCTGTCGCAGTCCAGACCCTTCCCTGGAGGCCCCTGCTCCCAGGACTCTCCCAGGCGGCACCTGCATCCGGCCGTGGGCCGGGCCCCCAGAGGCTCCCGGCGGGCGGCACACCTGCGTCCACCACGTGCTCCATGGTGGGGAAGCGCTTAAGCACGCGGGTGCTGACCGAGCGCAGTACCAGCACTGACGCCAGGTTCGCGTAGCGGATGAGGGTGCGGCGCAGCAGGCGGCCCCGCTGGTCCACGCCGTGCACGCTAGCCGAGATGACGCACATCAGCTGGTCTGGCAGCGGGATGCTTGTGTACTGGGACCACCAGCGGTTCACCACGAGAGTCACATAGAAACCTGCTTGGCCGCCGTGGTAGAGGGAGTAGGAAGGGAGGGTGGAGAGCCTGGGGGTCGGAGCGCCTCGCCTCCCCCAGCAAAGGGCCTGGTCCAGGCCAGTTGAATCGTGGCAGGGGGAAGGAAACATTCAGCTCCAGTGCCCTGCTGTGCGAGGCCAGGAGGAGGGAGGAGGGCAAACTTCTTCAGCAGAGGGAAAGTGGGGATTCAAAGCCAAGAGACTGCTTCCCAGGAGGGTGGGGAAGGGGTTGTCACCTCTGTCCAGCTCCCCTCCAGTGCCCAGGGTGGGCTTGTGAGGCCAGCAGGTGTCTTGTGCCTTGCTGGAAGTGAGGGTCCAGCAAGTGATAGGGCCCTGCCCTCTGGAAGTGCTGGACCCAGCACCCAGCTCCTGTGCCTGCTGGGCCTGCTCTGGCTGACCAGGCAGGCTCTGCCACTCTGTTGAGTAAATCCTTTTTTTTTTTTTTTTTTTTTTAGCAGAGTCTCGCTACATTGCCCAGGCTGAACTGGAGCTGTCAACCCAACCCAGAGGTCAGGGAACACAATAAGGAGGACACAGGGAAAACTAGAGGGGAGCCTTACCCAATACAAAGGACAAGGGGATGAGGTCCGCTGAGCGGTTGCAGTACCGGGCCACCTGAGCATACACGTACCTCTGCTCCTGGGTCAGCAGCAGCCTGGGAAAGGCAGGTGTAGGCTTGGGTTAGAGGGAGGTGGGTGACCCAGTCTCCCCACTTCCGCCAGCTCTAAGACCCTGCCCTTACCGGTAGGTGATGCTAAGCACAGCGTACAAGGCCCCGAAGAGGAGGAATTCCTTGTAGAGGAGCTTGTAGATGCTTCCCCTCCAACGGAGAAGCAGGCCAGAGAAACCTCCGAAGCGGGCCTCCGCCACTTTGAGAGTATATGAAACCGTCATGGTGCTGGGAGCCTGGGGCAGGAGGTCACAAGAGTTGTCCCCAGGGCTGTCCTTTAGTTCTCCAGACAACCTCCCTTCCACTCTGGTCTCACACACCCCAGCCTTCACCCTGCATCAGTGGACAAGGGGGTAGGAGCCTGCAGAGCAGAAAGGCACACCCCACCCCCTGCAGAACTCAGCAGTACATGGGCAAAGCCAGGCTAGAGTTGGACAAGGTAGAACTGAGATCTGTGTGCCTTCATGCATGAGGCTTCCTCAAGCTCCTCTTCAGCCTGCAGGGCTAGGGGTAACCAGATCCTGAACTGCTGCGGACAAGAGATGCAGCTCCAGCCCAAATCCACTGCTATTCCTTGGGGCTTTGCTCTGGAAGCTGATTAACTAGAACTACCAGAGCCCAGGGCACTCTCACCCCTATCCCATACCTGCCTACCTGCTCTGGGCAGCAGCCCGTGTGGAAGAAGAACCGGGCTAGACTTCAACCCCCACAGACTTAAGTACCTTTGCGGTCCATAAAGTTAGGCTGGACTGAGGCCTATCATTGATGGATTGAAGCTGTCATCCAGCTTCCCCTGGTGCTGGGAACTGGGTGTGTCTCCCTACCCCTGTAGGGTTGGGCTGGCCTTTGAGTGGCAGAAATGCCACCTATACTGACCCCACAGCTCACACAGATGACACCATGTCCTTCAAGCCAGTATGACAGGGGTTATTGTCCCACGTTTCAAGTGGGAAGACAGATGCATGATAAACTGTTATAATAATACCAGCTGCTGATCACAGAACACTGACTAAGCGACAGGAACCATGCCAAGGGCACTACTAGGTCATCCTCTCATGAAATCCTCATCACAGCCCCATAAGGTAGGGAATTAATCATCCACATTTCACAGATGAGGCTCCAAGAGATAAATGACTTGCCCACAGTCGGCCATACAGCTAGAACATGTTGGAGGCAGGATTCAAAGCCAGGGCTGATGGACTTCCAAGGCTGGAAGTGGCCTAGCAAAGGCATGAGCTCCAGGACCCATCCTATGCACTGGCCACACTCCCAGGCTTCTTGTACAGGGTCTGGGGGTCTTGGCCAGGCTCTTCCCCATGCATGCCACAGGGCTGACAGCCACAGATCTGGAAGCTCAGGCCTAGGAGTGCAGGCCCCGTTAAGACCTGTGTCCAACATCCTGACTCCTAGGGGTGCCCAGGATTTGAGTGGCCACTTTCACCTCTGGAGGAAATAATACCTAAGGCACCAATAGAAACAGAACCTCGGCCGCCAGACAAGGTGGCTCACACCTGTAATCCTAGCACTTTGGGTAGCCTTGAGGCGGGTGGATCACTTGAAGTCAGGAGTTCGAGACTAGCCTGGCCCAACATGGTGAAACCCTGTCTCTACTAAAAATACAAAAATTAGCAGGGTGTGGTGGCACAAACCTGTAATCCCAGCAGGTACGTGGGAGGCTGAGGCAGGAGAATTGCTTGAACCTGGGGAAGCCCAGGTTGCAATGAGTCGAGATCGTGCCACTGCACTCTAGCCTGGGTAATCAAAAAAAAAAAAAAAAAAAAAAGAAAAGAAAGAAAGAAAGAAAAGAAAAAGAAAAATAAATAGAATCTCAATGGGAGAATCACTTGAACCTGGGAGGGAGAGGTTGCAGTGAGCTGAGATGGTGCCACTGCACTTCAGCTTGGGTGACAGAGCGAGACTCTGTCTCAAAAAAAAAAAAAAAAAAAAAAAAAGGCCAGGCACTGTGGCTCATGTCTGTAATCCCAGCACTTTGGGAGGCCGAGGCAGGCAGATCACCTGAGATCGGAAGTTCGAGATCAGCCTGACCAACATGGAGAAACCCCATCTCTACTAAAAATACAAAATTAGCTGAGCATTGTGGCACATGCCTGTAATCTCAGCTACTAGGGAGGCTGAGACAGGAGAATCGCTTGAACCCGGGAGGCGGAGATTGCGGTGAGCCGAGATATGCCATTGCACTTCAGCCTGGACAACAAGAGCAAAACTTTGTCTCAAAAAAGAAAAAGAAAGGAAAAGAAATAGAACCTCAAAACGGAAGAGAATTGGCAGCTCACTTACCCTCCCAGTGCTGAGGTAAGTGAACGCTGAAAAATCCCAAGAGTGGTGGTCCTGCCTCTGTCTTGTTTTGGGAAGCTCCTCCCCCTACACTGTGAGCTGGTTCTCTTCTGCAAGTTTCCTAAAGAGAGGAAGCATAGAGAGGTGATTAGGAGCACAGGCTTGGGAGTTGGACAGACCTGGGTCTGAATCCCAGCTCTTTGTGCAAGTTACCTAATCTCTCTGAACCTCAGTTTCCTCCTCTGCAAATCAGGATCAAGAATGCCTAACCTCATGGGGTAATTTTGAGTGTTCACAGAAACAATGCCTACGGCCTAAAGCACTGTGGGTGGTTGGCTTGGGCTGCTGTTACTATGAAAATCTGAATCTATTCTCTTTGGTTTCCTACCACTGGTCCACTCTTGCCTCCCAAGCCTTCCAAGCCAGACAGTCCCTGAGAGATGAGGAGGCAGAGACCTTTTCCTCATGTCCTGCTAACCTGCCCCAGACCAAACAGTGCTGGATCCTGGCTTTTAAGCTGAATACACAAGGCCCTCTGAGACTTACCCACCTCTACCTTCATCACCAGCCTCTGCCTAGCTCATTTAAAATTCTTTTTTAATTTTAATTTTTGTGATTGCATAGTAGGTGTATATGCCTAGCTCATTTGTAACTGTTCCTTCAAGGTGTGGCTCAGAGCACCCTCTAGGAAGTCTTCTATGATCTTCCCCAGGTTAGTCCTCAAAACCCTCTGGGTTTTCTCTCTTGCAGCAGTTAATCACAGTGGTCTGTGATCTGTTTACAGGGAGATCTCCCCTCTAGCCTGTGAGACACCTGAGAACAGTTTTGAATCTGATTCATCTAGGTAAAGCTAGATTACAGTGGCTCATGCCTGTAATCCTGACACTTTGGGAGGCTGAGGTGGGAGGATCATTTAAGTCCAGGAGTTTGAGACTAGCCTGGGCGACATAGTGAGACCTGTCTCTACAAAAAATTTTTAAAAATTAGCAGGGTGTGGTGGTGTGCGCCTATAGTCCAGGTACTTGGGAGGCTGAGGTGGGAGGATCACTTGAGCCCAGGAATTTGAGGCTGCAGTGAGCCATGATACGGCCATTGCACTCCAGCTTGAATGACAGAGTGAGACCCTGTCTCAAAACAAAAACAAAACAAAAAAAAAAGAAAAAGAAAAAGCTGGGGAGGACTTGAAACCAAGCAAGCTTCTTTTCCTTTCTTTCTTCTCATCCTTCCCTCCTCCTTGCCTCCCTCCACCCCCTCTTTTGTTCTCCGTTTCTCTCTTCCCTTTTAAGATGAAAGACATCTGGTCCCCCACCCCACCCCTGCTATTTTGTGAGATTTCCCAGATGAGCCAAGATCTGGAAAACTACTCATGGCCTGACTGGAGTTACATTCTCCTTCCAGGTCTCCCATGTGAGATCTCAATATGAGGAAAGAACAGGACTCAGAGAGAGAGAGAGTGTGTGTGTGTGTGTGTGTCTGTGTGTGTCCAGGACCTGACCTGGGGAGGGTGAGATACCAGCTGGGCCTCAGGCATCATGGCCAGGCAGTTCATTCTCAGGCTTCGATCGGTGGCTTTCCTAGAGCATCTGGGCTGCTTACCACTTAAAGATGTTCTAGGACTTGGAAAGCCGGGTCCTGGGAGTGCAGGAGCTCAGGCCGTGTCTCCCTGACAGCTCTACTCCAGGAAGACCAGCTGGCTGCATTTCAATCCTGCACCCCCACCCGCACCTGTGGCCCTCACCCCTCTGCTTGTTCCCAGCCCTGTGGTCTGTGAATTTCCCACAGAGCCCAGGATAAAAGTACGTGACCTGAAGCCTCTGCCAGAGGAAGAGGGCGGTCCCCAGGCCCACCCAGTCCCTACCTCCTGAATCACCTTATCTCCTTCTCAGCTGTTGACCAGTCCCTTTGTTTATGGTGCAGGAGAGGGAACCACTCAGCCCATAAATCACCTGCCCCACCTTTCCTTATCCTCCAGCTCTGCCTCTCCCTCCCTATTGGTCCTGCCCACCCATTCCCCTGTCCCCTCCTCACAGCTGAGAGGTGGTTGTATGGCTTGGCAGTGAAATGGATTCTGGAGCCACACTGCCCAGGTTCCCAAGTCCATGCTTTACCATGGTCACCAAAGTCACCAAGCTTTGTGACCTTGGGAAAGCCATTGAACCTTTTAAATTCCCCATGAGAGGCCGGGTGCCGTAGCTCACTCCTGTAATCCCAGCACTTTGAGAGGCCAAGGCAGGTGGATCACTTGAGGTCAGGAGTTCGAGACCAGCCTGACCAACATGGCAAAATCCTGTCACTACTGAAAATACAAAAATTAGCCGGGCTTGGTGGCAGGCACCAGTAATCCCAGCTACTCAGAAGGCTGAGGTGGGAGAATCGCTTGAACCTGCAGTGAGCCCCAATCATGCCATTGCACTCCAGCCTGGGCAACAGAGCAAGACTCCATCTCAAAAAAAAAGGCCGGGCGCGGTGGCTCACGCTTGTAATCCCAGCACTTTGGGAGGCCGAGGCGGGCGGATCACGAGGTCAGGAGATCGAGACCACGGTGAAACCCCGTCTCCACTAAAAAAATACAAAAAAAATTAGCCGGGCGTGGTGGCGGGCGCCTGTAGTCCCAGCTACTCGGAGAGGCTGAGGCAGGAGAATGGCGTGAACCTGGGAGGCGGAACTTGCAGTGAGCCGAGATTGCGCCACTGCACTCCAGCCTGGGTGACAAGAGCAAGACTCAAAAAAAAAAAAAACAAAAACAAAAACAAAAAAATTCCCCATGGGGATATGGGGATGATAATGCCTATCACATGGAGTGGTTGTGAATATTAGGCGAATTAATTGTATAAAGTGCTCACAATAGCACCAGGTAAGTGGGAAGTGCTACTGTGGCTATCAGCACATCTCTTATTTCAGGTTGGCTTTATCCCTTCCACCTCTGCACCCACCAAGGACACCTGCCATCTCCTTATTGCTGAAGCGAATGGCCCTTCCCAAGTCCTAACCTTACCTGGCATCTCTTGTTCTTGACCCTCCTCCGTTGGCCTCTGTGACGTGACACTCGAGAGATTCTGGCCCAAGCACGGTGGCTCATGCCTGTAATCCCAACACTTTGGGGGGCCAAGGCGGGATCACTTGAGTCCAGGAATTCGAGAACAGCCTGGACAACATGGCAAAACCCCGTCTCTACAAAAAATACAAAAAGTTAGCCGGGTGTGGTGGTGCATGCCTCTAGTCCCAGCTACTTGGAGGCTGAGGTTGGAGGATTGCTTGAGCCAGGAAATTGAGGCTGCAGTGAGCTGTGATTGCACCACCTGCACTCCAGCCTGGGTGACAGAGCAAGACTCCATCTAAACAAACAAACAAACAACAACAAAAGACAGAGAGAACAGGAAGACAAGATAATAAGCTCACAGCCCCAGCCTGGGTGTGGGCCCACCCAGCCAGTTGAGGAAGCCACAAGACAACAGCAAGAAAGGCCAGATGGGATTTCATTTTGTGCCTGAGTGGTGGCCCCTGGCCAGGGTCCTGTGTGGCAGAGATTAGAGAGGTAACATGGCCATGGATCAGACAGCCTGAGCTCAACCTTAAATCCCAGCCTGGGAGGAGAAGGGAACCCAGTCTTAGGCTCAGCACCTACGTGCTTGGCAGGAGCTCATCAGCTTTGGGGAGGGGGCTCTAGGGAACCAGGCCAGGAGGGCAAATCAGCTTTCTCTCCCAAGGAGCCTGTCCTGGTCCCCTCTTTCCCACTTTACAGACCCACTCCCTGGCTATATTGTCAGACTTCACCTGAACTCACCAAATTCAAAACTTAGGGCAGCTTGGGAACTTGGCAAATTGGGGAAGGGGCAAGTAGGCCTTCACTCCTCCACACACATTGCAAAGCCTTTGGAGTTCTGGCCCCTGGACTGTTCCAGTCACCCTTCCCCTTTCCTCCAGATACTCGGAACTTTCAGTTTTTTCCAGGACCAACAGCTCTCACTCCATGCCTCAAGGAGCACAGGGTTCGTCTTCTGGAATACTTTCTCCTCCTGTCCATTACTGTTCCTGGCTAACTCCTCCTCAGCTCTCAGGTTTCAACTTAGAAATCTCAGCCTACGTGCATTCCCCAAACTGGGTGTGATCCCACCTCTGGGCTCCCATAGGCCACCCCCATACCCTGTCTGTCTTCACCACTATAGCACTAATTACAGTCCAGTGTCCTTGTCCTACCTACAGGTCACTCCAGGGTGCAGCACAGGACCTGACACATAGAGGCTGCTCAACAAAACATTTGTTGAAAAAATGAACAACTGGCCTGGCGCAGTGGCTCACACCTGTAATCCCAGCACATTGGGAAGCCGAGGCAGGCGGATCACTTGAGGTCAGTAGTTCAAGACCAGCCTGACCAACATGGTGAAACCCTGTCTCTACTAAAAATACAAAAATTAGCCAGGCATGGTGGCGGGGGCGTAACCCCAGCTACTCGGGAGGCTGAGGCACAAGAATCTCTTGAACCTGGGAGGCAGAGGTTGCAGTGAGCTGAGATCGTGTCACTGCACTGCACTCCAGCCTGGGCAACACTTCGAGACTCTGTCTAAAAAAAAAAAAAAAAAAAAAAAAGACTGGGCACAGTGGCTCATGCCTGTAATCCCAGCACTTTGGGAGGCCAAGGCGGGCGGATCATGAGGTCAGGAGATTGAGACCACGGTGAAACCCCGTCTCTACTAAAAATACAAAAAATTAGCTGGGCGTGATGGCAGGCGCCTGTAGTCTCAGCCACTCGGGAGGCTGAGGCAGGAGAATGGCATGAACCCGGGAGGCGGAGGTTGCAGTGATCTGCCATCCTGTCACTGCATCACTACACTCCAGCCTGGGTGACAGAGCAAGACTCTGTCTCAAAAAAAAAAAAAAAAATTAGCTGGGTGTGGTGGCATGCACCAGCTGTAGTCCCAGCTACTTGGGAGGCTGAGTTGGGAGGATTGCCTGAGCCAGGGAGGTCGAGGCTTCAGGGAGCCATGATTATGCCACTGCACTCCAGCCTGGGCCACAGAGTGAAACCTTGTGTCAAAAACAAAAAACAAAAAAACAGAGTGTGTTAGATCTTGCTAGACTTGGTGATATAATTAAGAGGCAATTATGGGCAGAACTGTGCTCCCTTCCAAAATTCATATATATATATATATATATATATATATATATATTTTTTTTTTTTTTTTTTTTTTTTTTTTTTTTTTGAGACGGAGTCTCGCTCAGCCACCCACGCTGGAGTGCAGTGGCACGAGCTCAGCTCACTGCAACCACTGTCTCCTGGGTCCAAGCAATTCTCGTGTCTCAGCCTCCCAAGTAGCTGGGATTACAGGCACCTGCCATCATGCCTGGCTAATTTTTGTATTTTAGTAGAGATGGGGTTTCACCATGTTGGCCAGGCTGGTCTCAAATTCCTGACCTCAGGTGATCTGCCCACCTCGGCCTCCCAGTGCTGGGATTACAGGCATGCGCCACCACGCCCAGCCCTATATATATTTCTGAGACAAGCTCTCTGTCGCCCAGGCTGGAGTGCAGCAGCATGATCATGACTCACTGTAGCCTAGACCTCCAGGACTCAAGGGATTCCCCCACCTCAGCCTCCCAAGTATCTGGGATTACAGGCGTGCACCACCACACCCAGCTAATTTTTGTTTTGTTTTGTTTTGGAGACAGAATCTCTCTCTGTCACCCAGGCTGAAGTGCAGTGGTGTGATCTCAGCTCAATGCAACCTCCACCTCCTGGGTTCAAGTGATTCTCATGCCTCAGCCTCCTGAGTAGCTGGGACTACAGGTGTGAGCCACCACACCCCGATAAATTTTGTATGTTTTTTTTCAGACGGAGTCTCACTCTGTCACACTCAGGCTGGAGTGCAGTGGTGTGATCTCGGCTTATTGCAACCTCTGCCTCCTGGGTTCAAGCGATTCTCTTGCCTCAGCCTCCAGAGTAGCTGGGATTACAGGTGCCTGCCCACCATGCCCAGCTAACTTTTTTTTTTTTTTTTTTTTTGAGATAGAGTCTCGCCCTGTCACCCAGGCTGCAGTGCAATGGGGCAATATTGGCTCACTACAACTTCCACCTCCCAGGTTCAAGCGATTCTCCTGCCTCAGCCTCCTGAGTAGCTGGGATTACAGGTGGGCGCCACCACGCCAGGCTAATATTTGTATTATTAGTACAGACAGGGTTTCACCATGTTGGTCAGGCTGGTTTCAAACTCCTGGCCTCAGGTGATCCGCCTGCCTCTGCCTCCCAAAGTGCTGGGATTACAGGTGTGAGCCACTGCAGCTGGCCCAATTTTTGCATTTTTTTTTAGTAGAGGTGGGGGTTTCACTATGTTTCCCAGGCTGGTCTCAAATTCCTGGACTCAAGTGATCTGCCTGTCTCAGCCTCCCAAAGTGCTGGGATTACAGGCATGAGCCACCACTGCACGGCCCCAAAATTTATTTATTTATTTATTATTATTATTATTATTATTATTATTATTATTATTATCTTTTAGATGGAGTCTCCCTCTGTTGCCAGATTGGAATGCAGTGTCACGATCTCAGCTCACTGCAAACTCCCCCTCCTGGGATCAAGCGATTCTTTTTTTTTTTGAGACTCTGTCTCAAAATATATATACATACATATATATATATATATATATATATATATATATATATATATGAATTTTGGGCCAGGCACAGTGGCTCACACCTGTAATCCCAGCACTTTGGGAGGGCCGAGGTGGGTGGATCACAAGGTCAGGAGTTTGAGACCAGCCTGGCCAATATGGTGAAACCCTGTCTCTACTAAAAAATACAAAAATTAGCTGGGCGTGGCGGCACGAGCTTGTAATCCCGGCTACTCTGGAGGCTAAGGCAGGAGAATCACTTGAGCCCGGAGGCGGAGGTTGCAGTGAGCAGAGATCGCATCACTGCACTCCAGCCTGGGCAACAGAGCAAGACTCTGTCTCAAAAAACAAACAACAAAACAAAACAAAATAAATAACAGTGCAAAATTGAATATGCCTTTTTGACTCTCTAAATGCCTCTGATCCATTTACCCTGGGGATTTGTCCTTTCTAGCCCCACCACCATCTCCCCCCGGAAGATTGCTGACCTATAAGGATAAAGACCAGACTCTTGAGCAGGCACTTAGGGTCTGCCTGCCCATCCCTATCCCCAACTCCCCCTCAGTCATTTTGGCTACTAGTATTTCTCCACATCTGAGGCTGTCCTGGGTCTCCCTTCAGTGGTCATGAAGGACAAGGTTGGAGAAGTTTGCCCTCGTGGGTCTGATGAGGGATTGGGCGGGATCCCTCTAACAGTATATGGAGGGGGATGAAATGGGCATGAGACCAAAGGCCAGGAGAGTAGCAAGGAGCTGTGGCAATCATTCTGACAAGAGAGACTGTGGCCCAGGCCAGGGTGTGAGGGGAAGATGGAGCCAAGGGGGTAGATATCAGAGCTATTTGGGAGACAAAATTGACAGGAATCGGGTACTCAGCAAATATTTGTTGACTTTCCTGGCTACTCTTTCTAAAGTAGGCTCTTCATTTGCTCTTCTGTTTATTCTTCCTTCATAGCACTTTTCACAGCCTGCAATTACCTTGTTTATCTGCTTGCCCATTGTCTGTTTCCATCAAGCAGAATGTAAACTAAATGAGGGCTGCAAGCTTGATTAGTTTTATTTGAGATAGTGTCCAGCACTTAGCAGATGCTCTCAATAAATCTTTGAGGAATGGCATGGTAATTGATTGGCTGGCACAGAGAGAGGGCAGAGAGGTGAGAGACAAGGCCAGGAGGCCTGTGGTCCTGGGCCTCTGTCTCTTGCCCTGGGAAGGGTGGGCATTGCGCAGGGGTCTAGGGGTACACATGGTCCAGAGACTAGCTGCCCAATTGCCCATGTCTAGTATTTGAGAAAATCCAATTCCTGGCCAGGCGAGGTGGCTCACGCCTGTAATCCCTGCACTTTGGGAGGCCCAAGCGGGCAGATCACCTGAGGTTGGGAGTTCCAGACAGTCTGACCAACATGGAGAAACCCCGTCTCTACTTAAAAAAAAAAATACAAAATTAGCCGCGTATGATGGCGCATGCCTGTAATCCCAGCTGCTCGGGAGGCTGAGGCAGGAGAATCGCTTGAACCTGGGAGGCAGAGTTTGCGATGAGCCAATATCGCGCCGTTGCACTCCAGCCTGGGCAACAAGAGCGAAACTCTGTCTCAAAAAAAAAAAAAAAAAAAAAGAAAGAAAAAAGAAAATCCAATTCCCATTCACTTTCTGGCCTTCTGGCTGCTGACCCAGGCCCGGGGGTATTTTCAGAGGAAGGGAATTGGGGACCCCGCAGGAACCCGAAATCTGCCCCTCAAGAGTGTAGAAGTGGGTAGCGGAAGATGTGGCCTGCAGCACGGTAAAAACCTTGAAATTCCAGGCTCTGCTTGACTCCTAAACCTGGCAAGGCAGCCCTCGGGCCAGGCAAGCCAGGCGCGAGACGGTGCCTTCCTTTCAGGCCCTAAAGAGGGCAGCACTGGGCCGGGCCCCGGGCGAGGGCGAGGGACACACGCGGTCCGGCACACTGAAAGGGAAGTGTCGGGTAACATGCCCGGGCAAAAGCGAGCGCCGCCCCTGCCTCTCCGCTGCTGGCTGGAACGCTGATCTATCTAGTTGATGGGGAGATGCCCCCAGATGCCCGGGCCCCACTCGGACTTCAGCACACATCCCGAAGGATGGGGAAAGAAAGAGGCCCCCATGAGCGGGACTCGCAGTGGCCAAGGAGGGGAGAGAGGCGGACAGGGATCAGCTGGCCCCTGCGGCTTGGTTGCACCTGCCTGGTGACTAGCTGCCGGGCTGCGCCCCGGGGCGTGGCCAGGAGGCGGAGTCTGGCAGTGCGTTGGGTGGGGGAGGAGCTTCTGGGTGATGTAACGCCGGGAGTGGGAGCGGCCTCTCCTCGACTCGCTGCCAGGAAGGGGGCGGGACTCTCGGTGACTAGACGCCGGGGAGGGGGCAGGCGTTCATTGATAAAAACGCTGGGCTCCCCCGGGCGCGAGCGCAGCGTAGCAAATCCAGGCAGCGCCACGCGCTGCCGGGGCCGGGCGGAACCAAGAAGAAGCCGGGCCCGCGCTGCGCTGCGACGCGCCGCCCGCATGGAGCCCGCCGCCGGTTTCCTGTCCCCGCGCCCCTTCCAGCGTGCGGCCGCCGCGCCCGCTCCCCCGGCCGGGCCGGGGCCGCCTCCGAGTGCCTTGCCTGGACCTGAGCTGGAGATGCTGGCCGGGCTACCGACGTCAGACCCCGGGCGCCTCATCACGGACCCGCGCAGCGGCCGCACCTACCTCAAAGGCCGCTTGTTGGGCAAGGTGGGCCGGGGAACGTCCGCGGGGTGGTGATGGTGGAGGTGGGGGTCCCGGCCGGCCTCTTTTCTGGCGCCGAGCCGGGCATGGGCACTTGACCCCCAACGCGGGGACGCCCGCGGGCCCGACTCGGCCCCCCGGAACACCCAGCCTGATGCCCCCTCTTCATAGGGGGGCTTCGCCCGCTGCTATGAGGCCACTGACACAGAGACTGGCAGCGCCTACGCTGTCAAAGTCATCCCTCAGAGCCGCGTCGCCAAGCCGCATCAGCGCGAGAAGGTGGGTCCAGGCTCAGCGGGCGAGGGGTGGGGTGGGGACGGTGGCATGGGAACCATGGAAGGATGACGACTCCGCGCCCTCATCGCAGATCCTAAATGAGATTGAGCTGCACCGAGACCTGCAGCACCGCCACATCGTGCGTTTTTCGCACCACTTTGAGGACGCTGACAACATCTACATTTTCTTGGAGCTCTGCAGCCGAAAGGTGAAAGATGGTGATTCCCGCAGGGATGAGAGTGAGGGAGAGAAGACAGTCTTTTTTTTTTTTTTTGAGATGGAGTCTCGCTCTGTTGCCCAGGCTGGAGTGCAGTGGCACGATCTCAGTTCACTGCAATCTCTGTCTCCCGGGTTCAAGCAATTCTCCTGCCTCAGCCTCCTGAGTAGCTGGGATTACAGGCATGCACCACCACGCCCCACTGATTTTTGTATTTTTAGTAGAGACAGAGTTTCACCCTGTTGGTCAGGCTGGTCTCAAACTCCTGACCTTGTGATACACCTGCCTCGGCCTCCCAAAGTGCTGGGATTACAGGCGTGAGCCACCACACCCAGCCGAGAAGACAGTCTTAAGACCCAAAACTGGGGCCCTGTTTCTTCTTCAGGGAGCACAGATGGAGGGGGAGGGGGAGGGAGGGCCCACCAGGGTCTGAGGCAGTGGCTCTCTGCAGTCCCTGGCCCACATCTGGAAGGCCCGGCACACCCTCTTGGAGCCAGAAGTGCGCTACTACCTGCGGCAGATCCTTTCCGGCCTCAAGTACTTGCACCAGCGCGGCATCTTGCACCGGGACCTCAAGTTGGGTGAGACTCCTGAGCCTGAAGGATGGGAGGTTGGGGAGGTACGGAGAGAGGGAGGAAGGAAAGAATCTGACACACCTCTCTTTCCCCATCTAGGAAATTTTTTCATCACTGAGAACATGGAACTGAAGGTGGGGGATTTTGGGCTGGCAGCCCGGTTGGAGCCTCCGGAGCAGAGGAAGAAGTGAGTTTTGAGGAAAGGGGCCTGTGTGTGATAAAGATGACATGCGTGACAGACAGTGCATATGTATGTGGGAGGCAAGGTGACTGCCTGATGTGTGCATGAGATAAATGGGAAGGGATGATGGGCTGTTTATGCATGTGTGAAGGTGGAGGTGGCAGCCTGTGTTACCGAGACCGGTGGAGAGGGGGAGGATCCTATAGGTGTGTGACACAGATAGGGTAGGTGACTCTGAGTCCCTGAGACAGATGGGGGTATACAGATTCTTGGAGGCATATGACTTACCCTTTGTGTGGATGGGGGAAGGTGACAGGCAGCGTGTATGTGTGTGTGAGAGACAGACTGAGAGTGTGGAAATGGTGGGATGTGACATTGTGGGTGTAAGAAAACCCTGCTGTGGCCATCATACTTTGTGTGTGTGACACAGATAGCATATGTGGCAGATGAGTGTTTATGGGGGTTGTGACAGCTGGTGTTGGCGTGTGTGTGGCACAAACCGTGGGAGGTGACAGCCTGATGCCTGTCTGACAGACAGGAGTGCAGGAAGGGGGAAGGGATCAGCTGTGGACTCTCTGTGTTGACCCTGGAGGAGGGGACTGGGCTGGGGGTCAGGCCCTCCCCCTGTCATGAAGAGCGGCTGAGCAGCTGGGCCAGGCGGGTGGGCAGGGACTCAGCTGCCATCCCTGGCATCCATTGTCCCAGGACAAGCAGGAGTTCTCTGGCCTTTGGTGACAGGCAGCTGCTTTGTCTGGACTCACAGTGGGGGAAGGGGTGGGGGGGCTGCTGGGCTGGGTCTCAGCCTTCTCTCCTCCTCCCCACCCTCTTTCAGGACCATCTGTGGCACCCCCAACTATGTGGCTCCAGAAGTGCTGCTGAGACAGGGCCACGGTCCTGAGGCAGATGTATGGTCACTGGGCTGTGTCATGTGAGTCGCAGGGTCCAGGTTCAACAGCAGACAGGTGGTGGGTGTGTGGGTGGAGCATCCCCTCCACTTTACTCCTGACCCCTTGGCCCTGCCCTATAGGTACACGCTGCTCTGCGGGAGCCCTCCCTTTGAGACGGCTGACCTGAAGGAGACGTACCGCTGCATCAAGCAGGTTCACTACACGCTGCCTGCCAGCCTCTCACTGCCTGCCCGGCAGCTCCTGGCCGCCATCCTTCGGGCCTCACCCCGAGACCGCCCCTCTGTTGACCAGATCCTGCGCCATGACTTCTTTACCAAGGTCTGTGGCTCCCCAGACCTCTAAGTCCATCTGTGTATTCCCAGGGATTGAAAGGGGGCAGGTGACAGGACCCCTGGAGCCTCTCTTCTCTGTTCACATGGTTCCCCTCCCTAGGGCTACACCCCCGATCGACTCCCTATCAGCAGCTGCGTGACAGTCCCAGACCTGACACCCCCCAACCCAGCTAGGAGTCTGTTTGCCAAAGTTACCAAGAGCCTCTTTGGCAGAAAGAAGAACAAGAGTGAGTCTGGGGTGTCAGTGGGTTGAGGGGGGCAGAGCAGCAGAGCGGCTTGTCACATTTGTCTCCGGTGTGTGAGTGTGGGTGCCTGGGAACTCCTGGGGAGAGCATTTGCAGTACAGGCACTCAGGGAGGCCAATCTCTGTGTCATCCCTGTGGGAAGTGGAGGGGCTGGGCAGGATACTGAGGACGGTATCACCCTTCACCCCCAGGTAAGAATCATGTCCGGGAGAGGGACGAGGTCTCCGGTTTGGTGAGCGGCCTCATGCGCACATCCGTTGGCCATCAGGATGCCAGGCCGGAGGTGAGGCGCTCACGTGGACACTGCTCCCCTGACTCACCCCCACCCTAGCAGCTGAGGGAAGCCCAGGATAAAAGAGGCTGCTGAAGCATCCCGCCTCGTGGTAGCCTAATTGGCTGTGTGTCACCAGCCTGGCGGGGCTGACTTGGGGTGCCCTGGGAGCCAGGGCAGGGCTGGGCCATGGACTCAAGGGTTTGGATTTTGGGGCCTGTCTCACTCCCTTTCCCTGCCCAACCCTCCAGGCTCCAGCAGCTTCTGGCCCAGCCCCTGTCAGCCTGGTAGAGACAGCACCTGAAGACAGCTCACCCCGTGGGACACTGGCAAGCAGTGGAGATGGTGAGGAGCCAGGGAGGATGAGAGGTGCTAGAGGTTGCTGGAGCTGAGATCAGGGGCCAGAGGGAAGGAGTGGGCAGAGGGGTCTGGCCTGGGTCCTGGGGTGCTAATTCCTAAATCTCAGTGCCCTGTCTCCTTCAGGATTTGAAGAAGGTCTGACTGTGGCCACAGTAGTGGAGTCAGCCCTTTGTGCTCTGAGAAACTGTGTAGCCTTCATGCCCCCAGGTAAGGCTGGGGTCTGGTACATGCTGCTGTGGTGGGAGTTCTGTGGCTGGGAGGCCAGGAGCAGGTCCTGACTCCCTCCTCTCCCATGACAGCGGAACAGAACCCGGCCCCCCTGGCTCAGCCAGAGCCTCTGGTGTGGGTCAGCAAGTGGGTTGACTACTCCAATAAGTTCGGCTTTGGGTATCAACTGTCCAGCCGCCGTGTGGCTGTGCTCTTCAACGATGGCACACATATGGCCCTGTCGGCCAACAGAAAGTGAGTGCTGTTCTGGGGTGCCTTATATTCAGGCCACTAACCCAGCAGGGCCACACCCTCGTGTGTGCTCCTGGGCTCAGGGCTCTGGGTTTCTCAGGGGAGGGGCATTGGTGCAGGGTTCCCTCTGACCTCTGCCTCCCCGTTCTAGGACTGTGCACTACAACCCCACCAGCACAAAGCACTTCTCCTTCTCCGTGGATGCTGTGCCCCGGGCCCTGCAGCCTCAGCTGGGTATCCTGCGGTACTTTGCCTCCTACATGGAGCAGCACCTCATGAAGGTGTGAGGGCTGGGGCTGTGGTACATTGAAAACTAACCCATCCTGGCCGGGTGCCATGGCTCACGCCTGTAATCCCAGCACTTTGGGAGGCCGAGGCGGGTGGATCATGAGGTCAGGAGATCAAGACCATCCTGGCTAACAAGGTGAAACCCCGTTTCTACTAAAAATACAACAAATTAGCTGGGCGTGCTGGCGGGCGCCTGTAGTCCCAGCTACTCCGGAGGCTGAGGCAGGAGAATGGGTGAACCCAGGAGGCGGAGCTTGCAGTGAGCCGAGATGGCACACCATTGCACTCCAGCCTGGGGGACACAGTGAGACTCCATCTCAAAAAAAAAAAAAAAAAGAAAACTAACCCATCCTGATCCCTCTGATTCCCCCTTGGTTGTGGTGGGGGGTGCTCAAAGCTAGAGGATAAGGCATACACTAATGCGGAGGGGGCTGTCTCACGCTGGATCAGTGACCTGCCCCGATCCTGCTCCCAGGGTGGAGATCTGCCCAGTGTGGAAGAGGTAGAGGTACCTGCTCCGCCCTTGCTGCTGCAGTGGGTCAAGACGGATCAGGCTCTCCTCATGCTGTTTAGTGATGGCACTGTCCAGGTAAGAGCCTATCCAGGAGTTGCGGGGAAGGTCCGGGAGGCCTAGGGTGCTGGGGAGGAAGCCGGGCCCGGAGCCTAGATCCTGACCACTGTCATGCTCCTGTGTGCAGGTGAACTTCTACGGGGACCACACCAAGCTGATTCTCAGTGGCTGGGAGCCCCTCCTTGTGACTTTTGTGGCCCGAAATCGTAGTGCTTGTACTTACCTCGCTTCCCACCTTCGGCAGCTGGGCTGCTCTCCAGACCTGCGGCAGCGACTCCGCTATGCTCTGCGCCTGCTCCGGGACCGCAGCCCAGCCTAGGACCCAAGCCCTGAGGCCTGAGGCCTGTGCCTGTAAGGCTCTGGCCTTTGCCTTCGTGGCCCTCCCCCTTCCTTTGGTGCCTCACTGGGGGCTTTGGGCCGAATCCCCCAGGGAATCAGGGACCAGCTTTACTGGAGTTGGGGGCGGCTTGTCTTCGCTGGCTCCTACCCCCTCTCCAAGATAAGCCTGAGCCTTAGCTCCCAGCTAGGGGGCGTTATTTATGGACCACTTTTATTTATTGTCAGACACTTATTTATTGGGATGTGAGCCCCAGGGGGGCCTCCTCCTAGGATAATAAACAATTTTGCAGAATTGGACTCCCCCTCACTCGCAGTAGAGCCCGTGGACCGTGGCCACCGCGAAGAGCGAGGTGTTGGTGTAGGAGACCGAGGCCAACCCATCGCGCGCCACGTCCCAGAGCGCGCGGCTGACCACGTGAACGCCCTGGCCCGCGCGCGGCCCGAGCACCACACTGCACACCAGCTTGTAGCGCGGCGGGCTGAGCTCGCGCAGGCGAACGTGCACCTGTTCGCAGAGCTCCCGCACCAGCCGCGCGGCCTCGGTGCTGGAGTAGCACGCGTCGCGCAGCCCTGCGGCCAACGCCGCCTCCAGGGCACGCTGTGCACGCGCAGCCTCCCAGCGCTCCCCGGGCACTGGCTCCGTGCGGTAGGAGGGCGCCACCCGCCGGCCGGGCGCCAGGGGCAACCCTGAGAAGCTGACCCGTGAGCCCAGAGGGGGCACCGGGCCCAGGGATGGCCGCCGACCCCCAGGACCCGCGCCTGGCCCAGCCAGCGAGTTGCGGCGGGAGAAGGACGCGGCCAGGCCCAGCATGGAGCCCCGGCGCGAGGCCGGGCCCGGACCTGGACCTGCCAGTCGGGCCTCATCGATGCTGGGCAGGCGGCCTCGGGGCCGCACCGGTGAGGGTTTCGGCCCGGAGTCTTTGGCATTCTCCTCCTCCTGGCGTCCCGGAGGCAGAGGCCTGCTGGCCATGGACCTGCTGGCTGGAGGACCCACATTCAGGGTGGCCTTCACCGGGCATCTGTCTACCCACCCCAGCCTCTTGCTCGGTGATGTCAAGGGTTTTTACCTTCGACCCCCTTCTTACCTGTGTTTTAGAACAAGTGGATCAGAGTCCCAGGTTGCCTGGGTTCCTAGGTGCTGAGAAGGTTAAAGGCTGTTAGACACATGAGGAGGGGACAGGAGGCTGCTGGGACTGGGATCCTCGGCTAGTCCCTGCCTGCTGAGCTCCTCTGGGCACAATGGAGGTTAGCCAGGTACGCTCGGAGTCTTAGAGACTGCCATTTCTCCCTTCCACCCGACTTCTCTGGAAGGAGAGGCAGGCCTCTGCCTCAGCCTGGACTGTGGAGGCAGTGCCTCCAACCCCTAACCAGGAAGGACTGACAGACTCAGCTCCTTCAACCCCACAGATCCTTCCAGCCCTGGGGGTGTTGAATCCAGTCATCTTCCACCCAGATCTACTCTAGGGTGGCTGGCACAAAGATCTCCCCTACACCTGGCCCAGGCTGAGGGCAGACGACTGGTGAAGCCCCCTTCCACCTTCTGCCTTTGGCCTCTGATCCCACTTCCTCCAGAATCAGTTCTGAGATGGCTGCCCTCTGCTCCCGAAACTCCCTCAGGCACCTGAGTCACCTGCAGGCTTTGGCTTCTGAGTTCTGTCCTGGCTCCACAGCCCTGGCCCCGCTGGCCTGAAGGGCAAGTGGGAGGGGAAGGACCTGTGTTGTGGAGTTGCCATGGGTTGCTGGAGCAAACACTCCTCCCTCCCAGGATCCCTCCCTCCAGTCTGGCTCTGGCTTAACCTGAGAGCATTGTTACTGTGAGCATGTGCTGAGCGTGGGGTGCCCCTGAGTCATTAGGGAGAGCAGCCGACAGGGTCTTGCAGCTTAGAGGCAAACTTCCTAAGCGCAGGCGACAGAGGAACAGATATAGAGCGAGGCTGTGGTCAGAAAGGCTTTGTCCTACCCCGGGACTCTTGAGCCAGGGCCCATTTTCTCCCCTTGTGGAATGGCCAGATGACTGGGCATTTGTGAACAAGTCACAGAGGCCTAGGATAGGGGGAGATCTTGAGGCTGCGGGGGTGGTGGCTCAGGAATCCAGGGTCTGGGCCCACAGGAAGGAACACGTCATGGCTCTGTTGTCTCCCCATCAGCCTTGACAAGGACAAACATTTCCGCTCCCAGCGCCGAGTTAGGGTGGGGCTTGGATGACTTCCTCAGTTCAGGGCTCTGTGCGGGGGAGGGGAGGCCCATTGGCTCAGCTGGTAGGAACCAGGCCTTACAAAGTGGCAGTGACTCGGCGGTGAACCCTGAGTCCAGCCTCGTGACCCTTGCTGACCCAAGTGTCCTGGGGCTTGTCCCTAGCTGGCTACACCTCTAGTACCTAGATTTCCCCAAAGTTTTTTTTTTTTGTTTTTTGAGACGGAGTCTCGCTCTGTCACCCAGGCTGGAGTGCAGTGGCGCGATCTCGGCTCACTGCAAGCTCCGCCTCCCGGGTTCACGCCATTCTCCTGCCTCAGCCTCCCGAGTAGCTGGGACTACAGGTGCCCGCCACCACGCCCGGCTAATTTTTTGTATTTTTAGTAGAGACGGGGTTTCACCGTGGTCTCGATCTCCTGACCTCGTGATCCGCCCGCCTCGGCCTCCCAAAGTGCTGGGATTACAAGCGTGAGCCACGGCACCCGGCCGATTTCCCCAAAGTTACATTTCAGAGATGGCAGAGGCTGTGACACCTCTGCCAGGGCTGACAACTCATGTGGCTCCCCCTCTGGCAGGGATGGGACTGTCCCCTCCCAAACAAGCCAGGTCTGGGCCCTGACCCATCTAAGGGGGCGAGGATTTTCCCTTTTGAGTGGGGGTTTCCCAGGCCTGGCTAACCGGATTCTGACCCTGTGTGCCTGTGGAGGAGGGAAGGGTTAGGAGGGCAAGGAGTTTGAACTCTGAACCTAGGGCAGGCTCAGCTTCGGGGCTAAGACCCTCGTAGGGCGCTTAATGCCCCTCTAAGGGCTGAAGTTTTCCCTGGGCCTGCCCGGGAGATGGGTGGAGTCTCTTCTCAGGCCAGCTCCAGTTTCCATGGAAACCCACAGGCTTCCCACCCTGTCGGCTGCCTGGGCAGACTCCCAGCCAGGGCCTCTTTTGCCGCCGCCGCCGCCAGCCAGCCAGCCAGCTTCTTCCCAGGACCATAGGCCACTCCACCCTCAGCTTCTCCTGGCCCCCTCCCTGTGTCTGTTCCTGTCCCCGAGCCTCTGGCCCCTGATGCCTTCAGGAGCTTGGGCCTCTCCTGCTCCACTCCTAAACTTCAGCTTCTCAGCAAACAGGCCTCCTAAGTCCCTGCTTCTCCCTCTGGGGCCTTGCTAGCCTCATCAGCTCTAGGACCTGGCCAGGCCTCCCAGGCTCCCTCCTCCACCCCCACCCCTTCTCACTCATGGAGCCCCTGGGACTGGTCGTGCATGGGAAAGCTGAACCTTTTTCCGCAGCACTCCGAAGCCTTGTCAACAACCCGCGATACAGGTGAGGGGTGGGCCCTGCCTGCGGGTTTTCCTTAGCTGGCTCTGTGGGCCCCAGGACTCTAGAGAGGCGGTGGTGAGAAGAGGCTGGGAATTAGAACTTGGCCGTCCTCCCTGGTGAACTCAGGCTGTGGGGAGGTCAAGTGTGGAACATGGCTGCTGGTCACTCAGTGTCTGTGAGACCCTGAGGGCCAGAGGCAAGGCTGGCGGGGTCCTGGGGGCCAGAGCCAGGAGCTGCTGTGTGAGCTCAGGCAAAGCCTTTCCTTCTTTGGACTTTGGCCCCTGGCAGAAGAGAACGATTCTCAGCCCCTGGGATCCTTAGAACGATTCTCAGCCCCTGGGATCCTTAGAGACGGTGGGTCATGATTCCCCTCCTCCCTCCACTCACTCAGCTTGGTATTGAGAGGAACAGATGATCTGTTCTGGGAACTGAGGCTTCACGAGAAGAACAAAGCTCCAGAGATTGAGCCATTGTCCCTGACAGGAAGCCTGGGGGTGCTGGCTGCTCCCTGCTGGCCAGGATGCCAGTGTTGTCTGAAACCAGGGGCAGAGTTTACAGGAGGCCGGGCTGCTCAGGAGAGCTAGAATGAAGCTCTCTGTCCTCATGGTCTCAGATCTGAGCTCTTCCCCAAAGGGTGGTGACTTCCATCACCCTGCTTCTTTGGGGTCACAGTCTGGTCTGGGTAATGTAAACCCCCCCCAGGCTTTGGACCTGGGACTAAGAGGCTCTAGGAGGCTCCAGCCTCATCTGCCTCCTATCCCCTGCCTTGTTCAGAGGCCCAGAGCTGGGGCCGGAAGTGATCATGAAGATGGAAACTGTGGTCTGGCTCATGATGGTGCATCACTGCTGTGTCTGTTTGCAGTCGGTGCGCACTCTGTGCCCCACACCCCCACACCCTCCTGTCTGGAGGAGGGCTGAAAAAAGCTGAGTTTGCAGCTGGTGGAGGAGGAGCCAAAAGAAGCTTCCCTTCCCCCAAGACTCAGGCTGGGGAGGGGAGGGGAAGGTGGGATCAACCTTGCTTCTATTAGCCCAGATGCCCCTCAGTAATCAAGCATAGTCACCTCTTCTGAGACCTGAGGTTTAGGAGTATTGTCCCATTTCATGGGTGAGAAACCTGAGATTCAAAGATAGGAAGTCACTGGCCTATGGTACCCATCAGGTGGAGCTGGGACTAGAACTCAGGGCTTTGGGTCCCAGATCTGCTGGAGGGACGAAGCCCTGTCTCTTACATTCTGGATAGGAAACTAAGACCCAGAGTGGGCAAAGGCACAGCCCAAGTTGCACTCCAGGTGCTGGCCTCCTCCCCGCTGCCTCTCTGCCTCTCTCCCGCAGTGATGTTCGCTTCGTGGTCGGTCAAGAACGGCAGGAGGTATTTGCCCATCGGTGCTTGTTGGCCTGTAGATGCAACTTCTTCCAGCGACTTCTGGGCACAGAGCCAGGCCCCGGGGTGCCCAGTCCTGTGGTGCTAAGCACTGTGCCAACTGAGGCCTTCCTGGCAGTGCTGGAGTTCCTATATACCAACAGTGTCAAGCTGCACCGCCACTCTGTGAGCCTGCTGACCAGGGGCCTGGGTGGGAGAGGTGGGGGGTGCCAGAGGCAGGAGTTTGCCCATTACACTGTGGGCATAGGGCAGGGGAAACTCCCTTCCACTCCCCCAACCACCCACTCTACAGGTGCTGGAAGTGCTGACAGCGGCTGTGGAGTATGGGCTGGAGGAACTGAGAGAGGTGGGTTTTTGTGCCAGGTCCCTGTCTCATTTCCCTTGCTTCTCATGGGCTCACTTGCCGCCCTGCCTCACACACACTCCGGCCTGGAGAGGAACGTGTGCCCACACAGAGAGAAGTATATATATCTCTCCCATGTAAGTAGGGCATGTATGTGTGCCTGTGTGCAAAAGGATCCATGCATGCCTGCCCTGTGTGTGCTGTGGGAAGAGGGGGTGATTACGGTTGGTGCTGTAAATACAAAGATATCAGCCTTGATCCCTGTTCTCCAGAGAGGGAGAAGAGACAGACACATGAAAACGCTTACCTGGGTGGCATAAGAAGTGTGATAGAGGCCGGGCACGGTGGCTCACGCCTGTAATCCCAGCACTTTGGGAAGCTGAAGCAGGTGGATCGCTTGAGCCCAGAAGCTCCAGACCAGCCTGGGCAACATGGTGACACCCCATCTTTACCAAAAGCACAAAAATTAGCCAGGCGTGGTGGCACACACCTGTAATTCCAGCTACTTGAGAGGCTGAGGCACAAGAATCTCTTGAACCTGGGAGGCAGAGGTTGCATTGAGCTGAAATCGTGCCACTGCATTCCAGCCTGGGTGACACACAGCAAGACTTGCTCTCAAAAAAAAAAAAAAAAAAAAGAAAAGAAAAAGTGTGACAGAGAAGCGCGAATGGTGCCGAGACTGTATGGGGCACCTCTCCAGTCCCACCACTAGAGAGAGGAGAAGACTTCCCAGAGGAGGAAACATTTGTATTGGATCTGGTAGAAGAAATAGGATTTTGTTCCTAGGGGAAGTGGGAAGATGGTATTCTAGTCACAGAGGCACCAAAAGAGCTAGTGAGACATTTGGTGTGTCTGAACTGTGAGGAGAGGGCAAGATGAGACTGCAGAGGACGCCAGGGCCTGGTTCATGTAGGGCCCTCAAGCTTTTGGACTTCTTTTAAGCAGAGGGCAGTGGAGATTCACTGAAAGTTTCCAATAAGGGAGTGAAGAATTGGAAGCTCAGGGGAGAAGGGATTGGAAGAGGTGGAGAGGACTCGCTAGTCCAGTCAGGAGGCTAGTGCAGCAGTCAAGAGATGAGAGATGTCACGGATGAAATTCAAGTTTCTGCTAAAAATAGAAGTATCCTTGAGTCAGGAAGGGAACAAGTGGAGGAAGATAAGCATCCTGAAAGAAGGGGAGAATTTTGCATGGCCTTTATCTGGTCTTGATTAGTGGCGAATGTGCCAGACGGTGGGTGGCTGGGCTTGGTTTTGCTAGTCTCCAGTTCCTGTGAGCCTGCTGTCTCAGGGTCTAGCAATTCCCTGCCTCCCCTGGCCTGGGACGTCAGGATGGGTCTGGGGCTGCTGAGCGACTCACCACTCCAAGCCTGCTCACTGCTTCTGGGGTGGAACTAGTGTCTTGGAGCAGGGACACCACCACCCAACCCACATTCATTTCTGTTCCCAGCTGTGCCTGCAGTTTGTGGTGAAGGTGCTGGATGTGGAGTTGGTTTGTGAGGCCCTGCAGGTGGGTGCTGCTGGACAGGCATGGGAGGAGTCTGGCTCTGTGTGTGGAAATGGGCTCCCAGGTGCTGGGAGCCTGGGCCTGCTGTGTCTGGCCTGGAAATAACTTGGGTACATGGTGGTGGTGGGGGTGCTCCAAGGATGTTTATAGGATGAATTCTGTGCCTAGATCTGTGGGATCCTGGGTATATCAGCAGGGTCAGGTGCAAGAGCAGGTGTTGAAGGGGCTGGAGGTCTTTGCTGGTCTTCTCTCTATCAGGGCTGGGGAATGGTTCTCAGCTTGACTTGGGGTAGGGGGAAGGGTGGCTGTAGACTTTAGAAGCCAAGCCGGGTCAGGCACAATGGCTCACACCTGTAATTCCAGCACTTTCGGAGGCCGAGGCGGGCAGATCAAGAGGTCAGGAGATCGAGACCATCCTGGCTAACACGGTGAAACCCCGTCTCTATTAAAAATACAAAAAATTAGCCAGGTGTGGTGGCATGCTCCCAGCTACTCTGGAGGCCGAGGCAGGAGAATCACTTGAACCCGGGAGGCAGAGGTTGCAGTGAGCCGAGATTGCGCCACTGCACACTCCAGCCTGGGCAACAGAGTGAGACTCCGCCTCAAAAATAACCAAGCCTAGGTCCCAGGTGGGGTTTGAAGGCCATGGCATGGTCTCCTGTAGGGAAGAGCAGGTTGTAGAGTGAGTCCACGTGTGTGTGTGCGTGCGTGCGTGTGTGTGTGTGTGTGTGTGTGTGTAGCAGGCTTTCACTGGGTCTAGTTTCCTGGAGGGCCGAGGGCCCTGTTAGCCTCCCCAGCTAGGGCTAGGGTCAGGCTTGCAGTGGTGGGTCCCGGTGAGCAGGCTGGGCTACGGCCTCTCCAGTCTGCAACCTGATCTCCCTCATTCTGCTCGCAGGTGGCCGTAACCTTTGGCCTGGGGCCGCTGCAGGAGCGCTGCGTGGCTTTCATAGAGGCCCACAGCCAGGTACTGCTCCCTTCATACTTCTCACCCCACGCACCGCATTCTGCTCCTCCCTGACCCATTTGCCGGCTCGCAGGAGGCCCTCCGGACCCGAGGCTTCCTGGAGCTGTCGGCGGCCGCGCTGCTGCCCCTGCTCCGCAGCGACAAGCTCTGCGTGGACGAGGCTGAACTGGTCCGCGCGGCCCGAAGCTGGGCGCGCGTGGGCGCGGTGAGTGGGGCTGGGGGAGCGCAAGGGCACGGAAGGAGGTGCGGGCCACGAGCCTGGTGAGCGGGCGGCAGGACAAGGTGCCCGACTCAGGGCTGGCGTTTGCAGGCGGTGCTGGAGCGGCCGGTGGCCGAGGTGGCGGCCCCGGTGGTGAAAGAGCTGAGACTAGCCTTGCTGGCCCCGGCGGAGCTGAGCGCGCTGGAAGAGCAGAACCGGCAGGAACCACTCATCCCGGTGCGGACGCGGGGAACCGGCCCAGCTCCACTCAGCAGCGGTACAGGGAGCTGGGAGGGGGCAGGAGCGGCCCGGCCCACGGTCCTCGGGGCGAGGGACCACCGCGGGACTGCGCACTGACTGGCCTTGCTCTGCAGGTGGAGCAGATTGTGGAGGCGTGGAAATGCCATGCCCTGCGGAGAGGGGATGAGGCCCGGGGCGCCCCGTGTCGCCGCCGGAGAGGCACCCTGCCCCGGGAGCATCACCGCTTTCTGGACCTGTCCTTCAAATGATCCAACGCCGGAACTCACAGGGAGCCCTGGACCCGCCCAGCTGAGCCTGCCCCAAACTACAGCTCCCGAAGTGCTCGGCGTTCGGAGCTGGCTTCCGTTCCCAGCGTGCCCAGTGAGCCGGGCGCCGGAAGAACCATTGTCTGCCACGCGCTGTCCCTTGTGCGGAATCAAGCCCGTGTGGGCGAGGTGGGGTCGGGCCGGGCAGGGCTTGGGCTGGGCCTCCCTGAGGGGGTGAAACTCGAGGATTTCCTTCGCTCCACACCCTCACTCTACGCCCTGCCCCTGGGCATTGTCGTCTACTAGTCTATTCTGATGACTCCCACATATCTATCTGTTCAGCTCAGCTCCCTCTTTCTTTTTTTTTTTCTTTCTTTCTTTCTTTTTTTTTGTTTTTTTGAGACGGAGTCTCGCACTCTCGCCCAGACCGAAGTGCAGTGGCGCCATCTCGGCTCATTGCAAGCTCCGCCTCCCGGGTTCACGCCGTTCTCCTGCCTCAGCCTCCCGAGTAGCTGGGACTACAGGGGCCCACCACCACGCCCGGCTAATTTTTTTTTGAATTTTTAGTGGAGACGGGGTTTCACCGTATTAGCCAGGATGGTCTCGATTTCCTGACCTTGTGATCCGCCCGCCTCGGCCTCCCAAAGTGCTAGGATTACAAGTGTGAGCCACCGCGCCCAGCCTCCATGAAGAGTTTTAAAGGAGCTGCAAAACAAGATACTATCAATCTAAAATGAGAGACAGTTGACTATTTAGAAGAAAATAAAGTTAGATTTCTATCTCAGGGACTTCCTACAAAAATATATTTTACAGAATGCCAGGCACTGTGGCTCACGCCTATGATCCTAGAACTTTGGGAGGCCGAGGTGGGTGGATCGCCTGAGCTCAGGAGTTCGGGATCAGCCTGGGCAACATGGCAAAACCCTGTCTCTAAAATACAAAAAACTAGCCAGGTGTGGTGGCACATGCTTGTAATCCCAGCTACTTGGGAGGCTGAGGCACGAGAATTGCTTGAATCTGGGAGGTGGAGGTTGCAGTGAGCTGAGATTGCGCTACTGCACTCAGCCTGGGCAATAGAGTGAGACTGTCTCAAAGAAAAAAAAAAAAAAAAAAATATATATATATATATATACACATAGATGTGTGTATATATATTGCACAGGGATTAAAGCTAGTTATTTAGCATTATCTCTCAAGACAGAAAATGTGCTTACTCAGTAGTACCATGTCATGGCAGCATTGGTTGGATAGTGGAAATTGAAAATCATCTATATGTCCATTACCAGAGGACTGGTTATATTAACTATTGTATATTCCTATAATATTTAAAAAATCCATGATCTTTGGTGAAAAAAGCACAGAATAGACCAATTACAGCATGATTTCTCTTGTTAAAAGAAAAAAGGTAGCATAGTGATTAAGAGCGTGTCTCCTGGAGCCAGAATGCTTGCATTTGAATCCCAGCTCCGCCACATATTGTCTTTGCGATTAACCTTTCTTTGCCTCAGCTTCCTTATTTATGAAATGGAGATAATGGAACCTATTTAGTACAGTTTTTTTGTTTGTTTGTTTGTTTGTTTGTTTGTTTTTGAGACGGAGTCTCGCTCTGTCACCCAGGCTGGAGTGCAGTGGCGCGATCTCGGCTCACTACAAGCTCCGCCTCCCGGGTTCACGCCATTCTCCTGCCTCAGCCTCTCCGAGTAGCTGGGACTACAGGCGCCCGCCACCACGCCCGGCTAATTTTTTTGTATTTTTAGTAGAGACGGGGTTTCACCGTGGTCTCTATCTCCTGACCTCGTGATCCGCCTGCCTTGGCCTCCCAAAGTGCTGGGATTACAAGCGTGAGCCACCGCGCCTGGCCTATTTAGTACAGTTTTTAGGAAGATGAAAATAATTTTATAAAATACTTAGAATTATAGTGGGACAGATTAAATTCTGTACATGTGTTTAGAAAACATATTCATTCATTTGTTCCACAACTATTCATTGAGTGCCCACACACTAGACATTGATTTAGGGTCATGGAATAAGTACATCAGAGAACAAGTCAAGTCTCTGCCTCATGGAGCTAACATTCTAAGAGGAGAAACATACAGTAAACAAGTAAAGAAATGTATGATCTATTCAGGGAGTAGTTTGTGCTATGAGGAAAAGCAAAACGGGTTAAAAAGATAGCTATGTGGTGGGAGTGGGACTATTTCGTACAGGGCAGTGATTGTAGACCTCTGATGAGATAACATTTGACAAGTGATCTGCAGGAAGCCATGTGTTGTGGGGAAAGGTATTGGAGGGTTTTGTGCAGGACAGTGATGTGTGATCAGATTTACTTTAAAAGAATAATTTGGGCTGAGCATGGTGGCTCCTGCCTGTAATCCCAGCACTTTGGAAGGGTGAGGTGGGCGAATCACTTGAGTCCGAGAGTTCGATACCAGCTTGGGCAGCATGGCGAAATCCCGTCTCTACAAAAAATACAAAAATTAGCCAGTGTGGTGGCACGAGCCTGCAGTCCCAGCTACTTGGGAGGCTGAGGTGGGAGAATTGCTTGGATCTGGGAGGTGGAGGTTGCAGTGAACTCAGATTGCGCCACTGCACTCCAGCAAGACCCTGTCAGAAAAAAAAAAAAAAAAAGAATTTGGTTGTTATGTGGAGGACTGGAATTGAGAAGGGCAAGAGCGAGGTAGAAGAGTGGTCTAGGGAGAACAGTTAGGGGCTACTGCAATTATCCAGCAAGAGATCTTGGACCAGGATGGCAGCAGTGGAGGTGGTAAAATGTGGTTGGCTGAAGCATATGCTTTGAAGGTATCAACAGGACCAGCTGATGGAAGGGAGTCAACAGGACCAGCTGATGGGTGTAAACTGGGGGGTCACTAGCTATCAGATGGCATTTACTTAAAGCCATGGAAGTAGGTGAGCTCGCTTATGGAGAAGGAATAGGAAGGAGGTAGACCATTCTATCAAAATGCTGTTTCTACAGGGCACTTCTCACTGAGATATTATTCATCATCTGGGATTTATATTATTTATTCAATTTGTTTTGTGTGTGGTTCCATTAGAAAAGCTCCACAGGGGCTGGGCGCGTTGACTTTTGCCTGTAATCCCAACACTTTGGAAGGCCGAGGCGGGCGGATTACCTGAGGTCAGGAGTTTGAGACTAGCCTGGCCAACATGGTGAAACTCCGTCTCTACTAAAAATACAAAAATTAGCCGGGTGTGGTGGTGCGCCTGTAATCCCAGAGGCTGAGGAGGAGAATCGCTTGAACCCGGGAGGTGGAGGTTGCAGTGAGCCGAGATCGCGCCACTGCGCTCCAGCCTGGGCAACAAGAGCGAAACTACCTCTCAAAAACAAAAAGAAAAAGAAAAAGAAAAAAAAAAAAAAAGAAAAAAAGGGCCAGGTGTGGTGGCTCACGCCTGTAATCCCAGCTCTTTGGGAGGCTGAGGCAGGCGGATCACGAGGTCAGGAGATCGAGACCATCCTCACCAACACGGTGAAACCCCGTCTCTACTAAAAATACAAAAATTAGGCGGGTGTGGTGGCGGGCGCCTGTAGTCCCAGGTACTCGGGAGGCTGAGGCAGGAGAATCGCTTGAACCCGGGAGGCGGAGGTTGTAGTGAGCCGAGATTGAGCCACTGCACTCCAGCCTGGGTGACAGAGTGAGACTCCATCTCAAAAGAAAAATGCTCCGTAGGAGAAGGAACCTTGTATCTTCACCACATAAACTGTGTTTGGATTCGCAGTCGAGTTGCGGAAAAAAAATCAGTCTGGAAGAGCCACACCAAACCGCTAACAACTACTGTCTCTGGGGATAGAACAAGGAGTTTGGTTGGTGCGATATACCGTCCCTGAACCTCTAGCCACACTAAGGCTTAATTAATGACCGGAGAGACTTGAAAGTGCCTCCCACTGTTTATCTCTTAAATATGCAACAAAATGCAACAAAAACGCGAGAAATTATAGAAGCCAGTCTTATTGCACACTGCAGAAGCCAATAAACCCCAAATGCAGCTCAAAACATAGGTGTCACACAAACTTTTGATTTTTTTCTTTTATTTTAGACGGAGTCTCTGTCACCCTGGCTATAATACAGAGGGGCGATCTCGGATCGCTGCAACCTCCGCCTTCCAGAGGCAAGAGACTCTCCCGCCATAACATCTCGAGTAGTTGGGATTACAGACGTGCACCACCACGCCCAGGTACGCTGTTGAAGTACTTGGGAGATACGGTGTATTATCAAATTACCCATACATGTCTGACTTTCAACACTCAAAATGCAGCCTCGCGAAACGCGAGGCTTAACCAAAAAATTAGATAAAGACGCATAACCGTTTCTCTCCACGGAAATCTTTAGTAAAAGGCGAAAGATTTATGCGATTTGAAGAGAAACCAACGTAAAGCAGCAATTTCCGCTTCGAATCTCGCAGAGAGAGCTAACACTTAACACACTTATGGTTGTTGGGTACCTGCGTGATGCGCACTCCCTATATGTAGTTTATGACACAGATGCGTGTAAGAGGCATCATGCTCTAAAACAGTGCAGAAATGCCCGCATGGAGGGAGTGAAAGCATCGTGAGGGTATCTTTTCGTGGTGCACCATGGATATGCAAATCACAGGCGGCTCAGGGCTGTTCCGCGCCACCCGGGCTGGGTTGGGTCACTGATCTCCTTTGCTCTCCTATGCTCCTCTCTGCTGGTCCTCCTGGGACCCGCACCCCGTGGGCGGCGCCGGGTGCCGAGTCCTTTGCGGAGCTGGTGTTCGTCCCAGGGGTTAAGGTCCTGTCCCGCCGTCCTTACCCGCAGTAAGCCTCCGGGCTTAGGGAGAGGGACGGGGAACCAGACGGGCACAGACACTCAGGGGCATTGGGACCTCACAGGAGGCACGACCCCACCCCTCCTGGAGGAGATGGCATCCGATCCAGTTCACCTCGAAGGGGGATACGGGGTCACGTCAAGGGGAGGTGAGAAAGTGTTCTAGGCAGAGGGAATGGCATATGAGAAATTATGGACCCGAAGACCAATTCAGCCTGTCCAGACAGTGGCGCTCCGTGTGCCTGATGAGCGGGTGCTGGGGTGGGAGTCAGAGGCTAGATCTCCTCGGGCCTGGAAAGATGAAGATGAGGAGGCTTAGTGAGGCTGGCTAACTTGCCCAGGGTTACTCCACTGGTAAGTGGCACTGAGGGCTGACCCCCTTTGCACCATTCTAGCCTGGTGAGCTCTCTCTGCTCCACCTAGAATGCCCTCCTTGGTGACCCAAACACTGCTGGACCCAAATCCAGGCTCCCTCCCTTGGGCCTGTTGGTTGCACCCCCTACTCTAGGTTCTCTGCCAACTACCTGCTTCTCTTGAGCTTTTTAGGCATTTTAGTGTGGATTCAATTGCAATAGGCGTTTTTTTGTCGTGGTTGATTTTGTTTTTGTATCTTTTGGTCAGAACATGATTTCCTGGCCTATGTCCAGGTGGGGTGGGATGTGAGAAGCCATTGTTCCTGGGTGGGATCATTCCTGGTGAGTGGGTGGTTGGAGCCCAGGGTCTATGTGAACTAGACTATGGGTCCTAAGCTATGGCTGGGAAAGGGCAGTTGCAAACCTCCCCACACCTCTAGGTGAGGCTCTGTGCTCTATTCCAGGGCTGTGGCCACTCTTCAAGGCCTCTGCTCAGTGGAGCTGTTCAACTTTCACAGAACAAACAGCTTAAATTGTGTCCTCACTAACTGCTAGCATCTCAGTTTCTGAGCAGTTCCCGCAACTGATCCACTGGCTGACTGGCCAAAGATGCCTCTCGGCTGTCAGGCCAACCACCAACTTGCAGAGGCCTTTGCCTTGGAGGTTGCTCTGGGACCTGGCTCCTTTCCCTGGGTCCACAAACCTCCTGAGAAGCTCCCCAGACCCTGTTGACCTCTCTCTGCTTCAACTGGCCACTTTCCTGATCTGCCTCCACCTCACATTCCACCTGCTGCATGGTTTTGCCCCTCCACCTTGCCGTTTCCCGTGTGGGTGAGGCAGGTAGGTGGAGGTGAGTCTGGAGAGACGGGGGCTGGAATGTGGTGGCTGTGAAAGCCACATAGTGGGGTTCTTTTTTTTCTGCTCCCAGTCACCAGATTGAACCCAGTAGGATTTCACACTAACAAAATTTGTTATCGTTTTGTATAGTAAGCACTTAATCCAGATGATGTTACCAAGGATATGACAAAAATCCAGAATCTGGGGTCTTTTCCACCCAGAACTAGAGAAGCTAATACCTCAGGTCCTGGCACCAGAGAAGCTCCTTCCAATAGCTAATGTTCACTTGCAAACTCCCCACTCTGTCCAAAAAAAAAGCACTGAAGTCATCTGAGATTAGTTCACATAGAATATATTTCATTCTTTAAAAAATAAAACTTTCATCATAGCTAACATCTATGTATACTACAAAAATAGACATTTTCATATAAATAATGGATGTGGTAGGAGGTGGGCAGGGATAGGGAGAGCCTGCCCAGGAGTCACCAGGCGGCGGGGCCAGGACTGAGGAAGGGTGCTGGAGGGTCCCTCAGGCTTGGTCAGCTGGGCGGGCAGCGGTGTGGGGTGGGAAGGGGGACAGGGCTGCACTGCAGCCCCAAGTGCCGGCTTTCACTCTCAAGTAACACAGACATAGGCTCACACAGGCCTGGGTGTGCAAATCCGTGGCTGTTCTGTATGGATATCAGGGAGGCCCATGACAGCTGGGTCAGGAGAGGGGGTGCAGCAGCAGCAGGACCCTCCAGGGGTCCATCCTGCGTCTAACACCTGACCCAGTGCTTCCCAGTGACCCCACGTGGCCCACACACAGTCTCTGTGCTTCAGCTGCTCTTTCACCCAGTGGCTGGACCTGGTCCCCTGGAACTGAGGTTGCCAGAGCTGGTGGCAGCAGGGGACCAAGGGGTCTCATCAGAGGCTGGATGGATGTAGGCACCAGGCAGGGGGGGTGGGTGGATGGCCACGGTCATGGAGGTAGTCACTCTGGCAAAGCTCTGGGGCAGGGAGGAGGATGCCCCCCACCTAAGCCCGCCTCCCTGTGGAGCTGGTGGACTCAGGACCTCTGGGCTTTGCTTGTACATCTGTATCACCTGTGGGGAGACACCAGCCCCAGTAAGCCCATAGGCCCCTGGGGCTCCCGTCCCCTTCAGCATCTCCCTGGGGATCACCATGACTGTTGGGAAGCTGGGGCCCTTGTTGGTCTCCAGCAGGATATGAGAGCTGGCAGGCGACAGGAGGTTGAGGCCTGGGGCAAACCCTGCACCTTGCTCTGGATCCTAAAAGGCTAAGGTGGGTCCCATGAAGAAGCCAGGAGGGCTGAGGGGCAGGAACATGGTGTCTGGGGAAAGGAGGAGGCTGCCACCTTCAGCTGGTGGCACCTGTTGGGGAGGTACCTGTCTGTGGGCCACAGGGCTCTGTCCCTTCCCTTGCCTCTCCCTACCCTGTCCCTTGGGCTGGGAGTAGAGGGATGGTGCCGAGGGTGTGGTCACCTCTGGTGGTGGCCCCAGGATGGACAGCAGCACAGGCAGCAGCACGAGTCCATGGAGGAGGCCCAGGAGCGTAAGTACCGTCAGCGCCGCAAAGAAGTACCTGGGGGTGGGGGGAGTCAGCCCAGGCCTGCCCTGAGCCCTGCCTCCCTGCCCCGAGCCCTCCCTACCTTACAATGAAGTCAAAGTGGGAACCAGCAAGCATGAGCAGACCCAGCAATGTGGAGATGGCCCCATCGGTCACGGGGGCAAATGTGTGCTCAAGGGCACGGGCGGCTCGCAGGTTCCGGCTGCCCTGGGTGGTCAGGAAGCCCTAGGAAAACAGAGTGGTCCTGGAGCTGCTCCTCTGCCAGTCATGGCCAGCTCAGCCATGTCCCCAGCTGTATCTGTCTTCAGAGCTCAACGATACCTTGGTCCACCAAAGGCCGGGTGAACTAAGTTCATGGGAACTGTACAGGAAGCATGCATGAGTCCTTTAGGTAACACTGTATGGATGGGTTTGGTGAGCTTAGACACAGAGACACGCGGAAAATAGGGTACAGCCTGGGTGACAGAGTGAGACCCTGTCTCTAAAAACAAACAAGGCTGGGTGTGGTGGCTCATGCGTGTAATCCCAGCACTTTGGGAGACCGAGGTGGGTGGATCCCCTGAGGTTGGGAGTTCGAGACTAGCCTGAGAAACATGGCAAAACCCTGTCTCTATAACAAATGCAAAAATTAGCTGGGTGTGGTTGTGTGTGCCTGTAGTCTCAGCTACTTGGGAGGCTAAGGTGGGAGGATCGCTTGGCCAGGGAGGTGGAGGTTGCAGTGAACCGAGATTGCACTGCTACACTCCAGCCTGGGCGACAGAGTGAGACCCTATTTCAAACAAACAAACAAACAAAAACAAAAATAGGTTGGGCAAACAACAGCCTGTCACTTGTTTTCTAAACGAAATTTTGTTGAAACAGCCATACCCATTGGTTAATGTATTGTCTAGACAATTTTGTGCTTCGATGGCAGAGTTGTAGCAGAGACTCTATGGCCTACCAAGCCTGAAATAGTTATTATTTGGTCCTATAAATAGAAGAAGTTTGCCAACCACTAGTCCATCTAGAAGAGGGACATCAAAGTGATAACAGTTACTTCTCAGAGTAGTGTTTCAGAGGATTTCTAATTCTTTTGTACCTTCCTGCATGCTGGCTTTGTTTGTTTTCAAGGACCATACATTGTTCTTATAATCAGAATAATAATAGAGATATTTGGTGGGGGGAAGGGAAGGGAGCTGTTTGTGGAGTCTGGCCGGTCTGTGGGTCCCCCCTTTCCTCTGCCAGAGAATACGCAGCCCTGGGTGAGGCCCTCCTTGGTTCTGGCATCTCTGTATCTCTGGTATCTTTGTAGAACCCCTCCATTAAGCCCACACTGGCATCCTGCTACCATCCCATTTTTTTTTTTTTTGAGACAGGATCTTACTGTGTTGCCCAGGCTGGAGTGCAGTGGTGTAATCATGGCTCACTGCAGCCTCAAACTCTGAGGTTCAAGTGATCCTCCCGCCTCAACCTCCCAAGTGGCTGGGACTACAGGCACGCACCACCATGCCTAGCTAATTATTTAAAAAAAAAATTTTTTTTTTTGAGACGGAGTCTTGCTCTGTTGCCCAGGTTGGAGTGCAGTGGTGCAATCTTGGCTTACTGCAGCCTCTGCCTCCCAGGTTCAAGTGATTCTCCTGCCTCAGCATCCTGAGTAGCTGGGATTACAGGCACCCGCCACTATGCCTGGCTAATTTTTGTATTTTTTTTTTTTCGAGACAGAGTCTCGCTCTGTCGCCCAGGCTGGAGTGCAGTGGCGCAATCTCGGCTCACTGCAAGCTCCGCCTCCTGAGTTCACACCATTCTCCTGCCTCAGACTCTCCGAGTAGGTGGGACTACAGGCGCCCGCCACCACGCCCGGCTAATTTTTTTGTATTTTTAGTAGAGACGGGGTTTCACTGTGGTCTCGATCTCCTGACCTCGTGATCCGCCCGCCTCGGCCTCCCAAAGTGCTGGGATTACAAGCGTGAGCCACCGCGCCCGGCCTAATTTCTGTATTTTTATTAGAGACAGGGTTTCACCATGTTGCCCAGGCTGGTTTTGAACTCCTGGCTCAAGCAATCCACCAGCTTTAGCCTCCCAAAGTGCTGGGATTACAGGTGTGGGTCACCATGCCTGGCCCATCCCACAATGGTTCACAGTAAAACCATTCAAAAGAATCACTGCTTCCCATTTTCTCATCTTCCATTCTGTCTTTAACACATTCCAGACAGGATTTTGTCTACTCCTCTCTACTGAAATGGCTGCTTATTTATTTGTCTACTTATTTATTCTCCCTCTCTTTTTTTTTTTTTTTTTTTTTTTTGAGATGTTTTGCTTGGTCACCCAGGCTGGAGTGCAGTGGCATGGTCTCGGCTTATGGCAACCTCCGCCCTCCTGGGTTCAAGTGATTCTCCTGCCTCAGCCTCCCAAGTAGCTGAGATTACAGGCATGCACCCCCACACCCAGCTAATTTTCGTATTTTTAGTAGAGACGGGGTTTCACCATGTTGGCCAGGCTGGTCTTGAACTCCTGACCTCAAGTGATGTGCCCACCTCAGCTTCCCAAAGTGCTGAGATTACAGGCATGAGCCACCGCACCCGGCCCTTATCGTCTATCTCTATCCCTAGAATATAAGTTCCTTGGAGGTAAAAATCTGTATTGCTATTATATCCTGTATTCTTTTTTATTTTTATTTTCCAAATTCTTTTCTTTTTTGAGATTGAATCTTGCTCTTTTGCCCAGGCTGGAGTGCAGTGATGCGATCTTGGGTCACTGTAACCTCCGCCTTCTGGGTTCAAGTGATTTTCCTGCCTCAGCCTCCTGAGTAGCTGGGATTACAGGCATGTGCCACCACGCCTGGCTAATTTTTGTATTTTCAGTAGAGACGGGGTTTTGCAAAGTTGGCCAGGCTGGTCTTGAACTCCTGACTTCAGGGGATCCGCCTGCCTTGGCCTCCCAAAGTGCCCCAGCATCATCCCAATTACAAGCATGAGCCACCGTGCCCAGCCCAAATTCTTCTTCTTCTTTTTTTTTTGAGACGGAGAGTTTCACTCTTGTTGCCCAGGCTGGAGTGCAATGGCGTGATCTCAGCTCACTGCAACCTCCACCTCCCAGGTTCAAGCAATTCTGCCTCAGCCTCCAAAGTAGCTGGGATTACTGGCATGTGCCACCACGCCTGGCTAATTTTTTGTATTTTTAGTAAAGACAGGGTTTCACCATGTTGGCCAGGCTGGTTTCGAACTCCTGACCTCAGGTGATCCACCTGCCTCGGCCTCCCAAAGTGCTGGGATTACAGGCATGAGCTACCACGTCCACCCAGCCCAAATTCTTAAATAGTACCTAGCACATAGTAGGGGCTTGAACAGTATGTGTTGAATACTGAATCAGCTGACTGGTCCCTCCCCGGGGTGCCTGTGCTCACCAGAGCCACGTGGACTGTGAACTCAACGCCAATGCCTACAGAGGCCACAAGGATCACCACGGGGATGGCGCTCAGCTTGATGCCCAGGAAACCCATGACACCAAAGAGTTCCACCGTCATCATCGCCAGGACCAGCACCTGGGGGAGACAGGGCTCACGGAGGGCTCCTGGCAGGAGGGATGACAAGCTGGGCAGGGAAGGGTGCGGGTGCCGCTGGGTCTCTCTGTCCCCACTCCTGCAAGCACTCACTATGAGGCCAGCTGTCCAGGGGTTGAGGAGCAGCAGGGCACAGACGAGGAAAGTGCACACCAGCAGAATGCAGACAGCCAGCAGGAAGCAGCGCCGCAGGCCCAGATACTGCTCCCAGAAGAGGAAGGGGGAGCCGCTGGGGTAGGCGTGCACCCCAGCCTGGCCGGCCTCTGCGCATGCTGCCCGGGCCCCCTCGATGGCCTCCACAAAGTCTGCAGTCTTCTGGAGGCCACGCAGCAGGAAGGGGAACTGGGCAAACTCCAAGGGCTGAGCTGGTGGGACTGCGGAGGGGGGGAAGGGAGAAGAGGGAGAGGGACAGGGCAGTGAGCATGGGGCAGAGTGGGCAGGGCCTCAGGCTCAGGGCTTGTGTGGGCGAGACTGAGGCTCTTGCTGAGCTCCCCCCAAGACTCACTGCGAAGGTTCTCCCCCGTGGTGTCGTATTTGTCATGCAGCCATTCAGGAGGTGGGGGGTAGAAGTTGGCCTGTGAGGCTGCCAGACCCAGGGGGTCACTGCTCACCCACACAGTCAGCCCCATGTAGAAGAGCTCAGGTGGAATCAGTCCCTCTCTGTCCACCAGCTTCCTTGTGGTCAGCTGCAGAGGCAGAGAGGGCTGAAGGCCTGGGCCCAGGACGCCTGCAGCCCCTGTGCTACTGGACCCCTCCCGCCCTCTCCCAACCTGGCTGAAATCCAGAGGCTCCTGGGCGTCTCCGGTCTGGATGAGCAGCTTGTAGGCCAGGGCCCCATCCTCAGAGCCATTGCGGTACGAGTGGCGGGTGATGCGCCCAGAAGCCCAGTCCTGGTCAAAGGCAGCCTGGATTCCTGGGGGGAGACAAGGATAGGGTTCTGTTAGCTGGCGGCCCCGGGGCGTTTCTCCCTGCAGCACCCCTCCATGCCAGTCTCCTCGCCTCTCACCTTGTAGCCAGTTGCGGTAATAGTGCAGCCAGGTGCGGGGTGCCTGGGTGGCCGGTGGGGGCAGCACCGCCTTGAGGGAACTGAAGCGCTGGTGCAGATCAAAGAGGGCGCGTTGGGAGTGGGCGTAGTCAAAGCCACCCTGGGTCACCAGGGCCACCTCGTACAGGGAGAAGTACCTGAGCTGGGCGCTCAGGAAGGCATGCTCCTTGGTGCCCCGAGGCACCACATCCGTCAGGGCCAGGCCGTCTTGCACCAAGGTGGCTCCATAGAGGCTCAGGCCCAGAAAAGCGCCAAAGAGCACCAGCACGATGGCCTGTGGGAAGTAGCAACTAAGCTGGAGACCCCAGGGCTGCCCCCAACCCCTCAGGCGGTGGACTAAGCCCTCTGCCCTTCTGGACCCAGAGATGCTAAGTCTCTGCCCTGCTCTGCCCAGTCTTACCTTGGCATGTGACTGGAGCAGCAAGGGAGCAAACTGATAGCGGGCGAAATGGGCAAGATTCCAGCGGGCACAGGGCAGGGACTTGCAGGCTGCCTTCTGCCTTGTCTCCTCCTCCTGGCCTAGAAGGTCCCGTGTGGACCCTCCAGGGCTGAAGAGCTCAGAGCCCAGTGGGTCAGAAGGTGGAGGCACCAGGTGGGCTTGGGGAGGCAGGATGGTGACCACATGCTGGCTGCTGGCTTCACAGTGGGTAAAGGCTTGAACGGTGGCAGTGAGGTGGGCAATGCCCACTGGTACTGTCCCGTCCCCCAGCTCCTGGGGCAGGATCTGAATCACCCGAGCAGAGCAGGGACTGGAAGAGGTAGAGAGTGGATGACAGGTCCGTGCCTTGAAATGCTGGTGAGGGGACAGGCTGGCGTGGGTCACGGGAGGAAGGGGCTGGGGTGCAGGCAGTACCTGGAGAAGCAGCAGAGCACATCAAGGCGCTGGCAGTGGCGCCGCCGTAGGTCCAGGCTGAGGATGGCTGGGAAGACAAGCATCACGGCTACAAAGGTGCAGCCAACCACTATGGCCGCCTGGGGGACGGACAGGAGGGGCATGAAGGCTGGATGAAGCTTGGCCTCAGCCCCATACCCACCCTGAGCCGCCCCGTGTGAGAGGCCTCACCTGTAGGGAGAAGGCTCGCAGCGCAGGGATGGGAACGAGGGCAGCCATGAGGAAGGCGGCCATGTTGTTGATGGATGTGAGTACGACACTGGTGCCCATGCGCTGCAGACACTCGCCCATGCGCTCCTGCCAGGACAGAGTGGGGACCTGCCCTCAGGTCACAAGGGAGGGGCCGTGTTAAGGTGGAGTGAAGGGGAGGTTCAGGAACTTGGAGTGCAGAGGTGGGGCAGTCATAACACAGCAGCTAGCATTTATTGGGTACCATGTACGTGTGATGGGCTGTTCTAAGCATTCAACTTGAGTTACCTCACTGAGCCAAACAACAACCCTTAGGACACAGCACTATTATTTCCCCTGTTTACAGATGGGGACAAGAGGCACTGAGGTTCACTAGCAGCCCAAGGTCACTTGAACCAAGAGGCTCTTAACCAGTAAGCTGAGCTGCCTCAGATGAGCCCTGGGGGACAAGGCCCCACCTGGAGAGGGGTGCCAGGCAGAGCCTCTGTGAAGGCGTGCGCCAGCAGGAATACATCATCTACGCCGATTCCCAGAGCCAAGAAGGGCAGCACCTAGAGGGGCACAGGAGCAGGCAGCTGAGGACCTGTGAAGCCTGGTGACTGGCACTGAGTCTGCCCTGCAGTCCTGGCGTACCTGGGTAGTGGCAGCATTGAAGGTGATGCCGAGCAGGGCACAGAGCCCAAGGCCTGAGGCCACCGCCAGGGCCACCAGCAGTACCCCGGCAAGGCCCACGGCACCCTGGGACTGGGCGCAGTCCCACCGCAGCATGGTCACACAGGCATAGGCCAGCTGTGGGGAGAAAGAGCAGTCTCAGACAGGGGCTCCCAGGGTGGGCACTGGTTGGAGGTGGGGTGGGGGCAAGGTGCCAGGTGCAAGACCCACCATGAGCAGATAGCCTCCCACCACACGGGCAGCACTGACTTCAGAGAACGCATGCAGGATGTCATCCAGGGTGGTGGAGGAGAAGGCGTGGATCTGCTGGGAAGCGTTCTCAGGCAAGGCCTCCTGGGCCAGCTGGAGAAACAGGGTGGATAGGAGGGGGCAGGAGGAGGGAATGGCCTCAGGGCACCCCCCCTTGTCCTTGTCCATACCGACCTGCACAAAGCGCCGCTGCCAGGCTTGTAGCACTGTGCTGGCCTGCTCCTCACTCCAGCCAATGTCATGCGTCTGATAGTCACCCCGGAAATGCTCGTACAGCTGGCGGGGACTCATCAGCAAGAAGGTGCTCTGCAGGGCCTCTGCCCTGGTGGGGGTGTGGGAGAACCAGGGGTCAGAGCTGGCCCAAACACCTGGTGAGGGATGTGAAGGGCCTTTTGCCAGAGCTGCCTGGCATTACAGTATGGGTTCTCATGTACGGAGTCCCCTCACCAACTCCCAGAGGAGACCCTACCTCAGCAGCTGTCCTTGGGGGTCTCTGGCCATGCCTCCCAGCAGCAGTTCCTCCTGCCAGTGCATGAATTTGTGGGAGAAGCCATGGCAGCCCCCGCTCAGCTCGTGAGCCACATTGGGAGCCTGGAGGGGAACAGGAGGGGTTAATGCTCAAGGCTCTGGCCGCGGATAACTGAGTGTCCCTGGGCTTCCACCTCCAGGAACCAAGCTGCTATGAAGCTCAGTAGGCCTGGAGTGTAGGTAACTATTCTGAGCCTCTTGACTGCTCTGCAGGAGTGAACAGCGAGTATCCCACAGACAGGAAGCCCCAAGGGGTAGAGGCCTGGAAGTAGGCTTCTGGGAGGAGCTGGTGTAACTGGCGGATTCTGAAAAAAGTACATTTGCAGGGCCATAAAGAAACCTGGGAAACCAGGTATGATATTCATGCTTACCTGCTGTGTTCTTAGTTTCCCTGTATTAGTCTATTTTGATAAAAAGTCCAGCCTTGGCCAGGCGCAGTGGCTCACGCCTGTAATCCCAGCACTTTGGGAGGCTAACAAAAATTAGCTGGGCATGGTGGCGGGCACCTGTAATCCCAGCTACTCAGGAGGCTGAGGCAGGAGAATTGCTTGAGCCGAGGTTGCAGTGAGCCGAGATCGAGCTACTGCACTCCAGCCTGGGCGACAGTGAGACTCAAAAAAAAAAAAAAAAAAAAAAAAAAAAGTCCAGCCTTATCTAGGCTTAGAAAAGGAAAAAGGGATTCGTATACCACTTGAGGGCTCCGTAGGATAACTGAATGGGAATGGAACACTGGGGGCCTGGCACTGTGGAAGCAGGGTAATAATGGCCAGGAAGTGGGGGCAGGGCACAGAGCAGTCAGCTCCCCCAGAACACAGGAGTATGAGGAAGGGAAAGGGAAGGAAAACAGCCTTTCCCTGGCAGACCTGGTTGGAACCCACCTGCCTGCTGTAATGGTTGGGGGCACTAGGTGGGCAGTGGAGGTCATCAGGGTGCAGACAAGGCCGCCCCACGTAGGCCTGGCCCACCTGTGCCTTGTCTAGCAACTCCCGGAAGCCCTCAAGGGAGGCAAAGGGACCCAGCTCCTCCAGCAGCTGCTCTGGGTCCAGGTTGGTCCACTGGATATCCGGGCGGCCGCTGAGGGAAAAGCCCATAGTTGGTGAGGGTCAGGGATGAAAACCCAGGCTCCAAACTGCTGCTGGGGCCCCATGCTGTACCCTGCCCTCCTCTTATCTGCCGATTTGTCCTTCCATATGGAGGGTGTGCAAGCCTCAGCTTCTCAGAACTGCCAGGCTGCATGGGCCCACCAGGGTGCTACAGTGAGCTGTAGAAGAGTACAAGGGGCTGAGACGAATATCAGGGCAGGGTTACCTAATACATAGAAAGGGCCCAGAAAGGCCCCACTGAGTCTCTTACCAAGCTGTGTGCTTGGTTCTAATATACAACCAGCAGGCACATGCCTGTAGCAGGTTTTCTTTCTGGCCTGGGCAACGGCTTAGCAAACACCTAGGTAATTCCCCCCAGCAAAGCCTCTTTCTGGGGATCTTTTTCTCCTTTGCTCAGATCTTACAGATCTTTGTGTTTAGTTTTGTGTAAATAAGTCAGGTCTTCCTTCCTTCAGAGGGAAAGAGAAGGAGGATGTGGAGAGAGCCTTGGGGAAGCCCATGCTCTCTGTTCCTGGCCTGGGAGGTAATTAGGACCTTGGTAAGGTTTTGATCATCCTCATTCCCCCAACCCCTCCTTTCTGCTGGGGGAGTCCCCAGCGGGAGATGAAGCAGGGCCCCAGGAGTGGCACTCACGGCAGATAGGCGGAGCCCCCTTGGAGTTTGGCTCCCTCCCAGAAGCAGTCAAGGGGGGTGAGGATCACACACGGAAACAGCTTCTCAATCATCTGCCAGGGATACCCCGGGCCATGTCAGTCCTGCCCCACATCCCTTGTAGGATGCCCTCTGCAGTCCCCCTCCTTAGTTTTAAGGGGGTGGATTGCAGGCTGTGGGGCTTGCTTGGTCTGAGTCCTCCCACGCCACAGAAAAGGTTCTGCCTCTACTCCCTCTCAGGACACTTACCCGCTCAATCATTCCATTTTCAATAAGGGGAACTCCTGACTTGTAGCAGATTTTGTTCAAATCCCAGGACCTGCAATAGCCAGGGGCATAGGAGATCAGCAGAAGAGGGGGATTCCCACTCCAGAACCCCCACAGCATGCCTCACCCCCAGCTGCTCAGGGGCTCAGCCAGACTCACTTCCCATAGAGTGATACTTGGACTTTACTGGCAGTGAGGGCTGCCTGGAGGTGGAGGCCAAGTGCTTCGGGCGTGAGGATGTTCTCGCCCTCCTGGCGAGAGGTCTGTATCAGCATCTGAGAGGTGTATGCAGCCTCCTCCCCCAGCTTCTCCTTGGTGTAATGCAGCTCCTGGCTCACCCGGCTGCCCACTGCCGGAGCAAACAGAGAAAGCTGGGGGGAAAGGGCCTAGGCGGGTCAGACTTGGGATGGGGGCTTCTAACTCTGAGGCCTCCCCAGACAAGTGGGAGAGGTGCGGCAGAGAGGAGCCCCTGCCTTATCCCTGAGGGCCTGGTCATGGCCCAGGCCGACTCCCCAGGCTTCTGGGTCCTGGAGCTCTGCCAGGGAAGTGGAGAAGCCTCAGTTGTGTGGCTCTCCGGATTTCTTGTGTGGTCTAGGGCTTAAGCATGAAGCAGGTTGGCTGAGTTTTGGGTGTAAACTTAAAAATGACAATCGGCATGAGCTGGCTGTGGGCTGTGGGGGTTGTAGGGGCATCTTGGTAAGGGAACCCTCGTTCAGTCCCTCTCTGTTCTGGTGGGGAGGACAAGGAGGGCCAATAGGGGCCAATAGGGAGGCTGCTGCTAGGAGGGTTTCCTAAAAGAACAGGTGTAGGGCTAGGGCTGGTTCTTAGTTCAGGTTGCTCTGGGCAGTGATTTATATCCACACACCTTTCTGCAAAGTGTCCTGGGGAGAGGGCAGGGATAGGAGTGTCTGATAGTAATGGGTGATAATAATGGGCCCTGTGTTGGTGTGGGGGAGGGGGAGGATGGGACAGTCATTCAGTGTGCTGCTCCCGCTCAGGCAGGAAGTGCATGGAATCAGCTCACGAACCCTGGCAGGGGTGAAATCAAAGTGGTCCAAGGGGAGGGAGGTGTCCAGATCCTTTTCACCGCCCTCACTGTCCAGACCACAGGGATTCCCGGTGCCAGGCCTGCCATAGTGCCCTGGATCTTAGCGTCCCTCCAGTCCTGCGTTATGCTGGCCACAGGCTCCTGCTATGTAACTGGGACCTGAGGGAGGTGGGGACATTGTGAGGGGATATCACCTAACTATGATGTGGGGGAGAGTGAGGGTCAAATCTACCTCTGGAGGCTCTGTGGATTTGGTCTGATCTCAGACCCTGCGCTGTTTCCACTTGTCTGGGGGTCTCCTCCTGTTAGTCTTTGCTGCCTGCTGGGACCCACATGTATTGCTTCTCTGAGACTCAAGCCCCATCTGAGATCGTCATGTTTCCCAATCTCTTTTCCTTTTTTTGTTGAGACAGAGTCTTGCTCTGTTGCCCAGGCTGGAGTGCAGTGGCCTGATCACAGCTCACTATAGCTTTGACTTCCTGGGCTCAGGTGATCCTCCCACCTCAGCCTCCCAAGTGACTGAGACCACAGGCGCCCGCCACCATGCCTGGCTAATTTTTAAATTTTTTGTAGAGACAAGGTCTCATCACTATGTTGCCCAAGCTGGTCTTTTTTTTTTGGCTCACTGCAATGTCTGCCTCCCAGGTTCAAGCGGTTCTCCTGCCTCAGCCTTCCGAGTAGCTGGGATTACAAGCACCCACCACCATGCCCAGCTAATTTTTGTATTTTTTGTAGAGACAGGGTCTCCCTATGTTGCCCAGGCTGGTCTCGAACTCCCGGGCTCAAGCGATCCTCCCACCTCAGCCTCTGAAAGTTCTGGGATTACAGGCGTGAGTCACTGTACTCGGCCAAACTTTTATGTCTTTTTTTTTTTTTTTTTTTTTTTTTGAGACGGAGTCTCGCTCTGTCGCCCAGGCTGGAGTGCAGTGGTGCAGTCTCGGCTCACTGCAAGCTCCACCTCCCGGGTTCACGCCATTCTCCTGCCTCAGCCTCTCTGAGTAGCTGGGACTACAGGCGCCCGCCACCACGCCCGGCTAAGTTTTTTTTGTGTGTTTCAGTAGAGACAGGGTTTCACCGTGGTCTCGATCTCCTGACCTCGTGATCTGCCCGCCTCGACTTCCCGAAGTGCTGGGATTACAAGCGTGAGCCACCGCATCCGGCCCAAACTTTTATGTCTTTACCAATGGGAAAATATAACTGGTTAACCAATATGGAAAAGAGTCTACCTTATAAGCAATCCTGTAAATGCAAATAAAAACATCAATAAGTTACTATCTAACAATTTAGCAAAAATTTTAAAATTGATGGCACTCATTGCTGGTTTACAAGAGCACACTCTAACCCACTATGGGAGTGTAATATGGTACACTCCTCACGGGAAAGCAACATTGCAATATGATGCTCCATAATCTTTGGTCCAGAAGTTTCACGTCTAAAGGCCTATATACTATTGCAGGGACTTAAACTTTCTCCAGGTGAAATGGGAGTCATGGTAGATTTTGGGCAGAGGGGATCTGACGTTTTCATCACCTAACAACGTATTTTTGTGAATACACTGTTGTGAGTTGTGAATGATAAGAGGTGCCCACGAGAAGTCAGGAAAGGCGTCCTGGACCAGGTGTGCGCGTCCTGGACCAGGTGTGCGCAGGGAACTGTGAAAGTCTCCGTGTTTCGGTACTGCTAAGAGTGAGCCAGGGAGGAGCCAGCGGCAATGCTGGAGAAGCAATCAAGTCCAATTATGGAGGGCCTAGAGTGTGTGCTATGGAGTTTATATTTGATTTTACAGAATCTGGTGGAAATCGGTGGAAGGGCACTAAGAAGGGGACTGACTTGGCCAGATGGAGATTGGCCACAGGGTGGTGCTGTGGAGGCAGATTTGAAGGTGAGGCTGTCAGCACCTTCCTCCTTTCTGACAGACCCTAATTTCAGTGGCCATCATCGGAAAGGCCTAGTGATTAGGGACAGCTGGGCTCCTCCCCAGCATCAGAAGGTGAAACTTGATTAGTTTAAGAAGCCAATCAGTAATTCCATTGCCTTTGCCAAGTGAAGGATTTCGGCATAGGATGTTACATAGTTCTTGCCAAAGAGAGCAAATGAGAAGTTGGCTGGGAGCCTACTAATAAATTTTTCCTCACTTTCAAAAAGAGATGCAAGACCAGGCATGGTGGCTCATGCCTGTAATCCCAGCACTTCAGGAGGCCAAGGCAGGAGGATCGCTTGAGACCAGGAGTTCAAGACCAGCCTGGGGGCCGGCCAGGCGCGACGGCTCATACCTGTAATCCCAGCACTTTGGGAGGCCGAGGTGGGCGGATCACGAGGTCAGGAGGTTGAGACTAGTGGCCAACGTGGTGAAACCCTGTCTTTACTAAAAATACAAAAACTAGCCAGGCGTGGTGCGCACCTGTAATCCCAGCTACTGAGGAGGCTGAGGCAGAAGAATCGCTTGAACCCAGGAGGCAGAGGTTGAAGTGAGCTGAATTCAATCCACTGCACTCCAGCCAGGGCTAGAGAGCAGGACTCTGTCTCGGGGGATGGAAAAGAAAAAGAAAAAAAGAAAAAAGACCAGCCTGGGCAACATAGTGGGACTGCGTCTGTACAAAAAACAAACAAACAAAAAGATTAGCTGTGCATGGTGGCATGTGCCTGTAGTCCCAGATACTGTAGAGAAAGAGGCAGGAGTACTGTGTGAGCCTAGGAGTTCGAGGCTGCAGTGAGCTGTGATTGTGTCACTGTACTCCAGCCTGGGTGAAAGAGTGAAACCCTGTCTCTATAAAACAAAACAAAACAAAAGCAAAAAGAAATGCAAGACAAGAATGATTTCTTTTTCCTGACACTGCAGCAGCCACTTTGAGATAAGCCTGAGGACAAAAGTCCAACATGTGGAAGATGGCAGAGGAGAAAGATAGAAAGAAAGTGGGTCCTTGCTAATGTCCTTGGGCTGCCGAATTAACTGAATTAACCAGGCTTCCTGTTACAGAGAATAATAAATCAATCTTCTTTCTTCCTTCTTCCCTTCTTCCTTTCCCTTTTTTCTCTTTCATGTGGCTAAAAGCATTCTATTATTTTATTTTATTTATTTATTTATATATTTTTTTGAGACAGAGTCTTGCTGTTACCTAGGCTGGAGTGCAATGGCACGATCTCAGCTCACTGCAACCTCCACCTCCCAGGTTCAAGTGATTCTCCTGCCTCAGCCTCCCGAGTAGCTGGGATTACAGGCACAAGGTCAGGAGATCGAGGCCAGCATGGCCAACATAGTGACACCCTGTTTCTACTAAAAATACAAAAAAACTAGCCGGGCATAGTGGCGCATGCCTACAGTGTCAGCTACTCTGGAGGCTGAGGCAGGAGAATCGCTTGAACCCGGGAGGCGGAGGTTGCAGTGAGCCGAGATTGCATCACTGCACTACAGGGCAGTGTAGTGCACCTGGGCAACAGACAGCGCAAGACTTACTCTCAAAAAAAAAAAAAAAAGAAAGAAAAAAAGATTTTTACCTCACCCCCAGCCAATATAGGACAAGAGTGATATTCTGAAATAAAGGAAAAAAGCCTAGGAATTGGCTACCATCCTCTTACAAAACCCTCCCCCAAACAACAGCAAAAAACTGCTGGGGTCTAGCCTATCCTATGCTGGAGTATAGGAGAGAGGATGAGGAAACATGGAGCATCAAGCAGTGTTTAGATGGGGAAAATGTGGGGAATGGAGAGGGAGGAAGGGAAGGGAGACTGCCTCTGTTGTGGCAGGAAATCCAAGAGTCATCTGGGACCACCCAGGCAGCAGTGGTGTGGGTGGGGGTATGTGTATGTGCGTGTATGCACATCTGTGTCCTGGGGCTAGGGGCAGGCAGGCAGAGCAAAACATCTGCTCTGGACCTCAGGGCTGGCCTAGAGTGTGTATGGATGTGAGGGTCTGCAGGGCTGGGGGTAGGTAGGGTGGGGACGGCGTGTGGGAGCCCAACAGGCAGGCAAGCTCTGAGAAACATCTGCTCTGGATCCTAGGACTTCACAGTATTTGAAATAACTCGAGGGTGTGAGACTCCAACCTGGGCTCTGCCTTTGGGTATGTGCCCGGGCTGAGGAAGTCTACAAAATGCAAATTTCCCAGGGAAAAACAGACTGGAGTTTGACTCCTATCAAAGGGCTGCCATATGAAACCAGCCCTCAGGAAAGAAGAGAGTCATGCTGAATTTTTTTTTTTTTTTGAGATGGAGTCTCCCTGTGTTGCCCAGGCTGGAGTGCAGTGGCGTGATCTCGGCTCACTGCAACCTCCACCTCCCAGGTTCAAGCAATTCTCTTGCCTCAGCTTCCCAAGTAGCTGGGACTACAGGCACCCGCCACCACGCCCGGCTAATTTTTGTATTTTTAGTAGAGATGGGGTTTCACTATGTTGGCCAGGTTGGTCTCGAACTCCTGACCTTGTGATCTGCCAGCCTTGGCCTCCCAAAGTGCTGGGATTACAAGCGTGAGCCACTGCACCTGGCCTGCTGAAATTATTAAGAAATCATTCTGGCCAGGCACGGTGGCTCACACCTGTAATCCCAGCACTTTGGGAGGCTGAGGTGAGCGGATTACTTGAGGTCAGGAGTTCGAGACCAGCCTGGCCAACATGGTGAAACCTGGTCTCTACTAATAATACAAAAATTAGCCGGGCATGGTGTCGCCCACCTGTAATCCCAGTTACTTGAGAGGCTGAGGCAGGAGAATCGCTTGAACTTGGGAGGCGGAGGTTGCAGTGAGCCGAGATCAAGCCACTAAACTCCAGCTTGGGTGCGACAGAGTGAGACCCTGTCTCAACAAAACAAAACAAAACAAAACAAAAACCCAAAAATATCAGGGCGTGGTGGCTCACGCCTGTAGTCCCAGCTACTTAGGAGGCTAAGGCACAAGAATCACTTGAACCTGGGAGGTGGAGGTTGCATTGAGCTGAAATCACACCACTGCACTCCAGCCTGGGTGACAGAGCAAGATTCTGTCTCCAAAACAAAACAAAACAAAAATTAGCTGGGTGTGGTGGCACACGCCTGTAATCCCAGCTACTTGGGAGGCTGAGGTGGGAGGACCTGAGCCCTGCAGGTCTAGGCTGGCTCTACTAAAAATACAAAAATTAACCGGGTGTGGTGGTGGGCACCTGTAATCCCAGCTACTTGGGAGGCTGAGGCACAAGAATCACTTGAACCCGGGAAGCGGAAGTTGTAGTGATCCAGGATCGCGCCACTGCAGTCCAGCCTGGGCGACAGAGCAAAAGACTGTCTCAAAAAAAAAAAAAAAAAAAAAGCCAACAAAAAAAACCCCAAGAAAATCATTCTTTTATGCTTCCTTAAGAAAGTGAGGATTTGGGGCCGGGCGCGGTGGCTCACGCTTGTAATCCCAGCACTTTGGGAGGCCGAGGCGGGCGGATCACGAGGTCAGGAGATCGAGACCACGGTGAAACCCCGTCTCTACTAAAAATACAAAAAATTAGCCGGGCGAGATGCCGGGCGCCTGTAGTCCCAGCTACTCGGGAGGCTGAGGCAGGAGAATGGCGTGAACCCCGGGGGGCGGAGCCTGCAGTGAGCCGAGATCTCGCCACTGCACTCCAGCCTGGGCGACAGCGAGACTCTGTCTCAAAAAAAAAAAAAGTGAGGATTTGATTCCATCTGACCCTGGCTATTGCCTCAAAGTGTGGATTCTGTATTGCTTTTCCATTAAATGGGTCTGGGTGCCTGAGTCCTCTCCCTGGAGGCTTGGCCAGATTATTTACTGAGTTTCCCCAGCCTTCTAGTTCTAACTTTTCTGATTCTGCTGGTCAGAAGTGATTTCTCCCTGCCCTCTCTTATACGACACAATCACAGGATGCTCTGTATTGTATTTTAGTTATTCCAGCACATATTTTACTTTCTTTGCTACTGAAAGATGAATCTTGTTTTAGCTGCCTTTGTAAAACCCTGATGCATTGTCAAAAACACACATAGAAAGTTAACAATAAATGCTAAATAAACACATACAAAATCACAGACAAATATTCTATACACCCAATTCACAGGGTCTAACATCTGCAGATGTCCATTTATGGCTGTGGGAGGGAACGGTGTTCCTAGATGCCCAGGTGTAGCATTCTGGCCAGCAGGTGCCCCTCCAGCCCCAGGGCCAGGCCTACTAGAGCTCAGTAACCAGCTCCTCACTCCGTTCTTGTCTTGGGCTCACCATACCTGAGCAGCTATGGCCAGTGTCCACAACTTACCTTCTACCCAGAGCTGTTCCAAGTTTGTCTCAATAATGGCCATGCGGAGACCTAATGCCAGGGCCCCAAAGGCCAACAGTCCCAGAAAGAGCACTTTGCCACAGTGTCTCTGGATGCCGCATCCCAGAGAGAAGAGCAGGCCCTGGAAGTAAGCACGAAGCCAGAGCGGAGCCTTCAGGCTCCCAGCTAGGATCTGGGATGGAAAGAGAAGGGTCAGCCAGGCATCACTGCAACAATGCATGAAATCCTTCCCTTCTCACCCTGTATATCTGCTGCCCAGCCCTAGCTTCTTGATTTCTGGATGTGGGACAGGGAGCACCAACACAGACACAGGCGCAAACTTGGAAAACGTAGCACCCACCACCCCCAGCACACACCTGAGGAAGGCATAGGCCTATTTTCCTTTCTTTTCTTTTTGTTTTCTTTTTCTTTTTTTTTTGAGACGCAGTCTCGCTCTGTTGCCCTGGCTGGAGTGCAGTGGTGTGATCTCAGCTGACTGCAACCTCTGCCTCCCAGGTTCAAGAGATTCTCCTGCCTCAGCCTCCCGAGTAGTTGGGACTACAGGCGCCTGCCACCACGTCCTGCTAACGTTTTTAGTTTTAGTAGAGACAGAGTTTCCCCATGTTGGCCTGGCTGGTCTCGAACTCCTGATCTCAGGTAATCTGCCTGCCTCAGCCTCCCAGTGTTGGGATTACAAGCGTGAGCCACCGCCCCCGGCCGGCATAGGCCCATTTTCTGAGAGCAGGATACATATGTACACACACCTGTCGTCAGGTGGACACGGAGGTGAACCCACAGACATTCATTCTCAATGGCCAGACGATGAGGAGACACAGGCACAGACACACCGACACACACGCACAACTTGCTTGCCGTGCTAGCTCTCACTTGCCTTCAGACGTCTAATGACACTCGGCACTTCAAGACATCACAAACCTTGCAGAGGCCCGAGTGACAGACCTGGCTCCGCTCTTCCTTCTTCCAGCTCCCCCTCTACTCACCTGGGATGCTGCGGTTCGAGCTGGGGGTGTGTAACTCGGGGGCAGCTCTCTGAGGGGCGGCGATCGAGTCATGTTGGCGGGGATGGGGGGCGCGGGCGCCCCCAACCCGCGTTATCTGGGCACTCCCATAGGCTAGCCCGGTCTCCCGGTACCGCTGGGACCCGCGTGGGGATTCAGTGGGGCCGCCAAGGCGCGGGCGTGGGAGAGACTGTGGGGTGCGGGTGTTAAGGCGGCTGGGAAGGAGGAGTGCAGGGAGCTGCGGGTCCGGGGCGCGGCGCCGAGGTTCACCCGCTCCGTGGGCCGTGGGCCGCGGGCCGCGGCGGCTGGAGGAGGAATGGGTCCCGCGCGCAGGCGGAATTGCTGGCCCGAGACGCACAGCAGGGCTCGAGGTGGCGACTGCAGTGCCCGGGAGGCGGCTGGAGCTCCAGAAAAGTGAGCCGGCCGGGGCGACGCCCTCCCATTGGCTGAGGGGCCCGCAAATTACCGTAGCCGCGCGGCCGGGCCCGCTGCTAGGTAACGGCGCCGCAGGAGGCGGGGCAGGAGACCACCCAGGCTGGGCCACCCGGCGCCTCCCTCCGGCCCGCGGGGCCCCAGGGAGGAGGAGGGAGGGGGATCCCGGAGAGGCGCAGCGCCGGCCAAGTGTAAGTCCAGAGGCTGAAGCTGAGAAAGGGCGTTTGCGGGCTCTGTTAGGGATTTTTTTTTTTTTTTTTTTTTTTTTTTAAGACGGGGTCGCCGGGCGCGGTGGCTCACGCCTGTAATCCCAGCACTTTGGGAGGCCGAGGTGGGCGGATCACGAGGTCAGGAGTTCGACACCAGCCTAACCAACATGGTGAAACCCCGTCTCTATTAAAAAATACAAAAATTAGCCGGGCGTGGTGATGCACGCCTGTAATCCCAGCTACTCAGGAGGCTGAGGGAGGAGAATCACTTGAACCCGGGAGGTGGGGGTTGCAGTGAGCCAAGACTGTGCCACTGTACTCCAGCCTGGTGACAGAGTGAGACTCCGTCTCAAAAAAAAAAAAAAAAAAAAAAAAAAAAAAAAAAAGACGGGTCTCACTCTGTCACCCAGGCTGGAGCGCAGTGGCTCCATCTCGGCTTGCAGCCTCCGCCTTCCAGGCTCAAGCCATCCTCCCACCTCAGCCTCCCGAGTAGGTGGGACCACAGGCATGCACCACCACGCCCGGCTTTTTGTATTTTTGGTAGAGAACGGGTTTCGCCATGTTGCCCTGGCTGGTCTCAGACTCCCGAGCTCAGGATATCCGCCCGCCTCAGCCTCCCAAAGTGTTGGGATGACAAGCGTGAGCCACCGCACCCGGCCTAGGGCCACACTTTTTCTTTTCTTTTCATGCTTAATTCACTTTATTTTTCTTGAATAAAAACTCTACGTTGTAGCCACAGGTGGGGCCTGGATCCTCTGCGCGGAGACTCTGGTGTGGGTCTTGACGAGGTGGTCAGTGAATTCCTGATAGGGAGACTTGGTGAATACAGTCTCCTTCCAGAGGTCGGGGGTCAGGTAGCGGTAGGTCTTAGAGATGGCATCAAAGTGGGTAGGGCCACAATTTCTTTCCGAGCCAATCAAAGCCCCAGATTTCTTCTGTTCACTCTTCCCGGCCTCCATTCTTGCCCTCTTCAGTCCACTCTCTCCACTGAGACCAGAGTCATTTTTCTAACATGCAAATCTGATAGCTCCGAAGCACAAGGCCCACTTGGAGCACAGGGCCCTGTGTGATCTAGCTAAAACCTTCTCTCCCATAGTTCCCTCACATCAGTGGTCCCTCGTTCCTGCCTTTGTACATGTTTTGGTCCTCTTGTCTTGGCAGATAATCTTCAAAAACTGAACTTGAATCACCCCCCCAACCCACCTTTTTTTTTTTTTTTTTTGAGGCAAGATCTCCCTCTGTTGCCCAGGTTGGAGTGCAGTGGTGCCTTCACAGCACACTGCAGGCTTGAGCTCCCAGTCTCAAGGGATCCTCCCACCTCAACCTCCCAAATGGCTGGGACTACAGGTGTGCACCACCACACCCGGCTAATTTTTGTAATTTTGTATAGACAGGGTTTCGCCATGTTGCCCAGGTTGGTCTCGAACTCCTGGGCTCAGGTCATCTGCCCACCTGGGCCTTCCAAAGTGCTGGAATTATAGGTGTGAGCCACTGTACCCAGCCTACCCCCTCTTTGAAACCTTCCTTGATTCATGTCTCTCTCCTGGCAGATAATTGCTTCTTTGTGCTCTGCATAACAACTCAATTTATATATGTATAATTGCGTTTATGACACAATAACTTATGTACTTGAAAGTCTGCCTTCTTCACCAGACAATAAATAGATGCTTAATAATTGTTGAGTGAGTCACTAAGAGTTGCAGAATTCAGGGTGTAAAGGATTGGAAATAGGGAAGAATAGAGGCAATAGTCCCTCTATTAAACTTTCAACTATCCTGTCTGAGTGTGCTGTTTCTGTTGGGTTCCTGATTGATAAACCTCAAGTGGCAGAGTAGGGTAAAGTCAATATTCCAATATGTAAAGTTTGGGAAAGAGAAAATGAATCTACAATAAGCTAATTTTTCTAACACAACCACTATTATCTCTGGTCAATTTCTTGGTCAGTTCTTCCAGACTTAAAAAAAAATCATTACGTCATAAATAGTTCATGTTACTACATAGTTTTTGTAATCAATCATTTGGAGAATATCCTTAGGACAGATTCCCAGAAGTGGGTTGTTTGGGTCAAAGAGTATGAACATTTTCATGGCTCTTGATACACACTGCTCAACTGATTTTTTGAAAGCTTGTGCAAATTAACATCATCTCTAGAGCCTCAGTCCTGGGGAAGAGGAACGTTTAGGTTGAGGGGGTGAACACCTAACAGGTTTGCCATTTCCATTTGTCCATTCACCCAGAAAAATGCCTATGGAGGAACTAATATATGTATGATGCTGTTGGCCAAATAGTAACTGCACATGAGAAGCAGCCTACCTGAATAGTACTTTCTTCTCCCTGTTATAGAGTGTGTCCCGCTGAGGATAAAGTGGCATGGTAGCTCATGCTTGTAATCCCAGCCCTTTGGGAGGCTGAGGCGGGAGGATTGCTTGAGGCCAGGAGTTCAAGCCCTGGCAACATAGTGAGACCCCATCTCTACAAAAAATAAAAAATTAGCTGGGTGTGGTGGCGCACACCTGTAGTCCCAGCTACTTGGGAGGCTGAGGCAGGAGAGTTGATTGAGTCCAGAAGGTAGAGGCTGCAGCGAGCTATGATTGTGCCATTGCACTCCAGCCTGGGCGACAAAGTGAGACCCTGCCTCAAAAAACAATAATAATGATAACATAAAAAATTTAAGGTTAAAAAGAACTGTACCCCTAGCAAGTCTCTGAAATAGAAACAGCCTCTAACTTATTCTGTATGGGCCTCTAGTTTGCTCTTGGGGCAATAGCTGAAGAAAGGGAGTGGCCTGGACTCAGCACTGGTTGGCATCAGGAGTGCAACTCCCAGTGCTATGCTTTAAGTAGGTCTTAATCTCCTTCCTTTTTACCAGACTCTGCAAGACATAAGGTCCGTGGATAAATAGATTTGTAACCACTTGGGCCTTGGGACTCTGCTTTCATCCTAGGCCCATCACTGCTAACAATTGTGGCAAAGTCCACCATTTCTATGGATGCTTCCAAGGCCAAGCCTGTCTATTAAGGAAACCTCTTGCCTTATAGTTCAAAGACTAGGATGGAAGAAATGGGTCTACAGTTTCCAGCCTTTCCAACCTAGGGCCTAGTGCTGTCTGGCTGCTCCAAGCTACAAAATGACCTCTCGTCTCCCAAACAAAATGGTTTCCTGAGCCCAGCTAAGCTCAGCCAGAGCCAAAGCCATAGACCCCAGGAATAAGAAGGGATAAAGAGGCTTCTCTTCTCTTTCTGCAAGCAGCCTTCTTTATGATAGAACAGCTTGTTTCACTGTCACTTCCACTGGTCCTGGGTACGTGTTTTGGGCCTAAACTAGAGATATTCTCCAAATAACAGGAGAAAAGCAATCTAATTAAATCTCATTACTGACTCATGAGACAAACATGTCTTGGGATCTCTTTTTTTTAAATTTTTTCAATGAGACAGGGTCTTATTCTGTCACCTAGGCTGCAGTGCAGTGGCATGATCTTGGTGCACTGCAGCCTCTACCACCCAGGCTCAAGTGATCCTCCCATCTCAGCCTCCTGAGTAGCTGGGACCACAGGCACGTGACACCACGCCTGGCTAATTTTTTGTATTTTAGTAGAGACAGAATTTCAGCGTTTTGCCCGGGCTGGTCTTTTTTTCTTTTGAGACGGAGTCTTGCTCTGTCGCCCAGGATGGAGTGCAGTGGCACAATCTCAGCTCACTGCAAGCTCCGCCTCCTGGGTTCACGCCATTCTCCTGCCTCAGCCTCTCTGAGTAGCTGGGACTACAGGTGCCCGCCACCACGCCCGGCTAATTTTTTTGTATTTTTTAATAGAGACGGGGTTTCACTGTGGTCTCGATCTCCTGACCTTGTGATCCGCCCACCTCGGCCTCCCAAAGTGCTGGGATTACAAGCATGAGCCACCGTGCCCGGCCAACCCCAGGCTGGTCTTGAACTCTGAGCTCAGGCAATGCGCCCGCTTCGGCCTCCCAAAGTGTTGGGATTACAGGCGTGAGCCACTGCGCCCGGCCTTGGGATCTCTTATGTGTCCATTCCTTTGCTGGGTTCTGGTGTTGCAGGGTACCTGCTTTTTAGAAGTTCATAGCCTGAGGGGGAGCACAGAGACCAAAGGGGAAACCACTGAGTTGGGGGTACTCAGAGATGTTTCCAGAAGTGAAAGAAACTGGATGGGAGAGGTGGGAGGATGACAGAATCTAAAAGGAAAAGGACTGGCTCATGGTCTGGATCTTTCATTTGCTGGTTGTGAGATCTTGGGGAAGTCACATAATCTCTGACATTAACATAAGGATTAAATGAGATAATACATATGGCTGAGGAACAGTGCCAGGAAAAGTGAGGCAGACCACACTCACATACACACAGTGCTGGGTAAAGTGACCAGTCTGGCTTCAGGGGTGGGTTCATGTGGGAGTTATTAATTCATGGTGGAGGCAAGGCAGGCTTTCTTTCTCTGGCATTCCTCTAGGCTTCTCACTCACCAGCTTTTGGCTGCTTCTGTTATCTAGGCCAAGCAGAGTCAATGGCCCTGAGATGTGGAGGAGAGAAGTGGGGGTCCTGGGCAGCCCCATCACCACCTGTTATATTTAGGGGCCAAGCCTGGGTATGTATGCTCCTTCCCTGTGGGCAGGTTGAGGCCAATAGCACCTATCAAGTGTTTGTTTGAGACGGAGTTTTGCTCTTTTTGCCCAGACTAGAGTGCAGTGGCACGATCTTGGCTAACTGTAACCTTCACCTCCTGGCTTCAAGTGATTCTTCTGCCTCAGCCTCCTGAATAGCTGGGATTACAGGCGCCCGCCACCACGTCGGGCTAACTTTTTGTATTTTTAGTAGGGATGGGGTTTCATCATGTTGGCCAGGCTGGTCTTGAACTCTTGACCTCAGATGATCCATCCACCTTGGTCTCCCAAAGTGCAGGGATTACAGGCGTGAGCCACCGCGCCTGGCATACCTGTCAAGTATTTGGTGCCAGGGCTGCAGCCAGAGATCAGGGAATGGTCCTTCACTTTAAGTGTGGGGGAAGGAGACAGGCTAAGAACAAATGCAGCCTCTCTCCATTTATCCATGGCAGAAAGGCCCCGATGCAATCATCCTGGGTAGTGGCAGATGGCTCAGGCCAAGGACAGGTCATACTGGCTTCCAATAGAATGTGTTCTCCTGCCCAGTCTCTCTCCCTCTGGGTCAGCTTCATTAGAGCAGAGCTTTCTAGACTTTCTGTCTGGGTGGTCCTTTCCATGGGCCTCCCCCTTCCTCAGAAACATTTAACTATTTAGAAAGCTGCATACAAAGGCCTGGTTTATGTACCTCCTTAGGAGTAGGGATAGCTGTGGATAAAGAAAGTGTATCCCCTGCAGTTCTCTGGAAATAGAAACAACTTCTCAACTAGGCCATGCAGGCCCTAGATTCCTGTTGGGGCTACAGCTAAACACGATTTCCCTCTCTCCACTGAGTATGGAAGTGGGATGGTAATAGTAAGGTAGTGAAGAACTGGGAAGAAGTTCGACCTTTGGCCTTGGGAAACAGCTTGGAGGGCAATCTTGGCAGTCTTATAGGCTCATAGGAGCTTATGGCCCCTCACTTCAAGTATGTGGAAAGGAGAGAGGCTAAGAACCAATGCAGCAGCTCCCCGTTTATCCACGGCAGAAGGCCCCTGATGCAATCATCCTGGGTAGTGGCAGTCTTCTCGACTCTAGGAACTCTTGCCAGCAGGCAAGGATGAATTGTAACTGGGGGATGGATTCCTGGAGTAGCAGCTGTCAAGTTTTGTCTGACCAGGCTAGCTCCCGGAACCCTGTTCCTCAGCACATCCCCAAGGTCCTCCCTGATTCGGCATTCGAGGTCCCCTTTCTCCTCTTCCTCCACTCCCCTCATTGAGCATCACTGGGAGAGGGAGGGCAGACCCTATTAACTCTTCTGCCTGCCTTGCTTTTCTCATTTCTGTCCATGGAGAGGCGGCCGGCCAGTGGACATTCAGTTGCCCACTATGTTTCAGACATACTCAACCCCTCTGTAGCTGCTACCAAAAGAAAACAAAAACTGTCCCTGCCTTCTGGCAGACAAACAGAGCAAAGAGAAGAAAAATCAAAGCATCTTGGGCACCCAGCCAGTCCTGGAACTGTCAGACAATAGCAGCAGTGTCCTGAGATGGGGGCTGCTCCCAGCTGGGACTCAAACTCAACAACGCCTTCCTCTGGGAAAGCTTTTACCTTTTGTTTTCTCCAGCTCCTTCCTTTCCTTGATGCAGAGGCCGTTCGATGGACTTGTGCAAAGGGAAGGCACAGGAGAGGTTTTTCCTCTGTCTCACTGTCAGGGGTTCTAAGGGCTCCATGGGGAAGGCCAGGCAAGAGTGTACAGGAGGGCTCTGAGACAGTTTAATCAATGCCCTTTACTCCTCCACCCCACTTTCCCTCCCAGCCCGTTTCTGTGGTCAAGGAGCAATCTTCTGGCTCCTTGGGAGACCCAGGCCCTAAGGGGAAGAAAGCTCTGAGAAAGAGGACAAAACCTGAGAACCAGAAGGGCCTTTAACATTCAGTCTAACTTTCTCATTTTGCAGATGGAAACACTCAAGGTCAGAGAGGAGAGAGTGATTTGACCCAAACCAAAAATTACAGAGGACAGATTTTCTTCCACCCAGGCCAGGACTCTGTCTCCAGCACCATCTAGGCCCCACCAATTTAATTTCAGTTCCAAAGGAGACCGTGTTGGGCAGCACCACAGCTCTTTATCCCCACATCCCCCTCAGCCCTGTTGGTTTCAACCACTTCTGCCGGGGCCATTTCAGCTGCTGCCTGATGAGGGCAAACTTTCAGGAGCCTTGTTCTGACCAGTGGGAGCTCCAGGGCTCTCAAGAAGACTGACAGAGGTGGGGATCCCCCAGGGTAGAAACACTCATGGAGTCTCTCACAAGTTCTGTGACTAAGATAGGCAAGATTACTCAAGTAAACTTGTGAGCCTTGAGGTTTTTGAAGCAATGCAAACCCATATTTCAAATAATTCTTTCTAATTACTGCCACCCACAGTGAAGACATCAAGAGAAACCTTTACTTTGATAATTCTAGGAGGTGAAATCTCACCCCAGGAACCACTTTTATCTTCCACCAAACACCTGCAGGTTGTAAAAGCAATACAGGGAGAGAGCAGAGTGAATGTGTGTTTGGGAGCAGGGGTGGTGGAGGGAAGGTGGATAGGCCTCTAGAAGGGCTGTGAAAATGGAAATTTCGTTCCTCAATTATCTGAAGCAGGAGAGTCTGCAGAATTAGGATATAAAGGAGTGCAGCTGGAGGAGAGTCAGACGGAATTTCAAGCCATGATACAGGTTCCTGGCTCTTCCTTCCCAGGTTGGGCAAACCTCGTGAGGTGAGGTGCAGCGGGGTCTGGCTTGGCTCAGACCATGGCTCTTCATGTTCTTATCTCCACTAAAACCTGTGGGAATAGGCTTGTGGGCTAGGCAGGGGCTGCCCCTGCTTCTGTTCAGTCTCCAAGGGATATTAGTTGAACTAGGGGAAATGGCTAGAGGCTGGGAGGAGAGGAAGTGAATGGTGAGCATGGAGGGTGGGGCTGTGGGTGAGGTGGGGGAAGGGGCTGGGAATCTGTATGGTAGGTATGGGAGCAGAGTCCTGGGCTGATGCTCAGGCGTGGCACTGCCAGCAGCTAGGCCTATGGGTCTAGAAAGGCTGATTAGGATAAAGGACTGAAGTACTCCCAGGTCCTTTTAGGTGAGGGATACTTTCAGGACTGGGTTGGGTCAGCCAGTCAGAAAGTAGCCTTCCTAGGAGCTTTACATTGGACAGCTGCTGCCCCCACCTGATACACCTTGGCACACAAGAGTTAGGTCACCGTGTCTGTCCTGTCCCACACACTTGCTCCAGATGATTTTCACCACATGACTCATGAACATACACTGTGTACACCTAGAGCCCACCTGACGTGGAGCTTGGGACTGCTCTACAAGTCTCCAGCATGCCTTTGGAAACCCTTCTTTATTGGGAAATAAATACAGAGTTAAACAGGTGGGCTGGCCAACATCTGTGGCTTTGGAGGCCAAAAGGAAGGAGTCTGACTTGCTCAGAACTCAGATCTCCATGAGCTGGTCATTCCCCACGATCACCTCGTTCACTCGTTTAGCTACAAAAGAAAAGGAAAGAAGTTTTCTGAGAACTGGCAGCAAGATGACATTTCAAACCCAACTGAACTGTTTTTTTGTTGTTGTTGTTGTTTTTTTGAGACAGAGTTTCACTCTTGTCACCCAGGCTGGAGTGCAGTGGCACAATCTTGGCTTACTGCAACCTCCATCTCCCGGGTTCATGCGATTCTCCTGCCTCAGCCTCCTGAGTAGCTGGGATTACAGGCGCCCACCACCACGCCTGGCTAATTTTTGTATTTTTAGTAGAGATGGGGTTTCACCATGTTGGCCAGGCTGGTCTCGAACTCCTGACCTCAGGTGATCCGCCAGCCTCAGCGTCCCAAAGTGCTGGGATTACAGGTATGAGCCACCACGCCCAGCCAAACCCAACTGCTTCTAATTCTGTGTTCACAAAAATTTATTTCTCTACTATTGTGGCTCTGTTCTTGAGAAGCTCTTGGGCATAGGGGTATGAGAGAGAGAGCACCCTCCTATGCAGGAGGATGGGACCAACTTTCTACATACCTGGCTGTGGTGAGGCTTTAAATAGGAGAACTGAAACTGGGTCTTAAAGGGTGAATAGTTTCTCCAGGCAGTGATGGAAAGGAAGATATTCTAGGCTGTTAGAACAGCAAGGGCAGACAGTGAGATGGGAGAAAGGGGACCATGAAATACTGTGGTGTGGCCAGAAGTTAGGAAATGAGGGGATAAGAGTAAGAAATGAGGCTAAAAGGATAAATGAAGATAGTCAAAGAAGAAAGGGCAATACCTCATATATAATATGGAAATAATGACACCTACTGCATAGGGCTGTTGTGAGAATTCAATGAGTTAAAGGTAAGTGAATGCTCAATAAGTTGTGGCTATTATTATTTCTTTTTTTTTTTTTTTGAGACGGAGTCTCGCTCTGTCGCCCAGGCTGGAGTGCAGTGGCGCAATCTCGGCTCACTGCAAGCTCCGCCTCCCGGGTTCACGCCATTCTCCTGCCTCAGCCTCTCCGAGTAGCTGGGACTACAGGCGCCCGCCACCACACCCGGCTAATTTTTTGTATTTTTAGTAGAGACGGGGTTTCACTGTGGTCTCGATCTCCTGACCTCGTGATCCGCCCGCCTCGGCCTCCCAAAGTGCTGGGATTACAAGCATGAGCCACCACGCCCAGCTGGGTATTATTTCTATAAAGGTCAAACCCATAAGGCCCTCCATGACATCTCTGCCTACCTCTCCAGCTTCATTTCCCACTATTCTCCATTTTATTCTCCATTTTACCAATAAGCCATACTGTTTTAATCCCCCTCCCCCCCCTTTTTTTTTTGAGACAGGGTCTTGCTTTGTCACTCAGGCTGGAGTGCAGTGGCGTGATCTTGGCTCCCTGCAACCTCCGCCTCCTGGGTTCAAGTGATTCTCCTGCCTCAGCCTCCCCAGTAGCTGGGACCACAGGCATATGATGCCACACGTGGCTAATTTTTTTTTTTTTGTATTTTTAGTAGAGATGGGGTTTCACCATGTTGGCCAGGCTGGTCTTGAACTCCTGGGCTCAAGTGATCCACCCCGCCTTGGCCTCCCAAAGTGCTGGGATCAGGTGTGAGCCACCGCACTTGGCCCTGTTTCATATCTTTGAACTTTGGCACAAGCCTCTGCCTAGAATGCTTCCCCCTCCATTTTTTCCCATTGCACTCTTACTAACCTGTGTGCCCTAATGTAGCACCTCTAATATGCGATGCCTTCCCTTTTGAACTGTCCATTTCCTGTTTTGTGAAACCACTCTACCTAATACATATCTCTATTCCTAGATCATTATACCATTCTCCTCTACTTCACTATAAGAACATTGAGGCCGGGCGCGGTGGCTCACGCTTGTAATCCCAGCACTTTGGGAGGCCGAGGCGGGCGGATCACGAGGTCAGGAGATCGAGACCACGGTGAAACCCCGTCTCTACTAAAAATACAAAAAAAAAATTAGCTGGGCGTGGTGGCGGGTGCCTGTAGTCCCAGCTACTCGGAGAGGCTGAGGCAGGAGAATGGCGTGAACCCGGGAGGCGGAGCTTGCAGTGAGCCGAGATTGCGCCACTGCACTCCAGCCTGGGCGACAGAGTGAGACTCCGTCTCAAAAACAAAATAAATAAATAAAAAATAAAGAACATTGAGGGCTCTGGGCGCCGTGGCTTATGCCTCTAATCCCAGCACTTTGGGAGGTCGAAGCAGGTGGATCACCTGAGGTCGGGAGTTCAAGACCAGCCTGGCCATGGTGAAACCCCATCTCTACTAAAAATACAAAATTAGCCGGGCATGGTGGCGCATGCCTGTAATCCCAGCTACTCGGGAGGCTGAGGCAGGAGAATCGCTTGAACCCAGGAGGCGGAGGTTGCGGTGAGCTGAGATTGCACCATTACACTCCAGCCTGGGCAACAAGAGTGAAATTCTGTCTCAAAAAACAACAACAACAACAAAAAATAAGAACATTGAGAGGAGAGATGGAACAGTGTAGTTATGATTATATCCCCAGTGTCTAGCATAGCTACTGCCACATGATGATTTTAGAGGTTTTGGGTAATGACAAAGATAGAATATGATCATGAGTGGAGAGCTAAAGCTGAATGGAGATGAAGGTTGGTAGAGAAGTTCAGGAATCATGAAGCTGGAGAGCTGGACAGTTTACTGATGAATATGTTTAAGTTGTCCAAGATGTTATGGACAAGTGAGGCAGAGGAGAGGAAGACTGTTAACCTAGGCTAAAACTCTTAATAAATGTAGGGAAGTACTCTGGAAGCTGACCAATGATGGGGTGAAAGGTAAGAAGAGCTATAGAAAACTTTCAAGGAAAAAGAACTATAGAAAGGAGGCAGTGAGCCAATGGCCTGGAAGGGGCAGGGGGAGCCAGGGAACAGAGACTATATCTGGCATGTTGGGGTTGATGTATTTTCATGGCGATTCAGTAAGTTGGCGTAAACCTATAGGGGCACAACAAGCAGAACTAGGCCAGGCGCGGTGGCTCACTCCTGCAATCCCAGCACTTTGGGAGGCCAAGGTGGGTGGACTGCCTGAGCCCAGGAGTTTGAGACCAGCCTGGGCAATAGTTAGACACCATCTCTACAAGAAATAAAAATATTAGCTGGATGTGGTGGCACATGCCTGTGATCTCAGCTATTCAGGGGCCGGGGTGGGAGGGTGCTTGAGCCCGGGAGGTCAAGGCTACAGTGAGCTGTGACTGTGCCACCTACACTTCAGCCTGGGTGACAGAGCAAGACCCTGTCTCAAAAACACAAAAAACTAAGCAAAGCTAGTGATGCTTGTTCAGGGATGGGAGTAGGGTCCAGTAAATACACTGGAAAATCTTTGGGCTGGAATCAGGTTGGGAAAGATCCCAAGGGGAAAAATACAAGGGAGGATGATAAGTTGGGAAAATAGCAATGGGATAGAAGGGAAAAACGTCACAAATAAAAGCTGCACTGCTGGGAAACTGGAAAGGCTTCCTGCTGGCCAGGAGGATTTGACCTGTGTCAAGAATACATCAACAGCCTGACCTAACCAGGTCTACTTTCATGGTCAAAGAACTGATCACTCTGGCCACAGGGAAGAGATCCAAGTTCTGTCACTGACTGTAAGAAGAGACTCAGATGAAGCATGCTTTTAGCAGTTAGTGTTTTTTTTTTTTTTGAATGGAGTCTTGCTCTGTTGCCCAGGCTGGAGTGCAGTGGTATGATCTCTGCTCACTGCAACCTCCGCCTCCCAGGTTCAAGTGATTCTCCTGCCTCAGCCTCCCAAGTAGCTGAGATTACAAGTGTGTGCCATCATGCACAGCTAATTTTTGTATTTTTAGTAGAGATGAGGTTTCATCATGTTGGCTGGGCTGGTCTCGAACTCCTGACCTCAAGTGATCCACTCGCCTTGTGGATCCCAAAGTGCTGGGACTACAGGTGTGAGCTACCGCCTCTGTACCCGGCCATTTTTTAGGTTTTGACTGTTAGCTGTAGCAATTCTACTGCTTGAGAAGGTCAAATATGGCTGTTAGTATTTTTGCCAGAGATAACCAGTGAGGGTATTGGGATGGGGTGAGGAAAGTCAGAGTTGTTATAAAATGGCTTGTTTTCTTGTTGGTGCTAGAAGAGGGTAGGGATGCCTACACTGAGTTATGAGCCATATTTTTGGGGAAAAAGACTGCTATGGATGTGGTGACTTTGGAGCATGAAAATGATTAGAATTTGGAGAGGAGACTGCATTCTTTTTTTTTTTTTTTTTTGAGATGGAGTTTTGCTCTTGTCGCCTAAGCTGGAGTGCGATGGCGCGATCTCGGCTCACCACAACCTCTGCCTTCCAGGTTCAGGCAATTCTTCTGCCTCAGCCTCCCAAGTAGCTGGGATCACAGGCATGCACCACCACACCCGGCTAATTTTTTGTATTTTTAGTAGAGATGGGGTTTCTCCATGTCGGTCTGGCTGGTCTCGAACTCTCGATCACAGGTGATCCACCCGCCTCAGCCTCCCAAAGTGCTGGGATTACAGGCATGAGCCACCGCACCTGGGTGAGACTGCATTATTTCTTAGGATGAACGTTTTTTCCTGAAACCCCTTCATGTGAGGAAGACTGACGGAAGACTTTGCCATCTATTGAGCTCTTTGCTGGTAAGGACGTGAATTACTGGTGTTTGCCTAGGTCACCTAGAGTAACAAGTCTTGGGTGCTGCACTGATGGCTAGGAGCTTGCTTTCACCTTATGGCTCAGTCTCAAAAAAAAAAAAAAAAAGAAGAAGTAATAGTGGAAAAAGGCAACTGGCCAGGGAGTTCCTGTGGCAGGAGGGCACTGACCACTGTGCTGGATGTACTGGAACTTCCAGCAGAGGACAGAGAGAAGGAAGTGGTGGGTTGTCCAGTTTGGAGCCCAGACAAGGTGACTTCCCTGGCCAGCCCTCCTTCAGCAGGACCATTAAAGGGTCTCTTTGCTAAAAGGTGGACACATAGTGTTAATTAAAGCCAGAAAGCCCAGGAGTTTATGAAGCCCATCTCATGATGATTGCAACCATCTCACAGAGGCCTTTCTTGGAATCCTAACTTTATACCCTGAAATCCCCCAAAATATGTTTCACGGATCCAACATTCATTCATTCACTCTTTTCCTCGTCTGAGCATTTACCATAAATCAGGACCTGTTCTGAGAGCTAGGGATGCATATAGTTATGAGACAATCGACCTTGAGGATCTTTTTTTTTTTTTTGCTCAGCTCACTGCGGCCTCCGCCTCCTGGGTTCCAGCAATTCTCCTGCCTCAGCCTCCCAGGTAACTGGGATTACAGGCTTGCACTACCACACTCGGCTACTTTTTGTATTTTTAGTAGAGACAGGGTTTCACCATGTTGGTCAGGCTGGTTTCAAACTCCTGACCTCAGGTGATCCGCCCACTTCAGCCTCCCAAAGTGCTGGGATTACAGGTGTGAGCCACCATGCCCGGCTGACCTTGAGGATCTTAGTAGGGAAGGCTGATTCATGGATAATTGCCATGGCTTGTGAAACATACTTTAATAAAGGTGTGGCAAAGCTCAAGGACACAGTGAAAGGAATGTGTAGTTCTGCTATGGGGAGTCATGGGAAGAGTCAGAGGAGGTCCTACAAAGGAGAAAACACTTGGTCGGAGTCTTCAAGAGAGGAAATCTAGAGAGACCACATGTAAAAGCATGGAGAGGTATAATGGCACGGTATGTATGAGGAATTCTAAGTCTTTTGGTACACTCAAGGAGTAGTGCATACACCTGTCATTTAATTATATGTAATTCTCACAATTCTCCAAGGTAGCTATTATTGTCCCAATTGTCTAATTAAGAAAATGTGGGGCTGGGCGCAGTGGCTCACACCTGTAATCTCAGCACTTTGGGAAAGTGAGGTGGGTGGCTTGCTTGAGGCCAGGAGTTCAAGACCAGCCTGGGTGACATTGCAAAACCCTGTCTCTACTAAAAACACAAAAATTAGCCAAGGGTGGTGGTGTGCCCCTGTAGTCTCAGCTGCCTGGGAGGCTGAGGCACAAGAATCACCTGGATCCAGGAGGAGGAGGCTGCAGTGAGCTGAGATAGCACTAATGTACTCCAGCCTAGGCGACAGACCAAGACTCTGTCTCAAAAAATAAAAATAAAAATAAAAATAAAGGAAAATCCGAGGGCTTAATGATTAAAAATTTAACTTGGTGCACAGCCACTAAGTTGAGTTGAGATGTGAACCCAGGTCTGTTTGATTCTAAAGCCCAAAAGGAAGGCATCTGACTTTAAAAAAGGGAAGGGGGAGGAAATGGAAGAAGGAAATGATGTGGCGTCTGCAGAGTTGGTAGGGTTAATTCCTTCAGCAACTCGCCTCCCCACCTTATTTTAGGTTTAGGAATAATACCAAAAGCAATCAGTCATTTTAATTTTTATTATTATTTTTAAGACAGGGTCTCCCTCTGTCACCCAAGCTAGAGTGCAGTGGTGCGATCTCAGCTCACTGCAGCCTTGACCTCTCAGGCTCAAGCAATCCTCCTGCCTCAGCCTCTTGAGTAGCTGGGACAACACGTGCGTGCCACTGTGCCTGGCTAATTTTTAATTTTTTTGTAGAGATGGGTTCCTGCTATGTTGTCTAGGCTCAAGCGATCCTCACATTTCAGCCTCCCAAAGTGTTGGGATTATTGGCATGAGCCACTGTGCCTCGCCTTCAAGAATCACTGTACAGTACTGGTGCCAACCTGGGCCATTAGATCCATTGGTATGTTTTCAAGGATTTGAGATTAAGGGTGCATACATGTATAAGCTTATCTATAAGATTAATTCCTAGAAATGAAACTGTTAAGTCAAAATTAAAAAATTTGACAGTGATGCCAGGCACGGTGGCTCACGCCTGTAATCCCAGCACTTTGGGAGGCTGAGGCGGGCGGATCACCTGAGGTCAGGAGTTCGCAACCAGCCCGACCAACATGGAGAAACCCGTCTCTACTAAAAATACAAAAAATTAGCCGGGCGTGGTGGCACATGTCTGTAATTCCAGCTACTCGGGAGACTGAGGCAGGAGAATCGCTTGAAGCCAGGAGGCAGAGGTTTCAGTGAGCCGAGATTGCGCCACTGCACACCAGCCTGGGCAACAAGAGCGAAACTCCGAAAAAAAAAAAAAAAATTGACAGTGATGTCAACTGCTCTCCAAAGATGGCTTTATCAATTTATGTTCTCGCCCGCAGTGTACGTATGTGCTTGTTTCCCACATCCTCACCAGCCTTTGGCATTATCAGTGCTGGTGTGAGAAGTAAAAATGGAATCTGTGATTGTAATCTGGCTTACCTTTGGCTTCAATCCTCTGGCCACTTCCAATCAAGCAGTCCTTGATGTCTGCACCCTTCTCGATCACAGCATTGTGGCAGATGACACTGCCTTGGATGTTGCTTCTGTAACACAGTAGCAAAGTTAGGGAGGACCCAGGGCTCGCATCACCATCCTCGTTACTATTGGTTGGGGGTTCTGGCTCCTCCCTAGGCCAGGAACAAATGGGCAGTCTAGTTAATGGCTACCTGCCTCAAGTTATCAGTGGAAGACAGAATGGTAAGCCAAGGGAGGACCTGGCTTCAGAGAAATCCAGATTTGGGACTATGCTCATAACGATCTTTCTCTAAGGCCTGAAAAGAAGATATTCTGACTTCAGTTCCTTTTTCCTTTTTTTTTTTTTTTGAGACAGGGTCTCACTGTGTCACTGGGGCTGGAGTGCAGTGGTGTGATCACAGCTCACTGCAGCCTCTAAAACTCCTGGGTTCAAGTGATCCTCCCACCTCAACCTGTAGCTGGGACTACAGGTGCACACCACCATGCCTGGCTAATTACTTCAGTTCTTTAGGATACCAGAACCTAGAGGTCTAAATTCTATCCAACCTCTTCTTTGGTCTGGGTGTGGTCCTTAGGCTGACCCATCACTGCTGCTTCTCATCTGGGAATATATACCAAATTTCATTTGAGGCTCAGAAAACACAAATCCTCCTAGGAGATCAACTCTGGAAACAATGGGCTCCCCACACTTTCACCACAGACTCTGGTTAAGCAAAGCCGTACTCATTCAAAAAAAAATTTTTTTTTTTTTTTTTTTTTTTTTTTTTGAGACGGAGTCTGTCTCTGTCGCCCAGGCTGGAGTGCAGTGGCGCGATCTTGGCTCACTACAGCCTCCACCTCCTGGGTTCAAGCAATTCTCCTGCCTCAGCCTCCCAAGTAGCTGGGACTACAGGGCCACAACATCTGGCTATTTTTTGTATTTTTAGTACAGATAGGGTTTCACCATGTTGGCCGGGATAGTCTTGAACTCCTGGCCTCAAGTGATCCACCCGCCTCGGCCTCCCAATGTGCTGGGATTACAGGAGTGAGCCACCGTGCCTGGCTTAAACAATTTTTTAAGAGATAAGGTATCATTATGTTGCCCAGGCTGGCCTCGAATTTGAGCTCAAGCAATTCTCCTGCTTCAGCCTCCCAAGTCTCTGGGATTACAGGTGCCCATCACTATGCCTGGCTAAAAAGGATTTTTTAAAAGCCAACTCCATTCCACATAAAAGACTACTCCAGACCCTAAAGCATACCCCAAGAGCAGCACCACTTGCTCATAGCATTTAAGTGTATTTAAAAAGCATCCTCCTAGGCCATATGTGTTGGCTCACCCCTGTAATACCAGTACTTTGGGAGGCTGAGGTGGAAGGATCACTTGGGCCCAGGAGTTCAAGACCAGCTTGGGCAGCATTGTGAGACTCTATCTCTACACAAAATAAAAAAGCTAGCTGTGCATGGTGGTGCATCCTGTAGTACCAGTTATTCAGGAGGCTGAGGCAGGAGGATCGCTTAAGCAAAGGAGGTAGAGGCTGCGGTGAACTGTGATTGCACCACTGCACTCTAGCCTGGGTGATAGAGGGAGATCTTGTCACAAACAGAGCATCTTCTTGGCTCTTAAAGACTGCCAGGTTGGAGGAAAGGTCCTTTTGAAAATTATGACTAACTTGGCTGGGTGCAGTGGCTCATGCCTGTAATCCCAGCACTTTGGGAGGCCGAGGCAGGTGAATCACCTGAAGTCAGGAGTTTGAGACCAGCCTTGGCCAACATGGTGAAACCCCACCTCTACTAAAAATACGAAAATTAGCCAGGCATGGTGGTGTGCACCTGTGATCCCAGCTACTCAGCAGGCTGAGGCAGGAGAATCAATTGAACCTGGGAGGCGGAGGCTGCAGTGAGCCGAGATTGCACCATTGCACTCCAGCCTGGGCGACAAGAGTGAAACTCTATCTCAAAAAAAAAAAAAAAAAAGAAATTTATAACTAACCTTTATTGTACATCTACTCTATGCCAGGTATTGTGCTAAATATATACTCTCTGTACATTATAGGGGTGACTTTTACAAATCTAGTAATTTCTTTTTTCTTTCTTTTTTTTTTTTTTTTTGAGACAGAGTCTTGCTCTGTCGCCCAGGCTGGAGTACAGTGGCACAATCTCGGCTCACTGCAAGCTCCGCCTCCCGGGTTCACGCCATTCTCCTGCCTCAGGCTCTCCGAGTAGCTGGGACTACAGGCGCTCGCCACCATGCCCGGCTAATTTTTTTTTATTTTTAGTAGAGACGGGGTTTCACCATGGTCTCGATCTCCTGACCTCGTGATCCGCCCGCCTCGGCCTCCCAAAGTGCTGGGATTACAAGCGTGAGTCACCGCGCCCGGCCTTTTTTTTTTTGAGACAGAGTCTCGCTCTGTCACTCAGGCTGGAGTGCAATGGCGCGATCTCAGTTCACTGCAACCTCTGCCTCCCGGGTTCAAGCAATTCTCCTGCCTCAGCCTCCCAAGTAGCTGGGATTACAGGTGCCCGCCACCACGCCTGGCTAATTTTTTGTATTTTTAGTAGAGGCAGGGTTTCGTCATGTTGGCCGGGCTGGTCTCCAACTCCTGACCTCAGGTGTTCCAGCCTTCTTTTTTTTTTGAGATGAAGTCTTGCTCTGTCCCCCAGACTGGAGTGCGGTGGTGCGATCTGCCTCAAGTAAACCTCAAGTGATCTGCCTGCCTCAGCCTCCCAAAGTGTTAGGATTACAGGCGTGAGCCACCTCGCCTGGCCACAAATCTAGTAATTTCTTTTTTTTGAGACAAGGTCTCACTTTGTCACCCAGGCTGGAGTGCAGTGGTGTGATCTTGACTCACTGCAGCCTCCATCTCCTGGGCTCAAGTGATCCTTCTGCTTCAGCCCCCCAAGCAGCTGAGACTATAGCATGAGCCATCATGCCTGGCTAACAAATCCAGTAATTTCATCTGAAAATCACCTGAGCCGTGTAAAAAATAACAAATAAAGCCACCCTCAGTGTCCTGGCCCCCATCAATTATTTTGGTAGGTGTTGGATAGGAGCTTAATGTATTTAACTAGAAGAAAACCCTTCCTAGATGATTCTAGGAGTACTATTTTTATCTCTGATGCAGTAAAAAAGAGCAACCACATTTTGCAGATGAGGTAACAGATTTAGAGGAGTTAAACCATTCACCCAAAACCATATAACTGCTAGTAACAGATTTAAATCTAGGTCTGCCTGACTTCAGAATCCATAATTTAATCATAATGCAATACAAAGAAATTAAGAAAAGACTAGAAGGGACCTAGAACTGCCTTATTCTGAGCTGATATGGCTCAGTGGAAGAAGCTTTTTCCTAACAAGGGGATATTCAGTACCCCTGAGTCAGAAATGGGAAGAGAAAAAATGGGCAGCTGGAAGGGAGAAGGAGGAGGATAGACAGGGTGTAAGCACCCTTCTAACAAAACAAAACTAAGGAAAAATTCCCAACCCAAGAGGCATGAGGGGGTGGGAAAGGGGACATTCCAAGGACTAGAAACACTGATACACAGACCATTAAAAAAGATTCTTCCCAAATGCCAAAACTTAGTAAAATGCAAAAAGAAATACTAGCACTTTATGGCATTTCAGAGTCTTCTTTATCTCTGTTCTCCTAGGAGGTTAAAGCCTTTTGGAAAGTAGCAAAAGGCCAAAACCACAGCATCTCTGTGGTGTAGGCTAGAGATGGGCAGAGACAGCACTGGTTTGCCCTTTGGCAGCCTTGGGATACACTCAGTGGGTGGGCTTTAAGAGAGCTTCCATAACTTTCCAACTTGCCTAATGCAAAGCAGTCCAGTAAGCAGTTAGGGTGGTTCCTGCTTTTTGGGGAAAATTCCTCCAAAAGCGGTAATAAGGAAGTATAGAAAGCTTTAGATACAGAGGCTCCTGGGACAGAGCTGCCTTTCAGTTGGCTACTAGTTTATCATGGAAAAGTCTTATTTCTTTTTCCAAGGTGGTAGTAGGGGTATGCTTCCTACTTAGTCGTAAGAGCCAAAGAACGTATGCTCTGAAGCTAGGCAAGAGGTAAACATAGTCAGCAGACGAGAAGCAGCCAACAGGAACTCAAGCAGCCATAATTAGAGACAATTAAATGTCTATTTTGGAATCTGGGATATAAGTGGGAGAGATTTCTGGAAGGAAGAGACAAGAATAACTGAGGTCAGATTTCCATAGCAATAAACAGCCTGGTTTTCCTTAGGCTTAGTGGATCTGATTGGGGTCTTCAGGAACCTCCCATATTGCCTGTCTCATCCAGTTGATGTGTAACTCTTTCTGAGACACATAAACCACTGCTGTGGAGCCTGCAGATATGATAGGGAAAGTGGGGTGACCGATGGAAAGCTGTGGGCTCTCCTGAGGCTCCTGGTAAGTGGATCTATAGAAGGCTTTGAGATGAATACCTGACAACAGCTTACTGGGTGTGAAGCTCTTTTCTGACCATTTGTATCCTCAATTGTTCCCCAGTATTATTGTGCAGCCCAAATCACCTCCAATAGCAAGGCTGAGGTACTTTGGAAAAACTTCAACCCAACACAGCTTTTCCCCATCCAAGAAGAAACTCCAGGATCAAGGACTTTACTGGGAGTGTATCTGTTCATGCTACAGGGAATGGAAAGATAAGACTCTATCAAACAAGCCCTCTCCAGGTTGCCAATTGGCAGCAAGGACTCTGTCTTTTCTGTTTAGTGCCTAAGGAGAGAGAAGAGGTGAGTTCCTATAGTCCAACAAAAAAACTTGCTCCAGACTAGAACTACAGCTTCTGCATCCTAGTTTTAACTCTCAGGTTGGCACGAAGCACTCTGCTGTGCGAATGTCTAGCTGTGTTCTCTAAGACGCTGCTCAGTGATGGCTAAGACTAATGAAGACTTGGTCCTCATTTCTCCTTGGTGGGTTCAAATTTCAAGCACAGAGGCAGGCTTTGCAAAACTACTCTGAAAACTGTAATGCTTCAGTGGAAAGGAGGCCATGAGAAAAACAGAGTACTACAGTAAGATCACTGCTTGGCCAGGCACACCACACTATGCTATGTTGTGGCCTATCACCTGAGGAAGAAGGCTGACTGAGAAGCAAGAGTGCCTCCAAATTCTTGCTCCTCTTCTGGCTTTAGGTAGGACTTTCTTCAGTTATTTCAAGGGAGGAAAGGGAACTCACATATATCTAACGTCTGATACATCTCAGTCATTATATAAAGCACTTTATACTCATTTTATTATTATTTTTTGAGATGGAGTCTCACACTGTTGCCCGGACTGGAGTGCAGTGGCATGATCTCGGCTCACTGCGATTCTCCTGCCTCAGCCTTCCAAGTAGCTGGAATTACAGGCATCTGCCACCATGCCCGGCTAATTTTTTGTATTTTTAGTAGAGATGGGTTTCACTATGTTGACCAGGCTGGTCTCGAACGCCTGACCTCATGATCTACCCGCCTTGGCCTCCCAAAGTGCTGGGATTACAGGCATGAGCCACTGCACCCAGCCTACACTCACTTTATAACTGAATCCTTTCAGCAAACTTGCAGGGATGGTGGTATTTATTCCAATTTTTACAGAGAAAATTGAGATTCACAGATGTTAGGCAATGTGCCCAGGCCTAAAGTGACACTCCAGTGTATCACGGGCTCCTGCCTCAGCTATTGACTTACAGAATATTCGGCAAAGAGCCATGAAACTTCTCAGTAACTCTGAGGATGGGCAGGTTCTTTTCTTTTTTGAATATTAGTTGACAGGCTTTCTAAACTACTCATGACCCTGGGGGAAGAAAAGGGAATGAAACTGAAGATATGTGTAGCTTTTCTAGGCATGTGACTAAGGTCTGCTTTAGGCCAACTCAACACTTTGGCCCAAAGATTATGGCTGAGTCACCCATATCTCTCTAGGTACTGGGAGCCTCCTAACCTAAGCCCTTCTAAGCTGGTCCAAGTATCTCTCTAGAGAAAGAATCATGTGTTATTTTTATTAAAAGTTATATTTTATTATTTATAATTTAAAACAATTTTTTTTTGGTAGAGATGGAATTTTGCTACGTTGCCCAGGCTGGTCTCAAACTCCTGGCCTCAAGTGATCCTTCTGTCTCAGCCTTCAAAGTGTTGGGATTACATGTGTGAACCACTGCATCTGGCAACCATGTATTATTTTTAATGAAATATTTTAAGTATAGAAAAAAACCTAGAGAATAATATAAAGAACGCCTGTGTATCCACCAAACAGCTTAAGAAACAAACAATCCAACTTGCTAAGCATCTTTCTTTCATCCTGTTTCCTTCCTTCTTCCACCAGGGTATTCATTATTTGACTGTGGTGTTTATTGTTCCTAAGTATTTTTACTACATATATTAAACATACAATATTGTTTTTAATGTTTTAAAATTGTACATACATGTTACCATTCTCTGTGTATCCTTCTGCAACTTGCTTTCCCCTCTTCAACATTATATTTGTGATTTATCCAGGTTAATTCAGGTAATGATATGTAATACTTGAAGAAATGATCTTACCTTTTCCCTGTTTCTGGTCACTCTTCCTCTTGGGTCCTCTAGATTAAAATGTACTGGCTCCAGTGAGCAGGCTGAAAATTTCCTCCTTTTAGTTCTGTATGCCCCCCTTCACCATATAAGATTTAGTGGTGAGAAATGGCTCCCTCCTAAGAAATCTAAGTCCTTATATTCCCTAAGCAGAGGCTAGGGAGTTTAGGGGAAATCAAAGCAAAGATGTAACGGCCTTAAAGAGTCAAGGTGCAGAATTCTTCATCTAAGAAGATGGGTTTAGTGCAAATGGTTCAAAGGCAGGGAATGAACCAAAAGCCATTAGGAGCCCCTTTAATCCAGGGGATCTTCCCAAAGTGTCATAATTTGGTGTTTTCAAGAGTATGACAGAAGTGCTGGGCATGGTGGCTCATGCCTGTTATCCCAGCATTTTGGGAGGCTGAGGTGGGTGGATCACCTGTGGTCAGGAGTTCAAGACCAGCCTGGCCAACATAGCAAACCCCGTCTACTAAAAATACAAAAATTAGCCTGGTGTGGTGGTGTGTGCCTGTAGTCCCAGCTACTTGGGAGGCTGAGGTGGGAGGATAGCTTGAACCCAGGAGGCAGAGGTTGCAGTGAGCCAAGATCATGCCACTGCACTCCAGCCTGGGTGACACAGCAAGACTCTGTCTCCAAAAAGAATTCTTTTAACAATTATGTTCTTTTCTGCAACTCTAATTACCTCTAATTAGACTTATATTTAAGAGGATTCACTTTTATACCTTAAACTATCCATTTTCATTTCTTCCTTGGCTATATTATGTCTTCAAGTAGAGTTTTCCAGAGGATGACACATGTCCTGAGCCCTGGAATACTTCTGATGCATTTACATAGCAACCATAACTGGCTACAGGATTCTTTTGTGTTTTCTTTCCTTGTAGGGATGAAATATGGAAGGTTATAAGATTCTTAGGTCACAAATGTTTCCCTTCTAAATTCTCTAAATGTTGTTTCACTGTCTTCTGGCCTGAAATGTTATCACAGAAAAGTCTGAAGCCAGGCTGGGCGTGGTGGCTTACACCTGTAATCCCAGCACTTTGGGAGGCCAAGGCAGGAGGATCACTTGAGGTCAAGAGTTCGAGACTAGCCTGATCCAACACGGTGAAACCCCGTCTCTACTAAAAATACAAAAATTAGCTGGGTGTAGTGGTGCACGCCTATAACCCCAGCTACTTGGGAGGCTGAGGCAGGAGAATTGCTTGAACCTGGGAGGTGGAGGTTGCAGTGAGCTGAAATTGTCACTGCACTCCAGCCTGGGCAACAGAGTGAGACTCTGTCTTAAAAAAAAAAGAAAAGAAATGTGTGAAGCCAGCCTGATTTTCTCCCGTCTATGTGGCCTCATGTTTTTTCTTTCAGTTCTGCATGCCTTGGTATTTTGAAAAAAGGATGTTTGATGTTTCTTCTTTGGTTCACCCATGTTCCCATTCCTTCTCTCTTTATGTTGAATCTTTGTGTTCTCTTTGGATTTAATCTAAATTTCACTGTATCTGGCAGATATTCTGTAGTCTGTGCATAGGTATGCGTAGGTTATTTCATTTTATTATAGATAAAGCTTCCTTCTGTGGTTTTGTTTTTTCAATTTGGTGAGCTTTAAGGAATGAAGCACTCATCCACAAATTTTTTTCTATATTCGTAACATTGGTACCAACTTTTTTTTTTTTTTCAAGAGGAGTTTTGCTCTTGTTGCTCAGGCTGGAGTGCAATGGCACGAACTGGGCTCACTGCAACCTCCACCCTCCGGGGTTCAAGTGATTCTCCTGCCTCAGCCAACCGAGTAGCTGGGATTACAGGCATGTGTCACCATGCCCGAGTAATTTTGTATGGCGTTTCTCCATGTTGGTCAGGCTGATCTCGAACTCCTGACCTCAGGTGATCTACCCGCCTCAGCCTCCCAAAGTGCTGAGATTACAGGCGTGAGCCACTGAGCCTAGTCATCATCATTGGTACCAACTTTTAAACATTTTATTTATTTTCTTTTTTCTCCCTCTCTATAATCATGTACAATATTTTTTTCTAGAAGCAGAGAGGGATCTCTTAACAGATATTTAGCCAGTTATAGTAGAGGGGTTAAATCAGAGATCTCCATTTTTCATTCAGTAAAAGATTATAAGATATCTACTATGTAAAAACTGCAGTATTAAGAAGTTAGGGGATATAAAGACATATAAAAATATTTCTATATTTAGCCAGGTGCGGTGGCTCACGCCTGTAATCCCAGCACTTTGGGAGGCTGAGGTGGGCAGATAATGAGGTCAGGAATTTGAGACCAGCCTGGCCAGCATGGAGAAATCCCATCTCTACTAAAAATACAAAAAATTAGCTGGGCATGGTAGCGCATGTCTGTAGTCCCAGCTACTCGGGAGGCTGAAGCAGGAGAACTGCTTAAACCTGGCAGGTGGAGGTTGCAGTGAGCTGAGATTGTGCCATTGCACTCCAGCGGGGGTGACAGAGTGAGATTCCGTCTCAAAGAAAAAAAAAGAAAATTCTATATTCAAGGCATTTATAGTCTAGTTGAAGAGAGAAGAAAGATGCAGTAAGTGCCACAGTACCATGTGAGCATGAATAAAGTGTTATGGGTGCACAGGGAGCACAGAGGTGGGGGAAATAGTTTATGGCTATGACAATTTTTTTTTTTTTCAATGGAGTTTCGCTCTGTCATCCAGTCTGGAGTCCAATAGTGCAATCCCGGCTCACCACAACCTCTGCCTCCCCGGTTTAAGCAATTCTCCTGCCTCAGCCTCCTGAGTAGCTAGAATTACAGGCATGCACCACCACGCCCAGCTAATTTTTGTATTTTTAGTAGAGACGGGGTTTCACCATGTTGGCCAGGGTGGTCTCGAACTCCTGACCTCAGGTGATTGGCCCGCCTTGGCCTCTCAAAGTGTTGGGATTACAGGCGTGAGCCACCATGCCTGGCCGGCTATGACGTCTTAAGAAAGCTGCATGGAAGAGTTGGAATATGCATTGGATCTTGCAAGATGGGTAGGATTTTTACAGGAAAGAGCTCCAAACAGAGGCAATTCAGGCAGAGTGAATGTTAGAAATAAAGGGAAGTAGGAATGTAAGAAACCCAGTGCGCAGGGCAGTCAGTTGAGTGTAGGTGAAGGGTACACTCAGGGTAATGATGAGAAGTAGTAATTTCTTACCTGGCGCTGAGGGCTACACTTGCTAACTGCAAAAAGCATGGAAAACCTAGGTGAGAACCTGGCTTTCTAGCCTGCCAGCATGTGAAGATGCTACTCTGGACTGCTGCTTGGGTCATGTGCCTTGGATTAGGGGGAAATGCAGGAGAGGTTGCTTGGGACCAGGGGACCAAAGATGCAGAATACAGGGCTGACACTCAAGCCTTGACAATGAAGTGTTCACTACACTGCGAATTCCTGAGCATCAGCTGTTATATAAAATGCCAGAACATGAGAAAGATGGGCAGGAGCTGTCTCTGAATAGTCTCGCCTACACCTTCTCCAAGGTGGTCCTATTAGCATCCCTCAAGCCCCGAAGACCTTGGGCAGGTGTCCAGAAAGCCTCAGCAGCCCACCACTGCCGGCAGAGACAAGCACACAACGAATATGAGAAACTCCCTTCTGAACAATTTTATGCTCCTACCCTGCCACTTAGCCAAGACATAATAGCAGCAGGGTAATCAAGTCTCACTTGACTGCAATTTAATTACCTTTCCCAGGTTTACCATAAGTAATTAAAACTAAGTGACCCCAAAATAATGGGAAAAAGTTCATATGGGATGTAAGATGTCTGATCTTATCAGCAGGAGCTCATTCACAGGATTGGGTAATTGCTAACAGCCTTCCCAGTCATTAGCCTTGTGTGGGCTGCCTATAGCTTTACCTCAACTTTTTTTTTGTTTTGTTTTGTTTTTTTTTTTTTTGAGACGGTGTCTGGCTCTGTCGCCCAGGCTGGAGTGCAGTGGCACAATCTCGGCTCACTGCAAGCTCCGCCTCCCGGGTTCACACCATTCTCCTGCCTCAGCCTCTCCGAGTAGCTGGGACTACAGGCGCCCGCCACCACGCCCGGCTAATTTTTTGTATTTTTTAGTAGAGACGGGGTTTCACCGTGGTCTCGATCTCCTGACCTCGTGATCCGCCCGCCTCGGCCTCCCAAAGTGCTGGGATTACAAGCGTGAGCCACCGCGCCCGGCTACCTCAACTTTTTTATTTAAAAAAAAGAAGTAGTAGCCAGTCTAGGCAACACAGAAACTCTGTCTCTAAAAAAAAAAAAAAAAAAAAAAAAAAAAAAAAAAAAAAAAAAAAATTAGCCGTGTAGTGGCACACGCCCGTAGTCCCAGCTACTTGGGAGGCTGAGGTGGGAAAATCACTTGAGCCCGGGAGGTTGAGGCTGCAGTAAGCCATGATTGTGCCACTGCACTCTAGCCTGGGCGACAGAATGAAAACTTGTCTCCTCCAACACAGCAAATGACTATGAGATACGCTAGGCCTTTTCTCTGAACCTCTTTTCTCATACAGAAAGCTGCAGTGTTGGCCAGGCGCGGTGGCTCACGCCTGTAATCCCAGCACTTTGGGAGGCCGAGGTGAGTGGATCACAAGATCAGGAGATCGAGACCATCCTGGCTAACATGGTGAAACCCTGTCTCTACTAAAAATACAAAAAATTAGCTGGACATGGTGGCGGGCACCTGTAGTCCCAGCTACTCAGGAGGCTGAGGCAGGACAATGGTGTGAACCTGGGAGGCGGAGCTTGCAGTAAGCTGAGATCGTGCCACTGTACTCCAACCTGTGTGACAGAGCGAGACTCTGTCTCAAAAAAAAAAAAAAAAAAAAAAAAAGGGAAAGCTGTAATGTCTTAGGGAGCCATGGTTTGCTCACCAAGTCTCTTCATGTCAATTAGGACACTAACACTAACACTGGATTTTTTTTTTTTTTTTTGAGACAGGGTTTTGCCGTGTTGCCCAGACTGTCTTGAACTCCTGAGCTCGGCAATCTGCCCGCCTCAGCCTCCCAAAGTGCTGGGATTAGAGGTTGCAGGTGTGACCCACTGTGCCTGGCCCTGCCCACCCACAGAAGGGCAGGGAAAGGTTGCTAATTAGAGCATATGGGGAAAGTTATGCCATTGTCGTCCTTGGAAAGCCTGAGAGAATGGAAGCTACAAAGCTCATGAATTACCTGGAACCAGGTGATCAAATGGACGAAGGCAAGTGTAGTTCTGGTTTAAGAGAGTGGTGATGTTTGTCAGTCTTATCCAGGAGTCTGGAAGAGGACATGGCGTAGCAGGGGTGCAACAAGAAAAATGTCTGGAATGCTACATTTATTCATCTATAAAAATTCAGGAGTTCAGCTGGATGACTTCTAAGGCCTCATCTCACACTAGCATTCCAGACTTAGTGCTGGAGCCAGACCATGAGAAATCATGAAGTTCCAATTTCTTCTAAAGGTAAGAGGGAGCATTCAAAAGGTTTTTAATAGAACAAGGATGTGATCAGAGATATTCTTTAGAAAGACAATGTTGGCAACATGCCATCCTTGTGAAATGGGATAAAGTAGGAATATAATAACAACAACAATAATAAATAAAAAAAATAGCAACCAACTATCCTAAATGCTTTATATGGCCGGGCACGGTGGCTTATGCCTGTAATCCCAGCACTTTGGGAGGCTGAGACAGGCAGATCACTTGAGGTCAGGAGTTCATGACCAACCTGGCCAACATGGTGAAACCCTGTCTCTACTAAAACACAAAAACTAGCCGGGTGTGGGGGTGCGCACCTATAATCCCAACTACTCAGGAGCTTGAGGCAGGAGAATCGCTTGAACTCAGGAGGCGGAGGTTGCAGCGAGCTGAGATCACGCCATTGCACTCCAGCCTGGGTGACAGAGTGAGACTATCTCGAAAAAAAAAAAAAAGCTTTATATTTACTAACTAATTTAGTACTCCCAATAAATCTACAAGGTAATTCAGTTTTACCCCCATTTTATAATGAGAAAATCAGGCACAAAGAGGTAAGGCCATTTTTTTTTTTTTTTTTTGAGATGGAGTCTCGCTCTGTTGCTCTGTCACCCAGGCTGGAGTGCAGTGGTGTGATTTCAGCTCACTGCAACCTCTGCCTGCTGGGTTCAAGCGATTCTTCTGCCTCAGCCTCCTGAGTAGCTGGGACTACAGTGTGCACCACCACGCCTGGCTAATTTGGCCAATTCTTTAAGAGACTAATAAGTGACAGACCTAGGATTCAGTTTGGCAGTCTGACTCAAAGCTCATGTTCTAATTCATAAGAACAATGGGGGAAGGATAAATATAGAAGACAAAGAATGATGAAGACAGGAAAAATAAGTTAGAGAACACCACAATGTAGTGGTATAGTGGCTCATGCCTGTAATCTCAGCACTTTAGGAGGCACTCAGGAATTCAAGCCTGGGCAACATAGTGAGACCTGGTCTCTACTAAAAATATAGTGGCACATGCCTGTGGTCCTAGCTACTCAGGAGGCTGAGGTGAGCAGATCACCTAAGCCCAGGGTGTTGAGGCTGCGGTGAGCCACGATCGCATCACTGCACTCCAGCCTGGGGGACAAAGAGAGACCCCGTCTCAAAAGAGAGAGAGAGAGAGAATATCACAAGAATGATTTGGGAAAGAGACAAAGACTTTATCTCTGGGTCTGACCTCTTCTCCTAAGCTCTAACCACAAACTGAATACCAGACATCTCCACATACCTGATGCCCTACAGGCACTTCCAACCTCTTGTGCCCTACACAGACCTTATCTCCCACAAATCTGTCCCTCCTTCCTCATCTCAGTGAGTGCACCACCATCCACTCTTCCTGTAACCGGAAACCTGGGCTTCATCTGTCAACTCTCCCCTCCCTTACCCCACATGTCCCCTTCTTGCTCATTCCTTGTCAGTCTCCTTAGATTCCTTTTCTTATGTCTAAAATTGCTTGCTGTTAGTTCCCATTCCCCAAGGTTTTGTTTTGGTTTCTTTTCTTTTCACGTCACACACTCTCCCTGGGTGATTTCATCTACTCTGCTCCCAAGGCTTCAGTTGTCAGTTCTCAGTTTTTTTTGTTTTTTTTTTTTGAGACAGAGTCTCACTCTGTCACCCAGGCTGGAGTGCAGTGGTGCAATCTCGGTTCACTGCAACCTCTGCCTCCAGGGTTCAACTGATCCTCCTGCCTTAGCCTCCCAAGTATCTGGTATTACAGGCGTGTGCCACCACACCCGGCTAATTTTTGTATTTTTGATAGAGATGGGGTTTCGCCATGTTGCCCAGGCTGGTCTCGAACTCCTGGGCTCATCTGCCCACCTCAGCCTCCTAAAGTGCTGGGACTACAGGCATGAGCCACCATGCCCAGCCTTCAGTTATCACTTCTGTGCCCGCCACTTCCAAATTTGTACCTCAAGCGCAAGCTTCTTTCCTAAGCTCCAGCCCTGTAGATCAAGGCTCCTGTACATCGCCATGCATTCAACTTGTCCCAGACGGAATTTATACTCTCCCCATCTCCCAGCCTGCCAATCTTGCTCTTCCTCTATTAATTTCTATCTTGAATAGCACACCAGAAATCTTATTGCTCAAGCAACAAATCTGTTTTTTTCCTTAATTTCTCTTTGACCTCATATATCTAGGCAGACACGTTTTATAGTTTTTAATCACCTTATTGTCTGTCTTCTCCATCTCTACTGCTATTTATTGCCTTAGTTTAGGACCTCTTCTATCTCACCAGAATTATTTCAATGGCCTTCCTGCCTCCATGTTTACCCTCTTCAGGCCAACCTTCCTAATATAGCCCAAATAATCTTCCTGAAATACTAATTTAATCATGTTGTTCTTTTGCTTTAAGCTCTTAAATTACCATTACCTATCAAACTCCTCAGGGAACAATCTATTACTTGGCCCTTGTCCATCTGCATGTATAGCCTTGTCTCTTGTATCCATCCCTCTCTGAATTATACTCTAGTCATGGTGAATTGTTTATCATTCTTTCATATAACAAATATTTATTGAGTTCCTGTAGGCCCTCAGGATATAAAAGTAAACAAGAGAGATAAGGTACTTACATTCTGAAACTAATGTTTTACTTGTGAGAGACAAGTAAAGATAAGACTAGATAGCGACGGTGTTATGAAGGAAATGAAACAGGTTGATGTGATGGCGGTTAGTGGGATAGATTATTTCCAATAGGGTAGTTGGGGAAGGTTCCTCTGAAGAGGTGACATTTGAGCTAAGATCAAAATAAGGAGATGTTTCTGGAATAAGATATACTTTTTTATACTTCACAATCTTTTTTTTTTTTGGAGACAGAGTCTCGCTGTCGCCCAGGTTGGAGTGCAGTGGTGCGATCTCGGCTCACTGCAGGCTCCGCCCCCCGGGGTTCATGCCATTCTCCTGCCTCAGCCTCCCGAGTAGCTGGGACTACAGGCGCCCGCCACCTCGCCCGGCTAATTTTTTGTATTTTTAGTAGAGATGGGGTTTCACTGTGTTAGCCAGGATGGTCTCGATCTCCTGACCTCGTGATCTGCCTGCCTCGGCCTCCCAAAGTGCTGGGATTACAGGCGTGAGCCACCATGCCCGGCCTTTTCTTTTTTGAGACAGGGTCTCACTCTGTCACCCAGGCTGGAGTGCAGTGGCATGATCATTGCTCACTGCAACCTCCACTTCCTGGGCTCAGTTGATCCTCCCACCTCAGGGGTTACATGTGCACACCACCATGCTCAACTAATTCTTGTATATATATGTATTTTAAGACAAGCTCTCACTCTGTTACCCAGGCTGCAGTATAGTAGCACAATCTTGGCTCACTGTAGCCTTGACATACCAGACTCAGTCAGTCCTCCCACCTCAGCCTTCTGAGTAGCTGAGACTACTGATGTATGCCACCACTCCTGGCTAATTTTTGTAGTTTTTGTAGAGATGTGGTTTTGTCATGTTGCCCAGGCTGGTCTCAAACTCCTGGGCTCAAGTAATCTGCCCACCTCGACCTTCCAAAGTGCTGGGACTACAGGTATGAGCCACTGTGGCTGGCCACTTCACTTTTTATGTATCTAGAATACCTCTGGCCAGGTGCAGTGGCTCATGCCTGTAATCCCAGCACTTTGGAAGGCCGAGGTGGGAGGACCGCTTGAGGCCAGGAGTTCAAGACCAGCCTGGGCAACACAGTAAAATCCCCATCTCTATAAAATTTTTTTTAAAAATTAGCTGGGCCTGGTGGTGTGCGCCTGTAGTCCTAGCTACTCGAGAAGCTGAGGCAGGAGGACTGTTGGAGCTCAGGAGTTTGAGGCTGTAGTGAGCTATGATCATGCCATTGTACTCCAGCCTGCAACAGAGGGAAACCCTGTCTTGAAAAAAAACAGAAAACAAAACAAAAAAACATCACCCCCAAAACCACTCCTTTCTCCAGCTCAGGTGGCTCTACTCATTTGCTAAGATTCAGCTCAAGGGTCATTTCCTTAAGCCTTGCCTGACCCTTTCCTCCCTTCTGACCTTACAGATCTCTACCATAGCACCTATCACTTCTTACTGCACATAGTATAAATACCTTGAGGGAAGAGATTAAGACTTATGTCGTTTTGTTTCTTTCATTGCCTAGCACAATCTTAATCAGAGAGCGGGTCTGTTAGTATCTGATAAATCAGTGAAATGCTTGAGATGGGTCTCTATTAGTGGTGTGCTGAAGCTGGCTTGTTTCACCTTGGGAGAGGCAATTATTAGCATCTCTTCTCAACTCAGCGTTAGGTGATATCATTGGCTATAGTGGAATAATTTACACCACAGAAATTAGCAAACGTTTCGAATTACGTCGCTTATTTTTTCCTTTGGAGGGCTGGTTGTCAACAATTTATCAGCATACCACTGGTAGCAGTGTACCACAAAACTCTGGATATTTTTGACCAATTGATATTAGTAGTTTAAAGCAAATACTTCTGAAGGTTTTGTTATGAAAAACAGCAGTCCTCTGCAACCCCTATTTCTCATTTCCCTCCTCCCAGAGGCAACTCTTTTAATTCTTTCTGCTGAGTATTTTGGTATTACTTCCATGCCTCTAGGTATTAACATAATTGTATTACTAGTTCTTTATTTTTCAGCTTTAGGCATTATCAATTGACTTTCTACAATGAAAAATGAGAATTTAGCTCTCCTTTCTCCCTTACCCCGATTTCCCTTTCCATCTTTCATCCTTTCAATAGAGTTATAGCATAACTTTGGCCAGTAGTCAGGTTTACTATATTATGACTATGTAAATTCTATTTTGTAGCGGATCCATAGCAAACTATGGTCTTTTCATTTCTTATACAGGTTATGTATCCCTTATCTGAAATACTTGGGACCAGAAGTGTTTTATTTTTTATTTATTTATTTCTTTGAGACGGAGTTTTGCTCTGTCACCCAGGCTGGAGTGCAGTGGTGCAATCTCAGCTCACTGCAACCTCTGCCTCCTGGGTTCAAGCCATTCTCCTGCCTCAGCCTCCTGAGTAGCTGGGACTACAGGTGCACACCACCATACCTGGCTAATTTTTTTTTGTTGTTGTATTTTTAGTAGAGATGGGGTTACACCATGTTGGCCAGGCTAATCTCGAACTCCTGACCTCAGGTGATGCACCTGCCTCAGCCTCCCAAAATGCTGGTATTACAGGCATGAGCCACTGTGTCAGGCCAGAAGTGTTTTAGATTTTGGATTTTTTTTGGATTTTGGAATATTTGCATTATACTTACCGTTTCAGCATCCCTAATCCAAAAATCTGAACTCTCAAATGTTCCAATGAGAATTTCCTTTGAGTGTCAAGTTGGTGCTCAAAAATTTTCGGATTTTGGAGCATTTGATTTTGGGTTTTTGGATTAGGGATATTCAACTTGTACAACTTCTTGATTTTCCCAGAGTTAATAATTGTCGTTTTTGTTAAATAGTGTTGTTTTTTCTATGTTATCCCCAATTCAACTTCAAACTTTTAGCTAGTTGTCTAAATCGACTTTCAAATGTTTGTATGTATCTGGTATTTTATCAGTTGCATCTTGTTGAATAAATCTTTTCTGGATTCTTTGGTTTTGTTCCACTTTGGATTAACTAATCCCTTTATGCCCCATTTAGAGCTGTCATTCTTATCTCTGTTCACTGTTATCCCATAGATTCTTTTTGCCCTTTTTCTGAGTTGAATCTCTTGTTTCTGATCTTTCTCTGTTTGGTTTATTTTCCATTTTAGAGGAATAAATTTCCTAGTAAAGTTTTTGAGACTTTTCATATCTGAAAATGTTTTTATTCTATTGCCCTCTTGATTAGCACTTTGCCTGGGTATACAATTTTAGGTTAAAATTAACTTTCCTTCAGAATTTTGAAGGCATTTTTCCATTATCTTTGCCTCAAGTGGGGACATGGGGAAACATACCCTTCCTCCACAGTGACTGAGTTCATGAGAAGGCAATTGGTAACAGTCACTCTATCCTTTATGAGACAGGATGAGCCAATGACTGAGCGCTTAATGGATGACTTCTCTCCAATCTGTGTCTCTGGCCCAATGAGGCTGTCAACTCCAACCTGTAAAAGGCAAAATATAAAACTCTGTCCACCCATCTCAACCAACTGCAAACCACCCTCCAGATCCCTCAAGCTGGGATCTAATGGGATCTTTCCATAGAGACACTTCAGCAAGAGGGACCATCATCAGTATTTCTCAGGGCCACAAGGTCATACAACACCTCTGAGACCAACTCAAACCTATTTGAAGCATGGGCCCTCCTCCCTTGCCAAGAAAACAAAATAAAACAACAGACACATATACACACTCATGCACTTGTGTATACAGATGTGCTCTCTTAAAGAGAGTGCTCAAGTCAGAGTTAGCAGGGGGACAGATTGTGCCACTGCACTCCAGCCTGGGCAACAGAGTGGGACTCTGTCTCAAAAAGAAGAAAAAGAAAATTGGGATTGGCTCAGGAATCTGTAGGACCCACACCAGATAAAACCTCAGGTGAGCCTCAACCTGGATTGGTTACAGATCCAAGGGAGTCCCAAGCCAGAGAGCTTATGAGAAATCATAGCTAGTCCCACATTTACCCATGACTAGAGTCTTTCAGGCTGAGATTGAGAGCTCCTGTGTCTGAGTCCCAGCACTATAATGGACCCTTCCTTACAAGGTCATTACTTGCCCAGGCAGTCTTGTTGAGTGAGATTTTATTCTCAGAACCCACTGTGATTTCCCTGGGGCTAATGAGGTTCAGGACTTAAAGGCCTCAATCCGGCTTCTCAAGAACAAGTCTCGATGCTCCCAAAGAACATCCCATGCCCACCCTGGCCACACTAGCACTTACCAGGTGTTTGCTGACAATCTGGGCTGACGAATGGACGGGTGGTTCTTCTGGACAGAGAGCAGACAGCAATTTGGGCACCTTAAGGACAGAGATTTGGTCACTAAAGATCAGAAAACACCAGAAAACACCTTAGGTAGAACCCAGTGCTCAATCAGAGATATGGGGAATTCTCAGTCATAGCTTGCTGTCTGAGTGAGGGAGAGCAGGAGGCTGCTGCATTCCCCCTAGGACCAATATTATTCATGCAGCAGCTTCTAGATGGCTTTATTGTCAGTCTCTTAGCTGTGAATGCTCCTCCTTGAAAGTAATGCCATGTCCCTTGGCTGGGAGGCACTGAGACCAGTCTTTAAGATACCCACATACCACCTCTTGGGAAAGGAGGCCTGATCAGGTCAAGGAACACCCCGAATCCTGATCATAAGCATCCTGGGTTCCTGGTCACCTCCTGGACCACTGTGACCACTCATGAGGTGAGGATGAGATCCATTTTAGACAAATTCCAAAACAAGGACAGACCCTGAGAAGGCATCTATCCACCAGCCAAAAGAAAACATGAAGGGGAAGTTCACACTATTCCCTCTCCAGTGTGAGAAACCTGGAAAGGTTAGAGGTATGGGGGGCTTTGGCTACCAGTCCACTAGGAAGGCATAGGTAGTGCACCTGTCTGTGATTCTCTAGCATAGACAGAATGCTGGTCAGAGCACTGTGTGTGGCAGCCACACTAGCTGACAGAGGCCTTGTCAGCATGGCTACACTGGAATATGAAGGCTAATTCCGAGCCCCCAGCCCTAGGATCTCTTCCACACTCCACCCAAGGCTCTTCAGGCCTGTCTGCTGCATAGCCCCTGTTGGCACTTCAAAGGATACTTTTCCCAGCATGCTCCTTGAGAGCAGGGCCCCTCTTTCATGATGTGGACACAGCAGTGCACCTGTGATCTGGACAAGTCTTCCCACTCAGGTTATCCATGAACATCTTTCCAGACCAGCCTGAAAGACTCTAGTCATGGGTAAATGTGGGACTAGCTATGATTTCTCATAAGCTCTCTGGCTTGGGACTCCCTTGGATCTGTAACCAATCCAGGTTGAGGCTCACCTGAGGTTTTATCTGGTGTGGGTCCTACAGATTCCTGAGCCAGGTTTTCTTCAGAAGTCAATCCCAATTTTCTTTTTCTTTTTTTTGAGACAGAGTCTCACTTTGTTGCCCAGGCTGGAGTGCAGTGGCACAATCTCAGCTTACTGCAACTTCCACCTCCCAGGTTCAAGCAATTCTCCTGCCTCAGTCTCCTGAGAAGCTGGGATTACAGGTGCGCGCCACCATGCTTGGCTAATTTTTGTATTTTTAGTAGAGATGCGGTTTCGCCATGTTGGCCAGGCTGGTCTCGAACTCCTGACCTCAGGTGATCCACCCGTCTCAGCCTCCCAAAGTGCTGGGATTACAGGCGTGAGCCACTGCGCCCGGCCTCAATCCCAATTTTCAACAATTTGTTTTATATTATTCTGTGCCCCACTGCCACCCTGGTCTGCACCTGCAATTATATTTTCACAGGGTTCTACCAGGAGCAATGTCAATAACTAATCTTTTCATTATCTCACCTCTGTTATCCTTGAATGCCACCCCAATGTAGTTTCCTCAATTATTTATCTTTTCCTATCCTCTTTTTTTTTTTTTTTTTTTTTTAATACAGAGTCTCACTCTGTTGCTTAGGCTTAGGCTGGAGTGCGGTGGTGCGATCTCAGCTCACTGCGACCTCCGCATCCCAGGCTCAAGTGATCCTCCCACCTCAGCCTTCCAAGTAACTGGGACTACAGCCACACGCCACCACACTTGGCTAATTTTTGTAGTATTTGTGTAGAGACAGGATTTTGCCATGTTGCCCAGGCTGGTCTCGAACTCCTGGGCTGAAGCGATCCACCTGTCTCGGCCTCCCAAATTGCTAGGATTACAGGCGTAAGTCACTGTGCCCGGACTCTTTTCTTATTCTCATCTAAACCCTCTACTGCTCTGCATTTCCTTTTGCTAGTCTCATTATTCCTCCCTCCCAAAACCTTCCTCCTGGGCCTACTATACAATACAGAGTTCCTTTATACTTTCAACCTCTTTACTGTCCCCCTCTCCACCCTCTGCCTTCATTAAGGCCTGGCTTATCTTTGAGGACACTGCTTCTCCTTCAGTGGAAACTATTTGTTCCCCATATCTCACAAACTTCAAGGTTAAAAGGAAGGGCTAGCAAGAGACTCCTCATTAATGCTGTTTGCAGACAATTCTCTTTCAAAGTCATTCCTTTCCTGAGGCTTTGCCATCTGGCCACTCTCTACTCTGCTCCCTCACCTTCTCAGGGAAGCCTCCTCTGTATGCCTATGTTTACTTCATCAGAGTAATGATTACAGAGTACTTACCTGCTTATTATGAAGTAAGTACTGCAGATATCCCCATGCTGAACAGAATAGGAGGAACCTGCTGACCCAGAGGCCAGAAGTTAGCCTTCCTGAAGATCTTAGCCTTTCCCTGGAGCCACAGAGGCCCTGACTATGGACCAGGCCCCCTGCTTCCCTTTTTGCTGCACCTGAGTACCCTAGTAGTCTCCCTTGACATGCCAGGTCTTGCTCAACCTTGGGAATGACAGGGATTCTTAACAAGTTACTATGTACCTAATGAAGAAACAGACAAGTGGCTCAGTCTGTTTCTAGGACAAGAGCCCCATGATTTTCTTTCTAAACTCATGCTCTCACCTGTCTGTTTGCTTCCATGTAGAGTCCCAGTGTGCTCACTCGAGAGCAGAGCCCCTCTTTCATGATGTGGACATAGCAGCGCACCTGTGATCTGGACAAGTCTTCCCACCTGTCTCCTCGACAGGCATTCCAGCAGGCATCATAGGGAGCCAGGTTCAGTGTATTGGCTTCTTTTATAAAACTGTAAATATCTTCAGAACAAACACCCACACCAAGGAAATAAATGAGAGAGAGATAACAGAACAGATACAGACTCGTCAAGTTGTTTTTTGTTTTTTTAAGAGATAAGGTCTTGTTATGTTGCCTAGGCTGGTCTCAAACTCCCAGACTCAAGCAATCCTCCCACCTCAGCTTCCTGAGCAGCTGGGACTACAGGTATGCACCACCATGCTTGGCTCTAAGTTTTAAAAGAGGTTACAGCTCACACTTCTCCCTTTGAAACTCACCCACAAAACATGAACCCTGAGGAAATCCCACTAAAATCTGTAAGAGAAAGTCAAACTAAAAGAGGCAGTGTACTTCCCTAAAATATATGATATAAAAATGCTTAATACGAGGTCCTAAAAGCATGTGACCGGTAATCAAGACCACTAGGGAAAATAAAACAGATGACCTCTGTAAATCATGAAATAACACAAGCCAGCGTCCAGGCTTTAGTGGCCAGCCAGGTTGACTTTGTGCTGCTAGTCTCTATCACCATATCTGGTAGCTGTGCTATGACAGAAAGCACAGAACTTGGAGCTCAGAGTACCAGGGCTCTAGTTTTTCAGCTCTCACAACGACCCTTTGAGATCTTTTACTTTCTGATACAAAAACTGGGGCTCAGAGGACTGAGTCACCTGCCTCAAGACACAATGCTGGCCGGGCGCGGTGGCTCATGCCTGTAATCCCAGCACTTTGGGAGGCCGAGGCGGGCGGATCATGAGGTCAGGAGATCGATACCATCCTGGCTAACACACAGAAACCCCGTCTCTACTAAAAATACAAAAATGAGCCGGGCGCGGTGGCGTGTGCCTGTAGTCCCAGCTGCTGGGGAGGCTGAGGCAGGAGAATGGTGTGAACCCAGGAGGCGGAGCTTGCAGTGAGCCAAGATTGCACCACTGCCCTCCAGCCTGGGCGACAGAGTGAGACTCCATCACGAAAAAAAAAAAAAAAAAAAGAAAGACACAATGCTAGTAAGAGGCAGTCAGATTTCAAATCCAGAACTGTCTGATGCCCAGTTCTACAATCCTAATCATCATGCTGTACTGTCAGTTTATTCATTTGATAAATACTTTTTCAGAACATCTACTATGAGTCCACGACTGGGCCAGGGATTAGGGATATGACAGCAAACAAGACAGATCCAATCTTCAGATCCTGTCACGGAGACACTCGGGTTGGCCTGTGGTTGGACTGCGATTGTACATTCCTTCACTTTCCTTCCCTTGATAAAAGAGGCTGAGTTTAATCAGGAATGGGGCTGCCTAGAGCCTAGAGAACAGGGGAACTAAGAAGTGGCAGGTGGAGTTTAAAGGCAAAATGGTCTAGTGAGGAACAAAGCCAAACCAGAGCTATGAATCAGAGAATGGGGCTGGAGGCATGATTAGCCTGTTGCTGAGAGCACAGTGGCAGGATCTGCCTGAGCAAGCTTGCCCAGAGCTCAGTGGGTTGGCAAGCCTGTCTTGCCTCATAGGCTAGAAAACAGTCTGCTGCCTTGAGACCATCTCGGGCTGGGCTAAACTGCCCAACCACTCTTTCCAAAGGTGCTGCTACCCTTGTCCCTCTTACTGAACCAACCCAAGAACTGACCTAAGGACTTCAGCTCCTTTTTCTTTAGATCCTCCTCTTTTTCTTCTTGTCCCTGTTGTGAGGAAGCTGAGGAAAACTGTTTTCTCACTAGATACGGAATCAGTTCACTCCGGATAGAAGTGATTGACCTAGAAAGAAAGAATGGCCAAATATGAGAAACCTGACTGTCTGGAACATACCAGGATCAAAAGCTCTGTGCATACAAGGAAAAGCCAAATCCTTTCCTGTCATGGCACCTTGGGACTGTCAGAGATCAAATGTGGCATCGACTTGGCAGTTTGGAGAAGCAGAGTGCTTCCTGGTGGGTACTGAGACAGGATGTTGGGTCTAATTGACCAGGAGTCTGTACCAGGGGAAGAAGGGACCTGATCTTTAGTACAGTGTGTGTTTTTTATGTTTTTATTTATACTTAGCAATGGAAAGCAAAGAGCTAAGAGACTAGCACATGTTTTTCAGTGTTCTCTCACACTGTGACCTTATTAGAATTTTATATTGCTAATTAATTTATGTAGCATTTACGAAGCATATGCCAGTTACTGTGCTAGGCCTTGGAAATATATCATTTCTGACTTCAAGGAATTCAAAATCCAATGGACAGTAGCCTGTACGAGTTTAAGAGGAAAGGCAGAAGGAGGTTAAGCTAATCAGGTAGGCAAGGGGGCCAGATCACGAAAGCGTTCGTGGTGAAATCACCTTTGCAAAAATAACAGTGACAAAATTATGACAGTGAAAGAAATCTGACCTAATCAACTCCATCTTGCTGTTAATCTCCAAACTGCTCTTGCTCATTCCTGGTCATAGGCTGAGCTAACTTTAGGAGAAAACTTTTTTTTTTTTTTTTTCTGAGACAGGGTCTCACTCTGTCGCCCAGGCTGGAGTACAGTGGTGTGATCTCAGCTCACTGCAACCTTCGCCTCCCAGGTTCAAGTGATTCTCCCACCTCAGCCTCCTGAGTAGCTGGAAAGCTGGGATTACAGGTGTGAGAGCCACATGCCCGGCTGTTTTTTTTTTTTTTTTTTTTTTTTTGAGACAGTCTCGCTCTATCGCCCAGGCTGGAGCGCAGTGGCATGATCTCAGCTCACTGCAACCTCTGCCTCCTGGGTTCAAGTGATTCTTGTGCTCCAGTCTCCCAAGTAGCCGGGACTACAGGCGCATGCCACAATGCCTGGCTGTTTTCGTATTTTTTGGTAGGGATAGGGTTTTGCCATGTTGGCCAGGCTGGTCTCAAACTCCTGGCCTCAAGTGATCCGCCTGCTTCAGCCTCTTGAACTGCTGGGATTACAGGCATGAGCCACCGTGCCTGGTGTTGTTGTTGTTGTTGTTTTTGAGATGGAGTCTTGTTCTGTGGCCCAGGCTGGAGTGTAGTGGTGCGATCTTGGCTTACCGCACCTCCACTCCCAGCTCAAGTGATTCTCCTGCCTCAGCCACCCAAGTAACTGGGATTACAGGCGCCGGCCACCATGCCTGGCTAATTTTTGTATTTTGAGTAGAGATGGTGTCTCGTCATGTTGACCATGCTGGGTCTCAGACTCCTGACCTCAGGTGATCCGCCTGCTCTGGCCTCTCAACGTGCTAGGATTATAGGTGTGAGCCACCATGCCTAGCTAGAAATTTATTACAGTTTATAGTTTAAATGATAATAGCCCTTCTCAAAATGAAACTGCCTTTATAAAACTAATAAAAGCATACAAGTTTAGGATTACAAGAGGGGCCTGAATTCTCATGATTACCAGTCATTGTTCCAAAGGTCATGAGATTTGCAACTTCCCCAGTTACTCCTGTAAATAACATCACTATTGTAGAAGCTAAGATTGGCTTTTTAAGATGTCTTTTCTGACTTTTGCATTTCTGATGACTGGATGACTCCACTAGGACCAGTGACCCCTCTGTGGCCCCCACCCAAAACTGGACTCAGCAGAGGACTGTTTTCCACACCCCTATGATTGCATCCTCAACCAATCAGCAGGACTCATTCCCTAGACCCCCTGCCTGCCAAACTATCCTTGAAAAACACTAGCCTCAGAATTTTGGGGGAGGCTGATTTGAGTAATAATAAAATTCTGGTTTCCCGTTTAGCTGCCTCTATGTGTATTAAACTCTTTATTGCAATTCTCCCATCTTGATAAATAGTCTCTATCTCGGCAGCAGGTAAGATGAACCCACTGGGGAGTTACAGTGGCAGTCTAGAAAGTCTGGACTGAGAAGCCAGTCGTAATTTTTTCTTGTTAGATGGGGTCTTGCTCTGCTGCCCAGGCTGGAGTGCAGTGGTGCAATCACAACTCACTGCAGTCTTGACTACCTGGGCTCAAGTGATCCTCCTGCCTTGGCCTCCCGAGTAGCTGGGACCACAGGCATGTGCCACCATGCCCAGCTAATTTTTTTATAATTTGTAGAGGCAAAGTCTCACTATGTTGTCCAGGCTGGTCTTGAACTCCTGGACTCAAGCAATCCTCCCACCTCAGCCTCCCAAAGTGCTGGGATTACAGGTGTGAGCCACCGCACCTGGCTGCCAGTGGTAGTTTTTAAGCAAGAAAGTGACATGATCAGTTTTATCTCTTATTAAGGTAATTCTGGTAGCAATGTGGAAGAAAGCCTGGAATAAGGAAACTGAAGAAAGGGAGACCAATTACAATATTCTGAGAGATGAGATAATGAGGCCTGAGAGAGGGGTTAAAGTATGGGCAGCTCTATAAACCTGACTTGCTGCATACTTCCCACCACCTCTCCCAGCTCCCTTCAAAGAAGCTCTGCATGCTGACACAAGACCACACAGATGGAGTGTAGGTAGAAAACGAAGGCAAGATAGAGGCAGAGGCTGAGGAGGGTATGAACCCTGGAGCTACACAGTTCATGGTTTTTGTAATTTTTAAAGAATCAAGTCAAATATCTTTGAAAAATTCTGTGTTAAGCTGTGAGCTCTTGTATTGAATTTCAATGTGATTTTTCTCCTGATCCTTTGATGGAGATTTAAAAATTTCCATGTGAATACAAAGAATGAAGCAACACTAACTCTTAGCTCTTTTTCTCCCCCTTTTAATGCTTCAAACTAGTGTGGGCAGCAAATGTTCCTCCTCCATTGGAAAACAAGTCAGTTCCCTTTGAAGAAGTGACAAAGCACGGACAGCTGGGGGATTTCAGGGCCATGATATTTACATTACGGACCAAAAAGAACTGTCACTGCAAGAGGCAAGCACGCGAGCCTTGGCACACGGCTCCATCAGGCAGAACCATTCGAGAGGATCCATGATTTGAAGAGATGCTATGAAACAGCCCTGCCAGGTCCCACCCACCTCTGCTGGAGCTCAACATTAGGTCATTCCCCATAATGCAGTTGGCTTAGAAGCATAATGAAGGAAACAATTACTCTTCCTGCTTCCTAAAGTGCAGGCAGCTCAGAGCTGTGCCAAGAAATGTTACAAAGCTACAGTGAACCATTATGAACATCCTGGGCCTAGGCCACGAGCTGGATACAGTGTCCTGGTCAACCTTACTTTCTCCTTTCCCTCTTACACACAGCCTTCCTAGAAACACCTGTCTTATCTCATGAAATCATAAACTCTACTCAAGCAATCACAAAGGAGAACAACAGACTTGACTACTAGCAAACAATCCCACCAAATAAAAAGACAAAATAGTTGCTATGAATAGGGCAAAGAATATTCTTAATAAACACATATCTGTTCAAAAAACATATACAATATTTTCAAAGAAGTAAAAAACTAAAATAAGATGCAATTTCTCCTCCAACTAAATTAACTGATTCAAAACAATTTTCATTACTGATAAGAGTGCTTTGAGAACAGTTACTATCACATAATGGGAATCGGAGTATAAACTGATAAAATCTCTGAAAAATAATTGGCAACATTATAGCAAAAGACTTGAAGATATTCATATAATTTCACACTGTAATTCCATTTCTATAAGTCTATCCTAAGAAAAATATATTACTCAGTAAATATTTGCTGAATAGATGAAATCATCAGATTATAAACAAGAATCTTTCAAAAAAAGGTATTCCCCTGTTATTTATAAAAATGGAGAACAATAAAATATTCAACAATGGTAGATCAAAATACCTCTATAACAGAATGTCATATAGGCAAAACTGTGACTGTGAAGAATTTTTTTTTTTTTAAGACGCAGTCTTGCTTGGGGTGAAATGGCATGATCTTGGCTCACTGCAACCTCTGTCTCCTGGGTTCAAGTGATTCTCCTGCCTCAGCCTTCTGAGTAGCTGGGCTTACAGGCGCCTGACACCACGCTTGGCTAATTTTTTTAATTTTTAATTTTTGTGGAAATGGGGTTTCACCATGTTGGTCAGTCTGGTCTTGAACTCCTGACCTTGTGATCCGCCCACCTCGGCCTCCCAAAGTGCTGGGATTGCAGGCGTGAGCTACCGTGCCTGGCCAAGAATTTTTTAATGATAGAAGAAAATGCTTATAATACTCAATGAAAAAAGCAAATTATTTTTTTTAGATGGAGTCTCGCTGGAGTGCAGTGGTGCAGTCTCGGCTCACTGCAACCTCTGCCTCCTGGGTTCAAGCGATTCTCCTGCCTCAGCCTCCCGAGTAGCTGGGATTATAGGCGCCCGCCACCACGCTGGGCTAATTTTTTGTATTTTTAGTAGAGATGGGGTTTCATCATGTTGGCCAGGCTGGTCTCAAACTCCTGACCTCATGATCTGACCTGCCTCAGCCTCCCAAAGTGCTGGGATTACAGGTGTGAGCCACTGCACCCAACCCAGATTATGTTTAAAGTGTGATTTCAAGCATGTATTCTCACTATATATATGAAAATAAAACAATGGAAATAAATACACTAAAATGTTCACAATAGTTATCTCACAGTAGTGGAATTATGAATGTTAAAGCAAACTAAATATGGCCTGAGAAGTACTTCATACTTCTATATTTGAGTCCTTGCGGACAAACTGCATCCTAACTTAATAGGTAGACGAGACTGAAGACCTAACTTAGGAGTATGTGCCTGTACCAATAGCTGAGAAATGGCCAATCCCAGCAGCCATAATTCAACCACTCATACACTGCTGAGTGTTCAAACCGTGTTCAAATAAGGCAAATGCCGAGCTGTAACCAATCCAGTTGTTTTTGTACCTCACTTCTGATTTCTGTACGTCACTTCCTTTTTTTGTCTAAAAATTGTCAAATGCCTCTGACCATGAGGCATCCATCCTTGGAGTCTTTCTGAATTTGCTATGATTCTGGGGGCTTCCTGATTCATGAATCATTAATTGTTCAATTAAACTCCTTTAAACTTAATTCAGTTTGTTTTTCTTTTAACAGATGGTGTCAGAAGTTGGATCTGAAGTAGAGCTTTAATGACCCCCAGGAGCACTGAGTGAACAAGCAAGGTACCCGGAAGGACCCACTTATGTCCATCGATCTCTCAGAGCGACTGGGGATTGTGGGTAAGCTCTCTCTCAGATTTCAGAGCTCCAAGGATTTGTGTTTTGAGCTGTCCAAGTTTCTTTGAGCAAATTTCTGATCCAAACTGGGTTTGGAAGTCACAAGAGAAACTTGACTGGGTCCAGGATAGGACTTGTTCCAGTAATTAGCCAGCTTGGATCCAGTTAGAGGCTTCTTATATCTGACTGGGTCAGAAAGAAACTGGCTTTAAATGGTAATATTGTAGGGATTGTAAAATTTGGCTCTTGAAAATTCACAGGGATTGTTTGTGTTCTACCCCTTTGTTTCATTTTTCTTGTGTGTTTAGGTAGGAAAAATCCTTGGCTAAATTCATCAAGGGAACCTGAGAGCAAAGCAAATATTTTATTTTATTTATTTATTTTTTTTTTGAGACGGAGTCTTGCTCTATCACCCAGGCTGGAGTGCAGTGGCCCGATCTCGGCTCACTGCAAGCTCCGCCTCCCGGGTTCACGCCATTCTCCTGCCTCAGCCTCTCCGAGTAGCTGGGACTACAGGCGCCCGCCACCACGCCCGGCTAATTTTTTTGTATTTTTAGTAGAGACGGGGTTTCACTGTGGTCTCGATCTCCTGACCTCGTGATCCGCCCGCCTCGGCCTCCCAAAGTGCTGGGATTACAAGCGTGAGCCACCGCGCCCGGCCAAAAGCAAATATTTTAGGTAAAAATGGGATTCTTAATTTCTGGAAAACTGAATTCCTTCCAGCTTATACATTAGCTGGTAAGCAGTGAAGTCTTACAGAAATGGCAAAATCTTACCACAGATAACTTACAGTAGAACGTTCCGAATGAACAATGCACTGAAGTGCATTGAGACTCATCTAGGGATGCTTATTGATACGCAGACGCTTCTAAAAAGATTTCAATATTTTCATTTAAAGACTTTACAAAGGCCAGGTGCAATGGCTCACGTATGTAATCCCGGCACTTTGGAGGGCCAAGGCGGGTGCATCACTTGAGGTTAAGAGTTCAAGACCAGCCTGGTCAACATGGTGAAACCCCATCTCTATTAAAAGTAGAAAAATTAGCCAGGCATGGTGGTACAGGCCTGTAATCCCTGCTACTCGGGGGGCTGAGGCATGCCTGAACTCGGGAGGTGGAGGTTGCAGTGAGCTGAGATCGCATTACTGCATTCCAGCCTGGGCGATACAGCCAGACTCTGTCTCCCAAAAAAAAGAAAGACTCTATGAAATGCACCTAAATGACTAATTGATTAAAAAATTAGATTTGCTAATCTTTTAGCTTAGTTACTATCTGACCCAAAGGAAACAGACTGCAGCACCAATTGGCTGACTTTGGATATGTAACGGGGGTACATTTTGCCTGAGTAAAGGATGGGATTGGGTGAGAGGCCCTCCCCTCAATAAAGTCCGTCTTGGTTAAAAATGGATACAGATGACAGGGCCCAACTGGGGGGCAAGTTTGGGCCTTGCCAGTTCAATATTGGGTGCTAAGCATCCATATGGTGGCTAATGTCTATGTTTTGTCACATGTATTTTGCTATTTCCAGAATGGGAAATATTAGAATTCAGGTCCCCCATGCAGCCATTTGGGTGGCAACTTGCAAAATTTAGAGGAGTTTGCCTGTGGTTCCATGATTTTCCTTTGTGATGCAGCTTGGCCCCAGGAGCGATGGTGTGGCAAGCAGGGTCGCTAGGGCCGCTCAGGGAAGGGGAACCCAGAAACAGGACATGCCGGCAAAGGGGTAAAAATTTCTTACCAGTCAGACTTCTGGCTTCTCTCTCTCTCTCTCTCTTTGTGTGTATGCAAATTGGCTGAATGAATGGTAAAAATCACTGTTTATCTCCTCTGTAAAGTTTTGATTAATGAGAAAAAGAATTCTGAGGCTAGTATTAAGTTGTAACAAATCTAATGTATTTTGTACTATGAATTTGTCTGTGTTGTTCTGTCATGAAGAGGGGTACCTTAGGATAGAACAGGGTAAGCTTAGGACCCCATAAACTGCTCGAGATGGCCCAGCAAGTTGGTCAGTAATAAATTTTGCTGCAGGTCCTTGAAACAAACAAAAAAACTGGGTGAGGTCTCCATCTTGTTTTCTGTCCTTGGGAACTTGACCTTGTAACCATGTGGCCATAATTTCTCTTGGTCTTTTCCTTCCAGGGACAGGAATTCTGGGATTCATGTCATAGCTAGCTCTCAAAATTATCTTGAATAGTTAAAAGACTTTGCAAGCACAAAATTAACTACTCTAGACTCCTTCTGGGAAGAGCGGGAAGAGCAATGGAAACCACCAGTGCTGTAGCTCAGCAGCTAAGGCTTTGACTTTTCACAGTGATGTCCTGGGTTCAATTCCTGGCTTAGGGAATGAGTCCTTTCTGGTTTGGTATCTGCGTGACCTTTACCATTAGTTGATTATCTTCCTCTCTACGAACCATCTTGAATTTTCCTTTCCCTAAGCACCTGGGAAGTTACCTTTGGTCAAGTTCAAAAGCCAGAAATATTGTCAGTGTGGCTAGAGTTGGGTAATAAGAAATTTAAAAGGGCCTTTTAAAAGAGTCCTATGGCCAGGAGTGGTGGCTCACGCCTGTAATCCCAGCATTCTGGGAGGCTGAAGCAGGTGGATCACTTGAGGTCAGGAGTTCAAGACCAGCCTGGTCAACATGGTGAAATGGCATCTTTACTAAAAATACAAAACACCGGCCGGGTGTGGTGGCGTGTGCCTGTAATCCCTGCTACTCAGGAAGCTGAGGCAGGAGAATTGCTGGAACCTGGGAGGTGGAGGTTGCAGTGAGCTGAGATTGTGCCACTGTACTCCAGCCTGGGTGACAGAGCGAGGATCCATCTTAAAAAAAAAAAAAAAATTAAGCTTTTAACCACAGTGCTTTTATTTTTATTTACTTTGTTTTTTATCTTTTTTTTGAAATGGAGTCTTGCTCTGTTCCAGCGATTCTCCTGCTTCAGCCTCCTGAGTAGCCGAGATTACAGGCACACGCCACCATGCCTGGATAATTTTTATATTTTTAGTAGAGATAGGGTTTCACCATATTGCCCAGGCTGGTCTCAAATTCCTGATCTCCAGTGATCCGCCTGCCTTGGCCTCCCAAAGTGCTGGGATTACAGGCGTGAGCGACTGCATCTGGCCCCTATTTTATAAAGAAGGAAACCAAGGCTTAGAGAGGTTAACTATCTTGCCTAGGGTTAATACAACTTTTATAATTGATAGAATTGAAAGTCACTCCACATCCGTCCTAAAGTCCATGGCTCTTTCCACTATACCATATTAACTAGCATCTTGTGCTTACTTCAACCAAAGCACTTTCCACAGGATTTAGAATTCTCTGCTTGCTGTCTCTTTACCCATAAACATACAGATTTTTGGATACAGAAAGTAGAGCTTTCTTGGCTGAGCCTGGTAGCTCACACCTGTAATCCCAGCTCTTTGGGAGGCCTAGGCAGGAGGGTCTCTTGAGCCGAGGAGTTTGAGACCAGCCTGGGCAACATATTGAGACCCCGTCTCTACAAAAAATAAGAAAATTAGCCAGTCATGGTGGTGAGTGCCTGTAGTCCCAGCTACTCGGGAGGCTGAGGAGGGAGGATCACTTAAGCCCAGGAGTTGGAGGCTGCAGTGAGCTGTTACCACACCATTGCACTCCACTTCAGCCTGGTGAAAGAGCAAGATCCTGTCTCTAAAAAAAAAAAAAGTAAAGATTTCCTAATTTGGAAATGTAATGAATTCTAAATATGTTTCTCTATTACTAATATTACTAATATTTCTAGAAGTCCCAGAGATAAAAATGAATGCAACTAAGAAGTTCAAAGGAGACTACCTTGATTTAATCTTGGGAGCACCTGCATCTTCAGATATCAGTATGCAGCCACCCAATAACAGCCCTGTTGAGAAGGTGTGAAAGTCACATACTCTTAGCTTAATTTTGTTGTTATTGAAGTAAAGGACACATCGTGCAATCTCTAGGACATCTAAGGATATGTGAGGAAACCAAGTACAGCCAAATCAATGGATGCCTGAACTGAACAGTAAGAAACCAAGACTACTACTGCCAGTCTCTCACGGCACTATCTGGTCCCTCATCTCTGCTTCTTATCTCCACTCTGCTGTCTTGTGCTTACTCGTGGCTTTCTAGCTATTCCACACTTTCATCTTTTTTAATTTTTAACTTTTTTTTAGAGACAGGGTCTCTTTCTGTCTACCAGGCTGGAGTGCAGCGGTGCCATCATATATAGCTCACTGTAGCATCAGCCTCATGGGCTCAAGTGGTCCTCCTGCCTCAGCCTCCTGACTAGGTGAGACTAGAGGTATGTGCCATCATGCCCAGCTAACATAACTTCGTTTTGTATGTGGCTTTAATTATTACTTTGATTCTGATCTTGCCATGGCTGCCTATCCCCAACTCTTGACTTCACTTTGTGGGTCCTATCCTTATTTCTCTGCATCCCGACATAGCTGAGGCAAGAAGTTGTGACTGCTCTGTTATTCTTCCAAGTGCAAGTCATGTGCATGTGCATATAAGCATGTTGGCAACAGAGATATCCGACATCTGTGGTGGATGTTGCTGGCAATCAATTAAACAGTGATGGATTTTGTTGAGGCTGTGGCTGCATGATATTGGGCAAATGACTTTTGAGCATTTTATTCCTCTATAATATGAGTATAATACCTAATGAGAGAACTATTGTAAGAAATGAATATATGTGAAAAGCACCCAGCACAGTGCCTGGTACACAGTAGGTGCTGTTAAATTTTCTTCTTTCCTCTCTCTTCCTGCTCTGAAGGTCCAACCCCAAGACTGTAAGTACTGCACAGCAATATCAGATTCTAATACTATAAGAGGCTGACTGTAACCATGGATACTTCTGGACAAGAAGGAAGTAATCAGCCTCAATTCTTCCTGTTAAGGAGATTAATCTTTAAGTCTCTTAAAGAGAGAAAGATAAATGGGGCCGGTGGGGGAGGGGAGCAGGGGAGGTTCTGTACTAAAAGGAAATCAAGACTAATCCTGGTATACATTGCCTGGTATATATTGCCCATGGCTTTAGCTCACAAAGCTGGCATACTGGCATATTGCTTGAGTCCTTCATAGGGCCAGTGCCAATCTAGGGCCCTGACTCAGGTCTAGGAGCAACTCCTACTAAGGCAAGCAAAGAGCTGGGCCAATATCTGGGCTTCTAGATCTCCTAAGAGATCAGCTTCTTTAGGCTTAAACCAGCTGACATTGTAAAACAGGGAGGAACACTCAGTTTTCAAGAGGAATCACAGTCACAATACTCAGACTAAGATCTGCTTTGGCCCTGGACACAGAATCGAACACATTTTGAATTAAAACATTCAAGAGATTCTGTGGAACATTCATCTATCATACTACATTCAGAAGTGGATAAAAAACTTGTAAAATGTGTATAGTTACTAACTTCTCATCGAAGAGAGTACAGATTTTCTTCTCTCTGCAGCTCTCCCTGTAGCTTTTCTGCTTAGTCGACTGTAGAAACCTACCTCTCTTCTTCCACTGTTAATGTGTTAATACTAAACTGCTTCTGTTATCTGTCACTACATCTCCTTTCCCCCATTCACCAAGTACATAATGAATGCCTTACAAATCCAGGTAGATATCCATTCTCAAAGAATTTGAGTGGAAAATGTTAACATGTAAACAAATAACAAAACCTAAGTGTGACTTTATTGAAAACATGACGCTTTCCTCCAGGAAGAACACAGGGTAGAATATGTTAACTCTCAGAGGTGAAATATAACAAAGGATTGCTACAACAGTCCTTTCTTGAAGCTGTGTCTCCTAGGTTTACTCTTTCCTTTCCATTCCTAAAGGAGTCATCATCTGATGACCAATTGATTATAAGTGCCTCCTACTTATCTTGAAATCTCTTTCCCATGCAGAATGGTTTATGTTCACTTGCCAGGTTGCATCATTGCTCATTTCCTATAAGACTATTCCGTTAAAAGATCTGTAACTCCCTGCTCAGCTTTCAAGACCTTCTACATGCTGCTACCTACCACCAACCAATTCAATCCCATCTCCCACAACTTTTCAAAGACCTTCACTATTCCAGCCAGGAATAAAGGCTCTCCCTCAAGTAACATTCTAATTTGCCCTGCTGTGCCTTTTTACTTTTTCCAATATATTGAAATATATCAATTTTCAACATATGCTCTTTGATTGTAGTGACTCTGAGAGGTGAAGGTAGATGCGGGGAGGAAAGAGATAAGGGTCTCCTAAACAGATCTTGAGGTGGGGAAACAGTATGTGCTGAGGCTCTGTATCATTCTCTACTGCAGCAGGTTCTGGGAAAGTCCCATTTGGCAGAGCTTCTGGCCAGGACCTATAGCCATATCACAAACTTCAGGCTTGTGCTCAAGGTACACACACCATTGAGTTACAGTTGCCAGGTGTGGGAATAACTAATTGGTAGTGGCCAAATGAGCTACAAATAAGCTATAACAACCAGGATGAGATGACTAGGTTTGCTGTAAAACTCCCTGCATATACAGACACCAAAAGCCACAATCCTCTTTGATAGTATTATGAAAGCATTGTCAGTTTTTTGAAGGTGTGATAATGATATCAAGGTATTTATTAAAAAAAGCCTCTCTCTCTCTCTCTATATATATATATATATATGTACATACACATAAAATATATATCTATTTTAAATATCCTTATCCTGGAAAGGTCCTTATATTTTAACTATACATGCTGAAATATATTTACAGATGAAATTATATCAAAATATTTACAGATGAAATTATATCAAAATGCCTTGCTTTAAAACAATTTAGGGTAATGGGGGGAGAGAAATGGTGGCATATATAAAACAAAATTGACAATGAGTTGATAATTGTTGAAACTGTGTGATGGATACATGGGAGTTCATTATTTTGTTTACTTTTGCATTTATGTGAAATTTTCCATAGTAAATCATTTTTTAAAAAATCATCCTTTCTAACACAGTTGTGTTCTCTTCTGTCCATCAAGACCTAGGCTCATTTCATATGGCTTCATTTTTATATGGGAGTGAAAAATAAACCCTTCAGTGGCCAAGAGTTAATTTCATTTTTGGAATACAAACAGCCCAGACTGGTCACTGAGAAATAGGTCTTGGATCACCCTCTAAATCTTGGCAACAAGTTACCTTGCTATCTAAAAAGCAAGGTCTCCACATTCCACCATGAGCTTAGGCTGTAATTTCCATGAGGGCAGGGCCATATCTGTTTATTTATCATTGATCCCATGGTTGATCTAGCACAATGCCTGCCTCATAATGAGTGCTTAATAAGTATGTGTAGATGGAATGAAAACATTTTTCAGAGGTCAGAAGGGAGCAGGGCAACTGTGTCCTTGGTAGGGGAAACAGAGCTATAACGATCCTTGGGAAAGCTTTCTAAAAGTCCAAATGATTTGTTTTACCATTGGCTCTACATGGGCCTCTCCACAGGAACTTAGCAAGTGTTGTGGGGGGTGATGGGTAGGACACTGCAAGAAAGATCATACAGGGCAGGGGAACAATCCTCCTTCCTCTTAATATTCCGATATATATTCAAGTCCATCAGCCAAAGGCAGAGCTAGCATTTGAACTCAGGTTCTCAAATTCTTTTCTCCAGATGGTCTGAGATATCTCTTGCTACCGTAGTATCTGTTCACCTAGATAAGTTTCTGCCTTGGATAGCATTGGTGAACTTTCCAAGTTTATCCAGCAGTCATCAACGGAAGCTATCTGCTCCTATTCTTAACCATGCAGTTATTAAATCTTTTCCCACCTGTTCCTTTGAGGACTGTAGCTGCTTTTCTCATAAAAAATCCTTGAGATCAACTGCAAAAGGGGTTTTCTCTGTGAAAACTCAAGTCCAGTAATCTGCCAGACACAATCTCTGGAAACTATTTAAGTCCTACAATTCTGTTCTAAAACAAACAAAAAAAATCAGAAAATGTGCCAAATTTTGTTTCTCTGCACTCATTGAAGTGGGCTTCTTTTCTAAAATTGGGGGGAAACTTGCTCTCCTTTTTCTCTTCTGTGGTTAAGTCTCTAGCCCTTTGCTAAGAGGGCCCATCTACAAGATAACTGCCTTGGAGAAGAACATGTAATGAGACAAATAGCATAAGGGCTGTGGAGCTCGCTCCTGTCAAAGGAGGGAAGAAGAGCCTGGAACTGGGAAGAAAAAGGCATCACGGGTTACTATAAGTGTTACAAAATATTTTGCTGATTTATTATAACAAACACTGCAAAAATATAAGCAGGGGACTCTGTGGTACAGATAAAACAACACTATGTTGATGACATAATTTCATTTCTAAAACAAAAATGAGAACTAACTGTGCTATTGTGCTAATTTTAGAAACTGGTTATCTAAATTATGAAGGTTTAAAACTTAAGGAATTCACAAAGTAGCTTGTTAAGCACTGTAGGTTTGACTCTACCACCCTTTTTCTTACCCATTTTCCATTAGGAAATCCACGACGTATTTTTTCAAGCAGTAGAGGTGGGCATCCACAAGACCCGTGTGGAAACGTATTCTAGGGTGCCTGCAAAAAAAAAAAAAAAAAAGAAAGAAGAGGCTCACAATCAGGTAACGTGGTCTCCATTCTATTATCAGGTAGTAGGCACTGGTAAGTTTATGAGGGTCAGAGGCATGCTGCCTACACCCCTTTCTGGGGAGACCAGGACAGTGGACCCCAGCCCTGACCCTACCACATAAAAGGTCTTTTCCCTAGAAACCCCATGGCATACTTTCTGAGGCTTTCACGATTCTGAAGAAATCTGGTGAGACATCATATCACTGATAATCTACCTTCTTCTATTTGATCATTAACTTTTTTTTGAGACAGTCGTGCTCTGTTGCCTAGGCTGGAGTGCAGTGGCGTGATCTCGGCTCACTGCAAGTTCCATCTCCCAGGCTCAAGCAATTCTTGTGCCTCAGCCTACCGAGCAGCTGAAACTATAGTTGTACACCACCATGCCCAGCTAATTTTTGTATTTTAGTAGAGATGGGGTTTCACCATGTTGGCCAGGCTGGTCTCAAACTCCTGGTATCAAGTGATCCACCCACCTCAGCCTCCCAGAGTGGTGGGATTACAGGTGTGAGCCACCACACCTGGCCACTATTATAAATTCTTACACACAATTCTTGTAACAAACATTTTCCTGCTTCTACCCTAATTATCCTATTTTCCCCAGACCATGCCATGCTTTCTTTTGCCTCCACAATTTGGTATGTATTCTCCATCTTCACAGAAGATGGAGTAAAATTCTATGAATAATCCTAACTTCCTACTCTTATTTATTCCTCAGGACTCACCCCAGGATACACTTCCTCTAGGAATCCTTCACCAACAACAGTGAAGTTTGTGCTCCCACAAAACTTGGTACCTACCTCTATTGGATAACTTAACATACAGTAAAGAAACAGACTATTTACTTGTCTCTCTCTCCCACTAGACTGAAATTCAGTAGAGCAGAGATTTATCTTCACATCCTTAGCACTTAGCATTGTGCCTGACACAGAGTAAATGTCCAATAAATAATTGTTGAATAAACAAATGAATTTCCTTCCTTCCTTCCTCCCTCCCTCCCTCCCTTCCTTTCTTTCTTTCTTCTTTTCCCTCTCTGGCCCAGACTGCAATCTACTCGGCTTGCTGCTGCCCACGCCGCGGACTGCCTGGGACTGCCGGCGCGCGCCACCGCTGCCTGCCTTTTCTCCTTTCGCTGCAGGCACGCGTTCGCCATCTTGGCCACGCTGGTCGCCAGCTCCTCACGCCGAGTGCTCTGCCCGCCTCAGCCTCTCGAGGTACTGGGACTACAGACGGAGTCTCGCTCACCCAGTGCTCGGTGTTGCCCAGGCTGGAGTGCGGTGGCGTGGTCTCGCCTCGCGGCAGCCTCCGCCCCACAACCGCCTGCCTTGGCCTACCAGGGTGCTGGGATTGCAGGCCCTGTCCGGCCGCCGCCCCATCTGGGAGGTGGGGAGCGCCTCTGCCCGGCCGCCCCGTCTGGGAAGTGAGGAGCGCCTCTGCCCGGCCGCCCATCGTCTGGGAAGTGAGGAGCGCCTCTGCCCGGCCACCCCGTCTGGGAAGTGAGGAGCGCCTCTGCCCGGCCGCCCCGTCTGGGAGGTGAGGAGCGCCTCTGCCCGGCCTCCCATCGTCTGGGAGGTGAGGAGCGCCTCTGCCCGGCCACCCACCGTCTGGGAAGAAGTGAGGAGCGCCTCTGCCCGGCCGCCCACCGTCTGGGAAGTGAGGAGCGCCTCTGCCCGGCCGCCCACCGTCTGGGAAGTGAGGAGCGCCTCTGCCCGGCCACCCATCGTCTGGGAAGTGAGGAGCGCCTCTGCCCGGCCGCCCCGTCCGGGAAGAAGTGAGGAGCGCCTCTGCCCGGCCGCCCCGTCCGGGAAGAAGTGAGGAGCGCCTCTGCCCGGCCGCCCCGTCCGGGAAGAAGTGAGGAGCGCCTCTGCCCGGCCGCCCCGTCCGGGAAGAAGTGAGGAGCGCCTCTGCCCGGCCGCCCTGTCCGGGAAGAAGTGAGGAGCGCCTCTGCCCGGCCGCCCCGTCCGGGAAGAAGTGAGGAGCGCCTCTGCCCGGCCGCCCCGTCCGGGAAGAAGTGAGGAGCGCCTCTGCCCGGCCGCCCCGTCCGGGAAGAAGTGAGGAGCGCCTCTGCCCGGCCGCCCCGTCCGGGAAGAAGTGAGGAGCGCCTCTGCCCGGCCGCCCCGTCCGGGAAGAAGTGAGGAGCGCCTCTGCCCGGCCGCCCCGTCCGGGAAGAAGTGAGGAGCGCCTCTGCCCGGCCGCCCCGTCCGGGAAGAAGTGAGGAGCGCCTCTGCCCGGCCGCCCCGTCCGGGAAGAAGTGAGGAGCGCCTCTGCCCGGCCGCCCCGTCCGGGAAGAAGTGAGGAGCGCCTCTGCCCGGCCGCCCCGTCCGGGAAGAAGTGAGGAGCGCCTCTGCCCGGCCGCCCCGTCCGGGAAGAAGTGAGGAGCGCCTCTGCCCGGCCGCCCCGTCCGGGAAGAAGTGAGGAGCGCCTCTGCCCGGCCGCCCCGTCCGGGAAGAAGTGAGGAGCGCCTCTGCCCGGCCGCCCCGTCCGGGAAGAAGTGAGGAGCGCCTCTGCCCGGCCACCCATCGTCTGGGAGGCGAGGAGCGCCTCTGCCCGGCCACCCACCGTCTGGGAGGCGAGGAGCGCCTCTGCCCGGCCACCCACCGTCTGGGAGGCGAGGAGCGCCTCTGCCCGGCCACCCACCGTCTGGGAGGCGAGGAGCGCCTCTGCCCGGCCACCCACCGTCTGGGAGGCGAGGAGCGCCTCTGCCCGGCCACCCACCGTCTGGGAGGCGAGGAGCGCCTCTGCCCGGCCACCCACCGTCTGGGAAGTGAGGAGCGCCTCTGCCCGGCCACCCCGTCTGGGAAGTGAGGAGCGCCTCTGCCCGGCCACCCCGTCTGGGAAGTGAGGAGCGCCTCTGCCCGGCCGCCCCGTCCGGGAAGAAGTGAGGAGCGCCTCTGCCCGGCCACCCATCGTCTGGGAGGTGAGGAGCGCCTCTGCCCGGCCTCCCATCGTCTGGGAGGTGAGGAGCGCCTCTGCCTGGCCGCCCCGTCCGGGAGGAAGTGAGGAGCGCCTCTGCCCGGCCGCCCCGTCCGGGAAGAAGTGAGGAGCGCCTCTGCCCGGCCGCCCCGTCCGGGAAGAAGTGAGGAGCGCCTCTGCCCGGCCGCCCCGTCTGGTAAGTGAGGAGCGCCTCTGCCCGGCCGCCCCGTCCGGGAAGAAATGAGGAGCGCCTCTGCCCGGCCGCCCCATCTAGGAGGTGAGGAGCGCCTCTGCCCGGCCGTCCATCGTCTGGGAAGTGAGGAGCGCCTCTGCCCGGCCACCCACCGTCTGGGAAGTGAGGAGCACCTCTGCCCGGCCGCCCCGTCTGGGAAGTGAGGAGTGCCTCTGCCCGGCCACCCATCGTCTGGGAAGTGAGGAGCGCCTCTGCCCGGCCACCCATCGTCTGGGAGGTGAGGAGCGCCTCTGCCCGGCCGCCCCGTCTGGGAAGAAGTGAGGAGCGCCTCTGCCCGGCCGCCCCGTCCGGGAAGAAGTGAGGAGCGCCTCTGCCCGGCCACCCATCGTCTGGGAGGTGAGGAGCGCCTCTGCCCAGCCACCCATCGTCTGGGAGGTGAGGAGCGCCTCTGCCCGGCCACCCATCGTCTGGGAAGTGAGGAGCGCCTCTGCCCGGCCGCCCCATCTGGGAAGTGAGGAGTGCCTCTGCCCGGCCACCCATTGTATGGGAGGTGAGGAGCACCTCTGCCCGGCCACCCATCGTCTGGGAAGTGAGGAGCGCCTCTGCCCGGCCACCCATCGTCTGGGAAGTGAGGAGCGCCTCTGCCCGGCCACCTATCGTCTGGGAAGAAGTGAGGAGCGTCTCTGCCTGGCCGCCCCGTCTGGGAAGTGAGGAGCTCCTCTGCCCGGCTGCCCTGTGTCTAGGTAGAAGTGAGGAGCTCCTCTGCCTGGCCGCTCCATCTGGGAGGTCTACCACGGAGGCCAGAAGCAATGTGGGGGCTGGACGTGGTGGCTCACGCCTGTGGTCCCGGCACTCTGGGGGGTGAGGCGGGTTGATCACTTCGGGCTAGGAGTTCGAGACCAGTCTGGCCAACTTGGCGAAACATGAAGAATACAACAGACAAACCAACCAACCAACTCAGTGACAACAAAACAGGTCTACCCTGGAGTCATACTCTAATTTTTTCTATTTTCTTCCCTTTCTGATCCTTTATCCCACTTTCTTTTTCTTCCTCTTCCTTCTCCCTCTTCTTTGTCAAATAGAGGATTGAGTTATTATCACTGAAAAAAAAAAAACAAAAACAAAACAAACAAACAAAAAAAAAAACAAATGAATAAATGAGGTCAAATTACGGCATCTGCTTAGGTGTAAAAAATGCCATGCTTATAATGTCTGAGGTCATTTTATTTAATAAAAATAAACACCCAGGGAAGGGGAGTATGGTAAAAAAAAAAAAAAAAAGAAGATTCCAGTCATAGATGCCTGGTTGTCTTCTGTATTGCTTGGCTTTGACTGCCTTGTAGGTTTTTATTTTTACTTTTAGAGACAGGGTCTTGCTCTGGCTGGAGATAGCCACTTGCCTAGGCTGGAGTGCAGTGGTGCAATCATTGCTCACTGTAGCCTCTATCTCCTGGGCTCAAGTGATCCTCCTGCCTCAGCCTCCTGTAGCTGGGACTGCAGGCATGCACCACTACATCTGGCTAATTTTTTTTATTTTTAGTAGAGACAAGGTCTTGCTATGTTGCCCAGACTGGTCTTGAACTCCTGAGCTCAAGCAATCCCCCTACCTTGGCTTCCCAAAGTGCTGGGATTACAGGCATGAGTCACCACACCTGGCTGCCTTATAGTTTTAAGGAAAATTATTATCATGGGATCTAGATACCCCAGAAGCAATTTATCGAATAAGTTATGGTGTACCATGAGGGGCTTCTATTCTTTTGGGAAAAGTGCAATAGAAGAGTCAGAGACTCGGGAATCCCACACCCATACCATACACAAGCTAATTAATGTATACAGTGAGGATGAAGAAGAAAGTAAAAGGTACTTTCCCGGTTTAACTTTCTGAAATTCTCAAGTTCTAAGAAATTCCTCAAGTCCTAAGAAATTCCTCAAGTCATAGATTGTAGCAAATGTGAGTGTGACTGTAGCAAATGTGATTTGTGGTATCAGTGTTTCATTTGAACTCCACATCTTAATATTCTCTCTTTTGATCTAACCAATTTGTAGAGCTGCAATCTCCTGTTCACTCCCTTGGTTTATAAATTCCTTTCATCATTCATATACTCCATATTATTTAATCTTCACAACTACCTTCTGAGGTAGATGTATTACTCTGATTTTTATAGTTGAGTCAACTTGTACTGATCCAGCCAGCATACAAATAACTTAAAAGTCTGAATAAGTATCTTCTAAACTGTTATCAATCCCTAGTATATATGGCATAAAATCTATATAGTATTTTATAAATGCTTTTTCAGTTTAAAAAAAACTCTCATTCTACCATTTTTTAAAAGACAAAATGTTCCAAAAATGTAATTGATATACTTGAGGATAGAGATGTAACTAGCTACCAAGCTGGAATATGATGCAGGAACAGAAATGGGTGATTTGGAGATTTTTTTTTTCCTTTCAGATTAAATGTATAGTGAATATAAATCTTGGGACTGGGACATTAATGACATCTAAGTTGCCAAAAAGGAGGTTGCCTTATTTCATTTTATTATTTTAGAATGATATTAGAAATAAAGATTGAGATTTTAAAACAAAACAAACAAAACCAAAAACCTCAAAGAGGTACCAATGAAATGTGAATAACTGGCTTATGGCCCTGGGCCAGGATGATGTTTTGAGTCTACATATAACACAGAAAGAAATCAATAAATGGAAATGAATAAGACATTTATAAATAGTTGTAATTTTATGGTTTTTTTTTTTTTTTTTTTTTGAGACGGAGTCTCGCTCTGTTGCCCAGATGGAGTGCAGTGGCGCTATCTCGGCTCACTGAAAGCTCTGCCTCCTGGGTTCACGCCATTCTCCTGCCTCAGCCTCCCGAGTAGCTGGGACTACAGGCGCCCACCATCGCACTTGGCTAATTTTTGTTTTTTTTTTTTTTTTCAGTAGAGACGGGGTTTCACCATGTTAGCCAGGATGGTCTCGATCTCCTGACCTCGTGATCCACCTGCCTCAGCCTCCCAAAGTGCTGGGATTACAGGCGTGAGCCTCCGCGCCCGGCCAATTTTATGTTTTAAAAAAAAAAAAACATGGCCGGGTGTGGTGGCTCACGCCTGTAATCCCAACACATCGGGAGCCTGAGGCAGCAGGATCACTTGAGCTCAGGAGTTCAAGGCCAGCCTGGGCAACATGGTGAAACCCAACCTGTATAAAAAATATAAATAGCCGGGTGTGGTGGCATGGCGTGCACCTATAGTCCCAGCAACTAAGCAGGCTGAGGCAAGAAGATTGCTTGAGCCTGGGAGATTGAAGCTGCAGTGAGCCATGATCACGCCACTGCACTCCAGCGTGGAGGACAACAAAGACTCTGTTTCAAAACAAAACAAAAAACCATCATTTGCCAACCACAGAAAAAGTCCATTGCAAATCACTTGAACCCGGAGCCAGAGATTGCAGTGAGACAAGATCGTGCCACTGCACTGCAGCCTGGTGACAGGGCAAGAACCCATCTTAAAAAAAAAAGTCCATCGCAATTTTAAAAAGTCTATTGCAATAAAAAATTTATCAGAATCCTTTCAATGAAGAAATAAAAATGAGAAATTATATAAAAATTTAACCTTCAAAGTCTGTAAGATCTCTGAAGAGCCACACATTTTTTCTTTTCTTCATCTAACTTTTTTAATTAAAAAATGATTTTTATTTATTTTTAACTTTTTCTTTTTGAGATGGAGTCTCATCCCACGCACAGGCTGGAGTGCAGTGGCGTGATCTCAGCTCACTGCAACCTCCGCCTCCCAGGTTCAAGTGATTCTCCTGCCTCAGCCTCCCGAGTAGCTGAGATTACAGGTGCCTGCCACCACACCCAGCTAATGTGTTTTTGTATTTTTAGTAGAGACAGGGTTTCACCATGTTGGCCAGGCTGGTCTCAAACTCCTGACCTCAAGTGATCTGCCTGCCTCGGCCTCCCAAAGTGCTGGGATTACAGCCGCGTGCCACCATGGCTGGCTAATTTTTTATTTATTTTTATTTTTTTTATTTTTAGTAGAGATGGGGTTTTGCCATGTTGGCCAGGCTGGTCTCGAACTCCTGACCCCAGGTGATTGACCGCCTGGGCTTCCCAAAGTGCTGGGATGACAGGCATGAGCCACTGCACCTGGCCGAATTCAGAATTTCTGCTGTCAATTTCACCTTATCCAAAATTGTCTCCAAATTCTTTAATCCGCCTCCTCTCTGGAATATCTATTTGACTGCCAAGGATCCTTCAGCTTCTAACACACTTCCAGTGTGACTATGGGTGAAGTGAAGTAGGTGTAGGTCAGTGGGCCCCATTTTGCTCTAGAGAGGCAACTGCCTATCTTATTCTCCACTTTCCTCCACCCCTCTCATTTTAGCCTTGAGACTTTTTTTTGTCCATTCTTTTATCCTGCCTCTCTGGACTCCAGTCTCCGTTTTCCAGGAATCCTTCCTTTTCCACATACTGGAATCCTGGGCTCTAGTCTCTGTTTTCCAGGAATCCTTCCTTTTCCACATACTGAAACATCATACTGAAGCAGATGACTCCTAGAATACTACTGGAAAGATGGTATAGATTATGTACTCGTGATTTTATTATCTTCATTTGTTCAAAAGTTACCCTTTCTAGCCAGGTGCCTTGGCATGCACCTACAGTCCCAGTGACTCGGCAGGCTGGGGGTGGGAAGATCACTTTAGCCTAGGAGTTTGAGGCCAGCCAACACAGTGAGACCTTGTCTTAAAAAAAAAAAAAAAAAGTAGGCCAGGCATGGTAGCTCACACCTGTAATCTCAGCACTTTGGGAGGCCAAGGCAGGAGGAATGCTTGGGCTCAGGAGTTCAAGACCACCTGGGCAACATAGAAACAACCTGTCTCTACTGAAAATTTAAAAATTAGCTGGGTGTGGTAGTGCACACTTGTGGCTCCAACTACGTGGGAGGCTGAGGCAGGAGGATCAGTTGAGCCTGGGAGGTCGAGGCTGCAGTGGGCCATGATTGTGCCACTACACTCCAGTCTAGGCACCAGAGGGAGATCCTGTCTCAAAGAAAACAAAGAAGTACATAATGCAGTACTATAATGCAGGGCAATGAGGAAGATGAAATTACTTCTGAAAAATGATTTTTGGAATTAAACACACCTATGAATCTACCACTGCAGACTGGGTGTGATGGCTCATGCCTGTAAACCCAGCACTTTGGGAGGGCGAGGTAGGCAGATCACTTGAGGTCAGGAGTTTGAGACCAGCCTGGCCCACATGGTGAAACCCCGTCTCTACTAAAAATACAAAAAATAGCCGGGTGTGGTGGTACGTGCTTGTAGTCCCAGCTACTCGGGAGGCTGAGGTGGGAGGACTACTTGAACTCAGGAGGTGGAGGTTGCAGTGAGTTGAGATCTTGCCACTATACTCCAGCCTGGGCAACAAGCAAGATTGTCTCAAAAAAAAAAGGCTGGATGCAGTGGCTCACACCTGTAATCCCAGCACTTTGGGAGGCTGAGGCGGGTGGATCACCTGAGGTCGGGAGGTCGAGACCAGCCTGGCCAACATGGTGATACCCCATGTCTCCTGAAAATACAAAAATTAGCCAGGTGTGGTGGCGCATGCCTTTAATCCCAGCTACTCGGGAGGCTGAAGCAGGAGAATCGCTTGAACCCGGGAGGCAGAGGTTGCAGTGAGCCAAGATCACACCACTGCACTCCAGCCTGGGTGACAGAGTGAGACTCTGTCTCAAAAAAGAGGAATGATACAATATTTATTCTTTTGTGACTGGCTTATTTCATTTAGCATAAAGTTGTCAAGGTTTATCTACGTTGCAACATGTGTCAAAATTTCCTTCCTTTTTAAGGCTGAATACATTCCCTTGTAGGTATATACCACATTTTGTTTATCCATTCATCTGTTGATGAACATGTGGGTTTCTTCCACCTTTTGGCCATTGTGAGTAATGCTATGAACATGGGTGTACAAATATTTATTAAAGTCTCTGCTTTTATACATACATTTCTTAAAAAAAATTATTTTAAGGAAAGAAAATTTCAAATATACATAAAATCCAGGATAAATTCTCATATATCCATCAATCAGGTTGAATAATTATCAACATTTTGCCAATCTTTTTTATTTTTGCTATAGTACTTATTATGAGTTGAATTGTGTTCTCACAAAAGATATTGAAGTTGTAACCCTCCAGTACCTGTAAATGTGATCATATTTGGAAATGGAATCTTTGCAGATGACAAGTTAAGATGAAGTCTTTTTTTTTTGGGGTGGGGGCATTAATCCAATACAGGTAGTGTCCTTATAAAAAGGGAAATTTGGACACAGAGACAGACATGTAGAGGGAAGATGAGGTAGCGATATGGGGATAATGTCATCTATAAGCCAAAGATGCCTGAGGCTACTAGACGATAGGAGAGAGGCATGAACAGATTCTTCCTTACCACCCTCAGAAGGAACCACCTGCTGACACCTTGGATTTTGGACTTCTACCCTCCAGAACTGTAAGACAATAAATTTCTGCTGTCCTAAGTCACCCAGTGTATGTACTTTGTTATGGCAATCCTAGCCAACTAACAGTATTTTAAAGCAAATGCCAGATATTGTGTCATTTTACCTATAAATATTTCAGTATGTGTAGTATATATTTCTAATTGCTAAGAACTTTACAATGTAATTTTGATGTCATTATCAATGATTTAATAATGTCATCTAGTATCCTATCTGTATTGATTTGTCTTTTTCCATCTGGTTTATCTGATTTAAGATGCATTAAAGTTCTCACATTACATTTGCTTATTTTATTTTATTTTTTTGAGATGGAGTCTTCCTCTGTGACCCAGGCTAGAGTGCAGTGGCATGATCTCGGCTCGCTGCAACCTCTGCCTCTCAGGTTCAAGTGATTCTCCTACCTCAGCCTCCAGAGTAGCTGGGGTTACAGGCACATACACTACACCTAGCTAATTTTTTATTTTTGGTAGAGATGGGGTTTTACCATACTGGCCAGGCTGGTCTCCAACTCCTGGCCTCAAGTGATCCGCCTGCTTCAGCCTCCCAAAGTGCTGGGATTATAGGCGTGAGCCACCGTGCCTGGCTACATTTGCTTATTTCATTTTTTAAAATTCTGGCTGGGTAAGGTGGCGCATGCCTGTAGTTCCAGCTATGGGGGAAGCTAGTCTGGGCATCTCTCTCTCTCTCTCTCTCTCTCTCTCTGAGTGCATGTGTGTGGGAGATAGGGTCTTGCTCTGTTGCCCAGACTGGAGTGGAGTGGGGCAATCACAGCTCAGTGTAGCCTTGAACTCCTCGGCTCAAGCTATTCTCTTGCCTCAACCTTCTGAGTAGCTAGGACTACAGGCATGTGTCACCATGCCCAGTTAACTTTTCAAATTATTTGTAGACAGGGTCTCACTATGTTGTCCAGGCTGGTCTTGAACTCCTGGGCTCAAGGGATCCTCCTGTCTTGGCCTCCCAAAATGCTAGGATGGCAGGCATGGGCCACCATGCCTGGCCGAGACCTTGACTCTTAAAAAAAAAAAAAAATTCCCCTTTCTTATTCCCCTACGAAGCCATTAATCTGTTAGATTGGGTCACCTGTCTTATAGAACACCCATGTTCTGAATTTGGCTGATTGCTTTATTTTAGTGTCTTTTAGTTTTATTTATTTATTTAGAGATGGGATCTCACTCTGTCACCCAGGCTAGAATGCAGTGGCACTATCTTAGCTCACTGTAGCTTCCAACACTTCAGTTCAAGCAATCCCCCTACCTCAGCCTCCCAAGTAGCTAGGATCACAGGTGCAAGCTGCCACACCTGGCTAATTTTGTATTTGTGTATGGGGCTTCACCATGTTGCCCAGGCTAATCTTGAACTCCCAGCCTCAAGTGATACTCCTACCTTGCCCTCTAAAAGTGCTGGGATTACAGGCATGAGCCACTGCACTCAGCCTATGTCTTAAACAAAACAAAACAAAACAAACAGCTTTATGGAAGTATAATTTACATACCGTAAAATTCACCTGTTTTAGACATACAGTTTAATGATTTTTAGAAAATGTACAGAGCTCTAAAACTATCACCACAATCCAGTTACAGAACATTTATTTTACTCAAATAAGATCTCACATGACTGTTTATAATCAAACATTCCCCTTTCCACCTCATTAAAGAGCTTCTGCACAGCAAAAGAAACTAGCAACAGAGTAAACAGACAACCTACAGAACGGGAGGAAATATTCTCAAACTATGCAACTGACAAAGGTGTAATATCAAGCATCTATAAAGAACTTAAATCAACAAGCAAAAAACAACCCCATTAAAAAGTGGGCAAAGGACATGAACAGACACTTCTCAAAAGAAGACATACAGGCAGACAATAAACACGTGAAAAAATGCTCAACATCACTAATCATCAGAGAAATACAAATCAAAGCCACAATGAGATACCACCTCATGCCAGTCAGAATGGCCACTATTAAAAAGTCAAACAACAACAACAACAACAGATGCTGGTGAGACTGTGGAGAAAAAGAAATGTTTATATACTGTTTGGTGGGAATGTAAACTAGTTCAGCTACTGTGGAAAGCAGTTTGGAGATATTTCAAAGAACTAAAAATAGAACTACCACTCAATCCAGCAATCCATTACTGGGTATATATCCAAAGGAAAAGAAATTGTTCTACCAAAAAGACAAGTGCGCTTGCATGTTCATCGCAGTACTAGTCACAATGGCAAAGACATGGATTCAACCTAGGTGCCCATCAACAGTGGACTGGATAAAGAAAATGTGCAATATATATCATGAAGTACTATGCAGCTATAAAAAAGAACAAAATCATGTCCTTTGCAGCAACATGGATGCAGCTGGAGGCCATTATCCTAAGCAAAGTAATGTAGAAACAGAAAACCAGATATCACATGGTCTCACTTGTAAGTGGGAGCTAAACACTGGATACACATGGACATTAAGATGGGAACAATAGTCTGGGCACAGTGGCTCACACCTGTAACCCCAGCACTTTGGGAGGCCGAGGTGGGTAGATCAGTTGAGGTTAGGAGTTTGAGATCAGCCTGGCCAACGCGGTGAAACCCCGTCTCTACTAAAAATACAAAAATTAGCCAGGTGTGGTGGCAGATACTGTAATCCCAGCTACTCAGGAGGCTGAGGCAGGAGAATTGCTTGCACCTGGGAGGTAGAGGTTGCAGTTAGCTGATATCATGCCACTGCACTCCAGCTTGGGCAACAGAGCGAGAATCATCTTAAAAAAAAAAAAAAAAAAAAGAACAATAGACAACAAGGATACATAACCGGGGGAGGGAGGAGAGCAAGAGTTGAAAAAATACCTGCTTTGTTCTATGCTCACTACCTGGGTGATGGGTTCAATCACACCCAAATCTCACTATCACACAATATACCATGTAACATACTTGCACATCCAAATAACAGCTAAAATAATAATAATAAAAAAACCAATCCCCTTTCTTATCACATCTCAGGCAATCACTAATCTGCCTCCTGTCTCTATAGATTTATAGATTTGCTTTTTCTGTCACTTAAAAAAAAACTGTAGCCATTCTAATGGGTGTGAAGTGGTATCAAGGTTTTGGTTTTGCATTTCCCTATGACATGATGTTGAGGATCTTTTCATGTTCTTGTTAGCCATTTGTGTATCTTCTTTGGTGAAATGTTCATTCGAGTCTTTTGCCTATTTTGAAATTAGGTTGTTAGTGATTTTTTTGAGTTGGAAGAGTTCTTATCTTTTCATTTCCTTATTTTCTTTCTTTTCTCAGAGACAGGGTTTCGCTCCATCACCCAGGCATGATCAAAACTGCAGCCTAGAACTCCCGGGCTCAAGTGATCCTAATGCCTCAGTTTCCCAAAGAGGTGGGACTACAGGCTCGTGCCATGCCTGGCTAATTAAAAAAAAAATTTTTTTTTTTTTTTTTGAGACAGAGTTTTGCTCTTGTTGCCCAGGCTGGAGTGCAATGGCACGATCTTGGCTCACTGCAACCCCCGCCTCCCAGGTTTAAGCAATTCTCCTGTCTCAGCCTCCCGAGGAGCTGCGATTACAGGCATCCACCACCATGCCCAACTAATTTTTGTATTTTCAGTAGAGATGGGGTTTCACCATGTTGGCCAGGCTGGTCTCAAACTCCTGACCTCAGGTGATCCACCCGCCTCGGCCTCCCAAAGTGCTGGGATTACAGGCATGAGCCACTGTGCCCGGTCCCTTTAAGATTTTTTATAGAGATAGGGTCTCACTTTGTTGCCCAGGCTCTTCTCAAACTCCCGGCCCCAAGCGATCCTCCTGCCTCAGACTCCCAAAGTGCTGGGATTACAGGCATGAGCCACTGGGCCTGGCTTTTTTTTTTTTTTTCTTGAGACAGCGTCTCACTCTGTCATCCAGGCTGGAGTGCTGTGGTGTGATCACAACTCACTGCCCCCTCAACCTCCCTGGGCTCAGGTGATCTTCCCTCCTCAGCCTCCTGAGTAGCTGGGACTATAGGCACGCGACACCACATCTGGCTAATTTTTGCATTTTCTTTGTAGAGACGGGTTTTGCCATGTTCCTCAGGCTGGTCTTGAACTCCTGGTTCAAGCAATCCACCTGGTTTGGCCTCCCAAAATGCTGGGATTACCTGCATGAGCCACTGCACCTGGCCTTCATTTTCTTAATAGTATCTTTGGGGTTCAAAATCTTTAATTTTTAAGAAATAAAATTTATACAACTCTTACAGTTTTAGCTCTCATGTTAAGTCTGTAATCCATTTTCTTTTTTCTGTATGGAGTGAGGTAAGGTTCTAAATCAATCTTTCTGCAAGTAAGGATCAAACTGTTGTAGCACAATTTGTGTAAAAATCTATCCTTTTCCTGTTGAGCTGCCTGGACATCTCAGGTGAAAATCAATTGACCATAAACCTAAGGGTTTATTTTTGGACTCTTAGTTCTGTTCCACAGATCTGTCTGTCCTTATGCCAGTACCATACTTGTCTTGACTACCATAGCTTTATAGTAAGTTTTGAGCCTGGGAAGCATAATTTCTTCAACTTTTTTGTTGTTTTTCAACGATGTTCTGGATATTCTGTGTTCTTTGTATTTCCATATAACTTTTAAGATCAGCTTGTCAATTTCAGCAAAAAAACCCAATTGAGATTCTAACAGGGTTTGTGATAATCCTATAGATCTGTGAGAGCTGCCCTCTTAGACCACTTGGGCCCAGGAAGTCGAGGCTGCAGTGAGCTATGATTGCACTACTGCACCCCAGCACCTGGGTGACTAAGCAAGACCCTGTCTCAAAATAATTTAAAAAAGAAAGAAAGAAAGAAAGAAATGTTCCCAGTCGGGCACAGTGGCTCATGCATGTAATCCCAAACACTTTGGGAAGCCAATGTGGGAGGACTGCTCAAGTTTAGGAGTTCAAGACCAGTCTGGGCAATATAAGGAGACCTTGTCTCCACAAAAAATAAAGAAATAAAAATGAGCCAGGTGTTTTGGCACGTGCCTGCGGTCCCGGCTACTTGGGCGTCTCAGGTGGGAGGACTGTTTGAGCTCAGGAGCTCGAGGCTGCTGTGAGCCATGAAGGCACCACTGCACTCCAGCCTGGGCAACAGAAAAGAGACCCTCTTTTAAAAAAATAAAAATAAAATAGATAAGCTCCCAAAGAAGCAGCTGCCTGCTTTGGGCAGATTACTTTTAAATTTCGAGGAGTTCAAGAACCAAGCTGTACCCGTATTTCAATATTTATTTACCCAAGTTTGTTCCAAATATTAACAACACATACTGTATGTCAGGGACAAAGCTTTAGGATTTCTAGGGAAGCTGTAAGAAAGACTAACACACAGCTACTGGTCTATGAGATTATGCAGGACTGCATACTTCGAACTTTTCTGAGATTTGCTTTAAAGAAAACTGAACACAAAGATATATGTACCATGAACATTGTACAAAACATCTGTGAACCATAGAGCTAGGGAATAAAAAAAGCAGTTCAGAAAGGCAGCCTTGAAAGAAGGAAATATGTCCATGAAAGACAAAATTAGTACTTTAAATGTCCAAAGCTCTTAGTGACTCTAAAAAAAGGTCTTTAGTTAACAACAAAATCTTTAATTTTCCCCCCAAAAGATCTCCAGGGATTTTCAGATCCTCATTCCCTTCAAATCTACAAAGGTCCCCAGGCTCAGGGCAATGCCAAATGTTCTTGAGGTCTGCTCCCTTCTTCCCCGTTCCCAGCATCATCATGTGTGTGGGGGGAACTGAGTTGTTTTTGTCCTGCTCACTGCATAAGTACAGCAGAAGCCAACTGGGAGTTCTATTCCCCAATATGCTCATTGTACAATGCTTAGTTTCTTGAAGGGTGGGTAGAAAAGAGCTGACAGGCAAAGAAGCAGTTTATAGTAGCTGCATGTTTAAAAACTGAAATTCATCTAGACACCCTGTGTGAACACATTGAGATTTTCAGCATTGCTGTGAATGAGACTGTAAGAATTTCTAGCCTAGTGGGAGAACTGGTGTGCATGTTGATATAGTCCACAGTGACTCAGTGAGGAAGGAAAGCCATCATTAATTTAAACTGAGCATGTTGGCTAGGTGTGGTAGCTCATGCCATAATCCCAGCACTTTGGGAGGCCGAGGTGGATGGATCACCTGAGGTCAGGAGTTCGAGACCAGCCTGGCCAACATGGCAAAACCCCGTCTCTACTAAAACTACAAAAAAATTAGCCAGGTGTGGTGGTACGCACCTGTAATCTCAGCTACTCAGGAGGCTGAGGCAGGAGAATCGCTTGAACCTGGGAGGTGGAGGTTGCAGTGAGCTGAGATCATGCCACTGCACTCCAGCCTGGGAGACAGGGCAGACTCCATCTCAAAAAAACAAAACAAACAAACAAAAAAACCCAAAAAATGAGTGGTCCCGCCAGCTTACATGGCTGCACAGAATGACTTTTTCCAAACCAAGCTAAGTTCAAAGTTTGGGGACCAGAGAATGGTATTGGGTGAGAACAGAATGAAGAAAACCCAGTTGCACAAAAAAAAGTCAAATACAAGAGAAACTTAATTTCATCACAGGCTTCTCTTTGCATAAATATGAATGTTAACAGAGAAGGAAGTGTCATGGACGGCTTCTGAATTCAGATGCCAGTGGAACTGGAGCTTGAAACAATTACTCATAAAACCAGAGATAACAATTGGGATGAAGATAAAAGCCTCCTACAGTAACTTAACTATCTTGTAGTGTTCAATGCAGCAACATAAACAACTCCTCTATTTGAAGACCTTCAGATAATCACCTTCTACTTTATTTGGCAATCTTTTTTTTTTTTGAGACGGAGTCTCATTCTGTTGCCCAGGCTGGAGTGCAGTGGCACGATCTCGGTTCACTACAAGCTCTGCCTCCTGGGTTCATGCCATTCTCCTGCCTCAGCCTCCTGAGTAGCTGGGACTACAGGCGCCTGCCACCATGCCTCGCTAATTTTTTCTATTTTTAGTAGAGACGGGGTTTCACCGTGTTAGCCAGGATGGTCTCGATCTCCTGACCTTGTGATCTGCCCACCTCGGCCTCCCAAAGTGCTGGGATTACAGGCATGAGCCACCGTGCCCAGCCAGATTTGGCAATCTTAAACATGTTCCAATAAAGAAGCATCTTCTCTCCCACTAAAAGAATCAGAGCTAATTCACTACTCCCTAATCACTGCTATTTAGAAGAAACTAGAGACCAAGATATGCTTGAAATAATCAAGTTTGCTCAGAACTAGGGAAAAGGGAATGACCTATGGCTACTACTTACTAGCTACCTATAATTTTAACAAGAGATGCTGGGGCAAGCACCTGTGGTGTGGCTATCTGGTATTTGCTATATAGGAAGGCACTAGCCATACCATCCCAATGCCTGATCTTGGTTGCACTGTAAGTGGTAGGAATAACAGATTCTTGATTGTTAGGAGTGCATATGGAGTTATCAAACTGGAGGTCTGCCTGTTCAGCAGGGTAGGCTATGACACCATAGCCCTGAGGCGCTCAGGCCTTCTCCAAAAAAAGCAGTTGTGTTGAGGTGAAAACCCTGGACTCAAAGCAGCAGAGACTGCCAACAGTGGAAGGATTTTTAAGAGTTCCAAGTGCTGCTCCAGGTCCAGTTTTTAGGTGACCTTGTGGGTTTGTTCTTGTTCTTGTCCACATCCAGCTTTCCTTTCTGACCATGGTCCGGCTGACTGATAGTGATTTCAGGCTCAACACTAGACACAGAAACAACAGCATACATACACCACTCTAGGAGCTTCCATAACTGTATAAGAAATCCTTTATTCTCTATGACTCACAGCATTTCTGTTTCTTTGATATAAAAATTGCTACTAGAAGTGGTCCTGGAAAAAAAACACCAGAATCTTAAAGATGGGTTTGCTGAACTTGTTCTGTGTTATTTGGAATTGGTTCTCTGATCTGATTAGATTTAAAGGTCTATCAACTAATTGGATGAGGCCCACCCAGATTAGCCAAGATAATCTCTCTTACTTAAAATCAATGGATTGTTGATATTAATTACATACAAAAATACCTTCATAACACCACCTAGATTAGTGTTTGATGGAATAAATGGGTACTACAGACTAGCAAAATTGATACATAAAACTAACCATCACACAGACTAATGAGAGCCACATGTCTAATAAGTAACACAGGAATTAGCAAAGCCTTCCTAGGCAGAATCACACTGCTGTTCACCCTCACCCATCTCAACTCAGCATGCCAGAATCTGCTGAGATCTAGAAGCATCTCACTCCCCAAGAGGTGCTCAAGAAAGCATTCTGCACAGCACCACTGACAAGAAGCTTCTACTCAAAGATAAGCCCAAGAGTGTTATGTCTTTTAAGCTATCCTTCTAAGCCGCCTGGCCCATACAACACTGGGTGAAAACTGACACATTAATTTGCACTCCACTCCAGTCTCACTGGTCTAGCTAATATGACATTTCAGCAGGTCATGCCCATCATGAGGTACAGTCTATTTTCTCATCTCATGAATCTAGGCTGGCCTTGTGACAGCCTTGACCAGAATTCTCCCAAGTACACAAGCAATATTCCTACTGTCTTCAGGCCTGGTTCCAAGCTGGTTGTGTAGGAGATGGTCATGGCAAAGGTTCGTGAAGGATCACTCAGGAATTCATGCCTCAAAGCTTTCTTTCAGCTTCTGCATGGCTAGAGTTATACTAAATTAGACAGAGTTTCACTCTTGTTGCCCAGGCTGGAGTGCAGTGGCACGATCTCGACTCACTTCAACCTCCGCCTCTCAGGTTCAAGCGATTCTCCTGCCTCAGCCTCCCGAGTAGCTGGGATTACAGGCATGCGCCACCACACCCGGCTCATTTTTTGTATTTAGTAGAGACAGGGTTTCATTATGTTGGTCTGGCTGGTCTTGAACTCCTGACCTCAGGTGATCCGCCAGCCTCAGCCTCCCAAAGTACTGGGATTACAGGCATGAGCCACCGTGCCCAGGATAAAAGATATTATAAAACAATCTAGCTCAGACATTCCCCACCCTTGAGGTTCAACAGCTGGGTAAATAACTTTCTCCTAAGTACCAGGTATGTACAAGACACTAAGTTGACATCTATATATTAATACTTACAAATTTATATCTGAAGCATAGTCCTATCCTCTGAACACCGAGTCTATATATGACTTCCTTCTGTTTACCTGGATCCCCAAATGAACTTCAGATCTCCCTGCCACAAACCCAGTGTTTCCTATCTCATTATTATCCTGCTGCTCAAACCTGAAATGAGTCTTTTTTGACTCCACTACACTTCTCAACCCCAAGGTTCAAACACCAAGTCCTCAGATTTTACCTGCTAAATCCTTCTCTAATTTATCTACTTTTCTCCAACTCCACTGTCAATATCCTAGTTCGAATTACCATTACTTCTTACCTGGATTACTACAATACCTTCCCTTACTTGATCTCTCTGCATCCTCTCTTACCTAACTCCAATCCTTTCTCCATATTGCATCCGGTTTTCTTTCGAAGGCAAATTTGATTGTGTCATTCCCTGCTTAAAATGCTTTGGTAGTGGCTGGGCGCGGTGGCTCATGCCTGTAATCCCAGCACTTTGGGAGGCTGAGGTGGGCGGATCACGAGGTCAGGAGATGGAGACCATCCTGGCCAACATGGTGAAATCTCGTTTCTACTAAAAATACAAAAACTAGCTGGGCATGGTGGGGCGTGCCTGTAATCCCAGCTACTTGGGAAGGTGAGGCAGGAGAATCGCTTGAACCAGGGAGTCGGAGGTGGCAGTGAGCCAAGATCATGCCATTGCACTCCAGCCTGGCGACAGAGTGAAACTCTGTCTCAAAAACAAACAAAAAATGCTTTGGTTGTTGGGACTACAGTAGATTGTTTTAAAAATGGTCACAGCCGGGCACCGTGGCTCACGCCTGTAATCCCAGCACTTTGGGAGGCTGAGGTGGGCAGATCATCTGAGGACGGGAGTTCGAGACCAGCCTGACCAACATGGAGAAACCCTGTCTCTACTAAAAATACAAAATTAGCCGGGCGTGGTGGCACATGCCAGCTACTTGGTGGCTGAGGCAGGAGAATCGCTTGAACCCGGGAGGTGGAGGTTGCGGTGAGCTGAGATGGCGCCATTGCACTCCAGTCTGGGCAATAAGAGCGAAACTCCACCTCAAAAAAAAAAGAAAAAAAAAAAAAAGATGGCCACAATTATTCCTCTCTCTGTACCCATATTCTTTTGTAAAGTGACTTTGCAGCTCCTCCCATCATGAGGTACAGTCTATTTTGCATCTCATGATTCTGGGCTGGGCTTATGACTGCTTAGATCCGAAGAATGTGGTGCAAATAATGCTGTTCCAGCCCTTTCTCCAATACACAAGATTAAGAAGTCTCATCTCTGCCCATAAAGACTCTGTTGCCAAAGCACATTCAAACACAAGATGACACTCTGGCTCCATTAATGTCCTCTTCCAACAAATTTACTGGGATCCTACTATATGTCAGGCCATGTATTAGACCTTAGGCCTAGAAAGACAAAATACAGCCACTATCCTTATGTAACTTATAGTCCAGAGCAACACAGGGTTATAGATGTTACCACAGAACTTTCCTCAGTATATAGGGGAGCACAAAGGAAGAAGCACAGTTCTGCCTATGACAGGAAAGATTAGAAAAATCTTCACAGAAAAATGATATTTGAGCTGAGTCTTGAAAGAAAAACGGGTACTTAGCCAGGCAGAGAAGAGTAACTTTGGCTGAAGGATTACCAGGAACGGTGAAAAGTAAAAGGACAGAGACATTAAAAGGAATGCAGAAGTTAAGAGAACTATAAGCAATTTTCCATAGCTACTGATAGAATGTTGAGAATGGGGTTGTGTTAGAGAAAGGTATAAGGCTGGAGGGGTAAGCATGATTAGACAACTGAGGGCTTTAGGAATTTGTGCTTTATTCTATAAGCAATGTATTTATAGGTTTGGGGTAAAGAGATACTGGAAAGCAAAGCTGAAAATTTTGGAGAATGTTGAAAAAAACTAATGGAGAAAACCTTCCAGGAGAAGAAAGGGGGTAAAAGGCATAAATGAAGGGACTGGCCCCAAACTTCTTCTTCTAATGCTGGAGGAAAGGAATCGAAGGTGGGTCTGAATAAAGGCAAAGTCATGGATGGGGTAGCTGGGGAAATCAGCAGGCCCGTGTTTGGACAGGAGAATGGTGATGGTAGAGAACAGCCTCTGAGAGGAGTGGAAAGCTGGCCCAGGACAAATGGAAGAATGCAGAGTGGTTCTGAGGGTTCAGCTAAGATAGGAGCCATGAATTTATAGTGCTGCCAATTTATATCCGGGCATAATATTTCTCCTAAAGACTTTGGACTTGGAGAGAAATGCCTGAAGGCACAGGACCTAGATTGGATGAAGAAGGAAATGAGGGGGGGAAAGAGAAGGAGAGGGAGAGAAAAAAGAGAGGGTAGGAGTGGTGGTAGTAAGGGACCAGAAAGATTTAAGGCTGAAATAAGGAAACAGGATTCTGGGTAAAGATGGCAGATTAAACATAAGTGTTAACCCATCCTCCTTCTGAAAACTCATTGAAGTGTCAGTACATAATTTTTTTTTTTTAAGACACAAACCCACAAGGACAAAGACCACAAGAAGAGATAATGACAAAATTTTGGAAGCTGGAAAACAAAAGGATGGTGGTGGTAACAGATTTAGCATATCCAAGAAAGGTGAATCCTAAACCATCTATAAGGAAAGCTAAGAAGCAACTTGATTTGTATCTCAGAAGCCCTGAAGTGATCAGGAATTGACAGCACAGCTTTTACCCACCCAGGCAGGAGACTGGAAGATTTTTCTCTGAAGTCTATATAGCCAGCTCCAAAGCAAAGACTTAAAGATATTGACATGGGTTATCTTATAGCCATATCATTTTATAGAAGTAAATTAAAAGTACAGAAGAGTAAGAATACACTGGACAAGATACCTTGGGAAATGTTTGTGATCCTAACTTCCACAAGCCCTTCTTCCCTTCCGTACCTGCCCCCACCCCAAACTGCAAATTAAGAGAGGTATTTTGGGAATTAGGGCTGGTTAGGAGCAGTGGAGGTACTAATTTACATAAATAGTATTTCAAGACTTCCACACCACTGGGAAAATAATCAAGGGTTTAAACCATTTCTCATAATCTGTAGTCCCAGAAATACAGATCTGGCCATGATCTTTGAGGTCTTGACTGAAGTCCTTGACTCCCCAGATATAGATGTCTAAACCTTCCAAGATGACCTTGTGAACATTTTATTCCATTTTAAAGATATCCTTTAGGAGCTTCTTTTAATATTTTCATTACTCTTCCAGTAAAAAAGCTTGACAACTATTCAAAAGAAAACAATGTAACATTGGGGAAAAGCTACATGATTTTCTTATTAAATATTTGGCACAAATATCTTTTACTTATGAACTATTAAAAACATATGTCTGTCAGAAATAAAGCAGGAATTTTAGAGCTGGAGGGGGGGGTTTCTTTAAAGACCAACTAAGCCAATTTCAGCTGGGGGAAACTGAGGCTTAGAAAAATAAAGTTATTCGCTCAAGGTCACACAGCTGGTTTGTCTCCAGACTAGACTGCAAATTCTCTGAACTTGAATTTTCAGTAACAAGCTCTTTCTACCAGTAACATTCTTTCCCACTACATGTAATGCCTCTCCAAGTCAGAAATGCATCAATCGGACATGTAGGAAAGGTGTTGTGCTTTGTTTAAATCCAACAAGGTCATAAGAATCTGGGACCTTTGAGGTAAAGTTACTAGTACTGACTGATGACTAAATAGCTTGCTGGGGAGGCTGCCTCTGCACCTGACCATATTCTAACAGGTGTCTTTGAAATCAAGCAAACATTTTATCCCTCCCCACCCCCCCAAGTAATGCTTTTTTTTTTCTTTCTTTCTTTTTTTTTTTTTAAGAGAGAAATGGGTCTTGCTATGTTGCCCAGGCTGGTCTGAAACTTCTGGGCTCAAGCAATCCTCCCACCTCAGCCTCCTAAAGTGCTGGGATTACAGGTGTGAGCCACCACACCCAGCCTCTCTCTCAGAAAGAGAAAACTGATGGGATGTACATTCTATCATTGTCCTTTTCTCTCTCTCTTTCTTAATTTTTTTTTCCATAGGTTTTGGGGGAACAGGTGGTGTTTGGTTACATGAGTAAGTTCTTCAGTGGTAATTTGTGAGATTTTGGCACACTCATCTCCTGAGCAGTATACACTGAACCCAATTTACAAAAGTTAAAAAAACTTTACAAGAAGTTTCTGACTTTCCTATATACATGAAGGTCTTATCCAAGATAACTGGTGTTTGCCCACTAGGAACTAGCCTCCATCTTTGGAAATTCAGCTTTTTAAAAAAGATAAAAACAGAAGGAAGTACTGTATTCTCATAATCAGAAAGTGCTTGAAAATCTGAATCTAATTAGCTTTTAACCAGCATCTCACTGAGGCAGGAGGAGCACAACACCCCAGAGGGTCATAGGAATGAGAGAATATTTTTATGCATATTTATCCAGCCAGCAACCCTTTTATAACTACACACCAAAGATCCTGAATCACTGGGGTGTGGATTATAAATCAGAAGAACAAGGAAAAAAATCTGCCAACAACTACAAATGCAGCCTAGTCTTAGGAAACTGATAGAAGATCTGCTCTCAATGACCCCAGTGCTTAGTCAAGGCCCTGAGCTTGACATCTATGAAGGAAAAAGACACATCCACCTGTTCTTCATTATCACCTCACCTCTGACTAGGTCCATCTTCTTTGCTCCCATCATGCCCAAGCCTTGCTCTCGTAGTCAAATGTAATTACAGTTAAGGTATTTACTAACACTCCATTGTACGGAGCCATAAACTAGTTCCCAGGGAGGTTAAAAAGAAAGCAGAAAACAACCTCCACCCACCCTTTAGTTGTAACCAGAGAAACATATGACTCTTGCTTTTAAGAACTTAATGTCTAAGGCTGCTATCTCCTCTAATACAGAACAAAGCATAAACATCAGTGTTTGATGGATGCGTGTGAGTCAGGTCCCTCATTTCACATAATAATTGCTAATCACAATTAGTTTTCCTTTCTGTATTCCAAAGGACAGAATTCCTTGAGAGTCCTGAATTTAGCAATGCAACACTGTGATACTTTTCAAGTCTTATATACCTTAAATCTATCCTACATACTTCTGTCAGATTATTTTTTTTCAGAATCCTATATTTGAATAATCATTTCCTTCCTCAAAAGTTTTTAATAATTCCCTGGTATTCAAGGCTCTCTATTTTTAGGCCAACATCTCAGCCTTATCTCCTCAAGTTTCCCAGCATGAACCTTCCATTCAGGTCAAACTGTCCTTTCCCACCTTTGCTCATGGCATTCTCCGCATATAGGATTCAGCTAGCTTCCCATGTCCCTTTCCATATCTGGACCAAATCAATCCTTCAAGTCCGAATTATTCTATTCTGTTTCCCTGACCACCTCAGCCCCTAGGATTAGATACCTCCTTTGAATTCTTAGAACACTGTCTGTTGGCCATAACTGTTCAGTATCTGATATCCCTTGCTATTGTTTGTTAACCTTTTTCATGCATAAATGAATCTTCCACCAAGGCTGATGAGCTATTTGAGATAAAGTCCCCTGCCTTAAGGAAAAAGTCTTCTGCCTTAAATACCACAACAGTGGTTTGACCAGATTTGAAGGATGTGTTCCTGAAAGTAGAATGTCCTCATGAATAAGGACCAGTTCTGTCCCTAACTAGATATGACATTGAACAAAACCCCTTCTTCCTTGCTTTCAGAATCACTGCCTGAAATATAGAAGACTGGACTAACTAAATGACCTTCCAGCTGTGGCAGTTCGTAATTCTAGAAATATTACGTTGGTGCAAAAGCAATTGCGGTTTTTGTTTAAAAAAAAAAAAAAAAGGCAAAAACCGCAATTACTTTTGCACCAACCTAATAGCTACAAATAAGATCATATTTTTTAAATACACTAAGAGGTATTTATTTATTTATTTGTTTATTTTTGAGACGGAATCTCGCTCTATCTCCCAGGCTGGAGTGCAGTGGCGCGATCTCGGCTCACTGCAAGCTCCGCCTCCCGGGTTCCCGCCATTCTCCTGCCTCAGCCTCTCCGAGTAGCTGGGACCACAGGCACCCGCCACCACGCCCGGCTAATTTTTTTGTATTTTTAGTACAGACAGGGTTTCACCGTGGTCTCGATCTGCTGACCTCGTGATCCGCCCGCCTCGGCCTCCCAAAGTGCTGGGATTACAAGCGTGAGCCACCGTGCCCGGCCGAGGTATTTATTGTTTAATTGCATCTTGTGGTGAGCTTTTCTGAAATACAAAAAGACTCCCTCTGCTTCCTACATTTTGATTTTGATAAATGGGTTTAGGAAAAAAAAATCCAAAACAAAACCCTTACTTCTTTCTTCACAGAATTCCAGAGCTAGTCAGCTATATCCTGACCACTGTAAGAAACAAGCTGTGCTCACGAGGCTCCGTCATAGATATTCTTTATGGAGAAAAAAAAGAACCCGAGTGGGGTCAGCAAACTACAGCCTGTCAGTTAGATGGCCCTGTTGCCTGTTTAAATGAAATAAAAAAAATCTTGTACAGATAGGGTCTCGCTCTGTCACCCAGGCTAGAGTGCAGTGGCATGAAAAAAGTTCACTGTAGACTCAAACCCCTGAGTGCAAGGGATCTTCCCGTCTCTGCCTCCCAAGTAGCTGGGACTACAGGCACCTGTCACCATGCCCAGGTAATTCTTCAAAAACTGAGATGGGGTCACAGGATGTTGCCCAGGCTGGTCTCAAACTCCTGGCCTCAAGTGATCCTCTTGCCTCGGTCTCCCAAAGTGGACATTAGAAGTGTGAGTCACCGCACCCAGCCTTACTTGCTTTTAAAACTTTTTAAATTGGGAATTTTCTTTTTTTTTTTTTTTGAGACAGAGTTTCACTCTTGTTGCCCAAGCTGGAGTGCAATGGCGTGATCTCGGCTCACTGCAACCTCTGCCTCCCAGGTTCAAGTGATTCTCCTGCCTCAGCCTCCCGAGTAGCTGGAATTACAGGTGTGTGCCACCATGCCTGGGTAATTTTTTGTATTTTTAGTAGAAATGGGTTTCACTGTGTTAGCCAGGCTGGTCTCAAATTCCTTACCTCAGGTGATCCGCCCATCTCGGCCTCTCAAAGTGTTGGGATTATAGGCATGAGCCACCGTGCCCAGCCACAAAATTTTTTAAAATACAGAAAAGTACAAAGAAAAAAATAATAATCATCAATACTTCCACATTCCAGAATTGTTACTATCTCAGCATAAATGTTATTTTTAAAAAAGAAACATCACATTTATTTTATGAAAAAAGATGTATTTATCTTACAGGATTCAAGGATTTTAGAGAATTACTAAGAGTTTAAAAAAATTCTCCCTCCTTCCTTCCTTCCTTCCTTCCTTCCTTCCTTCCTTCCTTCCTTCCCTCCGCCCCTTCCTCCCTTCCTCCCTTCCTCCCTTCCTTCCCTCCGCCCCTTCCTCCCTTCCTCCCTTCCTTCCTTTTTTGAGACAGAGTCTTGCTCTGTCACCCAGGCTGGAGTGCAGTAGCGCGGTCTTGGCTCACTGCTAGCTCCGCCTCCCGGCTTCACAACATTCTCCTGCCTCAGCCTCCCAAGTGGCTAGGACTACAAGTGCCCGCCACCATGCCCAGCTAAGTTTTTGTATTTTTAGTAGAGATGAAGTTTCACCATGTTAGCCAGGATGGTCTCGAACTCCTGACCTTGTGATCCGCCCGCCTAGGCCTCCCAAACTGCTGGGATTACAGGAGCGAGCCACCGTGCCCCGCCCATTATGTATTTTTAATTTTTATTATTATTTTTGGCCAGGTGCGGTGGCCAAAAATGCTAGGATTACAGGCTGGTTGAAGTTTTATTTTCAAGAAGGGCTCAGGCCTGGCATGGTGGCTCACTCCTGTAATCCCAGCACTTTGGGAGGCCAAGGTGGGAGGATCACTTGAGCCCAGGGGTTTGAGACCAGGCTGGGCAATATAATGAGACTTCATCTCAACAAAAAACAAACAAAAATTAGCCAAGTGTGGTGGTGCACACCCGTAGTGGTAGCTACTCAGGAGGCTGAGGTAGGAGGATTGATTGAGCCCAGGAGGCAGAGGCTGCAGTGAGCCACTGTACTCCAGCCTTGAGACAGAGCAAGATTCTGTCTCAAAAAAAAAAGAAAAAAAGAAAAGGAAGGGCTCAGGGTTCATATGTTATAAGTCTTTTCATGCCTGAGAATGCCTATTGCTTTTATATTTGAATAAAATCATCATTGTTTATAATATTCTTTTTTTTCTGGTTATCTATCAATCTGCATACTCAGTTTATAATATTCTCGAGTTCCACTTGCTTTCCCTGAAAAGTCTGTGGACAGGACATTGTTCCTCTTGTATTAAATGTTGGGAATAACTCAGAGGTAAGCCTAATTTTTTTCTTCCATGTAAATGATTTGCTTTTTGCCTCTGGATACTTGAATTCTTTCTTTATCCCTGAAGCTTCATAAGTACATTAGGATCTATCTGGCCAAATTGTCTTAGAACACACTATACTCTTAAAATCTGCATGTTTGCCAGGCACAATGGCTCACGCCTGTAATCCCAGCACTTTGGGAGGCTGAGGCGGGCCAATCACCTGAGGTCAGGAGTTCGAGACCAGCCTGACCAACATGGTGAAACCCCATCTCTACTAAAAATACAAAATTAGCCGGGCTATAATCCCAGCTACTGTGGTGGCTGAGGCAGGAGAATCGCTTGAACGCAGGAGAATCGCTTGAACCCAGGAGGCAGAGGTTGCGGTGAGCCGAGATTGCGCCATTATACTCCAGCCTAGGCAACAACAGCGAAAACTCCATCTCAAAAAAAAAAAAAAAAAAGAAAAAAAAAAAAACCTTCAGATTTTACTTGATTCAGAAAATTTTAATGTATTATATCTTGTTCTTATTTTTAAAAATTAAAATTAAAGTTATATATGCATATAAAGAGGCAAGTCGTTTCTCAAGGCTTTTAATGAAAAAACTGAATCATCTATTCCCTTTCCTGCCCATTTTCTGTTCCCTAGATATGCCCATTTTTAACTCTTTTAGCAGATCCACTTAGTATTTATTTTGCCACCAATAACATTCTTTTTTTTTTTTTTTTTTTTTTTTTTGAGACAGAGTCTCTCTCTGTTGCCCAGGCTAGAGTGCAGTGGTGTGATCTCGGCTCACTGCAAGCTCCACCTCCCAGGTTCACGCCATTCTCCTGCCTCAGCCTCCCGAGTAGCTGAGACTACAGGCACCGGCCACCAAGCCCGGCTAATTTTTTGTATTTTTAGTAGAGACGGGGTTTCACCATGTTAGCCAGGATGGTCTCAATCTCCTGACCTCGTGATCCGCCCGCCTCGGCCTCCCAAAGTGCTGGGATTACAGGCGTGATCCACTGCGCCCAGCCTTTTTTTTTTGAGATGGAGTCTCGCTCTGTCCCCCAGGCTAGAGTGCAGTGCAGTGGCACGATCTTGGCTCCACTGTAATCTCTGCTTCCCAAGTTCAAGGGATTCTCCTGCCTCAGCCTCCCGAGTAGCTGGGATTACATGCATCCACCACCACGCTCAAATAATTTTTCTAATTTTAGTAGAGAGGATTTCACCATGTTGACCAGGCTGGTCTCAAACTCCCGACCTCAAGTGACCTGGCCGTCTTGGCCTCCCAAAGGGCTGGGATTATAGGAGTGAGCCTCTGTGCCCAGCAATAGCGTAGTAGCATTTTTTTTTTTTTTTTTTAAGACGGAGTTTCACTCTTGTTGCATAAGCTGGAGTGCAATGGCGCCAGCTTGGCTTACCGTAACCTCCGCCTCCCAGGTTCAAGCAATTCTCCTGCCTCAGCCTCCTGGGTAGCTGGGATTACAAGCGCGCACCACCACACCCGGCTAATTTTTTGTATTTTTAGTAGAAACGAGGTTTCACCAAGTTAGCCAGGCTGGTCTCAAACTCCTGACCTCAGGTGATCTGCCTGCCTCTGCCTCCCAAAGTGCTGGGATTACAGGCGTGAGCCACTGCGCCTAACCAATAGCATTCTTATGTTGGCATTTCTCAGGTTTTCCATTTCAGGAATAATCTGATTTTCCATTGTGGAAAACAGGATTTAATTTATTTTCATCATCAACCCTGCTCCCATCATATACACCCATACTTCCTTATGCCTTTTACCTGCCCAATAATTGTTACATTATTTTGGTCAGCTGAATAATCAACGCTTAAGTTATTATGACTTCAGCTCTATGTATTAGCTACTAACTATAGAAGAGGACGATTTCACTCTTTTCTTCTCTCATGCTTCCAACATGCCAACCTCATCTCATCATTCCAAAGTAATTAAATCATAATTTGGTTTAGACTGTATCAGTGATTGCATTAGTATGCATATTTAAATATTAGTTACAGGCCGGGCACAGTGGCTAATGCCTGTAATCCTAGCACTTTGGGAGGCTGAGGTGGGTGGATCACTTGAGGTCAGGAGTTGGAAACCAGCCTGGCCAACATGGTGAAACTCCATCTCTATTAAAAATACAAAAACATTAGCTGGGCGTGGTGGCGCCTGCCTGTAATCCAACTACTCGGGAGGCTGAGGCAGGAGAATCACTTGAACCCAGGAGGCGGAGGTTGCAGTGAGCTGAGATCACACCACTGCACTCCAGCCTGGGCAACAGAGTGAGACTTCGTCTCAAAAAAAAAAAAAAAAAAAAAAAAAAAATTAGTTACAGCTGAACCACACAGTCACTAAGAATTTTTCCACCTGCACATTTTTGTGGTTTGCTTTGGTGTGAATAATTGTCTTATTTCTTAGTTTTCTAGGTGCTTACCAATAGTTCAAACTAACTACTTAAGTGCTCCAAATCGTCTCAAAATGTTGAAACACATCACATGTTGTGTCATTTTCATCAGAAGAAATATGATCATCTTGAAGAAATCATTCCCAAGTTTTCTGACTTATTCCAGTGTGGCCTGGTTGCCATTTATACTGGGTGTACATGTGTTAGCCTGGAATCTCCCTTTATCATCATCCTGGGGATTCGTTTTATCTTAATTAAATGTCCTTTTTTTTTTTTTTTTGAGACAGAGGCTCACTCTGTCGCCAGGCTGCAGTGCAGTGGTGCAATCTCGGCTCACTGCAATCTCTGCCTCCCGGGTTCAAGCGATTCTCCTGCCTCAGCCTCCTGAGTAGCTGGGATTACAGGCATGCGCCAACATGCCCGGCTAATTTTTTTTGTATTTTTAGTAGAGATGGGGTTTCTCCATGTTGGCCAGGATGGTCTTGATCTCCTGACCTCATGATCCGCCCACCTCGGCCTCCCAAAGTGCTGGGATTACAGGCATGAACCACTGCACCCGGCCTGAACGTCCTTTTTCTTTCTTTCTTTTTTTTTTTGAGCAGAGTCTCCCTCTGTCATTCAGGCTGGAGTGCAATGATGTGATCTAGGCTCACTGCAACCTCTGCCTCCCAGGTTCAAGCATGAATGCCCTTTTTCTTATATCCTGTGTCTTCCTCTTTCTTAGTTTATGCTAAGGTTTTGGTGTTATATTAACTCTAGCAGCTTTCCTTTTTTAATTTAATTTTTAATTTTTGTGGGTACATGCTAGGTACATATACTGATGGGTTACATGAGATATTTTGACACAGGCATGCAATACGTAATAATCACATCAGGGTAAATGGGGGTATCCATTACCTCAAGCATTTATCCTTTGTGTGACAAACAATCCAATTATACTCTCTTAGTTATTTTAAAATGTACAATTAAATTATTTTTGATTATACTCATTCTGTTGCACTAGCAAATATTAGGTTTTATTCATTCTAATTTTTTGTACCCATTAACCATTCCCCACTCCCACCACCCCCACACTCTCTACCCTTTCCAGCCTCTGGTAACCATCCTTCTACTCTCTACCTCCATGAGTTCCATTGATTTTTAGCTCACACAAACAAGTAAGTGAAAACATGCAGTTTGTCTTTCTGAGCCTGGCTTATTTTACTTAACATAACGTCCTCCAGTTCCATCCATGTTGTAGTAAATGACAGGATCTCATTCTTTTTCATGTCTGAATAGTACTCAATTGTGTATATGTACCACATTTTCTTTATCCATTCATCTGTTGATGGACACTTAGGTTGCTTCCAAATCTTGGCTATTGTGAACAGTGCTGCAATAAACATAGGAACGCAAATATCCCTTCAATATACTGATTTCCTTTCTTGTGGGTATATACCTAGGAGTGGGATTGCTGGATTGTATGGTAGCTCTATTTTTAGTTTTTTGAGGAACCTCCAAACTGTTCTCCATAGTGGCTGTACTAATTTATATTCCCATCAACAGTATATGAGAGTTCCCCTTTCTCCACAACCTTGCCAGCATTTGCTACTGCCTCACTTTTGGATAAAAGGCATTTTAACTAAGGTGAGATGACATCTCATTGTTTTTATTTGCATTTCTCTGATGATCAGTGATGTTGAGCACCTTTTCATATATCTGCTTGGCATTTATTTGTATGACTTCTTTTGAGAAATGTCTATTCAGATCTTTTGCCCATTTAAAAGTCAGATTAGGTTTTTTCCTATAGAGTTGTTTGAGCTCCTTCTATATTCTGGTTATTAATCCCTTGTCAGATGGGTAGTTTGCAAATATTTTCTCTCATTCTGTGGGTTGTCTCTTCACTTTATTGATTGTTCCTTTGCTGTGCAAAAGCTTTTTAACTTGATATGATCCCATTTGTCCATTTTTGCTTTGGTTGCCTGTGCTTGTGGGGTATTACTCAAGAAATCTTTGCTCAGACCAATGTCCTGGAGACTTTCCTCAATGGTTTCTTGTAGTAGCTTCATAGTTTGAGGTCTTAGATTTAGTTCCTTAACCATTTTGATTTGATTTCTGTATATGGCAAGAGACAGGGGTCTAGTTTCATTCTTTTGCATATGGATATCCAGTTTTCCTAGCACCATTTATTGAAGAGATTGTCCTTTCCCCAACGTATATTCTTGGCACCTTTGTCAAAAATGAGCTCACTGAAGGTGTATGGATTTATCTCTGGTTCTCTATTCTGTTCCACTGACCTATATGTCTGTTTTTATACCAGTAGCATGCTGTTTTGGTTACCAAAGCCAACAGTATAATTTGAAGTCAGGTAATATGATTTGAAGTATAATTTGAATTCAGGTAATATGATTCCTGTAGTTTTGTTCTTTTTGCTTAGGACAACTTTGGCTATTCTGGGTCTTCTGTAATTCCACATATATATATATATATTTTTAAATTTTATTTTATTTTATTTTGAGATAGAGTCTTGCTCTGTCGCCCAGGCTGGAGTGCAATGGCGCAATCTCAGCTCACTGCAACCTCTGCCTCATGCGATACTCCTGCCTCAGCCTCCCAAGTAGCTGGGATCACAGGCGCCCATGACCACCACGCTCAGCTAATTTTTGTATTTTTAGTAGAGATGGGGTTTCACCACATTGGCTAGGCTGGTCTCAAACTCCTGACCTCAAATGATTCAGCCACCTTGGCCTCCCAAAGTGCTGGGATTACAGGCGTCAGCCACCGTGCCCAGCCAATTTCATATAAACTTTAGGATTGTTTTTTCTATTTCTGTGAAGAATGTCATTGGTATTTTGATAGGGATTGCATAAAATCTGTAGATTGCAGCCAGGCATGGTGGCTCACGCCTGTAATCTCAGCACTTTGGGAGGTCGAGGCGGGAGGGTCACCTGAGGTCAGGAGTTTGAGACCAGCCTGGGCAACATGGTGAAACCCCATCTCCACTAAAAATACAAAAATTAGCTGGGCATGGTGGTGGGCGCCTGTAATCCCAGTTACTTGGGTGGCTGAGGCAGGAGAATCGTTTAAGCCCAAGAGGTGGAGGTTGCAGTGAGCTGAAATCACACCACTGCACTCTAGCCTGGGATATAGAGCGAGACTCTGTCTCAAGGAAAAAAAAAAAAAAATCTGTAGATTGCTTTGAGGAGTATGGATATTGTAACAATACTGATTTTTTCAATCCATGAACATGGAATATCTTTCCATTTTTTGTGTCCTCTTCAAATTCTTGCATCAATATTTTATAATTTTCATTGTAGAGACCTTTTGCTTCTTTGGTTAAGTTAATCCCCAGGTATTTTATTTTATTTGTAGCTATTGTAATAGAATTACTTTCTTGATTTCTTTTTCAGATTTTTTTTTTGAGACTGAGTCTTGCTCTGTTGCCCAGGCTGGAGTGTAGCGGCACCATCTCGGCTCACTGCAACCTCTGCCTCCCAGCTTCAAGCACTTCTCATGCGTTAGCCTCCCAAGTAGCTGGGACTACAGGCACATACCACCATGCCCGGCTAATTCTTTTTCAGATCCTTTGCTGTTAGCATATAGAAATACTACTGATTTTCATATATTGATTTTGTATCCTGGAACTTTACTATATTTACCAGTTCTAATAGTTTTTTCATGGAGTCTTTAGGTTTTTCCAAATACAAGATTATATCATCTGTAAACACAGATAATTTGACTTCTTCCTTTCCAATTTAGATGCCCGTTATTTCCTTCTCTTGTTTGACTGCTCTAGCTAGGATGTCCAGTACTACGCTGGGTAACAGCAGTGAAAGTGGGCATCCTTGTCTAGTAGCTTTCTCAAAATAGATGCGTGGAAAACAAATGTCTAAAAAGTTCTCATTCTACTCTCATATTTGATTGATAGTTTGGTTAGATAGAAATAAGAATGTTAAAGGCATTGTTTATAGTTGCCAGTGTTGATGTTAGGAAGTTCAAAGCTATTTTAATTCCTTTGTATATGATATCCTCTCTCCTCTCCGGAAGATTGAAAGATCTCTTTGTTAGCAGTTATAAAATTTCCTAATGATAACCTTGGTATGTTTCTTTTCTCCATTTTACTGGGAACTCAGTTTCCTTTCAGTCTAGAAACCCAGCTCCTTTTATCCTCAGAAAATTTTAAAAATAATTTCACTGATGTTTTCTTCTCCCTTCATTTCTTTCTTTCTAGAAATCCACGTTCTAATTCAGAGGCATTAATTCATTAATTACATTTAATCATCTTTGTATTTCATTTCTATGAGATTCTAATTTCTTTCTTTCCCTCCCTTCCTTCCTCCCTCCCTCCTTCTCTTTATCTCTCTCTTTCTTTCTATTTTTTTGAGACAGGGTCTCACTCTGTCACCCAGCCTGGAGTGCAGTAGTACAATCATGGCTCACTGCAGCCTCAACCTCCCAGGCTCAAGCGATCCTCCAACCTCAGAGATTCTAATTTATTTCTTTCTCTCTTTTTTTTTTTTTTTTGAGACAGAGTCTCGCTGTGTCACCCAGGCTGGAGTGCAGTGGTGCGATCTTGGCTCACTGCAAGCTCTGCCTCCGAGGTTCATGCCATTCTCCTGCCTCAGCCTCCTGAGTAGCTGGGACTACAGGTGCCCGCCACCACGCCCGGCTAACTTTTTGTATTTTTAGTAGAGACAGGGTTTCACCGTGTTAGCCAGGATGGTCTTGATCTCCTGACCTCATGATCCGCCCGCCTAGGCCTCCCAAAGTGCTGGGATTATAGGCATGAGCCACCGCGCCCAGCTAGATTCTAATTTCTTAAACGATTTTCTTTTTTACCTAGATCACTGATATCTCAAACCATTCCTCTTTGTCAATAATTTGATTTTCAGTGGTGTCTATGCCATTCTTTTGCTATTTTAAAATTTATTAACTCTGTAATCATTTAATCCTTTTTTTGTTTGTTTTTGTTTTTTGAGACCGAGTATCACTCTGTCACCCAGGCTGGAGTGCAATGGCGCAATCTAGGCTCACTGCAACCCCTGCCTCTTGGGTTCAAGCAATTCTCCTGCCTCAGCCTCCCAAGTAGCTGGGACTACAGGCACATGCCACCATGCCTGGATAATTTTTGTATTTTTAGTAGAGACGGGGTTTCACTGTGTTAGGATGGTCTCGATCTCCTGACCTTGTGATCCACCTGCCTCTGCCTCCCAAAGTGCTGGGATTATAGGCATGAGCCACTGTGCCTGGCCAATCCTCTTTTTTTTTTTACTTCTGTAATATCCTCTTTTTTATCATCTCATTACTGAACTTTTATTCATTAAATTCATGTTGTAATAAGTAGTTTTATGGTTATATAGTTGCATAGTTTTAAGAAAATTTCTTCTGTTTCTTGAGTTATATTCTTTTCAGGATAGCTTATTTGTCTTTACAGGACATTTTTCTTGCTTTCATTTTGTTTTCTGTAGTATATTTGTGCAGCTGACATTCTGATTCTTTTGAGCTTACTCATGCTTGAGTCATGGCTGTGCCCAGATGTTTTATTTGTTTTGATATAACATAAATGAATTGTCTCTTTTCCTTCTGTATCTGAGACCAGCTACCATGTAAGTACTGGTGTGGAGAAACTGGGGCTCTTATGCACTGTTGGTGGGATTGTAAAATAGTGAAAATGCCATGGAAACAGTATGTAGCTTCCTCAGAAAATTAAACATCATAGTTCTCTACCATATGATCCAGTAATCCCACTTCTAAATATATATCCAAAAGAACTGAAAGCAAGGTCTTGAAGAGATGTCTGTACACCCACGTTCACTGCAGCACTATTCACAATAGCCAAGAGGTGGCAGCAACTCAAATGTCTGTCAGAAGATAAATGGATGACAAAATGTGGTACATACATACAATGGAATATTATTCAGCCTTAAAAAAACGAAATCTGTTATATGCTACAGCATGGACAAACCTTGAGGACATTATGCTAAATAAAATAAGCCAGTCACAAAAAGACAAATATTGTATGATTTCACTTAGATGAGATATTTAAAGTAGAATCATGGGTAGCAAGGCCTTGTGGGGAGAAAAAAATGGGGAGCTGTTGTTTGATAGGTATAGAATTTCAGATTTGCAAGTTGAAAGTTCTCGAGATCTGTTTCACCACAATGTGAACACATTTAACGCTACTCAACTGTTCACTTAAAAATGGCCACTTAGGGCTGGGTGCGGTGGCTCATGCCTGTAATCCCCAGCACTTTGGGGGCTGAGGCGAGTGGACTACGGGTCAGGAGTTCAATACCAGCCCAGCCAATATGGTGAAACCCCATATCTACTAAAAATACAAAAATTAGCTGGGTGTGGTGGCATACGCCTGTAGTCCCAGCTGCTTGGGAGGCTGAGGCAGGAAAATTGCTTGAACCTGGGAGGTGGAGGTTACAGTGAGCCAAGACTGCGCCATTGCATTCCAGCCTGGGAAACAGAGCAAGACTCCCTCTCAAAAAAAAAAAAAGACCACTTAGAATGGGCCACACGGTGGCTCACTGAAAATCAAATTATTGACAAAGAGGAATGGTTTGAGATATGTTTGAACCTGTAATCCCAGCACTTTGGGAGGCCGAGGTGGGCGGATCACTTGAGGTCAGGAGTTCAAGACCAGCCTGGCCAACATGGTGAAACTCCATCTCTACTAAAAATACAAAAATTAGCTGGGCGTGGTGGCACATACCTGTAATCCCAGCTACTCAGGAGGCTGAGGCAGGAGAATCACTTGAACCCAGGAGGCAGAGGTCGCAGTGAGCCAAGATTGCACTACTGCACTCCAGCCTGGGTGACACAGTGAGACTCCATCTCAAAAAATGAAAAACAAAAACCAAAGCCAAACCAAACCAAACCAAAACAAAACAAAAAAACAAAGGTTAGAATGGTACATTTTATGTTATGTGTTTTTTTTTTACCACTTTTTTTTTTAAAGGGGGTTTATAACACTGTCAGAAAGACAGTCCTGTTCCCCTCACAGCTGCTTTGCTTTACTCTTTTGCACGATTTGGCTCTACCTTGGCAAGAAAAGATAGGGAAACAGGCTTATGCAGTGAAGAAAAGCCTTCATCCTGTCTCATGGGAAAAATATTCACATACTTTTGTCAATTTCACACAGTATAGTCTAGTTTTCATTCCCACTTTCCCATCAACTGGGTGGTTTTATTTTGTTTTAAGACAAGGAGAATTGCCAGAAGAAAAAACCCTAGGGCTTACTTCTGTAGGATGGATCCCTTAATGACCAGCTCTTCATCCAAGTCTGCTTCATTAGCCATGAAGAGCAGCCTCTTTCCTGTGCTGTCCACTCCAATGAAGTCACGCTGCTCCACTGAATCATACAAAAGAAAAAAAAAATGAAATAAAGCCATTTGCCCTGCCTGTATGAATACACCAGGGAACACAGTATCTGCTCAGTGCTCTTGGAAACAACACAGGATTGAAGGGTGGGTGCAGTGGCTCACGCCTGTAATCCCAACACTTTGGGAGGCCGAGGTGGGTGGATCACCTGGGGTCAGGACTTTGAGACCAGCCTGGCCAACATGGCAAAAGACTGTCTCTACTAAAAATACAAACATTAGCCGAGTGTGGTGGTACGCCCTGTAGTCCCAGCTGCTTGAGAGGCTGAGGCAGGAGAATTACTTGAACCCGGGAGGTGGAGGTTGCAGTGAGCTGAGAGGTGGAGGTTGCAGTGAGCTGAGACTGTGCCACTGTAGTGCACTCCAGCTTGGGTGACACAGTGAGATTCCATCTCAAAAAATAAAAATAAAAAAAAACAGGATTGAGATGAGAGAGGAGCCATAATAAGTGTGTTAGGCCATTTTGCATTACTATAAAGAATCTGCGACAAGGTAATTTACAAAGAAAGATTTATAATTTATAATTGTCTCATGGTTCTGCAGGGTATACAGGAAGCATACAGGAGGTTTCTGGGGAAGCCTCAGGGAACTTTTTACTCATGGCAGAAGGTAAAGCGAGAGCAGGCTGGTCACATGGCAAGAGAGGGAATAAGAGAGAGCTGGGGACGAGATGCCATACACCTTTAAATGAGAACTCACTATCACAAGAACAGCACCAAGCCATGAGGGATCTGCACCCATGACCCAAACACCTCCCACCAGGCCCTACCTCCAACACTGGGGATTACATTTCAACAAGAGATTTGGGGGAACATCCAAACTATACCAATGAGTGTCCTATAGCACATGCCACGGTGTTTAAAACATGGGTGATCAAATTTGTTTCGTACCGCTCTAAAGGATATTATTAAGTTAATTGGTGAAGTTTAAACAAGGTCTGTATGTTAAAGTATGGTACCAATGTAATTTCCTGTTTTGAGAGACTATCATTTTTGGAGGAGAGCAAGGAAATACATATTGATATATTTAAAGGCAAAGGGAAATCATATCTACAACTTCTCAGATAGCTCAGAAAATAATAATTATATATATTATGTATGCATTATATATATTGAATATATATTACAAAGAAAGAGAGCGTGGCTGGGCAGTGGTTCATGCCTGTAATTCCAGCACTTTGGGAGGCTGAGGCGGAAGCATTAACTTGAGCCCAGGAATTTGAGATCAGCCTGGGCAACACTGCAAGACCTCATCTCTACAAATAATAAAAAAATTAGCTGGGCATGGTGGCATGAACCTATAGTGAGGAAGCTGAGGGCTTCCCTTTAGCCTGGGAGGCTAAGGCTGCAGTGAGCCATGACTGCTGTACTGCACTCCAGCTTGGGTGACAGACCAAGACCTTCTCTCAAAAATAAATAAATAGGCCGGGCATTGTGGCTCACCCTGTAATCCCAGCACTTTGGGAGGCCGAGGCAGGTGGATCACCTGAGGTAAGGAGTTCCAGACCAGCCTGGCCAACATGGTGAAACTCATCTCTACTAAAAATAAAAAAATCAGCTGCCGAGTGTGGTGGCGGGTGCCTGTAATCCCAGCTACTTGGGAGGCTGAGGTAGGAGAATCACTTGAACTTGGGAGGCAGAGGCTGCAGTGAGCTGAGATCACGCCACTGCACTCCAGCCTGGGCGACAGAGTGAGACTCCATCGCAATAAATAAATAAATAAATAAATAAATAAATAAAGTTTATTTATTTAGGGCACTTCATTTTTTTTAAAAGAATTTTCTCTTTGCAAATAATAACCTAGGTCTTCTTACTGTGAAAATGGGAATAATATTATTTAAAGTCATCCACATTTAACCAACATTAACTACAGGCAGTAGATTCTATGCTATGGGTAGTGTATATTTTATTATGTGTGAAGAGGTCTTGGTAGACAGTGATCTTACACGCTGCTGTATTATTGCTATTTTCTATGTCATACTTCTCTTCCCCAACTAGATTATAAACTTTTCAAAGGCAGGCTTCTGATTCTTTTCTATCTCCCATAACATCTAGTACAGTGTTATATACTTAATAATATGTGCTACTAACATCTGTACAGTATCTATAGCTTACAGAAACATTTTCTCATAGTGACAAAATAGCAGAATGATTAAGAACAGAACTTCTGGAGCCAGACCGCCTGGGTGTGAATCCCAGCTCAGCCAATTACCAGTTTATGTTAGAGCAAGTTACTTAACCTCTCTGTTCCTCAGTTTCATCTATAAAATGGGGATAATAATAATGTTTGTCTCACAGGTTTATTATGCAGATTAAGTGACTATTTGTAAAGCATTTATAATAGTGTTATTAACTAAAACATTAAATAAAATGTTAAGTTTAAAAATTAAACAAAATACACCCTCTAATTTAATCCTCACAACAACCACATAAAGCAATGCCTCAATACCTCTTTACATAGGAGAAACAGAAAGTTTAGCTCTAGGAAAAATGAGATCTGTAAAGATGAATTTGCTTCCTACTGACAGACAATGGCTGCTAAATAACAGAGTATGTTTCACTGTTGGCTAAAGCTGCCTGTATACCTATAACCAAATATATTATTCGATTGTGCAATATGTTTAGCTCAGGTATTTGAAAGTATTCAAGATCACCAATCAGATGGTCTCTGGTCATCTTATATGCAGTGTTTGAATATAAATGAGGAAAAACAATTATAAAAAATTATATGTTGGGGTTTTTTAGTTCAATAACCAAATGAAATCCAAAAAAGGAAGAGCAAATGCTGCCAATCTGAAGCTAAATTTTGCAGAGAATTTCAAATGCCACATAGCAGCTTAGACATATATCAACTTATACATTACATGGAAACTTGAGAATGTAACAAAGTCTGTAAGGGTCTCATTATGAGCCAGCCATTTAAAAAAGAAACACAGAGATGTTATTTTTGGATATAATTTGGAATGCTTCCCCTACCCAAGTCCTAAGGCTCACAGAAACCTTGAATCACTGATGTCCTGGGAGCAATAATTTCCATCCAGCCAATTTTTCAGCTATGTTGCACTTTAGTCATTTTTCTCTCCCTCTCAGACCCTCCACCTTGTATTGCTTCTTTGCAGCTATTATAGTAACTGGGACTTCAGAATCTGATACAAATTATAGAAACTTGGAAAGGTTTCTTTCTGTTCTGCTTTAGCAAAATAGGAATTTCACTATGGGAGCAGAGCAGGTAATTGTAGAATGTCTTCCTAAGAAGAAAGGCTACACAAACTTAAGAAAGCAGACAAAACTGAACTTCTATTAAAAAAAAATCTGTCATATTCAAGTATTCACATTTTTTCCCCTAGTTGATTTTTACTTTTCTGACTGATTCTTCTGTCTCATCTACAGGCATTTTGCTTATCCATTCATTCATTGATTGATTCATTCTACCAATAAATATCTTTGTACACCTACCCTATGGCAGGTGCTATGTCTAGAGTTAGGAATTCCAACTCATTTTATAAGGCCAGCATGATCCTGATGCCAAAACCAGGCAAGGATATTATGAGAAAGGAACATGCAAATTTACTCATTAGCAGGTCAAAATAGTATGTCGAGTAGATTAAAAAGGGTCACAGACTTGTTGGAGCTCCTCCTATCCAAAGGTAAGGTTAGTTCTCTATCCTTTATATCTGGAGTTGCTCCGTAACTAGCTTTGAACTAACAGAGCACAGTTGAAGTGACAGTGTGTGTTCTGAGTTTAGGCTTCAAGAGACTTTGTAGCTTCTGCTGTCATGCTTAGAACCTGCTGCTGCGGGCCGGGCGCGGTGGCTCACGCCTGTAATCCCAGCACTTTGGGAGGCCGAGGCGGGCAGATCACGAGGTCAGGAGATCGAGACCATCCTGGCTAACACGGTGAAACCCCGTCTCTACTAAAAATACAAAAAATTAGCCGGGCGTGGTGGCGGGCGTCCGTAGTCCCAGCTACTCCGGGCTGAGGCAGGAGAATGGCGTGAACCCGGGAGGCGGAGCTTGCAGTGAGCCGAGATCGCGCCACTGCACTCCAGCCTGGGTGACAGAGCAAGACTCCGTCTCAAAAAAAAAAAAAAAAAAAAAAGAACCTGCTGCTGCTACCTTGTAAACAAGCCTGGGCTAACCCTCTGGATAGTAAGAGACTAGATGAAAAGAAAAATCTAGCTGTCAAGGCTGAGGCTCTCTATATATTTTTTTCCTTTTTTTCGAGGTGCAGTCTTGCTCTGTCGCCCAGGCTAGAGTGCAGTGGCACAATATTGGCTCACTGCAACCTCCACCTCTCGGGTTCAAGCAATTCTCCTGCCTCAACCTCCCAAGTAGCTGGGACCACAGGCATGTGCTACCACGTCCAGCTAATTTTTGCATTTTTAGTAGAAATGGGGTTTTGCCATGTTGGCCAGGCTGGTCTCAAACTCCTGACCTTAGGTGACCCACCCACCTCCCAAAGTGCTGGGATTACAGGTGTAAGCCACTGTGCCCAGCCAAGGCTCTATACGTATTAATTATCCCAGTTACAGGAGACTAAGATAAGAATGATGGTTGCCTCCTGGTATTCACATCCTTGTATATCCCTTCTTCTTGAATGTGGGCTGGCCTAGTGACTTGCTTCTAACCAACAGAATGTGGCAAAGGTAATAAAATGTTACTTCTATAATTAGGTTACATAAGATTGTGACTTCTGCCTTTCTAGAAGAGTTTCTCCCTTGCTGGCTTTGATGAAGTAAGTTTCCATGTTGGAAAGGCCCAAGTGATAAAGAAAGGAGGGTGGCTTCTGGCCAACAGTGTGGTGGAAACTGAGGTTCAGTCCAACAGTCCTAGGGAAATGAAATTCTCCCAACAACCAAGTAAGCTTGGAACCAAATCCCTTCCCAGTTGAGCCTTCAGATGAGACTCCAGCCCTAGCTGACATCTTGACTGCAGACTTCTGGAAGACTCCGGTGGACCAGCTAAGCCATGCCTGGATTCTTGGCCCACAGTGTTGTTTTAAACTGTTAAATGTGTGGCAACTTTTATAAGTAATTAATTGTTAAAACACTAGCTGATATCACTTGAACAGAGATGAGCCATCTTGGCTACACTTAGGCCCAACTGCCAACCTACAGACTCATAAGCAAGTAAATGTTTGTCGTTTTAAGCCACTAGAGTTTAGGAATGTTTGTTATGTAGTAAAAACTAACACAACGTGTAAAAGGATAAGCCATGACCAAGTTGGGTTTATCCCAGGTACCCAGGTATCATCATCACATCATCAGAGAAAAAACCATATACCACTTGATAGATGCAGAAAAAGCATCTGATAAAATTTATATCCTTAGGCCAAGAAACTCCCAATAAATCAGAACTAGAAAGGAACTTTCTCAATCTGATGACAAGTACCTATAAAAATGTATAGTAGGCTGGGCATGGTGGCTCATGCCTATAATCCCAGCACTTTGGGAGGCCAAGGCAGATGGATCATTTAAGGCTAGGAGTTCAAGATCAGCCTGGCTAACATGGTGAAACCTCACACCAAAACACAAATATTAGCTGGGCGTGGTGGCACATGCCTGTAATCCCAGCTACTTGGGAGGTTGAGGCAGGAGAATTGCTTGAACCCAGGAGGCGAAGGTTGCAGTGAGCCAAGATTGTGCCACTGCACTCTAGCCTGGACAACAGAGACAGACTGTCTCAAAACGAACACACACACACACACACACACACACACCCCTATAGTAATAAACATCATTTTAATTGGACAGATGTTGAAAATATTCCTTTTAAAATCAGGAATGAGAAAAGGGTGCCAACTAGCATCATTTGTACACATAATTTTATTGGAGGTCCTGGCCAGCACAGTAAGACAAGAAAAAGAAACCAGAAATTTAGACTACTGGGTGGGGGTGGGGGGTCTACGGCCATATCACCCTGAAGGTATCTGATCTCATCTGATATATGCAGCGTCAGGCCTAGTTAGTACTTGCATGGAAGTCTGCTTAGGAATACCACGTGATAAACAAACAAACAAACAAAAAACTATTGTGAGACCTTTGTCAAAGAATACAAAATTTCACTTAGGAGGAATAAGCTCATGAAGAGACCTAATACAACCTGGTGACTAGTTAGTAACGATGTATTGTATTCTTGAAAATTCCTAAGAGAGTAGATTTTAAGTGTTCTCATTTGAAGAACTTTGGAAACAAAAAGATCCTATAAGCTCCCCCTCCCATCCCAAGAAAAAGAGGAAAAAAGTGTTTCATGCAAAGAATCAAGAATCAGAATGATGTTGGACTTCTTAAAAGAAAAGCTAGAAGAGAGTAAAACAAAACAAAAAAAACCTTCAAAATTTTGAGGGGATATGATTTCCAAGAGAAGTTTATATCCAGCCAAAATATAAAACAAATATGTGGGCAGAATAAAGACATTTTCAGGGATACAAAAGCTCAAAAATTTACTTCTCACAATCTCTATCTCAGGAGGCTTTCAGAGGATGTGTCCTACAGAAAATGTGGGTATAAAGTAAGAAAGAAGAAAGCATGAGGTTCAAGATATGACAGTGAAGGGTGAACCTAAAATGACAGCTCTACAGCAGGGCAACTAACTCAGATTAGAAAAGCTTTAGGAGAGATACCTTGAAGAATTTGAAACTGAGAGGACATCTAGTGTGTTGCAATGTAAGGTGAGGAAATTCACACAATTGGAGCTTGGGTTGAATTAGTGATAAATACATAAAAAACAAGCAAATGAAAAAACAAGACAATCTTTAGGAAAATAACAGGAGGGAAGAGAAAAGTAATCATATACTACAAGGCTCAACTGTGAATACTATTTATACAGTCATGATAATATAAACATAAAATATTCAGTTAATTAATAATACAATACGAATAATTATATTAGGAAATTGGGCCGAATATAAGGTTGCATACATGTAGTGGGGGCAGAGCATGTGGTAAAATAGAACCAAATCTTTACATTCTATAGTAAGAAGTGAACAGATAATTCTTAAAGCTAAAAAAATTAAGACACAGTAAATAAAGGCATGTTATTTGGAGATATGGAGTTAAATCCAAAAAATTAGCTAAAAATGTTGAAAGTGGCATCTCTAAGTGGGGTGAGGATAGATAGGGTGAGGGGCTGCTATTTATTATAATATATCTTAGATAATTAGATACTCTTTAAATTTTGGGCATATAAAACTTTGATAAAGATAAGAACTAAATTCAAAAAAGAAATAGAAAGCACAGGTTATGGAATCAGAAGGCATGGGTTCGAGTTCTGGCTCTTACCACTTACCACTGATGTTATCTTCAGCAACTGTCCACAAAATGCTATTAGGCCATAAATGGGTTAAAAAACAAAAAAACTTGGTAAATAAGAAAATTATGGCTGGGCACGGTGGCTCACACCTGTAATCCCAGCACTTTGGGAGGCCGAGGCAGGAAGATCACCTGAGGTTGGGAGTTTGAGACCAGCCTGACCAAAATGGAGAAACCCCATCTCTACTAAAAATACAAAATTAGCCAGGCATGATGACACATGCCTGTAATCCCAGCTACTCGGGAGGCTGAGGCAAGAGAATCACTTGAATCCAGGAGGTGGAGGTTGCAGTGAGCTAAGATTGTGCCATTGTACTCCAACCTGGGCAACAAGAGCGAAACAGGCTGGGCATAGTGGCTCACACCTGTAATCCCGGCACTTTGGGAGGCTGAGGCAGGTGGATCACGAGGTAAGGAGTTCAAGTTCCAGCCTGGCCAAGATGGTAAAACCCCGTCTTTACTAAAAAATACAAAAAATTAGCTGGGTGCAGTGGCAGGAGCCTGTAATCCCAGCTACTCAGGAGGATGAGGCAGGAGAATCGCTTGAACTCGGAGGGCGGAGGTTGCAGTGAGCCAAGATTGCGCCACTGTGATCTAGCCTGGGTGACAGAGACTCTGTCTCAAAAACAAAACAAAACAAATTCAATTTTGAGTATGTAGGAATTTCAAGTCACTTTATTTTTATTTTGTTTTTTTAATTTTTTAAATTTGTTATTATTATTTATTTATTTATTTATTTATTTTGAGAAGGAGTTTTGTTCTTGTTGCCCAGGCTGGAGTGCAGTGGTGATCCCAGCTCACTACAACCTCCGCCTCCCAGGTTCAAGCGATTCTCCTGCCTTAGCCTCCCAAGTAGCTGGGATTACAGGCACCCACCACCACGCCCAGCTAATTTTTGTATTTTTAGTAGAGACAGGGTTTCACCATGTTGGCCAGACTGGTCTTGAATTCCCGGCCTCAGCCTCCGAAAGTGCTGGGATTATAGGCATGAGCTACCACGCCTGGCCCACTTTAAGTTGTTTTTTAAAATGGGGTGGGATTTGGAAGACTGAGAGCAGAAAATAGTTAACACAGAAGCCCAAACAGGGTTTTTTTGGTAGTACAGCTTCAAGGGAAATAAAGAAAGCTGTAGCAAAAGAAATACTGTACAGGCTCAGAACTGCCTGCCAACATCTGTTAGTGCAGAGGGAGCGAAGCCGATTAAGAGGTGACAGCCAAGTAAGAGTTTTCACTCATGGTTCTGAAGTACATTAACATGTACTGATTCTAGTCTGGGCCAAGGCTATATAACTCTGAGAACTGAGGAGTTTGGGAAATACTACAGTGAATTGGATTGGTTAAATAAAGTTTCCTAGAACATTTTCCATTTCAAGTATTCCAAGAGATAAAGTGGAACTATAGAGACAATAATCAATGATTTGTGTCATTAAATCATAATAGTATTAAACAATTACATAGAGGAATGTACAGGAAAAAAAAGCCCCCTACTAAACATATTATCTGCAATAAAGCAATATAAATATATTATCTTCTCACTGAAATTAAGAAAAGGAAAGTTTCTAACAAGGGATGGAAAACAGAAATTATTTTTACATATTATTGCAAGTTTAAGATACACATGTATATACGGTATCACTCAAATTCTCTTTCTATGTGTTGTCTTTACTGTTTGATGTTTGTGAATGTAAACAATTACAAATGAGAGGCTTTTATAAATTTTTTTTTTTTTTGGAGATGGAGTCTTGCTCTGTTGCCCAGGGTGGAATACAGTGGCGTGATCTTGGCTCACTGCAACCTCTGCCTCCCGGGTTCAAGCAATTCTCCTGCCTCAGCCTCCCGAGTAGCTGGGACTACAGGCATGCGCCACTACACCCAGCTAATTTTTTTGTATTTTTAGAGAGAGAGGGTTTCACCATGTTGGTCAGGCTGGTCTCAAACTACTGACCTCAAATGATCCTCCCGCCTTGGCCTCCCAAACTGCTGGGATTACAGGCGTGAGCCACTGCGCCCAGCCTGTAAATTCTTTTAAAAACACAATACCTAATCTAATTTTCCCCATCAGGTTCCAAGTTTCTTAAAATGCCCTATGACTGGGGAGAGTACAATGAACACTTTTTTGTGTCTCCTTGAGGGTAGGAATATTGTGACATTTTGGTTTTTTTTTTTTCCATTTCTATAGCCTTGGTGCCTAGTTTAGGAGTTGGCATAATACATACTCAGTAACTGTGGTAAGCTGATCTCTTCACCCTTTTACTCAGTAAGTAGTATCAAGCAATGGTGAGACAATGGCTGAATAATAATGGTATCTACTGATGAAAAAAAAGAAATGAGGTTTCTCAGAGTTTAGAACCCCATTTCCCCACACAGCCTTAGCTGGGTTTCTGGGTCTTGCTTACACTTCTAAGTTGTCCACTTTTTTCCTGAGAAAAAAATTTTTTTTTCAACAGTTGGTACCTTCTAGAAAATGCTAGAAAGCAGGGCTGTTTGAATCACTAGAAAAGTTACATGTGGGCTGGGTGCGGTAGCTCATGGCTGTAATCCTAGCCCTTTGGGAGGCCAAGGCGGGTGGATCACTTGAGGTCAGGAGTTCAAAACCAGCCTGGCCAACATGGTGAAAGCCCATCTCTACTAAAAATACAAAAAAAAAAAAAAAAAAATTAGCTGGGTGTGGTGGTGGACGCCTGTAAACCCACCTATTCGGGAGGCTGGGGCAGGAGAATTGCTTGAACCCGGGAGGCGGAAGTTGCAGTGAGCCAAGATCGTGCCATTGCACTCCAGCCTGGGTAACAGAATGAGACTCTGTCTCAAAAAAATTTACATGTGAGCCTTCCAAAGAGGCTTGTCTAGACATTTGTCACTATGAGTTTCCCTTCAAACTTACAAGCTATTATGGTAAAAATGCAAATAAAAACACTGATATTCTGTGGTTTTTAAAGCACTGCCATTTTACGTGAAATAAATATGTGATATAGAATGTTTACAAAGTTATTAAATGAGATTTATTAAGTTTCAGTACCAAATTACAATAGCAATTACAAATTATTAAGCATCTACTATCTTTCAGGTAACAAATGGGCCACATGCCTTATGAACATGTCATTTAATTCTCACAAAAATCCTGAAAGGATTCAGGCTCACTTTATAACAGAAGAAAACAAAATTCATGAAGATCAAGGTAATTTGCCCAAAATCCCACAGCTTTTGAGAACTGAAACCCAGTCTGAACTCTATAGACCTTGTGCTCTTAACAATCATTGTACAGTGTTAGGTATTTATTTAAAAATCTTGAAACCATTTCTAAACATAAAATTAATAGACAATGTAGTCAGTATCAGTCTGCTAGATCCATATTGCTAAAAGCATTACAAGCTCACGTGCTCTTGTAATACCTACTTATGAATCCAACTATAGCTCAGACTAACATCTTTAGGATTTTAAACTGCTAGTGCTCAGGTCTACCTTCACTTACCTGGGGTGGGGGGCAAGAAGAGCTGCCTTTATAAGCAGGCCATTCAATAATATTTATTGATTGCTCACCATGGGACATAACTGGGCCAGGTGCTGGGAATAAAATAAACAAAACAGATATAATCCCTTCCCTTACGGAGCTTATAGTCCAGTAGGGGAAAGAGTAAATAAGAGAGCAGGCTGCTATATGTAGGCAAACAAAAGGATATAATTTATATTAAAAGGTCAGGATAGGTCTTAGAAAGTAACTTGAAGGCTAGGCTGGATTTGGAATATATGTGTTCGGAGGAGAAAGGGGCTAGACAGCATTTCAGGCAAAGAAGCTGTATAAAGACTTATAGCAGGAATGAAATACTCCAAAAAGTCTAAACATGAATTTGATCCTGCCCTCTTTAGTATCTGTATCTCCTATAAATCTTCTGAGAAGAAAGTGGCAAGGGGAAGAAGGTGGCTCCAGAAACATCCAGAGATTAGCCATTCCCCTAGAAGTCAGTAAGAACACCATTTGAGGAAGTTGGGTCTAGAAGATCTAGACTATTAAACAATATCTGGGAAACAGTGGACTGCAGGCTGTTCTGGCACACAGCAGCAGCCAAGAGGCATGCCAAATATATAATCTGAAAAACTTACGATTCTTTAAAAAATGCTTATGATGGAAATGCATAGCATTCTATGGGAGGAATTTAAAACTCAGTTATTTAGGTGAATCTTAGCCTTCAAATGTAACAAAATATAGGTATTGAGGAGTTTAAAATTTCATATTAAGAATGAAAACTTGAGCCAGGAGTGATGGCTGGTATCTGTAATACCAGCTACTTGGCAGGCTGAGGTGGGAGAACTGCTTGAGGTCAAGAGTTTGAGACCAGCCTGGGCAACATAATGAGACCTAATCTCTCTCTCTCTCTCTCTCCCCCGCTCTCTCTCTCTCTCCCCCGCTCTCTCTCTCTCTGTCTCTGTTTTTTTGGGACAGAGTGAGACTCTGGAGTGCAGTGGCATGATCATGGCTCACTGTAGCCTCGACATCCTGGGCTCAAGTGATCCTCCCACCTCAGCCTCCCAGGTAGCTGGGACTAAAGGTTCATATGCCACCATGTCCAGCTAATTTTTAAAAAATTGTTTGTAGAGATGGGGTTTCACCATGTTACCCAGGCTGGTCTCAAACTCCTGGGCTCAAGCCATCTGTTTGCCTTGGCTTCCCAAAGTGCTAGGATTACGGTCCTGAGCCATGGTGCCCCCCAGTATCTTTAAAAAAAGAAAGAAAGAAAGAAAGAAAGAAAGAAAGAAAGAAAGAAAGAAAGAAAGAAAGAAAGAAAGAGGCCAAGTGTGGTGACTCATGCCTGTAATCCCAGCACTTTGGGAGGCTGAGGCAGGGAAATCACTTTTGAGCTTGGGAGTTCGAGACAGCCTGAGCAACATTGTGAAACCCTGTCCCTACAAAAAATACAAAAAGTTAGCCAGGCATGGTGGCGAGTGCCTATAGTCCCAGCTACTCGGGAGGCTGAGGTGGGAGGATTGCTTGAGCCTGGGAAGCGGAGGTTGCAGCGAGCCAAGATTGAGCCACTGCACTCTAGCCTCAGCAACAGAGTAAGACCCTTTCTCAAAAAAAAAAAAAAAAGAAAAGAAAGAAAAGGAAAGAAAAATCTTCTTAAAACATAAATCTAATCTAATTATGACACTATCTTGTTTACTTCAACAACTTCCTCACTGTTTTGGGCAAGAATTCAAACTCTTTCGTCTGATATCTGGCTCTTCTCCAGTCCTATCTGCTTCTCTGCCTCCTATACTCACACTCCCGCTGTAGAAAGCTACCAGTATACATCATACTTTTCAAAGAGGATAAAGGATCCAGCTTAAAGGACTTCCATTGGCCAAACTGACAATTTAAGCATGAAAACATTTTAAAATGGATGGTAGGTAGCTAATAGTTACAGTTAATTTAAAATAGAATTATGTTGTAAATATAGTTAACAATAGAGTATGGGACATTTCAAAATTGCTAAGGGAGTAAATTTCAAATGTTCTCACCATGAAAAATGTTAAGTATTTGAGGGATGGATATGTTAACTTGTTTGATTTAATTATTCCACATTGTATACATAAATTATAACATTGCTTTGTATCCCATAAATTTATACAATTATAAATTGTTAATTTACAATAAAAGAAAAGGAATTGTGAAAATCTGTGCATTTATAATGTTACTTAAGAGATAAAAACTATATATAAAGTATATTAAAAAATTCTATCAATGCCTATGAAAAGAGAGAAAATTTAAAGAAAAGTTCTAATGACAAGAATAAGTTGATTTTTTTTATTGATTTTTATAAATAGAGTACAGACAAAGGAAACAAAAAAATTAATTATGAAACATATATCTGTTTATAAAATCTGGTTATATATTTGTTTCTATCTGTGTAGGCAGAAAAGAATGAATACAGGGAATTGTAAGTAAACCAGACCTTGCAAAAGCAGAAACTATATGAAGAACAAAAAGACTGATCAGCATGAGTATCATCACATAATAATAATGTAGAAAAAGTATCCAACAATTAATCTGCAGCAGTGATCATCTGAACACAAAAAGCAACTAGAAACAAGCTTCAACGTTATACTGGAAAATTATAATTTAACCAAACGTCCTCAAATATTAACTAGATTATTCAAATCCTAAGTATGAAGGCTCTCAGTGGCTCTATTAATAATAGTAAGAAATTAATAAGCTACACATAGTCTAATAATTGTAGTAAAATATGCCAATATATAATAATGACAAAATAGTGGTTACATAATGCTGGCAAAGCAAAACCTAAAGAATACATCATTCCAGAGGAAAACTTCAAGGAAAAAACACATCATTCAGGAAAATTTAAACTCATAAAAGGACTACTAGAATCCTAGGAAAATAAGTATCAAAATAAGTATGTTATAATCCTAGGAAGATAAGTATGATTAACAACTAACGGCTGGGCACAGTGGCTCATGCCTGTAATCCTAGCACTTTGGGTGACAGTGGCAGGTGGATCACGAGGTCAAGAGATAAGAGACCATCCTGGCCAACATGGTGAAACCCCGCCTCTACTAAAAATACAAAAATTAGCTGGGTGTGGTGGCGTGTGCATGTAGTCCCAGCTACTCGGGAGGCTGAGGCAGGTGAAGCGCTTGAACCCGGGAGGTGGAGGTTGGAGTGAACCGAGATGGTGCCACTGCACTCCAGCCTGGCAACAGAGCGAGTCTCCATCTCAAAAAAAAGAAAGAAAAAGAAAAAGAAACAACTATCACATTTATTGGTCATTTAGGGTGACTGAAGCATTGAAAAGAACCAGCCATACTAAATTTGTGATAGTAACTTTAATTCCTTTGTTCCCCCCACTGAGATGGAGTCTTGCTCTGTTGCCCAGGCTGGGGTACAGTGGCGCAATCTCGGCACACTGCAACCTCCCCCTCCTGGGTTCAAGCAATTCTCCTCCCTCAGCCTCCTGAGTAGCTGGGATTACAGGCACACGCCACCACGCCCGGCTAATATTTGTATTTTTAGTAGAGACGGGGTTTCACCATGTTGGCCAGGCTGGTCTCAAACTCCTGACCTTGTGATCCCCCCGCCTCGGCTTCCCAAAGTGCTGGGATCACAGGTGTGAGCCACCGCACCTGGCCTATTTTTAAAAATTAACTTTAAATTAGATTTTTGTTTGTTTCTTATATACATGTATTCAATTATTTGAGCCTTAAATACAATGCAAATAGTTCTGAATGTTCCTCTCTGCATACGAAAGGACATTAAAGAATCTAATCAATAGTTACAAGCATTTTCCATTCAGGGATTGTGTCTTATTTGACTTTATGTCATCAACTCCTAGCACAGAATCTGTGATGTATAGTAGATTCTTAATAAATGTTTTTTCAGGGAAAGCATGAGTGAGAATAATAATTATGAAAACTCAACAAACAAAACAAACTCCAATCTTCCTTACCTGCTTTTTTTTTCCCCTTTTGACCAGGAACAGGTTCTAAGCTATCTTGGCCTTTTCTCATCAACATAGCAAGTGATGCATCATATGCTCTAAACAGGTCCACAACCTCATGTAAGGCAACGTCTGTTATCAGATCACAGCTCAGCACCAGCACATCTGTCTGTTCAATGGAGATAGGAAAAGTCAATATCATAAAGGACAATGGATTACACAAATCATCACAAGACAAAATTATGATGGCTTAAAAACACACAAATCAGACAATACTCTTCAAGCATTTTTCATAGCCAAACAAGTAAAATAAATGGGGTTGTTCTCATTGAATTGTGCTGGTATAGGGTCTGGAATCTCTCTCTCCCTTGTGTACCTCAGGAACTGTGTGGGCAGTCCCTGAGACACCTCTGGAAGCCTAGGTTCTAAGAAACAGTCTGAAAACCACCACATTGTCTATTTCTATGACTATGGAATATATGATCTTATATTTATACATCTCTTTATAGTTTAAAAAAGCATTTTCACATAGTTTGATGATTTAATATGGCATAGAACAATCACTTTACTACAGTACTAGGAAATAACAGGATGAACAGAATACAATGCCTCATTCTTAGGAACTTAACATTCTATAGTAAATAATTACAATATAACCTCAGGTATGTACAAGGCACCCATTCAATCTTATAAGAATAGCAAAAGACAGGAAACAACAGGTGCTGGAGAGGATGTGGAGAAATAGGAACACTTTTACACTGTTGGTGGGACTGTAAACTAGTTCAACCATTGTGGAAGTCAGTGTGGCGATTCCTCAGGGATCTAGAACTAGAAATACCATTTGACCCAGCCATCCCACTACTGGGTATATACCCAAAGGACTATAAATCATGCTGCTATAAAGACACATGCACACGTATGTTTATTGCGGCACTATTCACAATCGCAAAGACTTGGAACCAACCCAAATGTCCAACAACGATAGACTGGATTAAGAAAATGTGGCACATATACACCATGGAATACTATGCAGCCATAAAACATGATGAGTTCATGTCCTTTGTAGGGACATGGATGAAACTGGAAACCATCATTCTCAGTAAACTATCGCAAGGACAAAAAACCAAACACTGCATGTTCTCACTCATAGGTGGGAATTGAACAATGAGAACTCATGGACACAGGAAGGGGAACATCACACTCTGGGGACTGCTGTGGGGTGGGGGGAGGGGGGAGGGACAGCATTAGGAGATATACCTAATGCTCAATGACGAGTTAATGGGTGCAGCAAATCAACATGGCACGTGGATACATATGTAACAAACCTGCACATTGTGCACATGTACCCTAAAACCTAAAGTATAATAATAATAAAAAATAAATAAATAAAAAATTAAAAAAAAGAATAGCAAAAGAATGACAGAAAGGCATTGTTATTATTAATATTACTGGCCTCTATTTTTATAGATGAGAAAAATAAGGTCTATTACCAGTGTCTGACACACAGTTGGCATTTAATAATTGTTTAACAAATGAATGAATAAATCAACAAAAAAAAGGTTTTCTCATAGTGGTGGGCTTTCTGATTATATATATATATATCTATATATATCTATATATATCTATATAGATATATATAGATATATTTCCTGACAGGGTCTTACTCTGTCACCTAGACTGGAATGCAGTGGTGCGGTCACAGCTTACTGCAGCCTTGACCTTCCAGGCTCAAGTGATCCTCCTGCCTCAGTCTCCCAAGTAGCTGGGACTACAGGTGTGTGCCACCACACTTGGCTAATTTTTGCATTTTTTGTAGAGATGGTGGTCTCCCTATGTTGCCTAGGCTAGTCTCAAACTCCTGAGCTCAAGTGATCCACTCACCTCGGCCTCCCAAAGTGCTGGGATTATAGGCATGAGCTACCATGCCTGATTATAATTCTAATATCTCAGATTAATTATAATAAAAACTAACAATGATAACTAATGTTTACTGAATGCTTACTATTGGCCAGGAATTGTGATAACACTTTGCAAACATTATTTATTTTATTTTATTTTATTTTATTTTATTTTATTTTATTTATTTATTTTTTTGAGACAGAGTATCTCTCTGTTGCCCAGGCTGGAGTGCAGTGGCACGATCTCGGCTCACGGCAAGCTCCACCTCCCAGGTTCATGCCATTCTCCTGCCTCAGCCTCCCGAGTAGCTGGGACTACAGGCGCCCGCCAACACGCCCGGCTAATTTTTTGTGTGTTTTTAGTAGAGACGGGGTTTCACCGTGTTAGCCAGGATGGTCTCAATCTCCTGACCTTGTGATCTGCCTGCCTCAGCCTCCCAAAGTGCTGGGATTACAGGCGTGAGCCACTGCGCCAGGCCTTATTTTTATTTTAATTTTATTTTTAAATTAAAAAAAAAAATAGAGACAGGGTCTCACTATGTTTCTCACTATGTTGTCCAGGTTGGTCTTGAACTGGTGGGCTCAAACAATTCTGTCTCAGCCTCCCAAAGTGCTGAGATTACAGGCGTGAGCCACCACGCCCGGCCGAAAACATATTTCAATCTTCACAACAACCATATGCAGTAAGAACTATCTATCTATCTATCTATCTATCTATCTATCTATCTATCTATCTATGTATCTATCTATCTATCTATCTAAATTTTTTTTTTTTTGAGACAGGGTCTTGTTCCAGGCTGGAGTGCAGTGGCATGATCATGGCTTACCGCAGCCTCGACTTCCTGGGCTCAAGTGATCCTCCCACCTCAGCCTCCCTAGTAGCTGGGACTACAGGCGTGCACTACCACACCTGGCTAATTTTTATTTTTATTTTTAGTAGAGATAGGGTCTTCCTATGTTTCCCAGGCTGGACTCGAACTCCTGGACTCAAGCAATTTGCCCACTTTGGCCTCCCAAAGTGCTAGGAGTACAGGCGTGAGCCACCGCGCCTAGCCTACAGCTGTTATTATTAGCACTTTACCAACGAAGAAACAGATTTATAGTAGTTATGTAACCAAGATTTAACAATTAGTAATGGCTATCTGTATAACTAAAGAATCGGTATTACTGAATAGTGTTAAAGAAATGTAGTTTAGGCTGGGCGCAGTGGCTCATGCCTGTATCCTAGCACTTTGGGACGCTGAGGTGGGTGGAGTGCCTGAGGTCAGGAGTTTGAGACCAGCCTGAGCAACATGGTGAAACCCCATCTCTACTAAAATACAAAAATTAGCCGCGCATGGTGGCACATGCCTAGAGTCCCAGCTACTTGGGAGGCTGAGGCAGGAGAATTGCTTGAACCCAGGAGGCGGAAATTGCAGTGGGCGGAGATAGCACTACTGCACTCAAGCTTGGGTGACAGCAAGACTCCATCTACAAAGAAAGAAAAAAAGAAATATAGTTTAGGGCCAGGCACAGTAGCACATGCCTGTAATCCCAGAGGTGCCTCAGGGAAAGGCAGGTTCTGATTTGCCCTTCGTGAATCAACCAAGGCAGCTCCTCTTTTATTAATTTTATTTTCTAGTCTTCTGGATAAGCTTTGTCTTGGAAAACCAATTATGCTACTTTAAAAAAGTCTAGGCTAGGCAGAGTGGCTCACACCTGTAATCCCAGTGCTTTGGGATGCCAAGGCAGGAGAACTGCATGAGCCCAGGAGTTCAAGGTTAGAGTGAGCTATGATCACATCACTGCACTTCTGCCTGGGTGACAGTGCAAGATGCTATCTCAAAAAAAAAAAAAAAAAAAAAAGGCCGGGCGTGGTGGCTCACGCCTGTAATCCCAGCACTTTGGGAGGCCGAGGCGGGCGGATCACGAGGTCAGGAGATCGAGACCATCCTGGCTAACACGGTGAAACCCCGTCTCTACTAAAAATACAAAAAATTAGCCGGGCGTGTTGGCGGGCGCCTGTAGTCCCAGCTACCCGGGAGGCTGAGGCAGGAGAATGGCGTGAACCCAGGAGGCGGAGCTTGCAGTGAGCCGAGATCGCGCCACTGCACTCCAGCCTGGGGGACAGAGCAAGACTCTGTCTCAAAAAAAAAAAAAAAAAAGGCCTGGCACAGTGTCTGGCACCTGTAAGCCAAGCTACTCTGGAGGCTGAGGCAGGAGCATCACTTGAGGCCAGGAGTTTGAGGCCAGCCTGAACAACATAGTAAGACCCCATCTCTAAAAATATATAAAACATTTTTTAAATTAGCAAATAAAATTTTTTAAAAGTTAGCTAGGTGTGGTGGCATGCACTTATAGTCCCAGCTACTTGGGAGGCTGAGGCAAGAGGATTGCTTAAACCTCAGAGGAGTTCAAGACTCTAGTGAGCTACGATTACTCCACTGGATTCCAGCCTGGGTGACAGAGTGAGGCCTTGTCTCAAATAAATAAATAGTCTGAAAAACATTGGACCAAATTATTTTGGGTTCAAGAATAAAGTGAATATCTACATGATAAAGTGAAAAATACATGTAGATGTATTTTTTTTTGTAAGTACTCCAAACTTTCCTAATATTTTAATTTAAAATCATGATTCCTGGTTTGGGTGGGAAAATGGATGATTTCAACTCATAGTCTACCAAATCAAAGAGTCTTGTTTGCTCAGAAAGTGAGACTCAACCATCAGAATGCCTTATGTTACTGCCTGAAGTTTCTTATTCTGAATATAGAATCTGCAACAGAATCACCATTTCTTTTTCCACATGTAACTTGTTATTTATAGTCTGAACAATTTCTTTTGAAGCCCTTTTAAAGTTAAGCTCAAATTCGGATTGTTTCCTACTCTTCTGCGTAAGGCTCTCTAAATTCTTTTTAGATTTTAACTCTGAGACTAAAAAGAAAAAAAGTTCCCACTGGGCGCGGTGGCTCATGCCTGTAATCCCAGCACTTTGGGAGGCCGAGGTGGGTGGATCACGAGGTCAGGAGATCGAGACCATCCTGGCTAACACAGTGAAACCTCGTCTCTACTAAAAGTACAAAAAATCAGCCGGGCTTGGTGGCGGGCGCCTGTAGTCCCAGCTACTCGGGAGGCTGAGGCAGGAGGATGGTGTGAACCCAGGGGGCGGAGCTTGCCGTGAGCCGAGATCGCGCCACTGCACTCCAGCCTGGGTAACAGTGCAAGACTGCGTCTCAAAAAAAAAAGTTCCCATAAACATCTCTGTAGGGAAAAAAAACCCTACACCTGCAACTCACCATGCAGGAAGCAGCAAACATGAACAAATCAGACCACATACATACAAACTAAAGAAACAGCCTGCAGAATCCTACTTAGAACAATGCTTAGAAAGACAGGGAGACAAATCATTACTAAAGACATTCACAGAGTTGTCATTACAACAGTACAGAAGTTGCCCCATTTCATCAGAATGAAAATGACAATTTGCTGAGGAAAAAAATCCCCTTCCTATTTTTCTAAGTTTCTCTAATAAGATGGCTGTTTTTTTTGCAAGTTGACTGATCTACAATAAATTGAACTATTAAGTGTACTCCAAAATCAAGAAAATGACTCCAATGCAGATGCCTCGGAAGTGTTAACAATGTTGTCTTGGCAAATAAATGCTGTTATCATTCGATATCTGCAAAAGTGTTTAAATCTGTCAGTACAGTGAATGCCAAACAAGTCCTGCATAATTGTGAACAGGCTGTAGGCTCATTTCTCTCTTCGCGTTTTGATGACTTTTTGCTAAACTGAATGCAAAATCCCCAAGGATCACAAGGAACAGACCCCTCCACTCAATGTCTGGTTGTCATCTGTTCTTAGTGTGAAAAGAAAGACGTGGGTCTGAAAGAACAGGGCCTAGCATACAGATGGAGGTGCTGTTCCATCAGCCCCTCTCCTGCCTCTGTTCCCAGAGAATACACCATGTAAGAATCACTGAGACCAAACACATCTCATCCTCTTTGCAACTCCATCACTTCCAAAGGAAAGTGTTTGTTGTCTGATCAATTTCCAAAGCTGGAAATCTCAGAAGAAGGAAGAAAGGAAAGCTAAATCATACTTATACCTTCATAATACCATTTTTAAAATTTTTTTTTGAGACAGGGTCTCCGTCTGTTGCCCAGGCTGGAGTGCAGAGGTGTGATCATAGCTCACTGCAACTTCAAATTCTTGGACTCAAGCATCCTACCACTTCGGCTTCCTAAGTAGCTGGGACTACAGACACCACATGCCACTATGCCTGCTAATTTTAATTTTTTCTTCTCCTTTTTTTTTTTTTTTTTGTAGAGACGGGATCTCACTATGTTGCCAGGGCTGGTCTCGAACTCTTAGGCTCAAGTGATCCTCCTGTCTCAGCCTCCCACAGTGCTGGAATTACAGGCATAAGCCACTGTGCCTGGCCTGATTTTATAAAAGCTGTAACAGAAAGAAATGATCATTGTTTTTATTTTTATTCTAAAATGTAAAGCCCATTCTAGGAATGCAAATGGCTTTCTAGTAACTGGAGCCCAGAGAGAGAAAGTAGAAAAACGGATAAGACCCAGAGAAGTATTTTTGATCATGTGTGACCACAAGCCATGAATAAACATGGACTGTTTGGACTGTAAAGCAACTGTGTGTCAGAAATGCAGTTAATTTGAAAGTTCCCTGAACATGCCAACACTCAGCTGCCTTTGTTTCATGGACCCACTTCTTTTCTAATGCCAACAGTATACCTCTTCTGCAGAGACCAACTGGCTTCTCCAAAGACCTCCCTACTCATTATTCCAACATTCCTTGGTATGCCTCATCCCAAGCCTGCTCCTCTAGAGAAGCCAGGGCAATGTCAAGGGCAGAAAGCACAACTCAGAAGGAAAGCAGATGTGTGCACTGTTGACAATATAGAAACATGCAAGGTTTCAAGGGAAGGCAGCACTTTAGTGTTTAAAGTGTCCAAGACACCCAGGAATTCAAAATCCAAACTGCTGCCAGTTAGTCTTGACTAAAGTAAACAAATTAAGCTCAGAAAACCCAATTACCATGCCATGGCAAAGCCCAGAAATCTCTCATCACAAGAACATTTTCGATCAAGCCAAAACCACTGAGTAAAATTAGAGGGGAAAAAAAAAGTTAAATCAGAAAACCGGATGTGTGTGTGTGTGTGGCTGTAGTGGTGGGGTGGGAGGTGAGGAGAGCTACTGGGAATAGCCTCTTTTCTTTTCCTGGCAGCTGTTCCATGACAGATTGTTATAAATAACACAATCTGGCAACCGATTTCTTATGACAAGGAGAAAGAAAAACACATTTACTCACTTGGAAAAAAACTGTCAGGGCAAGGTAACTACCATGCCTCTACTCACCCAGTGCTTCCACAAATAATGGCTATGATCCAAATCACCAGCCTGCATGCCACCCCTCCCCATATGGAACTCATGAATTCAGCTACTTGGTGTGACTATGAAGGTCACAATTTACATTTTCCTATGTGGTCCAATCCCAATCAAATCTCCAAGAGTAGTTTGTGTGCTTTTTCTTTTCTTTTCTTTTTTTTTAGACAAGGGGTCTCCCTATATTGCCCAGGCTGGTCTCAAACTCCTGGGCTCAAGCAATCCTCCTGCCTCAGCCTCCCCAAATGCTGGGATTACATGCATGAGCCACTGCACCTGGCATAGTTTGTGTGCTTTAATAAACACCAAAGGCTAACTGCAACGGAGACCTCAGTTTTGGTTTAAAATGCTTAGAAAAGATTCCAGTCTATAGTCCTCAAAGTGCAAGGCCAAGGGCCAACTGCCACATTGTTTTCACTGAGGTTGGGGCAGTAGGTCTAGGAAGGGAAATGACCAACTCAGTCAGTAAGAAATGTGATAATCCTTGGGCTCACAGCTAAATATCCTTACTATATTCCTTAGTTTAATCATGCTGTTGCTACCATCCAGAATCTGATGCCAGAAATCCGCCCATAGTCCAGGATGGAAGTCCTCCCTCTCCTGCCCTGTCCCCTACTCTTCCCCTATTGCACTGCCTTAGTTCAGGTCTCAAAATCTTCTTCCAGTCTCTTGGCTGGTGTCTCTCTTGCTCCAGTTTTCCCTTATTCTAATCCATACTCTAATTTCTACTGCATATGTCTTTTCCCTGCTTAAAGACACCCTAAAACAGTGTTTTCTAAACATCAAAAAAGTTGAACTTATTGCCACTTACTTTAAAGTTTTTTTAAAAATATACAGATCACTATAATGTGATATGCTCTTTATATAATATATATAAAGATAGGCATTTAAAAATGAATAAATAAAACATCTAAAAACAAGAAATTCTAACATTTTCCTCTGGTACTTAATTCTGTACACCACCTGGCTTTGAGTACAGCCCAATTTGGAGATTGCTGCTCAACAAGATTAAGTTGGAATTCCTTAGCATGACATTAAGGGTCTTCAAAATATGACTCCACCTACTTAATTCAGTCTTCTCTCCCCCAATTCCCCTCCACATAGCCAATGTTAACTTTTTTTTTTTTTTGAGACAGAGTCTCACTCTATTGCCCAGGCTATTGCCCAGGCTGGAGTAAAATGGCACGATCACGGCTCACTGCAACCTCCGCCTCCCAGGTTCAAGCAATTCTTGTGCCTCAGCCTCCCAAGTAGCTGGGATTACAGGTGTGTGCCACCGTGCCCAGCTAATTTTTACATTTTTAGTACAGACAGTGTTTCGCCATGTTGGCCAGGCTGGTTCTCAAAGTCCTGACCTCAAGTGATCCTCCTGCCTTGGCTTCCTCAGGTGCTGGGATTACAGGCATAAGCCACTGCACCTGGCCGCCAGTGTTAATTTGATAGAGTCGACTGCCAAGAATGTATACCCTAGTCTGTCTTCCTACTCTATTATATATTTATCTATCAAAATTCAGGTCTTGTCACAGTTACTAGAAAGGGCAGAGCGGATATATTATCTCCCCTAGAGATGATGCATTTTCTGATCCATTACAGACCTTAAATCACTAATTGGATTACATACATATTTTTTCCATCTAGACTTTGAGCTCCATAAGGAGCCCTTTTATCTTTGTATACCCAGAGTTCAACCTAGTGCTGGCAAACACGCATGAGTAAATGTTAGTACTTTTCCTGTTATCTCCTTCTCTTTGTTTAATTTGACTCAAATATTAAAACATCTGATTTTAAATGTTTAGAAACAGTATACATTCTGACAGACGTGAATGCTCCCTTTGTAGAGACTGTTCAGAGTTAGGACAGGGGCCACAGAGACAACTTTGCAGTTCCCGAATGCAAGAAGGTAGGAAATGAACCTGCTACTTCCAAAGAAGCAAAAGGCAGAGATGTCTGAAAGGAAAGAAATCAAAAGCAGCTGTCCTGGAGGGCACGGCTGAAGAATGACGATATGCTTGCTAGATTTACAACTTAAAATGAAGGCTCAACATTTATGGTTCTAATATTCATAATTCATTCACATCCTCAAAGGAAATTTTCCTCTTCAGATTAAGAACAAATAGAGGAATCGTATTCTTCCTTACTGTGTGAAGCTAGGAAAGAAGCACCTATATTAATTTTTAATTCTGTTCAAATGAGTTCCCTATAAAAATGCCTGTCACGGCCGGGCGCGGTGGCTCACGCTTGTAATCCCAGCACTTTGGGAGGCCGAGGCGGGCGGATCACGAGGTCAGGAGATCGAGACCACAGTGAAACCCTGTCTCTACTAAAAATACAACAAAAAAAAAAAATTAGCCGGGCGTGGTGGCGGGCGCCTGTAGTCCCAGCTACTCGGAGAGGCTGAGGCAGGAGAATGGCGTGAACCCAGGAGGCGGAGCTTGCAGTGAGCCGAGATTGTGCCACTGCACTCCAGCCTGGGCGACAGAGCGAGACTCCATCTCAAAAAAAAAAATAAATAAATAAAAAAAATAAAAAAAATAAAAAAAATAAAAAACAAACAAACAAAACAGAAAATTCAAGAAAGCTGAAACTGGACCCCTTTCTTACACCTTATACAAAAACTAAATCGAGATGGATTAAAGACTTAAACATAAGACCCAAAACCATAAAAACCCTAGAAGAAAACCTAGGCAATACCATTCAGGAGATAGGCATGGGCAAAGACTCCATGACTAAAACACCAAAAGCAATGGCAACAAAAGCCAAAATTGACAAATGGGATCTAATTAAACTAAAGAGCTTCTGCACAGCAAAAGAAACTACCATCAGAGTGAACAAGCAACCTACAGAACGGGAGAAAATTCTGCAATCTATCCATCTGACAAAGTGCTAACATCCAGAATCTACAAGGAACTTAAACAAATTTATAAGAAAAAAAAAAAAAAACCCTCAAAAAGTGGGCAAATGATATGAACAGACACTTCTCAAAAGAAGACATTTATGTGGCCAAGAAACATATGAAAAAAAGCTCATCATCACTGGTCATTAGAGAAATCCCAATCAAAACCACAATGAGATACCATCTCATGTCAGAATGGCGATCATTAAAAAGTCAGGAAACAACCAGATGCTGGAGAGGATGTGGAGAAACAGGAACGCTTTTACACTGTTGGTGGTAGTGTAAATTAGTTCAACCATTGTGGAAGACAGTGTGGTGATTCCTCAAGGATCTAGAACCAGAAATATACCATTTGACCCAGCAATCCCATTACTGGGTATATACCCAAAGGATTATAAATCATTCTACTATAAAGACACATGCACACGTATGTTTATTGCGGCACTGTTCACAATAGCTAAGACTTGGAACCAACCCAAATACCCATCGACGATAGGCTAGATAAAGAAAATGTGGTACATATACACCATGTAATACTATGTAGCCATAAAAAAAGGATGAGTTCATGTCCTTTGCAGAGACATGGATGAAGCTGGAAACCATCATTCTTAGCAAACTAACACAGGAACAGAGAACCAAACACTGCATAGTTCTCACTCATAAGTAGGAGTTGAACAACGAGAACACATGGACACAGGGAGAGGAACATCACACACCAGGGCCTGTCAGGGGGTGGGGGGACTAGGAGAGGGATAGCATTAGGAGAAATACCTAATGTAGATGTGGGTTGATGGGTGCAGCAAACCACCATGGCACATGTATTCGTATGTAACAAATCTGCAACTTAAAGTATAAAAAAAACAACAGAAACCACTAATAATAAGGAGCTTTAACGCACTACTATTAGTAAAAGATAGATGAAGTGGATAAAAAATAAAAACAGATATAGAAAATTTAAAAATATGATCAATAAGATCTTATGGCTATATATACATATATGTATATATGTGTGTATATAAATTGACACAGCTTGGGAATTTAGTATATGATAATCATGAAACTTAAATAACAAGGGCAAAATGAATATTTTAATAAATGGTGATGGGAAACTGAATAAGCATTTGGAAAAAGGATAAAATTAGATCCACTGTTCATACTGTACACAAGACAAACATCAAATGCATCAGAGACCTAAATGTAAAAAAGTGAAACTATGCAAGTACTAGAAGGAAACAAAAGTAGGTTTCGCTATAACCTAAATGTGGGAAGAAACTTTCTAACTATTATTCAAAATCCAGATGAATTAAAGATTGTTAAATTTGACTACATAAATATAAAAACAAGGCTGGGAGTGGTGGCTCATGCCTGTAATCCCAGCACTTTGAGAGACCAAGGTGGGAGGATTACTTGAGCTCATGAGTTCGAGACTAGCTAGCCTAGGCAACATCAAGACCCTGTCTCTACAAAAAAGAAAAAAAAATTAGCCGGGTGTGGTGATGTGTGCCTGTAGTTCCAGCTACTCAGGAGGCTGAGGTAGGAAGATCACCTGAGCTCAGGGGATGGAGGCTGCAGTAAGGTGAGATCGTGCCATGGCACTCTAGCCTAGGCGACAGGGCAAGACCCTGTATCAAAACAAAAACAAAAAGTTTTCTATGCCCCCAAACACCACAAAGTCAAAAGACATCAAACTGCTACAGTTACAGAACTTCTAAAATTCAAGAGGGAAAACAACAAAAACTGAAGGTACTTTTAAAATTGAGAAAAAATAAAGTACATGAACAATTTACAAAGAAAGATCATAATGTGCTCAACTTTTAAATGGTCCTTAAACATATAAAAAGATATTTAACTTCACTCATAATAAGAAAAATGCAGCTCACACCTGTGATCCCAGCACTTTAGGAGGCAGAGGCAGGCAGATCACTTGAGCTCAGGAGTTTGAGACCAGCCTGGCCAACATGACAAAACCCGGTCTCTACTAAAAATACAAAAATCAGCTGGGTGTAGTGGCATGTGCCTGTAATCCCAGCTACTTTGGAGGCTGAGGCAGGATAATCACTTGAACCCAACAGGTGAAGGTTGCAGTGAGCGACATTGCGCCATTGCATTCCAGCTTGGATGACAGAGCAAGACTCCGTCGCCAAAAAAAAAAAAAAGAAAAACGCAAATTAAAATTCAAATGACTCTGAGCTACCATTTCTCACCAATTAGACTGGTGAGTCCATGTGGAAATAAACACTCTCATATATTGTTGCTAGGAATGCTAACTAGTACAACACTTTTGGATGGAAATTTGGTAATTTTTAACAAAGCTACACATGCAGTTTTATCCTTTGACCCAGTAATCCCACTTGTAAGAATTTATCATGCAACAATACCACTACTAATTGCAAAGTTATTCATTGCAGCAAAATATTGGAAGCTATCTAAAAACCCAAACATAGGAGTTGGTTGAGTAAAATATGTACAATGACTTTTTTTCCCTCTCCATTTTGGTGGGCCGGTTGAAGATGAAATCCACTGAGGAGGGAAGGCCTCGGTCTTCAGCACCCTGTGTGCCAGTCCAGAACTGGCCTATCTACAGACCCCCTGAAAATCAAATGGGCTTGGATTTGGACATTCTCAATAAAAAGGGTTAAAGGCTGATGGGACCTAAAGCCTGGTACTTGAATTTTGATCAAGATAAACTGCCTTAAGTTCTCTTCATTACACAGACGATCCTAGGTAATTGATAGATCCTGTGGTTCAACTTGATTTCTAGATAGAAGCTGGATTCATGTGATGCCAGAGAAGTAAAATTTTAAGAGACGGAAACCAGATCAGAGTCTCACTGTTCCAGTCTGGACCTCTTTGGTGCTGTAAATCGTGGATATACAGTAGATGATTACTGCGTTTTTCTTTTATGGGCTCTCTTTAGCTTCTGGAGACCTCACTATCCTATTATGTCTTTGTGTGAAGACATGCTACTTTGTAATTATCGAAAATGTCGCATCAAACTCTATGGCTATGCATGGGTCACTGCCTGCTCTCACATCCTCTGGGATCAGCAGGGCAGTGGTGAGTTTAGTCGCTCACCAGCTATCTGTGCTGCCTGAAACAGTACCCTTTCTGGAAAGCTAGATATCGTCTGCACAGAACTCAGTCCATCAGAGAAATATAAAACTAAGGTATTGGCAGGACTGCGACAAGAGATCGTGTTGGATGTTAGCTCCCGAGCAGTGGCCTTCTGGGCATATCAGGTACATCAGGAACATCTCTATCAAGAACACAATTTCATCAAGGCTGAGGGCCATCTGAAACAGATGGAGAAGATATATACTCAGCAAATACAAAGCGAGGATGTAGAATTGACCTCTATGAAAGGGGAAGTCACCTCCATGAAGAAAGTGCTAGACGAATACAAGAAAAAGTTCAGTGACATCTGAGAAACTTATAGAACGCAATCTTCGGTATCAAAAGCTCCAAGGCCTCTATGATAGCCTTAGGCTACGTAACATCCCTATTGCTAACCATGAAGCCACCCTTGAACCATCTACAATTGCACAGTCTGGTGTTTTTGGCTTCCCATTAGGAATAACAACTCCAAATTTCCTTTGGATAGTATACCTGTTTAAATCAGGGCGATGGAGGTGGAGATTTTCAGTTCAGACCATTTTTTTTGTGGGTTCTTCCACAGCACCCGAACCCAGCAACAGCTTATTTAGTTTTGCCTCTCCAAGTGGTGAATTAGAGCAGCATCAAGTCTCTAGCAGGGCCTTCAAAGTGAAAACAATCTGAGCCAGGCATGGTGTCACACACCTGTGATCCCAGCTAATTAGGAGGTTGAGGCTGGGAGGATCACTTGACCCCAGGAGTATGACACTGTAATGATCTAAGATCATGCCACTGCACTCCAGCCTGGGCAACAGAGTGAGACCCTATTTCTAAAAAACGTAAAGATAATTTAGCTAATTTTACAGAAGGTTTCCATGTTCACCTTCAGTAACTTCATTTAGCAAATCTTTCATCTAGATAGGACTCCCCAGCCTCCCTGTGCTTTTAAGTCTCTGAAGTTGTCTTCACATTATCAACATAACAAACTCATTGGCAATGGGGAATGGTTTAGAGTCTGGTTTCTCTGTTTCTATTATTTAAAGCATGAGCATTTTATTAATTTTATTAATCTCAATTTCATTTGAACTGCTGAATCTTCATCCCTAGTGAGAACAAATACAATAGTATTTGTTTCAACTCTGGGCTGTTTCTGACTGAGCTGTGTTGTTTATGCCTTAAGTACCTGTGTTATATGGTACATATCACTTTGAATTCTGCTATTTATGCATATCTGTATATGTAAGTATGTTAATTTACACTGATATTTTGCTTTATTTGCCAGTATGTTTATGTGAAAATTGGAAAATGGTGGGTGATATGTGGCTTGTTATTTGGGTATGTGTATTTATTAGTATATATTTATGTATTTACCTTCATATTAACTTGTTTGGAGATGTGCTTATGTCAGTGAATGAGAGTACAATTTGATGCATGTTCAGTCCCTATTTGTATTTAAAAATAACTCACATTGATAAAGTTATTTTTTAAAGTTGACTTTTTTGACATTTACAGTTGGCCCTCTGTATCTGCAGGTACTGCATCTGCAGATTCAGCCAACCATATATCAAAAATATTCGAGGAAAAAATAAAAATAATAATATGACAATAAAAAATACAAATTAAAAACTAATACTGTTTAAAAACCAATACTGGGCCGGGCGCGGTGGCTCACACCTGTAATCCCAGCACTTTGGGAGGCTGAGGCGGGCGGATCATGAGGTCAGGAGATCGAGACCATCCTGGCTAACACGGTGAAACCCCGTCTCTACTAAAGATACAAAAAATTAGCCAGGCGAGGTGGCGGGCGCCTGTAGTCCCAGTTACTCTGGAGGCTGAGGCAGGAGAATGGCGTGAACCTGGGGGGCGGAGCTTGCCGTGAGCCCAGATTGCACCACTGCACTCCAGCCTGGGTGACAGAGCGAGACTCTGTCTCAAAAAAAAAAAAAAAAAACAACCAATACTGGATAACAACTATTTGGATAGCATTTACATTGTAGATATTATAAATAATTTAGAGGTGATTTAAAGTATTTGGGAGAATTTGTAGGTTATACGCAAATACCATGCCATTTTATAAAAGCGACATGAGCATCCAAGGATTTTGGTATCTGTGAAGATTCCTGGAACCAATGCCCCAAAGATACCAAAGAACGACTGTATTTTAAAACAAAGCTACTTCTTTCCTTACCTTTTTGTCAACTGTTGCCTTTGGTTTACTGATTCAGGAATATACTTCTGCAGAAAGTTTACCAATGTGTTACTGATCTCAAGAGACTGTAATAAAATAATTTAAAAGATTTTTAAAAATATATGTACAATGAGGTACTATGTAGCTGTTAAAAAAAAAATCTGGTCAAGCAGTTTCTTACACTTGTCATCCCAGCAGTCTGGGAGGCTGAGGCAGGAGGATTGCTTGAGGCCAGGAGTTCAAGAGCAGCCTGGACAACAAAGCAAGACCCCCTTTCTACAAAAAATAAAAAAAAGATCAGCTGGGAGTAGTGGTGAGCACCTCTAGTCCCAGCTACAGGCTTGAGCGCAGGAAGACGAGGCTGCAGTGAGCCATGATCATGCCACTGCACTCCAACCTGGGCAACAGAGTGAGACCCTGTCTCAAAAAAAAAAAAAAAAGTCTCCATTAACTGAAATGGAGTGATTTCCAGGATATACTGTCAAGTGAAAAACAGGGCTGGGTGCATTGGTTCATCACACCTGTAATCCTAGCACTTCAGGAGGTGGAGGCAGGAGGACTGCTTGAGCCCAGAAGTTTGAGACCAGCCTGGGTAACATAGCAAGACCTCATCTCTACAGAAAGAATTTTTTAAATTAGGCAGGTGTGGTGGTGTGTGCCTGTATTCCCGGCTACTTTGAGCTGAAGTGAGAGGATCGCCTTGTTTATTTCTCTCTCCTTATAGAGTAGATCTAAGAGGACAGGCATCTTTTTTATCTGGATTACCACTATATTTATAGCATCTCTGAATAGGATATATACTAAGTATTCAACACATATTTGTTGAATAAGCTAAAAATATTAATATTTTATAGATGAATCAAATGCAAGTTTGGAAGGGACTCAACTTCCAAGGTCACATAGCTAGTGAATGACAGAACAAGAATTATCTATGCAGGTCTACCTCTCTTATGAAAGCCTGTGTTCTTTTCACCACATCACCCTACCTTATCACAAAAAATAAAATAATCCTGCCAGGCACAGTGGCTCACGCCTGTAATCCCAGCACTTTGGGAGCCCAAGGCGGGTGGATCACCTGAGGTCAGGGGTTCAAGACCAGCCTGGGCAACATGGTGAAATCTTGTCTCTACTAAAAATACAAAAAGTAGCTGGGTGTAGTGGCATGCGCCCATAATCCCAGCTACTCAGGAGGCTGAGACAGGAGAATCACTTGAACCTGGGAGGCAGAGGTTGCAGTGAGCTGATACTGTGCCACTGCACTCCAGCCTGGGTGACAAGAGCGAAACTCCATCTCAATAATCATCATCATCATCATCATCATCATCCTTCCTCTGGGAGAACATTCTTGGGGTAGAGGACCAGCCATGTCAGTAAACTTAGGGCTTGTTGGAAACTCACAGATGCAAATAAAGTGAACACCAGGCAGCCAATGCTATAATCAGTTCTTCTAATCTATAATCACTGAAATTCATCCTTAGGTTCACATAAACATGTATCTATTTATTTTTTAGAGATGAGTTTCTCACTTTATTGGCCAGGTTGGAGAGCAGTGGTGCGATCACAGCACTACTGCCTAAAATTCTTGGGCTCAGGGGATCCTCCCTCTTCAGCTTCCCAAGTAGCTGTGACTACTGGTGCACACCACTGTACCTGGCTAATCTAAAAAAATTTTTGTAGCAATGAGGGAGTCTCACCATCTTGCCGAGGTTGGCCTCAAACTCCTGGGCTCAAGCGATTCTCCTGCCTTGGCCTCCCAAAGTGCTGGGATTACAGGTGTGAGCCACTGTACCTGACTTAAACATGTGTGTCTATATTAAGGGAGTAAGGAACTTAAGGAACTTATTTTAAATGTTTACGAATAACTTGCTTCCAGCTGTCATTCATTCATTCAACAAATAATATTGGACAAACTCTTTGTGCCAGGCCCAGATACAGTTCTTGCCTCACAGTATAGCAACAATATGACAGATATCTTTTAATCCCTGTGTAAATACAGAAAAATGACACCAGATTCAGTCTTAAAAGACCAGACAGCTGGGCACAGTGGCTCATGCCTGTAATCCCAACATTCTGGGAGGTGAGCAGACTGCTTGAGCCCAGGAGTTCAAGCCTGGGCACCATGGCAAAACCCCATCTCTTCAAAAAATTAGATGGGCATGGTGGTACACACTTGTAGTCCCAGTTACTGGGGAGGCTGAGGTGAGAGGATCACCTGATCCCAGGAGGCTGAGGTTGCAGTGAGCCGAGATCGTGCCACTGTACTCCAGCCGGGACAAGAGTGAGATCTGGACTCAAAAAAAAAACAAAAAAAACAAAAAAAAAAAACCCAGAAAACCAGGGAGGAAATCTTTTTTTTTTTTTGACAGGGTCTCACTCTGTTGCTCAGGCTGAAGTGCAGTGGCTGATCTCAGCTCACTGCAACCTCTGTCTCCCAGGCTCAGATGATCCTCCCACCTCAGCCTCCTGAGTAGCTGGGACTATAGACACATGCCATCACACCTGGCTAATTGTTACATTTTTTTGTAGAGACAGGGTTTTGCGACGTTGTCCAGGCTAGTCTCAAACTCCTGGGCTCAAGCAATTCACCCGCCTCAGCCTCCCAAAGTGCTGGAATTACAGGCATGAGCCACTGTGCCTGGCCAACCAGGGAAGTCTTGTTGGCACAGATGATGCCTAAGTTAAGAGCCTAAGTAGCTACAGCTACTTCAAATGAACTCTCTGGTCATGGTGACAGAATGCTTACTGACTTCCCATAAACTGTACTGCACCATTCCACTACTCAGGCTGTAGTGTTACTTCATGATTCAGAGTAGAATAAGTGGCCCTACTAAGAGTTTCCAAAAATCAAGTCATGCGGGCTGCTTATTATCCAATGATAAAGTTTGTGATGACAGTCTGTGTTATCACAATTGCTAGCTAGTACCTTTTACCTCTACCCTATAGCCCTTCATCCCCTGACAGGGTCCTAAGGAAGGAAAATGACTCAAAAGAATCAGGCTCAAACACAGGGCTTGCAAGTTTTTTGGCTGTCAAATTAAGTACAGGGCTACAGAAGTCCTATCCCACAGATTAGAGTTCCAACAAGTAACAGTCTGAGAAAGTAAGGTGAAAACATTTCAGTGTTGTAGATACATATACTAGGTTAGTAAAGTCAAAAGAAAAGCTCCACTGAGATTTCTTGGCCAAAAAAAAAAAAAAAGGATCCAAAATTTTTACATCCAACTTGTTTCCGCCAGTAATGTTGGGCTTTTCACTATGCCACCAGTAGACTCCAGGAAGGCATCATCAGGATTACATTGAGGCGGTTGTAAGCAACCACAGCCCACCAAAGCAGTCTTAAGGAACGTTGCCACTTAATAAAGTCTTTAAGCAAGTTGGGACCAAGTTCTCAGATCTTCTCTTGACCAACTGTATTTACTCTTTTCAAGCTGATAGAAATCTGACAAATAAAAATCCCTGGGAAAAATGAAAGGTTCCAGGAAAGAATGACAGAGATTTGTAATTTGATAAAAGACATCAAACACTCAACTGAAAATAACTTGTATTTAGCTTTTTGAACATCTAAAAATAGTACATATGCTCAATCTTTCTAATAAGCTGTCTCCAGCATGGGGATTTCATTGGCATAGTTTCTTCTTTGTTGTAACATGTTAGCTGTTTCATAAGACATAACAATAGTCCTTTCTCTACATCAAAGGACTTAAGTAACTATACCTCTGACAACTAGTGTGTTGGTATCATTATCCCTACTTTTTTGGTTGTGAAACTGAGGCACAGGGTAAATGAGGCTTGCTTGAAGCCAAAGATTCCTGTCTAGATTAAACAGAGAATTATCAACTCTGGAATTTCCAAATTAAAAGAAGCAATGAGACTGGCAATATAAAACAAATGCTTTAAACATAGGCTACAGAACTCTATTATAGATTTAGTCTGCTTGAAGCCTCTAAAATATACCTCACTAACTTGTTCTCGAAACACTTAGGAATAATCGCAGTCTGTTTCTAAAGCACACGAAAACAGCACTAATGGCTGATTACCCCAGATAGTCAGAGCAACAGCTCTAATATGGGTCAGGATCCATGTCCAAAGAGTCAGCCAGCTTTGCTTTATGTGCAGATCACAGACTGCACCTTTACTTAACAACACTTCTTGTTCACATGGCTCTAGACATAGGACAAAAATTTCTCCTATAAGACTGGAATTCCCTCCACTTAGAGAAAGAGATCAGCAAGCAATAGCTGCACACCTGCAAGACAAGGATACTACATGAGTCCTTTTAGGAGATTTGCTCATTTCTAAGTATGTTTTACACAAAAATAATTCAGAGTTTATACATATTAAGAACCACTGAATTGTACACTTTAAAAGAGTTCTATACATACATACAACTATCTAATCTACATATAAAATTCTACATATCTGAACACCACAGAAAAGAACACTACTCAAAAAAAGACATTTTGAAAATAGCAGACCAAGTAAACCTGGTAGAATCTTTAGAACAGGTTTAGAACTAAACGTGTTCTAAAGCCAAAAGTCTAGAGTTAGAGTAGATTATAAAGACTACTAACACTTAGTGGAGGCAACTAATGCTACTAATAGACTAAAAGTACTAATTAGTACTAAAGTACTAATGCTTTTGGAGGCAATAAGTCAAAAAAGCCTGGGTATCTGAGATGCACAAATGCATCTTTTTTTTTTTTTTTTTTTTTTTGAGACGGAGTCTCACTCTGTTGCCCAGGCTGGAGTGCAGTGGCACGATCTCAGCTCACTGCAACCTCTGCCTCCCAGGTTCAAGCAATCTTCATGCCTCAGCCTCCTAAGTAGCTGGGACTACAGATACACACTACCACGCCCAGCTAATTTTTGTATTTTTAGTAGAGACAAGGCTTGTCCACGTTGGCCAGGCTGGTCTGGAACACCTGACCTCAAGCCATCCACCCGCCTCAGCCTCCCAAAGTGCTGGGATTACAGGTGTGAGCCACCGTGCCTGGCCAAAAGTGTATACTGTATTCTTACTTCTCTCCTAGACTGTAAAGCATAGTTAAGAGCGTAGGCTTTGAAGTAAGAGAACCGGTTCAATCACTAACTCTTCCATTAAACTCTGAAGACTCAGTCCCCTTATCTATTCACAGTAAGATATGAAAGGGCTAGAGCAGTCTTAGCCCTATGAACTCTCAAAACTAACAAACCAAACACTGTCTTTAAAAATGAAGGCCGGGCACAGTGGCTCGGGCCTGTAATCCCAGCACTTTGGGAGGCTGAGGAGGGAGGATCACAGGGTCAGGGATCGAGATCATCCTGGCTAACACGGTGAAACCCTGTCTCTACTAAAAATATAAAAAACTGGCCAGGCGTGGTGGTGGGTGCCTGTAGTCCCAGCTACTTGGGAGGCTGAGGCAGAATGGCATGAACCCGGGAGGCAGAGCTTATAGTGAGCCAAGATCATGCCACTGCACCACTCCAGCCTGGGCTACAGAGACAGACTCCATCTCAAAAAAAAAAAAAAAAAGAAGAAGAAGCCTGGCACTAAATAGAAATTGCCAGGAGTAGAATCTAAATTAAGCAGGATAAAGACAATCCAAGAGCACAGGAACCAGAAAAGCCAGATAAAATGGAGATAAAGGAGCAGTAGAGGAAGATCTTAAAAGAGGGGGCTCTAGAGCTGTGAAGCTAAAAAAGCAGTTCTGACTCACCCTTCTCTTCTGAAAATGTAGAAAGACCAACTTCAGATAAAAATTAGAAACAGAAAACGATTACAGTCAAATCCCATACAAAGTTATTATCAAAAAAGATATTAAAGATTAAAATAACATTCCTATAATGAAAGCACATATAAGAAAGACATGCCCACAAACAGATGAAATTCGTAGCCTAATATTTCTTTTTTTTTGAGACAGAGTCTCATTCTGTTGCCAGGCTGGAGTGCAATGGCACGACCTCAGCTCACCGCAACCTCCGTGTCCTGGGTTCAGGAGATTCTCCTGCCTCAGCCTCACGAGTAGCTGGGACTACAGGCGCACGCCACTATGCCCAGCTAATTTTTATATTTTTAGTAGAGATAGGGTTTCACCATGTTGGCCAGGATGGTCTCGATCTCTTGACCTCGTGATCTGCCTGCCTTGGCCTCCCAAGGTGCTGGGATTACAGGTGTGAGCCACCGTGCCTGGCCCTCCATAGCTTAATATTTCAAAATAAGCTAAAGTAAGTAAATGATAAATGTGACTGGGCGTGGTGGCTCACGCTTGTAATCCCAGCACTGTGGTAGGCCAAAGCAGGCAGATCACTTGAGGTCAAGAGTTCAAGACCAGCCTGGCCAATATGGTGAAACCCCGTCTCTAATAAAAATACAATAATTAGCCAGGCATGGTGGCACACACCTGTAGTCTCAGCTACTTGAGGGGCTGAGGCAGGGGAATCACTTGAACCTGGGAGGCAGAGGTTGCGAAGAGCCGAGATCACACCACTGCACTCCAGCCTGGGCAACAGAGCGAGACTCTGTCTCAAAAAAAAAAAAAAAAAAAAAAAAAAGGCCAGGCACGGTGGCTCATGCCTGTAATCCCAGCACTTTGGGAGGCCAAGGCGGGCAGATCATGAGGTCAGGAGTTTGAGACCATCCTGGCTAACACGGTGAAACGCTGTCTCTACTAAAAATACAAAAAATTAGCCGAGTGTGGTGGCACACGCCTGTAGTCCCAGCTACTGGGGAGCCTGAGGCAGGAGAATCGCTTGAACCTGGGAGGCAGAGGTTGCAGTGAGCCAAGATTGTGCCATTGCACTCCAGTCTGGTGACAGAGTGAGATGCCGTCTCCAAAAAAAAAAAAAAAAAAAAAGGCCAGGCACGGTGGCTCACGCCTGTAATCCCAGCACTTTGGGAGGCCGAGGCGGGCGGATCACGAGGTCGGGAGTTTGAGATCAGCCTGGCCAACAGGGTGAAACCCCATCTCTACTAAAAATACAAAAATTAGCCGGGCATGGTGGTGCGTGCCTGTAATCCCAGCTACTTGGAAGGCTGAGGCAGAAGAATCACTTAAACCTGGGAGGCGGAGGTTGCAGTGAGTTGAGATTGCGCCACTGCACTCCAGCCTAGGTGACAAGAGCAAAACTCCATCTCAAAAAAAAAAAAAAAAAATACATTTAATATATTCAAGGAAAACATGTGAGTCACGGATTCTATATCCAAATAAATTGGCTTTGAAACATAAAGGCAGCAGATAACTTGCTGAGCATTATCATGCGCCCTCCTTTAGGAATCTATTAGAAATAAGCTTCAGACAAATGACTGGAGACACAAGGAATAGGGACTGGTGTGCAATGATCATCAATGGCTGCTAACATCACAAAAGGAAAGACAACCAGATAATCATGTACCTTCAGATGGAAGAACACACCACTACCTTGCCAAAAATTCAAACCTAAACCTAATCAAGCCTCAAGTTCAACTACCAGTTTACAGAATATACATACAGAGAAACACTCATTAAATCAACAAAATGCAGACTGTGGGAAAACTATACCAAAAACCTAGTTTCTTCAACAATTAAATTACAAGGGGGAAAAAAAAGAAATGGAGGGAAAACCTATATATTAACAGACTTAAAAGACATTTCAACCAACTGTAATGTGTAATCCTTATTCACTTCCTAAGTTAAACAAACACATTTGAAAAACATGCCGAAATTATATTTATGAGGCAACTGGAAACTCAAATACTGATTAGATACTTAATGATACCAAAGAATTATTATTGATTTGGTTTTTTTACTGTTTTTTAGAAGTGATAGTGGTATTTTTAAAAAGTGCCCTTATTTTTACAATATATTCTAAAATATTTACAGATAAAATTATATGTCTAAGGTTTGCTTCAAAAGAACATGGGAGAAAGCAAGTTGGGTAAAATATAGATAAAATAAGATTTGCTATAGGCTGTTAACTGTTGATGCTGGGTGACAGATAAATGGGCAATGTTGTTTACTTTTGTACATGTTTTAAAATTTCCATCTAAGAAGTTAAAATATTAACTATGTCTGGTCTACAACTTGTGTTTAACAAATGGCAATTAGCATTATTATTACTAGTTGACTTTGAATATTTACTAAATGAATGAGTTCAGACATAGATAAGAATGAATGATTTATCAACAAATATGAAACATTATTATGGAGAAAATATGAAATCTAAGAGCATTCATGTTATCAACGTCAGTTGTAAGAGTGGAGCTCACTCACCCAGGGCCTGGGAGAATGAATGAACCAATAATCTCTCTTGATAAGTCAGGGAAAGAGGTTTGGGTAGCTGAAATAAAAAGTGAGAACCAGTAAATCAGTAAAATTGTGGGGTTAGATAAAGCAAAATGAAGTAGAAAATGGTGCCAGAAAGTATAAAACCAAATGAAATATATGTCCTCTAAGTGAAAAAACATAACTTAGCAAATATGGTATCCAACTTCAATATCCTATAAGCACATATGATGGAGGTTTCCACATACAAGTAGAACTGCAATACATTTAGCAAATATAAGGTAAAGGAAAAAGATTATAAGTTAAAAATTGCTTAAACCAAAAAAAGCCAAATAAAGTGAATGTACTACTCTGGCCTTTCTCTGAGAACAGAAGTCAAACATGAAGATCTCACAATAATAGCTGGGAAACTCAATCTGGAGGAAGTGGGTAAAGATAAAACCAAAAACTAATAAACCCCAAACTTTTAGGGAATGTTCTTATCTTACCTAAAATCTTATTGGAGACAGACCAAAAGAGCCTCTTAATGTTTAGGAGCTCTTTTGTGGGCACACGGAAGAAAAAACACGGGCTTAAAGGGCCACTGTGCCATGCATGGCACAGCTGCTCAGTACAACTTTCTCCTTTAGAGAGATAACTGACATCCCTTAGCAAACACTGACAACTTCCTTCTTAGGCTGTCTCACTTTCTTCAACTGTTTATACACACTTCCACTGCCCTTTCTACAAGTTTATGTTAATTCTAATCAGTTAATTCTGAATTTTGGCTTAGCTCAGTTCCTAACAGCTATTTGGGCATTTATTTACGTTCTTCCAACAGTTAGCCTTGTTGCCTTCTACTCCTGGTTGGAAGGCAATCTGATATGAAGCCAGGATTTCAGGGGCTATTGTAGTAAGGAAAAACCAAGTAAAGTTAGCAAAGACTTGCTGGCCAAAGTCACAGCTTGGAAGATGGCTCAGAGGTAGGATTATATGTAAGAGATGCTGTGTAAATGATGTGGGGGAACAGGTAAGGGAGGAAAAGAAATTAGACTGCAGAAGGACTTAGTAAAGATACTGATTTTAGGTGCGAGGGGAAGCCCTAAAATAAGGAGTAAAAGATCAAAGTCATGGCTGGGCGCAGTGGCTCACGCCTGTAATCCCAGCACTTTGGGAGGCCGAGGCAGGTGGATCACGAAGTAGGAGATCTAGTGAATCTCCTGGCTAACAGGGTGAAACCCTGTCTCTACTAAAAATACAAAAAAATTAGCTGGGCTTGGTGGCAGGCATCTGTAGTCCCAGCTACTCGGGAGGCTGAGGCAGGAGAATGGCGTGAACCCGGGAGGCAGAGCTTGCAGTGAGCCCGCACTCCAGCCTGGGCTACAGAGCGAGACTCCGTCTCCAAAAAAAAAAAAAAAAAATTCAAAGTCATACAAAAAGGCAGTAACTTAGAGAGTAAAATGCCCCTTTGGAGGTTACTTTACTTTCCTTCTCATGCCTTCTCTCCTAATAGTTGCCACTATTACTTCTCAAGCCTCCAAGTATTAGAGGAACTTATTTGCCTGGGACTTTCAAGATTTCTAGCTTACTAGGCCAAAAATAACTTTTCTAAAATTCAGAGATTATAGAGCAAAGAAAGTTTACACATCCATTCTAAACTTTTAGATGGTAGCTAATACAGCTCTGAGAAGACCACCAAAAATCCCAAGCTCTTTGCAAATCAAAACTACAGTAAGATAACTAACTCATGCTTATTGGGATGACTACTATTAAGAAAAAAATAGGCTGGGTGTGGTGGCTCATGCCTGTAATCCCAGCACATTGGGAGGCTGAGGTGGGTGGATCATGAAGTCAGGAGTTTGAGACCAACCTGGCCAACATGGTGAAACCCCGTCTCTATACTAAAAATACAAAAATTAGCTGGCCGTGGTGGTATGCACCTGTAATCCCAGCTACTCAGGAGGCTGAGGCAGGAGAATCGCTTGAACCTGGGAGGAGAGGTTGCAGTAAGCCGAGATTGAACCATTGCACTCCAGCCTGGGCAACAGAGCAAGACTCCTTCTCAAAAACAAAAAACAAACAAACAAAAATAAGCAGAAAATAAATATTGGGAAGGATGTGGAGAAACTGGAACCATAGGCTAGGCATGGTGGCTCACACTTGCAATCCCAGCACTTTGGGAGGCCAAGGTGGAGGATCACTTGAGCCCAGGAGTTCGAGACCAGCCTGGGCAACATAGTGAGACTCTGTCTCTAAAAAAAAAAAAAAAAATGTATACACACACACACACACACACACATATATATAGCCAGGCACGGTGGCTCATGCCTGTAATCCCAGCACTTTGGGAGGCCAAGGTGGGTGCATCACCTGAGATTGGGAGTTTGAGACCAGCCTGACCAACATGGAGAAACCCTATCTCTACTAAAAACACAAAATTAGCCAGTCGTGGTGGTGCATGCCTGTAATCCCAGCTACTCAGGAAGGTGAGGCAGGAGAATCGCTTGAACCTGGGAGGCAGAGGTTGCGGTGAGCCGAGATCACGCCATTGCACTCCAGCCTGGGCAACAAGAGCAAAACTCCGTTTAAAAAAAAATAATATACACACACACACTCACACTTATTTTATTTATATATTTTTTTGAGACAGAATCTCCCTCTGTTGCCCAGGCTGGAGTGCAGTGGTACGATCTCAGCTCACTGCAACCTTCACCTCTCGGGCACAAGCAATCCTCACACCTCAGCCTCCTGAGTACCTGGGCTACAGGTGTGTGCCACCATGCCTGGCTAATTTTTGTATTTTGGGGGCAATATAGTGAGACCCCCTCATCTCCACAAAAAATAAAAAGTTAGCTGGGTGTGGCAACGTACGCCCATGGTTCCAGCTACTCAGGAGGCTGAGATAGGAGCATCGCTTGACCCTGGGAGGTCAATGCTGCAGTGAGCCATGATCGCACCATGGCACTCCAGCCTGGGTGTCAGAACGAAATCCTGTCTCAAAAACAAAACAAGAAAAGAAAGAAAGAAAAGAAAGAGAGAAAGAGGTTGGAGCCCTTGTACACCGTTGGTGGGAATGTAAAATGGTATAGCCACTGTGGAAAATAGTATGGCAGTTCATTAAAAAATTAAACACAGAAATAGCATATAATCCAGCAACTACATTTCTCAGTATAAACCAAAAGAACTGAAAAAGGGTCTCAAAGAAATATTTGTACATCCACATTCACAGCTGCATTATTCACAATAGCTAAAATGTGGAGGCAACCCAAGTGTCCGTGGATGGATGAATGGCTAAGCAAAATGTGGTATATCCATAAAATAGAATATTCCTCAGCCTTGAAAAGGAAGTAAATTCTGCAGTATGCTACAATATGGATGAACCTTGAGGATGTTATGCTAAGTAAGCCAATCACAAAAAGATAAATACTGGAGGCCAAGGTGGGCAGATCACTTGAGGCCAGAAGTTCGAGGCTAGCCTGGCCAACATGGCGAAACCCCACTTCTACTAAAAATACAAAAACTAGCCGGGTGTAGTAGGGCACACACCTGTAGTTCCAGCTACTCAGGAGGCTGAGGCACAAGACATGCTTGAACCTGGGAGGTAGTGGCTGCAGTGAGCTGAGATCATGCCACTGCACTCCAGCCAGGGTGATAGAGTGCGACTCTGTCTCAAAAAAATCAAAAAAGACAAATACTCTATGATTCCACTTAGATGAGGTACTTAGAGGTAATCAAAATCATAGAAATAGGAAGTAGAATGGTAGCTGCCATGGGCTAGGAGGAGGGGGATGTTAGTATTTAATGGTAATAGAGTTTCAGTTTTACAAGATGAAGGTTATAGAGATGTAGGGTGGTAATGGTTGCACAACATTATAAATATGCTTAAATGTGCTTAATACCACTGAACTGTACACTTGACCCGAATTTTCTTCTCATTACCCTAATGGAATTCCCCAAATATTCTCTAAACAAATAATCAGCCGTACTCCAGAAAGCAACACACCCAACATTATTGTATTGGAAGCCCCCACTCTAATCAGAAGCACCCAAAATCCACTTGAGAGAAAATACAGAAAAGTAGAAGGAAGGCCAAAAGTGAATGGAAATGCCTATATACATTGTACTGGAGGTCCTGGCCAGGGCAATGAGACAATTTTTTTTTTTTTTTAGAGAGCTGGGCATGGTGGCTTATGCCTGTAATCACAGCATTTTGAGAGGGCAAGGTTAAGGGTATCACTTCTGTCCAGGAGTTCCAGACCAGGCCTGGGCAATACAGTGAGATCCTGTCTGTATATATAAAAAAAAAGTTCAGGTATCGTGGTGCATGCCTGTAGTCTCAGCTACTTGTGAGGCTTAGGTAGGAGGATCACCTGAGCCTGGGGAGGTCAAGGTTACAGTGAGCCGTGATCGAGCCACTGCACTCCAGCCTGGACAACAAAGTAAGACCCTGGTCTAAAAAGAAAAAAAAGAAATTAGCCGGGCATGGTGGCACATGCCTGTAGTCCTAGTTACTTAGTTACTTGGGAGCCTGAGGTGGGAGGACTGCTTGAGCCCAGGAGTTTGGGGCTACAGTGAGCTGTGACCACACAACTGCACACTAGCCTGGGTGACACAGTGAGACTGTCTCGAAAAATAAAATTAATGTAATTTAATTTTTAAAAAGAATAAAGATTAAGAAGGAAGATATAATACTGCTTTTATTTGCAGGCAATATGATGATAAGGTCCTAAACGAATCTGTAATTTAAAAGGTCATAGCGCATAATGCCAAAATACAAAAATCAATTGTATTTCTATATACAAGCAATAAACAATTGAAAATAGAAAAAATACCAATTACAATATCATTAAAAATATTTACCTAGGAATAAATTTATCGAGACATGTTCAAAATTTCTACATTGGGCTGGGTGTGGTGGCTCATGCCTGTTATCCCAACACTTTAGGAGACTGAAGTGGGAGGACAGCTTGAGCCCTGGAGTTTGAAACTAGCCTGAGCAACACAGTGAGACATCTCTACTAAAATAAATATCTAAAAAATTAGCTGTGCATGGTGGCATGTGCCTGTAGTCCCATCTACTCGGGAGGCTGATGTAGAGATCACTTGAGCCCAGGAGGCTGAGGCTGCAGTGAGCCTTGATCACACCACTGCACTCCAGCCTGGACAACAGAGCAAGGCTGTATCAAGAAAAAAAAAATCATCACTGAAAATTATAAAACTCAGTTAAGAGAAATTAAGGGAAACTTAAATAGATACACAATTATGTGTTACTTAATGACAGCAATATGTTCTGAGAAATGCAGTATGTTCTGAGAAATGCATTGTTAGGTGATTTCGTTGTGCGAACATCACAGAATGTACTTACACAAGCCTAGATAGTATAGCCTACTACATACCTAGGCTATATGGTATAGCCTATTGCTCCTAGGCAACAAACCTGTATAATATGTTATTATATACCATAGGTAATTGTAACACAATGGTAAGTATTTGTGTATTTAAACATATCTAAACATAGAAAAGGTACAGTAAAAATACGGTATTACAATCTTACGGGACCACATATGTGGCCAGTCACTGACCAAAAATCGTTATGTGGCACATGACTATATATACCATGTTCAAGGATCAAAAGATTCAATATTAAGATGTCAAATCTGAGCTGGGTGAGGTGGCTCATGTGTGTAATCCTAGCACCTTGGGAGGCCAAGGTGGGTAGATCACTTGAACCCGGGAGTTCGAGACCAGCCTGGCCAACATGGTGAAACCCTGTCTCTATAAACTACAAAAATTAGCCAGGTGTGGTGGCACACACCTGTAATCCCAGCTACTCAGGAGGCTGAGGGACGAGAATCAGTTGAACCTGGGAGGTGGAGGCTGCAGTGAGGTGGTGCAGTGAGGAGGTGTAGTGGAGGTGGAGATTGCACCACTGCACTCAGCCTGGGTGAGAGAGCAAGACTCTGTCTCAAAAAGAATACAAAACAAAGACAAAACCATAAAAGAACATCTACACAAAGGTCAGACGGGCAGAGATTTCTTAGGCCGGACACAAAAAGCAATAACCATAAAAGAAAAAATCAGTAATTTGGATTTCATGATCATTAAAAACTTTTCTTCAAGAGACACCATTAAATAAAAAGACAAGCCACAGACTGGCGGAAAATATTCACAACACATATCTCACAAAAGACTTGCATCTAGACTATATTAAGAATTCCTATAATCAATAATGGAAATGCAAGCAACTCAATTAAAAAATAGACAAACGCTTTGAACAGACACTTCATGAACATATATAAATGGCCAATAAACACATGGAAAGGTGTTGAGCATCATTACCATCAGGGAAATGTAAATTAAAACCACAATGAGATACCACTACATACATACCTACTAGAATGGTTAAAATTAAAAAGACTGACAACACCAAGTGTTGATGAAGACGTGAAGCAAACGCAACTCTTATAAACTGTTGATGAAAGTATAAAATGGTACAATCACTTTAGAAAACTGCTAGTTTCCAATAAAGTAAACCCTACAGCCTATAGAATATTTTCACAAAAAGACCTGCAGAACAATGCTCATAATAGCTTTATGCATGATAGCCAAAAATTAGAAACAATCCAAATAACTGTCAATAGGAGGATAAATAAATAAATAGTAGTATATTCATTCAATGGAATACTACTCAGCATAAAAAGGAACAGATTAGTTATACTTTCAATAACATGAATGAATCTGAAAAATATGCTGAACAAAACTAGTCAGAACAAAATTGTATGATTCCATTTATATGAAGTTTATAAACAAATAAAATTAATATATAGTGATAGAAACAGAAGAGTGGTTGACTCTGAAGATTGGAGACTTACTAGAAAGAAGCACAAAGGAACTTTCAGGGGTGATGGAATTGTTCTAGATTTGGATAATGGTAATCTAGGTGTATATTTAGTATCTGTGCATTTTACTGTGTATAAATTATTCCTCAATAAAAGGGGTGGGAAAGCCATTTACATATTTGCATTAATTTTTTGTTTTATAGTACAAAAGTCAGTTGAAAATAACACATCCGTTTAATCCCCAGAAATAACAGAAGAAAGTTTGTCTCCCATTTCAAGTAATATGGCAATATCACAATGATTGAATTTTTTCCAAAGAAAAACAATTTTAGAACAATCTACAGTGGATCTTTCTCAGCTCATGAGCCACAAACCACTGGGGAGACTATGTTCTCATTATCTATGTGCTCCTTAGTTTCTTAACCAAAGGTAACTAAAAGTTCAAATATTACATGGGAGGTCTATGAATTTTTGAATGTTCCTTTGTGCTTCTTTCTAGTCAATCCTCACCTGCAGAGTCAACTGCTCCTCTGATTTATACATTAACATTGCTTGTTCATGAACTTCATATGAATGGAATCTTTTGAAGTACATTTAGAGTATATCTTTTTTTTTTTTTTTTTTGAGATGGGGTCTCACTCTGTTGCCCAGGCTGGAGTGCAGTGGCATGATCTCGGCTCATTGCAACCTCCACCTCCTGGGTTCAAGCGATTCTCCTGCCTCAGCCTCCCCAGTAGCTAGGATTACAGATGTGCACCACCGTGCCCAGCTAATTTTTGCCTTTTTAGTAGAGACAGGGTCTTACCACATTGGCCAGGCTGGTCTCAAACTCCTGACCTCAAGTGATCCACCTGCCTTGGCCTCCCAAAGGGATTACAGGCATGAGCCACTGTGCCTGGCCTAGAGTATGTCTTTTTTTTCTTTTTTAATAAAAATGTACTATTACTCAAAAACATTGGAAACCAGTGACTACGACAAATGAATGTCTAAATCTTTACTAGTAACCAAATCAAAGAGCAACTGAAGAGTACATGGGTAACAATGTGATGTAAAAATATATTAGAAATAAAGTTTTGTAAACTATAATGCACTGGGGGCCAGGCATGATGGCTCACGCCTATAATCCCAGCACTTTGGAAGGCTGAGGTGGGTGGATCACCTGAGGTCAGGAGTTCGAGACTAGCCTGGCCAACATCCTATCTATACTAAAAATACAAAATTAGCCAGGCATGGTGGCGTGTGCCTGTAATCCCAGCTACTTGGGAGGCTGAGGCAGGAGAATTGCTTGAACCCGGGAGGTGGAGGTTGCAGTGAACTGAGATCACACTACTGCACTCCAGCCTAGGTGACAGAGCGAGGATCCGTCTCAAAAAAATTTAAAAAAATAAAAATAAAATTAAAAAAAACTATAATGCACTGGGAAAACATAAGATATTATCTATCTTCGGCCAGGCGCGGTGGCTCACGCTTGTAATCCCAGCACTTTGGGAGGCCAAGGCGGGTGGATCACGAGGTCAGGAGATCGAGACCACGGTGAAACCCCGTCTCTACTAAAAATACAAAAAAAAAATTAGCCGGGCGTGGTGGCGGGCGCCTGTAGTCCCAGCTACTCGGAGAGGCTGAGGCAGGAGAATGGCGTGAACCCGGGAGGCGGAGCTTGCAGTGAGCCGAGACTGCGCCACTGCACTCCAGCCTGGGCGACAGAGCAAGACTCCGTCTCAAAAAAAAAAAGATATTATCTATCTTCAATAAACAAGAAGAGTCAAAAAATTGCTTTTCACCTTAAGTTTTGGATATATGTAGCGCAAAGAATCTGCAGTTCCCATGTCAGCATCATCAGGAATACACACAATATCTGGCTTCATTTTCATCTTGAATTCTGCACATAGAGCCTTTTGAACATCCCTGGTTGTAACCACAATGACTTCTATAGGACAAAAGAAAAAAAGAAAGAAAAACAAAAACTTATTCATGTAGACAGTGGTTTCACGATTTCAATTAGATTTGGTCTATTTCTAGGTGTAATAACAATTGCTAATATTATTGCGCCTTTTCAATGTGTTTTACCTGCATTCCCCCAATTAATTCTTTTTTTTTTCACAGACAGGGTCTCACTCTGCCACTCAGGCTGGAGTGCAGTGGCACTATCGCAGTTCACTGCAGCCTCAACCTCCCAAGATCAGGCAATCCTCCCACCTCAGCTTCCCAAGTAGCTGAGACTACAGGCATGTGCCACCATGCTTGGCTAATTTTTATATTTTCTGTAGAGATGAGGTTTCACTCTGTTGCCCAGGCTGGTCTCCAACTCCTGGGCTCAAAGGATCCGCCAGCCTTGACCTCCCAAAGTGTTGTGATTATAGATGTGAACCATTGCATATGGCCTCCCCCAGTTAATTCTTAGAACAATCTCATCTTACAAATGAGGAATCTTGGATTAAAAGACATGCTGGCTGGGCGCAGTGGCTCACGCCTGTAAATCCCAGCACTTTGGGAGGCCGAGGCAGGCGGATCACTTGAGCCCTGGAGTTCAAGACCAGCCTGGGCAACATGGCAAAACCTTGTCTCTATAAAAAAAACTCCCGGCCGGGCGCGGTGGCTCACGCTTGTAATCCCAGCACTTTGGGAGGCCGAGGCGGGCGGATCACGAGGTCAGGAGATCAAGACCACGGTGAAACCCCGTCTCTACTAAAAATACAAAAAAAATTAGCCGGGCATGGTGGCGGGCGCCTGTAGTCCCAGCTACTCGGAGAGGCTGAGGCAGGAGAATGGCGTGAACCCAGGAGGCGGAGCTTGCAGTGAGCCGAGATTGCACCACTGCACTCCAGCCTGGGCGACAGAGTGAGACTCCGTCTCAAAAAAAAAACTCCCAAAAACTGGAGGTTTAGGTGGGAGGATTGCTTGAGTCTGGGAGGTGGAGGCTGCAGTGGGCCAAGATCACCCCACTGCACTCCAGCCTGAGTAACAGAGTGAGTCTGTCTCAAAAATAAATAAATAAATAAAAATAAAAAACCTCAGGTCTACATGAATGGTGCCCACACTTTAATATATTATATGCCACTTTTCCTTGATATGAAGAATTCAGAAGAACATTCATCAAAAATACAAATGGGAAGAAATACAAAAAACTCTCTAGGAAGCCAAGGCGGGCAGATAACTTCAGCCCAGGAACTCAAGACCAGCCTGGGTAACGTGGCGAAACCCTGTCTCTGCCAAAAAAAAGAAAGAAAGAAAAATTATCCAGGTGTGGTGGCGTGCATGTAGTCACAGCTACTCGGGAGGCTAAGATGGGAGGATCATTTGAGCCCAGGAGGCAGAGGTTGCAATGAGCTGAAATCATGCCACTGTACTCCAGCCTTGGACGACAGAGCAAGACTCTGTCTCAAAAAAACAAAAAAACCAAAGGGGGCCATGCGTAGTGGCTCACACCTGTAATTCCAACACTTTGGAAGGCCAAGACAGGCAGATCACTTGAGGTCAGAAGTTCAAGACCAGCCTGGACAACATGGCAAAACCCTATCTCTATTAAACCCACAAAAAAATTAGCCAGGAGTGGTGGCACACGCCTGTAGTCCCAGGTACTCGGAAGACTGAAGCAGGAGAATTGCTTAAACCTGGGAGGTGGAGGTTGCAGTGGGCTGAGATCACACCACTGCACTCCAGCCTGGGCGATGGTGAGACTCCAACATTTTAAATCTTCATTCAATACAAAGAGAGAGCTATTAAGCTACCACCCCTTCCTATAGGAGGCAACTCTAATAATGGAATGAACACTGGATCACAAGACTGGGCCTCAGGCTTTGGCACCCTGATTTATTATATCTAAATATAGGACACCTCAAACTCAATGTGACCAAAGCTGAACTCATTACTTTAATGAAAATAAAATTCATTAAAACCTTTTCCTGGCCAGGCCCGTGGCTCATGCCTGTAATCCCAGCACTTTGGGAGGCCAAGGTGGGCAGATCACGAGGTCCTGAGATCGAGACCATTCTAGCTAACATGGTGAAACCCTGTCTCTACTAAAAATACAAATGAGGAATCTTGGATTAAAAGACTTAGCCGGGCATGGTGGCACACGCCTGTAGTCCCAGCTACACAGGAAGCTGACGCAGGAGAATCACTTGAACCCGGGAGAGGTTGAACCCTGGTGGAGGTTGTAGTGAGCCGAGATTGTGCCACTGCACTCCAGCCTGGGTGACAAAGTGAGACCCTATCTCAAAAAAAAAAAAAAAAAAAAAACTGTTCCTTGTCTCCTATTCCTTTTCCTACTTAATGGCATAACTATCTACCTAGTTACCTAAGCAAAAAGTAGAGAGGATCACTAGACTTTAAAGTTCTGGAAGTCAGGGCCTGAGCTATCTTTTCAACTCTGTACCTCCATGTTTAATATATAACCTGGTACTTACATCAAAACAAAATTTAAAACATATATATTATGTATCAGATAATACAAATATTACCTGGTACATAATAGATTCTCAGTAAGTACTGACTATGAGGCATTTAAGAGTCTCAATCTGCTCTTTCTGATATCCTTACAGAGTTTGTCTTGGATCACTGTGGACATCAGCTCCATAACAACACTTAGTGCTATCCTCTCAACCTTTTTCACACAGCAATAGAGTACTCCTACATTCCTTAAAGAAGCCAGTCTTCAGCCAACGAGTTCTAGTCACCTTCTCTCATTCTCATAACGCTGACAAATAATGGGGATCAAATCTCCTAAAAGTTTTACGACTTCACAGCTCACTTTGTCATAGCTCACCTTCAAATCCAACACGCTCAAGCAGGTTCAATGGGTACCAAATTAAAGGCTTGTTCCCAACTGGAAGCAGAGGTTTGGGAATGCTGGAAGTAAGGTCTGTCATCCGAGATCCTCCACCTACTGCCATCACTACTGCTTGAAATTCCATTTTTACAAACTGCAAGTACAGAAAAAACAATTAACAGACAAAAACCAATGTAACAAAAATCAAAGCACACACAGTACTAGCCTATTTTTATTTAGGTTACTGATACCCACTATGTCAAATGCATAATTCCCAACTCTAGCAATCAGAGTAAGAAAAGCTTAGCTGCAGATAAACATTATGTCTACCAATATGTATTCTCAGTTCTATCCTTGGTAAAAGTGGGAGGATAGGAATGAAGAGGCCTTGCCCTTGAGTTATTCACAATTAAGTGGAGAAGACAAATTCAGTAAATCACAATATATGTCATTAGTGCCACAGCAGAAAAATATCCAAGATGCAGTGGGCATACAATAAAAGGAACACCTAGTTTTCATTGAAAACACAGAGAAGTTTTTATAGGAAGTGATGCTTGAATTGACTCTGAAGAAGTAAGAGTTTACCAAGTAGACTTCTGATGTGTGAATTTTTATTCTTTGAAAATATTAGGCTGGGTGAGGTGGCTCACATCTATAATCCCAGCACTTTAGGAGGCTGAGGTGTGTGGATCACATGAGCTCAGGAGTTCGAGACCAGCCTGGGCAACAAGGCGAGACCCCATCTCTACCAAAAATACAAAAAATTAGCCAGGCGTGGTGGCTTCTGCCTATGGTTCCAGATACTTGGGAAGTTGAAGTGGGAGGAACATTTGAGCCTGGGAGGCAGGTGTTGCAGTGAGCCGAGATTGGACCACTGCACTCCAACCTGTGTGACAGAGGGAGATCCTGTCTCAAAAAAAAAAAAAAAAAAAAAGAGAGAGAAAAAAGAAAATATTAAAAGATGTCTGACTAGAATTAACAGCAGAAACACAGGCATGTTAGGCTTCTGAAAAGTATGAAATGACTTAAGACTCCTCCAATAATTCAGCCTTCGGCTCATCTTATTCCTCCAATTTTTAAAGATATCACTGTAAACACAAACTTAGGCTTGTATCTGAACCTAGATTTACAGAACACAATTATAAAAACAAACCAAACTGTTAATTCCTTTTTTCAAACTCAAGGTAATAAACAAACCTATTCGACTTTGAAAAGAATCTCTTTACAGAAACTACCACAGAACACAGGCACAGTAGAAGGTCACAAATCTTTATTTATATATTTATTTTTGGAGATGGAGTTTCACTCTTGTTGCCAGGCTGGAGTGCAATGGCGTGATCTCGGCTCACTGCAACCTCCACCTCCCGAGTTCAAGCGATTCTCCTGCCTCAGCCTCCCGGGTAGCTGGGATCACAGGCATGGGCCATCATGCCCGGCTAATTTTGTATTTTTAGTAGAGATGGGGTTTCACCATGTTGGCCAGGCTGGTCCCAAACTCCTGACCTCAGGTGATCCACCTGAGTCGGCCTCCCAAAGTGCTGGGATTACAGGTGTGAGCCACAGCACCAATCCTATTTATTTATTATTTATTTAGAGACAGAGTCTTGCTCCATTGCCCAGTCTGGAAGTCCAGTAGTAAGATCATGGCTCACTGCAGCCTCAACCTCCTGCACTAAAGCAATCCTCCTGCCTCAGCCTCTGGAGTAGCTGGGACGACAGGTGGGTGCCACCATGCCTGGCATTTTTTTTTTTTTTTTGAGACAGAGTTTCTCTCTTGTTGCCCAGGCTGGAGTGCAGTGGCATGATCTCAGCTCACTACAACCTCCGCCTCCCGGGTTCAAGCGATTCTCCTGCCTCAGCCTCCCAAGTAGCTGGGATTATAGATATGCACCACCACGCCCAGATAATTTTGTATTTTTAGTAGACACAGGGTTTCTCCATGTTGGTCAGGCTGGTCTCAAACTCCCAACCTCAGGTGATCTGCCCACCTCAGCCTCCCAAAGTGCTGGGATTACAGGTATGAGCCATTGCACCTGGCCACCTGTATAATTCTTTTAATTAATTTTTTATAGAAATGGGGTTTCACTATGCTGCCCAGGCTGGTCTCAAACTCCTGGCCTCAAGCCTCCTGCCTGGGCCTCCCAAAGTGCTGAGATTAGAGGCATGAGCCACTGCACTTGACCGATCTTTATTGATTTAAACTGAAAGTACTTTCTCTGACTTACAACAATGATGTAATTTTAAAAACAAATGTGTTAAAATATAACATTCAGAAGAAACAATCTATCCAACATCAAATTGCCAAATAATGTTGCAACTTTACTATAATTATTATTACTCCTGGGCCCAGCACGTCAACATCTAAAGTGCAGCACTTAACACCTACTATACCCAAGGCACAAAGTGAAGGCTCTTGCATAACATTCACAATGTAAAGATATGGTCATTTAGATTCTAGCAAGCATTGCCTCAGAGTGTAATTTAATTTCACTTTGGCATTATATAACATCCACCACATCTAATGTTATTATGAAAAGAGCACTGGACCCTTAAGAGTCAAAAGATGAGCTGGGCGCAGTGGCTCACACCTGTAATCCCAACACTTTGGGAGGCCCAGGCAGGCGGATCACCTGAGGCCAGGAGTTCAAGAGCAGCCTGGCCAACTTGGTGAAACTCTGTCTCTCCTAAAAATTTTTTTGTTTTTTTTTTTTGAAACAGAGTTCTTGTTCCCCAGGTTGAGTGCAATGGCATGATCTCAGCTCACTGCAACCTCTGCCTCCCGAGTTCAAGCGATTCTCCTGCCTCAGCCTCCCAAGTTGCTGGGATTACAGGCATCCACCACCATGCGTGGCTAATTTTTTGGATTTTTAGTAGAGACAGGGTTTCACCATGTTGCCCACACTGGTCTTGAACTCCTAACCTCAGGTGATCCACCTGCCTCGGCCTCCCAAAGTGCTGGGATTTCAGGTGCAAGCCACCGCGCCCGGCCTCTACTAAAAATATTTTTAAAAGTAGCCGGGCATGGTGTCAGGTGCCCGTAATCCCAGCCACTCGGGTGGCTGAGGCAGGAGAATCACTTGAACCCGGGAGGCAGCGGCTGCAGTGAGCTGAGATCACACCACTCGCACTTCAGCCTGGGCAACAGAGCGAGACTCTGTCTCAAAAAAAAAATAAAAATAAAAAAGAGTCGGCCAGGCGCGGTGGCTCACGCTTGTAATCCCAGCACTTTGGGAGGCCGAGGCGGGTGGATCACGAGGTCAGGAGATCGAGACCACGGTGAAACCCCGTCTCCACTAAAAATACAAAAAATTAGCCGGGCATGGCGGCGGGCGCCTGTAGTCCCAGCTACTCGGAGAGGCTGAGGCAGGGGAATGGCGTGAACCCGGGAGGCAGAGCTTGCAGTGAGCCGAGATTGCGCCACTGCACTCCAGCCTGGGCGACAGAGCGAGACTCCATCTCAAAAAAAAAAAAAAAGAGCCAAAGATGGCCGGGCACAGTGGCTCATGCTTCCAGCACTTTGGGAGGCCAAGATGGGAGAATCGCTTGAGCCCAGGAATTCTAGAACAGCCTGGGCAACATGGTGAGACCCCATCTCTATAAAAAATTAACCAGGTATGGTGGCACATGCCTGTAGTTCCAGATACTCGGGAGGCTGAGGTGGGAGAATCACCTGAGCCTGGGAGGTTAAGGCTGCACACCACTGCACTCCAGCCTGGGCAACATGGTGAGACCCTGTCTCAGAAAAAAAAAAAAAAAAGAGTCAAAAGATGACTTTGAGTCATGATTCTGAAACTCATAGGTGGTGCGATCAGGGGCCTGACATTTAAAACTCTCAGTGTCCTCGGCTTCTAGAAGGAGGCCTGGTGGTTAGGTTCATAGACCGTAGAGCCAGAATGCCTAGGTTTGAATTCTAGCTCTACTATTTATTATTAGCTGTGTGAACTAGGGCAAACTACATAACTTTTCTATGCCTCAGTTTTTGCATTTTATGATGGGGATAATTACAGTTTCACTTCACAGAGTTGTTGTTAAGATTAAATATGTTATTCTATGTAAAGCAGACAAAATAATGTCCATCTCACGAGAAGCACTATATTTGTATTTGCTTTATTAGACAGAGACTAGGTCATGGAAAGCCTTCGTACTAACTGAGCCATGCTGCTGCTTCATAATTCTGGTCTCCGCACTGCTACTGTTGCTTCCAAGTCTGCCTTTCTCTTGCGTCTAGTAATCACCTATTAAACTTTGAAGACAGCTCAAGAATCCTCTTGCCTACAAAGCCATTCCTAACCGTTCCCACCCCTCCAGAAGTGACTCCTTTTCCCGAAGTGCTTCCACTCTGCCATGTGCAGATTCTGTTAGCCTTTACAGGGTTTCATTGCACATATGTGTTTAAATGTGTACTTAAGTATAACATTAATGTCTCTTAAATGTCTATATAAGAGTCTAAGAGTGACTTTCTTGGACTGTGTGTGCATCATCACTGTATTCCCAGTCAGATGCCAGAAATCAGAGTGGAATGAGGACCTGGGAATTTCACAACTGTGTAAGAGTCAAACTCAAATATATGCATAAAAGCATTAGAACCCAGGCCACTAGGAACTGAGGTTCCAGCTCTCAAGGAGGCCCTGGGTGAAGAAAGGCAACTTAGGAAGCATGAATAGTTATCATGAACATAACTAATCATGCTACCAGGCAAACTGTCAAATGCTCAGGTCACTGCCAGGACTATGGGTGACGGGAATCATGGCAACGAGCCTCGCTGCCTCCCAAGCTTTGGAGAGGGTGTTCACCGCATCTCAGACTTGCCTGCATCATAGCACTCATGCCTTTTCCAGTTGTAAATAGATAAGAAAACTGTATCAGAATTAGTCTGTCATTCCACGTGTGCTGCCTGAAGGCAGAGACCTCACTGCATTCCTCCTTGTATTTCACTGCCCTGCATCCAAACAACTAAAGGCAGGCTGAATAAATGAATGAAGGGCTGAGGCTGAAAGAGTGCAGGCACAGTGCTAAAGGCGTCTGGTACCGGTCTGGTGCTCGCTCACTCGCTGTGACTTTAAGCAGAACCTCCCCTCCCCGAAACTTCGTTTCTTTGTTTTCTTTTTTTTTTTGAAACGGAGAGTCTCACTATGTTGCCCAGGCTGCAGTGCAGTGGCGCGAATTAGGCTCACTGCAACCTCCACCTCCTAGGTTCAAACGATTCTCCTGCCTCAGACTCTTGAGTAGCTGAGATTAGAAACTTAGTTCCTCCATCTCTTGCATAAGGTGGTTGGCTCGGATTCTCCCCCAACCTCCCTTCTACTTCGGACACAGCTACACCGGGTCGAGCAGGGAGTCGAACTGACAACTTCGGGGCTCAGCACCCTCTCCTACCCCTTCGGGTCCACCTCGGCCCAGTTCGACATGCCCGCCTCCCTCAGATGAGTGGCCCCACCGCGCTGCTCACCCGGGTCAGCCAGCTCGTGCGCGGCCTGGCAGGGCAGAAGTCACAGCTATACCTCAGCTCCCCGCACGCCGCAACCGCTCCCAGCGCTCTCCACGCCGCCTCTGACTGACAGCCCAATGGCGCAGGCGCGCGATGGCCGAGAAACTCGATGGAACGCGCAGAGCAGACCCATGGAGAAGGCACGACCGCCGAGCGATGGATGACGGAGGGGAAGCACACTCCGCGGAGAGGAGGGGAGGCGGGGCCTGATGGGGGCGGGGCCTGAGGGGCGGGGCCACCGAGGAGCATTCGACACGTGTGTCCCTCTGTCCATTAACACATTACCAACGCCTTTTGAGTATTCCTCCCAGTGCAGGGTGCCAGGAACCCAAACGGAACAACTCAGCCTCTTTCCTCAGGGAGTAAGTCTAAGACCTGACTTCGAGTACATTCAGTGAAAGAAAGCTCATTGGGAGCCGTAGTTTTGGCTAGCTAGTGAAAAAAAATCACCGAATGCCCCTGCAGGGGTTGCCAGGACTTCCTGTTTGTAACAGGGCCACTCACGTTAACTTTAGCCATCAAAACTGGGGGCAGCAGGGCATGGTGGCTCATACCTGTAATCTCCGCAATTTGGGAAGCCGAGGTGGGAGGATTGCTTGAAACCGGGAGTTCAAGACCAGCCTATGCGAGAGAGACTCCAGTCTCTACAAAAGTAAAAATTAGCTGGGCATGGTAGTGTGTGCCTGTAGTCCCAACTGCTCAGGAGGCTGAAACAGGAGGATCGCTTGAGCCCATGAGTTCGAGGCTGCAGTGAGCTGTGATCGGGCCACTGCACTCCTCCTGCCTAGACGACAGAGTGAGACCCTGTTTTGTTTTGTTTGTTTTTTTTAGTTTTTATTTCATGATCATAAAGTTAACTCTACAATCTAGTTAGGCATGAAAAGGAACAAGGAAAACGTGGAACCCAAAGGGAACTGCAGCAAGAGCACAAAGATAAGATACTGCGAGCAGGCCGGGCGTGGTGGCTCACGTCTGTAATCCTAGCACTTTGGGAGGCTGAGGCAGGCAGATTGCCTGAGCTCAGGAGTTCAAGATCAGCCTGGGCAACATGGTGAAACTCCGTCTCTACTAAAATACAAAAAAAAAAAAATTAGCCAGGCATGGCGGCGTGCACCTGTAGTCCCAGCTACTCGGGAGGCTGAGGAAAGAGAATTGCTTGAACCCAGGAAGTGGAGGTTGCAGTGAGCTGAGATCGTGCCACTGCACTCCAGCCTGGGAGAGGGCGACAGGGCGAGACTCCGTCTCAAAAAAAAAAAAAAAAAAAAAACACTGCAAGCAAATGGGGTGAAGGGGTGCTCTTCTGAGCTACAAAAGGAATGGTCTGGTGGTTAAGATAAAACACAAGCCAAACTTGTTAGGGTTGTCCACAGTCAGCAATGGTGATCTTCTTGCTGGTCTTGCCATTCCTGGACCCAAAGTGCCCCATGGCCTCCACAATATTCATGCCTTCTTTCACCTTGCCAAAGACCACAGGCTTGCCATCCAGCCACTCAGTCTTGGCAGTGCAGATGAAAAACTGGGAACCATTTGTGTTGGGTCCAGCATTTGCCATGGACAAGATGCCAGGATGTGTATGCTTTAGGACGAAGCTCTCGTCATCAAATTTCTCCCCATAGGTAGACTTGCCACCAGTGCCGTTATGGCATGTGAAGTCACCACCCTGACACATAAACCCTGGAATAATTCTGTGAAAGCAGGAACCTTTATAACCAAATCTTTTCTCTACATTGCTCAGAGCACGAAAGTTTTCTGCTGTCTTTGGAACCTTGTCTGCAAACAGCTCGAAGGAGACGCGGCCCAAGGGCTTGCCCTCCACAGCGATGTCGAACACGTGGGGTTACCCATGGCTGATAGTACAGAGCTCCTGGCGCCGGTGGCTGCATTTGCAAAGCCGAGACCCTGCTTTTAACAAAACAATAATAGGCCAGGTGTGGTGGCTCACGCTTGTAATCCCAGCAGTTTAGGAAGCAAGGCGGATGGATCCCTTGGGCCCAGGAGTTTGAGACTAGCCTGGGCAACATTGTGAAACACCCTCTCTACTAAAAATACAAAAATTAGTCAGGTGTGGTGGTGCGCTGTACGGTTCCAGCTACTTGGAAGGCTGAGGCAGGAGGATCGCTGGAGCCCGAGAGGCAGAGGTGGCAGTGAGCCAATATGGTATCACTGCACTTCAGCCTGGGTAACAAAGAGACAGTATCTCTAAGTAAATAAAACAAATATTTAAAAATGGCCAATAGATAATAAAATAATTGTTGTTCTAAGCTCTACAGTTTGGAGTTGTTTATGAAGTTGCACTAGATAACAGAACCAATGGCCATTCTCTTTTTCCCATGCATTCCTGCAATTTCCTAATCTTTTGAAAGCTTCCTTTTTTTTTCGATTAATTAATTATTATTATTATTTTTTGAGACAGAGTCTCACTCTCTTACCAGGCTGGAGTTCAGTGGCACAATCTCGGCTTACTGCAACCTCTGCCTCCCGGGTTCAAGTGATTCCTGCCTCAGCCTCCTGAGTAGCTGGGACTACAGGCGTGCGCCACCACACCTGGCTAATTTTTGTATTTTTAGTAGAGAAGGGGTTTCATCAGATAGGCCAGGATGGTCTTGAACTCCTGACCTCGTGATCCGCCCGCCTCGACCTCCCAAAGTGCTGGGATTACAGCCATGAGCCACCGTGCCCGGCCTGATTCATCTCTTAAATCTCGAGTTGCTTTAGCTTCCTGCCAGTTAAAAGGTAGAGTATGATTTCTGTAATAAAAATAAAGGAGCTTGACTTCATTCAACAATATTTATTCATTTATTTTTAGAAATGAGGTCAGCTTATGCTGCCCAGGCTGGACTCAAACTCCTGGGCACAACGATCGTCTTGCCTCAGCTTCCCAAGTAGCTAGGACTACAGGTATGTGCCATGGAGGACTGGCTTCAACAATATCTATTGAGTGCCTAATATGTGCCAAGCAGTGTCTTAGATGCTTGGTGTTGCAGATACAGCAGTCAATGATTAGGACTTGTCATTTTTTCCAGAAGGAGGTCTGCTTAGACCCTGAAAAAAAAAAGGAGGGGGGGGACTCATATCCTAAAACCAGCCTATCTTTGCCTTGCCGTGAACTGATTGATCTGGCCACAGGAGGCCTGAAGTCTGACTACCCCTCCATGGAAACATAGAGATATTCTCTCTTTGGTGTTACCTCAACCAAGACTTGGAAATTACAGCATGGTTTTAAGGTAAGAACTAATTATAAGTAAGAACAGCAGTCAGCCCCATATCTGCCATCCATTTCAAATCCTTATGTTTAAACTAGCAAATGTTTTTCAGTGAACTAGAGGGCTTTCTCTTCTATTGTGGAAAGTAGTTGAGAGATTGCTTCAGTTTAAACTCACTTTAAATTATTCCCTGAGGGCAACAATTCTCAAACTTTTTCACCTCTAGACTCTTTATACTTAAAAATTACTGAGGACCCCAGAAAGCTTTTGTTTATATGGATTATATTTATCAATATTTACCATATCGAAAAAGAATTTATTTTTTTGAGATGGAGTTTTACTCTTGTTGCCCAGGCTGGAGTACAATGGCACGATCTCAGTTCACTGCAACCTCTGCCTCCCGGGTTCAAGCAATTCTCCTGCCTCAGCTTCCCGAGTAGCTGGAATTTATAGGCATGCACCACCACACCCAGCTGATTTTGTATTTGTAGTAGAGATGGGGTTGCTCCATGTTGGTCAGGCTAGTCTCAAACTCCTGACCTCAGGTGATTCGCCCGCCTTGACCTCCCAAAGTGCTGGGATTACAGGCATGAGCCATTGTGCCCGGCCAACTACTTTTTCAAAACAAAAAGTTTAGTGAGATGAATGCCATTGTTTTACCTTTTTGAATAGTCTCTTTAGTGTCTGGCTTAATAGAAAACAGCTTGATTTTTCCATTATTGTGATATATTATTTTGGTTTAATTATATCGTAAAAATGTGACTTCACATAGATACATAGTTGGTAAGAGATAGAGCTTTTAATAGCCTTTTCATATAATTGTAGGTATTCTTTGACACTATACCAAAATTCAATAAGTGGTAGTTTGTTAAAGGTTTGTTGCAATGTAGAATCGGAAATTATATCAATGAACATTTTGTACCTTGTTACAATACTTAAACTTTGAATGGACATTTTACCTATGCATGACCTTGCATCTTGGTATACTAATAATACATAAAATATTGGTTCACAGGGTTCTGCAGATCTTCCTAACATTGACTCATTATACAATATTTTAAAATCACATTTGTTAATATCAATAACAATCTCATCAGAAAAATTCTTAAATATTAGAAAGCTGGGAAGCTGATGATGACAGATACAAGTTTTATAAAATTCTGATTTTTGGCTGGGCACAGTGACTCATGCCTGTAATCCAAGCATTTTGGGAGGCCGAGGCGGGCAGATCATGAGGTCAGGAGATCGAGACCATCCTGGCTAACACGGTGAAACCCTGTCTCTACTAAAAATACAAAAAAATTACCCGGGCAGGCGCCTGTAGTCCCAGCTACTCGGGAGGCTGAGGTAGGAGAATGGCGTGAACCCGGGAGGCAGAGCTTGCAGTGAGCCGAGATGGCGCCACTGCACTCCAGCCTGGGCTACAGAGCAAGACTCCATCTCAAAAAAAAAAAAGAAAAGAAAAAAAACCCCAAAATTTTAATTTTCTTTTCAAAGCTCAAATATTATCATTGGCAGCCAATACTATTAGTGGGTTCCCTTGAAGCAACTGGCTCACTTTGTTTATACATTGGCAGGCATAGTTGGTCAGTTGTTCTTTTTTTTTTTTTTAATGAAAAACCATAATATGCCCTTCATTTGCTTTTAGCTATTTCATAAACATCACAGATAAACTGGACACAGTTTGCGATGCAACTTAGAAAAATTTCTTTTTCCATAACATAAACATGTCAATCTTTCCCTTTAGCACCTTCTTCCACTCCCCCTCCACTGTGCTGAAGAGATACTGAGGTCTTCCAGATTTTTGCTTAGCTGGGTGGTTTCCGAACTCAATGGACTCTCTATGTAGGTAATTCCTGCACAGGGCTTTCCTGTCACTGGATTTATGATTTTTCCAACTTTGAAAACAATCTCGGCCAGTTCATGTTTCACATGCTTTGTTTGTGGAACAGGTAAAGCTCTGAGAAGCACAGTATCCCCAACTGTGCACTGCTGAAGAGCGTCGTGAGCAAAGTAGGTTTTCCGCTTATTGTAATACTTTAATAAATAGGGATCCAGAACAAGCCTGGTCACTCTCACTTTAGCAGTCTTTTGCATTTTTGTCCCAATCACCTTCCCCACGATCCACTTGGCATGGATGGATGAATGAACTACGGACATTATGTGGCTTTGGTCACCTCCGCCATGACTGTGCAGCTACCTCCAGTTCTTTTGATTCAATATAGTGCTCCATGAAAAAGCAGTAGTTCAACTCACAGCTCAAACTATCACAAAACTGTTTCTCTTGGAGACAACCATCATACTTCTTTTGTATGCACAGAAGGGTTAAATGTGTACTTCCCATCTCATCATACAGAATATTAAAAAGACACGTACTCAGTAAACTAGGATATTTGGTAGCAAAAACAAAAACAAAACAAAACAAAAAAAGGGCCGGGCACAGTAGCTCACGCCTGTAATCCCAGCACTTTGGGAAGCCGAGGCAGGTGGATCACGAGGTCAGGAGTTCAAGACCAGTCTGGCCAACATAGTGAAACCCTGTCTCTACTAAAAATACAAAAATTAGCTGGGCACGGTGGCGTGTGCCTGTATTCTCAGTTACTTGGGAGGCTGAGGCAGGAGAATCACTTGAACCTGGGAGGTGGAGGTTTCAGTGAGCCAAGATCATGCCACTGCACTCCAGCTTGGGCAACAGAATGAGACTCCATCTCAAAAAAAAACAAAAAAAGACATGTACTCAAACCAAGGTTTAATAAAATTAATATAGTTTACTGCTTAATCAAAGACCTTCTTAAGTGTAACTGACTTTAATTTTTATTTTTTCTTTCTTTCTTTCTTTTTTTTTTTTTTTGAGATGGAGTCTCACTCTTTCACCCAGGCTGGATGGAGTGCAGCGGCATGATCTCGGCTCACTGCAGGCTCTGCCTCCCAGGTTCACGCCATTTTCCCACCTCAGCCTCCTGAGTAGCTGGGACTACAGGCGCCCGCCACCACACCCGGCTAATTTTGTTTTTGTATTTTTAGTAGAGACAGGGTTTCACCGTGTTAGCCAGGATGGTCTTGATCTCCTGACCTCATGATCTGCCCGCCTCGGCCTCCCAAAGTGCTAGGATTACAGGTGTGATCCACCGTGCCCGGCCTCTTTTTGTTTTTGAGACAGAGTCTCACTCTGTCACCCAGGTTGGAGTACAGTGGCATGATCTCAGCTCACTGCACCCTCCACCTCCCGGGTTGAGGCAATTCTCCTGCCTCAGCCTCCCAAGTAGCTGGGATTACAGGTGTGCGCCACCCGGCTAATTTTTGTATTTTTAGTGGAGACGGGGCTTCACCACGCTGGCCAGGCTGGTGTCAAACTCCTGACCTCAAGTGACCCATTCGTCTCGGCCTCCCAAAGTGCTGGGATTACAGGCGTGAGCCACTGCGCCTGGCCAATTTTTTTTTTTTTTCTTTAAGACAGGATCTCGCTCTGTTGACCAGGCTGGAGTGCAGTGGCACGATCTTGGCACCGCTGCCTCCTTGGCTCAAAGGATCCTCCTACCTCAGCCTCCCAAAGTGCTAGGATTACAGGGGTAAGCCACTGCGCCTGGCCTTAATGTTTATTCTAATTTTTAAAAAAGTGTATGGGACTAAAAAATAAAATGACTATTGTACAGTTTGGTGCCAATGCTTCGATTCATGCTCAATAAAGCACCAGAAGTTTTACCCACCATCAATGCAAATATCAATATGAGGAAAAAGGTAAATATATTTTAATGTTATTATGAAAATAGTTCTGACCTGACAGATTCCCTGAAAGGGTCTTAGGGATGCCCGGGAACCCATGGAGCACATTTGAAGAGCTGCTGCCTTAGGGATTCCTCCTGGCTCTTACTGCTTCTAGCACTTACATTATGGCACTCACCATGAAGGATTGTCATCCTCTTTTCCATGTCTTCACTATCACACTAGGAGCCGCTTGAAGATAAGTGCTATATCTTATTTGTTCCTATCTCCCCAGGACCTAGCATAGAACCTGGGACGTGCTAAGTGAATAATATTGGATGAATTGAAATCTTCCAAATTTTCCCTTGACTTCCCATGTGGTGGTGGGAAAACTGGGCTGAGAGCCAGGTCGCTAACAACATCTCTTCTCCCGAACTTTCCTCCTCACTGTCAATTCATATTATTATCCACGCCTAGCCCCATGCTTATTTATTATTATTATTTATTAAGTACACAGGAAATACTTAATAAATGCTTATTAAATACAGGGTATTCCCTAAAATGTTTGTTTCGTCTTGACTGCGATTATTCTCATTTCTTCCCTAAGGGATATTTGTGTGTATATATGTGTGTGTGTTTGTGTGTTCACATGTGGTGGGGGAATAACTTAACAAGGGCAAGCTCTCTAAACTGTGGAAGACAAAGGAAATCTTTCAAAATTTGGGCCTTGGCTCACAAACACTCTTCCCACGGTCTGCTAGAGATCTCTCTGGGAATTTGCTGGCTATCTCACAATATTCATCTACTCCATTTGGCCACAGACTTGTCAGTGGGGCGGGGAATTATTGTTTTTAGAGTAGTGAATGAAAGATATTCCACTTTGGCAAACAATTGCGGTCCTAAAATATTTGCATTTTATTGATTGATTGAGACAGGGTCTCGCTCTGTCACCCCGGCTGAAGTGCAATGGCACGATCACAGCTCACTGCAGCCTTGACCTGCTGGGCTTAAGCGATCTTCCCACCTCAGCCACCAGAGTAGCTGTGACTACAGGTGCCTGCCATCATGCCTGGTTAATTAAAATTTTTGTTTTTCGTAGAGACAAGGTCTCACTATGTTGCCCAGGCTGGTCTCGAACTCCTGGGCTCAAGAGATCCCCCGGCCTCAGCCTTCCAAAGAACTAGGATTACAAGTGTGAGCCACTGCACCCAGCCTTGAGTTTTATTTTTGTACATAAGCCCAGTAATTGCCCAATAGATCCATGATAAGTTAGAGATAAAATGATGCTACGGTATTTAACAAAAGGAGCTTGGAAAGAATCTTCATTAATTAGAACTTTAGTATTTCTTTTCAAGCACACAGAATTTTCTTCATTGGTGGTTTTAAAGGTCAGAATCTGGGCATTCATGTTCTAAAATGGTGAGTAACTTAAAAAAATAAGTGATTTAATCAATTTGGTGATTTTTTTCCCCTTTATTGACAACGACTTTTCAACTGGCTGATTTTTCCCTTGTTTTTAAATTGGAGCCTAGCACAGTGGCTCACACCTGAAATCCCAGCACTTTGGGAGGCTGAGGTCAGAGGATGGCTTAAGCCCAGGAGGTTGAGGTTGCAGTGAGCCAAGATCGTGCCACTGCACTCCAGCCTGGGCAATAGAATGAGAGCTTTTCTCAACAAACAAACAAATGAACAAGCAAAACTCAAAAACCATAACACCAAAAAAGAATTACCTTATGATCCAGCAATACCACATCTGGGTATATATCCAAAGAAATTGAAATCAGAATGTTGAAGAGATATCTGCACTCCCACATTCATTTCAGCATTATTCACAATAGCCAAAATAAGGCAGTAACCTAAGTGTGTATCAGTGGATAAATAGTACACACACGCACATGCGCGCACGCACACACGCACACACACACACACACTGGAATATTATACAGCCTTTAAAAAGAAAGATCTTCTGTCATTCATAACAACACGGATAGAGAACATTATGCTAAGTGAAATAAGCCAGGCACAAAAAGAAAAACACTGTATGATCTCACTTATAAGTGGAATCTAAAAAAAGTTGATTTTGGCCAGCCATGGTGGCTCACACCTGTAATGCCAGCACTTTGGGAGGCTGAAGTCAGAGGATCTCTTGAGCCCAGGAGTTTGAGACCACCCTGGGCAATATGGCAGAACCCTGTCTCTACAAAAAATACGAGAATTATCAGGGGTAATGGAATGCACCTGTAGTCCCAGCTATGCAGGAGGCTGAGATGGGAGGATTGCTTGAACCCTGGAGGTCAAGGCTGCAGTGAGCCGTGACTGTGCCACTGCACCCCAGCCTGGGCAATAGAGTGAGACCCTGTCATTGGGGTGGGGGGAAGTAGATTTTTCACTGACTTTTAATTATTTATTTATTTTGAGCCGGAGTCTCACTGTGTCGCCCAGGCTGGAGTGCAGTGGTGTGATCTCGGCTCACTGCAACCCCGCCTCCCAGGTTCAAGTGATTCTCCTGCCTCAGCCTCCCAAGTAGAGTAGCTGGGACTACAAGTGCGTGCCACCATGCCCAGCTAATTTTTGTATTTTTAGTAGAGATGGAGTTTCACTATGTTGGCCGGTCTGGTCTCAAACTCCTGACGTCAAGTGATCCATCCACCTGCCTCAGCCTCCCGAAGTGCTGAGATTACAGGTGTGAGCCACCACACCCAGCCTAATTACTTATTTTTAATTCTTCTTCTTCTTCTTATTTTTGAGAGGGAGTCTCACTCTGTCACCCAGGCTGGAGTACAGTGGTGCAATCTCGGCTCACTGTAACCTTTGCCTCCCGTGTTCAAGCGATTCTTCTGCCTCAGCCTCCCAAGTAGCTGAGATTACAGGCGTCTGCCATCACACCCGGATAAATTTTGTATTTTAGTAGAGATGAGGTTTCACCATGTTGGCCAGGCTGGTCTCGAACTTCTGAGCACAAATGATCCACCCACCTTGGCCTCCCAGAGTGCTGAGATTACAGGCGTGAGCCACCGCACCTGGTCTTGTTTTTATTTTTAATTTCATTTCTTTTTGAGACAGAGTTTCGCTCTTGCTGCCCAGGCTGGAGTGCAGTGATGCAATCTCGGCTCACTGCAACCTCCTCCTTACAGGTTCAAGCGATTCTCCTCCCTCGGCCTCTCAAGTAGCTGGGATTACAGGCGCCCACCACCATGCCTGGCTAATTTTTGTATTTCAGTAGAGATGGGGTTTCACCACGTTGACCAGGCTGGTCTCGAGCTCCTGACCTCAAGTGATCTGCCCAGCTCAGCCTCCCAAAGTGCTGGGATTACAGGCGTGAGCCACCATGCCCGGCGTTATTTTTATTGAGATTATTTTTTTAGACAGGGTCTCATTCTGTCCCCAGACTCTGTTTCATAGAAACAGAGAGGGCTGGGGGATGGTAAAAGGGAAGATGTTGATCAAAGGGTGCAGAATCTCAGTAGGACTGTAGGAATAGGTTTTAGTGATCTATTGCACTGCATGGTAACCACAGTTAATAAAAATGTGTATTTCAAAATCGCCAAAAGAATAAATTCTTAACATTCTTGCCACAAAAAATGATTAGTTGGTGAGGTGATGGATATGTTAATTAATTTGATTGACCCTTTGTGCAATGTATACATAGACCAAAACATCATATTGTACCCCATAAATATATACAATTATTGTTAATGAAAAATAATAAATTAAAAAAATTTAAGGCTGGGCGTGGTGGCTCATGCCTGTAATCCAGCACTTTGGGAGGCCAAGGTGGGCGGATCACCTGAGGTCGGGAGTTCGAGACCAGCCTGACCAACATGGAGAAACCACATCTCTAGTAAAAATACAAAATTAGCGGGACATGGTGGTGCATGCCTGTAATCCCAGCTACTTGGGAGGCTGAGGCAGGAGAATCGCTTGAACCTGGGAGGCAGAGGTTGTGGTGAGCCGAGATTGTGCCATTGCACTCCAGCCTGGGCAACAAGAGCGAAACTCTGTCTCAAAAAATAAACAAATAAATAAATAAATAAATTTAAAGGTGGAATCTGAGGCACAGAAAGGTTAAGCAACTTGCCATGGTCAACAGCTAGTATGTGGCATAGCCAGAATATGGATATAGTCAAGCTGACTCCAAAGAATGTGCTCTTAACAAGTACACAACAGTATATTGCCTCCCGATGGTATATATCCAATATAGGTTCTTCCACAAAGAAAAAATTTTGAGCTCATAAACATTTTGAGGTTTAAAAATCAAAACAATTGAACCCATAGAGATAGAGAGTAGAAGGATGGTTACCAGAGGCTGGGGAGGGGAGTGGGGGGATTAAGGGGAGATAAGCATGGTTAATGAGTACAAAAAAGAGTTTGAATGAGTAATGCCTTGTGTTTGACAGCACAACAGGGTGATTGTAGTCAATAATAATTTAATTGTACATTTAAAAACAGCTAAAAGAGGCCAGGCACAGTGGTTCACACCTGTAATCCCAGCATTTTGGGAGGCCAAGGTGGGCGGATCACCTGAGGTCAGGAGTTCGAGACCAGCCAGGCCAACATGGTGAAACCCCATCTCTACTAAAAATACAAAAATTAGCCAGGCATGGTGGCTGGCACCTGTAGTCCCAGCTACTCAGGAGGCTGTGGCACGAGAATCGCTTGAACCCGGGAGGTGGAGGTTGCAGTGAGCCGAGATTGTGCCACTGCACTCCAGCCTACAGAGCAAGACTCTGTCTCAAAAAACCAAACCAAACCAAACCAAACCAAACCAAACCAACTAAAACGTTATAATCGGATTGTTTGGAACACAAAGGATAAATGCTTGAGGGGCTGGATACCCCCATTTACTCTGATGTGAATATAACACATTGCATGCCTGTATCAAAACATCTCATGTACCCCATAAATATATAAACCTACTATGTACCCATAAAAATTAAAAATAAAAAATTATTGGCCAGGTGTGGTGGCTCATGCCTGTAATCCTAGCACTTTGGGAGGCCGAGGCAGGCAGACTGCTTGAGCCCAGGAGTTCAAGACCAGCCTGGGCAACATGCTGAGACCTTAGCTCTACAAAAAAAAAAAAAAAGTTGGCTGGGTGTGGTGGTGCATGCCTGTAGTCCCAGCTACTTGGGAGGCTGAGGTGGGAGGATCACTTGGCCTGGAGATGGAGGGTGCAGTGAGCCAAGCTTATGCCACTGCACTCCAGACTGGGGGACAGTGACCCTGTCTAAAAAAAAATCATAACAAAAATAAATAAATTATTAAAAAATTTGGCCGGGCGCAGTGGCTCATGCCTCTAATCCCAGCACTTTGGGAGGCCGAGGTGGGCTGATCACCTGAGGTCGGGAGCTCAAGACCAGCCTGACCAACGTGGAGAAACCCCGTCTCTACTAAAAATACAAAATTAGCTGGGCATGGTGGCGCATGCCTATAATCCTAGCTACTAAGAAGGCTGAGGCAGGAAAATTGCTTGAACCCAGGAGGCGGAGGTTCCGGTGAGCAGAGATCGCGCCATTGCACTCCAGCCTGGGCAACAAGAGCGATACTCCATCTAAAAAAAAAAAAAAAAAAAAAAAAATTATTAAAAAATTTTGAACTTTTTACATTAGAAAAGAACATATATGAAATTAAAAGCAAAGGACAGACTATGAAAACATTTGTAACACCTGACATGACGGACAAAGGGGTTAGGATATAACACCATAGTTACTGAGTCAGTAGGCTTTGGAGCTGGCAGACTACCATCCTAATCTCCACCACTTAACCACTTACCCTGGGCAAGTAATTTAATTCCTCGTTGCTCTAGGTTTCTCATCTGGAAAAGGGCATAATAATAGTACTTACTTCACAGAGTTGTTGAAAAGATAAGACAGTAAATGTATGTTACTTAGCACAGTGCTTTGCTAAGAGGATGATCAGCAACTACCAAGCTTTTATTATTTTAGTACCATGCAAAGGTTGCTACAAATCAATAAGAAAAATATAATGAAAACAACAGAAAAATGGACAAAAATACATGAAGGGTAGTTCATAAAGAAGAAAAATAATGGCTCCATATAGTAAACAAAGCAATGAAAATAAAACATAACAAATTTACCATTTTCCAGCGCACCGAATTGACAAAAAACATTTTTAAGTGTTAAAGCTCAAGGGTCGTGAGAGTTTAGGAAATAGACACTAGAAGGAATGAAAATTGATTTATCCTTCTTACAGGGCAGTTTCGCAGTTTGATGAAGTGATTTTAAGAAGTTATTCTAGGGAAATAAACAGATATTGCAATGGTATATGCAGAGGATGTTTATTGCAACATCTGTAGTTTTTAGCATTGAAAATTTGTGAACAATCTTAATGTCCATCTGTAGAGGTTTTAAAATAAATACAAATTATGAAAGTTCCTTATAATGTAATACAATTGCCGCCTATAGAAATAATGGTCGGCCAGGCGCAGTGGCTCAGGCCTGTAATTTCAGCATTTTGGGAGGCCGAGGCAGACAGATCACATGAGGTTAGGAGTTCGAGACCAGCCTGGCCAACGTGGTGAAGCCCTGTCTACTAAAATACAAAAATTAGCTGGGCATGGTGGCAGGCGCCTATAATGCCAGCTACTCGGGAGGCTGGGGCAGGAGAATTGTTTGAACCCAGGAGGCGGAGGTTGCAGTGAGCCGAGATCACACCACTGCACTCCAGCCTGGGCGACAGTGATACTCTGTATAAATAATCATAATCATAATGATAATGATGATGATGATGGTGGTTAAAATGAGTGCCCCCTTGGCCCAGTCGTCATCATTTCCTGCTTTGATTAATCCCTGCCACCTGTCTCCTTCTCCACCCATTCTCTACACAGCCACCAACGCAAATATAGTTACGTCACTTTCTTGCTTAAAGCCCTCAGGGCTGCTCATTATAAAATCCTAAAACTGGCCTTATAAGGCTGGAGTCTCATTTCTCTCTTTCCTTTACACTCCAGCAACACAGTATCAACAGGCTTCTCAGTTGGCCTTTGTGCTGAGTTACATGCCTTAGGAATTTCGCATTTCATTGAGCTGCACTGGTTAGAACGATCCTGTTTTGTCCCCTAACAATTTTCACTTCTTTGTAGCTTTTACAAAAATGTTAAGTGTTGTTTATGCAACTCTTTGTTTATATATGTCTCTCCCATTAGAGTTTAAATCCCATGAGGGTAAAAATTATCACTGCTTTAGCCACGATTTTATCCATTCACCTAGTGCAGTGCCTGACCTAGGTGCTTGATGTATATTAGTTTATTGAATGAATCAATGAATGGTTAAATGAAATGCAGGCTACAAAATATACAGTGTGAGTAAAAGAGGGACTAAAGAGTTCATGTGACCATACCAGGCACAGAAACTGGCTACTTCCTGTAGGTGCACGTGGCCCGGGCCCTTTCCTGAGGGGAGAGAAGGGAGAGGTGCACCTCTGACCTGGGAAGAGCAGAGCTGAGTTGGAATGGTGGCCTTGGGGGTTTCCGTACCTTCTGCTTCCTGGAAGGGAAGGGGGTTCACCACCCAAGGTGCAGGGGGACAGGGGAGGCAGTGGCAGCCGAGAGACTGAGCTATCAAGTTCCGTGTTTTGGGATAGGTCTCAGGGTGCACACAGTGCAGGCACAGATCAACCTCTTGCACTGTAAGTTTCCCAACTAGGGCAGCGTCAGGGTGTGCCCTAGAGGACAAGAAAGGGAAGAGTTGCCAGGGCGAGACTCTGCGCAAGCCACTTCTCTGGGCAATCAGCCACCACAAGGTCTCACATTGTACCTGGACTCTGAGATGACTGGGACCCTGGGGCTGTTCTTGAGGGCGTGACTGGCCACTGTGGGGGTGTAGGGGGACTGTTCATACACAGGGTTCTCCCTGATATTCCTTTTCTTTTTTTTGATACAGGGTCTCATTCTGTTGCCCAGGCTGAAGTGCAGTGGCATGATCTTGGCTCACTGCAACCTCCACCTCCCGGGCTCAAGCGATCCTCCCACCTCGGTCTCCCAACTAACTGGCACTACAGACACGCACCACCAAGCCCTGCTCATTTTCGTATTTTTAATAGAGACAGGGCCACCGAGCCCTGCTCATTTTCGTATTTTTAATAGAGACAGGGTTTCACCATGTTGGCCAGGTTGGTCTCAAACTCCTGGGCTCAAGTGATCCGCCCACCTCAGCCTCCCAAAGTGCTGGAATTCCAGGTCTGAGTCACCGTGTCTGGCCCCAGGTGCTTGTTCTTGAAGACTACTCAGGCCTATAATCCTAGCACTCTGGGAGGCTGAGGTGGGAGGAATGCAACCTGCTCAACATAGGGAGACCCCCCACCTCTGCAAAAAATTACCCAGAAGCGGTGGCATACTTGTGGTCCCAGCTACTCAGGAGGCTGAGGTGGGAAGATCACTGGAGCCCAGGAGGCCCAGGCTGGAGTGAGCCGTGATTGCACCACTACATGCCAGCCTAAGCAACAGAGACCCAAACAAACAAACAAACCCAAAAAGGACTGCACCGGGTTGGGGGCAGGGTAATAAAGACACTACTTCCTCCACTTCTGTCAACAACCCTGACCTGGCTGGTTTGTCAGCCCTCCCAAGTCTCTGTCTTCTATGATGTCAAATTCTTCTGCCCACTTGGTTCCAGAAGTGGACTCCCATCCTCCAAGTCACCATATCCATGCCAGAAAATGCCAGGCCAGCCTGTTTGCTTGTTTTCCCTTTTCTGGGCAGTGGGGCCCTTACATCTCTGCTCAGCCCCAGATGTGTAACTGTGCAAAGTTTGTCACTGAGAAGCCTCTACTTGCACTTCACATCCATCTTCTTGGCTCTGAGCAGGGCACTAAAGTCGATTTCTCCTTGTGATCCCTGTGCCTAAGCCCAGGGCCCAATAAACACATTCTGAAGGAATGAATTTGTCCATTTATTCAACTTTCCAGTATGCAAGAACTTCTTTTCACGGAGTGTCACGGAGGCCCTGAGGGAGGAATGGGAAACTGGGGCAGGGGTGTGCATAGCTCTAGGAACAGGTTTAAGGTCTAGGCTTTAGAGTTGGGGAAAGGGGAGCAATTACAGATTTCAAAAAGGCCATAACTGGCCTTAACCTGTGCAAAATCTTGGGGGTGAAAGGGCAGACAGGGAGTCAGGCTGGAGGTGATGGAGAAGTGAGGAATATGCGGAGGTCGTGGTAGTAAAGAGTTCACATTGAGTGGATGTGGGTTCTGAGTCAGGGAAGGTGGTGGCACTTTGTGTGTTGAGACTGGGTTGGAAGAAGAGAGCCACCACATCTCTGGTATGGAGGGAGAGGAGGAAAAGAGCAGTATGTGAGGGCAGGTGCTCAGCTACTGCTTCCTTCTTGAAGCAGGTGACCAAGGAGTTTGGCTATCACTCCCCGCCCATCCCAGGCTCCCTGCTTGGGGAGGGGCCTCCACCAACCTCCAGTGTTTTATGTTTTTAGCTGTGAGAGTCATGGCTGAAGAAAGCCAGAGAGAAAATAGGAGAAAAAAGGTGGAGCTGAAAATGGAGGCAAAGTCCATGGGTTGGGGACCTAGATGGCCCCCTTCAAGTCGCTCAGGCCTGGCAGCTTGTGCTGGGCTTGTGGAAGATTCCCTCTTAAGAGGTGAAATACCTCGGGAAGCAAGCCCCAGCACGGGTAGGGCTTGTGGATCTGCGGGGCTGGGCCACTAGTGTTCACCTGACCACGTCAGCTGCCCCTACTCCAACTGCACACAGAAGCGGGGCACACGGGGATTTGCTGAGCATGTCAGCCAAACCAGGGCAGGGAAGGTGTCTTCGCCCTGGGCAAGGCCAAGAGGGACACGTGCAGTCCTGCTGGTCCCACAGCCGGCGGCACGCCTCACTCCTCCCAAGGGCTCATGTCAGTGTCGATGGCCACGCAGTTGTAGGCTGCATAGCGGAGCTTCTCCTCGCATACCTTGGCACTGTGGGAATGCGGACTTGGTCAGGTCCCTCCAATGCTACCAGGGGTGATGGGGTCCCCTGGGCCCCAAATCGAGCCTAGGAAAAAACCCACCTGGCATAGTGTGGCAGGAAGAGGGTGCTGGAGCAGGTGGAAGACTCGGGCAGCGCGTCTGTGGTCTCGTAGCTGGGGGCATTGAAGGACCACAGGTCAGGAAGATGCGTTGGGGCACATGTACGTGTGTGGGGAGGGAGGACAGAAGGCGGCCATGGCACCTTCGGGCCTCCCTCCAGCACTCACCCCAGCTTGTCTGGGTAGATGTAGATCCGAGCTGGCAGGCGACTGCGGCCCGTGACAAAGCGCAGGAAGCGGCTCCGGTCCTCTGGAGGGAGAAGGAAATCAGTGCCCGCGTGGATGGTGAGGGAGGGTCTACAACTTCTACCCTGCCTCTGCAACTCAGCAGCAGAGTCCAAACCCAGGTGTCACCCTGCCCTCCTCCACTGACCATTGGTGAAGTTGTTCAGTGCCTCCCAGAAATACTGCACCCGCGAGTCAGATGGCTCGAAGTCCTCAAATCGGGCTGGTAGAGACAAAGCCAGCATTCATTCTTGGGTCTCATCTTGCCCAGTCCTTGAGCCCCAACCCCTGTGCTATGCTGTGCTGCCCTGCCCTGCCCTGCCTTGGGGAACTCACTGAGCTTGCGCAGAGCATCCACAGTGACCTCTGGATCCCCACACACTTTCTTCTCCAACTCTTGCCAGGTCAGCAAGTCCAGCACAGCCTGTGGCACCACCTTCAGCAGACCTGCCTGCATAGCTGCCACCTGGGGAGTGGGTAAAAGGCTTGGCTGGGGAAGAGGGCACACCTCCCGCCTTACACTGGGGGGCATCACTGTAGCCTCTTAGCAGCAGAAAGGTGGCACCGAGGAATGGTGGGGGCCAGAGTTCTTGGAGTATTGGTGGCTTACAGGCTGCGTTCTGGGTCCCAGGAGCTGGGGCTCAGGTGGGGCCAAAGCTCTCTGTTCTACTGGCCTCTGGGTACTACCTGCTCCTTGCTCTCCTCTAGCCGTGCCTTCTGGACCAGCTGGATGAAACGAGAACGGTCCCCATATCCCACGACGATGCCTGCACCCCCAGGGATCAGCTCCACCACCTGTTGGTCACTCAGTACAGTGGTGAATGTTAGTTCCTTCCCAAACTTGAACTCAAACGTCTCCTTGTCCATTCCTTCCATCACTTCCAGGAGCTTCACCTAGGGGTTGGAGAGAGGCAGGGAGGTAACCTTTTCACTGTGGAGACAGTCCCTGTCTTTCCACAAGATGCTCACAGGGAAGCAGAGACAGCCAGGCAAGGCAGTCCCCGTGGAGGCAGCAGGGAATGAGGGTGTCAGTACAAGAGCTGTAAAAGCACCAAGACAACATCTAACCAGCCTTGGGGGCCAGAGGAGGCATCCTGTGGAAAACGGCATCTCAGCTGACACCCAAATGATGGCTGGGCCATAAGGGAAGTTAGGAGAGAGAACATCTTGGAGAAAGCTGGAAAGAGCAAAAGGCCTAAGGAAACTGTTTGGCTGGAGCCTGAATGTGAACCAAGTGGCTGGAGATACAGGGTTCATGTAAGGCCTTTACAGATTCTGCATTCTATCCTAAGCCCAGGGCCGAGCCATCAATGAGCTTAAATAAGGAGAGTGAAATGAATTACTCTGGCTGCATGGAGACCAAATGGGTAAGAACAGAGACAGGGACACTAGCTTTTTAGTAAGTGATTAGCTAAGGAGGAAAGGTGTCCTCAACCAGGCAGGGAGACAGTAGTGAGATAGAAAAAGCAGACAGATTACAGAGGAAGACTCAAGAATGTGGCGGCGAGGAAGAAGGGGTGAAGGAAGGCCCTGTGGGCTTTGGGATGGGGAGGAGTGGGACATGGTGCCCTTCTGAGGCAGGAGCCCTAGAGGGGAGTAGTCTTCGGAGAAGATAAAGAATACACTGAGCCTGGGCCGGGCGCGATGGCTCACGCTTGTAATCCCAGCACTTTGGGAGGCCGAGGCGGGCGGATCATGAGGTCAGGAGATCGAGACCACGGTGAAACTCCGTCTCTACTAAAAATACAAAAAAAAATTAGCCGGGCGTGGTGGCGGGCGCCTGTAGTCCCAGCTACTCGGAGAGGCTGAGGCAGGAGAATGGCGTGAACCTGGGAGGCGGAGCTTGCAGTGAGCCGAGATCGTGCCACTGCACTCCAGCCTGGGTGACAGAGCGAGACTCCGTCTCAAAAAAAAAAAAAAAAAAAAAAAAAAGAATACACTGAGCCTGAGATGCCATCTTGGGGCAAACGTCGAGGGTACAGATACATATATGGCCCCAGGCTTAGGAGAGGCTGGGGCTAGAGGTCAGGATTTTAGGGGTCACGAGTCTAGAGACAGTAGTTGAAGCCATGGGAGTGGATGGATTGGAGAGGGATCTTGTGTGTGGTGAAAGAACAAGGTACAGAACAGCCTTAGAGATGACCAATCTTTAGGGGCTGGGCAGAGAAAACACTGGTTCCGGGTCCTACTCACCAGCACAGAGTCCACAGCTGGGAAGTCCTTGCTCCAGCTCACCTCTTCACCAGAAAGCTGCTTCCACACAAAACCAGGCAGGGCCAGGACCTGTGTGACAAACACTCCCCACTGTCTTCTCACCCTGAGCTGCCCAGGTTTGGCTGGCCTTTCCTTCCAGGGGCCAGGGCTGATCCGATTGGGGCGTGGATAAGGCTACTCACCAGGAACTCCTTACCCCGAAGGGCAGCCCCCATCAGCTGTCCGATCCATTCATACTTGGCAAAGTCTCGGCAGGAAGGGTTGGGCACATACATGTCCCGAGCCTCACCAGTGCCATTGCCCTGCCCCAGAGACAGAGCTGTGAGCGTGGCATGAGATACACCCTATTTTCCTGGCCCAAAGACTTCCCTGAACATTTTCCACTGGGAACATTTTCCACTAAATGATCCCTTCGAATGCACAGTGGCTCCTCCTCTCCCTGTCTGCCCAGAGGTTGCCCTGAGCAACTCAGTCCCTCCTCTGCCCTATTTCTATTTTTTTTTTTTTTTTGAGACAGAGTCTCACCGTGTCACCCAAGCTGGAGTGCAGTGGTGTGATCTTGGCTCACTGCAACCTCCGCCTCCTGGGTTCCAGTGAGTCGCCTGCCTCAGCCTCCCAAGTAGCTGGGACTACAGGCACGTGCCACCACGCCCGGTTATTTTTTTTTTATTTTTAGTAGAGATGGGGTTTCACTACATTGGCCAGGCTGGTCTTGAACTCCTGACCTCGTGATCTGCCCGCCTCGGCCTCCCAAAGTGCTGGGATTACAGGAGTGAGCCACCATGCCTGGCCCCTTCCTCTGCCCCCTTTCTAGCTCAATCTGGCACCTGGGAGGTTTGCAGAGATGGAAATGGAGATTACCTGGTTGGCTGTGCGTACAAAGAAGGGCAGGGGCACGGGGGTATCCGCTGAGCTAGGGCACAGCTCTTCTGACATATCTGCCAGGCTGTCCCGGAAACCACCCCCTGAAATGACAGATGCCCTCAGCTGGGCACTCAAGAGCCCAGCTCTCATAATGGGATAATGAATAGGACTCCCATCATCATGAGCTGGTAAGAAGCCTCTACCACTTTGATAGGGCAACAAGCAGGACCCTTGAGATCCTCCCTCAGGGCCTCACCTTGGTCAATGATGCCTTCTGCAATAAATTTACACTCCCACCATTGGTCATAGCGCATGGGCCACCTGCAAAAAACGTGGGCAGATTTGTCATCATGTGGGGCCAGGTGTAGCACAATTCATCAGCTCATAGACCACCTGGGAAAAGCAGTCATGGCGAGGGGTGCCTCGAGCAGTTGTGTGTGTGTGTGTGTGTGTGTGTGTGTGTGTGCGCGCAAACGGGTGTCCCTAGTAAGTCCCTCACTCTCATGCCATACCTGTAGTCCAGGGGCTTTTCGTATTTGTCAGAGGGCTTGAGACCTTCATATACCTGGGGGCAAGGAGGAAGGGAGTCACAGGAAAGCAAGACCTGGCCCCATACTTGCCCCAAGAACTTGTTCAGGTCCCTCTTGGCCCTTGACTGATCCTATCTCAGTCTGACCCTGGGTGGTGCAGACCTGGGTGAAGACTGCATTCTTGCAGGCAGGGTCTCGAGAGGGGCAGGCACGGTGTTCCATGGCAAGACGCCGGTTGATGTATAGGCGTGGCATGAAGCTGGGCTTGCTGCTCTCTGAGTCACGCAGGCACTGAGCCACCAGGCCGGGCCGCTGGCGGGACAGCAGTAGGAACTGCTTCACTTGCTAGTGAGGAGAGGTGGCCAGAGCAGGAATGAGCGGGCAGTCAGCCTCTGTCCAGGCCCTGGAACTTTCCTCTCTGCCTGTATCCAATTCCAGCATTTCAGTCCAAGTCTAGTCCATCCCTGTCCTTGTCTCCAGTCCCTTCCTTAGTTCAGCCACCAGGGAGGGCTTTCTAAAACAAAAAAATCTAATACTGTCATTACCTTCCTCACCTTTCCAACAGCTCCACTACCCGGGGACAAAGTCCTTGCTTCACAGCCTGGCCCACAGGGCCCTCTGCAACCAGGACCTGCCTCCTGCCCACATCCTTCCACCCTCATTCCTCTATCATACTCACACCCTACCAGCACACTTTTCTCAAGTCATCTTGAGCTGCTGGTAACTCCCTGTATGTACCTTTCATGCAACCTGTCCTGCCTGTGCTGTCAACAGCCCTTGGGTATTCCACACACTCTGGAATACCAAGGAGGCTGGGGAACAGCCTCCCAAACACTAAATCTGGACCGTTTGTTCTGGCTTTCTTCCTATGTTCCCAGACCCAGCAAGCGTCTTGCCCTAGAGCAAGTTTTAGGAACTCTGCTAAGGAATGAACAACTATGTGACCAGGAAGGGGCAATGCCAAGACCAGCACTGGGCGGGTCGACTCACCTTAATCTCACTGAAGGTGCCCAGTGTGTGGTCCCAGGCAGGTACCAGGTGGTGCAGGACACTATCGAGGATCTTGATGAATCTGGCATGGGTAGATAAAGATTGACTGCAGCCAGAGTTTGGCATACATGTAAGACCCCCAACTCCCCAACACAAAGGGACAGGAACAGGCAGGACCTGGGGGCTTCTCTGACCCTTGAACAGCTTATACCATGAGACCTTGGGAACCTCCTCCATGCAGACACACAAGGCTCAATGTTGGGGGAAGGGAAGGGCCCATAGGTCCAGGACCACAGCCACCTCTGCAGGAGGACAGCTCTGCGGTACAGTACTTCGGGGTCGGTGCCTTCCAGGCGTGGATATCGCACCAGACTAGTTGGCTGGAACAGGTCTGCATTCAACCCTAGTTCCCGCTGTCTAGAGGACTTGATCTTGACCCCTCGGAGACGAACATCAATCCCATCATCTGGGGGAAGGGGTCAGAGTGAGGTCATTTATGGCACCTGCTGCCTCCTTGGCCCTCAGACCTGGGAATGGCTCCTTGAACGCTCAGCCTTTTGTCACCATTAGCCCCTAGAAACTTGAGACCTTCAGGATCACCTTCTATCACCTGATTCTGATTGATCTATTCCTGCTGATTCCTCTGTCTTTTCACTAGAACGCTGGGATGCCTGAGGGTCCCAACTCAGTTCCTCTTCCAGGTGAGCCCAACCACCTGTATGGCTTCAAGGCAGGCCTATACCTGGCACGTCCCAGCTGGCTCAGGCCCCAAAGCTCCAAATCCTGGAGTTGGTTCAGCATCACCTTCACCCTAACTCCAAGCCCATCCTCTTCTCTCCACACTCACTGTCTGTTTGCCCCCATCTCCACGCCGGGTTCTCTTTCCCTCCTTATAGCCTTAAGCCTCACCTCGGCACTCCACGATGCGGATCTCGATGATCGGGAGGTGGACGGTCATGTCCTCCAGGACACAGACATCCCCGATCAGGGTCCTGAGGAGATGAGTGTGAGGCACTTCAGATACCTCCTGCCTCAGGCCTTCAGAGACTGCTAGAGTCTCACTCAAACTTAGGCTTTCAAGCTGGGCTAGGCTTGGAACATGCCCTACTTCCCTCCCCAGGCCAGCGTGCTCACTCGTCAATGCTCACGTCACTCAGCTTCTTCAGGTTGTCCCCTTCGCCCCCATAGACCACCACCCGCTTTGGCATAAAGTTGTCATCTGTGGTATCCACTGTGAGTAGCAGCTTCCTGAAGGGTCAGAATGTGAATATGAGTCTTTGTGAACCCACAGGGACATGGCTCACCCACACTGTCCTGCCCAGAGCCTACTTACTTGACAATGGTGCCCTTCTTCATGGTAAGCCGTACCCAGTGCTGGCACTGGGACCCATCGCTCTCCCAGTAGGTATCGGCATTGCTGTCTGTCAGGCAGGACACGTTGAACTCCTCCTGGGGAGGGGCAGAGAGGTGGAGTCAGCAGTTACCCTCCCTCCCTGCGCTGGGCTTGTGCCCTGGGCCAGGAGCACCAGAGAGAAAGCATAGCGAAGTTGGGCTAACGGGCAACTGGTATGGGATAGGAGGCCGCTGGGTATGTAGGGGTCCTATAGACTTCCAAGATGGGAAGCTGAACCGAGTGTGGCCCGTGGGGACCCTGTTTTGGTCCTGGCCTGCAGGTGGGGGTTCTTTCTGGATCTAGCCTTGAGGGGTGTGACTATATCTTGCCTGGGGTGGGAGGAGCCCCAGCACCCACCGTGTAGGAGGAAACGTCTATGCTCTCCACATACTGCTTCACGCTACCCAGGTTCTCATCCTCCTTGCCCAGGTGGTCATACAAGAAGTGGATCAGGTCCTCGTCGCACTCGTAGGTCCATGTCGGGGGTACATAGCTAAGCAACCCCAAGCCCCTAATTAGACTGGGCCCAGACGCAGAGCTCCTTCCTCCCCACCTCATTCCAGCTCACTCACAGTAGCCTTTGTACAGCTTCTGCGTATGCCTCTGCCGGCTGAGGTCTCGATCCCAGGCGATGTGAGTACGTCAGGTCCACCACCTGTTCCCACCTGTGGGCACAGAGTAGGGAGTGGGATGGGGAGGCATCAGCGGGAAGCAGGACACTACCTCCATGCCGTGTAGCCTTCTCCAGGGCTCTATCTCTCCGTCTCCAGACGCCCCACCCGAGCCCCCTTCACGTCCCGCCCCTGTCTGTTCTTAACCCTGCCTCCGCTCCAGTATCCCACCCACCCCAGGGCTGTGGCTGAAGTGTTCCCAAGCCCTCCTGGCCCGGCCTTCTGACAGCAAGACCCGCTCCTTCAAGTGCAGGACCTGAGCACCGGCCGATAATCCACGCCAAAGAGCTGCTGCTGCCGCTGGAGGTGGTTGGGAGTGTCGATGGGTACCAGGCGGGCTCCGCCCTCCGCCGGGCGGCACACCAGCAGCCAGCCTTCCTGCAGCCCGCAGTCGCCCAGGTGCTCTGCCAGCTGCTCCTGCCGGGACGCGCAGGATGGGGACAGCCGTCAGGGAATTGCCCAGCTGCCTGTCCTGCCCAGCCCAGGGCAAAGGGCACCGAACGCAATGCCAACTCAATATAGGGGAGGAAAGGGAAACAGCCAGAGGTTTCTCTGGCCCCGGGGGTCTTTTACCGGGTCCTGGGCAGGGAAGAGCGCACCTTTGTCAGCTTCACCCAGAGCCCGTGGCCGTTGCACAGCTCCTCGCCCGTGGTGCGCACGCAGGCGCCGCGCCGGAGCTCGATGCTGTCGCGGGCGGCGCGGAGGGGCCCGGAGCCGGTACCAGGGGCTGGGCCTGCGGCGCCCACACGCAGCCCCAGGCCCTCTGCCTCCCACACGGGCAGGAGCACGCGCGACGGTCCCGCTGGGTCCTTGTAAAGCTTGTAGAGCACCTCTCGCGGCACGAAAGCCAGCGCTGCCGGCAGCGGCCGCCCGGCGCGGAGGCTCCGCGCTGCCTCTGCCAAGAAGCGCACGCGGCCCAGCAGCTGCCGCGGGGACTCCAGCACCGCGCCCGGGCCAGGACCCGCCATGGCGAAGTGGCGGAGGTGAGCGCCTAGGGGCGATCCTGCCCGGGGAACAGCTGGCTCGACCGCCGACAGAGCTTCCCACCACGCCCTGCCCCGCCTTTGGGCCGTCTTCGCCGTATGTTCTGGACTAAGCGCACCCCAGCTCTCACCGTATTGCACCGTGTACCCCTACACTCAACCATATTACCTACCTCTGTGCCACCCTAACCCAGCCGACGAAACCCAAGATTGGCGATTGCTACCTGATCAATCTCTCTCTCTCCATTTCCTTGCAACTACCCTTTTATCTCTACTGTTACTACCCTCAGTCAAGTCACCATTCTAGCTAGCCTGGATCATTGCCAACAGTCATTTTTCTGGTTCTTCGTCCTGCTGTTTTTCCTCCCACTCCCAACGAATCTGCTGGACTCCCTATCTTATGGGTGGTGTGACTAAAATGTTTGAGACAATGGCCCCTTCCCCTGCCACTGACAGGAGTCTTGAGTCATTAGGGTTGATTCTGTTTGTCACTCCTAATCCCAAGGACACTGGTGATCATCATTCATTTTAATGTGATTGCTGATTTCTGTTTCCCCAGTCTTGTATCTCCTTAAAGGCCGGGGCTGTCTTGAGCAGAGCTAACCTCTGCACCTACTATAGGTCCAGGCTATAGTATGGCCCTGGCTGGATAAGACTGTTGGAATCATGAGTGGGACTTGCGCCAAGCCTCCGGATACCCAGACCGTCAGATGAGAACAAATTCCTCATGTCACCGTAAGATACAGTTACAGCGGAATTTTCTTTTGGGCCTTTGTTTTTGCGTCGCTACAGCGGACTTTACGGTGAAAAAAGATAGGGGTCCTACGGGCAGCAGCCAGGGCAGCCCTGGAGCTGTCGCTGGAGTCCGATCATGTGATCTTCAACATGGCGACGCCCTGGGTTCCCTACAGAAAGGGGCGGAGCCTGGACTGGGGGGGGCAGGCTCAGATTCAGGTTAAACTGCTGATTGAGCTCGCAGTTACAGACAGCTGACCATGGAAGCGAACGGGTTGGGGTGAGTTCTCCAGAGCACGCGGTGTGGCTAGCCGGGCTTCTAATTTGGGTCTTCCAACTCAAGACTCTATCCCTGTACTCCTCTTTCCCCACCCTGGAGATCTCCCAACCTGAACTCCGTTAGCTGGGATCCTGAATCCTAAAACCATGGATTTTTGAGACGTTCATCCCAGGGGCCTTAATTCAAGGGATGCCTCAGGATTTCCAACCAGGATCTCTATTCTGGGACCATCAACTCTGATCCCTCTTTATCCCCCAGCCTGGGGATTCTCAGCCCCTGAACCAGCCCAGTGACATTCCCGTTTCTGAGACTCACTAGTCCGAAGACCCCCAAACTATCCTTACTGGGCCTTCATTCCCTCCCCCCAGTCCCTCTAGTTGCATTCGATTTTGGAAGAGTAGAGACTAAGTGCAGGGAAGAGGCCCCAGGGCGGGCCCTTCTGGAGTTGGTGCACCACCTGATAGGCAGAGAGGAGGCGGAACGGGCGGAAAGCCAGGGTTTGGGAGCTGGCCTGGAGGAGGTAGATAGCGGTCCTGGACTGAATCGGCCTTATGAACCCGCGCTTTCCCCAGCCTCCAGCCTAGCATACTGACACCTACCCCCACCCCAACCTGATTGCCAGACCTCAGGGTTTTCCGGAGCTGAAGAATGACACATTCCTGCGAGCAGCCTGGGGAGAGGAAACAGACTACACTCCCGTTTGGTGCATGCGCCAGGCAGGCCGTTATTTACCAGGTAAGAGTCAGGGCCTGGAAATCTAGATAAAACTCCGCAGGGCGAAAAGTTTTCAAGGGCAGGGGAGGGCTCTGGATGGCCTCAAGGCTGAGCCCCGTCTTCCCTCTGTATGCAGAGTTTAGGGAAACCCGGGCTGCCCAGGACTTTTTCAGCACGTGTCGCTCTCCTGAGGCCTGCTGTGAACTGACTCTGCAGGTGAGGGGTCCACAAAAGAGGGAAAGATTTATGCCTTCAGTCTGCCACCTAGCAACCTGTCTCCTGTTTCCTACAGCCACTGCGTCGCTTCCCTCTGGATGCTGCCATCATTTTCTCCGACATCCTTGTTGTACCCCAGGTACCCACTCAAACCTGATCCTGGAATATAATCCAAGGACCCCTTGAAAATCCTCCTATCAGTCCAGTCAAGGTTTACAATAAGCACTTATCCTAACTGGATCGAGGGAAAAACTAAAGTTGAAAGAGATGGAGTTTGGCAGAGTTTTATTCTCCTTTTCCTTCCTCCTGGAATGAGCTGAACAGAACCTTTCCTCCTGGATTCCATTTTGGGAACCCAGATGTTTTCTCCCCCTCCAGGCACTGGGCATGGAGGTGACCATGGTACCTGGCAAAGGACCCAGCTTCCCAGAGCCATTAAGAGAAGAGCAGGACCTAGAACGCCTACGGGATCCAGAAGTGGTAGCCTCTGAGCTAGGCTATGTGTTCCAAGCCATCACCCTTACCCGACAACGACTGGCTGGACGTGTGCCGCTGATTGGCTTTGCTGGTGCCCCAGTAATGTGGGACAGGGCAGGGACTGGGGGCGCGGGGAGATCACTCTGGCAGGTCTGGGGTAGACAAAGGAAGGGTCAGTCTGGCTTCTGTGACACCATCTTTCTATCCTTCTGTAGTGGACCCTGATGACATACATGGTTGAGGGTGGTGGCTCAAGCACCATGGCTCAGGCCAAGCGCTGGCTCTATCAGAGACCTCAGGCTAGTCACCAGCTGCTTCACATCCTCACTGATGCTCTGGTCCCATATCTGGTAGGACAGGTGGCGGCTGGTGCCCAGGTGAGTCCTGAGAGAGAAATAGGCTGGGATTTGGTCTGTAAGGACCTGAACTAAACCTGAGAGGGCAGGGGTCTTAACGCCAGGGATGAAAGAACCTTGGCCTCCAGTGATCTAGCTGAGCAGCCAAGCCCATCCTGACACTGGCAGTGGGGCTTAATGCTCTGAGTTTTCAGACACCAAAGTTAGTGCTGGGATCTTAGGAAAGTAATTTTTTTTTTTTTTAATTACTGGGTTTATAGGGTCAGGCAGTATCGGATTGAAGTCATTTAGGGAAAATTGAGGTGGATTTTGTATGTGGGGGGAACTTCCTCTTTGTGTGTTACATATTTCTCTTCACCATACCCTAACTAGGCATTGCAGCTGTTTGAGTCCCATGCAGGGCATCTTGGCCCACAGCTCTTCAACAAGTTTGCACTGCCCTACATCCGTGATGTGGCCAAGCAAGTGAAGGCCAGGTTGCGGGAGGCAGGCCTGGCACCAGTGCCCATGGTGAGGATTGGGATGGGTTGAGTGAAAGTGGGCCTGTGGAGCTTTCAGGCTAAGTCCTGCAGGGACTGGAGTGACCACTGGAGGGCAGCAGAAGTACAGTCAAGAAAGATTAGTGGTTGTAGCAAGGCCCTCTGTAGCCTGAGATCTGCTTTTTTCCAGATCATCTTTGCTAAGGATGGGCATTTTGCCCTGGAGGAGCTGGCCCAAGCTGGCTATGAGGTGGTTGGGCTTGACTGGACAGTGGCCCCAAAGAAAGCCCGGTAAGCCATGGAAGGGTGAGGCCTTGAGGTTGAGGTGGGGGTGTTGGCGGGGGGAGCTGCCATGTATACTGTTACCAGAACGTGGCACTGGCTTTGCTTCCAGGGAGTGTGTGGGGAAGACGGTGACATTGCAGGGCAACCTGGACCCCTGTGCCTTGTACGCATCTGAGGTAACAGCCAGGGCCCCTCTGTGTGTCTGTTACTGTGCACTCCTGTGGCTGTGGTTGTATTATTCTGTGTGCACTTGTTTTTAATGTCTGTCTGTCCTTTTCTTCTACCCTGTATGTACAACATAAGCCCTAGGAAGATCGGACTTTTTGTTGCTGTTATTCATTTGTGTTTATGTTTCATGCCTGGGTCCATATTAGGGATCTGATAAATTTTATTGAATGACTGAATAACACTGAGTAGAAGCATGCCTACATATGCGTTTGTCACTAGTATATATAGGGAGGACAGAGGCTTGCTGGTCCTCCTGTAGCCAGTGCCCTGTTGGTCCCTCAGGAGGAGATCGGGCAGCTGGTGAAGCAGATGCTGGATGACTTTGGGCCACATCGCTACATTGCCAACCTGGGCCATGGGCTTTATCCTGACATGGACCCAGAACATGTGGGCGCCTTTGTGGATGCTGTGCATAAACACTCACGTCTGCTTCGACAGAACTGAGTGTATACCTTTACCCTCAAGTACCACTAACACAGATGATTGATCTTTTCCAGGACAATAAAAGTTTCAGAGGTGAACTATTGTGTAGTTTTGTTTGTGAAAGATTTGTGCCCATATCCTCAGTTCTTCTTAGCCTCTGCTCCTTCCATGGGAACCCTCTCTATATCCTCTTCACAAGTCATGGGGGATGGGTATCAGTGAATATGTACTATAGCACTTAAGGATTCTCACTCCCATCTTACTCTCAGATACCTAAGTCCCAGATACATGGGGTAGGGTAGAGCTTTCCTAGCAGTTCAGGTTGTCACATTTGCAGAAAAACAGGTGGGGTCCTCACAGCATACAAAGGCCAAATTGATAGGGCTTTATGTCTGGGGAGGAAGGGAAGTATACATCAAAAAGGGGCATAGAAGGGGTTAGAACACTTCAGAGAGGCATGGGGAAGAAGATGGGAGTCTAGGTGAGCAGGGAGAAGCTGAGGGACCCTCAGCTTTGACACCAAAATATATGGAGGACATCAAAGCTCAGAGCTAGGTTGCTTAGGATTGGAGCTTGAGACAAGTCCATCATCACCAAGGCAAGAAGTCCTCGGAAACCAAAAGACCCTCTGGCAACTCAAGGTTGCTTGATATTCTTTTCTGAGCATCCCCTTTAATTTTCTCAAGATCTTGGTGTTTCTGCCCTTCCTGGTGGTAGCTGCTTCCCAAGACAAGGCTCTGAGGTATCTCTAAGCCCTGGAGAAGGGTCTGGTATGGCAAGAAATTCTTTATCTGTCATTCTGCATCTCCCTGGACCACTAGGCACCCACTGTGCTGTAGGCTGAACCAGCTCCCTGGCCCAGCCAGGGCAATGCAGAAAGGAGAGATGGGTTTCATTTAATGAGAGAACACAATTTCTGCTTTTAGAAAAATGATCTTTTATGTGATCCATGATTTATTCATAGAAAAGCACTGTGAATTCACACACTTGCTAAAAAAGGGCAACTGTGATACAGAAATGAGAGTGGCTTCTCTCTTTTTTTTAACCAACCCATTGGGCTGAGACATAGGGGCCCTTGGCTGGACAGTAAGACTTGAGTAGCCACAAACGGCAAATACAACTTCTTGGTCAGTTTGGAGTAAAAAAGGTGACAGTTTGTCAAAGAAAGAAAAAGTAAAGCAGATGGAGAAGTTCTTAGTTCACATTCTAGCTATACCACCCCTTCCCTATCAAACCCCACCCCCCAACTCAGGAACTAAGACATGAAACAGTAAACACCAAGACACTGGTTCCAACTGACTCTTCTGAATGCCCTTGCTACCTCCTATAACAATTCCAGGCCGAGCACAGGGGTCAGGAAGGTAGCAGGAACATGATACACTGTGGAGGTCAGCCAGGGCTAAGAGGGCTGCCCACTAGGGCTAGAAATTAGGAATGGAGAGGCTAAGTGCAGACCAGCCCTAACCTCCAAGTCAGCGAGCAATGAGACTGTGACAAAAGCAGGCAAGGAAGCTTGAGGTAGAAAGGCAGGGGAAGAAAGCAAGTATGGGGCTAGACGAGAACTGTGGAGCTAAAGCAGCCAATCTGATGGCAGAGGGAGACTGGTGCTTAGAAGTTTGTTTGGTGAGAGAATGAATAGAGGAGGCACAGAGATGGGGAACAAACGTTTAGCTGGTGAGAGAGATTTAAGAGGAATGGGAAAGAGAAATCTGGCAAAAACAAAGGACACATTGATGCAGATCCTCAAACATGAATACACAGACATCCCTACATGTAGATATACGCTCAGTTACACATATAAAGACACAGATACAAACATGTTGATACACATGCACTCATGTACCCAGATATACACACTAAACATGCACAAACATGAGTGCATTTGCACAAAGATGTGCATCCTCACATGTACGCAAAATGTGTATATCCTCATGTAGAAACTCACAGTCCAGTGTGCACATATTCACACAGGTACACAGCCATAGAGCTGACATATACATATAAATATATATGTGCACATACAGACAGGCATGCACAGATGTATCTATGCACATAGACACGTACTTAGCCATAAAGATACACACACACGATTATAGATGAAACCACACACTCTCTAACACAAAGGTGACCACACTAGATGAATATTATGAACTCAGCGGCTTCCCAGACCTTCACATTCTCCCTGCACTTGTTTCTCAGGCGTTCAGCAGGCTCCTGAAGAGGCTGTGTGAGGCAGGAGCTTCAACGTCCTCATAATTTTGTGAGGCAAAAGTCTTAAGTCCAGTCCTGGCCTCTGTCCCTCACCACTGGGCTATAAATGCCCTGTCTGTAGGTGGGGGATTCTGCATAGACTAGACTTGGGTTGATTCTAACTGGCCATTTTTCTCCTTGGCACCCTCACTCTTCCACTGCTACCAGCAAACACTCTGCAAGGGAAACCTGAGAAATGGTTGTGAGTCTCCTCAGAAAATAAGCATATCCTCCTACCCACAGCTACTTCAAGTGCCCATCCAATCAGAAGCAGAATTATAAATACTTACAAGTTTACAATAATTAGCAACACATATAATATTTACAGTCCCATAAATGTGTCTGTTTCTCTGGTTAAGCAATCCCTGAGATGGAACAGTGTTCTGTGTTTGCCAAGGGAGACAGGGCCAATGCTCAGGACACGCAGGATATAGGGGCATGAGGTGGCATGTTGTGGGGTTTCTGGTCGATCTGCAGGGCCCAGCTCCTCCATGAACAGTAGGCTGTAGTCAGAAGCTTGCCAAGGTAGGCATATCGACTAGAGTTGGACTTTCCCCATCCTTAGCCCTGTGGTCCTTTGGCCTCAGCCACAGATGCTCAGAGTTCTCTCAGGGTGGACAAATGTTTCAGTGCCCTTGGCCTGACCTGATACTACCTGGGAACCCAGGCTGCTCTGGCGGTGAGCTATCTGCTCTCTCAGCCAAAGCGCTCTCGCACCAGCAGCATCAACTTTTTCTTGCCTTTGTAGATCTGTTTGAGGTTGTCGATGAACTGGGCAAACTGCAGGTGGCCATCCTGGGGCAGCAGGAAGGTCTCCCGAGCCTTGCTTAGAAACTCAATGAACTCTCCATAGTGGCGAGGGCTGATGTGTGTTAGGCGTGAGTGTGTAGTGTTGATATAGGCATTGATGGTGGCATCCAGCAACTGGCGCAATGGAGCTTTGTCAGTGGACATGAGCTTTCCAGAGCTGCGGCGGCCTGGGATGCCGGCCAGGCCAGGTGCAGTCACTGTGCAGCGTCGTAAGATGTCTGAAAGCACTGTGGCACAGTGCACACTCTTCACCACCAAGGGGATGAGAGCTGCCAGCTCATTCTTGCCCAGAGAGTGGCTGAGAGCACAAGCCCAGAGCACATCATTGATGGCTGGGTGAGTATCCTGGTTGTAGGCCAGGTTAAGATGGCTCATGGCCAATGAGGCCAGCTTGAAGGCACGTAGCGGGTAGCCACGGAGCTCCATGTAGCGGGCGATGGTGAACAGCTGTGAATGGGTCATACCACCAGCAGCAGCATCAATGGCAATCTGGTAGGCTGCCTCAAAGGCAATGTGGTCTTTCTCACAGAGTGTAAGGGCTGACAGGGCACAGCTCTGTGGATCCTTCATAGCACACTGTAGGGCCAGTGTGCGAGCACAGCTAGCCAGTTCCTCCCGCTGTGGATAGTCAAGACTGAGGCGCAGGATAGTGGTGTGGGATACTGCTGTGGCAGCTACAATACTAGTAGCCTCAGTAGGGGTGAAGAGTGTGTACCAGCTCTGCAAGATGCTCACCAGGGCCCGCACACCTGTCAGGGAGAGCCTGAGCTCAGCCGTGGCCACCTGGGTCCTGATTTAGGTCTACCCAGATTACCATTTGGGGTTTGAACTTGGCCTGCAGAGGTGAGTTCTCCCTCCTCAGCAACCTTGAGATGATATGAGGCAAACCAGGGCAAGGGGAGCATCTCAGATGGCCAGACCCTGTTTGGGGTCTCTTCGTATCCCTTCTTTCCCCAGGTCAGAGGGTTGAAGGTTTCTGCAGGTGCTCTTAGCCCCTCACAAGGATGGGACAGTAGAGCCTGGGGTTTGCTTGCCCTGAGGCATGGGTTGCAGATCTGTCAGGGGTTCTAGCTGAAGTGGGGCCTCTCAGGGTAGAGTCTTGTGCTGGGGCTTTGGGCTTTAGAAAGGGTCCTGAGCCTCTAAGTTGTCTGGAGTTTTTCACAAGCATGCACAGGGACGGGGACCAAACCACTGGGCCCACTACCTCCCAAGGGAGCACTTGAGTAGCAACTGAAAATTCATTCTCTTAGACATGTCTCTGATGAGAGGATCAAGTGCTACTGAATCAGGATATGGTTCAGGCAGTGAGGACAGGGCTTGGGCTGGCTGAACAGAGGCCACCTTCTCCTACCAGCAGCCCCATCCTTTCTTAGGCCATCTCCTGATGGGCCTAAGATCTCATAGGAATATGAGAGCTCTAAGGATTGATTGTCCTGTCCCAAGAAGGGCCTAGAAACTCCTTTCCCCTGGGGGTAGAGCGAGGTGAGAGACTCACCCACTTCTGTAGCACAGGTCACCAACCATCGTACCATCTCCCTGCGTCTCCAGTTAAGGGTTGATAAGGTCATCCGCATCACCTGGGCACAAAAGAGGCCTTTCCAGTGGGCTATGCCTAACTGTTGTGACCTCTCCCTCCCCTTACCATTCATTTATGCGACAAATATTTTCTGGTGCTTTAAACAGTGGTCTCTCCCCTGATAAACATAAAATACAGTTACTTTCTTTCCCAGCCCTCCCACCAACCAGATAGGAAGCTTCTCTGATGATCTGCAGCAAAGTCCTTATTATCATACCTTGCTTGACTTGTAGAAATGGGGAGGTAGAGAGAAGATACGGACCCCATGAAGCCTAAAGATGTATCTTGCTTCTGGCCTTAACTTAAAAGTGGAGCCCAATTTATGAAATCCTTGCCTTTTCCCTAGCCTAGAACTTGTGTTCTGGGCACAAAGAAAGAGCCAGACTTTGGCCTATGCCCAGTCTCCCAGAGATCTTATCTTCTGCCATTTGTCACTAGGTCAGAGGTCTAAACTGGGGATGGCCTACTCTTCCTCCATACCTGTAACCCAAGTTCCAGCGCAACGTTGAGCAGGGTGCTGTCAGTACTACTGTCAGTGGGAGTAGCAATCTTGAATGCATCTTGGGCCAGTTTGAAAATGAGGGAGGAAGAATGAATGTGCTTCTGTATTGCTTCTAGAATTGTTCGGAGTCTCAAAGTGTCTCCTATAGGTGCCAAGAGAAGGGGCAGGGTCTATTTTAAAGTTTTACTAAACAGTCAGCTGATTGCAACAGATACTCATTGAAATGGCTGCTATCAATTCATTGAATCCTTCTGAACGCTACCGCCCCTTCTGGGTTATCGAGCTGTCTCCACTAATCACATTTGAGGCTCCTTCCTTCCCCAGACCCTGACGTGAATCCTATTCTCTCCACCTTTTCATCTGTCTCTACCTAATACCCTCTACCCTCAGGATCTTTTTACTTTTTTTGGAGACAGAGTCTCGCTCTGTTGCCCAGGCTGGAGTGCAGTGGCTTGATCTCGGCTCACTGCAAGCTCTGCCTCCCGGGTTCACACCATTCTCCTGCCTCAGCCTCCCGGGTAGCTGGGACTACAGGCACCCGCCACCACGCCTGGCTAATTTTTTGTATTTTTAGTAGAGACGGGTTTTCACTGTGTTAGCCAGGATGGTCTCGATCTCCCGACCCTGTGATCTACTGCGCCTGGCAACCCTCAGGATCTTTAGGTACCAGAAATAATTTTCTTGAACACCTGAATTTCCAGAGCTACTTATACAGTAGACAGAAAGCCACATTACTGCCAAAAAAGAATGCCAGTCCCACTGTCTGCTTCTCACTAGAGCTCCCTGGAGCAAAAAGGAGCGGGGCCACCACCAGTTCTTATTCAATAGGCAGGGATTCTATACAAAGCACAAAGAGTTAAGGAATATAACATATGAGGTGAAGGTTGCTGGATGAAGGCAGTGGTGTATGAAAGACTGTTATATCTTATAAAGGACAAATATATTAAGTAAAGATAGAACAAAAAGTAGGCCTTATGTTTTGCTTTGTAACTGCTGATAAAGTCAAAGAGGAGGAATGGTATGACTATAGGCTTTGGAATAAAACACACTGGGGACTGAACCTGGTTCCGCCATTTAAGAGTTTAATGACTTCAGGTTGGGCGTGGTGGCTCTCGTCTGTAATCCCAGCACTTTGGGAGGCTGAGGTGGGTGAATCACTTGAGGTCAGGAGTTTGAGACCAGCCTGGCCAACATGGTGAAACCCCATCTCTACTAAAAAAATACAAAAATTAGCCAGGCATGGTGGCGTGCGCCTGTAGTCCCAGCTACTCAGGAGGCTGAGGCAGAAGAGCTTGAACCTGGGAGGCAGAGACTGCAGTGAGCCAAGACTGGGCCACTGCACTCCAGCCTGGGTGACACAATGAGACTCCTTCTCAAAAAAAAAATAGAGTTCAATAACTTCATCTATAAAATGGAAACAATTGTTGTGAGAATTATAAAAATTTGTAATATTCTATGATTCTATTTATTTTTTATTTCTTCATTTTTTTTGAGACGGAGTCTCGTGCTGTCGCCCAGGCTGGAGTGCAGTGGTGCGATCTCGGCTCACTGCAAGCTCCGCCTCCTGGGTTCATGCCATTCTCCTGCCTCAGCCCCCCGAGTAGCTGGGACTACAGGCGCCCACCACCACACCCGGCTAATTTTTTGTATTTTTAGTAGAGATTCTATGATTCTATTTTTATAAAAAAAGATACATAGTGTGTGTGCATATATATGAATAGAAAATCTCCAGGAATATTTATGCCAATGTCTTATTAATAGTTGTTTTTGGGTGCCAGGATTATGCAAGAGATTTCCTTTATTCTTCTGTCATCTTTAAAAACAGTTTTTTAAGTTAATAGACTGTGTCTTTAGAGCAGTTTCAGGTTTACAGGAAATTGATCAGATAGTACAGAGAGTTCCCACATATCCCCTATTATTAACATCTTATACTAATGTGGTATATTTGGTAAACCAATATTAATACAGAAATCCCTCTGTACCTGTGGGGGATTGCGTCCATGACTTCCCTTGGATACCAAAATCTGAGGATGCTCAAGTCTCTCATAACCTACCATCGTATCCTCCCATATCCTTTAAATCACCTCTAGATTACTTATAATATCTAATACAATGCCTATATATCATTACATGTGGATTCAACATAGTGCCTTGTGCCCAGCAAATTAAAGTTTTGCTTTTTGGAACTTTGAGGAGTTTTTTTTCCTGAATATTTTTGATTCATGGTTGGTTGAATCCACAGATGCAGAACCCACAGATACAGAGGGCTGATTGTACATTATTATTAGCGTGGTACATCTGATGAACCAATATGCATATATTAACTCAAGTCTACATTTTACATTAGGGTTCACTCTGTGTTATACCATTGTATGGGTTTTGACAAATGTATGTTATTAATCCACTATTACAGTGTCATATAAAATAGTTTCACCTCTCTAAAAATCTCCTGTGTTCTATCTGTTCATCCCCTTCTCCATTCCCTCTAAGTCCCTGGCAACTATTGATCTTTTTACTGTCTTCATAGTTTTGCTTTTTCTAACATATCATGTACTTGGAATCATACAGTAAGCAGCCTTCTCAGACTGGCTTTTTTCTTTCTTCTTTTTTTTAACTTAAAGACTAGTGTGATAATACAGATTGGCTTTTTACAACATGCAATACGCATTTAAGTTTCCTCCATATCTTTGTTTTTTTTTTTTCCCTCAGAGTTTACACCCAAAACTTCCATGTCTTTTTTTTTTTTGAATGTGTGTGGCTTGAGAAATCATGTCTTTTTATTTAGAAATAATAATCAATTCTATGGATATATGACAATTTATTTATCCGTTCACCTTTTGAAGAACATCTTGGTTACTTCCAGTTTGGAGCAATTATAAATAAAGATGCTTTAAACATTCATATGCAGACTTTTGTGTAGACATGTTTTCAAATAATTTCAAATAGGGTAAATAACTAGAAGCATAACTGCTGGGTCATACAGTAATACTATGTTGATCTTCATAAAAAAAGACCAAACTGTCATCTAAAGTAACTGTACCATTTTGCATTCCCACCAGCAATGAATAAGAACTGCTGTTGCTCCACATCCTTGCCAGCATTTGGTGCTGTCAGTTTTGGATTTTAGCCATCCTAGTACTGTGTAATGATATCTCACTGTAGTTTTAATTTGTAATTCCCTAATGACATATAAGTTGAGCATTATTTCATATGCTTGTTTGATATCTGTGTATCTTCTTTGGTGAGGTGTCTCTACAGATCTTTACCCCATTTTAAAATTGGGTTGTTTTCTTATTGTTGAGTTTTAAGAGGTTTTTGTATATTTGGGATATAAGTCCTTTATCAGATGTTTTTCAAACATTTTCTCCCAGTCTGCTTGTCTTTTTATTTTCTTATTAACAGTTTTTCTTTCTTTTGTTTTCTTTTTTTTTTTTTTTTTTAGACGGAGTCTCAGTCTTGTCACCCAGGCTGGAGTGCAATGGCTGTGATCTGGGCTCACTGCAACCTCTGCCTCCTGGGTTCAAGCGATTCTTTTGCCTCAGTCTCCTGAGTAGCTGGGATTACAGGCATGCGCCACCACTCCTGGCTACTTTTTGAATTTTTATTAGAGACAAGGTTTCACCATGTTGACCAGGCTGGTCTCAAACTCCTGACCTCAGGTGATCCACCTGACTTGACCTCCCCAAGTGCTGCGATTACAGGCGTGAGCCACCATGCCCGGCCTCTTTACAGTTTTTCATGGGTTTAAGTTTTGAATTTTAATGAATTCCAACTACTCATTTTTTTCTTTCATGATTCTGCTTTTGGTGTTGTATCTAAAAAGTCATTGTCAAACCCCAAATCACCTAGATTTTCTCCTAGATTACCCGCTAGAATTATTATTATTATTAATTAATTTATTTTTTGAGACCAAGTCTCACTCTGTCGCCCAGGCTGGAGTGCAATGGTGCGATCTTGGCTAACTGCAACCTCCGCCTCCTGGGTTAAAGATATTCTCCTATCTCAGCCTCCTGAGTAGCTGGGATTACAGGTGCAAGGTACCACGCCCAGCTAATTCTTGTATTTTTAGTAGAGATGGGGTTTCACCATGTTGGCCAGGCTGGTCTTGAACTCCTGACCTCAGATGATCCGCCCACCTCAGCCTCCCAAAGTGCTGGGATTACAGGTGTGAGCCCCCACGCCTGGCCATCCTCTAGAAATTTTATAGTTTTGTGTTTTACCTTTAGGTCTATGATCCATTTTGAGTTAATTTTTGTGAAAGGTCTAAGGTCAGCGTCTATATTAATTTCTTTTTGCATGTGAATATCCAGATTTTCTAGCACCATTTGTTGAAAAGACAATCTTTTGCTCCTTTCTCAGTATCAGTTGACTTAATTTGTGTGAGTCTATTTCTGACCTTTTAATTTTGTTCCATTGATCTGTCAGTTTTTCAACAGTACCACACTGTCTTGATTAATATTATAGTGTTTCCATTGGGTAGTGTCAGGCCTCTGACTTTTTCTTCAATATTATGTTGGCTATTCTAGGTCTTTTGTTTTTCCACACAAAGTTTAGAAAGGGTTTGTTGATATGTACAAAATAAATTGCTGGGATTTTGATTGGGATTGTGTTAAATCTACAGATCATGTTGCGAAGAACTAACCTCCTAATATACATTCTTATTATCCATGAACATGGACCATTTCTTATTTAAATCATCTCTGATTTTTTTCATCCAAGTTTTACAGTATTCCTCATATCGATCTTATACATATTTTGTTAGATTTATTCCTAAGTACTTCATTTTTGGGGTGCTAATGTAAATGGTACTGTGTTTTTAATTTCAAATTCCAATTGTTCTTTGCTGGCATATAGGAAAGCAATTGAATTTTGTATATTAATCTTATATACTGCAAACTTGCTACAATTACTTGTTAGTTCCAGTTTTTTTAAAAATTGATTCTTTGGGATTCATACATAGTCAATCATGTCATTTGTGAACAAAGACAGATTTATTTCTTCCTTTCCAATATGTACAAACAATCCCTGGCTTACAATGATTTCACTTAAGAATTTTTGACCTTAAGATGGGTTTATTGGGACATAACCCTGTCATTAGTCAGGGAGCATCTGTATATCATTTATTTCCTTTTCCTATCTTATTGTATTAGGAACTTCTAGTGTGATGCTGAATAGAAGTGGCAAGAGGAACATTCTTGTCTTATTCCTGATCTTAAAGGGAAAGCATCTAGTTTCTCACCATTAAGTATAATGGTAGTTAGTTGTAGGTTTTAATTTTTTGTCTTTAAGCTCTTTTGCCCAGGATAGAGTGCAGTAGCACGATCATGGTTCACTGCAGCCTTGACTTCCCAGGCTCAAGTGATCCTCTTGCCTCAGCCTCCCAAGTAGCTGGAACTATAGGAGTGTGCGTACCACAACTGGCTATTTTTCATTTTTTAGTGGCAATGAGGTCTTGCCATGTTATCCAGGCTGGTCTTGAACTCCCAGGCTCAAGCGATTCTCTCATCTTGGCCTCCCAAAGTGCCAGGATTATAGGTGTGAGCCACCAGACCCAGCCGGTAATTGTAGGTTTATTTTGTAGAAGTTCTTTATCAAGTTGAGGCAATTCTCCTCTATTCCTAGTTTGCTAAGGGTTTTTTTTTTTTTTTAATTATGAATGGGTGTCAGTTATGCTTTTCCTGCATTTACTGATGAATGACTTTTCTTCTTTGCCTGTGGAAAGAATAAATTCCATTAATGGAATTAACAGATTCCATTAATTGATTTTCAAGTGTTGAGACAATTTACATACTTGAAATAAATCCTACTTGTGGTTCATTCTTTTTGTAAACTGTTGGGTTTGATTTGCTAAAATTTGTTCAGGATTTTTCCATTTATGCTCATGAGTCATACTGATCTGTACTTTTCCTTTCTTGTAATGTCTTTATCTAGTTTTGGTTTTAGAGTAACGCTGGCCTCATAGAGTAAGGAAGTGTTTCCTCTGCTTCTATTTTCTGGAAGAGACTTTAGAGAATCGGTACCATTTATTCCTTAAATATTTGGTAGAACTCGCTAGTGAAATAATCTGAGCCTGGCGCTTTCTATTTTGGAAGGTTATTATTAATTCAATTTCTTTAACAAATATAGGCCTATTCAGATTATTTATTTCTCCTTCTGTGAGTTTTGGTAGATTGTGTTTTTCAAGAAATTGGTCCATCTAATTATCTAAGTTATCAAATTGGTGGGCATAGAGTTGTTCAAAATATTTTTTTATTATCCTTTTAATGTCCATGGGGATCAGTACAGATGGCCCCTCTTTCATTTATGATATTAGTAATTTAGATCTCCTCTCTTTTTTTTTTCTTGGTTAGCCTAAAGGTTTATCAATTTTATTGATCTTTTCAAAGAACCAGTCTTGCTTTTATTGATTTTTGCCTACTGTTTTTCTACTTTCAATTTCACTGATTTCTGCTCTAATTTTTGTTATTTATTTTCTTCTGCTAACTTAGATTTACATTGCTCTTCTTTTGCTATTTTCCCAATGTGGAAGCTTAACTTATAAACTGTTATTTATTCTTTCTCTATTTTACTAATGTGCAAACTTAGATTATTGATTTTATTTTATAATTTTTTTTTAATTTTAATTTTTTTTTTTTTTTTTTTTTTTTTTTTTTGAGGCAGAGTCTCACTCTGTCGCCTAAGCTGGAGTGCAGTGGCACGATCTCAGCTCACTGCAACCTCTGCCTCCTGGTTCAAGTGATTCTTCTGCCTCAGCCTCCCAAGTAGCTGAGATTACAGGCACCTGCCACCATGCCCAGCTAATTTTTGTATTTTTGTAGAGACAGGGTTTCTCTATGTTGGTCAGCCTGGTCTCAAACTCCTGACCTCATGTGATTGCCTCGGCCTCTCAAAGTGCTGGGATTACAGGCATGAACCACTGCACCCGGCCTATTTTTTGAGAAAAGGTCTTACTCTTGCCTAGGCTGGAGTGCAGTAGTGTGATCATGGCTCAGCCTTGACCTCCCAGGCTCAAGTGATCCTCCCACCTCAGCCTCCCAAGCCACTGGGATTATGGGTGTGAGCCACCATGTCTGACTCTTTTCTCTTTTTTTTCTCTTCTCTTCTCTTTCTTCCTTCTTTTTGAGATGGAGTCTCACTCTGTTGGCCAGGCTGGAGTGCAGTGGCATGATCTCGGCTCACTGCAACCTCTGCCTCCAGGTTCAAGTGATTCTCCTGCCTCAGCCTCCCAAGTAGCTGGGACTACAGGCATGTACCACCATACCCAGCTAATTTTTGTATTTTTAGTACAGGCAGGGTTTTGCCATGTTGGCCAGGCTGGTCTCGAACTCCTGACCTCAGGTAATCTGCCCACCTCGGCCTCCCAAAGTGCTGGGATTACAGGGGTGAGCCACCACGCCTGGCTGCTTTTTCACTTTCTTGATAATGCTCTTTGATGCACACAAGATTTAAATTTTGATGAAGTCTAATTTATCTATGTATTTTTCTTGTTGTTCATGCTTTTGATGTCATAGCTAAGAATCCATTGGCTTACCCAAGGTCATGAAGACTTATTCCTATGTTTTCATGTAAGAGTTTTATGGCTTTAGCTCTTCCATTTAGGTTATTGGTTCCATCTCTACTTTTAATCTATCTGTGTCTTTAAAGTGGGTTTCTTATAGACAACATATAGTTGAGTTTTAAAAAGGTTTCTCCACACCTTTGTCAACACATTTTTTTATCAAAAGTTTTCCGTGGTGGCTCATGCCTGCAACACCAGCACTTTGGGAGGCTGAGGTGAGTGGATCATCTGAAGTCAGGAGTTTGAGACCAGCCTGGCTATCATGGCAAAGCCCCATCTCTACTAAAAATACAAAAATTAGTTGGGCGTGGTGGTGGGCACCTATAGTCACAGCTCCTCGGGAGGCTGAGGCAGGAGAATCGTTTGAACTCGGGGGGCAGGGATTGCAGTGAGCGGAAATCGCACCACTACATTCCAGCCTGGGTGACAGAGCGAGACGCTATCTCAAAAAATAAAAATAAAAATAAATAAATAAAAATAATAATTTTCCTTGGCTAAGTGTCGTGGCTCACACCTGTAATCCCAGCATTTTGGGAGCCCAAGGTGGGAAGATTACTTGAGGCCAGGAGTTCAAGACCAGCTAGGGTAACATAGCAAGACCTCGTCTCTACTAAAAAATAAAATTTAAAACAAAACCTTTATTTTGAAATAATTTTACTTACACAAAAGTTTGAAGAATAGAACAGAGATTTTTTTTCTTCTCTCTGAACCATTTGAAAGTAAGTGACTTGATGCTCCATCACTCCTGACTATTGTAGTATTTCCTACAAAGACACTCTTCTACCCCCGCAACACAACCATCAAACGCAGCAAATTAACAGATATATTCCCACCACCTACCACTGACCACACTCAAGTTCCACCAATTGTCCCCAAAATGTCTTTTATAGTAAAAGATTTTATACAAGTTCATGTGTTGCACTGTTTGTCATGTGTCTTTAAGTCTTCTTCAATTTGGAAAAATTTCCCCATCTTTCCTTGACATTCGTGACCTTGACACTTTTGCAGGCTAGTTATTTTGTAGTATGTCCTTTAATTTGGTATTCCTGATGTTTCCTTATTAGATGTACATTTGCACTTTTGGCTGTAACGTCACAGAAGTGATGCTGAGTTCTTATTGTTTCCTATCAGGTAATCTATGTTTTTGACTTCATCCATTTCTGATGATATTAACCGTGATCAGTTGATTAAAGTGGTGTTGGCCAGGTTTCGACTGTAAAGTTATACATTTTTCCTTTATGATTGATAAATATTTTGTGAAGAGGTACCTTGAGACTATATGAATATCCTGTTCTTCAAATGTTCACGCACTAGCTTTGAATCCATTGATATTTCCCGACCTGCAGCTATTTTAGGTATCTCATGTAAGTCAAATCATACAATATTTATCCTTTTGTGTCTAGCTTATTTCACTTAGTATGTTCTCAAGGTTCACTGATGTTGTAGCATGTATCAGACTTTCATTCCTTTTATGGCTGAATAATATTCTATTGTCTATATATATCACATTTTGTTTATCCATTCATCTGTTGATGAACATTTGGCTATTATGAATAATGTTACTATAAACACTGTTGTACAACTATCTGTTTGAGTTCCTGCTCGCAATTCTTTTGGACATATAGCTGGTTCATTTTTTTTCGACTCACCTACCTGTTTATATTTATGTTTTTAGAGACAGGGTCTCACTTTCTCATCCAGGAAGTGGCACGATAGCTCACTGTAACCTCAAACTCCTGGGCTCAAGCAATCCTCTTGGCTTTAGCCTCCTGAGTAGCTGGGACTACAGGCGGGTGCCACCATGTCCAGCTAGTTTTTAAATTTTTAGCAGAGACAGGGTCTCGCTATGTTGCCCAGGCTGGTCTCAAACTCCTGTCCTCTAGTGATCTTCCCACCTCAGCCTCCCAAAGTGTTAGGATTACAGGTGTGAGTCACTTTGGCCTTTAATGACTGAATGATTGATTGATTGAGATGGAGTCTTGCTCTGTCGCCCAGGCTGGAGTACAGTGGCGCGATCTCGGCTCACTGCAAACTCTGCCTCCCAGTTCAAGTGATTCTTGTGCCTCAGCCTCCTGAGTAGCTGAGATTACAGGAATGTGCCACCACTCCTGGCTAATTTTTGTATTTTTAGTAGAGACAGGGTTTTGCCATGTTGGCCAGGCTGGTCTCAAACTCCTAACTTCAGGTTATCCGCCCGCCTCGGCCTCCCAAAGTGCTGGGATTACAGGCGTGAGCCACTGAGCCTGGCCCTGGCTTTTATTTATTCTTAAGTGAGCTTTGACAGTTTTGTTTTTGAAGGAGGTGGTCCATTTCATCTGTGTTGTTGAATTTACTGGCATAAAGCTGTTTGTAATATTCTCCTATTACCATTTTGATGTCTTTAGAATCTGTAGTGATATCACCTTTCTCATTTCTGATATTGGTCATTTCTGCCTTTTATCTCCTTTTTTCTTGATCAGTCTAGACAGGGATTTAAATTTAATTTATGTTGTTTTCATTCTTTCTTTTTTTTTTTTTTTTTTTTGAGATAGAGTCTTATTCTGTCCTCCAGGCTGGAGTGTAGTGGCATGATCTTGGCTCATTGCAACCTCTGTCTCCCCGGTTCAAGCAATTCTCCCTGCCTCAGCCTCTCGAGTAGCTGGGATTACAGGTGCCCACCACCATGCTCGGCTAATTTTCGTATTTTTTAGTAGAGACAGGGTTTTGCCATGTTGGCCAGCCTTGTCTCGAACTCCTGACCTCAAGCAATCCACCTGCCTTGGCTCCCAAAGTGCTGGGATTACAGGTGTGAGCCACTGTGCCCGGCCTTAATTGATCTTTTCAAAGAATCAGCTTTTGGTTTCATTGATTATTCTCTATTTCATTGATTTTTGTTCTGATTTTTTTTTTTTTTTTTTGACACAGAGTCTTACTCTGTTGCCCAGGCTGGAGTGCAGTGGTGTGATCTTGGCTCATTGCAGCCTCTACCTCCTGTGTTCAGATGATTATGGTACCTCAGCCTCCTGAGTAGCTGGGATTATAGGCGCGTGCCACCATGCCCACTTAATTTTTTTTTTTTGTATTTTTGGTAGAGATGGAGTTTTACCATGTTAGCCAGGCTGGTCCTGAACTCCTGGCTTCAAGTGGTCTGCCTTCCTTGGCCTCTCAAAGTACTGGGATTACAGGTATGAGCCACCGCACCTGTCTGCTCTCATCTTTATTATTTCCTTTCCTATGCTTACCTTGGGTTTTCTTTTTCTGACTTCTTAAAGTGAAATCTGGGCTGGGCACAGTGGCTCATGCCTGTAATCCCAGCACTTTGGGAGGCTGAGGTGGGCGGATCACGAGGTCAGGAGATCGAGACCATCCTGGCAAACACTGTGAAGCCCCGTCTGTACTAAAAATACAAAAAAATTAGCCGGGCATGGTGGCGGGTGCCTGTAGTCCCAGCTATTCGGGAGGCGGGAGCAGGAGAATGGCATGAACCCGGGCGGGTGGAGCTTGCAGTGAGCGGAGATGGCGCCACTGCATTCCAGCCTGGGCAACAGAGTGAGACTCTGTCTCAAAAAAAAAAAAAAAAAAAAAAAGTGAAATCTGAGATCACTGATTTGAAGCATTTTTCATTTATTGCTAAAAATTTATAAGTAAAATCTTAGCTACATTCCACAAATTTTGACTTGTGCTTTCATTTTCATACAGTCAAAAGATTTTCTAATTTTCTTGTGATTTTTTTCTGTGCTCCATGAGTAATATACACGTATGTGGTTTAATTTCCCAAAACTTAAGATATTTTAAAATATCTTTTTATTATTGCTTTCTAATTGTACTGTGGTTGTCTGAAAAAGATTTTTAGTTCATCTCTCTCTCTTTTCTTTAAGAGTCAGGGTCTTGCTCTGTCACCCAGGTTGGAGTGCAGTGTCATGATGGTAACTTACTGCAGTCTCTTAACTCCTGGGCTCGAGCAGTCCTTCTACCTTAGCCTCCTGAGTAGCTGGGACTATGGGTGCTTGCCAGTATACCTGGCTAATTTTCAAAATTTTTTGTAAAGACAGGATCTTGCTATGTTGCTCAGGCTAGTCTCAAACTCCTGATCTCAAGTGATCCTTCTGCCTTGGCCTCCTAAAGTGTTGGGATTACAGGTGTGAGCCACTGCACCTGGCCTCATCTTTGTTTCTGAAATGTATTTTCATTGGTATAGAATTCTAGTTTGACAGTTTTTTTTTTTTTTTTTTGAGATAGTCTTACTCTGTCACCCGGGCAGGAGTGCAGTGGTGTGATCTCGGCTCACCACAACCAATGCTTCCCAGGTTCAAGCGATTCTCGTGCCACAGCCTCCTGAGTAGCTAGGACTACAGGTGTGCACTACCACGCCCAGCTAATTTTTTATTTTTAGTAGAGACAGGGGTTTCACCATGTTGGCCAGGATGTTCTCAAACTCCTGACCTCAAGTGATCTGCCCACCTTGGCCTCCCAAAGTGCTGGGATTATAGGTGTGAGCCATCGTGCCTGGCCTGATACTTTTTTTTTTTTTTTAGATTACTTTAAGGGATTTTTTTTCCCACTGTTTTCTGGCTTACATTGTTTCTAATTAGAAATCTGTTCTCATACTTGTTTTTTTGTCCTTTGTAATGTATCTTTTTTACTCTGATTGCTTTTAAGTAGATTTTCTCTTCTATTATTGGTTTTAAGCATTTTGGTTATGATGTGCCTTGGTATAGTTTTCTTCATGTTTATTAGTCTTGTGGTTCATTGATTTCCTTAGATCTGTAGTCCTCCTCCTTATCCTGCTTGGAATCTGATACTCCATGCAGGCTACCACCACTCCCCACTTGACACCCCTCACACGAATGCACATTATCAGATTTGTTGATTTTTGCCAATAAGATGAGTAAAAAATGTTATCTCAGGCTAATTTTAATTTGTATTTCTAATGTGATACGAGGTATTTTAGTTGTCTAAAAACCATTTGTATCTCCTTTTCTGTGAACTGTCTGATCATATGCTTTGTTCTATTTTTGTATTTGTTTGCTGATCATTTTTATGTTAATTTATATGTAACTTTTACCTTTAATGAGCATGTATTTTTGGGGGGACAATAAGAAGATACCACATAAAGTTATTTTTAATTAAAAAAAAAACTTCAAAATCCACGTAGTTTCCTGGTCTAAAATATTCAGGAGCTCATGGTGGCTAGCATTTTATCATAGCTCCTTCTTATATAGGGGCTTACTTTCACTTCTGTTTGTGGTGAAACCTGCATAGCTAACAGGATGTATGTGAGCTTAAAGGCCTGAGAATCACTTTGGACTGCCTATCTTTTACCAGGGCACCGAAAAAAAAAATCACCAACTCTTATATCTGTAAGGAGTTCAGTTCTATCTTAGTCATCACTTCATTAGATCTTCCAGTGGCCCTGGGAGGCTGACAGGTCATTGACAATGATCACCATTTTATAGATTTGAAACTGAGGTGTAGAAAGGTGAAGTGATTTTATCAAACAGAAGGTTAGACTTAGAAGTAACTTAAAGATCATTTAATTTTACATATTCGGTATCCTACAATTAGTAACTAGGGTAAAGTTTTGGCTTGGATCCAGGTGCTCTTTCTTTTTTTTTTTTTTGAGACAGAGTCTTGCTCTGTCACCTAGGCTGGAGTGCAGTGGCGCGATCTCGGCTCACTGCAAGCTCTGCCTCCCGGGTTCACGCCATTCTCCTGCCTCAGCCTCCCGAGTAGCTGGGACTGCAGGCGCCCACCACCATGCCCAGCTACTTTTTGTATTTTTAGTAGAGACGGGGTTTCACCACGTTGGCCAGGATGGTCTCAATCTCTTGACCTCGTGATCTGCCCGCCTCGGCCTCTCGAAGTGCTGGGATTACAGGAGTGAGCCACTGCGCCTGGCCAGGTGCTCTTTCTAATGGCAGCAATCAAAGTGAGGATCACTATCACTCTAAATGGTCAAGGAGCTTCTCTTCCTCAGGAGACTGCAGGCCAAGCCTTTGACATGCCATGGCTGGGCAGGCAGATGGGTAATGCTGGAGCTTAAGGTCTATCTATGCTCACCTTTGGCAGCAGTCAGCATGGTGGAGGCCAGTTCACACTGCTGTGATTCCAAGTGTCCAAGCGTGAACCAGCGAGGATAACGGCTGGGCACCACAGACACCATATGGTGAGGGTGGGATGTGTCGCCTGCAGAAGCTGAGTTTTCTAAAACAGGTAACCTGGAAGACCCAGGAAGAATCATCAGCCACCATCCAGACCCTGGGCTTCTGAGCCACCTTAGAGAAGCTTGCTCTTTGCTGGGGAGGAACTGGGGAGAGGAAAGGATTAACTAAGAGCTTTGAAGGTTTTTAAACCTATGGTACTATACACTATATGAGGTGAGTGCCTGGGCACTTGAGAACTCAACGCTGAATAGTTTCCATTACAAATAGATGTGAAAGGCAGTTCAAGAGCTATCGGGTTGAATAGTATGATATATTGTAAGAAAAGAGAAAAGTTAATACAGTTTAAAAAAGAAACATAGGGTTGTTTATTTATTTTTGAGACAGTGTCTCTCTCTGTCGCATAGGCTGGAGCGTAGTGGCACAATCACAGCTCACTGCAGCCCTGACCTCCCGGGCTCAAGCGATCCTCCTACCCCAGTCTCTTGAGTAGCTGGGACTTCAGGTGTGCACCAACATGCCTGGCTAATTTTTGTATTTTTTGTTTTTGTAGAGACGGGGTTTCACCACGCTGCCCAGGCTGGTCTCAAACTCCTGGGCTCAAGCAATCTACCTGCCTCGGCCTCCCAAAGTGCTAGGATTACAGGCTTGAGCCACTGTACCCAGCCTGGTTATTTCTAAAAGTATAAGAAATACATGCCAAGGAATTTCCTGTTTTAGCTAGGGTATTCTCCTAGCCTTACAGTCTGACTAAAATTCTTCTTCTGTACAGTCTGCCACATCCCAGAGGTTTAACTGCCTAAACCAAGGATCTTATTCTAGCTTGGAAACAAGATGCCCACAGCTCATTGTTCTCAAGTCTTGGGGTAAACATATTTATCTCTACTTCCCCCAGCTTCTTCTGGGGACCTGTGCTCTGGGAACCTTGATTCAGTTGAACTACAGAAGGGCTCAGACCCCTTCTCAGTTTGCCTGACTAACCACTGAACAGGAAGACTCAGGTCTTAAATGCTCCTTATTTATTAACATCTTAGGAGCTTCCTCAGACAATCAACCATAAGTAATGCCAGGGAACCAAGTCACCAACAAGGAATCCAGATACGAATCCTAGATCACATAAAAATATCTGAGCCATTTTAAGGTACACTTGGTAGCAGGTCCAACAGAATGACAAAGAGGGAAAGAAAAGAAAGTGAAATAAGCAATGAAAAAGAGCACTGGACACTTCTGCTTTGGTGGAGGCAACTGGACTGGGAAAGGGCTACCCACCTCATGGCACGTAAGGCTAATTTATAGGACAGTTCTGGATCATGAGGCAGCAGAGCTGAGAACAAATACTTGGCAAAGGTATGCATGGGAACACTCTCTCGGTGGATGACTTCTCCCAGACCGCTGAAAGGACCTCCTGGAGGAAGATAAGCCAGCCAGTTATTTATCTGTATGCTTCCATTTGCCAGCCTGGACTTGAGCCCTAATATCTCATGCATGTTTGCTAATCATGGGAACCTTCACTACATTTTAATGTCATACATGTTCCTGTACTTGTACTCTATTGGAGAGGGGAGCTCAGGGTCATGGGCCAAAGACACCGTGACAAGAGACTCTTTTCTACTTACCTTCCAGCAGTAAGATGCACTGTTTTTGCAGTGTTTGCACTAGCTCATCGTCCAGCTGCAGCTCTTGGAGTTGGCTCAGGAGCTGCTCCTCATTACGGCATACCTTGTCCTGTGCGTACAGGCCTTCAGGCATTACCCTCTGTTGACCCAGGCCCATCAATGCAACTTCCAGGGCCAATGACAGGTAGGACTCACTGCTGTTTGGGGAACCTGCAGCCACAGGTACATGCTGGTACACAGGGGGTCTGCTTTCATTCATATCTGAGGGCAACAGGGCACCAAATTCTTTACGTCAGGCTTGGTAGAGTCTTCTTTCTTTTTTTTTTTTTTTTTTTTGAGACAGAGTCTTGCTCTGTTGTCTACGCTGGAGTGCAGTGGCACAATCTCGGCTCACTGCAGCCTCTGCCTCCCCGGTTCAAGCGATTTTCCTGCCTCAGCCTCCCAAGTAGCTGGGATTATAGGAGCATGCCACAACACCTGTCTAATTTTTGTATTTTTAGTAGAGAGGGGATTTCATCATGTTGGCCAGGCTGGACTCAAACTCCTGACCTCAGGTGATCTGCCTACCTCGGCCTCCGAAAGTGCTGGGATTACAGGTGTGAGCCACCGTGTCCGGCCTAGTCTTCTGTCTTTCCCTCCCACCTTTGGGATACAGCTTGGTCAACAGCTATCACAGGGAAGCTGAATCAGAACCCCAGAATAGTAAGGAAAATATATTGAAAAAAAGGTTACACAGAGCCACAAAGATTCCCACTTCTTTCTTTTTTTAATTTTTTTGGAGACAGGGTCTTGCTCGGTTGCTAAGGTGGGAGTGTAGTGGTGCAATCATGGCTCACTGATGCAGCCTCAACCTCTTGGGCTCAAGCGACCCTCCCACCTCAGCTTCCTGAGTAGCTGGGACTACACATGCCACCATGCCCAGATATTTTTTAAAATTTTTTTGTAGAGATAGGGTCTCATTATGTTGCCCAGGCTGGTCTCGAACTCCTGAGCTCAAGTGATTCTCCCACCTTGGCCTCCCAAAATGCTGGGGATTATACGCATGAGCCACCATGCCCAGCCCCACCTCCTTTTTTTTTTTTTTTTTTTTTTGAGATGGAGTCTCGCTCCATCTCCCAGGCTGGAGAGCAGTGGCACGATATTGGCTTACTGCAACCTCCGCCTCCCGGGTTCAAGCAATTCGTCTGCCTCAGCCTCCTGAGTAGCTGGGATTACAGGCGCACACCACCACACCCAGCTAATTTTTATATTTTTAGTAGAGACGGGGTTTCACCATGTTGGCCAGGCTGGTCTCCAACTCCTGACCTCAGGTGATCCACCTGCCTTGGCCTCCCAAAGTGCTGGGATTACAGGCAAGAGCCACTGCGCCTGGCCCACCTCCTTGTTAATATATGAACTGGCTAAGCCAGTTAGGGAAGTATAAAATCTTATCTTTTGCTAGCACATTATGTAATGCTGTAATTGTCTGTTTTTGTTTCTGTCTCTTTCATAGAATGTGAACATCTTAAAGGGATTAGACCATCTTGTTGTTCTAGGTATTGCTATGTGTTAGTGGTGAATGAATAAACCAAAGTGCAAACTCAGGTTTCCAAGATGTAAATGTTACTGTACAGATGAAACAGACCAAAGATGATGATTCACTTTGCAAGGGATCAGAGGGAAGATAAGGAGCAGCCCTCACTTGGCTTGGGGCCATCCCTTATATCTCTACCCAGAGAAATCTGAATCCCTACAGTTAAACTCTTACTTTTTTAACATTTGCAACGTTTATGTTACTATTATCTCATATGCTCCACCACTGGGTACACAATTTCAGGAAGTAAGCACGGTTTAAACGTCAAAGTCTTGGTTTCTTTTCTTTTCTCCCTCATCTATCCAATAAATATTTATGAAAGATTGTTAAATGTCAGGTCCTCCACTAAGTGCTAGGAACACAAAGATAAAGAAATCATAATTTCTGTTTTCAAGTAGCTGAGAGTCTAGTAAGAGAGAACTATTTGTAAATAAATTGTAATGTAGCACGCTAAATACTAAACTAGATATATGTATACGGTAAGTGAAGGCATAAAAGAAAAAAGAATCAATTTTGTCTCTATTCTTGGCTACTCTAATAGAGTCTTGAGACTCTATTAAATTATTCTCCTCTATTTCTTATTTGTAAAATTGGTACAAAATCATCATGTGGAAGAAAGTTCAAAGGAAACCAAAAAATATTATTATGCAATTGCAAGGGATACACAGATTCTTAATGGAAGTTCTTTCCCACTTTCAGACTGCTCTAGGTTCTCGCCTCTGACTGCTAAAATTTCTCTATCACTTGTTATTCTTCTTGGACTACATTCTTTAGGCATTTATGATAGGGAAATAAAAGGAACAAGGAAGGCTGGCAAGGTAAAATGTGAAATCAGGGCAAGTCCAGACCAAAGGGTAGGAAAGGAAGGTGGGAAATGGGCAAGTATGAAGAAACCTCTCAGGGTCCTCTAGTTTGGACAAGAGGGGGAAAAAACTTCAAAAGGAGGTAGAACAGAGTCTGGAAGGGAGAAAAGGGCTGACAAGGGCAGTCTTTTTTTTTTTTTTTTTTTTTTTTTTTTTTTTTAATGAAACAGGGTCTCACTTTGTCACCCAGATTGCAGTGCAGTGGTGTGATCTTGACTCACTGCAGCCTCGATCTCCTGGGATCAAGTGATCCTACTGCCTCAGCCCCTAAGTAGCTGGGACTACAGGTGACTGACCACACCTGGCTAATATTTTGTAGAGACAGGGTTTTGCCATGTTGTCCAGGCTGGTCTTGAACTCCTGAACTCAAGTAATCCACCCACCTTGGCCTCCCAAAATGCTAGGATTACAGGTGTGAGCCACCATTCTAGCCAACAAGGGCAGTCTTGGTTTGCCTTAGGCTGACCCCTGTACCTGACATCTCCAGATAGCCATCATCATTCAGGCGGCAGGCCTCAGTCAAAGTGAGAAACAGGCAGCCAATGGGATCCAGGGGATGGCCCACCCAGCCCTCCAGGTTTGTGATGGTTGTGGTTCCTCTCTGCAACAGTTCTGGAAACAAGCAGGTTAAAATTTTAGACAGTGATAGAGACAAACTGCTGTCTGTCCTTGCCGGGTCTTCTTATCAGTCTCTCCAACCTTGACCCTGAGAGTCAAATAAAAGCTTCTCTAATGTCTTGCTTTGGGTTGATAGGGCTGGCCACAAACATACCAGCCAGCTATAACGTCACGTGGTCTGCATTTGGGTTGCCTTCTAGTAGTGCATATGTGGATAGAGCTTTACAGGTTTTTGTTTTAAGAGATACCTGAGTCTTCTGAATAGCTGGGACTACAGGCACATGCCACCATGCCCTGCTAATTTTATTTTATTTAAAAATTTATTTTTGAGACAGAGTCTCACTCTGTCACCCAGGCCGGAGTGCAGTGGCGTGATCTTGGCTCCTTGCAACCTCTGCCTCCTGGGTTCAAACGATTCTCGTGCCTCAGCCTCCAGAGTAGCTGAGACTACCGGCATGTGCCACCATGCCTGACAATTTTTGTATTTTTGGTAGAACTGGGGTTTCACTATGTTGGCCAGGCTGGTCTTGAACTCCTGGCCTCAAATGATCCACCCACCTCAGCCTACCAAAGTCCTGGGATTACAGGCGTGAGCCACTGTGCCTGGCATATTTAATTTAATTTAATTTAATTAATGAATTATTTATTCTGAGACAGAGCTCTGCTCTTGTTGCCCAGGCTGGAGCGCAATGGTGTGATCTTGGCTCACTGCAACCTCCGCCTCCTGGGTTCAAGCGATTCTTCTGTGTCAGCCTCCCAAGTAGCTGGGATTACAGGCACGTGCCACCATGCCCGGTAATTTTTTGTATTTTTAGTAGAGATGGGATTTCTCCATGTTGGTCAGGCTGGTCTCGAACTCCCAACCTCAGGTGATCGCCTGCCTCGGCCTCCCAAAGCGCTGGGATTACAGGCTTAAGCCACCATGCCCGGGCTTTATTTTATTTTTGTAAAGATGGGGTCTCACCATGTTGCCCAGGCTGGTCTCAAACTCCTGGCCTCAAGCAATCCTCCTACCTGGGCCTCCCAAAGTGCTGGGATTATAGGTGTGAGTCACCATGCCTGTCCACAGCTTTACAGTTTAAAAATGGTCTTCTCATACCAGATTTTAATGAGCCTTCTAACTGCCTTATGAGGGAGGCAAACAGGTATTATTCCCAAATTAACAGATGAGAAAACTGAGATTCATAAAGATAAAGTGAGGCATTCCACACAGCAAGCAGAATGACCCGGAATTCCCTAGCTCTTCCGGGCCTTGTATCCCCTGAGGATCCTCATCAGCTTTGGGCCTAAGGGGGTTAGGGTTAGATGGCTCCTAATTACTATACCTTTCTTCTGATGCTTGTAGATTTCCAGTTGCCGCTGCTGCTGCAACCTCAGAGTATTAATAATGGCCACTGTGAGTCTGAGGGCCTCTTTTGGATAACCATGGGAACGTAGGGCATCAACCCGAGCACAGGCTGTAGGCACATGCTCTACCAAGTAAGAAGAAGATATTTTGGTCTAGTTAAAATTTCAAATCAGGAAAATTTATACCTGACAAAGAGGGTTTGTATTCAGTCCGGTTCCTCAAATTCAACCTGACACCTACTGTATACTAGGAACTGTGTCTTTATCTTTAAAGACATAAAAGTTGAATAAATCACAGGTGATATCTTGAAAGAGCTACCTTGCAGCCTCAGCGTGGTCTATGGTGTAGAAAGGGACACACAAGTAGGATAATAAAATGTAGTTCCTCTTTGCAAACATATATTATACTATGGGAAACCAATGGAGGTAGCAACTAACTGCCTAATGGGAAAAGTCTCATTCATTTAATTAATCCTACATTTCCTGAAAACCTATTATATGCCAGGGAGTATGCTGGGCAAAGAAAGTACAAAGATGAATAAGAAGTGGTCACTGCCCTCAAAGAGCTCACAAATGATACATAAATGTAATTATAAAGCAGCTAAAAAGAAGTAACATGATAGAAATATATACAGAGAGAAAATAATGTTTGAGCTATGCTTTGAAGGACAAGTAAGATTTCAAACAGGTAGACAAACAGGGAAAGACATTCCTGACAAAGGAAACATAAGCAAGGGCATATTGTAAAAGCATAAAAATTATTCAATATATTAATAGCATCCATCTTCAGAGTATGGCAAATAGTTCCATGTAGTTAGAATTATGTTATGTGGCCTAAGATAGCCTGGAAATGGTAGAGTTTGGAATGTAAACAGCTTTGAATGCCATTCTATGGAGTGTGAATTTACCTTAGGGATAATGGAAGACTACCAAACCAAAGACTTACAAATAGGTGAGTAATTATAACAAGCTTTATGGTTTATTTCGTGCTTTCTTAAGGATAAAATTAAAGATTATAGAATTGCAGAAAATTTGAAAATACATATAAATAAATATAAAATAAAAATCAGAAATAATCACTCTTTCCAGTGTCATGTATATTTGCTCACACTTTTCTAGTAATTTTTTTTTCTTATTTAGATGGAGTCTCACTCTGTCACCCAGACTGGAGTACAGTGGTGTGATCTCGGCTCACTGCAACCTCCGCCTCCCAGGTTCAAGCAATTCTCCTGCCTCAGCCTCCTGAGTAGCTGGGATTACAGATGTATGCCACCACACCCGGATAATTTCTGTATTTTTAGTAGAGACGGGGTTTCACCATGTTGGCCAAGCTGGTCTCAAACTCCTGACCTCAGGTGATCCACCCACCTCAGCCCCTCAAAGTGCTGGGATTACAGGCGTGAGCCACCGTGCCCAGCCTAGTAAGTTTTTACTAAAAATGGGATGGTATTATACTTACTGTTTTGTAACTGGCCTTTCCACTTAATAACACGTTGTAAATATTTTTCCATGTTATCAAATATACATCTATAACATTAAAAATGATTACATATAATTCTGGTGAATACAGGTATATCTATTGAGCTAATCAATCCCCTATTGTTGGACATTTATATGGTTCCCAATTTTTCTCATCTGTACCTTATTTTTATCCATGCTGTAATGAGCCCCTTAGCTATATGCATATCCTTAGTTAACTATGGCTCAGGATAAATTCCTACATGTAGAATTCCCGGATCACATGGTATGAACATATTTTAAAGGCTTTTGATAAGAAGAAATACCCTTCAGAAAGACTATAAGTATTTACACTCCTATAAGTAGTAAATGAGAGTACCTAGCTCCATGTAACCTCTCCTACACCAGAAACTAACTATCTTAATTAAAAACACCTGACCATTTGAAAAATCGAAAAATGCTAACTCAGTGTTGTTTTAATTTGCATCTTTGTTAATGAGGTATATATTCTTTCACATGCTTATTAGATTTACGTTTTAGAAGTGTTGGATCACAGTAGAAGAAAGATGATCAGAGGAAACTTCAGGTGGTGACTCAGTGTGTCTGGCTATTGCTTTCGAGAGAGACAGGCATATCTAGATTCAGCAAAATCTTGAGCAAGACAAAGATACGGTGTGAGAGATGGAGGTAGGGAATTGGGAGAAGACAATGAAAATGTATGTCATTGCTGTAAGGCTCGGAAAATGAATATTTTGAAAAAGAATGTCTCTTTTGAAATGGGTATCCTGTGATAAAGTCAGGGACAGGTTGATTGAGGGAAAGCCAGGAAACTATTTCAGAGGAGGGTTTAAACTCACAATGCAACAGCTCTATCCTGTTATCATGAAGGAAGGTAGGAAGGTGGGGAGGAGAAAAGGAAGACTGCTTGGTGACAAATGCAGATTGTGTCTACTTACTAGCATAAGAGATTTTAAAAAATTCAAATTAGTGCTTTTTTAGCAAAACATGTAATTTCAGAGTAGACTATAATGTTGCTCAATAACTATTGAGTAGACTATTGTTGCTCAATAACTCAGACAAGCTGTGAACTGAGGCCTAATTGCTTTGTTAATGCTCTTTGAGATGCATTAACTCCTTTCACCCCCTCAAAGCTTAGAGGAAAGGATGCAAATTCTTATTTGAGGTTGCTGTATCACAACTGAGTATACATGCAAATGGCTTAGGCTTCACATAAATATCCCTAATAAAAGCCTCAAAAGATCTGTGTGAAAACTGTCCAAATTGTGGTCTGAGTTGCAGGTACGTATGAAGATGGCTCATTTGGGCCTGGCATGAAGTGAGGGTGGCTCTAAAGTTCTTCGAGGAGGGCTAGACTTACCAAGCCACAGTGGCTGGCCTTGGGAATTAAAGAGTAGTCTTTCACTTTCCCTCTGGCAGGCAGGAGCTGTATAAACATCACTGCTGATTATTCGCTGTAGGTGGCTATCCTGCCAATGTAATTCACGGCCCTCAATGGCTCTAGTGAATACTGTTCGTCTTGGTCTGGATAAGGAGTCTGGAGAAAGAAGAACATGCAGCAGTACAGTGACAGGCAATTTGAAGTTTTAAGCCCTGGGTCTTCTTCAGGGTGGGAGGTTGGCTGAATAATAGTATTTTAAAAGAATAACTCTGGCAGCAGTATTGAGAACAGGTTATAAGGAAGGGCAATGAGAGCAGCCACTTGCAATCTCTCTGAGTATCTGTCGTGTTGCCTCCTTTTTGGATAAGCTTTCAGTGTGTGTGTGTGCTCTTTATAGGAATAACCTTCCCACAGAGATCTATGGCTTACTTCCTCCTTCTACAGAAGACTAATTTCTCCTGAGATCCAGAAGCTACATGAAATAGAGAAGAGTAGTGGTGCTTAGCCACTCAATCATGAAGATATAAACTGCTTCTATCAAGGTCAAAGGTAGAGAAAAGAAGCTAGGTAATATCCCTGGCCAATCTGTAACTTGTTTCATACCAAGTTTCCCTTATCAGACCAAGGACTTTCATGAAATTCATATTAAGAGTTGAAACAGAGCTGAAGCTATGGTGGCTCCTGCCTGTAATCCCAGAACTTTGGGTGGCTAAAGTGGGAGGATCACTTGAGGCCAGGAGTTCAAGACCAGCCTGGGCAACATAGCAAGACACTGTCTCTACAAAAAATAAAAAATTAAAAATTAGCCAGGCATGGTGGCACATGCCTGTAGTCCTAGCTACTTGGGAGGCTAAGGGAGGAGGACCACTTGAACTCAGGAGGTAAAGGCTGCAGTGAGCCAAGATTACACCACTGCACTCTAGCCTGGGTAACAGAGCAAAATCCCATCTCAAAAAAAAAAAAAAAAAGAGAGAAATTGCTGAAGCTCTGTATATTCAGGTACCTTTATTACACTGATATCTGCAGGCTTACAGTCTTGTTCCCCAATAAGAAAAAACTGATGAGGCCAGGTGTGATGACTCGCACCTGTTATCCCAGCACTTTGGGAGGCTGAGGCTGGCAGATTGTTTGAGTCCAGGAGTTTGAGACCAGTCTGGAGAATGTGGTGAAACCCCCTCCCTACAAAAAATATAAAAATTGGGCTGGGGGCGGTGGCTCATACCTGTAATCCCAGCGCTTTGGGACGCTGAGGCGGGAGGATCATGAGGTCAGGAGATCGAGACCATCCTGACCAACATGGTGAAACCCTGTCTCTACTAAAAATACAAAAAATTAGCTGGGCGTGGTGGCGGGCGCCTGTAGTCCCAGCTATTCAGAGGGGCTGAGTCAAGAGGATCACTTGAGCCCAGGAGGTTGAGGCCACAGTGAGCCGAGATCATGCCACTGGTCTCCAGCCTGGGTAACAAAGTGAGATCGTGCCTCAGAAAAAAGAAAAAGAAAAAGAAAAAACTGATGCTAATAAAAGACAAACTTGTTTTCTCACTGGAGTCTTACCATGTCATCTCCCTTCAGGAAAAGGGCTGCAGGGAAACCAAAACTGCAGACAAAAACGTAGGCTCAACTCTTAAGGGTGGTATGTAGGAGGACCAAATGGAAGATATCTTGCCATAAACCACAGACTTAGGGAGGATCATGGAAATGATATTTAAAGTAATAAGAAACCATGAGGGAGTCATTTAACTGATGCTTTGCCAGATTAAAGGCAATTTAAACTATTTTGGGATCAAGAACTGAAATATTACACTGTATGGACATTTCCAGAGATGCCTAGATGAGGTGTGTACCTACTGATTCTGTGCAAAAAAATTGAGGGAATGTCAGAGAATTCATACTGAATATGAAAGAACCTAACATATTGAAGCATTCAGGAAAAGTCCTTGGAAACTGGTCATTTCTTTAGAATTTAATATATCCCATTGGGTACAGGCTCAGATGGTTGAAGGATATTATCATTAGAGTAGCACTGACAGTATTTACTGAAATTGCTTCTCCTTCATGTTGTCCCTCACTGAAAGCACAATGACTCTTCTACTAGCTGGAATCTAAGCTCCTCTACTGCTGAACTGAGAATCCACCGCTCTGCTCAACCCACAGTGGGCACTGGGCTCCCAATATATTTTTAAATTGATTAAATCAGCAAATAATTACTGCCTACTATACAGTAGGTACTGTTCTTGGTGCTTAGGACATACAAAGTTCCTGTCTTTATGGACCTTTACATTCAATTGGGCAGAGACAGTTAAGTAAATATATAGTGTATCAGATATGTCATACAGTTAAGAGTGCTATGAAAAAGTCTAAAGCAGAGTTAGGGGGAAAAGCAAGCTGGTGTTAGGCAGGGGGTTATTGTTTTCTTCATACATAGAATGGTCTCCAGGCAAAACGAACAGCAAGTACTAAGTCCTAAGGCAGAAGTATATTTGGAGTGTTTGAGAACAGTGAGGAGGCCAGTATAGTTGGATGGAATGAGCAACCAGGAGAATCACAGGAGATGAGGTCAGAGACCTATTAGAGAACTAGATCATGGAGGGCCATGTAGGCCATGAGAAAAAGATGACTTTGGGTTTTGGAGAAAGATGAGAGGCCACTGAAGAGCTTTGAGCTGTGAAGGTATATGATGGGACTTACATTTTAAAAGGATAACTCTGGCAGCAGAATTGAGAATAGGTTATAAGATGGAAGGGCAGAAGAAAGGGGAGCAGTCAGGTGGGCACTACAATAATTTGTGAGAGATGATGGTAGTTGGCAGAGAAATAAAGAGTAGAGATGACGAGCAGTAGTTGGATTCTGGATATATTTCAAAGATAAAGGCAATTCATTGGATTTGCTAATGGATTACAGCTGGGGTGAGAGAGAGTAAAGAATTAAGAATGACTCCAAGGTTTTTAAGAGAGTTGCCATATATGGAGACAGAAATACTGCAAGAGGAGCAGGTTTGGGTGGGGCTTGAGGGGTAGGAATCCTACTGAGATGCCTGTTAATAGATAAATGGAGATATCAAAAAGGCAGTTGAATATACATATCTAGAGTTGAGAGGAAATGTGTGGGCAAGATATGTGTGTGTGTATATATATATATGAGCTGTTAGTATGTAGATGATTACTAAAACAATGCAATCAACAAAGAAGTATAGAAAGAGAGGTGGTAGCCGGGCGCAGTGGCTCATTCCTGTAATCCCAGCACTTTGAGAGGCAGAGGTGGGTGGATCAGAAGGTCAAGAGTTTGAGACCAGCCAGGCTAACATAGTGAAACCCCGTCTCTACTGAAAATACAAAAATTAGTCAGGCATGGTGGCGGGCACCTGTAATCCCAGCTACTCAGGAGGCTGAGGCAAGAGAATTGCTTGAACCTGGGAGGCAGAGGTTGTGGTGAGCCAAGACCACACCAGTGCACTCCAGCCTGGGCAACGAACTCTATCTCAAAAAAAAAAAAAAAAAAAAAAAGAAAGAGAGGTGGTCTGATGACAGACCCCTGGGCACTATGGCATTTTAGGTTGGGAAGTGGGGAAGAGACAGTAAAGAGACTTAGAAGGAACAGTCAATGAAGTGAGAACCGAGAGAGAATGGTTTCTTGGAAGTCAAATGACAAAGTTTCAAGGATAGTGTGACTAATGTGTCAAATACTGCTGATAGGTCAAGTAAGGTTATGACTGAGAACAACTACTAGATTTAGCAACAGTTAGCATTAGTAACTGGTACAAGAGCTGTTTCAGTAATGGTAGGGATTGAAAGCCTGACTTGGAGTGAATTCAAGGGAGACTAAGAACAGAAGAAATGGAGATGGCAAATCTGTACTATTCTTTTTAATGATTTTTCCTAACTCTACCACCCATTTCTACCACCCAGAGAGGCACGTGGAGTCACAAGAGTGTTTTTTCTTTTGTTTTGGTATGGGAAATATAACAATATGCTTGTACACTCAGGAGTAATTCATGGAGAGTGAAAAACTGGAGATGCAGGAGAGAGCGGAAATAATTTATTGTTAATTCCTATAGTGATGTCCTAGATAAAAGTGATGTAATAGGATCTTGAGAATAACTGGAGGGCTTGGATTTAGAAGCACAGACTGCAACAGGGGAAGAGGCAGAGTAGATGGGCAAAGAGTAATTCTCTGACCTTCTAGAACAGTATTTCTTTTGACCCATCACCACAGATGTGGTGGTGGAGTTTTGGAAATTCTCTTCTGATTGCTTCTTTATTTTTAGTAAACAGGAAGCAAGACTCAGTTGAAACTGAGGAAGGAGAGGAAGTACAGAAAATTTTAGGAAAAAAATGGTGTGAAATAGTAATTTGTAAGAGTGAAAGATGGCACAGACTAGGGAAATGTACTAGATGTCTAGAAGGTACTGAGGACCCACTTGAAATGAGTGGTCATAAACTTAAAATAAGACCAGTTATTATAGTTGTTTCTTTCTTTCTTTTTTTTTTGAGACAGGGTCTTATTTTGTTGCCCAGGCTGGAGTGCAGTGGCATGACCATGGCTCATTGAAGCCTTGACCTCCTGGGCTCAAGTGATCAACTATACCTGGCTAATTTTTGTATTTTTTGTAGAGATGGGGTTTCACCATGTTGCCCAGGCTGGTCTCGAACTCCTGAGTTCAAGGGATCTGCCAGCCTTGGTCTCCCAAAGTACTGGGATTATAGGCAGGAACCACTGTGCCCGGCATGGTTGTTTCTCTCCAGCCATATTCAGCTGTGCAAGTATACCAAGTGATTAGAGCTGGAATGAACTAAGTTTAGAGTTTTTCCATCAGTGTATCAAAGGGGAAGAGGGAGTTAAGTGTGTATGCAAAGGAGTGATTGTAATGAGTTACCAAGGAATCTAACGTGGATGAGGAGGAAAATAAGGCTATCAAAAGAGTGAAAATACATTTTGTCTTACACAGTAAGACAAAAATTCCTAGTGGGTCAAAGAATTACTGAAATAGGGATACTAAAGAAAAGAAGCTAGCAAGATTGATGGTGGTAACTGGTGATGCATGAAATTGAGATTATGAAGAGGGTGTAGTCTTTGGTAATGTCAAGGTTTAGGGTATGATTTTGGGGTTGAATGGCTAAGTTATGGTGGAAGATGAGACTACTGGAAAAGAGGAGATCAAATAATTGAGAGGCCAGGGTATTGGAAGGGTCATCTATGTGGCTACTGAAGTCATCAAGAATTATGATAGGAATCTGCATGGTGGCTCATGCCTATAATCCCAGCACTTTGGGAGGCCAAGGCAGGAGGATTGCTTCAGCTCAGGAGTTCAAGACTAGCCTGGGAAACATGACGAAACCCTGTCTCTACAAAAAATACACACACACACAAAATTTGGCTGTGAGTGGTGGCTCACGCCTGTAGTCCCAACTACTCGGGAGGCTGGGATGGGAGGATCACTGAAGCCTGGGAGACAGAAGTTGCAGTGAGACGAGATCACACCACTTCACTCTAGCGTGGGTGACAGAGTGAGACTCAGTCTCAAAAAAAAAAAAAAAAAAGAAATTAAAAAAAGGATTATGATAGAAATAGTGATAGTAGTATTAGTAAGCCAATAGCTAAAAATCTTCAAGGAATGAGAGGGATTGACCCAGAGGTCTACAGATGACAAAAACCAGGAGGGTGGCAGACAGTGTAGTTTGATGGCATAAATTTAAACCTGGGGGTATTTTAAGAAGGTAGGAAGGAGAATTATGTAGAAATGACTATGAAGAATAGGCAGGAATCAACTGCTTCTCCAGCCCCAAAGGTAAAGGGATATGAGAGAGGTATCAATCACAACCTGAGAAGGCTTTAGAAGAAGCAACATCTTCAAAGGAGAACTAACCACAACAAAGAACCAATATATTATGACAAGGAAGAAACTGCCAGACCAGGCTGGGTGCGGTGGCTCATGCCTGTAATACTAGCACTTTGGGAGGCCAAGGCGGGCAGATCACTTGAGGAGTTTGACACCAGCCTGGACAATATGGTGAAACCCTGTATCTACTAAATATACAAAAATTAGCCAGGTGTGGTGGCCCACGCCTGTAGTCTCAACTACTCGGGAAGCTGAGGCAGGAGAATTGCTTGAACCTGGGAGGCGGAGGTTGCAGTGAGCCGAGATCGCACTACTGCACTCCAGCCTGGGCAACAGAACAAGACTACCGCACTCCAGCCTGGGCAACAGAACAAGGCATGTGTTTGTATGCATTTGACCCTCTCTATGCTATCCAAAGCCACTATCAAAGAGATGGCTTCCTGTGTTGTGGAAGCTAGATGAGTGCCAGGAAAGGGTAAAGAAGTGGCAAAATTGTAGCCTTTTCATCTTTCATTACCTTAGTTGTCTTAAATATACTGACAACTAATTATGGTACAGAAGAAGACCAAACAAAAACAATACTTTTTTGTGATTTCCTCCTTGAGACTGAAAATACCAAGAGTTATTTGAAATAAAAGGAACTGCCAGGCACAGTGGCTCACTCCTGTAATCCCAGAATTTTGAGAGGCTGAGGTGGGTGGATCACCTGGGGTCAGGAGTTCAAGACCAGGCTGGCCAACATGGCAAAACCCCGTCTCTACTAAAAATACAAAAATTAGCTGAGCGTGGTGGCTCTCACACCTGCAATCCCAGCTACTCGGGAGGCTGAGGCATGAGAATTGCTTGAACCCTGGAGGCAGAGGTTGCAGTGAGCCAAGATCGCGCCACTGCACTCCAGCCTGGGGGATAGAGTGAGACCTTGTCTCCAAATAAAATAAAAGGAACCAATTGTAAAATCAGTGTCTGATAAAATCTTCTACCAATAAAGGCTCTCAATAGGCTAAAGAATAATCAATTGACAACATCAAATAGACTGAATTAGTTGAACTAAAACTCATAAAACTGATACGAATGCTGATGTCAAGTGATATCTGCAGGCCAGTGGGCTCAAAGGGTGGAGGGTACGGTATCACTGTACTGGATGTGTCTTAAAATGGGGCAGGAATCCTACCAATAATATGGGAGGATGATCCCACCCAGCTATTTGCTGTATAAAAATTTGAGGAAAACAGAAGCAAGAAAAGCTATGGTCAGGACACTTTTTAAAACTGCTTTTTACAGGTCTTTTGTTCCTCCCCTAAGTTAGGTCTCAGCTAAAACCAACCCCAACTGAAGCCAAGATATTTAATACATTAGACATGAAGAACCAGAAGAGGAGACCGGGAGTCACGCAGAGGCTCTAGGACATTATGCTGGGCACTGTAAGGACATTCTAGACGTGGAAAAGGACAGCAACTCAATGTCAAAGATAAAAGCTTATCCTTACTTAAGGTTCGGCATTTCAAGATGAATAAAAACACAGGCTTTTCTTATTTAGAATGGCAATTCTGACGGCTAAAAGGCTATCCAGGTACCATTATTCTAGGGTTTTTACCCTCCCACCTTTTGAAGTTCCAGGTACAAAGAGCCTAAAAGGACACTTGGCTCACCTGGGCTGTGAATGGCACTCTGGGGAAGTGCATTGGTGATGTTGGGCAGCTCATGTCCATAGTTTCCATCCTCCAGGGGACAGACATCCAGGTCATTCCACTTCTGCAGCTGCTGCAGCCAGCAGGATTTCTCCTCCAGTTTGCAGTGTGGATTTAAAATTATGCACACCCATAAAGCTCCTGGAAAATAAAGCAACCCATATTCTTAACATCTCTCCTTTGATGTGTGTGTAAGCCTTAATGTTTCAGTTTCATTTTTAGATGGTAGAGAAAGTTTCCAAAGCATTAACTTTTCTTAATACAAAAAATTTGCTAAGATTTTCGGAACTGGCTTGTTTTTCCTTCCCAACACTTCCTTAAAGTAGAGTGACTATCTTATTTGAATCTGTGTGCCTGTGATATAAAGACAGATTTAGGCTTGAACTCCAAGCTCAAATCTGCAGTGTAATAAATATTTATTAAGAGCCTTCTATGTTAAGGCTCTGTGCTGGTGAATAAAACAGACACTGTTCCTACCCTTGAGGAACTGTCTAGTGAGGGAGACAGATAAATAAACATAATTCCATTTGAATATGATAAGTATTAAGATAAAGATATGTTCAGGGTATGAAAGCAGCATAGAGGAAGGTCATTTAGTACAAGGACATGGTTGGAAGTGAGGAAGTCAGAAAAGGTTTTTTTTTTTTGCTTAGCTGAACTTCCTGAGCTTCATCAAATCATTCAATTGTAAAACTGAGATCATAAAAATACCTACTGTGTAGGGATATTGTGGGAATTTAATGAGACAACGTTTGTAAAGGGTCTAGCATATTACCTAGCCCACAGTAGAATCTTGGTATTTGCTTATCCAAGAAAAATAATTTATTTGGACTTGGATTTTCAAACTGCTGATAACTTGTGATGCCTTAAAACCATTACTTTCCTGGGATTTTTTTTTTTTTTTTTTTTTTTTGAGACAAAGTCTCGCTCTTGTCCCCCAAGCTGGAGTGCGATGGGGCGATCTTGGCTCACTGTTGCAACCTTCACCTCCTGAGTTCAAGCGATTCTCCTGCCTTGGCGCCCCACCCTCACACCCCCCACCCCGAGTAGCTGGGATTACACGTGCCCGCCACCACGCCCGGCTAATTTTTGTATTTTTAGTAGAGACAGGGTTTCACCATGTCGGCTAGGTTTGTCTAGAACTCCTGACCTCAGGTGATCCACCCGCCTTGGCCTCCCAAAGTGCTGGGATTACAGGCATGAGCCACCGCGCCTGGCTGCAGTGTGTCTTAATATAAACATCCTTTAGGATGTAGTTACATCCATGGATAGAAGTACATTTGGACACTATTTCAAAGCCTCTCAAAGCCAAATAGGAATGTTTTAAAAAGCCATCTTAGCCTCAATTTCAGATATCAATTGAAGATGAAAATTAATTTCTGGCTGGGTGCTGTGGCTCACACTTATAATCCCAGCACTTTGGCAGGCCGAGGAGGGCGGATCACTTGAGCTCAGGAGTTTGAGACCAGCCTGGGCAACATGGTGAAACCCTGTCTCTCCCAAAAATACAAAAAATTAGCTGGGCATGGTGGTGTGCACCCAGCTGGTCCCAGCTACTCAGGTGGCTGAGGTGGGAGGATTGTTTGAGCCCAGGAGGTGGAAGTTACAGTGAGCCGAGATCACACCATGCACTCCAGCATGGGTGACGGGAAAAAAAAAAAAAAAAGAAAAAACCCTCATTTCTATTGTTTAAATTCAATTTTTTAAATGTACCATGAAAAAGAAACTATATTATGTGTTGGGTGCAGTGGCTCACTCCTCTAATCCTAGCACTGTGGGAGGCTGAGGCAGGCAGATCACCTGAAGTTGGGAGTTCAAGACCAGCCTGATCACCATGGAGAAACCCCATCTCTACTAAAAATACAAAAAATTAGCCAGGTATGTTAGTGCATGCCTGTAATCCCAGCTACTTGGGAGGCTGTGGTAGGAGAATTGCTTGAATCCGGGAGGCGGAGGTTGCAGTGGGCTGGGATCCCGCCATTGCACTCAAGCCTGAGCAACAAGAGCGAAACTCCATCTCAAACAAAAAAAAAAAAAAAGAAGAAAAAGGAAAAAAGGAACTAATACTTACAACAGTGACTTTTTAGGGGATTATAGTAACATTTATTTTACAGTTTAAGAAGGGCTTTTCATCTATAGTGTAGAAACAGATCTTCATATTTAATCTTCACAGGTAAAAAAGAGGACCAAAAAAGAAGCTACTAAATCTGGCAACTTCAGAAGAACTCTGGTGACCTTAGGAATGGCAAAATCAACAGGACAATAGGAATGGAAAACAGATTGGGTGAGATGAGAGGCTTAGGAGGTAAAGAAACAGGGTGCTAATTCTAGTCCTGGAGGAGTTCCAATTTCCTAGGCATTTTGATATTAAGAAGGGGATCCTGGCCAGGTGCGGTGTCTCATTCCTGTAATCCCAGCACTTTGGGAGGCGGAGGCGGGTGGATTGCTTGAGGTCAGGAGTTCGAGACCAGCTTGGCCACATGGTGAAACCCCATCTCTACTAAAAATACAAAAAATTAGCCAGACATCGTAGTGTGTGCCTATAATCCCAGTTACTCAGGAGGCCAAGGCAAGAGAATCTCTTGAGTCCAGGAGGCAAAGGTTGCAGTGAGCCAAGATTAAGCTACTGCACTCCAGCCTGGGTGACAGAGCGAGACTTTGTTTCAAAAAAAAAAAGGATCCCTAGAAAGTGAGCACAAGTACTTTCACCTATAAGTTAAAAATGAGTTTTCTGTCTTAATAATTACATCCTTATAAATTTGTTTCAATACAATTACAACCCTGAGAAAGAGACAAAGCAAAAAATCCTACTAGTTGCCTGTATAAAACAGCACTCACAGGGCTGTTATCAGTATCCAGAAGCATATTTTCCTACAACTTAAAAAAAAGTGTTGGCTGGGTACAGTGTCTCATGCTTGTAATACCAGTGCTTGGGGAGGCTGAGGTGGGAGGATCACAAGGCCAGGAGTTTGAGATCAGCCTGGGCAACATAGTGAGACCCTATCTCTACAAAAAATTAGAATTTTTTGTAGTAGCCTGTGCCTGTAATCCTAGCTACTTGGGAGGCTGAGGTGGAAGTATTTCTTGAGCCCAGGAGTTTGAGTTGCAGTGAGTTATGATCACAGCACTGTATTCCAGCCTAGGGGACAGTGAAATCCTGTCTCAAAGTAAATCAATAAAAAGAAATTTGGCCTGGGCGTGGTGGCTCATGTCTATGGTCCCAGCACTTTGGGAGGCCAAGGCAGGTGGATCACTTGAGGTCAGGAGTTTGAGACCAGCCTGGCCAACATGGTGAAACCCTGTCTCTACAAAAGTAGAAAAATTAGCCGGGCATAGTGGTATGCGCCTGTAGTCTCAGCTACTTGGGAGGCTGAGGCAGAAGAATTGAGTGAACCCAGGAGGCAGAGGTTGCAGTGAGCCGAGATCGCACCACTGCACTCCAGACTGGGCAACAGAGTGAGACTCTTTCTCAAAAGCAACAACAAAAAATTTAAAAAGTATCAAAAATTCTAAGCAAAGGTAGCTACTATGGAAATTAAAATTTTACATAATTATTAAATATTAAATATAATAATAAAATAATAGCTATCATTGATTTATTTTCATCAGCTAGGGATTAAGGTGTTAAGCACTTTATCTCATTCAGTCCTCTAACTCTGAGGGTCAACAGGTCTTGGTTTGGATGTAAAAGAAAATAGGGAATCAAGGACAACCCTTAAATTTTCTTCTTGAGCAATGAGGGAGTCTCGCTCTGTCACCCAGGCTGGAGTGTGGTGACATGATCTCAGCTCACTGCAATGTCTGCCTCCCAGGTTCAAGCAATTCTTCTGCCTCAGCCTCCTAAGTAACTGAGATTACAGGCACCTGCCACCATGACCGGTTAATTTTTTGTATTTTTTTTGAGATGGAGTCTCACTCTGTTGCCCAGGCTGGAGTGCAGTGGTGTGGTCTTGGCTCACTGCAAGCTCCGCCTCCCGGGTTCACACCATTCTCCTGCCTCAGCCTCCCGAATAGCTGGGACTACAGGCGCCCACCACCACGCCTGGCAAATTTTTTGTATTTTTAGTAGAGACAGGGTTTCACCATGTTGGCCAGGCTTGTCTTTAACTCCTGACCTCAGGTGATCTGCCTGCCTTGGCCTCCCAAAGTGCTAGGATTACAGGCGTGAGACACCGCGCCTGGCCATTGAGCAACAAGATAATACATCTCGATGGTATATATTGAGATGGTGACAACAAGGGGAAAATAAGGCTTTGGCAGGAAAATTAAGAGTTCTGTGATGTCTGTATTAAGTTTGAGATGTTTCTTAGAAGTGATGGGCAGCTGGACACAGCCTGGAGCTCAGGGGAAAGATCAGGGCTAGAGACATACATTTGTGATTTACCTGCATCTGGATAGTATTTAAAGCCATGGGACTGAATATATAATCATTTAGGCAGAGAATGTAAACAGGAAAGTGGATGCTGGGGGGTACTCAATATTTAGAAGGGTTGAGGAAAGGCAGAGAAGTCTGCAAAGGAGACTGAGTGAAAGTCACCAGGAACACAGTGGGGAAACCCAGTGGGTATGCAGTTATGGAAACCAAGAGAAGAGTGTTTCAAAAAGAGTATGGGCATGTGGCTCATGCCTGTAATCCTAGCACTTTGGGAGATGGAGGCGGTAGAATTGCTCGAGGCTAGGAGTTCAAGACCAGCCTGGGCAACATAGTTAGACCCTGTCGCTCCAAAGGAAGGAAAAATAAAAGAGTATGGTCAAGTTTACTGAAAACCGCTAAGAGTTTTGAAGTAACATGAGAACAGAGAAGTGACTGTTGTATTTAGCAATACGGAAATTACTTGTGATTTCGACAACAGCTACTTCAGGAGAATGGCAGCAATGGGCAATGGAAACCCAACTGGAGTGGGCTCAAGAAAGAACGGAGGGGAGCAAATGGAAAGAGTGACCACAGATAATTTTTTAAAGAAGTGTTATTTCAAAGGGGAGAAGAGAAATGGGTTAATAGGTGGTGAGGACAGTTGGAATATCAAAGGAGTATTTTTTAAAATTTGAGATTAAAGATATTAGAGCAGGCGAGGCACGGTGACTCACGCCTGTAATCTCAACGCTTTGGGAGACTGAGGTGGGTGGATCACCTGAGGTCAGTAGTTCGAGACCAGCCTGGCCAACATGGTGAAACCCCATTTCTACTAAAAATACAAAAATTAGCCGGGCCATGGTGGTGCACGCCTGTAGTCCCAGCTACTTGGGGGCCTGAGGCAGAAGAATTGCTTGAACCCAGGAGGCAGAGATTGCAGTGAGCCAAGACTGAGCCACTGCCAAGACTGCACCACTGCACTCCATCCTGGGTGACAGAGTGAGACTCTGTCTCAAAAAAAAAAAAAAAAAAACAAAGATATTAGAGCACATTTGTATGCTGATGGAAATGATCCTGTAGAGAGAAAAAAGTTAATAATGCCCAAGCAAAGAAATAATTGTAGGAGCAACATTCTTGAAAAAAGGAGATAGAACAGAACCCAGAGCAAACACTAAGGGTTGGCCTTTCATGACAGCTAAGATACTTCATGGATTTTAACAGAGGAGAAGGCAAACCATATGGGTAGAGACATAGAAAGCATTAGTAGATTTGTAGGTGGGGAGATGATGAAACTTCATGTCGGATTGGTCCCATTTTCTCTAGTTCAGAAACGGAAAGTAGTGAGCCATTTCTCTCTACATTTGTAGTTCCTACAAACCCTGCCTAGGTTCTCCATAGGTGTATAGGCCTTTTGATCTGTAAGGAGCCCTAACAATAGCTAGGGGAGCCCTTAGAATAGTTAGGGGAAGCATGAATGCATGAATGCACTGTGTTCTAGTGTCTAACCTAATAAGCCTTCTCTAAGTGCAGTGGTTCTCAAAGTGTGGTCTCTGGATCAGCAGCATCAGCATCCCCTGAGAATTTGTTTGAAATGCAAATTCTCAGGCTCCACTCCAAACCTACTGATTCAGAAACTCGGGATAGGGACCAGTGATCTGTTTAAACAAGTACTCCAGGTGATTCTGAAAGGTTTGAGAACCACTGTCTTAGCAGAATGCTGAGGGTTTCTTGTATGGTTGATACAATAATTTGTTAGATATGAAAATGCCAGAAGCAAGAGTTTTTCATAACGAACCCAAGCATATAACAAGAGTTTTAAAAGCACCAGGAGCCAACTCTACTTACTTCCTCCCAACTACCTTTGTCCCAGAGGTAAAGCCCAAGTCCACAGCACAATCCTGTGACTGGTTCAGAAATTAAGACATTCAGGCCTCAGATGAAACTGACTCTCCCAAGGCTAACTTCAAGTTCTTAAGGAACATGCACTTCGAAAAAATAAAAGGACTTAAGATAGAATTGAGGGAGATGTTACAGAGGGATATTTGATTTAAAGTCAGACAGATTGGGCTTCCAGTGTTAGAGCCAAAACTTACTAGTGTGTGACCCTGAGTTCAGGGTATGGAAGATTCTGAAAGCAGGGCGAGAAGTACTAGCATTGCAAAACTGGTCTTAGTGCAAGGGAATGCTAAAGAGAAATGATGGCCACAGAGGACTGCCTTGATGAGGGAGAACCTAGAACAGTGAGGCCATTAGAAGGTCATAGTTCTAATCTAATCTAAAAGTTTCAAGGGGGAATGGACACTACATTGCATTTTAAAGGTTGAGAAATCAAATAAAGTTGGTCACTGGATGTAGGGAATGAAAGAAAAATGACTGCTTGGCAATAAGTTTGGTAAAGTAAGGAATGGTGGTGCCAATGCCAGTCACAAGAGCCTTTTTTTGTAGAAGAAAGCCCAAGTTCATTTTTGATTTCTCATTGGAAATGGTCAATGGACATCTACTCATGTGGGACTAGAACTCAGATGAGTAGAAAGAAGATAAAGGTGAAATACCATATAAGTAAGCTCTGAAGCTATGACATTTTAAAGTTATCAAGGGAATATAGAGAAGGAAGAATAGAAGGTTAAGTCCAAGTATTGGAAACTGCCCTACGTCTTAAAGGTCTGGCTGGGAGTGATACAGAAGAGCAGACTCGGGAAAAGCAACAAAAGTGAGGCTGATAAGTATTTGGAGAGCCAGGCTACTGCCATGCAACAGAAGCCAAGCAAAGAGGTTTTCTCTCAACAAAGGTTTCCAAATGGTAACATCTGGAACAGAATGCTTGATGTCGATAGCAAAGCACAATGCTGTGGAAGCAACAAAAGTGAGTTCATTGTTACTCTGGGTGGACTCTGTAGAACCTAAGTCTTCTACCAACTGGACTTAGCAAGATCCATGCAATGATTGATGGCAAGGGTTCATAAACAGTGTTGCCACAGGGCAAGATGGTAGGACGAAGCACTTCTCTGAACGATGGGAACTTACCTAGCTCATCCCAGAGCTGCCTGCACTTGTCTGTCATGTTTGTTCCTTGCTGCCTCCAGAGTGTGAGTCGTGGGTCGGCCATAAACTGCTCAGTTATTAGTGTCAGCATCCTTGCTCCATTGGAATCTCTCATCCGCAGCATTTCTCGAACCTGACACATAAGAAGTGGCAAGGGATTGGTGATTGTGCATCACAAAAAAGTAGGAGGAGAAGAAAGTGGGGGAGCGGGAAGTGAAGATGAAGTATCTGAGTACACCATATCCAAAAGAGCCAGAAAGAAGGCCTCTTGTTCTGTAAGCAAGATATCTGCATGTACCAAGAAAGCCTGATGTTCACAATGAGATACCACTTCACACCCACTAGGATGGCTAGAATTAAAAAGTCAGATAACAAGTGTTGGACAGGATGTAAAGAAATTGACACATCATACACTGTTGGTAGGAACGTAAAATGATACAGTCATCTTGGAAAACAGACTGGCAGTTCTTCAAATGATTAAGCATAGAGTTACCATATGACCCATCAATTCCACTCCAAGAAAGAAATGAAAATATATGTCCACATAGAACCTTATACAAGAATGTTTATAGTAGCACTATTCATAATAGCCAAAAGATGGAAACAACTCAAATGTTCACTAACAGATGAATGGATAAACAAAACGTAGGGTATCCACATTTTGAACAATAAATCCACATTTATCGTTCAGATGTAAAAAGGAATGAAGTACTGATTCATGCTATGACACCGATGAATCTTAAAAACATTATGCTGAGTGAAGGAAGCCAATCATAAAAGACTACATACTATATGAATGATTCCATTCATATGAAAGTCCAGAATAGGGAAATCTATAGAGACAGAAAGTAGATTAGTGGTTTCTTAGGGCTGGGGGAGGGAGACATAGAGGACAAGGGAGGGATAGGTAAGGGTATGGGGTTTCTTTTGAGGTGATGAAAATGTCCTAAAGTTGATTGTGGTGATGGCTGCATATAACTATGAATATACTAAAAACCACTGAACTGAACTTTAACACTTTAAATGGGTGAATTGTATAGTATATGAATTATATCTCACTGAAGGCATTAAGGGGAAAAAAAAAGAAAAACAGCCTGCTGTGAGAGCCGTTAGTTTCAAAATACTAAGTGTCTTTAGGAACAATGTTGAAACTCTAGTCTTCAAGCTTCATCAGGCAGCACTGGGTTAAAAGCAGAGGGAAGGTAGTTTCCTTGCTAAAATGCCCCAGCAATACTAACTCATTTAGAGAGCAGAGCAGAAGTAACAGGACTACCAGGCTGAGGTGGGAGGGCTCCCTGGATGCAACCTGCTCAGGTCTGGTCAGCCTCTCCCACTAGATTTCAAGTATTCAGTTCAGCTATGTCAAGTGAGCTAGGTATAATGCATGAAGCCTGAAGTGTGGTGTGCCCAGTCTAACTTAAGCTTCTTTTGTCAACAACAAAAGAAAAACACCTTTTCATATCTTACCTTGGCAAACATTGAGTTGAGTTGCTTTCCAGAGCCACAGTAACCACCCTGGGAGAGAAAAAGCTTCACTTGTTCTTTCACCTGTTCTTCATCCAAATGCCAACAGTTCTCATCATCAATGCTGGCCCCAGCTGTGGGGTCAGGGGCACCTATGAAGAATGGGAACAGTGAAATGAATCCCCCGAGTTCACATGCTACACATTCAGCTGGAGGGGCACTTTGTGAGCATACTCAAACAGAGATGGGTCATTCTGCTTTCATACGGGTTTTGTCAACTGTATAGTCCTAAACAAAATAAATAAATACATAAAATTAATTTTTCAAAAAGCCTAAATTAAAAGATCTAATGCTAGTTGCATGTTCACTTAAGTCTCAGTTATAGCTTCATCTAAGATCTACAGATACCACTGCAGGGGAAAAAAGGCTAGAAGAGATATACAATATGCAAATTGTGCATTTGTTTCCCCAGGAGAGTGACATTTTGTTTCTTCTTTTTGCTTTTCTATGAAGTTCAAATATGCCTTAATAGGCACACGTTATTTTAAAATAAAAATACATTCTTTGAACATGAAAAGTTCTTTTTGTTTGTTTATTTGAGACAGGGTCTCACTCTGTCACCCAGGCTGCTGGAGTACAGTAGCATGATCATGGTTCATTGCAGCCTCGACCTCCCAGGCCCATTTGATCCTTCCACCTCAGCCTCCCAAGTAGGCGGCACCACAGGAGAGGGCCACCACGCCCAACTATTTTAAAACAATTTTTTGTAGAGACAGGGTTTTGCCATGTTGCCCAGGCTGGTCTCAAACTCCTGGGCTCAAGCAATACTCCCAACTCAGTCCCCCAAAGTACTGGGATTACAGGCCAAAAAAATTCTGTTTTTTAAAGTTCACTAGAAAATTGTCCCTAAAGCATAGGTAGACTTGCATACAGGGTGATATGATTTTATAAATTTATATAAAATATATTTTCATATTGGGCTCACCTTGACAAAACCACTTAAAACATATAGTTATTTACACATCCCTCTCTCCTAGTAGTCTGTTAACTCCTTACTCACAGTTGAATCCCCAGTTGAATCCAAAGCTGTATCACCTATAGCATAGTGCTGATAATGTGACAAGCACTCTGGAAATGTCTGTGAAATGAAAACTGAATCATCTTTCACTCTCTTATAAAATGCTGTAACAATTTGTTTTTTAAAAAATTTTAACTGACAAATAATAATTGTGTGTATATATGGGGTACAATGTAATGTTTTAATCTATGCATTCTTTTTTTTTTTTTTTTTTTTTTTTGAGACAGAGTCTCACTCTGTCATCCAGGTTGGAGTGCAGTGGCATGATCTCGGCTCACTGCAACTTCCACCTCCCAGATTCAAGTGATTTTTGTGCCTCAGCCTCCCAAGTAGCTGGGATTTCAGGCATGTGCCACCATGCCTGGCTAATTTTTGTATTTTTGGCAGAGATGGGGCATCGCCATGTTGGCCAGGCTGGTCTCAAACTCCTGGCCTCAAGCGATCTGCCTGCCTTGGCCTCCCAAAGTGCTGGGATTACAGGCGTGAGCCACCATGCCCAGCCTGACCTATGTATACATTATAGGAAGATTTGATCAAGCCAATTAACATACACATCAACTCACCAGTTTTTTTTTTTTTTTGATGTGGTAAGAACGTTAAAATCTATTTTAGTAATTTTGAAATATACATTATTGGTTGGGTGCAGTGGCTTGAACTGGGGTGAATGTGAAAAAAGTGGAGAACCCTTGGCACCCAGGTGATGATAGTGGCAGTAGCTGTGGAAGAAATAAGGCACAGTCTATAAATACCTAGTGTGTATCTATAGAAAACTGCTGGGATAGGGCTAGGACGAGGCAAAACCTTGAGAATTACTAACAGTACAACTTTACCTAAACTTCAAAAAGGTTTGTTTATTTGATAGGAGAGAAAGGAAAGTAAATTGTACAAATGTTTGCTGGTCTACAATGGACCCCAGGAGAAAATGAGCTGCTAAAATTGGTGACAGCAGCAAAAAAGGAAGTGAGTTAATATTTGGGGCATCGAGGTAACAAACTACAAGGAGTTGGTGTGATTGCTGAGGCAAGCAAAGTCATTTGGGAAGAGAATGAACTGGCAAGAGACCCCATGGAGAATTTTCTAAGACATTTTCATTTTCATTTCTAAGACATTTTCATTTATTCAGCCAATATTTATAGAGAGCTTGATATGTACAGAACCTGTGCCTGTGCCAAATACTGGATATATAATGGTAAACAAAGCAGATACGGAGCTTATAGTTGGGGAGAGAGACCTGAAGCAAATAATCACATGTACACATTTTTGTGTGGAAAGGAAGAAGAGCCAAAGAAGGCTTCTCTGAGAAAGTGACATTTAGGCTGACACTTGAAGAATAAATAGGAGTTAGCCTGGCAGAGAGTGGAAGAAATACTGTGTACTTTTTGTTCAAAAAAGATATTATGTCATAAATTACTTTGGTAATTAAATACAACTATAATAAGGGAGGGAGGATAGAAATAGTATGGGAAAGGAGGATATTCTCTCAAGGAGAGGGAGTATCATGTGAAAATGCAGCCAAAAGCCAGATCATGCAAAGTTTTGTATGCCACAGAAATTTGGACTCGATCCTAACAGTAATAGGAGGCCATTGAAGGATGGTGGTGTGAAGAATGGAATAGACGGGATTAATAGTGGAAATTGAAAGATCAGTTAGATGGCTATTATAGCAATTTACATGAGAGATTATAGTGGTTTGATTTAATAGGGAGAAGTAGAAAATTATGAAATCTATTTCAGAGGTAAAGTTAACAGATCTTGCAATGTACTGCATGTGGAATACACAAAAGGCAAAGGTGTTAGGAGTAACTACAAGGTTTTCATCATGATTCCATGGCTAAATGGTGGTGCTATATGGTGAATACAGAAGGATAAATAAATTGGGGAAGATCATAAAATCACATTTGGGTATGTTGATCTTGGGATGCCTTTATGACATTAAATAGTTGGATATAGAGTCTAACGCTCAAAAGATATGGGCTGAAGAAATACATGTGTGAGGTCGGGCACAGTGGCTCATGCCTGTAATCCTAGCACTTTGGGAGGCCAAGGTGGGTGTGTTGCTTGAGCCCAAGAGTTCAAGATCAGCCTGGGCAACACAGTGAGACCCTGCCTCTATAAAAAAATACAAAAATTAGCCAAGCATGGTGGCATGAGCCTGTAGTCCCAGCTACTTGGGAGGCTGAGGTGGGAGGATCACCTGAGCCCAGGGAGACTGAGGCTGCAGTGAGCTGTGATTGTGCCACTGCATTCCAGCCTAGGTGACAGAGTAAGACCCTGCCTCAAAAAAAAAAAAAAAAAAAAAGAAAGAAAGAAAGAAATACATTTGTGAGTCATGGAATGTAGATAATATTTGAAGACAAGGATGTAACTGAGATTGCCTACAGAGATCATATAAAATAAGAAGAGGAGAAAATGTAAGATTAATCTATAAGAAATGTCAATATTCAAAGGTCACAGTAGAGGACAGCATTAAGGAATAAACAAGGGCACAAATCATTTAACTAGATAAACTAGGTGTGGTGTTCACAAACTGGCTTCTTCAGCTATCTCTCACTAACTCCCAGGCAGCATCTTTTCTAAAAATCCTTTCTTTAGTTTAAAAATCAAATTAAATTAAAATGCCCTTATATGTTCACTGGTTAGAACATTTTAGTCTTTTCACAGAAAGAGATGAGTATGAAACCACTTATCTTTAGCAACAGTAAAGTAGACCTAGTCAATGTAGATGATACTTTAACATTATAGTCTGAATTTTTTCCTAAGGACTAAAACTAATAAGAGAAATGGGGACAAGTGAAGATAAGATAGAAAGTATGTCTTTTATAAATAATTATGAAACAAACCATTGTGTGGGTTCAGCCTCCACGTAAGCATTGAGGCTTATATAATGAGACCTGTCCTGAGGGGGTTATTAAGTCTAAGGAACCAATTATTCTTTCACTTTTTTTTTTTTTTGAGATGGAGTCTCACTCTGTTGCCCAGGCTGGAGTGCAGTGGTGTGATCTCAGCTCACTGCAACCTCTGCCTCCAGGGTTCAAGCCATTCTCCTGCCTCAGCCTCCCAAGTGGCTGGGATTACAGGTGGTGCGCATTACCATGCCTGGCTAATTTTTGTATTTTTAATAGAGATGGGATTTCACCATGTTGGCCAGGCTGGTCTTGAACTCCTGACCTCAGGTGATCTGCCTGCCCCAGCCTCCCAAAGTGCTGGGATTACAGGTGTGAGCCACGGTGCCTGGCTGATAAATCGTAATTTAAAAATTTTAATGTACGGTGAGCTGAAATCATGCCATTGCACTCCAGCCTGGGCAACGAGGGCGAAACTCCATCTCAAAAAAAAAAAAAAAATTAATGTATTCCAATTTGTTGGCCTTTTCCTACTAAAGAAAATTTTCTCTACCTCAAGGACATGAAGGTGTTCTCTTCTTTTAGGTTTTACTCTTCTACTTTTCACATTTATATCTGCAATCCAACCACAACTGATTTTTCTGAATGGTATCAGGTAGAAATCAAGTTTCAACTGGAAACTTGATTTCCGGTTGATCCAGCATCTCTTATTGAAAAGATTATTCTTTTCCCTTTCTTGGCATTTAGTGGAATCCTCTCACTGTTTTGTTGCAGTTGTTTGTCTTTTTTTTTTTTTTTTTTCTGAGACAAGATCTTTGTCTCCCAGGCTGGAGGGCGGTGGTGCCATTGTAGCTCACTGCAGCCTCAAACTCCTGGGCTCAAGCAATCCTCTGGCCTTGCCTCGGCCTCCTGAGCAGCTGGGACTACAGGCACACACCACCATGCCCAGCTAATTTGATTTTTTTTTTTGTAGAGATGGGGGTCTTACTTTGTTGCCCAGGCTGGTCTTGAACTCCTGGGCTCATGTGATCCTCCTGCTTTGACCTCCCAGAGTGCTGGAATTACTGGTGTGAGCCATCCCACCCAGACTGAATCTTTTCACTTTAGAAATTCACGTTTTTGGGCCAGGCACAGTGGCTCATGCCTGTAATCCCAACACTTTGGGAGGCCGAGGTGGGTGGATCACAAGGTCAGGAGATCCAGACCATCCTGGCTAACACGGTGAAACCCCGTCTCTACTAAAAATACAAAAAATTAGCCAGGCGTGGTGGTGGGCGCCTGGAGTCCCAGCTACTGGGGAGGCTGAGGCAGGAGAATGGCGTGAACCCAGGAGGCAGAGCTTGCAGTGAGCCAAGATTGCGCCACTGCACTCCAGCCTGGGCGACAGAGTGAGACTCCGTCTCAAAAAAAAAAAAAAAAAAGAAATTCATGTTTTATTCTAGAAAATTTTGTTCAATTATTTCATTGGTGAATTCCTTACCTCTGTTTTCTATTTCTGAAACCCCTATTAACCCCTATTAGTTAAACACTGGAATTTGAGGACTCGTTTTAATTTTTGATACATTTTTTTCTCCTCTTTTTTATCTCTCTTTTTGCTCTACTCCATAGGAATTTTTTTAAGGGGGTTGCAAAAAATAATCACTTTATTTGATTTATAGTTGTAGATACGGAGTATATTTTCTTTAAGAAATGAAAAACTAAGAAGAAAATGCCACTCAACATCGCTGGCATAGCAATAGATCAGCAGGAAAAAAAATACTATGATAAACTTGTCTCTTTAATACCAAGAATAAATTCTAGGCCAAGCTTCAATATGCTTCCTGTTTTTTCACTACATATTTCTTTTACTGCTGCTCTTCATTCTTCTCCACATTTCATATTAGAGGACTGGTACAGCCTTTAAAACTTCTTTGATAGAAGCAAATCCAGTATCCACTGATTTCTTCTCAAATGCACTCTAACCCATCCGATAGCCTGGCAGTTTCATTCTCATGAATACTTGAGTAGCCATGAAAAACCTCAATAAGACACACACAAATCCAATGAATAGAAGAAGTCTATTGAGTTTTGGGATATTTGGTGCATTCGATCGGTCCAGGATTATGAAACCTAAACCTCCCACTGTAAACAGGAAGCTGGATGCAAGTCCTTCCATAATATACTGTCCATTTACTCTGTAGGCCAAGAAAGCTACTGGCCTCTGATGCCCATGTTCATCAGTCACAGAACCAACACTTGGAGGTTCAACAATAACATCATACATTATTCCTCTGGTGATGAGGAAGTAAGACACCACCACCAGAGCACACACAGTCATGGCCAACGGCACGGGCATCCAGGGTGGCTTCTTCAGCTTCAGGTTAGGACATTCGAGCACAAAGAACAGGACCTTCGAGCACAAAGAACGGGACACGGTACAAAGTCTCCATGTTGGTGGAAGCAAGGGCTGTTCTCTGTAGGAATTTTATGTTCCAACAGTTCTATTGAGTTTTAAAATTTTCTGCCATCAAATTTGTAATATTCATGATCTTTTTTCTGTTCTTTGCATTTGTTTTTGTAGTATCTAGTTGTTATTTCATAGGTTGCAATATCTTTTTATTTCTGATACTAATAATTTTTCAAAGTTTTATTCTTTCTGCATAGTTTGTATTTCCCCCAAATTGTCTTTCCATGTTTGTTAGTTCTGTCTTCCACAGTATTCCACACTGTTGACCATTCACTTTTTGAAACTCAATGCTACATTTTCTTTGATAATAACTTGCTAGTTTTTTCCCATTACTTTGTTAATTCCTACATTGGCTCCTCTTTCATCACCTGTTTATTCAAGGATGTTTTCAATCAACAAACACTTATAGAACACTGATTATTTTACAAGTATTGTGCTTGGTGAGGGACACTCAGAAATTAGCAAAACATGGTGCCTGACCTTCTCAAGTTATCTTACTTTTCTCTTGGTATTCAATCTTTCTTTTTTAATTTTAATTTTTGTGGGTAGATAGTAGGTGTATATATTTATGGGGTACATGAGATGTTTTGATACAGACATGCAATGCATAGTAATCACAACATGGAAAATGGGGTATCCATTACCTCAAGTATTTATTCTTTGTGTTACAAACAATCCAATTATACTTTCAGTGATTTAAAAATGTACAATTAAATTATTTATTGACTATAATCATCCTGTTGTGCTATCAAATACTAGCTAGGTCTTTTTCATTCTAACTGTTTTGTACACATTAACCATCCCCACCTCCCTGACATGCCCCCACTACCCTTCCCAGCCTCTCATAACCATCCTTCTACTCTCTCTACCCCCATGAGCTCAATTGTTTTGATTTTTAGATCTCACAAATAAGTGAGAACATGTGATGATATTTGTCTTTCTGTGCCTGGTTTATTTCACCTAGGATAATAACCTCCAGTTCCATCCATGTTGTTGCAAATGACAGAATCTCATCTTTTTTTTTTTTTTTTTTTGAGACGGAGTCTCGCTCTGTCGCCCAGGCTGGAGTGCAGTGGCGCAATCTCGGCTCACTGCAAGCTCCGCCTCCCGGGTTCACGCCATTCTCCTGCCTCAGCCTCTCCGAGTAGCTGGGACTACAGGCGCCCGCCACCACGCCCGGCTAATTTTTTTTGTATTTTTAGTAGAGACGGGGTTTCACTGTGGTCTCGATCTCCTGACCTCGTGATCCGCCCGCCTCGGCCTCCCAAAATCTTTTTTTTTTTTTGAGATAGGGTCTCACTCTGTCACCCAGGCTGGAGTGCAGTGGCATGATCATGGCTCACTGCAGCCTTAACCTCCTAGGCTCAAGCAATTCTCCTGCCTCGGCCTCCCCAGTAGTTGAAACTACAGGTGCATGCCACCAACACCTGGCTACTTTTTTGTAATTTTTGTAGAGATGGAGTTTTTCCATGTTGCCCAGGCTGGTCTTGAACTCCTGAGCTCAAGCAATCTGCCTGCTTCGACCTCCCAAAATGCTAGGACTACAGGTGTGAGCCACTGCACCCAGCTGATCTTATTCTTTTTTATTGCTGAATAGTACTCCACTATGTATAAGTACCACTTTTTTTTTATCCATTCGTCTGCTGATGGACACTTAAGAATGGTTCCAAATCTTGGCTATTGTGAACAGTGCTGCAACAAACAAACATGTAAGTGCAGACCTCCCTCTGATATACTGATTTCCTTTCTTTGGGGTATATACCCAGCAGTAGGATTGCTGAATCATATGGTAGCTCTGTTTAGTTTTTTGAGGAACTTTCAAACTGTTCTCCATAGTGGTTGTACTAATTTACTTTGCCACCAACAGTGTACGAGGGTTCCCTTTTCTCCACATCCTCACCAGCACTTGAAATTGCCTGTCTTTTGGATATAAGCCATTTTTACTGAGGTGAGATGGTATGTCATTGTGGTTTTGATTTGCATATCTCTGATGACAAATGATATTGAGTACCTTTTCATATACTCATTTACCATTTGTATGTCTTCTTTTGAGAAATGTCTGTTCAGATCTATTGCTCATTTTAAAATCAGATTATTAGATTTTTTTCCTATTGAATTAAGCTCCTTATATATTCTGGTTATTAATTCCTTGTCAGATGGGTAGTTTGCTAATATTTTCTCCCATTCTATGGGTTGTCTCTTCACTTTGTTGATTATTTCCTTTCTGTACAGAAGCTTTTTAACTTGATGTGATCCCATTTATCCATTTTTGCTTTGGCTGCCTGTGCTTGTGGGGTATTACTCAAGAAATCTTTGCCCAGTCCAGTGTCCTAGAGAGTTTCCCCAATGTTTTCTTGTAGTAGTTTCATAGTTTCACGTCTTAGATTTAAGTCTTTAATCCATTTTTATCTGATTTTTGTATATGGCTAGAGATAGGGGTCTAGTTTCATTTCTTCTGCATATGGATATCCAGTTTCCCAGCATCCATTTATTGAAAAAACTGTCTTTTCCCCAGTGTATGTTCCTGGCACCTTTGTAACAAATGAGTTCAGTGTAGGTGTGTGGATTTGTTTCTGGGTTTTCTATTCTGTTCCATTGGTCTGTGTGTCTATTTTATGACAGTATCATGCTATTTTAGTTACTATAGCTCTGTAGTATAATGTGAAGTCAAGTAATATGATTACTCCATTTTTTTGTTCTTTTTGCTTAGGATAGCTTTGGTTATTCCAGGTCTTTTGTGGTTTCACATAACAAAAAACAATTTTAGAATTATTTTTTCTATTTCTGTGAAGAATGTCATTGGTATTTTGATAGGGATTACATTGAATCTGTAGATTGAGTAGTATGAATATTTTAACAATATTGATTTTTTCCAATCCATGAATGTGGAATATCTTTCCATTTTTTGGTGTCTTCTTCAATTTCTTTCATCAGTGTTCTATAGTTTTCATTATAGAGATCTTTCACTTCTTTGGTTAACTCCTAGGTATTTAATTTTATTTGTGGCCACTGTAAATGGGATTACTTTTTAAATGTATTTTTTAGATTGTTCACTGTTCGCATATACAATTGCTACTGATTTTTTTTTTTTTTTGGTGGAGTCTCACTGTTGTCGCCCCGGCTGGAGTTGCAGTGGCACGATCTCAGCTCACTGCAACCTCTGCCTCCTGGGTTCAAGCGATTCTCCTGCCTCAGCTTCCCAAGTAGCTGGGATTACAGGTGCCCACCATCACGCCTGGGTAATTTTTGTATTTTTAGTAGAGGTAGAGTTTCACCATGTTGGCCAGGCTTGTCTCAAACTCCTGACCTTAGGTGATCCACCTGCCTCGGCCTCCCAAAGTGATGGGATTACAGACGTGAGCCACTGCGCCCGGCCTGCTGATTTTTGTATGTTGATTTCGTATCCTGCAATTTTACTGAATTTGTTCATCAATTCTAATAGTTTTTTGGTGGAGTCTTTAGGTTTTTCCAAATATAAGATCATATCATCTGCAAACGAGGATAATTTGACTTCTTCCTTTCCAATTTAAATGCCCCTTATTTCTCTCTGGTTTGCTTGCTCTAGCTAGGACCTCCAGCATTATGTTGAATAACAGTGGTAACATGGGGCATCCTTGTCACGTTCCAGATCTTAGAGGAAAGATTTTCAGTTTTTCCCCATTCAATATGATATTAGCTGTGGGTCTGCCATATATGTCTTTTATTATGTTGAGGTATGTGTCTTCTATACCCATTTTTAAAGCATTTTTATCATGAAGAGATGTTGGATTTTATCAAGTGCTTTTTCAGCATCAATTGAAATGATCATATGGTTTTTATCCTTTATTCTGCTGATATGATGCATCATATTGATTGATTTCCATATACTGAACCATCCTTGCATCCCAGGGATAAATCCCACTTGGTCATGATGAATGATCTTTTTAATGTATTGTTGAATTCAGTTTGCTAGTATTTTGTTGAGGATTTTTTGCATCAATATTCATCAGAGATATTGGCCTGTAGTTTTATTTTTTTGATATGTCTTTGTCTGGTTTTGGTATCAGGGTAATACTTGCCTTGTAGAATGAGTTTGGAAGTATTTCTTCCTCCTCTATTTTCAGAATAGTTTCAGTAAGATTGGTATTAATCCTTCTTTAAATGTTTGGTAGAATTCAGCTGGGTCTCAGGCTTTTCATTACTGGGTGACTTTTTTTTATTATGGCTTTGATCTTGTTACTTGTTATTGGTCTGTTGAAGTTTTGGGTTTCTTCATGGTCCAGTCTTGATAGGTTGTAAGTGTCTTGAAATTTGTCCATTGCTTTTAGATTTTCTGATTTATTGGCATATAGTTGTTCACAGTAGTCACTAATGATCCTTTGAATTTCTGTGGTATCAGCTGTAATGTCTCCTTTTTCATCTCTGATTTTATTTATTTGGGTCATCTCTCTTTTTTTCTTAGTCTGGCTAAAGGTTTGTCAATTTTGTTTAACTTTTCAAAAAACCAACCTTTTGTTTTATTGCTTTTTTTTGTATTGTTTTCATTTCAATTTATTTCTGCTCTGATCTTTATTATTTCTTTTCTTCTATTAATATTAATTTTGGGTTTGGTTTGCTCTTGCTTTTCTAGTTCTTTAAGATGCATCATTAGATTGTTTATTTGAAGTTTTTCACCTTGTTGATGTAGGCACTTATAGCTATACATTTCCCTCTTAATACTGCTTTTGCTGTATCCCATAGGTTTTAGTATGTTGTGTTTCCATTATTATTGGTTTTAAGAAAATTTTCAATTTCCTCTCAATTTCTTTATTGACCCACTGGTCATCCAGGAGCCTATTGTTTAATTTCCATGTATTTGTATAGTTTCCAAAATTCCTTTTGTTATTGATTTCTAGTTTTATTCCATTGTGGTCAGAGAAGATGCTTATTTCAATTTTTTTTGACTGTTTTAAGACTTGTTTTGTAACCTAATATGTGGTCTATCTTTGAGAATAATCCATGTGCTGAGGAAAAGAATGTGTATTCTGCAGCTGCCGGCTGAAATGTTCTGTAAATATCTATTAGTTGCATTTGGCCTACAGTGCAGATTAAATCCAGTGTTCGTTGATTTTCTGTCTGGAAGATGTGTCTAATGCTAATAGTGGGGTGTTGAAGTCTCCAGCTATTACTATACTGAGGTCTATCTCTCTATTTAGCTGTAATAGTATTTGCTCTATATATTTGGGTGCTCCAGTGTTGGGTGTATATATATTTACAATTGTTATATCCTCTTACTGAACTAACCCCTTTATCATTATATCATGACCTTCTTTGTCTCTTCTTTTAGGTTTTGTCTTGAAATCTATTTTGTTTGATAAAAGTATAGCTACTCCTACTCCTTTGTTTCCATTGACATGAAATACCTTTTTCAATCCCTTAATTTTCAGTCTATGTTTGTCTTTATAAGTGAAGTGTGTTTCTTGTAGGTAACAGATCACTGGGTCTAATTTTTTTTAATCCATCCAGCCACTTTATGTCTTTTTATTGGAGAGCTTAGTCTATTTACATTCAGTGTTGTTATTGATAAGTAAGGACTTAGTCCTGCCATTTTGTTATTTGTTTTCTGGTTGTTCTGTGGTCTTCTCTTCCTTCTTTCCTTCCTGTTTTCCTTTAGTGAAGGTGACTTTCTCTGGTGATATGATTTAGTTTCTTACTTTTAACTTTTTGTGTATCTGTTGTATTTTTTTTTTTTTTTTGGCTTGAAATTACCATGAGGCTTGCAAATACTATCTTATAACCCATTATTTTAAACTGATAACAACTTACACTGTTTAAATAAGCAAACAAACAAGCCAAAAGAAACCTAATAAAAACTCTACAACTTCGTGCCCCTGCTTTTTAACTTTTTGTTGTTTCTACTTTTATCTTATTATGCTATGTCTTGAAAGTTGTAGTTATTATTTGTGATTGGTTCATAGTTTAGTCTTTCTACTTAAGAGTAGTTTACACATCACAGTTACAGTGTTATAATATTGTGTTCTTCTGTCTACTTACTATCACCAGTGAGTTCTGTACCTTCATATGATTTCTTATTGTTCATTAACATCCTTTTTGTATTGACAGAAGTACTCACTTTTAGCATTTCTTGTAGGCCAGTCTGGTGTTGATGAAATCCCTCAGTTTTTGTTTGTCTGGGAAAGTCTTTATTTCTCCTTCATGTTTGAAGGGTATTTTTGCCAAACATACTATTTTAGGATAAAAGTTTGTTTCCTTCACTTTAAACATGTCATGCCACTCTCTCCTGGCCCGTAAAGTTTCCACTGAGAAGTCTGCTGCCAGACTCCATTGTATGTTACTTTTTAATTTTCTCTTGCTGCTTTTAGGAACCTTTCTTTATCCTTGACCTTTGGGAGTTTGATTATTAAATGTCTTGAAGTAGTCTTCTTTGGGTTAAATATGCTTGGTGTTCTATAACCTACTTGTACTTGGATATTGATATATCTTCCTCTAGGTTTGGGAAATTCTCTGATATAATCCCTTTGAATAAACTCTCTACCCCCAATCTCTTTCTCTACATCCTCTTTAAGCCCAATAACTCTTAGATTTGCCCCTTGAAGCTATATTCTAGATCTTGTAGGTATGTATCACTCATTTTATTCTTTTTTTCATCTCCTCTGACTGTGAATTTTCAAATAGCCTGTCTTCAAGTTCACTAATTCCTTCTTCTGCTTGATCAATTCTGCTATTAAAAGACTCTGATGCATTCTTCTGTATGCCAATTGCATTTTTCAGCTCCAGAATTTTTGCTTCTTTTGGATTATTTCAATCTCTTTGTTAAATTTATCTGATAGACTTCTAAACTCCTTCTTTGTGTTATCTTGAATTTCTTTGAGTTCCCTCAAAACAGCTATTTTGAATTCTTTCCGAAAGGTCACACATCTGTGTTTCTCCAGGATTGGTTCCTGGTACCTTTAGTTCATTTGATGAGGTCATGTTTTCCTGGATGGCATTGATGCTTGTAGATGTTCGTCAGTGTCTGGGCATTGAAGAATTAGGTATTTGTTGTAGTCTTTTCAGCCTGGGCTTGTATGTACCTGTCCTTCTTGGGAAGGCTTTCCAGATATTTGAAAGGACTTGGGTATTGTGATCTAAGCTGTATCCCTGTACCCCAGTAATGCTGTGGTTCTTGCAGACCCATAGAGGTACCGCCTTGGTGGTCTAGAACAAGATCCGGAAGAATTCTCTGGGCAACCACAGGCAGAGACTCTTGCTCTCTTCCTAGTTTCTCCCAAACTAATGGGGTCTTTCTCTGTTCTGAGCTACTGGAGCTGGTAGTGGTGTGACATAAATACCCTTGTGGCCACCACCACTAGGACTGTGCTTGGTCAAATCTGAAGCCAGCACCAAATTAGGTCTCACCCAAGGTTTGCTGTAACCACTCCCTGGCTACCATCTGTGTTCACTCAAGGCCCTGAGGCTCCATAATCTGCAGGTAGCAAAGCCAGCCAGGCCTGTGTCCTTCTCTTCAGGATGGTGGGTTCCTCCAGACTCTGGGTGTGTCCAGAGGTGCCATCCAGGAGCCAGGGACTAGAGTAAAAAAACCTTAGATGTTCACCTGCTGTTCCACTGTACTGTGGCTGAGCTGGCACTCAAACCACAAGACATAGTCGTTCCTGTCAGGCCTCTGAGTCCAAGCTAAGCCATCGTATTCCCTGTGACCTGCACATATAGGTCCAGATGGCCCGAAGCAAATGAAGAATCACAAAAGAAGTGAAAATGGCTGGTTCCTGCCTTAACTGATGACATCCCGCCACAAAAGAAGTGAAAATGGCCGGTCCCTGCCTTAAATGATGACATTACCTTGTGAAATTCCTTCTCCTGGCTCATCCTGGCTCAAAAGCTCCCCAACTGAGCACCTTGTGACCCCCACCTCTGCCAGCCAGAGAACAACCCCCTTTGATTGTAATTTTCCACTACCTACCCAAATCTTGTAAAACAGCCCCACCCCTATCTCCCTTCACTGACTATCTTTTCGGACTCAGCCCGCCTGCACCCAGGTGAAATAAACAGCCTTGTTGCTCACACAAAGCCTGTTCGGTGGTCTCTTCACATGGATGCGCATGACACTTCCACTCTTCCTGCCCCTTTCCAAAGGCAGAGGAGCCTCCCATGGCCACCACTACCACAGGCCCACGAGGAGTACTGCCAGACTACCATTTAAGGCCCAAGGCCTCTCCAGTCAGCTTGTGGTGAATGCTGCCTGGCTTGGGACTCACCCTTCAGGGCAGTGCGCTCCCCAATGGCCCAGGGCATGTCTAGAAAAGCCATCCAAGAGCCAAGTCCTGGAATGAAGTACCCCAAGAGGCCACTTGGTGCTCTAGACCCTGTGGCTGAGCTGGTACCTAAGGTGCAAGACAAAGTCCCCTTTGCTTTTACTTCCACTTTTCTCAAGTGGAAGGCATCTTGCCCCATAGCCACCACAGCTGGGAATGTCCTGAGACTCACCTTAAGCCATCAAGTTTCAGAGTCTCACCCAAGGTTCTCAGTGTAGTACATGAGTATCACTGCTGGTTATTCAGGGCTCTTCAGTTAGCAGGCAATGAATCCTGTCAGGACTAGCTCCTTCCCTTCAAAGGCAGCAGGTTCCTTTCTGGCCCAAGGTGTGTCAAGAAATGTAGTACAGGGAGCTAGGGCCTGGAAAGGGGGCTTCACGACTCTGACTGGTGCCCTATCCTGGTGTGGCTGAGCTGGTATCCAAGATGCAAGACAAATTCATCCCCACTCTTCCCTCTCCTCTCCTCAAGCAAAGGGACGGGGTCTCTTTTGGAGCCGAAAGCTGAACTGCCTGGGGTTAAGGGTGATGCCATCACTCCCTGAGCTACCCCAGCTGGTGTCTCAGTAGGTCACATGTCTCCCCACAGTCCACTGTCTCTGGGCCCAGTTCAGCATTAGGACTTGCCTAGGAGTCACAGTCCGTGCGGCCTAGACTGCCTTTCAAGTTTATTTAAGGCCCCAGAGCACTTTAGCCCACAGAGGGGAGGCTTGCTGGAACTCAAGTTTGCACTGCTGGGACTGGCAATTCCTCTTTGGCTAGGGCTGGTTTAAATGCTCCCTCTACGGGGAGGTGTCAGCTGAGTTTGGTCTGGTTTTGTTTTCTGTTATAATAGGGCAGCACTGAGTTTAATGCCTCAGAAATGCTGCAATTTCTGTTTTCCCAATGCACCAAAATGCTTTCCACACCATGCTATGACTGCTGGGTGATTGGGGAGGTGTGGCACTGGTGATTCAAGACTGTTTTTCCTATTTCCTCAGTGCCTCTTTTAGCAATATGAAGTTAAAACCAGATATTGTCAGTGCTCACCTGATTTTTGGTTCTTATGTGGGTACTTTTTTTGTGTGTAGATGGTTCTTAGATTGGTGTCCTCATGTGAGGAGGTAGGGAACAATTGGTGTAGCCTTCTATTCTGCCATCTTGTTCTGCCTCCTTCCTCAATCTTTCTTTTTGGATAAGAGAAACTGAAGTCTTGGCCAGGATGCTGTATCCCAGATAATCTTGGGGTATGGAGTTACCAGAGCAAATCACAAATAGGGCATAGAGTAGTGCTAGAAGCACAGCTGGAAGGATAGTCCAATCTAAGTAACCAATCCAAAAAAGACAAGGCAATGTCTAGCTACAAACACATATAGGGACTAATGCAAGAAATGGTTTCAGGGAAGTGGGGAGCAGAGCAAAACTTGGATCTGTTCTTAAGATTAAAAGCAGGCAGCTAGCAGTTTTAGGAATTTTATTCCTGCTGTTTTAGGTTTGTTTTGGTGAGGAATGGAGTTAAAGAGAAAGGAGAAGGAAAATGTTCTAAGTGTTTAAAGATTTAGCAGGGAACAGAAATATGATTTCAAACATCATTTTTATCTAAAATTTTTGATTTCAAAAATTCTGACTTTCTCCCTCAGTTCCAGGTCCATATATTCAACTGTTTCATCAGAAATCTTTATTTAAATGTCCTAGAAGTATCTCAAACTTAAATCTATCTTCCTCCTAAATTCATTTCTCCTCTTTTGTTCTCTAATGAATGGCAACATCATTATCAAAACCATCAATGCCATCCTAGCTAGACATTTTGGAATTCAGTTCTATTTCTTCTTATTCAGTCCTCACTCATCCAATACACTTGGATTTTCAGTCCAGTCCATTTTATCTCTATAATATCTCCCCTTTTTATATCATTGCTTATACCAGTACTGGTTATAGAAATAGATCAGGAAAGGGCCTGTAGAATACCATGGAACCTATCATAGAAAGCTAATATAAGTACGGGATAAACATGTATACAGAAGTAGTAGTTCCTGGGGAAGGCTGAGAATCACATCTCAAGTTGATTGTGGCAATTACAGCCTAATTTCAGACAAAAATTAAGATATGGGAATGGGAAGAGTAATGAGGGATGTAGGTTTCTTCAGCACATTAGTAATGAGGGAAGAGGGTTGTTTTGGTGACAGTTGTGGTGAAAAAGACAGGCCAATACAGGTCCTGAACCAAGGCAGCCAGTTCAAGAAGAGGCAAGAGAGCTTGGAAATAATTCTGGGGGAAAAGATAGCGGGAATGAGGCACAAAAGCAGGCCATAGCCCAGCTGTCAGGGTACAGAGCTATTCTTCTCTCTGGTGCTACAGGCCTGGGGGATGGGGGCAGAACTCAGGTCTCAAAAAGGAGGTCAGAGTAGAACAGCCTCTCTGTGTGGGATAAGAAGAGATATAGAGAGCTACTTTTTGACAGTATCACTCAAATAGAGAGAGCTCGGTTATCATGTAAACACTGCAACTTTGAGTATAAAGCAACATAACATTTTTGCTAGTTAGCAAGAGTTCCTGGAAGCCTGTCTGACTGTTCTTTATTCCTTTTATTTATTTTTTTTTGAGACAGAGTCTTACTCTGTTGTCCATGCTGAGGACAGTAGCATGATCACTGTTCATTGCAGCCTCAACATCCTGGGCTCAAGCAATTCTCCTGCCTCAGCTTCCTGAGTAGCTGGGACCACAAGCGCACACCACCATGCCTGGCTAATTTTTTGATTTTTTGTAGAGATGAGGTCTCACTATGTTGTTTAGGCTGTTTGTATCTCTTGGACTCTGGCAATCCTCCTGCCTTGACCTCCCAAAGTGTTGGGATTACAGGCGTGAGCCATCATGCCCAGCTCTGACTGTTCTTTCTGAGGTTGTTTGTAAGACTTGATTGGCTCTGTTGAACAACTGGGAAAGACAGGTCCTTTGGCATGTAGACTACTCTATCATACAGGCCACCCACCTGGTCTCATTGCCTCTTTCACACTAGTAGCTGTTATTTTATTAGTCTGTTCTCACACTGCTATAAAGAAATAACTGAAACTGGGTAATTTATAAAGAAAAGTTTAATTGGCTTACGGTTCCACAAGACGTACAGGAAGCATGTCTGGGGAGGCCTCAGGAAACTTACAAGACAAAGGGGAAGCAGACACGTCTTACATGGCTGGTGCAGGAGGAAGAGAGAGAAGTGGGAGGTGCTACACACTTTTATTTATATTTATTTATTATTTTGAGACAAAGTCTGGCTTTATCACCAGGCTGGAGTGCAGCAGTGCAATTTTGGTTCACTGCAATCTCTGCCTCCTGGGCTCAAGCCATCCTCCCACCTCAGCCTCCTGAGTAGTTGGGACTACAGGGATGCACCACAATGCCCAGCTAATTTTTGAATTTTTTGTGGAGACAGAGTTTTGCCATGTTTCCCGGGCTGGTATCAAACTCCTGTGTGCAAGCAATCCACCCATCTTGGCTTCCTGAAGTACTGGGATTACAGGTGTGAGCCTCTGTGCCCAGCCTACACACTTTTAAATAATCAGATCTCATGAGAACTCACTCACCATCATGAGAACAGCAATGGGTAAATCCACCCCCATGATCCAATTACCTCCCATCAGGCCTTTCTCCAACAGTGGGGATTACAAATTCAATATGAGATTTGGGTGGGGACACAAATCCAAACCATATCATTCTGCCCCTGGCCCCTTCTAAATCTCATATCCTTCTCACATTGCAAAATACAATCACCCTTCTCAACAGTCCCCCAAGTCTTAACTCATTTCAGCATTAACTCAAAAGTCCACCATCCAAAGTCTCATCTGAGACAAGGCAAGTCCCTTCCACTTATGAGCCGGTAAAATAAAAAACTAGTTACTTCCAAGATACAATGGAAATATAGGCATTGGGTAAATACACCTACCATTTTAAAGGGAGAAATCAGCCAAAAGAGAGGGGCTACAGCCGGGCGCGGTGGCTCACGCTTGTAATCCCAGCACTTTGGGAGGCCGAGGCGGGTGGATCACGAGGTCAGGAGATCGAGACCACAGTGAAACCCCGTCTCTACTAAAAATACAAAAAAAAAAAATTAGCCGGGCGTGGTGGCGGGCGCCTGTAGTCCCAGCTACTTGGAGAGGCTGAGGCAGGAGAATGGTGTGAACCCGGGAGGCGGAGCTTGCAGTGAGCCGAGATTGGGCCACTGCACTCCAGCCTGGGTGATAGAGCAAGACTCCGTCTCAAAAAAAAAAAAAAAAGAGAGGGGCTACATGCCCCAGGCAAGTCCAAAACCCAGCAGGGCAGTCAATAAACCTTACAGCTCCAAAATAATCCCCTTTGGCTCCATGTCTCATATCCACGTCACAGTGATGCAATGGGTGGGCACCTAAGGCCTTGAGCAGCTCCACGCCCTGAGAGCTCAGCTCCCATGGCTGCTTTCAAGGGCTGGTGTTGAGTGCCTGTGGCTTTTCCAGGTGCACAGTATACGCTGTTGGTGGATATACCATCCTGGGATCTGGAGGACAGCAGCCCCCTTCTCAGCTCCACTAGGCAGTGCTCCAGTGGGGAATCTGTGTGGGGGCTCCAACCCACATTTCCCCTCCACACTGCCCTAGTAGAGGCTCTCCATGAAGGCTCTGCCCCTGCGGCAGACTCCTGCCTGGACATCCAGGCGTTTCCATACGTCCTCTGAAATTTAGGCAGAGGCTCCCAAGCCTCAACTCTTGACCTCTGTGCTTAACACCATGTGGAAGCCACCAAGGCTTATGGCTTGCACTCTCTGGAGCTGTGGCCTAAGACATATCTGGGGCCCTTTTAGCCACAGCTGGAGCTGGAGTGGCTGGGATGCAGGGAGCAGTGTTCTAAGGAGCAGGGTAGCGGAGCCCTGGGCCTGGCCTATGAAACCATTCTTCCCTCCTAGGTCTCTGGGCCTGTGATGGGAGGGGCTGCCATGAAGGTGTCTGAAATGCTTTTGAGACATTTTCCTCATTGTGTTGGCTTTACTTAAGCAAATTTCTGCAGCCAGCTTGTATTCCTCCCCTGAAAGGGGGAATTCTTTTCTACCATATAGCCAGGCTGCAAATTTTCCAAACTTTTACACTCTGTTTCCCTTTTAAATATAAGTTCTAGTTTTCAGTTAGTTTTTTTTTTTTTTTTTTTTTTTTCTCACAAATATGAGCTGAGGTTGCTAGAAGCAGTCAGGCTACATCTTCAACACTGCTGCACAGAAATTTCTTCTGCCAGATGCCCCAAATCATCACTCTCAAGTTCAAGGTTCCACAGATCCCAAGGGCAGGAGCACAATGCCTCAAACATCTTTGCTTCAGTTCCCAAAAAGCAACCCATGTTCATCTGAGACCATCTCAGCCTGGACTTCATTGTCAATATCACTATCAGCATTTTGGTCACAACAATTTAACGAACCTCTAGGAAGCTCCAAACTTTCCTTCATCCTCCTGTCTTCTTGTAAGCCCTCTACACTTTTCTAACCTCTGCCTGTTACCCAGTTCCAAAGCTGCTTCCACATTTTCAGTTATCTTTATGGCAATGCCTGACTTCCCAGTACCAATTTTCTGTATTGGTACATTCTTGCACTGCTATAAAAAAATAACCTGAGAATGGGTAATTTATTTTTAAAAAAGAGGCTTAATTGGCTCATGGTTCTGCAGGCTGTACAGGAAGCATGGCTTGGGAGGCCTCAGGAAACTTACAATCATGGTGGAAGGCAAAGGGGAAGCAGGCACATCTTACATGGCTGGAGCAGGAGGAAGAGAGAGAAGGGGCAGGTGCTTACACACTTTTCAATAACCGGATCTTGTGAAAACTCACTCATTATCAGGAGAACAGAGAGGGGGAAATCTGCCCCCATGATCCATTCACCTCCCACAAGCCCCCTCCTCCAACAAGGGAGATTACAACTGGATATGACATTTGAGCAGGGACACAAATCCAGACTGTATCAGTTATCGTCCAAAAGAGAAAGGTAGTTTAGGGAAACTCAAAAAACTTTACAGAAATTCAAAAAATTATTATATCAAATGAACCTAGGTTATAAATAACTTCCTTATTTATAAAGCAGAAATTATTATACCTCACAAAGTAGTTTTGAAACCTAAATGGATTAACATATATAAAGTCCTCTGCACACAGAAAACCAAACACTGCATGTTCTCACTCATAGGTGGGAATTGAACAATGAGAACACTTGGACACAGGGCGGGGAACATCACACCCCGGGCCTGTCGTGGGGTGGAGGGCAGGGGGAAGGATAGCATTAGGAGAAATACCTAATGTAAATGATGAGTTAATGGGTGCAGCAAACCAACATGGCACATGTATACCTATGTAACAAACCTGCACGTTGTGCACATGTACCCTAGAACTTAAAGTATAATAAAAAATAAAAATAAAAAATAAAGTCCTTTGCATGATGCTTGGAACACAGTGGGATCTAAAAAGCAAAATGAAAACTGGCTTATTAACTCTTCTTCTTAAAATTTTCTTTTTCCTTTTTTTTTTTTTGAGATGGAATCTCGCTCTGTAACCCAGGCTGGAGTGCAGTGGCATGATCTCAGCTCACTGCAGCCTCCGCCTCCCAGGTTCAAGCAATACTCCTGCCTCAGCCTCCAAAGTAGCTGGGATTACAGGCATCCACCACCATGCCTGGATGATTTTTGTATTTTTAGTGGAGACAGGGTTTCACCATGTTCGCTAGGCTGGTCTTGAACTCCTGACCTCAAGTGATCCACCCACCTTGACTTCCCAAAGTGCTGGGATCACAGGCGTGAGCCACCATGCCTGGCCCCTTCTTAAAAATTTTCAACGGTTTTCTATGATTAGGCTTCTACAATCTGGTTTCATTATAAAAACAAGCATTTGTTTCAGACCTGTCTGTTGTTGCTACTAGGTTATAAGCTAGTTTAAGAACCATGTCTGTTTTAGACTCTCAACAATCAGCACTATTCCCTGCACATGGTACTTAATAAATACTTGTTGAATCAATGAGTGAACATAAACTCTTTCTCCATTAATGCACCCCCAATATATAGTTCATAAGCACAATGCTAACACATGCTCCTTAGGATAACTCTGATGCTAATGTAGGGTCCTGAAATATCAAGGGAATTCTCATATCCATCTCAATTCACTGAATGATGCAAATTATTTTGTGCTTTCTTTCACTGTTTGAACACTTCAGGCTCCTAGGGACAGGGACTGCATCGACAAAGTCCATAAACTAGACCAATATATAATACTATCATTCTCTGTTCTTTTTCACCAAAACCTTTTTGAGATACACAGTTGGACTGCTTTAAGAAACTTAGAGTTAAACACAGTTGTTTGGATAGAATGAAATGATTAAAATTAAGTGATTGCAACTGCAGAAATATCCCAACCTCTTAACATGCAATAAAGCAACAAAGTAGAGGTAAGAGGGTTGGTTTGGTGACAGTGGTGATGAAAAAGACCTTTTTTTTTTTTTCAATAAAAAAGTTGTACAATTACCGTTCACTTGGTTGATTTCTGAGTTGGAGGATAGAATCTCATCTGCCAGTTTCTGTGCAGTAGGAAGAACTTCAGTGTGGTGTGCCGTGATTAAATATTGAATAAACTTTTGTAGCTGGTCCCTATTCATCTGGAAAAGGGTTTCGGAGATAGGAAGACGCAATTTGACTTGTTCTGGTTTACGGATCCTGTAGAGTGAGAGCGCTACCACATGGGCACAGTAGAATATGTCCTTGTTCCCACAGCCACATGTCACTGAGGTGATTTTGCATCGATCAAAACTGATTGCAACTTTGTAAGTCACTGCTGGTTCAGAGGTAGTGGCCAGCTCAGTTACTGTGCCACTCAGATGAAAGCCTAAGGAAACACAAAAGAAATTGTGTTTACAGATTCTAGAGTAATAAACTTAGATTCTCATTTTACATGTGAATTCATCAATTCATAAATTATGTACTGGGTATCTCCTACACATGTACATGATAGGCTTTGCCATAGACACAGAGGTCAATGAAATTCAGTTACTGCTCTAAAGAAACACACAATATAGAAAGAGTCCTTACCCTGGAGTTCGTGAACCTCCTGAACTCACACTGATATGAAAACTTTAGTTTGTACGTGTATACGTTTTTCTGGGAGTGGGGGATAGTTCATAGCTATCATCATAGTCTCAGAAAGACTAATAAGGAATCCTAAATAAGGACCCCTGTAGTAGATTTTCAGCTCTAGGCGGTAGGCATAGACAAGTCTACAAATAATATCTGTATAATCTAGAGTAAGGTAGATGTCACAAATAAAGAGAATCCAAAATGCCATGAGGAAGGACAGAAGGAAGATCAAAGAAGACTAAGGAAAATAATTCTTCTTTAAAACATAAAATCCCACGTGGAATACATAAAAGGCAAGAAATTTAAGACATGAAAGGCACAGGTAGGTGCAATGAAACTGTAGTGTTACACCTCTACTCACTAGGCACACAGTAACAATAATTTTGAAATGTAGGGAGAATCCATTTTTAACTTAACAAAATTAAAAGATAAAATCAATAGCAAATCAATTCTATAATATTAATTATTCTTTATTATTATTTTATCTCTGGGGTCTTGCTCTGCCACCGAGGCTGGAGTACAGTGGTGCAATCTCGGCTCACTTCGGCCTCTGTCTCCTGGGCTCAAGTGATCTTCCCACTCTGAGCCTCGAGTGCAAAAATACAGGAAAATAAAGGAAAGGCTAATGAAAAAACGAGCCAGGCACAGTGACTCATTTTTGTATTTTTAGTGCAGATGGGGTTTTACCATGTTGCCCAGGCTGGTCTTGAACTCCAGGGCTCAAGCAATCCGCTTGGCTCAGCCTCCCAAAGTGCTGGGATTACAGGCGTGAGCCACCATGCCTGGCTATTCTTTACTATGATTCTTCTTCTTTGAAAAGAGTATGTATTCATCTAATCATTAAGTCATTCAACAAAAGTTTAATGAGACCTTAAGTATTGAATTGCTAGGCCTAGGGATGCTAACAAAAAAAGAAGGTATTTGTGAAGCATCTGCTATGCAGCAGAACTGTTTTGGGTACTTTTAATAATTTATCACAGCAACCTTATAAAATCAGTACTATTTTCCTTATTTTAAAGGTATGTAAACTGTGGTTCAGAAAGTTTAAGTAATTTGCCCAAGGCACTAGCAAATGTGACAGACCTGAGATTTGGAACCAGGCGGTCTGATTGACTTCAATGTGAATTTTCTTTTCATTATATTTCATTACCTCTAAAAGGTGCCACAACAAAGTTCTTATCAAAACCCACAGACATGCTTAGTGCAGTGGCTCACATATGTAATCCCAATGGCTCAACAGGTTCAGGTGAGAGGATTACTTGAGGCCAGGAGTTGGGAGACCAGCCTGGGCAACACAGTAAGACCCTGTCTCTACACAAAATAAAAAAAAAGTAGCCGGTATGGTGGCACATGCCTGTAGTCCCAGCTACACATATAAGTAAATGATTATAATATGATGTGCCAAATGCTATAGTAGAGACAGGAACAAAGGTGAGACTAATTTCAGAGACTTTCCTGTTTAACTGGACTATACACTGTGAACAGGAAAGCTATTTTAAATAGTCTTATATCTGTTGGACAAACATTTGTCAAGTAAGAAAAGGTACATATATAAGTTTCAGAGCCACCATTGTGACCTGGCAGAATTAACAAATGCAGAGAAAACTTTCCAAAATTCAAGTTTCAGACAGTTATGGTTAATTAAAATAAGACCCAAATTTACAAGTACGTACACTCATAAAACCTAGCCAAATTATCACATAAAGGCACATTTAGGTCTAATCCAAAGAAAGGTACACATTACTGAAAACATTCAGATTAATTTCCAGAGCAAGAAAAAGATAAAAATAAATTCAATAACTTCATAGCCTACAGGTTTGGTTAAACCCCAGAGAGGCTTTTTCTCAGCAAAACAAGCTGCAGGTTTAAAAATATTTACCGTCATTTGTTTAAAGCAAAGTCAAAAAGTTACATTCAAATTAATTATAGGTAAAGATTAATTACAGGTAAAGACTGCCTTCACTTAAGAACTAAGGAAGCTGGGCAACACAGCTCAGGTGCTGTAATCCCAGCACTTTCAGAGACCAAGGTGGGAGGATTGCTTGAGGCTAGGAGTTCAAGACCAGCCTCAGCAACATAGCAAAACCCCATATCTACAAAAAATCAAAAATATTTGTGACCTGACTCCACAGTAAGGGAAAATAAAATAAAATAAAATAAGTAAATAAATAAGCAAGCTGGGTGTGGTGGCACACACCTGTAGTCCCAGCTACTTCGGGACTGAGGTGGGAGGAATGCTTGGGTCCAGGAGTTTGAGGTTGCTAGATAGCTATGATGGTGCCACTGCACTCCAGCCTGGGACACAGGGTGAGACCCTGTCTCTTTAAGAAGAAGAAAACAAAAAGAACTAAAGAAGAGAACTGTAGGGTTGGGAAGCAGCTCCTCTCCAGACCTATACCCACCAGACATTGCCAGCAGAGTAATATATAGCAAAGAGCACATTACACTAGGAATTAGGCAGCTAGAACCTGATATTTACTATGGAGTCTTGGGCCACCCACTTTACAACTCTGAGCCTTAGATATCTTCTAAGTAGGTATAATAATACTTGCTCTGCTTACCTCTCAAAAGTACTCTGTAAAACTATAAAATGTCCTACAGATGTATTACTAATGTTTTAATGCAATTATTGTTAATGGCTCTCCATGTAAAGGGGATAAGAGACAACTTCCCCAATGGCCAAGTTTCACAGTGGTTGAAAACTAAGTGCTAAGAAAGTACATTCTTAATTTCCCTCGGGCCATTCAGAAGTATTTAGTACATTTGAATCCTGATACAAAGACCCTCACAGAAGGGCTACATTAAAATTTCAAACTAAATAGTAATGTCATTGTGGAAAAGCCTACTAAGCCCCTGAGTCTAAAGGTGGCTCATGCCTTTAATCCCAGCACTGTGGAGGGCCAAAGCAGGAGGATCACTTGAGGCCAGGCATTCAAGACCAGCCTGGGCAACATAGCAAGTACTAGCTACTCAGGAGGTTGAGGTGGGAGATCACTTCAGCCCAGGAGGTTGAGGCTGCAATAAGCCATGATGACACCATTGTGCTCCAGATTGAGTGACAGAGCAAGACTCTGTCTCAAAATAAAAACAAACAAAAAACAACCAACCAACCAAACAAACAAAATGAAACATAGAAACATTTCTGCTTTATCCGTTCAATGCTTTAGGCACACTTGGCTTGCAGCACAGTCTCTGAGCCCAACTTCTCCTTCCCTTCCTGCATGAAAACTGAGTAAGAACATTCATTAGATTTGAGACTGAAACAGTCATCAATAGTTATCTTATTAGGATGTAAGGCTCATGAGGTCAGGGCTTTCTCTGTGTATTGTTCATCACTATATTAAAAAAAAAAACCACCCTGGTTGTGTATTTACAAAAACATTGGACCTCAGCTTCTACATTTTTAAGATGAGAGGCTGGCCTAAATGATCTCCATGGTTTAATCCTGTGCAGATACATTATGGTTCTATAGTGACTACCACTGAATTTCCCACAATGTTAGACACAGAACTTTGCATATTATAGTTATTTAATAAATGGTGGCTGATCTTACAAAGCAAAGCTCTTTTACTTAGTCTTTATGAGGGCTTCTTATGTGTGAGGCTCCATTCTAAGTGCTTTATATGCATTAACACACTTAATTATCACAGTTTTATGAATTTGATAGTAGGTGTGATGGTAAGTTTTTTTGTTTTCTGAGATGGAGTCTCACTCTGTCGCCCAGGCAGAAGTGCAGTGGCCCGAACTCAGCTCGCTGCAACCTCCACCCTCCAGGTTCAAGTGATTCTCCTGCCTCAGCTTCCCGAGTAGCCAACACACCTGGCTAATTTTTGTATTTTTAGTAGAGACAGGGTTTCACCATCTTGGCCAGGCTGGTCTTGAACTTGTGACCTCGTGATCCACCCCCCTCAGCCTTCCAAAGTGCTAGGATTACAGGTGTGAGCCCCTGCACCTGGCCCGATGGTTAGTTTTATGTGTTAATTTGACTAGGCTATGGTACCTAGCTATTCAACCAAACACTAATCTAGGTGTTGCTGTGCAGGTAATTTGTAGATGTGGTTAATATTTACAATCGGTTGACTTTATCTAATGCAGATTATCCTCAATTATGTGGGTGGGCCTCATACAATCAACTGAAAAGTCTTACAAGCAAAATCTGAGGTTTCTCTGAGAAAGAACAAATTCTGCCTCAAGATTGCAGCACCAGGGCCTGCCCCAAAATTTCCAGCCTGCCCTACAGATTTCATACTTCTCAGCTGCCCATATCACATAGGCCAATTCCTTAAAATAAATCCTAACTATCTATCTATCTATCTATCATCTCCCACTAGTTTTGATTCTCTGGAAAATTTTGATTACTATTACTACTCCCATATTTTTGTATGAGAAAACATAAGCATAGAAAGCTTAAGTAACTCATTCAAAGGTCACTCTGCTAGGAAGTGACAAAGCCAGGATTCACACCCAGGCAGTCTGGTTCTGAAGCTCAAACTCTTAACTATTATACCATACTGCCTCTCTATAATATTGTACTGTAGGCAATTAATACCACATTTAACTAATGGAATTACAAACTATAAAACAATATAACTAGAAATATTATTAGAAAACAATGGTCAGGTTTATTAAAATTCTAAAATTTCAGTTTTTACAGCATTGGTAATGGCTTGAAACCTCTAGGTTAATCTAGAATTAGAGCTCAAGTATCAATTTAGATTCCAGTTGTCTTCAAAATAGATCAATATTAAAATAACTGAGAAACTTTCTGCAAAATAGTTTTCAAAGCTAATTATACATGGCTCCCTAGAGGCTCTGGCTAAGGCTTACGTTCATTGAGCTGTGTAAATGCTTGGGCTCTGTCAGCTGTATTAACACTGGTATAGCTCATGCTTCAGGCCTAGGCCCATCTGAAAGGCAGAAGGCTCTGTGTGGCTCTGTGTAAGTCTCCTTGTTGGGAGTTTCTTTTTCCCCTCATATATCTTAAAAGGGAAGTCCCTTTCAAATATCTATACTCCTTGCCTTTTTGTAACCTAGCAACATTTTTAAAAAGTCTGATTACTCCTGAGAATAAAGCTAAGTAGATTAGGTTTAATGTAGTGTTTCTTTCCCATTGCAAACCTAATGGCCATAAACATGTCCATCAATAATCTAGTATTTTAAGCAAACATGTAGAAGCTTGTTTTTTTTTGTTTGTTTCTTTGTTTTTTGAGACAGGGTCTTGCTCCGTTACTCCGGCTGGAGTGCAATGGCGCGACCACGGCTTGCTGCAACCTTGACCTCCTGGGCTCAAGGAATTCTCCCAACTTAGTTTCCCCAAGTAGCAGAAACTACAGGTGCATGCCACTATGCCTGGCTAATTTTTTTTTTTTTTTTTTTTTTTTTTGAGACGGAGTCTCACTCTGTCGCCAGGCTGGAGTGCAGTGGCGTGATTTTGGCTCACCACAACCTCCAACTTCCTGGTTCAAGTGATTCTCCTGCCTCAGCCTCCCGAGTAGCTGGGATTACAGGCAAGCGCCACCATGCCCAGCTAATTTTTGTATTTTTAGTAGAGTTGGGGTTTCACCATGTTGGTCAGGATGGTCTCGATCTCCTGACTTCGTGATCCGCCTGCCTCAGCCTCCCAAAGTACTGGGATTACAGGCACAAGCCACCGTGCCCAGCTGCCTGGCTAATTTTTTTGCATTTTTTGTAGAGATGGGGTTTCACCATGTTGCCCAGGGTGATCTCAAACTCCGGGGCTCAGAAGCTTGGTTTTTAAAAATCCTTACTGGCTGGGTGTGGTGGCTCATGCCTATAATCCCAGCACTTTGGGAGCCCAACGTGGGAGGACTGCTTGAGCCCAGGAGTTCAAGACCAGCCTGGCTATCAAACAAAAAAGTATAGAGACAGGGCCAGGCGTGGCAGCTCACGCCTGTAATCCCAGTACTTTGGGAGGCTGAGGCAGGTGGATCACTTGAGCTCAGGAGTTCAAGACCAGCCTGGCAACATGGCGAAACCCCGACTCTCTGAAAAGCACAAAAAATTAGCCAGGCGTGGTGGTGCACGCCTATAGTCCCATAGCCACAGTCCCAGATACTTGGGGGGCTGAGGTGGGAAGATCACTGGAACCTGGGAGATCGAGGTTACAGTGAGCCAAGATCATATCACTGTACTCCAGAACAAGGCAAGCAGAGACAGCAGTATGTTGAGTCCCCATGTATGCATCACTTAACTTCAACAATTATCAACACAAAGACAAATTTCTTTAACCTACCATTTACCAACTCCTTTCCTACCTCCTCCATAGATTACTTTGAAAGCAAATCCCACAAGTATCATTTCATTGGTAAACACCTCTGTATGAATCTCTAAAAGACCTAAAATTAGCAACTCCTTAATACCAAATATTCAGTGTTCAGATTTCCATAATTAACTTTTTTTTTTTGAGACAGGGTCTCTCTCTGTTGCCCAAGCTGGAGTGCAGTGGTGTGATCATGGCTTACTGCAGCCTCAACCTCCTGGGCTCAAGTGAACCTCCCACCTCAGCCTCTTGAAAAGTTGGAGCTACAGGCATGTGCTACCATGCCTGTCTCATTTTTTTTTATTTTTTGTAGAGATGGGGTCTCAATGTGTTGTCCAGGCTGGTCTTGAACTCCTGGCCTCAACTGATCCTCCTGCCTTGGCCTCCCAAAGTCCTGGGATTATAGGCATGAACCACTGTGCCTGGCTCTTTATTTTTCTTTAACAGGATGTTTGTTCAAATCAAGATGCAAACAAGGTGCAGACATTTAATTTGGTTGTTATGTCTCTTAAACTACAAGTTCCCTTCTTCCCCAACATCCTAATATTGAAAAATAATGTGAGTTCTGGAGACTTGATGAGATTTGGGTTTTTTGCTGAAATTACTTCACAGGCTGTGTTGCATACTTTCTACTGCATCACATTGGGAGACATATAACGCCTGATTGTCTTTCTTTTCATGCTGTTAGGAATGAACAGTGGGTTTTGGTGTTTTTGACCTGATCTCTCCCTTACAAAGTTCCTTGTGAGCTTTTCACCTAATGGTTTTAACAGTCATTGATGATTGTTGCCTTCACTTATTATTTCATTGGGGTGAATTTATTTTTTATTTAAAGTTTTGACTGTCTTTCTTTGGTTCTTAACACCCTTATCTGTAAAATAAAGAAAAAAACACATAAAGTGGTTAGGTCAGTGCCTGGAACCTGGTGGGCTCTTAACAAAAACAGTAACAGAAACAAGCGCCACAAAAATTGCTTAGAAACTCATGGGAAAAACAACTACTTTATAAATGAAGTTTTCCTAAATATCATCTTTGTGATACTCCTTCATTCACATTTTCCTAAAATACAAAAAAGAAAAATACATACATTGTGAAGTTATTCTACTTATCAAATATTCAAGTGCCCAAGAACTATATAGGCTTTCAAAACAGTCTATTTTATTACTTATAGGTCTTCAAGTGATTAGGATATGGATAAATTGTGGGGAGCAATAGGCAGGTATAAAGAGAAGCAATATATAATGTTAGACTTGGTAGTGTACCACAGTTAAAACACACACACACGCGCGCACGTGCGCACACACACACACACACAAACACACACCCCTACCTGCTTTACTAGTGACTCCAGTGGGCCATAAAGGTAAAACACCCCTATTTTGTTCCTTCCTACAGTCTGTTTTTTGATGCAAAGCAGTCAGAGATGGTGGACCTGGTAGATAACTGTGTGTGTGTGCGTGTGCGCGTGTGTGTTTGTGTTTTTCAAGAAAATGGACAATCAGGCAGCTGCTTGCCTTGTGGCCCTATCACCACACACACACACACACACACACACACACACACACACACACACACACAAAGCCCTCAAGTGCTTTAACACTGAGCAGGCCCTGCATAAAGCACCAAACATTTTCAAGTTGTTCTTGTTTAGTTTTACAACCAGTGCATTTACCCACCCCTTGCCCCTCGGATCACAAAGCAAAGCCTTGCCCTGAGAAGAAGAGATGCTTCATGCTGTTCTATGGCTTAGACAGCTTCCCTACCTGACATGTAGATTGTTTAGAACTGTAAGAATAAAATTGTACCACAGCTGCTTCTCCATTACATATCACACTGGCTGTGACATCTCTGCTTCCAGAAAAATCACTGGCCTTCTATAAATACCTGCTATTATGAGAACCCCCACCAGCATATCATCCTATAAATGAGCCATGCTTTCTTTGCCTTCAGCATGCTCCAAGTGCGACTTAGGCAAGATTTAAAAATGTATCAAAATGGCCTCACAGGCTCCTAACAACCAAGTACTTTGCAGGTGGTCCTTGCAAGAGCTAGACATGCTTAAATGTGCAGCAAGAGCTCTGAGAACCACAACATCAGTAAGAAACTTAAAAATCCATGGTTTAAAAGAGTTCTGATTCTCCTGCATTCTAAACTGAGGACACAGGAATTGACTGAAATTGTTCACTTAACAGTTTTCTTTCCCAGCATTAAGGCTGAGGAGTCCTGGGCATGGGCTAGACTCCACCTTGGATTAAACAGAAAAGGACTAAAGACCATTTTTCTATTTGGACCTGTGTGACAGACAGATATATACAAATTTCCCCTCTCCAAATAAGGAAATTCTATGTGCTTCATGGCTTAGCTCAAATATCATCTCTATATAAAACTACTTGGTGCCCCAACTGTTGAAATGGATCATATTAAGTGAAAAAGCCTTAACATTTATGGGTATGGAGCTTATATTCTAGTTTATATGAGTGAGATTTTACTCAAAATCAAGTAATAAAGGACCTGAGACATAATCATTTCATAGACGAAGAACAAGGTTCAGAGAAGTTATGTGATTTGCCCTAATCTTATTGCATGATTATAGTCATGGTAACAGAAATTATTATAAAATGATCATAATTTCACATTCTGAAACAATGTTGGGCTTTAAAAACTAGGAAAAATAAATGTATAGCATTTCTTTCAACTCAATGTGCTTCTTTTTTTTTGTTTGTTTTTGAGACAAGGTCTCGCTCTGTCACCCAGGCTGGAGTGCAATGGTGCGAACTCAGCTCACTGCAACATCCGCCTCCCAGGTTCAAGCAATTCTCCTGCCTCAGTCTCCCGAGTAGCTGGGATTATAGGCCCCCACCACCACACCCGGCTAGTTTTTGTATTTTTAGTGGAGATGGGGTTTCGCCAAGTTGGCCAGGTTGGTCTCGAACTCCTAGCCTCAAGTGATTTGCCTGCTTCGGCCTCCCAAAGTGCTGGGATTACAGGCGTGAGCCACCGCGCCCAGCCAATATCCTTTTTTTTTTTAAGATGGAGTCTTGCTCTGTCACCCAGGCTGGAGTGCAGTGGGACGATCTTGGCTCACTGCAACCACCGCCTCCTGGGTTCAAGCCATTTTCCTGCCTCAGCCTTCCAGGTAGCTGGGACTACAGGCATGCACCACCACCCCCAGCTAATTTTTTTGTATTTTTAGTAGAGATGGGGTTTGATCATGCTGGCCAAGCTGGTCTTGAACTCCTGACCTCAAGTGATCCACCTGCCTCGGCCTCCCAAAGTGCTGGGATTATAGACATGAGCCACCGTGCCCAGCCTATACTTCTTAACTATAGCTAATTATTTATTTTGATCAAAAAAGAAAAATAATTTTTAATCATTAACATTTTGGGGCACTTACCATGTACTAGGCACTAATTTCTTTTACATACTTTATATGATTTAACCCTCACCACAACATTATGTGTTTAATACTATTATTATCCCCATTTTTGTTGGTAAAGAAACTGAGACAGAGCTAGGATTTGGGATTTGGACCTAGGAAGTCTGGTTTGAGAGTCTAACCTATTAACAACCACATTTTATTTCCATTATAAATTTCCAAAACATCAATCTTATTTTCCTAGATCCTCTTTAAAAAAAATATTTTAGATCAAGGTTCATTCATTCATTCAATAATTATTTAACATTTACTATGTGTTAGGTCCCAAGGATATATCTGTTGAAAAGACCTAATGATCCTTGACCTTACGGGATTTATCTTCTAGTTGGGGAGAAAAATAATTATTGAATTCTAATTGTGTTAAGTACTATAAAGAAGTAGTATAAAATGATAGAGTAGTATATAATAGGAGGGGACCTGACCTGATTCAGGCACAGAAGTGGTAAGGGATGAGTTTTTGAGGAAATAACATTTTGTCCAGAATTCTGTAGAATAACTAGGAATTAATCAGGTGAAAGGATGGAGAATGGCAGAGTAGTGGTACAGAAGACTCCAGGCAAGAAACAGAGAGAGAGACAGACAGACAGACAAAAAGAGACAGAGACACATATGCAGAAGTGCTGAGTCACAGAGGATCATGGAATGTTCAAAGAACAGAAAGAAGACCAGTGACTGGAAAGCCAACAGGAAGCAGTAAAGTGACAAGTGATGGAGCTGTAGAGTCAGGCAGGAGCCACTGCTCTGGCATTTATCCTTGGCTTCTCCTTCTGATTCATATACAAAAGGTCACTAAATCCTGTGGATTCTGCCTCCTAAATATTTCTCCATTCTAGTTCTTCCACTTTAACTCCCCTAACACCACCTCAATTTGAGATCATAATAATCTCTTGCCTGGGTTAACTAATCTTCCTGCCTTTAAGTCTTATTCCCTCTACTCATCTTCCATAAACATGAGCAGAAGGTCTTTCCAATGGGGAAATAATATCATGTCATTCCTATAAAACTGTGAACTCAGCTCTGCACCAAGCAGACCTAATAGACACCTAAGAACTCTCCACCCCAAATCAACAGAATATACATTCTTCTCAGCACCACATCGCACTTATTCCAAAATTGACCACATAGCTGGAAGTAAAGCACTCCTCAGCAAATGTAAAAGAACAGAAACCACAATAAACTGCCTCTCAGACCACAGTGCAATCAAATTAGAACTCAGGATTAAGAAACTCACTCAAAACCGCACAACTACATGGAAACTGAACAACCTGCTCCTGAATGACTACTGGGTACATAACTAAATGAAGGCAGAAATAAAGATGTTCTTTGAAACCAATGAGAAAAAAGACACAACATACCAGAATCTCTGGGACACGTTTAAAGCAGTGTGTAGAGGGAAATTTCTGGCACTAAATGCCCACAAAAGAAAGCAGGGAAGATCTGAAATAGACACCCTAACATCACAATTGAAAGAACTAGAGTAGCAAGAGCAAACACATTCAAAAGCTAGCAGAAGGCAAGAAATAACTAAGATCAGAGCAGAACTGAAGGATATACAGACACAAAAAACCCTTCAAAAAACCAATGAATCCAGCAGCTGGTTTTTTGAAAAGATCAACAAAATTGATAGACCACTAGAAAGACTAATAAAGAAGAAAAGACTCAACTAGACACAATAAAAAATGATAAAAGGGATATTACCACCAATCCCACAGAAATACAAACTACCATCAGAGAATACTACAAACACCTCTACGAAAATGAACTAGAAAATTTAGAAGAAATGGATAAATTCCTGGACACATACACCCTCCCAAGACTAAACCAGGAAGAAGTTGAATCCCTGAATAGACCAATAACAGGCTCTGAAATTGAGGCAATAATTAATAGCTTACCAACCAAAAAAAGTCCAGGACCAGATGGATTCACAGCCAAATTCTACCAGAGGTACAAAGAGGAGCTGGTACCATTCCTTCGGAAACTATTCCAATCAACAGAAAAACAGGGAATCCTCCCTAACTCATTTTATGAGGCCAGCATCATCCTGATACCAGAGCCTGGCAGAGATACACAAAAAAAGAGAATTTTAGACCAATATCCCTGATGAACATCAATGCGAAAATCCTCAATAAAATACTGGCAAACCGAATCCAGCAGCACATCAAAAAGCTTATCTACCATGATCAAGTCGGCTTCATCCCTGGGATGCAAGGCTGGTTCAACATACGCAAATCAATAAACATAATCCATCACATAAACAGAACCAACAACAAAACCCACATGATTACCTCAGTAGATGCAGAAAAGGCCTTCAACAAAATTCAACAGCCTTCATGCTAAAAACTCTCAATAAATTAGGTATTGATGGAACATATCTCAAAATAATAAGAGCTATTTATGACAAACCCACAGCCAATATCACACTGAATGGGCAAAAACTGGAAGCATTCCCTTTGAAAACTGGCACAAGACAGGGATGCCCTCTCTCACCACTCCTATTCAACATAGTATTGGAAGTTCTGGCCAGGGAAATCAGGCAAGAGAAAGAAATAAAGGGATAATTAGGAAAAGAGGAAATCAAATTGTCCCTGTTTGCAGATGACATGGGTGTATATTTAGAAAACTCCATCGTCTCAGCCCAAGATCTCCTTAAGCTGATAAGCAATATCAGCAAAGTCTCAGGAAACAAAATCAATGTGCAAAAATCACAAGCATTCCTATACATCAATAACAGACAAACAGAGAGCCAAATCATGAGTGAACTCCCATTCACAATTGCTACAAAGAGAATAAAATACCTAGGAATCCAACTTACAAGGGATGTGAAGGACCTCTTCAAGGAGAACTACAAACCACTGCTCCAACGAAATAAAAGAGGACACAAACAAATGGAAGAACATTCCATGCTCGTGGATAGGAAGAATCCATATCATGCAAATGGCCATACTGCCCAAAGTAATTTATAGATTCAATGCCATCCCCATCAAACTACCAGTGACTTTCTTCACAGAATTGGAAAGAACTACTTTAAAGTTCATATGGAACCAAAAAAGAGCCCACACTGCCAAGACAATCCTAAGCCGAAAGAACAAAGCTGGAGGCATCATGCTACCTGACTTCAAACTATACTACAAGGCTACAGTAACCAAAACAATATGGTACTGGTGCCAAAACAGATATACAGACCAATGGAACAGAACAGAGGCCTCAGAAATAACACCACACATCTACAACCATCTGATCTTTGACAAACCTGACAAAAACAAGAAATGGGGAAAGGATTCCCTATTTAATAAATGGTGCTGGGAAAACTGGCTAGCCATATGTAGAAAGCTGAAACTGGATCCCCTTCCTTACACATTATATAAAAATTAATTCAAGACAGATTAAAGACTTAAATGTTAGACCTAAAACCATAAAAATCCTAGAAGAAAACCTAGGCAATACCATTCAGGACATAGGCATGGGCAAGGACTTCATGTCTAAAACACCAAAAGCAATGGCAACAAAAGCCAAAATTGACAAATGGGATATAATTAAACTAAAGAGCTTCTGCACATCAAAAGAAACTACCATCAGAGTGAACAGGCAACCTACAGAATGGGAGAAAATTTTTGCAATCTACTCATCTGACAAAGGGCTAATATCCAGAATCTACAAAGAACTTAAACAAATTTACAAGAAAAAAACAAACAACCCCATCAAAAAATGGGTGAAGGATATGAACAGACACTTCTCAACAGAAGACATTTATGCAGCCAACAGACACATAAAAAAATGCTCATCATCACTGGTCATCAGAGAAATGCAAATGAAAACCACAATGAGATACCATCTCACACCAGTTAGAATGGTGATCATTAAAAAGTCAGGAAACAACAGATGTTGGAAAGGATGTGGAGAAATAGGAATGCTTTACACTGTTGGTGGGAGTGTAAACTAGTTCAACCATTGTGGAAGACAGTGTGGCGATTCCTCAAGGATGTAGAACTAGAAATACCATTTGACCCAGAGATTCTACTACTGAGTATATACCCAAAGGATTATAAATCATGCTACTATAAAGACACATGCACACGTATATTTACTGCAACACTATTCACAATAGCAAAGACTTGGAACCAACCCAAATATCCATCAATGATAGACTGGATTAAGAAAATGTGGCACATATACACCACAGAATACTATGCAGCCATAAAAAAGGACGAGTTCATGTCCTTTGCAGGGACATGGATACAGCTAGAAACCATCATTCTGAAAAAAATATCACAAGGACTGAAAACCAAACACCGCATGTTCTCACTCATAGGTGGGAACTGAACAATGAGAACACCTGTACACAGGGTGGGAAACATCATATCCCAGGGCCTGTCGTGGGGTGGGGGGCAGGGGAAGGGATAGCATTAGCAGAAATACCTAATGTAAATGACGAGTTAATGAGTGCAGCAAACTAACATGGCACATGTATACCTATGTAACAAACCTGCATATTGTGCACATGTACCCTAGAACTTAAAGTATAATAAAAAAAAAACAAAACTGTGAACTATGTATTTTATATTTCTGTTACCTAACAGTCTGGCATAAACATTTATAAAAGTGTTTGCTGGCCGGGAGCGGTGGCTCATACCTGTAATCCCAGCACTTTGGGAGGCCGAGGCGGGTGGATCACAAGGTCAGGAGATCGAGACCACGGTGAAACCCCGTCTCTACTAAGAATACAAAAAATTAGCCGGGCGCGGTGGCAGGCGCCTGTAGTCCCAGCTACTCCGGAGGCTGAGGCAGGAGAATGGTGTGAACCCGGGAGGCGGAGCTTGCAGTGAGCCAAGATCGCGCCACTGCACTCCAACCTGGGCAACAGAGCGAGACTCCGTCTCAAAAAAAAAAAAAGTGTTTGCTGAAGTGAATTGCTTAAAATCCCTCAATGGTTCTCCACTGATTACAAGATAAAGTTCAAACTTCTTATGATATGATTTCTTTCTATCTCTTCAGACTTGCTTCGTACCACTCTCCCACATTCCAAACACACCAAACTATTTGCAGATTCTTGACTGTGCTGTTTTCTCCATTTTCTTATCCTTTATGCCTTTGCATGTGAAGTTCCCTATACCAGGCATGACCTTCTCACTTCCTTCTCATGCAAATTCTCGACTCAAATGAGTCCCTACTCTGGGAAGTCTTCCCTCATCTCTTTGGACAGCTAGTTAAGTGCTTCTTCCTGAGCACTCATTTTTCATCAGTCATATCTCCATTACAGTACTTGACATCAATGTAATTGTCTTCACATTTATCTCTTCCCTTTAGATTGTGAGTTCCTTGAATAAAGGAGTTACGTATATCTTTTTCATCTCTATATTTTCATCTCAGGCACATGGTAAGGACTTAATAACTAACTGTGTATGGATGAATGAATAAATGAACACTAAACTCAATCTTTTACATATTTATATCTACAATTCACAGAGGATTAAGCATGTTTATAAAATTCCTGATTTGTGATTAAAATAAGCCAGTAATTAAATAATTTTACTGAGACAGTGAGCGAAGTAACAATAATTTGTATATTTGGCATAATATTGAAACACTAAGATTATTTTTCATAATGTATGTATATAGATTTTTAAATTATTTATTTATTTATTTATTTGGTGGGGGTACAGGGTCTTGCTTTGTCGCCTAGGCTGGAATGTACTGGCATGATCATGGCTCACTGCAACTTCGACCTCCAGGGTCAAGTGATCCTCTCACCTTAGCCTCCCAAGCAGCTGAGACCACAGGCATGCACCACCATACCTGGCTAATTATTATTTTTTTAATGTTTGTAGAGATAAGTCTTGCTATATTGCCTAGGCTGGTCTCAAACTCCTGGTCTCAACTGATCTTCCTGCCTTGGCCTCCCAAAGTGCTGAGATGGAAGGTGTGAGCTGAGCCACCACACCTGGCTCATAATTGATATTTATGCCTGTTATGCTTCTGCCAATTTTTATAACCTATTTTCAAAAATATAAAATACAAGCAGTTTTTATCAGCCAACATTTACTGGATATACTTACTACATGACAGATAGTATTCTAAGTGCTTCCCATGTATTAACTAATTAACTAATTAAATGCTCAAAGCAACCCTACAAAGTAGATTCTGTTGTTATTTCCCTATTTCAGATAAGAAAACTAGGATAAGAGAGATAGAAGAACTTGTCTAAGATCACACAACCTGCAAAATGTAAAGTTGGGATCTGAACACAGTCTGGCTCCAGAGCCTATATTCTTAAGGACTACAATATATTAAATACGACTCTGAAGTTTAAATTTGTATACAAACTTTGTAAAGGTAATTAGCAAGTATAATTCTACAAAGACAGAGAGTCCTGCACTAATAACAAGTCAGTAAACTCTGACATTTGCCTGTTTTCCTGGGCAAATATTCAAGGTAACTGAAATTGACAAGTGCTGTGATACTCTCATAGTTGGAATGAAGGTGGGCTCATAAACTCATCTGTACAAGAAAATGTATCAGGACATGAGCGAATCATCTGCTTAGAGTTCTAAAGGAAAGCACTTCTCAGTACAGCCCTTTGACACCATTCAAAGCCTTTTGTTTTTCTGAGTGCGAGAAAGGCTCTAGTAAAGCTTGGGCAATTAAAACCACTTTTCTCATTGCTCTTTTGATTCACCAGGCCCCTAGGCAGGTGTTAATGCATGAAAATGATTATCATTTCAGCCAATAGCAGGGAAAAGAAGAGATGTGGTTTATGAAAAGAATATTTTTTCTTATAGTCAGTTAAAAAAGACATGCAAATATATAAACTAAGTAACTCCTTTGACTGAGAATGCTTCCTCTTGAATAAATTTGGTTTTGATGAAACTGCATAGTATAAATTAGACCCTTCTCAATTCCTGTCTCCTGGAAGGCCACAGCAGTATACCAGCAGAAAGTAAAGCAGCCACTCTTTCTCTCCTTTTTGTCACTTAGCAAAACAGTAACCAGGAGAATTAAAACAATGAGAGTGACATCTATAAAATAACTAATTTCCTTTCCAGAAAGCCTTTCTCAAAAGCTGGGTAACAACTGCCTAAAACAAGAGCACTGGAATGGCTCCACATACTATTGATACAAAGAGATTAGGAATCAGAATGCTTGAGTTGTAATTGCAGTACTCCTCAATTCCTCTTTGCCTCAGTTTCTTAATTATGCAAAATAGACATACTACTACTTAGCTGCCTATCAGACTCATGTGAAAGTAATTTGTAAAGAACACATTTCCCAAAGATATCATTCAATAGCAATCCCAACTGGCCACGGCTGGGGCCTATATAAGTTCACAAGAAGCAGATGGTGCCCAAACACTGGGTGAGGGTGCGAGAGATTGCAAAGTGAGGAGCAGTATTGTTATTTGGGAATACAAATGATGTTGCCCCATTACCCTGAGAACTACTTGGTTTGTTTGTATTACAGAGGTCACCCTAAGATTCTCAGAGCAGCTGAGTAAGCTAGAGGGCCCTTCTTGCGGCCATCTGCTCCCCTCCCAGACTCCTCTGGCAAATCAAGTGGTTTTCCTTGTATTAACCTCGGAAGAACAGCCATTGGCCCCTCTCAGCACCGGCTTCAGCAGCCAGTGGTCTCTGTTCTCCATCTGTGCCAGCAACCACAGTTCAAGAACAATGAGGCTTCCAAAGCCCAGGCATTCACTTACAGCGATAACCTTGCATTTACCTAGTTTTCTAGTGTTCTTTCACTTGTGCCCCTACAAGGAAATTAGACGTATATTTTAAAAGATTGAGATCTTATTTTTGTTATTTTGGAAACATTTCGTGTATAAAAAAGGTAAAATGAGAGGCAGTTGTCTGGAAAATTCATTTAAAAATCTAACATGCGTAAAACATAATTACTTTAAAAATAGTGATTTAGGCCGGGCGTGGTGGCTCACGCCTGTAATCCCAACACTTTGGGAGGCCAAGGCAGGCGGATCATGAGGTCAGGAGATCAAGACCATCCTGGCTAACACGATGAAATCCTGTCTCTACTAAAAAAATACAAAAAAATACAAAAAAATTAGCTGGGCCTGGTGGTGGGCGCCTGTAGTCCCAGCTACTCGGGAGGCTGAGGCAGAAGAATGGCGTGAACCCAGGAGGCGGAGCTTGCAGTGAGCCGAGATCACACCACTGCACTCCAGCCTGGGTGACAGAGTGAGATTCCGTCTCAAAAAAAAAAAAAAAAAAGTGGCTTAATTTTCCCCCAACAACTCTGTGGCACATAAGACTTACAGAACAACTTACCTCACATAATGGTGGATAACCAATCTATTCAGAACTGCAGATCCAAATGCCTCCTTTTCTTTCTTTCTTTTCTTATTTTTTCGAGACAGGGTCTTGCTATGTCACCTACGCTGGAGTGCAGTAGCACAATCACAGCTTACTGCAGCCTTGATCTCCCTGGCTTGGCTTAAGCGATCCTCCCATCTCAGCCTCCCAAGTAGCTGGGACCACAGGCATGCATTACCATGCCCAGCTAATGTTCTATTTTTTGTAGAGATGAGATCTCACTATATTGCCCAGGCTGGCCTTGAACTCCTGAACTCAAGGGTCCTCCTGCCTCGGCCTCCCAAAGGGTTGGGATTAATTACATGTGTGAGCCACTGTGCCGAGTCCAGATGCCTCCTTTTCAGCTCACAGCTTTGAACATAGATTGGGAAAAATAATTCACCCTTCTCAAGCATTTCTTTGGAGAAGTAATGTGCACACATATAAGGTACATATGTTGCCAAAATGGTAGGTAGAGGCTAATGTCTACCACCTGACTTATTGATTCAAACACAGAAAAGGGAAACATATAATTGTAAACTGATTTCAGAAATTATTCTGTTCCATTACATCAATGTTGGGGGGACAGCGGGGGAGGGGCAGAATAAAAAGTAAACAATAAACTGCTTTCAAAAGGAAGAGGACATAGGTAGCTATTTTTGACCAACCACAGTATTGCATGATCAATGGTTTATTTTTGAGAGCCTTCAAAATAGTTTTCAGATTTATTTTAAAGTATTAAAAAATTACTCATACCCTTGGAGGAAAGAGATTTCCTGGCTACTTCTCTCGAGACTGAGAAGCCTTCTTCTGTGAGTTATATTCTGTGCACTGAATCAAGTCATCAGAATATATTGAAATTATATTTAAATGTGTTTATATATAATATATATTACATATAATGCTCTTATAATAGTGTCTGGCATACCGTAAGCATTCAAAAAATATTATTATGTTAATGTTCTACCTATAATTCCAGCTAGCTCCTTTATTCAAATACTTAAAAACTCCTTTCAAGCGGAGTCAAACCTCAAGTAATCTAAACAAAATTGCCTATGCATAAATATCATATAAACTATAATCAAATTCTCATAGTAATCAAAAGACTAATTTTCAGGTGATCTTAATCCTCATCTTTTAAAGACTCCACGATATTTTATTTCCAACATGGCCTTTTTAATATGGAGATGAATGCATATTCCCCATTACATTCTTTATTTAAAGATTTCATATGCTAGTAAGAATGCCATTCCAAACATTTACAGCATTTTGGTCAAGGCCGCATATCACCCTCTAGCTCTAGTCTTTTGTTCCATCTTGCAACTTGACCTGTATGGGGCAGCAAGAATGTCAAAACAAATTCAATTAGGACAATGCTTATCATTTTGTTTAGGAACTGGAGCAAAACCATTTTTCCACATTCTACAGTAACCTGATTCCATATAAACACCAATCAGGCAGAAGACATTCTCATTAAGTCTTTATTCAGGGTTGTATATACATTCACATCACCCATGGGATCTAAGGAACAGTTCTTCATAGGAAAAACCTCTAGTGTCAGCAACTCTAGTGAATCAAAATTATATTGCTGTACAACCCCATTAATTGGCCAGCATCTCCTTGTGTTCTTATATGGCTTTTAACTCCTTTGCTGCTCTAACCCAAAGGCAGGGAACAAAATTGCTAAAAAGAATGTTATTCCTGGCTGGGCGTGGTGGCTCACGCCTGTAATCACAGCACTTTGGGAGGCTGAGGTGGGCGGATCACGAGGTCAGGAGTTCGAGACCAGCCCGCCCAACATGGTGAATCCCCGTCTCTACCAAAAATACAAAAAATTAGCCGGGCATGGTGGCGTGCGCCTGTAGTCCCAGCTACTCGGGAGGCTGAGGCAGAAGAATCACTTGAACCTGGGAGGCAGAGGTTGCAGTGAGCCAAGATGGAGCCACTGCAATCCAGCCTGGGCGACAGAGCTAGACTTCGTCTGGAAAAAAAAAAAAAAAAAGAATGTTATTCCTCACGTATACTACTTCTTCAGAAAGATTCCCTGAACATCTTTTGAATACCTAAACTGTCAATTGTGTATTTATGAATTCTCACGCTCTATGTACTATATTTTTCCTTTTTTTTAGGCAAGGTCTTGCTGTGTTACACAGGCTAGAGTGCAGTGGCATGAAGACAGCTCACTGTACTCTCAATCTCCCAGGCTCAAGCGATCCTCCCGCCTCAGCCTCCCAACAAGCTGGGACCACAGATGCACACCACCACACCCGGCTAATTTTTAATTTTTTTTTTTTGCAGAGATGGGATATCATTATGTTGCCCAGGCTGGTCTTGAACTTCTGGGCTCAAATGATCCTCCCACCTTGGCCTCCCAAAGTGCTGGGATTATAGATGTGAGCCACCACACCTGCCCTTGTCTTTAAACAATGTTTAAATTTGTTTATAAAACAGTCATGTTCTGAGCTGAAGCTCAATTTACCCTGATCTGTTCTCAGAATTAAAGCAGACTATAGCTCAGAAAGTATACAGACATCAAGAAAAAGAAAAGCCTTCTTCTGTGAGTTATAAGAATCAAACTTACTGGGGGAGTCTGTAGGATAATCAAAAAGTCTAGAGGAAGCCTTCTCCCATCTAATTCAGGTCTAGATTCAAGAGTTCATCTATAATTCATGAAGAGGGTTTCAAGACTAAGAATGCTGGTGAAGAAGAGAGCTCCGGGATGTTTTTGCAGAAATGAATATGCAGAGTCCTGGAGGGTGAATGGAAGGAAATACTCTTACCTGCAAGGTAGCTGAAAGATAAAAATCTAAAGAATTCATGTAGATCAAGAGCCAAGTAAGTTTCTTTGGCTCAAAAGTCTTGGACCACACAGTAGAATCCTATTCCCTGTGCCAAAATATTATGCCAGGTAAAGCAGTTGGTCTTTACTCATGCAAAATTGACAAGAAAAAGAAAAATAACCAAGCAAGTCTCTACGGAAATAGTGCTAAAATTTAATAATCATTTGAGAGAATGAATGCTGAAAGAGATAAATCTCTGATCAGCAAGTTAGGACTCATATTTTTTATGGTGGCCACAGAGAGCTCTTTATCTTAATTTCTGTACCCTGACGGAGAAAAACATTGACTTTTAAGCTCAGGATGAATGTAATATTCCAACAGCAATCCCAAGATATCGATTTGGTGACTGACTGATTGATTCATTTACTCATTCATCAAACATTTAAGCCCTTACAGTATAGTACCCTTTAAGCTGGGTATACAGGATACTAAGATGAGAAGGAATGTTGTCTAGTGGGAGAGACAGACAAATAAACATTTATAACTGAGGAAGTAAATGTTATAGCAAAACTCAGCAAGTGGTAGAACAAAGCAGGAACACTTGTCCAGTCTAGGGGGCTCAGGAAAAACTTCCAGGCAGAAGCGACATTCGAGTTAAATCTTGAAATGTGAGTAGGAAGGAGGCAGATAGGTGCTAAGATCTGTATTATTTGACATGCAATATGAGAATGGCTACAGAGTAAGTTAAAAACACAAAGGTGAACCAACCAATCCAGACTGAAGAGGGGGCCAGGAAAGGTTCTCTAGAAGTGGGTAAAGGACGCAGACTGTTATACACAGAAACAAAACAGCAGTGGGAATGCCTGACAACAAGAAGTATAGTACAGTATGTGATGCAACGGAATACAGTGAGTGTATTAGTTTCCTATCACTGCTGTAACAAATTACCACAAAGTTGGTGGATTAAAATAACACAAATCTATTTTTTTACAGTTCTGGAAGTCAGAAGTCCAAAATGGGTCTCAATGGGCTAAAATCAAAGTGTTGGCAGGGCTGCATTCCTTCTGGAGGCTCTAGGGGAAAATCTGTTTCCTTGCCTTTCCAGCTTCTGGAGATTGCCTGTATTCCTTGGCTCATAGCCCCTTCCTCCACCTTTAATGCGAGCAATGGCTGTATCTTACACTGTATCAATCTGACATTGAATCTCTCTCACTGCTTTCCTCTTTCACTTATAAGGATGTATGTGGTTGCATTGGGCCTGCCCAGATAATCCAGGAAAATATCTCTGTATCAAAGTCAGCTAATTAGTAAGTTTATTCTCTCTGCAACCTTAATTCCCTCTTGCCATGTAATATAACATATTCATAGGTTCTGATGGCTTGTATGCTGACATCTTTGGAGAACTAGGATTCTGCCTAACATAATGATTGAAGTTGCACATGCTGGAGTCATATTGCCTGGGTTCATATTACAGGATTTTTTTAAAGCTGATTAAGGTATAATTGACATACCATAATTGCACATATTTAAAGGGTACAATTTGTTAAGTTTTGACACATGTATGCACTCACGAAACTATCTTCACAAACAAGACAGTGAACCTATCTATCACCCCCAGAGCTATCTTCATACCCCTGGCTCCCTGATCCCCATTCCAGACAATAACTGATCTGTCACTATACATTTTCATTTCTCAGAATTTTACATAAATGAAGTCACACAGTATGTAGTTACGCTTCTTTTACCCAGCATAGTTATTTTGAGATTCATCATGTTCTGGCATCTTTATAATTAGTTTTGTGATCTTCAGCAAGTTACATAACTTGTCTGTACCTGAAGTACAAATAAGTATACTTATCTGTAAAATGGAATAATAATAGTAACTACTTTATATAATTGTAGTGAGAAATCAATGAGTTAATATGTATGTAGGTAAAGGGAAACTGTTTTATATGAGATATTGACTTTTGATTCAATTTTTAACTATGTTCCCCTGAAAATCTGATAAAGGTAAAATGTCGGCTATGTTCCTGAACAACTTTATGATTAAAAATGACTCCCAATTGGTAAGAACTGGAAGACTTATAAATACCCAGTTGGAAGCCAAATCTGTGGGCTTCCCTAAGTGTAGTAACTCTTGTAATTTAGCATGACCCTTAAGGGGACTCTGACTACTATGCCTGTGGAATTGCTGCAAGAGATACTAGCTCCTGTGGAATGTGAGGATTTATACACAGGGCAACTCCTAAATCTATCCAATGTGGATCTCATTCCTTTGTACCAGAGCATCACCCAGGGAAAGGAAGGCAAAGAGTAGCTCATGGACAACTGTGTAGATAGTTCTATGAACTGCTACAAGGTTTCACTGAAGATGAATGTCTTGCTAGCAGGCTCCTGTCCTATGTACTTTCGAGTAGACTGATCTCAAGTGTGGCCTATTACAGGCTTGTGAGTCTGAACATTAAATTGATTCTAAGAAGACAACCCTCGTAGATGTGGAAAAGTGTAAAGCTCTTAAAAAGTGCTGCTACATGATAGGTGTTAAGTGTTAGCTATTTTTTATTACATATAAACTGCTTAGAGTAATGACGGACACAATTCTAACACTTGTTGAAAAAATACTGCTATGATTAGTAGTATCAACACCCACCTCTATCACCAGCACTGTAATGTGGTCTATATACGGAATTATAAATGGTCCTATAGGGCTGAAGGTTAGATTATTAAAAAGAGAATGGCAGAGATGATATTGAAGAGGTAGGGAGGGATGAGATTATAAAGGAAACAGGTAAAGAGTTTTCATTCTGAAGACAAGGAAGAGCCATTTAAATTTTATTTATTTATTTTTTAGAGACAGGGTCTTGCTGTGTTGCCTAGGCTGGCCTCAAACTCCTGGGTTCAAGCAATCCTCCCACCTCAGCCTCCTAAGTAACTGCGACTGCAGGTACATGCCAATGCACCAGGCTAAAAGGTTATTTTAAATAAGGAAATGTCATGATCAGATCTACGTTTTAGAAAGATCATTCTTTTAGAAGTGTGGAGAACGGATTGAAAGAGAGAAACTGGAACAGAAGCAGAAAGATTAGTTAGGAGGCTGTCATGATTATTTACAGGAGATAAAATGATGGTAAGAATTAAGATAGCTTAAAATATCTCAATGATTGCTTTTTGCTGGTAATACCCAAAAGAATATCTCCAAAAATCTAGGCGCCAGACCTACATTTCCAGCTGCCCACTGGACATCCCCTCAAGAAGTCACTTCAAACTCAATTTGTCCCAAACTGAACTCATCATCTTTCTCCTAAAAATTATGCTCCTCCTGATTTCCCAGAATCTGTTAAAGAAACCATCCTGATCACTTAGTGTTGAACCTTGCTTAGTCTAATGTTCTACAACTTGTACTTTTCCTCGCCTTCCACATACATAGTTTATAAGTTCTCCCAAAATGATTTTAGAAACTATCTGTTCATTCATTTGGCCAACCATTCAAGCAAACAATCAAATAACATCTTTTGAACAATGTGCTAAATTTGAGCAGTGACAATACATAATTAAACACAATTCTTAAATATAATGTGCAAGTCCAAAATCAAGAAAGTTCAGGGGATCCTGTGATGTCAGCTTCATGGAAGAAATCAACCTAAATAACTATCCTTTGGCATGGAAGGTTGGGGAGAAGATCATTCATGGGGGAAAAAAGCACCACAAGCATTATAAGGAGAGTAACTAGTTTGCCTGGTACAAAGTGGGCTTGTGTCTACTGTCTCAATATAATTGTAAAGAAGCTAGTGTGGTTATATTAACATAAAATAAAATAAATTGTAAGACAAGGAATGTATACTAGAGATAAAGGACATTTTATAATGATAAAAAGGATCAATAGGAAGAAAATAATTATCATAAATGCACATGTATTTAATAACAGCTTCCAAATACATGAAGCAAAAACTAATAGATTGAAAGAAGATATGGGTAAATTCGCTATTTTAGTGGAGACTTCAATACTTCCTTTTTCAATAATTGATAGAAAAAAGAATACATAGTTCTGCTCACTTTTTCAAATGACAGCTGGTCAAGTCTTGCACACAGCATGTTTGTACTCTATATCTTTTCTTTTTATAGCCAAACATATTCATCAATCCTGTATCACTCTGTTCAATGAAATGTCGTATATTACAGCAATGAGTTTCACTGCTTTCATAACTTATAAAATTGGAAATAAGGAACTGGTTGCAATTCCCCAGATTTTTCTCCCTAGAGAATATAGGAGATTTTAATCAGCACCTGAGCTATCGATACGGTTGTCAGTTTTTTCAACCTGAGGAATGCTTCATGAGCAATCTCTTTTCTCCTCCTTCTAGCAAATGCTTCATTAATAACACAAGTATATTCTCTTTTCTCCTCCTTACTAGCAAATGCTTCATTAATAACACAAGCACAGTCTGAAGCTGGAGGTATAGATAGCAGACTGTGATTAAAAAAAAAAACAAAACCACTTCCTGCTCTATTTACACAGCTTCTTTTTAGTAATGTTAAACTGCAGAAGAAAGCCCTCCTATGAGGCCAGAGAACAACTGAAGGCACTAAGGTATGGTAGGAAAAACCAATGGCCAAACAGTATAACCTCCGAAAATGATAAGCAATTACCTTGAGGAATTAAAAAAATTATTTGACTACCTTCCAGTTTACTGTCTAGGACTTTTGTTTATTTTTAAAGAATGATATTATTCAGTATGGTCAGCAAAGATATACCGATTGGCAACATAAAGAATTCCAAAGGATAGGTTAGAAATTCAGGACACTATGTTACATCTGCTCCTCATCCCTGTCCATACCCACCTTGGATAAGAGAGGAAGAACACAGATAAAAAACACAAAAGAACTTTATTTTAAGTAACTATATTTAGGGTAGACTGTTTACAATAAGCCAAAGGTAACACACTTAGTCAAAACATTTTAAACTTTGAAGAATTCAAGGTCAAGTCATTTTATTATGCAATAGTTGGGATCCACAGCAGGAACCTACACAGAAGGCAGCCTATTTGTATGAGGGTGAAAGGAAGCTCAAAAGACAGAAAAAAGGAATTTTTATAAGCTTGATAACTAACCCTCACAACCAAGACCCGAATCAGAAGGAGCAAGGTATAAAACAGTGGAGTGTTAGGGTGAAGGCAGAGCAATGACTGAAGAGGAAAATGTAGCAAGAGTGTTTGTATCCAGTCACTGGTTGAGAAACTCCTTCAACTCTAGATAGAGGATCATTATCAGATCATTCAGAATAGAGAAATCAAATCCTATGTAACTCTCACTGGTTACATGGTTGCCCAGTTAAATTCACTTCATAAAAGTAACAGGGAGGCCGGTCACAGTGGCTCACACCTGCAATCCCAGAATGTTGGGAGGCCAAAGTGGGAGGACTGCTTGAGCCTAGGAGTTTGAGACCAGCCCTGGCAACATAGTGAAACCCTGTCTACTAAAAATAAAAAAATTAGCCAGGCATGATAGTACATACTTGTAGTCCCAGCTACCCGGGAGATGGTGGGAGGATGGCTTGAGCCTGGGAGATTGAGGCTGCAGTGAGCCATATCATGCCACTGCACTCTAGCCTGGTTAACAGGGAGAGACCTTGTTTCAAAAAAAAGTAACAAGGAGCTCATCCTCAATCATCTCCCACACTAGTTTAAACCAATAGGGTTGGGTTATATGAGCATAAAGTGGTACAGAGACTGGTTACTGTAACTTAAGTGGCCTTGTTTAAATTCAGCAAAGATGGCAGAAAATATTCAGTAGCTTTAATAAAAGAGAATGGCAAGTCAATCTATATCAGTTTGTATGAAAAAGCAGGTGTCAATCATTCAGGTCCAGATTATTTGAGGGTTGCATCTGAGAATAGGTCATATAGTGGTTTTGGTAGTTGTTCATGTGGAAGGTGGAGGTGTGAGAATCACTTGAACCTGGAAGGCAGAGCTTGCAGAGAGGCAGAGCTTGCAGGGAGGCAGAGCTTGCAGGGAGGCAGAGCTTGCAGGGAGGCAGAGCTTGCAGGGAGGCAGAGCTTGCAGGGAGGCAGAGCTTGCAGGGAGCCGAGATCATGCCACTGCACTCCAGCCTGGGCAACAGAGCAAGGCCCTCTCTTAAAAAAAAAATTCTTGTTGTAAATCTATAACTACCACTTTAAATCAATATCCCTATCATGATACTCACATTTGAAGATTTGTACTTAAATGCTTTAAAGTACAACTAACCCCACAGATATTGCCAATCATTAAGAAATAAACTGTAGTCCAAGATGATTACTTTTTCTCCTCAAAAACAATAAGCAAAATGAGAAAGTATTTAAATGTCTATCACATTGCTAAATGTAACAGTAATTTTTAGATGATGCAGAGAGCCACAAAAGTGAGGAATACTTAAATTTAATCACTTATTTTGAAACTAAGTTCCTGAGTACTAAGAAAAATAAACTCAGGGAAAATTTTATTGATTTTTGGTGGGGCAAGGTGGCCCAGGCCTGTAATCCCAGCACTTCGGGATACCGAGGCAGGCAGAGGTGTGAGTCCAGGAGTTTGAGATCAGCCTGGGCAACATGGTGAAACCCCATCTCTACAAAAAATACAAAAAATTAGCCAAGTGTGGTGGTGCATGCCTGTAGTCCCAGCTACTCTGGAGGCTGAGGTGGTAGGATCACCTGAGCCTGGGAGGTGGAGGTTGCAGTGAGCTGAGATCAAGCCACTGCACTCCAGCCTGGGTGACAGAGAACCTGTCTCAAAAAACAAAGAAAAGAAAAGAAAAGAAAAGAAAAGAAAAGAAAAGAAAAGAAAAGAAAAGAAAAGAAAAGAAAAGGAAAGGAAAGAAAAAATTATTTTATTGGACGAATTAATTAATCACTTATCAAATATTTATTGAGCACTACTATGTACTAGACATTGTTTTAGGTACTGAAAATACAGTAGTAAATAAGAGAAACAGGGCCCTGTCCTCATGGAGCTTATAATAGAGAGAAGCAGGCAATAAATGAGTAGACAAAATAACTTCTTCCTCTGGTAGTACAATAAAGGAATTAAAATGTCATGTATATTCAGGTGTGTAGAGAGGGGAGGAGAGCAGAATGACCATTTTAGATGGTATGGTTAAGAATGGCCTAAGGAGATGACATTCTAACTGAAACTGGAAGAAAAGCAGCCAACAGGTTCAACAGAAACCCACCTAAGAATTTTAAACAGGGAAATGACATGATTCTCTAGCATTTACCATGATTTGAGAAAATCTTAATCTGGGCTTAAGACCATTTTTTTCCACCCATTCTTTTCCCCAAGTTTATAGTCCTGCTTACCTCACTCCAGTTTCTCATCAGTATCCCAACCCCCTTGTTCTTATTCTAGACCTTCCTCACACTGCAATAAAAGGTCATTGTATCATGGAAGTCTCTGTGAAATAATTATAAAATCCACCCTTTCTGCTACTGTATTTAAGCTCGGAAATACTCAGGCCCATCCTCTTTTCTGAGCATTAAAATTCAATTTCAAAAATTCCTTCTTTAAAGATACCTAAGGTGACTATGCAGCCTTATTTCAAGTGCTATTATCTTGCGGGGTAAGGATGGTCAACTAGTTGAGTTTCCTCAGGCCTTAGAAGCATACTAAAGAAATATTACAAACTTGTCAATGTATGCCGTTACAAATTCATGGTTTCCAATCTCAGTTTCTCTGAGAAACTCTGACTTTCTTTCACTCATCGTCAGTAGCTGTCTTAAATTTTGTCACACTAACTATAAGTTACCCAACAGTAGGAGTTTTGTCTTATGATTATCATTTACCTTTGTATCTCCAAACCTAGCACAGTCTGGTAGTAATCACTTAGAATCCCAAAACTTCTCATTTTCACATCTCTTCTGATGATCTCATCTTACACTTCCCAGAGAAATTAGAAACCAACAGTCATTTCCCATTGTTCTACTGACAAAATTATCTTTATCACATCCACTCTCTTTTACTCACTTCAGTTCTACTTTGCACAACCATCCTTTCATTTTACCCAATGGCAAAACCCTAAGTCTAGATGAACCCAATTGCTCGTTCTTTCTAAATTCAACCCCAGTTGCTGAACATTGCTATCAAAACCCATAAAAGCCAGGCGCAACTGCTCACACCTGTAATCCCAGCAATTTGGGAGGCCGAGGTGGGCGGATCACTTGAGGTCAGGCATTCTAGACTCGCCTGGCCAACATGGTGAAACCCCATCTCTACTAAAACTACAAAAATTAGCTGGGAGTGGTGGCACATGCTTGTAGTCTCAGCTACTCGAGAGGCTGAGGCAGGAGAATCACTTGAACCCTGGAGGTGGAGGTCGCAGTGAGTCGCCACCGCACCCCAGCCTGGGTGACAGGGTGAAAAAACAACAACAACAACAAAAACCACACAACACTGCAAATTAACACTAATACATTAATTATAGCTACCAACCTCAAACACACTCTCAATTTCTCATATCATTCCAATGGTTTCCATATTCAGTTCTCTATCTTACTCCACAGGGGATACTTCTTCTTTCAAGGTATTGCTCTGTTGCCCAGGCTGGAGAGTGCAATGGTGTGACCATGACTCAGCACAGCCTTGACCTCCTGGGCTCAAGCAGTCCTCCTGCCTCAGCATCCTTCCTGAGTAGCTGGGACCACAGGTGCATGCTACCATGCCTGGCTAGTTTTTCTTTCTTTTTTTTTTTTTGTAGACATGGGGGTCTCCCTATGTTGCCCAGGCTGGTGTCGAACTCCTGGGCTCAAGTGATCCTCCTGCCTTGGCCTCTCAAAGTGCTGGGATTATAAGTGTGAGTCGCCACGCCCAGCCCACAGGGGCTATTTCGTTCTCTACTACTCTCAAACTTCCAAACTCCCCCAAAGCTTCTAAACCTATAAACTATTCTTCATCCCCAGCCCTCCTTTCATTTTTCTTCTTGTCAAAATAGATGTTTCCCTCCTAGTTAAGGGTAATTCTTCCACCTTTGCTCTGGATCCTATCACCTTTCATCTTTTTATTTTTATTTTTATTTTTTTGAGACAGAGTCTCGCTCTGTCCCCAGGCTGGACTGTGGTGGTGCGATCTCGGCTCACTGCAAGCTCCACCTCCCGGGTTCACACCATTCTCCTGCCTTAGCCTCCCGAGTAGCTGGGACTACAGGCACCCACCACCTTGCCCAGCTAATTTTTTGTATTTTTTTAGTAGAGACGGGGTTTCACCATGTTAGCCAGGATGGTCTCGATCTCCTGACCTCATGATCCGCCCATCTCGGCCTCCCAAAGTGTTCAGATTACAGGCGTGAGCCACAGCACCCGGCCCACCTTTTGTCTTAACTCAACTCTTTGGATTACTTTTTCTCATACAATAGTCAGTTTTCCTTATTCATTGGCTTCATCTCAACAGTCCCCTCTGTAGGCTCTTATTCCTCTGCCTATCACTTTAATGTTCCTCAGGATTCTGTCTTAAATCACTGTCTCCTTTTATCCTCTCATGATCCCATGGCTTCAATGACCACAAGTCTAGTCCAAACCCATGTAACCAACTTCATTATCACCTGGATTTTCCGCAGGGACTTAGACTTAATGTGTATAAAACTTGACTCTTCTTCTTCACCCCAAACCTCTTTCTTTATCCACTCATTCATAGATAGGAATCTTTTTTTCTTTTTTCTTTTTTTTTTTTGAGACAGAGTCTTGCTGTTGCCTAGGCTGGAGTGCAGTGGCACAATCATAGCTCACTGTAGCCTCGAATTTCTGGGCTCAAACGAGCCTTCTGCCTCAGCCTCTCAAGTAGCTAGGACTATGGGTATGTGTCACCACACCCAGCTAATTTTTCCTTTGTAGAGACAGGGTCTCACTATGTTGCCCAGTCTGGTCTAAATGACGGGGCTCAAGTGACCCCCTCACCTCAGCCTCTTAAAGTGCTGGGATTAGAGGCATGAGCCACCACACCTGGCCAAGAATCATTCTTGATGCTTCCTTTTCCTAATCCTTGTCTTTCTCTGTCTATCCAAATTCCATTAATCTCTCTTAAATAGTTCAAATCTCATGAACTCCAAGATACCTTCCTTGATGATCTCAAATTATACTGATTTCTCACTCTGCTAACCTGTTTGGCACCTATTAGCTATAGTACACAATTAATTACATTCTGTCTTACTCATTAACTTATTTAATAGTTTTAAATAATATCAGTATATTGAGGCTAATACCCAGAGAAACAGTATTATCAAGTGTTAAAGAAAACTGGCTCTGGAATCAGACCTGGGTTCAAAGGCTGACTCTGTCACTTAACAGCTGTATGTCTTGAGAAAGCTGCTTGACCTTTCAGTACCGCAGCTTCTTCATATGTAAAATGGTGACAATAATCTGCATTTCATGTCATTGTAAGGATTAAATAAATAAATGTATGTAAAACACTTAGACTAGTGCTTAACATATAGTAAACACTCAATGACAAGTAATGACAGTTAAAACTTATATAACAGCCACTAGTAACTTCTTCTGGGAAGATGGAGTAGATATACTTTTTCCTATTCTTCCCATGAATACATCCAACAAACCCTGGACATTACATACAAAACAAACATAAAAAGACTCTGAAAGGTGGAGAGGAGAAGGCAGACTGGTTAGGAACTTCAGGACCCAAGGAATGACACAGTGAGGATTCCCTGGGTTTTCTTTTTGTTTCATATATCTCAGACTTGGAGGTGTGAAGAAGCCTGCAACCAAGAAATGCCAACAGATGCAGACCAAAAAACACAGAAAAACACAAAATATCCAACCCCAACAAAAAAGCCTGCTCTCTCTAACTAAAGAGCAGCCTAGGAGGACAAAGCACTTTTAGACAATAACAGTTCTACTCCAGACAAACAGCACAAAGAACACTGAAACCAAACCCCCACCAAGGCTGAGTGGGGAGCCTTCTGTATCTGTCAGGCTATAACAAGGTGTCCTCCTCTCCCTGCTTCAGTGGTGTCAGATGAAGCCCAGTGGAAAATCAGGATTTTCACCACCCAGTGCTAACAAGGCCACCACCCTTCCACCTCTGGTGTCAGTAGAGGCCACACAAAGAACAATAATGAAGGATTCCTAATTCTCTAAGCATGGAGGGGGCTGAGTGGAGAACCAGGACTTCTACCTCCACCTAGCAATAATGAGGCAGCTCCCTTCCTACCTCTGCCACAAGAGTGTCAGAGGAAACCAGCTAAAACGGAAGTTTAAATAAAATCCAGTCTTATAATGCCCCAAATGATTTAAAATCACTCAATATACCAAGAACAAGGAAAATCTCAACTTGAATAAAAAAAGACAAGTAGATATCAACACCAAAGTGACAGGGCTATTAGAATTTTGTCACAAAGATTTTAAAGTATCCATTATAAAAATACTTCAATGAGCAATGACAACTGTATGTGTAAGAAATGAAAAAATAGAATCTCTCAGCAGAGAAACAGAAGATATAAAGAAGAACAAAGTGGGCCGGGCGCGGTGGCTCACGCTTGTAATCCCAGCACTTTGGGAGGCCAAGGCGGGTGGATCACAAGGTCAGGAGATCGAGACCACAGTGAAACCCCGTCTCTACTAAAAATACAAAAAAAATTAGCTGGGCGTGGTGGCGGGCGCCTGTAGTCCCAGCTACTCGGAGAGGCTGAGGCAGGAGAATGGCGTGAACCCGGGAGGCGGGGCTTGCAGTGAGCCGAGATTGCGCCACTGCACTCCAGCCTGGGTGACAGAGGAGACTCCGTCTCAAAAAAAAAAAAACAAACAAACAAACAGAAAAAGAACAGTGGAAATTTTAAAACAGAAAAATACAACAACTGAAATAAAAAAATGTATAGACTCAGCAGCAGACGGATGAAATAGAGAGAGAAATTAGTAAACTTGAAGACAGAATAACAGAAATTACCTAATCTGAAAAACAGAGGACAGACTAAAACAAAACAAAACAGAAAACAACACCAGAGTCTCAGGGACCTGTCAGACCACAACAAAAGATCGAATCTCACTGGAATCCCAGAAGCAGAAAAAAGAGGGCAGAGCTGAAAAAATACTTGAAATAATGTCTGAAAACTCCTCAAATTTGGCAAAAGACATAAAGCTACAGATTCAAGAAGCTGAATAAACCCCAAAGAGGATTATACCCAAAGAAATCCACGTCAAGATACATCATAGTCAAACTTCTGAAAACTAAAGACAAGACAACCAAACAAGTAAACAAAACCCCAGACCTTAAAAGCAGCAAGAGAAATAACACCTACAGGAGAAAACAATTCAAATGGTAGCAGATTTCTCATCAGAAACCAGGCAGGCCAGAAGAAGTAACACAGTATTTTTCAAGTGTTGAAAGAAAACAGCTATAAACCCCAAATTCTATCTCCACTAAAAACAAAAACAAAAACCCTTCAGAAATGAAGGCCAAATCAAGACATTAAAACAAATCTGCTGTCTACCCTAAAATAGTAGCTAAACGAAGTTTCCCAAACAGAAAGGAAATGATAAAAGAAGATATCTCAAAACACGAAGAAGAAAAAAGGCAGTAAACAAAAATATGAGTAAATTAAATAGGTTTTCCTTCTCCAATTGAGTTTTCTAAATTGTATTTGACACTTGGAAAAAAAATTATAGCATTGTCTGATCTGCTTCTAAATTTATGTAGAGAAAATATTTAAGCCAATTATAAATGGAGAAAGTAAAGAGATATAAAGAAAAGTAAGGTTTCTATACTTCACTTGAAGTGGTAAAATATCAACATCAGTATACTGTGATTAAATTATGTATACAGAACATAAAACCTAGACTAGCTATTACATAAAAACTATAAAAAGAGATACACTACAAATGCTATAGATAGATCAAAATCAAATTCTAAAAAATGTTCAAGTAACAACCCACAGAAAAAGAAAGGCAAAAGAAAACAGAAACAAAAATCAGCAATAAACAGAAAACAAAAAGTAAAAACGAAAGACATGTCAAAACATACATTAAATGAAAATGGTCTAAATATACCAACTAAAAGACAAGAGACTGGTAGAGCAGATATTTTAAAAACACGACCCAAGTATATATCCTGTCTAGAAGGAGCTCACTTCAAATATAACAATACAGGTAAGATTGTAAAAGAAAGGAAAAAGATGTGTCATGAAAACATTAATCAAAAGAAAGTAGGAGTAGTTATATTACCAGATGGACTTTATTTTTATTTATTTTTTTTTTTTTATTTTTTTTTTGAGACGGAGTCTCGCTCTGTCACCCAGGCTGGAGTGCAGTGGCGCAATCTCGGCTCACTGCAAGCTCCGCGTCCCGGGTTCACGCCATTCTCCTGCCTCAGCCTCTCCGAGTAGCTGGGACTACAGGTGCCCGCCACCACGCCCGGCTAGTTTTTTGTATTTTTTAGTAGAGACGGGGTTTCACCGTGGTCTCGATCTCCTGACCTTGTGATCCGCCCGCCTCGGCCTCCCAAAGTGCTGGGATTACAAGCGTGAGCCACCGCGCCCGGCCACCAGATGGACTTTAGAGCAAATAAAATTATCAGAAAGTGAGGGACATTACATAATGATAGAGTCAATTAACCCAGAAGACACAGCAATCCTAAATTTGTATGAACCAACATGCTGCAAAACATGTGAAGCAAAATCTGACCGACCTGAAAAAAGATACAGACAAATCCACAATACAGTTAATACCTCTCTCAGCAACTGACAGAACAACTATACAGAAAATCAACAAGGAACAAGTATATAGAAGAACTCAACAATGCCATCAACCAAGAGAATTCAATTGATATTTATAAAACATCTCCTCCAGCAACAGCAGAATAAACATCGTTTTTCACATACTTGTGAAACATATGCCAAAACAGACCATTTCCAGGTAATGAGGTAAATTTCAATGAGTTTAAAAGAATGAAAATAATACAGAGTGTGTTATCTGACCATATTTTTTTAAACAATCAAACTAGAAGCCAATAACAGAAAGGTAACAGGAAAATCACCCAACACTTGGAAACGAAACAGCATACGTCTAAATAATCCATGGGTCAAAGAAGTCTCAAAGAAAATGAAGAATATATATTAAACTGAATAAAAATGAAAATATAACACACAAAAATTTGTGGAATGCAGGTAGAGCAATGCTGAGAGGGAAATTTATAGCAGGAACTGCTTTACATTAAAAAAAAAAAAAAAAGGCCACGCCTATAATCCCAGCAATTTGGGAGGCCAACGTGGGGGAATCACGAGGTCAGGAGTTTGAGACCATCCTGGCTAACATGGTGAAACCCTGTCTCTACTAAAAATACAAAAATTAGCCAGGCATGGTGGCGGGTGCCTGTAATCCCAGCTACTCAGGAGGCTGAGGCAGGAGAATCGCTTAATCCTGGAAGGCAGAGCCGAGATCGTGTCATTGCACTCCAGCCTGGGTAACAAAAGCAAAACTCCGTCTCACAAAAAAAATAAAAATAAAAATAAAAAAATAAAAAAGGAAGGCCAGCACAGTGGCTCATGGCTCATGCCTATAATCCCAGCATTTTGGGAGGCCAACACAGGAGAATCGCTTGAGGCCAGGAGTTTGAGATCAGCTTGGGTAGCATAGCAATATTTTATTTCTACAAAAAAATTTTAAAAATTAGCTAGGCATGGTGGCAAGCGCTTGCACCCCTAGCTACTCTGAAGGCTGAGGTGGGAGGATCACTCGAACCCAGGAGGTCGAGGTCACAGTGAGCCTTGATTGCACCACTGCACTCCAGCTTGGGTGACAGAGCGAGACCTTGTCTCAAAAATAATTAATTAAATTTAAAAAAAAGTTGAAAAAAAATCTCAAATTAACATAAGTTCCACCTGAAAAATCTAGAAAAATTGAAATAAACCAAGCAGAAAGGAGGAAGTAATAAAGGTAAAGAGAAGAAATCCATGAAATTGAAAAAAAAAAAAAAAAATCAATGAAACAAAAATCTGGTTCACTGAAAAAATAAATAAAATTGATAAACCTTCAGCAAGAATGACAAAAAAAAAAAAGAGAGAAGACACGATACCAACATGAGGAATGAAACAAGGAATATCACTACCAGCCCTGCAGACTTCAAAAGAATAGTCAGTAAATACTATGAACAACTCTACGCACACACATTTAAGGACACAGACGAAAAGAAAAAAAACCAATTCCTTAGAAAGCACAAACTACCAAAACTCATCCAATAAGAAACAGATTAACTGAAACAGCCCTAACACTATCAAGAAAATTGAATTCATAATTTCAAAACTCCCAAGGGAAATCCTTGTGCCCAAATTATTTTACTGGAGAATCCTACCAAATGTTCAAAAATGAATCAATGCTGGGCACAGTGGCTCACACCTGTAATCCCAGCACTTAGGGAGGCAGAAGCAGGAGGATAGCTTGAGCTCAGGAGTTCAACACCTACCTGGACAACACAGTGAGACTCTGTTCTCCACAAAAAAGGAAAAAAAAAAATGAATTTATATCAATTCTACATAATGGCTTACAGAAATGTAAGAGAAGAGAACACTCCTCATATCGTTTTATTAGAAAAACAACAACTTGTTTTAAGAGATGGGGTCTCACTCTGTCAACTATCCTGGAGTGCAGTGGCACGATCACAGCTCACTACGGCCTGGAACTCCTGGGCTCAAGCAATCCTACCACCTTGTTCTCCCAAGTAGCTGGGATTACAGGCACAAGACACTGTGACCAGCTGCCAAATCATTTTATTAAGCTACCTTTACCCTGATACCAAAACCAAAGACAGTACCAAGTAAGAAAACTAAGGACAAATATCCCTCATAAATATGACACAAAAATCCTTAACAAAACATGAGCACTCAGAAGTCAACGATATATAAAAAGAATAGTACACCATGACCAAGCAGAATTCAGTCCAGGGATGCAAAGCTGATATAATATTTGAAAATCAACCAATGCAATCCATCATATTAACAGGCTAAAAAAAATCACCCAATAATCATACAATCATATCAGTTGACACAGAAAAAGTATTTGGACAAAATTTAATACACATTAAATTCCTCAACTTGATACAGAGCATCTACAAAAAACCCAGAGCTAACATACTTAATGGTGAAAGATTAAATGCTTTACCCTAAGACAGGGAACAACGCAAGATTCTGCTCTCATATTTTTTTTTTAAAGAGACAGGGTCTCATTCTGTCACCTAGGCTGGAGTGCCATGCTGCCATCATAGTGTGGGGAAAAGAAAGAGAGATCAGCCTGTTACTGTGTCTATATAGAAGGAAGTAGACATAAGAGACTCCATTTAGTTCTGTATTTGAGATGCTGTTAATCTGTGACCCTTCCCCCAACCTTGTCCTTGCAAGAGACATGTGCTGTGGTGACTTAAGGTTAAAAGGATTTTGGGCGGTGCAGAATGTGCTTTGTTAAACAAGTGCCTAAAGGCTGCTTATGGTTAAAGGTCATCACCATTCTCTTAAATCTAGAGAAAAGAAAAACATTTGTCTTCTGCCCGTCCCTGGGCGATGGAACATCTCAAAGCACAGCACCGGTGATGGTAAAGATAATTGTGAAAACCGCCTTTAGGAATAAGGTGGGGCTTGCTGGAGCAATACTGCTAAAAGGTTTATGGAGATGTTCGCATATACATCTCAAAGCACAGCACTGGTGATGGTAAAGATAATTATGAATAAATACTAAGGGAACTCAGAGGCCGGTGCCGGTGTGGGTACTCTGTAAGCACAGCACCGGTCCCCTGGGCCCCGCTTTTCCTTCTCTACACTTTGTCTCTGTGTCTTATTCCTTTTCTCAAGTCTTTCGTCCCACCTAACGAGAAGCACCCACAGGTGTGGAGGGGGGGGCCACCCCTTCACATAGTTCACTGCATCCTTGATCTCCCAGGTTTAAGGGATCCTCCTGGGTAGCTGGGCCTACAGGTGCACACCATGATGCCAGGCTAATTAAAAAAAAAAATTTTTTTTTTTAGACATGGGGTCTTGCTTTGTTGCCCAGGCTGGTCTCAAACTCTTGGCCTCAAGCCATCCTTCCGTCTCAGCCTCCTAAAGTGCTAGGATTACAGGCTTGAGCCCTCGCTACTCCTACTGTACAAAGCAGTGGTGAATCAGTGAGTTCAGTCAGGTCACATGACATAAGATGAACAGATTAAAAATAAACTGTATTTCTATATACTATTAATGGACATATAGAAACCCAAACTAAAAACTTAATACTATTTAGAGTCACTGAAAAAAGAAGAAAAGATGAGGGAAATATAAATCTAACAAAACATATACAGAACTTTTATGCTGGAAACTATAAAATACTGGTGAAAGAAAACACAAATCTAAATAAATGAAAAGACATTCCATGTTCATGGATTAGAAGACTCGATATAGTAAAGATGTCAATTCTTTCTAAATGCCATTAATGTAATTCTCATCAAAATTCTAGAAAGATTTTTTTGCAGACATAGACAACATAGACAAGATTATTCTAAAATTTATATGGAAAGTCAAAGGCACTTAAATACGGAAAAAGAATAAGGTAGAAAGAAACAGTCTACACTCTTTCTTTCTCTTTTTCTCTCTCTTTCTTTGACACTGTCTTACTCTGTCATCACAGCTCACTGCAGCCTCAACTCCCTGGGCTCAAGCAATCCTCCCACCTCCAGCCTCCCAAATAGCTGTGACTACAGGCACACACCATGCCCAGCTAGTTTTTTGTTTGTTTAATTTTTGCAGAGACAGGGTCTCATTATGTTGCCCAGGCTGGTCTTGAACTCCTGGCCTCAAGCAATCCTCCCGCTTTGGCCTCCCAAAGTGCTGGGATTACAGGTGTGTGCCACTGCCCTTGGCCCACTATTGTAAGAGTTGTTACAGAGATATAGTAATTAAAATTATGTAGTACTGGAGGGAGAGGCACATAAATCAATGGAATCGGGAATCCAAAAATAGACTCATAAATGTGCCAGCTAACATTTATTTGTTTTAAAGTACATTTGTTAATATTAGGGTCCATTCTTTATGTTGTATAGGTCTATGAGTTGGATAAATGCATAATGTCATGTATCTACTATTACAGTATCAAACAGAATAGTTTCACTGCCTCAAATATCCCTAGTGCTCCACTTATTCATCCTTTCCCTGCTACTACTCCCCAGACCTCTGGCAACCACTAGGTTTTTTTTCTTTTTTTTACTGTCTAAAGTTTTACCTTTTCCCAAATGTCATATACTTGGAATCATACAGTATGTAGCCTTTTTATACTGATTTCTTTCACTTAATATGCATTCAAAGTTCCTGCATGTCTTCTCATGGCTTGACAGCTCTTTTTAGCACCGAAAAATATTCCATTGTCTGGAAATACCACAGATTATTTAACCATTCACCTACTGACATCTTAATAATATTGAGTCTTCCTATCCACGAACATGAAACATCTTTCCCCTTATTTAGGTCTTTGATTTCTTTCATCAGAGTTTTATAGTTTTCCTCATATAGATCTTGCTTTTTTTTTTTTTTTTTTGAGACAGAGCCTCGCTCTGTTGCCCAGGCTGAAGCGCAATAGCGCAATCTCGGCTCACTGCAAGCTCTGCCTCCTGGGTTCATGCCATTCTCCTGCCTCAGCCTCCTGAGTAGCTGGGACTACAGACACCCACTACCATGCCTGGCTAATATTTTGTATTTTAATAGAGACGAGGTTTCACTGTGTTAGCCAGGATGGTCTCGATATCCTGACCTCATGATCCGCCCGCCTCGGCCTCCCAAAGTGCTGGGATTACAGGCGTGAGCCACTGTGCCCAGCCAGATCTTGCATTTTTTTAAGATTTATGTATATGTTTCTCTTTCTTTTTTTGGTAGGGAGAAGTGCTAATATAAATAGTGTTATTTTAAATTTCAAATTCCAGTTGTTCATTGCTGACATATAGGAAAGCAATTGACTTTCATATATTTACCTGCTTCCTTCAACCTTGCTATAATCCTTATTTTTTTACAAAGGTACAAAAGCAATACAATGGAGAGAAAATAAAGTCTTTTGAACAAATGATACAACTAAATGTCCACAGGCAAAAAATAATACAAGTAATAAACTTTGACTTAAACTTCACACCTTACACAAAAATGAACTCAAAATGAATCACAGATTAAATGTAAAGTTATAAAAGTTTTAGAAGAAATAGAAGAAAATCTTCAGGATCAAGAGCTAAGAGTCCCTAGACTTGACACCAAAAACATAATCCATAAAAGGAAATTTTTTTTTTTTTTTGAGATGCAGTTCTGCTGTCACCCAGGCTGCAGTGCAGTGGCGTGATCTCAGCTCACTGCAACCTCTGCCTCCCGGGTTCAAGTGATTCTCCTGCCTCAGCCTCCTGAGTAGCTGGAATTACAGGTGCCTGCCACCATGCCTGGCTAATTTTTGTATTTTTAGTAGAGACGGGGTTTCGCCATGTTGGCCAGGCTGGTCTCGAACTCCTGACCTCAAGTGATCCACATATCTTGGCCTCCCAAAGTGTTGGGATTACAGGCGTGGGCCACCATGCCCAGCATCATAAAAAGAAATACTGTAAACTGGAGTTCATCAAAATTACAAACTCTTGCTTTATTAAAGAACCTATTAATAGGAATAAAGGACAAGCTACAGACTGGGAGAAAATATTTGCAAACTAATTATTAAACAAAGGAACACTATTTATAATATACAAAGAACACTTAAAACTAAAAAAAAAAAAAAAAAAAACCCAAAAACCAAACAACACAATTAGCAAATGGGCGAAAGACATGAAGAGACATCTAACCAAAAAGGACAGACAGATGGCAAATAAAAAGATGTTCAACATAACAGGCCATTAGGGAAAAACAAATTAAAACCACAATGAGATATCACAACACACCTATCAGAATGGCTAAAATAAAAAAAAAAAAAAGCAACACCACCAAACATTGATGAGAATGCAGAAAAACTGAATCACTTGTAAGTTGTTGGTGGAAATGTAAATTGGTACAGTGAACTGGAAAACAGATTCAGAGTGTCTTAAAACTAAACATACAACTAACAAATGACTTAGCAATTGCAATCCAGGGCATTCAGGAAAATTAAAACTGAACACATAAACCTGTTAAAAGCAGCTTTATTCATAATTCATATTCACATTCAGCTAAAAACTGGAAGTCATTCAGATGTCCTTCAGTGGGTGAACAGTTAAACTGTAGTGTACATTCATACCATGGAATACTACTCAACAATAAAAAAACATGCAATTGATAACACACAACAGCACCATGCAACTTAAAATCTCCAGAGAATTATGCTGAGTGAAAAGAGACAATCCCCCAAAGCTATGTTATACTATTCCATCTATGTAACATTTACATTTTTGAAATGGTAAAATTATAGGAGAACAGATTAGTGGTTGGCAGGGATTAGGATGTTGATGGAGAGAGTAATACCAGATGGAAATGAGTATAGCTATAAAATAGCAACGTGATGGATTCTTGTGGTGATGTAAACATTTTGAATCTTAAATGTATCAAGGGCAATATCCTGGTTGTAATATCTACTATAGTTTGAAGGTGTTATCATTGGGGGAAATTAGGTAAAGGGCATATAGGATCTCTTTACATTATTTCTTAGGATTGCATGTAAATTTATAATTATCTCAAAATAAAAAGCTTAGTAAAAAACACATAATGCTTATAAAGATGAATAATATATAATATTCCTGCCCTTGGTGAGCCAATGAACTCACAGAGCAGTGGTGGGGAAGTCAGGCATTTAAATCAAAATCACAGCCAGGTGCTGTGGCTCATGCCTGCAATTCTAGCACTTTGGGAGGCCGAGGTGGGTGGGCCACTTAAGCTCCGGAATTTGAAACCAGCCTCACTAACATGGCGAAACCCAGTCCCCACTAAAAATACAAAAAATTAGCTGGGCACGGTGGTGTGTAACCGTAGCCCCAGCTACTTGGGAGGCTGAGGCACAAGAATCACTTAAACTCAAGAGGCGGAGGTTGCAGTGAGCCAAAACTGGGCCACTGAACTCCAGCCTGGGAGACAAAGCAAGACTCTGTCTCAAAAAAAAAAATAAAATAAAATAACAATCACAATTAATCAATGATGATAGTAGCTACTAAAAGGTAGTACTATTATTATTATTATTTTATGAATGACCAAACTGTAGTATAGAGCTGTCTGGTGACTTCTTACAATTAGTAGCTAACAAGTGATATAAAACTTATATATAATTATACAATGTATGGAGAGAACATAAAGATTGGAGCAACCAGTTTATATGCTGGGGCAGGGCAGTTGACACGAAGTCTCACTGAATAACTGAAACTTGATGGACTACTGGCTCTCAATTTTCTCCCTCGTAAAATAAGCAGTTAAGACTATTTTATCTCTGAAGTCCCTTCTAGTTCATACAGTCTATGATTCTACGCTGGTAGCATTGAAAGCTAAACAAATTACTGGGACACTGTAGGCACAGTACTTTTCTCTATGCAATACTAGAATAACTCATGGGAAATATGTCCCTGTGCCCTAAAAACAAGGATATAGCTACTGTCACTTATAAATTAAATAGCACTGTGATTCAAGTTAAAAAAGACTTAGGAGTTTGAGACATTGAACCACGATTTATAATGTGTCTATGGGAAAATGACTTTTTTTCTTTTTTTTATTATACTTTAAGTTCTAGGGTACATGTGCATAACATGCAGGTTTGTTACATATGTATACATGTGCCATGGTGGTGTGCTGCACCCATTAACTCGTCATTTACATTTGGTATATCTCCTAATACTATCCCTCCCCACTCCCCGCACCCCACGACAGGCCCTGGTGTGTGATGTTCCCCTTCCTGTGTCCAAGTGTTCTCATTGTTCAATTCCCACCTATGAGTGACAACATGTGGTGTTTTGTTTTTTTGTCCTTGCGATAGTTTGCTGAGAATGATGGTTTCCAGCTTCATCCATGTCCCTACAAAGGACATGAACTCATCATTTTTTATGGCTGCATAGTATTCCATGGTGCATATGTGCTAGATTTTCTTAATCCAGTCTATCATTGATGGACATTTGGGTTGGTTCCAAGTCTTTGCTATTGTGAATAGTGCCACAATAAACATACGTGTGCATGTGTCTTTATAGCAGCATGATTTATAATCCTTTGGGTATATATCCAGTAATGGGATGGCTGGGTCAAATGGTATTTCTAGTTCTTGATCCTTGAGGAATCGCCACACATGGTTGAACTAGTTTACAGTCCCACCAACAGTGTAAAAGTGTTCCTATTTCTCCACATCCTCTCCAGCACCTGTTGTTTCCTGACTTTTTAATGATCACCATTCCAACTGGTGTGAGATGGTTTCTCATTGTGGTTTTGATTTGCATTTCTCTGATGGCCAGTGATGATGAGCATTTTTGCATGTGTCTGTTGGCTGCATAAATGTCTTCTGTTGAGAAGTGTCTGTTCATATCCTTTGCCCACTTTTTGATGGGGTTGTTTTTTTCTTGTAAATTTAAGTTCTTTGTAGATTCTGGATATTAGCCCTTTGTCAGATGAGTAGATTGCAAAAATTTTCTCCCATTCTGTAGGCTGCCTGTTCACTCTGATGGTAGTTTCTTTTGATGTGCAGAAGCTCTTTAGTTTAATTATATCCCATTTGTCAATTTTGGCTTTTGTTGCCATTGCTTTTGGTGTTTTAGACATGAAGTCCTTGCCCATGCCTATGTCCTGAATGGTATTGCCTAGGTTTTCTTCTAGGGTTTTTATGGTTTTAGGTCTAACATTTAAGTCTTTAATCCATCTTGAATTAATTTTTGTATAAGGTGTAAGGAAGGGATCCAGTTTCAGCTTTCTACATATGGCTAGGCAGTTTTCCCAGCACCATTTATTAAATAGGGAATCCTTTCCACATTTCTTGTTTTTGTCAGTTTTGTCAAAGATCAGATGGTTGTAGATGTGTGGTATTATTTCCGAGGGTTCTGTTCTGTTCCATTGGTCTATATCTCTGTTTTGGTACCAGTACCATGCTGTTTTGGTTACTGTAGCCTTGTAGTATAGTTTGAAGTCAGGCAGTGTGATGCCTCCAGCTTTGTTCTTTTGGCTTAGGATTGTCTTGGCAATGCGGGCTCCTTTTTGGTTCCATATGAACTTTAAAGTAGTTTTTTCCAATTCTGTGAAGAAAGTCATTGGTAGCTTGATGGGGATGGCATTGAATCTATAAATTACCTTGGGCAGTATGGCCATTTTCACGATACTGATTCTTCCTATCCATGATCATTTTGCTTTTTGCCTAGAAGCAAAACTAGTGAAAATAAAAGTATAAAAATAAATACAATTTATATTAATATAAATAACTTTTAAACTAAATATGGCATATAAAGCAATTGTTTAAAAACTATCCATACTCTGTTCAAATGTATTCTAAAATGTTTGTTAAAGAGAAAGGAAAAAGATGAGTCCTTTAAAAATATTAGACTCAGGCTTGGAAGGGGCTATAGGTCTTGAGGAGAAAAGTTAATGAATAATCTTTTGTGTCTGATGCCAATTAGTTTTTATAACAGTTTCAAGGCTTCAAAGGACAGGAAGCTGTAGAGCAGAGTTCAAGAGAAAATTTCCATCCAGACTGGAAAAAGCAGCAGAGGGTAATCCCAGGAAAACAGTGCATATGTAAACAGAATCATTTCCTTCTTTTTGGTTTAGATTGGAAAAAAGCATGATGCTGAAAGATGCTGGAAGGCAAGCAAAACCTGAGCTGGGAAGAAAAGCAGAACAGAAATAGTCTCTAGTGGTCAGGTGCAGTGGCTCACACCTGTAATGGCCAGCCACGTCTATGTGAGATACTTCTTATGAATAGAATCATACAATATTTGTCCGTTAGTGGCTGGCTACTTCACTTAGCACAATGTCCTCAAGGCTCATCCATGTTGTAGCATATGAAAGGATTTCTTTCTTTTTAAAGCCTGCATTATACATCATTGTATCTATATAACACCTTTCCTCTATCCATTCATCAGTAGACATTTGGGTTGTGTCTACCTCTTGTCTATTGTGAATAATGCTACAATGAACATGGGATTATTTTAAAATTCTGCTTTGAATTCTTTTGGATATATACTCAGAAATGGGATTGCTAGATCATATGGTAATTCTGTTTTTTTTTTTTTTTGAGGAACCTTCATACTGTTTCCATAATGTAAAAATACCATTTTACATTCCCACTCACAGCGCACGTGGGTTCCAATTTTTGTGCATCGGTCATAGAAACAGAAAGCAGAAAAGGGGTTGCTAAGGGATGAGGTAGGGGGAAGAGGAAATTAGTGTTTAATGGGTATGGAGTTTCTGTTTTGCAAGATGAAAAAGTTCTAGAGAACTGCTGCATAACAATGTGAATATACTTAACACTAATGAACTTAAAAATGGTTAAGATGATAAACTTAATGTTATGTGTTTTCTCTTAAAAAACAGATTATGTCACACTGAAATCTTCTAATGGTTTAGCTTTATATAAACAACTGACTGCAATTATTGGTCAAATCTTAGACTTCATTATCTATGCTTATGGGATGTCTTAACAGCTTGAACTGTGTAATTTACAGCCTCCAATTATACTCTGACATTTCTTGATTACTTCTGAAAAACTGTCTTTTATTTTCAAAGAGACACATGTCTACTAAGAATTAAGATTAGTGAATTTAATAATCCTGATAAGAAAACTGAAGACTATAAGCCATTTTTTTCTTTGACTTTTAATCTTCCATTATCAGAACAAACCAATTCTCGTTGTCCATTGGTCACACCTACGCTTACCATTCACCTACTTCCTAATGGTAGACATTTTTCAGGATTTTTTAGTTGTATAGCTGTCTAACTTGGAGGGACTTCTCAATGTGCGAAGTCTTTTTTTTTTTTTTTTTTTTTTGAGATGGTGTCTCACTCTGTCACCCAGGCTGGAGTGCAGTGGTGTGATCTAGGCTCACTGCAACCTCTACCTCCCAGACTCAAGTGATCCTCTCACCTCAGCCTCCCGAGTAGCTAGGACCACAGGCATGCACCATCACACCTGGCCAATTTTTCTATTTTTGGTAGAGATGGGGTTTCGCCATGTTGCCCAGGCTGGTCTCGAACTCCTGGGCTCAAGGGATCCACCCGCCTCAGCCTCCCAAAGTGCTAGGATTACAGGCGTGAGCCACTGTGCCCAGCCTCAATTTGTGAAGTCTTAGTAGGGCTTTTTATTATTTAGAAAACCTTGAAATATTGAAGTTCACAACGGGTCATAAAAAACTAACACTTCCTTTCAGTCAGCTACATTAATCTTAAATCCATAATTTATTTCATATATTAAATAATACATCAAATTCATAATATATAAAATATAATTTATCATGGTTACAAAATTTCATAGCGAAAATAAAAGCAACTGGGATTACAAGTGTGAGCCACTGCACCCGGCCAATTTGGGTTTTCTTTAACTTTTTATCCATTTTTTTGCTACTACTACAGACATGGACGGTCTTCTTTAATGACGTTAACGTATACATCTGATAAGTACAATATCTGGATTTCCTGGGCCTGTTTCTCTTGTCTTTTTTTGTTTTCTCTCTTGGTGTTTAGTCAAATCTTGTCAGTTTGCATAACTGGTTATTTTTTACTGAGTTTCAGTTATTATATATGGAAAACTGTAGAAATAACCTGAGGCTCTGGAACATGTTACCTTCCTCCAAAAATTTACTTTTCTTATTTGACAGGCAATTAAGCTAAAGGAAGATTGCTTTAAGCAGGATCGAGATGATAAAAATTAGGTTTCAGCCCTTCTGAATACTAGTCTATTTTTGGCTCACCCTTACTCCTAGGGTATAATTTTTCAGGGTTCCAATAAAAAGCCTGGGGTGTTTACCAGGGGCTCTCCTCCTTAGCAGCTCTCCACATTTTGCCCTTCTAGCCCCATAAGACTGCTGAAAGCCCTATTCAGTTTCTCAACCTCTTACCCTTGCTAATTTTGTAAACAGCAATCACCTTGAGTGGTCCTAAATGTTGGGCTCAACTCTCTTAGCTTCTCCCTTGTACCAGATCTTAGCCTCACAAATTCGTATTGCCTTGGTACGTTCTGATGCCTTCAGATTTTTTTATTTTTTAGACACAGAGTCTCACTGTGTCAGCCAGGCTAGAGTGCAAAGGTGCAATCATAGCTCACTGAGGCCAAGTGATCCTCCTGCCTCAGCCTCCCAAGTAGCTGGAACTCCAGGCATACACCACCATGCCCAGCTAATTTTTTTAGAGTCTTGCTATGTTGCCCAGGCTAGTTTTGAACTCCTGGCTTCAAGTGATCCTGCTGCCACAGCCTCCCAAAGCATTGGGATTGCAGGCATAAGCCACAGCACCTAATCCAAACAGATTTTTAAAAATATTTATCCAGCCCTTGTGGACCTTCTATTTTAGAAGAAAGGCAATAAACAAAAAATAAGAAAATTGCAGTATATTAGAAGACAAGTGCTATAGAAAAAAAAAAGTAGATCAAGGTTGGGTATAAAGGGCTAGAAGGTAAATTGTAATTTTAAATATGGTGGACAGGGTAGGCCTGCCTCACGAGAAGGTAAAAACTAAGCAAAAACTTGAAGAAGATGAGGGATTTGCCCATGTGAATATCTGAGTCAAAAACTTTACAAGCTGAGGCAATAGACAATATAAGGATCCAAAGACAGGAACATGCCTGGCATGTTCAAAGAATAGCAAGGAGGACATTATGATTGGTGCAGGATGAGCTACTGGGACAGTAAAAGAGAAGTTAGAGCGGTAACACAGGGAAGGGTGACAGATTAGTTGGAGTCTTGTAAACTATTGTATGGAATTTGGCTTTTACTCTAAGTGAAATGAGGAACTTTTGCGGCATTTTAAGCAGACTACTATCATCCTGGCTGCTGTGTTGAGAACATACTATACTGAGGCAAAGGTAGGAACAGGGAGGCCAGTTACATGGCTATTGTAAAGAATTCACAGAAGAGATCACATTGGCCTGAATTAGGGTGATAACAGTGGAGAGGGTTGGAAGCAGTTCCTCCAATACTGGGGTTTACTTTTTTACCAATCTCATTTCTATGAAAATGTCTAAATATGTATCTCCACAAATAGAAAACATACACAAGTGACCCCTAACAACATGGGATTGAACAACATGGGTCAACTTATACAAGAATTTTTTTTTTCAACCAAACGTAAATAGAAAATACAGTATTGATGAAAATTTTTTAAAAATGGAAAGAAAGGCTGGGCACGGTGGCTCACACCTGTAATCTCAGCACTTTGGGAGGCCGAGGCGGGTGGATCACCTGAGGTCAGGAGTTCGAGACCAGCCTGGCCAACATGGTGAAATCCCCATCTCTACTAAACATACAAAAATTAGCCGGGTATGGTGGTGTGTGCCTGTAGTCCCAGCTACTCCAGAGGCTGAGGCAGGAGAATCGCCTGAATCCAGGAGAAGGAGGTTGCAGTGAGCAAAGACCATGCCATTGCACTCCAGCCTGGGAGACAAGAGTGAAACTCCATCTCAAAAAAAAAAAAGAAAGAAAAAGAAAATAGTGTATTCATGAGCTTTGCAACCCGCACATATGGAAGGTCAACTTTTCAAATAAGCAGGTTCCGCAGCGCTGACTATGGGACATGAGGATAGAGGCTTTATTATACAGGCATGATTGATTAAATCATTGGCCACTGGTGATTAGCTCAAAATGCAGCCCCTCTCCCCTCCCCAGGGGAGATCAGGGGGTGGGATAGAGTGAAGGTTCCAACCCACTGATCTCATGAGTGATTCTCCTGGCAACCAGCTCCTATCCTCACTAACATTAACTCACGTGTGGATGACAAGGACTTATGAAAAGCTGAAATAACTCATCAATAGCAGAAATTTCGTTTTTCTTTTTCTTTCTTTTTTTTTTTTGAGACTGAGTCTTGCTCTATTGCCCAGGCTGGAGTGCAGTGGAGTGATCTCAGCTCACTGCAACCTCCGCCTCCTGGGTTTAAGCGATTCTCCAGCCTCGCAGCTGGGGTTACAGGCACCTGCCACCATGCCTGGCTAATTTTTGTATTTTTAGTAGAGACGGGGGTTCACCACACTGGCCAGGCTGGTCTCAAAATCCTGACCTCAAATGGTCCGCCTGCCTCGGCCTCCCAAAGTGCTGGGATTACAGGTGTGAGCCACCACACCGGCCCTTTTTTCCTTTTTTTAAGACACACAGTCTCACTCTGTTACCCAGGCTGTGGTGCCATAGCACAATCACAGTACATAGCGGCCTTGACCTCTGGGCTCAAGTGATCTTCCCACCTCAGCCTCCTTACTAGCTGGGACTACAGACACATGCTACCATGGTGGCTAATTTCTCTTTCTTTCTTTCTTTCTTTCTTCTTTCTTTCTCTCTCTCTTTCTCTCTCTCTCTCCCTCTCTCCCTCCCTCCTCTCTCCCTCCCCTCTCCCTCTCTTTCTCTCTCTCTCTCTCTCTTTTTTTTTTTTTTGTAGAGACAGAGTCTCAAGCAATCTTCCCATCTTGGCCATCCAAAGCGCTGGGATAATGGCATGAGCCACCATGCCCGGCTTCAAACTCCTGGACACAGGCAATCCTCCCTCCTGCCTGAGCCTCCTGAGTAGCTGAGACTACAGGTATATGCCACCATGCCCAGCTAATTTTTTCTTTTCTTTTTCTTTTTCTTTCCTTCTTTTGCTTTCTTTTTTTTTTTTTTTTTTTTTTGGTAGAGACAGGGTCTTGCTTTGTTGCCCAGGCTGGTCTCAAACTCCTGAACTCAAGTGATCCTCCCACCTCAGCCTCCCAAAATTCTAGGATTACAGGTGTGAGACATCCTGCACAGCAACAGCAAAAATTTTAAATGAAGTCCTTCAGGCAGAAGGAAATAATACCAAATGAAAAATATACATTTGCACATAAAAATGAAGAACACTGGAAACAGCAGCTATGTAGATAAATTCAAATGACTTCATTTATTATTTAAATCTCTTGAAAATACAACTATTAAAAGAAAAATAACAATGTATTTAAAGGTTTACATTTTGTATAAAAGTAAAATGTGTGAAAACATTAGCACAAAGGCTGGTAGAGGAGAATGGAAGTGTGCTGTGGTAAGGTACTAATACTATTAGTGAAATAGTGCAATATCACTTGAAAGTAGATGAGGCTAAAGGTACAACCAAAGGTTGGCAAACCACAGCCTGCAGGCCAGATCTGACCTGCCACCTGTATCTGTGAATAAAGTTTTATTGGGATACAGCCACAGTTATTCATTTATCTATTGTCTATGGCTGCTTTTGTGCAACAATGGCAGAATTGTAGTTGCAAAAGATAGTGTGATCTACGAAACCTAAAATATTTAGGCTATCTGAACATTTACAGAAAAAGTTTGCTGACCTCTGGTATATACTATACACTCTCAAATATGCACAAAAAGATACAGCTAATACGCCAAAGGAGATAAAATGGAATCACAAAAGAGAATAAAAAAGGAGGCAGAAAAATAAGAAGAGAACAAAGAGCAGATGACAAACAGGAAACAAATAGCAAGATGGTAGATTTAAACACAACCATATCAACAACCATGTGAAATGTAAGCAGCCTAAACAGCCCAATAAAAAAGGCAGAAATTATTACATTGGATAAAAAAGCAAGATCTGATCATACACTGCCTACAACAAACCCACTTAAAATATAAAGACATAAATAGGTTAAAAAGATTAAGCTTCTAGAGATGGATAAGATGGAGTAAGCACACTTTACTCTCTCCCACTGAAGGCAGCTTTCAAACCTGGAAAGAATGTATGCAGTAGTATTTGAAGATGCTGAAAAGTCATTAGTAGCAGACAGACTGGGAAAGGAGACCAGAATTTGAAGTATCACTGAACCAGCAGTGAGTTTATCCTTTTTTTTTCCCTCTAGTATACCCAGCTTGAATTCAACACATTCAAAAGCCCAGTAGTGAGTACTGGGGTGCATACAGAGAGAGATCCAGGAAAAGCCTCTCAAAGGGTGGGAAAAAGAACTCTTAATACTCAGAAAGAGTGTGAAAAATCCCCCATTTTTTCCACTTTCTTTTCTCCATTTTCTCATATCCCAACCTCCAGGCAATCCTACAGTGATGGCAGTGAAAGCAGCAGCAGCAGCAGCACCAGTAGCAACGGGAATCATCAGAAGTCAAAATTCTGATTGGCCGGGCGCGGTGGCTCACGCTTGTAATCCCAGCACTTTGGGAGGCCAAGGCGGGCGGATCACGAGGTCAGGAGATCGAGACCACGGTGAAACCCCGTCTCTACTAAAAATACAAAAAATTAGCCGGGCGTGGTGGCGGGCGCCTGTAGTCCCAGCTACTTGGAGAGGCTGAGGCAGGAGAATGGCGTGAACCTGGGAGGCGGAGGTTGCAGTGAGCCGAGATCGCGCCACTGCACTCCAGCCTGGGTGACACAGCGAGACTCCGTCTCAAAAAAAAAAAAAAAAAAAAGAAGTCAAAATTCTGAAAAAGGGAGACTTTCTTCTCTTTTGGTAGAGCAGTAGTTCTAAGAGGATGAGACCAATTCCCACTCTGTCTTTTCTGTTTTCCTGCTGCCTGGACCTAGATATGCAAGTATACATCAGAAAGGGGTAACTGTTCTAAGTTTCTGGTGAGAGAACAGAAAAGGGAAGCCTCAGGGAACCAGAAAGTACTAGGGAGACCACAGAGATGAAGAACTCAGGAGAGCAAGCCCATAAACTGGTTTATGAACCCCGGGCCCCAGCTCAAGTAGAGAACATGTAGATCTGTCCAATTCAGCATATAATAAACAGAAGAGACATTCATTGGAATTATAGGCTATAGCAGCCAGGTTGAAACT